>NC_140594.1:345085196-347585196 GCF_964204655.1 Triturus cristatus | reverse complement strand
AGCATCTAGTGCACATTTGATGGAAGCATTTGTGAGTAGCTGCCCCTCTCTGATAAGAATTTCTGCACCTTCTTTGAACTGGTCAGGGAGATGTTGGAGTAGTTGCTCCAATGTGTCATAGTGCGCTCTATCGTAGCGAGCGAGGAGCGCTTGAGTGTTGGCTATGCGCCATATGTTGGCAGCCTGGGCGGCAACTCGCTTGCCGGAGGTCTCTAGCACCTTGGACTCTTTGTCCGGGGGAGGAGCGTCACCTGTCGTTTGCGAGTGTGCCCTCTTGCGAGCATTCGCTACGACGATGGAGTCGAGTGGTAATTGTCCTTTGATGTAAGTAGGATCCCCAGGTGCTGATCCGTATTTTTTATCAATCCTGGGGTTTATCACTCGTGCCCTGGTGGGTTCCTTGAAAATGTCCTTAGCTGGTTTGAGGACCCCCTTAAGCATTGGCAGAGTTTTTACATGTCTTTCTGAGGATGCAAAAGTGTCCATTAGAAAGTCATCCTCGATGGTATCTGAGTGAAGCTGTACCCCATGGTTATTCGCAGCACGTTCAATAAGAGCGTTGAACGCCGCAGTATCCTCCGTGGGAGATGTTTTTGCCCCATAGAGTTGTGGGTCCTGTGTATCGAGAGGTGCACTGGGGTCTGCAGGGTCGCCCCAAGTTTGATCAGGGTCCTGCTGGTCATCAGGGTCTGTGTCTACATGGTAGGGTGCTTGGTCATCCATGTAGTCCTCCAATGCATCCGTGTCGGAGCGCGTGGGGGAGAACCGGTGTGGATCCTGGTAGGAGGAATGGAACGGTTCATAAAGGAGAGGTTCTGATTCCACCGGCAGCTTCCTTTTTAGTGGGATCCTGAAAGGGTCCAATGGCGGTTCCGAAGTTATTCTTCGGTCGTGGAGAATCATCCTGCCAGTGTCGGCGTCGATGACCCGTGACGGAGACGTCTCGTCCGGTGGAACCGGAGTCTGGGTAACCCGTGTCCTGAGTTGGAACATCTTCGGGATTGTTGACGGAGACAAGCCGAAGGTAATGTTGGCTGGCCCCGTAGAGGTTGATGGAGCTCCGATCGGGCCGGAACCCGACGGGTCTTTGAGGGCCGCCTTGGTTTTGTTGCTTTGCGTCGCAGCAGGCCGCACTTGGGGCGTCTTTGAGGCTTTGGCACCGGGCAGGTTCGTTGAGCCGGGCGTGGATTTTTTCGGTGCCGGCGGGTCCTCGAGTCGAGGTGTGGAGATCACCGTCGACGTCCTCGATAGGTGAGGCATCGGCGTCGTCGAGGGAGCGACGCGAGGCGAAGCGGGCGGTATTGCCCTCGGTGTTGTTGGCGTCGGTAGCCGAGTAGGTTTCTCGGTGCCGATGGCCTTTTTCCGCTTGTCGACTCCGATGTCGCCCGATTCCAGTTCGGCACCGAAGTCCCTCTTGGTGCGGTCGGTGCCGACGCGTTGCGCTGGCGTCGAAGGCGTGGAAGGCCTCGATCCCACTAGCGCTACTTTCAGTTTCGGTTTCGTATGAACCGGAGCAGCTTTCGGTTTCGGTTTTGTGGTAGGGAAACCAGCTGGCTTATGCAGCAATGGCTGCTGCTGAACGTCCGAGGCCGGGCCCGAGGGCGGGGCCGAAGAACTACGGGATGGGTCTCGGGTAAGGCCCGAAGGCGATCCCTCGACCGGAGCCAAAGGCTGTGGCGCTGGTGTTTCTTCGGTTTGAACAGGTAGGCCTTGTTCATCATTGGAGCTACTCTCTTCGGCCCCTAAGGCCTCCTCGTCGTCTCCTACCTCGGTGTCGTCTTCACCTCTGTGGAAGAGTGACTCATCGCCCTCGTCCGATCCGGGGTCGTGTTCGGAAACGGGACTGGAGGGTATGACTTCTAATTCTTCGACGTCGGCCTCGTCGAAGATGTCTGTTGGGGCCAGTGCCGCGTGCCGCGCCTCGAGTCTCGCCGCTCTTCGGTTCCTTAGAGTCTTCTTGGAACGGAACCGGGCACAGGCCATGCATGTCGATTCGTCGTGGTCCGGCGAAAGGCATTTGTTGCACACCGGATGGACGTCGATGTGTGGGTACTTCGCATTGCATACCGGACACCTTTTGAATGGCGTCCTGGATTCCATCGTCGAAGTAGTCGATGGACAGGTAAATGCGAAAGAAGTCGGTGCTGAAAGTTAGTAAACTAACAAAATGCTATCGAAACCCGATCGATAAACAGTACCGACGCGAACTAAAGGCCTTTTGGCCTCGACCAAATATTTTCCTAACTTGAGCTAAGATAGCACATCCGAACCCAATGGCGGAAAAAAAACAATCTGAGGATGGAGAGGATGCCCATGCGCACTGTAGTCCAGGGGAGGAGTCACCTATCCAAGGATACTTCGAAGACTCTTCCAGGACAACAACGTGCAAACATCCGGACCCAACACTAGGCGGCGATCTATGCACAGATATGAATTCAGCAGCCCACATGCCTCGAACATTATGGATTCAAACTTGATGCTGCAACACAGCAAAGCATAATGTAGATTTTTAAATGGATAAGTTAGGGATGTGTAATAGTCAATGTTTGTGGTTTGTTTTCCATCTAAACATACATTTAAACTGCAGGGGTGTTTATTGTTATGATAATTCCTCCTCACACGACTTGTAGAAGTACAGTACAACATGAATTTTGAATCATTCAAAAATACGCACATTTGAATGAGCCATGATTTTGGAGGTTATGGAGGGAATACACAATATCACCTGCAGATGCAAAAAAATCACAGACAGTCCTGTCTGACATTTTTACTACATAGAGAATAACTTGATGGAAGGGGTGAGAAACACCCACCAGATTTCCTGTGCTCTGGAAATCTATGAGGTGTAGCCCATAAATTATGGGAGTATCACAGTGACAGAGCTTTTAAATGCCCTCACCATTGCCTTACAGAAAACTATTCAAGGACTTACGAGTTGCACACTTATGCCTCTATTATTTTTAAAATGTAGATTTATCCAATACATTTATTTTTTTCTTACTTTAGAATTTGCTAAACTACATTTAAATTCACTCACTGTTTTGTAACTTTAGCTAATCCAATATAGTTTAAAAACAGTTGCAACATAACAATTGCCCTCCTAATACAATCTATAAACATTAGATGCATGGTATTGCTGGACTGTAAGAATGGAAATATAACCTGAAGATAACTACTTTAGGTATTCCAAGTAACCATCCCCATATTCCAAAGGCATTAACTCTTTGTTTCCGTTACAAAAATGAGATAGGGAAGTTATGGGGAAAGATATGACATATGTCAAAAAAGGGGAGACCTTGTAGCACTCCACAAGTTACTAACTTAGGATTCAATCTAAATTCACGGATAACAACGTTGGGATACCTCCCGACAGGAATGAGCTATACAACAGCAGGCTTATCTCCGTACTGTCAAAAAATAATTCAATGGTCTATCAAATAGAGGTAAAGGATAGGTACTGTAGGAAAACCTTTCACATTCCCAGCATTGCTAGAATTTGATCCCAAACCACTCCACTTAGGGGTCTCTGTCCTGTGTCCAGGGCAAACCCCCAACTACATCGAGTAAAGCTGATGAAGACTTGAGGTAGCTTGAAGCTGGGAGACCTTACTTTAAGTTTAGAAAGGTGATTTGGCCTAAAAGACAACAGCTCAAGTTGTGGCCTCTCTTGACATTTGGTACAGATAAGATCCTGGATGTAGATTGTCCCAGTTTAAGGAGCACTGTTGGTGTGCATGTTTTGGGGCAAAAGAGCGGATACAAATTACCCCTCACAGCTATTAGAGTTTGTCCTGGGCTGGTGGCATCTGTGCACAAAGTCTTGGCATTACCTGTTGCCGGCATTTGCAAATAATCATGTTGCAGACAGGTTTATTCTTAAAAACATCTTACAGAGTTCTGCTGTTCTGAAAGCTCAGTGGTTTCCTGGAAAATTACACTTAATGGGTTGGTACCACCATTTCTACAATTGGAAGTTGAACTGCTGTGATAAAAACCAATTGAGATGTGTGCTTGTGCCAGATAATTGGGCTTTGACAAGAAGGACCCTCAACATTGTCAAACACTTTGCAGTTAGACAGTACATGCTTGAGGTTTTGCCTTTCTGGACAACTATGGAATTGATTGTTAACAGTAGGTAGCATGACCTATACACTATGTGCATTACTTTGTGCTATTCGTTTTCTGTTGGAAAACAGTTGCCCTAGTTGTGGAGTAGCTCTAAGCCATCTCCTCCATTCGATCATAAGAGCATCAGTCACAGTCATCTGTGGCTGAAGTTTCAAGTGAAAACAAAATTCCTATCATCTAGTTCTTTGGGAGACATTAAAATGTGGTCACCTGCAAGTATTCTGTAAGTAGCGTCATCATGTCATCCAAAATCCCAATGCACTGATTCCAGTCATCCTCCACACACCGATGCAGAAATCTCCTAGGAAGGCGACTATTTAACCCAATGCAAATGCAAGACACCACTGAGAACAGTAGGGAGGATGTCAGATCTTCTATCCAATGAGTTGATACTAAAGATCAATATTTACCTTGAACAGAAATCGGATTCTCCTCCCAAGGTTAATTGCTATGTGGGTCCTGCAAATTGGGATGGTACTAGTCAGTGCAATTACTACGGAGCAGCTTCACTGTTCACCAATACCTATGCAGTTTCTGACTCTGTGGTAGATGTTCTCTTGCATGACAGACAATATCTGAACAAATAATTAAATCATTATGTGGTGTACATGAAGTACTTATCTGCGTAGAAATGCGCATTGTTACACTCTTATGCTAAGCTTCAAATAAAGAAAGGTATTTGTTAGGAGATTCACTAAAGGAATAATGTGAGAAATAGTTTACTCCATTAATAACTGCCAGGACCCTGCTAATACTAGAGTGAGATTTGTGCTTTTAAAATCAGCAATTGTGCTGCAATAAATGACCTTTAAAATGTAGACCCAAAATGCCGATAATGGTGAATTAATGTTCATTTTTGTTTGCTAATTGTTTGGGGGATGCCTCTATCTGTAGTAATTTCTTGGAGCACATGATGGAACAAGCCAGCAGAAGCAAGCAGAACAGAGATGCTTGGAAAGTTAGCACCTAAGCAGCATGTTAAGTGTCAAATGTCAGAATTTTAGCTTCTCAAAGTGCTAAGTAGCAGGACAAGTTGGTGGTCTGAACACAGTATAAGAAGGGCATTATCCATTCTTTCACCATGTTTAAGTCTTTGGGAGGTCTGAAAATCTGACTGCCTTTAGCAGTCCCCAAAGTAATTTTATATGCTATTTGCACCCTGTCCTTGATTTTTTTCCTCCTCATTCAGAATCAAGTTACAGTACAAATGAAGGTCCTGCTTCTTCTGACTACTTAATGTTCTCTTTATCATCTACTAATAACATTGCTTCATTGTGGCTGAAAGAAAGAGCTAGCCAGCTCTTTTCAAACAATTAAGAGAGGAAACCAAAGTAAGACATGCCATAGTTTTACTTTTAGGAACATGTTTTAACTGGTAGGTCAAGAAGGGGGGATTACACACATGAATTTATTTCATATAAATTGTTCTCCCAATTAATCAGATTTTCAGGAAGTTTCTCACCCTGTCCAAGTATTAAGATGTCTTAATCAAGAACATCCTGTTTCATCGCAGCAATGATTTGAACACTATCAGTGGGCCAGCCAGCAGTGGTTTCAGGTAAAGCCTGCCTTAACAGTGTGTTTGTTAGTCTAGCAACAGCACTTGAGTGCTTCAAGCTTCTGGCAGGACGCAGTAGTGGTCTCATACATGGTCACAAGTTCAAATCCTGGCAGGTCCACTCAGACTTTCATCCTTCTGAGGTCGATAAAATGAGTACCTCTGAGTTGGGTAACAATAACATCTGTTATTCAGCACCAAGATACCCTTGCATGAACGTGCGCTTTAGAAATACACGTTATGTTATGTTATATGTTACACCAAAACCCTCTTAATGATACGTGGTGTGTGGGAGGATAGTTCTTTCTTCCTTAAAAACAACATTGGCTAAGATTTTCCTTTCTTTCCTAATAAACCACTACTAGAAAAAGAGGCTTATCCGGAATGCAGACCCATTCTCTTTGTTTAACTATATGGTTTACGTAAATATGCATGTCAGCAATTGATGTTCAAAATGTCATATCATTCCACAGTACTAAGCACACCTCGTCCTTTATCTTTCCTGTATTTCTTTCCCTCACCAATCTTTCTTTTGCCTGTCGCAAAACTTTTTTTGGAACCCACCCAATAGCTTCTTGCATGGGCTGCTACTTCAGTCTGATCACCGGATGGTGGTTACTTGTCTACACATACCTGCATTACGTATCCTTTCTTTGTATTGCTGATCCAGTTTTTTCATTCTTTTTTGGTACTCCTGCAACGTACCTAACATCAAAAGGGTGTTGACATTTAATATTTATATAATAATTCAAATACTTACAGAGAACCATTCATTTATTGCATATCTATGCCTACATGGTTTGATGGGATAAAAAACAAAGGGCTTGTCAGTTTGGCTGTACTGACAGTTTCCTATAATGCAAGAAAGTGCAAGGTATTTGAAAAAGTTTGTAGATTCCTGTGTAAATAAAAGGAGATTACAAGATTTGTCAGTTTGAAAGAGAAACTAGAACTAACAAACAGGAGGAGCAACAGAAAGGTGTAGGTAACAAACTCAACTCAGGATCCCCTATGCACAAGGCATGTACAATAACAGCAGAAGAGGATGTTATCCCACCCTATCTTTAGCCACTCAATATGCATTGGCAGCAGCTTAAAACAACATTACTGCACAGATCACTGGATAAGAACTACTTACAGCCTTGTTGCTCAGGGACCAAGACCGGAAGCCAGCCCCAATGGGTGGACAGAAGAAACCCTCAAGTACAATGATAGGGAGAGGTAAAACATTCAGTAGGTCAATGGCAACACAACTAGGCTGAAAGGAGCTTCAAACTGGTGCTAAAGACATCAATAGACAAACCATGCGTAGGTTGCATTTGGTGATACTTGCGCAATCATCACTTACAGGGGAAATGCAATATGTTTCATGAAACCCATTCATAACATTTTAAACAAGGTGCAACGATGTGCCCTATCCAACGCATTGCAGTACTTGATTTAGTACAAGATTACTGAACGTTGCATTTATTTAATAATATTCTATTTAACTTTTTCATTTCAACAAATCAAATTCATAGAAAAGTGTTAAATATTACACCAAAGTACATGCTTTAAAATGAAAATCCCACAGCAATTGCAAAAGCAAGTGATTATGTTTTTTTTTTTAAATCCACCTTAAGTGGCAAGATTCTTGGATCTCAGTTTGTGGCAGCATTAAGACTTACAGTTCCAACAATTAAGGGCCAGATGTACAAAATGTAGGGCTTGTGATGTCCTAATGTACAAAATAGGTATAAATAAGTCTCATTCCAAATGGGTTCTCAAATCGACTTACCTCATGAATATTAACAGAGTAAGTCACAATGTCTGCCCATTAGAAATTCCAGCCATCACAGGGATAGTAGTCTGTTGAGGTCAGCAGACCAAGGTTGTGATTTTTTTTTTCCCCATTCTTAGATGCAGCCCGTTTTTCTTAAAGAAAAACGGGATGCATTTAAAAAAAAATAAAGGAAATTTAGTCGTTTCATTTTATAATTGGTCCATGGGACACATGCCTGCTCTTATAAAATATTTGTTTTCCATTCTCTTAGGGGAAGGGGTCTCGATAGGACCCATTCCCATTTGGAAATGGGTTATCACCTCCTTCAAGAAGTTAGTAAAGTATTAATTAAGCATTGATATATCCCTTTCAGATTTGGTATTTGGAATGGAAGCCCAAAACACACCATTTCCAAATACTAAATAGCAATCACAAATTGCGCTTCGGTAAAGTCTTACTGAATTGCAATTTGTGCTTTGGACATATGTAAAATAATTTTTGCAGTCGGAAACAGCTTGATCGGGCTGTTTCCGACTGCAAAAATGCTTTGTAGAAATAGCCCTAAAATCCTTAAATTCCTACTTCTTCTTAAAGTGCATAGCCTGAGCAAAGAGGATTATAAAGGTCGTGTTCTTTAAAAATTAGATCAGCATCAGGTGTGTGCAAGCATTAAGCTCTACCTTCTGTGATAACCTGCATAAAAGCGACTCTGAACTCAAAACCTGCAACCTGGAATATCAACTTCTCAAGTTGCCGGTACCAAATCATTAAATATTCCATGTACATTTAAAAATAAGGATACTTAAAAAAAATGCTGCACCATAGAGGAAAAACCTACCCTCCTGTAATTGTTGAAGCTGCCTCTTGAAAGATGCAAGCTTGTCCTGGTACATCCTAAAAAGAAAGGAGACAAACAAATCACATACTTAATAGACTTTAAATAAGTTCAAAATGCATGTTAGATCCCACTGCTCACTAGAGCCACAAATAAGCAAAGCGAAGCACCTTGTTTTTAAAACAGTGCAGAGTGATTTGACAGCAATACTACATCAACATGTTAAATTCCATACATCATTGTGAGGTTGGGTAAATTGGTGTACTCACGTTTGTCACTTCCTGTACCATCTCAAACTAAAACAAGTAGACCAAGAGCAATTGCTGTGCAATTTGGGTGAAATGAGAGAAGTGCACAGGAGAAAAAAAAGAATTCAAGATAGGCTTCCTAAAAAAAAAAATATCTTTTTTAATTTATGTTGAAAATAGTTTAATGTCTCCAGTAAGCTGCTGGATATAAAACCCTTGCTGGATGGCAAACTATAACTACAACATGGACATGAGTGTAAGAATGTTTGAAAATGGGAGTAGCACACCCCACCTATGAGTGCATGAACATATAAGCTCTACCCCCTCTAACCTAGACCTGAAAGAAGGCTCTACTTGTTGACTGTTCGAGAGGAGTCATGAAAAAGGTCCCTGATTTATGCTAAATATCTTTTTTTATGCACGTTTGGGGGAGTTACTTGGGAAGCCAATATAGTGGACATGCTTTGGTAGAGCTCCAGCCATCTGCCCGACAATCCTTTGTTGATCCTGGCACCCACCACGCATTCTTGGATGAGAGCCACGAAGGCAGATCCCCTAGAAGCTCAGGGTGAGTTGCTTAGGCCGGCTTCACATACTCCCCGAGACAGTCTGGGGTACTACATAGCCATAGATAGAGCAGGCTCAGTTAAGCCACTGACAGCTAGACAGTAGGGAACTTGTAAGACCGCACTGCTGAGAGAGGCCACCTGGGGCTTGGACTACAACCAGTGGCTGCTGGAGATCATGCAGGAGAAAGGCATTTGCGTTCCATGAAAAGGCGCAGCTCGGCACCAGCGCCCATGAGATTCTTAGAGGGATGACCTGAACGAGAATATCTGAGAAACGCCCCAATCCGAAGGGTGATAAGCTAGACAAAACGATGCAAAACAAGAAAAACTAATTTAACGAAGTCATGATGGCAGGAAGGAAAATCAAAAAGAGACTGTGAGGGGGCATATATTCTGTAAGTGCAGACCGTCTCTCTTACTCTTGGACCTCCTGACAGGGAAATGCAATAAAGGCACAATAACTGCAATGCTTTCTGGGGAGTATGCCTAGACTAGCTATTGGAGCGCTATCAAAGGGGGTTTTGTGGAGTCTAGAGTGAGATGGTACTTGCATCCAGTCTTCTAACTAGAGGTATGTTGACCACCAGATGCTTCCTGTTCAAAGGGTTAGGGAGAGGAATAGCAGAGGGAATTTTTTTACAAATTGTTCTTTATGGTAGGTGGGACATGATCTCATGTACGCAGTGCTGGAGCCTGACATGATCTCCAATACTAAAGTCAGTTGGCAGGGTAGATGCCAGGGGTTCGCCTCAACAAATACTTGATGTGTATCAAGTCAGACTCCCCTCATAGAACATGAACAGCTTGCTCAACAAGATCAAGAGGATAGCAGTCCCAAAACTGGCAAAGAGATAGTGATCAAGAAACCCACGTGCTGGGTTCCAACAGATATGAATTCTCGTCGGTCTTCCACACAGGGAAGTTGTCATTCTATTTAAAAAAAGAAAACCTATTTTCCTTCCAGGTGGGCATGGTTTGGCATTACCAGCTTGGCAGGCAGGTCATTGTTTCCGGGAAACTGCGGGGCTACATCTTGACTTTTGTTCCACCTTCCCCCTGACAAGGGGCTTCCTACATGCACACCGAGCGACTGAGGCCCTTACGCGACTGACTATATGGGAGGAGACTTTAATGATGTCATGCCCGCAACACTAAACAAGAGTAGCATCCTCACAAAAGGCACTCTCAGCGTACCATCTTTATTAACTCATTACTACTGAGCGATATTTGGTGCCAACAACATCCAAGCACACATAAGTCCTTCCCACAATTGGCCTACTTTCTCCCAGATAAGGAGACAGCCAAGGTTACAGAGAAACATATCCATGCTTGTGGGCCATCCAACGATGTACCGATTGAGATCAGCAGACGAGGGGAGGAGGGAGCCCACTATTGGAATGTGGAGGCTTGGTTTGTCGGAGTCTAGGGGGGACATTAGTGGCCTCTAAGAAACTTGGACCACTTGGTTGTTGAACCAAAAGAGATGGCATAAATGGTTGGACAGTACCATCATAACTTCGCTCTAGTCGAATTGTTTAAATGGGATATCTCCAACCAATATACCAGCTTGTAAAGCCTTCACAATGGGCAACCTACAAGGGCCCATGGAGTATGTCTTTATTCAGATATGGTTCTATACATTTTTAAACAATTTTCTGATTCTGTGGGTAGGAAGAATTGATAACTGGTCCCTACACATGGGGTTACAATGTGGATCCTTGATCAGGGATCAAGAACTACCCACCAAAATAGATTATCCCAGAAGGTTGACTACTTGTATAAATGAGTCACAGCTAGCTTTATTAGCTAAATTGTAACTGGCTGTAGACCAAGGAAATATTAATCTGGAAAGTAAAGATATTTCTGATTCATAGAATACGGTCAGAGTGGCAGAATGCCTAGTAGATTTACAAAGGAAGGCACATCTACCACAAACAACATATAAAAAGATATCATGCCAAGACTGGTTGGAATCGCAACATCACACCTTAAAAAAACAATTAAGGGAAGCAAAGAACTTTGTGTGTGAAGTAATAAATTTGAAAAGGGAAACAAGCATTCATAAAATACAAGCAGAGTATAGTAAATTAACTAAGGAAAAGAAGGAGTATTAGAGAACAAATTGGGATAGGATGTTGTTTGCAATAATGTCAAAGGACATGAAAACATTTTGAGAGCTGGTTAAGGAAGGAGGGAATAAAAGTAAAAACACTTCGAACTCCCAGAAGAAGCCTGGGTTGACTACCTACTGGAGTTGTATTCGACAGGTAGTATATGGAGATTGGGCTGACACGCATGAATATCTACATTCTACATCTCTACCTGCAATAAAAAAGACGATAAGAGATATAAACCTTATTAGGCCAGCTTTTTGCATATCACC
Source organism: Triturus cristatus (assembly GCF_964204655.1). NCBI lineage: Eukaryota > Metazoa > Chordata > Amphibia > Caudata > Salamandridae > Triturus > Triturus cristatus. The sequence continues at coordinate 347,573,713 of NC_140594.1, read as the reverse complement.
TTTGTCGGCTTCTTGAAGGAAGGGAAGTTTCCAGAGAGCTGGAAGGGAGCTATTATTAAACCAATTTATAAAAAAGTTACCTATTTAACCCCAAAAACTATTGCCAAATCAATGTGATTGATGTTGGGGTGAAGTCAATTTCCAGGAAGATTCTCCTGCATCTAAAGGATTGGATTGAGGATAACAGCATAATCCCTATTGAGCAAGGTTGATTTAAGGTCGAACACTACACTATTGATGACTGCTTTAATATTTGGGCGATGAGCCAAAAGGCGACTGCAACAAGAGGTTCTGCTGTTTTGTAGGTTTTCATTCCGCTTTTGATCTGGTTAATAGGAATATACTTTGGCATTAAATGGCAGAGATGGGTATTCCTAAATGTCTCCTTGCAGTACTGAGAAAATAACATCATCGAAATTGGGCAAGAGTGGAGCTATATTTTAACGGATCCCTCTCAAGGTAAATTATATAAATAATGGCCTGCAGTAGAGTTACATTCTGGATCCTATACTGTTTGTACTGTACTTTGTCGATCTCCCTACTAGTTTAAATATGTCACACTCTTTTCCCCTCAAGGATGGGTGGTCGCCATGTCAATTATATGCCAATGACCTTGTTATCCTAGATGTTATCCTAGATGTGTTACAGGTGGGGCTCCAAAGAAAGTTGGACATTTTTAATAATTATTGCAATTATTGCAAGGCAAATGATTTAATAATAAATACTGACAAATGTTTTAGTAATTGGGAAAACATTTAACATATATATGTGGTACATTGGGGATATACTGGTGGAAGAGGCTACTACCAATAAGTATCTGGGGTACTGGGATTCACATAACTTGCATTGGAACTCTCGTTTAGACTGCCCAATAGTAACAGCATGTACTTCGGTAGGGGGGTTGAAGAAGTTTCAGGGGGGTGGGGGGGGGGGGGGGGGGCAGAACGCTAAAGAGCCGGCTAGCAAGATGGCCGTGCCTCTGTGCAATCCTTCATAATCCTGACTAAGAAGACCACTGGGACGGGCAGGGAGTGCAGCCCTGATGATATGGTAAATTGCACTAGCCACGCCGAGGAGAAAATACCTGCTGCCTTGGTCAGTAGGCGCATTGACCCTGTGTCTGCACCCAGATCGTGAGGCTGAGACAAAATTGCGGAAACATATACAGCAAATACCCTGAGCCGGACCTAGCTGGCGTCGCAGTAAAGAGAAGAGCCAGCGACTATCCTCTGCCGGGTGCATATCGCGGCTGTGGACAGCGGAACACCCGATTGTTACCGGAGACTAAGGTCGCACTCGCACACGACAGAAGACCTAGCCCCGCTGCAGGAAGTATGAAATGGGCTCGGCTGGGCTGGACCCGCTGCCGCGACTGAGAGCCTGCTGTGCGGGAAGCCGGGGCCGGTGCCCCTTGCTGGATGCGGTGGTGCGAGGATCCTCCCTCTATCGGCCCTCATGCGGAACAAGGGTGAGGATTGTGGGGGCTGCCCTGCGGGCCCGGAGACGCGTCTCGGCCGCTGTGCGAATTGCCGTGGGGACTCTGGCTGGGCCGTGGGCAGTCGAGGGTCGCGATCCCTGCTTATGAGGCCTGAGAGCACCCAAAGCTATCGGGAGATCAGCCCAGCACCGGGGACAGATGTAAATTGGTGCTTGACGAACGGCTACAGCAACCCCCATATTTTCCAAGAGTGGTTGATAAACGAGGATTGCTCTAATGGCCCAGCAGACTGTAGAGTGGTGCTATCAGCACATATAGTCAGAAAGTGCCCTTGGAAGAGGCTGTAGCCGCGCGACCTTAACCGCCCAGCGCGTTGACTAAGCAGTGCAGAGGACATCGTGCAGTACAGAATAGTGCCATGTGATCAACAATTGTGTCCTACGTGAACTTATCTGACTGGCAACACAAATATGAGGAGAACAGAGGAAAAACAGGAGAAACTGCCCTTTGAACCACGCAAGGCTCCTAGATGCCTGGGGGAGATGCAGCCTCATCGGCGGCAGAGGACTCTTAACTAGAAAACTCAGATGGACGCTCTCTGTTATTGACAACGAAACAAAGCCTCAATTCTATTGAGTCCAAAATGGATGCACTGAATGTACGCATGGACTACATCACTCAACGGCTGTAAAGACGTGACGGACGGATCAGTGAAGCAGAACACAGAATTTCGCAGTTGGAGGAAGTCACGACCTCTGGCGGAGAGCAGATGCAAAACATGGAGCGCCTACTGAAGGTCATAGAGGCAAAGAATGAAGACCTGAAGGAGCGCTTTCGCCGCAATAATATCGGTATACTGAGGGTGCCGGCGTCCGCAAATACTGGAAAGATGGAGGACTATGTTGAACGCATGCTGGTAGACCTGTTCGATGCATCCTCCTGCTCCAAGGTTTTAATAGTCGAGCGCGCCCACCATTCCCTTGCCGCGAGACCGCCACAGGGATACCCCGCAGGCCCATCATTGCGTGCCTCCTGAATTCTAAAGACAGGGACACTGTGCTTCGCATGGCGCGCGAAAAGAGAGAACTCCATCATGACGAATACTCCATCTTTATATTTCCGTACTTCACGCTGATGGTCCAGCAAGCTCGTAAAAAATTCCTACCTGTGAAACGCAAGTTACAACAGGCTAATATTCCAACCACGATGTTGTACCCAGCGACACTGCGCATCACACAGCATGGCAAGCAACACGTGTTCACCACTCCCCAGCAGACGCAGGATTTACTAAAAAAGATACCCTCACGTGGCCGCCGCTCGGAGAGGGATGACGACGAATCCAGATCGAACTCACCGACCCTTGGTGCTGACTGAAGGGACAAACCCTGGGCTGGCTGCTTCTACTACCTGCATGAACTGTATCATGAGCATTATGTACTATACACTTTATAATTACTCTGTGGGGATAGATCACGACAGCATGTTAAACACTTCTATATGTGCATAAATATATGAATAATGACATTCTTTCTTTCACTGTATTGTCTGGCTCAGATCCTAGATGGTGCCAAAGACATGGCCACCCCGTGCACCCCCATGTTAACGGGTAGGACCGCCAGGCTCTCTTGCATACAACCCCCTATGGATATACCCCTAAGGCTAGTTGCCATTAGATTATGGTGTTTATGTTTAATTTATACACAGGTCTGCCTGCACGGCATACATTTATTTTTGCAAAAATGTCTTGTAATTGTGGGTACCAGCTACTTATTTACAGGATGCTATAAATCCTGTTTGGTAATGTATCTATCAAAGATGCTGGGGTAGATGCTGGTCCTTTATGTCAACAATTGATGTACTAAGTTTTGGGTTCACAGTTGGGGATCATATTCGCCTGCGGGATTGGGCCGTGGGTGTGGGAGGGGGGATGGGTTCATTACTTATAATTAGTTGCAGCAGTGTTTGTACATGTAGAACAAGGAAAAAATGGCCAACAACACAGACATACATATTGGGTGATGTGACCGCCCAGGCAATAAAATTATGGTCACGCAGGCTACACAACATGAACCCATAAATGAGTATCCCTAAGACCCCTATTAATCACACCTTGCCGTTGCTGACTTCGAATGTGCGAGGTTTGCCTGATCCCCGCAAAAGACTGCACATGCTTAATTACCTAGATAATCATCATGTCCAAATAGCAATGATAAAGAGGACCCATTTGGACCAGGGCACACAGCCGGGATTCGCTGGCAAATGGGCTGCGCAAAGATGCTTCACTTCATATTCGACCTATTCGAGAGGCACTGCCATGCTAGTCAAATCGGGGGTCAGCTATTGTCCCATGGGCGCACTCACGGATCCCCAGGGAAGATACTTCATGATGTGGGGTCGATTGGCTGGGCAGTCTGTTACACTAGTTAATAGCTATGCACCAAATGACGACGATGCATTATGGGGCCGCATACTGGAGATTGGCTCAACGCACCTGGTGTGGGGGGAGGGGGATTTTAACCTGGCCCTAAATCCTGATATGGATTGCTCCTGTGGTACCACTGAGCCCCATGTAAGGGCAGGGAAACACCTAAATAGCATAATAACAGAACAACACTTGTTGGATGCCTGGAGAGTCCTACATCCTGCACATAGGGAGGGCACGTTTTACTGCTCAGTACATGCAAGTTGGTCAATAATTGACTATTGGTTGCTCTAGGCGGGGCTATTTACGTGGCTCAAGGAGTCAAGGCATTTTGCTAGAACTTATTCAGACCATTCCCCTGTACTTTCAACACTCTGCCCCCTGCCAATGAGACCCCGTATCGCTCATGGAGACTCCAACCCACAGCGCTGCTGGACACTGCATTCCAGGAAGAGCTAAGGCAGGAAATCCAGGATTTCTTCCCACGTAACGTTGGCAGCGTGTAGACAACAGCCAGCGTATTGGAAAGTTTCATGGTAACTGTCAGGGGAATGTGCATATCCAAAAGCAGGGGTATACTGCGCAAAATCAGAAACACTTTGTGCAAACTGGAACAGACCATTAAAGCAACCGAGAATTCTATAGTAGAAGATCCCACCGCACTATTGCACGCACAGCTGAAGGAACAGTTAATAAAATACAGACACATCAGAGTGGACAATTCTCTTTAGGTCTAAGTATGCTCGAGCCCGGGTTTACAGGGAGGGTGAGAGACCTGGCAAGGCCCTAGCAGAGACAATCAAAACTCCCCGATTCACGAACAGCATATTTAGTGTAGAGGACGAGACTGGTGTATTGCGCGCTGACCCCAAATAATCCTTAATATCTTTGCATTCCACTACCAGCGGCTGTACCGCATGCACAGAGTTGGCCAGATTGATGTGGCAGCATACTTTGAAGATACAGCACTTGGGTGGATAAATGACAGTCAAAGGAATTCCTGGCAGCGGACATTGAGGAAGATGTGGTGCGGGAAGCCATAATGCAGCTGCGCTCAGGCAGGGCCCCTGGCCCTGACGGGCTACCAGTAGATTTTTATAAATGCTACATCAATGAAATGGTCCCCATTCTTAGAAAGGTATATGAGGAGGCCAGAGAGACCGGTATTCTCCTGCAGTCGATGCGACAAGGCCTGAAAATATCTCTCCTCAAACCAGGCAAAGATGCCACCAAATAGGACGCTTGCAGACCCCGATCGTTAATACATTGTGACACTAAGATTCTAGCTAAAATACTAGCTAATAGACTTAGCTTGCTGATGACTGGTCTAGTGCTGTCTGACCAGGCAAGGTTCATTCCCGGGAGGGCAACTTCCCACAATTTACGCACTGTCTTTGTACTGCTACAAGATATTGATCCGGAGTCAAATGCAGTGGCTGTATTATTAGATGCAACCAAGGCATTTGATTCCATGGAATGGGATTACCTGCTTGCTATTTTGGAAATAATGGCATTACCTTAACTGGATAGCTCTGCTATACAACCAACCTACTTATGCAGGTAAATGGGCTACTATTCACTCCTTTCCCTATCTCTTCTCACCCCTGCTTTTTGCCCTTGCTATCGAACGCTTAGCTGCGGAACTATGGCAGCACCATAAAGAATATGCCGTACCATTTACCACGAGACATATTCTATTCTTGTTCTATGCTGACGACATCACCCTCTTCCTCCATGAACCGAGCATTAGCCTTAATCCTATCCTTATAGAATTAATCAGATTTGGTGACATCTCGGGGAGACATATCAACTGGAGCAAATCCCAGAAATTTCCCGACTCCATCCACTCCAGAGATATCACTCGATTTTCCGTTAACATGGTGTGACTCGGTGATAAAATATTTGGGGGGTGGGAATTCTTCGAGATAGGAAATTGACGCTGAAAGCAAACTATGGAACTGCTCTGGACACCATCACAGACTCGATCACTCGATGGATATCATTGCCACTCTCACTAGCAGGCAGGATCCCTCTAATGAAAATGGTAGTGCTGCCAAAACGACTCAACCTATTCATCAATATGCCCTATCATCCAGGTCGCCCATTCTTCAGGGAAATCAAATCCCAACTAATTAGACGAGCTCGGGGGGGGGCAAGTAGTCCCGTATAAGCTGGCAGACACTGACACCCCCATTCTCACGTGGGGGCTTTGAGGCGCCCGACATTGAACTGTAGTTTTTATGTGCTCAAGCGCACCACATCATACATTGGTTCCACTCTCCACCCTTCATGCCCCACCAAGCCGTTGAACAATAGTACATGACCCCACTCCCCTTCACTGCCTTCCTTGGGGCAGACATCCCGGAATGTAGCACTGCATACTCGACGGTAGCGTGCATGAACGTAGCATGGAAGAGGTTGACCAAAAAGGCAGGAAAGTCTCTACTGTATTCTCTGCTGCTCCATCTCCCATATCTGTACCTAGCTCCAGTCACTCAGGAAACAGCATGCAGGAAAATGTTCAGAATACGCAACCTGAACACCATGGGAGAGCTCTACTAAGACGGCCTGTTTAAAGATAAACAAACGCTTTTGGGAGAAGATGGCGGCACTCCCTTATAAACTTTCCTATATATCAGGCTGCGTCATGAGATTAAGGCAAACACCCCTGCATTTCCACAAGAACCCAACAGATGTAACACATTACACTCCTCCAAATGAATGGGGCAGCACATGTGGTGTTTAGGTTATACCGTTCGGCTTCATCTGAACGTCCTTATACACAGCAGGAGGCTAAAAGATGATGGTAGCTGGAATTAGAAGCCGCACACAGAGTCTGGAGGCTCAGTGGACTAATGCATCCACTGAAGGAGCCTGTGTTCGACCTCATGGTCACAGGTTAAAATCCCAGCGGGTCCACTCAGCCTTTCATCCATCTGAGGTCGATAAAATGAGTACCATTGAGTTGGGTAAAAAACATCTGTCATTCAGCGCCAAGATGCCTCCGGGTGAACATGCGCTTTACAAATACATGTTATGTTATGTTAGATGAGCAGTGGGAGTACTGCTGTAAACAGACAGAGGCTATCACAGCGAGCAGCCGGTTACGGATTATACACTTTAAATATATACAGTGAGCCTACTACACGCCTGTGCGATTATATAAATACAAGCTACGAGACAATGACCGATGTGATAGATGTCGGAAAGAGGGGGCGGGTTTCCTGCACTTGGCATGGCAGTGCGATGCAATCCAGAAGTACTGGAAGGAGGTACTATGTGCGGTTTCCCAGATGACTACAATGACACCAACAATTGTACTATTGGGATACACAGAAGACCTGCCACCAACACACAGGAAATTCGTACTCTATGTATGTTACTGACAAAGAGACTGGTGGCATGCAGATGGGGCTGGGGACGTGCCCCCAAATTTAAGGAGTGGCCTAATGATTTAATATACTGCAGGGATCAACTCAATACATATGCAGAGTTGTTGCCGTCTTCCTCACCTCCCTGAGAGATATAGGACCCGCTAATAACATATCAGCCACTCACTTACTGAGATGCTGATACATCCAACTGCAAATGCGTAGCTAGATGCATAGTATCTAGCGACTTCCCCCTACATTCTGAGATAGTTAAAGTCATAAGGGATAAGCCAGTTTAATGACAGTGTAATACAACATGTTGTTAATGTTGTTGTGCTTGGGTGGATGCTATACCCGATGTTTATCAGACTCTATGAAATGTGTATCATGTGTATGCTTGATGATGTATACTCTTGAGATTGTGTACTGCTGTATATCTTCAATAAAAGTCAATAAAAAAAAGACGTTTCAGAGAGAATTCGGTCTCCCTTTATTATACCCAGTGATCAAAGCCTTCAAAAGTTTAATACCTCCTCAGTTGGTGTATGGCACAGAGGTCCTAAGCTTCCGCTTGCGGCATGACTGGAATAAAATTGAGTGTAGGTGCTTAAAAATCTTTTAGGGGTTCCCCCGTCATTGCTACAAGCCATTCGTTTAGAACTTGGCTAAACCTCATGGAATAATACTTCTGCTAGTCTCGCATTACAATTCTGGCAAAGATTGGAAGCATGTCCAATAGATAAAGTGTCCTTATTTTGCATGACAGGGATCTGTGTTGGGCAAGAGATTCTAGATGCTGCGTTAAAGGATGTGGCCTCCTTGTTAATTCTAGGGCATTTTAGTAGTGCGGTATCATGCAACTACAGTAAGACAAGCAAAATGAAAATGCCTGTAAGGAAATCAGAGGTAAGGATTTAAGTTACAAAAATACAAATAGCTCGACTCTGCACTTATGAAATTATCGGCAGGAAACAACACACTTTCAATATCTCCTGTAACTCCAAAACCCAATCTGGTAACAGAGATTTTGAAGTTTCAGGTGGGGCTAAATCCTGGGTTCTCTTACTCTCTGGGTTGCGGGAGATTGATGGTGTGGAACACTTCTTTGAATGTGAGTTAAATGCTATATCTTCCAGTATGCATTTTTTTTAAAACTGTAATTAGATCAGATGCTATAAAATTATTGTAGGATATGCTTTTCAGTGGTTGCTTGTGCAACTGGGAGATTTTTAAGTGGGAGATTTTTAAGTGGGAAAAATAGGGGGTAGGAATGGTTTGCATTTGGATGAGAACTTCTAACTTCATGAATATTTGGACTGTTGATAAATGTATTTTATGAATCATTTTTAGTATATTCTTTTTGTATATTTAATTCCTGGTTACAATTGTATGTGCAGGCCTCAAGAAATCTACTCGCCCACTCGCTATGGCTAGTCAGTTGTTATCAGGGCAAGCTATTTTAGGAATGACTGGCCCAGTAATGGCGAGAGACTCCAGCTGACAAAGAACAGATGATCTTATAATTAAGAAAGTGAAAGAACAATCAAGATAGCTTTAAATCTTGCTACATTTGCTGTGCGTTCAAAGATCAAGGTCTGATGCCAGCTTTTGTCTTCTTACAGATCGTTCCTTATTTTATCCTGGAGATAATTTTTACAAAATCCTGTAACTCTGCAGTTAGAGAAAGAAAAGTAAAGTGAACTGCCTGACAATCCTGCTGTGGGCAATGAAAGGCTATAGGATATCAGTGTTGTTGCTAAAAAACATTTAAATACCTAGTAAATAAACTGTACGAACATTTCAAAATATATTTCAGTAGCTGAAAAAGCACTTTTTAAAAATTATTTTTAATTTTGTGTGACGCAAACAAATATTTTAATAGGATCAAAATATCAGAAAAGTTTACTTGGTAATATGCAAATGATAAATATTTGCTCAAACCCAATTTCCCTGTTATCGTTTACACGCTGAATAGTTTTATCAGTAAAACTGCATGCCAGTGGGAACGTTTGTGGCCGTTTCAATGGAAATGTGCTTTCTGTAAATGACTGTGTACTACCACATTATGCTTTAGTAATATATCTATTAAAAGTAAGAGTTTTTAACTTGAACTTAGAAACATTCCTGCCCCACCCTCATTACAATGCTATTGATGAACCAAGAGGCAAATAAGGGGTCATGTGTACCTTATGTGTTCCACATATTTATTATACACAGTGCAAATATTTAGTCTATTAAATCAAACATGGGAGTTTTTGTACAGCAGATATCCTGAACTCGCCTATTTGAAGGTGCTCTCATATTTAATGAAGAAAAAGGGGCATCAAAATAAAATATCTGCCTAGGATCCCACAATTTGGATCAGTGTTTGGGTTAAGGGCATTACAGTTAGGTCGATTAGATTCAAGTCACTAGATTTTTCGAGATCTGATGTGTGTATGTTAATTGTGGGTTTAATATTAATCTACTGTATATAAGAAAATGCTGTATGTCTGTAAAGAAACTGGATTTTCTCTTTCAACAATTATGGACTGTAATCCCGAAACCATGAACTAACAACTTTGTAACTGGCAACACAGTGGCCACAACAGAAGAGGAAAAAGAAGCACTCAACAGAATTTTTTTAATGATGCCCCTAATCTGTTTGTGATGTTCACCTCTTTGAGTGAGGGGGGAATACTGCAAGCCTAGCTGGAAGCAGTAGTCATCAATGCCTTCCTTAAACAGAACAAACATTAGATCAATGTAGATCATGTAGACCTTCTTCAATAAAGGAAAATACTAGCCGTGGTCATTTCTGATACTCAACACAGTCATCTGTTGGAACATGAAATAAATGCATTTGAGGCACTTTTCATAGTCAACACTGAGAAAGTCTGTGACATCCTCTTTGCAGTCTTTTATCAGATGAAACGGTCTTGGAAATCTGCCTCCTGCAGCATAAATCCAGAGCCAGTGCGCAGTTTAATGGGACTTTCTCATGACTTTTTAACATTGATTGATGCCCCCGACAGGGTTGCTTAAACCCTCTGCTTTTTGCACTCCCCATGGAGCCCCTGGCTCAAGGAATTAGAGGGGCTGGTGACATTACAGGCTTCTGTGTATGCAGACAATCGCATGATACACATTAGCAATATAATGAACTAAACCCCAAAATAGAGAAATGTATTTCATGACCAGGCATGACCGAGGGTTAAAAGGACTAAATCCAGTGTCTTCCCAGTACAGGGAGGAGCAGAGTTGGTGGATGAGGACTACCCATTGGCTAAGGATGGCTTCCGATAGTTTGGGATATTGGTGTCCGAGACGGAGGCTCAAGTCTGTGTAATGCTGGACAGGCTGAAGAGGGATCTTCAGCAGTGGATGTCCCTACCTTTGACTCTGGTGAAGATGGTTGCACTAACACTGCTCCACTGTGCCATGAAAAAGATCTAAAACAAACTGCCCCCACTTCTTCCCAAGGATATACTTGATTCTCAGAAGAACGTTTCTCTGAAGTAACTGGAGGCCCAGGTTATCTGGCCGAATGCTGCACACACCCATTTGATGGGGTCTAGGCATGACTGAAATAGCAGCATATTACAGGCTTCTACCTCACGGGAATAAATGACTGGCTGCTCACGCTCTGATCCTGCATACCACTGTGAGCAGTGGGGGTTTGGAGAACACTCATCGCTTCACTATGTGTATGGATGAAGAGCATATTTTCCTTCTGGAAGGACGCCTTTCATACTATGAGCTAGACAGATAAACTGACGGGAGAGACACTTATATACGTTTCAACCAGACTGCCACAAGTTTCTGCTCTGGCTGATTTAGAAGAGTGGAATACACTGGGTATCTCCACCTGGAAATAATTGATTACAACAGACTTCATGAAGTAATTTGCTGACTAGCAGGAAGGGTTTAGGCTTCCCTTCCCAATTCTTCGGATACTTTCAACTGTGGCATTCACGGTCACCTTACCTAGCTATGCCTATGCCGGCTTACTCTATCAACAAATACTGACAAATATTTAGCACATCTTCAGGTTCTAGATCAGACAGGGTAGCACTTGTGGAATGTTCAGGAATCGCGAATTTGGTTAGCCCACCCTACTGGAGATGGGGTGACGGCTTTTTGCCTGGAGCATTAACAGAGCAGCTAACCAGTTCAGATGGGAAATCTTCTTGGGTAACCTGTGAACGGTTCTGTTAACATAATGATATCCCTGAATGTATCTACAGATTAACAGTGAGCTGTTTTTCTATGTCTGACATTTGCTGCTCTCGTCCTTTCCCTGTTCATATTTCCTGTAAGCAATATTTTAAACAATGTAAACTGAAAAAAAAGTTAGGCAGTGAAAAATTAAAAGTGGCTAATCCTGTGATAGGTACTGGTTTTGCTACAGTGACCACAATTTTGAATGTGCACTGGCACGGAATTGCTGTACCTCTTCATGGCCAAGAACAGGCAAAGGAAAAGGCATCTATCCCAGCTGTTGTCTCCTGTGAAGATGATGGAATGGTGGGCCTGTTGTGAATCGGAAGATAAGACATGAGGAGCATATGCCAAACATCATACAGTTAGGAGCAACTCAAAGAGGGAGGGCCTGTTATCCAGTCCACCAAAGAAGACCAGAACCATGTTTTAAAGTATAGGCCTGCAGCAGATCTCAAAGATGATGTAGGTTATCTTGGTGATGCATCTCCTTCCTGCTTTGCATGTGTGCCAGGTGCGGTCATCTGGTAGGACAACTTGACTTGTGACCCATTGGAGTCAAGAAGCCTGCCTTCTTTTACATCAACTCCATGTGTCTTAGGTGGATGAAAACAGGGTGATATTGGTGGATTCCTGCATCTCACTCTTAATCCACAAGAGAGCACTATCCTAAACCTACACCGCTTACACTGAATCCATTGTGGTGCTGATCTTGATGCTGTGGAGGTCTGTCAAGTTTCCTTCTTGAATGCCTGAGGGAAGGGTAACTTCTCCCATTAGCCACAGTGCCACAACACATTTTATAGTACACATAAAAAGGTGTAAATTATCTCCTTAGGAATTTCAGAGTTAAGAAGGAGTAGCACCAAGGCCAAAATCCACTTTCGCAGTATTTTGTCTCTTGATTGAAGATGAATATGAATGCAGAAGCAGACAAATAAGGTGCCAAATACTCCCAGACCTCAAGGCACAGACAAGTACCAAGGCAGGACATCAAGTAGAAGATGCTAGGTATAGATAAACACCAATTGGTATCACTGGGCCTGAAAACATTACACTGGCTCCCAGTTGACAAAAAGATCAAGTTTAAATCACTATGTATCACTTTAAAAGCATTACACAATGTTGGTCCTGATTATTTAAAAAGTTGCTTTACATGGTACACTCAATCTATGAATCTGCAATCATCCACCGCTAAACCTTTAGGAACAAAGACCTAATGCCCTCGGGAGCCCACCCACCCCGACAGACCACGCTCGGAACCTCGGCATAATCCTCGACTCCTCGCTCTCCATGAACCGCCAGGTCAATGCCGTCTCCTCCACCAGCTTCAACTGCCTCCGCATCCTCCGTAAGACTTTCAAATGGACCCCCCCCGACTGCAGAAAGACCATCACCCACGCACCCATCACCAGCAGACTTGACTACGGCAACGCCCTCTACGCCGGAATCAACAAAACTCTTCTACCCAAGCTCCAAACCATCCAGAACGCTGCTGCCAGGCTCGTCCTAGGGACACCGCGTCACGAACATATGACCCAACACCTGCGAGACCTCCACTGGCTCCCCATCGAGAAGGTCACCCACAAACTCCTCACCCACACCTACAAATCCCTCAACAACATCGGACCCAAATACCTCAACGGCCGACTAGGTTTCCACGCACCCAAGAGGATCCTCCGCTCCGCCGACCTCGACCTAGCAGAGGTCCCCCGCATCCACAGAACGGGCGAAAGAGCTTTCTCCCACAACGCAGCCAAAACCTGGAACGAGCTCCCGGTCAGCATCAGACGCTCCCCAACCCTCCACAGGTTCAGGAAAGACCTCAAGACCTGGCTCTTCGACTGACCCGGAGCTGCTCTACCCCCACCCCCCCCCCCCCCCCCCCCAAGCGCCTTGAGACCCTCACGGGTGAGTAGCGCGCTCTATAAACCACTGATTGATTGATTGATTGAAAGACAGCCTATTGGGGTGGAAGATGTTTTATAGCAGGAACTGGCTCTTTAATAATTAATCATTACTCTAGCACTCTCTTACTCCAGTTTTGAAGCAGCGCCAAGACGCCAATGGTATTCGAGCGCTTTATAAAATTATAAATCAAATCAATCAAAGGGAAAACAGGCTGCAAGAAGCAAAAAAACAAGGGATAAAAACAGTAGCGAATTCGAAAATAATGTGATGAAAAACAAGAGAACTAATGTGTTACAACGCATCCATCCCATTAAATCCTCCTTTGTATATGGTTCAACGAGGAAAAGATTAAACTTAATCTTGGATTGTCAAGTTTACACGTTGGTGGTCCACACGACTAATCCCTAGAAAGGGAACAGAGTAAGGCTTAGCATCACCCTTTCTTCCACTTATGGGGTCGGTGAGGCATATAAAGGAGCAGAATAAGTATTACATCTTTTGCCCAATGCCGAACACCACAGTCCTGCTGCTGATTTTCCCGCTGACATTCCTTACAAGTCACAGAGCAGCTCTCTTGGAAAATGCAACCTCCAAAAAGTAGTATAAGCTGCAAGAATGCCCAGCCATGCACATGGCATGCAATCCTTTGAAGTATTGTGTGGCCACATAATAAGCGGCCCATCTTCTCTTAGAGGCTCGCCGCCTCAGGTAAGCTTCCGGTATTGATGAAACAGCAGAGTTGTTCTTGTGATGATGTAAGTTTTGGCTTTTACAGAATGGTTAGTGTATTCTGCTCTATCACCATGGGGTAGTGCCAATCGTAGTGGTTCGCAAGTGTTGAAGTTATGTTTTTTCTTGGATCAGTCCAAGTAAAGGTAAACTTGCTGATCCTCATGAGCTACTTTGAGTTTCTGATCCAAAATACAATTTCCGCCTTTGTAGTTGCCCTGCGGCCCATTTGAGTGATGTTTATTTCATACTTATCTCAGTTACAGCTTACTAGTTTTGTTTCATTTTGCATTGGATAAATCATAAACATTTTTAAACTAAATCTATAGTTATTTTAAGTGAACTTTTTTTTAATGCAAGAATATGACTAGTTGAGTCTCAAGTGCACACTTCAAATGCATTACTGTCAAAGATCAAACTCAATCACATTTTAGAGATACTTTGTCAAACTCCAATTCATGGGGCAAGGAGGAGCTACTGGGCCTCAACCGCGGGAGAAGAGCTAGTTTTGCCTCTATCCCAGGGAGCTTCCTACTAGATATCTGCAATTTGCCTACTACAGCTTTCTGCACCTGTTTCTCAGGGTAGTGAGTGTGAGAAGTCTCAGAGTGGTAGTGGGAGAGAACATCAACTACAGAGTTCAACAATCAACAGACCCAATACATTGAATTTCCAGCCCGCGTTCATCTTTGCAATAAAGAAGGTACTTTAAACTCCAAGTTGCACCACTAGTCCAAAATAATAACTAGTTAGTGTATCTGGGTGCTACGTGTGCAGGTGCAACGCCTACCCCACACCCACTCAGTCGCCACAGCCCACAGTCACTCAGTTCTGGTGTCTCCCATCTCTTTCCAGGAGTAAACAGGAGTAGCATGAATGTAGCACAAATGCAGTTTAATCCCCCTACAATTTGTATGTGCATTCACTCAAGTCTTTCACGCCTCACAGGATGAGACAGTCCTCTTATGACCACATTCAGGCCAGGCGGTGCTCCAAAGACATGACCACACTCTTGTAAAAGAACCAACACATCGGCAGGCTTACGTGCAAAGCATTCAACTAGGGAGCAGGGCGAAGTTCTGCAGCATGCCTGCTCAGCATCATTTTCACAGTCGCCTGCAGCTCAACAGTCCCGAGATGCTGTTGTCCAAACCCAACAGTTGATAAGTATAGCCACTGTGGGTCCACTTAGTCAGCAGGTGAAGTCCACACAGGGCCGACAGGACCAAGATTGCAGCCCCAATAGGGTCTTTGACTCTTTGGTAGTTGAGCCAAGCATGGATCGGTCCTAGATAAGGCAAAATCAGTCTCACGTGGGCTAATCCGGAATTCCGGAGATTCTGCCACGCAGGTGCCAGTCATGGATTCTGCAGATGCAGCCCCAGGTGATCTGATGAGGAATCTGGCAGATGCAGATCCACATGGGCCGATCAGCAACATGCAATCACAGATCTGATAGGATTGTAGCCATAACACTGTTGCAGTTGCAGTGCCCACCTGGAACCATTGGGAGAGTTTGGAGGGGGCCCTGTAACACCTGGGTCCTCCCAGAGCTATTGCCAGCAGTCTGTTTCTTCTGGACACTCCACACACTCGGGGGGGGGGGATCTGCTGGAACTCGCTTCTTCCTGGCCAGTCCCAACTCTTACAAGCTTGGCAGGCTCCTTCCATTGCTCAGCAGGAAGTCAGGTCTCTAAGCGCTTCAGGACAGTTACAAGACTTCTCAGGCAAGACATCCAGACTTCAGGCAATGTCCTCTCAACTCTAGGAAACTGCCTGTTAGTTAGATACCTGCCCTGGTGGCAGAGGAACCCTGCGAGTACTCTGTGGAACATTCCCTTCCTTGGTCAAAGAGTATTTGGAACAGAAGCAGAGAGGTAGTTGAGCTTTCACTTTTATAAACAAATGTCAAACTGAAGATGTAAATCCACGGTTTCATATTGTAGAGCCAGTTTGAGATTATTATTTTAAGTGCCCTTTAAAAGCGGTCTCCACATTCAGCCTTTGTATAGAGTGATGGTCGTCACAGCACGCTTATCTCCTTACATCCACAAGAGAAGCATGGGGAGGTATGTTTCTGCAACAGGCTGCCATAAACCCAACTGAAGGAGTAATCAGTGAAAGATAAAAGGAGAGGCTTCACCTACAGGCTTCGACACCTTTTCACAAAAGAGTCTGCAGTCTCCACCCTAATCCCTACCATCCACCAACTGGCAATGTTCAGGAAGACTAATTTGCAGCTCTTTGACAACCAAAAACCCTCTTTGAATATCTAAAGAAGTCCCTTCTAAACTTTCTCAAGTCAGTGTCTAGGTCTCCTTTCTCCAGATACAGGAATGTGTGAAAGACACTTTTCTGGTAGCACAGTTCTCATGCTCCAGCTTGGGCAAGGCCAGCGCATCCAAATGTATTCCACTAGCCACCGTTACTCTGGCTCACTCACATACACCTTCCATGGACACACACACCAACACACTAACCCTGATCTTAAGCTGTTAGCACAACAGACTGGGCCAGCACATAGAGGTGCATGAGGGGCCAGTACGCCTCTACTCCAGCGATCCTCATAAAAAGGTCTCGTCACACTAGTAATCTTTAAAACATGGTATGCTGCCACCTTCCCACTATATGATAAACTCATTGATAAAGACAGTAGTTGTCTGTCTCAAATTAGAGTATGATGGTGCACCCCTCCAGGTCACACACAAAGTCATGGACCTCTCATAGTGAGTGTCATGCCTGGGCCTCTATCTGCACGCTAGTTAGGCATGAGGCCAGGGTCAAAAATAAAAAGTCAGGATACCAGAATCAAGCAGTCAGGTACTTATGGAAAGCCCCATTTAGCGTGCAGGGGGCATTCACATCCCAATAAACTACGTAAAGAATCAAAGTCTTATTTGTAAAAGCTACGGTTAGTATAAATAAAAATGGCTTATGTCGACATGAATTTGAGGCTAAATCCAAGGGGCTTACTGCCCTCAGTAAGTGAATGCATGCTGAAAATGAAGTGCTGCTCCTAAAGAGAATTCCTTCAATAGGAACTACACAGACTGTGGTCTTTGTAGTGGTCATGCAAAATACTGGCTTCAAACTGATTAAAATCACTAAGTAAAGAAGCAAGCTACTGCAGAGGTTTGACTGGCACTCCTATCCGGCTCTCTAGAAGATGAAGGAGCAGCTTGTGGTTATTAGTATGAATGGCTTCTGAAAATACACCCAGATTAAATCAGCTAACAGAACCTTGACAACTCTCCTATAGGCAATCTTCCACATAATTTGTGCCTCAAAACAGACCCATGGAAATTTAGGAACGGGGTTCGGACCCACCTTTTCTGACCGACTTTTAAACTATGGTCCTCCATAGTGATTAACTCAATCATTCTTTCTCTCTCAATCTTAAAACTCTAAATGGCCTCTTGACTCACAGAACAGCACTATGGTGAGGCCCAACAGTAGCATGAGTGTAATGCAAAATAATAAGCTAAAGGCTCAGGAGTTCCGACAAAATAATATACATTGGTTGACAGCATGTTTGACAAGTTCGTTGGAAGGCACTGTTTTTTCATAGAAGCTTCAGAAAACTGAGCTATAGTCACTTGGATTGCCTTAGCATTAGTTTTTAGGACGAGCAGCAATCTATGTATGAGTTAAACCTCCTTGAACTAACTACCGCATTTTACAATAGAGAGGTTTTGTAACACCAGTAGGGCACTAGTGCAGTGGGGCACTAGTGGAGTGGGAGGAAAACTGACCAGTAAAATTAATGGCTCTACCAACAAGAGAACAAAAAAGGGAAATGGATCTGTTTTAGGCTTGAGCATCAATTCGCCAAAATGTGAGGTGACCTATCATGTTTTGATTTGTGTGAATGTTATATCTGATATCCATGATGTGGTTGTCCCCCAGACATTTTTCTTCTCCCTTCCTGTTTTCTGAAGTTTGTTTTTGTTGGCAATAGTACTCTACGCACTTTACTACTGCTAACCAGTGCTAAACTGCTTGTGCTCTCTCCTTAAAACATGGTACTATTAGCCCATATCCGATTGGCACATTTAATTTACTTGTAGTATGACTTTGCTCTAGGGACTTACATGCGCCCAGGGCCTGTAAATTAAATGCTACTAGTGGGCCTGCAGCATTCATTGTGCCACACACTAAACTATCAATTTAAAACATGCCTCAGGCGTGCCACTGCAGCCTGCAGTGCAGTTTTAAACTGGAAACTCGACCTTACAAAATAAACCATTTGCCAGGCCTAAACCTTCCCTTTAATACATACAAGTCACCCCTAGAGAAGAAGCTAAACAGCCCATAGAGCGGGGCGCATTCTATTTAAAATGCAAGACATGCGTTTTAAGTTTTACATGTCCTGGTAGTGAAAAAATCCTAAATTGTTTTTTGCTACTGTAAGTTCTACTTCGCCCATAGGATAACATAGAGTTATCTTATTACATTTAATAAGTGCGAACTTTTGATTGGTAACAGGTAGAAATTTGATGTTTGGACGCAAATGAATTGTAATATAAAATACTCTTTGATGCTAAA
The DNA here is from genome assembly GCF_964204655.1 of Triturus cristatus. Taxonomy (NCBI): domain Eukaryota; kingdom Metazoa; phylum Chordata; class Amphibia; order Caudata; family Salamandridae; genus Triturus; species Triturus cristatus. The sequence goes on along the minus strand of NC_140594.1, from coordinate 347,555,097 downwards.
GTCGGATTTTAAGTCACAATTCTGAAATAAACACTTTTAGAAAGTTTGCATTTTCTTGTCCTAACCATTTGGTGCCTGCTGCCAGTGTCCTTGGTCAAACGACCCTGCAGTTAGGGTTTGTGTATTCCTCCCAGACAGTGAGACAAAACAGCTTAGTTGTGGGCAGGATGGGCCATCCTGACAGGATGGGCCATCCTGACAGGATGGGTGAGGGCGGAGCTGTTCCCTGCCCCACTTTCACTTCAATAGGGGCCCCTCCAGCACACACAAAGAAACCTAACACCTGTCTTTTGTCAACCTAGATATCTTGAATCCTTGAAAGGTGAAGGAAAGGGTTTTTACAGACGTAGATGTGGGGGTAGCCTACAGGTTTCCCCGACTTCAAAGGCTGGCACCAGGTATAAATACTGGACCTTCCTCTTCAGTACACTCCCACACCTGTGTAGGACTTCAGTAGGACTGCCCTGGATCCCAGAGGACGGCCCTGCTGCTTGAGGCCTGCCTTGCTGCTTGAAACCAGGGCTACCAGAGTGACTCTAAGGACTAGCTGGCAGGCCTCCTGTGTGAGTTACAGGGACATAACCTATGGACCTTGCACCCAGCATCTTGACTCTGCTGAAGTAAGCCCTCTCCCCCCTCTGTCCTCAAGTGGTGCCCCTACAGTCTTGGACCCTTGGAAGTGGGGCAGAAGGTGCTCCTCCTGACTAACCCTAAAAGTTGGAACTTAGAAAATTTTTCTCAAAAAAGTGGCATGTAAACCAACAGAAGACGGGGACCTACCTGTCAGCCAATCCGCCTGAGGTGCATCCACGGTCGGCCCGATTCTGCTGTAGCTCCCACAATGCTGTTCTCTGCAGCAGCAAATCCTGTTCAGCAGGACCTCTCAGCTAAGGTATCCAGCCTTATGGAGCCCTTGTCACCTACAGCCTGCAACTTCATGCTGTTGGATATTTTTGACTTTCAAAAAAGTGACTCAGTCCGAAGGTAGAAATCTTCATCGCAACTCCGTCCAGCAGCTGCCCGACGATGATGCCTCCTCCTCTAATACCGCCAGCTGCCTTGCCGAACTTGGCCTGCTCGGGAACTTTTCTTCATAATTTCTTCTAAGTCTGAAGGTAAGCCAGCAAGGGCCCAATCCACATTGAGTAGCCAAACCGCGCTCCATCGCGGTCGGCCTTAACTTTCGACTTTGACCCTGTCTCGCACAATCCGATACCCGCAACTGACACTTGGATCTTTTAGGCACTATTGTTCACTTGAGAATTTTAAAATTAATAATTCTGGTTATACTGGTTGGATTTAATTCTTTTGGGGTCATTGTATGTATTCAATTTTACTCTATTTTTTCAGAATAGGTGAGCGATTTTTCTTACGTTGCGTTTTTACTTACTTACTGTTTGTGTGATGCATAAATACTTTACACATTGCCTCTAAGTTTAGCCTGACTGCTTTTGTGCTAAGCTACCAGAGGGTGAGGCACATGGTAATTTAGTGATTTTTGTGGTTCACCCTGACAAAAATTGTGGTTGTTGCTTGAGTAGGGCTTCCACACCCCTCAACCAAGAACCCATTTTCTTACAGTAGTGAGATCAAGAACATCAAATTTGATTTCTTCTAAATTCTCCTTAGTTTTCAAATTGATTATTTATTTCCTTTTTCCAAAGTTAAGTTTGCCTCACACCAGTTTTGCTACAATGATCAACATGGATAACCTCAATAAAGACAAGAAAATTTCAGAAGCTTTGCCAGGAGAGGGGGCTGAATGCTGGATGGAAGGCTACAAAGGTGGACCTCCAGGCAGCCCTCCGAGCCTTTGAGGAAGTCAAACGGACACCCCAGAGGGGCAGGAAGAGGATGGTCCTGAGGAGGTTGTGGAGGGCTGGCCACAGGTTCTCAGTTGCAGCACCCTGGGGAGGAGTAGGAGGAGGACAACATGTTCACAGGAATGGAGCCTCCTGCTAGGCCAGGGAGCAGTATGTCCTTCCACAACCTGTCGTCTAAGGAACTGGCAGACAGGAAGGCTGAAAGGGAGCACGGGCTGCAGCTGGTCAAATTCAAGACGGAGGAGGCAGCTGCAAAGAGAAAGCCAGCCTAGGAGAAGGCTGCTGCAAAAAGGGTCCGCATACTCCAAGACCTGGTGCTGAGCTATGTGGTGAGCAATGATATTGATGAATGGTTTTCTACCTATGAGGTAGCCCTGAGAATGCACAGGGTCCCAAAGAAGGACTGGGCAGCAAGCCTACAGTGGGGAGGGATACCCTGCTTATACTAGATTTAGGCAACCAGATGAGTTATGCCCTCGTGAAAGCCATTCTGCTCATTAAATTTGCGCTCACCCGTGAGAAATATCACATAAAGTTAACGGATAGCTAGAAGTTGCCTAACCAGTCTCGGTGGATTTCTTAGATTTCTCCGGTAAAGCACTGAGTGGTTGCCTGAGGGGCAGTAAGGGGAGTGTTTTCATGGGCTGTATGGCCTGATTTTGAGGGAGCACATGCTCAGTACTTGCGTTACAGAGCTGCACAAACACCTGATTGAGAGCAAGCTCACTTCACCTAGAGAGTTTGTCCAAGAGGACCTAAAGGCATATGAAGAGAGACGCCTAAAGTGCCAAGAGGGCGCAATCCCCCACTGGTGGGTAGACACCAGGGTTGGCTAGTGCAGTGCTTGGGGAGGATGTCCCAGTTGGCATGGGGGGGGGGGGGGGGGGGGGGGGGAGGGTGAATCGCGCATAGGTTACCCTAGTGCCTCTGGGTGACAAGAAGATAGTGTCCAAAGACCACATGCCTTTTGATACTTCCAAGTGCAGGCAAGGAGTCACCATTAATGGGCAGGGGGTGAAGGCTCTGAGGGACACAGGAGCCAGCAAAACGACTGTCAGGTGTCATCTGGTATCCTCAGAGCAGGTAATCCCCAATACATTCAACCAATGTGTTGTAGCAGACAAACCTGTGGCTCTAGTTCCCTTTGAGTGGGAGCAGAGGGGGGTCTAAAGTTCCTTGAAAGTAGCTAGGAGTCCTGCCATGCCAGTAGATGGTCTGATTGGAGAGGACTTATAACACACCATCTGGAAGGAGGTGGAGCTCCAGTCTCACCTGGAGATGTTAGGATTGTCTGAGTGGGTGTGCCTGACCACAACGTCCATGGCAGCCTTAGAGGGTATTCAAAGAGGCTTGGAGCCTGGAAATATGGCCCAGGTAGCAAGAAGAGGAAGGATAAGGGGAGGGGGTGGGAAACCTGCCTCTGGAACTTCTATGGTCCCGGTTAGGGGACCTCTCAGTCTGGTGATGGAGGGGTGTGAGCAAGCTTCCTCCCCTCCCCTGCCCCCTCCCCAACCCCCAAGATGAAGATAGCTACATGCAAGGTTTCAGGACTTAGTCGAAGTACTTTTAGAAGTATACCTCTGAGAACATGGAAGCCAGCAAGGAGGTAATGAAGCTCTGGTATGACCAGAAGGCCACTCTGGTTGAGTTTCAGCCTGGACAAAAAGAGTGGGTGATGGAGCCAGTAGTGCCCAGGGCCCTACAAGACAACTGGTCTGGGCCTTATGAGGTGTAGGAGAGAAAAGGGGAGGTCATCCTACCTGGTGGACATCACGACATCAGTAACTCCTTAAGGCTCCACGTTAACCACCTCAAGTCCCACTATGAGAGGTGAGAGGTCACCATACTCTTGATGACAGATGGTGGGGTGGAAGAGGCGAGTGAACGTCTCCCAGACCTCCTATCTACTAAGAAGCGGGATGGGTCACTGGAAAGTGTCAACACCTGCCCTACCCTGACCACAGAACAAGAAAATAAAAAAGTCAAAATACACATTAAAAACAAGCATTGGCAATGCCAATAGGTCTCGCCGATGGGCGAACTATTGGCTTTGTCATTGGGGCGGGGTGGCTATAGGGGGTAACCAATGCATGTACACAACATAACAACGGGAACTCAGCCCAATGGGCTGATATACCATTAGTCCAAGAAAATACTTTCATTTGACAAAGATAGCACAAGGCAGGGGGTTCTGGCAGCTTCAGCGATTAAAAATACCTGTACTGCGCCACAAACAAACAAACATCTGGAACCTACAGATAGAGCTGCCAATCTCCCGTGCTGTGCCCCAGCATGCGCTGCGAAGATCTGGAATGCATTTTTTGTATGCAGACTGCACTAGTATAAATAAGGCAGAAGTAAAATCGTCATGCCGATAAGCCGGAGAGCCGCGCGCCAACTCAATAAGCTGTTGTTGCTCAACTTCATTTTTCTGCTTATGCACTCCTTAGTGGAACATGAGGCTTTCTTCTGACCTACATTAACCATTTGCATGTGACCAGAATACATATTAATGTGTTTAGTAACCAGAGTATGTTTCCTTATTTTTTTCCAATATGTATGGCAATCAACTTTGGGAAGAACGGAATTTATTTTAAGTAATTATATTAATACTTCCAGGCAATAACCTCTGTTGATTTGTAAGCGTTTCTTGTGGAAAAACAAATTAATGTATTGCACATAGTAACACGGCGGCTTTAAATCTTAGAAAAGGTCTGCTAATCAGTAACAAATGAGACAGAGAGGGTCAGGCAAGCAAAATAAGCGAAAGCACGGCGCGTTGTGAAGAAAAAAACGAGGAATGAGGCTGCCAACCTGCACGCCGCTGCTCGCTCCCACAATCAAAACGCGGTGAGAGTGAACATTTGCAAAATAGGTGGGGCATGCACCCGCCTTTAGCCATTTGCAGGGTACAATAACAAAATGACACAGGCAACAGCCAACCAAATCCGTTCAGACCCACACAGAAATGTTTAGAGTGCTTACAAGAAGCCTCGCAGAGCAGCGCATGCTCAGGCTCGAACTAAAAAGGGACTGTCGCCACATGCTTAGGCAATTTGCTTTTAAATTCTAACTAGCCCCTGGTCTCACACATCTGGGTACCCATGATGTTAACACTGGGGACAGCATTTCCATGAAGAATAAAATGTAAGCGTTGCCTGACAAGGTGAGAGCCAGTATCAAAGAGGAAGTGTGGAAGATGCAGGGGATGGTCAAGCACTCAAATAGCCCTTGGTTGACATCAATGGTGCTGGCACCCAAAGCCAACTGGCCACAACCCCCCCCCCCCCCCCCCAACCAAACCTCAGACTGAACTTATGGGCTTTCAGGGCCTCTCTGGCTTTACAGGAGGTTTGTCAATGGATATGGCACCATTTACTTGCCCCCTTGAATGATCTGATTTCCAAGAAGCAGCCCAAAAAGATGATCTGGACAGAGACCTGCCACAAAGCCTTTAGCACACTCAAGGAGGCTGTGTGTACAGTACCAGTGCTCAAGGCCCCCGACTTCTCCAAGGATGCTTCAGAGCATGGAATAGGGCTGTGCTCTCACAGTTGAATGAAGAGTGCGAAGACCACCATACAGCCTTCATCAGTAGGGGGTTACTGCCCAGGTAACAGAAGTGAAGTGCTTTTGAGAGAGAAGCTTTTGCTGTAGAATTGCCCACATCATGAAGTTGTAACAAGATCCAAATTACTGCAAGACCCAAGACCTCAACATGGCCGGAGTAGTGTTTCCCATCCAACCAGCAAGCCTTTCACTCCTGCTCCAACCTGGCATGTGTGTGTCCACACAGTAGCAGACTGATTAGCCAAAGCAGTCCAAGCAGTGCTGCAAAGAGCACCTCCCGGACCAGCTGTGAGAAATCCAGCACTTTCCAAAGCAGCCATCCCGGACCAACGGAGCCGCCAGCCCAGCAGTGACATGACTGCAGAGGAGGCTGTGAGGTACTGCCAACTCATGCACAGCCCAGAAGAAGGAAATCGGACAAGCAGAGGAGGAGCTGCCCCCACCTGAGACTTCTGAGCGGACACACACTTAGAGACTCATTGGATGAAAAAATGAACAAAGAGACTGGCCACAATAACAAGATTATGAGGGCGATCTGCACCTGTACCTGTCAGGTCAAGGAACCACCTGGAAAATATTTGGGAATGGAGGGGGGGGGGGGGGGAGGCCTATAGCAAGAAGAGATGCAGATCAACTCCAGTGCCGAGATACAAAATTGTATGTACATTCTCAGTCCTGTAGTATTTAGTTCCTACTGCACAATAAATTACTTATCTTCTTCAAAATCAAGCACTGGATTTGACAATAATTTATTATAGTAACAAGTGTTGGCTGAGTGCTAAGCTAAAACACTCATACAATACATCCCTGTGAAGCCAGTGACTGCTCGCCATCACTACGACCTACAGTGCTAAAGGGGTTGTACATGGCCCAGTTTGGGGAATCATAGTTGGACGGATACTGGGAATTCAGAGCCAAATTACCTCAAACCCTTCGTTGAGGCCCGTTGTGGTCCGAATAGGGTCTGACCTCAACAAAAATGATATTTATGACAATGTGTTTATTTTTTCCATACAACAGATCATTACAGGAAAGAGAGAATGTCTGCATGCTTCTACACATTCTGAGCTAAACCATTTTTAATCTGAACTACACTACACTGATGCCAATTTATTTTCAACAAGTTGCTAACTACTTTTTTGTGTCCTTAATTTCAAGCTACAGCTTCTAGTTTTATTCTTCATGCTTGCGAAAATGGATGATGTTACTTACCCTGTAAGCATCTTATCTTGGCATGTAGAGCTGTAGATTCACATGCTTTGCATACTCCTGCCATCTAGGTAATGCGACTTCTCCCTTTCGGCGATCGTGCGCATGGGCATCGACTCCATTCTTAGATTGTTTTCCCGCAGGAGGGTGGGAACGGAGGAAGTGCGGTACTGAGATGTCCATGCTTATGTAATGTAAATAATAAGTACTGCAACAACCACAGGTGTCGGGGGAGGAGGGAGGGCACATGTGAACCTACAGCTCTACATGCCAAGAACAGATGCTTACAGGGTAAGTAACATAATTGATGTATGATGATACAACGCGTACTATCACAACGCGGTATGTTACATCGCGGTCTTGACAACGCAAGTCGTTACATCGACTTGCGTTGGAGGGCGCAGGATTTAGGAATAGTGTGAATTACTATTCCAAGCCCAGTCTACGTACAGTAGGGAAGGTGTTGGAATAGTAATTCACACTATTCCTTAGTCTAGAGCGCCCTCCAGTGCAAGTCAACGTAATGACTTGCGTTGCGAAAACCACGATGTAACCATACCGTGTTGTAATGGTTGCGTGGTAAAGGATGTTTCCCAACATAATGTGTTCGAGGCACGTGTGCTGTAGATACACATGCTTTGCATTGATTGTATAGCAGTATTCTCCCAAAGCGTTGACTAACCAGTGGTTGTTGCAGTTGTTTAAAAAAAGTGTTTTTAGCACTGCTTGTCCTACATTAGCTTGTTGACGTGCTAAGACATCCACAAAATGTTTGGTAAATGTGTGTGGTGTAGACCATGTAGATGCCTTACATATGTCAGCTATGGGAATATTACATAAAAAGGCCATAGATGTTCCTATTTTGCGAGTGGACTGTGCTCTAGGAGGTATAGTTAAAAGTTATTTTGGCTTTAACATAGCAAGTTTAAATACATTTGACAATCCACCTAGGAATACCAGATTTAGAGAGAGGATTTCCTTTATGAGGTGGAGCGAATGCAACAAAAAGTTGTTTGGTTTAGCGAAATTCTTATGTCCTATCAATAAAGTATAACAATGCTCTTTTTACATCAAGCTTATGCAGAGCCCTTTCTGCTACTAAATCAGGTTGAGGGAAGAACACAGGTAACTCAAATGATTGGTTAATATGAAACACAGAAACTACTTTTGGGAGGAATTTAGGATTTTTACGAAGAACCACTCTATCTTTATGAAGTTGAAAGAAGGGTTCTTCAAAGCTTAATGCCTGTAACCCACCAACACACCTCAGTGAAGTGATAGCAATTAGTAAGAACACCTTCCCTGAAAGAAATTGTAATGGACAATTGTGTAATGGTTCAAAGGGTGGACCAATAAGCCTTGTGAGAACAATGTTAAGTATCCAGATAGGTGCGGGTGGTACCCTTGGTGGTATTATTCTTTTAAGGCCTTGCATAAAATCTTTAATTACTAGAACTTTGAATGGGGACAAATGTCTGTTTTGCAGATATGTAGCTACCGCTGCAAGATGTAATCGAATAGATGTGTAAGCTAAGCCATCTCGCTGTAGATGAAAACTATAACACATAATATTTTGTATAGATGCATCAAGTGGATCAGTTGTATTATTTTTACAATAGATGGCAAACCTTTTCCACTTTGCTGCATAACATGCTCTAGTGGTAGGTTTTCTTGTTTTTTTTCAGGATTGCCATACAATCTGGTGGTAGGTTTAAATATCCAAACTCTATTACTTCAGGAGCCGGATCGCTAGGTTGAGCTCCTTGGTGTTTGGATGTCTGATTTTTCCACGGCTTTGTGAGAGAAGGATGGAAGAGAGGTGTAGTTTTTGGTGTGGCACTGACAGTTCTAGTAGTGTGGTGAACCATGATTGATGAGCCCATGGGGGTGCCACTAGAATTAGTGTGAGTTATGTCTAAGTTTCTGAACAAGCAAGGGAAGTAGAGGGAGAGGCGGAAAAGCGTAAGCAAATATCCATGACCAGTTCATCCATAGGGCATTGCCTTTGAATAGATGGTATGGGCATCTGGAGGTGAAGTTTGGGCATTTTGAGTTCTCTGCTGTGGCAAAGAGGTCTATCTGTGGAAATCCCCATTTTTGGAAGTATGGAAGGAGAACCTGGGGATGAAGTTCTCATTTGTGTACTTGTTGCCGCATCCTGCTGAGGAGGTCGGCAAACTGGTTGTGCATTCCTGGAAGATGTTCTGCTAGAAGATGAATTTTGTGATGCATCGCCCAACGCCAAATGGTCTGAGAGAGGTGTGACAACTGTAGAGTGTGTGTCCCTCCCCGTTTTTGTACACAGTATATAATGCTGTCATATTGTCCGTCCGGACAAATACAACTTTCCCTACTAGGTGAGGCTGGAAAGCTTCTAGTGCTATTTGAACTGCTAGAAGCTCCAAGAAACTGATGTGGAGACTTCAGTGTCCCATAAACCTTGAATTGTTAGATGTTAGAGATGGGCACCCCAACCTGTGAGAGATGCATCTGCTGTTAGTACGACTTGCGGAATGGGGGGGTGGGTCGATGAAAGGCTGCCCTTTTGATAGGTTTTGTGTGTTCCATCACTGCAGAGAGCGAGGATTGCCACTGTCTACCAACACAAGATCTGTTAACTGACACTATGATTGATTCCACTGACGTGATAAACATTCCTTCAGAGGACACGTGTAATCTTGCATGAAGCACTATTGTAACGCATGATGCCTTCATTCCTAACAGCTGCATGAAAGTCTTCACTGTTAGGTACTGGTTGGTTTGAAACTGGTAATAAAGTTTGAAAGTTTAGAATCTTGGCTGCATTGGGAGAACCTAGAGCTGTGAGAATGTTTAGCTTTGCTCCCAGATATGTTTGTAGTTGTGAGGGTTTGAAGATGGGACTTTTGTACATGGACTATACATCCCAATTGATGGAGAAGGTTTATGGTAGCTTGAGTGTGTTGTAAACACTTCCTTGGTGTGTTGGCTTTGATGAGCCAATCGTCCAGAAATGGGAAGATATGAATTTGTTGTCTTCTTATATGAGCTGCTACGACTGCTAAACATTTTGTGAATACTCTGGGGGCAGCAGTCACTCCGAATGGAAGTACTTTGAATTAATAGTGGTTTCCTGCTATCACAAATCTGAGATATTTGCGATGTGCTGGGTTGATAGGAATATGAAAGTAGCCGTCCTTTAAATCTAGTGTCGACATAAAGTCGCCTTGTTGTAGAAGTGAAGCACGTGTTGAAGGGTAACCATGTGAAAGTGATCTGACAGTATGTATAGGTTTAATGGCCTGAGATCTAAGATTGGTCTAGAGACCTGCCCTTTTTAGGGATTAGGAAGCAAAGTGAGTAGACTCATAGTCCTTGGTGTTTTAATGGAACTGGTTCTATAGCTCCTTTTGTTAGAGGAGCTTGTAGTTCTTGTTTGAGGAGCTGTTGGTTTTGTGATGAAAGCCTGTGATTGCGAGGTGGAATATTGGGAGGATTGCTGGCGAGTTCTAGGCAATAACCATGTTGGATAATGTCTAATATCCATTTGTCTGTTATTGTTTGCCAAATGGGAAGAAAGTGTTGCAGTCTTCCCCCGACAGGTGTAAGGTGGTCTGGGGAAATTATAGGTAAGTCACTGTTTATTGGGAAATGGAGAGGTATGTGTTGGTGTGCCTTTTCCTATGCCTTTGAAATTGTTCCCTCTGTAATGTCCATTATAGAAACCCCTAGATGAAGAGGTTTGCTTGTTTGATTTGTAGGAGGATATATTTGAATCTGAGGGATTTGTTTTGGATCCTCCTCTATAGAATGAGTGGTGAAAATAACCTCTATTGGATGGTGGCTGAAGTGCTTCCATTGATTTTGCCACTTTTGTATCGGTTTTCATTTTCTCAAGTGACACATCCACTTGAGGGCCACAAAGGTATTCTTGGTCAAATGAAACATTTAAAATAGACTGTTGAACCTCTGTGTTAAACCCAGAGATTCTGAGCAATGCATGTCTTCTAAGGAGAATGGCGGTGTTAATTCCCCTTGCTGCAGTGTCAGCAGCGTCTAATGCACATCTGATGGAGGAATTGGATATTAATTTTCCCTTTTACACTAGTTCTTGTCCTCTCCTTTTATCCTCTTCTGGGAGGTGTTGGAGTAGCTCTTCCATTTTGTCCAAGTGGGCTCTATCATATCTTGCTAACATTCCTTGTGTGTTGGCAATGCGTCAATGGTTGGTGAACTGTGCAGCTAATCTTTTGCCCGATGCATCAATTAACTTAGACTCTTTGTCTAGAGGAGGTGCATCTGCTGTAGTTTAAGAATTTGCTCATTTTCCAGCACTGGATACCACTAGGGAATCTAAAGGCAACTGCCCCTTAATGAAAGTTGGGTCAGATGGCGGAGGCATGCATACATACATATATATATATATAACTACTGATGGATATGGATATGGTAAATCAGACTGTTGTAAATTTATCAAAGAGACCTATGAGTGATATTGTAAAAAGAACTCTCTGCCTTGGTCTTTCCTTTTGCCCTTCTTCTTCTTTCAACTATACTGTAACCAGAATAGATCTATTTAAATATGTGAGAAAATTGAAACTAAAAAAGTGGCACATATTAAAAAGACAAGGGCTCAACCATACCAGTACATCTAGTAAAGCCAGTACTAATAGTAATTTGATTATTGGTGATATTGACACTCTTATCACTATGGTAGAACTGGCACAAGATGCCGAAAGTGATCATACAGAGACCAATGCCACACAGGTCTTGGATGATATGGAACTCAATCAGGGAGCATCAGCAGGGACACATTTTAAGGTTAAATCTACATTTGTACCTCCCCTACCACATGATAATATCGATACTTTCCAAGACTGCATTATCAAATCTCTCACAGAACTTAGATTCAGTGAAAATAGGAAATATTCTGGAGGCACTCAAAATAATCTCTTTGTTGCAGAGACCGGCATTGAAGTCTTTATCCAATGACAACAACATAGTTACCCGCCCTGCGGATGAGGGTGGTAATGTGGTTATCCTGGACAGGGAGGATTACATCAATGAGGCTTTACGCCAACTTGATGATACGAATTTCTATGTACATGTGACTTGGGACAGTTACAATCAGAGTATAGTTGAAATTTGGGATAAATTGACCATATGGAGGGACAAGGGTCTTCTAGAGTGGGAGGAATTCTGCTATTTGAAAAAAGATCATCCTATTTTACCCATTTTATACCTCTTACCCAAATTACACAAAGATAACACCAGACCTCCAGGACGCACCACTGTCTCTTCAATAGGTAGCGTCAGTGAACATATCTCCAAGTATGTTGATCATTTCCTGAGAGAGTAAGTGCTACAACTACCCAGTTACTTGAGGGATACCAAAGATTTCCTCTGCAAAATTGAAAATCTGGTATGGGAGCCTAACTATCTCTTTATTGTCCTGGACGTGCAGTCCTTGTATACCATAATAGATCATGTGCAAGGACTAGAAGCGTGTGAATATTTTCTGAAACAAAGATCCTTGAGATATCGGGATCATAGTCGGATGATATTGGAGATGATCAAGTATTGTTTACTAAATAACATCTTTTCTTTCAATGGCGCCCTCTACAGGCAAGTGAGCGGTACTGCAATGGGTTCTTGCTTTGCTCCCAGTTTTGCCAATCTGTTCATTGGCTACTGGGAGCAAAAGATTTTTGCTAATATCACCCTGAAAGAGGACCTGCAGAGAGTCGTCATGTGGCGACGATATATAGATGACTTGTTCATTGTCTGGAACGGTCTCAGAGTGGATGCTGATGCTTTCATTAACAAACTCAATGTTAATAGTTATAATATTGTTCTTACTGGAAGCATTGATGCTATCAAAGTTGATTTCCTGGATGTGGCTCTAGAAGTAAAACATGGTAAGGTGTGTACCACTCTCTTTCGAAAGGCCACAGCGGGAAACAGTGTCCTACATGCCCTCAGTGGCCACCCAGAAGTACTTAAGTGGAGTATACCGTATGGGGAGCTACTGAGGGCTAAAAGGAACTGTAACAGCCCAGATGCGTATTGTGAGGAGAGAGATAATATCATGGACAGGTTTCACACTAGAGGCTACCCTAATTGGGTCCTGAAAAAAGCAAGGGATCGTGCAGAAGGGGTATATAGAGTTGACACCTTGCGAGACAAAGTTGGAGGTGAGGAAAATGAGGTGGAGGCAGGTACTCGGATGATCCTCACTTACAACACAGACTCACAAAAAATTAAACACATAGTGTCTGGACATTGGAATATTTTGAAATCCGACAATACATTAGGCACCCTGATAACGGAAAGACCCACCATAACATACAGGAGGGACAGGAATATTCGAGATCTGGTCGTGAGAAATGATATCACCAATTATCCTACCTTTGCTGACCATGGTCTCATAGGATTTTTTCCGTGTGGCCATTGCAAAGCATGCAGACACAGTAAATTCAAAGGAACGCTAGAATATAGAGGTGTGGCTAGAAAAATTACCCAGTTTTTGACATGCAGCACGAGTTTTGTAATCTTTGCCATCAAATGTACGTGCAAACTTTGGTACATTGGTAGTACAACATGTTCAGCCAAAAAGAGGGTCTTAGAACATTTAAGAGCTATAACCAACAATGACCCCAAATATCCAGTTGCCCGACATTTTAATGAACAACATTTTTCCAACGTGCCAGATATGAGTTATCTTATCCTTGAACACATCCCTAAAAACCCCAGACAGCGTCTATCCAAGTATATTATAGATTTTTAAACTAAGACCCCGGGGGGTCTAAATGTGGATGAGGAATTGTCGATTCATCTTAGAGTGGGATCTTAGATCTGTAATGCGATTTTGCTACTCTTGAGCCATTTGCTATGCTGGTATGTGTTGCACTGACATGATTATGCAGATAACTAAAGTGAAAAAAAATGTTTTAACCTATGCATTAATCTCTGCCTTCGGACCCTTGAAGATGTGCTGTATATTTTGATTTAGTATTTCACGGTTTTAATGCTATTTTATGTTTTACATTTTTTACAGGAGAGAAGGAGGGGCCCCCTCACATGTATGCACCAGCACGGGCATCCTACCCTTTTTCTCCGATTTGTTCTGCACTTCTTCACACGTCTTCACTTTATGTATTTCTTATCAGCAGTTTTTTTCATTACATACCAGCAACAGACGTATTTGGTATCATTATTAATTTTCTCATTTTCTTGAATATTTAATGACGTTCATTGGATATAATTTTTGCGATTGGATTTTGTACAGTATCTTTCATGATTTAGATTGCTGTACTCATGATTATCTTGTCTTGTGCTGAATTAGATATGAGCACTAGCTCTAGTATACCGTCTCTTTAGTGTATTTACATTTCATGTGCAATGTCGGATACAAGACGTAATTTTTTCCAATATGGAATATGCTGGCTATTTAGAAGTGATTTATCCAATTTACGCATGGATTTACATTTAATTTTGTGGTTGGTACCATCTTTTGTCATGTATTTATAGTCAAGCTGATTGTATGCTTAATACGCGCAATTTTCCCTTGTTTATACGCTGTACTAACAGGATAAGTGACTATAGGTGAGCGCACTGTTATTATTGATCGTACCATTTCAAGATGGCTGCCATACCCGATCGTCATTATTTGTATGTTTTATTTTAGGTAAAGTACTGGGCTCATAATTCCTACCAGACTTGATGAATTACACAAATACTTTTGTTCAGTAGTACTCTGCACCTATTTTGACGAACATCCATAGCCAACATATCGGGGCTTTGATTTTTGGTTGTAACCTGGATTGCTAAAAATGGCCGCTAAAATAACAGGCAAGAATGTAAGAGCTTTTTGTGAGTCCTTTGTCGATCGCAATTATGGGCAGGGTAATGGTCACAACGATATTTAAAGACTGCTTGTTTGAATACATTCACACTTGAACAAGGCTTTTTGCCGAAACGCGTTGTGTGAAATAAACACTTGGAACCAGGACTCTTTGTATCTGCCTTTTGTCTACTGAGAGCGTACGTCACTTGGTTATTTGATTGAGATATATATATATATATATATATATAAAAAAAAATTAAATTAAAATCGCGCCCAGGTGTTAATATACGGCACATACAGGGTCTTTACAAATTTTGTCATGTCTTCTTATAATGCCTTTTAGGATGGGTAAACTTTGAGTTGTCCTATGTGAAGAACCTAATGTTTCAAATAGAAAATACTCTAAGGATTACATGTATATTGAAACTCCATAGTATGATGCTGCCCTTGAGATTAACTCCTGGTATGCCGTGCTGTCATCAGGAGGTGGTGGTGGTTTTGCCGGGTATAAATCAGGGTAAGTACCCATAGGTTGAGCAACATTCTAAACATTCCATGGATCTATTGGTAGTGGACTATAGTCACGCCCCCTCATCTATATCAGGCTGTGTATGTGACGAGCTCGGTGGTGTGATATTTAAGGGGTATGATCCTGGTAATCGTGCAAGTGGCAGAGGGGACTGAGGGATAGCGTAGATAGAACTTGTAGGTATGTCCTTTTTTATGGGAATTTTGTAGCTTGTATCCTCTGGAACCGCCTTTCTTTTGGAAGGTATTGCATCCTTGGCAAAAATATGCCCAGTGTCCGGATTAATGTAAATTTTGTTATGTTTAGGGTCCAGTTTTTCCTTCATAAACTCCAAGATAGGTTCCAGAGGTTTTTGAAGGATATCTTTCGGTTTCGGTGCCGTGCTGGACCTTTCTTTTTTATCCTTTGAAGCTAAAGGTTTCTGTTCCGAAGAGGTTTTATCTCAACTCGAGCCCGAGCTGGAAGGCTTGATATGCTGTTTCGGTGCAGAGCCCGAAGGCGGGGCGTTAGAAGCAGTGTCTCAGTAATGACCCTGTCCTAAAGGCAGTGGTGGCGCAGAAACTTTATGTTTGGTGGAAATTATTTTTGTGGGCAAAGGGGCTCTGTTACTCATGGCACCCTGTCCGATTCCTGGATAGAGAAGGCCTCCTCCTCTTCTGCTGCCCACGCTTCCATTTCCTCCTGCTCTGTATCTTCCCCAAAGATATCCATTGTGTGGTTGATGGTCTGCCAATGCATGCCCTACGTCAACCTCAACGGTCCCGCAAAGTCTATTTCGATCGACAAGCGTTGCAATCTTCTTCTTTGTGTTCTGATGAGAGGCACAAGATGCAGACTTTATGCAGGTCAGTGCCCGGATACTTGGAGTGGCACCGAGGACTGAATTGAAATGGAGTCCATTCCATTTGATTAGGACGGAGTAGAAGTCGACCGACGTGGCTATGCTCGAAAGCCACCAACGACGACCTCGATTGAAGATGGAAGTTTTATTTTTTCGGCATGCAGAAATAAGGGGACGCATACAAAACAATACCAATGAGGTTACAGTGGGTTGCGCACTGAGGGGATCCCAAATAACGGTCTTGAACAGGAGTGCCACAAACCACCTCCAAACCAGATGACTAAAAGAAAACAATCTAACAATGGGATCCATGCACACTATCATCGAAAGGAGAGTCACCTTACCTCGTGACTGAAAAAGACTTCTTCAAAGAAAAAAAACTTGAAAATATCCAGACCAGACACTAGATGGCAGGAGTATGCAAAGCATGTGTATCTACAGCACACTTGCCTAGAACACTATCTTTTTCATACGGAAGAGCAAGATACCAAAGGATTTAAGTGGTTTGTGGAAAGAGTTATGGTGTGACCATGCATTACAACAAATAAAATACCGTCCGCATCACACTGAAAGGATACTGCAAGTCATCTAGAAGCTCCATGACCTTATAAAGAAACTAGGCCTTTGACTTGCAATATCCTTATAACGCACACCAGGTAGTTACCTTTCACAACATTGTGTTCCAGCATAACTTTGGTCATGACAATAAGATCAACTACTGCACAGATCCAATCCAATCATATGAGACGTGCTGTAATATACTGGCTTGATAAATATCACTACTTCACTTTTCTGCATCATATAAAGAAACATTTTTTTTTATGCTGGTGAGACGCCTTCCTGCTTTATAGGTGAGCTTCTGCCTAGCAGCTACAGAGAGGCAATAAGACTGAGGAACAGAAGCAATGCTGATTTCTTCACAAAAGCAATCTCAAACACGCCAAGTATGTTGCTTATTAAGAATACACCTTTACATTTAATATTGAAATGCAATAAAACCTCTCTCTTTGCATGGAATCAGTCCACTGTTTTTTAAGCCGAGCAAGGGCACCTCTTCTGAAAGTAAATCGTTATTTGCATGATTAATTAAAACCTTTGCAATATCGTTTACATTATAAAATAAAGTAATAATGAAATGTGTGGAGTAAGAAAAAATACTTAAACATTATTTGCCTTTTTTCTCTGTGTGCCAGTGTAAAAGTGAAGATGTTTCATGCAATAAAAATCAATGTTCTGAAAGATCGGCATTTGACAGCTTTCGATATTAAAACCACGTTTTCCATTGCCCGTATATACCAATGTTAAGCATATAATGTCTTCTTGGCAGTCCCCGATGATTGGGATGCAGCAACTGATAGGCAGCTGGGAACAGATTGTAATTCAAATGGACAGTATAACGATATTAAAAAATTAGCAACTTAGATATTTATCAACGAGTTCTTGAATAACCTTACTGGGTGGAAAATACTAATCGAAGTGCAAAATAGGCAACGGATGTTAGGGGTATTTATCCTCTTAGTTTTTTGGGGGTTTTTTGGCGATGGTAAAATCACTTTGTAGGATCTGGGGAGTAGTGCTGGTTTATACTTACAAAAGTGTGATACGTTAAACAGCAGAACCTGCGTCGGGTTCCCAATATGGCCGGTTTAGGAAGCTAGTAATTGAAGACTTTTCTTAGTAATGTTTTATAGATTAATTTTGTGGCGGCTCAGTTCTTAATGGTCTACCATAATTAGAGTGCAGCGATCTATATGTATTGTACTGTTGGCATGGTTGGTATCCCGCCTGCTTTTTTGTTTTGCCTTGCAGATTTATTTGTCTAACCTGATGCAAGTTGAAGGAGAATAAAACAGTTTAAAAAAGCAAACCGCTTAGTGTTCATTGTGCAAAATTGGCTGTACAATTGGATCCCTTTTATTTATTATTTTTAATGTTTTGTTTTGTGGGATCTTGTAGATTTTTCCGGCTTTGTCTACCTCCAGGTTTCTTGAATGGGGGGGGTTCTGTAAGCGTTTTGCAAAGAGTCATGGAATGCTCAGTCGTTGGATGTTGTTGTAGTAGCCTGTTTGGTGTTCGGTATAGTCTTGGGCTGCATGTTGTTTACTCTCTATGCCTTCGTTGTGAGGTAATGTTTGAGTCAGTCTCCTTTCTGCTATGCTGAGAAACTTTGTGAGGCGGCAGTTTATTTGGATGACAGTAGGATTGAAGTATAGTTTCACTGCCTGCCTGCAGGTCCTAATGCCTTTTTTGTTTGAAGGTAGGGCGAAGCAGGGTGCGTCTGATGTCCAGTACGTTTGGGCAGGTGCAGATTACGTGCACAAGATACTTGCTTCTGTTTCCGCAGAGGCAGCAAATATGCTCTCCGGGTTTCCTTTCCCAGTGAGGTTGGTGCTGGAGTATAGGAACTATGCCCAGACGGTATCTTAAGAATTTTTCCTTCATCTTCATTCTGAATGCTGCACTTAAGTATGGTTGTGGTTTAAGGACTTTTTAGTCATTGAGAACAGACCAGTAGTGTTGCCAAAGTTACTTTGTCTTCGATTGTGGATATGTTTTTTATTGCTTTTGTTACTGCCCTCTTGAAACTCAGGTGGGTTGCAGGGGTGTCCCACAGGTTTGTAAGACCTAGTTTTGATAGAGAGTCAAAAAGGTACTCGCTGGCGGGTAAGTTTCCACAACGTGTCAGTTCAGTCTAGAGGCGTGAAATTATTGAGCCTTGCTCAGCTCCCCTGATATTGTGCTAGCGAACGTCCCCTCCTTGATACAGTCTGCTTTTGTAGGCTAAATTCAGTCCGAATTTGGGCATGAGACGCTTAGGACGGGAGGTGGAAGATCGGTCTGTAGGCACGGATGATGATTTTGTCCAAGACAATCTCATCTCTCCCTCACATTGGTTTAGTCTGTCATTTTTTATGGGGCTTCATTGCCAAATGGTCACAGGGCTTACATCTGGGGTTTATAAGAGCCTCTGCTGTCTAGTGAGATTCTGAGCTATTTATATTCAGTTGCTGGTTCTAGGCGGTGCCCGTCCAGATACCAGGACAAATATTTCTTTCTGGTGTAGTTTATCGTCATCGTTTTTTTCTTAAAGGGGGAGCAATGAAGCACTAGGACAACACTTGTCTAATGTAAAAGCTCAATCAGTTCAAATGAAAAAAATTCAAACAAGCTTTGCATTAATTGATTAACATAATACCTCCCCCAGG
This sequence comes from Triturus cristatus, assembly GCF_964204655.1. NCBI lineage: Eukaryota > Metazoa > Chordata > Amphibia > Caudata > Salamandridae > Triturus > Triturus cristatus. The sequence goes on along the minus strand of NC_140594.1, from coordinate 347,536,094 downwards.
GTACTTACTGCTCCTTCATTTCCACGTAGTCCACATCATCTTGCTTTGCCATGTCAGTCTCACTTGCATCTTCTGTATCTATAAACAAGAAAATGGGAATGAAAGTGTGCTGTATCACTTTTACTATTGGAGTTAGACATTTGCATCTACATAGTTCAAGTGTGCCAGTACAGTGAGCACTTTGCATTTAATGATGTTTGGAGATGCATGCTTTCGCCGAGGTGCCAGAAGGATAAAGATCTTGATAGCTCTTTTTACAGAGGCATCAAGGAAAAAAGTTCTCTTGAATTCTTGAGTACCTGGTCAATAAATAAATACTGAAAACTTCCCCTTGTAGACCAATTCTCATGCATTATGTCATTTACTCTTCCTCTTCCCATATCTTCCTTCCCAAACCAATCATCATGGAGGTTCTCAGTTTTGTGAGGCTACCTACCAGGCATGTTGTGTTTGCGTGGGGGAATCAAAAGAAGTGGCTGGCAGGGTCCTGTGTCAATACGGAACAGAGAACCAGGCATATTAGCTAGGTACAAATCATGTGTACTCTATCCCAGTGCAGACACAAAAAATAAAAAAAGTCGCAATTCCTGTGTTAAGTTGTCCTCATGCTGGCTATTTAAATATTAAAACATTGCTCCTGTAATCTTGGTCAGACTTATGTTTTCCTGAAATTCCTGCCTTAAACCAACTTATCTGAATTCCATTGCTTGTTGTCACATTGCACTGTGCATCACTGTCAAGACATCTGTAATTCAAAAACATAAAATGTGATGAGTGGAATGCTTGCAATAAGTCTAACTACTGGCAATCGCACAGAGTAGCATTCCAATCCATCGTTCATTTGTCCGCCATGCCTACTCAGTCTGGACCCAGCCATATGCAAATCAATCTTGAACCTGGTCCACTAAGAACAATCCTGCCTGAACTGCCTGGCCAGGTACAACCCAAGACACAAAAACAGCCAAAATCGCAATTCCTGCGCTAAGCTGTCCTCGGTCTGGCCATTCAAATATCGCAAGAAACAATTGATTGACTGGAGGTGAATGTTTGCATTGTCCAGCATTCCGTCCATCAGTTGTTTCTTTTGCATATGTCGCCCTAAGTGGGAAGGGTATGCCCAGACGTGGGTCCCGTGCTTACTACACCACTGGATTCAAGCTAGCCTGGCTGATGAAGGGCGATGCCCTAAAACAGGTCCCAGGATGCTTGTTTCCAGTCCAGGGAGGACCTGGCTTGGCAGTTCAGGCTGGACTGTTCCCCTGAGGCACAGGGTCAAGACTGATTTGCAAATGGCTGAGTCCAAACTGGGGTGGTGTGGTGAGCAAAATGATGGATTAGATCCAGACCCTTGTGACTGGGGTGAATGTTTGCATTGTCCAGCATTCCGTCCATCAATTGTTTCTTTTACATTCAAATATCACAACAGTGCTTCTGGGTTCCTGGTCAGGCTGCCATTATATTTTCCTGAAATTTCTTCCTTAAACCAAATATTCTGAATTTAATTTGGTACTATTACATTGAACTATGGTCCACCGTAGAGCCATCTGCGTTTACCTGAGACCCCGAGCCACCAATGTTTCTGGAGTTTTAGCATAGCTAATTTTAAAGGCTTTTAATTCCCCTCACTCCTAGATTCCCAACAGCCTAATGGCACAATATTACAGAGTATACTTCTAAAGGAAAGTATATATATTAAATCATCCTTGCATCTTTATACCCTTACTTGTGACTTTGTGTTTAAATTTGAAAGTAGAGGTGGCTTACAACAGTAAGCCTACTTAATTTAAAGGTCAGCACACAAGAAACTACAGCTTGACCTAATACTTCTTCGCCTCTTGATTGTTTCAGCCCTTCTCAGCATACTCCCTAAGCAGTTGTGCATTTGTGTTGCTGTTATTAGCAAGCGACTTACAGGCTACTCTCGATTAAACTTCTACATTTTCAGCAGATGTTATTAAAATGTTTATTCTGCTCCATGCTTGCATGTATGTAGGAACATCTTACTTCCCCTTTGCCTCTCCTTTCCAGAGTTGTCCCTGTTCAGCTAAACCAGAATCCTAAAGAGTAGGTAAATCACTGACTGAAATTTTATATGAAGGAACTGACACTAACATAGCACTCACTCTCTTTTACTGTCACCAATAGCAGTAATAGAAACATAATAAAGATATTTAGAAGGGATTAAAATCCACAAAACACCTATACATGCACAAGACATTCCCTTCACACATCTTCCTCCTTTTTAAGTTGCTTACTCAAAGCTTCAGAACACCAAGTTAAGAACATTACAGCAATGGTTTGTATACATGGTTGTAAGCTGCTCGATGACATTTTGAACTAGAGCGAACAGAAGCCTTCTTCCATGGTCACCTCCACCCAAAATACTACCTGCCGACTAAAAAGACTGCTTACAATCACAGGCTTGGGGATACTAATCAGGTGACAAAGTCAGGGTTCGAGAAACCTAACAGAGAGAGTAGATGGAGCCTCGAGAATAAGTGAAAAGGCAAAGAGGAGCGCAACATTAATCGAATTGGAATAGTGGGCCGATATTTTGGAAGGCATAGGTGGAAGAATGCGGTAAGGGGGGACGGTAATAAAAAAGGTGATAATAAAAGGAAACATGTTTGCTGCAGGTGACAATTTTAATGAGGACGGGCTCAGCAGCAGCCAATGATGAGTGTCAACTGTTAGTTACTGGGTAAGAGCAGTGTTAGGATAACAGCACAGAGGAAGCTATGTAATGTCATTCTGGAATGTACACTTCCTCTTTCGCCGTAACCCGCAAACTGTAGCCGCAACCGCAGCCACAACCAGGTAAGATCAGCTGCGATTACACCGCGCCCGACAGAGTGGTGCTAAGGATCCCAGCCAGGACCCTGACGTTTGCAACGACCCGATGGTGAACTTGGTAACTGGTAAACCGGTAAGAGCTGCTGCCGCCACTTTTTAAAGACCTGTTTGAGACTAGGTGGTCCGTGTAAGGGTGTTATGAAAGTGCCCATGTTCTATTCGCCAGCAAGAACCAGCGTAGCCTGTCCTGGACCAGAGAAGCTCAGGTGGGATCGCCATTAAGTTAGAAGCGACTCTTTGTGGTTTGAGGACGCTGCGTCCCCCACATCTTGCTGCCCTTCCATTCACTTTTGAACTATCCCAGAGAGGTGTGAGGCTGTGGGGGGAGTGTATTGTTTAGTCTGCCCCTTCGTCCTTGTCTTGTTTTGGGGGTGGGGGGAGCGTAATTGAAGTGCTGATGACAACTTACGACGGACTACGCACACCTCTCTCTTTTGGTGCAATACCCAGCTTCTGTCTCAATAAGACAAGCCTACCAACTTCAGAGACCTTGGAAGCTATTAAGCCCATTAAAGACGCAGCTTGCGCACCTGTTCATACTCCATTAACATCTACGTTCACACACACACAGCAAGGGACCGCAAGGACAGGACGTAAGAAAGTGGCTTTGTATATACTGAACCAAAGTATGGTTCAGTGTGCACAGAGTCCACAGTCCCCAGAGGTTTGGCAGAGGCTAAAGTTAGATATAACCTTACTCTCTAAAGTGGAAGCTTGGTCGTGCAGTAAGGCAGTATCAGAGGACAGTGTAAAGCATTTGTTGTACACACTCAGTCGGCAAATGGTCTCACACACTCAAGAACTGAACTCTAGGCCAATTGTTTTGTATATAAAAATATATTGTTGTGTTATTTTAGAACCAACAATAGGTATCAAAATACTTTCTCAGAATGAAATGCTGTAGTTGTATACTTTCAATAAGTAATAGACTTTTAAATGAAATAGTTACAGTTGTTGCAATAGGCAACACAAGTTAAACACAATTATAACATTGAGCTCAAAGGGAGTTTTTAAGTAAAGGCAATATTAATTACTTTGCATAGGTTTTTCTTACTCAGGGCTGGATCCCGGATTCAGCCCTGGTGCATCTCCTGTAAACAGTGGAAAGAAATCGTTTTTGTTGCACAGGCGAATTTTAAGGGATATTTGTATGTTTCAAAAATCGACACTTAGAAGAATTTCTGGCAAAAACCAGGCAATGTTATCCTATGGAGGCAAGTTTGGTTATCGGTTAATCACAGTTATAATTACTTTTCAGGGTCAGTGCTGGGCACCAAGACCCAGCACTGGGATCTCTCCTGCTAACAGGTGAGTAATTTCGTTTTCTTTGTTCGGCTGATTTTTAGTGAATATTTTAAAGTTTCAAAACTCGACACTTAGAAGAATTTCCAAGTGAAACCAGTCAATGTTACCCTATGGAGGTTATCGGCTTTCAGGTAAGTACTCGACTGGCAGAGTTAAGGTTCTGGGCATAGACTCAGCGGTCTCCCAGGGTCAGGTAGGTACAGTTGGTGCACCCTCAGCTGCACTGGGGCAGCCGGGTGCAGAGAGAGTTAGGCCCACTGTTAGCCTACGGCAGGCAGGGGGCCTTTGGTTAGTGGCTGCTAGCAGGCAGGTCACGTGGCTGTGGGAGCTGGGCTCCTGGTTACTCACACAGGGCAAGTGGGGAAGTAAGATAGGGTAGATGTCGCACTTCCAGGGGCACTCAGGCGGCTGGGTGCAGGGTGCTTTTGAGCCGTCGGGCGCTCAACGTATTTCAATGGAGAAGCTGCAAGATGAACAAAGGCAGCAAGCTCGGGACGGAGATTCTTCGGGACGGAGATTCTTCAGGTGCGACCACCACTTCGAGAGGTAAGTTGGGAAGCTGTAGGTTAGGTAGGCACCCAGGAGTTGGGCACAGAGGGCCGCAAGGCGCCGGGTGCAGGGGTGTCTTTTGGCATCGGGAAATCTTACCCTCTGCTGGTCGTGGTTGGAGGGGTCCCTGGTTCTGAGGCTGCAGGCGTCGTCAGGAGGGTCGAGGAGGGTCCTTGATTCTGGGTCACAGTCATCGGGGGACGTTCTCGTGGTCTTTGTTCACTCAGGCCGGGGTTGGCGGGTGCAGAGTGTGCTGGATTTGCGGTTCCTGGCTGGCACCAGGAGTTGTTGCTTGTTTTGAGCAGAACCACTGCTCATGGGAGTCCCAGTCTTTTAGATGAGCAAGACAGTCGGGTCCTCCGGGGTTTTTGAGGTTGCTGACCACTGGAGACACTGGGTTTTAGCAGGAGCAGGTTTGAGGGTCGATAGGCCTTTAGGGCTGGGGCTAAGTCAGTTGGTATTGTCCTCTTGTTAGCAGCTGCACGGCAGGTCTTCTTTCTTCTTGTTCTTCTTTCTTGTTTAGGAATCGGGATCTGAGGAAGGAAGGTTCAGGGTGCCCCTAAATACTAAATTTAGGGGTGTTACAGGTAGGTAAAGGGCAGGGACCAATGGGTCCCTTCCCTGGGGTCGGTACACCCCCTATCCTGCCACTCTCCAGTGGGAGGGGGGCAGGAGCCTAGTCCTGATTGGGCAGGGCTCCCCATCTTCAAGATGGCGAGAGCCCGGTGATGTGCTTCACCTTGCCTCCCCCACCTGAGGGGTGGGGTTGGCAGAGGCAGGCACACCCCTTTTCCTCACTTGGGCTTTCCCGCCAGTCTTCCCGCCAGAGTGGGGGCTAGAACCGGTGGGGATCAGTTGCTGAGTACAGCAAGTGGTCTGGGGAGGCTCACAAAAGCGGCATGCCTTTGAAGCTTCCCCCTGCCCATCCTGGGGGAGGAGACCTAGCACCTTGCCCAGGACACGTATTGTTGCAGGCCCAGGAGAGCGGATGGCTCTCTACCCAGGGGTCCAGCAACATGTCTGCTGGGTGGCAGCCTAGGCAGCCTCTCAGGCAGGACGCCGGTTGTTGGTTAGGTTCAGGGGGCATCTCTAAGATGCCCTCTGTCATGCATTTTACATTAAATCCCACACTGGCATCAGTGTGGGTTTAATGTGCTAAGAAGTTTGATACCAAACTTCTCAGTCTTCAGCCATCATGGTGCTGTGGAGTTTGTGATGGCGACCTCCCAGCACCATATACTCTTAATGGCAGCACTGCACTTGCAGTGCCCAGGAATGGACCCGGGTACTGTAGGGGTACAGGGCTCATGCACCTGTACCCACACCACTGGCATAGTGCACCCAGCTAGAGGGGTGACTGAGGTATGCCAGGGCAGTGTGTTTGTGGGCATGGCACACAGGGATGTGTGCCATGTCGTCTCTCTGTTTTGTTCTGCACCAAGACACTCAGCCTGCAAAGACAGTGTGTGTGTGTGTCAGGGTGCAGGGCCTCTAAGGGTGGCACAATAAGTGGTCACAGTGCCCTGGGTACCTATGGTATCATTTACCAGGGGCTGACATGTGGTCATAGATGCCAATTGGGTTTAGGCTTCAATGCAGTTTTAGGAAAGGAACACAGGCCCTGGGTACCTGGTTGGCAGGAGCCCAGGGCACACTCAGTCAAAGTACATCAGCAATTAACCAAAAAGTGGGGGCATACCACGCAAGAAAGATGGCACTTTCTCACACAGGAAAAAGGCCAGTTTCATCAGTAATGGTGGCGTTCCAGAAACTGCGAAAAAAAACATTAATAGTTGATTATTTCCACACAAAAAACCTCATCAGCAAGCTCATCTAGACACTCCAGACTCAATCAGGAGAAAGGAATCCAATGGAGGCCCTGCAGCTACCCCTTACCCCATCGTAGATCTAATATCACTCATAACCCCGTCCCCCAGAACAAACAGTAGCCATGACCAGACTCACCAGCAATTAATAATTGTTCAGTAATTGACATATCATCTCGAAGCCCTCCAGATAGTATGCTGGCAGAAATTGATCAACTAATATTATGTGAAAAGATCAAAGAGGAGAAAATGCTACCCATATTACAACTTGCCTTCCAACTGCCATGGTTAGCTTGTTGAAGACTCAATACCTGTTTAAAACATACAACATAACCACGGCTGGTCTGATCCACAGCGCATGGGAAAAAAAGATGGAGCAGGCAACATGGTACAGTAGGCCTCAGACTTAGGTTAACTGAACAAGTAGATCCTGAAATCCTTAAAAGGGGACAATGGGGAACTGATGTAGACCAGGGCCTTTCGGGGCTCTGCCTTGCAGCAAGAATAAAAACTCAATAAACATTATGAAGACTAAGGAAGCACTTGAGCAGCATGAGCTCCAACTATTAGCAGACCATAGCCCCAAGAGGAGCACAAGTATAATGGAAAACCTTGTATCATCTGCCACCAAAAAGATTAAAAATAACATTGAACAAGATCAATCAATCAAGACATTTATATCGCGCACTACTCACCCGGAGGGGTCTCAAGGCGCTTGGGGGGGGGGGGTCTGCTACTGCTCGAACAGCCGCCATGTCTTGAGCGGTTTCCTGAAAGCGAGGTGGTCCTGGGTCAGCCGAAGGTGGATAGGCAGAGAGTTCCATGTCTTGGCCGCCAGGTAGGAGAAGGATCTTCCTCCGGAGGTGGCTCTCTGGATGCGAGGGACGGGGGCGAGGCGCGCGGATCGTAGCTGGCGGGTGGGCGTGTAGAAGGTGAGGCGGTCGTTGAGGTATCCTGGGCCCAGGTCGTGGAGAGATTTGTGTGCGTGGGTGAGGAGCCTGAACGTGATCCTCTTGTTGACAGGGAGCCAGTGCAGGTCTCTCAGGTGGCTCGAGATGTGGCTGCGTCGGGGGACGTCTAGGATGAGTCGGGCGGAGGCGTTCTGGATGCGCTGAAGTCTTTTCTGAAGCTTGGCTGTCGTTCCGGCGTAGAGGGCGTTCCTGTAGTCTAGTCTGCTGGTGACGAGGGCCTGGGTGACCGTCTTCCTGGACTCGGTCGGGATCCATCGGAAGATCTTGCGGAGCATGCGGAGGGTGTGGAAGCAGGATGAGGAGACGGCGTTGACTTGTCTGGTCATCGATAGGGAGGAGTCCAGGATGAAGCCCAGGTTGCGTGCGTGGTCCGTTGGTTTTGGTGCGGTGCCTAGGGCTGGGGGCCACCAGGAGTCGTCCCATGCGGAGGGAGATGGTCCAAGGATGAGGACTTCTGTCTTGTCCGTGTTAAGTTTCAGGCGGCTCATGTTCATCCACTCGGCGACGTCTTTCATCCCTTCGTGTAGGTTGGTTCTGGCGGTGTCGGGGTCACTGGTGAGGGAGAGGATCAGCTGGGTGTCATCGGCGTAGGAGATGATGTTGAGGTTGTGTTGGCGTGCGATGGCCGCGAGGGGCTTCATGTAGACGTTGAAGAGGGTGGGGCTGAGCGACGATCCTTGCGGGACGCCGCAGATGACTCCGGTGGCCTCAGATCGGAACGGAGGGAGGCGAGCTCTCTGTGTTCTTCCGGCGAGGTACGAGGAGATCCATTCCAGAGCCTTTCCTTGGATACCGGTGGTGTTGAGGCGTTGGACTAGGGTACGGTGGCAGACAGTGTCGAATGCTGCGGAGAGGTCCAGGAGGATGAGGGCCGTTATTTCCCCGTTGTCGAGCAGGGCTCGGATGTCGTCGGTGGCTGCGATGAGGGCGGTCTCGGTGCTGTGGTTGGCTCTGAAACCGGATTGTGATGGGTCGAGGGATCCGTTCGTCTCGAGGAATGCGGACAGTTGCTTGTTGACGATCTTCTCGACGACTTTGGCAGGGTAAGGAAGGAGCGAGATTGGGCGGAAGTTCTTGAGGTCGGTTGGGTTCGCTGTTGGTTTCTTCAGTAGTGCGCTGAGCTCGGCGTGCTTCCAGCTCTCTGGGAAGGTGGCTGTGTCGAAGGAGATGTTGATGATGTCACGGAGGTGGGGTGCGATGGTGGAGGCTGCCTTGTTGAAGACATGGTGGGGGCATGGGTCTGTCGGAGATCCGGAGTGGATGGTGTTCATCATGCGGGCCGTGTCCTCGGGAGTCACCTTGGTCCAAGCCTGGAGAGTGACGGCGGGGTGCGTAAGTTCCACCGATGGGTGCGGGGGTGGAGTGCCGAAGCTCACGTGGATGTCGGCAATCTTGCGGTGGAAGTACGAGGCGAGGGAGTCGCAGAGGTCCTGTGAAGGAGTGATGTAGTTGCTTCCGGAGCTGGGGTTGGAGAACTCCTTGACGATGTTGAAGAGCTCCTTACTGTCGTGGGCGTTGTTGTCCAGTCGTTCCTTCAAGGATTTCTTCTTGGTGGTTCGGATGAGTTGGTGATGACTGCGGGTTGCGAGTTTGAGGGCGGTCATGTTGTCGGCGGTTCTGATGAGGAGCCAGGCCTTCTCGAGGGTGCGGCAGTTCTTCTTGGAGTCCTTGAGTGCGTCGGTGAACCAGGGGGCCTTCTTGCTTCTGGGCTTGGTGCTGGTTTTCTTAAGTGGGGCGAGGTCGTCGGCACAGGTGGTCAGCCACTGCGAGAGGTTGCGGGCTGCTGCGTTGGGGTCCGTTGTGTTGACAGGTGGGTTCTGGCTGAGGGAAGAGGTAAGCTGGTCGGCAGTGATCTTGCTCCAGTTCCTGTGGGGAACCTGCTTCGGGTGGCGGTGGACCGTGTTCTTCCTGAAGCTGAAGTGAACGCAGCTGTGGTCGGTCCAGTGAAGTCCGGTGGAGTGGTGGAAGGTGATGTGTTTGCTGGACGAGAAGATCGGGTCGAGCGTGTGGCCGGCGTAGTGCGTGGGGGTGTCGACCAGTTGCCTGAGTCCGAGGTTGTCCAGCAGGGTGGTGGTGTTGCGGTCGCTGGTGTTCTCCAGGTGGAAGTTGGGGTCCCCTAGGAGGATGTAGTCGGTGGAGGGGAGGGCGTGCGGGCTGATGAAGTCCGTGATGTCATCGCAGAACTGTGTGCGCGGCCCCCTATTGGGCTATTGGCTTCCGTAAACGCCACTTTAGCTACCACAGTCAATGCCTTGACATGGCAGAGTGACAAACTGGAATTGCAACATGACTTAATCCAAGCTCTGGCCACCTCGATCTTAAAAATAGAGGAAAAAGTCAGTTCCCTGGAAAAGAGATTAAAAACGTTGGAGGCAAAGAAATCCCTTGCGTATCATGTTCCTGTCATCAGATTGCAGAGAAACTGTGTACCTTGCCAGATGTCCTGAACCTAATGATAATCGATATAACATCAGCCTGAAGAAGTACCCTTAGCAGGTCAGACCAAAAAACAACAGACACAGAAACTGGACAAGCCGAGCAAAGAGTGACCTGCATACCGGAGGCAGCTGACAAGGAAACCACCAGTTGGGTAAAACGTCACCAATTATAGCTCTTACAAAATCTTCCCCGCAAACCCTAGCAGGAAACTACAATTGGGGAGTCACCCTATCGTCTATAGAATCGTTATCAAAAGTGATGGACAAAACTTTGCTCGGCAACCTCAATGGCAAAATAATACCTGAAGAAACCCAATGGTCTGTTGCCTTATCAAAAAGAGCAGAAAAAAGACAAAAGAAGGCCAGACGAAGAGCAGAGAAAGAACGTTTCCCAAATCAGCTTCCACTCAAGCAAGAAAATGTAGATAATAACTTGTCTAGCGTATACCCACTGTTGGAAAAATGAAGAACATATTATAACCTGCACAATCGCCTGCTCTTCCTCTCCATGCAACTCTGGCTTTACCACCCAATCTATCTAAGCCAAACACAAACTGCATCATGGCACAAAGTACAGCAATACAACCCACTATGCCAGGAATATATCCACAGGGGATGCAATCACCAACCACGCACGAGCAGACAGAAACCTTGCCCAGAAACAGAAGATACATGACAAAAGAACCTGAATCAGGGCAAACAACAGCACCCCAACTCCATGGCACCGTGACAGTAGCTCTCGCTCCACCCAAGCAAAACTTAAGTCTCATAACTGACCAAATCCTTCTATCTCGACCCTCATCACCCATCATCCAAATACAGAGGGCGCAGCAATCATTAGGTTGGGCGTCGACGAGTTCCGCAGGAAGTCAACTCACCCGTAAAAGAAAATGCTGATCCACAGAGAACACCGTCCGGGGCTTGACAGCATCAAACCAACCACCAAAGATCATCTCCCCCTTGTCCATACCCATAACGAAGGTCAACGAAAAAATGTTCAGGCGAGGACCGACCGACTAAGATGGCTCTCATCCCACATTATCTTTCGGAAGGGAGTCACGATGTACTGAACCGCTCTAACTTACTAAGGCTGTTTCAGGCTGTTCCCACCCAGTTCAAAATAACGTCTGAGGACATTTTGAGCATAGAGTTCAAATCCATCCCGGTGTGCAGTAACAGGAGGGAAGCCACAGTCTTAACACTAAAAACAAACTCATTGGCAGAAGCAATATTAGATTGCATGTCTATCCTTGAGGATTGGGGCATAGGACTCATTAAAATCTCAGCGCCCAAAAATCCAGCAGAATTAAAAAAAACACTCAAACTATCCAACCCAGAAGCTCACCTGTACAGCATACTATGGCAGACTGGGCACTTGCTCCGTCATTCACTGTCAGAAACCATACATATAGCTTGCACCTATTCATCAAGAAGGGGCCCCATCAGGAAAATCTCAACAGGACAAATGGGGAGGGGGGGGGGGGGGAGGGGGACACTAACCCGACTGGAACTGGATGCCACATATCTTGTCCAGAGAAGCAACAGCTTATTCCTAGCAGCGAGAAGTGCCCACCAAAGTCTCAACAACATATAACTCTTCTGTCATGGAATGTAGCTGGGCTATCAGGACTATTAAGCTTAAATACCGCAAAATCACTGATAAGGGCATCTGATGTACTTTGTTTACAAGAAACGTGGCCATTAACTCCATTAACAAATGCTGGCTTTCAAGGGGTCCACCAAGTGGCAAAGAAAAAAAAACATCTTTGGGAGGCCATCGGTATGCTTGACAGTTTACCTTAATCTGAACATGAAACTAACAATAACATCAATTCCAACTCAAGATGAGATGTTTCAAGCGCTCGGACTGGAGAGACTTAAGACATCTGCCTCCCGAATCAAGATCCTCCTGATTAGTGTCTACTTTAACAGCTTTGGCTCAGCACGAGCTAAAAGACAGCCAGGTGAGCGGCAATCTGGATCAAATTCTTTGCGATCATGTAAACCATGAAATAATAATCTGTGGTGACTTCAACCTGCGACACCTAGGATCTTCCAAAGTTGACTGTCTCCCTCTAAATCCCGTAAGCACACAACTAAATACAATTTTAAGCAAACACTGACTTAAGTCAACACAGACCATAGCTAATAACCTTGAACCATCAACACAGTTTTTAAAAACTTTCAGGGGGATTTAGCACTATTGACTATGTTTTGCCTCTGAAAAACTTATGAACCACCTTGAGTGCTTCAAAGTACATCCCACAAACTAGATTGATCACTTTCCCCTTCGTACAATTTTTCACCTTCTCCATCTAATCGCGAAGGTCACAAGGTACTGGGTACCTCCTACAATGATCTTGAGACATGGGCAACAACAAACGCAACAATCCCATTTTGTCAAACAGGCTTCAGACCCAACTCTTCCACACTGGATAACATAATTACTCTATCCTACCTCGTCCACCAGGCAAACAGCCAGAAATCTTCAGCTCTTCATGTATGCTTTGTGGACTATTCGTCAGCATTCAACCTGGTGGACCAGGGGTATTTTATGGAGCAAACTCCAGGTGTGGGGCATACCAAGTAACCTGCTTAATGCCATTATATCACTATATTCATCAATTTGGGTGAGGCTCAAGCGGTCAGACACTGCGTTAACTAGGAAGAGCAACACTAACCAAGGGCTAAAGCAAGGGTCCTTTGTCACTCCAATGCTGTTTAATCTATATAAAGCAGTCTCGGGCACGTAACGCCAATGTAATTCCCCCAAAAATAGGCAAAACTAAGATCATGATATTGCAGTATGCGGAGGATATTCTTCTGCTTGACAACTCAAAAATAGGAATCCAGAGAGCACTAAACGCTCTTCACATATACAACACGGCAAACAAGATGATAGTAAATGCTTCCAAAAACAAAAAGGTGATCTCATTCGGAAGGACACAAAAGCTAACAAACAGAAATTGGTCTCTGGGCCCCTTAAAAATCCAAGGAGCAAAATCCTGTAATTATCTGGGCACATGGTCTTCGGCAAATTGCGCACCTAAAACACACCTGCGCCACTTAAAGGATAAGGCTGCATTAATTACCATCACACTCTGCCAACTACACGCAGCCCTTGAAAGCCTCACTTCAGCCCCAGTTCAAAAAGTGCTCAGGGCTGTATTACCATCCGCAATCACCTACAGCAGCGAGACCTTTCCAGGCCAACTCATTTAAACTATGGCAAAACTACATCTAAAAGTCTACAAAAGTGTTTAAGTTGCCTTATTACACCAGGGGATCTCTGGTGAGACATGAATTTGGCCTGGAGGGCACTGAATGGTCTAGCATGGGGTCCTTTCTAAAATATTATTATAGATGCATAATGGCCACGCCCTGCACCTTGAAATTTATTTTGCAGAATCTATTCAAAATTAAAAACGGCCCTGGGTCCACCTATTTAACAGCGGCAGCAGCCACTCTTCAAATAGATCTGACTGTTCTAAATAATTTATCACTTACGTACATTGCAGTAAAAAGCATATTGAAAACACAGATAAAACTTCTCTTGAAGACCCCGGACATGAAAAACATCAATTCCACACCGCTGCCAAGGGCCCTGGCAGTCTCATACAACAATGAGTGCCATGTTGGCCTCCAGGCACAATCTTACCTTAATTACACTATCAGGAAAGCCTGTCTAACCCAAATTTTGGGCGTAAAGATGTTGGCGTTACAAAAATAAAGACTTCAATCCAAACTGGCCACTGCTCTCTAAGATCGTTAATTGCAGACTATGCAACTACAAATTTGAAACTTTTACACACTAACTTTGCTGTTGTCCGTCGTTGCTCCACTTCCGGCGAACACTATTAAAACCACTTTTTTTAATCCATGGCATAAAAATATTTAACAATGCAATGAATTGGATTTTTAATACCATGGCTCCCCTTGAACTGGCAAGAATTTGCAAAAAAATGTAAGTAGTGCAGGATCTCCTAAAAAAAAAAAAACACAACAAAGCATAGAAATGACTGCCGGTTGATAACTTCTACTTTCCATACTATGGACATGGACTCACTTTTTTGAAGTTGAGCTTTAACAGTTGCAACGCATCCAACCTAATTGTAGTGGATCTTAAACCATTTTTCTTTTTTTGGGATAGTACAAGTATGTTTGTGTTAGCTCTATCATGATTTACTGTTTTTCATGTATTTTTTACTTTGGTTTATTTATAATAGACTTTAAACAGTTAAATTATCTAAAAGCAAAACAAAGTTGATCGCAGACCGTGAGCTTTACTCTTAGGTACTATGTGTCAGTTACGTTACAGGGCATCGCAAGGACCTACCCACTTTTCTGCTCTTTGTATAACATGCCTTTTAAATGTTTTAGATTGTTATGGTTTTAATTAAGTACACAATAAACCTTAGAACCAGGAGTGTCAAGGAGTAGGTGACTTGGTGAACGCCGAAGGGTTAAGGTCCTCTTAACAAGAGGCATGGGGTAAAAAGGGCGGACGCTGAGGCAGATGACATAAGGAGATACATAGTTCAGGACGCAGGTGACATTGAAGATTGGGGTTTTTGGGTCAGTGACAACGGGGTCGATTAGGGGAGTCAACGAAGAATGTGAATCTGATCTTGGACGAAGCTTGAGCGGCACGGTCATTGAACCGGTCACCCAGGATGGATGATCGTAGTTGTTTTCAATAGTTGACAAAGAGAAGGGTGTCCCTTGAGAAAGCCACAATGAGACAGGGGAGTGATTGTCGCAACTGTCGGTGGGGGGTGCATGACCATGTTGACAGTGGGAAAGGACGACCGTCGAACTGAGGATGGGTGCGCGAAGGAGACCACAAAAAAGCAGATATGTCCCAGGACAGGTGGCAGTGCGGTGGTGAAGGTGACAAAGAGGGTCATATAGAGGCTCACTGGGCCAAGTAACAAGGAGAGGATCGCTGGGGAAGTTAACAATCACCGGGTAGCCGAAGCACGCGAAAAGGCAAAAAACAAATCACTAAAACTAGTCCCATGAGGAAAGTAATAAAGGAACATTGCAGGAAGATGTTTGCAATTGGATCATTAGGAGATAAGCATTAGATGCACCATGAAAAGTGATGAGGGGAGCTACTTATAATTGGATGAGAGTCGGATATTCTCAGGACTTAGGTGTCTGTGATCAGAAGAGGTGCTCACAGCTGTCCTCCAGAAGCCTTCATGGAAAAGAATACAGGGGAAAGCATTTTGGGTCCCACCTTCGTCGCTTTCACGACCCCGTAAGCTTCGCTCCTCCTCCTCTTCTGCGCTCTCTAACTCCTCCTCCTCTTCACCGGGCTCGGGCGGCGCAGGGGGCGCCGGTGGCAGCAGACTGGCCGTGCTCATCCTGATGCACAATCCACTCCCGGGTGTCAGTCTCTAACCAGTGAGAGAGGCGGGACCATCTCGTGACGTAGCAGGAGCGTACCCGACGTCAAACGTTCAACATGGCGGTCATTACCGATGCGTCGCGTTTCAACCACAGAACACACAGTCTATTGTTACAGATCTAGAATGTAAAATGTAAACAGAATAACAGAACGCAGGGACGCCATGTTGCTAGAACATGACGTTTGAATTTAAAGTGATTTCATATGGGCATTGCCGCAAGGAGTCAGCAAAGTTTTGCTTTTAATCGGATAATTTTAGTTGATACTTATTTGAAACCTGTTGCTTCTAAAATGAAAGGCATTGCGTGCTTTCCATCAGTTAAATGAAATGCTCAACAAATTAGTAATCATGAGAACTTTCCCACAACCTAAAATTAAGCCAGCACTTGCATAAAATATACAAAATGCTTCCGCCTATTAAAGTGGGACTATTTGCATGCATTTCTCGTTTCCACAACTGTGTTAAACTGCCCATCCACAATTCTATGTCAGGACCGGAGGCTTCTGATTATGCTTTCACAATTTCTTTACTGACTCAACAGAAGCCAATGAAAAAGAAACTACACTTATTAAAAAATGTCATTTCCCATGAGGCTTTGAACCACGTCTCCTCAAACAGCCAATAGCAACATATCAAAGTGAACAAAATAGGGAGGCACTATCTTGGCCTCCTCTTTATTTGCTGCTCCGAAGTCAAGATAAGTGCCTCTCTATTTGGTTCTCCTATAATTGTATTGCCTTGCTAATTGATTGTCTTAATGCTCATTTACATTGTTATGCACTATTGATACTTATGTTAATTATGTTTTCAGTGCTTTCAACTTGCGCGCTGCTGCTCGTCTATTTATTTGCTTTGCCTGATAGGGTTCACGCTCCGCTTATCGTGTGCGCTTTCACTTGTTTGCACTTGTAGTAATATCCCCTGACAAGCGCGTGTTGCGCTTTAGGCTGGTTTTTCTTCCCCCTATTGATCCTTGCTGCCGCCAGCGCCGCTGGCTCTGTCCGCGGTCGCCTGAGCATTCGCACGGGGATTAGCCCCCTCCCCCCCCCGCAGGCAGCAAGACGCGCGTCAGAGCACGGCCGGGCAGCCAACGTGCGTCTCGGGAGCACGCACGCGCGCGCAGCTTTTTCCTCATTGCCGGAACAGACGCCTTGCCCCAGGCTGAATCGGGGATCCACGCAGCAGGCAGTGGATCAATTACCGGGCTGATTGCAGCAATTAAGGCAGCGTTTAAATCTCACCGCTCGTGAGCATTAACCCTTAAGCTCCAGCTTGGCTGGAAATTTAATTTTTGGAACCCTGCTCTGCGCACACAGAGAGGGTTAACACCCTCCATTAGTCCTATAGTATTTTGAGTCCCCTTGCTCCTTTGTCCCGGCATTGCTCCCACCTGACGCCCTATCTTAAAGAGAGTCTGGGCTGGCACTTGTGCTTCCCTCTGGGGAATTTTGATTCAATTGTTGGGGATTCAGTGGAGACATGGCAGACTGTGAGTTCTACCAAGAGGAGGTAGCTGCGTGTAAGGGTCAAGAGGACGATGCATACTATTATGACGAGTCAATGGAAGACATTATAGATAAGAATTTGGATGCTAAGCTGGATAAGGGGCTCTCCTCTGCTTTATTACCTATATCCCAGCATCTAGATCTTCTAGTACCTACTACCCCTACACCCTCTGGCCCTTCCACCGTCCCAGCGTCCCCTCCTCCCTCTGAACCTCCTGGCCTTCCCTGGCCCCATAGGCACACTTATTCTAAGCTCACCAAGTCAAAAGGGCAGGCTAAAGATGGCGCCCCGGCCCTCCCCACTCCCCTTCCCCCTCCTATCCAGATTCCTGATACCACTACCGACACCGACATGGACACTGACTCCTCCCAAGAGTCTAGGCCTCGTAAATGCACAAAAAAGAGAAAACACTCATCTTCCCCTGTCCACCCCTCTCCCTTCATGTTTGATCCTTCCGACATCATCCACCCGCGCTCAACTGACTGGGTCCCCCTCCCCCTGCAGTTGCGGAATATCTGCAAACTAACTTACGTAAGGGTTTTGACAAGAAGGTGAGAGCCCGCCTCAAATCTGAGTGTCCACGCCCTGATTTAGCGCACAAGGTGACAGTTACCCCCGATATAGACTCTTCAATGACCACCTTCTTGAAGAAGTATAAAAATGATCCGAAAAAAGAGATCGATCACGCCATCAGAGCATGCCAGGATAAAGTGTTGGACATTGCTGGCCCTCTGGCTAAAATTCTCGAGTTAGCCCTTCAGGCTCAAGAAACAGGGGCCGCTATTCATCCCGAGGTACTGGCCTGGTGGGCCCAAAGGGCGATCTGTTTTCTTGGCAATGCTAATTGCGCCTTGGCATCCGAACGGCGCAAGTCTGTCTTACTTAGAATTGATCCGCAATTCGTGGAGCTAGCGTCGTCTGAACCGGGCCCTCTAGCGGAAGGCCAGCTTTTTGGCAAAATATTTGTGAAGGACATTGCCAAGTTTGTGAGTACCTTCGCCTCACTAGACAAATCGCAGTCCTCCTTGAAGAGAGTTTTCCATCAGGTCTCTGTTAGGGCCGGGCGTGGCAGAGGACGCTCGCCCGGCTGCTACGTCAATCGCAGTCCTCAGAGATGCTTCGCTCCCAGGCGCAGAGGTTACACCCAGGAACCAGACCAAGCGGGCTTCTACCCATCCAGGTCTCGAGGCTTCAGGGGCCGTTTCAACAGGGGTGTTAACCGAGGATACAAAAACTTCGATTCCCAGTCCTCTGGTAAGTCCTTTGTTTCTGATGATTCCCCTAGGGGACAGATTGTTGCATTTTGTTGTAAGTTGGACAAGTCTAACTACCGATGCGTGGATCCTTCACACTATACAGGGCTACCAGATAGAGCTTCTAGATTCCCCGTGTCAGAGGTCTCCTCCTCGGCCTCTCCTTTTTTCCCTTCAATAACAGAATTTTATAGACTCCGAACTTCAAGATCTTTTGGCCAAACAGGCTATTGCTGTAAGGCCCTTCATTCCCGGAGGGTTTTCCAGCAACGTCTTTCTGGTGCAAAAGAAAGGAGGAGGTCAGAGGCTAGTCTTGAATCTCAGAGACTTCAACCCCTTTGTGATATACAGCATTTCAAGATGGAAGGCATCCATCTTCTGAGAGATCTCCTGTTAGATCAGGACTGGGTGGTCCGCTTGGACCTGAAAGATGCCTATCTCACGGTCCCAATTTGCCCCTCTCATCAGAAATTCCTTCAATTCCAATGGAAAGGGCAATGGTACCGTTAACGCTCCCTACCCTTCGGCCTGTCGTCAGCCCCGTGGGTCTTCACCAAGCTCTTAAAACCAGTAGTCACTCGGCTTCGGGAAATGGGAGTCCGAATGATTGTCTACCTCGACGACATGCTGAACTTGGCTCAGGATCAAACCCTTCTCCTCACTCATTTGGAGTGGACGATGTCCCTTTTACAGGACCTGGCCTTCGTCATAAACATCAAAAAGTCAATGATAATTCCGAGCCAGCAGATAGACTTTCTGGGCTTCCAAATAGATTCAGTTTCCACGCAACTTCTTCTTCCACTGACCAAGATCAGATCTATCAAACGAAAAATAAGGAACACTCTGTCCAAACAGATGATATCGTTGAGGGTATTGGCAAGGATCGTAGGTCTCCTGGCCTCCTCCATCCAAGCCATCTTTTCAGGGCCTCTTCACTATCGAGCCCTTCAACACCTCAAGATTTATAACATACAGAAAAGGTTTCATTACGATCACCTGATTCTTTTCTCTCCAGACGCTCGAGAGGAGCTTCTTTGGTGGCTGGAGCATATGGCGGCCTGGAATGGAAGGGCGATTTTTGGTGCCTCTCCAGATGTCATTATAGAGTCCGACGCCAGTCGTTGGGGTTGGGGTTGGGGCGCTCGTTGTGGAGATTTCACCACAGGCGGACGTTGGTCAGCCGACGAGTTGAAATTGCACATCAACTTCCTCGAGTTATTGGCAGGGTCATTTGCGATAAAATCAATATCTCCTCTGAAGAGCAATTGTTGCATCCTCCTTCGGATGGACAATGTGTCGGCGGTGAGATACATCAATCGCCTAGGAGGAACGAGGTCACGTATGTTGGCCAACATTATGAAGGAATTCTGGCATTTCTGCCTGAATCACAAGATCTATGTCATAGCGGACTATCTGCCGGTCAAGCTCAATCAGGTGGCGGATTGGAACTCCAGATTCCTGAGGGATTACAGTGACTGGAGGCTTCATCCTTCTCTGTTACTGAGATCATGAATATGCGAGGTCCTTGCAAGATAGACCTCTTTGCTTCTCGTCTCAATGCCCATCTCCCACTTTTCTTCAGCTGGAGACCGGACCCGATGGCGATGGGAATGGATGCGTTCCTCCAGCATTGGGGGTCCAAGAGGAATTATGCATTCCCTCCTTTTGCTCTGATCCCGAGAGTGGCGGCCCTGGTCCGTCATCAGGCGGTTTCGATAGTGTTGGTGACACCATTGTGGAAGACTCAGTCCAGGTTTCTCACACTATTGGAGTTGTCTGTGGATCTTCCTTTTCTTCTTCCGATATTCCCGACACTTCTCCAGGACCCAGTGGGGGCTCCCCATCCGCTGGTCCTGCAGAACCAACTGTCTCTCATGGTATTGACGCGCCTCAGGAGACACGAGAGCATTGACAGCCTTTCATCAGCAGCTGACGATTTTATACAACAAGCTTGGGCTCCATCCACCCGGAAACGATATTCAGCTTCCTGGTAGCGATGGGTGGGTTGGTGCCTTCAACTGCAGGTGATGCATCCCCTTGTGTGTAAGTTTCTCAAAGGTATTAGGGTGGCTAATCCTCCTCGTCCCAGGTATTCAGTGTTATGGGATTTCTCTAAGGTCCTATCCTTACTGGAGTCTTGGCCGGATAATAAAGACCTTTCCTTGAAACAGCTATTGGCCAAGCTTACCATGCTGTTATGTTTAATCTCCTGTCGCAGAGTTTCTGATGTGCGTGCTCTAGACCTAGCAGGTACAATGTTTTCTCCACAGGGTGTATCTTTCATCATCACTAGATGGACAAAAACAATGTCACGTTCAGTTGTGTATCCTGCTTTCCCGCACAATAATAAAATATGTGTTTTACAGTGTTTAAAGGTTTATGAGGAATGTACTCTTGCATATAATACAAGAATTTTAGATTCTATTAAGGACACGGAGGCAAGGATTATCCCACCCGTTGGGACAGTTAAGATCAACTGCCATGTTATATATTGTTCTATATTCATAAACTGTTATTACCCACCCTGAGATATCAACCCTTGGGGGTTCCCTATTTTCAAACTTGCTTCTATTTCAGGAAACGATTCTAAACAGAACTAAGTTGCTGATTCGGATGGAGATGGACCACCTCGTTGTTGAAGGATGGCGGTTGCTCCCAGGATTCGTGGATTATATTCTCCGTTGAGAATTTGGACTCTGCTGTTTGCCTCTCCGATGAGAGTTGGAACTTTTTCTTCGTTCGGACATTATAGACTGGTATTGCAAAGAAAGAGGAAGCCAAGATAGTGCCTCCCTATTTTGTTCACTTTGATATGGTGCTATTGGCTGTTTGAGGAGGCGTGGTTCAAAGCCTCATGGGAAATGATGTTTTTTAATAAGTGTAGTTTATTTTTCATTGGCTGCTGTTGAGTCAGTAAAGAAATTGAGAATGCATAATCCTCGCCTCCGTGTCCTTAATAGAATCTAAAATTCTTGTCGCGATAGCTGGAAAATGTTGTATTCTCAGATCAGTGCTTCATACCAGCCAACATTTTACAACTGAAAAGTGGGAGATTTTGAAAAAATAATCGAGGGGGTTGGGAATGTATTTTTCCCTACTGAGATATATTCAAGAAGAGATCGTTGTAGGCAGAAGACAGCTAAATTAAAGCAAATGTTGCCTTTAAAAATCGGGAGTCTCTCGCCTGAATCGGGTCTGAGACATGTGTGGTGCTTTAAATGGAAAAAGAACACGGTGAGGTATCATACATGCCAACAGTCATTTTAGAAGAGGAAAGTGGGAGATTTCAAAAAAAATATTCAGGAGAATGTATTTCTACAATTTAACACTACCATTGAAGCCGAGCCAATTCCAGACAGGAGACAGCTAAAAAATACATGCCAATAGTCCCGTTTCAAGCGGGAGGCTCCCGATTTAAAAAAAAGTGTAACTGCTTCATTAGAAATCAGTGAGGGAAATACTTTCTCCTGAATATTATTTTTTAATTTTCCTCTTCTAAAATGTTACCATGTATGGTAAAATAAAGCCATTTTTGGCTTAAAAAATCAGGAACCTTCCTGAATCAGGTCAATTGGCATGTAGGAGGTACTCACCAAACTGGACGTAGGCTGACTGACTTCCTTTGGGCCATTATGGACAGTTTTTATGTTTCGCCTAAGACAACGCCACTTGCGTGATATCTGGTTATATATAGGGGGGCTTAGGCCCGCCAATTTCTTAACAATGGTTGGCTTCATCATAACTCTCTTTTGCCTGATTCCCATTTGTCAGCACCTGCCGCTGCCAATTCCTCCTTTTGTATCTCAAAGAGGACTTACTAGGCATTGTGAACAGAATGGATGACAAATCACCAAGCTAAGTATCAATGATCATAAATCCCTAAGTGGTCCACCGGGCCTATGTGCATACCGTATTCAATATCAGCATGCAATTCTCCACACAGAGTTTCTCACTGTCCTGCCTCATTCTCCACGTAGGTGGTTTTCTTTAGTCCACGTACTATTCACACCTGGTCATGTAAAACACTTACCAACATGACGATGAACCCAGAAGAGAATATGATTGGAAAGAATGCTCTGTCTATGCATATTTATTTATGCAGACCAGACTACATTACGTAGTCAGTTATAATGTTCAATTCTCCTTAATGTTTATCAATGAAAAAACCTCTACTCTTCCAACAACATGTTCCGCTGCGTAAATGAATGGTGCCAATTATGTTCCACAATAGCACCTATTGACAAAGAAAATGTCCAGAGGGGGAGACTATAAGACTGAGAGCAAAGCCCATATCGACATCAATTCATGCACATTCTTGTTGTATAAGATGCATGATGTAATGAACCCGCCACCGGAAAACCATGGCAGGGTTTCCAGAGATTTTCGATAATTACTTGTCATTAATAACACATTTAATTAATTAACCCAGGAAAGGTGAGGCTTGTCATGGGGTTAAAACCGCAAATAACTGAAAAGCATCAACATACGGTAGGTCATAGCCACCCAATAGGCAACCAAGAGCATTGATGTAAAATACACGCAAATCTATTAAAAGAATGCATTTTTGGTGGCCACAACAGTGTCAGATATTTATATACAAAAATAGTGACAAAATATGTGGCACGTGGCTGTGACATCGCTGCCAATTACCTGAAAGTTTTAAATGCCCCCTAACATATTATCGCAAAGACTAAGTTTAACAATAATTTATAGTGACATTCTTGGTGTCAGCGCAGTATGGTTTAACACATGGTTCTAGCACTAGTCGCAAGAAAGTTGAGTACCTCCCAACCACTTAGACAGTGATCCAGTTTAAACAACCTCTTAATTGTCGAAAAGTCGCACTGCCCACAATACAAGTTGTATACAATTATTAAAAAGGCATTTTAGGGCCACAATAATGTAATATAGTGATATAAAGCAAAAAACGGCCCAAAATACGTAGCACGTGGCTATGACATCGCAGCCAGTTACATAAGCATTTTAAATGCCCCATAACATATATATAGCAAAAACTAAGTTTGGTGATAAATTAAAGCGACGCTCTGGGTGGCTGTGCAGTATTGATTAGTGCATGATTATAATGTCACAGCCAGTCACAAGAGGGTTGAGTATCTCCAAACCCCTTAAACCGTGCACCAATTAAAACAATTTTATGTTGAGTTTTACCAGTAATATAAACTACTCCACTGATGCCAACCCCATAATTTGAGGAATTTACACTTAGTTGTATATCACAGAGTACAAAAGAAGTTAAACAAATCTAAGTATAAGAGAGCAAGTGGGTGACGAGGCTTTCAAACGAGCAATGACCAAAATAATGGTTACTCTAGGGTACTGTTGGGAACTAGCTTGTATAGCATATATTTTACCAACATTATTTCAGCTGTAATCTGGGTATTACATGAAAAATAGCTTATGAAGTCCTTCAGGTTTTATCAGTGCTATCAGACACATCTACTTTGCCATATAGTTCTTAGAGCAACATTACTGCAAATGCCCCACTTCCTCAATAAAATGGTTGGGAAATTATATTCAGGTCAGGCCAGCAGATTCAGCATTGGCCATCAAATTTCCAAATATTCTTTGGGAGAGAATCCACAAGCATTTTAGTATCTTTAAGCCATATCAGTTCTGACTAGTATTAGTCACATAAAGTTTTTAAATATCCAAACAAGTTCCTTCATACCCATATGTCAAGTGATCTTCGAGTGTATCCAGTGGCCACCACTGCTGCTGACACATGATATTTTAAAATGCATCAAAGATTTCCACATGAATTCCCAGCCCCTTCTTGCAACCTGCGGAGGGTTTGCAACATCACATGGACATCACCATCATTTTTGCCTTGAAAAGTTCACAGGTATAAATGTAATGTGTGAGATGGGTATAGTTTGCCACCTTCCTTTATCACAACAAACAGTATTGTCACAACACTGTTTCCAGTCCTGGGTGACATTCAGGGAGTTGCAGTTTTGCTTTGGTTACATGTATACAATTAGTCTAACTAACACATCATATGAAACTGATTTGTAAATTAAAAATCCAGTCTGGGGGGGGCGTGGCTTGCAGCCAAGCAAGATGGCTGCATTCTAGTTGGGCTCCGAGGGTGAGATCGACTCCCCTGAGTCATCCGTACACCATCCGTGAGGCGATCCGGCCCCAGGGTCCCTGAGCAAACAGCGGAGATAAAGCGACCCCGCCTGATCCGACTCCCGAGTCTCTCTGGCGCCCGGGACGGATTCAGCGAGGCCCGGGGATTTACGGACTACCCTTTTCTTCTTCCGATATTCCCGACACTTCTCCAGGACCCAGTGGGGGCTCCCCATCCGCTGGTCCTGCAAAACCAACTGTCTCTCATGGTATTGACGCGCCTCAGGAGACACGAGAGCATTGACAGCCTTTCATCAGCAGCTGACGATTTTATACAACAAGCTTGGGCTCCATCCACCCGGAAACGATATTCAGCTTCCTGGTAGCGATGGGTGGGTTGGTGCCTTCAACTGCAGGTGATGCATCCCCTTGTGTGTAAGTTTCTCAAAGGTATTAGGGTGGCTAATCCTCCTCGTCCCAGGTATTCAGTGTTATGGGATTTCTCTAAGGTCCTATCCTTACTGGAGTCTTGGCCGGATAATAAAGACCTTTCCTTGAAACAGCTATTGGCCAAGCTTACCATGCTGTTATGTTTAATCTCCTGTCGCAGAGTTTCTGATGTGCGTGCTCTAGACCTAGCAGGTACAATGTTTTCTCCACAGGGTGTATCTTTCATCATCACTAGATGGACAAAAACAATGTCACGTTCAGTTGTGTATCCTGCTTTCCCGCACAATAATAAAATATGTGTTTTACAGTGTTTAAAGGTTTATGAGGAATGTACTCTTGCATATAATACAAGAATTTTAGATTCTATTAAGGACACGGAGGCAAGGATTATCCCACCCGTTGGGACAGTTAAGATCAACTGCCATGTTATATATTGTTCTATATTCATAAACTGTTATTACCCACCCTGAGATATCAACCCTTGTGGGTTCCCTATTTTCAAACTTGCTTCTATTTCAGGAAACGATTCTAAACAGAACTAAGTTGCTGATTCGGATGGAGATGGACCACCTCGTTGTTGAAGGATGGCGGTTGCTCCCAGGATTCGTGGATTATATTCTCCGTTGAGAATTTGGACTCTGCTGTTTGCCTCTCCGATGAGAGTTGGAACTTTTTCTTCGTTCGGACATTATAGACTGGTATTGCAAAGAAAGAGGAAGCCAAGATAGTGCCTCCCTATTTTGTTCACTTTGATATGGTGCTATTGGCTGTTTGAGGAGGCGTGGTTCAAAGCCTCATGGGAAATGATGTTTTTTAATAAGTGTAGTTTATTTTTCATTGGCTGCTGTTGAGTCAGTAAAGAAATTGAGAATGCATAATCCTCGCCTCCGTGTCCTTAATAGAATCTAAAATTCTTGTCGCGATAGCTGGAAAATGTTGTATTCTCAGATCAGTGCTTCATACCAGCCAACATTTTACAACTGAAAAGTGGGAGATTTTGAAAAAATAATCGAGGGGGTTGGGAATGTATTTTTCCCTACTGAGATATATTCAAGAAGAGATCGTTGTAGGCAGAAGACAGCTAAATTAAAGCAAATGTTGCCTTTAAAAATCGGGAGTCTCTCGCCTGAATCGGGTCTGAGACATGTGTGGTGCTTTAAATGGAAAAAGAACACTGTGAGGTATCATACATGCCAACAGTCATTTTAGAAGAGGAAAGTGGGAGATTTCAAAAAAAATATTCAGGAGAATGTATTTCTACAATTTAACACTACCATTGAAGCCGAGCCAATTCCAGACAGGAGACAGCTAAAAAATACATGCCAATAGTCCTGTTTCAAGCGGGAGGCTCCCGATTTAAAAAAAAGTGTAACTGCTTCATTAGAAATCAGTGAAGGAAATACATTCTCCTGAATATTATTTTTTAATTTTCCTCTTCTAAAATGTTACCATGTATGGTAAAATAAAGCCATTTTTGGCTTAAAAAATCAGGAACCTTCCTGAATCAGGTCAATTGGCATGTAGGAGGTACTCACCAAACTGGACGTAGGCTGACTGACTTCCTTTGGGCCATTATGGACAGTTTTTATGTTTCGCCTAAGACAACGCCACTTGCGTGATATCTGGTTATATATAGGGGGGCTTAGGCCCGCCAATTTCTTAACAATGGTTGGCTTCATCATAACTCTCTTTTGCCTGATTCCCATTTGTCAGCACCTGCCGCTGCCAATTCCTCCTTTTGTATCTCAAAGAGGACTTACTAGGCATTGTGAACAGAATGGATGACAAATCACCAAGCTAAGTATCAATGATCATAAATCCCTAAGTGGTCCACCGGGCCTATGTGCATACCGTATTCAATATCAGCATGCAATTCTCCACACAGAGTTTCTCACTGTCCTGCCTCATTCTCCACGTAGGTGGTTTTCTTTAGTCCACGTACTATTCACACCTGGTCATGTAAAACACTTACCAACATGACGATGAACCCAGAAGAGAATATGATTGGAAAGAATGCTCTGTCTATGCATATTTATTTATGCAGACCAGACTACATTACGTAGTCAGTTATAATGTTCAATTCTCCTTAATGTTTATCAATGAAAAAACCTCTACTCTTCCAACAACATGTTCCGCTGCGTAAATGAATGGTGCTAATTATGTTCCACAATAGCACCTATTGACAAAGAAAATGTCCAGAGGGGGAGACTATAAGACTGAGAGCAAAGCCCATATCGACATCAATTCATGCACATTCTTGTTGTATAAGATGCATGATGTAATGAACCCGCCACCGGAAAACCATGGCAGGGTTTCCCGAGATTTTCGATAATTACTTGTCATTAATAACACATTTAATTAATTAACCCAGGAAAGGTGAGGCTTGTCATGGGGTTAAAACCGCAAATAACTGAAAAGCATCAACATACGGTAGGTCATAGCCACCCAATAGGCAACCAAGAGCATTGATGTAAAATACACGCAAATCTATTAAAAGAATGCATTTTTGGTGGCCACAACAGTGTCAGATATTTATATACAAAAATAGTGACAAAATATGTGGCACGTGGCTGTGACATCGCTGCCAATTACCTGAAAGTTTTAAATGCCCCCTAACATATTATCGCAAAGACTAAGTTTAACAATAATTTATAGTGACATTCTTGGTGTCAGCGCAGTATGGTTTAACACATGGTTCTAGCACTAGTCGCAAGAAAGTTGAGTACCTCCCAACCACTTAGACAGTGATCCAGTTTAAACAACCTCTTAATTGTCGAAAAGTCGCACTGCCCACAATACAAGTTGTATACAATTATTAAAAAGGCATTTTAGGGCCACAATAATGTAATATAGTGATATAAAGCAAAAAACGGCCCAAAATACGTAGCACGTGGCTATGACATCGCAGCCAGTTACATAAGCATTTTAAATGCCCCATAACATATATATAGCAAAAACTAAGTTTGGTGATAAATTAAAGCGACGCTCTGGGTGGCTGTGCAGTATTGATTAGTGCATGATTATAATGTCACAGCCAGTCACAAGAGGGTTGAGTATCTCCAAACCCCTTAAACCGTGCACCAATTAAAACAATTTTATGTTGAGTTTTACCAGTAATATAAACTACTCCACTGATGCCAACCCCATAATTTGAGGAATTTACACTTAGTTGTAGATCACAGAGTACAAAAGAAGTTAAACAAATCTAAGTATAAGAGAGCAAGTGGGTGACGAGGCTTTCAAACGAGCAATGACCAAAATAATGGTTACTCTAGGGTACTGTTGGGAACTAGCTTGTATAGCATATATTTTACCAACATTATTTCAGCTGTAATCTGGGTATTACATGAAAAATAGCTTATGAAGTCCTTCAGGTTTTATCAGTGCTATCAGACACATCTACTTTGCCATATAGTTCTTAGAGCAACATTACTGCAAATGCCCCACTTCCTCAATAAAATGGTTGGGAAATTATATTCAGGTCAGACCAGCAGATTCAGCATTGGCCATCAAATTTCCAAATATTCTTTGGGAGAGAATCCACAAGCATTTTAGTATCTTTAAGCCATATCAGTTCTGACTAGTATTAGTCACATAAAGTTTTTAAATATCCAAACAAGTTCCTTCATACCCATATGTCAAGTGATCTTCGAGTGTATCCAGTGGCCACCACTGCTGCTGACACATGATATTTTAAAATGCATCAAAGATTTCCACATGAATTCCCAGCCCCTTCTTGCAACCTGCGGAGGGTTTGCAACATCACATGGACATCACCATCATTTTTGCCTTGAAAAGTTCACAGGTATAAATGTAATGTGTGAGATGGGTATAGTTTGCCACCTTCCTTTATCACAACAAACAGTATTGTCACAACACTGTTTCCAGTCCTGGGTGACATTCAGGGAGTTGCAGTTTTGCTTTGGTTACATGTATAAAATTAGTCTAACTAACACATCATATGAAACTGATTTGTAAATTAAAAATCCAGTCTGGGGGTGGCGTGGCTTGCAGCCAAGCAAGATGGCTGCATTCTAGTTGGGCTCCGAGGGTGAGATCGACTCCCCTGAGTCATCCGTACACCATCCGTGAGGCGATCCGGCCCCAGGGTCCCTGAGCAAACAGCGGAGATAAAGCGACGCCGCCTGATCCGACTCCCGAGTCTCTCTGGCGCCCGGGACGGATTCAGCGAGGCCCGGGGATTTACGGACTACCCTGGCGCTGTAGACCGGGGCCTCGAGTCGCAGGAGGGCCCCGGGCGGAGCGCGACCGGACAGGACCGACCTTGAGGCGAGGGCGGAGGTTTGGCGGCCAGTGGCGGACCCGACGCCCGCGTGGAGGGACACGGTCTGGGCGGCACCGAGGCGAGTGCCCCTGGAGGGCTGTGCATCCAAGCCCGAAGATCCTGATCGGCCCCCACCGCGGGACCTGGCTGCCATGTCTGATCTGAGGCGCGAAGTCTGCCACCCGTCCCGGGTGCCTGGGACACGACTTCTGGTGCTGTGGCCTGGCGCCGGTGGGGCTCCCCGGAGCGACCGCTAATAGCTGGGACCGGTGGGGAGGATTGAGAGCTGTGACCCTGCCCCGTGCCGGACTCCGCCACGATTGGGACGCCGCCCCTGCCGCTCCGTGCGAACCCCAGGTGAGCGACCTGGGGCGGAGAACGTTTCCCGGGCTGCCTGCATAGATCGCGGCCTGATCGGGGCGGCCTGCTTCGCCGGCTCCCTGGCGGTCCGCGGGAGGGTGAGTCTGGGGACATCAACTGCCGGGACCATGAGCGGAAAGGGAGCCAGAGGGAACCCGCAAGGCAAGCTGGACAAATTCGCCTATACCAAGGACTCCTCCGCATTGCCGGACCGCGGCGGACGCGCCGAGAAGATGGCGGTGGACAAGGAAACGCCGAAGATAACGCTGGAAGACATTATGGCTGCCTTGACGCAAGTACAATCCACTGTGGGGTCGATTTCCGCGGACGTGTCTCTGCTACGCGCGGACTTCCAGAAAATGTCCGCCAGGGTCGCGGACGTGGAGCAGGTGACGGAGACCCTAGCAAAAGACTCGAGCTAACTCCTTCAAAAGGTGTCGCAGTTGGAGACGGAGAATAAACGTATGGCGGCCCGGCTGGACGACCAAGAGGAGCGCTCCCACCGCAACAACGTGCGCATCACCGGGATTCCCGAAAGTGAGGGGCATCCAGCCATGGACCTCTACGTTGAAGACTTGATCAAGTCCAAGTTGCAACCCAAGGGCCTCTCGGCCTTTTTCTCGGTGGAGCGCGCCCACAGAGTACCAGGTGGCCGACCGAAGGTGGGTGCGCCTCCGCGGCCTGTCCTGGCCCGCCTGTTCAATTTCCGCGACAGGGATGCCATTCTTCAGGCGGCGTGGGTGGCACCGCCCCTCCGTCTCCAAAACTCCACGGTGTCCTTCTTCCCAGACTATACGGCGGCGGTGGCGGCGCAGCGACGGAGCTTCTTGGAGGTCAAAAAGAAGCTAAGGGCCCGAGAACTTCCCTACGCTATGCTCTTCCCGGCGCGGCTACGTGTTGTGGCAGAGGGCAAAACTGTATTCTTTAACACGCCGGAGGAGGCTCATGACTGGCTGGAAGGGTGGCGCCAGGCTAAGGGTGCTGGGCGCTCGGGCCGCAGGACAAGGCACCCCGGGGGTGCGGAAGACCCTGATGGTCACGACCGGCGAACGGAGGAGGTTGAGGAGGAGCCTACTGGATGAAATCGTGGCTTGAGCTGCCCCCGGCATGAAGTTGGAGACTGACCTCTGGGGCCCGCTGCTGCTGGATTAGCCTACTTTCTGTTGTTACAGGGCATGAACGATGGGACCTGGGGATAGGGGATGTCTTGGTCTTCCTCGGACTCCACGCTCCTTAAAGCGCAAGTACTGGTTGGGGTTAAGGGGATTGAGCACTCTGCTGAGTTGGGGTGGCGGGCAGTTCTGAGTCCGTGTGGCAGGGAGGCAGGGAGGGGTTTGGGGGGTTGGGAATGTTTTACGGTTTTGTGCTTATGTTTGGTGTCTGGAGGACATGGGCCCTTGACCTATACCAAGCGCGATCCCAATACACGGCACATGTCTCACTCCGCATTATCCGCATCATGCTCCGTCACTTCTTCCAGCCACCGTAATGTCTGGCTTGATGCAAGACACATCCCCTGACACCATTTTGAACCCGGTGCAGCCCCTCTCTTTGCTCACGTGGAATGTGCGGGGATTGGGAGACAAAATCAAACGGGGCCTGGTCCTGCACAGTATTAAGAGATGTACCCCGGCAGTGGTCTTACTCCAAGAGACCCACCTCACTGGCACCACTACTAAAGCGCTGGACAGATGGGGGTATAAGATGGTGGCGCACTCTGAATTCACCTCTGGGTCCCGGGGGGTTGGCATATTGCTGCGCAGACAGTCCCACTTGATCGTGCTTAGTGTACACACGGACGGGGCTGGGCCCTTCGCCGCAGCTCACACTCAATGGGAGGGGAGGCCCCTCAACATAGTGTTTGTCTATATCCCACCTGGGCTACATGCTGTGGCGTTCCCGGCGCTAAGTGAATTTCTGCTTACACTACCGGAGGGGGAGGTGCTATTGGGGGGAGATTTTAATGCGGTGATGAATGACCTCACTGACCGGTCTCCACCTCGCGTGAAGGGTGGGGGGTGTCCCACCTTGCGAGCTTCACGGCGGCGATCGGGTTCACGGATCTATGGCGGTTGCATCACCCGACGGCGCAGCACTACACATACCATTCCGAGGTGCACGATAGTCTAACCCGAATTGATTACTTTCTGGGCTCCCTCGGTTGTCTCCAAAATATTGAAAGTATAGACATCAGACCCAGGGGTATCTCTGATCATTCCCCGATCCTCTTGCACTACACTAGCTACCACATGATGCGTCGCCGCGTTTATCCGATACGCCCCAGCTGCATACGACTGCCAAAGATTAGTAAATCTATAGCGCGGGCGACGAAGCTTTACTTCCATGAAAACGCCGCCTCGGTCGACTCCCCTACGATCCTTTGGGAGGCGTACAAAACGGTGGTGCGGGGCCAGGCGATGGCCGCCGTCTCAGAGTATAAGCGCGAACAGATATCTGAGTTACAGTCGTTAGAGCTTGAACTCCGGGCTGCGGAGGCCCGCCAGGCCGAGGCCCCCTCCGGTGCGGCCTCGCACGATCTGCATGTGGTCCAGACGAAATACAAGGAGCACCTCGCAGAGCGTGTCAGACAGCGCCTAGAGGCCTCGAGGCACACAGTCTATAATGTAGGCGATAAAACCGGTAGGCTGCTCGCGTGGCTTGACAGACGCGACAGCGGTGCCCGGTGGATTGCGCAGCTTGGCACTGCCGAGGGGTTGACAACGACAGACCCACGAGTAATAGTGCACACCCTGGCGGAGCACTTTCGGGGAGTGTACTCCTCCACCTCCTCCATGTCGGTGGAGGTGGCACTGACATACATCCAAGACCTGCAGATGCCCAAGCTTTCCCCTGAGGCTCGGGAGACCCTTGAGGCCGAGCTCACGGTGGAGGAGCTTCAGGCAGCTATTGGCGCATTGCAGCCCGGTAAGGCGTTGGGACCAAACGGTGTCCCGATTGAGCTTTATCAGCGGCTACCAGAGACGCTGGCCCCGCACTTACTGAATATGTTCACGCACAGCCTGGAGCTGGGAGAACTCCCCGTCGACCAACAAACGGCCACTATCGTGGTAATACCGAAGCCGGGTAAGCCGGCAGATCAATGTACCTCCTATCGTCCCATTTCGCTGATCAACGCAGAGGCCAAGATCCTCGCGAAATTGTTGGCCCTCCGGCTCACACCACATTTATCTGACATTGTGCACCCGGATCAGTCGGGCTTTATGCCCGGGAGAAGTACGTCCCACAATCTGAGGCGACTGCATGGTGTGCTGGCCCGGGGGAGCGGTTGCAGGAACCTGCTGTCATTCTCTCCCTTGATGCACGAATGGCGTTTGACATGGTGGAATGGCCCTTTCTCTTTGCGGTGTTATTGCATCTGGGGTTTGGGCCGAAATTTTGTGCCTGGGTCCGACTCCTCTACACTAAACCACTGGCCCATGTCGCGGCCAACGGGCACATGTCGGAGGACTTCCCCCTGGCGCGTGGCACGCGCCAGGGCTGTCCACTGTCGCCACTGCTTTTTGCCCTAGTGCTCGAGCCGCTCGCGGCTTGGATACGATGGGAGCCCATGATGAGGGGCCTTCGGTGGTCCGCCGACTGGGAGGACCGCATCTCCCTCTACGCGGACGACATACTGCTTTACTTGTCTTCCCCTAGACGTTCCATCTTGACGCTACTTAACATCTGCGAGATATTTGGCCGGGCATCTGGCTATACGATAAACTGGTCGAAGTCGGTCCTCCTGGTGCTGCGGGGCCCCCCTCCGCGGCTGCCGGCGGGATGGCAGCTACAGGTGGTGGAGGGGTCATTCAAATACCTAGGGGTGCACGTTACGATGGATCAGATGGAGTTTTTCAAGCGTAACCTAAGCCCTCAAGTGGACCGCCTCAAGCGTGATGTGCAGCACTGGGGAGCGTTGCCCTTGACCCTAGTGGGGAGGGCGGTGCTCTTCAAAATGATGGCCCTGCCGCGGTTTCTCTACGTGTTGGAGAATACTCCGTACCCGGCGCCTCCGACCTACTTCTGCGCGATAGCAGCGCAGGTTTCCAGCCTACTCTGGGGCAATAAGCCGGCGCGAATTGCGCAATCAAAATTAGTTTGCGGGTGGTACGATGGGGAAATTGCGCTCCCGGATATCCAACTCTATTATTGGGCGGCGCAGCTCAAGGTGATCAACCAGTGGCTTCACGCGCCTCAGTCTGACCCTGCATTTAAGGCGGACAGGGATGTGCTGGGTGAGAGGGGTATGCTGTCCCCTCTGTATGATGCCCGACTAGCCTCGAAGCTGTTCGGCCCTCTTAGACAGACTATATCTATCTGGCATGCGGCGCAGGCCAGGTTGGGACGGCGGGGGGTCCTGACTCAACTTACACCTCTCTGGGATGCCAAGCAGCTGGGACGTTTAAGGGACAGCAAAGGCTTCGACGCTTGGGACAACATCGGAATCTCGGTGATAGGCGATGTGTGGCAAAAAGGGGCGGTCCTCCAGTTCGCACGCTTACAACAGCAATATGAGCTGGC
This sequence comes from Triturus cristatus, assembly GCF_964204655.1. Lineage (NCBI taxonomy): Eukaryota > Metazoa > Chordata > Amphibia > Caudata > Salamandridae > Triturus > Triturus cristatus. The sequence continues at coordinate 347,502,270 of NC_140594.1, read as the reverse complement.
TCCCTCAGAATGGTTCAGATACCTCCAGATGAAACATGCCCTGGTGGCACAGTTGGCTCCTGGCGCGCAGGTTCCGGAAGCGTCCCCGTTAGAGGATAGACTGTTGACGGAGTACATGCCAAAGAAGGCTACGTCCTTCACGTACCGCAAACTGATCAACAATTTGCCGGACCCTATGGGGCTCTTGCGGGAGAGGTGGGCTGAAGAGGTCGGTGACTTTGATGACCCGGAATGGCGTGAGGCACTGGCCTCGCCGCGCGAGGCGGGTATACATTCGAGGCTGCGGCTGGTGCAGCTGCGTATTCTGCATCGCTCATACTTCACCAGATGCTTACTACATAAGATGGGCAGAGCGACTCACCCCTTCTGCCTGCGGGGTTGTGGGGAGGAGGGAACCTTTTACCACACTGTCTGGGAGTGTCCTGTTCTCCAGGTATTCTGGAAGCGGGTGCTGCGTACAATGTCGCAGGCGTGCAGGATATCGCTGGTGCCGGAGCACAGGCACTGTTTGTTAAATGTGTGGGAGCCCAATGATCTTGATCGTCAGGCGTAGGGCTGGGTAACGCTGGGGATCATGACGGCCAAAAGGAACATAGCCCAAAAATGGGGAGCGGTGGAGGCGCCATTGCTGTCAGTATGGAGGAGAGAGATGGATGCAGCCATGTTTGCTGAGCAGTCAGTGTTTATCAGGCGGGGATGTTCTCGCAAGTGGGCCAGGGTCTGGGGGGCATGGAACAAGTACAGGGGAGGCATATGCGTTCCGCCGCCTCTTTCAGATGGGGATTCCTCTGATTCGGATGGTTAAGATGGTCTGCGGGTAGATGGGGAGGGGGGGGGGGGACACAGTCCTTCTCACTGCATTAGAATTGGGATTGGTTGAGGGATTATGTATTTGGGTGGTGATCTGTCCTGAGATCTATGCGCAAGGTCTGTTTCAATGTCCTATTGTTTTAACTGTTTTGAAAACAATAAAAAATAAAAAAATAAAAAATAAAATCCAGTCTGGAGACAGTGTCTTTGTGACATGGAGCATACATGCCAAAACCCCAAATTTGGGTATGCAGAACTTCCTATTTTTAAAGCTAAAATGGTCAAATACTTGCTTCATTCTAAATAAGGGTTCTTCGACTCCAATACTGAGTTTCACGGGGAAATGAAATACCCCAATTTATTTATTAAAATCTTTAGTCACAGATGTTCTTAAAAGTTGGGCCGCATGATGGAGTGAGATGCCCAAAACAGATTGGAAGGTGGTCTCTACATACATGCCACACTCCCATTCATTTTTTAATGAAATCTCGCAATTTATTCAGCAAAAAGTACAATATTTTTGCCTTTTTCTCTTAAAATGTTTTCTATTTAAATGACTGTTAGCAGGGAAATGCATTTCATACAATTTATGTTTATAAATCACCTCTTAAATACATACAAATATTTGGATAAGATAAGAGAAATATTTAGAAAAAAAGGTGGGTTTTAATGTCTTCATTAATGTGAGAGGAGGATGCTTTAAGAATGAGAAAGCAAAAAAAAAGCAATTTTGATAAAAAGATTAGTAAAATAATGGGAACATTTAAAAATCATTGAAATAACAGCAGTCCCTAACTAAAACAGACGTTGGGGCGTTGCCTAGCAAGATGGGCACTAGGACGTTTTCCTAAGACTCTCTGACACCCATCGTTATTATCCTGTATAATCCCCCTTTATTTTATATATCACAGACATCAAGGAGGTGGCCTTACTGCAGTGCCCCGTGAACCGCCCTGCGGCATACAGCGGAGGCTGGTGAATCACAGCGCTGCCGAGTGCAGGGACGAGAGGCCTGTGACTGTCTAATGCGCGGAAACTGGAGGCACCCCCAGAGCAGAGCCAGCAGGGGAGATCACATACCGCCTGGCCTGTGCTGAAGAGAGAGGACTAGGGTCCTTGCCCATCCATCGGTGAAGGGGTTACAGAGAGAGAGGGGCGCTGGGAGCAGTGAGTGGCTCCGTAGGGGCCAGTGCTGTGACCTGTGGCGTACTGATGCGGTTTGTGAGCCTGCAGAGGAGGCCTGAACCATTTCCTCCTTACATCCGTGGGAAACAGAGAAGGCTGCCTGGGGCGGGGCGACTTGCTGCAGGCATTTCTGGACAGGGCCCAAAATGTGATCAGCGCCTTGCGTGGGGTCGGCAGAGGCCCCAGGAGAGACGGAGACCCTCTCAGTGCACAAACTGAAGAGGGGCCACCCCGTGCAGATGATCAAGAAGTGAGCCTGGCCTGCACCGGGAACTGTGTGCGGGCCGGCGGGGAGTTTTGTGCTCCGTAAACGGCATTTGGGTTGTTGGCTGCCCTTTCGGGGGAGTACGGATGACTTTCTTGGTGACGGTGGAGTGTGACTGCCCCAGATGTAGAGCAGTATGCCGCAGTGAGCCACTGTGATGAGCAGGCGACTCATTGGAACCCCATTTCCAGATTGTCACCTCCCCTGGTGAGGCCGGCATATTGTGAAGTTGTTGGGGGTTGTAAGGACTCATCCTGTGCCTGTACTTGTTCCTCCTGGTCTGCTGCTTGGCTGAACCATGTCCTTTGTGGAATTGGAGTGATTGATTGTCTACATTGCCGCCCGTGGGGCAATCTACCAAGCCCTAGCCCCCTACTCACCTTGTTGTTGGCCTCTCGCCCTGGGGATTTGGGTGCATACTCCTGATGACTATTTTCAAGGAGGTCTTGGTGAGTTGAGGAAAATAAAAATCTATGAGGCCTATGTGTCCCCATGTGCCCCCCCGAACGCTTATGTGCACATACATGTAACCTATGTATTTCCCCTCCATGGCCTTTCTATCATGATGCTTATGCTATAACGTGGCCTGCCATCATCCAGTCTCCCATGAGAGAAACGACAAATCTGTATTGAGGCCTACACGTTTTTCATCATGTTTTCCTGCATTTTCATGAAGCCCATGTTTATGGCTCAGCCAGAGCCAAAAAGAGGTTTCATGCCTCAGAACGCTCTGAAAGCTACAGCTACGTATCCTTGGCCTTGCACACTTGGGCCTCAGCCAAAGGGGCCCCGACCGAGGTGCCGAGACAGTATTGAGCACGGTTATCTGCTTACTCTTACTGAAACCACATTCTTGCCTGGTGAAGGAGAAATGAACGCGACCCATCTGCAAGGAGGGAGCCCAGCCTTACTGTCTCTCTTTGTGAGATTGCAAAGCTCACGTCAGTAAAAAGCCCATAGCCCCCATGTAAGGCCTCTGCAGTAAATGAAGTAAATGAAGAAATAGATGCCACATCGGCTCTTGGTGATGAGCAACCTGTGTCACAAATCAGTCCCTGCTCCAGACATGGGATATCAGATAATACAAGATGTGCTGGTCGTCCTGACACTGAAGGCCTCACTCACTGAAGGCCTCACTTCCAGACTTGTCCGGTTGCATAGCAACCCTCCCCACGTCAGTTACACGTCATGCTCGAGTTGAGCACAAGTAAGGCAAAGTTCCAGTACAATTCCAGCAGATCACGCAACCCCCTCCAGGTATCCACCCACACATGACAAATTACCCATTATCATCAAGTGGACGCCCACATGGACGCCCACCTTCACGCCTACTTACACGCCCACATGCTCTTATCTCATTCTCTCTTGCTCTTTTGCTTACGTACAATTGAGAAATGTATATATACTGTACTCTGTGAATAATGTTTTGAGATTATTGAGAATACTTTTGAGTCCCCTTCCAGATCCTTTTTTGGTGATGGTAATATTCTCCCTTTGACTCGAGTTATTGGAATAAAGCCCTTTATGAACCTGATACCACAGACTCAGCCTCTTGCTTTATGCATGATCTTATTTATATAATAAAAATTCTGAGAGCGTAATATTTTATTTACCACATAATGGCGCCCGAACAGGGACATCTCTTTCCCCACACGCCGGAGATGAAGGTCCAGTTTTGCCCCCTTCCATAGCCGTGACGGACTTCAAGCGCGCACGTCGCGGGTCTTCCCGCCAACTCCCTCAGGCCAACGAAGGGGACGGACTGCGACCAGGCATCCAGACGAGGCGGTGAGGAACGCAGATTGTCCTACCCAGAGCCCACCTGCGAGAGAGCTGTGTCCGAGGTATACAGAGGCCCACCAGATTCCGAAGTTCCGAAGTATCCAAGTCACGAGTCGAGTCCAGTCCAGTCCAGTTTGGTCTAGTCCAGTTCAGTTCCGAGGCCTTCCGTTCCGTGCTACCCGGTGAGTACCGTTGCTGGGGAGGCAGTTAGACGTGCACATTAGGTTGTGCCGGTCAAGACGGGTTTGGGTACACAAATCCGGTCTGCACTGTTTCAGCAGTGTATCTGTACTGTTTAGCAGTATATCTAGTATGTCTTGCATATAATTCAGTATTCTCTAGTGTTAGTATTATGTCAGTAACTAGTTTCCTATTAGTTATCATCGTTCGTTAAATGTTAAATGTTAAATGTTTTAATATGTTTTAAAAATTGGGGTATGAATGAGTGTTCATTATTGTGTTTATTGTAATTTATTGTGTTCAAAATCAAGTAGCAAAGTTTAAAGATGCCGTTCTTTTCAAAATTAAGACAGATCAAAACTAGAAAAGGGGTACTCGAGGAAGCTGTTCCCATTCCACCTAGGGACACTCCAGGGTACTTTATGTATCATAAGCATGGCCTAGATGCCGTATTATTTCTTGATTTATGGGTGGACTACACCAAGGATTTACCAGAAAGTCAGAGGTGGCCCGCAGCTGGGACCTGGGATGCAGATTGCATCATGAGAGTAGAAGAAGACTTATGGAAAAAGAAAGCCAGACAGTAACAGAAAGATGCCATTGAGTTTTGGCGCAAGGAGTCACATAGGAGGACAGAGTAAGTGTTTCACGAAGCAGAGAGAAGTAGACTGGAGTCTGGAAAAGCCATGGAAAAGATGTTACAGGAGGAAGTGGAGCAGGTAAAATGAGCACAGGCTGACAGAGAAAGAAATACTGACGTTGCTGGTATTTATCCCGTCCTTTCAGAGGACCTAGCAAGAGTGGCCCCAGTAGAAATACCAGTTAGAGTGCCACCGCAAGTACCACGATACATATAATAATGATATAGTAGCCCAAAGGTTCTTGAGCCTCCCACCAAACGAACAGCGCATAGCTGGTGTTTTCATGGTCCAACATTTGATTACGTTGTCAAAAGAAAATTGAGAGGGGTGTAGCTGGAGAAGGAGCAACACCTGTGATTTGATGACACCCCTAATGTACAAAGTGTTAATGAAAAATAATTAGTGAAAAGTTTAGCTTGAGAAAAATTGTGGGTATTTCGAATTTGCAAAATTGTTCCAGAATCCAGGTTTGTGTTCTTGGTGGTCCAGTGAGCCAATGTGCTGGGTCAAGACGGTAAGATTATGACCCCCTGAGAGCAAATTGTATATAAAAATAATTTTTCAATTGGGCGAATTATTGCAGTTTTTATGGAATTGAGTAGTCTTTTTGTCTTTGACAGCTTCAGAGTGAGGAGAAGGTGGGGGCTGTGTAGAGCAGAATGTGATACAGAAATCGGAGACAGATTCTGACCTTGTAGCCAGTGTAGGTGGGGGCCGGTGAGAGGAGCGGAACAGAGGCACTGCTTAGAAAGCTTCTCTGACATCGCATCTGTGTAATGCCTGCAGCCGGAGAGCCTTGGGGGCCAGGAGTAGGAAAAACAAAAAAGATGGCTGGCAGCCCAGGCTCAGGCCGCGCTGAGGGGCTATTTTTAACTTCTCTGCTAAGACAGGGCAGCTGAGAAATGTAAGTCGAGAAAGATTCCCTTGTTCTATTCTGTGCAAAACGAGTGCCCCGAGGAAATGTCTATGGAGAAGATTTGTTTTATTTTTTAGCAATTGTTATATTGCTTCTGGCCAGAAAGTAAAATGTTGCTCTTGCTTGGAATTTTAAGGGCTATGTGCCTATATAAAAACGATTTTCAAATTCAGACATTTTTGAATTGTGGCCACAAGCTGCCACCAGTTGCATTGGATAAATGATCCAGTGGTTAAAAGTCTGTGAGGAGAGATGAGAGGTGCGTCTTCGTCTGGGACATTAGGGTACATTGTGTTGACGAAGATGCATAGCTCATTTTTATGAAAAAACAAACAGGTTCGTGTGTTCTTCGTTTTTGATTATTCTTGCTGATTCTGTGTGTCAGACTTGACACGGTGATTTCAGATGGGGGTGTATAGGGCAGGTAAATCAGTTATTGATTATAAGCCTGACAAATTAAGCAGGCCAGAGTGTTCGCCTCTGAGCTGTAGGTACTATAATTGCGCATCGCTGCTCATTTATATATGTTAGTGTAATTGTCTATGCTTTCTGTGCTTGGTATACTGATGGCTTGGCATATGTATTTTATATATGTTTTGTTTTTGTGTTGTATTGACCAGTATGTTTGGCATTAATACAAGTTCTCCTGGGCGTTACGGAGATGGACGTGACGACGTAAATCTTTGCGCAGCGCTTGGCTGGAACTTGTTCACAATTACTAAATTTCACAGACATGATATTACCTTTATCATGCTGTCAAAATAGCGGACAACACGTTATCAGTGTATGTCTAATTGGTATTGGTGATGAATAAAAGAAGAAAATAGTTATGCAAGACTTAAATATGTATCACATGACTGCCTTTCTCTTATAGACAGGCAGCCTCGGTCATATGTTTCCAGATTGGACATTAAGGAACCATTATGATCTGTGCACTCGCATCTTACCTCTTGAAAGGCCTGTTTTAAATAAGGACTGCCACCCCAGAGTGACAAATGAGGCTCGGTATTTAGCGTAATGAGAAAATATCTGACAGGATTTCCTTTTTAAAGTTTGCTTTAGTAAGCTCATTCTTGTAAGTGGTGGCCCCAAAAGTTGACTTGTTTTTAAATTAGGCTGTTTATTGTATAGGTGGAAATTATTGCAAAATGACTGATTTCTTTAGCAGATGAATTATTAATTATCAACATTAACAACTGTTCTTAAACTTGGTTTTCCGAATATTTAGGTAATTTAGCATTCCTATTAGGGCCTCCTAGCATTAATATTGACTTCAGGTTGGTGTAGGTTCATGTAATAGGGACATTTGCATATGAGATGTCATTTGGCCAGCTTATGAGCTAACACAATGAGGTTTGTACATTAATTTGAAGGATTTCTCGCCGTTTCAAATACGCTGTGTATCTCCTATAATTTTGCTTACGCCCAGTAGCTACACACAGGGATTAATAGTGTTGACAAGACACAGGGTTTGATAGTGTTTGACAGCAGTGAAATCTGTTTCAGATTTCCTCCTGTCAAAAAGGGGGGGAAGGAGGAGAATATTGGCTTTCTGCTGGCCCCTGAGGAGGTTCGCTTCCCGCTAGCCCCTTAAGAAATTAAGCCCCTTAGAAATTAGCCCCCTTAGAAATTAAGCCGAGGAAATAGGTATGGTGCTTTCCCCTTTTTCTCATGTTTTATTGTGATCTTTCAGGGGAATTAGTCCAAGCCCCTAATACAGCTTCTACTAAAGTCCTCCCTTGGACACAAGAACACACTGTGGCATTTGAAGAATTAAAGAGAGCTTTATGTCAAGCACCAGTTTTAGCAAACCCTGATTACAACAAATCGTTTATGCTTTTTGTGACAGAGCGGGATGGAACAGCACTATCTGTCCTAACACAAGATCATGCAGGAAAACACGAGCCCTGTGCTTATTTTTCTAGTACATTAGACCCAGTAGCACAGGCTTTGCCTGCGTGCCTAAAATCAGTTGCAGCAACGGCCTTAGCCATAAGACAAAGTGACTCGATAGTGCTGGGCCACCCTCTGACAGTACAAGTACCACACGCAGTAGAGGTTCTCTTGAACCGGACACAAACACAACACCTGACTGTAGCTAGACTGACAGGCTATGAGCCAACGTTATTTCAACCACACATAGAGATCAGACGATGCAACATACTGAATCCTGCTACCCTTTTGCCCTCCAGTACAGAAAGCGTTTCACCACACGACTGTGTTGAAGTAATACATACCGTGACTAAACCAAGACAAGACTTGACAGACGTTGCACTCCCAGACCCCGACCTAACACTATAAGTTGACGGCTCATGCATGAGGACAGGGGCGGGAGAATTAGTTGCAGCATATGCAGTGACTACTGATACTGTAATAATAGAGACTAAAAGAATAGACATATTGTCAGCACAAGCAGCAGAGCTCATCGCCCTGACACAAGCGTGCATAAGAGCTAAGCACCTGAGAGTAAACATTTACACCGATTCTGTGGCGAGAAAGAGGTTTCTTGACCTCTCATGGGGCCAAGATACAGCATGGCCCCCTTATTCAAGCCCTACTGGAAGCAATACATTTACCAACAGCCATAGCTATCCTAAAATGTAAAGCACATACTAGAGCCACAGATACCATTTCCCAAGGCAATGATCTGGCAGACCGAACAGCTAAACAGACAGCTCAGACCCCACTAGACATGACAAAATCACAGATACTATCACTGTCCAAAGCCATGACAGTTAGGGATCCTTCCAAGGATGTACAAGACATACAGACACATGCTACTATGGACGAATTAAAGAAATGGTCGGAACAAGGAGGGGTACTGACTGATCAGGGTTGGATGAATAAGGGCAAATCCACATGGTTTCTTCCTGATTCGATGGTACAAGTGATTATAAATACCGCACATAGTCCTGCACACTTAGGAGAGAAAGCAATGATAGATAGCTTACAGAATATATGGTTCAACAAGCACCTGCGTGCAGCAGCGAAACAAAAGGTCAGAACATGTATGATCTGTTGCCAATTCAATCCAGGTAAAGGCATTCCGATGGAACAAGGTGGATTCCATCCACCTGACCACCCTTTTGAAGTGCTCCAAATGGATTATATCCAAATAAACAGATGTAGAGGTTACAAATATGTCCTGGTACTAATGAAGCAGGTGTCCCTTCTGTTAGGGTATACCTGGAAATTCCATTGTGTGCGACATCCTGAAGCAGCAGGCCTTGTAGAAAGACATAATCGGACATTAAAAATTTGCGCAGACAAAGGTGTAGATTGGATGGTAGCCCTGCCGGTTGCCCTCTTTTACATGCGAATGGTAGCCCATTCTAGAACAGGCTTATCTCCCTATGAAGTGGTCTTTGGTAGACTACCAAATATGTGGGGCACTCCAATGCCTAAAAGATTACTGATGTTGATAGTAACATGCTGACAGATTACCTGGCTTCCTTGATGTCTCCACTACTCTCTTGTTGTTCGCAGGTTGCTGCCGCCTTCCCTGACAACACCCAGGTCAAAGAATACTCCATCGCTCCTGGATGGAAGGCGCCAAAGTCAGTGCTCTGGACCACGGGGACGGCCGTTAAAGTCAAAGGGCGGAAAGGATGGTTGCACCTTCACCACTCTTTTACAAAGGAAAAAGACTTTGAACTTGGACTTTGGACTTTGAACACCATTTTCTAGAGGAGACTCCCCAGAAGTTTCCACAAAGCTAAACTTTGATCTAAAAAGTCAGAACCCGTTTGATCAATTAAGTCCACTAGGTGGTGAAGCGGTTGAACATGTATTCTGGCTTGCATAAGATCTTGGACAATAACATTGATAAAAAGAGCAAGATGTGCATCACGATAATATGTATCAGCTTAATACTACATGCTATTTTTCCTCCTATTGCCTCACTCTTATACTCCTCCACTAATGATACCATAAAGCACACATTTAGTGATCTGCCATCCCATGAGCTATCATATCGACTTGCCTTACGCAACAATACCTTTATTCAGATGCTGCACCATTCACATCAGACTAGCAATGCTACAGACTGCTGGGTCTGTGGCCGATTTCCCCCGTATCAGAAGGTAAAGGGAGTGTTGCCTCTTTTTCCTTTTCCGTTCTCCCATAATGGTTCTTGCGGAGCATGGTTTGCCTTAATGACATCCATCAACGGTGATGCCAAAGAATACAAAGCAATAACAAGGCTCCACAAGATTGCCCAAAACATACATCAAGACCCAGGCACGTGGACATGGTCCGGTTGGCTCTGGGGATTAATATCGGCTTGGGGATGGAAAGTGTTGACCGTCTGTGGGTTGATACTATTAATGATATTCAGTTGTTGCCTATGTCTGCAGTGTGGCCCGGTCATTTGTGGCCTGTGTGCTACTGCATGTGTTCCACATCCCTATTTACAAAGCATTGAAAATGGAAAAATAATGCTGCAAGAACAGATCGACTGTCTCATGAAAATAGACGTTACATAGGGGGTTCACTAAGGTACAAGGAGGGAATGAGGAAAATAAAAATCTATGAGGCCTATGTGTCCCCATGTGCCCCCCCCGAACGCTTATGTGCACATACATGTAACCTATGTATTTCCCCTCCATGGCCTTTCTATCATGATGCTTATGCTATAACGTGGCCTGCCATCATCCAGTCTCCCATGAGAGAAACGACAAATCTGTATTGAGGCCTACACGTTTTTCATCATGTTTTCCTGCATTTTCATGAAGCCCATGTTTATGGCTCAGCCAGAGCCAAAAAGAGGTTTCATGCCTCAGAACGCTCTGAAAGCTACAGCTACGTATCCTTGGCCTTGCACACTTGGGCCTCAGCCAAAGGGGCCCCGACCGAGGTGCCGAGACAGTATTGAGCACGGTTATCTGCTTACTCTTACTGAAACCACATTCTTGCCTGGTGAAGGAGGAATGAACGCGACCCATCTGCAAGGAGGGAGCCCAGCCTTACTGTCTCTCTTTGTGAGATTGCAAAGCTCACGTCAGTAAAAAGCCCATAGCCCCCATGTAAGGCCTCTGCAGCAAATGAAGTAAATGAAGAAATAGATGCCACATCGGCTCTTGGTGATGAGCAACCTGTGTCACAAATCAGTCCCTGCTCCAGACATGGGATATCAGATAATACAAGATGTGCTGGTCGTCCTGACACTGAAGGCCTCACTCACTGAAGGCCTCACTTCCAGACTTGTCCGGTTGCATAGCAACCCTCCCCACGTCAGTTACACGTCATGCTCGAGTTGAGCACAAGTAAGGCAAAGTTCCAGTACAATTCCAGCAGATCACACAACCCCCTCCAGGTATCCACCCACACATGACAAATTACCCATTATCATCAAGTGGACGCCCACATGGACGCCCACCTTCACGCCTACTTACACGCCCACATGCTCTTATCTCATTCTCTCTTGCTCTTTTGCTTACGTACAATTGAGAAATGTATATATACTGTACTCTGTGAATAATGTTTTGAGATTATTGAGAATACTTTTGAGTCCCCTTCCAGATCCTTTTTTGGTGATGGTAATATTCTCCCTTTGACTCGAGTTATTGGAATAAAGCCCTTTATGAACCTGATACCACAGACTCAGCCTCTTGCTTTATGCATGATCTTATTTATATAATAAAAATTCTGAGAGCGTAATATTTTATTTACCACAGAGTGGGTGAGCTCCTGGGCAGAAAACAACTGAAGAGACATGGGTAAACATAAGGTGCCTGGGTCCCAGCAGAACAACACTATCATGCAATATGTAGTTTCCTCAACGTCCAATATGGAAACTTGAGTCAAGATGGACCCCTGCCAGATGGTGTGGGTGCCCTGTCTCGGGGGTAAACGTAGAGTGTGGACAAGCTGGCTGCCATACAAGGCTCCAGGGCAGCCCCGGAGGGAAAGATAGAGGCAGTAGCCGTAGATGTCAACCTACTCGGGGCAGATGTCTGGAAAGTGATTGAGAAAGTGACTGTAGTGGGGTTATTCATCAGGGAACGCCAAAAAGAATCCACAAAGGTGTGGGAGCACATTGTGAACTTGGAAACAGCAACGGGGAAGCAGGAGGTTAGGGCCGAGGATGCAGAGGGGAGCTCGAGGCACAAAAACATCCAAGTGCTGGGATTTCCAGAGGGTGCAGAGTCCCCATCTACAGAGCACTTTCTGGAGAACTGGATCGGTCACACGCTAAAACCACAGGGCCTCTCTGCAGTTTTCTCAGAGGAGCGTATGCATCGAGTGCTGGCCATCTGGCCCCTTCGGGTGCTCCTCCTAGAGTGATCATTGCCTGCATTTTCATTACAAAGATAGAGACTGCATCATGAAAGCTGCCTGTGAGGCTGAAACACTGCACTATGAAAATTGCACTATTGCCACTTATCCAGACTATACACATAAGGTACTGACCCAGAGGAAGTCGTATATAGAAGTCAAATAAAAACTCAAAGCTATGAACTTGAGATATATGCTACTCTATCCGACCAGGTTACACGTGACAGCCAACGAAAAGACTCTTGTCTTTGATTGCCTGAACTTTGGAGCAGGATGCTTGTGCAACACCTGGAGGGTGCGAAGGTCCCTTGGGATGCGGGTAGGTCTTGGAGGCATGGTGCATGCCTGCACAGCTGGTTGGACTCCGCTGGGGGCAGTACATGCAGGACCGCCCATGTTTTGGTGCAGAAGGATGGCACTGTGAGGCATGAGGAGGCTTCATCTTCAACGGAGGGTCCTCCACTTTTTTTTTTCTTCAAAACTCTTTTTATTAAGTCAGCTGAAATAGTGTTTGCAGGCATTACAAAGCAATGAAAACATACAATATTCCATACATTGAACACCCATCAGGTGACTATTATATAGTAATTAAATACTAAGGAACTAAACATTCCGGGACCATGAACAAGAGCCCCAAACAATGTAACACACTGTGTCGCATACTGTAAAAGAGAACCCCGATTGTGCCCTACATGCCCATTGACATACCTCAAGTTCATGTGAGCAGCCATAAAGCCCCACTGTGAGAAAGTGCCATCTTTCTTGCATGGTATGCCCCCACTTTTTGCTAAATTGCTGAATGTACTTTGACTGAGTGTACCCTGGACCCCTGCCAATCAGGTGCCCAGGGCCCATGTTCCCTCCTTAAAACACACAAACTCCAAATTGGCAAACCCTGGCCACATGTCAACCCCTGGTAAATGGTACCCTAGGTACCCAGGGCCTTGTGACCAGGGAAGACCCCTAAGGGCTGCAGCACTCATTGTGCCACCCTTAGGGGCCCTGTACCCTTACACACACACACTGCCTTTTCAGGCTGAGTGTCTGGGTGCAGGACAAAATGAAGAGTCGACATGGCATACATCTCTGTGTGCCATGCCCAACACCTACACTGCCAAGGCATATGTCAGTCACCCCTCTGGCTGGGTGCCTTATGCCCATGGTGTGGGCACAGGAGCAGGAGCCCTGTGCCCCTACAGTACCCAGGTCCATTCCCGGGCACTGTAAGTGCAGTGCTGTCATTTAAGAGTACTTGGTGCTGAGAGCTCGTCAAACACGAGCTCCACAGCACCGTAATGGCAACACTAAAGACGGGGAAGTTTGGTATCAAACTTCTCAGCACATTAAACCCACACTGATGCCAGTGTGGGATTTAATGTACCAAGCACCCCAGAGGGCATCTTAGAGATGCCCCCTTACAACTAACCTACAATCCACGTCTGCTCTGAGGCTGCCACACAGCAGACACGTTGCTGGACCCCTGGGTGGGAGAGCCCCTGCTCTCCCGGGCCTGCAACAATGCACATCCTGGGTGAGGTGATAGATCTCCTCCCCCAGGATGAGCAAAGGGAAGCTTCAAAGGCCTGCCGCCTCTAGGAGTTTCCCCAGGCCACTGCAACCCCCCACTCTGGCGGGAAGCTTGGCCGGAAACCCTATACAAGGACAGGGGATGTGCCAGCCTGCCCACCCCACCCCTCAGGTGGGGGAGGCGAGGTGAAGCACATCTCCGGGCTCTCGCCATCTTGAAGTTGGGAGGCCCTACCCTATCAGGATTAGGCTACTGCCCCCCTCCCACAGGAGAGAGGCAGGATAGGGGGTGTACCCACCCCAGGACAAGGACCCATTGGTCCCTGGCCTTCACCTACCTGTAACGCCCCTAAATCTAGTATTTATGGGCACCCTGAACCTTCCTTCCCGAGATTCCAGATTCCGAAACTACAAGAAGAGCGAGAAGAAAAGAAGACCTGCCCTGCAGCTTCGAAGGAGAGGGAGACACCAACTGCTTTGGCCCCAGCCCTACCGGCCTGTTGACCTCGGACTTGCTCCTGCTCCAAACCCGGCATCTCTTGTGGCCAGCAACCTCAGAAACCCCGGAGGACCTGGCTACCTTTGAACTCTGATCCCCTGGGACTCCCACGAGTAGAGGCTCTACTCAGAACCTACCTTTCACCCCTGGCAGCAGCCCGGAACCGCGATCCCAGCCCACTCTGCACCCGCCAAGCCTGGCCGGTGCCGGAGTGAACTAAACCCACGAGGACGACCCCACGGCGACTGTGACCCCGAGTCCGGCACCCAAGGACCCCCCTCGACTATCCTGAAGAAGCCTGCAGCCTCAGAACAGAGTGCCACCCCAACCGCGATCAACAGAGGGTAAGATTTCCGACATCAAAAGGCACCCCTGCACCCGGCGCCCCACGGCCCTCTGTGTCCAATCCCGGAGTACCTACCTATCCTCCAACTACCCAACTTACCCCTCGAAGTGGTGGTGGCACCTGAAGAGTCCTCGTCCCCGAGCCTGCAGTCTTTTTCCAAACCGGAGATTTCCCATAGAAATCAATTGAGTGCCCGACGGCTCAAAAGCACCCTGCCCCCAGCTGCCCGAGTGGCCCTGGCAGTGAAAACTCTACTCTAACCTACTTCCCCACTTGCCCTGAGTAAGTGACCAGGAGCCCAGCTCCCACAGCCGCGTGGCTTGCCAGACAGCAGCCACCAACCCAGGCCCCCCTATCCCTCATAGGATAACATTGGGCCTAACTCTCTCTGCACCCGGCCGCCCTAGAGCCGCTGAGGGTGAAACAACTATACCTACCTGACCCTGGGAGACCCTTGAGTCTGTGCCCATAACCTCAACATCGCCAGTCGAGTACTTACCCTTAAACCGCAAACTCTATTTTCGTCATAGGGTAACATTGGCTGGCTTTTTCCTGAAATTTCTTCTAAGTGTGGACTTTTCAAATCTTCAAATAATCACCAAAAATCAGCCGAGTGACAAAAACGAAGTTACTCACCTGCTCTTAGGTGAGCTCCCAGTGCTGGATCTTGGTGCCCAGCACTGACTCTGAAAAGTACCCACAACTATACTTACCTTTAACTCATTTTTCTTCCATAGGAAACCATTGACTGTTTTTCTGAGAAATTTCAAAGTGTTGATTTCTGCAATTTCTAAATATTCGTCAAAAATCGTATAACATCTGAAAACGTAATTACTTACCTGTTTTGGATAAAGGTCCCAGTACTGAGTCTAGGCACCCAGTACTGGATTACAAAAGTAACGATAACCTACTGTACCTGTAACCTACATTTTCTTCTATAGGGAATCATTGATTGTTTGCTCTGAAATATTTTCTAAGTGCTAACTTTTGAAATAGCTAAATATTAGTTAAAAATCATTACAGTACCAAAGTCGACTTTCAACAGCTGATTCTGAGAACTGATCCAGGACTGGATCTAGGATCCAGGCCTGGAATTACAAAAGTAATCTAAAAAGTAATCTGTTGCATATAACTTGAATTTATCATTGAGCTCAATGTATTGTGTTTAGAAATAGAGTTGCCTACTGCAACTACTTGTAACTGTTTACTAAAAAGTCTATTGCATATACAAAAGTATTTTTATGAAACATCTCCTGTCGAGAAAGTATATTTTAATTCCAAGTGTTGGTTCTAAAATAAAACAAGCATATATTTTTTTATATACAAACCATTGGCCTAGAGTTCAGTTATTGAGTGTGTGGAACTATTTGCTGACTGAGTGTGTACAACAAATGCTTTACACTGTCCTCTGATACTGCCTTACTGCTCGACCAGGCTACCACTTTGGAGAGTAAGGTTATATCTAACTTTAACCTCTGTTAAACCCTTGGGGTCTGTGGACTCTGTACACCCTGTACCTATTAAGGAACAGTATATACAGAGCCACTTTCTCACATTGGTGGATCAGCAGTGGGATACAAACTTGCATTTGTTGGACTACTTGGTTACCATCTGACCACACGACAGAACTCTTAAAAATTGCCTTTAGAATTCTGATTGGTCTTTCCAAAATTACTAAAAGTCTTGCTAGGGCCTTGCTTAAGTCCCATTAGAATTTTAGAAAAATAAAAGTCACTATAGTCAGGGTAGAGGGTTAGAACTGTCAGGTTAGAATGTCTCAAACAAACCCAGCTATTAGTGATAATAATAACATGGACCTGGTGGAGGAGCTCGACCTCACACCTTACTTACACTTGTCTTTCAAGGAATTGAGGTCCTTATGCAAACTTAAAAATTTACAAATGGGCCTGCATCCAACCAAACTAGGGCTCCAGGAGCTCTTGGCTGAGTATGCTAAGGACCACCCATCTGAACATGGTGATGGCCAGTCAGATGAGGAAAGGGAAGCAGAGGAGGTTGACAACAACCCCCCCCCATGCTATTCCCTAGGGAGGAGAGGGCAACCATACCCTCTAATCCAAGGATTAGCATCTGGGCACCTAGAGACTACACAGGTGGCTCTGGTCCCAGAGAGAACACTGGGGGACCCCCCAGTGAAGAGGACAGCCTTGTGAGGCTGGCCAAAAGATTAGAGCTAGAGTCCAGGCTCCTGGCTCTAGAAAAAGAAAGGAGAGAGATGGGTTTAGCACCCATCAATGGTGGCAGCAATAATAAAAATAAGGATAGGGAGGAAACTTCTGACCGTAAAATCCCCAAAGGGATTGTCCCTAAATTTGAGAAAGGTGATGATATCACCAAATGGTTCACAGCCTTTGAGAGGGCTTGTGATATCAGAAAAGTAAAGAAACCTCTCTGGGGGGCACTCCTGTGGCAACTGTTCTCTGGTAACTGCAGAGACAGGCTTCTGACCCTTTCTGGGCCAGAGGCAGGATCCTATGACCTCATGAAGAAAGCTCTGATTGAGGGATTTGGATTCACCACTGAGGAGTATAGAATTAGATTCAGGGGGGCTCACAAAACCCAGACCCAGTCCTGGATTGATTTTGTAGATTTCTCAGTGAAGACACTGGATGGTTGGTTAGCTGGACATGGTGTGCAGGATTTTACTGGATTGTACAATTTATTCATGAAGGAACATATTTTGAGTAACTGCACAAATGAAAAGTTGCATCAGCATTTGGTAGACCTAGGTCTAATTTCTCCCCAAGAATTGGGAAAGAAGGCAGACCACTGGGTCAAGACTAGGGTGACAAAGACAGCCATTGGGGGTGACCAAAAGAAAGTGGTCCCAAAACCTCCCCAGGGGAAAGGTGGTGAGAATCCCCAAGATAAAAAGTTTGAGTCTTCCAAAGGGCCCCAAAAACCTGTTCAGGAGGGTGGGACCCAAACTACTCCCTATGTGCCCCAACCATATAGGGGGAAGAACTTTGATCCCTTAAAGGCCTGGTGTAATACCTGCAAGAAGCAAGGACACTTAACTCTAGCTTGCCCCCAAAACAAAGCCCCTAAGGCACCCAGTACAGCTACTCCTGGGGCAGCAAGCATACAAATGGGATCAGAGGTGTACCCTGAGCAAATCTGGGAACACACTGAAGCAAGTCTAGTCTCCTTGGGAGAAGTGGAGTTTGCCACTGTAGCTGTGTGGCCACCCAACTTAAAGAAATACTTACAGTACCCCTGGGTGAATGGAACTATGGTAGAAGCTCTGAGGGATACAGGTGCCAGTGTCACTATGGTGAAAGACACACTGGTTTCCCCTGAGCAATACTTGATTGGGAAGTCTTACCCAGTCACCAACGCTGACAGTGTCACCACTAGTCATCCCATTGCCATGGTAACATTAGGCTGGGGGGGGGGTTACTGGCCTGAAACAGGTAGTGGTCTCTCCAAAGTTGCCAGCTGCCTGTCTGCTTGGAAATGATCTGGAAACCTCAGCCTGGGCTGAGGTTGAACTAAAGGCCCATGCAGCCATGCTGGGCATCCCTGAATTGGTGTGTGTGCAAACCAGAGCACAGAGCAAGAGGAAGGGTGAAAAAGTAGGTCTGGCGCCTGGAATAATGGCCCAGCCAACCAAGAGAAAAGGAACGAAGACTGGGGAACCAGCCTCTACACAGCAAACCATTCAGGACCCCTCTCCCCAGGGAGAGGATTTGGATACCCCTGAGGGAACTGAGTCCATGGAGCTTGACCCTTACCAGGTTGAACTCTTGGTCCCAGGGGGACCCTCTAGGAAAGAGCTGTGCCAGGGTCAGCGAGACTGTCCCACTCTTGAAAGCCTGAGGCAGCAAGCTGTTTCAGAAGCAAGGGGAGATGTCAGTGGTACTCACAGAGCTTATTGGGAAGAGGGATTACTGTATGCTGAGGCAAGAAACCCCACTCCTGGAGCCACCAGGAGGGTGGTAGTGCCACAGAAGTACAGGGAGTTCCTCCTAACTTTGGCTCATGACATCCCCCTAGCTGGACATCTGGGGCATTCCAAAACTTGGGAAAGGCTAGTGAGTCACTTCTACTGGCCCCAGATGCACCAAAAGGTGAAGGAGTTTGTCAGCTCCTGTGTCACCTGCCAGGCCAGTGGCAAGACAGGTGGCCACCCAAAGGCCCCCTCATCCCACTACCAGTGGTGGGGGTCCCCTTTGAAAGGGTAGGATTGGACATTGTGGGTCCACTTGAGCCACCCACAGCCTCAGGGAACACATTTATTCTAGTGGTAGTAGATCATGCCACTAGGTACCCTGAAGCAATTCCCCTTAGGACTACTACAGCTCCTGCAGTAGCCAAGGCCCTCCTGGGTGTCTTCACCAGGGTGGGTTTTCCTAAGGAGGTGGTTTCAGACAGAGGTTCCAACTTCATGTCTGCTTACCTAACACACATGTGGAAGGAGTGTGGGGTACAGTATAAGTTTACTACCCCCTACCACCCACAAACCAGTGGCCTTGTTGAGAGATTCAACAAGACATTGAAAGGTATGATCATGGGGCTCCCTGAAAAACTCAAAAGGAGATGGGATGCCCTGTTACCATGCCTGCTTTTCGCTTACAGAGAAGTGCCACAGAAGGGAGTAGGTTTCTCACCCTTTGAACTTCTGTTTGGTCATCCTGTAAGGGGACCACTTTGTCTTGTAAAAGAGGGCTGGAGAGGCCTCTTCAAGAACCCAAACAAGACATAGTGGACTATGTGCTTGGCCTAAGGTCCAAAATGGCTGAGTACATGGAAAAAGCATCCAAGAACCTTGAGGCCAGCCAGGAGCTCCAGAAGCACTGGTATGACCAAAAAGCTGCACTGGTTGAATTTCAACCTGGGCAACAGGTGTGGGTTTTAGAGCCAGTGGCACCAAGGGCTCTCCAAGATAAATGGAGTGGCCCTTACCCTATCCTAGAAAGAAAGAGTGTGGTCACCTATCTAGTTGACCTGGGCACTAGCAGGACACCCAAGACGGTCATCCATGTGAACCGCCTCAAGCTCTATAATGACAGGGCTGACATCCCCATGCTGATGGTGACTGATGAGGAGCAAGAAGCAGAGAGTGAACCTCTCCCTGACCTTCTCTCTTACAGCCCAAAGGATGGGTCAGTGGATGGTGTGATCTTATCAGACACCCTCTCTGCCCAACAGCAAACTGACTGCAAGCAAGTCTTGCAGCAGTATGCTAGCCTCTTCTCCCTGACCCCTGGTCTGACAAACTGGTGTACTCATGATGTGGACACTGGTGACAATGCACCTGTCAAAAACAAAATCTATCGACAGTCAGACCAAGTCAAGGAGAGCATCAAAGCTGAGGTCAGCAAGATGGAGTTAGGGGTCATTGAACCCTCTGAGAGCCCCTGGGCCAGCCCAGTGGTTCTAGTCCCCAAACCTCATCAACAGGGTGAAAAGAGAGAGATTAGGTTCTGTGTGGACTATAGAGGGCTCAACTCTGTCACCAAGACAGATGCTCACCCTATCCCAAGAGCAGATGAACTGATAGATAAATTAGGGGCTGCCCAATTCCTCAGTACCTTTGACTTAACTGCAGGGTACTGGCAGATTGGCATGGCCCCAGGAGCAAAAGAAAAGACAGCATTCTCCACCCCTGATGGAAATTATCAGTTTACTGTGATGCCCTTTGGGTTAAAGAATGCCCCTGCCACTTTCCAAAGGCTGGTGAACCATGTCCTGGCTGGGCTGGAGTCCTTTAGTGCAGCTTATCTTGATGATATTGCTGTCTTTAGCTCCACCTGGCAGGATCACCTGATCCACCTTGGAAAAGTTTTAGAGGGTCTGCACAGTGCAGGCCTCACTATCAAGGCATCCAAATGCCAGATAGGGCAGGGCACTGTGGTGTACTTGGGCCACCTTGTAGGTGGAGGCCAGGTACAGCCCTTACAACCTAAGATCCAGGCCATCATGGACTGGATAGCTCCAACAACCCAGACCCAAGTCAGGGCATTCCTTGGCTTGACTGGATACTACAGGAGGTTTGTGAAGGGGTATGGGTCCATTGTGACCCCCCTCACAGAACTCACCTCCAAGAAAATGCCCAAGAAAGTGAACTGGACAGTTAGTTGCCAAAAGGCTTTTGACACCCTGAAAGAAGCAATGTGCTCAGCACCAATTCTAAAAGCTCCAGATTATGCCAAGCAGTTCATAGTGCATGGTGCAGACTGATGCCTCTGAGCTAGGGATAGGAGCGGTCCTATCCCAGACCAATGATGAAGGCCAAGACCAACCTGTTGCTTTTATAAGCAGGAGGCTACTCCCCAGAGAGCAGCGTTGGAGTGCCATTGAGAGGGAGGCCTTTGCTGTGGTTTGGTCCCTGAAGAAGTTGAGGCCATACCTGTTTGGTACTCACTTCCTGGTTCAAACTGACCACAGACCTCTCAGATGGCTAATGCAGATGAAAGGGGAAAATCCAAAGCTATTAAGGTGGTCCATCTCCCTACAGGGAATGGACTTTGAAGTGGAACACAGACCAGGGACTGCCCCTTCCAATGCAGATGGACTTTCCAGGTTCTTCCACTTAGACAATGAAGACTCCATAGGACAAGGTTAGTCTCATCACCTTTCGTTGGGGGGGGGGGGGGGGGGTTGTGTGAGAAAGTGCCATCTTTCTTGCATGGTATGCCCCCACTTTTTGCTAAATTGCTGAATGTACTTTGACTGAGTGTACCCTGGACTCCTGCCAATCAGGTGCCCAGGGTCTATGTTCCTTCCTTAAAACACACAAACTCCAAATTGGCAAACCCTGGCCACATGTCAGCCCCTGGTAAATGGTACCCTAGGTACCCAGGGCCTTGTGACAAGGGAAGACCCCTAAGGGATGCAGCACTCATTGTGCCACCCTTAGGGGCCCTGTACCCTTACACACACACACTGCCTTTGCAGGCTGAGTGTCTGGGTGCAGGACAAAATGAAGAGTCGACATGGCACACATCTCTGTGTGCCATGCCCAACACCTACACTGCCAAGGCATATGTCAGTCACCCCTCTGGCTGGGTGCCTTATGCCCATGGTGTGGGCACAGGAGCAGGAGCCCTGTGCCCCTACAGTACCCAGGTCCATTCCCGAGCACTGTAAGTGCAGTGCTGCCATTTAAGAGTACATGGTGCTGAGAGCTCGTCAAACACGAGCTCCACAGCACCATAATGGCATCACTAAAGACTGGGAAGTTTGGTATCAAACTTCTCAGCACATTAAACCCACACTGATGCCAGTGTGGGATTTAATGTACCAAGCACCCCAGAGGGCATCTTAGAGATGCCCCCTTACAACTAACCTACAATCCACGTCTGCCCTGAGGCTGCCCAGGCTGCCACACAGCAGACACGTTGCTGGACCCCTGGGTGGGAGAGCCCCTGCTCTCCCGGGCCTGCAACAATGCACATCCTGGGTGAGGTGATAGATCTCCTCCCCCAGGATGAGCAAAGGGAAGCTTCAAAGGCCTGCCGCCTCTAGGAGTTTCCCCAGGCCACTGCAACCCCCCACTCTGGCGGGAAGCTTGGCCGGAAACCCCATACAAGGACAGGAGATGTGCCAGCCTGCCGACCCCACCCCTCAGGTGGGGGAGGCAAGGTGAAGCACATCTCCGGGCTCTCGCCATCTTGAAGATGGGAGGCCCTACCCTATCACGATTAGGCTACTGCCCCCCTCCCACAGGAGAGAGGCAGGATAGGAGGTGTATCCACCCCAGGACAAGGACCCATTGGTCCCTGGCCTTCACCTACCTGTAACGCCCCTAAATCTAGTATTTAGGGGCACCCTGAACCTTCCTTCCCGAGATTCCAGATTCCAAAACTACAAGAAGAGCGAGAAGAAAAGAAGACCTGCCCTGCAGCTTCGAAGGAGAGGGAGACACTAACTGCTTTGGCCCCAGCCCTACCGGCCTGTCGACCTCGGACTTGCTCCTGCTCCAAACCCGGCATCTCTTGTGGCCAGCAACCTCAGAAACCCCGGAGGACCTGGCTACCTTTGAACTCTGATCCCCTGGGACTCCCACGAGTAGAGGCTCTACTCAGAACCTACCTTTCACCCCTGGCAGCAGCCCGGAACCGCGATCCCAGCCCACTCTGCACCCGCCAAGCCTGGCCGGTGCCGGAGTGAACTAAACCCACGAGGATGACCCCACGGCGACTGTGACCCCGAGTCCGGCACCCAAGGACCCCCCTCGACTATCCTGAAGAAGCCTGCAGCCTCAGAACAGAGTACCACCCCAACCGCGATCAACAGAGGGTAAGATTTCCGACATCAAAAGGCACCCCTGCACCCGGCGCCCCACGGCCCTCTGTGTCCAATCCCGGGGTACCTACCTATCCTCCAACTACCCAACTTACCCCTCGAAGTGGTGGTGGCACCTGAAGAGTCCTCATCCCCGAGCCTGCAGTCTTTTTCCAAACCGGAGATTTCCCATAGAAATCAATTGAGTGCCCGACGGCTCAAAAGCACCCTGCCCCCAGCCGCCCGAGTGGCCCTGGCAGAGAAAACTCTACTCTAACCTACTTCCCCACTTGCCCTGAGTAAGTGACCAGGAGCCCAGCTCCCACAGCCGCGTGGCTTGCCAGACAGCAGCCACCAACCCAGGCCCCCCTATCCCTCATAGGATAACATTGGGCCTAACTCTCTCTGCACCCGGCCGTCCTAGAGCCGCTGAGGGTGAAACAACTATACGTACCTGACCCTGGGAGACCCCTGAGTCTGTGCCCAGAACCTCAACATCGCCAGTCGAGTACTTACCCTTAAACCGCAAACTCTATTTTCCTCATAGGGTAACATTGGCTGGCTTTTTCCTGAAATTTCTTCTAAGTGTGGACTTTTCAAATCTTCAAATAATCACCAAAAATCAGCCGAGTGACAAAAACGAAGTTACTCACCTGCTTAGGTGAGCTCCCAGTGCTGGATCTTGGTGCCCAGCACTGACTCTGAAAAGTACCCACAACTATACTTACCTTTAACTCATTTTTCTTCCATAGGAAACCATTGACTGTTTTTCTGTGAAATTTCAGTGTTGATTTCTGCAATTTCTAAATATTCGTCAAAAATCGTATAACATCTGAAAACGTAATTACTTACCTGTTTTGGATAAAGGTCCCAGTACTGAGTCTAGGCACCCAGTACTGGATTACAAAAGTAACGATAACCTACTGTACCTGTAACCTACAATTTCTTCCATAGGGAATTATTGATTGTTTGCTCTGAAATATTTTCTAAGTGCTAACTTTTGAAATAGCTAAATATTAGTTAAAAATCATTACAGTACCAAAGTCGACTTTCAACAGCTGATTCTGAGAACTGACCCAGGACTGGATCTGGGATCCAGGCCTGGAATTACAAAAGTAATCTAAAAAGTAATCTGTTGCATATAACTTGAATTTATCATTGAGCTCAATGTATTGTGTTTAGAAATAGAGTTGCCTACTGCAACTACTTGTAACTGTTTACTAAAAAGTCTATTGCATATACAAAAGTATTTTTATGAAACATCTCCTGTCGAGAAAGTATATTTTAATTCCAAGTGTTGGTTCTAAAATAAAACAAGCATATATTTGTTTATATACAAACCAATGGCCTAGAGTTCAGTTATTGAGTGTTTGGAAGTATTTGCTGACTAAGTGTGTACAACAAATGCTTTACACTGTCCTCTGATACTGCCTTACTGCTCGACCAGGCTACCACTTTGGAGAGTAAGGTTATATCTAACTTTAACCTCTGTTAAACCCTTGGGGTCTGTGGACTCTGTACACCCTGTACCTATTAAGGAACAGTATATACAGAGCCACTTTCTCACACCCACGCAACATCCCTATATGGTTTCGACATCCACAGGGAGCGGAGGAGGCGGCTCCAGTTCAAGGCCCCTAAAATCCACCCACCGTTTCCATATATTATAATGTTTCTGAGGGCACCCTCTTGATTTAAAAATAGGTTGTTCCTGGCCCATAAACCAGTTGAGACCAGCTCGCCAAACGCTCAACTTGGGTGGGGACGGGTCCTCCCATGCTCTAGCAATGTCCCTTTTAGCCAGGGTAAGACCCAAGAACAGGAGATGCCTTTTGTATATATTACCCCCTATCTCATCCTTTATGTGCAACAGAACAAGCCTAGGTGAAGAAGGCACAACCCACCTCAGTACTTCAGATAGACAGTGAATGATCCCCCTCCAGAATGGGCTCAAGGCTGTACAGTTCCATGTTGTGTGGAGCAGCGTACCCTCCTCTTCATGACATCTAACGCACATGGGGGAGTCTATCATCCCTGCTCTCCAAAGCCGATACCTAGTAAAATATGTGCGGTGCAGGTATTTAAATTGAATAAGTCTGAGACAAGAGGCAACCGCAGCGTATCTCGGGGATTCCAAGGCTTCTCGCCAGTCATCACCGTCCAAGGGGCCCAAGTCGGTCTGCCATTTATTCCGGAGGGGATCTAAATTCGTGGACAGATTTGTCACTAACATCTGGTATATCTTTGCAGTTTTATGATCACCCAAGTCCCCCATAAAGACTTTACCCTCAATAGGGTTGAATTCGGGTAGGGAGTCCAGGTGTGAAATGTACGGGGATAAGGCATGTCGCAATTGCAGGTATTTGTAGAAATGAGTATGTGGCATAGCATATTCGAGCTTGAGGTCTTGAAACGATTTTATCGTAGTGCCCCTCCTAACGTCACCCAGCAGAGAGATACCGATGGCATTCCACTGTTTAAATCCCGCTAGCGCAGTCACTTGCGGCATAAGGCCGCTCTGCCAGAGTGGGGTCTCCATCATCAACCACTGCAGCCACCCCACCCGACATGGAGAGTCTGTCCACACACCGAATACAACCCCGGTAGCGGGCGACAGCCTGCGCAACTCCCTCGGTGCATATAGCAGTCTGTGCGGCAACATATCTCCCATGAGCCATTTCTCCACTCGATATGCCGGGTCAGTGCTGATGCCGTACCACCAGTTGTTGAGAACAAATAGGTGGGACCTCGCGTGATATGATTGTAAATCGGGGGTCGCTATACCCCTGCAAAAGGTGGATTGGAAGCACATCCTGAGGGACACCCTGGCAGCCTGGTCGTGCCACAGGAAGCGGCTCAGCCTAGAAATCAGCTGTCGGAACCAGGAAGTTGCAATCTGAAAGGGGTGATTCTGCAGTTGGTATAGGAGGCGAGGGAGGGAAGCCATTTTAAATATCGCGGATTTGCCCAATATATAAAGAGGGGCGTACGTGACCACGCCTCCATCTCCCCCTGTGTACGTGACCAAATAGGGGCGATATTTCTATCCCATGATACCGATTGAGAGTCAGAAGCATATACACCAAGGTATTTCAGCCCGGACGTAGCTACCGTCACCTCCACCACCCAGGAGCCCATATCCGTTTCCCCGGGCACAGGCCAAAGTACAGATTTTTTCGCGTTCATATATAAGCCGGTGTGTTGGCCGAAGATCTGCATGATGCCGAGAATACGTGGACCCGTCCTTTTGAGGATCCATAATAAAAAACAGGACATTGTCAGCATAAAGAGCGATCCGAGAACCCACCCGGCCACTCAAATCCCGTAGCCTGTGCATCAATTCGAACCCAGGTGGCTAATGGTTCCATGGCTAGGGCAAATAAATCCGGGGGGAGGGGGCAACCTTGTCGGGTGCCGCGCCCTATGAATGAATGAATGAATCAGATACCGCACCAGCGATTCTGACCGATGCCGAAAGGTCAGTGTAAAGATGTTTAATATACGAGATAAGGCGGGGCCGAAATTTAAACGGTGTAATAAAGCAAACATATAGGTGCACCCCAACTAGTGGAACGCTCTGTCGATATCGGCTAAGAGTAGGGCCACCGGACCCTGAATGTGATCAATGGCCGCAATTGCGGGGGGGGGGGGGGCCGAGTATACCAGTTTCTTACCTGAAGCATCCGGTGACTCAGTGGGGGTACAAAGAGACATAGAGTACTCAGGTACCTTAAACAGCATAACGTTGCAGTTGCATGTCGACAAGAGACACATCTCCCTGAAGCGGATGTACTCGGTCATATACTCTGCCTACACCAGTGGAGTGTCCGTATGGATAGCCCTGGGGACCCCCTTTAAACACCAATACTCAGAGGTGGATATCAAAGGACGATACTGTTGTTTGGGGTGCTGGATGGGTGGCAGCTTTTCATACGTAACACCTATGCACCCGGTACTGACGATGCAGGCTGCTACTATAAATTACAGGCCCTCCTGGCAGAATATGTGGGGACGCCCCCACACTCTGACCGGGGACTTCCATTGTTTCCTGAATGGTGAGCTGGATAGAACACCACTCAGACAGCATACCAAGCCAACAATGACAGCGGAACTGACTGAAGTTATGGCTCTTGTAGGTATTGTAGACGTATTGAGGGCCATGCAACCGAACACTAGGGAGTATTCCTGCTGCTCCTCCACATATGGCACATATGGCCGTCTTGATTGTATTCTAGTTTCTGGGTTGGATATGTACAAAATTGTGTCCACTAGATATTAGGGTAGATTTCTATCAGAGCATGCCCCACTGTTTGCAAACTGTACTTGGGGAGTGGGGGGGGGGGGGCGGGGTGATAGCGGTCCTCCCCTGTCTTGGAGACTGCTGCACGACATTTTGACAGATGAGGTGTGCCTGACAGATTTATCTGAGGCAACTGATGAATATATGACGGGCAATTGGACTTCAATGAGCACAAGGGCGATTGAGCAAAGTGTTTCGGGTGAAGAAACACTTTTAGCAGGACTTGATACACTGGAAGGGAAGGCTAGCTGCTTGACAGCAAGGGGAGGGGACACCTACAGCTGCATACGGGAGTTGTTGGAAATCTGGCACGGAATGGGAGACATATGGGACAGATTGGATAAATATATTTTCAAAAACTCTGCACAAGGACTGTACAGGGAGGGGGACAAACCTAGCCAACTGCTTTCCTGGGTGCTGCGGAGGGATGTTGAGACATCACCAGTACGCTGCCTGCAGTGCCCACATGGTATGACTGCACTCATGCAGGCAGCTAAATGATGTCTTCACTGAACATCTGCAGGGGGTTTACAGGGAGGTCCCTGTTGGAACAGAATAGGACACTTTACCCCACACACTTTTACTCCGCATGCCGTTACCCCACAGGTTTTACACCACAAAATCTTTTACAACGCAGGGCTTCACAATGCAATCCATTACAATGCATTCCCCATTACTACTCAAACTCCACCGGGGCGTTACTTTGGTGAATGCATTGTAATAGTTTGCGGTGTAAAGCCAAGTAGAGCATATAGAGAAACTTAAAGTGCACTAAGCGCATCTGGTAATTGGGCAAGAGTGCCAGGGACTGAGTGCAACAGAAACGCCACTGATTCTCTGAGATGGGAGTTGCAAGGGCATCATCCCACGCCTGTCTAGCACCAGGGATCTGCACCGGTGTCATCTCCTGCATGCTAACATACAGCGTGGTGAAGAGCCTACGCGGGGAAGGATTCACAAGGGTGGCTTCAAGGATTTGGAACAGGGGGGTGGCCGCAGGGACGGAATCATGAAGCGCACTGACCGCCGCTCACAGCTGATAATATGTGAACATGTCCAGCAGAGTGATGTCACTGGCCTGAAGGGCCTGCTGCGGTGTAATGAAGGTGCCATCTGGGTAGGTGTTACCCATGGTGGTGATGTGCAGCTGGTGCAGTCTATTGCGAGTTCCAGCATCAAGCGTGATGGGCAAAGAGGGATGTCCAAGCAGAGGGACTGAAGGGGCAAATAAAGTGTCCAGATGGCCCATCTCCGCAAGTCATCCCAAGCCCACACTGTGCTGATGGTGCAAGAACTCATTTACATGAGACTTGCTTGAATTCAATTCACTCGTTTAACTTATTAATGTACTAACATGAAATTATTAATTGTGTTTGTGATTAATCTTTGCACATTTCAGTTACATAAATAAGAAAGTGAAGCTTGCCTATGTGT
Organism: Triturus cristatus; assembly: GCF_964204655.1. Taxonomy (NCBI): domain Eukaryota; kingdom Metazoa; phylum Chordata; class Amphibia; order Caudata; family Salamandridae; genus Triturus; species Triturus cristatus. Next base: position 347,473,859 of record NC_140594.1, on the reverse strand, counting down.
TTACTACCCATTAATACGGATAGCGGACTAAAAGCGCGGCTCCAACAGGGAGAAATTTACTGCGCATGCGTCAATTGCATCTACGTAATGTGACGTATAATAAGCTTGGGAGGGAATTTCTTGCGCATGAGCAGAATGCACTAACATGGCGTCTTCAATACCCACATGCATGGCACCTGCTTTGCCATTTAGAAAACGCTTTATTTACTAAGAGCTAACGCGGAGAGAGTATTAAATAAATAAAGGGGAATAGAGTAGATGTAGGTGGTATACAGTGAAATCATTTATTTCTTCAATTAATATTTTCTATTTTGACCTTTTTATTAGTTTGTATTTTGGGCTTTCTTGCCACAACCCAAGTACTTGAGTGAACGCCGTCCATGCATGTGTGACCTCTACTTCCCCTGGAAGAATGATCCCATGATTGGACCACATCCAAGGCCATAGACCGCTAAACCCTGGGAAACGCAGATGTCTGAAGTGCAGAGGAAGAAATCATATGAACATTATTATTAAAAACGTTTCAATTTTGGATGAACTCAAGTGGGAATAAAATAAAATGAATATTAATAAAGGGATGGGTTTGAGAACAAACAAAGTGCTATGCCATCATGGTGTGATGACCAAAACGCCCCTTGCCTGTCCAATCAGAAATCGCATTTTTTCCAATATTGCAACTTTAGGGGGTGGTACATGAATCCCAAAAGGTATAACTAAGGTAGTTTAGTTAATTGGGTGTGTGTGATTCTGAGAGAATGCTGAGAGGGAAGATGCTGTCGGAATTATCGTTGATGCTGAGATGCTGAAGAAGATTCAATAAAGATTTAAAGCAATTAATTAGAAATAAGAATCTGGAGGAGGGAGAGAGTGTCAGAGAGGGGTGCGGTGAGTCGTCGGTTCTAGTGAGGTCTACTATCCTGTCCTAATTCCTGTCCTGAAGCATTTGTCACCTGATCTTTCCCAGGGGACCCTAACCAGCCCTTTGGCCAGGGGGTTGGTCTTCACACCATCTGTGGTAACTATATAATTTGTATATTATTTTATGTACTACTGTCTCTATCCTCTCTTTTTCTGAGCAACGTCAATCTGATGAATTTGTGAGAGTGTTTTTAAATTGATTGAATTTTCCTTCCTAAATGATTGAAGGTGTCCGTGGTGTATTTGAATGGTTCACTCACATTTAAAATTTAGATAAAGGTTTTGGAAACTTCCTGAGTCTGTGTTTATTATTATGAATTATTTGCAAGGTAGGATATGTGCATCGTCACCATCAACTAGTTCCAACTAATTGGGTTCATCGACCAAATGGAAAGAACTTATTGATCAGTGATAAACAAACACCCCCCAGCGGTTAGCCAAGTGAATTAGAGTGTATATATTATTGATGGGTCCAGGTGAATATATGGTGTTGGCGTATCTGTTGTTGGTGAGCCGTTGGATCATTATTCTGGTAGCAGAGTTATGGTTATTATTGACTAGTTTGGTGATGAGTATTGATTATTGATCATTGAGTATTGATTATTAATTTATGCTTTAACAAATCCGTCCGTGGAGGAGGAGCCTAGCGCGCAACCAAGATGGCCGCGTAGGTGCGAGGCTCCCGAGGACCTCCGCGACCTCCTACGTTTATCCTGTCTTCATCCTGCATCGGTTGAGGGGACTGTGTCGGTGAGCCTGAGCCGAGGTGGTACCCGTTTCCCGTTTTCGAATCGGACCTCGGGTGCCGGAGTGAGCACCGATTGAAGTTTGCGGCCTCCTTCGCTCCTGACCCCGGACTCGCGTTTGAACAACAACGGCGGGCTGGGCCTGGCGAGTCGCGTACCCCGCACTTTCACTTTCACTTTCGCGCCCCCTTGCCGTCTTTGCAAGTGGGATCGCGGCGCTCTTTGTGTGGGGGTGGCCTCGCTGGGTGACCCAGACTGCCTGCCTGCTGTGGCCCGCTCCGCCGTCCTGGGGTGACCCCCCGGAGCCCGTGGCCTTGATTGCTTGCCTTTTACTGCGTGGCTGGTGAGGGTGTGAGACCCGCGACGATGGCCACGAAACAAGATGGCGATCGGTTGAAGGCCAAGTCGACCCGGCGTGGCGCCGCACATCAGGCCAACGTCATGGACCGCTACACCCTCCCGAAAGGATCTCCCGGTGGGCCGCACAAGTCCTCTGAGTGCCCTCCGGATGCCCCGGATTTGCCCACAGAGTTGACTCTGCAAGACGTCATGGGCGCCATTGCTGAGATGAAGGCCTCGGTGGGCCAGCGGTTTGACACCTTAGCCCATAAAATCGACGCGGTCCTAGTGGATGTCAACCTGGTGAGGGCTGATCTCTCCAAGACCAACGACCGGGTCGATTCTTTGGCCCACACCGCGTCGGGCCTCACGACTGAGGTGGCGGCCCTCCAAACGGAGGTGCACCGACTTCGCCAGGCGAGTGCGCTTATGGATCGGCACCTGGAAGATTCCGAGAGTCGGGCCCGGAGGAGTAACATCCGCATCATCGGAGTACCCGAGGGACGGGAGGAAGCGGCGGCGGATCTTTTTGTAGAGGACCTGATCGCTACCCATCTCCAGCCTCGGGGACTGAGTAAATTCTTTGCCGTGGAGAGGGCCCACAGAGTTCCCGGGGGAAGGCCGAAGGTCGGAGCCCCTCCGCGGCCTCTCATTGCCCGGATTTTTAACTTTCGGGACAGGGACGCGATCTTGCAAGCCTCCAGACTGCAAGGGCCGATTAAGCTGGAAAATATGGAGGTGAACTTTTATCCCGATTTCACTCAAGCGGTCCAGAAACAGAGACTGAGTTTCCTAGGTGTTAAACGCCGGCTCCGGGACATGAACTTAAAATACGCCATGCTCTTCCCGGCCAAGCTGCGGGTAGAGGTGGATGGTCGCACGCACTTTTTTGATCGTCCCGAAGCGGCCGGAGACTGGCTGGACACTCTGTCTGGGGGTAGTGCTCGTGATGGTGGGGGGGGCGGCGGGAGGAGACGGCCCACTGGATCGGGACTGAGGGGTTGATATTGGGCCTCACTCTGGACGACTATGATGCCACTTTCGACCAAGCTTCTGTCTTTGTTCTTTCCCCTCCCTTGGAGGTTGTGTGGGGTCTAGAAGGGGTACTCTTTCCTCCTCCAGGGGGTCTAGCTAGTTTTACTATATAGGGGCGACAGGCACACTGCAAGTTGGGGGGGCTGTCTGGGCTCATGCAGGGGTGCAGGGAGGGGGGAGTTTTGTTGGGGTGGGGTGTTGTTTGTTTCTACCACAAGGCAAAAGCATCGTTGTATCATTTCTAAAGTGCTCTCTGGGGGACGAGTGATGGCTTCTGTTTATGATGGGGGGTAGGGGACTGAGTCTGCTGTCCTGGAATGTTAATGGATTGGGGGACAGGATAAAACGAGGTGTGGTCCTGCAGTTCTTGAAGCGAATTTGCCCGATATAGTTTTTCTGCAGGAGACACACCTCATTGGCAACTCCTTTTGTGCCATGAATCGACGGGGCTACCGCCTTGTGGCCCATTCGGGCTTCACATCTGGTTCAAGGGGTGTGGGCATTATGATTAAGAACTCGCTCCCGTTGGAGATTGATGAGGTGCACCATGACGACAGGGGACGCTATACGGTTTTGGTGGGTAGAATGGAGGGCAGAGTGGTCGTTTTCGTGTCTGTCTATGTCCCGCCGGGGCTGCAGACGACCACCTTTGCTGATCTGGGGCGCCTCCTCCTTGGCCTTCTGGAGGGGATTCTAGTGGTGGGGGGGGATTTTAATGCTGTGGTTTCCGGAACTGTGGATCGTCACCCCCCTAGGGATCTCCCCCGTGCCCAGGCATGGTTGTCTGGCCTCTTGGATACCTTGGGGCTGGTGGATTGTTGGCGTTTGAAACATCCCACGCAGCTGCAGTACACCTTCCATTCAGGGGCCCATGGTAGTCTCTCACGGCTAGATTATGTCCTGGTTCCGGCGGCGCACGTTGGGAGGATAGGGGAGGTGCGCCATTTGGCACGGGGTATTTCGGACCACTCTCCACTCTTGTTGCACTTTGATATTCTTCCGAGGGGAGAGGGTAGGGTGGTCCCGATTAATCCCTGGTACCTGCGTGACCCCACCATTCGCGCAGAGCTGGTTAAATCCCTTAAGCGCTACTTTGACGAGAATGTGGGGTCTGTGTCATCGGCGATCTCATTGTGGGAGGCGTTCAAGACGGTACTCAGGGGAGAGGCCTTGTCCCTTATTTCCCATTCCCGGAGGCGCGAGCGGGAGGAGGTGACTCGGGTTGAAGCTGAGATAACCGAGTTGGAGGGTGATCTAGAATGTGGGGTGACGGATGACAAATTACATGTTCTCCGACTCAAGCAAGCGGCTTATAAGGCCCTCGTCACGGAGGCGGCCAGGGGCCTCAGTAGAGAGCAACAGGGGAGAATGTATGATGTGGGTGACAAGGCTGGTAAATTGATTGCATGGTTGGACAAAAAGGAGAGAGCGAGTCGAGTTGTCCCGTTGATTGAGAAACAGAATGGTGTGTGTGTCACTGAACCAGAAGAAATTGTCTCCTGTTTTGCAGACTATTTCCGTGGGGTGTATTCCCCGGTGTCCTCCCGCTCTGAAGAGGATTCCCACGCCCTGCTCAGGGATATCGCACTGCCTTCCCTTTCGGAGGAGGACAGAGTGTCGTTGGACGCCGCTCCAACTTCCGAAGAAATTGCCCTCGCCATACGTTCGGTCGCTTCCGGCAAGGCCATGGGCCCTAATGGTCTTCCCATCGAGTTGTATAAACTGCGACAGGATACTCTGGCACCGCATCTCCGTGCTATGTTCCTCGCGGCCCACTCGGCGGGTTCCCTCCCGCTAGACCAGCGTCTAGCTACTATCGTGGTTATCCATAAGGAGGGGAGGCCACGGGACCTGGTCACATCCTATCGGCCTATTTCGTTATTGAATGCAGAGCCCAAAATCCTCGCCAAGGTGTTGGCCAATCGGCTGGTCGGCGTAGTGTGTGACTTGATTCACCAGGATCAGTCCGGCTTCATCCCACATCGCAATACAGCGCTTAACCTGCGGCGTTTGCATGGGGTGCTCGCACGTGTCCCGTTCATACGAGAGCCGGCCATTTTGGCGTCCTTGGACGCCACTATGGCGTTTGACACGCTTGAATGGCCTTATATTTGGGCGACGCTCGCGAAGTTTGGGTTTGGCCCAGGATTCATCAGTTGGGTAAAATTGTTGTACTCTGGCCCGCTGGCGCAGGTCGTGGTGAACGGTAGAGTGTCGGCTTCGTTCGAGCTGGGTAGGGGTACGCGGCAGGGCTGCCCGTTATCGCCGCTCCTTTTCGCGCTCGCCTTGGAGCCCCTGGCGGAGTGGCTGCGGTGGGAACCTTCTATTCATGGTCTCCGCTGGACCCCCGAGTATGAGGACCGTGTATCTCTATACGCTGACGATATTCTCCTGTACCTGGCTTCCCCACGTAAATCACTGATAGTGCTGGTTGATGTGTTGCATTAATTTGGTCTTAACTCCGGCCTTGTCATCAACTGGGCTAAATCGTGCGTCTATGTTCTCTCTGCGGCCGGAGACTGGCTGGACACTCTGTCTGGGGGTAGTGCTCGTGATGGTGGGGGGGGGGGCGGCGGGAGGAGACGGCCCACTGGATCGGGACTGAGGGGTTGATATTGGGCCTCACTCTGGACGACTATGATGCCACTTTCGACCAAGCTTCTGTCTTTGTTCTTTCCCCTCCCTTGGAGGTTGTGTGGGGTCTAGAAGGGGTACTCTTTCCTCCTCCAGGGGGTCTAGCTAGTTTTACTATATAGGGGCGACAGGCACACTGCAAGTTGGGGGGGCTGTCTGGGCTCATGCAGGGGTGCAGGGAGGGGGGAGTTTTGTTGGGGTGGGTGGGTTGGGGTGGGGTGTTGTTCGTTTCTACCACAAGGCAAAAGCATTGTTGTATCATTTCTAAAGTGCTCTCTGGGGGACGAGTGATGGCTTCTGTTTATGATGGGGGGTAGGGGACTGAGTCTGCTGTCCTGGAATGTTAATGGATTGGGGGACAGGATAAAACGAGGTGTGGTCCTGCAGTTCTTGAAGCGAATTTCGCCCGATATAGTTTTTCTGCAGGAGACACACCTCATTGGCAACTCCTTTTGTGCCATGAATCGACGGGGCTACCGCCTTGTGGCCCATTCGGGCTTCACGTCTGGTTCAAGGGGTGTGGGCATTATGATTAAGGTCTCGCTCCCGTTGGAGATTGATGAGGTGCACCATGACGACAGGGGACGCTATACGGTTTTGGTGGGTAGAATGGAGGGCAGAGTGGTCGTTTTCGTGTCTGTCTATGTCCCGCCGGGGCTGCAGACGACCACCTTTGCTGATCTGGGGCGCCTCCTCCTTGGCCTTCCGGAGGGGATTCTAGTGGTGGGGGGGGATTTTAATGCTGTGGTTTCCGGAACTGTGGATCGTCACCCCCCTAGGGATCTCCCCCGTGCCCAGGCATGGTTGTCTGGCCTCGTGGATACCTTGGGGCTGGTGGATTGTTGGCGTTTGAAACATCCCACGCAGCTGCAGTACACCTTCCATTCAGGGGCCCATGGTAGTCTCTCACGGCTAGATTATGTCCTGGTTCCGGCGGCGCACGTTGGGAGGATAGGGGAGGTGCGCCATTTGGCACAGGGTATTTCGGACCACTCTCCACTCTTGTTGCACTTTGATATTCTTCCGAGGGGAGAGGGTAGGGTGGTCCCGATTAATCCCTGGTACCTGCGTGACCCCACCATTCGCGCAGAGCTGGTTAAATCCCTTAAGCGCTACTTTGACGAGAATGTGGGGTCTGTGTCATCGGCGATCTCATTGTGGGAGGCGTTCAAGACGGTACTCAGGGGAGAGGCCTTGTCCCTTATTTCCCATTCCCGGAGGCGCGAGCGGGAGGAGGTGACTCGTGTTGAAGCTGAGATAACCGAGTTGGAGGGTGATCTAGAATGTGGGGTGACGGATGACAAATTACATGTTCTCCGACTCAAGCAAGCGGCTTATAAGGCCCTCGTCACGGAGGCGGCCAGGGGCCTCAGTAGAGAGCAACAGGGGAGACTGTATGATGTGGGTGACAAGGCTGGTAAATTGATTGCATGGTTGGACAAAAAGGAGAGAGCGAGTCGAGTTGTCCCGTTGATTGAGAAACAGAATGGTGTGTGTGTCACTGAACCAGAAGAAATTGTCTCCTGTTTTGCAGACTATTTCCGTGGGGTGTATTCCCCGGTGTCCTTCCGCTCTGAAGAGGATTCCCACGCCCTGCTCAGGGATATCGCACTGCCTTCCCTTTCGGAGGAGGACAGAGTGTCGTTGGACGCCGCTCCAACTTCCGAAGAAATTGCCCTCGCCATACGTTCGGTCGCTTCCGGCAAGGCCATGGGCCCTAATGGTCTTCCCATCGAGTTGTATAAACTGCGACCGGATACTCTGGCACCGCATCTCCGTGCTATGTTCCTCGCGGCCCACTCGGCGGGTTCCCTCCCGCTAGACCAGCGTCTAGCTACTATCGTGGTTATCCATAAGGAGGGGAGGCCACGGGACCTGGTCACATCCTATCGGCCTATTTCGTTATTGAATGCAGAGCCCAAAATCCTCGCCAAGGTGTTGGCCAATCGGCTGGTCGGCGTAGTGTGTGACTTGATTCACCAGGATCAGTCCGGCTTCATCCCACATCGCAATACAGCGCTTAACCTGCGGCGTTTGCATGGGGTGCTCGCACGTGTCCCGTTCATACGAGAGCCGGCCATTTTGGCGTCCTTGGGCGCCACTATGGCGTTTGACACGCTTGAATGGCCTTATATTTGGGCGACGCTCGCGAAGTTTGGGTTTGGCCCAGGATTCATCAGTTGGGTAAAATTGTTGTACTCTGGCCCGCCGGCGCAGGTCGTGGTGAACGGTAGAGTGTCGGCTTCGTTCGAGCTGGGTAGGGGTACGCGGCAGGGCTGCCCGTTATCGCCGCTCCTTTTCGCGCTCGCCTTGGAGCCCCTGGCGGAGTGGCTGCGGTGGGAACCTTCTATTCGTGGTCTCCGCTGGACCCCCGAGTATGAGGACCGTGTATCTCTATACGCTGACGATATTCTCCTGTACCTGGCTTCCCCACGTAAATCACTGATAGTGCTGGTTGATGTGTTGCATTCATTTGTTCTTAACTCCGGCCTTGTCATCAACTGGGCTAAATCGTGCGTCTATGTTCTCTCTGGGGAGGACCCTATCCTTCCGCGGGGCTGTCCTATCCAGATCGCCCCGCGGGGATTCCGGTACCTGGGTGTCTTCATTACCCTGGACGCGGAGGCCCGATATAGTCAGAACTTGCTTCCCCCCCTCCAGCGCCTGAAGGAGGATGTTGCACGTTGGAGGCGCTTGCCGCTCTCGCCGCTCGGCCGGGCGGCATAGTTTAAGATGATGTCGCTGCCGCGTTTCCCGTACGCTCTGCAGAACACAATGGACGTCGTCCCGGCGCGCTACTTTCGCGAGGTGGAGAGTTTGCAGCGCCGACTGTTCTGGGAAGGTAGACCGCGTATCGCCTTGGCGAAGCTGACGCTCCCGTGGTACGACGGGGGGATCGCCCTCCCGGATATCAAACGGTATTATTGGGCCTCCCAGCTGGCTGCGATTAATCACGGAAAGAGAAACAAGGGGGGGGAGTAGAGAGGTTCCACTCAACGAGTGGTGGAGGTGGATACTTCCTCCCAACAAAGCGTACTTAAACAAAGGGATCCACCCGCATGTATAACATATCAAGAGATTCCCATTCATACCATGTGTGTCCCACGGTCGTGGAGAATACACATCTGTTGTTAAAATACCCCTCACACACCAAAAGGGCCCTTGGTGTCATGCTTCATCATAGGGGTCTTCCCGCCCCTCTACGGGACGGGGCGTGCTACGACCAGCGTGTACGTGGGAGCACTGTTCTTGGTAGGACTACTATGTGTAGTGCAGGGGTGTGCAAGGAAGGGTCAGGAGTGAGTGGAGAGTGATGTTAAAAAATACCTGGCTTACTGGACTAGGAAAAAATTTTTATTCTGCCATCTAAGCTGGTATTAATAAAAATGTGGGGATGGAGGGTGTATGCCTCAATGAGCTTGACCTCCTGGTGTCGACATGTTTCGAAGCTTACCCCAAGCTTCTTCGTCAGGACCTAAGAAGAGTTTGTTGATAGTTCATGTATAGCCACCTTCTCCTCCCTTGATGTATTGTGAAAGGTGTTACCACAACCTGTAGTGATGTCTTGGATTTCACCCATCACCGCTTTCTCAAAAGCAAGCAACTCTACCGGTAGGGTGGAGTTAGGGGGAACAAAAGTGGATTTGTTACGGAGGCCAGTATCTTGTCTAACCCCCTCAGTGGTAGATGGATTGTTCTCAAAGAAAACATGGTGGCCAAACGCGACATTGCTCAACTGTGGGGTTCCCAGAGGTCGCCGACTGTCTCGGCATGTAAGGATAACATGGATTGGTGCATGTTTCGGGAAAAGGTGGTGTATGTCGCGAGAGGTAAGCCTGGGACATGGGTGAACGTATGGGGCCCCTGGAACGCCTACCGCGGGGGAATCTGTACCCCGCCGTTATTGCCCGATCCGTCACCGGCCCCATCCCCTTAGCCAGTTTATCTCCCCGGTCCCGGGCACTGAGTCCACCTAATCCCAGTCTTGACCTTTTTCCCCCCCTTGCTACTCCTATGGATTGGTAGGGTCCCCCCCGCTAGGGGAGCACATGCTGCTGTTTCCGATTGTGGGTTGCCTTGTGGATTTGTTCTTTTGTTGTTATCTATATTAAAATGAAACCGTTATGTGTGCCCGGATGGTGTGGCTACCACCGCTTCTAACTCCTGTGCATTTCCCTTTGCCGTGGCATGCGCGCTATTGTTTGTATCACATGCTCCTCTTGCTTGCTAGCGGCCGGCCTGATGGTTGTAGGCCCATCTTTGTATATTTTTTGAATTTTGTAATAAACGGTTTAAAAAAAAAAAAAAAAAAAATCCGTCCGCGTCGCGTTTTATGTTGTCTGGAACACGGGTACAGTGATACCTGGAACTTCCGGGAAGGAATAGCGGGTGGTGGAAGTAGCCACACTACTCTGAGGTTACTCGTCTGTTGGAATAGCACTGAGATGCTATGCAGGGCTGGCAGTGTTAAATTAGGGACTATATCATATAAAAGGGAGAGTGATTGAAAGCAAAGAGTTCGCTGGTGAAACTTTAGTCGTTATATCACCTAGAAAGGGTAACACTGAAGGAGTAGCAGGTTCTTCCGAGCTAGAGTGACAGCAAAAGAATTCGCTGGTGAAACTTTGGTCTTACATAACCTGGAAAGGGTAAGACCGAAGGAGTAGCAGGTTCTTCTGAGCTTGAGTGAAGAGTAAACGGAAGACTTTACTCAATGAAGAGTGAGCGGAAAGGTTTACTCGCAGTGTATGAAGAGTAAACAGATGTTCTTATTTTGTGAAGAGTAAGCAGAATGTGTTACTCGCGGTGAAAATAAATCTATCCTTTGTTTAGTGGAACAGGCAGAGTAGCGAATGTTTCTATGTTGTTACAAACGAAGAATTTAATTAAAGTAGTGAGAAAACTTTTCACTTTACCTTGTGAAGGGAGGGTCAGTCGACGGAGTTAGACTGATGTCACAGTGTGCCCCGCTGGGATTGGTGGAAACAGCGGGCGTGTGTGACAAACGCAGTTTGTAAAGGAGGGGTCAGTAGTAAGGAGTGATACTGATGTCACAAAAGGCCACGCTGGGATTGGTCAAACCACGAGCGTGAGCCTGAGTCTGATTGGATTGGGAAATTAGAAGTTGCATTAGGATTGGATGCAAGATTGGAAAAAGGCTATTACAGGAAATCACCCAGACAGGAGATTTTTAGGATTTGCAGAATACAACTTTGTACATCGATATTTACCCAGAATGTATGGGGAGGAGAGAAAAATGTCATTGATAAAAAGAATTAAGAATTTCTTTAAGAAAGACAAGCCCGTATTGACTAGAGAGGGGATTCTTATTCCTCCACCAAAAACACCTGCTTCATTTATGATGATGGAGAGAGGTTACCATGCCTGTGTATGGTTGGAGAATTGGGTAGATTACACCAAAGGTGATGGAGTCTTGGCTTTCCCAGAATATGCTACATTTAATGGGAGAGTTCTTCAGAAATTGAGAATGAGAATTAATGATTTAGAACCAAGACCTAGATTAACTCAGTATGAAGCTTTAGAAGAGTGGGAGGCTGAAGCACGGAAGAGAGAGAATGAAGGGATTTTTACCCAGATATATGAATGGATCACGAGAAGATCAGATGAAACAATGGAGAAGAGAAATGGTATCAGAAGGGCTATATCCAGTGTTGATGGCTGAAGAACAGACAGGAAGTAAGTGTAAAGAGAAAATCAAGCACATGAGTGTGACCGGGTATGAGGAATTGGAAGATGAGTTATAAGAGGATATTTTAACTACAAATCCTCCCCCATATCAGGAAGGACTCAATAGAGTAGTCACCCCAAGTGCCCCAGTATTAGGAACGCCTTTAGTTCCACAGATTCTACATGATAACATGACAAATAGAGTACTCCAAGAAAAAGAAATTGAGGCTTTGAACAAAAATAGAGAAGAATTGATACAGAAAATAAATCAATTGAATTTGCCCGCAGATGCCTTGTCAGTACCTGTAACCATAGGCCCTGTTGTACCATTATTCGTGAATAAAGCAAATGTTCAAAATTCTCAAACTGTACCTGCCCCAATGAGCAAACCCAGAACAGAAATAATAACTGCGGAAGATCAAGCCAGTGAGTGCAGTTCAGCCATTTCATTAATGGATCTTCCTGTAGGAGAGCCAGTGATTGGAACTCCAAAAAGAAGTTCACCTGATTATGGAAGGGAAACAGGGACAGTAGCCCCTCCAATCACTAAAAGAACAACAGTGGTTACTCCAGAAGATATGGAAAGGTGGTCACAGGGAATAGAAAGACGTAGTTCAGTCCCAAAGATTTTAGACATTTATAAATTGAAAGTGCAGCAAGAGGAAATGATTGCTGGAAATGTGGGATTAGGAAGATTGAATGATTACAATGAAGAAGAATTGTTGTTTGTATGTAGGACTATTGCGCGAACTGCAAAAGTATATCATGAAAAATTGATGGAAAGGGCTGCAGAGATTGGAATAGAAATAGGGAAATCTAAGTCATTTCAAAAACCCTATTGAGTGGAATTCACAGACAAGGATTTGGAAAATATGAATGTGTCTGGTAGAAAATTACAAGTAAAGGAACTAATGAATATTTTACAGAAGTGAGGAGATATTGACAAGTGGAAAACTAGGTGGACAAAACAGAAAGAGGAAGCAAAGGCTAGGGAAGCGTCGACATCTGCTTTGTTATTGAAAGACACAGAAAAGGTAGAGAGGTTGTGTCCCATGAGAGAAGTACCTTGTGGTGGATATGTTCATGTTTCATGGAGTAGACAGGATATTTTGTCATTTACAAATGATTTTCCGAAATTGAAAGAAAAACCCGTGGAGTGGTATAAGCAGGTTGAGAGGTTTGTGAAGATGTCAATGGTTTTGTTGAAGGACCTGGATGGTTTTTTTGACATTGTGGTTCCTGCAGATTTGTGGACACAATGTAAAATTACAATAGATTGACCAAGTGAGGAGTATCCAAGAGATACTAAAACATGAGCACCCTCAGAGGATGTGATGAAAAAGTATCACCAAGTGATTACTTTCTTAAAAGGAAAAATTTCCCCAAAAGTGACAGATTGGATAAAAATAGACAGAACAACTCAAGAATCAAATGAGTCTTGTTGTTGTTTAAACCAATAAAAATATATTTTTTAAAAGAATCAAATGAGTCTGTACATGCCTATTATGAGAGGCAGCTACAGGTATTCAAGCAGTACAGCAGTTTTGAGAATATTGGTAATTAGGATATGGGACATTTTGTGTATAGGTTTATGTATGACTTGAAACCAGAGATTAGTCAGATGATTTAACAGCATATGCTTTTCTGGCAGAGCAAAAGCATTGATGACATTTTGAAATACCACAAAACAGTATGAAATCTTGGGGTCAGTGAACAAACTTATGAAAAAAGTGTATACACATAATATTCAAAATGTATCAACCTCTAAGATCTGAACCAATGAGTAGACCTCACTGCATAAAGCTGTGGGCATATCCCTTTATAGGACGAATTCCCTCACTCACCGTAGGTGACATGCTTCATCATTTGGGAATCTCCTCCCTGGGGAAAACCTAGTTCCTCAGGGGGCTACAACCTCCTCTCTACGAGGAAGGAGCTCAGGGATGTTTTGTTTCAAAATATAGGTGGAATTTACTAAATCCACAAATGATGAGTTTTTGGTAAATGTGAGGAAGGATGCAGCGCAAAAAATAGCTAAATGTGCAGGAAGTGCAATTTAAAACTAGTTAGAGAGTGTAAATCGGAAACTTTATTCTAATACATTCCCTACTAGGATTAAAAGAGACAGTGCACCAGCAGTATAGATTTAAACTGCTTGAGTGAGATGGAAAATGGTGGTCGACATGTTTCAGCCTAAAGCCCCATCGTGGGCAGAGCTTTCATCAGGACCTAGAATGGTGCTGGTGCATAAATGTGTGTGTGTGGTGTCAACAAAAAAGGATACTTGAACAGGAACTTGTATCAGGCGTCTTTTCTTTTAAAAAACATTACCTACAGAGGAAAAAATAGACAACGCACAACATAATATTTGATTCTATAGTCAAATGCCAGAGGTCCAGATACTCAAAGTCCTACTACAAAATGAAATGAAAAAAAAAGGGGCTTACCCGCAATCTGCTGGGTAACCATTTCACCTCAACCTGGCAACAGCTCAGGATGGGGCACCGCTCTGAAAAAAACGATGTGAAAACCATTATAAAGTCCAAATACATATAGGTACAGAGAAAACATTGCTCCTATTTCGGACCTGATGTGATATGTAGTATTAAAACGGGGGAGACGACTACCAATGCAAGAGTGAAAGCACATATAATAGATTTATCAGGTACCTCAATATATGAAAAGATATATAAAACAGCCACTGAGAGTGGTTGTTTATAGTGGCCACCTGCACCACATAAGTGAAAGATTAATAATATCCCACCAACAGCTTAGCACAAACCTTAGACCTAATCGCTTATGTATAGAAAGCGCGCTCTCAAAGAGGTTTTAACTAACATATAACCTGCTAACCTTGTTGCAGCCAACAGAGGAGCCAAAAAGCCCCATTGGAAACGTCTGTATCAAAAAAACTACTCGGCGTATAGAAAAACAAATATTCAGATATTCGCTGCGGGGCCACTCACCTCTCTCCGTCGGTACTCCGGGCCCTAAATGAGCCTGTAACCAAAGGTGAGTGCCTCGCAGATCTTTATGAATATATAGTAGTTTAAGTCTCGTTAATCGTAAGCCGGTGTGTCGTATAGAGGACAAAAAGTGTTAATGCGCATGCATTATGGCAGAGACACTATTTAATAGCGCAGGTGCCAAAGGAAAAGACAGCATGTCTTTATAATGCGCATGCGCAGATGAAAAATGCAGCCACGATCCAAGAGATCAACGTCAGACTGCTGTGTACAACAAACCATCAGGCCCAGCGTCCCCCGGCAAATGGAGAACAGCATCCCAAGTCGCCATTTACAACAGTGTGACCAAGCCAGGGCCTACACTGTAACAAAAAGCACATCATAATCACGTTAAACCTGTGTGTAGAAAGGATATATCAATTCTGAAAACAGGCTGCTATGATAAAACAAAGAGCCTCTTTGTAGTATAAAAATGGGCCATATCAATTTTAAACCTACAGACGCAGACTGAAGGGGTTGTGAATCAGCCACCGCAGGTAGTTAATCCACAGTATCAGGTGCCTACAGCTCCTATGCCAAACATTGTGACCCCTCAAAAGCACCACACGGTCGCCGGATTTCCAGGAGGAAGTGGTAAGAGAAATTCTGTGATTTCACAATATCTTTTGAAAAATACATACAGTGACTCAGATGATTGACGGTGCCGGAGAGGGGAGGAAGAGGAGTGCGTACTTGGCGCAGCCTTGCCGGTAGATCAGTCAGGTCCATTTATTGATGGGAAAGTGGAAGGTAATGATATCACTTTTCTGCTGGATACTGGTGTTACCCGTTCTACTGTGAGAACAGCAGACATCCCAAACCTACCCCTCTCAGGAGATAGTATCCAAGTCGTTGGTGTTTCAAACCAACAAATTAAAACCCCACTTACAAGGCCAATGGCGGTGCATATTGGTAACTTCAAAGATATGCATCGATTTATCGTATGTGATTCTAGTCCTGTGAATTTATCAGGTAGAGACCTGCTGTGCAAGATGAACTGCACAATCTATTGCACACCGGATGGTGTTGCTTTCCAAACCCCTGATGAAGATATTGTCTATAAGTTAGCAAATCAAGATACTGAAGTGAATGAAATGTTTTCTCTAATGACCTCAGATGAATTACCAGAAGAGCTAAGAACTACAGTGAACCCAGAAGTGTGGGACTTTACAGTAAAAAAAATTGTATTGATGGCAGATGTAGATCCTGTGAAAGTGACTGTGAAGGAAGGTGCCGTCTATCCAAACACCCGACAATACAAAATAAGTCCAGACGTGAAAGCAGGAGTTGCTTTAGAAATAGAACGACTGATTGAACAAGGCATTTTAAAAGAAAGAATGAGTAGCTCTTGTAATTCGCCCATAATAGGAATTAAAAAGCCTAATGGAAAGTACAGAGTAGTGCAGGATTTGCGGAAAATAAATACATTTGTAGTGCCTTGTTGTCCAGTAGTACCAAACCATGCAGTGATTTTATATCAGATACCCTGGAATGCAGGCTAGTTTACAGTAATTGATTTATGCCATGCCTTTTTCTATATTCCTTTGCATCCAAATAGTCAATTTCTCTTTGCCTTCAAGTTTGATGACCATATCTTGGCATGGTGCCGAGTTTCTCAAGGGTATACAGAGGGGGGGGCGGCGCTTGCACACAATGAAAATCGCCGCCTGAGTGGAGCGCTACTATCACGCTATTCATTAATTATTTGGCATCTGCTTACTTGCTATGGCTTAACAGGAGCCGACACTGGTTCTTGTTAAGCTTCCGATCACAACAAGCTGCCTCCGATCCCTGTGCTCACTCGGACAGCTGAGCGGACACTCGATGCCGATGCAGGACTGGCATAGGCCGCAGTCCCCGAGCTGGCGTACGGAGCGGGGCTGACCAGACGCACCGCGGCTCAGCTGAGCAGATCTTCCCCTTGTGCGGAGTGGTGGCTGGGGCAACCCGTGGTCTGCGGTGTGGAGGCGCGCACGAGCCCCGGCTGTGAGATGCCGGGAGACTGAAGCGTGCCTGCCGAAAGTCTCAAGCCACATAGCCTGGTTCCTGCAGTGAGTCCGGAGTACCGTGGCCGGACAGAGGTTCATGCATTGCGGGTGAGTGGAGCCCCATGCTATTTTATGCACCTGCGAGCCCCAGTGCCGGGCTGAGTAGAGACTGCGCCTGGAAGTAGCCTATGGCACGCGCGAAGCTTGAGGGGAGCCTACTGTGCTTAGACGCTGTCCCCGGTGGAGCTGTGTGATCTGATGTTATTTGGGCGAGCAGCTGACGGGATTGACGACAAGGCTGCCTCTGTCACGCCGTGGTGTAGGGGTCACTGACTTCATGCTGCGCTACTCCTCCTGCTGTGAGGAGCCCTACAAGGAGAGACTGCAACATGCTCTGTCCCCGGCATAGGCTGCTAAGAGGTGGCACCTGTGGCGGTGAATGGAAGACGGTGCCCTTCGTGGTGGGGAATCCATCCCTGACGTGTCGGAGCGGGCCAGACTCTTTGCCCAGTTGAAGAGCTGTAAGCACTTGTGTGGCATCGTTGGCACGGGGCATTGCGGTGATTGCTCCGCAGAGAGACGTGCCTGAGGAGCTGCAGCGCACAAAATCCTGGCTTTGACCATTGCCTAGTGCGGCGATCGTTGAGGCACCATCACATATCCCTGGTGGCGTGCACTGAGGTGGTGGTTGCCGGCTTAGGTGCCTGCTGCTCTTACATTGCTGCAGAAGACCCGCTGAGAAGGGCAGAGTAGATAAGTCTCAGCTGAAGCTAATGTTCGATCAAAGGAAGTCCAAGTTGCGAGACACGGCTGGTGGTGGTGCGGACACAATGTAGGAACAACATCAAGAGGAGGCGAAAGGCGATATTCGCACCATGCTGGCGGCAATGGAAAAAGAATTGCAGAGCAGTCTCTCTGTTCTGGGCACTAAGATGGACTCCCTCTCATATCGGATGGATAGAATGTCCGAGAGGCTGGACAAGCATGCTGAACGATTGGACATGACGGAGCGCCGAGTTACGGAGGTAGAAGAAGCACAAACATCGTTGGACACCGATCATAAGCAACTGGGTAGAGTGATGCAGGTTTTGCAGGATAAAACTGAGGACCTTGAAGCGCGTCCCCGTCGCAATAACCTGAGAATCATGGGCCTTCCGGAGTCGACCCCGACTGGCAACATGGAACACTTTGTTGAGAAGGTATTGGTAACGCTCCTGGGTAGTGAAACCTTTTCTCCCATATTTGTGGTAGAGAGAGCACATCGCTCTCTTGCCCCTCGCACAACTCCTGGTGCTCCCCCAAGGCCGATAATTGCGAAGTTATTGAACTACCGAGATAGGGTCTCGGCGCTGAAGGTGGCCAGGGAAAAACAGCCACTGCAATATGAAGAATCCAGTATCTCTCTGTTCCCAGACTTCACGCTCCCACAGTGATCCAGAGCGTGGTAGGCTCCGAGCTCTCACATGGAATGTGAGAGGTCTTAATGACCACAGGAAGCTCTGCAAAGTCCTGGCCTACTTGACTAGACACGAAGTAGATATTGCGCTATTGCAAGAGACGCACCTCCCTCTTAACAGCTCCATGCTTCGCAGCAGGGGATTACATGGACACATACACACAGCAGGTTTCACCACACATGCACGAGGAGTGCTTACACGGGTGAACACCCGGTCGCGATTAAACTCGAACCAATAGACACTGACAGAGATAGGCGATCTGTAATAACTAGATGCTGGGGAAAGGGCATGGACATACTCCTAGTTAATATATGCCCCAATTATGATAATCCCAACTTTTATGCTGCATTGTCTGCAACGGTGCGTGCTTGCGGGGATGGGCAACAACTCTGGGGCGGCGACCTCAACTTAATCTTGAACCCGCATCAGGATAGATCGGGGGCGGCGAGGCAAGTCTTGGCGGCGGCTTGGACAGTGACGGATTTCATGGTCCACTACGACCTACATGATGTGTTGCGGCAAAGATTCCCCAACAAAGGGGGATACACACATTACTCCGCGTTTTATAATTTACATACCCGCATAGACTATTGGCTAGCATCCAGGCAGCTGTATGAGTGCCGCCGGTCTTGCGTGGTGCTGCACCGAACGCTCTGGGACCATTCCCCGATATTACTAGTTTTAGACGCTCCCCAGAAGACTATCGTCCCCTTTACTTGGAGGTTCCCTCCTTATTCTCTGCTAGGCGCAGTATTTAAGGAGGAGCTGGCTGAAGCGATCGAAACGTTTTTCGTCACACATGTGGGTTTGTGTCAGGTGCCCCGCAAACGCGCACACAGAAACACCGGGAGACTCACTTCCGGTTGGAAGGGTGAGTCCCGGTCTAGTGGTTGCGGCGCACGAGAGGTCGGAGAAACACTTCCGGGGGAAACGCTTACACTGCGCGTTTCCCGCCGGCTCAGTGCTTCGGATTCAACCGGATCCCCCGAAGACGTGACTGCCGAGTTCCGAGTCGAGTTGACTCCCGCAACCTGGTTCCAGTAAGTCTAAGGCGTGCTTGTGTATTCCTGCTCACCGCGCTGGAGCGCCCTACTGGTCACCGAGAATTCCCGCCGCAGAGGCTGCCTGAATCCCAGAGCGCCGGAGTGCTCGTGGGATATTTGTTTCTATTATTGGAGACCTTTTGTTCGTTTAGCGCAGGAGCGCTTGGGGGGAGGTTTTAGTTTACTTAGCGCAGGAGCGCTTAGGGAGCACTTTAGTTTATTCAGCGCAGGAGCGCTTAGGGAGCACTTTAGTTACTTAGCGCAGGAGCGCTTGGGGGTTTTCTTCAATCCTACAACGCAGGTGCGTTGTTGGGATACTGGTTTTGCTTCACTTCAGCGTGGGTGCGCTTAGGGGGTACTGAAGAGTCCATAGCGCAGGAGCGCTACTGTGACGAAGTACCCATTTCGTTTTGGAACTGTGTTCTAGCACCTACGTTGCCATTGTTATAGCTTGCCCCCGTAGTTTACCGCCTTATTGTGCAGAACACCTTGCGCATGTTTTGACCTTCTTTTCACCTCACCGGCGCAGGAGCGCTTTACTTTGATTTTCGGAAGGAGTAGTGTCCAGGAGTTCTTCGCCTGGAGCAGCGCCGATTCTGGTTGCCATGATCCGAAGAAGCATCGGTGAGTCCCCGGAATGACTTTCTTTTCTGTGTGTGGGTTGGCGTGGGTGCTGTAGAACAGGGGTTAGGATTCCTTATTGATATAGTCCTTCCTGTCTTCCATAGGGCCCAGGATACTTCCACACCAAGCCACTACGTCCTTTCTGGCTCCCTTCCCTGCGTCCATCTCATCCCCGTTGGTTCCTACTATTCACGAGGGTCAGGTGGGTACAGGGACGGGTGCTCTTGTCGTCTCTGCGGAATCACCTCGCAAGCAAAGGTGAGTCTTGTGAGGTACACGACAGAATCCGAAGCCCACGATTACTATTCCACCCAGACGACATGGGCGACCCAGAGGTTACATTAAGCGACATAGCGGCCATGTTGGCTGCTATGCAAGCCGAGAACCTCACCTTACGCCATGACATCACTGCCCTACAGGGCCAAATGGCATCAGGGGTTACCAGTCCGTGGGGAACCACCCCTAGCCCCAGAGTAGTACAAGAGGGCCTGTTGAGGCAGCCTACGTTTACCTTTGGGGGGTCCTCCACCACCATCTCTCCGAACCCCGCCATACAAGTGATCACGCCACATCCTGTACAGCTGGCACCACCCGAACGCTTCTACGGGGACAGCACTAAGTACGGCATCTTCATCCATCAATGTCATCTGCATTTCATGGCCAGAACCGCGGCTTTTCCTGACGACTCATCCAAAGTAGCCTTCATCCTGTCCTACATGGGCGGAGACGCCGCCCAATGGTCCATTGCCTTAGTGGAGAACGATGAACCCATGCTACACCACCTACCCACATTCCAAGAAGCCATGCGACGTATGTTCGCCCGGCACACCTTTGTGCAAGCTGCCGATAACGAGTTGCTCAATCCCAAACAAGGTAACCAGGATCTCCTTCATTACATCACCACGTTCAACAGGTTGGTTATCGAATCCCACTGGCCAGAGGATAAGAAGGTGTCCGTATTTTATCAGGGATTACGCGATGATCTCAAGGACCTCATATCACAGTTTCCTGATCCCCCTGAAGAAATAGGCCCGTTCATCAATATGGTGGTGAAGATGAACTTTCGACTACTAGAAAGGAGAACAGAGAAAGGAAAAGGTAGTGACAACCGTTTCTTATCCATGGGAGACAAGGGCGGTGAAAAAGCCAAAGATGAATCCAACCCCCCGAGCGAGGCCCCGGAACCCATGCAGATAGGGGGCATCAAAGGACCACTGTCTAGCCAAGAAAGAGAGAAAAGAAGGAGACAGAACCAATGCTTATACTGCGGTAAAAGTGGCCACTTTGTCAGGGAATGTCCGGTGAAACCAACGAAACCGCGTGGTAGAAGGCCGTTCGTGTTGCCCATCACCAAGGGTGACAAGTCGGGAAACGAGACAACCCAGTAGACATGGGGATCCGTCCTCTGGGTTCTTCATCTTTTTCCTCAGCGATCCCTGCGGTGTTTGATGGCAGCCACCACATAGGGGTAGAAGTAACCTTACGAAACCAGGCAGACGAATCCTGGTTGGTGACCGCTATGGTGGATTCCGGTGCAACCGGTTGCTTTATCGACACCGTTTATTCACGTACGTTGGGCATCAACACCGTGTCGAAAGCACAACCCGAAACCGTTAAGGCTGTGGATGGCACAGACCTGACGTCCGGCCCGATCCGGCAGCAAACCGAGAACATGTCTATGGTCTTCGAGAACCACCATACAGAGGCCATCTGCTTTGACGTCATAGACGCCCCTCAATTCAAGGTTATTCTTGGATTACCGTGGTTGGTGAAGCACAATCCACGCATTGATTGGGTGTCCAGAATCATACATCTGGATTCGGAGCATTGCTGCGGAAACTGTTATGCGAAGGACGACCTTATGGGAGCTCGCTCCATACAAGCTAGAACGCTGCCGTTACAAGGTATGGGGATGGTTTCCCAAGCAGCCATACCGGAGGAATATCAAGACCTGGCAGAGGTATTCGACAAGAAGGGAGCCAACACCCTGCCACCACATCGGCCGTTTGACTGTCGAATAGATTTGATCCCTGGCTCTAAGTTGCTATGCAGCAGGATCTATTCCCTCACGGAAAAAGAGAACATTCACCTACGATCGTATTTGGACGAGTTTTTGGACAACGGATTCATTCGTCATTCCAGGTCTCCGGTGTCCTCTTCTCTCTTCTTCGTATCGAAAAAGGAGGGTGATCTGAGGACCTGCATAGACTTTCGGGCGATAAACGCCATCACAGTAAAAAACCGTTACCCGCTACCGTTGATATCCAACCTCCTGGAGCAGGTCAAAGACGCCTCAGTGTATACCAAGCTGGACCTACGGGGTGCTTACCATCTTGTCAGAGTCCGAAAGGGTGAGGAATGGAAGACTGCCTTCCGGACGAAGTTTGGTCTATTCGAATATCAGGTCATGCCTTTCGGACTCTGTAATGCCCCTGCAGCGTTCCAGTTCTTCATCGATGAGGTGTTACGGGACTACATAGACGTGTTCTGCATCGTCTATATAGACGACATACTGATTTACTCCCAGTCTAAAGCAGAACACGTACAACATGTGCGTTCCGTCCTCCAACGGTTGGAACAACACCGGTTATATGTGAAGATGGAGTAAAGCGTGTTTCACGTCACTACTGTGGAGTTCCTGGGGCACATCATCACTCCGGCAGGCATCCACATGGACAACAAGAAAGTGGAAGCCATATTGTCATGGCCTCCTCCGGAGTCGGTAAAAGGGGTCCAACGGTTCTTAGGATTCGCCAACTACTACCGTAGATTCATCACGGGATTCTCTGGGATGGTGGCTCCCATTACACGCTTGCTACGCAAAGGGGTGCGTTTCTGTTGGGATCAGACGGCAGACAGCGCCTTCCAAGAACTGAAGAGGCGTTTCACCACAGCCCCAGTTCTGGGACACCCGGACACCAAGCAGCCTTTCATAGTAGAGGCAGACGCTTCTAAGGACGCCATAGGGGGCGTATTGTCCCAACGAAACACCGATACCGGACAGCTGCATCCAGTGGCCTTTTACTCCAAAAAACTCCAACCAGCAGAACGCAACTACACTGTGTCCGACAGGGAGCTTTTAGCAATCAAGACCGCTTTTGAGGAATGGCGCCACTTCCTGAAAGACGCCAAACACACGGTAACCATCTACACCGACCACAGGAACCTCCAGTTCTTACGATCAGCACGTGCCCTCACCGCCCGCCAGCTCCGATGGACCTTATTCTTCAATGAATACGACTTTATAATCACTTTCCGTCCTGGAAAAGAAAACGCCAAAGCGGACGCCCTTTCACGGTTGGACGAAACCGAGGAGGAGGCCGACAACACCGAGCCGGTTCCCATCATTTCGGAACAGCACTTCCAGGGCGTAGTGGCTTCCTCTGACTTCATGACGCAGGTGAAAGACGACCTGAAGCAAGCGGATCCAGACGTTCTGGCAGAGGGCCACAAAGGAGTGACGTGTGTGGATGGACTATTGTTTCGGGGGGACCAGTTGTACCTACCAGGGATTCCCAGTCAGCAACAAGCAGTCCGCATGTGCCATGATCACGTCCTATCTGGCCACCCTGGTTATCACAAGACACTTGAGCTGGTGCAAAGACAGTTCTGGTGGCCCGCCATGGCGAGTGACACAAAAGCCCATGTGACGAATTGTGCCGTTTGTCTGTTGGGGAAAAACAGGTCAACACCCCCTGTTGGTCTACTGCGTGCCATCCCGGTGCCGCCGTGTCCGTGGCACACCATCTCCATGGACTTCGTGGTTGAACTCCCTCTCACCAAGACGGGGCACACCACTGTCCTTACCGTAGTGGATCACCTTTCCAAACTGGCGCATTTCATACCCTTGGCAAAGGTGCCCACCGCTGCGGAGTTGGCTGTGATCTTTGTGCAGGAAGTGGTTCGTCTCCATGGCATTCCGTCTGTGGTTATCACGGACAGGGGCTCGCAATTCGTGTCCCGCTTCTGGAAGGAGGTCTGCAGGATCCTCGAGATGGACGTCCGCCTGTCGTCCGCGTACCACCCCCAGACCGACGGCCAGGCCGAACGGACGAACCATACCATGGAACAGTACCTCCGTTGTTTACTGCTTACGGTGGAGAAGGAATGGTCCGAGGTACTATGGATGGCGGAATACGCGTACAACAACAGCAAGCATTCCGCCATCGGTATGTCTCCCTTCTTTTGCCTCCACGGCCGTCACCCTCGCACTACCGCATGGGAGGTACCCCGGGACAGCCACTTACCCACGGTGCGTTCCTACCATGAGTCCTTGTGCCGCCTCTGGCAACACGCACGGTTTGAGTTGGCTAAAGCTAAGGACACCTACAAGGCGTATGCTGACGCCCATAGACAGAAGGAGCCCGAATTCCGTCTGGGTGACAGGGTATGGCTTTCCATTCGGCACCTGAATGTGCATGGCCCCAAGAAACTGTTGCCTCGTTTTGTGGGTCCTTTTGTCATCGACAAGGTGGTCAACCCCATAGCTATGAGACTCTCGCTTCCTGCGCACATGAAGATCCACCCTGTCTTCCATGTCTCACTGCTGAGGGCGGTTCCTTCTGGTAGCGCTATTCCCTCACCCCCTTCTCCGGTGGTGGTGGAGGACCATGTTGAGTATGAGGTCAGGGCCATTCTGGGCTCTCGTCGGACCAGAGGTAGGCTATACTACCTGGTGGACTGGAAAGGGTACGGCCCGGATGAACGGTCTTGGGAACCTTTGTCCCATGTGCGCCATGCTCCCGTTCTAATCCGTGCTTTCCATCTTAGTCACCCGTTGAGCCCACGCCCTGTCTCCCCTGTTTAGGACCTTGGGGTGTTGGGGAGGGGGTTTGTTTTGGGGGGGTGTACTGTCAGGTGCCCCGCAAACGCGCACACAGAAACACCGGGAGACTCACTTCCGGTTGGAAGGGTGAGTCCCGGTCTAGTGGTTGCGGCGCACGAGAGGTCGGAGAAACACTTCCGGGGGAAACGCTTACACTGCGCGTTTCCCGCCGGCTCAGTGCTTCGGATTCAACCGGATCCCCCGAAGACGTGACTGCCGAGTTCCGAGTCGAGTTGACTCCCGCAACCTGGTTCCAGTAAGTCTAAGGCGTGCTTGTGTATTCCTGCTCACCGCGCTGGAGCGCCCTACTGGTCACCGAGAATTCCCGCCGCAGAGGCTGCCTGAATCCCAGAGCGCCGGAGTGCTCGTGGGATATTTGTTTCTATTATTGGAGACCTTTTGTTCGTTTAGCGCAGGAGCGCTTGGGGGGAGGTTTTAGTTTACTTAGCGCAGGAGCGCTTAGGGAGCACTTTAGTTTATTCAGCGCAGGAGCGCTTAGGGAGCACTTTAGTTACTTAGCGCAGGAGCGCTTGGGGGTTTTCTTCAATCCTACAACGCAGGTGCGTTGTTGGGATACTGGTTTTGCTTCACTTCAGCGTGGGTGCGCTTAGGGGGTACTGAAGAGTCCATAGCGCAGGAGCGCTACTGTGACGAAGTACCCATTTCGTTTTGGAACTGTGTTCTAGCACCTACGTTGCCATTGTTATAGCTTGCCCCCGTAGTTTACCGCCTTATTGTGCAGAACACCTTGCGCATGTTTTGACCTTCTTTTCACCTCACCGGCGCAGGAGCGCTTTACTTTGATTTTCGGAAGGAGTAGTGTCCAGGAGTTCTTCGCCTGGAGCAGCGCCGATTCTGGTTGCCATGATCCGAAGAAGCATCGGTGAGTCCCCGGAATGACTTTCTTTTCTGTGTGTGGGTTGGCGTGGGTGCTGTAGAACAGGGGTTAGGATTCCTTATTGATATAGTCCTTCCTGTCTTCCATAGGGCCCAGGATACTTCCACACCAAGCCACTACGTCCTTTCTGGCTCCCTTCCCTGCGTCCATCTCATCCCCGTTGGTTCCTACTATTCACGAGGGTCAGGTGGGTACAGGGACGGGTGCTCTTGTCGTCTCTGCGGAATCACCTCGCAAGCAAAGGTGAGTCTTGTGAGGTACACGACAGTTTGGTGGACAGCTTTCAGGTGGTATGGGAGGCGTTCAAAGTCTATATCCGCGATGTCGCCACGGCTAAACACTCCGGAGTCCTTAAGGTGATACAACGGAGACTTGCAGATTTGGAAAAGATCTTAACAAACCTGGAGGCACAACTCCAGATTAGTGCAGATGATGAAGTAATGAAGGAGTTTAAAGCCCAGTTAGAAGAATACCACAATGCTGCAGATGCGGAAATAAAACACCTTGGGAAATACGCCACTGCCCGCACATACAGTGAGGGCGAAAGGCCGGCCGCGGTACTAGCCCAGTTACTCAAAAAAAGACGAGAAAAAACGGTAGTCGCAGAAATCAAGACGACAGAGGGAGATACACTCACTGAAGAGTCAGCAATAGCAGAGAGGTTTAGGAAATATTACTCGCTGCTTTACTCTACCCATAGCGGAGGCACTGAGGCAGAAATCTCAGACTACCTAACTCATATAAAGCTGTCATGGCTAACGAACATGCACTGTGAATTCCTGATGCGACCCCTAGAGAGGGAAGAAATTACTTTGGCTCTATCAGGCATAAAATCGGGTATAGACGGCTTAACAGTTGCTTTCTACAAGGCGTACTTAGACCTGCTATTGCCGCACTTAGTCACTCTCTTCGACAACTTGTGTGTGTCAGGCACTATGCCACCTTCAATGAGTGAGGCGATCATTGTAGCCATACTGAAACCGGGCAAGCCACCTAAAGAATGCGCATCCTATCACTGGCTTTCCTTGCTTAACGTTGATACAAAAATCTTCGCGAAGATACTGGCCAACAGGCTAGTCCCTTTGATCCTGACGCTTGTCGCCCCGGAGCAGGCGGGGTTTGTTCCGGGTCGAAATCTTACTTACAATTTGCGTACGGTGTTCGGTGCGGTGCAGCACACTAAGCTGGAAATCACATCAGTGGCAGTATTTCTCGACATGGAGAAAGCCTTCAACTCTGTCGAATGGCCCTTTATGAGACAGGTGTTGACAAGAATGGGCCTGGGGGAAGTCTTTCTGCAGCTTATAGGTATATTGTACAATCCGCCCACAGTCAGAATCAAAATTGGTAATCTGGTGACTGATGCTATACATATCACTAGGGGCACACAACAGGGCTGCCCGTTGTGACCGATACTAGATGCTCTGGTGGCAGAACCTTTAGATTGTGCTCTTCGGGAATACCATAGGTATAAGGGTGTACGCTTCCCGGGTTATGAACTTATTGTCTCTACAGATGCGGAGGATACGCTCCTATATATCTGTGACCCAGAGCGCAACCTTTCTCCTGTTCTGCGCGAAGTGGTTCGCTTCGGTGCTGTGTATGGATTACGAGTAAATTGGGCGAAGTCTATCATATTTCCCCTTACCCCTGCCATGACGCAGTTTGACCCTGACTACCCGTTGCAGTGGTCAACGGACTCGGTTCGATACCTAGGTATCCAGGTGCATTCGGACTCAGAGAACGTATTTAGGGAAAACTACGGTGTAGCGATTAGTAAATTGGAAGATGAGGTGGACATCTGGATTCGACTACCTTTATCCTAGAAGGGCAGAACTTCTAGAATGAAAATGGTGGTACTCCCTCGCTTTCTGTTTCTTTTCTCTAACATCCCATTGGTACTCCCAGCCGCATTCTTCAAAAGGCTCACAACATTGATGATTAAATTAGTGTGGGCCGGCAAGCAACCGTGGGTCAAATGGCAAATCCTTACTTTACTGTATCACATGGGGGGCTCGGGCCCCCGATTTGGACTTATACTATAGGGTGACGCAAAGTGCACAGGCTTACAACTGGATACACGGTTCACCAGACATCCCACACTTACGCATAGAGAGGGTGGTAGCCTCCTCTCACCCATTGCCTGCTCTGCTTTTCTCGCCCCCAGACCGTAGGACGAGGATACTAGACTCAATCAACGCAACTACGCATACCTGGCACCATCTTCTAAAACTACAGGCGGGAGCCATACTGTATTCCCGCTTTCTCCACTAGACTGGTGCCACTGGTTGCTCCCATGTAGGGATAGGGGAGTTGTGAAAGCGCTCAACTCAATAGAGATCCGGACTATAGGGAACCGATTTGAAGGTGGCACAGAGCCAAGCTGGGAGGACTTGGTGACCGGAGACGCAATGCCCACCCTTCTTACCAAATTTAAATTCCACAGAACTCGGCACGCGCTGATACAAATATTGGGGGACGACTTAGCAGAACCACCAGAACTGACTTCCTTGCCATGCGTCATCAAAACTGACGACCAGACGCGTATAGTATTTAAAATATATAAACTGACTATGACCTATAGAGAGAACTACTCCACTAAAACCCGCTTAGCTTGCCATAGGGATTTAGATAGAGACATTGACGACGCAATGTGGACGTACTGCTGCACCAGCACGAAACACATCTCCCTGAATGGTAGACACCGTCTGATCCACTTTAAATATCTTAACAGGGTCTACTATACTCCAGAGAGGTTGTGCAGATATGGCCTCAGAGAGGAGTCGAGGTGTGAGCGCTGTGGCGACAGACTGGCTGACTTTCTGCACCTGGCATGGACCTGGCCGGAGATTGCTAGATTCTGGGAGCGAGTATTTAAGGAGCTTAAAGAGGTGATTGGACTGGAGCTTGCGCCGGAGCCGGCATTGGCACTGCTGGGCTATTCCAAACCCATACCTTAGGGGGTACGTAGTTTAGTCGACATGGGTCTGTGTCGAATGGGCAGGAAAGCGTGACACACTTTTAATGTTCCAAGGGTCTTTATTCAGATTGTTTTAAGTTCAGAATGGGGAAAAAAATCAACAAGGCCTCCAACGTCGTCTGCAGGGGGATAGGCTTCTCCTCCTTGGCGTTGCTCTGCAGGGTCTCTCACAACGGGGACGGGCGGAGCCACAGCATACAAAACAAAAAAAAGAAAAGACAGCACTGATTAATGCTCGGTTTGTGGAAAGGTGGGAGGGGAAGGGTGTGTGGGGGTTTACTTTTCACCCGGTCCTAGGAGCAGATAGTGCAGGGAGGGTTACCGCCACCAGTGGAGCGCAAGGACACGCAGGACCAAAAACGCTACCCGCTTTACGGCTTTCCGACCAGCACAGCAGCCCTGATCCTCCCAGGGATAATGCATCCACCCTTCTCCCCGCTCCCCGTAAGCATTGACGCACCTGTTCCAGCCACGTTCCTCCTGGAACGTGGACGGGTGAATCACTGGAACGTGGGCCTCCTGGCTTTTCTCCGTCAGGGTTCGGGGAGAGCTCCAGTGGTCCCAGCTCCCCAGACGGCTCCTGGCTTCCTGGTTCTCCTCGGGCAGAGACTTCCTCCTTCCGGTCGGTGACAACGGTGGTATTGGCTGGTGGTACATTATCCGGGGATGACGCGGGTTGGCTCCATCCCCAAAGGCTGGAATAGAGATCATCAACCTCGTCATCCTTAAAGGGCCAGCCAGACGGGTTAGCGGGGCGTGTTTGTTCATCCCGGGAGAAGTCTTAGTCCGGTGGCTGCGGGGAATAAAAAAAGGCGGCTGTGTGAGGTAAGATCCGATCAGGGTTTTTAGGGTCCGGTCTCTGACAGTCTGCTGTTAGCCAAACGCAGAGTAGCGATGTGTTGGTCGAGAGGGCCGCCTCCTACGATTGCTCAGTGGGCGAATGACATGCTATATTGCGGCACTCAAACGGCGAACTTTAGTGATCTTCTCCCACCTCGCAATAGACCTAAGAATTTCTGGGCACTGTAGAGCACATACAGGGCGACTAAGACAGGGGACAGTGCGTCCAAGGAGGGAGTACAACAAGGACAGAGGGCGACCATCCTTGAAGTTTAGTGACACAAACACGGCTCTGGTAGTGACAGAGGGAGTAAAGTGTTGCAGATAGAAGCACTGTGGAGTGAGTCTATAGGTTACCTTCAGACACTTTTGGGTCTGGTCCTGCAGCGGATTGGGCGCTCATGGTCGGATGGGTGGTGCGGGTCGACAGCGAAATGCATTGTGGTTTTACTTGCCTGCTGTAACATTTGAAAACTATGTTGTATGACTATTGTATTCTTCTGGTAATTGCAACTGTCATGCGGATGGAAAAGTGTCCTTTGTTTATTGTGCATACATCAATAAAGGTTTTTAAAAAAAACACTAGTCATGCCCCGAAAGTCAGTCATGGTGCAGTATATTGATGACCTACTGGTCGCATCAAGGACACGTGAGGACTGTGTCACTGACTCAATTGCATTCTTGAACCATTTGGCAGAAGGAGGACACGAAGTATCTCCCAAAAAAATGCAGTTTTGTAAACAAGGAGTAAAATACTGTGAGGAAGCCCCCGGAAACACCTTCCCTGTTATCGGGACGACCATATTGAAAGACCTCTGGGTGCCTTACCATGTACATCAGGATGAGGACTATTAAAACTTAGATCGGACTTCCCCAGTAACCAAGGTCTTTTCCTGAAAAACACAGCTCGGCAGGAATGACCCGGAAGCGGTCCACCCCTGGAGTGGCGGAACGGAAATTCGTGACATCCAATCAGGAAGGACTGACGGTCCAGAGGAGCGGCTGAAAAGCGAGGACAGAAGCACGTCAAGGTTGCCAGCTGCTGGGAGTCGGAGAACGCGGGAGAGCTGAGGAAGCGCTGGCGAACCAGAGGAAGACGCAGAGGAGAATCCAGAGATCCGGGCGGAGAGCAGAGGTGGCGACGGAGTAGACCCAAAAAACCCAGAAGTGTGGTCCGAAGACTGGTGGATCCCAGAGGAGGCGGATGAGCCGCCGCAACCCAGGAGGGTTGCGGCAGAGAACGGTACGTGATTTGGGCGGAGGGAGGACGGAAGGGAGGAGTGGGAAAGGGGTGGATCACGGGGCTGTTTCCCCACTGCCTAGACACCCATAAGAAAAACCCCACTGCAAGTCCAACATCCTGATATCTCTCACTTGCGCATGTTGCCTTAAAGTTCTTCAGCATCGCCCCGTTACCCGAGCTGAGACTCAGATCAGCAACCGTTGTTTTTTTCTTTTCCCGGGCTTCTTCTCTTTTGTTTGGGTGTTACCTCATGACTTCCTTTAGTTCATCACTTGGTGTGGTGGAAGTAGGAGTAATCAACGTGAGCGCTTACACTGACCGCCACCTTTTGTTTTCACTCTTGAGTGAACGTCGAGACTTCGGGACCCGACCAGCCCCACCAGAGTACAGCAGACTCCGTGGCTTGAAAGGACTACATCTCCTACTGGAACCGTTCATTTCATTGTCTCTGTGCCAATTCAACAGACTCTTCTTTTTCGTTTTGACCTCCATGCTGATGTTACTCTGTTCCACAGCTTTAATAAACCTCACAGTATAGATCTCATACAGCCTCCTCGCTTCTGTTTCCGATCCTCCCTCCAACAAATACTTAGGTCATACCTTAGAAAGAGGAGTCAGAAAAGTAAGTACAGAAAGAATAAAAATAATAAAACAAATTTCACTACCTCACACTCAAAGAGAAACGAGAATGTTTCTGGGAGTAGTTGGATATTGTAGACAATGGATTATGGGGGTTTCCTTGTTGGGAAAACCATTAATCCAGATGAACCGAAAATGTGCATGTGACCCAATTGTTTGGACAGATGACTGTGTTGAAGCTTTTATTAGATTACGAGACTGTCTGTGAGGCCCCTGCTTTAGGCATGCCTGACTACACCAACGAATTTGCACTGTTCTGCTGTGAAGGAGAAAATTGTGCACTTTCAGTTTTGACCCAAAGACATGTATTGAGTAGACATTCAGTAGCCTATTTCTCCGCTACTTTAGACCCTGTAGCTGCAGCTCTACCCGGCTGCTTAAAGGCAGTTGCTGCTACTTGTATGAGCTTAGAACAAAATGAACCTATTATGATGGGACACACAGTTAATGTTTTTGTCCTAACCAGAACTCGAACTCAACACCTTACCCCTAGTCGGATGACTAAGTATGAAAGAGTGATTTTGGGTGCAGAAAACGTGACAATAGTGAGATGTACAGTATTAAACCCAGCAACTTTACTGCCAAATCCAACCTGTGAAGAGGTGATGGATGAAATAGATCATGACTGCTTGGATGTGACAGAGCTGTGAACAAAACCCGACCTGACATGAGAGAAGAGCCCCTGAAAGACCCAGATCACGAGCTATTTGTAGATGGCTCGTGCCTGAGAATTGAGGGAGGAGGACTTAATGCTGCCTATGCTGTTTGTAAAATTTCAGGTGTAATTGAAGCATCCCATTTACCCGGAGTAAAGTCTGCACAAGTAGCTGAATTGATGGCGTTGATTAAAGCATGCAAATTTGGGAAATATTGGAGGATAACCATAGTTACTGAAAGTCAATATGGTTTTGGAATTGTGCACGACTATGGCCAGATTTGGCTGCAGAGGGGATTTCTGACTTCTTCAGGATCTCCAATAAGAAATGGGAAAATTGTGAAAGAACTATTGGAAGCAATTAAGTTGCCAAAAGAAGTAGCAGTGGTCAAGTGTGCTGCTCACCAGTCAGGAAATGACTAAGTGACAGCCGGTAACAGATATGCTGACCAAATTGTTAAATATTGTGCAAAAACTAATATGGCACTGAATGGAAAAATTTAAACAAGTGAAAACAGATGCCAACATGTGTTTTTCTCAGCTCTCGGAACATGGGAAGAGGTAAGGCAGTTACAGGATGAGGTTTGTAGGAGAGTAGGATCTGCTTCACATGGGTACCCCCACTTTTTGCTGGTGTTTCACTGTTTTTCGACCTTAGTCTGGCTGTGGCCCTGCTAATCAGGACCACAGCCTAGCTGCTTCCTCTCTAAAATGGTTTGCATGTACATTAGGTACATATCTAATTTGATTCTGGAGTGCCTTATAAGCCCCTATTATATGGTAAACTATGTACCTAGGGCATAGGTACCTCAGAGGCCTACCAGGGGCTGCAGCATATATTATGCCACCCCTGGGAAGCACTCCAAAATGGCACCACAGGTCTGCTACTTTAGCCTGGGTAAGGGTGTGCTGGCACCCCTTACAGTGGTATAGGCTACCTACATCCAACCCTATATACAGACACATATAAACCTATAAGTCACTCCTATGACAGGCCTTTACAATCCTGAAGGCAGAGTGCTTGATTTTATGTGAGAGGGTGCCCAAGCATGAGCTGAGCCCCTCGGCAGCTTTCGGAAATACTTCCTTATACATTCAAAGACTAAAGAGAGTTAGCGCACTCCAACTATTAGACAAAATAATCATTAGTCATCAATATAAACATGAGAATGGCGTGCAACTCAGAGATAAGGTAGCCAACCTTCTATGGAACAACTAAACATCCGGTGGACTGCCACCAGTATACTGAGTGCACAGCTGAATGAAATGAAAGAAATTTGCAACCAATTTTTCACAAGCGTAAAATATGAAACAATTAGTGATTAACACGACATTAGTCTCCCACTGATTGGCCCAAAAACTGGACAAAAATCTTTTATAATCATTAAACAGCAAAGGAGTTCAAATTGTATGAACATAATACAAAGAAAACAAAAATTAATCTGTCATAATTGTACATCAATGCATCCAACATTAAAGCTAGCAGCAAAAATATACATCAGTTCGTAAACATGTGCCCAATGCATTTCAATATTTAAAATCATCCCTTCTTCAGGGGCCACTGTAAAAGATAATTAAAGAAATACACTTTAGGAACAAATGATCAATTTCATCAAAGCAAGTATACAGGAACAATGTACAAGATGCAAGGTCCAAAGCCAAAAGTGCGGAATTCCTGTAAGCTTCATACCCATAGCAATGATCCACAAGAAGTGAATGGAGATAGACGTGAACATTGGAAAGAAGAAAACTGGTGCACAGCTCAAAACAGAAGTTAAGAATTATAATGAAGGTTGCGTGATACGAAAAACCCGGTGTGTGTGATGGATGAACTACATGCTTCAAAAGGTGCTCAGTGCAGGACACAGTGAAGATGGCAAGCGATGGTAACTAGCATGGGATGCTTACTGATAGAAGGACGCTTTGAAAAGATCCTGCTAGCTGGCGGGCTTTGTATTTGACTAGGGTAACTTGAACGTGAGCACGGTCTCTGGAAAATAAAAAGGTGAATAATATATAAAGGATTAGTGTGAGAAAGATGAACATGAGCGTGATAGATGTGTCTGATATAAAAATCACTTACTGTGGGAAATGGGCTGAGGAAAGAACACACCGTGACCAGGAGAAATATGAAAACGCTACAAGTAAAAGGGAAATGTGTAAGTGAAATGCCAATTTCAGCGTAATAGTGCTGAAAGGCCAAAGGACAAAAGTACAATACCTGGAAGTTTTGACCACGATGGTGTAATTGTGACGAGAATGCAAATGCACCCTGAGTGTAATCGTAGTAGGAGCTGGTGGCGTGTGAATAGGCACGGCACAAAATTCTGCCCAAAAGAAAAGAAGAGAAGAAAAACCATGTGTTGCCGGAATATTTGGCGAATAATCGCAAGGTGATGCAAACTGTGAAAACGAGAACCGCTTACCGATAGCTGACAAGGAAGCCCGTTCACCTGTATTCAATGCGCGCGTGTAGAGGAAATGTGAAAAAGCTGTGTAGCAGTGCAGGGCAAGAAATAAGGGCGTGATCACGTGAGTGACGTGATATCACGTGAGACCAACAGAGACAGTGGAAAACGGGCTGTGTGCAAACCGATGGGAGCGCCATCTTTAGAAGGGAAAGTAGCCAAAGCGTGAAACGCTGAGGGCACTGAAGTGATATGGCCAAGAACATGAAATGACAAAATGTCCATGTGAAAAATGAGTTCAAATTAAAGAAAAACGGGGGAACCGAATAACAAGAGAATAAAAATTGTGTGAAAAAAAACAGTGAAAAAGCTAGACTGAAACTACAGGTGGACAATGGATTAGTAATGAATAGAAAAAAATGTGGTATGGCTGTAAATAAAAAGAAAAAATAATAAACCTGTGAAGTGAAAATGCAAGAAGAATGTGCCGGAAACAAAAAAACAAAAAAGTGTAAAAACAGGAATGGTACTAGTGAATGAGTTAATATATGGCGTTTAAAGTGAGAAATTAGCAGCTTGCCAAGAGAATAAATAAGAGTGATAAGACAATTGCTAGTGAAGAAACCAACTCACAATCTATTGGAAAATTACAGAAAACATTGCATTTCTAATTTATCGTTTAAACCGTCAGGCAGTAAAGTCTGCAGATACTTGGTCCACCAAACTTCTCTTTGAGCTAGTAACCTGTCATTGTTAGTTGCAGAATTCAATAGAATTATTTCAAGTATGGTGTATCTCAGCTGGGCAATGGTATGTTGATGTTCTAACTAGTGCGTGACTAAATGTGATTTGAGACTCTTTGTGCGAATGGAACTTTTATGTTCAGAAACTCTCACTTTGATTTTGCGAGATGTTTTACCAACGTACAATAAGCCGCACAGGCATTTGATTGTATAGATAACATTATTACTGTTGCAATCGCCGGTATATCTTAATGCTATATGTTTGCCTGAGTGAGGGTGATGGATAGTGTTGCCAATTATAACATTGTGACAATTTACACAATTGTAGCATTTGCGCATACCCTTGAACTGTTCCTTATTCACTGTGCAACTGAGTAACAACATGTTTTTGATATTTCTGCTGTGTGTATACGCAAATAAAGGTTCATAAACGAACAGGTCATTGAAATCAGATTCATGCTTCAATAATTCCCATCTAGCTCTGATAATTTTGCGAATTCTAGCTGAATTGGTTGAGTATGTAGATACAAAGACATGACGATTTTGGCTACTTTTAGGTGTATCGGATAGCAACTCTGTGCGATCCATCGCACGCGTTTTTGTGATAGCTGATTCCAGCAAGTTGTCAGGATATCCACGTTGTTTGAATTTGTCACATTGAACTCGCAAGGCTGTTTCTAACTGGTTGCTATCTGATTCAATTCTTTTTATCCTAATCAATTGCGAATAAGGCAGGTTGCGAATCAAAGATGGAGAATGAAAACTAGAGAACAACAGCAAGTTGTTCCTATCGGTTGGTTTAGAATACACTGCAGTAGATAAAATATTATTGTTTTTAGTGATGAGCACATCCAAGAATGAAAGATTATCTGCACTGATGTTATGTGTGAACTTAATGCGGGCATTTTTCAGGTTGAATTCCTCAATTTGTCTTTCCAATAAGTTCTTGGAACTTTTTCAAATTAAAAAAATATCATCAATGAATCTGACATAGAATGCCAGATTAGAACTCCATGAATCGTTTGAAAAAATATAATCATGTTCGAACTTGGCCATGAATGTATTTGCATTGGCAGGAGTACCAGGAAAGCCCATCGAAGTTCCACTGGTTTGGAGATAAAAGTCATCTTTCCATTGGAGGTAAATGTGTTGTAGGCAGAATGTAAGAAGTTCCAACACAAAAAATTTATTGACACCAATCTCTGGTAATTGAAGTAAGGCCCATTCACTGGCCTCAATACCTTCTGTTAATGGAATTGATGTGTACAAAGATGTCACGTCAATGGTGCAAAGTAACCATGATTCTGAGAATTGTTTGTTGACATCATTGAGAAGATTGAGAAAATGAGTGGTGTCCTTGACAAAGCTCTTCCACGTTTGTACAAATTTTTGGAGAAAATGATCAACAAATTGACCGGCTGGCATGAAAATGGAATCACACCCGGACACTATGGGTCTAAATGGAGGATCATGTAAACATTTGTGGATTTTGGGGAGCATATACAGTTTGGGTCTTCTGGGATAAGACACAAACAGAAAGCTCCGAATTTTGGAGGTAATCCATGACATTTCTTCAGTGTGATCTAATATTTGTGAAAGAGTCTCTTGAATCATGGAAGTCGGATATTGATCAAGTTTAATGTAGGTGGTTGCATCTTGAAGGTGCAGAGAGACTTTATTTTCGTAAAAAGCTCGATCCATGATGACCAGAGCTCCACCCTTGTCTGCGAATTGGAAAGTAAGTCTGTTATCCTTGGCTAATTGATTGATAATGGCCACTTCATGTTTTTTCAAGTTAGTTTTAGAAGACGTGTGAAATTTCAATTTGGTCAAATCTTTACGAATCAATGTTTCAAAAGAATCAAGAATTTTGTGAGAAACCGGGGGCATGAATGTGCTTTTAGGTTTGAATGGTCGCATTTCTACCTGAGAATCATCCATTTGAAAATCAGTAGATTCTTGGGTAGGCATGATGTTAGAAAAAAAATGTTTTAATCTGAGGTTTCTCATAAATTTAAAGACTGATATTTCCAGCTCAAGGGGATTGGTGTGATGAACTGGTACAAAAGAAGTACCTTTATTGTATAATAAGCTTTGGAGGGAATGTCTTGCGCATGAGAAGAATGCACTAACATGGCGTCTTCAAGACCCACATGCATGGCACCTGCTTTGCCATTTAGAAAACGCTTTATTTACTAAGAGCTAACGCGGGGAGAGTATTAAATAAATAAAGGGGAATAGAGAAGATGTAGGTGGTATACAGTGAAATCATTTACTTCTTAAATTAATATTTTCTATTTTGACCTTTTTATTAGTTCATATTTTGGGCCTTCTGCCACAACCCTAGTACTTGAGTGAATGCTGTCTGCGCATGTGTGACCTCTACTTCCCCTGGAAGAATGATCCCATGATTGGACTACATCCAAGGCCATAGACTGCTAAACCCTGGGAAACGCGGATGTCTGAAGTGCAGAGGAAGAAATCATATGAACATTATTATTAAAAAAGTTTCAATTTTTGATGAACTCAGGTGGGAATAAAAAAAAATGAATATTAATAAAGGGATGGGTTTAAGAACAAAGAAAGTGCTATGCCATCATGGTGTGATGACCAAAACGCCCCTTGCCTGGCAATTCAGAAATCGCATTTTTGCGAAATTGTAACTTTAGGGAGTGGTACATGAATCCCAAAAGGTATAACTAAGGTCGTTTTGTTAATTGGGTGCGTGTGATTCTGAGAGAATGCTGAGAGGGAAGATGCTGTCGGAATTATTGATGATGCTGAGATGCTGAAGAAGATTCAATAAAGATTTAAAGCAAGAAAGAAGATCGCGGAAGAATCTCGAGGAGGGAGAGAGTGTCAGAGAGGAGTGCGGCGAGTCGTCGGTTCTAGTGAGGTCTACTATCCTGTCCTAATTCCTGTCCTGAAGCCTTTGTCATCTGGTCTTTCCCAGGGGACCCTTACCAGCCCTTTGGCCAGGGGGTTGGTCTTCACACCATCTGTGGTAACTATATAATTTGTATATTATTTTATGCACTTCTGTCTCTATCCTCTCTTTTCCTCAGCAACATCAATCTGATGAATTTGTGAGAGTGTTTTTAAATTGATTGAATTTTCCTTCCTAAATGATTGAAGGTGTCCGTGGTGTATTTGAATGGTTCACTCACATTTAAAATTTAGATAAAGGTTTTGAAAACTTCCTGAGTCTGTGTTTATTATTAATGTGAATTATTTGCAAGGTAGGATATGTGCATCGTCACCATCAACTAGTTCCAACTAATTTGGTTCATCAACCAAATGGAAAGAACTTATTGATCAGTGATAAACAAACACCCATCAACCCACAAAGTAGAAGAGACGAGGGATTTGAACTGTCTCTGACTCCCTCATACACACTTAATCACACACAACAGAGACATAATATAACAGGAAAAAAGCAAGTATAGCAGTCTAGGATGCTTGAAAGTGGGAAAATCAATAGATTTTATAATACTGCCCTCACACACCCGAGAGTGTCATGCTTCATCATTGGGCCGCATCAAACACCAAGGTGCAGACCAACACCTTTGGTGGAGCGCAATTTTTTAGAATGAATGATGAAAGTCGGTGGTGAGGGTAAAGTATAAAGACAGAACAGTCAGAGTAAACACAAAAATTGTGCTTCTAAGAGAAAAAGACAACAGATAGTCTCTCAAAGTGAAGGGACCAAAAGAAAAGCAGAAAGAAATCTAAAACTGTCTAGGGGTTGACCCTCACACTTTTATTCTAGTCAACCTCTGGCAGGGTTAAAATAAAGGAAATGGGGTATCCAGGGCAGGTAACGACCCTATAATCCCCCTGCTAGAACCAACATGTTTCTGCCAGCTATTTACGTGCCCAGCCGGGTCACTCTGGCATTCATCAGGGTGTTGGTCCCTTTGATGTGGTCTGTACCCCTTGTCGTGTACTTAATACCTTATTCGCTCGGGGCAGTATCCCCGCTTCACTCTTTTGGAATTTCCAAGAGGATGGACATATCTATAAAAAGAAGGGGAAAACAGTGGATGATCATTCCCACTCAACCTCTTTTTCCAATTACGCACAGGGTGTGCTGGAAGATAGGCTGCATTGAGAGAACATGGTTCACATAAGAAGGATGCGTGGGATATTCAATGATGATTTTGCGTAATTGGAAAAAGAGGTTGAGAGCGAATAAGGTATTAAGTACACGACAAGGGGTACAGACCACATCAAAGGGACCAACACCCTGATGAATGCCAGAGTGACCCGGCTGGGCACGTAAATAGCTGGCAGAAACATGTTGGTTCTAGCAGGGGGATTATAGGGTCGTTACCTGCCATGGATACCCCATTTCCTTTATTTTAACCCTGCCAGAGGTTGACTAGAATAAAAGTGTGAGGGTCAACCCCTAGACAGTTTTAGATTTCTTTCTGCTTTTCTTTTGGTCCCTTCACTTTGAGAGACTATCTGTTGTCTTTTTCTCTTAGAAGCACAATTTTTGTGTTTACTCTGACTGTTCTGTCTTTATACTTTACCCTCACCACCGACTTTCATCATTCATTCTAAAAAATTGCGCTC
Source organism: Triturus cristatus (assembly GCF_964204655.1). Lineage (NCBI taxonomy): Eukaryota > Metazoa > Chordata > Amphibia > Caudata > Salamandridae > Triturus > Triturus cristatus. The sequence goes on along the minus strand of NC_140594.1, from coordinate 347,434,573 downwards.
CACCAAAGGTGTTGGTCTGCACCTTGGTGTTTGATGCGGCCCAATGATGAAGCATGACACTCTCGGGTGTGTGAGGGCAGTATTATAAAATCTATTGATTTTCCCACTTTCAAGCATCCTAGACTGCTATACTTGCTTTTTTCCTGTTATATTATGTCTCTGTTGTGTGTATAAACAAACACCCCCCAGCGGTTAGCCAAGTGAATGAGAGTGTATGTATTATTGATGGGCCCAGGTGAATATATGGTGTTGGAGAATCTGTTGTTGGGGCGCCGATGGATCAGTGCAGCCAACTGCGTGAATTGCCATTCTGGGGCATTTGGGGGACTGGTATAGTGTCATTCGGAGGGGGCATGGGGCAGCATGATCATGTTCACGTGATGTATGAGCTTGAAATTGTGTAGGGTATAGCCAATACTGTGTACACTGAGCCTGCGTGCTATAGTTATATAGGTCCATGTCCGGCGCACTCAGCCCACCCTGTTCTAATGGGAGCATAAGCACCCCCCACAGAATCCTGGGTTGTTTCCCTGCCCACGCAAGTGCCACCAAGCGTGACCTAAAGTTGTCACATAAAGCAAAGCGGGAGGTTAAGGAACAAGTAGAGGAATTTGGGTAACACCATCAACTTTGCTATGGCCAGTCTGCCTGACATAGATAGTGGGAGCTTCATCCAGGCGTCCACCCGCCTCTCCAGTCAAGTCATCAGACTTCCCTTATTAGTCCTCCAAAGCTGATCAGGATCTCGGCTCAGCCATACCCCCAGATATTTCACGGGCTAACTGCCCTCCGCAGTGGGAAGTCTGAAGCAAACTCTTCGATCTCCGCTGTGAGCAGAAGATCACTTACTTTGCCCAATTTATAGTAATCACAGGGATCTCTCCAAATCTAGTGGATAATCTGATCAAAGGGTCCGAATTTTCATGAAGATTTTTGATATATAAAATGCAGATGTCTGCATACATAGATACCAGGACAACATGGAGTGTAAAAGCCAGGCCACAGTGGGAATAATGCTGCCAGAGTAGGGCTGCAAGAGGTTCCAAAGCAATGGCAGTAGTGGCAGGTATAACTCGTGGGTGGGGGGATGGGTGCGGGGTTGTGCGGAGAGGGGGATTCCGCAGGGAGGGGGTTCTGCACGAGGACGGGGGTGGGGGGGTCAATAATTAAAAATAATAAATTTAAAACCTACCTTTCTGCCGGCCCGGATCCCTCGTCTTCACTGCTCCTGCTTTCCTGTCTCTGACAGGAACAGGAAGCAGGCAGCCTCCCTCTCCTCCCCTTCACTAAGCCAATCACAACGTTCCAGTGGATGGAGCGTTGTGATTGGTGGTGACACCGCCCAGCCAAGGGCTGTAAGGGATGACATTTCTTCCATGTAGACGGCAATGCAACCTGCATGGAGAAGTGCAGAGTGCGAATCACTTTTTGGGTGGCCCGAGAGGGCCGACCAAACAGTCTTTGCACACTCAGGAGTGGGCAAACCACTCCTGCCCTGCCTGGGCAGCTCTGCCCATCTGCCCGCCGGCAATGCACAAAGAAGCATAAAATGGTAATAACCAAAAGTTATTACCATTTTATGTTTTGGTGTTCTCGCACTGCGAGAAAGCAGTGGGATGACGCTCCTCCGCCCTAGTGGAGGAGCCGCCCCTGAGCAATGGCAAACAGGATGGGCAACGGGGGGCAACCCTCTCGGGTACCGTGCGATACAGGGAAGGGGAGAGTAAAAATCCCATTAACACAGAGGTGGGCCAATACTGGATATGGAGATTGCCTATCAGTCTGATAAACTTGGGGCTGATACCAAGCTGAGACAATAGAGTGAAAAGGTACAGCCATTTGAGTGAATCAAGCGCCTTGGTGACATCAAAACAAATTGCGGTGAGTTCATTATAGAAGGCAGCAGTAAGGCCATCCTAACCAGTGGCATTGCATAAAATACCCTCACAACCTCTTCCACTGTGAACGGCTCCTCAAGAGACCTTCGTTAGCCCTTCTCCAACCAGAACAGTTGCACCAAGTTGAAGTATGAGATAAAGTCTGGCAGTACACCAGATGGATGGTCGTGTAAAGTGAAGAGTAGAAAGTAGTAATTTCCCTCTGAACTGCCTCCGCTCCGGTGAACACGTATTGGTCATCGTTTCGCTGTTCAACAATATAGTCACTCACCCAGGGCTTCTGCAACATATCGGGCAATGCTCTGTCTGCCCTATTGCCTTCATAGTTGCGCCGAGCTGGGGCCTCCCTGCCTAGATAATGTGTGTCTCTCTGTACTGCTTCATCAAAATGAGTAAGTTTGCACCATATACTAACTAGAGCGGATGCACTGCAGTCTACAAAAAACTGGAGCTCTAGCGCGTGAATCTCAGCTTCAAGTTGCATCAGCACAGCACGCAGCACTCAGAGAATGTCAGCCTGATTTGCTGTGCACACCCCTTGACTCACAGTTTCAAACGCTTCCCATAAGGTTGAGCTAGAGGTGACCGTGAACACGTTGTGTTCAAAGTATTCCACAACAGCCACCCAGACCTCCTCCCTGTACACTCTTGCTGTGCTTCTGCCGAAAGGCGCCATGTAAAGGCATGTGATTTATATTCCAGTGGGGAGATCTTTAGTAGTATTGGAGCATGGTCTGATAAGTCCAGTGACTGGTGAAGTACCTCAGTAGTCCACGCATCTTCCTCATGCATGGCTAGTCAATAGTCGATGCGTGACCATGTGGTGTGAGGAGGGGCCATGCACGTTCCCTCTTCGCTGCTCCCATGGGGTGGCCCCCAGAGGTCAATGAGGTCACTGTCATCCATTATCACGTAGAGGGAGACTTGACTCACCGGGCAGCCGGGTACAGCAGGAACGATGCGTAGCTAAGAGACCCTCTCCCCCTAGGGGTGACACCCATGCGTGCTCAAGAAACACCACACGTATACCACCCCTCTAGGGGAAAGGGAAAAAAGGGACAAAAGAACCAAAACGAAAATAATCTACTGCTGGCAGGCTCTGGCACGGGAGGTCCTTGCTAGATATACAATCTCTTGTGAGGTTCCACCCCAGAGGCCCTGTAAGTGGGACAGAAACACACAATACATCAGGTGCGCGCTCTGCACCAACCTCCCCTTTCCCTGAGCTCCCCCCGCTTGCACACTTACAGTGACCAGGCTGTTATCTTCTAATAGGCCGGCAGGTTTGTAAACATAACTGAGAATTCAGTACTTGTTGTAGCAATGTTATAGTACTTATCTGCGAGAGCTGCAGAGTGCCGAAGGCGAAGACGGAATCCTTCCTTGGTTACCTCACCAAGAAGTATCTGCAGCTTATCCCTGCGAGCGCGACTTCAGGCTTATCCCGGGTGTCCGTGGGGAGTAGGCACTGTAGTCGCTCACACCATAGGTGGGCAGTTCGCGCCACGGGAAATGGTCGGGAGGAAGGGAACAGAGAGCCAGAGCGCTCTCCGTCGTTTCAAGTCGTTGCGGTCGTCACCGCGATGCAAGGGTGTTGTTTTCTAGGAGTCCGGGGGAGAAGCGCCTAGTCAGCTCGCAATGAGCAACGCGCGTCTCCACCGGAGAGGTGCGGGACTTCCGAGCACAAGCCCCGAGATAGAGACTGGGAGCGGCGCTCTCATCGGAGAGTCCTAGGGTTCTCCGCTCCGAGAAGCACGTCCAACGTGCGGCAGATTCGGAAACGGGCCATGCGCCCGAAGGGGGGGTCTCTCAGAAGGGCGAGAGGTTCGTCAGATTCAGGAAAATCCGTGTTCGTCAGTTGCAGGCAAGTCCGAGGGATCTCCGTCTGAGACCCGGAAGTATTCCAAGTGGCAAGCCCCGCGGTTCAGGTAGGCGGAGCTTATGTAAGCCACGCGCGGCTTGCACGAGGAGTCTGGGAAAGGAAGTTCATGACTCCGCGACCTGGGAGGTGTAGTTCTCAGTCCTCCTGTCGCCTCTATGCCTACGCTGCGCCTCTACTAGCTCCTCCGTCCCCGAGCCCTGACAGTACCCCCTCCCCAGGTCCGGCGTCTCGCCGGCCTGCCTGGCTTTAGAGGGTAACGGGAATGAAAACGCCGTACCAATAAGGGACAGTGAAGATTGGTTTTGGGTTCCCATGACCGCTCCTCCGGGCCGTACCCCTTCCACTCAACTAGGTAGTACACCCGTCCCCTAATGACCTTGGAATCTAATATACACTGTACTTCGTACTCCTCTTCCCCTTCCACCTCTATGACTGAAGGGCGGACCGGGACCCGCGTTTCGGGGCGACAGGGCTTGAGTAAGGAGACGTGGAATACTGGGTGGAGTCGCCACTGCGGTGGCAGTGTGAGTTTCATGGCGACAGGGTTGATGACTTTGGCAATCAAATACGGTCCTATGTATTTGGGCTGTAAGCGAGTACTGCCCTTGAGTCTTAAATGTTTGGTACTAAGCCACACCCGGTCTCCTACTTGATAAGCTGGTTCAGGCGTTCTCTTTTTATCCGCCTGTTTCTTGTCCTGATCATGAGCCTCTTCTAAATGTTTCTTGGCTGTGTCTAATGTCTGTTTGAGGTGTGCATGATGTTCTTGTATAGAGGGGTGCGAGGAGGCTACAGGATGTGCGAAAGGTAGCATGTTGGGATGAAACCCTTGGAGGCAGTAAAACGGGGAACACCCCAAGGAGGAATGGGAAGTGTTATTATATGCAAACTCGGCGGACCACAGTAAGCTGCTCCATTCTTCCTGATGTTGAAGGGTGAAGCACCTAAGGTATTGTTCAAGAGTCTGGTTAAGCCTCTCGGTTTTCCCATCAGTTTGGGGATGATAGCTGGTAGAGAGGCGGGCATCAATTTTCATGCTGTCACACAGGTGTTTCCAAAATTTGGACGTGAACTGGGATCCCCTGTCGGTGATGATGACTGATGGTACTCCGTGTAACTTAACAATGTTCTGCAGAAAGACCGTGGCTGTGGTACTGGAAGTGGGTAGTTTGGTAAGGGCCAAGAAGTGCCCCATCTTGGTTAGATGGTCGATCACCACTAGAATGGTGTCATACCCCTGACTGAGTGGCATCTCTACTATAAAGTCCATTGAAACAGTATGCCACGGGGCTGGAGGAGTGGGTATAGGTCGGAGTAATCCACTAGGTCTTTGATGTTGTGCCTTAGCTTGGGAACAAATGGAGCATTCTGACACATATGTGGCTACATCCTTATGTAGCGATGCCCACCAAAAATATCTGGATAGGGCCAGTCCCGTTTTATGTATTCCAGGATGTCCCCCCAAGGGGGAGTCGTGACTCCATTGTAAAGCCTGTTGTTGGAGACTCCTGGTAGGCAAAAGGATTTTGTTTTCATGGAACAGGTATCCCTCCTTCACATGTCTTTGTTGGGGGGCTTCTTGTATCCAGGAGGTTTGATCGACTGAGGAGGAGTGTTCTTTTAGTTCGGTACAAAAGTCGTGAGAAGACAGTATTGCCACCGTCTCTGGTGAAAAGGACGCCCTTTGCATGATCACGGGAGGTTCTTCTTCTTCTTGGGGTGCCATGGGTCCTGCAGCCGGGGGTCACGACAAGGCGTCTGCCTTTCCATTCTGGGGGCCGGGCCTGTACCTAATAACGAAATCAAAGTCCGCAAAGAATAGCGACCATCGAAGTTGTCGTGGTGTCAGGGCTCGGGCACTTTTCAAAAAGAGCAGGTTTCGGTGGTCCGTGTATATTTCTACGGTGTGCCTGGCTCCCAACAGATGATGACGCCATTCTTCGCAGGCTCTTTTGATGGCCAACAGCTCCTTGTCAGAAATGGTATAGTTAATTTCGCAAGGAGTTAACTTCTTTGAATAGAAGGCGACTGGATGGAGTTGTCCGGTTCTTGGGTGGCGTTGTGACAATACTCCTCCCACGGCATAATACGAGGCATCCGTCTCTAGGATAAAGGGTTGCGAGGCATCCGGATGTCGTAAGACCGGGGTGCTGACAAAGCGCTGTTTGAGCTCTTGAAAGGCGTCTTCGGCTAAAGGTGACCAGTGGAACGCCGCCCCTTTTTTCAAGAGAAGTGTCATGGGCTAAATGATTTTCGAGAAGTCCTGAATAAAGCGACGATAAAAGTTCGCAAACCCCAAGAAGCTCTGCAGGGCCTTTACACAAGATGGAGATACCCACTCCCGAATGGCCAATGTCTTTTTTGTATCCATACAGAGTCCTTTTGGACCTATGACATACCCTAGAAATTCCACTTCGGGGGGAATGAAACAGGCATTTTTCCAGTTTCGCATAGAGAGAATGTTTTTGGAGCCTTTCCAATACAGCAGAAACATGCTTAATGTGGTCAGTCAAGGAGGAGGAGTACACTAAAATATCGTCGATATAGACGATACAGGAAACGTCCAATAAGCCTCTCAACACCTCATCCATGAAATACTGGAAGGCGGCGGGGCGTTACAGAGACCAAATGGCATTACTTGATATTCATAGAAGCCAAATTTGGTTCTGAAGGCCGTCTTCCATTCATCCCCCCGCCGCACTCGTACCAAATGATAAGCTCCCCGGAGGTCCAATTTTGTGAACACCGTAGCCCCTTTTAGTTGGTCTAACAGGACCGGGATCAAAGGGAGAGGATACCTGTTCTTCTTTGTAATGCGGTTGAGGGCTCTATCGATACACGCCCTCAAATCTCCCTCCCGCTTCGGAATAAAAAAAAGAGGGGATGACGCCGGAGAGGTAGAGTGTCGTATAAATCCACTGGCCATGAGGGTCCTCAGATATTGCTGCAGATATTCCGTTTCTGCTTCTGTGAGGGCGTATATGCGACTACAGGGGATGCTGGCTCCAGGTTCAATGTCAATGACACAATCATATTCCCTATGAGGAGGGAGAGTGTTCGCCTCCTGTTCACTGAACACATTCAGGTATTTGAGGTATACGTTGGGTAGAATCGTCGTACAATTCACGCTGGCGGGTACATCACTGTTGGCAAGAAACCCCGCGGGGTTGGTTGTCTTGGATGGTGTCCGTCCTGCTTCTAAAGTACAATGCTCCATACAATAGGGAGAGTTCAAAGTAACCGTCCTTGCTGTCCACTGCACTAAGGGATCGTGGAGCGTGAGCCATGGCATGCCTAATATCAGGGTAAACTGGGGTGCGTCGATGAAATCGAATTGGATGGATTCTTGGTGGTGTGCTCCGGTTCTCATCTGAATCATAGGAGTATGATATTGTATGGGTCCGGATGTTAACTCTGACCCGTCCACCGCCTTGACCATCTCTGGTACTTTCTTCTTAACACCTTGTAAGCCTATGGCTCGTGCATATGTTTGATCTCAGGCCTATTGCTGGTACTTCCAAGGTAACGTAGATGTTGATATGGGCAACCGCGTTCTGGACGGTGTTGACCGCCGCATGGCAGACCTCCTTCTCTCGTGGCCTCAAACAAGGGGTCTGAATCGTGTTTGGGCTCTCTAGCTTTCCGGTAAATCGGGGGAGTAGGCCATCGCAGGCACTTTCTGTTCTCCCTTGCTGTCTCTGTACGGAAGCCGTGCCTTGGCTTTACATTCCTTTATGAAGTGCCCAGGCTTCCCACAATATAAACAGAGCCGTTGTTTTCTTCGCTTCTCTCTTTCATCTGGGGTTAGAGGTCCTCTGATCCCACCTATCTGCATGGGTTCACTTCCTTCGGTGCTAGGGGTAATGCCCTCGTTAGGTGTTCGGGAGCGGGGCAGCGGGTATCGAACCTCTGGACGATGTTTATCTCCTTTCCTCTCCTGTAGTCCATGATCGAGTTGGACCGTGAGATCGATTAGCTCGTCACAGGCTGCTGGCAATTGTACCACTTGGGCCAAGACGTCCTTCAGCTCACTTCTCAATCCTTGGTAGTACAGTGAGGACCTTTTTTCCATAGGCCAATCCGTTTCTGATACAAGTCTATTGAAAGTCGTAATATAGGTAAGTAAGTCTTGGTTTCCTTGTTTCAAGGTGAGCAATTCTCTGTCCAAGGAAAGGAGATGCGCCTTCCTATCGAATAATTTACGCATCTCGTCACAGAAGGTGTCGAAATTTCTCAAGGTTGGGTCATCCCTTTCAATCAGGGGAAAGGACCAGCTAGCCGCATTTCCGCCCAGATAGGACATGACGAATGCGGTCTTTGTTTGATCGTTATTGAAGACCTCGGGCTTACACATGAAGTGCAATTTGCACTGCCCCAAGAAGATGCCAAATTTCTTTGGGTCGCCATAATACCTTTCGGGAGGTGCCAGAGGCAGGTGTGGGGGTTGGATAACCTGGATAGTCGAGGGACTAGCACTACCCCCTGTTGCCTGAGCTACTTGTCCTCCTCCTACCCCCTGCTGGTTGGGTGGTGGTAGCGTCCAAGGTTTGATGTATTGAGCTCCCCGCCCCTCGCTAACCCCCTGACGAGATAACCCTGCAACCTCCCGTCTCATCGTACTTAGCTCATGGCGGAGCTCTATATTTTCTCCTCTAAAGGTTTCTACTTCTAGTCGTAAGGCTGTTAGCGTTTCCAACACTGAACTAAGCACAGTGTTGGTATCCATCGTTCAGGTTGTACGTAAACGTGGGCTTGCCACTCTATCACGTAGAGGGAGACTTGACTCACCGGGCAGCCGGGTACAGCAGGAACGATGCGTAGCTAAGAGACCCTCTCCCCCTAGGGGTGACACCCATGCGTGCTCAAGAAACACCACACGTATACCACCCCTCTAGGGGAAAGGGAAAAAAGGGACAAAAGAACCAAAACGAAAATAATCTACTGCTGGCAGGCTCTGGCACGGGAGGTCCTTGCTAGATATACAATCTCTTGTGAGGTTCCACCCCAGAGGCCCTGTAAGTGGGACAGAAACACACAATACATCAGGTGCGCGCTCTGCACCAACCTCCCCTTTCCCTGAGCTCCCCCCGCTTGCACACTTACAGTGACCAGGCTGTTATCTTCTAATAGGCCGGCAGGTTTGTAAACATAACTGAGAATTCAGTACTTGTAGCAATGTTATAGTACTTATCTGCGAGAGCTGCGGAGTGCCGAAGGCGAAGACGGAATCCTTCCTTGGTTACCTCACCAAGAAGTATCTGCAGCTTATCCCTGCGAGCGCGACTTCAGGCTTATCCCGGGTGTCCGTGGGGAGTAGGCACTGTAGTCGCTCACACCATAGGTGGGCAGTTCGCGCCACGGGAAGTGGTCGGGAGGAAGGGAACAGAGAGCCAGAGCGCTCTCCGTCGTTTCAAGTCGTTGCGGTCGTCACCGCGATGCAAGGGTGTTGTTTTCTAGGAGTCCGGGGGAGAAGCGCCTAGTCAGCTCGCAATGAGCAACGCGCGTCTCCACCGGAGAGGTGCGGGACTTCCGAGCACAAGCCCCGAGATAGAGACTGGGAGCGGCGCTCTCATCGGAGAGTCCTAGGGTTCTCCGCTCCGAGAAGCACGTCCAACGTGCGGCAGATTCGGAAACGGGCCAGGCACACGAAGGGGGGGTCTCTCAGAAGGGCGAGAGGTTCGTCAGATTCAGGAAAGTCCGTGTTCATCAGTTGCAGGCAAGTCCGAGGGATCTCCGTCTGAGACCCGGAAGTATTCCAAGTGGCAAGCCCCGCGGTTCAGGTAGGCGGAGCTTATGTAAGCCACGCGCGGCTTGCACGAGGAGTCTGGGAAAGGAAGTTCATGACTCCGCGACCTGGGAGATGTATTTCTCAGTCCTCCTGTCGCCTCTATGCCTACGCTGCGCCTCTACTAGCTCCTCCGTCCCCGAGCCCTGACATCCATTGTGAATCACAGCACAGCAGCTGCATTTGGGTGAGGGCATCTGGTGTCGCTAGACCTGTCCACCGTAGCATCCAAAATCACAATAAAATCCCCCCCACAAAATCGCTCTGGGTCCAAGGGTATCCGCTGGCCTTCAGACCTTAGTAAAGAACCGAGAGTTGTCCACATTGGGACCACAGATGGATATGAGCCTGAGCGAATGACCCTGCAGCGTTCAAGAGAGCATTACATAGTGACCCTGCTTGTCACAGAGGGTGTGGCGTGTGCACTACGGCAGTCCCTTTCGGGTAAGTATACCTTCCCCATGGGCATAATACGAGTAGTCTGCAATGTGTCGTTCGCCTATCCACCCCACTCGTAAGGACGATAATGTATGTTCAGTCAGGTGCATCTCCTGCAACATGCAAATATCCACGTCGTGTCCCTGCAGGTAGGCCATAACAAGTCGCTCACTTCACCTATCATTTAGGCCGCGGACATTCCAAGTCACACATGTTAGTGGTGCCATGGAGGGTTATGTGTGAACATAAAGAATCACTGGACGGAAATGCATGGGTCACCAGCTGCCTGCTGAGTGGCGGAGAGAAGAAAGGGAGGGATGAGGGAACATACAAAACATACTGAAAGGTTGTAATCAACTAACCCACACAATACCACTCACCATCCACTTCAGCCCCCAATCGGGCCAAATGCTCCCATCCCACCCCAAACAAAACCTCAAAGGAGCATTCAATGAAAACAGCCAGGTAATCATCTAAAAGGGGTGCATTATAGTTCCGGCACACTCCCAGCCTGTGGGTAGCTGGGTGGCCTTAGGAAGTCAACAGTTTGCCATTCTGAGCACGCCCAGCAGGTCGTCACCCAGTGCAGCTCCAACACCAGGGTTGTCCCAGGAGCATAATGCAATTGTTCTCACTGCAAAGCAATGCAACAGGGCACACCCAGCACAGAAGTGGTGCAGTTGTTGAATCATTGTTGCTGAGGTGGTCTACGTCTGCCTGAAAGATGTACAATTTGGCCTGATATAGTAGGGCGTACTTGGCTTCAGTTTTTTGCAGGGAGCGATTGATGGGCTTGAAATCTTTTCTGGCCTCCTGCATCATGACCGTGAAGTCTGGGTAAATGGATATGGTGTTGCCCTGGTAACTAAGTATCCGTTGATCTCTTGCTAGTATCAGGACAGTGTCCCTGTAATTCAAATGATGGGCAATTATAGGGCGAGCTGGTATCCCAGGTAGGGGGCGTGGACCCAGCAATCTGTGTGCTCTTTTCATGATGAGCATAGCAGACAGTGCATCTCCAAAAAGCTTGCGGCGCATTGTCTCCATGTAGTACTCCAGGCGGCCCATCGTGGTAGACTCCAGGACACCTATTATCCTCAGATTATTTCTTTGTCAACACATGTCCAAGTCTTTATTTATACTCTGGATGACTTCCAGCACTCGTTCCATTTGGGGCAACTTCTCACCTGTGCAGAGCTGTTGTTGTCAACAGTCGGCGTGCGGTGTTCAAGTTGGCCAATACACCCATTATGGCTGTTCACATTTGCTTTAAGGCAGTCAAACCTGTCGGCCAATTTTGGTGTCGATCACTGTCAGACAATGTTTGAGGTCCAAAAACATTGCTCAGATGTCAGGCTCTTGAGAGGAGCCTTCTACGCTCCCCTGACTAAGCTGCCGGTTATCCGTGATTCTATCATGTGCGCCGGCCTGCGCTGGTCAAACAAAAGCTTGGTCTGTTTTGCTTCAGCTTTATCCATTGTTGTAGCAAGAAGAGACACCTAGCAGGCTGTGGCTATGTGCTGTTGGGCACAGTAAGGAAACCAGGTATGAGTTCACTCCCCAACCAGGTCCCACCTCACCCCAGGCATGGTACACAAGGGGGCCACAAGCTGACCACACACTAAGCCCGAGCGGAGAGCCAAGCTATCAGTGGGGGACCACAGCGCCAACGATGGAGAAGAGAGTACTATTAATTTAGGCAATATCAGGCCCCACTATGCCCCAGTGGCACCCTGTCAGGGGGCACAAGCAGGCCAGCACAAGTCAAGGTGTTGAAGAACTCACTTTTTGGGACCAAGGGCCACCACAGGTCCAGACGCAAGCAGGAGGCCAATTATGGCCCAGCACTCCAGGCCCCCAGGGACCAGTCGCCAAAAATGGGGTAACACCAGCAGTGCAACAGGGGAGCAGTGGACTATCGACGAGGGAGCACTTAATCCACTGTAAACACGAGTCCCCCTGCTGTGAGCCAGCCGGAGCCACAGGGGCACATCAGCCCCCTGTGGACTCCCCTGCTTATCACCAGGCAAGGAATATCTGGCTCAGAGAAGACAGCCCATGCACAGGGACACATACATGAGTTTGTCGAGGGGCCTGCTGCCCCCCGGCCTCTCGCCGGCTAGCACTAGGTTTTTGCCAGCCGGCTCTGCTCCGCAACGCAGCCCTCACACTGCGGGCATCACATGGGGCAGCGACGCGGAGCACATCTCAGTTCCAGCGCACTGACCACAAGCCCTGACGAGTCTCCACTGAGCCACGCAGACTGGCACAGCTGCCCGGGCTTCACACGGGCTGCAGGCCAAATAGCACCCACACTTACAGTTGTACGGCTTCTTACTCCGCTCAAGTCCACTCCGCCGAGCGGGCCGCTCCTCAGTCTTCTCCTTGCCCCCAGGGCCTCTACTTCAGTGATGATGGGGCGACCCCCCGTGGGTCCTTCATAGCCCAAGTCCGTGCCCGATAGCAGGCGGCCACGCAACACCAAAAGGCTCCTGGCGTCCTTGGGACACCAGCAACCATATTCGACAGGCTCTGGTGGGCCGCCGCAGAGCAGGCAGCCCAACCTCCCCATCTCCAAATGTCAAGTGAGTCTCTACACTGCAGGGCTCCCGGCATCTGCACCTCATCCACTCAGTCTAGCGGAGCCTCCCTTCGCAGCAAGCCACAGCACACTACAGTGGCCTCTGTTTCTGCATCTCTGCTGCCGGCCTCCTCGTGCCAGGTCTCCGCATGCTTGTGCTCCAGCGTAAAGGGCAAATTTACATATCCTCCCTGCGTCACAGACCCGTCTTCACACTAACTCATTCATACAAGCATTCATTGGTGGGGCCCACATAACACCACCACTCATACGTCTCACTCTGAATCTGCACACAGAAGGAAAGAAGCGCTGGACATGTGGGGGGTACCTTATTACCTATATGGGAAAAATATTTACATTAAATTCATTATGTACATCTGCATCGATAGAATCCTAACTCTAACATCAAGGCACTCCACCACTTGGTCGACGGACCAATTAGTTGGACTGGTTGATGGTGATTTAGAAACAGCTAAAACACATTTAAAGCTTTGGAACCTTTAATCAATACCTTATTTAAAGAACCAAAAACTCATTTTCTGTTAATCAATGTTTAGTTTATCTAATTAATTCGCTTTAATTTGCATAATCAGTATTATAGTCAACACGGAATTCAAATTTGATTATTCAGCACAAATTATCATGACAATTATATTTACCTAAATCTTGTCCCAAAGTTATCCAAAGGACCAGGCAATCATGCAAGCAAATCGATCTACAGCCACCAACGTAAAGTTGGGACACCCTTCTGGAACGCACTAGTCTATATCCTCTTCTACAGTTCCCCTTTTATAGTAATTTCTAAAACAATCAGCAACAATTTCTAAAATCTAAGCACTCGGATTGGTTAAGCCCCTCAATTTTGGAATACTGGACACGATTCCCAGAGTTTTCTTGGTTCACATGGACTTGGATATGTCATCCTTTAGATTGTACAGTTCTCATGCGAAAGGGTCCAAAGTATCAATATGCAGACCTCTAAGGACAGGTTTCCATTGTCTTTTCTGTCATTCACACTAGTTGAGTTTTGGCTGTCCTCCACATTCCTATCCTTGACGAGGAACACTGTGCCCTGATCGGGGGACGCCTGGAGAAATTCAGAGCCATCCGAGTCTGCGCAGTAGACATCGCGCTCACACGACGGTGGCCAATTCCGAACTCCATTTTGAATATCATGGCCTAGTAGGCCCGAATGCCAACTTAAGCAAAACAAACATAAAAAGTAATTAATATACGGAAATGAAGATTCTAATGTTTAAACCCACACTAACCCCTTTATATATTAGTATTTTCCTAGCTTATAGGAACATTTAAAGCAATAATGCTCACCATTTCGCTATACCAGGAACGCAAAACCATTACAAAAAACCATTACAAAGCAACATAATTCATGCAATTTTCTATATCAACACATTCTACCGTTAATATGCGTAACACAGTTAGTCATTAGAGTTATTTGCCATGCCATTAGCATTTAGTCCCACGTGTAATTCGTGTTTATTAAGGTGTAATGTTGATTAGTGATACCACTGCAAACAATTACTACAGGTTAATATTTAAATTGATTACGTAATTAGTGTTTTCATGCAAAATAGAGAAGGTATACAAATTTTTCGTTTTACCTGCTCCACCAATCCCCCCTTTGGTGATTTTTAATATCACCACAAATCTAGAAAAGATTCATGATACTCATATAACTAGATTGATAGACAGAACTGATCTGTATAAGGATAGGTCTATAACAGATTATTCTAATAATGTTTTTCCAAAGTTATTGTATGAATATGTAAAAACTATGGACATTGGAGATTGTTATGTTTGCATGCAATTACTTGCATCGGTGTCTGAAGGTGTTACATATCACCACCTTCCTGTGGCATATGGAATAACCTGTAATGTGTTGGCAAATTTGTTTTTATAAAACAGGGAAATATGGCTCTCATGGCAACCATATCGGTATTTACCAGAAAGAACCTTCCAGCAGTGCTTGTCGATTAGCGATCCACTACTGTAGACAATTTTCTAATTTTATGTGCATTCAGAGATATTCCAATGGCTGGTATCAGTGCTCCAAAAATAACCCCTACAATTTCCGACCAACTTTCCCTCCTCCTACGTGTTAGTTGTCTACCTATCTCATGCGCACCATCCTTTCCCCTTCCCAAATGAAATATCTTTGGAAAGACCAGGCCTAGGTAACATGTGCCATACCAATGGTCCGGCAACCGATAATAAGCTTTGTTCCTGCAGATAAAATATAATCCAGGGAATACCGGATCGTTCCCTCCTTTAAATCCCCATCCTCCCATGATTCTATACGTATCATGGCATTCACTCGCACCTATAAAATAATTATCATACACAGTTTCATTTCTTCTGATACACAATTTTCCTCTCTGAGGCCAATCTAAAGCCATTGCGGGACTTGTTTCTCCCTTTAAGTGTTTTTCCTTTTCTACGTCCCAAACTGTCTTCTCTCCTTTTCCCTCAGGTATCTTTCTTTGCATCTTGATTCTCCTCTCTTCCACCATGTCCAAGAAGGTCTTTTCTTCCTTCTTTAGACTACAAGTAAGATTATTCTTAAACACTGCTTCTAATGTCAATTCCCTAGTTTCTAAGAAATATTCACCTAAAGTCTTACCAGGTTTTATCTTATTCAATTCAGGAACTACAGGTACTTGTGAGAAAATGTTATCTACGTCAGAGAAATAGTATTCTAATTTCCCTGTTTTATAAAAACAAATTTGCCAACACATTACAGGTTATTCCATATGCCACAGGAAGGTGGTGATATGTAACACCTTCAGACACCGATGCAAGTAATTGCATGCAAACATAACAATCTCCAACGTCCATAGTTTTTACATATTCATACAATAACTTTGAAAAAACATTATTAGAATAATCTGTTATAGACCTATCCTTATGCAGATCAGTTCTGTCTATCAATCTAGTTATATGAGTATCATGAATCTTTTCTATATTAGCATTGTTCTCTGTATGACCCTCTACCTTTTCGAATGTTACTTTAAATGAAATTATTAAAGCCAATGCACTCCACAGAAGCATTAGTAATCCTGTACAACAACAACACACTTTGCACCATCTTCGAAGGAACACACACGTAGATTTTCTACCTTCTGTGTTTGCCATTTCGGAAATGACCAGTGTCTTTTGACTTAGCCTCTTTTATTCACAACTCATTTTGTCTAAACCCAAGGCTCTAAGCGCCTACTTGGTTCTCTTTGGTTATAGGTCTTATCCGGTAATTCAATCTCTCTGTATCTCCTTTTGCCACTTCAGTCTGGCAATTGATTGTCTTTGTTCTTGGTTTCACAATCTTGATTCAGAATTTCCTGAACATCCGTTTCTTCTCCGATATCGGACAAGATAACTCTCAGGATTTCTGACTCTTCTTCCTCTTCAACCACTTCCGGTACAGTCACACCTAGACTTTCTTGGCTGTCTGCTTCCTCTTGTACTTCAGGAAGTGCCACATACGTCCACTGTGGTGACTTATACTTCTGGTTGGGTCTCTTAATTCGTTTTTCTTTCTTCAATTGTGTCAGATCAAGGTCTTCTGATTTTTCTTGACTAGACACCTCATTCACTTGTTCTGCTTTGGCTGGTTTCACTCTAGTTAATCGATACCTTAGTCTATTCATTTTATTTCGCCAAATTTCCTCTTTTGCTGGCCTTTTCAACTTATTTCCCTTTTCACCTCACTCGGTTTTCCAAGCCCTCTTCCTAAGACTCGTCCTTCTCGTGCTTCTCCTTCACTTTCTTCGGATTCGGTCTCAGGGTGACTTTTACCTTCCTTCGACTTTTCTTCTACAACTTCCTATTCCCTGTCTACAGTTGTCCCTCCTTGTGTTTCTTCCACTCAATCTTCCTGCTGACTAACTGTCCCTTCTTCTACCTGGATGTGTGTTTTCCCTACGCCTCCTCGGGGGTCTTCCGCAACAATCTTACCCTCACTCTCTGTATCTAATTCCTCACCTTCTATTCTATGAACTCAGGTGGAATCTCTCTCGTATTTGCATGTGGAGCTTCTTTATCAAGGATTTCTTTGACAGTTTCTTCAATATTTTCGTTTACCTTTTCCTGTACTCTTACCTGTTCAGTATCTGACTCGGAGCTAGTATCAGAAATCTCCAATCGTCTTCTCAATGGCAAATTCTCTGGTTCTGTAACTTGGCTTGGTTCCAACTCTCCTCTTCTTGGAGTTGGTCTGGTTCTGGTTTCTTCGGATTCTGACTCAGAACTGGTATCTGATTCTCCCAGATATTCTTCTTCAGGTCTACCTGCAGGACTCGGGATTCGGAGAGTATGACTCGCATGAATCCAATTCTTTACTCTGGCACATTTCACAGCCGTCGTCGTGGTCAAAATCACTTGGCGTGGCTTTCCCCAACGTGGGACCAGACAATTTCTTCTTCTATGCACTTTGATTCTCACCCAGTCTCCTGGACTCAAATCATGAGCTGGCTTCTTTTCAAGGGTGGTTGCATTTGATCCAACCTGATGAAACACAGAATGAACTGAATCAGCCAACCCCTTGCAATAATCCAACACAAAGTCATCAGATATAGGCAGTAGTTTGTTGACAGGAATGAAAACATGTCTCATCGCAATTTCATGGGGACTCAGACGAGTATTTCTATCAGGAATAGATTTAATAGTCATGAGCACTAGAGGCAAGACATTGGGCCATTTTAAACCTGTGACCAAACACATCTTTCCCAATCTGTTTTTAATGGTGCCATTCATTTGTTCCACAACTCCAGAAGCCTCTGGACGGTAGGCACAATGCAGTTTCTGTTGTACATTCAATGCTTCCGAAATCAATTTTATGATTTCATTCTCAAAATGTTTTCCTCTATCTGACTCGATCGTAACTGGGAAACCAAATCTAGGAATAAACTCTCCCAATAGGAGTTTTGCTACTGTAACCCCATCACTCCTTCTGGTTGGGTACGTCTCTACCCATCCTTTTGTTCCCAAGCTCACCACTGTTTTTCTTCCTGGATTGTGTTGCTGACATATGAGACATCTTTGACAAAGGCTCTCAGCTACAAGCCGAAACTTGGCATTATACCATGTCTGTTTGAAAAGTCTGATCATAGCATCCATTCCTACATGTGCCTGTCCATGGTACATCCGTGCCATGGTAGAGACCATGCTATCAGGCATGACTGGTCTTCCATCCTGATAAACCTAAACTCGGTCAGCCTCTCGGGGTGCGCATCCTGATTTTATCCACTGTTTCTTTTCCTCATCTCCTGCCTCTTCCTGTAACTGCCTCACCTCTTCCCAAGTACTCACAGTGTTAGTAAAATGTAAGGGACATGAGTACATTTCCTTTTCCCTGTTTCGATTGACTGAGTTCTGGTTGCGCGCACAATATTGCACTATGTCATTTGCGAATTCATTCCCAGCCGATACGTAATCAGCACTCTTCGAATGGGCTGCACATTTAACTACTGCCAATTGTTTAGGCAGCTGTATCACCTCAAGCAGCTTCCCAACCACTTCAGCATTCCTTATAGGAGTTCCACTCGATGTCACGAATCCTCTTTTGGACCAGATTTGCCCAAAGTCATGCACAACTCCGAATCCATACTGACTATCAGTAATGACAGTGACTCTCAGATTCTTTCCCAATTTGCATGCTCTTGTTAACACAAACAGTTCAGCAACCTGAGCTGATTTCACTCCTCTCAGCCAAGACACCTCCAATACAGCCGCTACAGTACACACTGCGTATGCTGCACTCAAAATTCCTTCTTTGGTTCTCAAACATGACCCATCCACAAACATCACATAGTCACTTTCTTTCAGAAGCACATCTTTTATGTCAGGACGCAGTTTGGTGCAAAAGCCAAGCACTTCCAAACAATCATGATCCACGTCATCCTTCACTTCCACATTTACAGCATCAGGCAACAACGTTGAGGGGTTTACATTGAGACACCTCACAAGGCTCACATTCGTTGCACCCAAAATGACTTTCTCATACTTAGTTAGACGACTATGCGTCATAAATTGGGTGCGGCTCCTTGTTAAAAGGATCGCCACATCATGAGGTACAAACACTCTCACAGGATATCCCATCACAATTCCTTCACTCTGCTCCAAGCTCTTACAGGTAGCAGCCACTGCTTTCAAACAACCAGGCAATGCCACAGCTACAGGATCTAGTACAGCCGAGAAATATGCAATTGGTCGTCTCAATTTTCCATGTTTCTGTACTAGCACAGAACGTGCACATCCATCTCTCTCACTGCAATAGAGCTCAAACTCTTTTTCATAGTCAGGCATTCCAAGAGCCGGAGCTTCACACAAGCTGTCTCTTAATTGTTTAAAAGCCTTCAACTCTTCCTTGTTAAATTCAAGGGGTTCTTTTACATCACTCTTCGTCAATCGCACCAAAGGTTTTGCAATCAGTGAAAAGTTGCTGATCCACTGACGGCAGTATCTCATTCCCTTTATTATTCTGATCCTGTCTGCAGTCACTTTTCTCAACCCTTCTCAATTTTATGGCCTAAATATTGTACTTCCTTTTTGCAAAATTGTAATTTCGATGGGGATACTTTAAGTCCTCCATCCGCCAAATGATTCAGTAACGCAACGGTATCTACCACACAGGCTTCTCGGGTTCTCGATGCCACCAGTAGGTCATCGATGTATTGAACTAGTACTGAGCTTTCGGGCATTTTTAAACCTTCCAGGGATTTCTTTAGAATCTGATTAAATATCGATGGACTTTCTGTATACCCCTGAGGGATTCGGCACCATGCCAAAGTACGTTCGCCGAACCGGAACGCAAAAATCTGTTGGCTGTCAGGGTGCAATGGGATGGAAAAGAAAGCATGACACAGGTCAATGACTGTGTACCATTCTGCATCATGAGGAATCTGATATAGGATCACTGAAGAGTTTGGTACAATGGGACAACATGGTACAACAATTTTATTCACTTTTCTCAGGTCTTGTACTATCCTGAAAGTTCCGTTAGGCTTTTTCAGACCCATGATTGGTGAATTACATGGACTACTCATTATCTCTCTCAAAATACCTTGTTCAATCATTTTGTCTATTATAGGAGTCACTCCTGCAATTATTTCGGGTGTCAATTTATACTGAGGGATATTTGGGTAGCTTATTCCTTCTTTTACAGTTATCTTTACAGGGTCTACGTTTCTCATCAATCCCATATCTTCTCCTGTGAAATCCCATACCTCGGGTTTCACTGTTTTCTTCAGTTCCTGAGGCAACTCTTCTGGGTCAAATACAACAAATGCCTCAGTAACTTCGGGTTCCATATTGGTCATTTTCATTTTATACAGTACATCCTCATCAGGAGTTTCAAAAGCTATGCCATCCGGAGTACAGAAAATCGTGCAATTCATTTTACAAAACAAATCCCTCCCTAATAAATTTACAAGGCTGGTATCGCACACGACAAAGCGGTGCATGTCAGAAAATTTCCCTATTTTAACTTTAACTGGTTCAGTAAGATACGTTTTTATCTGTCTGTTTGAGACTCCAACTACTTGGATTGTGTCATCCGAGAGAGGAAGATTTTTTACGTCAGCTGATCTAACAGTTGAACGAGTAGCACCAGTATCTACTAGGACAGTAATATTTTCATCATTTACCTTTCCGTCCACAAAAGGGCCTGTCTGGTCTACCTTTAGAGTTGTGTCAAGTACGCACTCTTCTTCCTCTCCTCGGCACCGTCAATAACTCTCTTCTGACTCACTCTCATCGCGTTGCAGCCAATACTGCGAAACAGCACTAGCACGCATTAGCTTTGTTACCTGTTCCTCGGTGTGGAATCCTGTCTCATTACTGTATTTCTGAGGGTTTACGCTCTGTGGAAAAGGTGGCTTTGGCACCTGACACTGTTGGGCAACAACCTGCTGCTGTCGCTGTGGTTGACAACTCACCTCATTCTGCACCTGTGGATTCAATGATGCATTATCGCCATTAGCACTTGGGGGCAATTTACACTCGGATTTCCAATGCCCTACCTTCCTGCAGTTATGACATGGCCACTTCTTTTTGGCTTCGTCTAGACTAATCTGTCCCTTTCCTTTTCCAATATTAGGTTTTTATCTCACATGGCCCATGCCATTTGATTGTTCAATCAGTTGGGCTTCCTACCTTTCCGCTACCTTAACCTGAGCCCACATGGCCTTCTCTTTTAGCTTGCGTTGCTTTGCTTCAATTTCGTCACGAAAATATTTCGCATGTCTCAGTACTTCATCTATCTTTTTATTTTGCCAATCCACTGTATGCTTACCTCAGGTCTCAACCCATACACATATCGATATACAAAATGACTTAAATCCTTCTCACTTAATTTCTCATCAGCACTGTATTGCTTAAAAGCCAATAGCAATCTCTCAGAATAGGCATGTGCAGATTATTTTACTTCCTTGTGAGTTCTATCAATTTTCACCCAATCAGTTTCTTTCGGAGGTACCTTATTTTTCAGAAAAGCAATTACCTGCTCATACTTTCTCATTACTTCTGGATCAGGGTCACCTGTTTTAGGATCCCAAGGATCTTTTCCGAAACCACCTACTTTTCCATCTATCTACATCACCCCATTTCCTTAGCAATGCAATCAGTTCTTTAATTTGAGTTAATCTTCCTGCAGTATTCAAGTTCGCAATAACTTTTTCAGAGAAATCTACTCTATATGGTTTCTGTAATGATTTTATTTTCTCAAAATCAATGCCCATTTCACTCGCCACTTCTTCCAATTTTTCATGCAAACATCTCGCTCTCCAAGTTACACTTTTACAAAGAAACATTAATTCCTCGTCCTGATATGCTTTTAATTTTTCAGTTTGAATAGTCCCTACTATTAATTCCTCCAAAGTTATTTTTAATTTTGCCACATCTAAAAGTTGAGGTTCTGTATCTTTTCGCTGTAAACTCCTTAACCAATCGCTTAATTCATCTGAAGTGGAACATACAGGCATTATTTCATTTTTTAATCGCTCTATACTTCTTTCTGGGGTCTTTGGTGCCGATTCTGTTGTCATCAGCGTTTTACTTGCTGGACTTTGATTTGCGGTCAGATTTTTAGGAGTACTTAACCCTGAGGTTTCTACTAATTTTCCCCATGGATTTTCTCCCGAATCTCTTTTTCCCGTCTCAATTTGTTTATCACCATTGTAAGGAATCGTTAAACAATGCTCGCTATCCTTCTGTTTATTAAAGATAGGCATCACTGGGCCTATAGTTACAGGAACAGTTACGGCTTCCATATTTTTGGTCACTTCCCTAATTTTCTCTGTTAATTCCAGAGTAGATTTAGCCAACATAGCTGAATTCTCATTTATCATCCTAACAGGTTGTGCTGTTTCAGAGTCTCTAAATTGATTATTTTTCCCTATATCAGGTTGCGTTTGCTCAAAAGTTTTATTTCGCAATGTTTCTTTTACTGGCGCACTCGGCGTCAGCAACATGGAGTTTGGTTGATACGGGGGAGGATTTTTATAAAACATGTCCTCAAGCACATCATCCTCAGAATCATTCACACCATACTTGTAACCTTCTGAGCCTGTATTGTTTCTCTTCTCTGTACACTTTCTACCACTAGTCTCTTCAGCGTTTCTCAAAGGGAACATCCCATCAGCCATGTTTGCACTCCGCCATCTCCTCATCCTGTCATCATGACTTTCCTGTCCACACGGTGTACCAAACATGTAATTATACCTTCCGCCACTCCGATGTCGTTCTCTTTCGTACATCTCATCTTCCCATTCCGTTAAAGCTTCAAACTGAGTTGGTCTAGGTCTCGGTTCTAATCTCATCATCCTTTCTCTTAAGTTCCTTAATACAGCTGAACTAAATGAACCACTTTCTGGAAATTCTAGAACTCCATCTTCTTTAGTATACTTTGCCCAATTATCTAGCCAAATACATGTATGGTACCCATATTTCGCTACCATAAAAGATGCGGGCGATTTCGGTGGCGGAAGTAGCTGTCCTTCCCTAGTCACTACTGGCTCATCCTTTTTAAATAGGTTCTTGATTTTTCTAAACCAGGACTTTTTCTCTTTCTCTGGTGGATCGTAATACATAATTTTTCTTATTCTTCAAACTCGAACCGCTAGATTTCCTGAATCGCTTTTCTATAACTATTCTGTTTGCTGTCCAATCGTAGCACGACTCACACTAACGCACCAATCAGGAGCATCTACGTTACACTGAAATTCTCCACTCCTAGCGCGGCATGCCCTAGCGCACCAATCTGTGAAACTTCGTCTCTCAATGGCTGGCCAATCCCAGCGCGGTCTTTCTGACGTCAGCTTTTCTCGCTACTCCTTTACAAAATGTATCTGCAAACTTTTCTTACGTTTTCTTCAATCAAATCGGTTAGTAACGACATGAAAACACCACTATTGCCTGTTTCGCTAAACCAAAGAGATAGCTTTGTCCAATTACACAAGAATTCTGTATTTCTCGAGAGCAGCGCTTACCTCTGCCCTTCCACAGAATTATTCAGTTTTCGCCGATAAAGTAGTACTTCCCTCTACCTTACCCTTCTAACAAGCAAAAAGGCTAACCGTTTCTCTGGGGATAAAACACATGTGGAGACTACACTGTTCCTGAGAATAAAGGCCAGAGTTTCACGAGAAAACCTGTTGCTATCGCACTCACGCACTTTCACACAGAAATGTCCCTAACAATAACACACGACGATGTTACCAAATCGAACCCAGACACTGCGTCGAGCGACTTCACTTGCCACACGTTTTCCCCATGTACCTACAGGGCATCCAGACAATACACAGTGCGACTTCACTTGCCACACGTTTTCTCCGTATACCTACAGGGCATCCACCTTCCTACATCCCGGAAGTCTTCAAAAACAACATAAAACGCGACGAGACTCAACATAGAATGTTAGTACATAAATCAATAATCAATCATCAATAATCAATACTCAAATCAATAATCATCATCATCATCAATCTTTATTTCAACATAAGTCATAAAAGTATTTATACAATTAACATTAAAAAAACAGTAAAATTAATAGAAATATAAGAGACCATAAAACATTGTACAATAGATGAAAAGGAAATAGTGCAATATAGAAGTACCAGTTATTACAACTACATAAAAATAACAAGAGTCAAATCAATAATCACCAAACCAAGCAATAAAACCATAACTCTGCTACCAGAAAACTGCTCCAGCGGAAAGGGCAAATTTACATATCCTCCCTGCGTCACAGACCCGTCATCACACTAACTCATTCATACACGCATTCATTGGTGGGGCCCATAACACCAACACTCATACGTCTCACTCTGAATCTGCACACAGGAGGAAAGAAGCGCTGGACATGTGGGGGTACCTTATTACCTACAGGGAAAAATATTTACATTAAATACATTATGTACATCTGCATCAATAGAATCCTAACTCTAACATCAAGGCACTCCACCACTTGGTCGACGGACCAATTAGTTGGACTGGTTGATGGTGATTTAGAACCAGCTAAAACACATTTAAAGCTTCTGAACCTTTAATCAATACCTTATGTAAAGAACCACAAACTCATTTTCTGTTAATCAATGTTTAGTTTATCTAATTAATTCGCTTTCATTTGCATAATCAGTATTATAGTCAACATGGAATTCAAATTTGATTATTCGGCACAAATTATCATGACAATTATATTGACCTAAATCTTGATATCGGTGACCATTTCTTAAACGCTGTTAACCCTGCATAAATCAAATCCCTTCGGGTGAAATCGTCCAATCGAATTCAGGCTAATACCCAAATAAGTCCGGGAAAAGTTATTTTTCGCTTGGCATGACACAGTCCCAAAGTTATCCAAAGGACCAGGCAATCGTGCAAGCAAATCGATTTACAGCCACCAACGCAAAGTCGGGACACCCTTCTGGAACGCACTAGTCTATACCCACTTCTACAGTTCCCCTTTTATAGTAATTTCTAAAACAATCAGCAACAATTTCTAAAATCTAAGCACTCGGATTGGTTAAGCCCCTCAATTTTGTAATACTGGACACGATTCCCAGAGTTTTCTTGGTTCACATGGACTTGGATATGTCATCCTTTAGATTGTACAATTCTCATGCGAAAGGGTCCGAAGTATCAATATGCAGTCCTCTAAGGACTGGTTTCCATTGTCTTTTCTGTCATTCACACTAGTTGATTTTTGGCAGTCCGCCACGTTCCTATCCTTGACGATGAACACTGTGCCCTGATCGGGGGACGCCTGGAGATCTTCAGAGGCACCCGAGTCTGCGCAGTAGACATCGTGCTCACACGACAGTGGCCACTTCCAAACTCCATTTTAAATATCATGGCCTAGTAGGCCCGAATGCCAACTTAAGCAAAACAAACATAAAAAGTAATTAATATAAGGAAATGAAGATTCTAATGTTTAAACCCACACTAACCCCTTTATATATTAGTATTTTCCTAGCTTATAGCATCATTTAGAGCTATAATACTCACCATTTCGCTATACCAGGAACGCAAAACCATTACAAAGCAACATAATTCATGCAATTTTCTATATCAACACATTCTACCGTCAATATGCGTTACACAGATAGGGCCCGATTCACAGAACTAACTTAAGACAAAATCCTAAACTTACTACTTTTGGTATTCACAGAAGATAGGATTTTGTCTTAAGTTTGTCTTAAGACAAACTTAAGACAGACTTAAGACAGACTTAAGACAGACTTAAGACAAACTTAAGACAGACTTAAGACAAACTTAAGACAGACTTAAGACAGACTTAAGACAGATTTAAGTTAGGATTTTGTCTTAAGTTTGTCTTACGTTTGTCTTAAGTCTGTCTTAAGTTTGTCTTAAGTTTGTCTTAAGGCAGTCTTAAGTCTGTCTTAAGTTTGTCTTAAGTCTGTCTTAAGTCTGTCTTAAGTCTGTCTTAAGTTTGTCTTAAGACAAACTTAAGACAAAATCCTAACTTCTGTGAATACCAAAGTAGTAAGTTTAGGATTTTGTCTTAAGTTAATTCTGTGAATCGAGCCCTTAGTCATTAGAGTTATTTGCCATGCCATTAGCATTTAGTCCCACGTGTAATTCGTGTTTATTAAGGTGTAATGTTGATTAGTGATACCACTGCAAACAATTAATACAGGTTAATATTTAAATTGATTACGTAATTAGTGTTTTCATGCAAAATAGAGACGTATACACATTTTTAGTTTTACCTGCTCCACCACTTGCTCCTCCACCAGACTGCAGGCAGTCCCAAACCGACAATCGCTGACTAGGCGCTCACCAGCACATAAAATGAAAGGGCCCTAGAGAAGAGCAGGACCAGCTGCACATGGGCGTCGATGGGTGAGCTCTAATACATATATTAATTGTATTATAAACTCTTTGGTTGATAACTGTATCCACTCTATATTATACTTGCCAACTTGTTGGTAATTATGTTATGCCATGTTTAGAATGTTGATCCAGTATTTATATGATGTCATAGAACGTTGTCGGCATTCTTTGCTTCCACTTTGACTTGTAAGCCTTGTTTTATCGCGTCTGCTCGCAGGCCTCAATTTATCAATAAGTCGTTTTACTTTAACTCCCCCCCCCCCGCGCACATGCTGGGTACTTGACAGAGTTCACAGTGGTCACTATAGTGACCTCATGTCTAATGTTATGAGTGTAGGTCTACCAGGGCTGTCTCAAATCAACTGCACTACTTGAGGTCCTCACAAGCTCCACAACCCGTCTGTGTGTGCCTTCTGGGGATGCTGAGCTCTATACCTGTAATTAACCCTCTGTCTCTGCAGTTTAATCACCCAGCAATCTAACGCAGTTAAGCAAGACATCGCCCTGCTTAACATAAGTCATGTTCATTTCAATCGCTCAGTCTTACCAAATGAACCCAGAGATCCAAACTCTATAGAAACTCACACAATCACCTGTCCACACATAAGTGTCTCCGAAATCACATTCATAGGACACACAGGAGAAGACAACCAAATGAATAATCGCATATTCTGCCAAAGACAAACGATAGACCATGGCACTTAAATAATGTAATTTCATAAGAATATTTCAAGTGCAAATAATAGCAACTATAAACTAATATGAGCAAACTAAAAAAAAGTGTATGCAAAATGTTTTCAGCTTTAAAGGATGCTCTACTGTGGTGGAAGAGGAAGCAGAAATCAAATACTGTTCTCTAGAATAGGCAAGTGCACCAGGAGGACCCGGGTCTCACTGAGGGTCCTATGGTGAGCACCATGCTGCATTCAGGTTGACACACTTCCACCTAATATTTTGTAAATTCTGCCATGATGCTCACCACAAACACAGTCTTTGTAAATTTTCCAATCCTTGTGCCAGAGTCAACACTTGATACTCTTGCATGTTTGTTCTCTTCACACGTTTGTAAAAGAATCAACATCTTGTCTGCCAGTAAACGCTTCTCAATTCATCAGCATACCACATCAAAAACCCATACTTCTGCTTGTTTAGCATATGTTACAGACTCACATCTTCTAAATGATTTTCCTAAGTTCTTTCCACACAATGCTCAGGTGCTGGAATGCTCTCATTGCAGACACCTTGCTGGGGAGGACATACATGTCCAAGTGTGAGGATTGACACAGATGTTGGACTCACACCAAGTCTCTGTGTCTTGCAGATGTTTCAGGGATCAAAACTGGGCTCTTTGGATCTGGCTCACTGAGTTAATAAAGGTGGCAGGACAACAGCATCTAGGTCTGTGCTTGGCATGTTTGGTAGCACATCCTTTGTATTCAGGTTCAACAACAACATTCCATGGTTCGATATGCTGTAGCCAAGTTCCTCCATTGTGCTCCAAAACTTCTACTTCTTTGCCATATCTGACTGACACTACAAAGCATAACTAATTTCCCTTCACACTGCGGGTATGGTCTATTGTGACCGTAGCGTCAATCGTAACGCTAAATCGAGTATTTGTTGCTGAACCTACAAGTACACGTTTTTGTGCTCTAAACCTTTACAACTTTATGCCCTGATGAAGTTCTATTTATTGGAACGAAACGCGTTGGCTGTTGTCCTGTATGTATCTACCATTATATGAAGACGAATAAAGGATTTTCTTGAAATATGATGGCCTCTTTGGATATGTGACTTCATTCCTGGTGCTGCCTCCACTCTTCTTCAAAAGTTTATTCCTGGGCTTCCCAGTAGGACCTTTCTGCAGCAGGTCTTGGAGACGTTTAGCACAGGACGTTTTGAGTTATGGAACTCTAGTATTGATGTGCTCAACATCAGTCGGCTGTGGGATCTTGTTTTTGTTTAAATAAGGTAGCAACGTGCCTTAAAATTTAGTCATTCTTGAGTGAGGAACATCCAGTCATCAGGCTGTACTTACAGGCTGTTCATACTTCTCCACTGCTTCTTCTGCCTTTTCAAGCATGTATCCAAGGTCTCCGGTCTTTTCCTCCTGCATTGTCTCTACATAGCGCTTGTCAGAAATCCTCAGCTCTCCCAAACTCCCCTCCACTATATTCTCCTGCACACTGCTGTCAACATATCATTGGCTCCACACTCCAACTGTGGTCCTGCAGCTGCAGGAACAGATTCAACACTCCTTGAAGGATAAGGATATGGCAATCGTAGAGTGCTCTGAGTTGACACACGGTTTGCAGGTGCTGGACACTCTTCATTGATCGAGGGTAGCTGGGCAGGGGTGAAATGGGCTTCTGTTTTCTCTTTTGAGTCAACATTAAGGTTGCATCTCTGGCACTGAGAACACATATGGTTGATTCCCAGTCACATATGCACTCATACCATTAGGTAAAAGGGTGTCATAGTGTACAAAGTTACCAAGTAATTATTTGTTTAATTTACTCTCCTTGTTACAGAGTCCCCCATTCACAGCATCTCTTATGTCTCTCATTGTCGCCTCCTCCTGATCAATAGAGGCTAGTCCTACATATAATTTCCCAATTATTCTGCCTTTAAGCTGTCAAGTAGCTCCATATCTGGCTTGAGGAGTAAATGGTCCAAAACGTGTTTGTTTTCGTGGCATTCTGGTACCTTCATTCCTGCATTTATAGTGGATAAAACAAAACTAGAAGTACCAACATCTACAGGTACCAAGATAGAGGCATCCATAGCACTCTCAAAACATATATCTTGGTTTTTAACATGCACTGGCCTCCATGTACTAGACTACATATTGTCCTGGGACTGGATTATCATCATATCTCTGGATTTAGGCAGGCTGGTGTGGCCCACGGTGCTGGCCATTCAGCAAATCTGTTATAAACTAAGCTGGTCTTTGCAAGTTAAAAAACAATGCTTATTAGACAGAATTTAACGCTGTCAGCCAGTCAGTCCTAAATGCAGAAGGCTGAATAAGTGGCTGACAAATATTCTACATCAATATGTTAAAAAACGAACGCTCTAAATGTCCTCATATTGAGGCAATAAAACAAATGATAAAAAAGACTACGTTTAATTAAATACACGTCTTTTACTAAGGGCACTAGTGCAAATGTATTCCTTCAGTTGTGTTTTTAAGGTTCCTTTGGAATCGAAATGAACTACTCACAAATTAAAATGAATTTCACAGGTCTCTATGAACATGGAACATCTGCCACACTGGACTTTTTGGCATCTTGTATCTTCTTCCCAATGGCACCAGTTTCTCTGTAATACTTTTCTTCCTTCCATTTATCATCAACTGTTGCTCCCCAAAACACATGTCCTTCACCACTTCCTCGCCTTGCACACACAACTGATATTCCAACTTGACCATGTTGCTCATTATTTTCTCAATTCTCCTATCTGTTATATACTGACATTTTATTCTCAAGAAGACATGGTTTCCTTATGCTACCCACTCTCCTTTCTTCCACCTACTCCCTTTTGTTCTTATAAATTTTCCATAACACATCAGAATCACTCTCAATTTCACCAACCATACTTCCAGACAACCCTATTGGTGATAACCTCATGTTTGCTTTACACAGCAGCTCAGGCTGCGGCACGTGCCATACTAATGGGTGACAGTGCGATATTCTCACAACCATGCTCTCAAAACCTTCTTCTGGGTATTAACTCAACAGAGCCGCACACCTGCAGAAGATACAATGCAGCACACAAATCACCCACATCAAGCAAACATTTCTTTAGATTATTGTCAAAAAACAGAATCCAATTGTCTGTATTCGTTTCCTGTGGTTAATCCTCAGTGGCATACACAGACCTCATTTCAATTAGTTATCAAACAGCTTGAAGTGCCAGACTTCCCTTCTGTTTTTATCAAACTCTTAATGGCATTCTTTGAAGCAACGCCTTTCAAAACCGTACGCAGTAATGAGTAGGAATGTGGCCTCATAAAATGTTGGGTCATTTATTATTCTTGGCCCAAGGCTTGCAAAAATCTATTTTATTTATATTTTGATTCGAGGTTTGTGGATTACAAGCAAAAAGAACATGCAGATAAAGATATTCCTTTTCCATACCAATACTTACACCATTTTTAAGGATTTCCTGTTGATCCTTTCCTACTACATTCATATTATTTTTGACAGAAGTAATCTTAAGGCTCTGTTCCATAGCAAAAAATCCCCCAAAAGAAAGCACTTGTGTTGCAGACCGCTCAGTGTCTGGTCTATTGAGACAATATTCTTTGTGTGCATTATGAACTTCAAGGCATAATCCTCAGTTTAGTAAAATAATTCCACCTTTTTGCCATGTAGAATGGAAGACTTTTACAATGCACAAAAGGTCAGCGACGTACAGTTCTGCAAGCCATTATAAGTTTCAATCTTTTGAGTGTAGTCATTACTTGTTCCCAACATAACTTCAAACCTAGGTATCATTAAAAAGTGCCTTTATCAAGTGCAGTAGAGTTTCTGGAATACCCTCGTTTTTAAGGTTTTCCCATAAAATGCATCTATGAACCACTGTGCAACCTGTGCAAACATCTATACAAGACAGTGCTTAAAGACAAATAAAAAGCTTCTTTCTTACTTATGACACACTTTTCAATGAATTGATCTAAAGTTTAAAACATTATCCTTAGATGCGGATCTAAGCCAAAGGACTGTTCCGTCTTCAAGGTTTTAAAGATAGCCTAACACCCAGTACTTAAGATCCCACATGAGATCTAAACAGCAACACCAACATTCAAGGGCATCATGTGAGGGTGATGATGGCAAATAGCTGCAAATCGTGCAGAAAATTTCTTCTAAGCAAAAATAAAAATATAGTTTTTTTGTTTTCATTTGATATATCACAGGCAATTATCTCTACCCATGTAAATAGTGCAAAAGTGAAAAGAAGGAAAGTGTCAGGATTTGTGGTACCCTCAAGGAACACAACAGACAATCCCAATCGTCCACCCTTTCCAGTCAATATACTGAATAGTAACACCGCAATTAGGAACCAAGTAAAGAATGGATGAAAAGTGTAAGAATTCGTAGACACTGGTTCAAAAAGGCCCCATCAGCAGCCTCAGATCGTCATAGATGATATAGAAAATCTTTTGATGAACAAATAGACAAATGCACACCAGGATGGCATTCGCTACGTACCTCTCACTTGCCTCAAGAAGAAGTGACCAGCACTGTGGAGATGATGTGGGGGCCAGGCAGCAGCTGGAGAACAGCAACAGGACACCCAATGCTCAGGTAAGGAGTGAGGAGGCTGAAAAGGTTGAGTCGAATCTCTCCTTAATGTATTGCAATCTTGTGAAAATTATTTTCTTTGTCGTATGCTGGCTGCACCAAGATCTACCTCCACATATCTCTTGCATAAAGAGTTGGATGTATCATATGTCGCCAACCTAATTCAAGTAAGAGCGCTGTGCTTTTGGCATAGCATTTGGTGCAAGAAGGGGCCAAAGTTCACAAGGGACAATATTAAGGATTGTCTAGATTTGGAAGATACTAACAAAATCACATGGCAACCTATTAAAGAATATTGATAAAGATCTATCTGTAAAAAAATCCCACAGCCATTTTGCAACTTGCTAAAAGTGAAATAAAAAAAATGGATATGGAAAAACTAAGCCAAAGAAGAGCCAGCAGAGATGAGGAAAAAACAAGCGTATTAAGATATATTGCTAGCATTGAGCCGACTGGTCTACCAAATTATCTGGTTAAAGTTACAAATACCCAAGATAGATTTTATATGACAAGGATGCGTCTGGGCACAGTCCATGAACTGGTGACTTTCCCAAAACTCGAAATCACAGAAAATAGTGCATAAATGTCCATGTGATGGGAAAGCAAATCAGTCCACGATGCACTTTATGCTGTTTTGCACGTTTTACCAAGATATCAGAAAGACATTTTTACAGACAATTTTTACTGTACAAAATTATTCTTTTATAAGGATGCTATGAAATTCATTTGTACCCTTAATAATGAATTAGCCTGTCTTGCTGTTGCTGGTTTTAAAGACGGGCCATGCAAAGAAGGAAATCCCTTGTACACCAATTAGTTTATGCAGCAGACTGAAGGATTACCCATGGCCGAAAAACAATAATGTTAATTGGGATAACAAGGTGATTTGTACAGAGTTTTAGCTGTATATACCATGCATCATATTATAATAATTGATAATACTTTTTTAAATTGTGTGTACTTTTATGATTCGTAAAAGATTCGAGTAAAGTTTTTATGTTGATTATGAATCTCTCGATCTACATTCGCAGATCCAGGAAAGGTCCATAATTCTGTAAGGAATGAAGGCACAATGGGAAAGGGGGGTCTGGCAGGTTGGAAAGCAATACATTGCAGCCAATGCACGACCTTGTGACAAAATGGTATAGAAGCAGAAAGCAGGAAAAAAGAAACAAGGGACTTTGCCGGGCACCTATCCAGTGCAAGTGAGAGACATATAAGCAGGTGTACTGTAGTGGTGTCAATTGTGGGTTATCCTTGAAGGCCTGTCCACCACAATCCATACTGAAGTTCATCTCCAGTGTTGCTGACAGGCCTACGAAGCAGCACACCCTAGAGCAACAGTGATCCAGTCGCTGTGACTGTCACTGAGGTCACATGAACCTTGAGCAGGTTAGGGCGATGCGAACGGTGTGACCTCACTGGGTACCTATTTCTGGTGGGTGTTTGCATTGTGATGAGGGGATTACCAGGTAATTATTCACGCAGCTCTCTGATGGATGTCACATGAGGTAAAATACTGCAATAAATGGCAGACACTCTGAAAACAAGAGCAAACGTTATGTTACATGAGGCAATGGTGGTAATTGTGCATGTATCAAAAGCAAACAAAATACAAGAGGTAGCAAACAATACGTAGTGATGCGACATTTGCGATAGGCAATGTTGATGTCGCATCACTACGTTTTGGGCCCTTGCCTGTCGCGGGTACTTGGTCCTCCCACACAAGTGAGGCACCATTTTTACCGGGAGACCCAGGGGAATGCTGGGAGTTGGGAAATTTGAGTGAGCCCGGTGATGCCACAACTTTCCCACACAAAAAAGTGTGAAAAAAGTGATTTTTTCAGCTAAAATTGAGGTTTGCAGGGGATTCTGGGTAAGGAAACGTTGGGGGATCCATGCAAGCTATACCTCCCTGGAAGCCCCCGGGTATCTAGTTTTCAGAAATGTATGGGTTTGGTAGGTTTCCCTAGATGGCCGCCGAGCACCGGGCCAAAAACCCAGGAGACCCCCCTTGCAAAACCAGGTGGTTTTGAGATAGGCAATTTTGATGCCACCACACTACGTTTTGGGCCCTTGCCTGTCGCGGGTACTTGGGCCTCCCACACAAGTGAGGCACCATTTTTACCAGGAGACCCAGGGGAACGCTGGGAGGTGGGAAATTTGAGTGAGCCCGGTGATGCCACAACTTTCCCACACAAAAAAGTGTGAAAAAAGTGATTTTTCTCAGCAAGAAATTGAGGTTTGCAGGGGATTCTGGCTAAGGAAACGTTGGGGGATCCACGCAAGCCATACCTCCCTGGAAGCCGCCGGGTGTCTAGTTTTCAGAAATGTATGGGTTTGGTAGGTTTCCTGTTAGACCTGGCACCTTGGCGTGAGTCTCCCTTCCTCTTTTTGTCGCTGTGCCTCATGTGATTTTATGGTGTTGGCCGCTCAGCGCGCTGTGCCACTGCCAACCAGTGTCGCGGTGCGAGTGCTCCCTTGTAAATTGTATATGTTGGTTGGATTCCATGATTGGATTGTTTGATTTACTATCAGACCCCAGTAAAGTGCGCCAGGAGCGCCGGGGCATGTAAATGCAAACACCGCTGGTGGGCTTGCAGCACTGGTTGTGCCACCCACAGAAGCGGCCGGTAAAATATGTCTACGGTCTGCCATCGCAGAACCTGCGTGCAGTCTGGTACTGACATGCTGACTGGCAAGTGCCCACACTTGCCGGTCCCTAAAACCTTCCCTTAGCTGCATGTTAGTCACCCCTCTGGTAGGCCCACGGGCAGGGTGCGTTGTAAGCCTAAGGTAGGACAAGCCTGGATGCGTGGCATGTCCTAGTAGTGAATGACCGCCATCTTGTTGTTCACTACTGCAAGGCTACCCTGTTCTCATAGGCCAGTATGGGCGGCCTGGATTGTTACACCCTATGATCCTAACCGACCCAGGGAACATGGTAGAAGATCGAGTTTAGTATGCCTGAACTTGGAATAATAAGGTACATCTTTTCGCAAGGTTTATTTTAATATTCCGGGTTTGCAAATGCCACTTTTAGAAAGTTGGCCTTTGCTTGCCTAAACATTTCAGCCCGCCTCTGCGTGATGTGTATCTGATGTCTGGCTGGTATGAGTGACAGGGCTGGGGGAACCCAGATGGGCAGGGCTAGGTAGCCTGGTGATGAATAGGACGATCGACAGGTAGATGGGTGGGAGGAGTGCTCCTAGGCTCTGAATAGGACAGTGCTCTGCCACCTCAATGCCGGCTCCGCCCCCAGTGGAGCGTCTGAGGACTCTGCCCTGCACTCTGAAAGAAGAAGCCTGCATCGCGTAAACAAAGTGCTCAGAAACCGGACTGAACTAGGCAAGGGCCCCCCTGGCCTGGGAGAACAAAAGATTCGCTGTATAAATGGAGGAGCCCTGCTCCTGAGAAACTAGATCCGCTTTTGACCAAGAAGAATCTCTGCCTGAGGAGGAGGCACCGGGAAAGCTGTAGGAGGAAGACTGTCCCTATCCTGGGGGATTGGCCTGCAGTGGTGACCTTGCTGCCAAAGGGGAGAAGAGAAACTGTTGCTGAAGACTTTGCTTTATTTTTACTCTCAAGACTTGTGCTTTTCCAAAACGATCTCCAAGGGCTTGGAACTGAGCTTGCCCCCTGAACTGAGCACCAGGACCATTGGGCTCTACCTGATCTTCACTCGCCTGCCGCTGGACTGTGGTGTCCTTTCCCTCGCCGGAGCTGTGACCCTCGTGCCCCAGTCCCTCCTTGAGCCGTAACCAGGACTGCTTAGCCGCCCCCGCCTTGGGAAGAGCCTCGCTCAATCGGAGCCGCTCCCCCTACGCTGTGCTGGGCTGCCCCTGTCACCTCGCTCGTTGGAGGCTCGCTGTGCACCTTCACCCTCCCGCCGGAATCGGCGTTTGTGAGCATCTCCAAGCCTCGGACGGCCCGGACGTATCTGCGTGCCCGGCTGCCCCGCTTTGTTCACCCGCCACCTGCAACACCCCGCTCTTGTCGTGAGCCTGAAGATCAGACCCCCATCGTGAAGTGTGGGAGCCCCGGACGCCGCCTCGCTCTTCTGTCGAAGAGCCGCTGAAATCCCGCACCCACCTTCGCGTCAAGAAACAAGGTACTGTACTTACGAACTCGACCGCGAGCTGGCATCGGATCCAGGGTCCGCAACGTTCTAATTTCCCTGTCATCTGCCGCGTGCTTCCTGGGCGCCGCCTCAGAGCAAAGTGCGCTGAGGCCTACAGTCACCTTGTGCCTGCCTAAAGAACTTTCCGTAACAAAGAGAACTTTACCGTATTCCTAAGCATTGTGGCCCTTATCAGTTCAACGTTACTGGGTCTTGTATTTGAATCTGCTGAATCTACATAAAAGCATATTTTTATATACTACCTGATTGGTGTCCGTTTGTGGTGCATGCAAGGGGTTTACTGTATGTGTAATTGCATTTGCTTAACCGTGTACGCCTGAGACTTAGCCTAGACTGCTCGCGCCACGCACCTAGAGGGTGAGCAGGGGTTATTCTGGGGAGTCATGCTTCGCCCTGACAAGAAGTAAAGGGTCCCTGCTTGTTGTGGGTTCACACCTGCGTCAACCAGAGCCCCCTCATTTCTAACATTGGTGGCAGCGGTGGGATTTACGGATTTGCATTTGCGGTTTGCGTATAGTGAACCACTGATCACCACGTAGTGAGAGCAGACCGGTAACACAGCCACAAGAGTAGCATCTGTTTTTATTTTGCCAAGAATCTCCGTTGTTAGAACCATGCCTGGTTCACTTCCCGCCGGAAGGGCAGCTTCTATAATCTCTGGATTTGAGGACATAGATTGGGAAGAAAGCGCACTTCGGAATTATACCAATGAAGAATTGAAAGGTTTTTGCTCCAAGTTCAGAATTGCCCAAACTGGATTGAAAAAGAAGGAACAACTAGTGAAGGCGGTGAGGGCCTGGTATGAGTCAAAGGCACCAGAGAATCAGGTGGAAATGGTTCCACCAGAAAGTGTCTATGAGTTTGGCAGAGGCCTGTCGCCAGAAGAGTTGGCAGACAGGGCAGCAACCCGGGCACACGAAGTTGAGATGGCAAA
Organism: Triturus cristatus; assembly: GCF_964204655.1. Lineage (NCBI taxonomy): Eukaryota > Metazoa > Chordata > Amphibia > Caudata > Salamandridae > Triturus > Triturus cristatus. The sequence goes on along the minus strand of NC_140594.1, from coordinate 347,398,240 downwards.
ACTTCATGGGCAGGTGGATATGGAAAAACAAAGATTAGCCATGGAGGAAAAGAAACTACAACTAGAGCATGACATGAAGCTGAGGGAGCTGGAGCTGAAAGCAAAAAGTTTGGAGCTTAATCCCTCTGGTGGCAGCACACCGCCAGTGCAGGCGGAACCAAGAGTTTATATTCCGAAGGATGTAGTGAAGGAGTTCTTCAAGAATGACGACATCGGGCAGTGGTTCAGAGCCTACGAGGTAGCCATGTCTTCCCACCGGGTCCCTGAGAAAGATTGGGGAGCGGGGTTGTGGGGACGGTTCCTGAGTGAAGGGCGGGACACACTGCTAGATTTACCTGCTGATGTTCATAATTCTTATGCCCATATGAAGGAAGCATTGATGGCTAGGTATGGGTTGACCCCTGAGTTATATAGACAGAGGTTTAGGGGTTGCACTAAGATTCCCAATAGTACGTATGTGGAGTATGTGACTTTCTTTTGCAGAGCGCTGGATGGTTGGGTAAAGGGTAGTAAGGTAAATGATTATCAAGGGCTTCTTGATTTAATGGCATGGGAGCACTTGTCCAGTAATTGTTTTCCTGAGCTACGCCAGCACCTGATCGATAGTAGGCTGACTAACCCTAGGAAGCTTGCTGAGGAGGCGGACCGCTGGGTCAGTACCAGGGTCCACAAGGGTACCGTGGGAGATTCCGCCAAAGGTGGGCAGGGTCCCCAGCAGAAGAGTGGGGGGACAGGGGTAAACAGAAGCAGTTCCAAAAAGGGCCCCAAAATAGTCCCCAAGGGAAGGGTTCTCAGCCTCCCCCACCCCAGAAACCGACCGGGGCCCCGACAGGTCCTCCTGTTCAGAAGGGGCCCGTCAGATGTTACAGGTGTAACAATTTGGGGCATTTTGCCTCTGATGTAGAGTCTCCATTGTTTGGTAAACCCACACCCACTGGTGCTCCACCCCGGCAGGTGACTAGTGTAGCCTTGGGGGAGGAGAGGGATGTCCAAGGTGGGTGGGGTCCCGCAGAGATGTCCCTGGTCTCGCTAGGAGACCGTGAAGTGGTCCCTCCAACCCAGCTGCCTGAGAACACTAAGAAGTACAGGCAGTGGGTGACCATAAATGGCCATAGGGTGGAAGCTCTTAGAGATACAGGAGCCAGTGTGACAGCTGTCAGGTGTCACCTGGTGTCTCAAGAGCAGGTGGTCCCCAATGCATTCTACCCCGTTGTTGCCGCTGACAACACAGAGAGACACTGCAAGGTGGCTCAGGTTCCCTTTGAGTGGGGGGGGGGGTCTCTGGTACTCTTCAGGTAGCTGTGAGGCCCGCTATGCCTGTAGACTGTTTGTTAGGGAACGATTTGGAGAGCTCACCTTGGGCTAAGGTGGAGCGGAGTGCTCACCTGGAGATGTTGGGTATGCCGGATTGGGCGTGTGTCACCACACGGTCCATGGCAGCCAGTAGAGGTACTCAAGAGGTCCTGGAGCCTGAGAGGGGGGCCCAGGAACCAGCCTCAGAGAGAAGGAGCAAGGGGCGCGGGAAGCCGGCCCCTGAAGTTCCCACGGTCCAGGAGGAAGCAGACCTTGAGGGGGATGCCCTGGAGCCTACAGGGGAGCAGATAGCTGAACTGGGAGACCTGCCGGAGCTGACCCATTGGCAGCAGGAAGGGGGTCCCACCAGGGAGGACTTTTGCAAGGCACAGAAGGAGTGCCCTTCTCTCGTGGGTATGCGGCAGCAGGCTGCAGACCAGGCCGCAGGTGATCAGTCAGGATCACATTTCGTTTACTGGGAGAACGACCTCCTATATACAGAGCCTAAGGTTGCTGAGTCTGGGTCAGCCCGTGCGCTGGTGGTACACCAGGACTTCAGAGCCTTCCTACTGTGGCTGGCTCACGATGTGCCATTGGCAGGGCATTTGGGGCAGGACAAGACCTTTGAAAGGCTTGTCATCCACTTTTATTGGCCTCAAATGCGCAGGAGTTCAGATACTCACTGCAGGACATGCCAGACTTGCCAGGCAAGTGGAAAGAGTGGAAGGAAGCAGAAGGCTCCACTCCAGCCATTCCCTGTGGTCGGTACCCCATTCCAGCGAGTGGGGATTGACATTGTAGGGCCACTGGACCCCAGGACAGCGATGGGCAATAGGTTCATCCTGGTCCTGGTGGACCATGCCACCCGGTACCCGGAAGCCATTCCTCTGAGGACAGTGACGGCCCCCGTGGTGGGACGTGCACTGATGGGAATTTTCTCCCGAGTGGGATTCCCTCTAGAGGTGGTGTCTGACCGAGGTACCAATTTCATGTCCAAATACATGAAATCTCTTTGGCAAGAGTGTGGTGTAACCTACAAGTTCACCACACCTTACCACCCCCAAGGAAACGGGTTGGTTGAGAGATTCAACCGAACCCTCAAAGGCATGATAATGGGCCTAGAAGGACCCATGAGGCGTAAGTGGGACGTCCTCTTACCATGCCTTCTTTTCGCTTACCGTGAGGTGCCACAGAAGTCTCTGGGGTTCAGTCCCTTTGAGCTTCTGTATGGTCACCCAGTCAGAGGACCTCTAAGTCTGGTCAAGGAAGGCTGGGAGCAATCTCCCAGGAAACCTCCCCAGAATGTATATAGTTACATGCTGGCCTTCAGGAATCAGACTAGGCGATTCAGGCAACTTGCTGAGGCAAATCTGGAAGCCAGCCAGGAGGAGATGAAGCGGTGGTACGACCAGAATGCCACTCTGGTAGAGCTTCAGCCTGGACAGAAAGTATGGGTCTTGGCCCCCGTGGAGCCGTGTGCGCTCCAGGATAAGTGGACCGGTCCCTTTGAGGTGGTGGAGCGCAAGAGTCCTGTTACCTACGTGGTGGACCTGAAGTCTCCTAGGAACCCCTTAAGGGTCCTACATGTCAACCGCCTCAAGCCCCACTTGGAGAGGTCCCAAGTGGGCATGCTCTTGGCAACAGATGCTGGAATGGAAGAGGAGACAGAACCTCTTCCTGACCTCCTGTCAGCCAAGGAGCAAGATGGGTCAGTGGATGGTGTCATCCTCTCTTCCACCCTGACCCCTGAGCAACAGAATGATTGTCGCCAGTTGCTGGGACAATTTTCTGACCTGTTTTCCCTGGTCCCTGGTGTCACTGATTGGTGCGTCCATGATGTGGACACTGGGGATTGTCCACCTGTGCGGCACAAGGCCTACAGGGTGACTGACAGGGTGAGGACATGCATCAAGGAGGAGGTCTCCAAGATGTTTGCACTCGGGGTAATTGAGTCTTCTAGCAGTCCTTGGGCCAGCCCCGTGGTCTTGGTCCCAAAGGCTGCAGCGCCGGGAGCCACACCCGAACTCCGGTTCTGTGTGGACTACAGAGGACTCAATTCGGTCACTAGGACCGACGCACACCCCATCCCCAGAGCTGATGAGCTCATCGATCGGCTAGGGGCTGCCCACTACCTCAGCACGTTTGATTTAACGTCTGGGTATTGGCAGATCGCCTTGACCGAGGGGGCCAAAGAGAGGTCAGCATTTTCCACCCCAGATGGGCACTACCAGTTCCGGGTTATGCCATTTGGGATGAAGAATGCCCCTGCCACCTTCCAGAGATTGGTCAACCAGGTGTTGGCTGGGCTGGATTCGTTCAGTGCAGCCTACCTGGATGACATCGCAGTGTTCAGCTCCACTTGGGAGGAACACCTGCGTCACCTCTGGGAAGTGTTGATGGCGCTGCGCAAGGCAGGCCTCACGATCAAGGCGAGTAAGTGCCAGATCGGGCAGGGTTCCGTGGTGTACTTGGGACACCAAGTAGGGAGTGGCCAGGTGGCACCCCTTCAGCCCAAGATAGAAACCATCCTGAATTGGGAGGCGCCCAAAACCCAGACGGAGGTGAGAGCCTTCCTAGGTCTCACCGGGTACTACAGGAGGTTTGTCAAGGGGTATGGCAACATGGTTGCCCCCTTGACAGCGCTGACTTCGAAGAAGCAGCCCAGGAAAGTGATCTGGATTGACACCTGTCAGAAAGCTTTTGAGGCCTTGAAAACTGCTATGTGCACGGCGCCCGTGCTCTTGGCTCCCAACTTCTCCAAAGAGTTTATCGTTCAGACAGACGCTTCAGAGCATGGTGTGGGGGCTGTTCTTTCACAGATTAATGAGGAGGGCCTAGATCAACCCGTAGCCTTTCTTAGCAGGAGGTTACTTCCACGGGAACAGAGGTGGAGTGCTATTGAGCGGGAGGCATTTGCTGTGGTCTGGGCGCTGAAGAAGCTAAGACCCTACTTGTTTGGGTCTCACTTCCGGGTTCAGACGGACCACAGGCCCCTCAGATGGTTGATGCATATGAGGGGTGAGAATCCAAAGCTGTTGAGGTGGTCCATTTCCCTACAGGGTATGGATTTCATGGTGGAACATCGCCCTGGTACAGATCACGCCAATGCTGACGGTCTGTCCAGATTTTTCCGCCTTAGTGATGAGGAACTCCCTGGGGTAGGGTAGTTCTCCCCACTTTTCAGCTGGAGGGGACACGTGTTAGACCTGGCACCTTGGCGTGAGTCTCCCTTCCTCTTTTTGTCGCTGTGCCTCATGTGATTTTATGGTGTTGGCCGCTCAGCGCGCTGTGCCACTGCCAACCAGTGTCGCGGTGCGAGTGCTCCCTTGTAAATTGTATATGTTGGTTGGATTCCATGATTGGATTGTTTGATTTACTATCAGACCCCAGTAAAGTGCGCCAGGAGCGCCGGGGCATGTAAATGCAAACACCGCTGGTGGGCTTGCAGCACTGGTTGTGCCACCCACAGAAGCGGCCGGTAAAATATGTCTAAGGTCTGCCATCGCAGAACCTGCGTGCAGTCTGGTACTGACATGCTGACTGGCAAGTGCCCACACTTGCCGGTCCCTAAAACCTTCCCTTAGCTGCATGTTAGTCACCCCTCTGGTAGGCCCACGGGCAGGGTGCGTTGTAAGCCTAAGGTAGGACAAGCCTGGATGCGTGGCATGTCCTAGTAGTGAATGACCGCCATCTTGTTGTTCACTACTGCAAGGCTACCCTGTTCTCATAGGCCAGTATGGGCGGCCTGGATTGTTACACCCTATGATCCTAACCGACCCAGGGAACATGGTAGAAGATCGAGTTTAGTATGCCTGAACTCGGAATAATAAGGTACATCTTTTCGCAAGGTTTATTTTAATATTCCGGGTTTGCAAATGCCGCTTTTAGAAAGTTGGCCTGTTGTAAATTGCAACTTCGATGTGATTAAGCATTTACTAAAGACATGAATTCTCCTCCCTTACACATGTTCCTTTTGTTATGTTGACTGAAGTCTGGACTCCATTTTGTATTGTCATGCTCCCACGTGTTCCCCACGAGAAGAGTCCAACCTCTGTGTTAGTTGCTCTCGTAATCTGCCTAGTAACAGTCTATAAATAGCTCCTTTGTCCATCTGGCACATGCCCAGATTTGACCACATCTGTTATCAGTTAAGCCTTGCTTGACCATGTTTTCGCGGGCTCAAGGAGTGTGTTAGCTCCGCCCACATATTGATTCAGTATCGAAAATGACCATAAATGGTAATGTTCTTTGGCCTCATGTTGTATCCACCCACTTATGAGCCCCTCTATTGTGTATAAAAGGGGACCATGTACGCAAGTTCTGTGTGCTACTCTATGCAATACTGAAGAGTGTTGTGTGGATTGTAGGACCACCCTTAAGGGTTAATAAATGCTGTCTTTGTACTTTGCAGTTTCCGTGCCAACTTCCTTATAGATTCCATTACAGGAGAGCGAACCCTTGTGTCCTGCGGGCCTAGCTGGGGCCTGTATTCATCAATTGGCGCCCGTCACGTGGGGCTCATCGGCGACTCGGATGCTCGAAGGACTGGTCGCGACGAAGGTGAGGAATTTGGCCGGGGACGTGATCACTGCCAGCGGCGTCTTAGCCCTGGCATCCCGAGGTTTTTCTTCCTTCCCTTCCGAGCTGACCGTCTGGGTGGCGCCGGTCCTCGACTGAGACCTCTTCTGTCGGTCTTGCCGTGAAAGCCGTTTGGGCGATTTTGGAGCTTGGCGCTTTGAGGAGACGTTTCATGATTTTAGTGGCCAGTCGCTTACTGATGATACGGGTCGCCATCTCTTTGCGGATAAATATGTAGCTAATCTGCTGCCGGCAGAGCGAGCGAGAGTTCTTGGTCTTCCGCAACCCCGACGGCCCTCCTGACTATCGCTCAGTATTATGAGCGTCAGGAGCAAGAAGCAAAGGGCCAGGAGGAAAAGAAATCGAAAGATCTAAAAACAAAGGTGATGTTGGCACAAGTATATGGCCCGCCCCGGCGGGGTGTTAATAGAGGTAGGGGAGGATCTTATGGTCCTCCCTCGGGCCGATCTGATTTGAATAGGAACCAATGTGCGTATTGTAAGCAATCGGGTCATTGGGCTAGGGACTGCCCGGTGTTGCATGCTTCGCGTCAGGGGCATACTCAGGGTGGCCCGCGAGGTAGAGGGGGTTTCTCGAACTTTAGAGGGAATTCTAACGAACAGGCTCGTTTTGACTCTGCTGGGCAGCACCGAGATAGATCAAATGTTTTCGATCGCCAGCATCAGTATCAAGTGTCGGGGATTGACCGATCGGGGTACCATGATTCTCAGCATGCATAGGAATGCGTTGGATGGGGGTTAGAATCAGTTGAGGTGCCGGTCGATCAGAAGGGTCCTTATGTATCGGCTGAGGTTTTGGGCTCTACTGATCAGTTCCTAGTGGATACAGGAGCGACACGTAGTGCGCTGTCTAAGCAATTGGTTCCGGGGGCTCCCCCATCCGGCTTAATGGTCACATCGGTAGGGTTTGATGGTACACTCTCCCGAAGCCCTCTTTCGCAGCCCCTCATGTTTAAGGTTGATTCTTTTTCTGCACCCTGTCCGTTTCTGCTTGCCCCGTACACACCGGACAACATTATGGGCCTTGATATGTTAAAGCATTTTAGGGCTACGATCCGCTGCTCCCCTGCTGGTGTGCGGGTAATATTGAATGACAATTACCCCCGGTCTGAACGGATGTGTGCGATGTCAGAGGATGCGCTGTTAGCTACCCTCCCTCGTGCTTTGTGGGCAACGTCGGATACTGATGTGGGACAAATGGTGATTCCACCGGTCCACATTAGTGTCCAGGAGGGGGCGGTGTTACCACGCCTCCCACAGTACCGTATTTCCCAGGAGGGCGAGGAGGCTCTCATACAGATAGTGCAGGATTTGATTGCGGTAGGGGTAGTGGAGGAAGTTCCCTACAACATCTGTAACAGTCCGATTCTTCCCATACTGAAAAAGGATACGGATGCCAGAGTTTATCGGTTTATAATTGATTTGAGAGAAGTAAACAAGATCGTGATACCTCAGTACCCAGTGGTTTCCGATATCACGACGTTGCTTACTTTGGTCCCGCCTACGGCGACTATGTTCTCAGTGATCGATTTGAAGAATGCCTTCTTTTCCATTCCCATTCACCCTGATAGCCGATATCTTTTTGGTTTTACATTAAATAATAGATCTTATCGTTTTTGTAGGATCCCCCAGGGCTACACAGAAAGCCCTAGCATTTACAGTCAGGCTTTGAAAAGACAATTGGATTCCTTTGTTCTGCTCGAGGGGGTCACCCTCATTCAATATGTCGATGACATCTTGCTGGCGGCTGACACCCTGGAGTTGTGTGAGAAAAGTACGTTATCCTTACTTTCCTTTTTAGCATCCCACAATCATAAGGTATCTAGGAAGAAATTGCAATTCTGTAGACCAAAGGTGACTTATTTGGGTCACCTTTTGTCTAAGGAGGGGCGTGCACTCACACCGGATCGTATCCAAGTAATTTTGGACACACCGAGACCGTCCACGCAGAAGGATGTGCGTGCATTTTTGGGTCTTGTTTCTTTTTGTAGACAGTGGATATTGGGGTTTTCACATATAGCTAAGCCATTGTTAGCCCTCTTGACAAAGGACACGCCTATCCCAATCCCTTGGTCAGATGAGTGTGATACTGCTTTTCAGCAACTACGACAGGCCCTTTGTTCAGCACCAGTGTTAGGGACCCCTGATTATGCAAAACCCTTTTCGTTGAGAAAGATGGATGTGCATTATCAGTTTTAGTGCAGATGCACGGCGATAAGCAGCGCCCTTGTGCATATTTTTCGGCTGTACTTGATCCTGTCGCCCGAGCGTTACCAGGGTGTTTTCGCTCGGTTGCGGCGACAGCTGTGTCAATACGCCAAAGTGAGGGAATTGTGTTATCTCATAAGCTGTTGGTATTAGTCCCCCATGCTGTCGATGCCCTGCTTAATCAGACGAAGACGCAGCATCTGACCAGTGCCCGCTTAACGGGATATGAGTTGACGCTTTTGGCTCCTCATATTACGTTGAAAAGGTGCGTAACGTTAAACCCGGCAACGTTGTTGCCATACCCCGAAACCCAGCCTGAGGCGCGGAAAGCACATGATTGTATTCTCGTGACTGAGGAACAAACAAAGGGTCGTATTGATCTCCAGGATACGCCCTTTCCAGATGTAGATGGAGAACTGTGGGTGGACGGATCATGCCTGAAGCTACCAGATGGTACGACTTCAGCAGCGTATGCAATTACCACATTACAAACGATAGTGGAGACAGCACGCATACCACAGAAATCAGCTCAAGCAGCGGAACTGATAGCATTAACACGAGCATGTGAGCTCAGTACAGGATTATGTGTGAATGTTTATACAGATAGCCGCTATGCCTTCGGAGTAGCGCATGACTTCGGCCTACTCTGGAAGGAGAGAGGGTTTTTAACGTCACATGGAGTACAGATAATGCATGGAGAGTTAGTTCACAATCTTTTAACTGCATTGGCATACCCAAAGAAAATTGCCATCGTTAAGTGTAGCGCCCATAGGAAAGTAGTTCATAAAGTTGGAGAAGGGAATGCGTTAGCAGATCGAGTAGCACGGGAGACTGCGATGCAGCCCGGTACTACTGCCATGTATGTAGTAAAGTCACAGGTGGAAAGATGGCATGATGCGAAGGAGGAAGTGCGAGAAATGCAGAGGACCGCTTCTGACAAAGAGCGGGAACAATGGGCCAGCGAGGGAGAACTGGATGACGAGGGCTGCTGGAGAAATAAGCAGATGGATAGATGGAAATTACCCACGGCCTTTGTACAACCTATGGTTCAGATGGCACATGGGCTAGCACATGTTGGAGCTTCCGCAATTGTGAAATTGCTTACCCAAGTCTGGGAGCATCCAGAGATTGCTAGCACGGCAAAGAGGGTGGTGCAGACCTGTATGATCTGCTTGAGGTATAACCCAGGAAAGGGTACTCGAACTCCAGCAGGAGGATTCGTGACACCCACTGCACCCTTCGAGGTTTTGCAGATGGATTACATCCAGCTTGAGCGCTGTAATAATTTGAAGTATGTTCTAGTAGTGGTCTGCGCTTTCAGCAAATGGGTTGAAGCGTACCCTACGAAAGACAATACTGCAATGACTACTGCGAAGTTGCTGCTGAAAGAGTTCTTCCCTCGATATGGCGTCTGTAGACTTCTGTGGAGTGATAATGGGCCTCACTTTGTAGCGGATGTTATAAAGTACGTCTTGAAGGGCCTGGGCATCACCCAGAAGTTTCACGCGGTATTCCACCCTCAGTCTGCAGGACTAGTCGAGAAGTATAATGGTACACTGAAGCTCAAGATCGCTAAAATTCAAGCTTCGACGTCTTTGACCTGGCCAGATGCTCTACCGCTGGCGTTATTGTCAATTAGATCGGTACCACACTCTCAAACTGGCCTTACACCTTACGAGATTGTCTTTGGACGCCCAATGAATATTTGGGGTCCACCAAAACCCAAGGCTGTGTATGATGTACCTTGTGTGATGATGAATGATTATCTGGCGCAGTTAACGGATAACTTGGTTTCTATTCATCAACAGGTCCGAGAGGCGCTCCCTGATCGGTCTACCGGTGAAGGACATGGTCTCCGACCTGGTGACCACGTGATGGTGAAAATCTTTGACAGAACAAACAGCTTGGAACCGAGATGGGTGGGTCCTGAGCAGGTCCTCCTCGCAACGAGGACGGCTGTGCGAGTCTCCAACAGAAAGAATTGGATCCATTCCCTGCACTGTAGGAAGGTGCCGCCCGGATTGGTGGAACCTGCCGTGCTGACCGATCAACGAGAAATCCTGGCTGCAGAGACAGGCCGTGCTGCGGAGCCAAACGCCACTGAGGAGCTCTTTCCGGACCACGCGACTCCTGGAGGAAGGCGATATCATCTTCGACCAAGGAAGTGAGTTCTCCAGTACCGGGACATGCTGTCAGAACGGCCCTTGGGTTAGTGAAACGGAGAGCCGATGAGGCAAGGGGGGGGGATCAGCCCTGCATTAGTGTAGCGACACCCGTCTTGGCCCGCTGGTGAAGAAATCGACCGCTGCCCAAGGGGAAGAGTTCTGACAGACTTTTAGTTTCAGGAAGATATTGGGTTTTTATTTTTGACATGGAGAAAAAGAAAGTCCTTTGTGCATCAGGGTTCATGTTGACAGTAGCTATTGTTGGGATAACCACATGGTTTGTGGAGGATGTAACTCCCGCTCGGAAAATACTTGTGTTGACAACTCCGGTGCCTGAGGAGCACTACTTTTATACATTACCGTATCAAGAGTTGAAGCATCGACAGTCTTACTTGAATAACACTTTCATCCAGATGCTGCATCATACCCACGTTGCTACGAACGCTACGAACTGTTGGATATGTGGGATGATGCCAGCCCATCAGAAGAAAGGAGGTACGCCATTCATACCACTTCCTTTCTCTCACAATGGCTCTTGTAGAGCATGGTACACTTTGCTTTTTGCCACTCGGAAACCGACAGTGGGACGATTGCTCTTCAGACTCAATAAAGAATGTCATCAGGATAAAAATGGGTATCCGCAAGCGAATGGGACAATTTGGGAGTGGGAAGAGTACCGACCAGACAATAAATTCATTCCCTACATCTTCACGAACACAAGAGACACTGTGGGGAAGGACAAATTTGTGATTCAAGTAGCACAAGCTCAAGCGGACCTGTGTGTCCAGAGTGTGGGTTTTATTCCTGTCGGTGTCAGTGATTGCATCACTGTCCTGAACATTGATGGATTGAATAATAGTACCTTTCTAGCGTCCCATAATACATACTTTGTGTGCGGAAATAAAGGTTATTACCGTCTGCCGGCTGGGTGGTCTGGGGTATGCTATGTATCATTTCTATTACCTCCTGTATTCCTAGCACCCGCATCTTATCATAAGGATCTGAAATTATTGAATAATGTGACTGTAAATAGGTATAAACGTACTTTATCAATTGATGATGTAGATCAGACTGATACCAGTCTGCAACAGTATATTGATTTTAACTTAGGACTGTTTTTCTTTGTTGGAGCTGCTCTGAACAGTAGAAAGATCCGAAGATTAACAAGAGTGGTAGAGGCTGTGACAAACCAGACTGCTGCTGCTCTTGGGAATCTTACGGAGGAATTGCAAATTACTAGAATTGTTGCATTGCAGAATCGTATGGTATTAGACGTTATGCTAGCTGACAGAGGAGGAGCATGTAAAATTATTGGGAGTAGCTGTTGTGTGTTTATCCCTGATCATACGCCATCAGTTTATAATGCCATCAACAAACTACATAAAATTGCAGCTGAAATCCATACAGAAAACGGCACTTGGTCCTTTTCTGGATGGTTTTGGGCATTGATTACTGCCTGGGGATGGAAGGTTTTAACTGGTCTTTGTATTATTGTAGCAGTTCTGTTCTCTTGCTGTATCTGTATTCAATGTGGTCCTTTGCTCTGTTCCGTAAGTGTATCATTTTGTATCCCCGATAAGAAAGCAATTGCCAATGTCACTTATCAGAAACGTTTAGCTAAGGAAGTAGAAGAAATGATGATAATCGATATATATGATGATTATTCTAACAAGCCGGATGTCTTCAGTAAATGCTGAAAGGGTCGTCTGTTGTAAATTGCAACTTCGATGTGATTAAGCATTTACTAAAGACATGAATTCTCCTCCCTTACACATGTTCCTTTTGTTATGTTGACTGAAGTCTGGACTCCATTTTGTATTGTCATGCTCCCACGTGTTCCCCACGAGAAGAGTCCAACCTCTGTGTTAGTTGCTCTCGTAATCTGCCTAGTAACAGTCTATAAATAGCTCCTTTGTCCATCTGGCGCATGCCCAGATTTGACCACATCTGTTATCAGTTAAGCCTTGCTTGACCATGTTTTCGCGGGCTCAAGGAGTGTGTTAGCTCCGCCCACATATTGATTCAGTATCGAAAATGACCATAAATGGTAATGTTCTTTGGCCTCATGTTGTATCCACCCACTTATGAGCCCCTCTATTGTGTATAAAAGGGGACCATGTACGCAAGTTCTGTGTGCTACTCTATGCAATACTGAAGAGTGTTGTGTGGATTGTAGGACCACCCTTAAGGGTTAATAAATGCTGTCTTTGTACTTTGCAGTTTCCGTGCCAACTTCCTTATAGATTCCATTACAGGAGAGCGAACCCTTGTGTCCTGCGGGCCTAGCTGGGGCCTGTATTCATCAGGCCTTTGCTTGCCTAAACATTTCAGCCCGCCTCTGCGTGATGTGTATCTGATGTCTGGCTGGTATGAGTGACAGGGCTGGGGGAACCCAGATGGGCAAGGCTAGGTAGCCTGGTGATGAATAGGACGATCGACAGGTAGATGGGTGGGAGGAGTGCTCCTAGGCTCTGAATAGGACAGTGCTCTGCCACCTCAATGCCGGCTCCGCCCCCTGTGGAGCGTCTGAGGACTCTGCCCTGCACTCTGAAAGAAGAAGCCTGCATCGCGTAAACAAAGTGCTCAGAAACCGGACTGAACTAGGCAAGGGCCCCCCTGGCCTGGGAGAACAAAAGATTCGCTGTATAAATGGAGGAGCCCTGCTCCTGAGAAACTAGATCCGCTTTTGACCAAGAAGAATCTCTGCCTGAGGAGGAGGCACCGGGAAAGCTGTAGGAGGAAGACTGTCCCTATCCTGGGGGATTGGCCTGCAGTGGTGACCTTGCTGCCATAGGGGAGAAGAGAAACTGTTGCTGAAGACTTTGCTTTATTTTTACTCTCAAGACTTGTGCTTTTCCAAAACGATCTCCAAGGGCTTGGAACTGAGCTTGCCCTCTGAACTGAGCCCCAGGACCATTGGGCTCTACTTGATCTTCACTCGCCTGCCGCTGGACCGTGGTGTCCTTTCCCTCGCCGGAGCTGTGACCCTCGTGCCCCAGTCCCTCCTTGAGCCGTGACCAGGACTGCTTAGCCGCCCCCGCCTTGGGAAGAGCCTCGCTCAATCGGAGCCGCTCCCCCTACGCTGTGCTGGGCTGCCCCTGTCACCTCGCTCGTTGGAGGCTCGCAGTGCACCTTCACCCTCCCGCCGGAATCGGCGTTTGTGAGCATCTCCAAGCCTCGGACGGCCCGGACGTATCTGCGTGCCCGGCTGCCCCGCTTTGTTCACCCGCCACCTGCAACACCCTGCTCTTGTCGTGAGCCTGAAGATCAGACCCCCATTGTGAAGTGTGGGAGCCCCGGACGCCGCCTCGCTCTTCTGTCGAAGAGCCGCTGAAATCCCGCACCCACCTTCGCGTCAAGAAACAAGGTACTGTACTTAAGAACTCGACCGCGAGCTTGCATCGGATCCAGGGTCCGCAACATTCTAATTTCCCTGTCATCTGCCGCGTGCTTCCTGGGCGCCGCCTCAGAGCAAAGTGCGCTGAGGCCTACAGTCACCTTGTGCCCGCCTAAAGAACTTTCCGTAACAAAGAGAACTTTACCGTATTCCTAAGCATTGTGGCCCCATCAGTTCAACGTTACTGGGCCTTGTATTTGAATCTGCTGAATCTACATAAAAGCGTATTTTTATATACTACCTGATTGGTGTCCGTTTGTGGTGCATGCAAGGGGTTTACTGTATGTGTAATTGCATTTGCTTAACCGTGTACGCCTGAGACTTAGCCTAGACTGCTCGCGCCACGCACCTAGAGGGTGAGCAGGGGTTATTCTGGGGAGTCATCCTTCGCCCTGACAAGAAGTAAAGGGTCCCTGCTTGTTGTGGGTTCACACCTGCGTCAACCAGAGCCCCCTCATTTCTAACATTTCCCTAGATGGCCGCCGTGCACCGGGCCAAAAACCCAAGTGACCCCCCTTGCAAAACCAGTTGGTTTTGAGATAGGCAATTTTGATGTTACCTCACTACGTTTTGCACCGTTTCCTCTCACGGGCACTAGGCCAACACACACAAGTGAGGTACCATTTTTCTCTAAAGACTTTGGGGAACGCGGGGTGGGTGGAAATTTGTGGATCCACGCAGATTCCGGAACTTTCCACCACAGAAATGTGGGGAAAATGTGTTTTTTTTGACAATTTTTTAAGGTTTGCAAGGGATTCTGGGTAACAGACCCTGGTGCGAGGCAGTCAAGTCACCCAATTCTGGATTCCCCTGGGTGTCTAGTTTTCAAAAATGTATAGGTTTACTAGGTTTCCCAAGGTGCCCACAGAGCTAGGGTTCAAAAACTACAGCTAGTCATTTTGCCAAAAAAGGGTCATTTTTCACTGCGAAATTGAGGTGTGACCACGTTTCGTTTTGTGCCATTTCCTGTCGCGGGCACTAGGCCGACCCACACAAGTGAGGTACCGTTTTTCTTGCAAGACTTTGGGGACCGCGGGGTGGGTGGAAATTTGTGGATCCACGCAGATTCCGGAACTTTCCACGACAGAAATGTGGGGAAAATTTGGGTTTTTTTACAATTGTTTGGGTTTGCAAGGGATTCTGGGTAACAGACCCTGGTGGGAGGCAGTCAAGTCACCCCTTCCTGGATTCCCCTGGGTATCTAGTTTTCAAAAATGTATAGGTTTGCAAGGTTTCCCAAGGTGCCCGCAGAGCTAGGGTTCAAAATATACAGCTAGACATTTTGCCAAAAAAGGGTCATTTTTCACTGCGAAATTGAGGTGTGACCACGTTGCGTTTTGCTCCGTTTCCTGTGGCGGGCACTAGGCTGACCCACACAAGTGAGGTACCGTTTTACTCGTAAGACTTTGGGAAACGCGGGGTGGGTGGAAATTTGTGGATCCACGCAGATTCCGGAACTTTCCACAACAGAAATGTGGGGAAAATTTGGTTTTTTTGACAATTTTTTAGGTTTGCAAGGGATTCTGGGTAACAGACCCTGGTGGGAGGCAGTCAAGTCACCCCATCCTGGATTCCCCTGGGTGTCTAGTTTTCAGAAATGTATAGGTTTGCTAGGTTTCCCAAGGTGCCCGCAGAGCTAGGGTTCAAAAACTACAGCTAGTCATTTTGCCAAAAAAGGGTCATTTTTCACTGCGAAATTGAAGTGTGACCATGTTGCGTTTTGCGCCGTTTCCTGTCGCGGGCACTAGGCCGACCCACACAAGTGATGTACCGTTTTTCTCGTAAGACTTTGGGGAACGTGGGGTGGGTGGAAATTTGTGGATCCACGCAGATTCCGGAACTTTCCACAACATAAATGTGGGGAAAATGTGTTTATTTTGACAATTTTTTAGGTTTGCAAGGGATTCTGGGTAACAGACCCTGGTGGGAGGCAGTCAAGTCACCCCTTCCTGGATTCCCCTGGGTGTCTAGTTTTAAAAAATGTATAGGTTTGCTAGGTTTCCCAAGGTGCCCGCAGAGCTAGGGTTCAAAAACTACAGCTAGACAATTTGCTAAAAAAGGGTCATTTTTTACTGCGAAATTGAGGTGTGACCACGTTGCGTTTTGCGCCGTCTCCTGTCGCGGGCACTAGGCCGACCCACACAAGTGAGGTACCGTTTTTCTCGTAAGACTTTGGGGAACGCGGGGTGGGTGGAAATTTGTGGATCCACGCAGATTCCGGAACTTTCCACGACAGAAATGTGGGGAAAATGTGTTTTTTTTGTCAATTTTTTAGGTTTGCAAAGGATTCTGGGTAACAGACCCTGGTGGGAGGCAGTCAAGTCACCCCATCCTGGATTCCCCTGGTTGTCTAGTTTTCAAAAATGTATAGGTTTGCTAGGTTTCCCAAGGTGCCCGCAGAGCTAGGGTTCAAAAACTACAGCTAGACAATTTGCTAAAAAAGGGTCATTTTTTACTGTGAACTTGAGGTGTGATCACGTTGCGTTATGTGCCGTTTCCTGTCGCGGGCACTAGGCCGACCCACACAAGTGAGGTACCGTTTTTCTCGTAAGACTTTGGGGAACGCGGGGTGGGTGGAAATTTGTGGATCCACGGAGATTCCGGAACTTTCCACGAATGAAATGTGGGTAAAATGTGTTTTTTTTATAATTTTTTAGGTTTGCAAGGGATTCTGGGTAACAGACCCTGGTGGGAGGCAGTCAAGTCACCCCATCCTGGATTTCCCTGGGTTTCTAGTTTTCAAAAATGTATAGGTTTGCTAGTTTTCCTGTAAGAAAGGCACAGGGTAGTCGGTGATAATAGCTGGTTCTTTATGTTTATTGCAAGTAAATGATCCCATCCACCATAAGCTGCTGCAAGCACTTCTGAAGCTACCTTCAACTGCCTCACTCCTTCACATCATTCCAGACCCCTCAATCATAAACATTCCTTTGTCCAGGCAACGTGAGCAACATTCTACGATGCCACACATCCCCTTCCTTTACGAAGACAAATGTATGAATTACAGCAGTGGTGCAAACCTATATACAACATAAGAAAATTCAAAACCTATTTAACAAAATCTTTTAGAAACATGGGAGGCTTGGAAACCCTGGATGATTTGCGAATACCTTGAGGAGCCCTGCTTGCATCATTACCATCAGACAAAGATTTGCGAATACCTTGGGGAGCCCTGCTTGCATCAAAACCATCAGACAACTTCCCCCTAATCAAAAACTCTTTCCTTACCACCACCACCCTGTTCAAATTCCAAATGCGGTGGTCAGCAGTTTTTATAGCATTCGTGAACACTTTTATTACTTGAATGGGTTTCAAAAATCTTACTCCAGATCTCTTTTTGATTGGGTTCTTTATGAGAACCCAATCTCCCACTTTCACCACTGTCCTCTTAACAGATTTCCTTCCATCAAAATTCTCTTTCCTAGACATAATTTTCTGTGATTCTTTGACCCTCCAGTTAGCCTTATCATTTTTAGTGATCAACCCGGGTTGCATATCATTTACCCACGGAGGGGCTACACGAGTATTGGGACATCTAGCCCTGAATAGTTCAAAAGGCGTTCTATTAGTGATAGCGTGAGGCGAAACCCTGTAAGCTTCAACCTTATCCCAAATCTGACTACGCCAATCCAGACCACTTGACCTAGCCATGTTAATAGTTTCTTTTAGTACACGGTTAAACCTCTCAACCATGCCATTGGTTTCTGGGTGATACAATGACGACTTTTTGTGCTTGATACCATTTTTCCCAAAAAATGATTGCATTTCCCTGGATACAAATTGCACCCCGTTATCCGTTAAAATACTAGAAGGTATACCTTCCCTAGAGAAAATTTTCTTTAAGAAACCTATCACATGTCTAGTTTCAACCCCTCTTGAAATACCTATTTCAGGCCATCTTGAGTAAAAATCAACTAACACAAAGACATACCAATCAGTACCCGATGACTGTATGGGGCCCAAAATGTCTAAACCCACTTCTTTCCAAGGGGCATCAGGTCTTTCCCTTATCACCATGGGTTGTGTCTTGGGTTTCGCTACCCTCTCGCTCAGGGCACATTCAACACATTCTCTTATCTTCCTTTCAACCTGCATATCCATCCCTGGCCACCAATAGTTGAGACGAAGTCTCTCTTTCGTCTTTGAAATGCCCTGGTGTGTAACATGTGCGAGCGAAATGAGATCTGCTCTAATGCTACTTGGTGGAATTAGCCTCAATCCCCTGAGAAGTAGACCATCACATTCCGACAACTGGTCTCTAACATGCCAAAATTTCTCCAATTCTATGTCTTCTCTATGTTCTTTTTTCCACCCACCGTTAATGGCCTCTAAAACCTTCACCAATACTTGGTCTTCAAGAGCCTCTTTTTTCCATTTGTCCTTATCAATAGCAGAATCTTCCACTAGACAAACCATTTCCTCATCCATTTCACACTCATCATCACCGTTGCCATTTTCCTTTCCAATTAATCTGGACAAAGCATCAGCTACCTTATTTTCCACCCCAGGTAGATACTTTACATCAAAATTGTAGTCTTGAAGTCCGACCACCCATCTTGTGATTCTCCCTGAAACAGCATCGATCCCCTTGTTCTTGAAAATTTCCACCAAAGGTTTGTGATCAGACCTGACTTCAAAAGTAGAACCCCATAAGAAATTTTTTAATTTGCTTATTGCCCAGTATACCGCTAAAGCTTCTCGCTCTATTACGGAGTAACGAAACTCAGCATCTCGCAAACTCCTGGATAGGAAAAGAATAACTTGCTCTTGGGACTGATCCTTTTGAACTAAGACTGCTCCTAGTCCCTTTAAACTTGCATCTGTAATCAAAATTGACTTCTTCTTGGGGTCAAAACTACACAGTTTGGGAGCAGAATTTAACTTCTCTTTAAGATCACTGAATTCTTGTTCACATTCCGCATCCCACAAAAATTCACAACCTTTGCGCAACAACGCTCTCATGTGCACGCAACAAGAAGCGAAACCCTTAATAAACTTGTTATAGTATTCGGCCATACCTAAAAAACTCATAAGTTCCTCTCTATTCGTAGGTGCAGCTAGATTCTGTATTGCATTAATAAGACTCTCCTTAGGTAACACCCCTCCTTGAGAGATAGTGTGTCCTAAATATTCAATTGAACTTTTCCTGAATTTGCACTTTTCAATTTTAATTGTAAGGTTAGAATCCTTCAACCTGTCCAACACCTTGTATAATCTGTCATCGTGTTCTTTTGTGTCACCTCCAAAAATCAAAATATCATCTTGGTAAATTCTTACCCCTGTTAGACCCTTTAAAACCTTTTCCAGTGCCCTTTGGAAAACTGAGGCCGCTGACACCAGCCCAAAAGGAAGTCTAGCAAACCTGAATGTCCCAAAAGGGGTGACAAAGGCCGTTAGATCTTTAGAATCATCATCTAATCTAATCTGGTGGTATGCTGACCGTAAATCAATGGTACTGAATACTTTTGCCCCCTTTAGGAACATCAACATGTCACTTATGTTCGGTAGGGGGTATCGGTCAATGACTACACTCTTATTTAATTCGCGAAGGTCCACACACAAACGAAGGGACCCATCACTTTTCTTGGCTGCGACCACCGGAGCAACCCACTGAGTGGCCTCTACGTCTTCAATTACTCCTTCGTCCTTGAGTCGCTCCAACTCTGCTTCGACTAAATCTCTAACAGCAATTGGTACATTTCTAACTTTACAGCAAACTGGTTTAGCATTGTCAACCATTCTGATATGATGAAAGTACCCTTTGAGGCAACCCAACTTGGTTGAAAATACACTTGGAAATCTGTTCCTCAAAATATCTGCAAACTCCTTGTTAGAAGAGTCTTGAACCACAGATACCATCTTAGACACAAAACTCTCTTTCAAAATAATGGGGGGCGACGAATTTGGATCTAGCATGACCCCTAAATCTTTCTGGTGGAACCAGCTGAGAATGCTATCTCCCTTTTGTGATATATAAATTTTTGCACTGGCTAACCTACCTTTGTAGTCAACTAAACCCCAGAAGTACCCAACAAGTTTAATTGGTTCACCCCCATAGGCAACAGGCTTTATGTCAGGTCGAATAACCTTTACCTTTCCCATTATTTGTTTTTGGTAAAACTCTCTGGAAATAATGGTTATTTTCGCACCTGAATCAAAAAGGACTCTAGTAGGCTTCCCATTAACTAAGATCTCATCAACGGGACAATACCTCCCCTCTCCATTTTGTACTACCTGCACTTGAATTTGCCCACAATCAACTTCATCTTGGCCTTGATAATCATCATCTACGTCATAATATATTTCACTAACTTTTCCTTTGTAGTTTTTTCCTTTACACATAGTCGAGAAATGACCCCTCTTTTTACATTTGCTACATGTAACCTTCCACCCTGGACATTGCCTGTCGTTTGCAAAGTGACCATTTTTTCCACAACGAAAACATTTTACATTAGATACATTAAATTTCCTGGGAGTTTCTTTTACAGCTTCGTTTTTCTTGGTTTCTTTCTGATCAACTGTTCCTCTAGGTGCAGTCTTGACCGTATGTACAGAGTTTTTTTCTTCACTTCCTCCATTTTTCTTTATGACATCTACGCATTTTAAAGAGTGTTCTATCCTTTTTGCAATTACAATAACTTCTTCTAAATTCGGTTCATCTTTTTGCCACAATTCCTCTCTGACGCGTTCAATGCTACAACCCAACATGAATTGATCCCTTATCCTTTCTTCGAGAGTTGCAGCGAATTTGCATGAGGAAGCTAATTTCCTGAGCGATGTGATGTAGTTCTGATCCCTTATCCTTTCTTCGAGAGTTGCAGCGAATTTGCATGAGGAAGCTAATTTCCTGAGCGATGTGATGTCAGATTGCGGCCGATATCACACAAAAGCCAAAAAAAAAAAAAACTTAGGATCGAACGATGCTTCGTTTCTCCTGCACTTGTTACTCGCGCACAATGCTCTCACTTCATTACGTTGCTTCACTCGGACTAAAAACGCATCCAAAGACAGCTGTTGTAAATAGATAAAAGCGCACCTTACTCACAGAGCAGCGTTTCATTTAAACGAGTCCAAAACAGTCAGAATCCAAACCAACTTCTTGACATGGTGCTGCAAAGCTGTAGAGCAGTACGATCGTAACAAAACGCGTGTCCTTTGTAAATGATGCTTGAATAACGAAGTAGTGTTGGGATCTTGCATGAATCTTTACGAATTGGGAACCATCCAGCATCCAGCGTCGCCAAGTGTAAGAAAGGCACAGGGTAGTCGGTGATAATAGCTGGTTCTTTATGTTTATTGCAAGTAAATGATCCCATCCACCATAAGCTGCTGCAAGCACTTCTGAAGCTACCTTCAACTGCCTCACTCCTTCACATCATTCCAGACCCCTCAATCATAAACATTCCTTTGTCCAGGCAACGTGAGCAACATTCTACGATGCCACATTTCCCAAGGTGCCCGCAGAGCTAGGGTTCAAAAACTACAGCTAGTCATTTTGCCAAAAAAGGGTCATTTTTCACTGCGAAATTGAGGTGTGACCACGTTGCGTTTTGCGCCGTCTCCTGTCGCGGGCACTAGGCCGACCCACACAAGTGAGGTACCGTTTTTCTCATAAGACTTTGGGGAACGGGGGGTGGGTGGAAATTTGTGGATCCACGCAGATTCCGGAACTTTCCACGACAGAAATGTGGGGAAAATGTGTTTTTTTTGACAATTTTTTAGGTTTGCAAGGGATTCTGGGTAACAGACCCTGGTGGGAGGCAGTCAAGTCACCCCATCCTGGATTCCCCTGGTTGTCTAGTTTTCAAAAATGTATAGGTTTGCTAGGTTTCCCAAGGTGCCCGCAGAGCTAGGGTTCAAAAACTAGAGCTAGGCACTTTGCAAAAAAAGGGTAAATTTTCACTGCGATATTGAGTTGTGAGCACGTTGCGTTTTGCGCCGTTTCCTGTCGTGGGCACTATGCCTACCCACACAAGTGAGGTACCATTTTTATTGGGAGACTTAGGGTAATTCAGATTTGTAAAGGAACTGTTATTATCTATTGACTTTTGATGTATTTCTGCCTTCCAAATGAAAGATATTGTGTAAAAAAGAAGTCATTCTAAAAAATGACTGATAATTCTCATGCTAGTATGAGTATTCCCAATTTCAGAAATGTGCAAATATCTACTGTTTCTAAACTCTATATTTTGTTCCCATTTTAGAAATACATAGGTGTCTTTAATACCGATTTTTCCATGTACACATTTTTACAGAATACTTACTATATACCCGGTACAAAATAAAAAACCATTGCAAGTTGCTGCTCAGTTTTTGGCTCTGGGTTCGTCGGGTTCTTGGTGAACCTACAAGTCCTATATATCCCCACAACCAGTAATGTCCAGCGGATGCAACGGTATATTGCTTTTAAAGAGCTGTCATAATTAGAAGAAGTTACAGGTGAAAACGTTGCCACAAAAGGCTGTTTTTTTCAACTAATTTTCAATTTATCCTATATTTAACTGTTTGTTTCTATAAAAAAAACCTTGATGGATCTACACAAATGACCCCTTGCTGAATTCTGAATTTTGTCTTCTTCTCGAAAATGTATAGTTCTCTAGGATCCATTATTGCTTTTGTACCCATTTCTGCCATTAACTGGAAGGAGGTCAAAAGCACAAAAAATAGCAAAAATCGGGTATGTCCCAAAGAAATGCCAAAACTGTGTAAAAAATGTTGGGTTGCTGACAAAAGTGTGGTATCCCCGAAAAGCTGGGAATATGATGATTTCAACCCCACAAACCCTTTTTTGATAACATTTACAGGGAAAATCCCAGATGCTTTCATTTGCAGCCCGTTTTTCCCATTTTTCGGAGAAAAAAAAACTTTTGCTGTATTTTGGCTCATTTCTGTGACCCCTCTAGGAGAATCCACAAACCCTGAGTACCTTTAGAATGCCCATGATGTTGGAAGAAAAGGACGCAAATTTGGCGTGGATACCTTATGTGGTCAAAAAGTTACAGGGGCCTAAGCGCGCACTACCCCAAATAGCCAAAAAAAGGCTTGGCACAGGAGGGGGAAAAGGCCTGGCAGCGAAGGGGTTAATCTGCAGACTGATGCTGCCTGCAGCAGCCCCTCCCGGACCTTGCAAAGACTGTGGACTGGCCCATTGTTATTGAGACTGCAGACGATTATCACAGATAAAATTACAATGGGTCTCATTGTAGTGACAGCATGTGGTGTGCCTTCTCCTGCACAAATCTTGATTGCAGAAAGGGCCTGATGTCTCTTTGCAAAGCTGGGCGCAAACTAAAAAACTGAAGTGTACAATTGTCTCATCCTTATATAAACTTATTTTGACTTGTACTTATTTGGGTTGTCCTTTTACTTCTATACTATTGTACGACCTCCTCTGATATGCCTGTAAAACATATGTTTTGTCCCAAATTTTTGTCCTGAATTTTGACCAACTGTCCTGAATGTTTGCCCTGAATTTTGACCCTTTGTCCTGAATTTTTACGCTGACCGTCCTGACTTTGCACCCATGCCAGTTGGTCACCCTCCTTGCAAGTATGAACGTATATGGACTCCACGAAGGGGTAATGTCGTCAGTACTGACTAAATGTTTCCTCTAGGGTGTTGGGAGGCACACCACACCCCAGGCCGGCAAGATCAATGGTTCGTGTCCCTCTGTCTGTGTTCACGTTCCCCTCTGCGGGACCCGGAGTGTGCCTCTGTTGATGTCCATTGATGCTGCCTACCTGGAATGTCTTTCTGTGTTTATTCTCATGTGTGCTGTGGCTGTGCCGCTGGGGCTGCAAATGTGACTGCGTTGTTGGGTCATTGTTGTGTTTTCTGCTGCACATTGAAAAACAATAACATTGTTATAAAAAAAGACATACCTAACAGATTTAAACAGTGAGAGCCTGTCGACATATTCACAGGAAGGCGAAAAAGGCCTGCACCTTATGAGTGTAGACCAACTGTTAGTCACATCATGACCTGGGCATGGGGATGGTAGTCACCTATGACAAATGGAGCACTTTGGAACTTTGTCACTCTGGTTGTGAGCAACATCCTAAATCAATTACATAGTCAAAGGGACTCAAAGCAAGAGACTCCTCTTCAGAGGAAGACATCACAGCCTACTGGAATGATGACATCAGAACTACATCAAAAATAGTGAACTCCTCAGGGCCTTTCGGTCCTATATAGTGCTTGAGTAAATAGCAATGCTCTGCACTCTGTGACCTGCAACTGAGAAAACCGCAGAGAACGTCCTTATTTGGCTGCTAGGAAGGGGGGAAACATAGATTATGTATTATTTAGCTGTTATTTCTCCAGTGAATGATGGCCTGGTGACTATCAGAGCTGCAGCATTGTTTAGCTTGTGGTCAGGCATAAATCAGAGATATGTCACTACTTTTCCAGCGGCCAACTCAATAACGGAGTCTTCAAATTCAGGCGAAAAGCAGAGAAACTTCCCTCCTTATGTTGAGGTCAGCTAAACGGCACAGAATATCTGCTATTTAGCCAGGGGCTGTGTAAATAATACAGAAAATCTGCTATTTTAGTCAGAACGTAGTTAAAAAGCTTTTCCATAGTCATGACTTCTGACCAAATGGTACAGCATCTCTGCCAGTAGCAGTGTAAATGGCTATCTTGTATATCCCTAGCTGGCAGCTAACTAGTATATAATCTCTACTATTTAGCTGTTGCCCTTGAAAGCTGTGAAGTGTCTTTGCAATTTACCCTGCTTTTGGATAAATAGTCAATAATGTCTGCCATGTAACAGGCAGCCGGATAAATTACATTGAAACCCTCCTATTTACCCCATGGCTGGTTAAAAAGGCCTCCAAATATGATACTCAGTGCTGGAAAGTACGAGGATCGCGCCAAATCCCAGTTCCGGCAGCGATGTCTGGGATCCGGGCGATCTAGAGAAACATGCGGAATTTGTCCCGGTGTCTTTTACGGACACCAGGGCACATATTAGGATTGCCCGCATGGTGTCTGCATTCCGTTTGGAGCAGCTACGTGCAGGCGATGAGAAAGCTTTCTTATTTACCCTCCCAACTGGGCACAAAACAAAGGCGGCCTTTTGTACCGGAAAGGGCTATCAGCCCTCCATTGGTTTAAGTATAATACTGGAAGGGAGCTATCTAGAGCCTAACACCTAGACACTAAAGCAATGGAAGAAAATAAAGGCACACAGTACGTTATCACTTTAAAAGTAATTAAGAGAAACTATGATTTGGTGGCAGGTTTTAAATTGTGTTCAACTCCCTGTGTAAGAGATGTGCTTGCCCTGTAAGAATGTAAGATTTTCTGTCTGTATTAGTAATTACACAAACGTTGATGTAAATAGCAGCTAACATTTTTTTTATTGTTTTATAGCGCTGATCGTCTCAGTATAGAGTGTAATAGCACTTTACAACACACACCTAGGCACAATAAAGCATGCACATGTGTAAAACAATATACAGGAAATGTTATTAAACATATGGAGCGTTACAACTTATAAGGTGTAGAAAGCACATATCATCCATACTTGCAGACAATTGTGTTAGGAGTGAATGGTCGGAAGAAACACGAAGTCAGGATGTAAAACCTTATACAGTGATTGTGGTTGTCAGGGACGGCTTTAGTGCTGGTGGCGCCCTGTGCGACAATTTCTGTTGGCGCCCCACCAATGACCACCTCTGCCACTGATTCCCTCACCACTGCCCTTTAACAGTGCCCCTCAAGTCTCCAGAAGCACTAACTCTCGGATTCATTTAGTTTTATAGCACCACTCATACCAGTGTAAGGTGTCAGAGCACTTTACATCACACATACATTGCACAGAGGCAATCATAGGTGTGTAAATCAGAGTACAGGAAATGTTACATCAGATAGGACTACAATGTGTAGTGTAGGAGTAACATGTCATCGATACTGGTAGGCAATATAGTTTAAGAGTACTTATTCTGGAAAAGCACAAATTCAGAATTTGAAATGTAACACCATTGTTAGGGGTTCGCCTCAATAACAAGAATTGTTTTCCACCCAAATGAAACACTTTTGGAAAGATTAGGTTAATGAAAGACTGGGCAAAAAAACATATAGCTTTAACATATTCCTTGCAGTTTACACACAGCTCTTTGATGGCAGTTAATAGCTCAATGTACTATATTACGATTTTGACTTATAAAAGACAAGTAACAAAAGGAGCGCTCTTACAGAAGCAGTAACCCACTGACCTGTTTACATTACATGCACTTTGTTATCTGTATGATACACGTTCTTAGCAGCAGGCATTTTAACCCACTATGCTACTTTAGGATGAGTCAAAACTTCCACTAGACAAACCTCCGGTCTATTTCCAGGAACACGATAAATCACCGGAGTTATCTTGACCTTTTAATTGATGCCTACAAAAATTGCAGGAAGCCAGGAACACGCCAGCAGGTTGGTGCTCTTAAAATTATAATATTACTTGTAAAAATGACGCCCCCATCCCAAGTCAGCGCCCAGTGTGGTGGCACCGATCGCACCACCCTAGAGCTGGCCCTGGTGGTTGCCTGTACTAACAAAATGATCTCAGTGTCCAAAGCAGTAGCCCAATTACCCATCTAAATAAAAAACAGATCTGTGATCTGCATGTTACATACCATCTTTGCTACTTTGAATCAAAATAGTGACTGGACAAAACAAAGAATTCTCCCAGAACTGTTTTCCGCTCTTCTAAACTGCAGTTATCTTACAGCTGTTATATGTTCTCTTCAAGTTCAGTTCAGTTCAATAAACTTTATTCGGGTAACTTAATACCCATAAAAGCACAACAGATTAACGAAAAATATAAATAACAGAAATGGAAAATTGACAATACACAATAATCAAGCATTTATGATAATATAGCTATAACAATTAATACATTTGATGACATATTAAAAGAAACTTCATTGGTAAAAAATAAATAATTTTCTGTAAATAAAAAATATGCCAACTAACGATTGTACAAAGATAGTCAGTCAGGTGGGGGCTCAAGGGTCGGGCATGGTCTTACGTGCTCTAATGGCAATTCTTAGGAAAGTGCTTGTGCGAAGGATCAGCTCTTCGTCAGCCAGGGAAACTAAACATGTATAAGCATTATCCAGGCTGATTGGCCTTCTCTTTTTAAAAAATGGATTTAAAAACCACTTTATATATTTAATATAATATCCTATGGGGCTATTTGCTAGTATGACGAGCGGTGTGCGACCCACCTCGCATTTTATATTTAATATAATACTTACAGAAAAATAAAAAGTGTAAAATTGATTGGCCACTCACCCCATCACAAGGACATGGTACATGGTCGAGATTGTGATGATAGCCAAGAGGGAAGCATAGTGCAAATCTAACAGTTCCTGCTCTAAGGCGGAATAATAAGCTCCTTTCCCAGTGACTCATGTGTAGGGTGAGATATATAGGTAGGGAATGATAGTCCTGTTCAATGGACATATATCTGAAAACAGAAGATTTCTTAGATTCCAGGCCAGTCCTTTCTTCATTATATAAAGAGTAAAGCGCATCTCTAAGCTCCTTTTTTGGCACAGTGTCAGCTGTGTTTGGTTTTAGGAAAATAATTCCTTTGTTGACGCTGCACAGGCTTTGGTATACTCCACTGAGCCAGGGGATTTCCATCCCTTTGTCACACAAGAGACAATCATTGATGATCTCTCTGGTGAGGGAGGCAGCCTGGTTCTTCCATATCGATAGCCAAAAAAGGGCAGGACGGGCGCGTATGAAATCCGATATATAATTAAGATTAAGTTCTCTGTGGCAGATGTATTGTGGGGTAGAGATTGGGATACCCAATAGTTTCCTACAAAACCTATTTTCTTCCTGCTGAATGCCGGGACAGTTTGCAGTACCCCAAATCTCAGCCCCGTAAGTCGCAACAGGGACACACTGTAGTTTAAAGATTTTTAAAATGGCTGATATAGCGCCAGTGGTCTTTGAGCGGGGAAGACTAAGAATTGAATTGGTGGCCTTTGAGAACTTGCTCCTGGAGTGAGCGAGATGCTCAGTCCAGGAGCCGTTCGCAGCAAAGACCAAACCAAGATATGGAAATGTAGAAGTACTTGTCAATTTCTACCTACCCACTGCAATAGAACTTAACTGTCGCTTCCCAGGACCACAGGACATTAAAAATGATTTATTAAAATTAACACATAAATCCAGGCTATCCATGTACTCAACAAAAGTCCGTACTAGTCTACGCAGAGAATTCGGAGCGCGGGCTATGAGAACCGCATCATCTGCGTATAATAGTACAGGAAGAGTTTTACCATTAATAATGGGGACGTCATGGGTCGAGTTTTTGAGCAAGTTGTTCAGCCCATTAATATAAATGATGAAGAGGAGGGGGGCCAAGACACATCCCTGTCTGACCCCCCTTCCTACCTTAATCATCCCCGAAACCTCGCCACTCATGCCAATCCGCACTTGCGCCTGGAGGTCTTTATGGAGATGAGCTAAGAAATGTACCAGAGGTTCATCCAAATCATATGCCAAAAGGATTGCCCAGAGCTTAGACCTGTTAACGAGGTCGAACGCTGAGGACAAGTCCATAAAGGCCATGTAAACCGGGGATTTCCGTGCTATGGTGTATTTCCCAATAACCAAGTTGAGATTGAGACATTGCTCATTGGTGCCCACCTTGCTACGGAAACCTAGCTGACAGTGCTCTAAGATGTTATTTTCCTCTGCCCAGGTTGATATTTTATTGTACAGAACTCTTCCTAATATTTTTAAAGTATTGTCGATTAATGAGATCGGCCTATAATTACTAGGCTGAGACCGATCTCCTTTTTTAAAAATTGAGACTATAATACTCTTAGCCCATGTGTCCGGTAACGTGGCATGTGTTAGACTATTAAAAACATTTAAAAGTAGTGGGGCCCAAAAGTCTGGTTTCCATTTTATTAAATCAATTGGTAGCCCATCAGGACCAGGTGCTTTGTTTCCAATGCTCTGTTGGATGGCCTCTTCTATATCAGGGATTGTCAACTCAATAGTAGTAAAAGGGCCATAATCATGTTGATCAAGCTCTGATTGCGGGGTAGCATACATTTTTGAAAAATTATTTTCCCAGGTCTCGCTTGATATGTTACAACTAATAGGAGTTAGTAGCTGACCCATCGATCGAAGCTCCCTAACTGCAGACCAAAAAATGTTGCCCTTTTTTGAACTTGCAGCCTGGGATAAAGTTTCCCAGCGTTCGTTTAGGAGGATTCCCTTCCTTTTCCGAATTGCAATATTATATTCCCTCCTTGCCGATTGTACGTCTGCAGCACACCTTGGATTAAATGACAGTGCCCTACGAAGATTTCTATTGGCCCGTGCACACTCATGATCGAACCATTTAGGGTTATTTACTGCCAATGAGGCAGGTTTCCACAGGAGTGTTTTGATAGCTAGGCACAGTTTTGAAAAGTCTTGGACTACCTCAGAGTGTGCAATGTGTGGTGACAAGCAGGAATTAATGAGATGCATATTACCTCTAACTAACGTTTTAAAAAGTTCACCGCTGTCAACGCCCTTCCAAACTAATCTCAAATTGTCAGTCGAGGGTACAAGATTTTTTGCTCCACATTCAAGGGAGAACACAGGCCGAGGTGCAAAGCTAAACATTATTTTAATGGGGTTATGATCCCCATAATCCGTTTCAATTACTTCAGCGGCCATTAGTTGATCTTCAAAGCAGGGAGAAATAAAAATAAAATCAATAGTTGACGAGCAGCCCCTTCCCCTAAATGTTGGCAGTTTTGTATTAGTGGTATTATAGCTGCTCACCAAATCCATAACATTAGTCAAGTTGTTTGATTTTAGAAGCAAGTTCAATTCTACTCCCCTACGGGACGAGGGCCCAGGATTACTTGTACCCTTGGCATGCGCCACACCATTAATTGTAGCATTAAAATCTCCTCCCAAGAGAATCCCGATAGATCCCTCCCTGTTTTGTTGACTGTCTAGGTTAGAAATAAAATCAAAAAGCCCAATGAAGTTCCTGTTGGGGACCGAATAAAGTCATTATTATAAAAGTTTACCAAATATAAACAAACCTTCCTTTTAAAAAAGATGACTTGATAGTTTATACTATTAGTTGAGAGAACCTTGAAACTGCCACCAGCGGCCACATTGATCCCAATGAATAGTCCCCCGGATGGTCTTCCCAATTTGGGGATGGGGGCTACTATACAAAAACAATGAAACCCTTCAATATGAATATCTTCGGTGGCCCAAGTCTCCTGGAACATGACTACGTCTTGTTCCTTTACTAGACGCAACCAGTCTTGTTCTCCAAGCCTGGATTGAAGCCCCGCCACGTTCCAACTTAGAATGCTTAAATTAGCTCCCATGTTTGCCATAGTTGGGACCAGTTTATCTTTAGAGGATGGGGGTACAGTATCTGAATAATCCCCCACATGGGCCTGCGGATTAGTCGACAACAATTGTTGTCAGTCCTGAGCGTCCAAGTTGGAAAGTGCATGAAACCTATTTGCTGTCAAGGGTATTACATGGGCATCCCTAAACGAAGAAACTGGTGGTTTGTAAAAATAACCTAAGGGGAGTGCACAAATATCGGTATGTTGTGAAAAGGATTGCTCTTGAGTTCTAAGTAAGTGACGGACCGTGTGTGGTCTACAAAAATTAAGGACAATGCAATCACCGCTGATGTTCTTATCCGAGAGGCCAACCCACCCAACTCTCCTTGCCATAATGATTTCATTCATTGAGGAGGGGTGGAAACCTTTGTGTTTGCGTAGCCAATCTACAGATTTATTGCGGAGGTCTGACCAAGATTCCCTCTGTCCCTCGGCGAGGTTAGGAACACCAGCCAATACTAACACATAAGGACTAGAGGCTGGTGGCAGGCTCAGCACGTCTTTATTGGGACTTAGGTGTGTGTCTCTGAGGTGGTCCGTAACCACGTTATTTTGGTCAGCCTCGATAGTTTCCTGCTGAGGCAAATTACAATTCACATTGCCTAGTGTCGCATTGAAATCATTGAGGTTACGCATGTGGAGTATGCCCAGGCTTCCCCTCTGTGTAGGGATTGAATTTGGCACAGGTAAATTATTTTTATTACAACGGGAAACACTAGGATTGGTGACAAAGGATGTAACTTGGGAAGCGAGAGCGACATCCGTCGATTGCAAAGCAGGCCCATATTTATTGGCCGCTGATGGTATATTGTTCATTCGTCCTGCTTCGTCATAAACTTTGTTCAACCTCCCACCTCTTAAGTTATCCACAATACGGTCCAACTGATTAAATTTCCCCCACAACAATTCAAAATTTTTATCAATCGCATCCTTGAGGGAAACCAACGTAGACTGTAGGGCTTCCATGGCGAACCCTGTTTGTGTGGCTCCCCCCGCAACACACATGGGTTCAAAAATGCTGTCTGTCTGGGTTGCTACTGAGTTTGTAATAGTGGCCACCACATTGTTTGGGTTCCCAGCTGATTGGCAGCCTTTGACGTTTTTAGAGTTAGACTTAGCAGAAGCAGCATGCTTTTTCTTAATAGATTGACCGCTTAATATAGTGTTCTTTTGTGCCTTCGCGGCATTACCCCTAGTATTAATACAGGGTGCATCTAAAACAGGCACATTAGGGGAATCTTCAAATGGTAAGGATAGGTTAGAGGA
This sequence comes from Triturus cristatus, assembly GCF_964204655.1. Lineage (NCBI taxonomy): Eukaryota > Metazoa > Chordata > Amphibia > Caudata > Salamandridae > Triturus > Triturus cristatus. The sequence goes on along the minus strand of NC_140594.1, from coordinate 347,366,919 downwards.
AACAGGGACAGGTCTTGCTGTAGATATATTTGGTGATGTGTTTGGTGTTTTTGGACAAGTTGTATTGACATTAGCAGAACCACCCAGCGACAAACGAGATTGGAGTGTGGCAGGGTCCAGAAACAACCTTCTTTCAGTCAGGTGGATTTCATGAGATAAAAGTGACTCAGCCCTTACAATAAATGCGTCCAGGGTCCCGGCTACACCTTTCAATTTGCTCATTTTACGACACAGGATGTAGTTGCCCAATTACACAATTGTGTGGCCACCTATCGACGGCAAATGCAATAAACAATAAGCGGCTTCACAGTACCTTAGCACCAGATGTCCGTGGGTGGAGGGACAGGTCATAAATAGCAGCCTCTGCTGAGGCCAAATAACGAGGCCCAGCCCGGCCTCCTTCGGCCTCGGACGGCCGCAGACGGCCCGCCCTTTGCCCGGGATCAACACGGCGCGCGCCAGCGCGCGTCCCACGTTGCGGGAGTCGCGCTTCTCTCTATGCTCCTCCGGGCACGATGACCAGCAGGGCGGTATGGGAGGCGTAGTCCTCTCCCTCCGTATGCGGTGGCAGGCAGCGGCAGCGGCAGTGGTGGCGGTTCCCGCGAAGCGGGAGCCGCGCTTCTCTTTATGCCCCTCCAGGCGCGACGACCAGCAGGGCGGAATGGGAGGCGTAGTCCTCTCCCTCCGTATGCGGTGGCAGGCAGCGGCAGTGGTGGCGGTTCCCGCGTTGCGGGAGCCGCGCTTCTCTTTATGCGCCTCCGGGCGCGACGACCGGCAGGGCGGTATGGGAGGCGTAGTCCTCTCCCTCCGTATGCGGTGGCATGCAGCGGCAGCGGCAGTGGTGGCGGTTCAATAAGTAACTGTCCAGTTAGTGCTTTTTCCTTGGATCAGTCTGCTCACACGTCCTGGTGCAGGGACGCTCTCTCAAAATGAGGGTAGAATTGCGGCTACACTCGTGTAAAACTCTCAGGTAAATATTGTTCCCTTCAAAATTGCTGGGCACACAATGATCTCTGCAGCAGGTGTCTTAAGCCTATAAGATATTTTAAAATACAGCCTCTTTGTAACCAATTAAGCAATCTAGAAATCTAGAAAGACTTACTGTCACGTATGTACTTGTTGCCAATTCCTTTGCAGCAGATCTTTATTAAATAAATGTATAAGTTGACTGTCAGACTCTGGTTTTGAAGCTCCGCCCCTCGTGACTCCAACCCCAGCAAATTTTGAGAATCTGACTCATAATGTGTAATAATATAATAGTCCTATTGAGTATTGGCTTACATAGGCGTTTGCAACACTTCACCACTAGATGGTGCCGTGGACACATTATAAAACTAGTTCAGCAGCTTCCTATGATAGAGACGCCAAGATGTCTGCAGAAACATAACTTTCACGTTCTCCATGTTGAATCTTGACGTTTGCCCTTCAAACTTCCTCAAATCAGCTCTTTATTCACACTCTATTTACCATACCAAACGGGGGAGTTTCGATTTTCGGAACCGTTAAAGAATTCGTTTCTTTAAAAGACCATTTGCATGTTAATGAGGCCTCTCTGTTTCACCCCTTCTAAGAACCCCTGCAGCTCCACTCTGCCTATTGCTTAAAGAATCAGTCCCCCCACCCCCCGAAATTGTTTCTTAGCCCCACCCCCAAAATTTGGCTCTAGTTGCGCCTCTGATGGTGTTGCTGTTTGAATTATGTTGTTTCCATATTCGCGTTTTCAATAAAATGGAAATTTCGGTGCACGTGTGTATGTACAATGGTATTCATATACTACACCTTCCATATGAGGTCTGTCTAGGGCACTTTCTGAATAGTCATGTATGTATTTTGCTCCATATGCATGTTGATTTATATAGCGCCGAAGAGCACTGACAAGGACACAGTGTGCTTTCGAGTTTCAGTGGGTTTTGGGAAATCCTTCCGGGGTGCGGTTGAAAGAGTACCTGCTGGCTGTGAGAAAAGTGGGGTGCAGTGCATAAGATTTCAAAGTAACGTGAAAGTGGCACACTGGTGATAACGGAACAAAGGAATAGGAGTTACACAGGCTTTAAGTGGGCCGGGTCCTGCTGGTGCTAATTAAAAGCAGGTGCTGAGATGGTGGGTTCACCATTTTTGCCTTCACCTTCGGGGTGGAAAAAAAACATCAACTCTACAGCAGTACCTTCCTTCACTGCCCGTGGTAACTTCAAAGAGAATCGTTATAGTTCTTGAACAGTCTCATCAGTTCAGAACTGAAGCATTTTCAATATTATATACAACGAAGCCATAGTTGTTACTTATTTATCTTGTGCAATTGACAACCATTCCCAAAGCTAATAGTCCTGGCTTGTTGTAGGTGTAATGTTACGTGTTGTATTATATATCTGGATGCAGTAACGGAAGCAGCAAAATACTAGTCGGGGGCACTCTATGCTAAGAACAGATTTTTAGTTTAGGTGTTTTAAACCACGCCCTGAATTACATCGACCACGCCCCTTTAAAGACCCCCCACATGTCTTTTTCATCCCACTTAATCTCCTGGTGCTACAGAGAGTGTAAGAAAGGAAGCAGAGATGTGCATACGAGTACGCACCATCTTTGCCGCCGACCAAGGCCCCCACAGGGGGCCACTAGGCGGTCGGCGCCCTAGTGCCGCCGGGGCACCGGTCACCCCTCCCTGTACCCCTCCCAGGGGGCGGGGACGCTGGCCGGTGTCTCCCTCCCCTCTCTCTCGCCTGGAAGTGACGCACAAGCGCATCACTTCCGGTTTCCTGTGGGGAAGGGGAGGCTATTTAGCCTTCCCCCACCCTCCTGGCGAGGGTTCGAGCCTTGAGGTCGCGCTTCATCTCCGAGTCGCGCTATATATAAATATGTAAAAAGTCAGTTGGGGATGCTCCGGGTTGGCGGTGGGCACCCCCCTGTCACCCTCCTACGAGCATGCTAGGAGGGGTGAAGTAGGACTTAGTCAATCCTTAATGTTTGAACCATACCGCAGACAATGCGCACTGCGTAAACCAGACAGATTCCCGAAGCTGGGATGCCTAGGGGGTTTCACCACAGAGGGATCTGAAGGGGCTTAATTCCCATAAGGAATAAGGGATGCATGGCAAGGGCAAGAGGGCCCCTTGCCCATGGTCACGCGCTGTCAGCTATGAACACTCTTGTGCGTCAGGATTTAGCAAATAAAGGGGACTGTTCAAACGTTAAGTAAAACCCCTTCTCGCCATAATAGCCAAAGCAGGCAGGCGGGTGGGGGAGTGGTCACCTAGCAAGTGGGCTGCTGTCCCAGAGATGGGCACGCAGGTTCAGGCACACTCGGTGCTAGGAGGACGGCAGCTAGGTGAGATCATCAAATTGATGGGGCTTTGTGAGCCTGGGTGACGGCATCAACCCGCCCAGATTTGGCTCGGGCGGAGGCAAGTGAAGCGGTGTAACTTCCCCGTATGGGGGTGAATAGTTCTTGGCACAACTTCTCAGGCCCAACGGGTGCTTTGTTTCAGCAGACACTATCACCCAGGATAGCGTCTAGGGCTTTAGGATATAGATGGGGCCATCTATAACCAGCAGGGATGGTTCTCTTCCATCTAGTTGCAGGAAGCTCTAGACAGGAGAGGTTGCAGGTAAGACTATAGCAGTTTTGGTGGGGGGCCCTGGCGGCGACGGTGAGCCACCTCCAGGGCTGTGGCGGAGTTACAGGGCGATCTGGAAGCAGGCCGGTACCAAGGGTACCTCTGCGCGGCACCATAGGGGGTGCCTGAGCCAAATCCGAGGAGCCTCAGGGGAGAGTCCCGGAAGCCGTGTTGGCGCCCCGCTAGTCCTGCGGGCGGTTGTGGGCCTGAACAACCGGGGGTTTGCTATGCGACGCTCCGCGCCGATAGGGGGGGCGTGAGTAGAAGTTACCAACGGCACGTGATCCTGGAAAAGAATCACCTGGACGGCAGCAAAGGCGGGGTTTGCTCCAGCGCTGCCCGGCTCATCAGGCGGGCAGGCGGCCCAGTTGGTTGCCTGCCCTTGGATCGCCTGTAAGATAACCCACCCATTACATATTGGAATATGTAATAAACCTGCAGCAAACTTTACCCAACTCAACAGTCTGTGTGTGTGTTATTTGGGTATGTATTCTGGGGGAGGGGGGACTGAGGGGTGCCCATGACGGCACTATGCCATCGACGCGGCCCCCGCAGGGGGCCACTAGGCGGTCGGCGACCTAGTGCCGCCGGGGCACCGGTCACCCCTCCCCGCCCCCCTCCCAGGGGGCGGGGACGCCGGCCGGTGTCTCCCTCCCCTCTCTCTCGCCTGGAAGTGACGCACACGCGCGTCACTTCCGGGCTCCTGTGGGGAAGTGGAGGCTATTTAGCCTTCCCCCACCCTCCTGGCGACCTCTTTGTTCGCCTAGACGCTGCATCCCTCCCTACCGCTTACCCGGCGTATGAGTCGGGTGGGGGGGTCAGAGCATTGTAATGTGTCTTTTTTCGTTGCAGGCGGAGTTACAGGGCGATCTGGAAGCAGGCCGGTACCAAGGGTACCTCTGCGCGGCACCATAGGGGGTGCCTGATCCAAATCCGAGGAGCCTCAGGGGAGGGTCCCGGAAGCCGTGTCGGTGCCCCACTAGTCCTGCGGGCGGTTGTGGGCCTGAACAACCGGGGGTTTGCTATGCGATGCTCCGCCCCGAGAGGGGGGGGCGTGAGTAGAAGTTACCAACGGAATGTGATCCTGGAAAAGAATCACCTGGACGGCAGCAAAGGCGGGGTTCGCTCCAGCGCTGCCCGGCTCATCAGGCCGGCAGGCGGCCCAGTTGGTTGCCTGCCCTTGGATCGCCCGTAAGATAACCCACCCATTACAGATTGGAATATGTAATAAACCTGCAGCAAACTTTACCCAACTCAACAGTCTGTGTGTGTGTTATTTGGGTATGTATTCTGGGGGAGGGGGGACTGAGGGGTGCCCATGGCGGTACTATGGGCGTTTGTGCAAATATGTGTTGCGATTGATGGCGCCTGTATGGTCCAAGATTAGAATATTATATTGGGTTGCCCATGGCTTTGGCAAAGAACCAAGAACCCTGCATTCATTTCGGGTCCACCCAGCGGTGCTATGATCTTAACCCTCCAGGACACTGAGAACCATCTGGTACAATTGTGATGTGACAAGTAGGGGAGTGGTCAGCTTCACTCACAGCATATCATTCTCTAGTCCGCCGGGGTGGGTGATCTAAATCACTTCCTGACAAGTCCCGACTTTAGATTTGATAGGATAGACCGGAAGTGGAATCATATTTTGGGGGAAAGCTTGGCTTTTATTTGATGGTGGGGTAGCAGGGAGACTTCATCGGTGGTACAGTAGAAAATGGGCATGGGCTGGAGTATGAACACGCTGTATGGTGTACAAGGCCAGAGGCTGTCTAAGGAAATTTGAGAAGGTCTGGAGTCCATGGCAGGATTACAGAGAACTGGACTAACGGGGATTAGCTGCTATGTCTGCACGAAAATTTCCATTGTGAACTGTGAAAAATGTACCGTGGTGTCTTATATGTGTCAATTTAGATTTTCTTGTAAGTGTTCGATTGTTGTAAAACTAATAAAAAAGAATGAAAACAAAAAAATCTGGTTATTATTGCTTTTCTGAATTGTAAGAGGTTGCTGATTTTCCTTATTTTCTCTGGTAAGGTGTTTCATATCTTGCAGGTTTGTACGAAGAAGGGGCTTCCACCTACATGTATTCTTCTGAAAGGAGAGACAATGAGGAGAGGTGACACTGGTCCTATTTCTGTCACTCCTTATCAAAAGGATACTGGGGAGTTGCGGTACAGCTTTTTCAACAGGAGATTGCACCCCACCGCTCCCTGAAATTGAAATTATTACTCTGCAGCTCACTAAAATGTCCACAGTTGCAGTAGAAATGCATGCAGCTGAAATCAGGTGTCTCTAGAATTGATACTATTAACTTATGTTTCCCTGAGGTGCCACTCAACTGGTCAATTATGGCTCTTTATATTGTTCTAGAAGGAGCCAGTGGCGTAGCTTGAGGGTCACGGGCCCTAGTGCAGGCAGTGAAGCTAGGACCCCCAGCTGGTATTAAAATTCTGCTATAAATGAGGCATAGCGTGGCCATCACAACCCTGGAGCCTGGTGTCACTGCGCCTGCTACACTAATGTAATTTAGAAGTCTCCGAGTTCCTCATTCTACTTGTCTTTCCTTCTCGCCTCCCTATCTCTACCCCGCTCTCCTCCTATCTCCTTCATCCATTTAATGCCCTCCTCTCTATATCCTTTCTCTATCACTCCCTTTCTCTTCCCTCTCTTCTGCCTCTCACTCATCCTCATCTTCCTTCTCTCCTTGCTTCTGGTTCCTTTTGCTTCCTTTATCTTGTCAACTTTGCACATCCTTATCTTCTTTCTCCCTCAACCATGTTCAGGTTTCCATTCTGCCATCTTTTTCTGCCCTCCTTCTTTCACCCTCTACTTTTTTCATTTTTTCCCCCTTTCCTCTCTGTTCTTTATTGTTCCAGTCTTTCTACTCTCTCTGTACCCCTTTGGAAAGATAACACAAGCAAGCCCCTGCCATGCGCTGTGTTTAAAAAGATAAATCAGAACAGGCAGCCTTTGAAATAGCATCAACTGGGGCAGGGCAAACAGGGCCCCCTCTCACCTCTAGGGCCCTGGTGCATTGCACCGGCGGCATCAATGGTAGCTACACCCCTGGCAGTGCTTAATTTGAGCCGATGGTTTCCGGAGCTCGGCACCAGCACTTAATTGTCAGCACCAGCACTTATGACAGTCTGCCATGTGGCGGCACTGTTTATTTCATTTAAATACAAGCAGAACAACAATTGTTTATTAATTGAATATACACTATTGAATGACTAATACCTGCTGCCAAAGCCATTCTTTTGGCTTTGGGAGACTGGAATTGCCAGACTTGTCACACATTTAGGAGTGGACTGTTATTAGCTGTGCCTATACCGTAACTGGCAGCACTGACAGTGGTAAAGGGTGGTGCAAGCGGAAGTGGCCTCCTGACTAGGGCCCTGCCACTTATTATTATTATTTATTTTTTACCAATTAAGCACTGGCCCCTGGACAGAGCAATGGAGGCGTGAATCAGTGAAAACTTCTGGAATACCATCTTTTGACATTGGCTGGCCTTGGGGAAAGCTAAATGATGCTTTCTGGTCCGGCACTGAGGCCTTAACATGAACCTTCGTATGACATTCGCTGAGCTCCTGGGTAAAGCGACAGACACTTGTGCAGCAGTGACACCATCTTATCACTCACAGCAGGGCACTGGTTAGGTGCTCGGTAAACCAACCCGTCTTGCACCACTGTTTGTCTCTGGCGAGGCTAGGTCACCATCAGCAGATCTGTGCCACGTGAAGCTCACAGAGGTGGTGCTGTAGGCCAGTATACACAGGCAGTGTTACCATCTTTTTTTCTAGGGAACCATTTACTGTTCACGTCCTAAAACATAAGTGGGGGTAAGTAATTACCACAGAAAGCAATGGCCTATGAAATTATAATTTTTCCCTACTTATATTTGACTTTAAAGGCCATTGGCCAAGGGTCTGCTTTTTACTGTATAAATGTCGAATATTCTGCACATTTAGCTAGACAGCTAGATATGAAAAGAATTATTCATCTCACCTCTTTTTAGGTCGAGCCTGGGTAGCGCATGCGCTGCTCTGTGCGGCATGCTGTATTCAGGTAAGAACTTGAAGCTCCGCCCACTCTTCACCCATAGTTTGCATTGGCTTGTGTCATTGTCCACAGTAAACTGTGGCTGTTCATTGGTCAATAGGCTTAGTAGTCCCTCCTTAGTAAGGCCTTGTCTCATTTTGTTACAACAAACAAATGATGGACGGAATGCTGACAATGCAGACATTCTCCCCCAGTCAAGAGATCTGGGTTAAATCCATCGTTCTTTTGCCCACTACACCACTCCAGTTTAGACATGGCCATATGCAAATCAGTCTTGACACTGTGCCTCATGGGAACAGTCCAGCCCGAACTGCCAAGCCATGTCTTCCCTGGACCGGAATCAAGCATCCTAGGACCGGTTTCTGGCTATCAGCCGTCATCAGCCAGGATAGCTTGACTCCAGTGGCGTAGTGAGCATGGGTCTCACGTCTGGGAATACCCATCCCACTTGGGGCGAAAAGCGTTACAACAAACAAATGATGGACGGAATGCTGACAATGCAGACATTCTCCCCCAGTCAAGAGATCTGGGTTAAATCCATCGTTCTTTTGCCCACTACACCACCCCAGTTTAGACATGGCCATATGCAAATCAGTCTTGACCCAGTGCCTCATGGGAACAGTCCAGCCCGAACTGCCAAGCCATGTCTTCCCTGGACCGGAATCAAGCATCCTAGGACCGGTTTCTGGCTATCAGCCGTCATCAGCCAGGATAGCTTGACTCCAGTGGCGTAGTGAGCACGGGTCCCACGTCTGGGAATACCCATCCCACTTGGGGCGAAAAGCGTTACAACAAACAAATGATGGACGGAATGCTGACAATGCAGACATTCTCCCCCAGTCAAGAGATCTGGGTTAAATCCATCGTTCTTTTGCCCACTAAACCACCCCAGTTTAGACATGGCCATATGCAAATCAGTCTTGACCCTGTGCCTCATGGGAACAGTCCAGCCCGAACTGCCAAGCCATGTCTTCCCTGGACCGGAATCAAGCATCCTAGGACCGGTTTCTGGCTATCAGCCGTCATCAGCCAGGATAGCTTGACTCCAGTGGCGTAGTGAGCACGGGTCCCACGTCTGGGAATACCCATCCCACTTGGGGCGAAAAGCGTTACAACAAACAAATGATGGACGGAATGCTGACAATGCAGACATTCTCCCCCAGTCAAGAGATCTGGGTTAAATCCATCGTTCTTTTGCCCACTACACCACCCCAGTTTAGACATGGCCATATGCAAATCAGTCTTGACCCTGTGCCTCATGGGAACAGTCCAGCCCGAACTGCCAAGCCATGTCTTCCCTGGACCGGAATCAAGCATCCTAGGACCGGTTTCTGGCTATCAGCCGTCATCAGCCAGGATAGCTTGACTCCAGTGGCGTAGTGAGCACGGGTCCCACGTCTGGGAATACCCATCCCACTTGGGGCGAAAAGCGTTACAACAAACAAATGATGGACGGAATGCTGACAATGCAGACATTCTCCCCCAGTCAAGAGATCTGGGTTAAATCCATCGTTCTTTTGCCCACTACACCACCCCAGTTTAGACATGGCCATATGCAAATCAGTCTTGACCCTGTGCCTCATGGGAACAGTCCAGCCCGAACTGCCAAGCCATGTCTTCCCTGGACCGGAATCAAGCATCCTAGGACCGGTTTCTGGCTATCAGCCGTCATCAGCCAGGATAGCTTGACTCCAGTGGCGTAGTGAGCACGGGTCCCACGTCTGGGAATACCCATCCCACTTGGGGCGAAAAGCGTTACAACAAACAAATGATGGACGGAATGCTGACAATGCAGACATTCTCCCCGTGCTCACTATGCCACAAAAACAACACATAAATAAAAGGCATTGTCATTTACAATGCTAATAGCTCAAACTCTCGTAAATGTGAGACCTATTGCATTGCAAATGCTTGTTTTACCTATGTCTCTTATTTGCTCTGTCTCTTTACTGGAGTTCAGCATACCTGTTTAATTAAAGCTCAATGAACTAAGCACTCACTTATTCTTTGTGACCTGTAGACAATACTTCCAAGTTAAAGAAATAAGTGCCACGTTACAGTCGGCATTCCGGTATTCCAGGCGGGCATTTCGGCTGACCCTTGAGGCAAGAAGAAAGGAAATCAGAGAGTCGGCTTGGGAGGATCTGCAGTTCGCTGCTAAATCGAGAGACTCAAAAGCATTTTACAATCACCTTTATTTTTCAGCTGATGGTAACCCTAAAACATCTTGCCACGTTTCGCCTGAGGATTGGTCGCTCCACTACCGTACGATTTTGGTTGTACGGATTTCGAACCTCCGAACAATCCTCCTAATGGGGAAAACTATTCCGTTAACCGTGGGAAGGCTGCTGTTTTTAATATGTCTCACATTGATGTGTCAGAGGTAACAGTTGCTATTTTAAACAGTGTACCCAGGAAGCCCCAGGCCCGCATGGGGTTCCTATAGATGTTTTTAAACCTAACATACCATTTTAGGCCGCCCTACTGATAAACTTGTTCCAGGCCATTTCCCATGAGGGACTCTCAAACTCTTGGAGGTGTTCCACCATTAACCCTGTTTATAAGAAGGGTGATAGGGGAAACCCTGCATGTTACCGTCTGATTATTTTTCTGGATTCTTCTGTTAAGATCTTGGACAGGGAATTCTCCAGAAGTTAGGAGACTGGTGGACTGGGCTGATGATAAAGGGTTCCTGTATGAGGTACAATATGACTTATGCCCAGGGGTGGGCACGATTGGCCCGTCATTCAACTTGCTTCTGGTCACGGGGAAGTATGTAAGGGCCAGGTGTGGTGCTCTACATCTGGCCTTTATGGACTTCTCTAGTGCTTTTGACCTCGTGGACAGGGCCAGGCTGTGGATTTTGTTGACAGATGCCGGAGTCGACACACACATAATTGAACTTTTCCAAACACCTGCACTGGGACACTTTGGCACAGGTCCGGTCTTCTTTCCTGGTGATTGCACTTCTACTTGTGCAGGCCTCTCATCCTGCAACTAATAAGGCAATTTCTTACAAACATCAAACCAAAAACAAGCTGAGCCTACATGTGGCCTGTACCCACTACCCTTGTTCTTGTCTCACTTTATTTTGTGCAGCAGAGGAAGAGCTAACAAGCAGTGCACTGAGGTCTGTTTGCATGTGTGCTGGGAGTGAAGATGAGGTGGAGTGCTGTGAAAGTGCTCAAAGTGGGACTGCATGCAGAAGTGTTTTCAAACTGTTGGCTGTAAGATTAGACGATTTGAAAACCCTTCGGTAGTATACCCCTCTCAGAGCCGTTCCACACTACTAATAAACAAGAGAGGGAGTGAAGAGGTGAAAACAGAAGGGGACTCGTCCTCCTCTATATGTCATGAAAAACCAAAAAGAATCCACTGTGAACACAACAAATTATAATATCCTTCCAACAACACATTGTGTTTCCCTACAGATTGGTAGGGAACACACATTTCATGAACAGTGATAAATATGCTTTGGAAGGCTAGTTAATTTGTTGTGTTCAAGGTGGATTCTTTTCAGTTACACACCACTTCACAAGGTTGTCAGGATCCGCCCACTTGAACCACTGCTCTCACCCTTAGGGGGTAATGAAAAATGCAAAAAGCTGATACACTAAGCTCTGGATACAAGTCTGCAGCTAAGTCGGCACTTCATTTGTGTCTCAGAGAACACCTGTACCTATGTGGGCTTTTACAGCTCTTTGTTTTTCCGACCCTCGTAATTGCCTTCAATGAGGTGAGCCTTTCCTGAATGTGTCTCTTTGTTAAGTCTGCAAGAGCGGAAGATGAGAGGCAACACAAGCAAATATCAGGCAAGTACAATGTACAAAACGAAGTAACAATGATCAGACGAATGCTTTGTAGTGTTTTTTGTTGGTTTATTTCACACGTGGTCCACATAAACAGCCAACACGTTTCGCCCAGACATGGGCTTCTTCAGGGCAATAAGTAAATTCTGGTGGAGAACTGTCTCAATAATGTGTAGCGATTGGTCCCGAGATCTGTAACACGTCCGTTGTGGAGTATAAAAGTAACAGTGAAAAGGTCTCTGGAATAGTCATCTGGGTGTTGTGGGGCATGACTAGTTCTTCTAAGTTTGTATTAGAAGTATCATTTCTAATAAATAACATTCGATGAAGTAAAATAACTTAATGCACTAAAGTGAAATATACCTGAATCTTAATGAAATACACTTTTCGGAACTTTGCCTTATTTTTAACAGTACGTTTCGTTTCCTGCACCATTTAGGTGGCAAATATATTGATGGCTCGTAGACCCAGCCCCGAGCCCTGGCTCGGCTGTCCCTATTCATTTGGTGGCTTGGCCACCCCGAGCCTCTTCCTTGCCTGTGGTGTCGCTTCAGAAGTGGCGCTCAGACACGCGGCTGTCCCTTAGCGCTCAGGTGACCGCCCCTGAGCTGCTGTGCGCTATGGAATGTGTTGACGCAGCGGGGGCGTTAATAACAATGGGAAACGCCTGGTTTAATTGAGAACAGTCCGTCCAGCCGCGCGCATATAAATAAAGGTTTCTTGTTTCACCGCAGCCCCAACCAGCCCTCAAACTCGGTGTAAAAATAGAACGCGCTAGAAACCGGAGCGAGCTGATGAAATCACCACTGTGTAAAACCCAGCAGGCATTTTGTGGTAAAAACCAAAGGCCCACACCCGGCCTGTGGCAGCCTACACTCTCCGCCTGTCACTTTCCCTCTCACTGCCTTTCTGCGTTCCTTCTCTAGTCTTTGGCAAGCACAGAAAGCTCAGCAGGTGCCCTTTGCAAGGCAAATAACGCTGACATGGGGATGTCTTGATAGAGTGGTAAGGGCATAATATTACCCGAGATGACAAATTGTTGCATTTAAGAAGGTGAGTTTTTTCCTCTGTGTGCCACAATAATTACGTTTTTTTTTCTTCTAAGGAACAGTAGATAAGGGAAATAAAGAGACAAAAATATGTGTCCCCGGCGCTACCACACTGGGCATACATTTTCTTAGCTCGCTGGATGCTCCACGTGTGGTCCATTGTCACTTTAATGTGTCACTAGGATATTAAGTTTTGTTGTCCCATTCGTCTTCGTCTACCACAAACTTACCCCTCAGGCATCTGGCACGTTAATCACTTTCATGGTATTGTTGCATTTGATTTTAACAGAGTTTACTGAGGTTACGCCCGCACTACTTTCCCTTTCTGGCATGTTGGCTTTGGTCCCATTATGGTGCACTTCGTGCCCGCTGGGTTTACTGCATTTTTTGCTGTTACTTGATGCCTCTTTGGGCGTCCAACCTTCAGGCTGGAATACGCGTGTCACATTCTTGTGCCCTTGGGGTTTGCAGTGGTACTTTACTGGTGTCACGTGGGTTCTCCATGGGCTTGTTCACCTTTTGCTTTCGGCTGCGCCGCATGTGGACTCCTGTCCCATTCATGTTCTCCTCAGAGTGGTGGCATGGAGGCCAGTCTCACCTTCTTCTTGAGTTTGAGTTTTGAAGTATTAGCATTTATCTTTTGCTTTCCAATGCGAAAATAGATATATTGTGGAATGGTGACGTCACCTTAAATGCTCAGGAGAATTTTTTATTAATCTATTACCCTGCAACATCAGCCTCTGAGAGCTGGACATTTGTTTCACACACATCAAAGCCTTCATAAGAACACATCTTCTCTCTCCTCTAGACAAAATCTCCTCCAGCATTTGTAAGCTTCTCCTGCTCAGTTTCTACTCGGAGGTTAAGAGTAGTTGTTATGATCACCAAATGAACCTCAGACTTACCATTTTGTTTGGATGACTGAAAACTGATTTCTTCTCCTGATTGGTCCAGTCCAATTCTGTACCAGGGCCGCCATTTTGAAACTTGGTTATGATCTTCCATCATAATGTTGATTTTAAATTGAAAGACTTTTTCAGTTTCCAAATGTGAAATCACTATCAGTGTCCTGTAGGCTTTCTAAAATGTCTTCACTAAATTTAACTAATATAAACAATATGATGTTGCTACAGGTAATTTATAACGTGGCCGCCAGACTCAGGCTCAATCTACCTCGCCAAACTTCCATAACTAAAGATCCACACTGGCTCGCAGTCCAGAAACGCTCCCTCTTGAAGCTCCTACATACACCTACAAAGCTCTACAAACCAGACACCCAGCCCACAACAACAATTACATCGGCTTTCACACTCCCACCAGACTATTCAGCTCAGAAAACCTACTCGTTGCTCCTGTTCCCCCGCATCAGGTGAGCCGAAGCTGGGGGATGCTCTATTTCACACATCACTCCTAAATGTGGAACAAGCTCCCCTTCCACATCCATCTCTGTCCTCGAAATCTGCAAGAAACTGAGGACCCAGCACTACAAATAGGCCTCGCTCAGACAGGCCAGTTTGCACCAGGATACCATCTTGGGTGATATGCACACCCTACAATTAGGAATAACATAACATAACATAAATTTAAATAACTTGAGTAGGCAAAGGAATTAGGTGGACAAGCATTTACTACATTATCCCTTAAAACCAGTTATTGACTCTTGAGAGCTGAAGCCTCCGTATTATGAACAATATAGGAGCTATTCAATATATAAAGAAAAGGAATTATTGCACAGTGGTTTGCAAATGGGTGGATCATAATTGACATAATCGGGTCTCTTTCTTCCAACAATTGGGCATGCCGGTGAGTGGCTTAAAGAACCCTAAATCCTTGAGACAGGCAATGGAATAAACAAGCCAAGACATTAAGTAATGAAGTAATGAAACATCAATACATTCGAATCCTTTTTATTCAATTTTCAGATTCTGGCATTGGAGAACATCATGCAATAAAAAGTTGTGTCTTTGTAAAAACACTAATATATGACTGTCTCTCAATAAGTAAACATCACTAAATCAGCAACAAGGGTGCACCAAAATCAATTGTCAATAATTAAATCGTTTTAAATGCAAAAAGTATAGATATAGGAAGCTGGCTCTTTATATGCTATATCAATAAGTTGATATACCATGTAATAAGTCCAGGGGTTCCCTTATGAGTGGACTTGACTTGACTTGAGTGGACAGGGGCTTTGCTATGCAATCCCAAAGTGCTCTAATAGGGATTAGGTTGTGGTTGAGCAGCCTTAGGCTTAACACAGAGGAGTGCAAGACATTTGCAAAATACACACAATGATTAATAAATGACAAAACAACTCAAAAAGGAGATCCACACCGATTTATAAAAATACCAAGTACCTTTATATCTAATTTGGTATCAGAGAAAAATCGTTCAGGTAAGTACCTTTTGAAATATAATTTCTTTTTACTTTAAAAAGTGGGCACTTAGTGCAGTTTCTGCAATATTATCCTATAGAAGGAAGTTCTGCAAACAGGTACAGTACATCGACTTACAAGACCAATCTCCAGGAGTTAAGGTGAGTGTTGTACAAGGTCCAAGGCAGCACCAACAGTACACCACCAGCGGCACGAGGGCAGCCGAGTGCAGGTTGCAAATTAACGTCGGGAGCCCAATGTGTTTCAAAGGGATCGGTCACTGTAAAAAGAGGCTGCAGGCTCTGGCTAGGAAGCCAATTGGGCTTGTTGGCACCGATCGCCCACTTCAACTCTGGCCGAAGGTGACGGGTGCAGTAGTGGCTTCGAGTGTAGGGGTTTGGCAGTTCCGGAAGCCTGAGAGTCTTCTCCTTTGGAGATTCTTTAGAACAGGTCCGCTGTTTAAGGGAGGTCTTGAGTCTTTTTCGAAGGCAGGCAGTCTTTCCAAGTTTCTAGAGTCACAGCTGCAAGACGAGTTGACTTTGGTGCCGTTTTCAACAAGGGATGCATTCAGGCCGGCAGGGTTAGTACTAGGTCAGCTGCTTCTTCTCTCTTTTCGGCTTTTGCAGCTCTTCCGTGTCCTCTCTCTTCTCAGGATCTGTTTCTCTAGTGTCAGGGGCTCCCCTAAGTACTGAATTTAGGGATGGTAGGGGATTGTAGGTTAGTAGCCATCGGTCACTACGCCCCCTTATATGACCACTTCCTGTGGGAAGTGGGCATAACCCTAGCTCAGAATTCCTAAGTGTGCCATCACAAATATGGCTACTTCTGAAACATCGTGTCCTCCTCTCTGTAGCCCAACTTAGGGGTGATACTAGCCTGTAGGTGACACTCCTACCTGACTAGCAAATGTTTCTGCCTTTCTGGCTGCCACGGGGGCCCTGGACAGGAGGGATGGCTTCCCCTCATGTGAGGGGAGCCAAATTCGCATTCCAAAGGTGGAAGCTCCTTGAACCTTGCTGGCCCAAGGAGGCTAATCAGCAGGTCGTCCTGTGGGAAGGGGTGCTACACCTTTTTCCCAGACAGGCTTTTGTTCTGGGTCTTCTGAGAACAAAAGGCTCCCAACCTAGGAGGTCAGAACAGAGTCTTGGGTGGCAGACTGACTGAAACCAGTCAGCCAGTGGACCAAAGGCTGGTAGGTTTTCAGGGGGCACCTCTAAGTTGCCCTCTGAGTGCATGTATTGGTAAATCCATCACTGGAATCAGTGCTGGCTTACCAATATGAGATGTTTGATGCCAAACATCCATATTCTCAGTGAAGCCTTCATGTATCTGGGGAACTAAGTTTCACCAGTGTCTAGTACATGTTTTAAAATGGCTTCCCTGGGCACTTGCACTGGCAGTAATGGGACCTGCCAGCACAGGGGCATATATGCTCATGCAGGTATGCCCTCAAATGTAATATTCAGCACCTTGCTTTAGGGTTGTCAGACCTGCTGTAGGGGTGACTTATAAATATTACATGCAGTGTTAGGGGACAAGGCACACAGGGATGCGTGACATGTTGTGTTTTCACTTTTGTCTGCACCAAGACACGCAGCCTGCGATGGCGGCCTTGCAGGTGCATGGTGAGGGGCTCCTTAGGGTAGCACAATTCATTCTGCAGCCCTTAGCAACCATCTTTAGAACCTCAGGCCCTAGACACAAGGGGTACCATTTACTAGAGACTAACAAAGGGTGATGAAGATTTTGGCAATTTGAAACTTTTTAGAGAAAGAACACTGGTACTGGGAACCTGGTTAACAGGAAACCAGTACACTCCAGTCAAAGGTGTCAAAATACCAGGCAAAAAGTAGAGGGGTACTGCATCAAAAACCCAGTTTCCTACAATAGAACATTTTAGTCCTGAAAAAAATGCTTGATTGGCCCTCTCTTTGAACATAACTCATGAATTGATGCTCACTGTCCGATGCAGTTAAAGTGCCCTGGGGGTTTACACTTAAATCTTGTCCCTGTCTTTTAGAACTCCCTACCAAGAACAAATAGTAGGAGGCAAACCATAAGCTCTTAGGGGAAGATCAAGGCTATGAGAAGTTTACCATCACTCAAAGCCTCTCCTTTTAACAAGGGAGCAAGAGCATTGTCATCTCAATTGTGTGGCTTTGCGGAACTGTATTTCAGGAGGTTGGCGAGGAAGCATGGTTAAACTGGTTAATGGGCCTAAAAAAGTTATGAACACCTCAGCTGTGAATGAATGCGTGCATGAATTAAGTGAAGAAGGTAGAGGCACCAATCTCTTTCAGTCCCTTAAAGTCATGTTTAACATAATTGAGTTGCTTATTTATTGTTCGGTGAGCTGTACACTGTTCTACTAGGTCAGCAGAGGGATGTTTTCTGCTGCCCCGGTGGAGTACTAGGACAGTAACAGTAACTCTAGGAGGATTGGATGAATTTAAACACTTTGGTCAACAATAATAAACAAATTATTATTGGACAACACCATCATTTGTACAATACATTGACGAAATGTACTTTTTCATCCAGACACCTCCTTCAGTGTTGCTGTACAACAATGATTTATTTGTGAAAGCTTATTTCAAATGAAATTACAAAATCCATCAAAACACAGTCACGCTTTCCTCGTATATGTATAAATAGGCGGCCTAATGCGTATTTTTAAACCAGGTCTGTCAAGAGGTAGTCCATTTTTATTTCATTATAACCATTGCCTAATATTCACATACTTAACATCCAATGTTATTAGGCCGGCAGTCCATACAGCATTTATGTTTTTTCAATTATCAATTTGGACTCCTCTCTTTATATAGTCGATGCGTTTCAGCCAATCAGTTTACAGCCTCTTCAGGACTGTACGAGGGAGTGTGAACCGGCTTGATAAGTAAAGATCGTATCTTGAACATCTTGTATGTAAAATGTATTTATATCTATGTGAGTGCTATTTTACATGGGTGCTTAAATATCTATAGCTCTTCAAAATTTTACAAAGGTGAAACATGTATGCCAAGACTATTGAAAAGATAGAAACAGAACATGCAAACTGTGACTTGACCAAAACAAACCAAACCAGACTGCTAAACCCATTACCAAAATGTTAAATAAAGTAATTCAGTCAGAGATTCCATATAGATCAATGTATCTTGTCCTTCCAATGCATTTTATTCAAAGAGGTCCCCCGCAAAGCTAAGGGAGGCTCTTGCCATTGAAGGAGCAAAGAAGCTATGTAGGTGCCTTAAGGAGGTAAAAGGGTGTAGCGCCTGCTTTGTATTAAAAAAAAGCTTGTTGATTGGGGCACATATAGGTATGCCACCACATGCTCTTCTAATGTGATAAAACGCTAGAGGGTTATTTGGGCCAAACCCCTAACATTAGCGGCCCTTGTGGATTACAGCCAGCCATATTTACAAATCTATGTCAGGTCAACAAAGATTTATGTGCCTTTAGCAGAGCCACTGCCACAGGATGAGCATAAGCAAAGGAGGTTTAACCTTTTCTGTCATGATCCCTTAATTCCAAAAGATCAGTTGTGGGGCCCTAACATATCTTAAGATAATTGTAGGGTCCACACCCAGGTAAATTAGTGGGATCCTGGTATTTCTTAGATATTTTAGTAGGATCCTTACCCACAGGTACCACTTGTGGCATGCTTCATCACTGGATCCTCACCCACTACACCTAGTGTGAGTGGGTGGGCTCGACGCAGCTTGTAAGCGGACCTTCTAACTAAGAATAAGGGATTTTAAGTGCAAATTCATTGTTGGCATTACCAACAGTTACATTGAACATACAACATGAAGAATGCATGCATCATACAGACCATAATGAATAGTTTCTTCTTTATAGTCTCTAGATATATAATATAATATACCTTCAAAGGTGTCTTTCATTGAATTGCCTCATGCTTTTGCACAACATGCTTTGCGTGTGCATCAAGGCTTGCAAACATATGAGGACACCCTCCTATCACGCTGACAGGACGTCACCCTGTATATTGAGCAACATTAAAATACATTTATAAAGCACACAAAATAAAGCAATATGAAGTGACAAACAGTGTATAGCATGCACACACAAGTGCTCACAAGAACGGTCTGTCCTGTGACCTACATGTAGCATATATTAGTTAGGCTTCATAAGGCAGCGGGCGGGCGATCCCTGTAGACACAAACTGAGGAAAAAGGAGCTAATGAGATGAAGATCCCATTCGGTAAATCTGTGTCTATCGTCCAGTTCCTGCTGGTCCCAAAACCAAATGCCCCCAAGACTTACTTCATCAAAGGACATTGCCCTCCCGTAGCACCCACTTTGGCTCCCCACACAGCTTTGATGTTAGGAGTTTGTGGCCCGAACCGCTTTAAAATGGAGTACGGATCTCAGCGAGGTATGTCATGTGACCCTACTGACATCTCTGAATGTAAGATCGGTCCATCACCCAGAGAACACAACTACTCCATTGATCAACTGCAGAACATCCCAATGTTGTGGTCCTTCAATTACTCCAACTGCTAGGAAATTGATTTCACTTCAATAGAAGATAGTAAAATAGGAAGGCGAGAACTAATCTATTTACGAAGTTTTGATCAGGACAATATGCAGAGTGGGCGGGACAATGCAGCTTCCCACACGCCTTCATAAACCGCCCACACACCACGACACTAGGACCTTGGGGATGCCAGCTGGACATTGGACCTCATTTCCTGAGTGGGAATGGCAAAGAGCAGGGAGTCATGGAAACAGGGGAGTTCCAGTGTAGGAGAGCGTATGGGTAGCACGGTAGAAGACAAACTTCTCAGCAGTTGGGGACACGAGTAAAAGCATGAGACAATATAATAAAGGATAGATTGACAACTTGATTGTGTCTACGTATTCTGTTTTTACATACGCAAGGACACAACTGGCGACATAAGCAGACGAGCCACAAGTGCACAGGGAGCCCACAACTGCAATGAACTGCTCTGATCTTCTTGCTGCCGTCACGTGAGTGAGTAGTGTGAAAATGTATCAAGCAGCATTAACAAACAGGTGGCAGTATACGTGCTGCAAAACACCTACCAGAGTCACTCAAGAAATCCACAGTCCGAGTTGCAGAAGTATGCATGCACTGCTCAGCTGAAAGTCCACAAAACCGCAGTATTAAGGAGAATTGAGAACTGAAGCGGGGAAAGGAGAAGGACAAGTTCCAACAGCGCAAGAAGAAAGGGATATGAATGCAGAGAGCACTTTTTGAAAACGAAGTACCTGTTGCACACCAGCCCCAAGAGTACAAAAACAAAGAAGCCAGGGCACACGTTTCAGCAAAGTGTCTGAGGACTATGGCACAGCAGAATCAATATGAGGAATGCACAGAGTGTCAAACATACCAACATTCACTTTTGGGTTTACCAAGGGTCAACAGAAGGATGAAAGCATCAGTGGTCACAAAGACGCCATTATTAGTAAGCAAAGAAAATAAGTGACATGCGCCATGGTGCAAAGAAAAACCAATGAGAGAATACAAATTATTAAAATAATAACATGGCAGCAAGTGATGCACATGCATTACACCACCATTCGTCTATATAGAAGGGCAGACAATTAGCCCAAATCAAAGGAAATGTCCCGATGAGGGAAGAGTAACCAGAGAACTATCTTAACTGAACAAATGCAGACAGATTGGCAAAAGAACTCAAACGCTCATCGATGAGAATTGTGATCGTCGGTCACAAGTTTGAATTCTCACAGTGGCAACTCAACTGTTCATCCTATGAGGTCAGTCGGTCCAAGAACCAGTAGGTAAATTGAGGGTGGCTGCTGCTGTTGCAGTGGTGAGAGACAGCAAGCACTGTAAAACAATACACAGGTGATACATCCACAAAGAAAATTCTCAGAATTCTGAAGAACGAACATAGTGCATCATACAAAGAGTGTAGTATGCCACGCGTTCTGGCTTGCTTTGTGGCAGTGGTGTGTCTCGTGGCGAGCTCGTCTTTCCTCCTGAGCTTTTCCTCTATACACACCACCACTATACGATTACATTTAAACTTGTTATTACTCAATGTTGTTAAGTGCTCGTGGCGGCGGTGTTCAGTTGACCCTACACCTCCCGCTGACCAGTTGCTGTTTGTCGTAGGTGACGCGCTTTACGAATAAACCTTGCTATTTCTACTTCATGCGTGGATCCTTTACTTATCACATTTGGCAACAAGGGTGTGATTTCCTATGCTAAGAGTAGGAAACCTCATTCAGGGTTATTTCCAAATTGGCTCAAAGATCAACTAGGTGTCAAAGAGCCAGATATTGAGGTGGTGGTCAAAGAAAAAGTTTTACCAAGGGTGCCAGTGAAACAAGGTAAATGAGCACAAACAAGCACAGTCATTGTGATAGCGTCAAATGTCTCAATGTTAGGGATTTTCTATTAATCAAGAGCCCTGTCATGGTAAGGAAGGGAGATTCCATCTTTTCCACTCCTACTAGAGTACTCAAGGTTGGTAAAGGTCCAGTGCTACTGGAAAACAGACTATAACAGGCTCAAATAATTAACCAAAAGAAAGTGACATGGTCTTCCTCAGATTGGACTCAGTTGGTTCAATCTCATTTGGAAGAAGGTAACAATGAAAAGAAAGAGCAAACAAACCTAAAAGTCACTAGGACCTCTCGTACAGGATATGATGCTCAGAGTACAAGATCTCGCGAAATCAGAAGACCCAATAGATTTAAAGATTATATAATGGGTTAGCATTGTTGTCACCAATGTTTTGATTAATGTATTGTATATTTCTTTGTTCAGGGGGAAGATGATGTAGTATGCCACGCGTTCTGTTTTGCCCCGTGGAAATGGTGGGCCTCGTGGCGTGCTCTTCTTCCCTCTTGAGCTTTTCCTTGAGACACACCACCACTATACGATTACATTTAAACTTGTTATTACTCAATATTGTAATGTGCTCATGGCAGCGGTAGCCGGTTAGGGTGGTGGAGTCAGTTGACCCTACACCCCCAGCTGACCGGTTGCTGTTTGTCGTAGAAGAAGTTCTTTACGAATAAAGCTTGTTATTTCTATTTCATGCGTGGATCCTTTCCTTACCACAAAGAGATTTGCAAGAATAAGAAACATACAATGGTGAGGAAAATCTCTGCAAACATGTCAAGCAAAGTGGCTGGACACAACACTAAATTTAAGAAACAAACTTGGGCAAGATACAGTGAAGACAAGTATGCAGGCATACAACATGTGAACTGGCAAACAGCAGACAACTGAACTACAGTTCATCAAATGACTTGAATGACTGCTTATGCTGTTATCACAAAAATATTTGTAATCTTTTATAATGATTACACATATTTTTGTGATAACAGCATAAGCAGTCATTCAAGTCATTTAATGAACTGTAATTCAATTGTCTGCTGTTTGCCAGTTCACATGCTGTATGCCTGCATACTTGTCTTCACTGTATCTTGCCCAAGTTTGTTTCTTAAATATAAGTTATTTTGCCTGCACTTGGCAAGTTATCTTGCATGCAGGGGTCCCTGCTTTTAAAACTACCTGAGCACAACACTGCCATGCACACCAACGGTGGATCACAAAACTCGACCCCTTACCTTGAGGTACCACCCCCAGTGAGAGGGGATCGCACACAGAGTTTGGGACTGATGTGGAAGAAGCAGCTCAAGTCGCTGTATGACCTTCTCAAAGCAGCATGAGGACTGAAGGATAAATAGAAAGTGCAGCATTTGATTGACGTTGTAGGACATGATCGCGGGCATTTAATCAGAACATTTTGTAAAAAAACAAAAGACCGAGGCATGCAACAACCTCAAAGATGCACTGTTTGCGCATTTTAACTCCAAATTTAATGTGGACCAAGAACAACATATTTTCAGCTCAGCATGCCAGGAGCGAAGTGAATCTTTATCAGCTTTCATTACAAGCCTAAAACTGCTCACCGGGCCTGTTGCTCTTGAGCTGTGCTTTCTATATGTTTACAAATGAAGATGCAGGAGGCTGCCTGTCATAAATCACTCAATATAGTCTTCTTGAAAGGCCGCTTTCAGAACCGGAAGTCCTCAAGAGAGCCAGAGCTGGTGAGCTCAAAAACACAACATCACACGTCAATGCAAGACAGTAGAGCAAGAAAGAAGGGACCTCTCACATACCATCAAAGACAGCTTTACTTCCAGGAAGCCCGCAAACTGATCTGCGGAGTGCCTCAAGGCTCATCGCTCAGCCCCACCCTCTTCATCACATACTTGATCCCTCTGGACAACGACATCCACACACACACAACATCAACATACTCTCCTACACAAACAGGTAGGAGACACTTTCACTCTCGAACAAGATCCCCAACACAAGAAGCAAGTTCACTGCTTGCATGACCAAAGTTGCTAACTGAATAAAAGCCAACTTTCTCAAGCTCAACACCGACAAGATAGAAGTAGTAATCTTTGACGAGAACAGCTCATCGTGGAACTCCAACTGGTGGCCAGCAGAACAAAGACCAACACCCAGAACGCATGTCAGGAACCTCATAATAATCATCGACAGCAAATTGGACATGATCTCACAAGTCAACGCCGTCACTGCATCCTGCTTCCACACCCTGAAGATGCGGATGGCTCCCAAGTAACACCTAAAAAACTGTCACTCATGGCCTAGTCACCAGCAAGTGGGATTATGGGAAAACCCAATTTGTCAGGATCTCCAGGCAACCTACTAGAAGACTACAAACCATACAGAACTCGGTAGGCTGACTCATCTTCAACCTCCAACACAGAACTCTCAACACACCACACCTCAGGGTGCTACACTGGCTCCCCACAAACACACTCAATTTAAACTCCTGGCACACATTCAAGGTGCTACGCAACTCTGGCCCTACCTACCTGAACAGTCACATCTCCTTCCATCAACCACCCAGACACCTCCACTCTGCAGGACTCCTGCTTGCGCATCTCCCTCACAAACACACAGAACGAAATCAGGACGGGCGTTCTCTTACACCGCTCCTAAATCGCAGCATGACCCCCCTCCTCCTCCTCTCTCCTTGAATTCGAACAAGAAGATGAAGACATGGCTTTTCACCTGACCCACCTCCCACAGGCAGGCCTAGGCACACACATCTGCTCGGTGCCAGGGTATCGTTGCGTATGATAGTGCGCTTTACAAATGCACATTACAGCACAAGACAAGGAAAACCGGAAGAAGGAGTAAGGAATGTAAAGATCTTTTGATGGAGAAGATTGGTCAACATAGAAGGCATTACACACATAACCGACTAGGAAAATAAACACAAATCTGGATGGTTAGCATTTCCGGTTTAAATCAGAGGGACTTGCTTCCAGTGTTACGCAAACAATGCACTTCAGCTGATGGTGTACGGTTAGTGAGTGGCACTGATGTGTCGGTTATTTCAAGTCCCAACTGTGGGCTGGGGAGAGGGGGGAGTGGGGCAGACTGCAATTGAAAACAAGCAGAAATACACAAGCTGAACTGGATGCAGACGAGGCTAAACAATGGGAATCCTAGTAAGGGGGCCGCAGTCCGGTCAGGGCAGGGCTGACTGATGTGTAGTGACATCCCCATCTGCTAAGGGCACCACGGATCAGCCAGACACAGCAGCATATTCAGGTCATCTCTGCTCACATGCCCGCCCCTTCCGGGGACGCGCCGCGCGCTGCGCTCTTCAGGGAGTGACGCTGCAGCGGGTCTGCTGAGAGCGCTGTGTCAGAAGTGAGCAGACGATGTGAAAGAGTGAACACATGAAAATTACTCGATAGAGGTACTCGTTCAAGATACACGTGAGAAGCTGGGATGTATGTATATACTGACGTGCATCAAACTTCAGATTTTCTGGCAAGAAATATTTGAGAGACTGAAATGGTTAATGGTAAAAGATCATCGTAAGTAACAAAGAAATTAGTTGAAAAGATTGAAGGAGAATAGACGCATTCAAAAGCACATTACATTATTGATTGGTAAAGTTAACACACTAGCTAAGAGCATCATTCTTATTTATGGAAAAGAAAACATGATTTCAGGATAGGGGAATGGAATAATGAAATGTCCAAACTTGCAACAGTGGAAATATATACACATATGACTACAAATAGATGGAAGGTCTTTTTCTAGAGCCGGCAGATGCCGTATTTAATACTACCTTGGTGTCAATTCTGCTCTAAATAGAGCGTACTGGACATCTGTCATTTCTGGCCACAATCAACACTGCACTGGCTCCTTTCATTTCGAGGCAATATAGCGCAATGCTATTTCTCAAGTAGCCAATACCCAGAAACATGAGCGTCAATTCACCAAAATGCCAGTGGTAGCGGAAGTGACATCACACACCCTTTGGACTTGACATCACATTAAGAGACACCATATGACCTTTATCCGAATCCTCCTAGGAAGTGAAGTCACATAAGCTTATTTCTGATAACACCACAATAACTGATATCGCTGAATACCCATATTAACTACATTATTACTATAACAACACTACAAAAGCAAATCTCCTTTTTAAATGCTACCTATACTAATGTGCTGGAATGATAAGGCAGGGGAACTTTACAAGTTTCTCTTTGCATTATTTGAAATATGATGAGCTTGTCTGAAGAATATATAGTGCCACAAAACAGCATTGGGAACCTAAATTATTTATACCACAGAATGTTATGATTTAATAGTTTACCTAATGACTTTTACTGTTGATTACCTGTTGGAGGGAGCAATCCTGATATACTGTTAACAAGAGTCAATTTAGTCTAATTTAATTTCTTCAGAAGATGAGATCAATTTACATTTATAGATCATTTTGTGAGTCTATTGCTCCATAGGGAAACGTGTATTTCTACCACCTTCACGCTTACTTATTTTCTTAGGTACATATTGAAAAATGTGCTGAGCATTAAACTGAGTACTTCCAGGACCTAGCAGATGGTGTGCACTGACGGGAGTACCTCTAGATCCTTGAAACGCATCTAAATTGTGTGCTTTACACTGAGGGGAGTACCTCCCAAACTTAGGACTCTTACCAAAGTGTGTTCTAAGCAATGAAGTGAGTGTACTTCCAGCATCCAGTGAGTTCCTTCAGTTCCCAGCACCATACACAAAGCTTATTCTCCCTATGGATTGTACTGCGGTGCCACCTACAGAGCCCGCTGCAAGGCCTAAGCATTCCTGTGGGTAGTTTCAGACTTAGCAACTGCGACATGTCATCGAGCTCACTGTGGTGGCAGTGGGAAGTCAAGACACAAAGTGAAGGACATCTGACTGTTTTATGTTTCTATGTTGTGTTGTATTGTGTGCCATTGTGTGGGGATAAAGAGGTAAGAGTTGCGTCTGTTATAAATTGTTTTCAACTCTAAAGTCTACCTTACAAAGGGAAGCAATTCATCCCATAAGAAGGTTCTGTAGTATGACAGACAACTTCAACTCCCTAGAGAAGACAGCAGGCTGGTGAGGAGCCACTGCTTTATTTCTTCTGCTACAATGACTAACATGAACAGCTCTTCCTGTGCTCCTCACCATTGACATCCTGGTCCTCTCAGTCTCCCTGCTGCCTTTCCATCGAATCTTTTTCACCACTCGTTCCTCAAGCATTTCCTGTCCCTGACTATGGTGTCCAATTTCTGACTGGTCTGTTGACCAGTTTGTTGGCATCAAAGGCCATTACAGGCCCCATGGATTTAGCCGCATCCATTTAAGAGCTTGATCCAGTGAATACCAATGTGGGCCGGCCTCAGGACATTCCTGATGATGTACCTGTCAAAAGATGCCAACTGGACTTGAACAAAACAATCCCTATTTGCAGACCCCACAGGATTTCCCAGCTCACAAATCAACGAATGGGCCAACCCTTCCTTGCAAACAAGAGATCCCCTCTCTCCCTCTTATCCCAATTTAGAGTAACAGGATATCTTGAGCACAAATTATTGGAGGCCAAGAGAGACGTCAGCACCATTAATCGGGATGATCTGTTATTATTATTATTATTTTATTTATTATACAGAGTTTTCTTTAGCGCAAACTTGACCCAAAGGTATCGGTATCAGAGCACTTTACACTAGCACCAGTTGCGTTACATGAGGACACATTCCATTGTGTTAGGCACGAACAGATTAAGTGATTTGCCCAGTCACAGGATGTTGCGTGTCCTTGCCCAGACTCTTGGAGTCGCACTTGGAAACGATCCGCGCTGCTGGTGAAGGAACGCAGCAGGGGGACCACGGGTCCTGGCCCTGGGTGAGGCAGCGCTGTGGCGGAAGGGGATGCACGGACACCAGTCAAAGCCTCCGGCGGTGCATGCTGGATGTGCGGACTCGGGCAGCTGGGAGTCCTCACGTTGTACTAATTGCAGCTGCTCTAAGAACAAAAGAGAGCTCACCCGAGTGTTCCATGTGCAACTGCAGGCCCTTGTGGCGGCCCCACATTGGCAGAGCAACACATTAAGCCCGACTTGCTAGTGAGTGCTGAGGTGCTGAAAGGCTGACTTGGAGGCTGTGCAAAGCAAGGGTGGTGAGCGGTGCTGCTCGGCTGACGGGAACTTGCTAAGATCCAGGAGGTAGATTTGTAATAGTTCGGTGTCATAAAGATACACACATTATTCCTCAGTACATGACACGCATACTCGCATAGATTACTGGCTGATATCCAAGAGTCTGGTAGCTCGAGTTATGAAATGTGAACCACTCTCCAGAGCTTACTCTGACCATTCCCCAGTACAGTTGACATTAGAATATCACAGTTGACATTAGAATATCACAGTTGACATTAGAATATCGAGCTCAAGTGTCCTCGGCTACTTAAGGGGCATACTAGACTCGATCGGAGGTAGAAATGTGGAGAGCACATTTCAGAGAACAGGGAAGTCCCAAATCCTCACAGATATTAAACAAAAATGAGTAGACTTTCATGAGACGGTAACACTGAGGTTAAACATATTGGCAAGTTTGCGACAGCAAGGTCATCTGGAGAGCAGGATCGTCCGGGGGCAACATTGGCGGGTATACTGAGGCCCGGGAGAGTATCTGACATGATTACGGAAATCCTAGACGATGAGGGGCGGGCTTTACAAGCCCCGATGACATAGTCAGACAGTTTTGTACGTTCAGAACCACCCTTCGGAGCATGCAAAACGGGAAAGCACCGGGATCTGATGGCTTGACAGTGTCATTTTATAAGGCCTTCCAAGACCTAATGGTACCACGCTAAAAGACATTTTACGGAGACATGGTGAAGATGGGAGCAATGCCCCCCAGGATGCGAGAGGTTCTGATAGTGACATTACTAAAACCAGGGAAACAATCCAACCTCTGCTCTTCCTATAGACCTCTATCCTTGCTCAATGTAGATACTAAAATATATGCCAAAATCTATAGCCAACATATTAGCATTGTTATTGCCAGGAATTGTGCGCCGGGAGCAAGCAGGGTTCATCCCTGGTCGCAGTTTGACACATAACCCGAGAACAATATTTAGGACCATGCAGAGGGTAAATCTGAGGTTAAGACGGTAGCTGTGTTTCTCAATGTCGAGAAGGGATTTGACTCGGTGGAGTGGGGGTTTATGTTCGCAGTGCTTCACAGAGTGGGTGCTGGGGAGTTCTTCATATGAATATTATATACAAGCCCTTTGGCCAGAATACGGGTGGGTAACACAGTCTCTATTATCACGATCACAAGAGGCACCAGACAAGGCTGCCCATTGTTACCATTATTATATGCTTTGGTGGCCGAGCCACTATCCTGCATGCTCCGCAAGTATCATGATGACAATGGTCTGCATTTTCTAGGCTATAACCTCGTAATATCAGCATATACAGACGAAACTCTGCTATACACTCGTAACCCAGATGTCAACCTCTCCCCTGTGCTTAGGGAGGTGGTGTGATTTGAAGGACAGTCAGGCCTCCGGATTAATTGGGATAAGTCAATTATATTTCCTCTTACTCCCGCCATGACCCCTCCAACCCTGAAGTACCCCCTGCAAAGGACGACCGACTCTGTGCCTTATCTGAGAATCCAGAATTCACATAGACCCTGCTGTAGTCTTATGGGGTGGTAATACAAAATCTCACAGAGGACGTGGACAGATGGATTAAACTCACATTATCATTGGTGGGGCTGGGTAGCAATAATGAAAAAGGTTGTCCTTCTCAGATTTCTGTTTTTGTTTCAGAACATACTGTTACTGTTGCCGTGCACTTTGTTTCATAAACTACGTACGCTATTGACTAGACTGGCTAGAGCTAGGAAGCAGCGTAGAGCGCGATGGGATTCGTTTACTCTAACGTATGATAGAGGCAGCCTTAGTGCTGCCGACCTCAAATGTATTACAGGGCTGCCCAGAGCACATCCGCACACTATTGGATACATGGCCCACAATCCTACCCATCCTGACGCTAGAGAGAGATGCTGCGAATCCTTACACTCTCCCTCAGACTCTCTTCCATATCCTGTCGAGACAAAACAGGGTATTTGACTCTCTGGCTCTTACAAAACAAGCCTGGTGTGCGCTATTAGAAAGACAGGCAGGGGGTCTCTTATATTCACCAGCTATCCCCTTATCTTGGCCAGGAGGAAGGGGCTAGGCACGCATTCCAATCGCTAGGGATACATACTATGGGGGATTTCTTCACTATGGGTGTTATGAGTGGTTGGGCGCACATCCGGGAGAGAGCTTCACCTACCTCTGCACTAGCCAGGTATCATTACCACAGGGCCAGGCACACGATGCAAGAACTATTGGGGGAAGACATGCTCACGGTCTTGATACAGACTGAAGTACCAACTAAACTAATAACAAAACTTTACACGAGTGGACAGGGCGCTTGTAAGCGAGAAATGCTGAAGGCCAGGGTAGAATGGCAGCGGGACTTGGGGGGCACTCTCAGTGATAACCAATGGCAGTACTGCTGCGCAAGGACAAAATCTCAATGCATGGGCGGCATGGGCTGATACATTTCAAATATCTTTATCGGGCTTACTACACACCAGAGAGACTATATTGTTACGGTTTACGTGACCTCTCTAGGTGCCAGAGATGAGGAGAGAAAGACACTGGGTTCTTGCACACTACTTGTCTATGCTTGGTAGTGCACGAGCTCTGGGGGAAAGTGTTCTGGGAATTAGAAGCCATAACAGGTAGTGAATTAGGAATGGACCCAATGGTGGCATTGCTGGGTTATGTTTGAGAAGTGGAGAAAACAGCCCGACCATTGATAAGCATAGGCCTACTTTTAGCTAAGCACAGGGTGGCGATGAAATGTGCCCATGGTCCAGTCTCGACAGTGGAAGACTGGCACATGGACCTGGTTTATTGTAACACTCAACTGGATACATATAATGACCTTCTCCCATCACAAAACCGACCCAAGAATTGCTGGGGACCATATCAATTATACCTTATCATCAAAGAGACAATGAGTACACTTCTTAGGGTCGGAGGGACACAGATATGTAGATGTCACTGCACGTCGGCTGGACGTCACTTATGTTTTAAATAGCAAAATTTTCATGGGGTTTTCCACGGGCAATTATGTTAATGCATTGAACTGGCTACTAAACATTCTGTACTGAGTATCAAAATCAGAATGGCCATGAAGCTCTATGTACTGGTTGATTGTTTCACATTGTATGCTGTATATCTCTATATATACTGAACACAACCACTGTAACATCTGGTTGTAATGTATGTTCATCAGATTGGTTTAATAAAACAATAACAAATAAACAAAAAAACATGTAAAATACAAGATAAAACACAATTCAGCACACACAAAATAAAAGCCAACCTATGCCATCATGTATAATCACTACAATTTCAACAAGGCCATCTTAACCAACAGCCACTCAGAGATAAGAGCCTACATATAGACTTGTCTCGGCATCCGGCATTTGTAGCAGGAAACTGAAGGCCACCTTAAAATCCCCAATATTATGTTTTTTGATAGGCAGTAGTAAAAAATGCTTCATATATCTTGAGTAAAATTTACAAAAAAGTGCAAAGGGCTGCATGGACTGACCAGAGCTCCCATCACAGGGATAGGGACACGCATCAAGATTCATTTGGAAGCCCAGTGGAAGGCATAATAAGTAATTTAATATGTCAGCCATTAACCAAAACAGCAAACTTCGTTTCCAGCACCCTCTTGCTGTAAAAAGACAGCTGGTAGGAGGGTTATCTGCAACCATATTCAAATAAGCTGCAAGTTATCTTCCCCCCATTCTCATTTAGTCTAGTGCAGTTTTTTCCAAACGTTTGACTCCTGAGGACCCCCATTCAGTCACTACTGGAAGCCAGGGACCCACAAGCTATTTGTACTATTTAAATTTCAAACATTAAAGAAGTAATTCGCAAAAAATACACAAGTGCACACCAAACAAATACTCAAAATACTATAAGATTTTATTATTTTATAAAGAAAATTTGCAAAACCTTTAATGGGAAGGTTGGTGCTGCATCTCGGCGACTGACTTTTCAATGTTTGGTTTTATTTTGCGGTACGAGGCTCCTGCTTCTGCTGGGCCGGACTGGAAACCCAAAGCAGCCCTGGCAAATGTCATACCAGTCCCCATACAGTGCACACCAAATTCAGCAAGTCAGACTGACCACTACAAAGGTGGCTTTGGGGAGGGCACTGCCCCCAAGAAAAAAAGGTAAAAAATTGTGCATTCTACAACACATTTGTTATTATATATTTAATTGTATTAGCTTTTAAAGCATAGTAAATGATGATCTTATAGTACACCAGGATGCAACAATCTTTGTTGGGGCTCTTTAATGATTCCCTCGCTATCACCCTGCAACAGTGCCTCTTATGTCTCCATAATCCCTCTATCACATGTATTTTATTTGGTTTATAGCACCTCTCATACTGATGTAGGGAGTTAGAGCACTTTACATCACACACGTACAGAGACAATGAATCATACTTGTGCAAATAAGTGTATAGAAAATGTTACATAAGGCAAAGGGGACTATAAGGTGTAGGATTCACGTGTCATCTATACTGATAGAAATGTTTGAGTGTTTGGTCGTTAATCATTGGAGTTATTGTGATACTTTTATTGTTGCCCGAAAATTGCTGATTATACAAGGAACTTTGCAGTGTTTTTAAAACTGCTGCCTGAGGGCGCCCTGGGAATGTTTCACGGACCCCTGGGGGTCCGTAGACTACAGTTTGGGAACCACTTGTCTAGTGGAACTCTCACGATTAAACAGGGTTTGCTGCACAAATTTTTTGTTTACATTCATAAAATTCTTAAGGTTTGTGAAAACATGCTGTAAACCAATCTTTTGAAAGACAGACTCGACACCTGCTAACCATGGGATTTGGTGTCCCCATTCACACTCAATAAAGTCCCTAATGATATCCCTGGTTAAAAATGGCCTCTGCGTTTCTGCATACTGCTAACCACAGTAATGGAGGGCGTACTCTAATATAGCCTTTTATATATGGTAAGTCCGGTTCTTCATGGCAGATCACATAAGAAGATGATATAGGGACCAACAACACCTTCCTACAGAACCTATTTTCTTCAATCTGTACAGCATCACAATTGAAAGTACCCCAAATCCCAGCTCCATAGGTTGCAACAGGAGTGCATTGAGGTTTATAGATATGTAGCAAGGGGTTGAGAGCCCCCCCCCGGTGGTTGGAGTTAATTACATAATGAGCCAACCGCCCTAGACAGCTTAGATCTACTCTGAGAGATGTGAGGCATCCAGGACCAAGCAGCAAAAGTGACCCCCAAACAGGGTCGGCTCCTCTGCAATGGCATAGGAGCGTAGCCCCACTGGGGCACGGGATGAAGAGTGCTATGTGCACTCCATAAGTGAGCAAATGTGTTTGGCCGGCCATTTCAGGCCAACCAAAACACACATGCACACTTAGGCTTCTCCACCCCGGCATCATTGAACATCCGGACTGGAGAAACCCCTACAGACTCCCTGGCCTGAGCGGAGTATCTTTTGAGCCCACTCAGGCCTAGGAGAGCATCGCGTGGATTGGATGAGAGTCTGTCCCAGAAGGCTGCTGGAAAGAGAAGAGGAAATGCATCGCATAGGAAAAAGGGCTGGTGCATCTTAGACTGTAAGTACCTACAGAAAGGGTTGCTAACTGCTTACTCTTTGGACCACAAGCCATGATATGTTATGTTATTAGCACTTAGAACGCGCACGGCTGCTCAATGAGTGTTCAGGGCGCGAGCCAAGTGGGGCAGAGGTGAACGGACCATTAGATGAGAAGCAAAGTCTTTCGTTTTTTCCTGAAGAGCTTAGGGTCTGGGATACTGCGAAGTTCCAGAGGAAGTAAATTCCAGGCTAAAGCTGCATGTATGCCAAAGAACTTCCACCAATTCTCTTGAGGCGAAAGCGTGGAATAACAGCAAGTAGCTGCGTTGCTG
This sequence comes from Triturus cristatus, assembly GCF_964204655.1. Classification (NCBI taxonomy): domain Eukaryota; kingdom Metazoa; phylum Chordata; class Amphibia; order Caudata; family Salamandridae; genus Triturus; species Triturus cristatus. Next base: position 347,333,614 of record NC_140594.1, on the reverse strand, counting down.
AACGCAGATGTCGTGCAGGGACGTTGAACCTGAAGCAATTCCTTAGGTAAAGTAGCCCAAATCCATACAGGGTTGAATGAGCCAAAACAAGGGCTTTACATTTTATTCTTTCCCCCTACGGGAAGCCAATGAACGTAGCGGCGATGTTGCCTTATGCTAGATCTTACAGGGATATTAAGAAGAGTCCTAGCTGCAGCGTTCTGGACTACCTGCAGCCTCTTCAAAAGGTAAATTAGCAGGCCCAAGTACGGAACATTTGCATAATCAATGCGTGAAAGAATTAAGGCACGCATAACCGTTTCTTGGCTGCCCTAGAGAGGAGGAGGAGACATTTCCTGAGTGCTTTAAGAGGGCCAAAGCATTGCCCAGCTAGCTTCTTAATTTGTGTGGCAAACAAAAGATTTTCATGGAACCAAATTCCAAGGTTTTTAGTGGTCAGACCCACGGAATTAGGCATTGGATAGTCTGACGGCCAAAGCAGTTCCCTAAACTGTCGAGGGAAAGTCCCAAACAGGAGGATCTCTGATTTATCTTCATTGCATTTGAGCTGCACGGAGAGGAGCCAATGGAAAACGGCCGTAAGGCATGTTCTGGCATGAGAGGTGGCTAAATCAGTTTTGTTCCATCTGAAGAGGCGCTGGGTATCATCGGCATATGCGATGATCTTGGCACCAAGCTCCTCCACCAGCTGGATCAGCGGCTTGACATATATATTATAAAGAAGGGGGCTCAAAGTAGACCCCTGGGATACTCCTGCGGTCCCACTTTGCGAAGCAGACGAGGAAGGAGAGAGCCAAACTTGCTGCGTTCTGCCCTCTAGGAACGATTTCAGCCAGTTCCAGGCAGACCCTGAGATACCAATGTCCGAGAGACAGGCCAGCAACAGAGAGTGGGGCACCGTATCAAATGCTGCAGAGAGGTCCAACAAGATGAGAGCCGCCCTGCCACCGACGTCCAAGCATTCTTGAATGGCTTCGGAGATTTCGACAAGGGTCATTTCGGTACTATATGAGGCTCAGAAGCTTGATTGTGCTGGGTGCAGCAGGCCACAACCCTCAACATAGTTGGTAAGCTGTTTGTTAACAACTGTCTCACAGACCTTGGCCACATCAGGGAGGAGAGAGACAGGGCGATAGCTAGCAGGGACCAATGGATCCAAAGAGTGTTTTTTCAAAAGAGGCAACATTTTGGCCTGTTTCTAAGCTGGAGGAACTGTAGCAGCTGGTAGGGACATATTGATAAGACTGTGAACCTCCGGGTTCACTCACTGTCTCTGCGACTGAAGTCAACAGCCTGGCCAGGCAGGCGTCAGACGGGGAACCTGATTTCAAGGACTTGAGAACCATCAGGGAGTCAGGCGGAGCAATAGATGAGAAGAATGTAAGGTAGATCTTGGCCCTTTAAGAACAGGGTTCCCTACTGTGGAGTTGGTGCCAGTGTTTAAATTCGCCTGAAGAATCTGGATCTTATCAATAAAGAAACTAGACAGTTGCTCACAGCAAGTAGACGAGGTAGGAAGCATGATGGTTTCTGCGCTAGGGGCTAGGAAGCTCTGCACAATGGAAACGATTGTTTCTGGAGAGAGCGATACGATCTGCATAGTAGAGGCTCTTAGCATGCGATAGAGATGCATAATATGTTTTTGGAGCTTTCCTGAGCACCAACTTAGCCATAGGGCAATATGCCTGTCGCCAGGAACGCTCAAGTTTTTTGCAGTGTTGTTTCTGAATTTTGAGCTCACTAGATAACCATGGTTTTGAAGGAGAATCTCTGGATCACCTATGCGGTAGAGATGGAGACAGATGCTCAACCGCTTGCGAGATCCAGCTAGTGAAACAATCAAGGGCTCCCTCTAGGTCCTTAGCGAGGGCTGGCCGAGTCTCAGCCAAAACTAAGCTAAAAATTATAGGATTTGGCAACGTTTGTTTGTAGATCCAGGGTATTCATGAAATCCACAAAGGCGTGCACCAGCAGATGCCGAGTCTCAGCCAAAACTAGGCTAAAGATCATAGGATCTGGCAATTTTAGTTTGTAGATCCAGGGTATCCATGAAATCCACAAAGGCGTGCACCAGCAGATGCAGGGCTTTTAGCATTCATGCCATCACCAGAGTGTAGGTGGCATAAAGGAGAAAGGGAGTGATAGCCCTTTGATTCTGGGTACATCTGGAGTAGCAGTGACTAAAAAAGGGTGAAGTTTATTAATGAATAACATGAATAAAAGAGGAGCCAAAACACAGCCATGTCATCCCGTAACATTCTTATATCATTAGACATGTCTCCATCTGTACTAATTCTAAGTCTGGCCTTCATATTTTAGTCATGTTTTATTTAATCAGAATTTTTTGCACTGCACTGCTCATTGAAACACTTTTCAGCTACTTTTCTTTCAGTCAGGGCTGATGAGGTTAGAATATGGTTTGGGCATAAAACTATGTTATGAGAGAGTGAAGCAAGTGAGCCCGGACTCTTCGGGGTCAAATAGTGCATCTTAAATCATAGATTTCACATACATTCGCTAAAAAGCCATTGGCTCTGCATACTTGGAAAGCTCACTTAATAAATATTTATGTCTTTAATGGTGCGCCAGGCCAATGCAACCAGAAGCTCTGCATGAGTTTTTTTTTGTTTAAATTTCTTTTTCTATTGGGAGTTTCACTTTTCATAGTACAGAATGTCACATTTTTATTCAAACATTAAGACAGGTGCGTGCAGACGTTGAATGATTTCATTGTGACACGAAACAACTATCCCCTCACCTATGTTGCATCAGATATAAGAAACAGTAAAATAAAACGGAGAGTACATTTCAACTGAACTATTACGGGCAGTCGTAGGTTGTCTGGTGTCTGCCTATGTAGAGTTCCGCGGGATGTGGGTTAATAGTCAGACCCCAGCTCTATCCCCGTGCACCTGCTTTGGAATTGTCCATGAATGTGTTTCCGACTCGGCGAAGTCACCTAATTAGGCATCGGGGGGTAAACTAATAACTGTTAACAAAGGAGGGAAGTGGAGGGGAAGGGGGGGGGGTCAGGAGCTTGCATATTGTATTGTGGTATTTTCTTAGTGTGTGGCTGATTCTGGTTCTGGTTTGCTCGTTACTGAGCCATGGTGTCAGGGGCGAGGAGGGGGAGTTCTGGGGAGGTTGTCCCTATCATGAAGTGAGGGTGGTATTCCGATGGGGCCTTAGCACACAGTCGGCCCTTCAGATCGTATGCCCGTTACGTGTTGGTGGTCGCTGGCGCCACAGGGAACAGGGGTGGAGTTTGGGATTGGGATTGTGATGCCGCGGGTGAGTCCTCTAGCGTTGTTTCTTGAGCAAATTGGAACCTGAGCTGAGCCCATTCGGAAGCTCTGCATGAGCTGACCCAATTGTTTAAAACAAATGTGCAGTGGGTGTCCCCATATGTCCCAAATGTTCTAAATTGTGTCAGGGCCAGCATTTTGTGATAGGAGCCACCTGTGTGACCAAGGTACCCTTTTGGCCATAAATAACCTAAATATGCTTGTGAGGAAGACCGAGGTATATTACCCACGGAACCCTTTCACTTTCCTCTCTCGACCCCGTCCTCCTGCTGTTCAGAACCATGGCCATCTCGTATCTGGAAGAAAAGAGAGCAAAGGGGTAAACTGCTTTCAATGGACTCTCCCGTGCAGGAAAAAGGCAGACCCACCCAGGCAATTGATCAACCAGGAGCTCAGTATCTAGAAGAATACGACATCGCCCAGGCAAGAGGGTGCCAACTTGGAGGAGACGAAGGGAGGAGCTGGGGGAAGCTGGAAGACGCTGCAGAGAAAAGCTCAAGAGGAATGTCATTGGCAGGAGCAGCGAGACCGATTGAGGACTTCGGCACTGGAGACCCAGAGTGTAGCATTCTAGTGTTTGGCCGCACAGTTTGAGCAGAGACCCCAACCCGGAACCCAATACCAACATTGTATCACCTTCTGGCCAGGCGTGGCCAGAAGGCTTTAAATAAAGGGACCGGAGTCGCTCGGGACTTCCGGTCCACACCAGTGACCGATGTGTCGTGTGTATATCTTTACATTGCCATAATACCCGCATGTGTAAACCCCTTGGTTTGTGGTCCCAACACCAGAGGTCGGCAAAGAGACTCCAGAGAACTAGAGTGAGGAGTGGTGGACGCCCCCAGGAGACGCCTTGCAGCACTGGCGATGAGTACACCAGATGGGGAGGGAGGGAGACGTAGAGAGAGAGAGAGTCGGGGATAACCAAACTTTAAGACCTGAGCCATAAGGGGATTAGGGCGAGAACGAGAAGAGCCGAATATTGTTTATTTAGGACGATTTTTTTTATGTTTGTCATGCTGGGTCAAGTTAATAAAAATTAATCCCTGGACACATTTTTTTTTTTTTGTTGCATATTTATATAGCGCAAACTCGACCCAAAGGTATTGGAGCGCTTTACAAGAGCATCGTATTTACATGACACATTCAGGCACAGGGAGATTAAGTGATTTGCCCAGAATCACAGGATGTGGACGCGACCCCAGAGGCTCGAACCCAGGTTTCCAACACCAAAGTCGGCAGCATAGCCGACGGACCACATCCCCTCCCAATACATGTTCTTGCCAACAGCTGATCAGGTTGGGGTAGTATCATGATTGAGAACATCATAAGCCAAATCATTGATACTCCAGCATTTTAAAGGGTAAAAGAAACCAGGCAAAGGCGGGTCATTCTTTTGTTGATTATTCCTTGTTACTCATTTATATTCCTTCCTTTTCCCTCACTGCTTAAGTGTGTTTTTCTGTTCACTTCACGTAGGGAGGGGAAAAAGGTGGTGTGTGTCAAAGGCGAAAAAGGATCTATTTCCTCACCATAATTATTCTCTCCCAATCCAGAGATCACTCCCCTTTAAACGCCTGAGTCACTCACCTCCCCATCACTCCGGGTGTGGTGACGGATACTGTCCTATCCCCAATCCATAAAACCAGAGATACTTACCACAGTTTTCTTCTCTTTCTGAGTCTCCTGGGGACACCCTCCTGGAGAAGACAGCCCTGTAAAAAAAAGAAAAGAGAAGACATAACCAAGAGACAGAGACCATGACTCCCCTCCCCTCTAATAAAGCACGCCAAAATTGAGAAGGATATCAAGCCTCCTCAATTCTGTTTCTGCTCATCCCTCCCACAATGCTAGTGTCACAATTTTGCCATTAGTGCCATTCATATAACATGGGGGACCCTCATATGAAACATCAAGGGTCCCTCCCCGCCGGGGAGAGCAGCAACCAAGTAGGTGAAGGTGCGGGGTGCACCCCATGACAAAGGTTTGACCACACGGCCAACCCAAAATCCTCCTGCCCCTGTGGGGTCAGAAAATACCAGATTGTGGGTCATATCAAGAGTGGCAATTATTTACCTGATGGGGAATGCGTTTGTAATTGCATGCTACACAACAGTTTCTAACAGCGCAAATAGCTGCATCACTGGGGGAGTGTTCTAGAACTGAATCCACCCTGATGAAAGGCCCAGAGCTTTTTAGGCCTTTCAGAGCAGGTCTGAAAAATGTTAGTTGAGTATGGGTCAAAGGACCATTAAATTCTACAGTCCCCTTCCATATTTTATTTTTAACTGTCCCAATCAGCACAGATAAGAAAGGGATACCTTGGAGTGGATGAGGAATTTTTATCTAATATTTACGCCCCTTAGTCTCCTTTTTAGGTCTCGCCTGAGCCAGCGCTTTAGCGCTGCTCTGGCGAGAGCTTTAGTAAACAGGGGATTTGGAAGTGCAAACTAGTGCTTTTCAGGCCTCCAAATACAGTGCATGTGCGCCGGGCGCGCGCATCATTTGTCAGCCTGCCTGATCACTTTCGCGGCCGCTTTGATGTTCTCAGTGAGCCGCGCGGCCACTGAGAACATCAAAGCAGCCGCGAAAGTGCTCACCATATGCTCTGCTCGCATCTCCCTCCCCCGTTTTCTGAACATGGTTCGTGTGCGCTCGCTTTCGTGACTTGTTTCTGTTGATTTCCCTGCCAGTGCCTTAATACCTAGTCTCTCTAAGCTCCAACAACACTGCTCTGCCAAGTGCCGACACCCACAGAGTTTCTCTGCAAACTCTGGTAGGATTGCCCTTAAGACTGCAGCAGGATTTCTCTATAAGCTGCAGTAAAATTGTTCTGCCTGCATCCGTAGGAAAGATGCCACGGCACTGCAGTTTCCCTTGATTACCCACAAAAAATCCCGACTTCCAAAGTTTGCTGACTTTCTCCTTCTGAACTGAATATTATTCTGCATCCCCATCTCTACCCTGGGGCTTCCGATTTCGATCGTTAACAGGACTGATCCAAGCGAATCCGAGCTAGCCATGCTCGCTTTCGCGATTACTCCACGTGAGCGATCGCTGAGCACAGAGTTCACCACTCTGAATAGGAACCCCGGGGAACAAACTTCTACACGAGTCACGACCTCATCCGAAAAAAAAGAAAAGTGACAGCGGCAATACTACTAGTGCTTGTTGCAAATATCTACGTGGAGTCGTGGGAGTGGGTGTCTAGAAGTGGACGCACTGACTCCATAAATCGGAGACGGGAATTCAACCCTATCCCGGCACTCACTCTCTGCTTCGACACCGTGCGATCTTGGTTTAATTACTACTTCTCTGCAAAAAAAACAATGCCTATGCTGTATTACCTTGTTCATTCAGATGCGTGCAGCCAGCTCTGAAGGCGCGCTTGTGCTTCTTACTACATCTTTGATCGTGTGAAATGCCCAGTGAATGAACTCTGCCTCAGCGTAGGCATGGCGTGTCATCTTTCAGTGCTCGCAGGCAAAGTTAATGAATTGCAGCACTTCTCAATCAGAACTTTAAATTGTTTTCAAACAATATTAAACACGCATTTGCAATGCAACAGGTCTCGCATTTATGCGAGTTTAAGCTATTGGTATTGTAAATGACAATGCCTTTTATTTATATTTTAATAATAAACACAAAAATAAAAGGCATTGTCATTTACAATGCCAATAGCTCAAACTCTCGCAAATGCGAGACCTATTGCATTGCAAATGCTTGTTCTCCTAAGAGCTCCCTAAAACATGGTTGAGGCCACCCTGAGCTTTAGGAGTCAGGGTGATCCTGATGATAAAGCATGACACATAGAGTGTGTGAGGGTTATATAGAAGAAGGTTTTCCTTTCCCACCTCAAGTTGAGTAGTCTAGGGGCCCGATTCACAGAATGAACTTAAGACAAAATCCTAAACTTACTACTTTTGGTATTCACAGAATGCACTTACTACTTTTGGTATTCACAGAATGGATTTACGACTACTAACTTTACGTCCGCACTCGGGCTGGAAATTCCGGCCCGGAGGCGGAGCTTCTGGCCCGGAGGCGGGGCTTCCGGGCCGGAGGTGGAGTTTCCGGCCCGGAGGTGGGGATTCCGGCCAGTGACGGAGATTTAGCCATGGCCAAAATCTCCACCTCTTGGCCGGAAGCTCCGCCTGTGGCCCGGAAGCCCCGCCTCCGGGCCAGAAGCTCCGCCTCCGGGCCGGAAGCTCCGCCTCCGGGCCGGAATTTCCGGCCCGAGTGCGGACGTAAAGTTAGTAGTCGTAAATCCATTCTGTGAATAGCAAAAGTAGTAAGTTTATTCTGTGAATCGCAAAAGTAGTAAGTTCATTCTGTGAATACCAGAAGTAGTAAGTGCATTCTGTGAATACCAAAATGGTACTAAGTTTAGGATTTTGTCTTAAGTTTGTTCTGTGAATCGGGCCCTAGGTGTGGCAAGCACTTCCTCTCATTGTGCTCAGACAAATCTGCCTTTGACATGGGGGTCTGTCAGGGGAACCCAGGTGGGTCTTTTGGGGGATGACTGGACTTGAATGCAGCAGAATCAGCTTTCTCTTTATATATCCCCCAATGTTGGCATAGGATGTTTTTTATTTTTTTGCAGTATATATATATATATTTTTTTAATTTTATATAGCTCGAACTCGACCCCAAGGAGCTTTACATGAGCACCAGTTACATTACACAAGGACACATACATTTTTGGTAGGCACAGGGAGATTAAGTGATTTGCCCAGAATCACAGGATTTTGAGCCGACACTGAGCAGCTCTCCCCATTGCCAGATTGCTCGTCTTTCAATTGCTCAGGATCCTCTGGTTCCAAATTGGTCCTTTTCTCAGCGCTCTTCTTTGCTCTATTGTTTCTGTGTTGTTTCAGTAAATTGCCAAACACCAAACCGCTGCAGCTCCTCCAAAAACAGAGAGGCAAGGTAAATCTCATAAGATTATCCCCATTTACAAACCAGGTAGTATCTTATTTTCAACAGCTCTGGTTTTTACATTCCTCTTCTTGATAAACGAGGTCGGGATGCCTTAAAATCAGCATGCACTGCTAATGCATGTGCTTGAAATGCTCTTGCGCCCATGAGTCTGCTATAGAAAGATATTGCACATCTCTAAATATTTATATATATATATATACATATATATATATATATATGTATATATATATTCACTTAAAAAACCATAGGTTTCACACATGTTATAGTTAGGTAGATATTTCACTCGTAAAAAACCAATGAAATTCCCCAGTTATAGTTAGTTGAGATAACTATAACTCGCGCGCCCGCAATCCTCTGCTCATGACGTCACATATTACATCACTCATGACATGGTCAGTGGCATCACTCATGACATCACTGATGACATCATCCTTGTGCTAGAGTGGCGGTCGCGCGAGTTATAGTTATCTCAACTAACTATAACGGGGGAATTTCATTGGTTTTTTACGAGTGAAATATCCACCTAACTATAACATGTGTAAAACCTATGGTTTTTTAAATGAATTTGCAAGGTTTTCTAAATGGTAATTCCTAACTATAACGTGTGTGAAACCTATGTTTTTTAGAGTGAATTTGTAAGTTTTTTAAAATGCTAAGTTATGTATGTATTATAATTTTTTTTATATATTTATTTTTCATTAAACTGCGTATTAAAATTTTTGTAATTTTTTTTATGGTTTTTCACCGCGTGCGCACCCCCGCGATTTAAAAAAAAAAATGTAAATGTTTTTTTCTGCCTTCGGGGTCCTTCAGGGACCCCCTGACCAAGGCTAGGGGGTCACGAACTCTCTACCCTGCCCTCTTTTCACGGTCGCCACCTTCCTTTTCCACTCTCGCACTGAAAACAAACAAAATGGCGGCTGACACTTCCTGATTTTGACCGATTCGAACGTTGACTGACATGTAACAACCAATCAGAATTACGCTAGCGCACATTAGGGTGCGCGCACGGTGCGCGGCTATAGATATGTATGTGCTTTTAACTGCAATTTTCTCAGGAACTACTGAACAGATTGACTCCATATATGCAAAAGGCACATCCCTGACCTGAGGACTACCTCTCTGCCAAATTTCAAGTAATTCTGTTCAGCAATTCGGGCTGTACCTTCGACTAAAGGTCCTATGGGAAAATGCATGGGGAAAACGCGTTTTGGGACCCCCCTTTTTTCTCGGCCCCTGCTTGACGAATCCCCCCGAGACTTTCAGGGTAGGAGCTGAGCGGAGCGCCCCATTAGTTTTGAAAATTTCGCGAAGATTCGTCAACTGGCGCCAAAGTTATTCAAAATAGAATTTTCAGATGTCCTATGGAAACACGGTCCTAACTATAACTATCTACTGGCGATCGCCAGTAGATAATATATATATATATATATATTGTAGTATCCTGGCTTTGATGTTATTCATACCTGCCAAAATAATTAGTGAAAGGCCCTATAAAGGGTCCTACAGTGTCAACAATGGAGAGTATTAGAGACAATTAGGCAAAAAAGATTAATGTTGCATTCTCCACAGGGCACGGTATATTTAGGTCTATGAGATCCTAGTATACCAACCAAACAGGGTGGTGAAGACAAAGGGGCAACAGATTATATTATGGCATTCTCCCAAGGGCAGTGTTCATTTAGGCCTTTGGTAACCGCATTAAGGAGGTAGATCCAGAACACCTCTCTTTTCTTGCGGATCAGAGTGGGGTCTCTTCCCGGATTTACAACAACTTTTTCCAAAATCGACCACCTAAGGTCGTTTTCAGAGTGATTATTCTCAAGCCAGTGCGAGACTAATGGAGCTGACATTTTCTTGGTCCGAATGTTGGATTTGTGTTCCCCAATCCTAGTTCTGCACTCACGCCCAGTTTCTCCAACATATATGAGATGACAGGGGCATATGATGACATACACAATGTTGGAGGTGCGACAGTTCGTCATCCTTTGCAGTTTGACCGAGCGCTCAGGGGTATTGATGATATCACCCACAAGAGCATTGGGACAAGCCTGGCAACTGCCACACCGAAGGTTTCCTAAGATGGGTCCACAGCCAAATATGGCTTTTTGATGTAGGCCAGGCGGTTCTTTCATCTTCCCTTTCACTAGATGGTTTTTAACATTCTTATTTCTATTAAATGCAAAAATAGGTTTGGGAAGAGTACCCTCTAAATCGACCATGTTGAGAAGATACCAACACGAGTTGATGGTTATTATTACATCTATGTATATTGTGGAATGTTGCTTTGCAATAAATGTATGTATATATAACAAAATGGTGTTAAAAATACAATGAAATTTGACAGACTATTGTGATTAAATTACATTGTTGTTGGATTATATATATTTTTTTTAATTTTGTTGAATTCCTTTTGATTATTGTCCTGATCTGCCACGCTGTGTGGTCATTAATAGTAGGACCCTTTATAGGGCCTTTCTCTAATTATTTTGGCAGGTATTTCTCTTTGTTGGTTGTCCTTATTTCCCCTGCCATAACTGCCTTCATCATTTTTCAGGGGTCCCCCTTCTTAGTTCTTGTTTTGATGTTATTCATGTCAACTCATGCTCTGCCAGTGTAACGTTCCAGCGATGATGTGTTACAGAATGTTGGAAGTCAGAGATGTCAGTCAGTTGAGAAGGGCTGAGCAGCAATGCTGGCTGCTCCTGGTGAGGTTTTGTACTGGACTTAATTGCATGACCTATAACTAACTACAAATAAACATCTGAAGATCCTCTACATGTCTGGACTCAGTTACTATATATATATATATATATATATATATATATATATATATATATATATCACTGAAGAAACCATAGGTTTCACACACGTTATAGTTAGGAATTAGCATTTAAAAAACCTTGCAAATTCACTTAAAAAACCATAGGTTTCACACATGTTATAGTTAGGTGGATATTTCACTCGTAAAAAACCAATGAAATGATAGTTAGTTCAGATAACTATAACTCGCGCGCCCGCAATCCACTGCTCATGACGTCACATATTACATCACTCATGACATGGTCAGTGGCATCACTCATGACATCACTGATGAAATTATCCTTGTGATAGAGTGGCGGTCGCGCGAGTTATAGTTGTCTGAACTAACTATAACGGGGGAATTTCATTGGTTTTTTACGAGTGAAATATCCACCTAACTATAACATGTGTGAAACCTATTGTTTTTTAAGTGAATTTGCAAGGTTTTTTAAATGCTAATTCCTAACTATAACGTGTGTGAAACCTATGGTTTTTTCAGTGAATTTGTACGGTTTTTTAAATGCTAATTTATTTATGTATTATTATTTTTTTTATATATTTATTTTACAATAAACTACGTATTAAAATTTTTTATTTTTGGTTTTTCACCGTGCGCGGCTAGGGGGTCAGGAACTCTCTACCCTGTCCCCTTTTCACGTTCGTCACCTTCCTTTTACACTCTTGCACTGAAAACAAACAAAATGGCGGCCGACACTTCCTGATTTCGACCGATTCGACCGTTGACTAACATGTAACCACCAATCAGAATTACGCTGGCGCACGTTAGGGTGCTCGCACGGTGCGCGCACGGTGCGCGCACCCTGCGCGCGTATAGATATTGATATGCTTTTAAATGCTATTTTCTCAGGAAATACTGAACAGATTTACACCAGACCTGCAAAAGGCACTTCCTTGACCTTATGGCTACCTCTCTGCCAAATTTCAAGTAATTCTGTTCAGCCGTTCGGGCTGTAGCTGTGTCTAAAGGTCCTATGGAAAAATGCATGGGGAAAACACGTTTTGGGACCCCCCCTTTTTTCTCGGCCCCCGCTTGACAAATCACCCCGAGACTTTCAGGGTAGGAGCTGAACGGAGCGCCCCATTAGTTTTGAAAATTTCGCGAGGATTCGTCAACCGGCGCCAAAGTTATTCAAAATAGAATTTTGAGATTTCCTATGGAAACACGGTCCTAACTATAACTATCTACTGGCGACCGCCAGTAGATAATATATATATATATATATGTGTGTGTATATATATATATACCACTCAAACTAGTCCTGCTATATCATTTAAATAAATTCAACATTAAGAGAAATATTTACAACCTTTTGGCAAGTGTCCTTTCCGAGAACAGAAAATACAGAATGTGGGGAAGGCATACATGGCAACATTTTATAAGAGGAAGGTGGGAGATTAAAAAAATAACTGGGAGAATGTTTATCCCTGTTAGAAATAGCGTTTTCTGGTTGGCTAGTGTAGGCACCTAAGCCAGGCAGAACCCACCACTCTAGTCAGGGTAAGGGAGTTACACGCCCAAGATAAGCCCTACTCATCCTCTTGGTAGCTTGGCACGAGCAGTCAGGCTTATCCCAGAGGCCTCTGTAAAGCGTTTGCTCAAAACACACACACACACACACACACACCAGTGACAGCAAATACACCACAAAAGAGTCTTCACGCAGTAGTATTGTATATAAACACACAGATCACAATTACTTAAACCATAAACCACTATGCCAACTAGGAAATGTCATAATCATCATAGTTAGTGCACCAAAGTAAATACTTCTATGTTGCACATGTCATAAAACAACACTACTTTACATAACAGGCAGGTCCTGAAAATGATGCTCGCTATCCTGCCTTAACAAGGATCAAAACGACATTTATCACAATATCAGGGCATGAAATACAACAGTTAGGTCACACATAAATCACTAAATGATAGGGGAAAACGCCTACAGTTGCAGAGAACCCATAGAGAAGCCTCATCTGTGCTTCTATTACATGCTATGCCGTACTTTAGGGAACGGAGGCAAGGCTCCTGCCTCCTTCACACGGTAAGCATACCCGCTGGGTCCCAGCACCTGACTCTTCAGTCGACAGGTGCTGGGGCACTGGGTACACAGCCGCTGGCTCGCACGCTGGGCGGGGCAGCTGCTGTGCTGGTTTCCCCGCTCCCGGGTGCTTTGGGACCTCAGTGGCTTCCTGGATCATTGCTAGGCAGCGCAGGAACTCCGGGCCGGAGTTTCCTTTGCTGTTGCTGCCGAAAAGGTGGGGCATGGGCACACACACTGTATGCCTCCCTGGACTGGATATAAGCATCCTGTGACCCATTTAAATCTTTTATTGCAGTCACTCTTTTCACCCTAAGTGGAACGGTTATGCCCAGGCGTGGGTCCCTTGCTCACTGTACCACTGGATTCCAGCTAGCCTGGCTGATGAGGGGTGACACACCTCGAAACCGGTCACAAGATGCTTGTTTCCAGTCCAGGGAGGACCTGGCTTGGCAGTTGGGCTGGACTGTTTCCATGAGGAATAGGGTTAAGACTGATTTGCATATGGCTGGGTTCAAACTGGGTTGCGTAGTGGGCACAAGAACAATTGATTTAACCCAGATCATTGATTGGGTGAGAATGTTTGAATCATTCAGTATTCCGTCCATCTTTTGTTGCAGTTACACTTTTCACACTAAGTGGAACGGGTATGCCCAGACGTGGGCCCCTTTGCTCATGTGCCACTGGTTTCAAGCTAGCCTGGCTGATGAGCGGTGACATACCCCAAAACCGGTTGCGGGATGCCTGTTTCCAGTCCAGGGAGGACCTGGCTTGGCAGTTCGGGCTGCACTGTTCCCATGAGGAATAGGGTCAAGACTGATTTACATATGGCTGGGTCCAAACTCGGGTGACATAGTGGGCAAAAGAACAATGGATTTAACTCAGATCTCTTGACTGGGGGAGAATGTTTGAATCATTCAGCATTCAGTCCATCTTTTGTTGCAGTAACACACTTCCTTAAAGTGGCACTTTCAAACACACAGTTTAAAAACCACCTCCACTAAAAGGTGTGTTATTAAATTCTGAGTTCAGGTAGCCTAAACTCCATGTCTCTATCTTGTCCCAGTAAAAAGTTACACTTCTAAGATGTGACATGGTAGATCCCATGTTAACCTATGGGACAGATAGCCTTTCAATAGTGAAAAAACGAAATACACAGTATATCACTATCAGAGATGTAAAACACACCAGCACATGTCCTACTTTTCACATACTCTGCCCTTTGCCCATGGGGGTACTTTGGGCCTACCTGCGGGGTACCTTACATGTAAGAAAAGAGAAGGTTTGGGCCTGGCATGTGCACCCACTTGCACTCAACATGGCAGTTAAACACCGCACGCGCAGACACTGCAGTGTCATGTCTAAGACACATTTACAGGGCTACTAATATGGGTGGCACAATCAGTGCTGCAAGACCACTACTAGCATTTGATTTCAAGGCCCTGGAACACTCAGTGCACTTTACTAAGGACTTACCAGTAAATCAAATATCCAATTTTGAATAACCAATCAGAATCACAATTTACACAGCGAGCATATGCACTTTAGCACTGTTCAGCAGTGGTAAAGTGCCCAGAGTCCTAGAGACAACAAAAACAGGGTCAGAAAAACAGGATGCAAAAGGCAAAATGTTTGGTGATAAACCTGAAAAAAGGGCCAGGTCTAACAATCCCTCATTAATGACTTCTATTGAAACATTGGCAATTTCATGCAGGAGATAGCCAAGTGTTTTGGCTGCAAAATTGGGAGTCTCCCGCCCGAATCAGGTTTATTGGCATGTAAGGGAGGGTTGGCTTCCTTTTTGTAAAGCATGATGGAAGGTGTGAAAGAAAGGAATCATGTCTTTTATTGGGCTGGTGGAACTTCGCTTGGAGGGAGAGAGAGGTAATATCTGTGTAAATTCTAGACTGCTGGCAGTGCATCATGATCAATAGTTCCAAGGATACTTGAAACGCATGAGCAGTTGAGTTTCACTGACATTACCCTGTGTCTCACTGCCGCAATTCTTCTTTAATGATTTCCCATGTGTCTTGCTGCTGCGGCACACTTAGGTATAAATTCTACCTTTATTCTCCAGGATCATGAGAACACTGTGCATGACATTGTGTGTCCCGCATGAGATTACCCTCCTCCAGCTGTAGGTCCATTCCTCCATAGCATAGCGTTTCAGTTCCTTGACACATCTATAGCAACTTGTTTGACAGACACTGTCTACCCCATCTCCTGACATGCTGGGATACTTCTGAGTACATCACCAGTGTGAAATTGATGACAGCCTGCTGGTAAAGCTTTAAATATGTAGGTGTATTTGATACACCCCTGTTATATTTGCCTGAGACCAATTGCAAAAGATGTAACAATCAGCCATGGCACTATTCATAACATTCAAGAATCTTCAAGATGGCAAGCATGTAAATCACACAGCAATGTCTTGCAAAATTTGATAGAGACTCTTCAAAATTAAAAAATATATATATTGATTTAATATGTTGAAACGTTTCATAACAGTACATAAGATTATATCACTGCATTGAGTGGAGTTTATTAGAAATTAAATTGTCTAAACATGAATTTAGAAACATTTATCCCCCACCTCTATGATGATGATGCGATTAGTGAACCAAGAGGCAAGTAGGTTGTAACTTGCCCCCTCTATGTGGTCGAAGTTGGTATTATAGATTTAGCAACATTGTCGCTTTAAAACACATACAAGATAGGTTTTTGCACAGCAATTGTACTGAACTGATGTATTTCAAAGTGCTCTCTGATGTGAAGATGAAGGAAAAGGAGATACAGTGAAATAAAGAAATTGCCTAGGATCACACAATTTGGTCAAGGAGAGAAGCTTTGATTGATCCCAGGTTTGCTGTCTTCAAATTGTGCAAATAATCCACTAGATGGGTATTTCTTTCTCTCTCCCATTTTATATCAAAGGTTAAAGCTTTGTGTAGAATTCTTTGACATGCTATTTCTATACACTTTGTTAAACCAATACATATATAACATTTTAAATCAAGTTGAAACAAGAAGACCTCCCGAATCCAGCTGCTGGTCATCGTCGAGCCTTCCTGGACCTCGTGAGCGAAGAGACAAAACACCATCATCGACCTGAAGAGACGCGACAGCTGTGGTCATCCATCTTGCTGGACACCGGTCACTTGCAAGTGACTCTGAACTCTGTCCCCTCAATTTCTAGGTCTTCTGCAACACCAATCCATCGTCGGATTCAAACGGACACCTCTCCAGTCGTCACAAGCAGCAAGTATCCAGTGATCTCCATTGGAAACAGCATCGCGACCCGACACCAAAGGACACCTATGCACCCGGCTTCCCTGGGTGAGGTAACTCGTGCACTCTG
This sequence comes from Triturus cristatus, assembly GCF_964204655.1. NCBI lineage: Eukaryota > Metazoa > Chordata > Amphibia > Caudata > Salamandridae > Triturus > Triturus cristatus. The sequence goes on along the minus strand of NC_140594.1, from coordinate 347,317,148 downwards.
GTGCCCAAGTGTGTGTTGGCTCTCGAAATACTTACCCTGTAAGTTGCTTGCCTGTTGACTTTTGCGAAGTGCCCTAAAACTGTAATTTACAAACCGCGACATTTGCCATTGAAACGCATTGAAAACCCGCGTGTGTGTTTAGACACTGCACGCGTCTCCTGTGGGCTGGCTACTTACCTGCGAACACTGCAGAAGTGAAGCCCCAGCGATTCCCAAGGCCCTAGGCCTCTTCATTTTGCAAGTCGAGTTTGTTACACCATTTTTTTAGTATATGGTCTGGTACGCCCCTAGGGCTACAGCCATATTTGTGCTTAATTTATTGAGAACTGTTGATCTTTTGAATGTTTACCTGGCTCTAATCTCATAAAGAGATTAGTAGAGTATATTTAGAAATAAATACATATATATTTGATGTATATACCTGTGTGGTGTCTTTTCATTTGGTAATTCAGGAGATTATAAGGTAAAACAAGCTGCTTTACATTCCTCAGAGACTTAGACTGAAGGCTGCTCTCCACAGCTACCACTAGGATAGCTTTCTTTAAATGTTGTCTTAAACCTATCTACCACAAGAGTCGAATTGGACTGGTGCAAGGTGGCCACTATAACTAGTGACCAGCATATGCCAGGCCAACTTCTCACAAAACAAGAAGTCTTTCTAGAAAAAAATCTAAAACTCAGTTAAGGGAAGTCAGAGTACACTAGGTTACCCTGACTTAGAGAAAATGACCAACTGCAGGACAGTTACAACCCCTCAAGGAAGACAATTACAACTATTAACAAAATGAAAGTTTGGGAGAATCTACAGAGTTACAGTAATTCGGCGAGCAAGAAGTGAAGTGCATATAGCTTACACCATGCAGTTTCTCATTGCCGCCTGGGTGTATTGGTGTAGTTGGCATGATCACCAAGACCCTATAGTGTGCTGTATTAGTGCTCACCAAAAGGACCTCAGGCTGAGCTATTCCTAAACATTTTGCTTGAGCCAAGCTCAAGCCTTTAATGGTTCGCCCTCTTCTAGCTGGAAGCTCCTAATACCTTCTGTGGCACTCATATGAACTGATTTGTGTGAGTCACAACTTTAGGGATCAAATCGCTGCGGAAAATGCATTACTCCATGCAAGCTAGTTATTGCCCGGTTACTTACCATTCATTTTCATTAACCTTATTCCTTGATGTCCTCGTCACAGTGATTACTCATGAGGTAGTTCCCACCTCACATCAGGACCAAAATTAGGAAGTAGTACTGGATATGAACTTGGCTCAGGGTTGTTATAAGTCCTAGTCCACCCATAATTCTTCTTGAACTACAAACTACCAAGCCTACTGAGTCCAGCAGCACTAGGGAGGGGAGGGCGGGCCACAATGACTGCGACAAGGAAGTTAAGAACTAAGGGTAATAAAGATTACTAGTAAGTAACCAGGGTATGATCCCTACATCCTACGTCCTCATCCCCGTCATAGCTCATGAGGAATACCAAAGCAAAGGTGACCGAAGGAACTACATTTGTAGAAGTCATTATTACAGCAAATGAAATATTTTAATAGTAAAACATTCAAAATGTTACACAGCAAAGTAATAGAAACCATCACACATTTTTTACTGACTCCAGACCTTTGTGACCAAAAATGTAATCTGAAAATCCTACACCCTGAATACTGTGGTGTTTCATAACAGTGTGAGGAGTCGCCCATATCCTATGTTGTTGATCTACCTTGAACATTTCAAGAAACAGGAACCTTAGAAACATCAAAAGCTAATTAAATTGTGCCTTTAATCTGCCTTCTGAAGGAAATCCTGGGAAATGTATAACTTTAGTTAACTCCACTAAATGTAACGGGCAAATGATCTATCTTGTAGTCTTTGGTACGAGCCAGATATACTAACACTGCTCATCTTTACATCCAATGTATGAAGAAACTTTCGTCCTACAACAAAAGATTAGGAAGAAAGACATCAGAAACACTGCTCCAATGAAGGAACTTTTGCACACAAAAAAATAGGGTGAGTTCTTAATTCAATGCCATCCTCAAAAAATCTTAAACCTGAGAGTTTGCACACGAAAGGTCATAATTCTCTAATTCTACTGACTAAAGTAATTTCCACAAGAAAAAACATCTTCCGCTTAAGTCACTTAAGTTCTACCAAGACTAATGATTCAAGAAGAAAACCTTGTAAATTCCTAAAAACCAAAGCTAAGTTTCAAACAGGGAAGAAAGGGCATACAATAAGTCTAGAAATAGAACAAATTCTAAGTGGCCTAAATACATTACTTACATTGTCCGGAAATCCTCCCCAGGCTCTAAAAGCTCTAATCGCTGCTGACTGAGCTTTTAACATTTTCACTGTTAAACCTTTTTTGAAACCATCTAACGGAAATTTTAGGACCACTCCAATCTCACAATCTATGGAAGAATTTTGTTTTTCTGAGCACCATGTCTGACATTCCAGTGCCTAGAACATGATGCCAACACACACAGGAGTCTAGACTGCTGAATTACAGTTGCTAGATGATCCAATCCCCCTTTGTGTTTTTTTAGCCCAACCCTCTCACCTTTCAAACCAAAAGAGTCAAGTGAAGACGCGGAAGAGATCCCTGGTTTACCAGAGAAGAGGAAACTAGAGGAATTTTCCATGGGGATAAAAGAGCTGTTGACAGAAAAAGAGGGAACCATGGTCTCCTAAGCCACTAAAGGACCACTATCATCATCTCTTCCCTTTCACACTGAACCTTCAATAGAAGGTTGGAAATTAGAGGAAAGGGAGGGAGGGAATAAATAAGTTTGTGAGGCTACTTACTCACCAGAGCATCCACTCAGTATACTCTTAGAGTTGTACTTCTGTTATGGCGGAGGAGCGTCGCCCCACTGCTGGAACCAGCAGACTCATGTAAAATAAAATGATAATAAAGCAATTAATAAAACTGCTTTATTATCATTTTATTTTACACTGGAGCCGCAGCCGAGTCTTCAGAGTGGAGCCATCCTCCGAGGAACAACAGCAGTTGGAGTGGTGGGCACCAGGCACTGCAAGTGCGCATATTGGTTTGGCCGGCCGTCTTAGGACAGTCAAACCAACATGCACTCTTGGATATCTCCACGCTGTTGCTTGGAGATATCAGTAGGGATAATGAGCACAGCATCCCAGTTCCGGCTGGAGAGTGTAACCAGCCTGCTCCCCCCAATCCCTGCACTTCCCACATGTGGGGTAATTCCAGTATGAGAGCAGCATCTGCATTGGTGTGGGGTAGGGGAGTCTGGGAGCCTGTGTGTGCATCCTCAGGAGCTGAAGATGTGAGGGTTCGGGTACCGAAGCGCCTACCCAGCGTCTCGGGACTACATATCCCAGCAGCCCTGAAACCAGGAAGTGGGAGGCTTCTTAAGGCCGTCACGCGCGTCTCCCGGCGTGCGTTATTTTGAATTCGTATCGCGTCCTGCTCGCTGCTCGGAGCTCGGCGTCCCAGCGACCAGGAAGGATCCGGAGTATCCGGTGATAAACCACCACGGACCTGCTTTCCCCGCCCCTCGGAGCTTGGCGACCAAGCGGGGAGAGACACGGCCGGAGAGACTGTCGAAGGGGGAAGAAGAACGAGAGGTAGGAGTATCGAGGCTCGGCTGAGCCCGTGAAGGAAGCATTCTCGGCGGAGAGTGCGGTGTCTGCTCTACCTGAGACTCGGACCTGTCAACCCCCCCCGCCCCCCCCTCCCCCCCTATTTCCTCCCAGGGTGTTAGTACCGGGTGTACTGGGGAGAACAGCCTTGAGAGAAGGCAATCAGCTCGGAGGAGCTGACATGGATTTCGTTTCACGGAGCCTACCCGTGATGTAAATATAGTAGGGCTCTTGGTATCATAACGCCAGGGGTGTTTAGTACTTTCGTGTGTTGCGCTCGGCGGAGCGAACCCTTCAAGTCCCCTTGTGCTTTGGCTAGTTCTTGTGCCTCAGTGCGCCTACGCCTCTTGAAATACGAGACTTGGCTACCCCGGCCTTGGGCGCTGCTTATTGGGATTCTAGTGTCAATTTCCAGCGTGTTGATTTCCCCGGTGAAGGAGCGCTGCTACGTAGGGAACCCAGGCGGCGGTGTCGCACCGTGGAAGCCACCTTACCTGTGGAAAGAGGCCGTGACATTATCCTTTTAGGAGGCAGGGAGACTATAGTAGTTTCTGGGTGAATTGTAGGAAGCCATGTTTCTTGTTGTTATTCTGTTAGGATCTCTTCACACTAGCGAGACCAACCGAGTGTAGTTGTTGTGAGCTTTGTGTAGTGCTCGGTACTTTAGTGAGATCACCTGAGTGTAGACTATTATTTCCTGCTTCTGTGTTGAATGTTTTGAAGTGTTGTTTTTTGTCTTTTACAGATCCTATTTCCCTGCTGATCCTACCCCTATCCATTCCCTCGCCTGATCCCCTCTGGGCTCTGTAACCTTTGGTTGGAGTCCGGGGAGATCTGGAGGTGGAACCCTATTTCCCCACCCGGATCCTGAGGAGCTCTCATAATCGTGACAGAATAACGCACCTACGTTTGGTGCTCCTCCTGATCCGGAGTGGGGCGGAATAGAGTATGGCCACCTTAGATGAGGTAGTGCAGGCATTGGCTTTGGTGCAACAAGAGCTAGTGGCTTCCCGGGTAGAGGCAGCAGCTTTAAGGGACAGGGTGGAGAGACTGTCGCGCAATCCCTTTGAGGTAGCCGCACCAGCTGGGCAACATATACAGGTGACCGTACCACCTCCGATTCCCTTAGCCAATCCAGAAAGGTATGCGGGAGACCCGCAAAAAGTACAGATTTTTCTTACGCAAGTGCTGTTACACTTCTCTTGCAAGCCCTCGTCATTTCCCACCAACCACTCTCGAGTGGCGTTCGCCATCTCCTATTTGGTGGGAGATGCAGCCTCTTGGGCGGTCCCCTTGGTACGGAATAACGATGGGGTGCTCTCAGACTGGGAAGCTTTCAGAATAGCTTTTGAGGGGGTGTTTGATAGGCGCACGACCACCTTCAGCGCGGACAAAGAGCTGCTAACGTTAAGACAGGGGAAGAACGACCTAGTAACGTATCTCACGGCGTTTAACCGGTTGGTGGCGGAGGCGGCATGGCCGGAGGAAAAACGCATGTCCCTGTTTTATCAAGGGCTTTGCGAAGAGCTAAAAGACATAGTCGCCCAGATAGACCCCCAACCCACGACCTGTGCGGCCTTGATGACTCTGGCCTTAAGGCTAGACGGCCGACTAGCGGAAAGAGGGGGAGACAGATATAAGGGGAGCGGGATGGCGACGAAACCCCTAAGGAGAGAACATAACACAATGACAACGACGACGAATGAGCCTATGGAAGTAGGGGCATTGAGACCATCATTAACCAGGGCTGAGAGGGAAAGTAGGAGAGCATTAGGACTCTGCATGTACTGCGGAAAAAGGGGGCATTATGTACGCGAATGCCCTTCTAAACCCAAGACAACCGGAGTACCGTACCGAGGGAAGAAAGCCGCAGTATCCACACGGGTGGCTGAGGCAAGCAATCCAGAGCTTGTCTCCTCTTCTCCACCGGAGACCACCGTATGGAGGATACCCTCGTTAGCCAACACCAAATCCACCGCCACGGAAGCACATATTGTGTTAACCGCGGGGTTAGAGGTAGGGGAACAGGAGCATCAGGTATTGGTGATGTTGGATTCAGGAGCCACAGGGAATTTTATGGATAGTGGACTGGTTAGTCTACTCTCCATTAAGGCAGTTCCCAGAGAATCCCCAGAAGAGGTATTGGCAGTGGATGGAGAACCTCTGAGGTCGGGTCACATCACCCTGCACACCGGTAATCTAAAAATGACACTAACAGAAGGAGAACAACAACATCAGGAATTGATTGAATTCAATATCATAGCCGCCCCACAGTATGAAATAATACTAGGAATGCCCTGGTTTGTTCGCCACAATCCCACTGTGGATTGGAGGAACAGAACAGTACGCTTCCTGTCTCACGGGTGTGTCGACCACTGCCTGACAGGGCATCAATCACCGGCCAAGGCACTGGCAAGTCCCTTTCATGTGGCTACTGCCGCGGAAAAGGACGTAGAACTGCCGGCGGCTTATGAGGGGTATGCTGATGTGTTCAATAAAGGCCAGGCGGAACAACTGCCCCCGCACAGACCTTTTGACTGTCGCATTGATCTAATAGACGAGACGGTAGTACCGTCCTGCAGGGTGTACGCCCTATCTGACCCAGAAACGCGGCATTTAAGAGAATATCTGGACAAATACTTGGCGCTAGGTTTTATTAGGCCTTCTTGTTCTCCTGCTGCTTCTCCACTCTTTTTTATAGCAAAGGCTAATGGAGATTTAAGAGCCTGCTGCGACTATCGGTCTCTCAATAAAAACACCATAAGAAACAGATATCCGTTACCACTGATAGGGGTTTTGTTGGATCAAGTAAGAGACGCAGTAATATATACCCGCCTAGATCTCAGAGGTGCCTATCACCTGGTACGAGTTAGGTTGGGGGATGAGTGGAAGACTGCATTTAAGACCCGGTTTGGACTATACGAATATTTGGTTATGCCGTTCGGGCTGTGTAATGCCCCGGCGGCTTTCCAATATTTCTTAAATGAAGTGCTTAGAGAGTACATGGACATTATCGTAGTGGTCTATATAGATGACATTTTAATATACTCCGCGGAAGAGCGGGACCACATCAAACACGTGAAACTAGTCTTGGATAAATTAAGAGACAATGGCTTGTACTGTAAACTCAGTAAATGTGAGTTTGGGGTCACCACGGTGGAGTTTTTGGGAGTCATCTTAACACCTAAAGGCTTGGGCATGTCGGAGAGGAAAGTGCAAGCCATTCGAGACTGGCCCACACCTCGTTCAGTAAGGGAGGTACAAAGTTTCTTGGGGTTTGCGAACTATTACCGCAGGTTTATCCAGGAGTTCTCCCGTACTGCGGTACCCCTTTCAAGATTACTGAGGAAAGGGGTGCTATTCCAGTGGACGACAGAAGCGACGAGGGCTTTCGAGGCACTGAAAAACAGCTTTACAACGGCTCCCATCCTCAGGCACCCTCAAGCAGATGTACAGTTTGTTGTAGAAGCTGATGCATCGGAAGAAGCCATAGGGGCGATTCTGTCACAGAGAGACAGGGGCACGGGTAGGCTCCATCCAGTAGCGTATCTGTCCAAGAAATTGGACAACGCAGAGCGCAACTACACGATAGCAGAAAAAGAACTTCTGGCGATAAAAAAGGCGTTTCAAGAATGGCGTCAGTACCTGTGGGGGGCGCAACATCAGGTGTTGGTCTATTCAGATCACCGGAATTTGTTATATATGAAGACGGCGCGCCACTTAACGCCAAGACAGATGAGGTGGACCCTTTTTTTTGCAGAGTTCGATTTCCTCATTACCTACCGTCCAGGCACAGAAAACAGGAAGGCGGACGCGTTGTCCCGACTGAACTTAACAGAAGGGTGCGTCACCCCAGCGCCTCTCTCGATAATCAACCCGACTAAGGTGGTTTGCGCCTTGAGGGCCGAAGATTTCTTGAGTAACCTAAGGGCCAGCCGATCGACCGACAGCTGGAGGGCTTGGAGAAGCAGAGCACCGAATCGCAGCCTCAAGGATGGTCTTCCTTTTTATGGGCAACAACTGTTTTTGCCAACGAAGACGTTGCGGATTCAGGCCTTTCACTGGTGTCACAGCTCCCCGCTGGCAGGACATCCAGGACTACACAAGACCAGGGTGACCGTCTCGAGACATTTTTGGTGGAGCACCTTGCAGAGGGACATCCGTCTTTGGGTGGCGGCCTGCGAGGAGTGCGCGCGGAACAAAAGCGAAAGAGGAAAGAGAAAGGGCCTGTTGCTTCCCTTACCCACGCCACAACAACCCTGGAAAACGATCAGCGTGGACTTCATTACCGGGCTGCCTGATGACGACGGTTGTTCAGCTATTTTGGTGGTCGTAGATAGTCTGACAAAGATGGGGCATTTCATCCCCTGCCACAATCTGCCCACGGCGGCTCAAACAGCGCAACTCTTGTTGACACATGTGGTCAGGTTGCATGGATTGCCAGAAGTCATCGTGTCAGACAGGGGCCCTCAGTTCGTGGCCAGTTTTTGGAAGGCCTGGTGCAAAGCCTTGATGATCGAGTCCGCTACATCCACTAGTTTTCACCCCCAATCCGACGGGCAGACAGAACGCCTAAATCAAACATTGAAACAATATCTGAGGTGTTACGCGTCGCATGCTCAGGAGTCCTGGGTATCCATGTTATGGATGGCCGAGTTGGCGTACAATGGAGCATGGCATAGCTCGATTGGGGGGTCCCCGTTTAAAGCCAATTTTGGGTATGAGGCGAAAACGCTACCCGTGTCATTGCCGGAAAACGTGGAAGAACAACCGGCGGTCTACTCCAGGCTGCGGGCATTACGCCAACTGCACCGGCGCACACAAAGGGCCTTGAGGGCGGCGAAAAGGAAGTACAAGATGTGGGAAGATCGGAAAAGGAGAGCGGGTCCAGAGTATGAAGTGGGCGATCGAGTGTGGCTCTCCACTCGGTATATCCGATTTAAGTTGAGAAGCGTGTTTCACCCAAGATACATAGGCCCGTACCGGGTAACGAAGAAAATCAACCCGGTGGCTTACAAGCTCAAGTTACCGGGATCTCTACGCATATACCCCGTGTTTCATTGCAGTTTGCTGAAACCTGCGTTGACAGCGTCCAGAAGACCTCCCCCTCCGGTGTGGGTTGAGGGGGGCCTGGAGTATGAGGTGGAAAGCATCCGAAACGCCCGGTATAGGAAGGGCCAGCTGTGGTTCCTGGTATCCTGGAAAGGATACCCAGCGGAAGAGGATTCCTGGGAACCTTCGGACGCAGTGCATGCCCCTGTGGCACTTCGAAGGTTTTACGCTAAACATCCGGAGAAGCCTGGTTCTAGGAGGCGCTGGGGGAGAGGACATACTGTGAGGGTTCGGGTACCGAAGCGCCTACCCAGCGTCTCGGGACTACATATCCCAGCAGCCCTGAAACCAGGAAGTGGGAGGCTTCTTAAGGCCGTCACGCGCGTCTCCCGGCGTGCGTTATTTTGAATTCGTATCGCGTCCTGCTCGCTGCTCGGAGCTCGGCGTCCCAGCGACCAGGAAGGATCCGGAGTATCCGGTGATAAACCACCATGGACCTGCTTTCCCCTCCCCTCGGAGCTTGGCGACCAAGCGGGGAGAGACACGGCCGGAGAGACTGTCGAAGGGGGAAGAAGAACGAGAGGTAGGAGTATCGAGGCTCGGCTGAGCCCGTGAAGGAAGCATTCTCGGTGGAGAGTGCGGTGTCTGCTCTACCTGAGACTCGGACCTGTCAACCCCCCCCGCCCCCCCCCCCCCCCTATTTCCTCCCAGGGTGTTAGTACCGGGTGTACTGGGGAGAACAGCCTTGAGAGAAGGCAATCAGCTCGGAGGAGCTGACATGGATTTCGTTTCACGGAGCCTACCCGTGATGTAAATATAGTAGGGCTCTTGGTATCATAACGCCAGGGGTGTTTAGTACTTTCGTGTGTTGCGCTCGGCGGAGCGAACCCTTCAAGTCCCCTTGTGCTTTGGCTAGTTCTTGCGCCTCAGTGCGCCTACGCCTCTTGAAATACGAGACTTGGCTACCCCGGCCTTGGGCGCTGCTTATTGGGATTCTAGTGTCAATTTCCAGCGTGTTGATTTCCCCGGTGAAGGAGCGCTGCTACGTAGGGAACCCAGGCGGCGGTGTCGCACCGTGGAAGCCACCTTACCTGTGGAAAGAGGCCGTGACATTATCCTTTTAGGAGGCAGGGAGACTATAGTAGTTTCTGGGTGAATTGTAGGAAGCCATGTTTCTTGTTGTTATTCTGTTAGGATCTCTTCACACTAGCAAGACCAACCGAGTGTAGTTGTTGTGAGCTTTGTGTAGTGCTCGGTACTTTAGTGAGATCACCTGAGTGTAGACTATTATTTCCTGCTTCTGTGTTGAATGTTTTGAAGTGTTGTTTTTTGTCTTTTACAGATCCTATTTCCCTGCTGATCCTACCCCTATCCATTCCCTCGCCTGATCCCCTCTGGGCTCTGTAACCTTTGGTTGGAGTCCGGGGAGATCTGGAGGTGGAACCCTATTTCACCACCCGGATCCTGAGGAGCTCTCATAATCGTGACAGAAGAGACGGCGGACAGCAGGCTGCAGGTACATTTCATTTTAATTGTTTCGGTCCCCCGTGCTGCCCCACCATGTATTCCTGCTTGAGGCCACCTCTAGAGTTGGAAGCTTCTGTGCACAATGATTCTCCATCTTAAAGATGTTGGAAGAAGCAAACAAGTCCAAGAAAGGTTCCCTGAAACCGTGATATGTCTCCCTGACCACTATGCATGAGAAACATAGATCTCAAGATGTTTGAAATTTCCTGCTTAAAACAATTGCTTGGACTTTCTCCTTCCCCCGATATAAAGAGATAGAAGACACCTTTTTCCTACTTTCTTCATTACCATCAGATTCAGGTAAGTAGATTTCCATCCCCACTGTCTGTTGATATATGGCATTGCTACTCCGTTGTCTGTCCAAATCAGGGTATGATGTTGTTTCAGAATATCCTGGAAACAATTTAAGGCTTCGCAGACTGCCGACAGTCCTTTCCATTTTAAAATGGTAGTTTCCGTTTCAGAGACCATCTTCCCTGAGGTGTGTGATTTCACAAAGTTACACCCAACCTGCTATACTGCCATTTATTGCTAAGACAACCGGGGAATGGGATTCAAGGGAAGCTCTTTTGTCAAAGAGGAAGTCCTGAGGAGGATTGAGATTTGTCTTGTTAGTCAAATTTTCTTGTCGTTCTCCATTGATGGAAGTTTATAGAATTTCAGCAGAGAATTTACTAGAGGGCTCATATGTAGTCTTCTTCAAGGAACAAGAAATACACAAGTGGCCCTGTGCCCTCATGCAGAGTCTTGCCTATCGTTCTTTCTGTTTCAGCAGATGATGCAAGGTCTGCCTTAGTATCTCTGCCCGGTTTTCTTGAACAGCATTCCCATAGAAATCTTCTCGAGATAGATTTAGTTGACACTGTGCATAGTTCAAGATAAGTCCATGGCCCATTAGATAACTATCATTTCCACCTTCTGTAAAGTCTCTTCCTCTGACATGGCTACCAAAATCCAAATGTCCAGGTATGGAAAAACCTGAAAACTCTGAAGATTAAGGAAAGCTACCGGAGGGGCCACCATCCGTGTAAAGACTCTCTGGCAGATTTGATCCCAAATTAGACTGATAATGGATGCCGAAAGTGCAGAATATGAGACATTTCTGATGGTAAACAGACATAATATCGAATTAAAAATATCGACAGGACAGAATATCGAGTTTTTAATATAGAATGGACAGAATATCGAATTGCCAAAATATAGTGGTGAAGAATATCGAAAATCAGGTAAGAAATAAAATATCGATTTAAATAATATAGAAGTAAGTAATATCGACAGTCATAATATAGTTGTTAAAAATATCGAATTTTTTTATAGTGTTTTAAGTGTTAGTATATGTGTTAAAAGTATGTATAAATTTTGGAATGTATGTTTGAATATTTTTTAAGTAATTAATTTTATGTTATTTAATTTTTGTGTAATTTAATTCCGTAGCGGGTTGTGGGTTTATCGGGGATTAGTGTGGGAAGTAATTTAATTATAGTACATTAAATAATAATTTTTAGGAATTATTAATTATTTTTACTTAATTTTGCGTTTTACTTCTGTAGCGGGTTGTGGGTTTATAGGGGAATAGGGTGGGAAGTAATTTAATTGTTATTAGGTAATTATTAATTGGTATTGAAAATTAATTGGTTGTTGATTAATTATTAATTGGTAAATAATTTGTATTAATTGGTAATTAATTAGTATTAATTGTTTAATTGATAATTATGTTAATTGTATTAATTTATTATTTGTAGTGGGTTGTGGGTTTATAGGGGAATATGGTGGGAATTAATATAATTGTAAATGATTAATTATTGAAATAATTTTTGTATATTGCTAATTAATTTATTCTTAATTAATTATTAATTGGTATTAATTTTATTTATACACTTTTGGTATTGAAAATTAATTGGTTGCTAATTAATTATTAATAGGTTATTAATAAATAAAAAAATGGTATTTATAATAAATTAATTATTTAATATTGTGTGATTGGTAATTAATTTTAATATTTTTATTTGGTATTAATAATTTATTTATTTTTAATAAAATATTAAATTATTATTTTCCCTACTATTGCACTCACTGGAGTGGGAATAGTAATTTTTACCCCTACGCTATCCAATGCTTTCCCTACTATTGCACTCACTGGAGTGGGAATAATAATTTTTACCCCTACGGTATCCAACGCTTACCCTACAGTTGCACTCACTGGAGTGGGAATAGTAAATTTTACCCTCCCGCTATCCAACGCTTTCCCTACTGTTGCACTCTCTGGAGTGGGAATAGTAATTTTTACCCCTACGCTATCCAACGCTTTCCCTACTGTTGCACTCTTTGGAGTGGGAATAGTAATATTTACCCCTACGCTATCCAACGCTTTCCCTACTGTTGCACTCTTTGGAGTGGGAATAGTAATTTTTACCCTCCCGCTATCCAACGCTTTCCCTACTGTTGCACTCTCTGGAGTGGGAATAGTAATTTTTACCCCTACGCTATCTAACCCTTACCCTACAGTTGCACTCACTGGAGTGGGAATAGTAATTTTCACCCCTAAGTTATCCAACGCTTTCCCTACTGTTGCACTCTTTGGAGTGGGAATAGTAATTTTTACCCCTACGCCATCTGACGTTTTCCCTACTGTTGAACTCACTGGAGTGGGAATAGTAAATTTTGCCCTAACGCTATCCAACGCTTTCCCTACTGTTGCACTATCTGAAGTGGGAATAGTAATTCTTACCCCTACGCTATCCAATGCTTTCCCTACTGTTGAACTCACTGGAGTGGGAATAGTACATTTTACCTTCCGCTATCCAACGCTTTCCCTACTGTTGCACTCTCTGGAGTGGGAATAGTAATTTTTACCCCTACGCTATCCAACCCTTAACCTACAGTTGCACTCACTGGAGTGAGAATAGTCATTTTTACCCCTACGCTATCCAACGCTTTCCCTACTGTTGCACTCTTTGGAGTGGGAATAGTAATTTTTACCGCTACGCTGTCCAACGCTTTCCCTACTGTTGCACTCTCTGGAGTGGGAATAGTAATTTTTACCCCTACGCTATCCAACCCTTACCCTACAGTTGCACTCACTGGAGTGGGAATAGTAATTTTTACCCAAACGCTATCCAACGCTTTCCCTACTGTTGCACTCTTTGGAGTGGGAATAGTAATTTTTACCCCTACGCCATCTGACGTTTTCCCTACTGTTGCACTCACTGAGTGGGAATAGTAAATTTTGCCCTCTCGCTATCCAACGCTTTCCCTACTGTTGCACTCTCTGAAGTGGGAATAGTAATTTTTACCCCTACGCTATCCAATGCTTTCCCTACTGTTGAACTCACTGGAGTTGGAATAGTAAATTTTACCCTCCCGCTATCCAACGCTTTCCCTACTGTTGCACTCTCTGGAGTGGGAATAGTAATTTTTACCCCTACGCTATCCAACCCTTACCCTACAGTTGCACTCACTGGAGTGGGAATAGTAATTTTTACCCCTACGCTATCCAACCCTTACCCTACAGTTGCACTCACTGGAGTGGGAATAGTAATTTTTACCACTACGCTATCCAACGCTTTCCCTACTGTTGCACTCTTTGGAGTGGGAATAGTCATTTTTACCCCTACGCTATCCAACGCTTTCCCTACTGTTGCACTCTCTGAAGTGGGAATAGTAATTTTTACCCCTACGCTATCCAACGCTTTCCCTACTGTTGCACTCTTTGGAGTGGGAATAGTAATTTTTACCCCTACGCCATCTGCCGTTTTCCCTACTGTTGCACTCACTGGAGTGGGAATAGTAAATTTTGCCCTCCCGCTATCCAACGCTTTCCCTACTGTTGCACTCTCTGAAGTGGGAATAGTAATTTTTACCCCTACGCTATCCAATGCTTTCCCTACTGTTGAACTCACTGGAGTGGGAATAGTAAATTTTACCCTCCCGCTATCCAACGCTTTCCCTACTGTTGCACTCTCTGGAGTGGGAATACAAATTTTTACCCTCCCGCTATCCAAGACTTTCCCTACTTTTGCACTCTCTGGAGTGGGAATAGTAATTTTTACCCTCCCGCTATCCAACGCTTTCCCTACTATTGCACTTACTGGAGTGGTAATAGTAAGGTGTCGATTCCGATCAATATAAATATTTTGCGTACGACCCGCATCCGTAGTTTTTTTACGTACGAGTCGCATAAGTACCGTACAAACTGGCAAGTACGATTGGGACGTGAAAAATAACTACGAATAGTGTTGGGAAAAGTCTACGAGCGTGCGTCGGAAAGTGACCACGTCCGAATATCGTCGGGAAAAGTGTACGAAAGTGATCCGGACAGTTACACTTACAAATCGTAAAACACAAGTCCGAGCACGCAAGTACGATCCCGACCGCCCGTCCGAATACACAATCGCACGTAAAAAGGCCCGCACGGAGCCAACGCTGAAGCACACATGTACACGGGTAAACTCATGCCCGTGTACGAGCCATACAGCCCCCCCATACGTCTGCACCGTACAGCACCCTGTCCGCACTGTACCCCCAGCCCCCCCACCGCATTTACTTGCCGCACACCAACACCAAACCCCAGCACCCTCACACAGCATTGCGAATGTACGGATCTCACCTACGCGAAAAAGACACATACAGAACCTGGACAGTGGAAAACAGCACAAGGAGGGCCAAAGCGAATCGCGCAAAAACACAAAACACGTCTACACGACAAAATACCACTCAATGACTGACCTGCCACATCCAAACTGGCCAACAGAGGCCCCAAACACAACCACCTCTTATAACACACCCACCAAAATTCAAACACAGCCACACCCACAAATTGACCAATAAAAAGGGCCCACACACACAAACCATGAGCCCTTGCAACAGGCCTACTGCGGACAGAGCTCACACACAAACCACCACACAGAACTCATACCTTTGCTACACCGCCACTCACACACCTTCTCACAACCTCCCCCACAAACATCCCCCTCTTCACAGTCACACACACACACATTCACACCCACACACCCACAACCGCCCGCACCCACACCCCACACCATGCCCACAGACAAGAATCCAAAGTTCACTACGGCGGAGGTGGAGCTCCTTGTCAACGAAGTCATCAGAGTCGAGACACAGCTGTTTGGAACAATGGTCAGACAGACCAGCATAGCTGAAAAATCTGCCATGTGGCAGAGGATCGTCGAGAAGGTGAATGCTGTTGCGCCCGTTCGAAGGACCAGGCATGAATGCCAAGCCAGGTGGTACGATCTGCACAGGGCGGTCAAGAGGAAGATGAATGAAGAACATGCCCAGACCAACATCACTGGAGGTGGGCCGCCCCGCAGACCCGTACACTACCATCCCAGGGAGGAGAAGGTGATGGCCATGCTATCGCCGGTGGGACTACACGGAGTGGAAGGAGTCGCAGAGCCTGGTGAGTACACAAACAACTCACGTAACATGGGGGGAATGGCGTCCACACCCCAAAAACAACAAATGTACGCACCCACCCCCAAGCACTCACCGCACACAACCACACTCAAAAACACGCCCATGCCACGAACGTCACCCTTCACCCTTCACAATTCAAGGCAAGGCCATGTCCAAGGCTACAACAACCACAAACACAAGACAGGATGTCCGGGAGGCTGGGAGGGTGGGCCCCACGCGACACATTGTGAAAATGAGACGCAGACACCAATGTCCCAGCCCATATGGCATAGGGACATACCCATGCACAATGCACAGGGACTGGCAAACTACTAACAAGGTCGCTGACACTGGGCCCTGCTGTATGCAGCACAAGGCCCTCCTGGCACCACTGTACACCAAAACACCAATTCCACAAGCACAGGCATCTAGCACAGGAACTCACACACACTGTCATACCAGCATGCACCATGAGGGGACACACACATCACCTGGGAGACCCAATAACAACTCACACAACACACCACAGCACGCCCGGTCACCCCCCCCAAGCACACACCCCCGGGGCAGGCAACGGATACACCCACTCCCACAATGGACATGTGACACAACAAGACCAATCCGGAGCCAAGTAAGCATCAGAGCCAGGCGGGCAACTAGAGCCAATTTCCGGGGGGGGGCAGAAAAAGATTGGGGGGGAGGGCTAAATCAACTAGCCATAGGCAGAGTGGCTGTAAGAAGGGGTGAAAACACAACAAAAGCCTCATTTACGACTAAATGGTCTACCATACACCTGTGAAGTACTCGGGTCCAGCTGCAATTAGACGGACGCAAGCCCGCGAGGCTGTCTCAGCCGGGCTGACACACATGACGGGGGGCAGAAGCCCGGTGAGCCCAATGGGTGTTGCGCGCCTGATCAGAGCCAACTATCTACAGGACACACACTCAGGAGAACATCCCAATCTGTCCCCCGCAACATACCCATCCCCAAGGGGACACTGAGAGGAATGCCAGGGACATCCAACTACCTGGGGGAACTGTGTCAACTTGAATATGTATGAAACATGGATGTGGCATGAAACAGCATTAACATTGTCTCTCTCTCACACACAGGGCGACGTCGACGATCTCCCCCCAACACTGGGGGGGAAGAATCACAGTCCCAGGTACCGCGTGAAGACGATCCCACCGGCAGCGACGACTCTCACCACTCTGTGGATGACCCCGACCAACCTGGACCCTCTGGTGTACAAGCACCTGCAGCACCTGCGTCAGGTACATCTGTGCCAACCACCACCCTCATTCCCGCCACATCCCAGGACACACCCAGGATCCCTGCTCGCACTGAACAACACAGCCAGTCTGACCAGGAGGGACAACGTTCTGCGGGCACCCAGGAGGAGGCAGACAACCCTGCCGATGCCATCCCTCAGGGGTCCCGTAGACCCGATGTGCCCACAACGGCAGGCCAGGCTCGTGTGGGCAGGGGTGTGGGAGTGGAGGCAGGCGGAGGCGCGAACCTGACCAGCCAGCTCAGGACCCCAGTATGTCACACATACGCAACATCCTGGACTCATACCGGCGTGACACCAGAGGCATCGACCAGGTCGTGGCCAGACTTTCCGGGATGCAGGGGACCCTCGATGACATAAAGAACCTGCAGGTCGAGCATCATGCCAGTCACAACACCAAGGAAGGATGGAGGCAAGACTGGCTGAGATCCTGGCGGTGCACAGGGACGTGAGCCAATCACTCCGTCAGATCGCCCAAAGTCTGGCAAACCCTCCCTGTGCCACCAGGCGTAGACCAGCACCAGACACAGGGAGGGAGGAGGAGGAGGAGGATTCATCTGACATCGTCAAGGCCTGCATCTGAGGGTCCCCGGAGGAAAGTGGGTCGTCCACGTAAAAGACCGTGAGAGTCAGCGGACCATCACCATCTCCCAGGTCACCTGGCCTGGCACCTGGCCCTCTGGCGCAACAGCAGCACCTCACCCAATGACATTCTCTGCCACATGGACTTGCTGGTCCCAGTCTGACCAATGATGACCAACACTGTGGTCTGGACTCTGATGACTTCCAATGCCAAGGATGCCATCTCCCCCAGTGAACTTTGGATTCTATTCCCCCGGTCGAGCCCCTTAGCACATGTACCAAAATACTCACCCCACCAAAAATAAATTCACAGTGTTCTGCACAGGAGATGTTGCTGTCAGTTTGCCTTATTCTACGACATATGTGTGTGGAAATGTCTAACTATGCCTGAGTGTTTAACCAACTTCAGCCATCCATCCCCTGGGAACAGAGTGTGATAGAGGACACACATGGGTCACAAGTATCATTCAATGTAGGCATGGAGCACAACACTCACCTGTGATGGTCTCTGGCTGCTGAGGGGGGGCTTGCTAAACTGTGCGGACAGACCTATTAGGGAGATCATCATCAAGGTGTAGAGGCCATGGCCCATGTGGAGGTACCCGGGGAGGGAGTCCCAGGTATTTGTGGGCAGGTGGGAGAACTATGTCCTGTATGCTGGAGTACGGTGGATGTGAAGAATGGTGGCCAGGGCAAGGTTGGATGCACGGAGATGGACCAACGGGATCTAGGATGACAGACGTACAAGGTTGGTGTGTGGTCGGGTTTGTGGACTGCCTCCTGAGTGTGGGTGGGGTGTGCGGAGGACATCCTGCAGCAGACAGTGATCCATTGCAGCTATCTATGGTGGATGGTGAGGTGGCTGGGGCGCAGGGTGTAGAAGCTGAGGTGTGCAGATGCCCCCGGGAAGTGGACCAGTGTCCTTGGAGTTTGGATGTACTTGCTCCGTAGAGGGCAGGGCAGTATATGAGATGGATGTCGTCATGGACCTGGGGGATGGTCTGTCGTAACTTGGAGTGGAACTATCTGTGGATCATGTGCATGATGCAGAGGGCGGTGCAGCATGGGGTACAGATGCTGTGGACTAGCATGGCAAATGTGAGCGAGCCAAACATGATGCACAACATCTTGTGAGTGTGGCCACTGGGTGCCTGTGCAGGGCCTGCAGTAGCAGGCGCCATCTCCCTGCCAAATGGCCCATCTTGCACACAAAGACTAGGATGTCCGAAGGACAACTGCAACAGGCGCGTGTGTAAAGTGAAGAGTGTCCAGTGTCACATGGCACACCCAGAGACAATGCATGCACAATCCCCAAAGAACCATCACACCGGATCAGGAAACTGAAGGCCAACGTGCGCACTGGAGACACACCCTCAGCAACTGGTGATGGGCCATTGTGTGGTTGACCTCGCTAAAAAATATACACAGCCATGTACTACATGCTCAATAGGGAGCCTAATCCATGGACAACTGCATGCATGTCGCTAGACTACACATGGACTCCTATGCATTATCTACAGCAAGTATGCCAGAGATGCCGCATGCCAAGTGGCAATGGACCAGCATTGACAGAGACAAGGCACCTTGAAGTATGACGAACACCTTTATTACTCAGCCTCACACTAATGGAATTGCATCCATTGGAACAGAATCACAGGTCAGTCGGCTGAACATGTGTGACCCACACTGGACACCCCCTGCAACACACAGATGTGATAAATCCTACTGAGCTGGCACACAAGTGAAGGGGTTGAGCCTCACACCCCTTGCTGCACACGGCGAGTCTACAATTCTACATTGAGCCTCATATGTGGATGTCCCACACCATGTCCAGCATGACCATCCCGTATGTTCCTGAGGGACGTTAGACACACATTGATGCCTTCATCAGAATCCACAATCCATGAGAGATGACTGTCAGGAAGGGTGACTATCAATTCATGGGAGCCATGCAACACGTCACGTGGCCCATGGTGAGTCGACATGTATGCATGGTAACACAACATGCACAGGAGCAGTCCCCACATATCCCAAACACGTACCACCCACAAAACGCCTTGCTGCACTCCTTACCCAAAAATACTTTTCACCATCTCTGTGCATGTAACTCTGATCCAGCACACGTTCCAAAAATCATGAGGAATAGCAGGAGTGCAATGATGACATGAGCAGACGACAGCCGCAGGAACCTGGGGAGGACAGACACACAACAAGTCAGCGAGGAGCTAGTAATCCGCAGACATGTACATGCACTCTACAGGATTGATGTTGTCACCATGGAAATAATGAGTTTTGTGTTCATGCACAAATATGGGGAATGACATTAGCACTTGTATGACACATCAGAACACACCTCCAAGTCACTTGGCACACAGTCAGCTCGACACACACATTGCAACACATGCCACACAAGGCACTAAGCGTGCACACTCAGACACAGGGACTCACCATCATGAGAAGAAGTTGCGGATCAGCTGACTCCGGATGTCCTCATCCTCATCCTCATCCTCACTTGCCCCGTGCCCAAGCACTTCATCCTCCACGGGTGGATGATCTTGCTCATCAGGATCCAGGATGAGTGGCACGGCCTTCTCCACTGCCATGTTGTGCAGCATGCAGCACACAAGGAACATTTTGCAGACCTTCACCGGGGCATATGGGAGGGCACCGCCGGTCTTGTGGAGACACCTGAATCTGCTCTTCAGGAGTCCAAACGTCCTCTCAATCAGGCGCCTCGTCTGCCCATGGGTGTCGTTGTACCGGTGTTCAGCGGCTGTTCTGGGGTTGCGGAGAGGCGTCATCAGCCATGGCATGTTGGGATAGCCAGCGTCCCCTACATGGAAACATCATGGACAGAAGTGGGTCAGGAGAAGCAGTAAGATATGAAGAAACGGCTAAATACAGGACTAACAGATTATACCCACCAACAAGACATGCACGTTCGTTGCGCAGCTGCAGCATCATTTCAGGCACCCTGCTACGCCTCATGATGTAGGCATCGTGTGCTGATCCTGGAAAACGTGAACAGACATGGGATATCATCTTGTTAGCAAGACATACCACAAGGGCATTGATGGAGTGGTAATGCTTGCGGTTACGGAAGGCTACCTCCTGTGCGCGTGGTGGCACCAAAGCCACATGTGTCCCATCAATGGCCCCAATGACATGGGGCATCCCGCCCAGGGGATAGAACTCACCCTTGACACCTGTCAACTGCTCACGAGTCGGGAAATGTATAAATTCATCCAGGTGTACCAACATGGCCTCTAACACATCATGCAGGACACGGCTGAACATGGTCTGGGACATGCCACCTACATCAGCTATGGTCAATTGAAACGTACCCGTGGCAAAGAAATGTAGGGCTGCCATCACCTTCATCTTGGGTGTCAGTGCAGTAGGATACCTGTGTAGCGGTTGGAGGTGTGGCTCGAGCCTTGTGGTCAAGTCATCAATCAACGGTTGGGTGAAGCGGTAGCGGCGTATACAGTCACGTTCCCGCATGGCAGCCAAGTCTGGCATTGGTCGGGGGAGAGGCGGTGCCCTGCAGAAATTTGGAAGGAATAACAAAGATTGAGTACAGCACTACACCACTGACAATGGACTGAGCACATGTTCAACAGCTAATACACATATGCTACATACAGAGTCTGTACTGTGCAATGCATCCAGGACACGTATGCCAGCCAGGTAACACCCCTAACAACAGTCAGCTACACACGTGGGTGCGCAAGGTCAACATGACATGACATGGAACTAGCTGTGGGCCAGTGTAAGTGAAGAGGCTGACGCATTACAGGAGTGACAGACATCCACATATGTGCATAAGAAGGATGTATTATCACACAGACCGGTTGCGGGACACTAGAGGCACAGGTCGCATGTCCTTGAAACAGGACAGTCCACACACCTTGCCATGAAGGGGTACATGTCAGGTATGATGACACATACATTGAGACTACGCAGATATGTCCTTGTCTCGCAAGTCCATGTGCGATGCAGACATACACCCGTTACGTCTGATTCCACATGTGGCCTGGTGTGCGTAATAGTGTGCCATGCCCATCGACACGCACACACATGTTGGATGCAGCAAATGCAGATGCATGTCACGGAACTAATACAGCTAGCTCATGGGAACACATGACACTCACATGACATAGTCACAACGTGCAACGCCGGTAGTTACATGTGAGGTGTCATTATCCGTGTCCCTGGCATCGGGGGACAGTTGCGGGTGTAGGTGACTGTGCCATGCCAGTGATGCAGTGCTCGACTGTCCCCAGTGCGTAGCTCCTCTGTATCGATTTAGAACAAGTAATTTGCTGTTGTGTCATGCTCTTCATTGTTTCCCAGTGGCATGGTGGGTGAACCAACTGTGTGGTGCAGGGCCTACATATGTTTGTAGTATTGTAGATATCACTCGTGTTGACGTTCATGCTATGCGCTGTGTCCTATGTAGATTGGACTCATGTGTCATATGTACACAGGTGTCTGGTCATTTCCTGTCTCTTCACCTTGGCCACAGCATCGTCTGGGGAAACCGAGGGAGACACTGGCATGGGCGTGGGGGGGGTAGCCAGCACCGGGGCCAACAGTGCTGGTGAGTCTGGCGCAGCAAGTGGCACGGAGGCCGAGGGGAGTCAGGCGGAGGACCTGTCCAGTCCCAACACCGACTATGACACTGACGGGTCCGAGGCTGAGCTCCCAGAGGGGGCGGAGGCTGCTCCCAGTGCTGAAAGCAGCACTCCATCCCTCGCCGCACCCTCCATTCTCATCACCGCCCTCCCAGTTGCTCGGGTCCCTTGTGTCTGTGCTAGGCGACAACAGGTGCGTGAGAGACAGCAAGGAGGTGTATTTAAGAGGTGAAGGGTGCACTTCCACTCCGGATCATTCTGTGGTTTGTAGGCACATTCAATTTCATGGTGATTGTTACATGCACGCTCATGATGTAGCTTGTATTCTGATAGGGATTCGTGTGCCAGTCATGACCCCGTCTTGTGCGCAGCTTGCTAACGGCAATTATGTGCTATTCAATGCTGAAGCTTGCTGTGGGATGCTTCCGGCAATTCCAGACATCGTGACTGTATCACTACGAGTGGCCCACCCCTGCATGGCCGCCTCGATGTATCCATCTGGCCTTCCATTACAACCTTGAAAGCGGAGTTCAACAAGATGAGCAGTACAAGGGCTCCATTGTCTCAAAAACAAGTCGTGTTGACTTCATCCCGAGAAACATTTGGCCTTCACGTAGATCACACGCGCACAGAGGTGCAAGCGCTTTTTAACACTGTTCTCCCACTACATATTTGGGACTCGGAGTCAGACTATCTTACATGCCTCGTCAACAGGTGGCCTGGCTGTTTTTTTCTACATTGTGGGCTCCGGCCTCGTGACCTCCTTCCAAACTCTGTTTGGTGTGATCCCCGCATTTCATCATTCGATTTTGTCTACCATCTTCGGAGGTGTCCCTTTGCTTCTCGCCCTCGTAGCTGTGGTGCCATAATTGATCTGCGTACTACGCTGTGGCTTCACAACTTGCGTTACAAGACAGCATGCACCGGCTGCTCCATCTTCGGGAACATGATGCTTGAATTATACGGCACTCTGCCGCTGGCAGCCTTAAGCAGTGCCTATGGATTGTCCTTCCGGTTTCCCTTCTTTACCTGCGTGCAACCTGTCTTTCATTGCCTAGATTGTCCATTCGAATGGGCTCTGGATATGTGCATGTCTAACTCGGTGCCTCCTGACCCGGATTTTGATGGACTGATGAGCCCCTTAGTGGCTCATGAGTTGGACTGTTCTGGCGTCAGTGTCATGGCCTGTGCTGCTGCACATGGAGTCCTAGGGAATTGGGACATCGACACAGCAGCAACTGATTTCTTATCCAGAAGTTATCTTGATGTCCCCACCTGTTGTCCCCAAATTGTGCTGGATGGCCCGATTGTTGAGGAACACGTGTGTTCTTTCCCCCTGCTGAACTGGATGGCAGACAATTTTTTGGAACGTGCAGATGATTTCCTGTTTGAAGCTGTTGCAACTTATAGTGCCTATGCCTTGATGGATTAACTTCAGCCCTGCTCATTTCATGGTGCATCGGTCGATGTGATGTTTTTCTCCCCTTTTACATGGTTAATTGCCCTTCAAGATCGTTCATGTTTGACATTTACTCTCTGACTTTTTCGCTTCCCTTCTATGGACTTCCAGTTCATGCCCTTGATTCCGTTCTGTCAAACTTGAACTCTGCGTTCTCGAATTAGCGCCCCTAGTGGTTAGTGATACGAACAAGGGGGGGTGTAGTGATGATTCCTATCTCCCTATGTACAATGCTAAGTTGGCACCACCGCGTTAGTTGTCAGTAAGCCATCTTGCCACTTTTTCTGCTTTTGCACGCGACACTGTGGTTGCTTGTTCTTACTTTTGAAATGCCTACTCGAGTTTACTTCACATGAGGACTGTCTGTTGGTTGACATCCTTCACAGTGAGCAGCGCGCTTATACTGTGCATTGTGTACACACACAGTCAGGGTGAATAGATGGTGCATGTTGTTGTGTGCAGGTTGATTGTCGCACTAGTTAGCCATTACATGCACGCAGCTGCAGATACCTGATAGACGAGTGCTTGCCATATTGCAGTGCAGCACGTTTTCGTTTCATTGTGATGGTGGACTTTTGCAGGAGATGGGACTAGATGATCCTGTGATGTGATTCCACTGAGCTGATCTGTAGGGTGGGGGGTCCCCCGTTCTAGCTTATGGACCTGCTATTAGTCGAATGATACTACTATTAGTTTACTGGCGACAGGAAGGTTGCTGTTTCCACTGTCAGTTTCTTATGATTGCTCCTTTCAATGTCTATGATATTGCAACTATGCTGATGTTTCTGGCCATGACCATTTGTCTGCTCATGTTGGCCACAGTCCTGCATCTTAGGACGCAAGGTTCATTGAATGTACTCATTAAACTTTACCTTGTCTGTGTCTATTCTGTTGTGGACTGATCTGTGAATCATGACAAACAGGTATGTCTGATTCCCACCATTCCTGAGGATGTTGTGGGTCGCTTGTTCTGGCTTGTCTATACATTGGGACCACCGGGCCAAACCTCGGATATCGAATGGGACACTTAGCTAGTCGGATGTGGGGTTCTGGGTTCTGAGGGGAGTTTGTGTTACGCAAAACATGTCTCCTTCGTGCCAGGCACCACACCCCCTGTGGTGGGGTCGTCCGTCCCTGCACCCACGACACCTACCCGTGCCCCTCCTGTCCCTGCGGTGCCTGGTTCTTCCCCCCACATGATGCCCCCCCTTCTGTGGATGATATGGTACAGTGTACTGTGCAGGCGAGCCTGGGGAAACGCGTCCCTACGTGTCCCCCCCCCCGGGACTTTGCATCTGGTGTGGCCTATGGGCTTGTGGAATGGTGTACTGTGGCTACTTTTCTTAGAGATGCTGAATGTGGTTGTTATTTTAGCGTTTGCACACTTTTTCTGTGCTGCTGTTGCTGCTGGTGCTGCTGCTCCCTGAGTTGGGGTGGTGATGATGTGTTGGGTGTCTGGTAAATGTTGTTGTGTCCTGCTCATGGGGTGGACCCTGGTATCTGCATGCCGTCACACGGTGTCTGCATATATTCGTAGGTCATGTTAGCTCTTACTGCATGGTGATATTGTCCCAAGGTGTGTTCCTTCCTCTGTGGCACCTGTCATCTTCCCTGCAGGGTGTTTCCCAATTGTTGTGCTGAGCTGTGTACATTGCCTCGGTGTGTGACACATCCCTTCGACTTTGGCCATGCATGCTCTGCAATGTCTCCACCTGCATCGTTTGTGGCATCTTTGGTGGGCACTGTACTTGTGTATGGCGTATATTGACATGACTTCATGTGGACATTTTCCCTTTTCCGCATTTTGCATGTGTGTACTCCCTGCCTCACACACGTGTGTTACGTGTTCTGCAGGGTATTTGGGCACCTGCCTTACAATTGTGGGCATTGTATCCGTGTGTACTCCACCCTTTCACTTCCATGGGGGGCAACGACTTGTTGGCTGCCCCGGCACCTGTACATTCCTGTCATTCGTGGAATGTGCGTGACAGTGTGTGTTCCCTTTGGTTCTCATTGTTTAGTGTTGTTTGACATGAGGGTGCAGTCTTGTGGCATGACTGCATGTCAAGCCACCAGATTGAAAGTCAGGTGAGGTGGTGGAAAGAGACTTCTCCCTCGTATACAGCGGTCCTCCTCTCCTAGCCTAGACACGTGAGAGGCAGAGTTACACAGGTCAAGTCCATAGCTACAGAGTGAACCCCGTGAACTACGCCTAAAGCAGACAGAGGGAGGTGAGAGAGGACCACAGAGGTGTTCCCCAGCCATGGCAACAGGCAGACCAAAGAAGGACAGATCAGTCAAAGACATGCTCCCAAAAACGCCCCAATCCGAGAACCCATCCATCAAGGGCCCCCAACAGAGATGGAGAGGGGTGGAGAGGCGGAGGGACCAGTCAATCACTCCTTCTTGGAGTCCCTCTTCTCCTCCCTGAGGGAAGACCTCTCCACCATGAAATGAGAGCTGTCTGTGGATTTGAGAGAGGTACAACATGACGTGGACTCCCTGGGAAAGAGTGTCAGCTCCCTAGAGGACCATGAGTCGAACATGGCGGAGGAACTAGAGAGCCCTCAACAGGAAATCATTCACTGACGAGAGCAAAACTTGGACCTCTGGGCGCACACAGTGGACCTGGAGAACAGGTCCCGATGCAACAACATTTGAATACGCGGCATTGCATCAGGATTGGAGGATACCGACATCGAGGCCATAGTGGTGGACATGTTCCTCACGCTTCTCGGTGAGTCAGAGGGGTTCTCTATTAAGCTTGACCGTACACACAGAGTAGGACCTCAGAGGACTGCCTCGGCCCCTCCAGCAGATATTCTGACCTGAGTCCATGACTACCAGTTGAAGGGACGGATTTTGCGCGTGGCCAGAGAAACTCCCACCTTCAAATATAAAGATTAGAAACGTACCAAGACCTGGCTGCCTCAACCCTATTGAAAAGAAAAGTGTTTCGACCCTTCACCACACACCTACGATCCATTGGAATGGCATATATGTGCGGTGACCCATTCAGACTGATTCTCTCTCATAATGGTGAACTTCGCCAACTCCGCTCAGTTGCGGAGGCCAGCAAGCTACTGGAAATTGCGGATCCTACAGGAGAGGGGGCACCGTCAAGTAAAACAACCAGGAACAGGAGAAGCCACAGATGGACTCGGATCAAGAGCCCCTCCAGCTTACTGAAACCGGACTCAGCCACCATTACCAAGGAGCGCCAAGCAGTCTTGAAGTCCCTCACCGGGGAAACACCAGGCGACGGACATTCAGAGTAACAAGAGGTTCAAGCGAGCTCTGTGCACCCACCTCTGCTTGCATCGTTCACTGACACCTGGTCCACCCGGGGGGCAGGGAGACACTGGCCACAGACACCTCACCCAACTCCCCTTTCCCCATCAGGAACCGGGGCACAGTCCTCAGACCACACACACTCCATGATGTTGGACTTCCATCCCTCGAGAATTTGTTGTAGGACTACTTTTGTTGGGGTTCTTTATTCTTTCTTATGTAATTTTGTTTTCTCTCCTGGGTCATGGACCTTTATTGTCCTATTTGTAGCAGTGGCCACCCGCGACAGGAGTGCACCTGGCGTCTTGGGGGCAATAGTTGGGAAGACATGAGGGACCACCAGTTCACTCTGCAGGACTTTTGAGGACTCTACAGGCACGATAGACGAGATTAAAATCCTTACCTTGAATGTGAAGGGTCTAAATGGCCCGATTAAAAGAAGGGCTGTCCTGTCCTATCTATAACATTTGGCAGCACAAATTTGCTTATTGCAAGAAACACACCTCCTGACCAAAGATACCCACCGACTCAGATCGTGGGCATTCCCTCAACAGTATTTCTCCTCACACACTACCAAAACAGCAGGTGTGGCTATCCTTTTCTCGCGCTCTTTCAGGGGCAAGGTAGGGGCGAAGCGGGCATAGATAATGGGTAGGCTCCTAGCTCTCACAATCACTATTAATAATCGCAACTACACACTTGGCTCCATTTATGTGCCAAATGAGGGTCAAGAGGCATTCTTAAGACGGGAGGTGATGGATGTCGCTGCCTCTCCAGACCAATCGCTCCTACTGGGTGGTGACATTAATCTAGTGTTCGATAATCAGTTAGATCTCTCTGCACATCGTCACGGCCCGACTTGGGCCCTTACACAAGCGGGGCGGGAGTGGCTGCAGGATTTGGGTTTAGTAGATATGTGGAGTTCCATGCACCCTAATGATCAAGACTATACTTTCTATTCCCATGCGCACAAAATGTACACTAGGATTGATTATTTTATTGGTTTGCGCTCCCTACTTACCCATACGCAAACTTCAGATATCGAGCCGCTATCATACTTGGACCATGCGGGGCTCACACTCACGCTTAAACTGCCCCCCCAGAACTACTATCGTTCACCTGGCGACTGCACGATACCCTGCTGCATCGCCCTGAGGTGATAAAATGCCTGGATAACGCCATAAAGAAATTCCTTACATTGAATGACACCACTGACACTGCAATAATCACATAATGCGAAACACTGAAGGTATGCGCTAGAGGGGAACTTATAGCCATCTCTGCAACTTACAATAAAATCAGGAAGGAGAGATGGAGGTACCTCACTGGTCAGGTACAAGAATTAGAACGTATTCATAAGCGGATGGGAGCCCCAAGAGTATGGCGACAGCTAGAGACGGCTCGCCGACAGCTGGTGGGCATTGACCTAGACAGAGCAGAATATGCTGCACTCAGGTTACGTCACTCTTTCTACGTGGGGGGTAATCGGTGCGGGAGTCTCCTGGCCAACAAACTCCGAACACAACACCAGACGGCTGCAGTTCACACAGTATGTGATGAGGCTGTTAAGGAAAATACAGAAGATAGTGCTATAACTCGGGAGTTTAGGGATTTCTATGCCAAACTGTACAATGCACAACAATTAACAGAGCAGGACTCACTCTCTTATGTACAAGGAGATAACCTCCCAAGGCTTACCCCAGAACAGGCGTCTAGTCTAGACGATCCTATTCGAATCGAGGAGGTGATCTCAGCCATATCTCGCCTCAAATTGCATAAATCTCCAGGCCTGGATGGCTTTTCTAATATCTTCAACAAGACTTTTTGTGCATCACTTGTCCCTATTCTCACTGGATTATTTAATGCCATAGGGGACACAGGGTCATCCCTCCTACAATGCTTGGAGCCTCAATTGTAGTAATCCCGAAACCAGGAAAGGATTTTAGGTTCTGTGCCTCCTACAGACCAATATCATTTCTAAATGTTGATTTGAAGCTCCTCACAGGCATATTAGCAGCACGCCTAGGCCCGATGATGCCTGGGTTAATAGACACTGAGCAGTCCGGTTTTGTAGCCACCAGGTAGTGTAGCAACAACACAAGAAGGTTCTAGACAAAGGGCAGTGCCAAGACACGGAACGGGTCATGGTATCTATCGATGCCAAAAAGGTTTTTGATCGGGTGGACTGAGGGAACTTGAAGATTGTCCTGGTGCACTTCGGTGTGGGAGGCCCCTTCTTAAAAAGGGTACTTAGCGGTTACAGTCACTCAACGGCCACAGTGTGAGTTAACAAGCGCTCTCCTGAACCCTTCCAGTTCTCCTGGGGCACCAGAAGGGTATGCCCACTTTCACTGTTGCTCTTCGACCTCTACATGGAGCCGATTGCCTAGAGAGTGCAGGAGAACCCACAGATTCTCAGGGTGCGTTTTGGGGTTGGACGCTCATGCCATTAGCCTATACGCCGATTATGTGGTCGCCACATTAGAAGAACCTCAGATTTCTATCCCATCCTTTTTTGCCGAGCTGGAGAGAATTGCAGCTGCTTCTGGTTTCAAAGTCAACATGATGAAATCTCAGGTTATGGGGTTCTCACTCCATCCGTCTACAAAGGAGGCTCTGGCACAGTCAATCCCGCTCCAGTGAGATGAGGGATCCAACTTACCAAATCCACCCACAACACAGCAGCCTTAAACTATAAACAGCTTCTGTCCTAGGTGTGTGGTGAGTTGAGCAGATGGGGACCCTTCGGCTTCTCTTGGCTGGGGAGAGTGGCAGTGATCAAAATGAACATTTTACCCAAAATCCTATACATATTTCAAACTCTCGCCTTGGCACCCCCTCCCGGAATTCTTAAACAACTACAGAAGGAGATCAGCTCATTCGTCTGTGCTAACAGGAAACCCCGAATGAGATGGGAACGGAGCTAGAGACCACCTAGAGAGGGGGCACTGGGAGTCCCCAATCTGACCCACTACTTCCAGGCCACCCAGTTGTGTGTTCTTTTGGAATGGTCACGTAGCGAGTCGGAGAAACACTGGCTCTTCATGGAACAGGCGCTTGAAGGTCGGGCTCTATAGGGGGGGATCCCCTTTTTATGCAAATCACAGCGCCTAGAAGGCATATATAATTCGCCAATTATCAGCACGACTTTGACAGCATGAGGCTCCACGGCGGTCGAGTACGACCTCCCCTCATTTCCGTCACCCCTTACTCCCATAATTGGGAATGAGGAATTCTCCCCCAGACTAGATTGGAGGGTGCTCCGTCACTGGGAGACCCGAGGATGCCGATCCATTGGGCATATGTTTAATGCAGAAGGCCCCCTAACATTTGAAGACCTCAGATCCGCATTTGCCCTGCCAGAATCTGAACAATATTGCTTCCACCAAGTGAGGCACTGAGTGATGCACCCTCAGGTACGCTTTGGGGCCCAGAGAAGGTTAACACCATATGAGAAGCGGCTTCACACAAAGACAACCAACACGCACCTTATCACTGAACTCTATCATATGCTACGGCCTCCACGCCAGGGCAACGGTGGTGGGAGACCGAACTGGGCCGAACACAATTGCAGGAAGAATGGGGGGATATCTATTATCGAGTGCGCCACACAGCACGGAATGTCTCCAGCATTGAAACTGCAACCAAAATAGCCACCTATTGGTACCTTAATCCACCCAGAATATATAGATACAATCTGAGTCGCCCCTCACACTGCTGGAGACATTGTGGAGAGAAGGGTACTCTAACTCATTTTATCCGGGGGGGGGGGGGAGCCTCTCCGAGTATTGAGAACAAATCCTACCGGACATTGATAATCATTTTCACACACAAATCCGGCGCTTCCCTGCATAGGAAGGTGGAATCTGACTGCATGGTTCCCCCACTTTTTTCCTGGTGTTTTGCTGGTTTTCGACTTAGTTTGGCTGGGATCCTGCTATTCAGGACCCCAGCCTATCTGCTTTCCCCTTTAAATTGATTACAATTACTTTAGGTACACTCCAAATTGTATTCTGGGGTACCCTTATAAGTCCCTAGTATATGGTATACTATGTACCCAGGGCATAGGTACCCCAGAGGCCTACTAGGGGCTACAGCATATATTGTGCCACCCCTGGGAAGCCTTCCAAAATGACACCACAGGTCTGCTATTGCAGCCTGGGTAAGGTGGTGTATGCACCCCTTATTGAGATATAGGTTACCTATATCTCTCCATATCACAGCACATGTAAACCTATCAGTCACCCCTATGGCAGGCCTTAACAATCCTGAAGGCAGGGTGCTGGGTTTCATGTGAGAGGGTGCCCATGCATGAGCAGAGCCCCTCTGCAGCTTTCGGAACCTTTATTCCGGGGTTGTTTGTGATGCAGCCAAACCATATACTCTTAAGTGCATTATAACCTCGCGGTAAATGCTAACTTTGGTATGGCTGCATGGAAACATGTCGTGTTTGGTATGATACCCCCACACCAGTTGATCCCACCCTTCTAGAGGGAGAAACATGACAGCATTGGTATACCCGGTACCAGCTTAACAGACCCTGGCATCACAAAATGGATGCTGCCAGCCACAGACACGAGTCTGCCCTCCTGCTGCAGAACAAAACTCCGGCAGGGGAGGCCTGGAAAATAGGTTTCCTGTCACAGGGAGGTGTGACCACCTCCCAGACCGTCTTTAATGTATTGGGGCTGGGTGGGTGCACTCCAAGAGTGCTTTGAAGGCTGCACTGGGGGCACACTTGGTGTCCCTGTGCATAGTCCAGCTCAAACTGGTTGCAGGGGCTACCAGCCCCTGCTCTAGCGTGAAACAGGGCAAAGGAAATGGGTGTAGCCACCCCTCTTTCCTGACCCTCCCATAGGTGGGTCCCTAGAGTTTGTCCCACCCCGTCCTTGGATATGAGATAGGAACCCCAGGCTACAGGACTTTAGATTTACCTGGATGAAACTCTGATACATAATCCTGGAACTTCTACAAGGAGCTAGATGACGGAAGAATCTCCCTTGGAGTAAAGGAGTTACTCCCCTGCAAGGCAGGCACATAAGACGCTTCTGACCAGTTTGCATCTCCTAAGCTCCCGCCAGACTCTGAAGAATTTGCAACACAGGAGGTGGGTTCCCAGACTTCCCAGAGGCTGACCCGAGCTCCCAGCAAAGCTGAGACCCGTAGCCCTTGTGTGGACCGTGGAACCGGAACCCCTGGACACTGTGCACATTTGCAAGTGCATATGCTTCTCGCTGATCCTTGAGGCTAGGCTTTGGGCTACTTGTAGTCGACACCACGAGCAGTGTCTCCACCGAAGATTACTGGCCTACACTCACCGAGTGTCCCGTGGGCTGGTATTGAGTGATTCCTCTTGAGGTCCCTTCGCGATCCCTGGTCCATTGACTGGTGGGTCCCTGTGAAGGCAACTCTAACTTTAATTAGGCTTACCTGGTTGCTCCAGACATGCCCTGACTCTCCATCGCTTAGGGAGTCCCCAGGACCTTGTTGGACCGCACCGAAGTATCTTTTCTCTTTCTGCGTGGGTTGCTGTTGCCAAGGCTTGTTGGGTTCAATCCGAGCACCAACACCGCAGCACTAGACCTTCTTCATGGGACAGCTCGAATCCAGCTCCTGCACCACTAGCGGGGCACGCCTCTGCCTCTCTCTCCCCCTCTGACGTCCTTACTGCTGCATCCTTCACGGGTCTCCCCTACCATTCAGGTATCCTCCTCTTTCACTCGTTGCTTTTTAGATCTCGCCTTTTTTTTTTACTTTCAGCGCGAGGCGCGCGCGCTTGTTTCCCTTCTAAACCGTGCATGGTTAGCTGCTGAAGGTGCCTCCTTGTTTTGTAAGTTTTTTTGTGGTTTCTTGGCGTTGCAGCATTTAGACAGAAGAGGGCAGTGGGCGATGTTGGTTTCTCTTACTCCTTAATGACTCACCGCTCTGTTCTGGGAAGTGTCCTGCGGTGTCACATTGTAATGCAATACTGTTTTGGGAAGAACACTGTGTCAAGAAGTACAAAACTGTTTTAGAAACTGGAGGGGTGTGATGCCTGGTTGAGTTTTGCAAATACTGCAACGTTATGGTGTAGAGATCTGTGCTTATGGCGCACTCTCCGGATATATAATAAATGGCTCAGATGTTTGGAACACACCTATTTTTGTGTAGTGAGAGGTAGTACCATGCCTAGATTGATTTCAAGGAGTGGTCTGCAGTGGTATTAGGCACAGATCATGTTTGTGGGCATTTCACAATGACCTAAAGGACGGTTCTGCTTTTGAGAACAGTGCAGGTTTATGATGCACAGCACTGTTTAAGAACTACTAAAAGGCCAAGGAAGCCTCACTGGGGCTACACTCAGGTGCCGATTACGATCCGGTAAAAACCGGGTACGAACCGTCGGTCGGAGAGTTTTCTCCGTCCGACTCTTACCCGGTCGGAAAACTTTACAAACATGGAATTACGATTCGCACGGAAACACCATTTCCGTACGAATCGTAAAAAACACCGACCGACGAAAATATACATACGAATGTGATCCGGGAATGCTGCGACGTGACGTCGGGACGCTTTCAGGCAGCGTTTCACGACCCAGGAAGTACGATTCGAACCGACAGCAGTCCGGGCGGCGATATTTTCACGGCACCCAAAAAGTGCCGGAAAAGCGAAGTACGGCGCGAAACGACCAGAGTAGGTGGCCCGGTACGCGCCGTACCCCCCCCCCCAGCCCCCGTACGTATGCGCCGACCCCCCCAGCCCCCGTACGTACGCGCCGACCCCCCCCAGCCCCCGTATGTACATGCCGACCCCCCCAGCCCCCGTATGTACGCGCTGACCCACCCCCAGCCCCCGTACGTACGTGTCGAACCCCCCCTGTATGTATACACCTCTGTACGTTCGAGTCGTACCCCCACCCGTGTATGTACACCCGCGTACGTGTCGTACCCCCCGTGTATGTACACCCGTGTACGTGTCGTACCCCCCGTGTATGTACACCCGTGTACGTGTCGTACCCCCACCCGTGTATGTACGGTGCATACCCCCAGCGCGTGGGGGTACGCACCGTACATACACGGGTGGGGGTACGACTTGAACGTACACGGGTGTACATACACGGGGGGTACGACACGTACACGGGTGTACATACACGGGGGTACGACACATACGCGGGTGTACATACACTGGTGGGGGTACGACTCGAACGTACACGGGTGTATACATACAGGGGGGGGTTCGACACGTACGTACGGGGGCTGGGGGGGGTCGGCGCGTACATACGGGGGCTGGGGGGGTCGGCGCGTACATACGGGGGCTGGGGGGGGTCGGCGCATACGTATGGGGCTGGGGGGGTCGGCGCATACATACGGGGGCTAGGGGGGGTTGGCGCGTACATACGGGGGCGGGGGGGGGGCGTATGCGGGCACATGTCTCCATGGTTGCTATGGGAGTTCGGTGCGGACGGTGTTTTTTTCATACGGTTGTAACATCGGACGCATGGGATGGATTGTAATTCCGCGGTCGGACTTCACTTTTCACATTTGTACGGTGAATCGTCCGTGGACGTGTCGGACACATTTTCCGACCCGAGGACGTGTGGGGAATAATTCCCAATGCGATTCGTATGGACTTTTTCCCATGCGAATCGTAATTGGCAGTTTGTACGGCACTTGTACGATTCGTACGGTAAAAAGAGCGGATACGAATCGTACGGGGAATTTTTTTACCGGATCGTAATCGCCACCTGAGTGTCCACCACCAGACCCAGTGTACTTGGGATGCTTGGAAAGGTAAGAGCTGGGCTCGGCATGCAATGGCCAAATCTGCAACTGCTCCCAAGCTCCTCATCCACTGTGTATGCTTAAAAGAATGGATTTGGGAAAAAGGGGTGGTGATGGACAGAGTTTCTGAATGATGCAGAATACTCTTACCGAGTCAAGAGATCATGGTTATAATCCTATCAGAATGCACAGTAGTCAGTCTCGCTAGGTGCCAAGTTCTGCTGGCAGATGTAAATGTCCCATCCCTGTCCACCAACTGCATTTTAGGCAGCTACTTAACAAGAGCCCAGGGCAACCACCATGCTGTGCAATCCTTCTCCCGTTTAATGGCACCCCTGAAGCCAGACATGAGTGCCAGGTCCCATTAGCAACAAGGCAGATATTTTATCGCTTTGCCTTTGAACACTACATCTTGCTGCTCAGCGCCGCCTCCAGCAACCACTGCACCGTGCGGCTCTTATGCCAGGCATTCGACTTCTTGTCGAAAGCTTTAGCCACAGGAGCTGTTGTGCCCATGACTTGAAGACACTTCAGGAGCCAGGCCTCTCAGGCCCCATTCAACTCAATACGCCTGACTGCTCCAGGAAGATACCAGAGGCACACTACACTACCTATTCCCTACTCCAGTGGATGTGTTATTGCATATTGAGGGGCATATTTTCATATACTTGTTCTGGAACTATTGAAAACTTGCTGAAATGCGAAAAACTACACAGAACCACTGACAGACCTGATGTTCTTTTTTCATGTATAGTCTGTCTTCCCTCTCTGCAGACTCTGCTACACTAAAGTTAAGTTGGTTGTTCAGGCTAACCTTGTAAAATGTATAGCTCAGAGGCCTAAGAGCTACACCCTCATCTTTATCTGTTGTAGCACAGAAACAGATCTCTCTTTTCAAATACTTAAGTTCTTGCCTGAATAAGTAATGTCTGCATTGAAGTAGACAGAGTCAGAGAAAACAAGCATTGGCATAGCCAATAGGTCTCACCTTTGGGACCTTATACGTGTTTAGTTATCCAGCACAATATCCTTGGTGCAACAACATCAAGTGTTGCTAAACACTTATAAGGGCCCAAAGGCGGGACCTATTGGCTATGCCAATGCTTGTTCCTTTTGGTTTTCAGTTCACTTGTCAGGAGGGAGGGCGGGCGGGAGGGTGGCAGTTGGGACCCTTAATGTGAATTTCATTTTGTAACTTTGTTAAATGCCGTGCATTGTCTCATTGTTATTTCTGCTATGGTATCTACGGCATTGTTTGTTATAATAACTTCAATAAAAACGACTTCAACCGATTATCAGCTTTTTTAGGAATGTCCTGTATTCCCACCAAAGTGTCCAACAAAATCTTCTTGACTCTTTCTCAAAAAAGCATTAGGCTCGGGTTGTAGCATGGCGCGGCAGAAAAAAAGCCTGATTGGTACGGGTGGACCAAGGTAGATATAACTTTGATCGGCCTATTAGAGAGCGCCTTTGCCCATTCCTTGGCCTCGATATTTAAAAGCGAAATTGAGCAGTAAGACCCGCATCATTCCGGTGGCTGACGTGGTTTCAGAATAACTTTGATTTCTGCAGTACTAAGAGGCAGGGGCAACAGTTTGCCCATCAGGGCCTCCAAGAAAACTCACAGCAGATGAGGGCCTGTAAGTATCCAAGTGGCTTTATAAAATTCAGCCGGGAGTCCATCCGGACCTGGCGACCTCCCCAGCCATAGCTGCATCAAAGCCACCCCCAGCTCCTCCACTGTGATGTCTAACTCCAAGGATTAATTGTCTTGTACTGAGAGAGTTCGGGCAGGGAGGTCACGAACAAGCCACTCCACATTTGAGGGGCTCTCCGTATCTCTGCAGGAGTTTAGCACACTATAATAGTCCATTTTTCACTGGTCGCACGGCACCCCCTGAGCGTCGAAGACGCACGGAATGGGCTCCCGTGAGAGTGCGGCAGAGCAGAGGCAGCGGGTTGTTTTGCTGGATTTGTCACCTCATTAGTAACTGCGACTCTGAATTGCCGTCGTAGCCGAGCGTGATTCTTCCAACAGAGTTTGGTGTAAAACGGTTCTAGTATTCAGCAGTCCTGAAGGACCTCTGGGTCCGGGGAGGTCAGGTATCGAGCCTCCAGCTCAAGAAGTCTCACCTCCGCCTCTTCTACCTTGGCGTCAGTGAGGCTTCCGTGGACCGCTCGATAGCTGTTAATGAAACCCCGCACTGTGGCCTTCCACGCCTCTCACAGGATTCCGGGTCATTATGGTGAAGGTACTCGCGGGTGGCGTCATGAAGGGCCAAGTTAAACTTAGCATCC
Organism: Triturus cristatus; assembly: GCF_964204655.1. Classification (NCBI taxonomy): domain Eukaryota; kingdom Metazoa; phylum Chordata; class Amphibia; order Caudata; family Salamandridae; genus Triturus; species Triturus cristatus. The sequence continues at coordinate 347,280,225 of NC_140594.1, read as the reverse complement.
ACAAGGGTCCAATTACTCAATTGCCTTCGAGGAGGGCCCCCTTCTCCCGCCCATTGCTATCCGCAACTCGACCGATGAGTGGTGCAACATCCTACGCGGCCTTATGGTATCTCACTAATCGTGTAACCCTTGGCCTTAGGCAGGAGGAATTAATCAAGTCGAGAGAAGGATTAATGTACCCCACAGAAAAACATGTATCCCCACTCTGTAAGGGGACAATACCACCAGGCATCGAGCAGGCCCTGTGTGGCTATGAATCGCACCAAGGACATCTGAGGCGGGGGACCCCCTAGAAGACCGATCAAGGTGCGTGAGAGTCACACAATTTGCCAAGGGTGCACGCAGACTTCACAGGCCGCCCTGTCGGTGGCGACACCAATCCAGCCCAAAATGGGCAGCCACTGTCATCCCACATTGTCAACAGTGCTGAGGAGCTTGCCGCACGACTAAAGCAGCACTTCTCGACCCAGATGCTGACGGATATAGCACGGGATGGCCGGAGCTCTTTACAGAGAGACCACTATCTTTTGTGGCCAAGTCACGTCCCCCCATGTAAATACTTCCTTGATGGCTAGCTGTTTACGATGATGACCGGTGTAGCTACCTTCAGATTATTATAACCTTCTGAAACAATCTGCTACCGGATAAACCGCTTCAACTCCCAGCTAATACAGCTCCAATAACGAAAGCAGAAGCATCTATTTCCTCAATAAGTGGAAGTTGTATATTATCATTTCTCAAGATAGAGACAGCCTTGAAGGCGTTTTTTAAGAAAGCAGAGTCCTGTTCTGTCCCCAGCTGAATGATTGTCCTTTCTAAGTTAGAAGCACAATAGGTCTAACAATGGATGAGAAATCTTTGACGAAGTAAGGGTTTTGATAACACTAGCAATTTTTTTATTTATTTCTCTAATATGGGAGTGTTCAATACACAAATGCCTTAACCTTGTCAATTTTCATGTTGATGACTTTCTCTGAAATCTGAAACCCTAAGAAGGTAATTTTTTTCACTTCAGAAACACATAAGATGGGTCGTTAGCGCTTGGCTGACCCGCCCTCAGTCCTCTTACAGATCCTTTGAATAAATTAGGATGTCTTCCAAGTCATAAATGTGTCTGAAAGATCCCTGAAAATGTTTTTGGTGAAGTGCTGGAATGCCACAGGAGCGCTACATAAACCGCATAGCCTTATATTCATAGTGGCCATAGCAAGTGTTGATCGTAGTCTTTTAATCACCCCCTCACAAATTCATACCAAATTGAATGCTCTCCAGGGATTGTGTTTGGAGAAGATTTTAGCTTCCATGATCTGATCTAGTAAGATGGTTCCTTGACAGATTCTCTCTGTACTTTACTGCATTTCTCTTAGGATACCATCTCCTTTCCTTTCCTGACTGTTGCTTTTGTCGAACGTCAATCTGTAAAGTTAGATCTATGAGGGGAGTTGATGTAGTAGGTCTTGTAAATACTAGTGAGAGGGCATCATGTAATGCTTCTTTAGCTCTCTCATAAAATTGTGCTGCTCCTGCCTCAGCAGTCCAAGTGGCTTCAGCCAAGAGATGTTGGGAATGACTGATAAACAACACACAATTCTTATTTCTTAGATGGAGGGAAACAATTCTGAGTGGGCGGCTGAATTAATTTGTTTTTTTACTGATAATTGTTGTGAAGTGTTGAACAAAGGTCACATAAGTGGAATGCCTTGGGCTCTGATTTAAAATTAGAGGTAGCCCAGTTTAAAGTGTCTTTACTGCTGTGGTTTAGCCAGAAATTCAAATTACATTGTGCCATAATTGACTCAAAGCTGTTGTCAACTGCTGCTTACCTGGGGGCAGAGTCCAGCATTTCCAATGCTTTTGAGGGGGCCAATGCTTTGTTCTTAGTGGTGCGCTGCTGCACGGCCTCTTTCAGGTTTGAAGCCATGTGGCTTTCCATGGTATGTTTCCTAGGTTTGTGTGTTTTCTAGCGGCAGCGATTCAGTAGAGATTCGCACCATGAGGTTATTATTGCTTGCAACATCTCTGTAACATTGCAAGCATGGAGTCTTAGGGCTTAGTAATTTAGTACATGTAAAATCAAAAGGACTCATAGGGCGCAAAGTTGGCTGAAACATGTTTACTTGGTTCTTCCAGAGATAGATGTGAGAGACACCTAATACCTCTCTTTTCACATCTCGCATTATTTAATTATACCACTACCTTTGATCTTCTTAATAAAATGCGTCCTTTCTAAAGGTAGAAGGTATTTTTAAACTTTTTTTTCCTCACATGGTGGATCCCATATGGTCTCAGATTCAAGAGACAATCCCTCCTGGTGAAGGAAAAGGCCCAATGATGTAAAACGATCAGTGGCTAAGTATGCCAACGGGAGACATGCCTTTGGCAACTCAACACTGTTAAGGGTCTCACAACAATTTTGGTGTTGCCTTCCCCCCGTCTCAATACAACTCTTTCACTCCTTTTGATTTTACATGTTCATTTGAGGGAAGTTGAGTGGAACTTTAACTTCTCCCTACCTCTTTTGATTCTTAATAATTTCGTATGCCATGCCAGATTTTCTTCCTATGGTTAAGGTATTTCGTTTTTGAACTGCCGATGGTAAGATGGCAGCTTATCATTTCCTGTTTCTTTGCTCTGGAGATTGACCTTGGGATCCATGTTTTAACAGTCTGGCAATCTGTCACAACCAAGGCTATGATAACAATGATGTTGAGGCCAATCCCTCCTCCTTACTATATGGGTTTGCTCATCTCCTGTTGCTCAAAGTCTGTGAAGAGGCCCCAAGCATGAGGGAAAAGGAGGTGAGGAGAAGGAGAAAGTTTGACACACTCCTGCAGTGTGGTTGTTGTTACTGGACTGCATGATTATGGCATAGCGTCTTTGACCAAGGTTCGCGGGGTCTGCAATTCTCCACCTAGGGGAGAGATAGCACAAATCAGTGAACAGACAACACACTAACAGGATATGCATAGAGTTATCACAAGAATATGATCAGGACTTACCAGGTGCAGTGTCCAACGAGATTGCAACTAGCTGCCAAGCATACCTGGAGCCCCGCTCAAGAGTCGAAGTAGGATGTAACCCCACTGTAGCACCAGGAAGGAGGGAGCTTGGGAGTAGAGAGACAAAACTAATAAACATATGCTGTTGGCAAGCCACAGAAATAATATGGGCTAAGGGGAAAAGCAACAAAGGTGAGGGAACAAGTAGAGTGTGAACTGAAGCATTAGAAATGTAGTCGCTGTTGCCAGAGAGCTTACTTCTGGCCATTGTTGACTTTTCTGCCAGCTCTGCCTCTATTCACCCAAAAGTACAATTGCTATGGCTGATCCTAGTTTGACTCGTGTAGCTCAATTTATCTGCCTGACTCTTAAAAGTGTTGGCTCTTACTATGTAGTTGGTGCTTTACACTACTCTGTTCTCCACCTTCTCCAAGTTTGTAGACTTTGGGGTTGTTTGCAGGCTACCGTGTCTGGTGACATGACAAGTGTTCCTCACTCTACCACCAAGGACACTGGCAGATAACAAGTTGACATTTTACAGACAAACTCTGGTGTGGCCGATGCAGGCATCTTGGCTATACAGAACGGATTTGAGATTATGATTTTCTGCACCCCTCTAAATGGCATACTTTTCGGTGTTTTTGCATATTAGAAAGTACTCATTAGGTAGAGCAATTAAATAGAGTAACAAGTTGCCTATTGTATGCTATCTATTTTTTCTTTGTTTTTAGTCTCCACAATGTTAGTGGTACTTGCACTATTATTTTGCGTAAACTCAGTACTAATTTGGCTTCCACTAAAGCCTTAAAAACTTGAATCCATATTTCATGTGTGCGCTCACTTTGCAGAAAGGTTGAGGGGAACCAAGAAATTACCTCTGTCTCTCGCAGAGAAGGTCTGTTACTAAAATGGATTCCTTCCAGGTAAATTAATGAGACATACATGGGACACCAATTGTCTGCTTTACCTGCTCCAGATCAAAATTAGGTCTATCTTTACTGCTTGGGGGCTAATGACAATCCACCGGGTAGGTGAACAACTACTAACGCTTTTGACTCTATGGAATGGTCATACAAGTACTGGACCCATAGAAAGATGGGCTTTGAGGCAGTTTATATCATGGACTCATCTACTGTACACTAAGCCGCTAGCCAGAGTCAAAGTAAACAGGAAATTGTCAGACGGTCTTGACCTAAGTAGGGATATAAAGCAGGACTGCATCCCATCACCCTTGTTATTTGCCTTAGCAATAGAACTTGTAGTTTGTTGGATCAGGACAGGTCACCGACTTAGGGGACTTAGATAGTCAGCCTCCTAGTATGAGAAAGTGTCGAAGTTCACTGGTGATTTTCTCCTGTAAATGGCAGATATGGAGTGCTCCATAGACAAAAGACTGGGAATATTTACAACATTTACTAGATATTCCGGATTCAGCATCAATTGGAGCAAATTGGAGCTTTTCACAGTAACTGCACAGTCCACCTTATAATATTATAGGTGGTCCTGCAGAACTGAGTATGCAAGCAGTGGAGTCTGGTTTTATGGCCAGGCAGATGCGATACAGTCTGGAAACTGAGTGATCGCCGTCTTCATCAGTTATGACGAGCGACAGTGGAGGAAACTTATCTGGGGCTAGCAGGTATGTGGGTATGCAAGAATGCAAGATGTTATGGAGTCTACGTAGTATAAAATGATCCATATAGGTGGCGTTTGGGAAAAGGGCATCATCAGTATGTGTAAGAACATGGCCATCAGGGAACATATCACTTAAGATATGGAGACCATGACGGGTTAAAGTATGCTGAACAAGTTTTTCACATGTGAGGGGGAGCCATGGATTGTCAGCCCGAGGTATGGCGGAGGAGTAAAGAAAGCTCCCTCCCAGAGCATGAAGGAGCCTCCACCAGGCCCAGCAAGAGGTGGAGAGTGTCTGAATATCAGTTGGGTTCATGGGGATGCCCTTCGGTAGTTGGGATGGGAGTGACAATTGTCCGGTCTGGTCTGTCTCAGGCCTGAGATATGGGATGCGGGCATCAGGAGGATACCAGCAGTGCACATAGTGGCACTGTGTGGTGAGGTAGTAAAGAAAGAAATCTGGGACTCCAAAACCTCCACACTCGTAGGGGAGAGTCATGGTTTACCATTTAAAGCGGGGTTTGCATCCAGCCCATACCAGCCGCAAAAGGAGGCTATGCAGAGTTTTGAATAAATGTTGTGTGAGCGAGATGGGACTATTTAAAAACAAACACAAAAAATGAGGGAGCACTACCATTTTTATTATTGTCACTTATCCGGCCATTGGGAGTGGAAAGCCTTTCCAGCACTCCGCCTGAGTCGATAGTGGGTCAATGGCTGGTCTGTAATTAAGCCAAAGGACTTGCTCTTTATATACGTTCAAATAAATTCCTCCGTGTTTGGTGGAATCTGTGGTCCAGGATAGGGGGCATTCGACATCTGTGGGGCACGTGCTCAATGTCAATGAGAAGAGCTTGAACCTAGCCCAGTTTATGTGGAGGCCTGACAGGCTACCAAAATGGAAAATCTCTTGGATCAGTGGCGGGAGATTGTCAGTGGGATGGCGGATGGAAAATAGTATGTCATCTGCATAGAGCGAAGCCAGGAGAGGGCCATGGGTGAGCTGAAGGTTGCACTTCATGTACAGTTCCTGGAGGTGATGGACCAATGGGTCCATTGCAATTATAAAGAGGAAAGGGGGCACCCCAGTCTGGTTCCCCTGGTAACAGGAAATCTTTTGGTGAGCAATCTATTCAACCTCAGACAGGCCACTGGTTGGGTATAGAGGAGCATAACTGAGGGTATGAAAGCACAAGGGAAGCCAAGTTGTGTCAGCCAATGTTTCAACAGTATGTATGTATGTATGTGCAGTCTTATATAGCGCTCAAATTACCCTTGGGCATCTCGGCGCTTGCATTGGGAACCCGTCCTGGTTTTTCCCTGTGAGATAACCCGTACTGGGCATCCCCAAGGTGAAAGCCAGGCATCCCGCCGCAGGGGGCCGTTGTGGAGATTAAGCAAGCTTGTTGCCCAGAGCTGCATAGTGTGAACTCGTGCTTAGAGTAGGCACCGAAGCGAGAATTATCGAGTCCGTGGACAATTGGGCTCCAGACCCTGCCGCGTCGGGAATCGAACCCTGGTCCCGGGTCTGACCTCTGCTTCAGGGTATGCCTCCTCTAACCAGTGAGCTACACTTCTCCAGTATGAGGCACTTGTGATTATATCAGAGCTTTGTATACAATTCAGTGTGTAAAACAAAGAAAAGAAAGTTTCTTGATGATATTAATATATTTTCCGGTACTTCGACCTTTTCTTTAAGCAATCTTGTAAGCTTTAGCCAACACGTGTTTCGTCTTATATGGGGGTCTCCTCACGACTTTCTCAAGGCTAAAACAATAAGAATAGCTACTGGTGCAACATTGTTTACAAAATTTAAACCCAAAAATAAACATACATTCTTCAAATAATCACCCTAATGTGAGCATTCACCTTCAAGTATAAAAGCATCTGGATTCTGTTTCATGGAGACCCAAGCATATAAAACATTCTTCTGTATGTGCAAATACAACACCATCTCGTATTTTAATGAATAACAAAACAATATTGAGCACCCCTTTGCACATGACAAACTAGGATTCAAGATGTCAATGCTCACCGTAAAGTACATGCGTGGTTAGCTCTTCATTTATGTGTTGTGTGGGACGAAAATGAGGAGGGTGTATTCGTATTGCTACATGAAAATTATACACCAACGCTAAATTGTGACTCAACCGGTTTTTCTGTGTCCATGTGCACAGGGTTTTCTGTGCTCATGTGTCCCAAATTACTGACAAAGTTAATTCTAGTGTAAATGTACAGCTTATGTTTCTGATATCTTATAGAGGGGCCTATGGTGTTAAAGTAAATGATGTTTTAGCCAACAGTCATATAGCTCTGAGTAATAGGTCATACGAATGATGAGCAATAATTTACCTCCCTTAATTCCAGCTATGCTTACAACTCTTAATACAAAGGTTTCAGCCTCACTATGTCCAAGAGGAAATGTACGCGACGCTATTCCCTGGAGAGTCCTTCCTGTAAAGTAAAATAAACCACCATGCTAGTATCCAGCCTGTTAGAGCTATACATATCTAAAATCAATCCATTTGATTAAAATCTTAAAAGAGACTTACCAAAGATGATAGGTATGTGGTATGACCTGAGATCCATATAGTACAGAACGATGGTCTGTCTTCAAATTGCCTCTTTGAAATCTACTCAAAAGTTTTGTTTATGGGTATCTTCCTGTAATATAATGGAGACCGCTATGCTAGTAGTCCAAATATGGCAAGACCGAACATATGAGTAACAGTACATATTCCAGATTTAGAGAAATTCATAAGGGCTTACCGCAATAATAGGTCAAATGTCTGCTATATGGTGTTTCTAATCAATATCCGTATTCTGTGGATTGTGATCAACTCCTCAGATATCGTATTCAATTATCTCTGGAGATAAGGGAGGGTCCTTCCTAAAAAATATTAAAATCAAACGAGACTTATAATTTCCTACCGCCACCTGCGGTGAGAACTGCTGAACAAGCGCGTGTGCCGGGTGTACTCGGATCGCTCTGTATCGCTCACCTGGCCAAGTTCACGTCGCTCGCATCCGAGCGAGACAGCTGCTAATTGGCGTCTAAGCTGGTCACCATGTCTGTCTTAGTAATATTAAACTGAAATAGCAGATTCAACCATGCCATTGTCATGTTACCTGACACGGTAAAGCAGCCGCCAACTCTAAATATGTTAAAGGGGTGATAAGTCCACCAAGTGCGTGCAAATACATGATCAAAACCCTAAGTAACAAATTGGAAAATCCAAGCCAATGTAACTAGTCACTAAAATGTGTGATCTTGTTGTTCCCACCGTGGCATGAGTAAGCATGAGAAGTATGGGCAAGGGCCCCTTTCATTGATCACCTGACTGCAGCACATTCACCCAAATTCCATGCAGCAGGCTTGGGATACAATTTCACCTGTCTGCTGAGCTACAGCTGGCTGTTCTTTTGGGGGGGCTCCATATCAGGGTGTATTACGTTTGCCTAGAATGCAAAAGTCCCTACAGGCATAATAGAGTCATACGGGTCCTCCATTTTCCTACTCTTCTGGGTTCCCGTAAAGGCGCCAGATGGCCAGATGCTTTAAAACTGTGGGTTTCTGCAGGCAATTGCCACAAGTTTATGGTTCAATGGGCTAGAATCAGAGCTCGGAAGGGGGAGAATTATATGTTAGGTACCTAATCGCTTACAACGTAGCACATTAAGGTGGGCGGTGTAACATTTCTAGTTGCAACCGGGAGATTCCCTCATTAATGTCAGCAACTGCTTACATTAAGCGGCATAACAGTTTAAGTTGCAACTGGGAGATTTTCCCTTTAATGTCAGCAACTGCTCACATTACCAGCAGTTAAGCAGCCTGGGAAGTCTGGGGGCAAACTGTCACGGTGCCAGTAGCTTGTGAACAAGGATAGCCACTAACCTCAGGAGATCATCAGCAGGAACGAGGATCGGCTGAGACTTCCCCAAGGCGCAGCCCCACACAGGGCAACGAAAACGCCGCTATGCGAACTGCCCCTAGGGAAGAAAAGGAAAGGGAACAGGGAATGAACACCACGGTGTCTTTTGTAGCTCCCAGGTCTCCAGATAGTCGGGCCAGGCCAGCCGGGGATACTGCACAGGGAAAGAGTCAGAAGGTCCTATGTTAACAGGGAACTATGACCCACCCCAGTTCCTCCCACTTCGGTAGCTGCTTTAGGAGTTCCGTACCTGACAGACACGACTGGTGAACAGGGAACTGGGAAGGAGGTAGGTGAGGCGATGAGTTGTGGAAACGCTCCCCATCTGCTATCTGGGGTAGTAGGAGTAGGACCACCGTAGAGTGTTCAAGTAAAGGTTCGATAATCACAAATCAAAAATCAGCAAATGGTAAGTCTCAACAGAAGTATAACACGTAGCAGTGGCCCGTGATACTCCTAAAAACAAAAGAAAACAAACTAGCACAAAAGCAAAATCATCAAGGGTATTCGGGGAATGTAGACGATGAGCCCCTAGATTCGGCAGGATACCTTAGCCCACAGTTTAAGCGTAAATACCTGACTGGTTGTGTTGTCCTTCCGGGTTGCTCTGCATTTGCGTTGTTTTCCGGTTACTTCACCGGAGTAAACGCGAAGTTCAGCGGAAGGTGGGAACGCGCTTCTCTGACGCTTAGCAGCAAGAGGGGCTCCAATGGTAGACAGAGACTCGGTCGTCCTGCGGGGACAACACCTTCCGCCGACCGAGTCTCACGAGAGGCTGTTATGCTCTTCAAGGTCTGGCTCGGGGGAGATTGCCGCTTTCGTAGATACGGAGCTGCAAAGGACAGGACGCATTAGCGGACTGCTAATGAAACACGGGCTCTAGCTCTTTGGTCCAGTATTCGGGAGATTGACAAGCCCCCAGCCGTGGGAGCGGCAAGGTTTTGTAGTTCCGGAGGTCGGGGAGCACCTTCCTACTTCCAGTTTGTGTCTGCGTGGGGCGTCTGGGTAATGTAGTTCTATTTTTCGGCCACGGGCCGATGATCGCGACACAAACACCACAGATTAAACTGAACAGGCAAAATTCCTACAAGAAAGGAGGGATACATGGCAAGTAAATGAGGACACCTTTGCTTAATGTCACATATTTCTAAGCTCATCGGCTAGTTGAGCCTCTACACATCATAGTAGGACAGTCACCAACATGGAACAGGCTATTGGGTATGCCTTGCCAGGACACTGACACACGCTTCATACGAACTGGAGCTTCAATAAAGGATAAATGCTGAAAACACGGACTGGGGTACGTTTGGCTCAAAAACCCGCTTCACCAAGCTGCAGTGTGTCATGTTGTTGCCAGGTGTCGTTGAGTGACAGGCAAGTGCACTAAGGGAGCTGTATTATGTAGCAAGGTTACTCGCAGTGAGGCAGAGGGGTCCCAGCAGACTCACAATAGGTGGGCTGCGGCAAAACATGAAACATGGGTTTAATAATACTCAGTACTCTGGCTATGCGGGGTAAAAATGTTCCAACTTGAATTACAAGGTAACTAGAAGGAAAGCAGGAACACAGCCTTGATTCTGTGGAGGGCTGTCAATTCCGGGGATAATGAAGTGAACTTGGGGCCCGATTCACAGAACTAACTTAAGACAAAATCCTAAACTTACTACCATTCTGGTATTCACAGAAGGCACTTACTCATTTTGGTATTCACAGAAAGCACTTACTCATTTCGGTATTCACAGAAGTTAGGAGTCCTAACTTTAGGACTCCTAAATGCCTTCTGTGAATACCGAAAGTCTTAAAATTAGGATTTTTCTCAGTTTAGTAGTAGTATAGTTAGGACTCCTAACTTTAGGACTCCTAAATGCCTTCTGTGAATACCGAAAGTCTTAAAATTAGGATTTTTCTCAATTTAGTGGTAGTAAAGTTAGGACTCCTAACTTTAGGACTCCTAAATGCCTTCTGTGAATACCGAAAGCCTTAAAATTAGGATTTTTTTCAGTTTAGTAGCAGTAAAGTTAGGAGTCCTAACTTTAGGACTCCTAAACTGAGAAAAATCCTAATTTTAAGACTTTCGGAATTCACAGAAGGCATTTAGGAGTCCTAAAGTTAGGACTCCTAACTTCTGTGAATACCGAAGTGTGTAAGTGTCTTCTGTGAATACCAAAATGAGTAAGTGCCTTCTGTGAATACGAAAATGGTAGTAAGTTTAGGATTTTGTCTTAAATTAGTTCTGTGAATCGGGCCCTTGGTCTTTAGCTGGATTGAGCACCCAGGGTCACAGATGGGTAGCAGGTAGTGTATATCTCAGATCGGACTGCAGTTAAGCAAGCCTTGTGGGCTGCATAAGGTGTCACTCCAAAAAGGGTGCAGTGACTGCAATAGAGTGCACAACACAAACATCCCCTCAAACTAGATTTGACAATATTAATGTGTTCGCCATGGTTTAGCAATCAAAAAGGTCTGTGCAAATGTCTGGTCAAATTCAGCGAAGTATGTGCACTCTGGAACCGAGGGTATGTTACAGGCAGTGGCGGCTCGCATAGGGCGTGCTGCGGGGCAGTGAGGCGGGGTGCGGGAGGGGCATGGTGGGGGGTTGTAAACTCGGACAAATGACAGAACGGAGGAACGTAATAATTCCGTCTTATGTTCCGAGTTTACTATCCCCCCACCCTGTGCCTCCCCCGCCCCACTGCCCTGCAGCACGCCCTATGCGAGCCGCCACTGGTTACAGGTTGCTACAGTTAAGCAAAAAATTCACCACCTTGGTAGCCTTAGTAGCTAAGCTGGTTGGTGATGCTGTCATCTATCAAATGTGCTGCTTACCCAAAAGTTGGGGAAACAAGGTGCCAAAGCACTTAAAGCTTCAATGTATTAAGAACTTGTGGCATGTCCATTGTTCATGAAAAGGCAGGTATCCGTACTTATTGTTCCCCCCTGTCTCCACCTACTTGTCTGCTCCATGGTACACAGGAGCAGAAGTTGGGAAGTGCACGGCTTGCACTGGAAGGGAATATCAGCATGGCGTCACAGCAGCTAAATATCGCAGTCAGAAGGTGAGGGGCTGGCATGCAATATGGTCATGTATTGAATCAGAATACGGGAGGCAGGCGCGATGCTGTAGGTGTCATATTGGACATACATGGGCAGAAGGGTACAGTGCTAGTAACCCGCAAATAGAGTGGGTTTTTAGAAGGGGGTTGCGTAAGTTTGCCTTTCCAAAAATGTGTGTACTGCAACTCCAATGAGGGGCGGAAAGAAGGGTTCAGTGCACTTATACCTACAGCTACTAGAACACAGCGTGCATTCAAATTTGGAAGGAGCATGTAAAGTACCACTGCTGGTGCGGTACACAGTTATGAGTTTGAAATCCCAATTTTGGGAATATTCAAGTAGGAGGATAAACAAGGGCTTAGGCAACCCTATATGTAAGGTGCATATTGCACGCAGTGCTCAATGGATTAAATCAGACATAACCAGGGCTACGAAGAGCAGTAGTTTTGCATTCCCATTTGGATTAGAATTCTGGCCGGCGTGGTGCTCCTATACAAGAGGAGACCAGCTGTCAGAGATAAGGAAATGGTATTGGTCACAAACAATAACTTGTTAACAAATACATTGTTGGCCTGGGAGGCGAACTCCAATATGTTTTACAGCGTATTCTGAAATCACAAACTGGGCAGTGATGGGTAATGCACGACCTGGCAACACCTAACGAGTAGGCCCTTACTGGCACAGTGCACCGTAGGTATTCCACCCTAAACTGCGGGTAAAGTAGAGAGCAGTTATTTCAATTCCGGGCAGGCCATCGAACATGCCTACGGATGTGTAAATAAAACTGTGGTTAAATCAGAGAACAGTAGTTCACTTTTTAGTGGAGGCCATCAAACTTGCCTACTACTGGGTAAATAAGCCATGCACAAGCCCACCAAGCAGCAAAGGCTTGATTCGACTTTATTCAAAAGCAAATAAGCGGGCTTGGTAAATAAGACGTGGCCTCTTCAATCAATCAATCAATCAGGGGAATTGTAAGCGCGCTACTCACCCGTGAGGGTCTCAAGGCACTGGGGGCGGGGGGGATAAGCAGCTCCGATCAGTCAAATAGCCAGGTCTTGAGCATCTTCCTGAAAATGTTCAGGGAGGGGGCGCATCTGAAGTTGAGCGGGAGCTCATGCCAGGTCTTGGCTGCGATGGAGGAGAAGGTCTTTCCACCTGTTCTGGCTCTGCAGATGCGTGGGGTTTCGGCGAGGGCGAGGTCGAAGGATCGGAGGTTTCTCTTGGGTACATGGAAGGAGATTCTGTCGTTGAGGTATTGGGGTCTGGTGTTGTGGAGGCATTTGTAGGCGTGGGTGAGTATCTTGAAAGTGACTCTCTTCTCAACGGGGAGCCAGAGGACGTTCCGTAGGTGTTGGGTGGTGTATTTGTGTCGAGGAATGTCGAGGACGAGTCTGGCTGCGGTGTTCTCTATGGTCTGGAGCTTGCGGAGCATATGCCGCAAGGTTCCCCTAATAGGGACAGGGAACAACTGCGGACTGTTAACCTGTCAGAGTCGGATAGGAACTGTACAGCTAGAAGGACTGGTAACCTGTCAGAGTTAGATGGGAATTTTCCAGCTAGAAGGACTGGTACCAACACGTTGAAGGAGGTTATGAAGCCTGCCATGGTGGGATGGAGGGCCCTGGATATGACGGTGGCCACATCCAGGGCTGTGGCGGAGTTACAGGGTAATCCGGAGGCTGATTGGTACGAGGGGTACCCTTTTAGGAGCACAATAAGGTTGAATTATGCCAAAATCCCAGGAGTCTTTACGGCAGGACCCTGGTTGAAAGCGGCGGCACCCCGCTAGTCCTTCGGGCGGTTGTAAGCCTAAGCAACCGGGCGCTTGTCTGGTTACGCTCCAACCTTAAAATGGTGTGGGTAAAAGGTATGGACTGGTGGTCCATGATATGTAACGAGGATAACCCCCACATAAATGATAGTACCGATTGGATTGGCCATGGTGCAGTTTGACTCATTAGGTGGGCAGGGCAGCTTAGGTTGGTCACCGCTGCCTGCCCTTAGATCGCCCGTAAGTTAACCCACCGAGTTGGCACACTCCTTGTATGTAATAAACCTGCAGCAAACTTTCTCCAACAAAATCATGCGTGGACTGTTTATTTTATGCAGCGCGACTAATTACTGTTGAGCGGGGGGTGTTGCCGATATCGGCACTATGCGGCTGCCCGCGGCGCACGTAGTGGGCCCCTTAAGAGCGCGGCCCCCTAGTGTGGCTTCAGGCACCTCCCCGCCCTTGTTGCTGGTTCTCTTTCCTCTGGGAGTCCTCCCTCTGGTCTGTAGCGCTGCCGCTGTGTCATTTCTGGTGTGCGGTGGGCTGGGGACAGGTATTTATACCTGCCCCCAGCCACTGGCCACCCTCTTTGTCCCCCTGCTGGTCACGCTGTCACCCTCCCAACCGCTTAACCTGCGTGCCAGCGTGAGGGCTGGCTAATGAAGTGAACGTATTAATGTATTAATTTGTGTTGCAGGCAGAGTTACAGGGCGATCCGGAGGCTGATTGGTATAAGGGGTACCCATTCAGGAGCACAATAAGGGTGCATTATGCCAAAATCCCAGGAGTCTTTATGACAGGACCCTGGTTGAAAGCAATGGCGCCCAGCTAGTACTTCGGGCGGTTTTAAGCCTGAGCAACCAGGGGCTTGCCTGGTTACGCTCCACCCCTAAAAAGGGGTGAGTAGAAGCTATGGACTGGTGGTCCATGATATGTAAAGGGGATAACCCCGGGGGGTGTGGCTTGATGAGCCAAGATGGCGGTCGCACCTTGAGTGCGCCCCTGGACCCCTCCGCCATCCGCCCGTGATCCGCCTCACCTTGTTATTGCTGGCTAAGTCGCCGTCACACCTCCGGCCGCACCCTGGCTGCTTGAATTTCTTCTGTGGGGCGCCTCCATGACGGGTTTGGCCGGCCGGTCGGGACCGGTAGCTAAGATGGCAGATTGCTCGCGCTGAACGGCGCGTCCTATGGCCTTCGGACCTCTTGGGCTGTTCCTCGGCCTGCGCTTTGTGGAGGAGCTGAGGGGGTCCCCCTGGGCTCTGGGAGGCCCGACAGTGTGCCGCGGACTCCGGGGCGCTGCCTGTGTTCCCCCTCCCCGTGGCACCTGTCTGGAGGCGGGCGGTGGCAAGGGCCTGGTCTGGCTTGTTGGCCCAGTGGAGCCACGACTGGTGCGGGGCTGCCCAGCAGACCCCTTCCCACCGGAGACCCCTGCTGCCACTCCCGGGTGTCTTGCGGCTGCGTGAAATCTTCGACCGCTAATTAGAGCGGTGGAGGCTGGCGGATGTCTGGTTGTGGCTTGAGGGGCTGGATGACCCTCGCTCTACTGAGGCCGACATCTGCACCTGGCGCCGAGCGCCCTCGGCCTGTGCCCGTGCGCACCACTGCTTGTGTCGGACGTTGGAGTGGAGGCCGGCTGTCCGGAGGATAGGAGCTGCACGGCTTCCATGGCGGTAAGTACCGGCAGCAGGAGGGGGTCCCAGGTTGTCTGGGAGGGGCCCCTGCTGCATGCACGGGAGGCCCATTGCGGAGGGGAGCCTTGAGGGCCCGCTTGAGGCCTCACGATCCTCCCTCTGGCTTTCTGGGTCCCGCTCTACAAGAGGCCACAATTCTGAGACGGGGCTTTCGGCCCTGGGCGTGAGGGAGCGGTGAAGTGGTGTTGGCCACTTTTTCGAGTGGCGGAGGTGAATCTGGTGGGGGCGGCATCCTCCCTGCCCTCAGTGTTGTGGTCCTAGGCTCTTTGGCCCTTCAACCCCTCGGCCTGCCTTTGCAAATTGGACCTTCCTGCTCTGCCTCCTGGTTCGGTGCTGCGGGGATAGGGGGTGCTCGGCCGCACTCATCGAGCGGCGTGGGGGTCTCCCTCTTGAGTCCCCCCGACCTCCGGGCTTACTTAACGAATCCAAGGGAATTGAGTGTGTCGTCCTTCCCGGCGGCCCGCCATTTTGCTCCCTGGCCTATCTCTCTGACTTCCAGCTGGGCGCCTCCGTGTCGGCCGCACGGGTCGAGCGGCGGAGTGCCTCGGAGGGCTGTCGCCTCCACCTCGGGCTGCCCCCCAGATCCTGTACCTCACTGATCTGTCCATTAGCCCCCAATGGTGTGCAAGCCTTGAAACACTTGGCGGGGTCCCCCTGCCCTACCGAGTGGTGCCATGGGCCGGAACGGACCTGCCAAGACCCCGGCCACCCAGACCAAGATGGACCACTTCACCACCACGGACACTGGGGCAACGGGGGGGACTGCGGACAGGGATGCACCACCGGCAACAGACCTGTCCACCATCCTCCAAGCCATCCACACCTTGCAGTCCTCGGTGGAGGGCAAGATCGCGGAGGTCCGCGTGGACATGACCCTAATTCGTCAAGACCTCCGAAACGCCACGGCCCGGATTAAAGAGACTGAATCCCGTATGTCATTGGTAGAGGACGATGTTTAGCAACTTAAGGGGCAGGTTTCACACA
Organism: Triturus cristatus; assembly: GCF_964204655.1. Lineage (NCBI taxonomy): Eukaryota > Metazoa > Chordata > Amphibia > Caudata > Salamandridae > Triturus > Triturus cristatus. Next base: position 347,264,154 of record NC_140594.1, on the reverse strand, counting down.
CCTAGGAGCTGCATCGGAGGGCCGAGGATGCAGAAAGCAGATCGCGCCGCAACAACCTCCGCCTGGTGGGGTTCCCGGAGGGGGCGGAGCAGGGCCACCCCGCTGAATTTGTAGAGAAATGGTTGAGATCCTGGCTCCCTGAGGGTTCTCTTTCATCATGGTTTGCAATAGAACGAGCACACCGATCCCTTGCCCCGATGCCTCCGGCAGGAGTGCCGCCCCGACCGGTCATAATGAGAATCCTTAACTACAAACACCGAGACTCCATCCTGGCTGAAGCCCGCAAGCAGCGACGCCTCCCTTACGAAAACCACTCGATCCTGATCTTTCCGGACTACACTCGGGAGGTCCAGGGTCAACGTCGCTCATTTGGCGAGGTCAAGCAGAAACTGCGAGCCCTCAACATCCAGTATCGGCACTTCTTCCCGGCACGCCTACTAGTGGTGTTTGCCAATAAAACCTTTTTTGATTTACTCCCCGGCGGATGCATGGACCCGCTCGTACTGGATCTCCAGATCCTCGGCCCCAGCGCAACCGCTCACGCAGGCGCCGTGGGCATAGGAGGGCCCGCTCTGACTCCCCGTTGAATCCATCCCAACGAGGACCATCAGGCTGTGCGACGCTCTGGCTCCTCCAGTCATCCGAGTCGTGGGGAGGGAAGTCACAGGACGTCCCATTTTACGCATCATGGGAAATGGTAACTGACATCTGGGCTCCCAATCACGCATCCCGGAGTCCCTGCCCCTGGCCGAGCTTCCCTTCGGGGCCACCCCCCTTCCCCAAGACAGTCTATCAGGATGGCTGACATACTACAACAGAGTGTGTCTTTAGGCCTCCTGTCCTGGAACGTCAAAGGTCTCCTTGACTGCCTCAAGCGAACGGCGGTACTTCGCTATGTGCAACACCTTGGGGTGGAGGTCTTAATGTTGCAAGAGACACACTTATTGGGTGACCACTGCCCCATTTTAGCGTGATATGGTTATGACAGGGTCTGGCACTTGGGCTTCACACGCGGATCCCGTGGGGTTGCGATCCTGGCACAACACTCCCTTCCTTTTGTGGCAACGTGAGTAATTCATGACGATCAGGGCACCTCTTTGGCCCTGTCCGGCACCCTGAATGGCGAACCCCTTAATTTGATGTCATTATAGTTCCCCCTCATCGCGGCTGACTGCGACCCTAGCCGCCTCCCTTGGGCTCCTGGCTTCCCTGCCCCTGGGCTCCACCTTCCTGGGGGTGACTTCAACGCGGTTCCTTCCCCTGCTCTGGACACGTCTGGGACCCCTTCCCACGACAGACTGGCGCATGCGAAGCACCTAACGAATTGGGCTGAATCCCTAGGTCTTTGTGATGCATGGCGTACATGGCACCCGCAGTCTAGGCAATTCACCCATACTGTGACGGCACACCACACACACGCGCGCATTGACATTATTTATATTCCCTTGGCCAACTGCCTTATGCTCCAAGACGTCGCTATACTTCCGCGGGGTATATCTGATCACTCTCCGGTGATGCTCATCGTGAGTGCTCCTCTTGCCTCAATGCGCCAGACATGGAGATTGAACGAGTGGTTTCTCCAAGACAAAGACTTACGAAAAGTGGTAGGGTGGGAACTCCAACATTATTTCCAGACCAATGAGGGGTCGGTGTCATCGCCGGGTATCCTGTGGGAGGCCGGCAAGGCCACGATTCGTGGAGTCGCCAAGGGACAACTCAAAATCCAGCGGCGCGCGCAGCTAGACCAGCTCACCTCACGTGAGGCACAGGCCTTGCGCCTTGAACGGTCCACCGCCCTGAACCCTGACACCTCTGAAGTGAGGCTCCTTGCTCACATCCGCGAAGAGATTTGAGAATTGTCGATGGATGCGGCTAAACTCCCCTGGCGCTCATCCGTCGCCACGGTGTACGGATGGGGAGACAAGAACAGTTCTCTCCTCCACAGACTGGACACCTACCCCAGAACGAACCTCATAATTCCCGAAATCATAGATCGGGAGGGTTTGGTATGTAACTCCTCAGCCGAAATGGCCCAGGCCTTTGCTCTGTATTATCGCCAACTATACACGGCCAGGACTCCCTCCCTGTCTCTCTCAGATATGTTGCGAGCTGGAGCCAGCCGACTCCCTCATCTGGACTCGGTTGTTCAGAAAGACCTGGACCGTCCCATCACCCACGAAGAAATTGGGGAGGCGATTACCCTTGTCTCATCCGGCAAGACGCCGGGTCCGGATGGCCTTCCCCAGGAATACTATGCTCTGTACCGCGAGATGCTGACTCCACACCTCGCTAAGCTATTCAATGAGGCAGTGGAGAAGGGTTCCTTTCCTCCCGAGACTGATGTGGCCATACTCGTGGTCTTTCCTAAATCCCAGCCACCCTCACCTCAGTGCTCGGACTACCGTCCCATCTCCCTTATAAATACGGAGCTAAAATTGTACACCACGATACTCGTTCAGCGTTCCATCCAGGTCCATGCAGGTTCATGCCATCGCGTGGTACCCGACATTGTCTGCGGAGGCTTCACTCAGCCCTGGCCCACCGTAACTTGATCACCCCCTACCTCACTCTCCTCCTGGTAGATTCTGAGAAAGCCTTTGATTCGGTAGACTGGGGGTTTTTAGACGACCTGTCGAAATGGCAATCACTGCCTCTGAATCCCATGGGAAGAGTCGCACTTTTCAAAATGATGATTCTTCCCAGATTCCTCTACATCACGGGTACTCATAGTACGGCCCGCGGGCCGCGAGCAGCCCGACCAGCCTTTCTTGGCGGCCCGTGGACCTTGCAGACATCGTAACCGTGTTTTTTTTTTTTTTACAGAGTCAAAAAAAAAACAAATTCTGCTCTGTGGGGGCCGGGCGATTCAATGATAGTCCGAGTGGAGCTGCAGGGGCGCTAAGAAGTGATGAAATACAACAAAGCCTCGTTATCATGCAAATGGTCTCTTAAAGACCTGTGAAGTACTCGGTGGGGCTGTGTGTGTGCCCGGGAAGGGAAGCTGCCTCAGCTGCCACACAAGCGGGGGTGGGTTGACAAAGAATGATAGAGTTCACTTCATCAAGTGTGGTGCACAGGCATTTGATGACTATTTTCATTAAAAGCACTCACGTAAGGACCCATGAATTCTATACTTGACGGACGTGGGGCGTGTTCAAAAGTGGAGTGGTTTTACTGTGTATTAATGTTAACTGTTGGAATAGCAACTGTGGCAGGGGAAATACTCCTGGTGGAGAATTATACATGTTTGTGCATTGTGGGACATTGATTTGTTTTGGTTAAAAGGTGAAATACACTCGGTTTGTAGTTTAAATGAACTCAGGTTTACGTAACCGGCAGACGCAATTAATCATCTTTAGGTCATTACCAAGGGCGGAAATGCACATAAAACAAGGCCTTCCGGGCAGCATAACCAGTTGCATTTAATTAGAATACCCGTGCTCCGGCACGTTAGCAAGGAGAACGATAAAGTTACGATATTTTTAAATGGATGCAGTTGAACGAGACATCGTGTAAATATGTTTTAGGACTTTCTGGCACGTCATGGTAAGTGCACGAAATACGATGGCGCCTGTCTGTTTTGTTAAATAACCGAGGATACTTTTAATAGTGAAATACAGAATGTATATGAATACCGTGGGCGCATAAATGACCGAATATAATTTACAAGCGGCAAGGTCAAATGCAGCAGTTTTCATTTATTCAGTGCTCTATATATAGACCTGTCATTAATATCTGGGATAAGTGGTATGTAAAACTAGAATGCTTCATTGACACAATAGGATTAAAAGAACACATTTGTTTGTATTTCTAGATGCCCCTGACAAAGGGAGTGTTTTTCCCGAAATGCATTGGGCTCTTGAAAATAAATCATGACATGCAATCCACCCAACGCTCCTGTGTGTTTTTTTAACATGGTCAAGAACGGATTGAATAAAATGAATTGAACACAAGAGAAAAGTGATAAAAATGAATGGTGAAAAGCGAAAAAAGCAAAAGAAATTAAATGAATTTAGTTCATTGGATTCAAGCTAAGATATGGCTGTGCAGATTTGTGGAACCTAAGCCGGTTCCTTCGTGATTTATTAAAGAATGACAGAGGACAGCAGGGTGTGAGAGTCGGGTGAGGTGACAGAGGGTAGTAGGGAGAGACAGAAAAAGACAGAGACAGATAGAGATAGAGACAGAGACAGACAGAGACAGGGACAGACTGACAGATAGAGACAGAAACAGATAGAGGCAGAGACAGATAGAGGCAGAGACAGATAGAGGCAGAGAGAGATAGAGGCAGAGACAGACGGGGCAGACAGATAGAGGCAGAGACAGACAGAGACGGAAAGGGAGACAGAGAGAGAGAGACAGATAGAGACAGGGGCAGACAGAGCTAGACAGAGGCAGAGACAGGGACAGACAGACAGAGACAGATAGAGGCAGAAACAGACAGAGATAGAGACAGACACAAACAGAGACAGGGGCAGACAGAGACAGATAGAGGCAGAGACAGGGACGAGGCAGACAGACAGAGACAGAGACAGACAGAGACGGAAAGGGAGACAAAGGCAGGGAGACAGAGACAGGGACAAACAGAGACAGGGACAGACAGAGACAGATAGAGGCATAGACAGAGACAGACAGATAGAGGCAGAGACAGACAGAGACAGGGAGGTAGAGAGACAGAGAGATGGAGAGGGAGACAGAGAGGGAGACAGAGGGAGGCAGGGAGTGGGAGGGAGAGGGAGGGAGGGAGACAGAGGGTGACAGAGGGAGGGAGAGGGAGGGAGACAGAGAGGGAGGGACACAGAGAGAGGGGGAGACAGAGGGAGGGAGACAGAGAGAGGGAGACAGAGGGAGGGAGGCAGAGGGAGACAGAGGGAGTGAGTAAGGGGGAGACAGAGGGAGGGAGAGGGAGACAGACAGAGGGAGACAGACGGAGGGAGGCAGAGGGAGGGAGACAGACAGTGGGAGACAGAGGGAGGGAGGGAGACAGAGAGGGAGACAGAGAGAGAGGGGGATAGAGAGAGAGGGAGACGGAGAGAGAGGGAGATGGAGAGAGAGGGAGACAGAGAGAGAGGGAGACAGAGGGAGGGAGACAGAGGGAGGGAGACAGATGGAGGGAGGGAGAAAGAGAGGAAGACAGAGGGAGAGACAGAGAGAGAGACAGAGGGAGGGAGACAGAGGGAGACAGAGAGAGGGAGACAGAGAGGGTGGGAGACAGAGGGAGACAGAGAGAGGTAGACAGAGGGAGACAGACAGAGGGAGACAGAGGGAGGGAAACAGAGGGAGAGACAGAGGGAGGGAGATAGGGAGGGAGACAGATGGAGGGAGACAGAGGGAGACTGAGAGGGAGACAGAGGGCGACAGACAAAGGGAGGGAGACAGACAGAGAGAGACAGAGGGAGACAAACAGAGGGAGGAGGGCAACAGGCAGAGAGAGGAGGGCGACAGACAGAGGGAGACAGAGGGAGGGAGACAGAGGGAGGGAGTCAGTGGGAGACAGAGGGAGGGAGACAGAGGAAGACAGAGAGGGAGACAGAGAGAGAGGGGGACAGAGAGAGAGGGAGACGGAGAGAGAGGGAGACAGAGAGAGAGGGAGACAGATAGAAGGAGACAAATAGAAGGAGACAGATAGAAGGAGAGAGGGAGGGAGACAGAGAGAGGGAGAGAGAGATAGAGAGAGGGAGAGAGAGAGATATGTGTATGTCCGGTGGCTCAGTGGACGAAGGTGTCCGCTGCAGGGGCTTGTGTTCCACCTCATGGTCACAGTTTGTTTTGTTGCTCTAGCCCCGCCCCCTCCACCAATGACCCCGCCCCCACGGTGCGGCCCTCGGCCACAAACCACACTGTAAATTTGGCCCCCGAGAGAAAGTTTGTGAGTACCCACGCTCTACATGCTTCAAAATACCCCCCCCTCAACTTCTCGAGAGCGTGGTTCCGGGAACTTGACAGCCTGGCTTCCAAACTCCTCTGGGGGAAGGGCAGGTCCCGATTGGCCCTGGGCGTTTGTCGGATCCCTTCCTTTGATGGGGTCTTTGGAATGACCCATTTAAATCTATATTACCTGACTACACGTTTGCTCTCCCTGCACAACTGGTTAAACGGAGGATGGTCTTATCCGGCTTACAGGATAGAACTTAGTGAGTTGGGCTTGTCCAACCTCCAGTCGATGATGTATGGGGTACCCGCTCTGACTCCCCGTTGAATCCTTCCCAACGAGGACCATCAGGCTGTGCGACGCTCTGGCTCCCCCAGTCATCCGAGTCGTGGGGGGGGGGGGCTCGCCCGCCTCCTCCATGCCTGATCTCCCAGACACAGACCTCTCTCGCAGCCCCTCACTTCTCAGCAACCCAGGCTGAGCCCGTCACTGCCCGCCGGGCCTGGCTCTGCAGCTGGAGGCGACGTGCCGGCTTATTTCTATTCTTTCTCTTGTTGGACTTGTATATGAACATCCTGCCATGAGGAGGGGTCCTCCACGCTTCGCACCTTCCCAAGTGTTTTAGTTTGGTCCTGTGTTGTTATTATTGTTAGGGCGATAGATGCTTCTGTTTCTGAAGTATAGGGTGGAGAGTGGGGCAAGGGTGGGGGGACTGTTGTCCCCAGTTTCTTTTTTTCTTTTTTGCTGCTTCTTCGTTTCATCATACCAGCACTCACAGGACGTCCCATTTTACGCATCATGGGAAATGGTAACTGACATCTGGGCTCCCAATCATGCATCCCGGAGTCCCTGCCCCTGGGCGAGCTTCCCTTCGAGGCCACCCCCCTTCCCCAAGACAGTCCATCAGGATGGCTGACATACTACAACAGAGTGTGTCTTTACGCCTCCTGTCCTGGAACGTCAAAGGTCTCCTTGACTGCCTCAAGCGAACGGCGGTACTTCGCTATGTGCAGCACCTTGGGGTGGAGTTCTTTTTTTTTTTTTTTTTTTTGAAACCGTTTATTACAAAATTAAAAAAATATACAAAGATGGGCCTACAACCTTCAGGCCGGACGCTAGCAAGCAAGAGGAGCATGTGATACAAACAATAGCGCGCGTGCCGCGGCAAAGGGAAATGCACAGGAGTTAGAAGCGGTGGTAGCCACACCATCCGGGCCCACATAACGGTTTCATTTTAATATAAATAACAACAAAAGAACAAATCCACAAGGCAACCCACAATCGGAAACAGCAGCATGTGCTCCCCTAGCGGGGGGGACCCTACCAATCCATAGGAGTAGCAAGGGGGGGGAAAAGGGTCAAGACTGGGATTAGGTGGACTCAGTGCCCGGGACCGGGGAGATAAACTGGCTAAGGGGACGGGGCCGGTGACGGATCGGGCAATAACGGCGGGGTACAGATTCCCCCGCGGTAGGCGTTCCAGGGGCCCCATACGTTCACCCATGTCCCAGGCTTACCTCTCGCAACATACACCACCTTTTCCCGAAACATGCACCAATCCATGTTATCCTTCCATGCCGAGACAGTCGGCGACCTCTGGGAACCCCACAGTTGAGCAATGTCGCGTTTGGCCACCATATATCCCAGAGTCACCCACCGCGTCTGCGGCACCGAATAGTCGGTTGGCTCCCACACATTCAACAGGCATCTCCTCGCTTCGGGCAGCAGCGACACACGCGTAACCACCCGTAGGACCTCATGCACACCACGCCAGAATCGCTCCACCTCCGGACATTCCCACAAAATATGGAGAAAGGTCCCCAAAGAACCACACCCACGCTTACACAACCCGTCCACAGCATATCCCATACGCAGTAGCCTTGGCCCCGTAACATAGACCCTATGGAGTATCTTGAGCTGGACGAAGCGAAGGCGGGCCGGTATGGCCACCTCTTTCGGGGAGGCCACCACCGATACCCAGTCCTCGTCATCCAGCTCCAATCCATCGGCCACCCATGCCTCACGAAGGTTAGTCAGCAGTCCCGAGCGGTCATTGATAAGTTTTTTATAGATTAATGAAATCGTGCTGTCCGGTACATGTCCATCTAGCACTCTATCCTCCAGAGGGGAATACTCCGGGATGGAGGCAACGTCCGGGAATACGGAGCATAGCGCATGACGGATCTGCATATACCGAAAGTACTCCCTGTCCTGCAACTGGAATTCTGTCCGTAGCATCTCGAATGTTTTGAATCCCCCCCTCGTCCAGAGATCACCCACCCTGCTGATGCCTATCATGTCCCACTTTTCAAAGCCCTTCGAGGTCCACAGGGAGCCCAACTGCTCAGATGCGTATAGTGGCGATGCCCGGGTCAAACGACCTTTCCACCCCATCGCCACATTAGCCGCGTGCCACACTCGTACCATGACACGCGTGGGGCCCGTCAGACGTGCGTCAAGCGAGCTGGAGTAAAGCGCTCGGTTATAATCACCACCCGGCAGTAACATCTTATCCATTTCAAAGGCCGGGTTTAGAGCGGGCCCGTACAGGCCGTGATTAATCGCAGCCAGCTGGGAGGCCCAATAATACCGTTTGATATCCGGGAGGGCGATCCCCCCGTCATACCACGGGAGCGTCAGCTTCGCCAGGGCGATACGCGGTCTACCTTCCCAGAACAGTCGGCGCTGCAAACTCTCCACCTCGCGAAAGTAGCGCGCCGGGACGACGTCCATTGTGTTCTGCAGAGCGTACAGGAAACGCGGCAGCGACATCATCTTAAACAATGCCGCCCGGCCGAGCGGTGAGAGCGGCAAGCGCCTCCAACGCGCAACATCCTCCTTCAGGCGCTGGAGGGGGGGAAGCAAGTTCTGACTATATCGGGCCTCTGCGTCCAGGGTAATGAAGACACCCAGGTACCGGAATCCCCGCGGGGCGATCTGGATAGGACAGCCCCGCGGAAGGATAGGGTCCTCCCCAGAGAGAACATAGACGCACGATTTAGCCCAGTTGATGACAAGGCCGGAGTTAAGACCAAATGAATGCAATACATCAACCAGTACTATCAGTGATTTACGTGGGGAAGCCAGGTACAGGAGAATATCGTCAGCGTATAGAGATACGTGGTCCTCATACTCGGGGGTCCAGCGGAGACCACGAATAGAAGGTTCCCACCGCAGCCACTCCGCCAGGGGCTCCAAGGCGAGCGCGAAAAGGAGCGGCGATAACGGGCAGCCCTGCCACGTGCCCCTGCCCAGCTCGAACGAAGCCGACACTCTACCGTTCACCACGACCTGCGCCAGCGGGCCAGAATACAACAATTTTACCCAACTGATGAATCCTGGGCCAAACCCAAACTTCGCGAGCGTCGCCCAAATATAAGGCCATTCAAGCGTGTCAAACGCCATAGTGGCGTCCAAGGACGCCAAAATGGCCGGCTCTCGTATGGACGGGACACGTGCGAGCACCCCATGCAAACGCCGCAGGTTAAGCGCTGTATTGCGATGAGGGATGAAGCCGGACTGATCCTGGTGAATCAAGTCACACACTACGCCGACCAGCCGATTGGCCAACACCTTGGCGAGGATTTTGGGCTCTGCATTCAATAACGAAATAGGCCGATAGGATGTGACCCGGTCACGTGGCCTCCCCTCCTTATGGATAACCACGATAGTGGCTAGACGCTGGTCTAGCGGGAGGGAACCCGCCGAGTGGGCCGCGAGGAACATAGCACGGAGATGCGGTGCCAGCGTATCCGGTCGCAGTTTATACAACTCGATGGGAAGACCATTAGGACCCATGGCCTTGCCGGAAGCGACCGAACGTATGGCGAGGGCAATTTCCTCGGAAGTTGGAGCAGCGTCCAACGACACTCTGTCCTCCTCCGAAAGGGAAGGCAGCGCGATATCCCTGAGCAGGGCGTGGGAATCCTCTTCAGAGCGGGAGGACACCGGGGAATACACCCCACGGAAATAGTCTGCAAAGCAGGAGACAATTTCTTCTGGTTCAGTGACACACACACCATTCTGTTTCTCAATCAACGGGACAACTCGACTCGCTCTCTCCTTTTTGTCCAGCCATGCAATCAATTTACCAGCCTTATCACCCACATCATACAGTCTCCCCTGTTGCTCTCTACTGAGGCCCCTGGCCACCTCCGTGACGAGGGCCTTATAAGCCGCTTGCTTGAGTCGGAGAACATGTAATTTGTCATCCGTCACCCCACATTCTAGATCACCCTCCAACTCGGTTATCTCAGCTTCAACACGAGTCACCTCCTCCCGCTCGCGCCTCCAGGAATGGGAAATAAGGGACAAGGCCTCTCCCCTGAGTACCGTCTTGAACGCCTCCCACAATGAGATCGCCGATGACACAGACCCCGCATTCTCATCAAAGTAGCGCTTAAGGGATTTAACCAGCTCTGTGCGAATGGTGGGGTCACGCAGGTACCAGGGATTAATCGGAACCACCCTACCCTCTCCCCTCGAAAGAATATCAAAGTGCAACAAGAGTGGGGAGTGGTCCGAAATACCCCGTGCCAAATGGCGCACCTCCCCTATCCTCCCAACGTGCGCCGCCGGAACCAGGACATAATCTAGCCGTGAGAGACTACCATGAGCCCCTGAATGGAAGGTGTACTGTAGCTGCGTGGGATGTTTCAAACGCCAACAATCCACCAGCCCCAAGGTATCCAAGAGGCCAGACAACCATGCCTGGGCACGGGGGAGATCCCTAGGGGGGTGACGATCCACAGTTCCGGAAACCACAGCATTAAAATCCCCCCCCACCACTAGAATCCCCTCCGGAAGGCCAAGGAGGAGGCGCGCCAGATCCGCAAAGGTGGTCGTCTGCAGCCCCGGCGGGACATAAACAGACACGAAAACGACCATTCTGCCCTCCATTCTACCCACCAAAACCGTGTAACGTCCCCTGTCGTCATGGTGCACCTCATCAATCTCCAACGGGAGCGAGTTCTTAACCATAATGCCCACACCCCTTGAACCAGACGTGAAGCCCGAATGGGCCACAAGGCGGTAGCCCCGTCGATTCATGGCACAAAAGGAGTTGCCAATGAGGTGTGTCTCCTGCAGAAAAACTATATCGGGCGAAATTCGCTTCAAGAACTGCAGGACCACACCTCGTTTTATCCTGTCCCCCAATCCATTAACATTCCAGGACAACAGACTCAGTCCCCTACCCCCCATCATAAACAGAAGCCATCACTCGTCCCCCAGAGAGCACTTCAGAAATGACACAACGATGCTTTTGCCTTGTGGTAGAAACGAACAACACCCCACCCCAACCCACCCACCCCAACAAAACTCCCCCCTCCCTGCACCCCTGCATGAGCCCAGACAGCCCCCCCAACTTGCAGTGTGCCTGTCGCCCCTATATAGTGAAACTAGCTAGACCCCCTAGAGGAGGATACAGTACCCCTTCTAGACCCCACACAACCTCCAAGGGAGGGGAAAGAACAAAGACAGAAGCTTGGTCGAAAGTGGCATCATAGTCGTCCAGAGTGAGGCCCAATATCAAACCCTCAGTCCCGATCCAGTGGGCCGTCTCCTCCCGCCGCCCCCCCCCACCATCTCGAGCACTACCCCCAGACAGAGTGTCCAGCCAGTCCCCGGCCGCTTCGGGACGATCAAAAAAGTGCGTGCGACCATCCACCTCTACCCGCAGCTTGGCCGGGAAGAGCATGGCGTATTTTAAGTTCATGTCCCGGAGCCGGCGCTTAACACCCAGGAAACTCAGTCTCTGTTTCTGGACCGCTTGAGTGAAATCGGGATAAAAGTTCACCTCCATATTTTCCAGCTTAATCGGCCCTTGCAGTCTGGAGGCTTGCAAGATCGCGTCCCTGTCCCGAAAGTTAAAAATCCGGGCAATGAGAGGCCGCGGAGGGGCTCCGACCTTCGGCCTTCCCCCGGGAACTCTGTGGGCCCTCTCCACGGCAAAGAATTTACTCAGTCCCCGAGGCTGGAGATGGGTAGCGATCAGGTCCTCTACAAAAAGATCTGCCGCCGCTTCCTCCCGTCCCTCGGGTACTCCGATGATGCGGATGTTATTCCTCCGGGCCCGACTCTCGGAATCTTCCAGGCGCCGATCCATAAGCGCACTCGCCTGACGAAGTCGGTGCACCTCCGTTTGGAGGGCCGCCACCTCAGTCGTCAGGCCCGACGCGGTGTGGTCCAAAGAATCGACCTGGTCGTTGGTCTTGGAGAGATCAGCCCTCACCAGGTTGACATCAACTAGGACCGCGTCGATTTTATGGGCTAAGGTGTCAAACCGCTGGCCCACCGAGGCCTTCATCTCAGCAATGGCGCCCATGACGTCTTGCAGAGTCAACTCTGTGGGCAAATCCGGGGCATCCGGGGGGCACTCAGAGGACTTGTGCGATCCACCGGGAGATCCTTTCGGGAGGGTGTAGCGGTTCATGATGTTGGCCTGATGTGCGGCGCCACGCCGGGTCGACTTGGCCTTCAACCGATCGCCATCTTGTTTCGTGGCCATCGTCGCGGGTCTCACACCCTCACCAGCCACGCAGTAAAAGGCAAGCAATCAAGGCCACGGGCTCCGCGGGGTCACCCCAGGACGGCGGAGCGGGCCACAGCAGGCAGGCAGGCTGGGTCACCCAGCGAGGCCACCCCAACACGAGAACGCCGCGATCCCACTTGCAAAGACGGCAAGGGGGCGCGAAAGTGAAAGTGAAAGTGCGGGGTACGCGACTCGCCAGGCCCAGCCCGCCGTTGTTGTTCACTTTGCCACCGGGTCGCCCCCAAATGCGAGTCCGGGGTCAGGAGCGAAGGAGGCCGCAAACTTCAATCGGTGCTCACTCCGGCACCCGAGGTCCGATTCGAAAACGGGAAATGGGTACCACCTCGGCTCAGGCTCACCGACACAGTCCCCTCAACCGATGCAGGATGAAGACAGGATAAACGTAGGAGGTCGCGGAGGTCCTTGGGAGCCTCGCACCTACGCGGCCATCTTGGTTGCGCGCTAGGCTCCTCCTCTGGGGTGGAGTTCTTAATGCTGCAAGAGACACACTTATTGGGTAACCACTGCCCCATTTTAGCGTGATATGATTATGACAGGGTCTGGCACTTGGGCTTCACACGCGGATCCCGTGGGGTTGCGATCCTGGTACAACACTCCCTTCCTTTTGTGGCAACGTGAGTAATTCATGACGATCAGGGCACCTCTTTGGCCCTGTCCGGCACCCTGAATGGCGTACCCCTTAATTTGATGTCATTATACTTCCCCCCCATCGCGGCTGACTGCGACCCTAGCCTCCTCCGTTGGGCTCCTGGCTTCCCTGCCCCTGGGCTCCACCTTCCTGGGGAGTGACTTCAACGCGGTCCCTTCCCCTGCTCTGGACACGCCTGGGACCCCTTCCCACGACAGACTGGCGCATGCGAAGCACCTAACGAATTGGGCTGAATCCCTAGGTCTTTGTCATGAATGGCGTACATGGCACCTGCAGTCTAGGCAATTGACCCATACTTCGACAGCACACCACACACACGCGCGCATTGACATCATTTATATTCCCTCGACCGACTGCCTTATGCTCCAAGACGTCGCTATACTTCCGCGGGGTATATCTGATCACTCTCCAGTGATGCTCATCGTGAGTGCTCCTCTTGCCTCAATGCGCCAGACATGGAGATTGAACGTGTGGTTTCTCCAAGACAAAGACTTACGAAAAGTGGTAGGGTGGGAACTCCAACATTATTTCGAGACCAATGAGGGGTCAGTGTCATCGCCGGGTATCCTGTGGGAGGCCGGCAAGGCCACGATTCGTGGAGTCGCCAAGGGACAACTCAAAATCCAGCGGCGCGCGCAGCTAGACCAGCTCACCTCACGTGAGGCACAGGCCTTGCGCCTTGAATGGTCCACCACCCTGAACCCTGAAACCTCTGAAGTGAGGCTCCTTGCTCACATCCGCGAAGAGATTTGACAATTGTCGATGGATGCGGCTAAACTCCCCTGGCGGTCATCCGTCGCCACGGTGTACGGATGGGGAGACAAGAACAGTTCTCTCCTCCACAGACTGGACACCTACCCCAGAACGAACCTCATAATTCCCGAATCATAGATCGGGAGGGTTTGGTATGTAACTCCTCAGCCGAAATGGCCCAGGCCTTTGCTCTGTATTATTGCCAACTATACACGGCCAGGACTCCCTCCCTGTCTCTCTCAGATATGTTGCGAGCTGGAGCCAGCCGACTCCCTCATCTGGACTCGGTTGTTCAGGAAGACCTGGACCGTCCCATCACCCACGAAGAAATTGGGGAGGCGATTACCCTTGTCTCGTCCGGCAAGACGCCGGGTCCGGATGGCCTTCCCCAGGAATACTATGCTCTGTACCGCGAGATGCTGACTCCACACCTCGCTCAGCTATTCAATGAGGCAGTGGAGAAGGGTTCCTTTCCTCCCGAGACTGATGTGGCCACAATCGTGGTCTTTCCTAAATCCCAGCCACCCTCACCTCAGTGCTCGGACTACCGTCCCATCTCCCTTATAAATACGGAGCTAAAATTGTACGCCACGATACTCGTTCAGTGCCTCAAACCCCACTTACACATGCTGGTCCATCCAGATCCATGCAGGTTCATGCCATCGCGTGGTACCCGACATTGTCTGCGGAGGCTTCACTCAGCCCTGGCCTACTGTAACTTGATCACCCCCTACCTCACTCTCCTCCTGGTAGATTCTGAGAAAGCGTTTGATTCGGTAGACTGGGGGTTTTTGGACGACCTGTCGAAATGGCAATCACTGCCTCTGAATCCCATGGGAAGAGTCGCACTTTTCAAAATGATGATTCTTCCCAGATTCCTCTACATCACGGGTACTCATAGTACGGCCCGCGGGACGCCGGCGGCCCGACCAGCCTTTCTTGGTGGTCCGTGGACCTTGCAGACATCGTAACCGTGTTTTTTTTTTGTTTTTTTTTTACAGTGTCAACAAACACAGATTCTGCTCCGTGGGGGCCGGGCGATTCAATGATAGTCTGAGTGGAGCTGCAGGGGCGCTAAGAAGAGATGAAATACAACAAAGCCTCGTTATCATGCAAATGGTCTCTTAAAGACCTGTGAAGTACTCGGTGGGGCTGTGTGTGTGCCCGGGAGGGGAAGCTGCCTCAGCTGCCACACAAGCGGGGGTGGGTTGACAAAGAATGATAGAGTTCACTTCATCAAGTGTGGTGCACAGGCATTTGATGACTATTTTCATTAAAAGCACTCACGTAAGGACCCATGAATTCTATACTTGACGGACGTGGGGCGTGTTCAAAAGTGGAGTGGTTTTACTGTGTATTAATGTTAACTGTTGGAATAACAACTGTGGCAGGGGAAATACTCCAGGTGGAGAATTATACATGTTTGTGCATTGTGGGACGTTGAGTTGTTTTGGTTAAAAGGTGAAATACACTCGGTTTGTAGTTTAAATGAACTCAGGTTTACGTAACCAGCAGACGCAATTAATCACCTTTAGGTCATTACCAAGGGCAGAAATGCACATAAAACAAGGCCTTCCGGGCAGCATAACCAGTTGCATTTAATTAGAATACGCGTGCTCCGGCACGTTAGCAAGGAGAATGATAAAGTTACGATATTTTTAAATGGATGCAGTTGAACGAGACATCGTGTAAATATGTTTTAGGACTTTCTGGCACGTCATGGTAAGTGCACAAAATACGATGGACGCCTGCCTTTTTTTGTTAAATAACCGAGGATACTTTTAATAGTGAAATACAGAATGCATATGAATACCGTGGGAGCATAAATGACCGAATATAATTTACAAGCAGCAAGGTCAAATGCAGCAGTTTTCATTTATTCAGTGCTCTATATATAGACCTGTCATTAATATCTGGGATAAGTGGTATGTAAAACTAGAATGCTTCATTGACACAATAGGATTAAAAGAACACATTTGTTTGTATTTCTAGATGCCCCTGACAAAGGGAGTGTTTTTCCCGAAATGCATTGGGCTCTTGAAAATAAATCATGACATGCAATCCACCCAACGCTCCTGTGTGTTTTTTTAACATGGTCAAGAACGGATTGAATAAAATGAATTGAACACAAGAGAAAAGTGATAAAAATGAATGGTGAAAAGCGAAAAAAGCAAAAGAAATTAGATGAATTTAATTCATTGGATTCAAGCTAAAATATGGTTGTGCAGCTTTGTGGAACCTAAACCGGTTCCTTCGTGATTTATTAAAGAATGACAGAGGACAGCAGGGTGTGAGAGTCGGGTGAGGTGACAGAGGGTAGTAGGGAGAGACAGAAACAGACAGAGACAGATAGAGATAGAGACAGAGACAGACAGAGACAGGGACAGACTGACAGATAGAGACAGAAACAGATAGAGGCAGAGACAGATAGAGACAGGGGCAGACAGAGGCAGAGACAGAGACAGATAGAGTCAGAGACAGACGGGGCAGACAGATAGAGGCAGAGACAGACAGAGACGGAAAGGGAGACAGAGAGAGAGAGACAGATAGAGACAGGGGCAGACAGAGCTAGATAGAGGCAGAGACAGGGACAAACAGATAGAGCCAGAAACAGACAGAGATAGAGACAGACAGAGATAGAGACAGAGACAAACAGAGACAGGGACAGACAGAGACAGATAGAGGCAGAGACAGGGACGAGGCAGACAGACATTGACAGAGACAGACAGAGACGGAAAGGGAGACAAAGGGAGGGAGACAGAGACAGGGACAAACAGAGACAGGGACAGATAGAGGCAGAGACAGGGACAGACAGATAGAGGCAGAGACAGACAGAGACAGGGAGGCAGAGAGACAGAGAGATGGAGAGGGAGACAGAGAGAGAGACAGAGGGAGACAGAGGGAGGCAGGGAGTGGGAGGGAGAGGGAGGGAGGGAGACAGAGGGTGACAGAGGGAGACAGAGGGAGGGAGAGGGAGGGAGACAGAGAGGGAGGGACACAGAGAGAGAAGGAGACAGAGGGAGGGAGACAGAGAGAGGGAGACAGAGGGAGGGAGGCAGAGGGAGACAGAGGGAGGGAGTCAGGGGGAGACAGAGGGAGGGAGAGGGAGGCAGACAGAGGGAGGCAGACAGAGGGAGGGAGGCAGAGAGAGGGAGACAGAGGGAGACAGACAGTGGGAGACAGACAGGGGGAGGGAGGGAGAGAGAGAGGGAGACAGAGAGAGAGGGGGATAGAGAGAGAGGGAGACGGAGAGAGAGGGAGATGGAGAGAGAGGGAGACAGAGAGAGAGGGAGACAGAGGGAGGGAGACAGAGGGAGGGAGGGAGAGAGAGAGGAAGACAGAGGGAGAGACAGAGAGAGAGACAGAGGGAGGGAGACAGAGAGAGAGACAGAGAGAGGGAGACAGAGAGGGTGGGAGACAGTGGGAGACAGAGAGAGGTAGACAGAGGGAGCTAGACAGAGGGAGACAGAGGGAGGGAAACAGAGGGAGAGACAGAGGGAGGGAGACAGGGAGGGAAACAGATGAAGGGAGACAGAGGGAGACTGAGAGGGAGACAGAGGGCGACAGACAAAGGGAGGGAGACAGACAGAGAGAGACAGAGGAAGACAGACAGAGGGAGGAGGGCGACAGGCAGAGAGAGGAGGGCGACAGACAGAGGGAGACAGAGGGAGGGAGACAGAGGGAGGGAGTCAGGGGGAGACAGAGGGAGGGAGAGGGAGACAGACAGAGGGAGACAGACAGAGGGTGGGAGACAGAGGGAGACAGAGAGGGAGACAGAGAGAGAGGGGGACAGAGAGAGAGGGAGACGGAGAGAGAGGGAGACAGAGAGAGAGGGAGACAGATAGAAGGAGACAAATAGAAGGAGACAGATAGAAGGAGAGAGGGAGGGAGACAGACAGAGGGAGGGAGACAGAGAGAGGGAGAGAGAGATAGAGAGAGGGAGAGAGAGAGATATGTGTATGTCCGGTGGCTCAGTGGACGAAGGTGTCCGCTGCAGGGGCCTGTGTTCCACCTCATGGTCACAGTTTGTTTTGTTGCTCTAGCCCCGCCCCCTCCACCAATGACCCCGCCCCCACGGTGCGGCCCTCGGCCACAAACCACACTGTAAATTTGGCCCCCGAGAGAAAGTTTGTGAGTACCCACGCTCTACATGCTTCAAAATACCCTCCTCAACTTCTCGAGAGCGTGGTTCCAGGAACTTGACAGCCTGGCTTCCAAATTCCTCTGGGGGAAGGGCAGGTCCCGATCGGCCCTGGGCGTCTGTCGGATCCCTTCCTTTGATGGGGTCTTAGGAATGACCCATTTAAATCTGTATTACCTGACTACATGTTTGCTCTCCCTGCACGACTGGTTTAACGGAGGATTGTCTGATCCGGCTTACAGGATGGAACTCAGTGAGTTGGGCTTGTCCAACCTCCAGTCGATGATGTATGGGGTACCTGTCCCGTCTGCCAGGAAGTGACAGGTTCTGTGTTCCTGGCCTGGCGGGCTGCGCTGCGTCACACCAAATGGACCCACACACTGACCCAGTGCACACCCTTGTGGCAGGGTACCTGGCTCAGCGAAGTCAATGGGCTACAGGGCTTTCGGTCTTGGGACCTTATAGGTATTTCACAGAGCTGGCGACGTTTGGGAGGGTGATCACATGCGCTCCTTTCAGGACCTTCAAGCCAGATATTCCCTACATCACTCGCAGTTTTATAGATATTTGCAGCTGCGCCATGCTCTTCAAGCGCACCTCACGACCGGTACACAACTCCCAGACCATAGCCCGCCTGAAGCACAAATCATGCTGGGGGACTTGGGGAGTGAGGGCACCTCCCGCATTTACCGGACACTCATTAACAATACCCCTACATCACTTGATCGGCTGCGGACTCAATGAGAGGAGTGGGTGGGAGCCTTGGAGGAGGAGGACTGGCGTGATGCCCTTATGGCATCCAGGACAGTCACTGCCTCCACTAGATTGCGTATGACACAGCTTTATTTTTTACATGCCGCCTGTTAGACTTGGGGGTCTCTAGTTGGCACAGGTATGCACTTGTGACAAATAGGGACCCTCGCCTTTAGTCAGGGTAAAGGGGTACACTCCTAAAATAACCCCTGCTCACCCCCTTGGTAGCTTGGCACGAGCAGACAGGCTTATCTCAGAGGCAGTGTGTAAAGCATTTGTGAACCCATACAGTAACCAAGTGACAACACTACAGCTGGACACCACACAAGTTTTATATAAAAAATAAGTATTCTTTATATAGATTTACCATAAGACCATAAACGACAAAAATCCACACTACTGTTACTTTAAGATGGTAGAATTTAGCTTAGTTCTCTTTAGTTCTTAATGCGACACTTTAAGTCAATGTACCTGTAGATGTGACACGCAGGGCAACGAAAGTGTTGCAACGGTGTTGATGCGATGAAAGTTTGGTGCAAAGAAATAAAGATGTGAGGATCTTCCAGATGCGGCAATGCTTCGACGAAGTTGCGAGAAGACTCGATTCGATGCATCAGCTGCAGCGGCGACACCCCTTTACGCGATGCGACAACAGCGACTTTGGCGGCGACACTCTTCTCTGACATTGCGAGACGCTTCCGCTCGATGCGACAACTGCAGCGGCGACACCCTTTATGCAATGCGACGACAACAGCTCCGACGGCAGCACGCTTCTCCGTGGATGAGAAGCGCTTTTCTTGATGCAGTGCAATGCGACAGCTACAGCGGCGTCATCCAAGATGCAGCGGCTGCGACGGCGACACGCTTCTTCCTCAATGCGAGACTCTTCTCTTGATGCGGTGCAATGTGTCAGCTACGATGGCTGCGATGGCGACACGCTTCTTCGGCGTTGCGAGACACTTCTTCGAAGATGCAAGACGCTTCCGCTCGATGCGACAACTGCAGCGGCGACACCCTTTAAGTGATGTGACGACAACAGCTCCAACGGCGGCATGCTTCTCCTTCTTGAGTCGCGCTTCCAGCTCCTTGTGGCACGCAGTCCCTCAGAAGGCCCCAAAACAGCAGCAGGCACTTCCAAAGAACTCTGGGGAGCTGGGGGTTGAATTCTGTTGTTCCTGAGACTTCAGCAAGAGACAAGCTCTTTTCCAAGCCTTTGGAGATCCTTCACAAGTTGAGCAAAAGTACACACAAAGTTCCTTTCTCCTCTTTTTGGCAGTAGGCAACCCCTGCAGGCCAATCCCCCAGTTTCAGGGATAGTCTCTCCTAAGTTTCTTCTTTGTTCCTCTCCTCAGCAGAGTTTTCTTCTTGTTTTCCCAAAGTGATCTAAATTCTTGGGAACAGGGTCCCAATACTTATACCCCAACATCCTTTGTCCTCTGTGGGCAGAGGGGCCTTTGCCTTGTTCAAACCAGTTCTGGTCAGTCCTGGAGCACTTTGTTTACCTGACTCCTTCTTTCCTTTCAGAGTGCAGGGCAGACACATCAGACGCACCACAGGAGGTGGAGCCAGCATTGTGGAGGGAAGGCACAGCCCTATTCAGGTCCCAGGTGCAACTCCTCCCTCCCATTTAGATGCAGATCTCTCTATTCACTGCTGGGCCACCTCACCCTGGCTCCTGGAATTCCCTAGCCCTGTCACTCAAACTCCAGACAGGAAATACACAGCCTAGCAGAGGCAGGTTTGAATGGTTAGACAAGAAAATGCCTACTTTCTAAAAGTGGCATTTTCAAACACAGAATATTAAAACCAACTTCACTAAAAGATGTATTTTATCATTCTGAGTTCAGGCATACTAAATTTGAATTTCTACCATGTTCCCTGAGCCAGTTAGGATTATAAAATGTAATAATCAAACTTCCCATTCTGGCCTATGGAGGACAGATAGCCTTGCAATAGTGAAAAATGAAAATGGCTGTAATTCACTATTAGAACATGCCACACACACCAGGGCATGTCCTACCTTATCCTTACAATGCACCCTGCCCTCGGGCCTACCATAGGGGTGTCTGAAATGAAGAAAAGGAAAGATTTAGGGACTGGCAAGTGGGTGCACTTGCCCAGTCAGCATGACAGTACCAGACTGCACGCAGGCTCTGCAATGGCAGACCTTAGACACACTTTTACAGGCTGCTTCTGTGGGTGGCACAACAAGTGCTGCAAGCCCACTAGCAGCATTTTGGATTTACAAGCCTGGTGCACTGTACTAGGGTCTGACAGGTAAACCAAACCAACCAATCATGGAATCACAAATTCATACATTAATTTACAATAGGGAGCACTTGCACTGTGGCACTGGACAGCAGTGGCACAGTGTCCTGAGCATCTAACACCAGCACAAACACATGAGGAACCAGCAAAAAAATGGAAGGGAGACCCACGCCAAGGTGCCAGGTCTAACACCGCCTATCTGACACCGGCATGCCTACATCGTGCGGGGCTCCAACCGACCCCTGCCTGCGCTAGGTGAGGTCACGAACCCGCCGACTTTCTCCATATGGTATGCACATGCCCGCGCTTGGCGCGATTCTGGGGAGACATTGAAGAGGAACTCACTGAGATATTGGGGTGGGAGATCCCGCGCGACCCAAAACATGCGATCTTGGGCATAACGGATGGGCTGGATGGGTACAGAAATGAAAAACTATTTTACACCACGGCCATGGTGGTGGCTAAGAGGGATATAGGGACTGCTTGGAAATGCCCTGATCCTCCCACCGTTGGGAAATGGCGGGCCTGGGTTGACTGGTGCGCCACACAGAAGAAGACAATGTACGCAGCGCGTGGCTGCCCCAAGAAATATCGTAGGGTCTGGGGAAAGTGGTTGGGGGGCATGGTTTAGTCTCGCTGGGATTGCTTCAAAGATTTGTATTTTGAATTTGTATTTACTTGGCCTTTGGGTTTTCCAGATCATTGCATATATTCCTCTGTTATCATGGTATCTTGATGATTGGCTGATGCTTCTTGGAAAATCAATAAAAATGTGTTTATCAAAAAAAAAGGGGATAACCCCCACATAAATGGTAGCACTGATTGGATTGGCCACGGTGCAGTTTGGCTCATCAGGTGGGCAGGGCAGCTTAGGTTAGTCACTGCTGCCTGCCCTTGGATCACCTGTCAATTAACCCACCAAGTTGGCATACTCCTTGTATGTAATAAACCTGCAGCAAACTTTCTCCAACAAAAACTTGTGTAGACTGTTTATTTTGCGCAGCGCGACTAATTACTGCTGAGCGGGGGAGTTGCCGATATCGGCACTATGCGTGATCCTTTTGTACCCACCGTGACATAAGTAAGCATGTTTGGGTGGTGAATTATAACTATATCCAAGTTTATTCCACGCGATCTGACCCGTTTACGAATCGAACAGTATTTCCCTAATCCGACATTCTGGCTCACACATCCATCCATACTACTCTCAATCTGTATATCCTGGGCTGACAGTCAAAACCAATGGTACGTGTAAGTCCTCTATGGTGATATTGTAAGGAGAAAGGATGTAATAAAGAGCAGGGGACAACCTAAATGCATTTGTTAATTATTCAGTTCTTTGCAGCAAAACCTAATTTGTCACCCAGGAAATATTATCAATATTACCTCCCACCTCCTCAATCTCAGTTCTCTGTTCCCCATGACAATCTCTGGGGATGTCTTCTATACCATAAAAGTCAAAGCTTTGTTTTTCCCTTGTGCACTGCAGTTCACAGCATGTACTGCAACTGAGTAACTTTCATCTGCTTGTTTGAGTGCAGCATATGCTCACTTATTCTTTCTTTTAGGGACCTGATGGCGCTCCCAATGTATATTCAGTGACACTTGCATGCAAATACATATATCACAAATGTGATGTTACAGTTGATATTTGTACAGATTTGATACATATTTGATACATATTTGTTGCATCCATCCTAAAGGTCTTTTTCTTCTGCAGTGCCCATTTGCACATGCCACAGTGGCCACACTTACAGAACCCTTGTATTTGTTGTGTTAACCAGTGGTCCTGTGAAGGTAAGGCAGGATAACCTGGGCTCAAATAGTACTTATAGTTCTACCCTTCCGAAAGTTGATGTCAGGTCTTCGTGAGATACAGTCTTCAAAGAGTCTTGTCTGCTCCCAGGATGTTTCAATTTCTTTGCGTGCTTTGGCGTAATGTAATGGATAAGTTGTTGTAGTCTGTAACCATTCTCACATGTTTGGGTGTGGGGTACCTAAGTGTTAGCTCTTGTTCCATCTTCATAACCCTACTACGTGCTTGATTTGTGTCGTGTTTGGTAAACTCTTAGTGCAAAACGTGCTCCGATGTCTTGTATACAGGACAGGAAAACAGAGTCCTCACTGCAGTTGCGTCTAGCACAAATCATTTCCCCATAGGGATGGGTCTTATTTGGTGTCTTGAGTTGGTACTGGATGCATGCAGAATAGAATTGCATGATGTTGTGTCAGCTCTCATCAATGGCCCCTCCAGGGATTCAAATGCTTTTTCAGTGTCTAACAGTGCCACCACCGCAGGGGTTGTGGGAGAGATCCTGTTTAAAATAGCAAAGATTGTTCTCAGATTGAAGGCGGTAGATCTGTGGAGAACAAATCCGGATTGCAACAGGTATATTATTTGGTCCATTAACAAGAAAAGGCATGTGGACAAGACCTTGCCAAACGTTTTATTATCTAAATTTAGAGAGAGAGGGGTCTGCACGAGGAGAAAAAGTGTGGGGCCTTATCTGGTTTCAAAAGAAATGTGAGGACGTTGTAAAGTGTGGCGGGCAAGGAGATCATACTTAATGCCTCAGTATACATGGCGAGCAAATGCTAGTTTTGTAAAAAGCTCCCGTAAGGCCATCCAGGCTGGGGGCCTTAGTGCCATCCCTAGTATCTATTGCTTGTCTAATCGCTTCACAAGTTATGGGCTCGGTCAGGAAACTGCGTTGACCACTAGTTATCCACACCATGGCTATCTCTGCAAGGTACGCTGCTATCTCAGACGAACAGGCCACGTTATAATGCATGCATTTAGAACGCATGCCATTACAACGCAGTCATTACAATGACCGCTTTGTTACATCGCATAGCATTACAACGCAAGTCATAACAAAGACTTGCTGTAGTGGGGCGCTGGGTGTTGGAATAGTATAATTTACTATTCCAACTCCAGTCTGTGCAACAGTAGGGAAGGTGTGGGATGTAAAAGCCAACACCTTCTGCCACCTACAGCAAGTCGCTGTAACGGCTTGTGTTGTAATGGCATGCGATGTAACAACGCGGTCGGTGTAATGACTGCGTTGTAATGGCATGCATTGTCTGGCATGCGTTGTTTCGCATGAGGGGTAAATTATGTTTCCCATCTCAGACTCAGCACTGGCGGAGCAAGAGGTGTATAGGTGCTCATACTAACATTTGAATTAAAAAAGGATGCCCTCATTGTCGGTTATGGTGGTACCGACAGAGGCACAAAGTTCTGTGATGAATCCATCAAGGCAGTTGGGGAGCAATAGATGTGCGAGGGTGCGGCTCGGATGCTCCCCCTCTCCATAACGTCTGGCAGTAGCATATTTTCCCATATATTTGACTTCCCTGCTGGCCAAATCATGAAAGTCGGCCTATAGTACTGATCTGGCATGCAACCGGGGGGCGCCGCCTGAGCTGGAGGTGTCCTGGTCAATGTGACGCAGAGCTGAATCTGTCCTGGTCAGTTGGGCACAGACGTCTCAGAAGATACCTACATGTTTGGACATACAAATATCGCTTATATAGGCTTTGAAGGCCTCCCAGAGGGAGATTTGGGCTGACATGATGCTCGTGTTCAGGTATTCAGTGATGGCCCCATGTAGTTCTGTACGAAAGATCTGATCATGCAGGGCCTTGCCTGGGAATTGCCAGGGGGTGCTGCAGCCCACTCACTCCCGGTATGTGTAGTATTCGGATCACCTGGCAGTGATCAGACAGGGTGTGTTGAAGGTGCAGGACATTGGTGGTCCACAGCGAGACATTAACAGATAGAACAAAAGACACACAATTGATGGACGGAATGCAGAACAAATCAAAACATTCACCCCCAGTCAAGAGGTCTGGGTTAAATCCATAATTCTTTTACTCACCATGCCACCCCAGTTTAGACCTGGCCATATGCAAATCAGTCTTGACCCTGTGCCTCATTGGAACAGTCTGTCAAGAATTCCTGTCATACGAGGGGAGGAAAACGGTAACCAGCGAAAACGGACTACATCTCCCAGGATGCTTAGCGGTTGAGAGGTTATGTAAACAGGAGAGCTGTTACATAACTCAAGGGAAACACGCCCTTATGTAAACAGGAGAGCTGTTACATAACTCAAGGGAAACACGCCCTTATGTAAACAGGAGAGCTGTTACATAACTCAAGGGAAACACGCCCTTATGTAAACAGGAGAGCTGTTACATAACTCAAGGAAAACACGCCCTATAAAGGGAGGAACCGGGAGGTACAAGGCTGTCGGATATTGTGTTTACACCGACGTACCTGCTTCGTGAAGAGCAGTGTTCCGGAGTGGTGCTCCAGTAAGGCAAGAACGGAGGTAGGTCGAGTCGTTACTCCCTGGGCCGTGTCTTGCCCCATCGTCACCTGTGAAGGACCCGGAAGCTCTACCGGTCAACCATTGAGCTTCGCTTTTTGACTCGGCTGAGTCCAAGCGCAGTGGCGCTTTTGCTGGTTGGAGTCGTAACTCCCAGCCCAACCAGAGACACAGGGACTGCCAGCTGTAACGCACACCAGGAGGTGTTTGCCGCGTTACAGACTCGGAAGTCCACAGGATCGATCGAGCGGCTGCTCTCGGTTCAGTCTTCTTGCTTGTGATTGGGGAATCGGTGACGCATCACCAGGAGGTGACTCCGCGTCCCGGTGCAGTCTGAGGAAGAGGTTGAGCGGCTGCTCCCTTCAGGTAGAGACCCCGGCTGGGTGTTTCCCTGACTCCTCGATTCTCCCCAACACTCTTCGTGCCCCTCACAGCCTACCGATTGGCATTGTCGGCCATTTCATTTCTGCCCTCTGTTGGCATACGCCGGGATCGGCGTATATGCAGAGGACGGTTAGGACCATCCGTGCTGTGGGCTGGTAACGTACTTAGCCTGGAGGATTCCAGTGACTATAACTTTTGTTTGTTCTTTGTATTTTATTTGCCTTCATTAAAAGAACTAACCCTTCACAAGTGGTTGCGTCCTCATTGTCGTGTCTGTTAAACGATCCTGAGACGTTCAGGGCGTTACAAAATATCCGACCTTAATAACACTAACTGTCTCCCGGTCGATAACAGACATGGCAACACTTGATGATGTGCTGGCTGCTTTAGCGGCCATGCAAGTTGAAGTGGCTGCCTCTAGGCAAGAAGCAGCCGATGTAAAAGCCAGACTGGATGCTATCCAATTGGACCCGCTCACGCCCAGCACCTCCCTCACGAACCAGACCCCTGCGGTAGTAGTGGAAATGCCGGTAGCCATCCCCTTGGCAACACCAGAGAGGTACAGTGGGGATCCTAACACAGTGCAGGTATTCCTCACACAAGTGGCGCTACATTTATCGTGCAAACCAAAGGCGTTCTCCACGAGTCAGGCTCGTGTGGCTTTCCTTATATCCTATTTGGCTGGAAACGCGGCACAATGGGCCGTACCTCTGGTGAGCAGGGACGACCCCCTCTTATGTGATTGGGGTGCTTTTCGCGAGGAATTCCTGAAGGTATTCGACAGAAGGGCTGACTCGTACACGGCGGACCGTGAAATGCTTGAGTTGAGACAGGGATCCAACGACCTGGTGCAGTATCTCAACGCGTTCCGAAGGCTGGTTGCGGAAACCAAGTGGCCTGTTGCTAAACAGACGGCGCTCTTCCATCAAGGGCTGTGCGATGAGCTCAAGGACGCCGTGGCTCATATTGACCCTCAACCCAAGACATGTGAGGGCCTTATCAACCTGGTATTACGGCTGGAACATAGGCTAAGTGAAAGAAAGGGGGATCATGGGAGAAAAGGAAAATCCCTTCCATCCTATGTGACGGTGGGAAGTCCTGAAACTTCCACCGCATCCAAGGGAGAACCCATGGACATCAGCGCAATACGAGCGAGCCTCACAGCCACGGAGAAAGAGTCACGCCGTAAACAAGGATTGTGCCTATATTGTGGCAAAAAAGGCCACTACGTACGTGAATGCCCTGCCAAACCGAAGACGTCACGTTATCGGGCCAACCGGTCGGTAACAGCCGTGGTGGACATACCGGCGGAAAACTAGAGGACTCCCAGACCAAAGAAGGGGCATCTCGGAGTCACTCATCCATCCCTTCACTTTCCAACTCGGTCACTAAGGGACAACGACACCTGTTTATCACGGTGCACGTGGGAGTGCATGACCAGTGGATACCCGTTGTGGCCATGGTGGATTCAGGGGCCACTGGCATGTTTATGGACCACAACGAGGCATGCAGGCTAGGGCTAGTGCTTCTTCCCAAAGCAGTACCCGAAGACGTCTATGCGGTAGACGGAAGGCGATTGGTGACGGGGCCCATCGGACAGCACACGGGGGTCCTTCCGATGAGATATGGGAGGAACCATTTGGAACAAATCGATTTTAACATCATCCGAGCTCCCCAATATGGCGTCATATTGGGATTGCCGTGGCTACAGAAACACAACCCCTTTGTGGATTGGCCAACACATCGCATCGAAATGACGTCACCGTATTGCCTCCTGCATTGTGGAATAAGAACGGAATCCCTTGACGCAGATGAGAGCGGGAGTCAGACGGTGGCTACAGCGGCAGAAAAAGATGTGGCTCTCCCCCAGGCTTATCACAGTTTTGAGGATGTATTTGATGAGGTGAAGGCGGAAGTGCTACCACCACATAGACAGTTTGACTGCCAGATCGACCTGGTGCCAGGGGCCAGCGTTCCCAGCGGCAGGCTGTATGCCCTGACGGAGCCTGAAAACGTGCATCTCCGGGGGTACCTGGATAAACTCCTCAAGCTAGGATTCATCCGCCCGTCCAAGTCTCCGGCCGCCTCGCCACTCTTCTTCATCCCGAAGGCTAATGGGGAGCTGAGAGCCTGTGTGGACTTTAGGGCATTGAATGCGATAACCATAAAAAATCGGTACCCCTTGCCTCTCATCAGTGTACTTCTGGAACAGGTCAAGAAAGCTCGTATCTACACCAAGTTGGATTTGAAAGGGGCATACCATCTGGTGCGCATGAGGGACGGAGACGAGTGGAAGACCGCCTTTAAGACCAGGTTCGGCCTTTTTGAGTACCTCGTCATGCCGTTCGGTCTGTGCAACACCCCGGCAGCCTTTCAGTACTTTTTGAATGAGGTATTCAGAGAGGAGTTGGATATCTACGTGGTCGTATATATCGACGACATCCTCATCTATTCGTCCAGTGTGGAGGAGCACGTACACCACGTCAAAGCTGTGCTCCAAAAGCTGAGGGAAAACATGCTGTTTTGTAAACTCAGCAAGTGTGACTTCCACGTCACATCCGTGGAATTCCTCGGAGTGATGCTGAGTCCAGAGGGACAGGAGATGGCAGAACGAAAGATCAAGGCGGTGAAAGAATGGCCGGTGCCCCAAAGCGTGAAGGACGTCCAAAGTTTCATTGGCTTCGCCAACTTTTACAGGCGGTTTATAGATGGATTTTCAGGAGTGGTGGCCCCAATCACACAGCTACTGAGGAAGTCCAAGGAGTTTGTCTGGTCCCCTGAAGCGAACAAAGCCTTTGAGGCCCTGAAAAGCGCCTTTGGTAAGGCGCCGGTGTTGGCTCACCCCGATCCGGATCTCCCCTACGTGGTGGAAGCGGACGCGTCGGATGTGGCGCTGGGGGCTATCTTGTCCCAACGCAACCACGACACAGGGGTGCTTCATCCCGTTGCGTACATGTCCCGCAAACTCAACGACGCCGAACGCAACTACCATATTGCGGAGAAGGAGCTTCTCGCAATCAAGGACGCCTTCACCGAATGGAGGCATTGGTTGATGGGGGCAAGACATGTGGTATCGGTGTACACGGACCATCGGAACCTACAGTTCATGACGGCCACTAGACACCTTTCTCCCAGGCAGCTGCGGTGGATGATCTTCTTTGCGGGGTTCAACTTCCGCATCACATATCGGCCGGGGACGGAAAAGCGGAAGGCGGACGCCCTGTCCCGTCAATCTGCAGTTAAGGAACCATTGCCTGCAACCGAGCGTTCCATCATTTCCCCGAGGATGGTATTGGGGGTTATCCAACCGGATACTTTCCTGAGGGGAATAAAAAGAGGGATCAGGTCATTCGCATGGCGGAGGTGGCTCCTCAGTCACAGAGAATGGCAGCTGAAGGACGGGATACCCCTGAAGGGCAGGTGCCTATTGATACCCACGCCTAGGCTAAGGAAACAAGCATTCATCTGGTGCCATGACTCTCCATGCGCAGGTCATTTGGGCTTTGAAAAAACGGTGGCTAGCATGGGACGGCATTTCTGGTGGCCAACCATGAGAGTGGATGTCAGGAGGTGGGGACAGGAGTGTCCTACGTGTGCTACCATGAAGGCCGACCATGGCCGAACCCAAGGGCTCTTACATCCACTTCCGACCCCGGATAGACCATGGGATAGCATATCACTGGACTTCGTGGTGGGCCTACCGGTAGACCAGGGGATGACGGCAATACTGGTGGTGGTGGATTACTTGACGAAAATGGGGCACTTCATCCCCTGCAAGAGAGTCCCTACGGCCGGGGAATTGGCGTCACTACTCCTAAAGAATGTGGTACGACTGCATGGATTACCTGGGGTGATCGTGTCGGACCGGGGGTCGCAGTTTACTGCGCAATTCTGGAAGACTTGGTGCACTGCGCTGCATGTTAAGACCGCCCTGTCCACCAGCTACCACCCTCAAACGGACGGCCAAACCGAGCGCCTGAACCAAACGCTCAAACAGTATCTGCGATGTTTTGTGGACCAGGGCAGGGAAGAATGGGTCGACTTGCTATGGGTTGCAGAGATAGCCTATAACAACGCCACTCACAGCTCCACACAGTCATCTCCGTTCTATAGCAACTATGGCCAACATCCCAGGTTCTTGCCATTTCTACATCCGTTCAGAGAGGACAGGATTCCCGCCACAGCGGACAGGGTGGCACACATAAAAGACACGTTGATGCGCTCAAGGGCTGTCCTAATAGAGGCCAAGAGAAGATACAAGGCTGCGGCAGATAGGAAGAGAAGGCCCGGGCCACTGTACCGCACTGGAGACTACGTCTGGATATCCACAAGAAACATGAGGTTTCGAAAGAACAGTGTGTTCCATCCCAAGTACATGGGCCCCTATCGAATTACCAAGTGTATGGGTCCCGTGAACGTGAAGGTGTGCTTGCCCCAGTCATTGCGGATACACCCTGTCTTTCATGTATCATTGCTCAAACCAGCACCCTCCAAGCCGTCTGGGACACCTAGGCCGGTATGCGTGGAGTCGGAGGTGGAGTATGAAGTGTCGGGCATACGGGCGTCCAAATGGCGCAGGGGGAAGCTGTGGTACCTGGTTGCGTGGAAAGGCTATGGCCCGGAGGAGCATTCATGGGAACCGGCTGAAGGGGTTCATGCTCCGCGCTTGGTCTCCTTGTTCCATCGGCGTTTTCCTGCCAGCGCTGGACCCGTGGGGAGCCGCTGGGAGGGAGGATGTACTGTCAAGAATTCCTGTCATACGAGGGGAGGAAAACGGTAACCAGCGAAAACGGACTACATCTCCCAGGATGCTTAGCGGTTGAGAGGTTATGTAAACAGGAGAGCTGTTACATAACTCAAGGGAAACACGCCCTTATGTAAACAGGAGAGCTGTTACATAACTCAAGGGAAACACGCCCTTATGTAAACAGGAGAGCTGTTACATAACTCAAGGGAAACACGCCCTTATGTAAACAGGAGAGCTGTTACATAACTCAAGGAAAACACGCCCTATAAAGGGAGGAACCGGGAGGTACAAGGCTGTCGGATATTGTGTTTACACCGACGTACCTGCTTCGTGAAGAGCAGTGTTCCGGAGTGGTGCTCCAGTAAGGCAAGAACGGAGGTAGGTCGAGTCGTTACTCCCTGGGCCGTGTCTTGCCCCATCGTCACCTGTGAAGGACCCGGAAGCTCTACCTGTCAACCATTGAGCTTCGCTTTTTGACTCGGCTGAGTCCAAGCGCAGTGGCGCTTTTGCTGGTTGGAGTCGTAACTCCCAGCCCGACCAGAGACACAGGGACTGCCAGCTGTAACGCACACCAGGAGGTGTTTGCCGCGTTACAGACTCGGAAGTCCACAGGATCGATCGAGCGGCTGCTCTCGGTTCAGTCTTCTTGCTTGTGATTGGGGAATCGGTGACGCATCACCAGGAGGTGACTCCGCGTCCCGATGCAGTCTGAGGAAGAGGTTGAGCGGCTGCTCCCTTCAGGTAGAGACCCCGGCTGGGTGTTTCCCTGACTCCTCGATTCTCCCCAACACTCTTCGTGCCCCTCACAGCCTACCGATTGGCATTGTCGGCCATTTCATTTCTGCCCTCTGTTGGCATACGCCGGGATCGGCGTATATGCAGAGGACGGTTAGGACCATCCGTGCTGTGGGCTGGTAACGTACTTAGCCTGGAGGATTCCAGTGACTATAACTTTTGTTTGTTCTTTGTATTTTATTTGCCTTCATTAAAA
Source organism: Triturus cristatus (assembly GCF_964204655.1). NCBI lineage: Eukaryota > Metazoa > Chordata > Amphibia > Caudata > Salamandridae > Triturus > Triturus cristatus. The sequence continues at coordinate 347,232,712 of NC_140594.1, read as the reverse complement.
GAACTAACCCTTCACAAGTGGTTGCGTCCTCATTGTCGTGTCTGTTAAACGATCCTGAGACGTTCAGGGCGTTACACAGTCCAGCCCGAAATGCCAAGCCAGGTCCTCTCTGGACCGGAAACAAGCCTCATAGGACTGGTTTCGGGGTTTCACCCCTCTTCAGCCAGGATAGCTTGATTCCAGTGGCACAGTGAGTCCAGGACCCACGTCTGGGCATACCTGGCGCACTTAGGGCGATAAAGCAAAAGACACACAATTGATGGACGGAATGCAGAACAAATCAAAACATTCACCCCCAGTCAAGAGGTCTGGGTTAAATCCATAATTCTTTTACTCACCATGCCACCCCAGTTTAGACCTGGCCATATGCAAACCAGTCTTGACCCTGTGCCTCATTGGAACAGTCCAGCCCGAAATGCCAAGCCAGGTCCTCTCTGAACCGGAAACAAGCCTCATAGGACTGGTTTCGGGGTTTCAACCCTCTTCAGCCAGGATAGCTTGATTCCAGTGGCACAGTGAGTCCAGGACCCACGTCTGGGCATACCTGGCGCACTTAGGGCGATAAAGCAAAAGACACACAATTGATGGACGGAATGCAGAACAAATCAAAACATTCACCCCCAGTCAAGAAATCTGGGTTAAATCCATCATACTTTTGCTCACCATGCCACCCCAGTTTAGACCTGCCCATATGCAAATCAGTCTTGAACCTGTGCCTCATGGGAACAGTCCAGCCCGAACTGCCAAGGCAGGTCCTCTCTGGACCAGAAACAAGCATCCTAGGACCGGTTTCGGGGTTTCACCCCTCTTCAGCCAGGATAGCTTGATTCCAGTGGCACAGTGAGCCCAGGACCCACGTCTGGGCATACCTGGCGCACTTAGGGCGATAAAGTAAAAGACACACAATTGATGGACGGAATGAAGAACAAATCAAAACAATCACCCCCAGTCAAGAGATCTGGGTTAAATCCATCATTCTTTTGCTCACCATGCCACCCCAGTTTAGACCTGGCCATATGCAAATCAGTCTTGACCCTGTGCCTCATGGGAACAGTCCAGCCCGAACTGCCAAGCCAGGTCCTCTCTGGACCGGAAACAAGCATCCTAGGACCGGTTTAGGGGTATCACCCCTCTTCAGCTAGGATAGCTTGATTCCAGTGGCACAGTGAGCCCAGGACCCACGTCTGGGCATACCTGGCGCACTTAGGACTATAAAGCAAAAGACACACAATTGATGGACGGAATGCAGAACAAATCAAAACATTCACCCCCAGTCAAGAGATCTGGGTTAAATCCATCATTCTTTTGCTCACCATTCCACCCCAGTTTAGACCTGGCCATATGCAAATATCAGTCTTGACCCCGTGCTTCATGGGAACAGTCCAGCCCGAACTGCCAAGCCAGGTCCTCTCTGGACCGGAAACATGCATCCTAGGACCGGTTTCGGGGTTTCACCCCTCTTCAGCCAGAATAGCTTGATTCCAGTGGCACTGGATTCAAGCTAGCCTGGCTGAAGAAGGGTGACATACCCTGAAACCGGTCCCAGGATGCTTTTTTCCGGTCCAGGGAGGACCTGGCTTGGCAGTTCGGGTTGGACTGTTCCCATGGGGCACAGGGTCAAGACTGATTTGCATATGGCTGGGTCCAAACTGGGGTGGCATAGTGGGCAAAAGAATGATGGATTTAACCCAGATCTTTTGACTGGGGGAAAATGCTTGCATTGTCAGCATTCCGTCCATCAATTGTTTGCTGTAACACTTTTGGCCCTAAGTGGGATGGGTATGCCCAGACGTGGGTCCCTTGCTCACTGTGCCACTGGATTCAAGCTAGCCTGACTGAAGAAGGGTGACATACCCTGAAACCGGTCCAAGGATGCTTTTTTTCCGGTCCAGGGAGGACCTGGCCTGGCAGTTCGGTCTGGACTGTTCCCATGGGGCACAGGGTCAAGACTGATTTGCATATGGCTGGGTCCAAACTGGGGTGGCATAGTGGGCAAAAGAATGATGGATTTAACCCAGATCTTTTGACTGGGGGAGAATGTTTGCATTGTCAGCATTCCGTCCATCATTTGTTAGCTGTAACATTAACAGATAGAAGCCAGTAGTTGAGCCGGGTCCACACCCTGTGGGGGGAGAAGTAGAAGGTGTAATTGGAAATGTTGGGATGGCAGTGCCTTCAAATGTTATTAAGGTCATAAGTTTTAATGGTGTGGTGTAGGTCTGTCCTGGTCCTGGGATTCCCACTAGGTTGGGCACTGGTAGAGTCAGCTGTGGGATTCAAAACCAGATTGAAGTCACCCCCCAGTTCTGCCTCCCTTCGACCTAGGGGCATAAATGTTTATCAGTAGTGCCTGTCTGCCCGTCAGGGTGCCAGAGATTAAAATGTAGTGGCCGCAAAAGTGGTGGGTGAAGGGGACACTCTTATGTATCAGGATGCAAACCCCCCTGGAGTATGTGCTATAGCTAGAGAAGAACCGATGAGTACCCCATGTGGTTGCAAACACATGGGAGGCCCGGGGCGGGAGGTGGGACACACTATTTTGATTCCATGATGGGAAGGGTAGAAAAGGACTTGCTTGCCCTTTCATGTGTTATTAATTCCCAGATTGTCCAGGAGATAAGGGGAACATTCATCATATCCTTTGGGACAGTCAAATATAAAAGGGGGAGCCATGAAGCTACGCATTGTCGTGGGTACTCATGTTGCAATGTAGAAAAAACACAATAGAAACAAACTAAAGCAATTCATTCCCAATCCTCCACCCACACCAGACGGGAAACTATCCAGCGAATCCCTATCACAAAAAAACACAAAACAAAACAGTCCCATATGTAACAAGTTGGTATATAGCGTGGGGAAGAGGCTACATCACAGAAGATGCACTTCAGATACTAATGAGTTTCAGCAGCGATAGATACGAGTCGCCCAGTAATGGGCAGCGAGGGCTCTCGCTAACTTCCTGAAGGAGAACACACATCGCTGCACGTTTAACAAAGTCAAGAAGATTGCAGCATGGGAAGGTCACGGGAGGTTGTGCTGTCCGGGGTAGCACGCCTGGAGCCTGAGGAGCCCGCAGTGCAACATTTGTAGAAATCCATATATTTGGCTGGAGTGTCAAAGAATGGAGTTTTCCAATCAACCTCGACAGAGATGTGCTGGGTAGATGTAACGCCCTGAACGTCTCAGGATCGTTTAACAGACACGATAATGAGAACGCAACCACTTGTGAAGGTTTAGTTATTTTAATGAAGGCAAAAATAATACAAGGAATAAACAAAGGTTATAGTCACTGGAATCCTCCAGGCTAAGTACGTTACCAGCCCACAGCACGGATGGTCCTAACCGTCCTCTGCATATACGCCGATCCCGGCGTATGCCAACAGAGGGCAGAAATGAAATGGCCGACAATGACAATCGGTAGGCTGTGAGGGGCACGAAGAGTGTTGGGGAGAATCGAGGAGTCAGGGAAACACCCAGCCGGGGTCTCTACCTGAAGGGAGCAGCCGCTCAACCTCTTCCTCAGACTGCACCGGGACGCGGAGTCACCTCCTGGTGATGCGTCACCGATACCCCAATCACAAGCAAAGAAGACTGAACCGAGAGCAGCCGCTCGATCGATCCTGTGGACTTCCGAGTCTGTAACGCGGCAAACACCTCCTGGTGTGCGTTACAGCTGGCAGTCCCTGTATCTCTGGTCGGGCTGGGAGTTACGACTCCAACCAGCAAAAGCGCCACTGCGCTTTGACTCAGCCGAGTCAAAAAGCGAAGCTCAATGGTTATCCGGTAGAGCTTCCGGGTCCTTCACAGGTGACGATGGGGCAAGACACGGCCCAGGGAGTAACGACTCGACCTACCTCCGTTCTTGCCTTACTGGAGCACCACTCCGGAACACTGCTCTTCACTAAGCAGGTACGTCGGTGTAAACACAATATCCGACAGCGTTGTACCTCCCGGTTCCTCCCTTTATAGGGCGTGTTTTCCTTGAGTTATGTAACAGCTCTCCTGTTTACATAAGGGCGTGTTTTCCTTGAGTTATGTAACAGCTCTCCTGTTTACATAAGGGCGTGTTTTCCTTGAGTTATGTAACAGCTCTCCTGTTTACATAACCTCTCAACCGCTAAGCATCCTGGGAGATGTAGACCGTTTTCGCTGGTTACCGTTTTCCTCCCCTCGCATGACAGGAATTCTTGACAGTACATCCTCCCTCTCAGCGGCTCCCCACGGGTCCAGCGCTGGCAGGAAAACGCCGATGGAACAAGGAGACCAAGCGCGGAGCATGAACCCCTTCAGCCGGTTCCCATGACTGCTCCTCCGGGCCATAGCCTTTCCACGCAACCAGGTACCACAGCTTCCCCCTGCGCCATTTGGACGCCCGTATGCCCGACACTTCATACTCCACCTCCGACTCCACGCATACCGGCCTAGGTGTCCCAGACGGCTTGGAGGGTGCTGGTTTGAGCAATGATACATGAAAGACAGGGTGTATCCGCAATGACTGGGGCAAGCACACCTTCACGTTCACGGGACCCATACACTTGGCAATTCGATAGGGGCCCATGTACTTGGGATGGAACACACTGTTCTTTCGAAACCTCATGTTTCTTGTGGATATCCAGACGTAATCTCCAGTGCGGTACAGTGGCCCGGGCCTTCTCTTCCTGTCTGCCGCAGCCTTGTATCTTCTCTTGGCCTCTATTAGGACAGCCCTTGAGCGCATCAACGTGTCTTTTATGTGTGCCACCCTGTCCGCTGTGGCGGGAATCCTGTCCTCTCTGAACGGATGTAGAAATGGCAAGAACCTGGGATGTTGGCCATAGTTGCTATAGAACGGAGATGACTGTGTGGAGCTGTGAGTGGCGTTGTTATAGGCTATCTCTGCAACCCATAGCAAGTCGACCCATTCTTCCCTGCCCTGGTCCACAAAACATCGCAGATACTGTTTGAGCGTTTGGTTCAGGCGCTCGGTTTGGCCGTCCGTTTGAGGGTGGTAGCTGGTGGACAGGGCGGTCTTAACATGCAGCGCAGTGCACCAAGTCTTCCAGAATTGCGCAGTAAACTGCGACCCCCGGTCCGACACGATCACCCCAGGTAATCCATGCAGTCGTACCACATTCTTTAGGAGTAGTGACGCCAATTCCCCTGCCGTAGGGACTCTCTTGCAGGGGATGAAGTGCCCCATTTTCGTCAAGTAATCCACCACCACCAGTATTGCCGTCATCCCCTGGTCTACCGGTAGGCCCACCACGAAGTCCAGTGATATGCTATCCCATGGTCTATCCGGGGTCGGAAGTGGATGTAAGAGCCCTTGGGTTCGGCCATGGTCGGCCTTCATGGTAGCACACGTAGGACACTCCTGTCCCCACCTCCTGACATCCACTCTCATGGTTGGCCACCAGAAATGCCGTCCCATGCTAGCCACCGTTTTTTCAAAGCCCAAATGACCTGCGCATGGAGAGTCATGGCACCAGATGAATGCTTGTTTCCTTAGCCTAGGCGTGGGTATCAATAGGCACCTGCCCTTCAGGGGTATCCCGTCCTTCAGCTGCCATTCTCTGTGACTGAGGAGCCACCTCCGCCATGCGAATGACCTGATCCCTCTCTTTATTCCCCTCAGGAAAGTATCCGGTTGGATAACCCCCAATACCATCCTCGGGGAAATGATGGAATGCTCGGTCGCAGGCAATGGTTCCTTAACTGCAGATTGACGGGACAGGGTGTCCGCCTTCCGGTTTTCCGTCCCCGGCCGATATGTGATGCGGAAGTTGAACCCCGCAAAGAAGATCATCCACCGCAGCTGTCTGGGAGAAAGGTGTCTTTTGGCCGTCATAAACTGTAGGTTCCGATGGTCCGTGTACACCGATACCACATGTCTTGCCCCCATCAACCAATGCCTCCATTCGGTGAAGGCGTCCTTGATTGCGAGAAGCTCCTTCTCCGCAATATGGTAGTTGCGTTCGGCGTCGTTGAGTTTGCGGGACATGTACGCAACGGGATGAAGCACCCCTGTGTCGTGGTTGCGTTGGGACAAGATAGCCCCCAGCGCCACATCCGATGCGTCCGCTTCCACCACGTAGGGGAGATCCGGATCGGGGTGAGCCAACACCGGCGCCTTACCAAAGGCGCTTTTCAGGGCCTCAAAGGCTTTGTTCGCTTCAGGGGACCAGACAAACTCCTTGGACTTCCTCAGTAGCTGTGTGATTGGGGCCACCAATCCTGAAAATCCATCTATAAACCGCCTGTAAAAGTTGGTGAAGCCAATGAAACTTTGGACGTCCTTCACGCTTTGGGGCACCGGCCATTCTTTCACCGCCTTGATCTTTCGTTCTGCCATCTCCTGTCCCTCTGGACTCAGCATCACTCCGAGGAATTCCACGGATGTGACGTGGAAGTCACACTTGCTGAGTTTACAAAACAGCATGTTTTCCCTCAGCTTTTGGAGCACAGCTTTGACGTGGTGTACGTGCTCCTCCACACTGGACGAATAGATGAGGATGTCGTCGATATATACGACCACGTAGATATCCAACTCCTCTCTGAATACCTCATTCAAAAAGTACTGAAAGGCTGCCGGGGCGTTGCACAGACCGAACGGCATGACGAGGTACTCAAAAAGGCCGAACCTGGTCTTAAAGGCGGTCTTCCACTCGTCTCCGTCCCTCATGCGCACCAGATGGTATGCCCCTTTCAAATCCAACTTGGTGTAGATACGAGCTTTCTTGACCTGTTCCAGAAGTACACTGATGAGAGGCAAGGGGTACCGATTCTTTACGGTTATCGCATTCAATGCCCTAAAGTCCACACAGGCTCTCAGCTCCCCATTAGCCTTCGGGATGAAGAAGAGTGGCGAGGCGGCCGGAGACTTGGACGGGCGGATGAATCCTAGCTTGAGGAGTTTATCCAGGTACCCCCGGAGATGCACGTTTTCAGGCTCCGTCAGGGCATACAGCCTGCCGCTGGGAACGCTGGCCCCTGGCACCAGGTCGATCTGGCAGTCAAACTGTCTATGTGGTGGTAGCACTTCCGCCTTCACCTCATCAAATACATCCTCAAAACTGTGATTAGCCTGGGGGAGAGCCACATCTTTTTCTGCCGCTGTAGCCACCGTCTGACTCCCGCTCTCATCTGCGACAAGGGATTCCGTTCTTATTCCACAATGCAGGATGCAATACGGTGACGTCAGTTCGATGCGATGTGTTGGCCAATCCACAGAGGGATTGTGTTTCTGTAGCCACGGCAATCCCAATATGACGCCATATTGGGGCACTCGGATGATGTTAAAATCGATTTGTTCCAAATGGTTCCTCCCACATCTCATCGGAAGGACCCCCGTGTGCTGCCCGATGGGCCCCGTCACCAATCGCCTTCCGTCTACAGCATAGACGTCTTCGGGTACAGCTTTGGGAAGAAGCACTAGCCCTAGCCTGCATGCCTCGTTGTGGTCCATAAACATGCCAGTGGCCCCTGAATCCACCATGGCCACAACGGGTATCCACTGGTCATGCACTCCCACGTGCACCGTGAGAAACAGGTGTCGTTGTCCCTTAGTGACCGAGTTGGAAAGTGAAGGGATGGATGAGTGACTCCGAGATGCCCCTTCTTTGGTCTGGGAGTCCTCTAGTTTTCCGCCGGTACGTCCACCACGGCTGTTACCGACCGGTTGGCCCGATAACGTGACGTCTTCGGTTTGGCAGGGCATTCACGTACGTAGTGGCCTTTTTTGCCACAATATAGGCACAATCCTTGTTTACGGCGTGTCTCTTTCTCCGTGGCTGTGAGGCTCGCTCATATTGCGCCGATGTCCATGGGTTCTCCCTTGGATGCGGTGGAAGTTTCAGGACTTCCCACTGTCACATAGGATGGAAGGGATTTTCCTTTTCTCCCATGATCCCCCTTTCTTTCACTTAGCCTATGTTCCAGCCGTAGTACCAGGTTGATAAGGCCCTCACATGTCTTGGGTTGTGGGTCAATATGAGCCACGGCGTCCTTGAGCTCATCGCACAGCCCGTGATGGAAGAGCGCCGTCTGTTTAGCAACAGGCCACTTGGTTTCCGCAACCAGCCTTCGGAACGCGTTGAGATACTGCACCAGGTCGTTGGATCCCTGTCTCAACTCAAGCATTTCACGGTCCGCCGTGTACGAGTCAGCCCTTCTGTCGAAGACTTTCAGGAATTCCTCGCGAAAAGCACCCCAATCACATAAGATGGGGTCGTCCCTGCTCACCAGAGGTACGGCCCATTGTGCCGCGTTTCCAGCCAAATAGGATATAAGGAAAGCCACACGAGCCTGACTCGTGGGGAACGCCCTTGGTTTGCACGATAAATGTAGCGCCACTTGTGTGAGGAATACCTGCACTGTGTTAGGATCCCCACTGTACCTCTCTGGTGTTGCCAAGGGGACGGCTACCGGCATTTCCACTACTACCGCAGGGGTCTGGTTCGTGAGGGAGGTGCTGGGCGTGAGCGGGTCCAATTGGATAGCATCTAGTCTGGCTTTTACATCGGCTGTTTCTTGCCTGGAGGCAGCCAATTCAATTTGCACGGTCGCTAAAGCAGCCAGCACATCATCAAGTGTTGCCATGTCTGTTATCGACCGGGAGACAGTTAGTGTTATTAAGGTCGGATATTTTGTAACGCCCTGAACGTCTCAGGATCGTTTAACAGACACGATAATGAGAACGCAACCACTTGTGAAGGTTTAGTTATTTTAATGAAGGCAAAAATAATACAAGGAATAAACAAAGGTTATAGTCACTGGAATCCTCCAGGCTAAGTACGTTACCAGCCCACAGCACGGATGGTCCTAACCGTCCTCTGCATATACGCCGATCCCGGCGTATGCCAACAGAGGGCAGAAATGAAATGGCCGACAATGCCAATCGGTAGGCTGTGAGGGGCACGAAGAGTGTTGGGGAGAATCGAGGAGTCAGGGAAACACCCAGCCGGGGTCTCTACCTGAAGGGAGCAGCCGCTCAACCTCTTCCTCAGACTGCACCGGGACGCGGAGTCACCTCCTGGTGATGCGTCACCGATACCCCAATCACAAGCAAAGAAGACTGAACCGAGAGCAGCCGCTCGATCGATCCTGTGGACTTCCGAGTCTGTAACGCGGCAAACACCTCCTGGTGTGCGTTACAGCTGGCAGTCCCTGTATCTCTGGTCGGGCTGGGAGTTACGACTCCAACCAGCAAAAGCGCCACTGCGCTTTGACTCAGCCGAGTCAAAAAGCGAAGCTCAATGGTTATCCGGTAGAGCTTCCGGGTCCTTCACAGGTGACGATGGGGCAAGACACGGCCCAGGGAGTAACGACTCGACCTACCTCCGTTCTTGCCTTACTGGAGCACCACTCCGGAACACTGCTCTTCACTAAGCAGGTACGTCGGTGTAAACACAATATCCGACAGCGTTGTACCTCCCGGTTCCTCCCTTTATAGGGCGTGTTTTCCTTGAGTTATGTAACAGCTCTCCTGTTTACATAAGGGCGTGTTTTCCTTGAGTTATGTAACAGCTCTCCTGTTTACATAAGGGCGTGTTTTCCTTGAGTTATGTAACAGCTCTCCTGTTTACATAACCTCTCAACCGCTAAGCATCCTGGGAGATGTAGTCCGTTTTCGCTGGTTACCGTTTTCCTCCCCTCGCATGACAGGAATTCTTGACAGTAGAGCAGAGCATACTTAAACTCCAATTTATGCAGTGACTGCTTGGCATCAGTATACTTACATCTCTCTTCTTGGACGGTGAGTGTGAAGCCCGGAAAGAACAGAAGTGGCGACCCTTGATATTAGAGAGTCTCTCTCTCACAAGCCACTCGGAGCCCCATCTCCGTGTCTTTGTAGTGAAGTAAGTGTGCCAGGAGTGGTCGTGGCGGGGCTCCTACCGGAGTGCGTGGGCCAAGGGAACGGGGCATGTGTTCCACTGCAAATGTGGACGTAAAGCTGGTGTGATCAATGATTTTGATGAGTATGTTTCCCATGAAGGCATCAGGGTGCCTCATGTTTGCTGTCTCTGCCACTCCAAGTATGCAAATATTGTTTCAACAGGAATGTGCCTCAAGGTCCTCATTTTTAATAGCCTCTGTCTTAAGGATGAGCTCCATCTTTTCCAGGTGCTTCGTCGTGGACGCAGCACTATTCTCCAGACCAGTGATCCGCTCCTTAGCATAGTCCGGCCTAGTATTCTAGCGCTCCAAGCACTCACCCATACTGTCGAGGCAACTGGCAAAGGCATAAAGCCACGTGTCAATAGAGCGAAAGCCAGACCTGATTTCCGTCATGATGGCTGCAATGTCTCTCATGCCTCCGGGGTCCATTGACTTGTCTGGGGGCTCGTTGGTGTCAGACTGTGATCCCCTGCAGCCTATGGGCTTGGTGTGCTCAAAAAGGAACTTACGCTGTTTTGGGTCTCCTTTACCCATCATTGGAAGGGGCGAAAGTGCACAGAGGGGGGACCCAGTGCCTAGAGCAATGTGCACACGCGATCATGACAGCGAGTTGTGCGGGTCCCCAGTACCACTATAGATGCCCGCTGTTTGGCAAGGTTCCAGGCAGAGAGCGCCAAGATGATGTATGTAGTTGCTGCTGGGAGTGGGAGCCAAAGCACTGGTAGTATGGGGAATTTGGCATGAGCTCTGGTTTACCACCACGGGGCACCAGTTGTTCCTCCTTGGCAGGTCTACTCTCCCAGGGCAGTGGCATCCACCCAGGGTAGCCAAGAGCCTCCAGTCCTAGTCACTGGATCCCAGGCCAGGGCCGGACGCACCCCCCCAGCAGCACTGGGCAGAGTCCAATGCATGTTCACAGATGGACACATGGGCATCGAGGCAACTGCAGAGAGTCAGGGGAGTTCGGGGGCAGGCTGTGGCTCTCACTGATGGTGCAGGCAGGAGTGGTGTGCTCCATTCTCAGGCAGCAGCGCAGCGACAACAGGACGGCTGCATGCGTACTTCCACTCCAGAAGGCCATAACGCACGAGCTGCCACGGGCTCAGACATATCCCCTGAGGCCGGGCCCTGGGAAGCAGTTGGTATGGCCCGTGTGGGGTACATGGCCCACACTCACCAAGAGTCCCAAAGGTACAGCTGTGGACCCCCAGCATGGTGCAGGTCACAGGCGTGGAAGGAAGACCCGGTGGTAGGGGCCACAAGCGCCAGGTGACATCAGATTGGACACGCACCCAAGGACCTCTTTTAGAATAGTAATCTATCAGCAATGCATCTTTTTGGGCAAAGTTGTCCTTTACAAAATCATAATCCTGCCCAAATTCCTATACCTTCCTTAAAATGCACCCTGTTCACTCTATTCTGGGATGGGTGGGTCTCCGAGAATTGCTCTGACCATATTGTTAAAAGATGATCTATTATGGGGAGTCCGTCCTTCTGGACATGCTGAAGGGTCCTAACTGGTCATAGCGTATGAAGGATGCATTATATTATAGCAAGAACCATCTCTCTGAGATTTGATCCACCTGCCTTAGGGGAACAAAAGACTTTTTCGGGAGAATATACAGTCAGGGCTAGATGTACAACATGATTTTGCATGCGAAAAAGGGTTTGAGACGCGTTTGCGATGCAAAATCATTGTGGGCCATGTACAAACACTATTTTGCGAGTCGCAAAATATAGCGACTGGCAAAATAGTGTTTAGCAAATCGCACTTTGGAAGGTGCTTTCCAAGGGTGTCCCTTCCTAATTGCGACTCGCAGCCCTATGTGTGAATGTTTTGCGACCGCACTTGCAATTTACCGCCCTCTTCAAGAGGGTGGTAATGCAGTCGCAAATAGGAAGGGGTCCCTTTGCAAATGCTGGAGAAAATATTTTTGTAGGGGCAGGCAGTGGTCCCAGGGACCACTACCTGCGCTTAAAATATAAAACGAAAATTTTTCATTTTCTTTTCTTTTTTTTTTTTTTTTAAATGAAACATTAAAAAACTGCTTTATTTAAAAGCAGTCCCAGACATGGAGGTCTGCTGAGCCCAGCAGGGCCACCATCCCTGGGAGGGCCAGCCATTCCCAATGGGGTCGTAAATTGCGAGTGCCTCATGAATATTGATGAGGCTCGCATTTGGCGACCCCATTGGGAATCGCAATCAGTGCCTGAGACAATGTTGATTAAAGACAAGTTATCCCTTGGTTTCTAATTAAAATAATATAATTGTTTAGATAAATTCCATCCTAATTACAAGTATTGTATATACACCCTGTTTTATTTTTAATAAATATCTCTATTACAACCAACAATTAGATCATGTTATTTTATTACACACTCTTGTACAAATTTATAAACATATAAAAGTCACATCTGATATGTGACACAGTCTTTTATATAAAAATGTTTCCACATATATAAAAACAGTACATTAAAAACATTATACAAAACAAAATTATTATACAAAACAATATTGCATAAACAAAGAGAGAAAAATATCATTAGACACTAAGGTTTGTCATTGATCAAGCATATCACATGGGACAATTTCCTCACTTAGCCTGGGTACACTATATTTTACCATATACAGGACAAAGTGTTCCCATTATGCCACAGAAAAAGCGTTGACACGTTTCGATAGTTCCTCTTTAATATTCCATCTTTTTCAAGACTAACATTTCAAGTCTCTCTGTTGTTCATCATTGTTTAATCACTACAATTGTCCTGCGTTATTGAGCCTCTAACTCCTGTTAATATTAGGCACTGGTATAAACATAAAGCAGTCTTTCTTATAATCTGCAGTAATCTCTTGCAGCTTTGAACAGCCTCTTAAAACGATCCCAACTGCAGGCTAGTTCTTGCGGGGTATCTTGATTTTTAGTACATTGGTCAAGCATATCACATGGGACAATTTCCTCACTTAGCCTGGGTACACTATATTTTACCATATACAGGACAAAGTGTTCCCATAGATTATGCCACAGAAAAAGCGTTGACGCGTTTCGATGGTTTCTCTTTAATATTCCATCTTTTTCAAGACTAACATTTCAAGTCTCTCTGTTGTTCATCATTGTTTAATCACTACAATTGTCCTGCGTTATTGAGCCTCTAACTCCTGTTAATATTAGGCACTGGTATAAACATAAAGCAGTCTTTCTTATAATCTGCAGTAATCTCTTGCAGCTTTGAACGGCCTCTTAAAACGATCCCAACTGCAGGCTAGTTCTTGCGGGGTATCTTGATTTTTAGTATATTCCAAAATCCTATTAATATAGCACTTATTGGCTTTAATATGCCTGAACTTGATAACCGTGGAAAGAATTTATTCACTATCCCCAGTGGATCGTCACCTCAGTTACGAGGGGCTAAACATTTCCTTGCCTCCTCATACTTTTGCCTCGATATACTTAAGACTCGTGCAGAGTAATGGAATCATACGCGCGTTCTCTTCTGTCCGTTGGGTGACAGTGTTGTACATTTGAAATTGCGACTCGCTACTTGCGACTCGCAATCAAGTGCAATTTGTGCGTGGCAATTTCAAATGGTCGCACATCTGGCCCTTACTCCCTTATCACATTATATCAGTGATGAGAGTAATGCAGCAGGCCACTATTAAACTTGGATGGTAAAAAAAGGTGCTGAAAAAAACACATGCTTCCATAGTGAGGAGGCAGATTGGTAGAAGTGAAAGGCCTGCAAGGGTTTAAAAAGTGAAACTTGATTTGCACACCTGTTGCATGTGATGCCTGGGGAAAACATGAGTTAGAATGCTTTGAACCGTTCCACCTTGAATTTGAATTTGCTGAAACTGAAGTGTTTAGATATCTACAGCGAAGATATGCAGTGCCTAAACATATTGTGAAGAATAATCAAATCAGGGTTGTTCTGCTGGCGGAATGCCTGGCCAAAAAGGAAAGTCTGTTGTTATATGGAAGTTAAATTAGCAATTACCTACAAACCTCTAATGTGCTGAAAGCCTATTTGAAGAGAGACTTTGACGTGCTGGATAATACGGAAAGAGAGGGAGCTCCACAGAACCTCAGAGAATTGGGAATTAAGACTATGTTCAGGCTAGTGCAACATAAAAGATTGCATAGGACTTCTTTACATGACTTTATCTTAAGAAGAATGTGAAGTCTAGAACTGATGTGGGTAACAGAGCTAGGGAAAGGTTTGGGATTTCTTTCATATATCTGACTGTGCCCCAGGATAAAACATTTTCTGTCCTCCTAATTTGGGACAGACACCACCCAAGTACAGTAAACATTTTTGTGATATACCTTTGGTTGTTGTCTGCTGAGATATTGCCAGGCTATGGATGTAGTGATTCTGACACGAGATAGTTGGCACACTAACGTGGGTTGGTGTATGGTTGCGAAAACAGCCCACATAAAGGAGGTGGATGCCACAAAAATATTCATTAAATTTGGGAAATCTATAAGAGTTGTCACAATCACATATAGAAGACTTGATAGTGCAAGGTAATGGTAGTTGTCGAGATCCCACTGGTTCCGCTCCTCAGGATGACGCTGAAGCTTAAAGGGGTCCACCTCCCATCTGCCCCTAGTCCGGCGGATGTGTAATACACTCGGACGAAAGGGGTAGGTGAGCGAGGGAAGGACGGAAAGGGACGGCTGGGCGGGAGACCTGTGAATAGACAAACACACAATGAGTGATGGCTCCCGGACCCTTTCCCCAGGCTCCCCCTTGTGTGTAGCTCTCTTACCGGTCGTCTCTTTTCGTCTAACTGTGGGGAAACGAGAAGGGTAGTCTTCTCCTCTTTTCTGACCGCACGACGTTCTCCAGCACCGTTACTTCACGGAACTGAAAGAACCTCGCTGTGGCGATCCGAGTCGCGGAAATTGGTTGTGTCAAGAGTCTGCGCTGCTACTCTAGGCTCAGCAAGGTCTCGAGCCGAGGAGCGCGATACTGTGGGAAAGCTGGGGCCCGGAAATCCTTGGGCGCTGCCTGTGGCGTTTCGCTGCTACTCAATGCTCCGGGAGGAGCCGGGAGCAGAGGAGCGAAACCCCCAGGTGGAGATGCCCGGAAATCCGTGGGCGCTGCCTGTGGCGTTGCGTTGCTACTCAATGCTCCAGGAGGAGCCGGGAGCAGAGGAGCGAAACCCCCAGGTGGAGATGCCCGGAAATCCGTGGGCGCTGTCTGTGGCGTTGCGCTGCTACT
Source organism: Triturus cristatus (assembly GCF_964204655.1). Lineage (NCBI taxonomy): Eukaryota > Metazoa > Chordata > Amphibia > Caudata > Salamandridae > Triturus > Triturus cristatus. The sequence continues at coordinate 347,217,613 of NC_140594.1, read as the reverse complement.
CAATGCTCCAGGAGGAGCCGGGAGCAGAGGAGCGAAACCCCCAGGTGGAGATGCCCGGAAATCCGTGGGCGTAGTCTGTCTCTTAGCGCTCTCCCTCGAAGGTTCGAGGTCGCGTCTAAGTCGAAAGGGCTATAGTCGGGCAGCTGCTGTCTCAATACTCACCGGCTGCCGAGCGAGGAACAAGTAGTAGTCGAGACGTGGTCTGGAAGTCAAGCCGCTGAGAAGAACCATCCACTCGGGTCTTCCGATACCGAAGGCTTCAGAGAATCATCGGCACTGCTTCTCCGGGATTGGCCGCTTTTCAGTGTTTCCGGCAGCGTGAACTGTCACGTGGGACGGGAACTACCGGGAGTTCTGGGGGATGTAGTTCTTGCGGTCGCCGAGTTGTTCGGCCGTAGTCCAGGGGTAGAGGAGAAGCGTCACTCAGCGCCACCTGAGCGCGGATCGTGACAGCACATCCCCCCTCACCCCTCACGGGGCGCTGAGGACAGGACCCGGTTTGCCAGGACACCGGCGATGGAAAGCCGCCACCAGGCGAGCAGCATGGACGGAGGAAGCGGGCTCCGAGGAGTTCTCCTCCGGGCCATACCCCTTCCAAGCCAGAAGATACCAAAGTCTACCACGAACAGTCTTGGAGTCCAGCACGCGTTGCACCACGTACTCGCGTTCATGGTGAACCCATACGGGAGCGGGCAGCTTACGCACTGGACTGAACGAGGGCTTAAGCAAGGAGACATGGAAGACTGGGTGAATGCGCAAATGGTTCGGGAGCTTCAGTTGCACCGATACCGGGTTGACGTGTTTCACCACGGGATAGGGACCTATGAACTTCGGATTAAAGACGCTAGGACGTTTGAATTTGATGTTTCTTGTGGATAGCCATACCCTATCCCCTTTATGGTACACAGGATCGGGTCTGCGACGTTTGTCTGCATGAAGTTTGTATCGGGCCTTGGCCAGTCGCAGGTTCTCACGGGCCTTGGTGAGGGTTAGGCGAATCGCCGAAAGCCTTTCCTGTACCTCTGGAACGCTGAGATTCGTGTGAGGGAGTTTAAATGGGGTGAATCGAGGATGGTACCCTGAGGAAAGAAAGAAAGGGGTGTGTTGTGTGGATGTATGGACAGAGTCGTTGTAGGCGACCTCGGCAACCCACAACCAGTCCACCCAGGCATTTGATGCCTTGTCCACATAACACCGGAGGAACTGTTTCAGGGTTTGGTTAAGTCTCTCGGTCTGCCCGTCGGTCTGGGGATGGAAACTGGTGGACAAGGATGACTGAATGCCCAGTTCGGCACACCAGACCTTCCAAAACCGCGCCGTAAACTGGGACCCTCTGTCTGAAACAATGCTGCTGGGGAGGCCATGGAGTCGCACCACGTTCACCAACAGGAGCTTTGCCAATGCCCCTGCCGTGGGTACCTGCTTACACGGTAGAAAGTGTCCCATTTTGGTAAGGTAGTCGATCACCACCACGATAGTGGTACAGTTTTGGTCTTTGGGCAATCCAACGATGAAGTCCACCGAGATTCTGTCCCATGGTGTCTGGGGTGTAGGAAGGGGACGTAGGAGGCCTTGTGGTTTACGATGGTCTGATTTCATTTGGGAACAGATGTCACAGCGTTTTACCCATAGTAACACATCTGGTCTCACTGACGGCCACCAGAATTGTCTTAATACCTTCTCCAGGGTTTTCGTTCCTCCCGTATGCCCTGCACAGGGTAGTTCATGGCACCAATGGAAAACGAGCTTCTGCAGAGGAAGCGTGGGGATTAGCATCCTGGAGCCACACATGGGGACGCCATGTCGTAGATTCCATTCCTTGTGTCCTTTTAACCAAGATCTCCAAGCGAATGTGGCGAGTCCGCGCTTCACTGCCCTCAGAAAGGTGTCTGTTGTCACCCCTCCTACCACTTGACTTGGGGACAGGATAGCCCTTTTTGGTTCCGCTGTCGGCATGTTGGTCGTACCTTGCCGGGAAAGGGCATCGGCTTTTTGGTTTTGTGAGCCAGGCTGGTATGTGACTATAAAGTGGTATTCTGCGAAGAACAACATCCATCTACGTTGCCGGGGAGAGAGATGTCGAGCAGATCGCAGGAACTGGAGGTTTCTGTGGTCCGTGAAAACAGTGATTTGGTGCTGAGCTCCCATGAGCCAGTGTCGCCATTCCACAAACGCCTCCCGGATCGCAAGAAGTTCTTTTTCGGACACAGAGTAATTGCGTTCGGCGGGGTACAATTTCCGGGACATGTAGGCCACTGGGTGGAGGTGGCCGGTGTCTGGATGGCGTTGGGATAGGACAGCTCCCACGGCGACGTCGGACGCATCTGCCTCCACTATGAAGGGGAGCTCGGGCCGGGCGTGTCTCAGGATGGGTGCGGATGTAAAGGCCGTCTTGAGCTGTTCGAACGAGTGCTGGGCGTCGGGAGACCAGTGGAACGACACGTTCTTTCGTGTTAGTCTGGTGAGAGGTGATACCAGGTGAGAAAAGTGGTGAATGAACCGGCGGTAAAAATTCGCAAAGCCAAGGAAGCTTTGGACTTCCTTGACTGACTGGGGCTGGGGCCATTGTTCCACCGCCTGCACCTTGCGGACGGACATGACCTGTCCTGTGGGGGTTAGGTGAACTCCAAGAAACTCCACTGTCGTCACATGGAACTCGCATTTGGTGAGTTTACAAAAGAGGCGGTTGGTTTTCAATGCTTGTAGCACGAGCCTGACATGAACGATGTGCTCCTCCGGGGTGGTGGAAAATATCAGGATGTCGTCAATGTACACCACGACGAACCTATCCAGAAATTCTCGTAGGACCTCATTGAGGAAAAACTGGAAGGCCGCCGGGGCGTTACACAGTCCAAAGGGCATCACTAAGTACTCGAAGAGTCCAAACCGTGTTTTGAAGGCGGTTTTCCACTCATCGCCTTCTCTCATTCTCACCAGATGATACGCCCCTCGGAGGTCCAGCTTGGTGTAGATGTGTGCTTCGCGGACTTGCTCCAAGAGAACCGGAATCAGTGGCAAGGGGTATCTGTTCTTAATCGTCAGCGCATTGAGGGCGCGGTAGTCGATGCAACATCTCAGCTCACCACTGGTCTTCGGGATGAAGAAGAGCGGGGACGCTGCGGGCGACCGGGAGGGACGGATGAACCCCAACCGGAGGTAGGTGTCTAGATACTCCTTCAAATGGAGAGTTTCTGGCCCGGTGAGGGCGTATATCTTACCACACGGAACAACCGCGCCTGGCACTAGATCGATGCGGCAGTCATACTCTCGGTGCGGGGGTAGCTCTTCCGCCATCTGCACATTGAACACGTCTTTATAGGGTAGATACCAGGTAGGGAGCGTCACGTCCTTTTCCGCGGCAGTCGCCACATGTTGAGCAGGGGTTCGGATCGTGTTCGGGTGTGGAGTAGGGCTGATGCACCGTTGTTGGCATGAGGCGGAGTGGAACGAGATGGTGTTGGTGGACCATTCGATAGTAGGTTCGTGTTTCCGTAACCACGGCAAACCTAGGATCAGATTGCATCGGGGAGCTTGTATGATGTTAAACTGCAACCACTCGCCATGGTCCCCTCCTATGGTTATCCAGAGAAACGGGGTGACGAATCGGATGGGTCCCGACTCCAGTTCCTTCCCGTCGACCGCAAAAACGAGTTCGGGCTGTTCCTTGGGCGTTAATGGAATCCCCAGCCTTTCTGCTTCCTGTTTGTCCAGGAAACATCCGGTAGCCCCGGAGTCGATCATGGCTCTTATGGTTTGTGGTTGCTGGTTGATCACTGCTTCCAGGGAGATGAAGAAGTGATCTGGTTCTCGAGAGGTGTCGGATTCCATGGAAGGGATGGAGTGGTGGCTTGGAGGCTTCCCTTCCGGTACCTTCAAGCTCTGGAGTTTCCCGCGATTCCTTCTTCTGTGACCATAGCTGATTGTCCGGGGCGTGTTCTGCTCGTCTTGGGTCTCACCGGACATTCCCGAAGGAAGTGCCCCTTCTTCCCACAGTACAAACACAGGCCTTGTTTACGGCGGTGATCACGTTCGCTCAGGGTTAGCGAGGCTCTCACCGTTCCGATCTCCATGGCCTCAGACTTGGAGGCCGTCTGATCCGAAGCTCGGGCATGGTCGTAGGGGAACGGTGTTTTATCTTTCCGCTTCTGGTCCCCTTTTCGTTCTCTGAGCCGATGCTCCAAACGGGCGGCCAATTCCACCATCGCCGAACAGGTCTGGGGTTGGGGATCAATTTGGGCGATGACGTCCTTGAGTTCGTCCGTTAGCCCTCCGTAGAAGATGGCAGACTGTTTGGTTTCTGGCCAGTCGGTTTCTGCCACCAACCGACGAAAGTTGTTGAGGTAGCCTAGGAAGTCATTGGGGTGTTGCCGTAGTTTCAGCAGGTCTCGGTCAGCCGAGAAGGTATCAGCTCTGCGGTCAAAGGTTCTTTCAAAGGCGATGCGGAAGGCATCCCAATCGTACAACAGGGCTTCGTCACGACGGACTATGGGAACCGCCCATTGAGCCGCATCCCCTGCCAAGTAGGAAATGAGAAAGGCTACCCGGGCTTGGTTGGTATGGAAGAATTTTGGCTTACAATGAAAATGCAACAGGACTTGGGTCATGAAGACTTGCACCTTCTGTATGTCTCCATGAAATCGTTCAGGAGGGGCCAACGGGACGTGTGTGGGCATTTCTACCACTACTGGTTGGGTCGCTGACTGGAACGGGGTCCCTGCATCGAAGGGGTTCCTTTGGAGCCGATCTATCCGTGTATGTAGAGCGGCGGTGTCTGAACGAGAAGCAACTAATTCTGCTTGCACTAGGGCAAGAGCGGCTAACACGTCCTCTAAGGTGGTCATGGTCTATGACAGCGTGATCGGGAGGAGATAATTCGTGGGCCGATGATTCTGTCGAGATCCCACTGGTTCCGCTCCTCAGGATGACGCTGAAGCTTAAAGGGGTCCACCTCCCATCTGCCCCTAGTCCGGCGGATGTGTAATACACTCGGACGAAAGGGGTAGGTGAGCGAGGGAAGGACGGAAAGGGACGGCTGGGCGGGAGACCTGTGAATAGACAAACACACAATGAGTGATGGCTCCCGGACCCTTTCCCCAGGCTCCCCCTTGTGTGTAGCTCTCTTACCGGTCGTCTCTTTTCGTCTAACTGTGGGGAAACGAGAAGGGTAGTCTTCTCCTCTTTTCTGACCGCACGACGTTCTCCAGCACCGTTACTTCACGGAACTGAAAGAACCTCGCTGTGGCGATCCGAGTCGCGGAAATTGGTTGTGTCAAGAGTCTGCGCTGCTACTCTAGGCTCAGCAAGGTCTCGAGCCGAGGAGCGCGATACTGTGGGAAAGCTGGGGCCCGGAAATCCTTGGGCGCTGCCTGTGGCATTTCGCTGCTACTCAATGCTCCGGGAGGAGCCGGGAGCAGAGGAGCGAAACCCCCAGGTGGAGATGCCCGGAAATCCGTGGGCGCTGCCTGTGGCGTTGCGTTGCTACTCAATGCTCCAGGAGGAGCCGGGAGCAGAGGAGCGAAACCCCCAGGTGGAGATGCCCGGAAATCCGTGGGCGCTGTCTGTGGCGTTGCGCTGCTACTCAATGCTCCAGGAGGAGCCGGGAGCAGAGGAGCGAAACCCCCAGGTGGAGATGCCCGGAAATCCGTGGGCGTAGTCTGTCTCTTAGCGCTCTCCCTCGAAGGTTCGAGGTCGCGTCTAAGTCGAAAGGGCTATAGTCGGGCAGCTGCTGTCTCAATACTCACCGGCTGCCGAGCGAGGAACAAGTAGTAGTCGAGACGTGGTCTGGAAGTCAAGCCGCTGAGAAGAACCATCCACTCGGGTCTTCCGATACCGAAGGCTTCAGAGAATCATCGGCACTGCTTCTCCGGGATTGGCCGCTTTTCAGTGTTTCCGGCAGCGTGAACTGTCACGTGGGACGGGAACTACCGGGAGTTCTGGGGGATGTAGTTCTTGCGGTCGCCGAGTTGTTCGGCCGTAGTCCAGGGGTAGAGGAGAAGCGTCACTCAGCGCCACCTGAGCGCGGATCGTGACAGTAGTAGATGGGACTTTTGCTGATGACACACTCTAGATAGTGGGAACTATACAGTAAAATGAAAATGGATACTTGGTCAATGTGAAATTTGAAATATCCACTGGGAATTGTTTGAAACCTGTGTGCTTTGCCGACTATGAATAGCAGATGTGTACTGACAACAAATATAAATGCTGTTTATGTTTTACAATGCCAAACTAATAGGAGTTTAAAAAATATATTTTCATGTGCCTTCCTCTTAATAAACTCCTATTTACTGTAGGACACTGAACCTAAAAATGTGTAGGGGTGTGTAATGTTATCTCATTATTGGTACTTCCTTTTCACATGAATAAAACCTTGTGCTATTGTTAGGAATCCTTTCTTTCTTAAGTAAACTATACATTTTGAAATTTAGGGACATATAATAAAAAAGAGTTCATCAGAAGGGATGTGTGCACAACAATGTTTATGTATTTTGTTAGTGTTTTAAAAAATATCTTTAGCCACCAAGGTAGCCTTGGAGTGCTGTTGGGTTAGATACAGTTGACAGTAGTCCTGAACCAAGATCTTATAACAATGGGAAGAGGATGGTAAAGTCTTGGGAGGGAATGTCAAAAAAATGACCCAGTGAGATGATGGGCTGGTTTTAGACATTGGCCCATTGCAGATCTGGACACGTTCAACACTGGCCACACTGTGTCCAAGCAAAGTCAAGACCCATCTCTAGTAACCATTTCACCATTAATTTAGGACTCCAAAGGCAGCACCCAACATTCCTCATCATATATTTTATGACTTGTCATATTTTTATATGTAAGAAGGACATCTACAAAATGTAAACTGAGACAGTCTTTAGACCTAGTGCCTGTAACTGTTCTCCCGGCCACTATGTTTAGTTAAACAAACTGTTCCTGTATTATCAAATGACTCTTGTCTTCTGTTTTTTCTAAGGATTTCTCACTCAAACAACAGGAGCTTACTGTCTTCTGCAGAATCTCTAGGTAAGCAAACAAGAGACATGGTAAGAGAAGATACTACTTTGTGACATTCTCTGGAACAGTTCTCATCATGCTCTTCCGTGTTTGTTAAGCCGCTTCACCAAGCCTATCGGTTTGTAGGTGGCATGCTGCGGAGAAGTGGAATGTCACATCAACTTGCTCCCACATCTCTCTCATGTAAGAAGAGATGACATTGGTTGCTTGGTCTGAGATTACTGTTCTTGGACATCCAACCCTAGAAACATTTCCAAGATCTATTGCTACAACCTGTGCAGTCATGCCCCTCAGGGTTACCTCCTCACTGGCTAGAGTAGGCAGACCTGGAAGCAGAGGTCAGCCCGGGACCAGGGTTCAATTCCCGGCTTGGCTGGGTCTTGAGTCCATAAATTGTCCATGGACTCGATAATTCTCGCTCCAGTGCATACTCGATTCATGGGTTCACACTCTGCAACTCTGGGCAATAGCTTGCTTAATCTCCACAATGGCCCCTCGCGGCGGGATGCCTGGCTTTCACCTTGTGGATGCCCTGCTGGGTTATCTCACAGGGGAATACCAGGACGGGTTCCCTAAGCAAGCGCTTAGAGACCGGTTGGTGATTTGCGCTATATAAATATCTGCACATTCACATTCACCTTCAGGCATGACCCAAAACAACGAAGATATACTTGATGCCTGACTACGAGAGTGGTCAAATGGACGAAAAGGGTCTATTCCCACCTGCTCAATTGGAACAAAAAAAATTGATAGAGGCATTAATGGTGTAATTGTTCTCCTTCCTCACAAAACACGCACCTGGCAAGCTGGACAGGTTCTGCAGAACCACTCGGTGTCTTGGTGCATCCCTGGCCAGTAGAACAGAAGTTTCAAACTATTCTAGATTTTTTAAATACCCAAGTGTCCTTTCAAGGGCACTTCATGGTCCAGTGACAACAGGTTATTTCTGTGCACCAATGGAAACACTAGCTTCTTGCTAGGTCGTGACTTTACTACACTGTACAGCAAGCCATCCTCCCAGCCAACATAGTGTTTCCTAACCATTCCATTTCTCACCTGCTCCAGGGCTTCTTTTCCCTATGTTTTTCCCCAAGCTTTTCCTGAAGCTTTTCCATATGCATAGGGAACTCTACCTGTGTCTTGCCGAAACTTCGCGGGTAGGTCCCCCAGCAGCTAACAAACTCTGTAGCTCTGGAAGCTAACCAGACTCCTGCACCTGGTCAGCTCCAGGATCCTCAACCTCCCCTCCTTCATGAGCAGAAGCGATAACCTCCACAGCCAGTGCCTTCCCAGAGTCTTCCCTTTCCTGCAAATCACCTTGTTCCAATCCCTTCAAATCAGGAATGGTTCCAATCTCCTCCAGAGACTGATGTGACATGACGTGGTCCAAACGATAAAGGCTTCTGGTCCTGGACAAAGCCAGGGGCAATCAAATAATTGCCCAAGAGACAACCAGAGCCTTGCTTTTCCCTTACCCCTACATTTACCATGGCCACCTTGCCGTAGAGCATAATCTCAACTTGGGTAAGAGGGTACACCATGCCCTCTCCACTGGCAAACCTGTATTCTTGGTCAAAGAGCGAACCTCCTCAGGCTTAAAGTTCTTCCTCTCAATCATAGTGTTGAAGGCTCCAGTATCCCTCAGGGCAGGCACTTTCCTCCCATTGATACTAATCAACTCATGATGTTAGGTTAAATGCACTTCAGAGAATCTAGGTCCCTCTCCCACATGTCCATAGCCACTAGGTTGAGCACAACCGGACCCTCCCAGTTTCCCTCACCCACATGAAGCATACTCGCAATCATGGGTGGTGTGTTATGTGTGTTACATTATGTGTATTTGTAAAGTAAACTCTCATCTGCGAGGGTATCCTGGTGCTGAGCAGATGTGTGTAGCTCTGCCTCTGGTAAGTTGGTTAATTGAAAAGACAGATCTTCAGCTTCTTGCGGAATTTAAGAAGAGAGGAAGAGAGTTTGATGTGGAGTGGGAGGCCATTCCACGCTTTAGACGAGCTATAGGAAGATGCCCACTCCACTCATTCTGATTCTGTGAATGCATGGGATGTGTGTGAGAAGGAGTCCTGTGGAGTGGAGGAGTCTGGGTGGTTCGTGGAAGGAGATGTGACTGTTCAGGTAGGCAGGGCCTGAGATGTGCAGTCCCGTATGTGTAGCTGGTACAGGATCTTTTACCATACAGTCTCTCTTGTATCACTTGTTAGCATTTGTATCAAATACCCATCTTGTACTTTGAAGAACTTGCCTGTTCTCCTTTATCATGATCCTCAACTAGCTATGGGACTGAAAATCCTTGGCCTCCATCCTTCTTACCCACTCATTTCAATCTTACAATACTTCATTCATCAATGTCTCAAAAGGAACACAATTCGTTCTCTAGCATTCCTTGAACTTTTGAAGGTACTGAGCTGGCTTAAGCCCAAACCTTCAAACCAGAGTACCTTCACTCGCTCATAGACCATGTGGTCTGCCAAATGTTCTCTGGTTGAATTTTCATCATGCTCTACTGTGTTTGTTAAACTGCTTCACCAAACCTATTGGTTTGTGGATGGTATGCTGTGGGGAAGTGGTATGTCACACCCGCTTGCTCCCACATCTCTGTCATTTAAGACGAGATGAAATTGGTTGCCCTGTCTGAAATTACCATCCAATCCTATAAAGAATGGACAGTAAATAGGCGAAAATTATTGAATTGTACTATTGATGAACCAGAACTTGATATAATTGTATGTTTATATTTTATTGGATTATTGGCATTGAAGCAATATAATGTACGACAAAATTAAGGAAATGTTTATATCAAGGAAATTAATAAAATATGTTTAAAAAAAAAAAAATCCAATCCTAGAAGAAAATCCCCAAGAGCCTTCGCTACAACCCTTGCAGTCATGGTCTTCAGGCGCCCCCCCTCAGGGTACCTCGTGGCATGATCCACCACAACTAAGATATACTTGTTGCCTGACTGTAAGGGTGGTCAAATGGACTAACAATGTATATTCCCGCCTGCTTAAATGGAACACCAACTGGTAGAGGCACTAATAATGCAGTTGTCCTCCTTCCTCACTTACCACATTCCCAGCAAGCTGGACAGGTTCCACAGAACCACTCTGTGCCTCAGTGCATCCCTGTGCAGTAGAATAGAGGGTTCAAACTATTCTAGATTTTGTTAATGCCCAAGTGCTCCAAGGGCACTTCATGGTTCAGTGACAACAAGAAATTCCTGTGCACCAATGGAACCACTCGCACTTTGCTAGGTCGTGGCTCAGGATTTATTGTACAGTAGGCCATCCTTCCAGCCAACATACTGTTTCCTAACCACTTCATTGCTGATCTGCTCATAGCCCCTTTTGAAGTGCCACTAGCGTTGGGCACTCTTCCTGTGTATTGTGGAAAACTGCAGTAGCTAACAAACCTTGCAGCTCTGGAAGCAACCCTGACTCTCAATTACAGCATTACTTCATAGGCACACATATATCCCAGTGCACATACGCAATGCACTGTCAGGCACTGCATACAATCCTATGCAAGCTAAGGTTGAGTTAAGAATATAACACAAACAACACCCCCAATAATATATTTCAGGTTCTGGAGGGGGGGGATGTTGTGCTCTCTCATCAAGCAGGAAGACCATCCCTACTCCAGTCCTGAATACAGCTCCAATGAAGGTCTTGTCTTACCCGGGATCCAAATTGCTTTTCTTGTAATTTATTAGTAATCAATGTTGCTCCAGGCGTTACTTCATCATCCTCTATCCAACTATGGCCTCCTCTTTCGAGGGTGTTGGGAGTAACCAGTAATCAGTTGTGGAAATGAGCCTTTTTAGGGGCCCACTGGTCCTTAAACCAACAAAGAAGAGATTGGCACTGAAGCTGGAATTCAAAGAACAAGTTTATTCACTCATGAGTGAGACCACGTCCATACAACACCCTCAAGTGTTCCAGGAGGTAGTGGCTTAAATACACAGACCATGGTGCTTATATACAGAGTTTGTTGCAGAGTAAACATGGAGCCTCAAATAGAAGGTACAGTTCTTCACAGAAATAGTTATTGACAAACATGGGCAGATGGATATCACTTAGTCAGTGAAGTGGGAGGGGAAACAGAAATGCGTACATCAGTAAGACATGACAGACGTTACATTTTCAAACAGGTGCATTCTAGCAGCTACATGCCACTCTGAGCTCATACATTGCTTGCGCTTAGAATAGAAGGAGTTACCTAAAGCTGATGACTCAAGCAGAATAGAAAGGCAAGCAACAGTGAAGATGGAAGAATCACATGGCTTAACAAAATGGATGCGACAACCAAGATGGCTTCAGCTCATGCTAACAGCAATTATGTTCGATTTCCACAGACGGCCCTTTTAGCATTAGCTGAAGACATCTCTATGATTTAGAAGGAGCATGAAAGATATCATGGACGTCAATCATCATTAACTCACTAATTTCTTGGTCTGTTACTAGTCTGGCATTTACATTCTTGGCATTTTGTTTAGCTGGTATACATGAGGTACAGGTAGAAATACAGAGGGAACAGAGCATCGAGCCACATTGTATACATAAGCAACAGGTAAAAAGGATCGCAAAAAATATACATAGGACTGTTAACATTTTACAGCCCCAGGTAGTATACAAAGTCCACAACCATCCAGTCAAAGTCCATGTCCCTGAATCCTGATGGATTTCAGTGGCTATTTTGTGCAGCTTAGAAATCACTTCAAAAACTGAAGGGGCGTGGTCAGGGATGTAGACACAACAACTGCTCCCGATGATGCGGCATGCTCCACCACGGTCTGCAAGGACAACGACGAGGACCATCCGGTTTTGGAACACCACAATCCTCGCAATTTGCAGTTCTTCTGTGATATTCCCAAGGGCCATAGCTGTCTGATTGTTTACAGCCTCTACAAAACGTGTGAAGCGGCTTATCTTTCTGCTGTTTAAGGCTGCACCAACAAAGAAGAACAGCCCCAAATTAAAGTCAACGTACTGCTGCAATGCAGTATCAGTTTGATCCACCTCATCATGATTTATTGTCCTCTTAAATCAGTTCTTGGAAATGTCATTAAACAGTTTATAGTCTTCATGGTAGGATGCAGGTGCTAAGAACACAGGTGGAGGCAAAAAGGACACAAAACATGTACCCGACCAACCAATAGGTAGAAGGTAATATCCCTTATTTCCACAAATAAAATAGGTGTTGTGTGATGACAAAAAACTGCTATTGTTTGCTCCAGTAATATTTAACACCAGAGAACAATCACTTTTCCCCACTGGAATACTGCAAATACTGTTCACACAAAGGTCTGCTTGAGCTCTAGTAACAGCTATAACATAAGGTCCATTACCCTTGGCAGTTCGAGTGTTAGGGAAAACATAGTGTGTGGAGGAATTCCCTCTGCAATACTCCTCCGTTTCCCATACAGTTCCTTTAGCTTGTAGATCTCCTTCTTCATCAGGGTAACAGGCTCGGTTTAGTTGGGCATTAAGTCTTCCTACACCAAAGTCAGTAATGTTAGCAACATGAGTAGCCCACAGCAGCGCAAATCAGGCCCTGTAAGAGCCAGTGTGTGAAAACGGCAAAGAAACAAAAGGCGTTCCTCCCTTTTTCTGATGAGCTGGCATCATTCCACACACCCAACAGTTGGTAATGTTCGTAGCATTGTGGGTGTGGTGCAACATTTGAATGAACGTATTGTTGAGATAGGACATTCGGTGCTTTTTCTCATGATAAGGAAGAGTGTAATAATGATGCTCATTGGGAACAGGAGTAGTAGCAGTCAGTAGATTTACTCCCTCTACAACCCATGTTATTATAGCGATCAGAACAATAATTGAAGTGAGTCCAATAATGAACATTGCCTTTTGATCACAGACTCTTGCAGCAGTTGATTTCTTCTCCGTAGGCATGTTCATCTCGACGTTGAACAACAAAGCAGATGGGGCCCTAAGGTCCTGGGCAGCTGTTGGTTTCTTCGCTGAGGTTGAGACGAGTATCACTAAAAGAGTCCCCCCTTTGCTACTCAGACTTTCACTAACCCAGGATAGTGGCTCAAACAGTCTTTTTCAGCAACAAAGTGTCTTTCTTCCGGGGTCGCAGCTGATATCGAGATGTATCAGGAATTGTGAGGTCCAGGAAGACTTCCTCAGATCCTTCAGGTGACGCAGCTCGGCCTCTCTTAGTATCCAGGATATTGCAGTGATCTTTCAGCGCAGCAGGTTCCACCAAGGCGGATGGCACCCTCTTGCAGTGGGTAGAATGGACCCAGTTCTTCCGATTGGTCACTCAGACTGCAGTTCTGGTCGCCAGAAGAACTTGCTCAGGTCCCCACCACCGAGGTTCCAGGCTGCTCGACCTCTGGAACACCTTCACCATCACCTGGTCACCGGGCCGCAGATCATGACCATCACCTTGCGACCTGTCAGGAAGAGCTTCTCTGACCTATTGATGAATAGAAAGAAAGCTGTCAGTCAACTGTGACAAGACGTCACTCATCAACACCTGGGAACATCATGTATAGGGCATGGCTTTGGGACCCCCCAAATATTCATGGGTCTGCCAAAAAACAACCTCATAAAGTGTAAGGCCAGATCGAGTATGGGGTATCGATCTAATGGAAAGCAATGCTAAGGGCAGGGCATCAGGCCATTTTTCACTCTAATCTAACAGGCACCAAAGACACAGCACCTGTACCTTAAACTCTAGTCCTACCCTAACTCCTGTGTTGCCCTGCTGGCACACTGCTCTTTCGTTGGGGCCGCTGATTGTACCTAGTGTGCCCAGGCACCTCCTTATCAGCATCCAAAGGTGCAGACTTGCATTCACTTGGGGACTGGGACTCAGAGGCCGGATGCACATAAACTGGAGTATTTGACGCAACCCTTGTTTCAGAGGGGGTCCCCTCAGGCAAAACCTCCTTGCTCTTGTTATCGGTCTGTGCCTCTCTTAGCTAGGAATAAAAAAAAGGAACAAAGCAAGGAATCAGCTGTCTGTCCTGATTTGTGATCCCGTCCTGCACCCAAGAATTATCAGACAGTAGTAGGGGTACACGTTTCTTCCGGCCTTCCACCTTCACCACTGTGATAGTGGCCAGCAACACCTGGGCTGGGTCCCTTTACCTCGGCTCCATATTAGACTTGCACTTGGGGCGGAAGAGTCACCAACTCTTGCAGCATGGTGCAAAGATATGGACGCAGCTATGGTGGCCGAGAAGGCAGTGTTTGTCAATCGAGGCTGTCCTCAAGAGTGGGGCAGGGTTTGGGGGGCATGGAATAAATTCAGGGGTTACATCTGTGAGCCACCTGGGGTGCAGGCGGTGGAGGAATCGGATGACGAAAATGGCAGGGAGACGCGGATTTAATGGTTGAAATATTGTCGTTGGCTATGATGAGTGGACTATCAATATGCAAATTGTCATAAAAGTGTGGACGTCTGGATATAATAATTATATGTACTGTATGATTAACCTGTGCCTTGATTATAATTACTATAATAAAAAGCTTTCAACAAAAAAAATTAGACTTGCACTTAGTCCCCTGGTTGGATCTGATATCCTGGCCCCTCTGGCAATGGTTGTAGGGCAGCAGATATCTGTTAGTGAACAGAATGGAAATCTTTAGACACAACATACAAATAATTAATCAAAAGAGGATATTCATGCCACAGTCCCAGTTCTATCTATACCTTCAATTTAGACACGCCTTGTCCCCTAGCCTGGAGGGTTTGGAGTCCCTGCCGGAATTTAGCCCGCTGGAGGCGAACGTTTTTATGGGGAATCTTAAGGACCGCAAAATCTCCCAGATTTATCAATCCCTAGTTACCCATTGCTCGCCCATGCTACTGAAACTCTGGAGGGATTGGGAGGGAGATGTAGGTCCGTTGGAGGAGGAGTGGACCGAGGCCATAGCGGTAAGACTTTGCCTTGTCTAGTTTAAGTACCTACACAGGGTTTACTTCACACAAGCGCGCCTGTGGAGGGCGGGGCGGATAGCTTCTCCTTTGTGTCTTCGGTGTGGCCGGGAGGAGGGTACACTTATCCACACTGTTTGGCATTGTCTTTTCCTGGAACGGTTTATTGGATATTGCAGTGATCTTTCAGCGCAGCAGGTTCCACCAAGGCGGATGGCACCCTCTTGCAGTGGGTAGAATGGACCCAGTTCTTCCGATTGGTCACTCAGACTGCAGTTCTGGTCGCCAGAAGAACTTGCTCAGGTCCCCACCACCGAGGTTCCAGGCTGCTCGACCTCTGGAACACCTTCACCATCACCTGGTCACCGGGCCGCAGATCATGACCATCACCTTGCGACCTGTCAGGAAGAGCTTCTCTGACCTATTGATGAATAGAAAGAAAGCTGTCAGTCAACTGTGACAAGACGTCACTCATCAACACCTGGGAACATCATGTATAGGGCATGGCTTTGGGACCCCCCAAATATTCATGGGTCTGCCAAAAAACAACCTCATAAAGTGTAAGGCCAGATCGAGTATGGGGTATCGATCTAATGGAAAGCAATGCTAAGGGCAGGGCATCAGGCCATTTTTCACTCTAATCTAACAGGCACCAAAGACACAGCACCTGTACCTTAAACTCTAGTCCTACCCTAACTCCTGTGTTGCCCTGCTGGCACACTGCTCTTTCGTTGGGGCCGCTGATTGTACCTAGTGTACACTTATCCACACTGTTTGGCATTGCCTTTTCCTGGAACGGTTTTGGAGGGGGTTATTTACCTGTCTCTCTGAGGTACTGGGGTGGGAGCTCCTCCGCACACTGCGGCTGGCTCTGCTTCATGTTATGGAGGGGATAGGAGGCAATTTTTATAAGCGACACCAGATGCAATTGGGCTTTACTCTAGCAAAGAGAGACATCGCCAGTGCGTGGAAGGCGCCGAGGGCCCCCTCCGTCGCTGCATGGAAGAATGGCCTGGACTTTTATATGGGTCTGGAACAACCCATTTTTGTTGCTAAGGGGTGCCCGCACAAACACTACAAGATTTGGAAACGATGGACGGATTATCGGGGTCTGCTGCTAGAACCAGTGTCAGCACCAGGGGCTCACCCTCTGGGATAACTTATATTTACATGTTCAAAGTGAGGAGGTGCTGTATGGGGGGTTGCCCGGAGGGGTGGACCCTCTGCTTTACTCATAGGCGTTGGCCAGGTTATGAAGACTTAGTGTGATCTGGGGGGGGAGGGAGTTGGGGCAACCTTCATATTGTTATTTATGTTTTTGTTATTTCCAATTGAAAATGTCAAAGTCTTTTCTTTTTGTGATTTGATTGTGCAGATGACTCTGGAGTGCAGAGCCCTGCAATATATGTGCATTTTGACAAATAAAAATTGTTTAAAAAAAAAAAAAAGGATATTCAATTTCAGAAACGCCCCTATATTATACTTCTGAAGAACCTAAAAAAAAAAGGAAATTCAAAACAACTATTCTTCTAACAAACTTGTACTTATAAGTCATGGAAATCACAATACAGCTTCTACTTTGTGAACCCTCACTATTGTGCAAAACTGCAGACACCTCTAAAATGATTTTCCTTACATAAGAACAACCATGTTTTGCACTTATGACCATGCTCTCATATTATAGGTGTAGCGGGAAACTCCGAAACTGTGAATGTAACAGAGATCCATATTACATGAATAACTGATAAATTAAACATAACCTAATAGGAACATGAATTTTCCAGCAGAACTTTGTGGCAGACAAGAAAACAAGCAAAGAACATTTTGTTCTTAAAAATGTGTGCTCGGGGCATATGGGCATCTTTCCTAGCATTGTGAGCCATATGCATCATACTTTTCACGATCCGGGCCATGTAATATCATATTCGGGGGAGAAACCTATTCACCAGCTCTAGCAAGGGCTGTCAGCTCGATTACATAGACTAACTGATGAGGGACTCGTGATGCCTCTGCGGCTTATGTAGTGCAACAATAACATCAACAATAATGGTGTTGCCACCTGGGAATTTGGAACAAAAACCAACAACATATAGTTTCCCTGAAAGGTCAAATAAGGGAACATCAGTCTATTCTACCCATCCTTTCATCCTTATCCTTATCCAATTTCATCAGTTTACAGAAAGGAAGGGTAGTAACATAGCGTATTTAATTGTTCATTTTGTTAATTCTAACAATTAGTTCAAACTGTATCACTTAATAGCCAATTAGATGTGCACTGGTGAGGTGCTTTGTCTCTATTTATTCAAAAACATATTCACAGCATCCTGTGAAATGAATCACTAAAGCGAGCCCAACCGATTGTCTCATGGCCATTCCTAGACAGCTCAGACAGGCGAGAGAGAGAGAATACAACAACAAACTGCCCTGCGTACTTTCCACGCAGAATAGCTCACAATAATACACATAATAGACACATAAACCAAGAAAAAAGGACACAATAATACATATACCAAGCAAAAAAAACAGGGTGTTTCTTAATTTTTCTTACCCTTAATTTGCCCAGTAGCTAGTCTCCTATCCCCCTTCGACAGTAGGTAACCTAAGCAGGTGACCTCCTGTCGACAATACTTACCCCCTTTGGCAGCTGGGCACGAACAGACTTGTAGGAGGTAAATAACTAGGGGAAGCCATGTCCAATACTATTGGACTGTACCAGTTTGTAAATGTTGCTGTACAAGCACATTGAGCTAACTAGAAAACATTAATTCAATGACCAACTACCAATTCCTTTATCTTATTGTGCTGTTTAACATGATGGCGCATTAATGCAAACTTTATTTTATTGCCTCCTTATCTGGCCCTGACACAGCAACCTTAAATTGAAACCATTATTCTGCATTCTTGGCAAAGCTGCTCTCTGTGTCAGGAGCTGCACATGGCCCACAGACCACGCAGAATAGCTCACAATAATACACATAATAGACACATAAACCAAGAAAAAAGGACACAATAATACATATACCAAGCAAAAAAAACAACAAAAAAACAGTGTGTTTCTTAATTTTTCTTACCCTTAATTTGCCCAGTAGCTAGTGTCCTATCCCCCTTTGACAGTAGGTAACCTAAGCAGGTGACCTCCTGTCGACAATACTTACCCCCTTTGGCAGCTGGGCACGAACAGACTTGTAGGAGGTAAATAACTAGGGGAAGCCATGTCCAATACCATTGGACTGTACCACTTTGTAAATTTTGCTGTACAAGCACATTGAGCTAACTAGAAAACATTAATTCAATGACCAACTACCAATTCCTTTATCGTATTGTGCTGTTTAACATGATGGCGCATTAATGCAAACTTTATTTTATTGCCTCCTCATCTGGCCCTGACACAGCAACCTTAAATTGAAACCATTATTCTGCATTCTTGGCAAAGCTGCTCTCTGTGTCAGGAGCTGCACATGGCCCACAGACCACGCAGAATAGCTCACAATAATACACATAATAGACACATAAACCAAGAAAAAAGGACACAATAATACATATACCAAGCAAAAAAAACAACAACAAAACAGTGTGTTTCTTAATTTTTCTTACCCTTAATTTGCCCAGTAGCTAGTCTCCTATCCCCCTTCGACAGTAGGTAACCTAAGCAGGTGACCTCCTGTCGACAATACTTACCCCCTTTGGCAGCTGGGCACGAACAGACTTGTAGGAGGTAAATAACTAGGGGAAGCCATGTCCAATACTATTGGACTGTACCACTTTGTAAATTTTGCTGTACAAGCACATTGAGCTAACTAGAAAACATTAATTCAATGACCAACTACCAATTCCTTTATCTTATTGTGCTGTTTAACATGATGGTGCATTAATGCAAACTTTATTTTATTGCCTCCTCATCTGGCCCTGACACAGCAACCTTAAATTGAAACCATTATTCTGAATTCTTGGCAAAGCTGCTCTCTGTGTCAGGAGCTGCACATGGCCCACAGACGTTGCTGCCCCTCCTTCTCTCTTATGGCTTCATAGAACCTGCCTGGTCTTTTGCCAAAAATAATAAGCAGAGCCTCCCCTCTCTCTCTACACTCTGGCCTCCTCCTTCGGAATGTCTACCGAGGTCGAAGTGCCAGAGCAAGCCTGCCAGAAATAAACCCTCCTTCGTCCGCTCTGGTCTCTCCTAACTTCTTTTTCATAGAGAAAGAGAGCACATTCCTACATGCACTTTTAAACAACGTGACTTCTTTTAAGCACAGAAATACACAGCACTGTTTAATTTAAATGCACATTCTTCTTTACATTTTTCAGAAGTTGCACTTTTCCTATGTAAAAATAAATGTACATTGTTACTAGTATTTCTGATCAAACCATATTTTTATTTATGTATTATTATTTTTTCATTATTCAAAATTTAAAGTATAATTCTACCAAAGGAATCTGCAGAACACAATGACGACAACAAACCAAATTGAGCTCATTCCAGACATTTTCAAGAAGGGGCCACACACTCATAACACACAACACAGCTTGCTGAGGCAAGCTATCCTTACACAAAGAGCACAGTCGCTACTCACTCAAACAAGCACTTCACAAGCATCACCACCGGTGTCAGTCCACAAACCTCATAGACTCTCAAACACACAATGAAACCACAAATCAACACCAGGACAAAAAACAAAAGGCAGCCCACAGACTGCACTCAAACCAAACCAATTGTAAATCATATTTACAAACAAAAGAGCTCTCAAAAGCAGTCCAGAGACCGCATCAAGACAAGTAAAACAGCCTAAAGACTGTTCCATGTTCAAGAACACAGGCTCTAGCCCCAGACCTTTTCCAAAATACACCGAATTACCAGTTGGTCTGGCAGAGTGTTTGCAAACACTCTGTGTCTTTACCAAATCATACTTATTCTAGAAGGCATGCCTATTACAGGGGTCCGCAGACCCACCCTAAACAAGATAGGGTAAAACCCTAAGCCTTTGCAAGAAGAGACCGAATTACCAATTGGCCTGGCGGAACACTCAAGAGCGCTCTGTATCACCACTTATGAATTTTACTAAATGCAGGCATGTTCTTCCAAGTATACCCATTCAAACAAATATCATAAGGAGAAAAATCCCCACATACCTGCCTTTATTTACTGCAATACATAAACAAATAAACAAAACCAGAATCATGGCTAAGCAAATCCAAAATCAAGAGTGCCGCTTCAGCGACCTAACCAATCAAAAGTCTCCAGCCCCCAACTGCCAATCTCTTGGTTGACCTAATGGTCACTGCAAAAACGTCAGATCAGAAAAACCAGAAAAGTCACTTCGGTCTGCAAAGACAGGGGTCTCCTCATGCAGGGTACCCCCTCAGCAATATTCCATTCCTCCATCAAGACCACTCCTTCGGGCGGCTGCGTCTCCGATGAGCCCCATGAGTCGGGCACCAAACTGTGGAAATTAGCCTTTTTAGGGGCCCACCGGTGCAGGGGTTCACCCTTATCTGTCCACGGGTCCTTAAACCAACAAAGAAAAGATTGGCACTGAAGCCGGAATTCAAAGAACAAGTTTATTCACTCATGAGTGAGACCACGTCCATACAACACCCTCAAGTGTTCCAGGAGGTAGTGGGTTGAATACACAGACCATGGTGCTTATATACAGAGTTTGTTGCAGAGCAAGCACGGAGACTCAGGTACAGTTCTTCACAAAAATACTTATCGACAAACATAGGCAGATGGATTTCACTTAGTCAGCAAAGTGGGAGGGGAAACAGAACTGCTTACATCAGTAAGACATGATGGACAGTTACATTTTCAAACAGGTGCATTCTAGCAGCTACAGGCCTCTCTGAGCTCAAACATTGCTTGTGCTTAGAACAGAAGGGGTTAACTAAAGCTGATGACTTAAGCAGAATAGAAAGGCAAGCAACAGTGAAGACGGAAGAATCACATGGCTTAACAAAATGGATGCCACAACCAAGATGGCTTCAGCTCATGCTAACAGCAATTATTTTCGATTACCACACAGTGTATGGATACACATTCCAGCCCTGAAGGTGCAACTTTGCCATTAATGGAGCAATCATCTTGGCGAAGACTCTGGGTGCTGATCTTATTTTAAAAGGTAGGACCTGAAACTGAAGATGCTTGTTTTGAACAACAAAGCACAGGTATTTTTAATGCTTTTTCCATGCTGGAATATGGAAGTAGGCATACTAAGATCCACTGTTATGAGAAAGGCATTGTCCTGAACAAGAGGAATGATTTTCTGTTGTGTCTCTACTTTGATTAGAATTTTCTTGATCAATCAATTCAGCTTCTGCAGATGCATGATCATTATGTAATTTTCTAATGGTTTTAAAACAAGAAACACTCTGGCATAAACACCCTTCAGCCTTTTCAATAGAGGTACTGCTGATATTGTCTTCTTTAGAAGTAGCCTCTTGACTTCTGACCTTAATGCTTCCTTCTTGGCAGTGTTCCTGGGGTAGAGTGAAATTATGGTCTCAGAGACTGGTGGTGGTAGATTTGATGATCTCCTAGAAGGTTGACATACAATTTTGAGGCAGAGAAGGAAGAACGGCCAGAAGATTGACTGAAAGGGGTAGGGTGCTTCTTTTCCGTGAGTAATTTGTGCAGCTTTTCTTCAAGTTCTGCTCCAAATAGTTTTAGACCTCCAAAATGCATCCTCAGGGCTGTAGACATCTGATCTGAGCTGCATCAGTGTGTCATTGACAAATATATTATTTATCTCTGACTGCAATGATAGCTCCTTCAGCTAGGGCAGCAGATGTTACTACATCAAAGGAGATGTTCGATATAAACTCAATCTGTTGTTCACTAGCCTCCAGGAGAGCAGAACACTCAGTACCCTCAGGAAAACATAAAAAAGTATTTAAAATCTGAACTAAGGGACTGAGATTTTTATACACCATAAATGCCACCATGCATCGCCAAAAGGGATCCAATTAAGTTTCTTAGGAGCAGAGTAATCTTTTTTACTGTTTGAACTTTTTTATCAGCCATGGAAATCAGCCCACCAAGCTGGCCACTATAGAATCCACCGCCACAGAGTCTGGTATTATTTTTTCATTTAATTAAGGGGATATAATGTATGAATGAACCAAGGAATGAGAATTTTACTAATATCCTTCCATTCTCTGCTTATCACAAATGAAATATGTTCATATATTGGTAGATTGGAGTAGTCTCAATAGAGGATGCACTGAAGTACTGGGAAGCTCTTCTATAGGAAACCCCATGTGATTTTATTCCTTCCCAAAATCTCAGGTAAAAGATATTTCCCTATATATTTCTTTCTTTGGTCTAAGGGTACAGGCTCCACAGATGACTCCTCTGAGCTTGAAGCAGACATCTAACACATTTTCTAATGTAGTCATGAGGAGCATGAATATTAAGAGACTTCATGTCTAACAATCCTTTGATTGCCTTAAAGAATCCACCTCCTCACTCTTATGTCATTTAGAGTGAGGTGGAGAGTGCTTAGGGGATGAAGGAGAACAGGAATCCACATACTTCCTCTTAGATGAGTGTTTCGCCATGGTTCAGGATGCAGTTCACAAGTCCCTTACAGCACCAAACCAAAGACATTCTCGTGCTTTGTCCTTTATAAATCTAAATGTGTCAAAATTTAAAAAAGAGGAGGGACAGGGAGTGGTTTACAGAAAAAGCTAAGGTCCAGTACCAATGCTCCCAAAGCTAGATATCAACAAAATAGATGGTAACTGTTCCTAAGGAAAAACTAGTTCTCTACAACCAATTTTGGCTTGAGACATAATGTATTATTTGGTGGGATCAAAGTAGAAATAGGGGAATTCCTCCTTATAGAATTGGTGCCCTCACACACCCTTGCGGGTGTCATGCTTCATCATCGGTCTGTGCTCCTCATGGGGGTGGTGCTGCAGTCCCCCACGGGCCCCGTGAGAGGGCTCTTTGTCTGTTTAGGAGTTGCCGCTGTTGTGCATGCAGGTGTGTGGGCTCAGTATGGAAGGGTGAGCGTGTGCGAGAAAATTATCTAACCAGATCCCCAAAGTGAGTTTATTCCGGGGTCTGGAAGATAAATTAAAATATTAAGGACTGGAGTTGATCCTAACCATCAAATAAGTAGGGGGGTAAGTATGCTCCCGCTGCTCTCAGTCCGTGAAAGTGAGGTGCACGTGAAGTAGGTTCAACATGTTTCGCGCATAAGGCGGGTCCCTAATGGATCCTCTGTGCGCTTCATCAGGACCGTGAATAAGCTGATAAGAAATGGTGTAAAAACGTGGTAGTCAGGAAAAGACGCCCTCTACTGCCACCGTACCTATATTAAGGTCAATGTGTGTCTGAGCACAAGGAAATATGTATTGTTTGTATTTTCGTTATCCCAACCCTTCTATTAATGAGGGAAGGCCACATCTGCGGTTACTGCGAATGCACGCGGAGACCAAAATGTGTCACAAAGTTGTGTGCGCCTCTAAACCTGTCCATTTCCGATCAGGACACATGCATTTGTAAAATGAAATCTGGCGTGTGTGTGGAGGAACCCTGCAAGTACCAATCATGCATTATGACCAGATATTGCCAGAAAGGTATTTCTTTACACACAAACATGTCTAATCCAGACAAATGCCATGAAGAACAGGAAGTCCAGCTCTCTCTGATATAAGAATTTGGCTCAATACGAGAGGCCACGCTCTCCACGCCCCGTCACACCCATGCCCAGCAGAGAATGATCTAGGGGATCTACTTCCAGAACTCAGATCCAGCAAGGATCCCTGTGTCCTTGACTCAATCCTTAGGCAGGAGGAAAAAGAACAGTAAGTGTTGGGACGGAAAAGTCCCCTGCATGGTTAAAGACACGTACCCCTGTCATGAGTGTGCTACTTGAGTGTGGTCTGGATCCCTAATCTGATTTTTGTCATTGATGAGCACGGATCATGTGTTTGCGCCATGACATGAGACACATGGATTGCAGTCTTGTCAGACCAGAAGAGGCTATCAAAGCGCTACCCTTATAGTGGTGAAAGTCTACCGCCTTCACCAAGAATCAAGCAACACAAGTGCAGTGGTGGTAGTGAGCAGTAGTAGTGAACAGGTCCTTTTTATCATGTGTCACTGGAGTGAGGCATACAAACTCATTAAGCTTTCAAAATGTTCCACTGCTGTGTACATTTTTTCAAACAGACTTTTTATTGTTTTTCCATTAAACAGTCAGAGTTGTCAATCATACAACTGGAATGAGGCATAGAAGGCACTGTTATATAAGATGGAGTTCAACATATAAAAATACAATCTACTGTACATGCTATTATCTATAGTAGTACTAACGATGTGCCTTCTATCGGCTAAGAATTCTACTCACTTAATGGACCTTATATGAGCCCCGTCCATCATTTCTATACATGTTCTTGCAGCCTACTCCATGATTATGTTTCTGCATATTAACAGAATGCATCTGCTAGCTAAGTCCATCTGACATCGTACCTCGGTTTTGTTACAAACATGTTATGGGTTATTGTGTGTTCAGGCTATTATCCATTTGTTCCAGATCCACCCTTTTTAGGGCTTCCAGCTTTGTATCCTATTCCAGTGATATCGGATTCTTCCTCAACCCTTTAGCTTCCTCCTGCCATATCACTGCGCTCGCAGCACCACCCCAACGGAGCATTTCACTATGCCATCTGTGTATGGTAGGGGGTTTCCATGACTTCCACCGCATTGTGATGGCTCTTTTTGTTATAATGAGGGCGAGGTCCGTGAACCTATTCTGGACCTTTGGTTTCTTCAACGTTTATATAAGCCTAAGATACAATCCTCAAGCGTGTCGCCCAGTTTTAGTTGTGTAGGCACCACTATATGGAGTCTGACTGACTCCCAAAAGTGTAGCATTCGAGGGCATGCCCAGATCATGTGAGTTAGGTCAGCCAGATGGCAGCACGGATATTTGTGTTGTGTTTGTGGGAACATTCGTTGTAGTCTATGTGGAGTGAGATACGCTCTATATAATATCATAGTTTGTATGAATTTAAACTTAGCATTTCTGGATACTCGTTTTGGGTCTTCTACGAGGACACCCCACTCTTTGTCTGATAGCTCTCGCCCTATGTACCCTTCCCACTGTTCACGTAATTCTGTAAGTTCTATTGCGGCGTGCGCCTGTATACCCACGTATGGCCATTTTATAAGGTGCCTCCCTCTGCCAATATAATATAGGGTCTTAACCAGTTCATGGTTTGGTGGTTCTTGTCATTGCGGGCCCAGTGTTTTTTGATGTATTGCATTAATGCGGCATGTAGCAGGTATAAGTGATCTGGCACCCTGTTTTCTCTCACAAAGTTTTCGTGATCCATCAGCAGGCCATCATTAAATAAGTCTCCCACTGTGCTGACTCCTTCCTTTAACCAGGCTCCTATCCTGCACCTCGTGAGCTTTCCGCCGGATATAGGGATCCCTATTAGTGGAGTGTTCCGGGCGTAGGGGCAGCAATGAGATGTGTATTGCAGTGCCGCTTTCCAGCACTGAAGTGCTGTATGCATTAGGGGTGGTATGTTCGGGGGAATTTTGCTGTGTGGTAGTAACAATGCATGTAAGGTACCCTGGTCAATGTTACGTTGCGTGTATTCTATCTCCTGAAGGTTACACCCGCTGTCCAGTAGGACAGCCACTGCAATTGGCTGGCATAATAATATGCTCTGAGATCGGGTACACCCAATCCTCCTCTGCTTGTCCCCAATTGTATTTTCCAGAGACTCAGCCTGTGCCTCCCGTTTCCCCAGATAAGGTCTGAAAGTATAGTGTCTAGTGTTTTGAATGTTGCTGTTGGCACTGGTATTGGTAAGTTAGCAAAATAATACAGGAGTCTTGGTAAGACCACCATTTTTGTAATGGCAGCACGTCCCATAGCAGAGAGTAGTAGCGTGATCCAAAAGGCGACACTAGAGCGCATGGATCGGATTGATCTGGTAAGGTTACCCTCTAACATATCCGCGTGTGATCGGTATATTTCTAAAACAAGATATTTGAAAGTGGACTGTGCCACTGGTAGGGAATATGTCCCAAAATCTGTGGCGTCTGGATGTATATTCTCACGAAAGAAAAAGTTATTACATTTTGCTACGTTAATGGCAAGGCCTGATATTTATTCAAATCTTGTAAATATATAGGGAATGGAATCCAAAGCACCTATATTTCCCGCAGGTATATTATTAAGTCATCTGCATAAGCAGAGATCAGATGTGTTACATCACCTATTTGGACTCCGATCTGTTGGGCCTCCAGACGTAGCCTGAGTGCCTTTTGGCTCGAGAGCTAGTATAAATAATAATGGGTACAATGGGCATCCCTGTCGTATGCCCCTGAATACCGAGTATTCGTTGGAGATACACCCGCCTGTGCGGGCTCTAGCCGTAGGAGCTGCATACAGTAAATATAGTCATTTGAGATTATCTGGGGGTAAACCAAACTTCCCTATTGCCTAGAACATATATGCCCAAGTTAGCATGTCCAATGCTTGCCGTAGATCTAGAGTGATGCAACCTGCATTTTGATAGTGTTCTGGGGTAGACTCCATAATGTGGTGAAATCTCCTGATATTTAGGGAGGTGCTACGGGCCAGGAGAAACTCGCATTGATCTATGTGAATAAGTGTATTTAGGTATGAAATGAGCCTATTTGCTAGTATTTTACTTAGTATCTTATATTCTGTAACTAGTAAGGACAGTGGGCGATATCCGGCCATGTCTGATTTATCTTTTCCAGGTTTTGGGAGCAAAACTACCAATGCCTGTGCTGTGGACATCGGTAAGTTACCAAGCTCTAGTGACTTATTATATAGTATCTCCAGTTGGGGGACCAGGGCGTCGGACTATGTGTCAAAAAATTCAATTGGGAGTCCATCCAGTCCTGGCACCTTTTTTCGGGGAAGCCCTTTCATGGCTACTTTTATCTCAGTCTTGGTAATGGGACCAGATAAAGCTTTCTGGGCCTCTGTCGTGAGTTGTGGATATGGTAAATTATCTAGGAATGCATCGATGTGGGCGTCATCTCTAGGGTCTTGTCTGTTTTACAGCGTTGCATAGTACTGGCTAAAGGCTTCAATAATGCCTTTTTGATTAGTGACAGTAGCACCACTAGGAGTAATGATTTCACTCACTATAATAGTCGGGGGGTCATCCCTCAGTAATTTTGCTAGTATTGTCCCTGACTTATCTGCATGTGTGTGTTTTAGTTGTGTATATGTCCTGTGATCTATGACTCCGGTTCCGGTTTTGCACGGTCTGAGCAGAGAGCGGAGCGGCGAGGAGAGGAGTGGCAGCGGCGGCCTTCCAGCTTGATTTCCCAGATTGCGGCTGGCTCCCGCTTCTGCCTTGACGGCTTTGGTGGCCACTTTCACAGCGGGGTTACCTGGACATCTGCGGGTGCGGCGGATGTTGCGGGGCTTGAACTGCTGCAACAGATCGCAGTTCCGCGGTTCCGCTCCCGCTTGCTCCCGCCAATACCTGCAAACCTGCAAACAACGGTTTTCAAACCTTGGGACAAAAACTGTGAGTGCTGGCTGGGCTGGAGCTGGGGGATGTGCTTGGTTGGAGCTTGGAGTTGGAGCAGGAGCAGCGGTGCAGGGCTATCGCTTGCACCACGCTCGTAGGATGCTTGCAGGGCTACCTGGTTGGAGTTACGCCTGTTGTTACACCTGTTGCCGGCACCATTGCAAACCCCGGAATTATTCACAATTCTTGCCACAGGAATTACTCTTCAAGGCTGACAAAAACACTGACAAAACTATTATTAATGGCACCAATTGATTTGGGTAAACTTTCTATACAGTTAACAGCAAACATTACTGACAATAACACGAGGACCACAGGAGCTGAGGAGCAGAGGTGCTGGAGCTGGAGGTGGGTCAGAGGTTGTGATCATACCAGAGCAAGAGCTCCACTTTGTGCCTCATTGCATCATTTGCACTATATCACCACCGTAATTGCTCCTAGACTGCTGCAGTGCTGCAGACGTGAATACTGTGGATACTGAGGATACTGTGGATACTGTGGAATTAAAAGGAAGCTGAGAAGTAGACCAAAAGGCACGCCTTTATCGAGTGCCGCCGCGGGTTTCAGCAGCCATAAGGCTGTGAGAGAGTGCCTAGAGGACGCGGAGGCGGCACAGTTAGATCTGGCCGCAGCCTGCGTTTACCCTGAGGCCCTGCTCGCATTTTGGAGTACAAGATAGTAAAGATACTGGTTGTAGTGGCTACAATACGCTCAGGCAGAGAAAGAGCCTCTGGTACTACTACAAGAAGAACAAGAAAAATACAAGCATTAAAAGCACCAAAAATAAAAGTAAATTCATTAGGAGGGAATCAATCCCTAATGTCTCCTATTGCACGAATGTTTGAAAATTCAACAAAAACCCCATACAAATTTGATTTTATGAAGGATCCACTGGAGGCTATTATGCCAATGCAAACAGTTGTAGAAGCAAGCAATCTTCAAACACTGATTAAACCAGATAATAAAAGTGAACAAAATCTCGGTCAAGATTCAGACGCACAAACACAGATTAAGTGTATGTATCCTTTAGAAACGGAAAAAGTGGTAAAAGTAAACATAACAAAGGGTCATGTCACAGATCTTGAAATGTTAAGTTTAGTACCAGCAACTCAAAAGGTACTGAGGAATCTGGATGCACCTGAAAGATCATTGGATAGGTTGACTGTCAGTATCCCGCCACCTTTGGAGGTAAACGTAATAATTGAGAAAATCGAATGGGAAACTGGCACAGAGACTAACACAATATTACCAATAGCAAAACAAGAGACTCAAGAACCAATCAGAGCCGGAACATTAACATGCACAGCTAGGAGTGAAATCTGTGTAGAAACTGATGGGGATATTGATCCTAACAAAAGATCTGACAAAGATAATAGTACAACATATTACTTTAACATGGATGAACTAGATGGATATAAGGCAAATAAAGGTGAACATAGAAAAAGTAAAGAGGAAATACAGTTATGTAGTACACCGAGTGATAGATCTACTTTTAATAACAAAATATCCCCTAGTACTACAAAACAAATACAGGGTAAACAATTACACAATGAAGGGGGTACTGCGAATGTAACTCAATGTGATTATAATGGTCAAAAAAATCTGAGTACCCAACAACACCATAATTCCACACCGTCAGCTACAAGCAACCAGGAACAAGTGTCAATCTGAGACATTTTCTATCGTACATCCACTATGACATTAGAAGCTCTGACATTCCAATCAAATAAAATGGAGATTCAAGTAGATCTACTTAACTTGATGGCAAGCTCAGTAGTGGGCATAGATCAGAAACTAAAAAACTAATGTCGTGAGGAACGAGGACCTGGACGGTCAACTAACCAATATAACGCTAGGACCAACTCAGAGCCAATATAGTATAAATTGTAATAATCCTCAGGATCTCCAAAGGCAAAAAACACAACTTATGAAGGTATAAGGGATTATAACAAAGAGCCTTGGCAGCCTTCAAATTACGATCTTTTACCCGCTATAGATGTGGGAAGTCTAAAGACAACAACAAATGACAAACCGCAATTGATCTTTATTCCTGAATATTGTCCAAGAGGCAGCCATGATATCCTAAATAGAGTAAATATCCTCCACCTCTTTAAATCTATTCGCTCACTAGAAAAAGTCTCAAGTAAAAACATTGAATCTATCAAATTTCTTCCAATCCCAGATAGTAACCAGGAAATGACACTGGATACTGTACTTGTAGCCGAACTAAGTACAAATGTAAAGGATGTTTTCTTTAGCTGGGGAATAAAAATCAATAGGCCACAGCCTGCAGTGTATCCGAAACCATTTGCTACACCTCTATCCCTGACTCACCACCAACAAAACAAAGTCAATTCACAGGTTCATTCAGTGTTAAAAAATGCAATTGGAAAAAAAGAATCATTGCTCAAACTACCATCGGATCTAGTAGAAAAAGAAAAGCAAATTGAAGTAAATGAAAAATGGATTGGTATGGCTCTCCATGGCAGTAAAGCACAATGATAGAATACAAAAGTAAAGTCAATAGCTAAAATAAATAAAGAAGGTGAAACATTACAATTATGTTAATGGAATATTAATTGCCGACGCAAAAAAATAAACAATGCTTATTTAACCCCAATGACTAGTTATTACCATGTTATACTGCTACAGGAAACTTGGTCTGTCAACCCTGTAATGCTTGAGGGATACAAAGCATATTTTAAGCCAGCAATTAAACAAAGTAAATGGGGGCGCCCCAGTGGGGGTTTTGCCACATTTGTCGCTCTAGAATTAAGAATGGAACACAAGCTAATTGATATGAATAATCCAAACTTATTGATAGTAATGTTGCGGTATATGGAAAATAATCTCTCAAAAAACCTGTTTATGATAAATGTATATATACATCCTACAGCAAGCGCGAGAAAAAATATGACTGCTACCCTGATTGCATTATTATTTAAGCTAATGATGGATGAACCTTTCACAGAGTACATTATCACAGGGGATTTTTATTAATTTTTAGTTTGTACCCTACATGAGAGATGAGTTAATCCAGGAACAAGATTATCTCTGGACAATCCCACAACAAACACTTCCAATTGTTCCTAACGCCTTCCCAAGCCAATTAGGCGCAACTTTTGTTAAAGATTTAGAAGCGCTGGGCTTAAGAATCCTTGACGGGAGGTTACCCCAAGACTCCCCACTGGCTAGGACATTCCAATCGCAGGATCATAAATCACAAATTGATTATACAATGGTATCCTTGAATATCTTTATTAATGTGATCTTTTTTTCAATTGTAAAAGCATCTGAGAATGATCACGGGCAACAAAAACTTATTACCAATTTGACAGTTAACAAGCATACTGAATAAGACACATTGCCAGGTCAGACGGGTTCAGTAAACTATAGGAAACTAATTTGGAAGGAGCACAGCAAAGAAGATACTACCCTGATGGCCCTTAAATTGGTAGGAACTTATTTTGAAGATAACACCTTAACGACGATTGACCAATGGGTGGATTTTATACAAAAACTTGTTAATACCTTCAAAAAACAAAAGGTGCAAGCAGAAAGTGGGAACAAATTTACGTTAACCTTAACAACGAGGATTATGAAAAGATCGTGTAATCAATTGAGGAGACAGATAAAAAAGAATCAGAAAAATATGGAGTTGTGTTTAAAATTAAAATGGGTCAATCGCAACCTGCAGAAGTAATTGTGGGACGAAAGGAATAAGAAAAAACATGATCTTTGGGATAAAGTACTCTTTTGCAGTAAACTATCAAATGCCAGAGAATTCTGGACGTTAATAAACGGCTTAGCACAACCAAATAGAACAGCTGTAACATCTTCCTTAACAGAGAATGAGTGGATCAGGTTCCTGTCTATACATCTTAATCCTGGTGAGGATAAAACGCAGTTGAAAGTTAGGGCCAATATGATCGAATCAACAAAGAAAGAAATGATACAAGAAATTGATATAACGAGCAAACAAATATGTAAATTAATCCAGAAACAAAAAAATGGTGCGCCTGGCCCGAATGGTATTCCGTTTGCACTTTATAAGAATGACCCCACTCTATGGTCATGATACCTGACAAAGGTTTTTAAGGAAATTGTAAGGTCAGCATTGATACCTGAAACTTGGAAAGGATCGCTGATAGCTCCTATTTATAATAAAGCAGATTGGTCCTTGCCGGAAAACTATCGACTGATTACGCTCCAGGATACTGATGCCAAAAATATTTGCAGGTGTACTGTTATCTAACTTAACTAAATGGGTATGAGAAAAGATAATCCCTCCGAACCAAACTGGATTTACACAAGGCTTAGGTACTAGAACAAATATCCTTGTGTTATCTGTACTAATGGACAAACACATTGCATAGAAACAACCACTATACTTGTGCTTCGTAGATTTTAGATCGGCTTTCAACTGTGTGTATAGAGATCTTTTCTGGCAGAAGTTAATTGACCAAGGTTTACCACTCTCCCTTTTAAAATTAATCCAACTTCTTTACACTGACACATGGGTGAGGGTCCGGATGGGAGATGGCCAAACAGTATCAGAAAAAATACCAACAGCGTCAGGTTTGAAACAAGGATGTGAACTGGCCCCATTGCTTTTTAACTTATTTTTAACTGATCTTACTCAAGCCTTGGATGAGGTGAATGCTTGTTCACCTAAATTAGCCAATACTCCGATATCAAACCTGCTATATGCAGATGATGTTATCCTACTTAGTCATATGAAGGTTGGGCTACAACGCCTGTTAAATAGGATTTCTACCTACTCTAAAGAAAATAGAATGGTGATCAACGAAACAAAGACAAAGATAATGGCGGTTAACAAATACTCAAGGTCAAAACATAAGTATAAATGGATTTTGGATAACTCACAATTAGAACAAGTGAGTACATATAGATACGAAGGAGTTCTATTTGATGACCGAGGATCATTTGAACCACACAAGATTGACATTCAATGGAGAGCAAAAATATTGCTAGCGGCTTTCAGAATTATACAGAAATTCATAGGAGGGCAGAGTTATGGACCATTGTTGAAAGTAATATCAGCAAAGCTTCTGCCAACTCTGACATATGGAAGTTAAGCATTGTGTGGAAAAGACTCAGTTATAATCAACAATGCAGTCACGAAAATCTATAAAGCCTTCTTCTTAATTCCACATAATGCATCACCCGCGCACATACAAATGAAATTTGGGATGACTAATCAGGCATTTGCGTGAAAAGGCCAATTTATTAAAGTATGGAAAAGGATAAAAACGGATACAGTAAATCAATTGTCCAAATTATTGTGGCAGGAAATAAACTTAAACTGGAAAGCCCATGCGTGGAAACATCTATTTACATCATTAGAGGAATATTCAGTAAACTCGGTCGGGGAAATGCCAATTACTGTGAACTCTTTTAAAAAAGTTAGCAATAGTACAACTAAGCATTTATCACTACTCTTGGATAAAGATACCTTCTCAAAAAGAAAACATGCGTGGCCTCTAATGAATGTATATACCAAGGTAAAAGTGCAACCGTACCTCGAAATTCCTTGGTCTGTGAAGTTCAAGCGAAAATTCATAAAAGCTCACTTTGGAGTATTTCCGGGCACATGTCATCTAATGCCATGGTTGGGTACAACAGGACCAACGACTTGTAACTTATGTAAACTTGGTGAAGAGAACATTATGCACCTCCTCTGTATTTGTCCAGAACTGAAAGTTGAAAGAGTATCCATTCTTAAGAGACATTTTAATGCTCGTGGAATAAGGAGCTGGAGGCAAGCTCTGATAAGATGCCTCTATACTGACAATATAATTTTAACTTCAGCTTTTGTAAAGTTCTTAATGCGACTGAGAACTAAGTTAGAACACCAAAAACGAAAAGAATGTAATGTAGGATGTACATAATAGGTAAATAGTATAACGAACTCGATGCCCAAATGTTTTTATATTTGATTTTATAATTGGATTTTATCATTAAGAATTACTGCATATATATTGTAAGGTTTTAATTAATCAAACAATAAACTTTTTCATTTCATTTCAAAATTTAATTTCATATCTATGACTCAAAGCGACTCAAGGAGTTCTGCGTGTTGGATACGCATCTCCTGCAGTGGAATCTGCCTTGTAGCGTCATTCACAGCCTCTTGTTCAAGTATGTCGGTCTTATTCTTTGTCTCTATTAGCTTTTAGTGTAGTTCCTGTCTGGATCCCACTGTCGCACTAATCGCATTTCCGCGAATAACTGCCTTAAACGCATCCCATTCGACAGAGTTGGAGGAGGCAGTGTTAGCGTGTGACGAGGAGCTGACTACTGACCCTACCTCCTCGGACTCATTGCACGAACATTTGCCTCCTTACCTATCTCCCTGTCCCCTCCTCTGTTTTCAGACCCCGGCTTTTGGTCCTGTCGGGCACTATCCCTTTAAATCTTCTCTGCCAACAACTCCCTCTGCCAACTGCCGGCCATGTGACGTGGTCACATGATCTCGTCCCCTTCAAAGAGGAAGAGACAGAAGGAATGGGGTTCGGAAGACAGCTGAAAGGAGCACCGGAGTCATTTGCAGGACAGCGGGACGTCCAGGCCTTC
The DNA here is from genome assembly GCF_964204655.1 of Triturus cristatus. Lineage (NCBI taxonomy): Eukaryota > Metazoa > Chordata > Amphibia > Caudata > Salamandridae > Triturus > Triturus cristatus. The sequence goes on along the minus strand of NC_140594.1, from coordinate 347,183,554 downwards.
TTTGTCGCACCAAGACTCGGAGAGCTGCCGACCTGTTCCGACGGGGAAAAGGAATTCCTGCCCGCTGGGAAGATGCCATCCGAGGACGACCAAAAGGGGGCGCTTCCGGCAACGCGCTGAAAGCGGTCACGGCCCAGGAGGGTCGTGGCTCCACAAGGTACGGGGCCAACTGGGAGCTGTGTGGGTAAGGGATGGCCAGGAGTAAAGGGTGGACGAACCGAGGCACCAGTGCAGGCTGAGCACGTTAGTTAAAACCAAAGCCTCAGAGCGCCTAAAACCCTTAGGAAAAGGAGCAGCGCGAGTCACGGGAGTTGGTCGGGTGCATAGTCCCTCATGTTCCCCTTACCGAGCCTTTTCTTTCTTTATTTTTGCTTCCGGACCTTGTTGTCGCTGCACGGCAGGATCAACCCTTCCTATCCTCGGAAGCCTGAAGCCGAGACGACCCTTTCTCTCTGATGTGAGACAGCGAAGACGGCCTCGTAGAACTGATAATTTTCTGTTGTTGTAGAACATCGTCCTATAGAACTGAACTTACAAAGAAAGTACTCTTCATCAAACTATTCCCTGTCTCGCCGTCTCCTTCTCTACCATGCCACACGTGGTGTCAGAAGTGGGATCGTAACGCCTACTACATCCAGGAAAATTAAGAATGTAATTCAGTAGCTCATACGTGGCCAGGAGAAGTTAGAATGGGCTATAGAAAAACAAATGACAACAGCCCATGCAGACAGGGAACTCTTTAAAGATACCATGACTAACCAAGCTGAACGGCAACAAAAAGTTGCTGATGACCGGCTACAACTGACAGCCCAACTGCAGAACCGCGCTGGGAACGGGCCCAATGTCTCCCTCCAAAAATACATAACAGGCGAAGATCCCGACGCATTTTTACTTAATTTCGAAAGAGCAGCCAGGGCGTCAGGCTGGCCGGAGGCCAAATGGCCATTCTTTTTGGTCCCTCTTCTTACGGGGGAAGCCCAGGCCGCATATCAAGTGGTGAATGCGAACGGCCATACCTCTTATCAAGAAATAAAAGGAATCATCCTGGACTACCTCGAAATGGATGCTGAGGCGTCCAGGGTTCGATTTAGAAAGAAGCAAGGAGCGCCTGCAGATAACCCGAAGACTCTATACTTCAAGTTAAAAACAGCAGCAGACAAGTGGCTAAAGCCCCAAACGAACACTACCATCCAGAACCAATGTGGAGACTGGGGGCATATTACTAGGAACTGTCCCCGGAAAAAGCCTCCCGAAGAACCAATGGACACAGGTTGTGTTCCTCGGTCCATCTTATACACTGAGGAAATGGGACCCAGCTTTTACGTAAGTGTTCTTGTGGGAGGGGTGACTATAAGAGCCCTTTTAGACTCCGGCTGTCGACAGTCGGTTATACGCCAGTCCTTGGTAAAAACCTCCTCCCCTACAACCCGACAGGTGGTCCCTATTAGATGTGTGCATGGGGATGTCAGACTCTGTCCCTTGGTCTGTCTACCCATCTCCCTTCCAAGCGGGGTGACACTAGAAGCCAAAGTGGGGTTCTGCCATCTCTCCCCGAAGAAATGAACCTGTGCCAGGACAACCCATCTTTCCTGACACTCCTAAAGAATACTTTACAGTTCAGAGAACCACACACATCACCACGTCCCTCCTTCTTTACCCAGGCCCCCTGGCTTTCTGATAAAAGTTTTCTTTATAGTCAGTTGAATGACCCCACTCTTCAACCCGCTTGGGATCCTGCCAGAAAAACCCCAACAAATCAGAATCCAGTGTACCCCTTTTTCCAGCTACAGAATGAACTCCTCCATAGGGTGGCGAAGGAAGGCGACACACCCCAATTCGTAGTTCCCCAGACCTTCTGGGACCAAGTCCTTTTTTTTGCACATTCCCACCTAACAGCAGGTCATAGGGGAGCACAGAAAACGATAGACATGCTTTTACGGCACTTTTATTGGCCAGGTATATTTACACGTCACCAGATTTTGTCAAGAGTGTGAAACATGCCAAAAGAAAAATCCATACAAACCACCTCCTGTACCCTTGCAACCTCTTCCCATTATTGGAACTCCCGTTGAAAGAATAAGCATGGACCTTATCGGTCCGCTTCCGCGAACCAAGAAGGGCAGCCTCTACGCCTTGGTGGTCATAGATTACGCCACACGGTACCCCAAGGCCTTTCCCTTGCGTACTCCCACCAGCCAGAACATTAGTGACAGGGTCCTGGAACTGTTTTCACGAGTTGGCTTCCCACGTAAGATACTCACGGATCAGGGGACCCCCTTTGTTTCCAAAATAATGAGGCAAGTATGCAAGTCCCTTGATATTTCACACATAAAGACATCTGTATATCACCCCCAGATAGAAGGCTTATGTGAACTTTATAATTCCACCTTGAAACTGACGTTGAAAAAACTGTTGAGTGTAGAGGGAAAAGAATGGAAGAATGGGATAGGCTCCTCCCTTTGGCATTATATGTAATCCGAAGCCAGACTCAATCTAGTCTGGGCTGTTCCCCATTCCAACTCCTCTATGGTCGGGAAGCCCGGAGCCTGCTAGAGATTACCAAAGAGTTCTGGAAACAGGAAAATGAGGAGGAAACCATATCATTTTTAGATTACACCCAAGGCCTTTGTAACTGCCTACAGAAACTGAGAGAATTGGCTGATGCAAATTTAGAAAAGTCACAAACCAAGCAACAACTGTTTTACAATCAAGGAAAGAGAGGGCGCCACCTGAAGGTAGGAGACTGGGTATTGGTCCTCATGCCATCTGGCATCACGAAAGCAAGGTCAGGGTGGTAGGGTCCCTATCAGATTCTGAAAAAGGTTGGTTTAACATCCTACCAGATCTAAATCACTCCTATCATATCATATCATATCAATCTCTTAAAGAAGTGGTTGGGTCCTCTACCCAAAGACCTACACACCGTTAGCCCTGTAACCAAATGCGACAGCACTCTAAACCAACTAATAGTCAACTAAGAGTTAACAGTTGAACAGAGAAGAGCACTACAAGACATGCTATGTTCGTATGCCCGATTGTTCTCTGACCTCCCAGGCCGTGTTTCTGGCCAAACATTCCATCCACACTCAACCTGGAAAAGTCATTAAACAGAAACCTTACCGTATCCCTGCTGCCAGGAGAGAGTCTATAGGACAAGGAGTGAAAAGCATGCTTGCCCTGGGAGTGATACAGCCATCACAGAGCGAGTGGTCCTCACCAATCGTGCTGGTACCAAAACCGGACGGATCCGTCCGGTTTTGCATAGATTTCAGAGCCATCAACGCGATATCCAAGTGTGATTCCTACCCCCTCCCACGCGTAGATGAATTGATAGAAAAACTCGGTGAGGCACAGTACATCACAACCCTTGATCTCACTAAGGGGTATTGACAGGTGCCTCTAAACCCGCAAGACCAGGAAAAGACAGCCTTTTCAACACCTTCTGGCTTGTTCGAGTTCACCGCCTTACCTTTCGGTTTACACAGGGCACCTGCCACATTTCAACGTCTCATGAACCGAGTGCTGGGGGAACACCAAGCAGACTCCTCGGCATATTTAGATGATATAGTCATCTATAGTCCCACATGTGAGTCAGATCTCCAGCATTGCTGTCTAGTTTTTCAGGTTCTCCAGTCGGCTGGCTTGCATATCAATGCGAAAAAGTCGAAAGCGGTTTTCCAGAAGGTGGAATACCTAGGGTTCCTCCTAGGAAACGGACACATAGAACCACAAGGAGAGAAGGTCAGAGCAATATCCCGGGCCCCTTTTTCTGTCACAAAAAAGGAAATTAGGGCTTTTCTGGGCCCCCTCGGGTATTATCGCCGTTTCATACCCCAGTATTCTGAAATGGCCACACCTCTTACCAACCTCCTATAGAAGGATGTAAAAGCTAAGGACCTCCTTCACCCACCTCCCAAAACTATGCAAGCCTTCCTTGAACTCAAAAAGGCCTTTACGTCTGGTCCCATACTGAGTTCCCCTGACTTTTCCAAACCCTTCCTGTTACAGACTGATGCTTCTGAGAATGGGGTGGGCGGTACTATCACAGGTGGCTTCTGACGGGCTCGAACATCCTATCCTTTTTTTAAGCTGCAAATTATTTCCTAGGGAACAAGGATACCCCATCATAGAAAAGGAGTGTCTTGCTATCAAGTGGGCGGTGGACAAGTTGCGGTATTACCTTGAGGGTTCCTATTTCATCCTTTATACTGATCACGCCCCGCTCCTTTGGATGAGCCGGAACAAGGGTAACAACCCGTGCATCCTGCGTTGGTTTCTTGCCCTGCAGCCCTTCTCTTCTGAGGTTCGCCACCGTAAGGGTTCTGAGGACAGGAACGCGGACTTCCTTTCCCGTATCTCGCTGTTCCCTGATCGTGAACCGGCTGGTGTGGGGGTGTGTGATGAGGAGCTGACTACTGACCCTCCCTCCTCACCATTTGCCTCCTTACCTGTCTCCTTGTCCCCTCCTCTGTTTTCAGACCCGGGCTTTTGATCCTCTCGGGCACTATTCCTTTAAATCTTCTCTGCCAACAACTCCCTCTGCTGACCATGTGACGTGGTCACATGATCTCGTCCCCTTCAAAGAGGAAGAAACAGAAGGAATGGAGCTCTCGTTCGGAAGACGGCTGAAAGAAGCACCAGAGTTGTTTGCAGGACAGCGGGACGTCCAGACCTTCTTTGTCACACTGGGACTCGGAGAGCTGCTGATCTGTTCTGACGGGGAAGAGGAAGACGCCATCCGAGGACAACGAAAAGGGGGAGCCGGACCCCTTCCGGCAACATGCTGAAAGCGGCCACGGCCCAGGAGGGTTGTGGCTCCATAAGGTACGGGCCAACTGGGGGCTGTGTGGGGTAAGGGAAGGCCAGGAGTAAAGGGTGGATGAACCGAGGCACCAGTGCAGGATGAGCACGTTAGTTAAAACCAAAGCCTCAGAGCACGTAAAACCCTTAGGAAAAGGAGCAGCGCGAGTCACGGGTGTTGGTCAGGTGCATAGTCCCTCACTCCCTTTCACTGACTTCTAGTAAAGCACAGAAACATTCCCCTTACCGAGCATTTTCTTTCTTTCTTTTTGCTTCCGGACCTTGGTGTCGCTGCACGGCGGGATCAACCCTTCCTATCCTCGGAAGCCTGAAGCCCAGACGACCCTTTCTCTCTGATGTAAGACAGCGAAGACGGCCTCGTAGAACTGATAATTTTCTGTTGTTCTAGGACATCGTCCTATAGAACTGAACTTACAAATAATGCACTCTTCATCAAAATATTCCCTGTCTCGCTGTCTCCTTCTCCACCACGCCACATAGCGTTTTCTGTAAAATAACACGTTATTGTATTAGCCAGGGTAGTGCGGAACACTGCGTCTTCTAATAACTGCGGTTGTAATTTCCAGGAAGGTACAGGAGTGGGTATCCTACCCCATGAGAAAGGGATTTCCATGGGATTGTGATCTGAGAAAGTCTTTGCTAGATATGTGGTGTGAGTTATGTGAGCTGCTATCATTCTCGAACAGAAGATCCTGTCAGTTCTTGTGTGTAATATATGGAATGGGGAGTAAAATAAATATTCTTTGTGCATCGGGCGTCGGGTGTTTCAGCCTCCATACATCACTTAATTCCCATCCAGTAGCCCACCCAGATAGAGCTCTAGCCTGTTTGGCCGATCCCGCTCCACATAGGGGAGGGTGTGACCGGTCCAGTACCACATCCATGACTGCATTGCAGTCCCCTCCTACAATCCACGGGTACATTTCCCAGCCCGTAAGGACCTGATTGAGTCCTGCAAAGAATTTATCTTGATCAACGTTTGAGGTGTAAATATTACTCAATATAATGTGCATACCGTCTAGTGTCCCGTGAAATATTATGTACCTTACCTGTGGGTCCCGCTGCTGTGTACTTAACTCTCCCTTGATCTACATCAGGTATATGTGGAGTGCTGCATAACGCAGGGGTAGTGCCTGCGCGCTCGGTCTAAGTATGCCTGGGAAAGATATAGTACAGGGATAGAGCAGTACTGTGCAGTTTATGTGTGGTTAATGCATGTACTGAGTGTATGAATACCTGTTAGATATACATTACATGAAAGATGTAGTGCTGTGCAGTGTGTGCGCAATGAAAGCATGTACTGAGTTCACGTGTGCTTGCATGAAGTACAATGCATGAAGGGTGAAGTGCTGTGCAGCACGCAGATGGTGAATGTGTGTGTTTGCAAATAGCACACCCAGGTAAAATTCATAAAACCTACAGTACTGAACAGTGCACGCAGACTGAATGTATGGGTGTCTGTAATGGCACAATACATGGAGGTAACAGTACTAGACAGTAGGTGTGCAATAAATGTACACTGAGTGCAAGTGTGTGCCTGCTGCAATGGTACATTACATGGAGGACCCTGCCTTGTGAAGACATGAGGGGTAGGGGAATCCCCCCCAACCCCAACAGATGTGTGTATTCCTGTGATCTGGGTGGGAGACACACTGGAGGAAGGGACTCTCCTTTTACACTCCAAAAAGATTGTCTTTGATTCAGTGATAGATCACAAGGAAGGGGCCAGGACACATCTCTGGAGGTTGATGAGGCTGATAATTGAATCATAACGAGTATGGCTGGGAACCAGGGATTAACCTTTTGATGCACATATCACTCTGGCTGACATACAGGTATGAAATCTGGTAACTCCCATGAACTGTGTTGTGGGACAATAATCTTTGGAGTCTTGCCTGCTGTGACAGACAGCCTTTCATGAGGCATGAAGAAAAGAAAGGAGCACAATTCAAAAGAAGCTGAACCCCAACATGCAAATTCAAAGACTTAGACCTTAAATCACATTTTGGTGTTTGGAAATTGATTCTGCCAAGCTGTGTGAGGAGGGGAAGCTCTGCAAGACTGTGGTCAGGACTGCGGCCAAGGCTTGCTAGTCTCCCTGCTAGGTGAGTGACATCACAGAGGGAAACAAAGACCACCTGCACAGGAGCCTGGAGCACCAGCGCCTGCCTGCTTACCAAGACCAGTGTGCCCTGTGAGGAAGTGGAGAGCATTGGAGGGAGCGAGGACCAGGGGTGAGCCCTACCATGAAGATGCCCTGTGCAAGGTATGAGGATATGGCTGTGCACCGATAGGGTTGTAGTCTGCATGCAGGAATATCTACGGTGACCCTTGTAGGCCAGGAGAGGGCTGTTGTAGATTGAGCAGAGCATCGAGTGCTGTGTGGAGGGCCATGGTTGAAGTAATTATGTGACCAGCATGCAAGGATTCGTGAACGCCTTAGCGGTGACCCCATATGCCAAGATGGGCTGCCGTGGCAAGGGAGATTGCACCGGAGGAGTCTACATCGCGTTGGGAGGTACCGTGGCAACCCTGTGTGCTAGAAGAGGCACATGGGACCGTCACCTGGGACTGGAGTGAGGCTGTGACCAGTAGGTCTAGCTGTACTGCGAGATCTGCCCTGACTAACCACTGAGGATCAGGAGGATGCTGAAGAGGATGTCCCACCCTAACTGGGCTCCAATTGGGAGCTGAAGAATAGAATTACTGCCAAACCCTCCCCCTCCTTCTCCCAACTCCCCTTTGGGGAGTAAGTGACTTACCCCGTCTTTGCAAGGTAGAAGTTGCACGGATCTCTGGGACAGCCAACTGCGCCGTTCTGGAGACTGATCTGGCACCAGCCGGGTGCTGCTGCATGTACTGCTACTGCTATCTTCTGCAAGTAGCATCAGAACTCGCGAGCGCACACTCTTAGGACACCCGCTGAGATGCCGAACACTTCCATGCTGAAGGAGCAGGTAAGATTTGAACTGAGCAAGTGGGCCCCAGGTGGAATCGCAGATGAAGGTACTGAAGCACCATAGACACTTTTGACTAATTTCTGAAAGTCAATAGGAAACTCTTTTGTACGGCCTACTAGTAATCATTCCATGAATGTGGACACCAGTAAATGGGGAATAACACTGACCATGTTATAAAAAAGAGGGCGGGACATTTATTTGCCTGACAAAGAATAATGCCCTGACCTCAAGGGGCATGTGTTATTGCTCAAGAAGGTTGTTATTTCTTTGAACACATAGAATTAGGAATTAAATACTTATTTTTCTTATAAAAGAAAGTATTGGACTGGACTTTGATATAATCTTTGCATTGTGTACACTTTGAGTTGGGCCTTTGGGTGTAATGGTGACACTAGGGTGACCAACTGGCATGGGTGTAAATTCAGGACGGTGAGTGTAAAGATTCAGGACAAAGGTTCAAAATTCAGGACAAAAATTCAGGACAGAGGTCAAAATTCAGGACAAAACTTTGGGACAAAAGGTACTTTTTACAGGCACATCAGAGGAAGTCGGGCACTAGTATATAAGTAAGTAAATAGATAACCACAGCAAGGAGCTATAGGTCAACCCACTTTATCATTGCGCCCTTCAGTGTGATCGATGGGAAAAGGTCACAGTCACTGTTCATATTTGCCTGAAATTGTCAGGTTTTCACTCTGCAGGATCCAGTCGCCGTAATAAGCTCCACCTCCGGACCTTCCAAACACCCCGATACTATATCAATACAGGGTATTCGAACGATACGGTGAGGGAAAAGACCCCAAAGGGGAAAAAACCTCAGGAGGGGAAAGGAAGGGGCAGCAGGGAAGGGAAGCTGTAAAACAAAACGCATAGGTTAGTACCATGATTACATCCTACTCTCAGTAATATCTCGCTAAGGAATAACGTGTCACCAGCTGACTCTGAGTAGTAGCTTCAAAGCGCTGGTTCTCTCCTGGTGACCCTTTTTTCCTACACAACACAAGAAAACCCGTTAGCTGGCCTAGCGTGTATCGTGCTCCTGCTCAATGTATATAGTAGTCATGTGCGTACGTACCCTCCCTAACATGGAACTCCTCCGTTCACTGAAATCCTCCGTATAGCCAAAGTCTTGACTGTTATCCTGTTACTCAGTCCAACCACTGCAATGACAAGAAATGAGTGGCTCTAATATCGTCACAATGCCCCCCGGTGTGTATTTCGTCATATACACCGATAGCAACAGTAATCAAAAGAAACTCCTCCCAGACCAAGGGTCCACCAAACTCAGTGGGGCGTAGTGCCTATACTACTGCCGCCCGCTTTGGCACCTGTAATCCACCAACCGTTATGTCCTACTTCATGACGGTAGTGCGGAGGATCCCCCCAGCACTCCGCCACTTGCATAAACCAAACTAGAAAATCCGGAAAATAGGAAACAAGGCAGTTCCCTCTTAATGACAACAAACGGCCCGGACCGCCGCTCTAGCTCCACGGCGTACCCGCCTGGCTCCTCAGCCCACACAAGAGCGTTCCGCTCTTCGAACAATTCAAGCGCACTAGAACACCCCACTATAACGATACCAGGGCAGGACGCTGGGAACCTGCTCACGCTCCTCTGCAAGATCGCTGCCACGAAAGACTCCAGAACCAAGAGCAGCCGCTCCCGCTGAGTTCGACAAAATCACGAACACTTCCCCAACAGCCGTCTCCCGCTATATCCGGTCATCCAGCAAGGGCTTCTGGGAAATGTAGTTAAAACCCCTTGGTACCTGGGAATTGTAGTTCAGGCAGGCGCCAAGGCTAGATCCTGACAGTACGTCCCCCTCCCAAGCGCCTCCTAGGGCCGGGTTTGGACGGAAACCTCGATGGAAGGAGGCTATGGCTCTCGGTGCGTGCACATTACTCCAGGGCTCCCAGGAGTCCTCCTCCACCGAATAACCCTTCCAGGAGACCAAATACCAAAGCATCCCCCTCCGCATCTTAGAGTCACGTATGGATCTTCCTTCGTATTCAAGTCCTCCGTCACCATCCACCGGCGGGGGGGTTCTCCTCTGGGACGTAAGCGCCCTCTTCAATAAATGTACGTGGAACACTGGATGGATCCTCAGAGAGCAGGGCAACCTAAGTTTGTATGCCACAGGATTGACTCCTCAGCCCACACAAGAGCATTCCGCTCTTCGAACAATTCAAGCGCACTAGAACACCCCACTATAACGATACCAGGGCAGGACGCTGGGAACCTGCTCACGCTCCTCTGCAAGATCGCTGCCACGAAAGACTCCAGAACCGAGAGCAGCCGCTCCCGCTGAGTTCGACAAAATCACGAACACTTCCCCAACAGCTGTCTCCCGCTATATCCGGTCATCCAGCAAGGGCTTCTGGGAAATGTAGTTAAAACCCCTTGGTACCTGGGAATTGTAGTTCAGGCAGGCGCCAAGGCTAGATCCTGACAGTACGTCCCCCTCCCAAGCGCCTCCTAGGGCCGGGTTTGGACGGAAACCTCCGATGGAAGGAGGCTATGGCTCTCGGTGCGTGCACATTACTCCAGGGCTCCCAGGAGTCCTCCTCCACCGAATAACCCTTCCAGGAGACCAAATACCAAAGCATCCCCCTCCGCATCTTAGAGTCACGTATGGACCTTACTTCGTATTCAAGTCCTCCGTCACCATCCACCGGCGGGGGGGTTCTCCTCTGGGACGTAAGCGCCCTCTTCAATAAATGTACGTGGAACACTGGATGGATCCTCAGAGAGCAGGGCAACCTAAGTTTGTATGCCACAGGATTGACTTGTTTCACTGTTGGATAGGGGCCAATAAAGCGTGGATGAAAGACACTTCTCAGCTTAAAACGGATGTACCTGGTGGACAGCCACACCTTATCACCCACTTGAAACTGAGGACTGGGATTCCTGTGCTTATCCTCCCACCACTTGTACACCTCTTTAGCCTTCAACAAATGCGTTTGCACTACCCTATGCACCTTCCTCAAGACACGTATGCGAGCCATTACATTGGGCTGATTGCCTACATCTGGCGGGAGGTTGATGGGCAAGGTGCTGGCCTCGTAACCATAATTGGCCTTGAAAGGAGATATGCCCGTAGAGCTGTGCCACGCATTGTTATATGCCAATACGGCCATCCATAACAGGTCCACCCATGATTCATGCGCTTCCTTAGAATAACACCGCAGGTATTTCTTCAGGGTCTGATTCAGCCTTTCCGTCTGCCCATCTGTTTGCGGGTGAAAGCTTGTTGAAAGTGCTGCTTCAATTCCCAGGGCCTGACACCAAGTTCTCCAAAATCGGGCAACAAGCTGCGGGCCCCTATCAGACACTATCACCTGGGGAATGCCGTGTAGCCTTATGACCTGCGAAGCCAGTAACTGTGCGGTTTGGCTAGCCATGGGAAGATTCGTACATGGAATAAAATGACTCATCTTAGTCAGATTATCTACCACCACCAAGATAGCCGAACACCCCTGATCCAGGGGCAAACCTGTTATGTAATCCAGGCTTATATTCTGCCACGGGCGAGCAGGCGTGGGCATGGGCATTAGTTGGCCTTTCATTCTGGTGTTCTCCCCCTTAGCTCTGGCACATTCCTCACATTCCTTCACCCACAGAGTAGCATCCTTAACCAAAGAGTCCCACCAGAAATACCTTCGAAGCAGATGCACTGTCTTGGTAACTCCTGGGTGACCTGCCAGAGGCGTAATGTGACACCAAAAAAAAGCCTTTTTCTGTATCTCAATAGTGGGCAGGTACAAACACTCTCCCTGAAAAGGTAGCCCTTGTCTCACCACCCTTCCTGGTTTACCGGCGGCCCATCGTTCCCATGCCATTAAAGACCTGGAACTCCGAACCATTTCCAGGAATTTCTCCGCGCGAACCACACACACCACCTTAGTTGCCGGAATAATAACCTGAGGGACTGCTTCCTGTTGTTCCGCGGGTATCACTTGTCAGGACAAGGCGTCTGCTTTCCTGTTGTCAATGCCAGGTCTATAGGTCACCACAAAGTTGTACTCGGAAAAGAAAAGCATCCAACGCATTTGTCTTGGTGTCAAATGCCTAGCCGAGGTAATATACTGGAGGTTTCTGTGGTCGGTGTATACGGTCACCGCGTGACACACCCCCCACAGATACTGCCTCCACTCCTGAAAAGCGCGCTTGATAGCTAAAAGTTCTTTCTCCGCTATTGTATAATTGACCTCCGCACGGCTCAACTTTCTTGACAGGTATGCCACAGGATGGAGGTGGCCAGTATGCGAATCCCTCTGAGACAAAACAGCCCCTATCGCCTCCTCAGAAGCGTCGGCTTCCACTACAAAGGGATGGTCTGTTACAGGATGGGCCAACACCGGAGCCGTAGTGAACGCTCTTTTTAATGTAATGTAATGTAATGTAATGTAAGGAGTACTTTTATAGCGCTTCTATCACTCCAGGGAGTATCTTGGCGCTCACCCAACTCAGATGGAGGGGTTGGAAGGAAAGGAGACAATTCACGCTAAACACTACATATTTACACCAGTGCTGTACAAGCTGCATCGGTCAGAGAGAACACCCAGGTTTTTACTGCCTTCCTAAACTGAGTTTCATGAGACAGGGATCGTAAAGAAAGGGGGAGCTTATTCCAGGCCTTGGCACCCAACACAAAGAGGGATTTGCCGCCTTTAGTTGCTAACTTAAATCTGGGGATTATGAGCAGATTCTGACCCACAGACCTTAGGCAACGTGTCGGGTAATATCGTCTAAAACCATTACATAGATATTTTGGTCCTTGATGTTGAAAAGCCCTGAAGGTAATTAACAGGATCTTAAAAAGAATCCTTTTACCAATTGGTAGCCAATGGAGCACATTAAGTGCTGCTGAGGCTGATGACTTGCGGGGCCAAGGTCGTGAATGCCTCATCGGCCTCTCTGGTCCATACAAACAGTACCCCTTTTCTCAACAACCTAGTTATTGGAACAGCTGTCTGAGAAAACTGTGCAATGAAACGGCGGTAATAATTGGCGAACCCCAAAAAACTCTGCACTTCACGCACGTTTCTTGGGGCTGGCCATTCCTGAACCGCCCGGACCTTCCGATCTGACATCTGCAATCCCTTGGAACTGAGGTTCACCTCCAGGAACTCCCCCTCGTGGACACCAAACTCACACTTGCTCAATTTCACGTATAAGCGATGTTCTCTCAACTTCTCTAATACTCGTCCCACCTGTTCTGTATGGCATGATTCATCCTGTGAGTATATCAGTATATCAACGATATACACTACCACAAAATGGTCCACATAGTCCTTCAATACGTCATTGATGAAAAATTGGAAAGCCGCCGGGGCATTGCAAAGCCCAAAAGGCATCACCAAATACTCGTAGAGACCATATCGCGTCTTGAACGCCGTCTTCCACTCATCACCCTCACGCACTCTGACCAGGTGATAAGCCCCCCGCAAATCCAAGCGGGTATAGATCTTTGCCTCCCTCACCTGGTCAAGCAACACAGAGATGAGTGGAAGAGGATAACGGTTGCGTATGGTGTTTTTGTTCAAGACGCGATAATCCACACAAGCCCTTAAATCCCCATTGGCTTTCGCAATAAAAAATATAGGAGAGGCTGCCGGGGAACGGGAAGGCCTAATAAACCCCAAGCGCAGGTAGTGATCAATGTACTCCTTTAGATGAACAGTTTCAGGAACTGACAATGCGTTTACTCTGCAAGTTGGGATCGTAGCTTCCTCCACCAAATCTATGCGACAATCATACTCCCTGTGTGGGGGGAGTGTTTCCGCCTCGATTTCACTAAACACATCTCCGTAGCTACTGTATTCAACAGGGAGTCGAACGTTGGTTTCCACTGCCGTAGCTGCCAAATAAGGGGTAGCTAAAACAGCTACGTGAACAGGGGGACTAGGCATCATGTGATCCTGACGAAACTCGGGCAAGAATCGGAGCGTCTTTGCCCTCCAATTAACCACAGGGTTATGCCGACATAACCAGGGCATGCCTAAGATAACCTCATATTGAGGAGCTGCGATGATGTTTAAGGTCAAAAGCTCGGAATGTGTGTTCCCTTGCGTAACAACAGAGAGCCCTACCTCACTAGTTCTTTCCGTTATGTGGCCGGATTTCAAAGGCTGCCCGTCTACTGCTAAGACTTCCTCCGGGTTCTCTCTCGGAATACGGGGTAAGGCCAGGCGAGACACCAGACCTTCATCTATAAAATTGCCCGTTGCTCCGGAGTCCACCATAACCAACACCTGATGGTTCTCATGCTCACATTCAAGCGTCATGCCTATGACAAGATGTGACTCTGTTTCCCCTATCCCGATAGTGGATAGCGAGGTGAGTTTCCATTCGTGTCCTCCCTCAGCCCCTGGTCTCTGGTTCTCGGACTGTACCGTCACAGTCGCTAGGGAAGAAACTGCGACTCTCTTGAATCTATTGGCACTAGCGGTCTTGGGTTTAGAAGGGCATTCTCTAACGTAGTGCCCCTTCTTCCCGCAGTACATGCAAAGACCCTGTGTTCGCCTGACCTCTCTCTCTTCTTTCGATAACGGGGCTCGGAGTGCTCCTATCTCCATAGGTTCTGGACTGCCTTCTATCCCTCCCAATGGCTTACGCGTGGACCGATCATAACTGAATGACCCCCTGTCCCATCTTCTCCGGCTACCCCCTCTCTCTGTCATACGACTATCCAATCTTAACGCCAGATTGATCATGTCCACGCACGTGGTTGGCTGAGGGTCTACTTGGGCCACCACATCTTTCAAGTCCTCTTTTAACCCCTGATATAAAAGAGACATTCTTTTTTCCTCAGGCCATTCAGCCTCCGCCACCAGTCTGTTAAACGTGGTCAAATACGTAATTAGCTCACTTTTACCCTGCCTTAATTCTAATAGTTCCATATCAGCACTAAAAGTTGTTGCCCTACGATCAAATACTTTCTCGAATTCTGCCTTAAAGGCCGACCAATCGGACAAAATAGCGTCATTGTTCTTCACTAAAGGCACAGCCCAATTGGCTGCGTCCCCTGCCAAATAGGATATAGCGAAAGCCACTCTTGAGTGATTGGTAGGGAACGAAGCCGGTTTACAGGAAAAGTGTAACAATATCTGCGTTAAGAAAACCTGTGTCTTACGAGGATCGCCTGAGAACCTTTCGGGGTTAGCCAAAGGAATGGGTGGAGGCACAGTCACCTGTATGGAAGATGCAGGAGAAGAGGCATTAAAAGGATTCCTAGTCAACTGTTCTACCTTGTCTCTTAAGGCTGTAGTCTCGGCTCTAGCCGACGCCAACTCCTGCTGGACCAGGACTAAAGCATGCAACACATCCTCTATGGACGCCATTATCACTATGACTGAACCGGGCAAAATGCAATTCTTGGGTTCGTGATTCTGTCAGGTTTTCACTCTGCAGGATCCAGTCGCCGTAATAAGCTCCACCTCCGGACCTTCCAAACACCCCGATACTATATCAATACAGGGTATTCGAACGATACGGTGAGGGAAAAAACCCCAAAGGGGAAAAAACCTCAGGAGGGGAAAGGAAGGGGCAGCAGGGAAGGGAAGCTGTAAAACAAAACGCATAGGTTAGTACCATGATTACATCCTACTCTCAGTAATATCTCGCTAAGGAATAACGTGTCACCTGCTGACTCTGAGTAGTAGCTTCAAAGCGCTGGTTCTCTCCTGGTGTCCCTTTTTTCCTACACAACACAAGAAAACCCGTTAGCTGGCCTAGCGTGTATCGTGCTCCTGCTCAATGTATATAGTAGTCATTTTTTTTGTAAAACCGTTTTTATTGCAGAACAATAATAGCAGCAGCATACATTATTACTTTGCCTGCATCACTGATACCAATGCCACAGATCCTGTGGCCATTCAGACAGCCGTACACAGCTCATGAGCCCACATCCCGGAGGCCGGGCAGCGATGGTTAGGGATCATCAGACTGAACTGTAGTGCGAGCTTTACGTTTGCTGCTAACAAGGTAGGGTGACTACGTTCCGCTTTAGAGTTTTCCCCCCCCTCCCTGTCCCTTGCCCCCAACACTGCCCCTCCCCCATCCCATTCCCCGGTCCCCTCCCTCCCTCCCCAGCTCCCGTGCTCACTCCCGCAACTGCGACTTTTCCCGGCTCTTGCTTGTGATCTGGGTGCCGTTCAGAAGTACAGAGCTATTCACTGTGTTTGTGTGGCTGGATTGCTCCGGGGGGCCTCTTCGGGCTCGGACGGCGTCTCGTCCTCCTCCAGCATACTATTTTGCAGGGCTTGCACCAGTCCCTCCCATGCCGCGGCCGCCTCTAGCGCCCTGTCATCAGCCTTGCGGGTTGCCAATTGGTATCGAAGCGTGCTTTCGCTCGCCGCCCATTTCTGTAGCTCCTTGGCCCACCTCCCGTGCGTGGGGCCCGCTTTTGACTTCCAGAGTCTCGTCACCTCCCGTTTAGCTAATAGGAGGCCCATGTCAATAAATCTACTTGTATTTTTGTTCTTGGGTGTGTGAGGAAACCAGTGTAGGACACAAACCGCCTTAGTGTATTGTAAGTCCCTGCATGTATATAGTAGTCATGTGCGTACGTACCCTCCCTAACATGGAACTACTCCGTTCAATGAAATCCTCTGTATAGCCAAAGTCTTGACTGTTATCCTGTTACTCAGTCCAACGACTGCAATACTAGCAATGGCAAGAAATGAGTGGCTCTAATATCGTCACAATGCCCCCCGGTGGGTATTTCGTCATATACACCGATAGCAACAGTAATCAAAAGAAACTCCTCCCAGACCAAGGGTCCACCAAACTCGGTGGGGCGCAGTGCCTATACTACTGCTGCCCGCTTTGGCACCTGTAATCCACCAATCGTTATGTCCTACTTCATGACGGTAGTGCGGAGGATCCCCCCAGCACTCCGCCACTTGCATAAACCAAACTAGAAAATCCGGAAAATAGGAAACAAGGCAGTTCCCTCTTAATGACAACAAACGGCTCGGAACGCCGCTCTAGCTCCACGGCGTACCCGCCTGGCTCCTCAGCCCACACAAGAGCATTCCGCTCTTCGAACAATTCAAGCGCACTAGAACACCCCACTATAACGATACCAGGGCAGGACGCTGGGAACCTGCTCACGCTCCTCTGCAAGATCGCTGCCACGAAAGACTCCAGAACCGAGAGCAGCCGCTTCAGCTGAGTTCGACAAAATCACGAACACTTCCCCAACAGCCGTCTCCCGCTATATCAGGTCATCCAGCAAGGGCTTCTGGGAAATGTAGTTAAACCCCCTTGGTACCTGGGAATTGTAGTTCAGGCAGGCGCCAAGGCTAGATCCTGACAGAAATACTTCCTTTGTCTTAAACTGCAAAGTAGGTTAATAGTGTACTTTTCAAATTCCATTTCTTTTAATTAATTTGAAATATGGGCTAGGTATATTGTATGCATTTCTTTTTAAAGTTTATGGTCTGTGTGTCTCCTAAAGCTTATGCATTCCTGCTGTGGTACTCTAGGCAGATGCAGGCACAGACATACCACATTCTGTAACTGCAATATGGACTATTGTCATTCTGTATAAGAGAATCAGCACAAACAGAATGACAATGGGGCTAATTGACAAGTCTGCAAGGTCCGGGAGGAGCATTCAAAGCCTCTTCACTTGAAAGAAATGCGACTGGTCCCCAACAGTGAGTGCTGTAAAACCTCTGAGGCTTCTAACAGGGGCATCGCAGATTGCTGCAAACCCCAGAATTCCGGACAAAAGGCGTCTGTAAAAACAATTATAACGGACACCGGACTATACACGGAAATAACGGACGGTCAGTGAGATTTACGGACAGTTGGTCACCCTAGGCGACACAATGTACAGTAGTGGCCGAGTGGCACTCTACAGTGTTCACTTACCTGTATCTACACTTCCCCCTGAGGGAGCCTTTGACTTCTCGTCCACACCTACCACTGAAAGTGCGGAAGGGGCACTTGGCCCAGTTGCTCAGGATCCATAGTGGGTTGGGCCCGGTACATCAGTAGTAAACGGCCTCAACAACCACTGTTATGCCTAGTAACCCCTGCGTGTCTAGTGTCCCTTTGTCCTCTGAAAGGTGTTCTGATAGTAAGTTAGATAGGGTAAGCTAGCTCTATAGCATCATACATGCCAATAGGCCCGACTCAGTTGCTTGATTCACAAATTTTAAGCCAAACATGACTTTAATTTAGCTGTCTTCAGTCCAGAATTATCTCTGCTCCACCTCTGCCAAGTACTACGCAACATAGGTTATACTAACCCATTCTGGATAAATACCTGGATCACTGCAGGGTACCTAATTAGTTACGCATATTAGTTGTGTAGTCTCTTAATTACAAAGAACATTGGGAGTAATGATTGGCCCCAACATTCGGGGTTGGAGCTTCAGTCCTAAAGCGCATTTCAGAATGTGCACACAGCTGAATGTACATGGCCGCATGATGTGCACCATACTATGCATCCTGCTGCTGCTGTTCCTGTGAAGAGTATGAAAGCGGTAGCACTTTTAAGGTCAGCAGTGAGCCCAGGAGCACATACACATTACTGGTCAGCCCCTGCATTCAGAGAGCCCCCACATACCCCTGTGAACCTAAGCTGTGGGCCGACTTGTTAGTGCAGGCATCCATTTCCATAGCAGAAATAACCTTGTGCTCATCCACTCCAGCCTTTCATTCCTAGCAGCATTCCCATTATTCCAGCAAAGAGCTCAGCTCTGATTAATGGTGAGCATGCACAAACTAGTGTGATGCTCTGCTGGTTTAGAGTATTGAACATATCATTCCTTGTAAAAGCACCTCAAGAGTATTTCAACTGTTTTAATGTCCACTCAAGACTACTGCAAAGCTCAAAAGGAAGTCATTTTTAGGTCGTAGCCTACCAGACAGTGCAGCTTTCTGGTTTGCTAAAGACATCTTGAGGACATTCAAAAAGTTGACCTAGGAATGCATTCCACCCATTGCTTACCGTTGGCTTTGTGTTTTGTAACTCACATTTTCTGGCTTGTTATTTGTTGCCTTTATTTGCTTTAGGCTGTCTAGCTTGAGTTTGTCCCTCCCCATGACCAAACCTTGTTTACTGCATTCTTCCACTATTTCACTTTCTTATCTTGTTACATTTGCTTTGCATTCAAAGGCAGAGTTTTGTCGGGCTGCTTGAGGAAGGCTGTACATTGTTATTTTTTTCTATTCCAAACCAAAATGTAAATGTCTGTAAATTAACTGCTGGCCAACACATCAATACATTGGGTAATGACATTTCCACACATTATCATTTGTGCGAAGGATACTTTTAGCAGTAAAACTGTATGTGAGTGCAAATGTAATGGTGATTTCAATTGAAGATGTGTTGTCTGTAATGAAAGTACGCTACCATACCATTCCTGCTCCACGTTACCCCACTCCACTCTACTCTGCACCACTCCACACCACTGCACTCTACTCTGCACCACTCCACACTGCGTCTCTGCACTCTGCTCTGCACCACTCCACTCTACGCCTCTCTACTCTACACCACTCCACTGCACTCTTCGCCACTACACTCTACACCACTCCACTCTGCACAACTCCACTCTATGGCACCCTACTCTGCAACATTGTACTCTATGCCACTGCACTCTATGCCAATGCATTCCACTATGTGCCAGTGAACTCTATGCCAATCCCCTCTACGCCACTATAATCTACTTTACATCACTGCCCTATACTCTGAAACAATCTCCTCTATGCCACAGCACTCGGTGCCATTGCACTCAGCGCCATTCCACTCTACTCTGCCCCACTCTACCCCACTGCACTCTACGTCAATGCACTCTACACCACTGTACTCTAAACCAGTACACTCTACTCCAGTCTACTTTGCACTACTGCCCCCCACGCCATTATACTCTACGCCACTGCACTCTATGCCATTGTACTCTGTCACAGCACTCTACGTCAATCTATTAAACTCTACCTAACTGCACTCTATGCCACTCTATTCTACTCTGCATCACTGTACTCTACAGTACTGCTCTCTATGCCACTCTACTGTGCGCCACTGCACTCTTTCACTGCACTCTAAGCCACTCTATTCTGCGCCACTGATCTCTACGTCAGTGCACTACATGCCATTTTACTATACACCACTGCCCTCTACGACACTACACTCTAGAACACTGCACTCTCTACTACTCTACTTTATGCCACTGAATTCTGCATTGCGCCAATACATTCTAAGCCACTCTCATCTACTCTGCACCACTGCATTTTATGACATTCTAATCTATACCACTGTACTCTATGCTACTTCACTCTACTCTATGCCACTGCGGTCTATGACATTCTATTCGATTCTGCGCAACTACATTCTGCGCCATTGCACTCTGCACCACTGCACTCTAGGCCAATCTACTCTGCACCACTGCGCTCTATGGCACTCTACTCTACTCAACTGCACTCTACACCACTCTACAACATTGCACTCTGTCACTTTACTCTGCACAACTCTATGTCACTGCACTCTATGCCAATGCACTCTACACCACTCCACACACTATGACACTCTACTCTGCAACACTGCACTCTCTACCACTGAACTCTATGCTACTCTACTCTATGTCATTCTACTCTGCGCCACTGCACTCTACGCCACTTCACTCTACGCCTCTCTACTCTACCCTAAACCACTCTACTCCATACCAGTGCACTCTATCCCACTCTACTATGCACCACTACACTCTTTGCCACTGCACTCTACACCACTTCATTCTAAGCCACTCCACTCTGCAACACTGCACTCCATACCACTGTTCTATACCACTCCACTCTACCCTGCACCAATCCACCATACTCTGCACCACTCCACTCAACATTGACACAATCTACTCTACACCAGTGCACGTTATGCTACTGTACTCTATGCCACTCTGCTACATTCCCCTCTACACCACTGCAATCAATGCTGTGTCACTCTACTCTACACCACTCTACTCTATTCCACTATGTTCTACCCTGCACCACTACTCTACCTTGCACCACTTCACTCTAGTCTGAAATAATCTACTCTACACCATTGCACTCTATGCCACTCCACTCCATGCCACTCTACTCTGCGCCACTGCACTCTACCTCAATGTACTCCACGCCACTCTATTATATACCACTGCACTCTACAACAGTATACTCTGCAACACTGCACTCTATACCACTTCACTTTAAGCCACTGAACTCTGCATCGCTCCACTCTTCGCCACTGCACTGTGCGCCAATCCAACCTAAGCCACTTTAATCTACTCTGCACCACTGCACTTTACGACACTCTAATCTATACCACTGCACTCTATGCTAGTTCACTCTACTCTATGCCACTACGGTCTATGACATTCTATTCAATTCTGCGCCACTCCATTCTGTGCCATTGCACTCTACCCCACTGCACTCTACACCACTGCAATCTGCGCCTTTTACTCCAAACCAATACACTCTACACCACTGCACTCTATGGCAATCTACTCTGCAGCACTGCACTCTATGCCACTATACTCTACTGCACAGCACTCTATGCCACTCTACAACACTGCACTCTGTCACTTTACTCTACACCACTCTACGCCACTGCACTCCATGCCAATGCACTCTACACCACTCTACTCTACACCACTCTACTCTACACCACTGCATGCACTCTGACACTCTACTTTCCAGCACTGCACTCTCTGCCACGGAACTCTATGCCACTCTTCTCTAAGCCACTCTACGCTGTGCCACTTTAGTCTATGCCACTGCACTCTACAATGCACCACTCTTTGCCACTCAACTGCACTCCATGTCAATGCACTCTACAGCACTCTAATCTACTGCACACCACTGCACTCTATGACAGTGCACTCCACACCACTTCACTCTGTGCCTTTCTACTCTACCCTGAACCACTCTACTTTATGGCAGTGCACTCTACCCCACTCTCCTATGCACACCTGCACTCTTTGCCACTGCGCTCTACACAACTTCACTCTGCACCACTCCACTCTATGTCACTCCACTGTGTAACATTGCCCTCTATGCCACTACTCTATACCACTCCACTCTACCCTGCACCACTCCACTCTACACCATTACACTCGACTCTGACACAATCTACTCTACGCCAGTGTGCTCAATGCTACTGTACTCTAAGCCACAATACTCCACTTTGCGCCACTCCCCTCTGCAACACTACAATTAACACTGTGCCACTCTACTGTACACCACTCTACTCTATACCACTGTGCTCTATCCTGCACCACTATACTCTACCGTAAACCACTCCACTCTAGTCTGAAACAATCTACACTACACCACTGCACTCTGCGTTACTCTACTCTACTCCTCTAAAGTCTATACTATGCCACTGTACTCTAAACCACTGCACTCTATGCCAATGCACTCTACACCACTTTACTCAAAACCAATGCACCCTATGCCAGTGCACCTACACCAACTACTTTGCGCCACTGCACTTTACGCCACTATATTCTACATCAATCTAGTCTATGCCACTTGGTAGGATAGTAGGATCTTTCTGGCATAGACTAATGTGTCCTCATGTAACGCAACTGGTGCTATGTAAAGAGCTCTGATACCCAATTCAGGCCAGGTTCGCGCTATATAAAACTCTGTAAAAAAAAAAATAGATACCCCCACTTTGTGCCTGGTGCTAGTGTGTTTTGACTGTAGTTCACTAGGATCCTGCTAACCAGGACCACAGTGGCGGTGCTCTCTCCTCTAAAATCCATGGTAAGTACTTTGTACACCCCAACAATTGGCATACTGGGGTACCTTTGTAAGTCCCTAGTATATGGTACTGAAGCACCCAGGGCATTGAAACACCAGGGGTCTCCCATGGGCTGCAGCATGTATTATGCCACCCATGGGAGCCCATGCAATCTGTGTCCGCAGAGCTGCCTTTGAAGTCTGCATGACATAGTGCTTGCACCTTTCACTTTGGATATAAGGTTTCCCTTATATCCAGGTCACGGCACTTATGACCTTTAAGTCACCCCTAAGGTAGGTCCTTCAGTCCAAGGGCAGGGTGCATGGTTCTAAGTGTGTGGGTACCCCTGCACAAACAGCGGTACCCCTACACACCCCAGACTCCATTCTCTGGGCTTTGTAACTGTGGGACAACCATTATACGGTGTGTAGTGGAGACTGGTAAGTTGAGATGTCCAACTACATAATGGCTGCCCCGAACCTGGTCATGTTTGGTATCAAACACGTTGGAATCATGCAACTATACTGATTCCAGTTTTAGTTGCATGATACCATGTACTGGGGGTGGCTCTTTACCCACCAATACCTACCTGTGTAGCCTAACATGGTCTACCTGCCAGCCCGTGCTGCTGCTGTCCCTAGACAGTGTTCTGCCCCCCATACTGATGAGCAGACGAAGCTGAACAAAGGATTTCCTGCAAAGGAGAGGTGTGACCACCTCTCCTTTAGAATTAGTTAGGTTGGGGTGCTTCTGAGCACCACCAGACTGCATTGAAGGACACATTTGGTGACCTCCTTGCATAAACCTGTTTTGCCCAGTTCAGGAGCCCATGGTTCCCGCTCTGGCCCAAAGCTACACAAAGGACAGATGATTGTCCACTTCCCTGTACCGCTCCTCCCTAGGGAGGTGCCCAGAGTTCCTCCAGGTGGCCACTTGATTCTGCCATTTTGAATCTTGGCCCTTCGGAGCATCGGACTGGCTAGGCCAGCTGAGTAAGATCCCTGACACCCTCTGATAGGCGGGTCACCAAAGAAGAGGTCCTCTCTGTTTTTAGTGTTACTTAAGGGCTCCCCTGACGGTAGGTTTCTTAGATTCGTTCCAACAACAACTTCAAGATGTGACTGCCTGTCATCTGAAGACTGTTCAAAGAATCTTCTGCTGGTGGAGACTGGAGCTCTGCTGTTCTTCGAGCCAGGACCAAAGACAATGCAGCTTTCGGTGTGAAGAATCCTGCTGCATCTTCTTCCCTGTGCTTCTTCAAGATCTGCAACGATGTGGCCATGCATCCTCTAAGTCACAAAGGACCCAGCCTGCATCCAAGCTAGAAGGAATCTCTCTTGAAAAGAAGGAGTCACTTCCATGCATCCCCAGGCACCTCTACGACTACGACCGGTTTGCTAACCCTCTTGTCCCACGGACATCGCCTGGCTCTGCAACACAGGTGGTGGTTTGTTGGTTTTCCAAAGGCCTAACCAGTCTTCCCTGCAACTGGGGGGCCTGTAATCCCTCTCCAGACGACGTGAACTGCCTCCCTGTGCATTGCGTCAGTTTGCCATTGCAAAGGCTTGTTGGCTCTCTTCACAAAAGATCTTCAAGCTCCAAGAAGCCCCAGCATCGCACCGTTCCTAGAACAATGTCCTGCCTACATCCTCTGCATCGTGGGCCTTAATCTCCTGTGTGCTGCTGAGGCTTCCCTGCTACGCCCTGTGCCTGCTGCCAGAGGGTCCTTGAAGGGGCTCTGTTAGACCTGGCACCATTGGTGTGGGTCTCCCTTCCATTTTTTGCTGCTGCCTCCTGTATTTTTGCTATATGTTTTGCTGGTCTAGATGCTTTGGGCACTGTGCCACTGCTATTCAGAGCCACACTGCCCCCTAATGTAAAGTGTTGTATTGGATTAGTGACTCCATGATTGGTTTCATTTGATTTACTTGTCAGACCCTAGTACAGTGCACCATGTGTGCCCAGGGCCTGCAAATCAAATGCTGCTGGTGGGCTTGCACCACTGATTGTGCCACCCACAGAAGCAGCTTTTAAAATGTGACTCAGGCCTGCCATTGCAGAGCCTGTGTGCAGCCTGGGGCTGCCATGTCGACTTGCACCCACTTGCCAGTCCCTAAACCTTCCCTTTTCTACATATTAGTCACCCCCAAGGTAGGCCCAAGGGCAGGGTGCATTGTATGTAAAAGGTAGAACATGCCCTGATGTGTGTAGCATGTCCTGATAGTGAATTACAGCCAATTTTGTTTTTCACTATTGCAAGGCTACCTGTTCCCATAGGCCAGAATGGGCAGTTTGATTATAACATCTTATAATCCTAACTGACTCAGGGAACTAGGTAGAAATTCGAGTTTAGTATGCCTGAACTCAGAAGGATAAAATACATCTTTTAGTGAAGTTGGTTTTAACATTCTGTGTTTGAAAATACCACTTTTAGAAAGTAGGTATTTTCTTGCCTAACCATCCAAGCCTGCCTCTGCTAGGTTGTGTACTCCATGTTTGGTTTGTGAGTGACAGGGACTGGGGTGGCTCCAGGAGACAGGGTGAGTCAGCACAAGGCTGAATAGACCTATCTGCATGAGGAGTGGTGGGAGGAGTAGCACCTGGGCCTGAATAGGGCTGTGCCTGCCTTCCAAAATGCTGGCTCCACCTCCTGTGGTTTGTCTGATGATCCTCGACCACACTGACAAAGGAAGAAGTAGTGCACTGGCAGTATGCACCCAGAATTGGTTTGGACTAGGTACATACACTCTCTGCCTTCAGAGACAAAGGGTTTGGTGTATAAAAGGGGGGACTCAGACCCCAGAACTTTAGATCACTTCTGGGAATCAAGACGACCCTTTGCCAAGGAGAAGAACCAAGGAAGCTGAAGGAGGAGACTGCCCCTGTGCTGTGCTGTTGGGATTGGCCTGCAGTGGTTACTTTATTGCCAAGGAAAGGAGAAAAGGAACTTTGTGTGTACTTTTGCAATCTTGAAAAAGAATCTCCAAGGGTTTGAACTGTGCTTGCCTCCTTGCCTGAAGTCTCAGGGAAACAAGACTTCACCACCAGCTCCCCTGAATTCCCTTGCTGTATAATTCTGCCTGCAGAGAGGTGCCTGCTGTTATTTGGCCCGTCTGAGAAGACTGTGAGTCGCTGGGAGCTGGAAGCATGACACAACGAGGAGAAACGTGTCACCGCGGCAGCAGTTGCTGTTGCATCGCCAAAGAAGCATGCCGCTGTAGCAGCTGTTCACCGTCGCATCATCGACGAAGCGCGTCGCATCACCGGAGATGCGTGTCGCCGCCACAGAGGTTGCCATCGCATCACCAGAGAAGCGTGTCGCAGGGCCTGTCGTGGCTCAGAAGTTACCGAGTGTGCCGCACGGCCGTCAGGCATGCACGCATTGCATCCAACGTTGTTGCATCGCATCAAGACGTAATTTGCTCGCATCGCACCGGTTCGTTGCATCGCAACGAGGCGCCATCTTGTCGCATTGCACTGGATCACAGTAAGAAACCGACTCATCACTTCCTCTCCAGTAAGGAACCGACGCATCACCTCCCCTGCGCTGCAGTAAGGAACCGACGCATCACCTCCCCCGAAGCAAGGAACCGACGCATCACCTTCCCTGCGACCCTTTTGTTTGTATTGTGTGACGCATCCAAGGTACTTTGAGAGTAAAGAGTCGCATTTACCATCTACATTGAACTAAGCTGTTTCTACCTTTTTAAAGTCTAGTTTTGAGTACAGTATTGTGGATTTGTGTTGTCTGGACTTGTGTTAAGTCTAGTAAAGATTACTTATTTTTCTAAACTGGTGTGGTGTCCATTGGTAGTTTTTTCACTGTGTTACTGTATGTGTTCACAAATGCTTTACACACTGCCTCTGAGATAAGCCTATCTGCTCGTGCCAAGCTACCAAGGGGGTGAGCAGGGGTTATTTTAGAAGTGTACACCCTTACCCTGACTAGAAGCAAGGGTCCCTATTCAGTCAAAGGTACCTACCTCTGCCAACGAGAGACCCCCAGTTCTAACAGGCTCCATCAATTCCTGCTGGCTCTCCTGTGTTCTGAAGGCCGACCCTGACTTACACTGCACTCTACGTTATCGCACACTATGTCACTCTATACCATTGCACTCTCTGTCACTGCACTCTACGCCACTCTATTCTGCTCTGCACCACTGTACTTTATGACCCTGCACCACTCCACGACCCTGCACTTTACAATCCTGCACTCTGACACTCTACTTTGCATGACTGCACTCTGACACTCTACTGTGCATGACTACACTCTGTGTCACTGATCCAGCGGCGTACCAACAACAGATACTCTACTACCATATACTCACCTGGGCCCATAAACACACACACAATTGAGTAAACCGCTGGAGTCAAAGTTTATATATGTTCTCAATATCCAATATTAGTTATTCAATTCTCCTAACTAACCTTTCACTGATCAAAAAGTTATTTCCTCTGGTCGATGAACCATTAGTTGAACTAGTTGATGGTGATAATGAACTTAATTTTTAACTTTTCTATACCTTTAAGTAAATAAGCACAGACTCAGGAAAGTTTTAAATCTTTATCTTAATTAAATGTGTGTGAACCACTTCAAAAATACAGTACAGTCGAGGGGGCGTGGCCTGGCGCCGACAAAGATGGCCACCTGAAGGGAGAGCTCCGCCGGAGCAGTGCCCCAAAACCCCGAAAATCCGTCAAAACTCCTGAATTGGCGGGGCCAATTCACTCGCAGCGCCATCGGATCATCGGCCAACCTGATTGATAGTAAAAAACCCTGTCAAAAATGGCCGGCAATCACTTAGTTCCTGTTGGACTTGGCCTTTTTTCCCTCATTTTTTTCGTTTTTGTAATGTTAAGGTGCAGGTGCTTACTTCGCCCAAGATGGCTGCCACAGACCCCTGCTACTGCAGGGTGGTCGTTTTTCATAGTAGCACCCTAGCTGCCAGGAGCTGGCTGGGACCCACAACAATGTTGCGATACCAGCCCGCCTTTTTGTCCCATAGTTAGAGTGGGGAAGCTCCTGGAAGAAGCTGGAACCTTCTAGAAGGGAGGTGGGGTTTTACTTTTGCCGCCTTGGCTAGAGGTCACCTGACCTAGGGCTACTTAAGAGTGGGAGGGAAGCTTTTGTGGTGAGTTGGCCATTGGGGTGAAGCAGAGCTGGAAGAATCCACCAGGAGTGTAGGCGGTAGGGCCTAGCCAGGGACTTATGCCTCTGAGAGTGACAGGATTTAGGTACTGCCTCTTAAGTGAGTGAGGTGCCCTGTGAATCCCACTGATCTTGCCCAGTAGTAGGAGGACCCAGAGACTCTCTGCCAGCCTGACTAGGAAGGACCTAGTCGCCCTCTCCATCCCTACCCCTGTAACAGAACCCCTTAAGGGCGCCAGATACATCTGCGCCAAAAGACTTCATCTGTCAACTGAGAACTGAAACCTAACTTTAAGAACTGAGACTGCATGACAAGAGCGAGCTGTAAGCCTTGAATGCCAGAGCTGAGACTGCGTGTCCAAGCTACCCTAGTGAACAAAATACTAAGCCGATTGCCAAGTCACCGGGGATCGACCAGGTACTAGCGCTGTGACCCCCGCGCTCCCTGCCCTGGTCTGGGACCCCCGGCAGCGTGCTCCGCTGAGCACTTTACCCCCATCCTTAATTTGAGCCCCCCCTGCGACGACAAAGCCAGCGTGCTCACCGCCGCGGCCTGGAGGCCTGGAGGAGTGCCCTGCTGTGTCGCGAGGCCCAGGCGAAGTCCGGGGCCCCGTCGCTGCCGTCGCAGCCGTGTGAGGAGAAGCGCAAGGTCGGGGCCGAGTTCCCCCAACGTCGTGAGGACGGACGCCTGCTGACGCCGAGACGGAGGTAAGCCCGGAGGCCGAGATCCCCCCTGGTGCGCCCCCTGCTGGTCTGGAAACCACACCGCACTTGGCCCGGGTTGTCCCCTCCGTGGGAATCCCCTCCCCTGCCTGCGCGACGGAGAGACCCCGCCGAGGGATCCTGTCCGTGTCCCCCCTCCTGTGTTACTGAGCGCGGTGCTCGGTGAACTGCACCGGAGCATAGGGACTCGCTCCTCAAGTCCAGTAATCTTCCCCGCTGGAAGCCGTTCAAAGTACTGACTAACGTTACTCTCGTGTGGTGCTTCACGCCACCGACTCTGCTTCCTCAGCCGGAGAGACCGGGACGGCGAGTAACCCCATGTTTTATATGCTCTGCTCGAAAGTAATTACATGCCAAGGAATGCGAGTAGCGCACTGTGTTACATGTTCTGCTCGAAAGTAACTATATGCCAAGGAATGCGAGTAGCGCATTGTGTTATATGCTCTGCTCGAAAGTAATTACATGCCAAGGAATGCGAGTAGCGCACTGTGTTACATGTTCTGCTCGAAAGTAACTATATGCCAAGGAATGCGAATAGCGCATTGTGTTATATGCTCTGCTCGAAAGTAATTACATGCCAAGGAATGCGAGTAGCGCACTGTGTTACATGTTCTGCTCGAAAGTAATTACATGCCAAGGGATGAGAGTAGCGCATGGTGTTATATGCTCTACTCGAAAGTAGTCACATGCCCAGGAATGCGAGTAGCGCACTGTGTTATATGCTCTGCTCAAAGGTAATGACATGCGACTGATTACGAGTCACGCGATGTATTAAATGTTCTACGCAAACGTATCCACATGCAACTGATTGCGCGTAGCGCTATGTTTATATGCCTTGCTTCACAGTACTAGGGGCCCTTGATCACGAGGAGCGCTCAGTTCTACAGGCGCCATGTTAGTGAACCCAATGTGTCCCCTTTCAAGTATTACGCTTAGTTAGACGGCCGGTTCAGGGAAAGACTTTACGTAAGCGCGCACGGCGCTAGAACAAGGTTAGGCACTGCATAGATATCACCCAGAGTGTCGAATGTAATGTCACAATGGTATTATGATTCATGTATTACCTTGTTATTTCCTGAACTGCATCTGACCAGCTATACTTGGATAAACTTGAAGTATTTGCATAATTTAAACGGTGTGGCATCCCTTATTGTGTGTGACTCTAGTCCATGAGAAGCGTGTGGTGTATGGTTGCTTAACACATAGCCCTCTGGTTGCCCGACCGGCTCGCGCCACGCTACCGCCTATAGGGCCTGGTGACCCCAGGTTCCTACATTGTTGGCCAGCGGTGGGATCCTTGGGACTTGTGACCATACAGCACCCTTCCGTGAGGCGAAGGGCGCCACAATTAAACGCCTATCCTACATTTTTTTTGTTCCACAGCTCAGAAACCATTGTTGCTGGATCATTAGTTCCACTGTCCAGGTAGAGAGTGCAAGAAGCCTGGTTAGCTATTGACTGTTGCCTACACCCTAGGAATTTTCTCCTTAGTGTCTAGGTCCCCATCTGCCGGAATGGAATCCCGGTTAGCTGACCTCGAGGGGTACACAGCGAAGCAACTAAGGGAGTTCGCGCAGGAGTTGGGGGTGCCTGGGATGCGGAGGGCCAAAGGGCCGGAACTCCGTACCGCCATTAGGGCATGGGTAGAGGCCCACCCAGACGGGAGAGGGGATGAGGGACAGGAAGCGCCAGAGGCACCTCAGGGGGAGAGCGCCCACGAAGTCCTAGACATCTTGAATGTAGACATGTCTGAGAATGTGCCCCCAGGAAGACGTTCTGGGGCCAGTAGTAGGACAGGGTCCAGGAGGAGCGCGTCTCCACAAGAGTGCGAGGACAGGAGGGAAGAGAGGCAATTAAAATGGGAGCTGGCCAAATTAGAGCAGGAGAAAGAAAGGGAAAAGGCCAGATTGGAACAGGAAAAGGAATTAGCAAAATTGGAATGGGCAATGGAGGAGAAGAAGCTGGCGCACGAGCTTCAGTTAAAAGAATTGGAGCTACGCGCCCTCCAATTGAACACGTCTAACAAAGACATTGGTGGCAGCATACCGGAAGCTCCACAGGAGCTAGAAGTTTATTTACCCCAGGATGACATCACCAGGGTGTCTGAGGAGGCATTGGGGTGTGAACCTGAAGGGGGTGGTGCAGGGATCTTCCAACCCAGCGAGGTGGGAGAAGTGGCAGATAGCCCAGCTAGGTCCCAGGGAGAGAGGGTTGTAGGGCCTCACGACCTATCTATAGGAAGGCGTGAGACGGGGAGGTGTCCCGAGGTGCCCCAACCGAAGTCTCAGGGCCTGGAGAGTTCCGCAAGGGAGCCCCAGGTTGGGAGCCTAGGCTGTCCCGATGTGCCATCCAGTGCAGGGGAGCCCCTAGTGTCAGGAGGACCCAGGGCGACTGTAACCAGCACGCCTGAGGTTCTGGGGTTGGCCCAGTCGCAGGGTTTAGATCCTGTGCTGGGGTGCCAGGCTCAGGGGTTGCCTGACCTGGCGGGTGGGGCCTCTGCTAACAGGGTCCCCCCGAAATTGACTTCCAGGGGTACTTTTCCCGTTAGGAGGGTGCTGAAATCTGGAAGGGGGTGCAGAGGGAGGAAGGTCTCGCCTCGGGCACCGACTCAGCCTAAGGGTTTAGACCCTAGGTTGAGGAACCAGTTGAAGGGTCAAGGCCCTAGACTGAGGAGGAAGTGGTGGTCTGAGGGTGCCCCGCAGGGTAGGATGAGGAACCCCAGAAGGAGAGTTAGGGGGAGGAGAGCCTCGCCCCTGAAGGCTGGTCAGCCTAAGGGTGTGAACCCCAGGAGGAAGGACCAGAGGCAGTTTAGGACTGCAAGGAGGAGGACCGGAGTGGTCAACAGGCACTACAGGCCTGGGGCTACTGCCCCCCACTCCGCGAGATCACCCGGGCCAGAGACATCTGGACGGCCCAGGGGCCGGTCCTGGCCACAACTAGCTAGGGAGCCCCAGTGGGGTGGTTTCATTGGTCCAGGGAGGTTTGTTAGGGAACCATCGGGTTCCAGAGCGGAGGAGAACCTGCGGGTGCTCCTGCCGTTGCGGGCCTGCGTCCACCTTTTCTCGCCCCAAGCAGGGAAGACCATCAAGGCATTGATCGGTCTACCCTGGCTTTCGGCTGGAAGGGGGTTATGTTGGACTTGGCCCTTTTTCCCTCATTTTTTTCGTTTTTGTAATGTTAAGGTGCAGGTGCTTACTTCGCCCAAGATGGCTGCCACAGACCCCTGCTACTGCAGGGTGGTCGTTTTTCATAGTAGCACCCTAGCTGCCAGGAGCTGGCTGGGACCCACAACAATGTTGCGATACCAGCCCGCCTTTTTGTCCCATAGTTAGAGTGGGGAAGCTCCTGGAAGAAGCTGGAACCTTCTAGAAGGGAGGTGGGGTTTTACTTTTGCCGCCTTGGCTAGAGGTCACCTGACCTAGGGCTACTTAAGAGTGGGAGGGAAGCTTTTGTGGTGAGTTGGCCATTGGGGTGAAGCAGAGCTGGAAGAATCCACCAGGAGTGTAGGCGGTAGGGCCTAGCCAGGGACTTATGCCTCTGAGAGTGACAGGATTTAGGTACTGCCTCTTAAGTGAGTGAGGTGCCCTGTGAATCCCACTGATCTTGCCCAGTAGTAGGAGGACCCAGAGACTCTCTGCCAGCCTGACTAGGAAGGACCTAGTCGCCCTCTCCATCCCTACCCCTGTAACAGAACCCCTTAAGGGCGCCAGATACATCTGCGCCAAAAGACTTCATCTGTCAACTGAGAACTGAAACCTAACTTTAAGAACTGAGACTGCATGAAGAGAGCGAGCTGTAAGCCTTGAATGCCAGAGCTGAGACTGCGTGTCCAAGCTACCCTAGTGAACAAAATACTAAGCCGATTGCCAAGTCACCGGGGATCGACCAAGTACTAGCGCTGTGACCCCCGCGCTCCCTGCCCTGGTCTGGGACCCCCGGCAGCGTGCTCCGCTGAGCACTTTACCCCCATCCTTAATTTGAGCCCCCCCTGCGACGACGAAGCCAGCGTGCTCACCGCCGCGGCCTGGAGGCCTGGAGGAGTGCCCTGCTGTGTCGCGAGGCCCAGGCGAAGTCCGGGGCCCCGTCACTGCCGTCGCAGCCGTGTGAGGAGAAGCGCATGGTCGGGGCCGAGTTCCCCCAATGTCGTGAGGACGGACGCCTGCTGACGCCGAGACCGAGGTAAGCCCGGAGGCCGAGATCCCCCCTGGTGCGCCCCCTGCTGGTCTGGAAACCACACCGCACTTGGCCCGGGTTGTCCCCTCCGTGGGAATCCCCTCCCCTGCCTGCGCGACGGAGAGACCCCGCCGAGGGATCCTGTCCGTGTCCCCCCTCCTGTGTTACTGAGCGCGGTGCTCGGTGAACTGCACCGGAGCATAGGGACTCGCTCCTCAAGTCCAGTAATCTTCCCCGCTGGAAGCCGTTCAAAGTACTGACTAACGTTACTCTTGTGTGGCGCTTCACGCCACCGACTCTGCTTCCTCAGCCGGAGAGACCGGGACGGCGAGTAACCCCATGTGTTATATGCTCTGCTCGAAAGTAATTACATGCCAAGGAATGCGAGTAGCGCACTGTGTTACATGTTCTGCTCGAAAGTAACTATATGCCAAGGAATGCGAGTAGCGCATTGTGTTATATGCTCTGCTCGAAAGTAATTACATGCCAAGGAATGCGAGTAGCGCACTGTGTTACATGTTCTGCTCGAAAGTAACTATATGCCAAGGAATGCGAGTAGCGCATTGTGTTATATGCTCTGCTCGAAAGTAATTACATGCCAAGGAATGCGAGTAGCGCACTGTGTTACATGTTCTGCTCGAAAGTAATTACATGCCAAGGGATGAGAGTAGCGCATGGTGTTATATGCTCTACTCGAAAGTAGTCACATGCCCAGGAATGCGAGTAGCGCACTGTGTTATATGCTCTGTTCAAAGGTAATGACATGCGACTGATTACGAGTCACGCGATGTATTAAATGTTCTACGCAAACGTATCCACATGCAACTGATTGCGCGTAGCACTATGTTTATATGCCTTGCTTCACAGTACTAGGGGCCCTTGATCACGAGGAGCGCTCAGTTCTACAGGCGCCATGTTAGTGAACCCAATGTGTCCCCTTTCAAGTATTACGCTTAGTTAGACGGCCGTTCAGGGAAAGACTTTACGTAAGCGCGCACGGCGCTAGAACAAGGTTAGGCACTGCATAGATATCACCCAGAGTGTCGAATGTAATTTCACAATGGTATTATGATTCATGTATTACCTTGTTATTTCCTGAACTGCATCTGACCAGCTATACTTGGATAAACTTGACGTATTTGCATAATTTAAACGGTGTGGCGTCCCTTATTGTGTGTGACTCTAGTCCATGAGAAGCGTGTGGTGTATGGTTGCTTAACACATAGCCCTCTGGTTGCCCGACCGGCTCTCGCCACGCTACCGCCTATAGGGCCTGGTGACCCCAGGTTCCTACAGTTCCTGAGCTGCGTCACCGGGCAAAGAGAGCCAACGGAGGCCCTCGTGGGGACCGAGGACCAGGCAGTGCATCCACCTTTCTGTGGAGCTTCCCGTCAGTGAACCGTCGGAGGTACTGGCTTGCAGGGCCTCCCTCCCGCCTTTCCCTTACCCCCGGCCCCAACTATGGCCCATCGCTGATCGCGGATTTAATTTGCCCATATCACTGTGATCGCGGGGAGGGGAGTGGGAGCTCGCGGCCTCCACAGCTCCTATGGCTGCATGAGTTCCCCCCTTCGGACTGTAAAGAGCTTCATTTAACCTAGCTTCCTCTCGGTGCCGATGATCCTGTGCTGCCCGGCCGTGTCCGGGAGCCGAGACCGAAGTTGGAGGTCTTCGTTCCTCCTCCCCCTCCTTCTTCCCCCGTGATCTGCTGGGAGACAGCGCGTCTAATCTCCTGAGAAGGGTGAGTAACTGACAATGCCAGGAGCTCACAACAAGAAGATACCAGAGGCACCGGGCACTATGATCACCCGCCCGCAACGCAATGCAGTTTTCACTCTGGGGTGCGCTACACTCCTCTACTGTACAGGGCCTCTACCGGCCGAGCTATACTCCTCCCTCCCGATTTGAGACACCAAAGGTGAGGGGCCGCGGTGAGGTCCAGAGGTAGTGGTAGACATTGATTTGTAGCCGGTATATGCTGGGTGGACCCAACCATGTCAGCTGCGGCACGCTGTAGTGGACGTTGATGCTGGACAGGGGGTGACACTGCAGAGTAAACGGCAGGGT
This sequence comes from Triturus cristatus, assembly GCF_964204655.1. NCBI lineage: Eukaryota > Metazoa > Chordata > Amphibia > Caudata > Salamandridae > Triturus > Triturus cristatus. The sequence continues at coordinate 347,148,929 of NC_140594.1, read as the reverse complement.
GCCCCAAACAATGACCTGGCGCCCACGGACCTTGCCGCTTGCCCTACTGATCGTCCAGGCGCTTCGTGGTGGAGGCGAAGTGACGCCGTAGGTGGGTGAAGACCCGAAGGAGCCGGGAACTGCCAATCCGACCATCTCCCCGTGGAATAGTGGCCCCTGAGAAGATACCATTGCTGACACACGGAGGGCGAGAACGCAGTACCGCTACGAGGGGGAAGTAGTAATTGCTGACTAACTCGAATCCTAGAGCCTCTACGTGTGACCGGTGTGGGGACTGTGCACGAGAGAGGAGCAGCCCTAACGGTTAGCAAGCGTGCCAACAAAATAAAGCCCAAAGGTGCCGCAGCGGTGCAAACAAACAAGCTCGACAAATACGCTGTACCGAAACAGCCACTACCAGAGGATGGGGCCCCAAGTGGACAATCTGGAGACCCTGAACCTTCCCTCGGCTCAATAATGACGGCCATACAGGTCCTGGGCACAACTCTTGAAACAAAAATTGACAAAGTCTCCATTGAAATGAACCTGCTACAGACTGATATGAACAAAACAACGGACACACTTAAAGTGACTGAGGCAAATGTTGCGGAGCTCCAGAGTACATCTAAAAAGCTGGAAGAACGGGTCCAACAGTTGGTGCATCAGCACCGCCAGTTGGCCCTCAAGCTTCCAGACCAGGAGGGGCGAGCTCGCCACAGTAATATCAGAGTGGTGGGGGTCCCGGAGGGATCAGAGGGGCTGAGTGTGGACCTCTTCTATGAAGATTGAATTCTCAAACGCCTAAAACCAAAACGACTCTCCTCCCTCTTCACGATTGAAAGAGCACATAGGGCACCGGTCCCACCGCCGAAGCCTGGAGCCGCCCCCAGGACAATCATTGCAAAAATCCTCAACTATAGGAACCGCGATGCAATCCTGCAGGCAGCCCGTTTGCAGGGGGATCTTCGATATGAGAACACCACAGTGCGGTTCTTCCCCGACTTTACTCTAAAAGTGCAACAAGAGCGATGTTCCTTTGATGGAGTAAAGAAAGAATTAAGAGACAGAGGCATCAAGTACATGATGTTCTTTCCTGCAAGGCACAAGATCATAGCTGATGGGAAGTCGTGGTTCTTCGCGGCTCCGTCGGAGGTGCAGACATGGCTGCACAAGGAGACTACGCGAAGAACGAGGGCGAACCATGCAGACAACTGGAGAGACACTCATGTCCGTTTACCGCCTTCTGTAGATGGGAGGTCGGAATCAGATAGGCGAAGTCAGCGATCCTGGAGATCTGTGAGCCCGGCGACAGTGGTCAGCGGTGGGGACTGAAGGACCTATGATGTCGGACTCTCGGAACTGCTCCAGCTAACTGTAACGTATAATGTTTAACGAAAGGGACTGGGGATAGAGACGCTCTACAAGGGAGGGGTTGGCACTGCGGGACTACTGGCACCTCACAATTACATTCTCCTGGGGTGGGCAGGGGGGGTGGGCAGGGGCGGGGCCCGAGTGGCCAGAGTCAATGTCACCCTATACTCCCCCGCAATTGTTGATCTGTTCACTGGGCAACAGGCGCTCTGCTAGTTGGAGATGTGGGTAATTTCAAACCTACAAAGCAGGGTAGCAGGGAGGGGGGGACTGTTCTATGGGGATATTATGTTTTCAGGGGCACTGGGTGCTAGGGTGTTGGAAGGGTCACTATCGGTCACAGCACAAACAAAACTGTCTGCGTGGGTTGCGTGGCATGTCTGGGATACACAGCCAATGTCTTCTTTTCAGAAATGAGTACACACTGGGACAAGAGTCTTAAGCTCCATAGTTGGAATGTCAATGGGCTGGGGGATAAGATAAAACAAAGTATTGTGCTCCAGTACATTAAGCGACAAGCTCCAGACATCGCACTGCTCCAGGAGACGAACCTAGTTGGCAATACTTGTAAAGCTTTAAATAGGTGGGGGTACACACTTGCGACGCACGTCGGCTTTACTTCAGGTTCTAGAGGGGTAGGCATTCTCATTAAGCAATCCTTTCCATTCAGTATACAACACGTCTGGACTGACACACTGGGTCGTTACATGGCAGTCTCCGGGCAATGGAAGGGCCACACCCTGACGCTAATAGTAGTCTATATCCCACCAGGTTTGCAGAATCAATCCTTTAGGGACCTGGGAACCTTCATACTTTCACTGCCAGAAGGCCGCCTGGTGATGGGAGGGGATTTTAACTTCATTGTGTCGGGGCAGCGCGACCGGCATCTGCCAAGATATATTGGCATGGCGAGTAACTGGCTCGCTAACTTCCTCGATGCCCCAGGCCTCACGGATCTCTGGAGGGCAGGCCACCCAGAACTCAAACACTACACTTTCTACTCAGGGTCTCATCACACCTTCTCCAGAATTGACTATGTACTCATGCCCGAGCAACAGACCATGACTGTAAGAGAGATCAGACATTTGGCAAGAGGTATCTCTGACCACTCCCCGCTATGGGCTCATTTGACAATCGGGGACAAGAGGGTGGGTTGTGTTGCGCCCATCAACCCGTGGTTTCTCCGTATTCCTGTAATCAAGGACACACTTACAAAAACTCTTGACCATTATTTCCAGGACAACGAAGACTCGGTTGACTATCCTACAATCTTCTGGGAGGCTTTTAAGACATGGCCAGAACCCTAGCGAGAGACAGGGATGGACGACTGTATGACCAGGGGGACAAAGTGGGCAAACTGATTGCCTGGTTGGACAAGAAAGAGAGGGCAAAGAGACTGGTCCCGGTGCTCAAGAGCAGCCATGGCACCGTATTGACAGAATCTCATGACATTGTTCTCAAGTTCACAGACCATTACAAGAAGGTATATTGAAGCGGCTCGGATTTGCCGGAGGTGAACTCCGTTGTACTTCTCGTAGATATTGCGCTGTCTACCCTTACAGACTCCGAACGGGACTCATTAGACGGTGCACTAAAGAACGATGAAATTGTAATGGCAATCAGAGGTCTTCAGTCGGGGAAAGCCTTGGGCCCAAATGGGCTGCCCATTGAGCTTTATAAGCTAAAACCTGATAAGCTGGCCCTGTTTCTCAGAAATATGTTTGAGGACTGCAAGGATCGTGGCCGACTCCCGCGTGATCAACGCACACGCTGGCCACCATACATAAAGATGGGAAGCCGAGGTATGAATGCTCTTCCTACAGGCCCATCTCCCTGTTAAATGCAGAACCCCAAATCTTAGCTAAACTATTAGCCAATTGACTAAAACAGTAATATGCAAATTGGTTCATCCAGACCAGTCAGGCTTCACACATCATCGAAATACTGTGCTCAACCTGTGCAGACTACATGGAGTAATGGGGCGACCTGCTACCATTCAAGAAGATGCAGTAGTAGTTTCACTAGATGCCAAAATGGCGTACACTAGAATGACCGTACCTAATGGCGGTCCTCTAGAATTTGGGCTTCAGCCCTAACTCCATTGGTTGGGTGAAGCTCCTCTATATAGAACCACTGGCCCAGGTGGTAGTTAACAATAAGATCTCCGAGGCATTCACCCTTGGCAGGGGAACTCGACAGGGCTGCCCACTCTCACCCTTGCTCTTCGCTCTCTCCCTCGAGCCTCTGGCGGCCTGGATACGAAAAGACCCCTCCATAAGAGGCCTTAAGTGGGCGGAGGGGTGGGAAGACCGCATCTCCCTGTATGCAGATGACATCCTCCTGTATATCGCCTCTCCCCAGAGATCACTGCGAGTTGTTCTTGATATTTTCACCAGCTTTGGGAGAAATTCTGGTTAAAAAATAAAATGTACTTTGTACATCACTTGCCAGGAGGGCACACTCATCACCTCCTATGACAAGGAAAAGACGAATTCAAACATATGGAATATATACATTTATTAACACAATACTTCCATCACAGGCAGGCCGAATATATATTGATCATGGCAGACTCTCACTTATCAAATAACCGATTGAAATACACAATCAAAGCAAATATATATGTAGAAATATATATGTATGGATATAAGAATCAGAAAATAAGAAGGAAAGGAAAGAATCAGTAAAAAATCAAGAGACAGTTAGTAGCAGAGACACCTCACCTACTGCTTCATCATTTCACCCCACTTTGCTCAAGGGGAGTCCATTGCTTGAACCGGGTGAAAGCTCAGAGGTGACACCAGCCCCCACTCTTCCGTGACAACACGTCTGCTCCACGGCGTGAACTTCCACCAAACAGAACCCAGACACCCCGTTTAGTACAAGTGGAGACGTAAGACGAAGCTCCTGGTGAGCCTCACCCCCTTTTCCCATCAGAGTCCGTACCACTCCGCACCAAGGCCACAGCTTCAGCTGGCCAGGCGTCTGTTATGGCTTCACAGCAGAGCGAGCACATTCCTCTGACAAGAGCCAGTTCTTTCTGGTCAGTAAAGTGCGAAAAACAAGTGAAAAGGAAAACATGCCCTTCTCAACTAGTGAAGCTCAGAAAATGGAGTCACTCAGGCATAAGCCTCTATTCACGCAAAAGAGAAAAATTAGTATGCAAGATGACATAAGATCATGCCAAAGCCAATAGCAAGCACTGCTGTTAAGCAAGATAAAGTCAGAATCTGAAAGGGACATAATCAAGCCCTACTCCATAGCTTATTCTTACTAGGCAGACCTACACATCACTATATTATGTTATAATATGCTAAATAAGACTGAGATGGTGATGGGCGATGGTCATTATCAGGCTATTTATCTACATAAATGGCACATTCATTATACGTACGAGCTAGCGGATACGGAACATTTCAGATATCTGCAGGTTCGACACTCTCTTCAAACTAATCTCCCCGCAGGGACTTCCCCACCGGAATCCTCCCCCCTCGAGGATAGGCTGCTTGATGGATACCTACAAGATAAGGTCATAACCCTCACGTACAAAAAACTCATAAACAACACACCGGATCCCCTTGTCTCATTGAGGGGATGATGGGAAAGGTATGAGCTAGAGCTATATGATGAAGACTGGCAGGAGGCAGTGTCTACCCCCAGTGAAGTTGCTATATCGTCTAAACTGCGACTGGTCCAATTAAAAATTCTACACAGGACCTATATTTCTGGTCCCAGACTGGTACACATGGGCAGGGCTAACAAGGGGTGTGTAGGAGACAATGCAGACTTGAGGGCTCCTTCATGCATATCATATGGGAGTGTGCACTGACCCAGGAGTACTGGAGGAAGGTGCACGAGTGCATGAGTACAGTGTGGCGATTAGGCCTGAAGCCAAGCGGTGCCTTTTGAATGTGTGCGAGCCCACAGACCTCGACAGCAAGGGCATACTCTGGGCAACTCTGGGCCAAATGGTGGCCAAAAGAAATATTGCCCGGTTATGGGGAGCGACTGTGCCACCTACACTGGGAGCCTGGAAGGCAGACATGGTTTGGAGTATGCTTAGGGAAAAGACTGTTTATGTTGCACGCAGCTGCCCCCAAAAATGGATGGCGGTCTGGGATAAATGGAATGTGTATTGTGGCAATATTTGTGAACCCCCCTCTTCTCCCCCCTGTGATAAACCATTATCGCCTTGATTCTAATGCTACTGCTGGACTCATCTCTACTGTGTATATCGTACTATGACATGTTTCGAATTAATTAACAAAATTGTGCTGTTGTGACAAATCTTTAACTGTACTGTAGTGACCTGAATCTTCTTGTTAATAAAAACAGAATAATAAAAAAAATACAGTACTGTCACCATCATTTATAGGAGAGAAAATTCAATTGATTAAACATCAAACACATACTTCGGACTCATGCAATGATCAAATGCTCAGAAAGGGAGAGGACAGAGAGAAAGAACATCTGCAAATAATGTGAAATTATAATTACCAAGAATGGTGTGAAGACCAACCCCCTGGCCAAGGAGCTGGTAAGGGTCCCCCGGGATAGGTCAGGTGACAAAGTCTTCAGGACAGGATAGTAGACCTCTGTAGAATACCGACGAATGTGCCGCACCCCTCTCTCACACTCTCTTCCTCCTCTAGAGCCTTTCGCGATCTTCTGATCTAACCCAATTAAATTAGGATAGAATGTTCTGCTTCAGGTTCTGCATTCGGATCTTCATCAGCATCTCACAGTATCTCTCCCAGCAACAGCATCCAGAGCACACATCCGGTTCAGCAAATCTTCATCTCTCTAACTAACTAAAGCTATCTTAGTTATACCTTTCGTTCTTCATGGTCCACCGACTAAAGTTTCAATATCACAAAAATACTAAATCTAATTGGTCAGGCAAGGGGGGAAGATCATAACGCCATGCTTACATGTCATTAAAATCAACTAAACCATTGTTCGCAAACCCATCCCCTTAATTTTTAGTCATAAGTTTTAGTTCACACACGTATTCACATTTCATTTGAAACATTTTTATAACAATCTGTATGCAAGTCCACATCGTTGAACTTTTCACCATCCTTTCCCAGGGTAAAACACGTTGTGACCTTGGCTTCCATTCAACCTCTATGTCATCATTCCGAGTTAACTTTCGGTGGACGTGTGCAGTCTTTCCTTTACTCAGCTTACTTCAGTTATACATGAGAGGCTCAAATGCGCACTAGTGATAAAGTCAGAAAGACAAATATTAATTTCACATATAAATTGGTCGCACTGTATACCACCCAACTCTACTCTATTCCCCTTTACTTATTAATACTTTTCCGGCATTAGCATTGGTAGCATATTTTGTTTTCTTTTCAGCTAAGCAGATGCCTTGCAAGCGAGCCTTCAAAACTCCATTTTAGTGCCTTCTGCTCATGCGCAAGAATTTCCCTCCAAGCGATAGCTCGTCATATTGCGTAGATGCAGTTGACGCATGCGCAGTAAAGATTTCCTATTTAAAGCGGTTTTAGCCCTTCGTTCATGTTATCCACGTTAGTAAACACATAAGCAAGCTTCACTAACCCGCGTATTCATGTGGTGCGCATTAGTTTAACACAAAACAAAAATGATAACTTGTTAGTGAGTTAAAGGAGCGGATTGCTTCCGAGCAAGTCTCTTTTCTACGAGTCCTTGCTCCATCATCACTGCACCACTCAACTCTATGCAACTGCACTCTACACCACTGCACTCAACCCTACACCACTGCACTCAACCCTACACTACTCCACTCTACTCTGCACCACTTAACTCTACGCCACTCTACTCTACACCTCTGTGCTCTACTCTGCACCACTCCACTCTAAGCAACTTCACTCTACGCCGCTCTGCTCTACACCTCTGCACTCTACTCTGCACCACTACACTCTATGCCACTTAACTCTACACCACTCTACTCCACTCTGTGCTGCTCCTCTCAAGGCCATTGCACTTTACGCCACTACTATCTACTCTGCACTGTTCTACTCTAAGCCACCGCACTCTATGCTACTCTACGTCACCGCACTCTATGCCAATGCACTCTACACCACTTTACTCAAAACCAATGCACTGTATGCCACTGCAGCACTCTATACCAATCTACTTGGCACCACTGTACTTTACTCCACTTTACTCTAGGCTACTGTACACCACTACACTCAACTACACTACACTCTATGACAATCCACTCCATAATACTCCACTCTATGATACTCTTGCTACTCCCTTGAACTCTGCTCCACTGACACTCTATGCCATTCCACTCTACAGCACTCTACTCCACTCTATGCCATTCTACGACAGTACTCCACTCAGACCTGCCAAGTACCACGCATCAGGCGTTAGACTAATGCTTTTCAGTGTGGTAGTTTGCATCACCGCACTGAAAGGCAAAGTGGTGCATAATTAACATAGTGCCTCCTACGCCATCAAACCCCGTACTAGCACAGCTAATCATGCAGCTTTGGAATGGCAAACTAAAGCTGTAGTGGCAGCGTGCCGTGGCGCTGATCCTAGCAGGCTTGGGAGCTGCTGCTACAATGTAATAACCATTCTATTCCAGACACCGCACAATGCTGCTGCCCAATGTGACGTGAGCAGGTGGCTGCAGTTCCTGGTAAGATGTGGGAAGCTGCAGTGGCAATAGGCGCTGCTCGCAATGACAGAATTATTTTTTACAATGTAATCCCTGTGTCCTGACCCAACCCCACGGACCGCTGTAGCCGCTGGAGCCCAGAGCACACTGTTGTGCATGCCTGGGCAGCGTGGTTTGCTCCGAGTCGTTGCGGCCACGATGCGGCGGCTTATTGAATTGCCGCTCACCTCTAATCAATGCCGGAGTGAGGTAATGGTATTTCTCACTCTGATTTCCAATCAAATAAAAAATGTGCTTTTAAAATTATAATACTACTTTCCAGCACGCAGTCATGATCTACAGCTGCCTGCCCTGTTACAGCTGAAGTTAGTCTGTCTGATGAGTCGCTGTAGTTTTCACTGGAGCCGCGTGACATACAGCCCACCAACTCGTTTTGAGATGGTCGGCAGGGCCGGACTGGCCGTAGCGGGCACCGGGCCTTTCCCCTGTGGGCCGCCAGGGTGGGGGCAGGTTTTGGGCCCCTGGGGGCCGTTTTTGTTACCGGGGGCCGGTAATATTGGCCCCTAGTAACAAAAACGGCTGAAACTGGCCCTTGAAAACAGCTCGGCTGCACACACCCCTCTCCCACAGGGGCACCAGCCGAGCAGTTTACCAGGGCCAGTTTCGGTTGCCAGTCCGGCCCTGATGGTCGGGGTCACTGAGTCACACTGTGACTGACTGTGTGGTGCAGCTGCCAGTCCAATTACTTTTAGTACCAGCGGCATCCCCAAAGTCAACAGAGCCTCTGTGACAGCCTGGTGAGATTTGTGCCACTGCCTGCGGAGCTGGGCAGGTAGCAGTGCACCAACTGGCACGGACCGCTCGGGATTAATGATTTTATTATTGTTTGAGTGAAGTTCGTTTTTGAAATATTACAGTTTTGTTAACAAGACGCTGTACTCATTTGTGTTAAGTCTCATTTATTCAGCCCTAAGCCTATTACCCGCATTTTCATTGCTTGATTTTGCGCATGGCAAAGTATCACTCATAGTCATAGAATTGTCACTCATAATCATTAAACTGAATTTATGAATATTTCACACATAGCAATATGACACCTTGGCAGCTATGTCCACTCTACGCAACTCCCTCTATGCCACTCCATGCCACTTTACTCAACTCTATTCTGTGACACACTACTCCGCTACACTATATGCCACTCCACTCTATGACAATATGCTCCTTTCTTCAATACTCTACTTTACAACACTCTATGCAAGACCCTCTATGCCACTCCATGACATTCTATGCCACTCCACTCTACAACAGTCTTCTCAACTCTGACACTGTACTCCACTCTACGTCACTCAACTCTATGCCCTTACACTCTACGACACTCTACACCCACCACAACACTTCACAAAACTGTACACTACTCTACGACACCTCGCTTTACTTCTTTCCACACCACTCAACTCTACTGTACGCCACTCCACTCCATAACACATGACTCTACTCCACTTGACGACACTCCACTCCATGCCACTCTCCTTTACCCCTCTAACTTTTAGCCATAGGGAACAGCAGCCATTCTAGTGTGCAACATTGCAAAAACAATTAGCAAAGCCAATAGCTCCTGCTTAGGCAAGACCTATTGGCTTTTTTTTTTTCATAGCACGAACGCGACCCGAAAGTATTGGAGCCATTTACATGAGCACCGGTTACATTACACAAGGACACTGTAATGTTGTAGGTGTCTGTAATGTTGTAGGTATCCCCCCTTAAGGAACACACAACTCCAGGGGTTGCTGGAACTCTATTTCAACTTTATTATAATTCACACGCAAGAGCGCCGGGCCAGCACAACCTGCTCCGTGCCGCGGCTCCACTCTCTGTCCGTTACGCTCTTTGCGCATGCGCAATCTCTCATTGCGCGCTCTGCCCTCGCGCGCTGCGTAACCACGCAGCGTGCGAGGACTAGAGCGCACACTACATATCTCCCTCCTTTTCCATGGCCCAATTAACCTGCAGTCCTCACAGTCTCTAGGGTATACACCCTCCATCTAGCTCAAAGTCTTTAAAGCGGCTAGGCCTCACAATCACTCTGCCAGCTCGGGTACGCCTTACCGGGGTGCCGGACTTTCCAGGATCGCTGCTTACGGCTGGGCTCCCCTCCATACCTCGGGGGTCACCTCGCCACACTCTGTCCGGGCTGCGACCTTCCTCCATCGGTAGTTCTTCCAATTCCATCGTCCCCTGGTCTCCCTGCTCCTCACTGTTCTCTCTCTCTTGTATGTCTCTTCCTTCAGGGAGTTTACTCCCTTCATTGTCTTTTGTATATGTTTCATGGGATATTTTCTCGTTCTCTTCCTCTGGCCATTTTAGGATCTTGTTGCATTTCGCCATGCGGTCGTGGGACCACACGTTCCCATCGCTGACCACTTGTAGAGGTGGACTGTACTTGCTGTCTCCCTTCTTCCTTCGTACTGCTAACTTGACTCTCACCCACTCCCCTTTCTCCAGAGTGGCGTCTTTGACCTTCCGTCTCTGGGTGTAGTACTCCGTGTACACTCTCTGGGCCTACTCCAGGTTGTGTTGTACTACCGCTGGAGACCATTTGCTTGTGATCGTCTTTTCCCTCCACATTACGTTGTCCTTGGTGAAGGGGTGTCTCCCCCGTAGGATTTGGAAGGGGCTGTACCCCGTCCCCGTGGGGGTGATGCGGTAGGCCCACACGGTGTTCTGTATCTCTTTCTCCCAGTCTTTCCCCATCATGATGGCTGCTTGGATGGATCCCATTAGCACCCTGTTGAAACGTTCTACCTGTCCATTGCTTGATGGGTGGTACACTGCGGTGTGTAGCAATTTGATCCCATTTCGCTCCGCGTACTTGTTCCATTTTTCGGATCTAAATTGGGGTCCATTGTCACTCAATATCGTTCTAGGAATGCCTTCCCTTAGGAAGACCGAGGTGAGAAATGTTATCACGGTCTCTGCTTCCATCTCTTCCTGTATGTGTATTACCGGCCATTTGGAATTCTTGTCGACCAGGACACAGAGATATTGGGGCGTACCGTGGATGTCCAGCACCGGTCCCAGGATGTCCACCGCCACGTCTACCCACGGCCCACTAGGTAAGGGGAATTTCCCTAGCGCTGGCCGTAGGGGAACCAGTGTTTTGTCTGCTCTTTGGCACTGGTTGCACTCTCTCACTTGTCTTTCCACCTGAGCGTCCATTCCTGGCCACCAGTACATGTGCTTCACTCTCGCCTTAGATTTTACTATTCCTAAGTGTGCTTCGTGTAGCATTGCAATTAATCGGGGAACCACTGCTGCTGGGGGAACCACTTTGTCTCTCCTGTACAGGAATATCTCTTCGTTCCCCACTGATAATTCTTCTCGGACTTCATAATATTTTCGGAGTGCCTCTCCTAGCCGTTTCTTCTCCGGCCACCCCCGTATTATGTGTTCTTTGACTTTGCGAATTTCCTCATCTTCTCCATACGCCTGTATCCAGTCTTGTTTGCTTATTACCCTTTCTGGGTCGTCCATTACTGCCACCATCTCGTCCTCCTCTGTGGCCGTGTCCGGGGCTCCTTCCATGGCTGCTGCTCTGCTAAGATAGTCTGCCACCTTGTTCCTCATCCCCGGAATGTACTCCACGTCGTATCTGTACTCTAGCAGTTTGTCATGTTCCCACTCGCTCACCTCCCGAAGACCGGCAATCAGGCATTCTCCTCACCTCCCGAAGACCGGCAATCAGGCATTCTCCTCACGGAACGAGACTCCTCCCATCTGTTTCCGCCTGACAGGGTTGCAGTCTAGTCATTCGAAGGCACACAACTGACGCCCCCGGCCAGCCGGCACTTCCGGATGTTTCTGCATTTGAACGCGGAGGACGCCCACCTCGGCGCTTCGGATACTGTTCCAGAGCTTCGCAGGCACGCAGGAGCGTAAGCGAAGGCTCTACCTGCAACCGGACATTCCGTCCGGACCGCGCAAGGGCGCCTAAAGAACCTACCTTGGTGACTCGTGCGGATGCACGGAGTCACGATTGCACTCGTCCCTCAATTCAGTGCACAAGCACTGAATACTCGCTTTAAGCGACTCGTGCGACGGCGTGAGGTCGCATTTACCTGAGAACCGTCCCACAGCACCATAGCGCTGTAAACCTGCCTTGGCGACTCGTGCGACGGCACGAAGTCGCATTTCCTTTGCCTGCATCACAGCGCAGGAGCGCTTAACCCTTGCTTTGGCGACTCATGCGACGGCACGAAGTCGCAATCACTTTTTCCACAGCATCACAGCGCAGGAGCGCTAACCCTTGCTTTGGCGACCCGTGCGACGGCACGAAGTCGCATTTACTTTGCCCCGCACCGCAGCACAGGAGCGCTTGAGCCCTTCCTAGGCTGCTCTTACATCAGCACGAAGTCGCACTGGTGCCATTTCTTCACCTCATCGCAGGAGCACTTACATTCAGGTAACCACTTAGGGATTCCTGTTGCCTGTTCCCTGTATCTACCCACTGTAACTGGTGCATGTGTCTGCTCCCACTGTAACCCGCGCAGTTATTACACCTGCCTTCTCTCTCACCATTAGGTGGTGTCGACACACGACCCGGAAAACCACAGAGGGTGCCCCACCACGACATCCACTATATCGCTCCCTTCCACTTCCTGGCAGCCTCCCCCGGTTCCCTCTTTGACCTGGTTAGTGTACTTGCTTCTTCCAGTAGGAGAAGGGCGCAGGAGGGGGTTGTCCATGTCATCCCCGTGGGATCTCTCCACAAACCAGAGGTAAGAATTGTGGGGACCTGACAGAATCTGAAGCCCACGATACTTATTCCACCCAGACGACATGGAGAACCCCGAAGTTACCGTGTAGGATATAGCAGTTATGCTAACTAGTATCCAAGCTGAGAACCGTAGTCTGAGACACGACATTACTGCCTTACAAGGGCAGATGGGTGCAGGAACCGTAGGACCGTGGGGCAAATCCCCGGCATATCGACCTCGGCAAGAAGGAATATTGAGACCGCCATTGTTCAACCCGGGGGGTCCAGCACCTACTCTCTCGACTACTCCTCCTCCCGTTCAGGTCATAGCCCAACCCGCAGCGCAGTTAGCTGCACCAGAACGTTTCTATGGCGATAGCACGAAATACAGCATATTTCTTAACCAATGCCATCTGCACTTCATGGCCAGAGCGACTGCTTTCCCTGATGACGCCTCCAAGGTCGCTTTTGTTCTCTCCTATTTAGGAGGGGACGCCGCTCAGTGGTCCATTCCCTTGGTAGAGAATGACGAGCCTCTACTATACAACTTTCCGGTGTTCAAAGAGACCATGCGACGTATGTTTGCCCGCCATACGTTCGTGCAAGCTGCGGACAACGAATTACTCAATTTAAAACAGGGCAACACAGATTTGCTGCATTACATTACCACCTTCACTCATCTGGTAGTGGAAGCCCGCTGGCCAGAAGCAAAACCAGTGTCGGTGTTCTATAGGGGCCTACGTGATGAGTTAAAGGATCTCATCTCTCAAATGACAGACCCACCAGAGGAGATCAGCCCATTTATAGATATGGTAGTCAAACAGAACTATCGCCTACAAGAGCGGAGGACCGAAAAGACCAAGGGAGGTGAGGCCAGAATCCCTGTGTACCGAGACACCCCAAAACACCGAGATGTTCCCGAGCCCATGCAGATCGGAGGCGTTCGTGCCCCCTTGACTAAAGAAGAGAAAGAAAAAAGACGGAAACAGAACCTATGCCTCTATTGTGGCAAGAATGGTCATTTTGTGCGGGACTGTCCTGCAAAGCCCCGCCAGCCCAGAGAGAGGACTCCTTCTGTTCTACCAATCATCCGAGGAGAAGGATTGGGAAACGGGACCTCCCAGTAGCAAATGGGGTCTGTCTACTGGGACTGCTAGCCGAGAAAAAACAGACCCCTACCATCTGTGCCGACCACCACCATATGGGCGCGCCGGTATTCTTGCAGTCGTCAACCGGATCATCCTGGCACGTCGTGGCCTTCATCGACTCAGGAGCAACCGGGAATTTCATCAATGCCCAGTACATGACGGGTCTGGGCATGCAGAAACGAACAAAGAGAAAACCCGAAACAGTGAAAGCAGTGGACGGTACGGACTTGACCTCAGGACTAATCCGATACCAAACAGAAGAACTACAAATGGTGCTGGAAAACCAGCACACTGAGACCATCGCCTTCGACATCATCGATGCACCTCAGTTTAGGCTTATCTTAGGCCTTCCCTGGCTGGTACAGCACAATCCCCTGATTAATTGGGCAACCGGCAAAACGGTATTGGACTCTGATCATTGTGTTCAGTCTTGCTACCCCTCAGAGATGAAAACCGTGACCAGAGAGGTCCAGGCCTGTACACTGCCACGGGATGGAATGGGCTTGGTTACACACTAAACTATACCCCGGGAATACAGAGACCTGGCCCAAGTCTTTGACGAACAAGGTGCCAACACCCTACCCCCGCATCGCCACTTCGACTGCAGAATAGATATAATTCCAGGGTCCACGCTCCCCTGCAGCCGGGTTTACTCCCTCACGGAGAAGGAAAATGAACATCTCCGCGCCTACCTCAACCAGTACCTACAGAACGGGTTTATTCGCCATTCCAAGTCTCCCGTCTCTTCCCCTCTCTTCTTCGTGGCAAAGAAAGAGGGTGATCTACGCACGTATATCGACTTTAGGGCAATGAACGCCATAACCGTTAAGAACAGGTATCCTCTACCATTGATTCCCGACCTACTGGACCAAGTGAAAGACGCGGCCATATATACAAAGCTGGATTTGCGAGGGGCATATAATCTGGTCAGAGTCCGTGAGGGGGATGAGTGGAAAACCGCCTTCTGAACATGGTACGGGTTGTTCGAGTATCGCGTCATGCCCTTCGGTCTCTGCAATGCCCCAGCCGCCTTTCAATATTTCATCGATGAGGTGTTAAGGGAATTCATCGACCGCTTCTGCATCGTGTATATCGATGATATACTGATTTACTCCAAGGACATGAAGAAGCACCTCCAACATGTGAGAGCTATTCTCCAGCAATTGCAGCAACACGGGCTGTATGTGAAACTTGAGAAGAGCGTGTTCCACACCACAACGGTGGAATTCTTGGGACACATTCTAACACCAGGAGGCGTTCAAATGGATTCCAGAAAAGTCGACGCCATATTGTCATGGCCGTCCCCAAGCTCCGTGAAACAAGTCCAGAGGTTCCTTGGGTTCGCAAATTACTATCGACGCTTTATCGAGGGTTTTTCCCGGATTGTTACCCCCATTACATGTTTATTACGTAAAGGGGCACATTTCTCCTGGGACACCAAAGCAGAACGGGCATTCCAAGAACTAAAGACCAGGTTCACCTCGGCTCCGATCCTGAAACACCCCGATCCTACTCGCCCCTTTATAGTAGAGGCCGATGCCTCGCAGAACACCCTAGGGGGAGTATTATCGCAAAGAGACAACAAAACCAATCTGCTCCACCCGGTAGCCTACTACTCCAGGAAGTTACAACCAGCAGAATGCAACTACTCCATTGGAGATAAGGAGCTCTTGGCCATCAAAACGGCGTTTGAGGAATGGCGGCACTACCTAAAGGACGCTAAACACACGGTGACCATCTTTACCGATCACAGAAACCTACGGTTCCTCCGTTCAGCCAGAGCATTGACGGCGAGGCAACTACGCTGGACCCTCTTCTTCAATGAATATGATTTCCAGATCACCTATCGAGCCGGAAGGGAGAACGCGAAAGCCGACGCCTTGTCACGATTGGAGGAAACCGAAGACCTGGTCTCCACCACAGAACCCGTACCCGTTCTTCCCATCCGATGTTTCCAGGGAGCCGTGACTTCCTCCTCCTTTTTAACACAACTACACCAAGAGTTACAACAGAAAACTCTGAAGGAATGGACCGGCAACATCCAAGGACTTACGGAAAATGATGGATTCCTGTTCAAGGATGGGCGGTATTACTTGCCGCTGACTACACACCAGCAACAAGCACTGGTCATGTGCCACGACCATCCCCTAGCGGGTCACCCGGGGTACCAAAAGACCAAGGATCTACTGCAGAGACAATTCTGGTGGCCTACACTAAACCTTGACACACAGGCCTACATAGCTCGCTGCACTGTCTGCACTCAAGGGAAGACACCCTCACAACCCATGGTAGGGTTGTTGCATGCCATTCCGGTTCCCCCTTGCCCGTGGCACACTGTCTCAATGGACTTCGTAGTAGAACTCCCTAAGACCTCCACGGGATACACTACCATCCTTACAATCGTGGACCACCTAACAAAAATGGCACATTTTGTGCCACTGAAACGACTACCCTCAGCAGCAGAATTAGCAACCATATTCATGAAAAACGTGGTACGACTACATGGCATCCCTTCAGTGCTAATAACAGACAGGGGAACTCAGTTCGTGTCCAGGTTCTGGACAGAGGTTTGCTCACTTTTGCATATGGAAGCCCGTTTGTCATCCTCCTACCATCCCCAAACAGATGGGCAGGCAGAGCGAACAAATCGCACTATGGAACAATACCTCCGTTGCTTGCTGCTTTCCATGGAAACGGAATGGTCCAACGTTTTAAGGATGGTGGAATACGCCTACAATAACAATAAGCATGCTGCCATTGAGGTTTCACCGTTCTATTGCCTCCAAGGACACCACCCCAGAATGACTCTCTGGGAAGAAGCCCAGACTAGTGGAATACCTACCATACAGGAGCATCATGCCCTCCTCCGCACCGTATGGCAACAAACCCGTTTTGAGCTCGCTAAAGCCAAAGAATACTATAAACAAAACACTGATAAGCATAAGCAGCCCGAACCTTCCTACGTAGCAGGGGATAGGGTATGGGTGTCCATCAAGAACCTCAACACACATGGACCCAAGAAACTGTTGCCCCGATACATAGGTCCCTATCCCATAGCTCGGGTTATCAACCAAGTGTCCATGAGGCTTTCGCTGCCTTCCCACATGAAAATCCACCCTGTCTTTCACGTATCTCTCTTACGTCCTGCCCATCCTGACTGTTTGATAGCGGAGCCCCCTCCTCCTGTTCCTGTGGAGGACCACGTGAAATACGAGGTTCCGGCCATCCTTGATTCTCGCAGAACGAGGGGGAAACTATATTACCTGGTGGATTGGAAGGGGTACGGTCCGGAAGAACGCTCCTGGGAACCCCTTTCGCATGTCCGCAATGCTACTACCTTAGTCCGTGCCTTTCATGCCCGACAACCCCAGAAACCCCGTCCTGTTACCCCTCTTTGACGGTGGGTTGGTCTATTTGAAGGGTGGGTGCTGTCATGTTCCCACTCGCTCACCTCCCGAAGACCGGCAATCAGGCATTCTCCTCACCTCCCGAAGACCGGCAATCAGGCATTCTCCTCACGGAACGAGACTCCTCCCATCTGTTTCCGCCTGACAGGGTTGCAGTCTAGTCATTCGAAGGCACGCAACTGACGCCCCCGGCCAGCCGGCACTTCCGGATGTTTCTGCATTTGAACGCGGAAGACGCCCACCTCGGCGCTTTGGATACTGTTCCAGAGCTTCGCAGGCACGCAGGAGCGTAAGCGAAGGCTCTACCTGCAACCGGACATTCCGTCCGGACCGCGCAAGGGCGCCTAAAGAACCTACCTTGGTGACTCGTGCGGATGAACGGAGTCACGATTGCACTCGTCCCTCAATTCAGTGCACAAGCACTGAATACTCGCTTTCAGCGACTCGTGTGACGGCGCGAGGTCGCATTTACCTGAGCCCCGTCCCACAGCGCCGTAGCGCTGTAAACCTGCCTTGGCGACTCGCGCGACGGCACGAAGTCGCATTTCCTTTGCCCGCATCACAGAGCAGGAGCACTTAACCCTTGCTTTGGCGACTCGTGCGACAGCACGAAGTCGCATTTACTTTGCCCCGCACCGCAGCACAGGAGCGCTTGAGCCCTTCCTAGGCTGCTCTTACATCAGCACGAAGTCGCACTGGTACCATTTCTTCACCTCATCGCAGGAGCACTTACATTCAGGTAACCACTTAGGGATTCCTGTTGCCTGTTCCCTGTATCTACCCACTGTAACTGGTGCATGTGTCTGCTCCCACTGTAACCCGCGCAGTTATTACACCTGCCTCCTCTCTCACCATTAGGTGGTGTCGACATACGACCCGGAAAACCACGGAGGGTGCCCCACCACGACATCCACTATATCGCTCCCTTCCACTTCCTGGCAGCCTCCCCCGGTTCCCTCTTTGACCTGGTTAGTGTACTTGCTTCTTCCAGTAGGAGAAGGGCACAGGAGGGGGCTGTCCATGTCGTCCCCGTGGGATCTCTCCACAAACCAGAGGTAAGAATTGCGGGGACCTGACACAGTTTGAGCGTCATTTTTGCTATGCGGGGTGTGGCGCCAGCGTGCCCGCTAGAGGTGAGCACCTTGACCAAGGGCTTGTGGTCCGTCTTGAGTAGGAATCTTGTGCCCCATAAGAATTGGCGATATTTTCCCATAGCCCACACCACAGCTAACATCTCTTTCTCAATCACACTGTATTTCTGTTCAGTGGGTGATAGCGTCCTGGACGCGAAGCTGAGTGTTTCCACCAGTCCATCACTTCTTTCCTGCATGAGTACTGCCCCTAGTCCTTTTTCGCTGGCATCTGTCATCAGTATTGACCGGCCGAGTGGATCATAACCTTGCAAGGGCACCGCTTGACTGATGTCTTTCTTCAGTTCCTCAAATTCCTTCTGTGTGTCCTCCGTCCATTTGTAAGTCGTTTTGTCTCTTGTTAGTTGTTTGAGGTGATGTGTCTTGGTGGCAAAGTGTGGCACGAATTTGCTGTAATACTCTGCCATCCCTAAGAAGGACCTTACTTCTTCTTTGTTGTTGGGTGCTGTCGCCTTGCATATCGCCTCCACGTTTGCTCTTTTAGGGGTGATGCCGTGTCCTCCTATCTCGTGACCTAGATACGTGACTGATGTCATTCCCAGCCGGCAATTCTCCCATTCCGCAGTCAGCCCCTTGTCTTCTAGTACTCTGAATACCTTTTCCAGCCTCTCATCATGGTTTCTTCTATCTGTTCCCATCACGAGTATATTGTCCTGAAAATACTGGACGCCCTCGATGTCCTGAAACAAACGATGCATCAGTTTTTGGAACACTGCCGCTGCTGAGGCGAGGCCAAATGGCATTCTCCGGAAATGGTAGCACCCAAAGGGTGTGATAAACGATGTCAATTTCTGGCTTGTCGGGTGTAGGTCTATCTGGTGATAGGTGGACGTTAGGTCGATGGTGGAGAACCACTTTACCCCTTTGGTCTTGGCTAGCATTTCTTCGATGCGTGGTAACGGGAATTTCTCCACTATGAGACACTTGTTTAGTTCCCGAAGGTCCACACACAAACGGACTTTCCCATTTGGTTTCATCACCACTACCAAGGGGGCGAACCATTCCGCACTGTCGATCGGCTCTATTATCCCCGCCTTTTCCAGTCTGTGTAGTTCCGTCTGCACCGCGTCTTTCACCGCTAGGGGTATATTTCTGACTTTGTGGGACACTGGACTGGAGTTTTCTTTGAGTACTATCTTGTGTGTAATTTTCTCCAGCTTCCCCACCTTTCCTCCGAACACCTTCGGGAATTTATTCTTCATTGCTTCCAATACCGGCCAGCTCCCTGGCGCTGTCATAAGGACTTGTGTGTCACCTCCCGGGTCTAGTTTGATCCCTAGATCCCCTTGGTCCATCCATCCCAGTACGGAGGGGCCTTTCTCCGCTATGTACAATTTGCATTCGGCTTGTCTACCCCTGAATTAGAAGGTTAGTTTCCTGTACCCCACCATGGGTATTGGTTCCCCTGTATACGATACTGGGCGTATGTCTGGTTGTTCCAGCCGTGTACCCAACGTGGGTTCGAATTGCTCCGTCCATACTGCTTTCTGGATGATGGTGTACGGGGATCCCGAGTCTATTACTATCTGGATTTTCACGCCTCCTATCTTCATGTCGCATTGTGGTTTGCGGGTTCTCTTCCCGTCTATCCCCAGCACCTGGTCATCGACACACAGTACCTCCACATCTTCCTCCTGCACTTCTTCCTTCTCCCGTTGCTCTTGTTCCACGTACTTCACCATGGGCCTCTTCGTCTTCCTTCGGCAGACTTTCTCATAGTGGCCCATTATGCCGCAGAACATGCACTTCGCACGGAACGCTGGGCATCTCTTGTCCTGAGCTGTATGTGCCGGGCTGCCGCATCTGTAGCAAGCTCCGTTGTTGTCTCTAGTCGGCTTCCACGTTTGTCCTGTCTTTCCTTTCCATTTCGGGGGTCCTTTGCTTTCCTGGGGCGGTTGTTTGCTTCTTCCCTGTGCTTCTTTGTCATCCACTTTGTTCACCATGGTCTTCGGGACCACCTCCCTTTTTGCCGCTTCCGCGCACCTTTTTGTTAACTCCGCTTTCTTCACCATCGCGATCACTTCTTTTAGTGGCGCCTCACTATTCGCCCACAGCTTGTCTTGTGCGCTCTTGTTCGTCGTATGCATGACGATTTGGTCCTTGATGAACTCATCGTGTAATGCTCCGTATTTGCATGTCACCGCCAGTTTCTTCAATGCCGCTACGTATTCATCAATGGTTTCTCCCGACTCTTGTTTCCTCTGTTGGAAGTTGTACCTATCTATCGAAACACTCACCGCTGGGCGGTAGTGGGCATCGAGGTCCTCCATGGCGTGTTTAAATACGTCATCGTCCGCGTTTTGCCGGGGTTGCAGTACTAGATTCTGGTAGACCCTTATGCCTTCCGGGCCTAAATTGTGCAGGAGTATTCTTTTCATTCTCGCGCTGGGGAACGCTTCTCCGTTTTCATCTTCGAGCGCCGCTAGGTAGTTCTTAAAATTTTCCCGCCAATCCTCCCACTTCATTTGGGGTTCTCCTGGTCTTGGCAGAAATGGTATTAGCGCCGTCAGTGAAGATCCTTGGTAGCTCATCTCCCCCCTTCTTCCTGGCGCCGCTCCTGGGCCTCTCGGACTATCTGGCGTGTCTCCCCTCTCTGGTTGCGCCAGCTCCTGTTGCTCCTCTTCCGACCCCCCGTCGCCGCGTGCTGCCGCTTCCGCCAGGTTCACTGTGACTAGGCCTCGCGTGTGCCTATTGCGGTTTCGCGCCTTCTATTGGTTTCCGCACGTGGTCTGTACCTTTTTTTCCCACTGCCTCTGCCACGCTCTTCGTGTGTATTCTTCCTGGGAATGGTCTTCTTCCCGTCTTCCCCTTGGCTGGCTACTGCTGCTCTGGCCTGTGCTCACAGTCGGTGGGTCAGGGTTCCTCTGCTGTCTGTAGTCGCAGATATGTCCCAGTCTCGTCGCCACTGTAATGTTGTAGGTGTCTGTAATGTTGTAGGTATCCCCCCTTAAGGAACACACAACTCCAGGGGTTGCTGGAACTCTATTTCAACTTTATTATAATTCACACGCAAGAGCGCCGGGCCAGCACAACCTGCTCCGTGCCGCGGCTCCGCTCTCTGTCCGTTACGCTCTTCGCGCATGCGCAATCTCTCATTGTGCGCTTTGCCCTCGCGCGCTGCTTAACCACGCAGCGTGCGAGGACTAGAGCGCACACTACAGACACATTCATTTTTGGTAGGCACGGGGAGATTTAAGTGATTTGTCCAGAATCATAGGATGTTGAGCCATCACTGTGACTCAAACCTGGTTCCCCAGCTTCAAAGTCGGTATCTCTGGCTGCTGTTATGCCAATGCTTGTTATAATTAGTCTCATTACATGAAAATAATTACTTTGTACCCCTCACAATAAAGTGTCTCTCAAAATGTCACACCAAAGATGTTGAACTTTCACACATAAGCACACTATGACATACATGTCAACCCTGCTAATTCAGGCAGGAGACTGCTAATTTCAAGGCTACCAACAGTGTGTGATTCGTAGTATGTACTGCCAATAACCTGCTTCTGCAAGCCAGTGCACAACATTTTATCTCGATTTCTCTACCTGCTGTAGCGCTTTTTCTGTGCTCCTGACAGGTTAGGAAAAAATATAATACCCATATATTTGCTTTTCTAATATCCGATCATGCAGCAGCACACCAGCAAGTCCTGTACATGACAATAGCCTGATTCAGGCCTCAATAAAAGTCAATAGGGGGAATACATTATCCGGATTCTTTTTTTAAATATCCCACTTTCCTAAAATGTTGGCATTATTGCTATGACCACTGAAATGTCACACATAGGCAAACTGAAAGCGTGGCAGCTACGCCGGTCTATTAGAGCTCAGTGGGGGAAATTACATTTTTTTAACACATTTTCGTACTTTCCTGATCTAAAATGTTGGCATATATGTAGCACCCAGGCGTAGGCGTGACTTAACTTACTTACTTACTTTTTTTCTCATGTGAGATGTGGGAACACCTCAAAAGTAAAAGACGGGGACTAGGGTGGAGGGATTTGCCGCTGACCGCGGCCCCCGCAGGGGGCCAATCGGCGGTCGGCGCCTTAGTGGCCCCGGGGCACCGGTCACCCCTCCCCTCCCACTGGGGGGGGCGGGGACGCAGACCAGAGCCCCCCTCCGTTGGCAGGGCTGGAAGTGACGCGCAATGCGTGTCACTTCCTGGCCCAGGTGTGAGGGGGAGGCTATTTAGCCTTCCCCCACTCTCACTGGCGACCTCTTTGTCGCCCACCTCGAGAGGTTTCAGGTAAGACTATAGCAGGTGGTGGGGGGCCCTGGTTGCGACGGTGAGCCGCCTCCAGGGCTGTGGCGGAGTTACAGGGCGATCTGGAAGCAGGCCGGTACAAAGGGTACCTCTGCGCGGCACCATAGGGGGTTCCTGAGCCAAAACCGAGGAGCCTCAAGGGAGGTCCCGGAAGCCGTGTCGGCGCCCCGCTAGTCCTGCGGGCGGTTGTGGGCCTGAACAACCGGGGGCTTGCTATGCGACGCTCCGCCCCGAGAGGGGGGGCGTGAGTAGAATTACCAACGGCACGTGATCGTAGAAAGAATCACCTGGAGGGCAGCACCGGCGGGCATCGCTCCCGCGCTGCCCGGCTCATCAGGCGGGCAGGCGACCCAGTTGGTTGCCTGCCCTTGGATCGCCCGTAAGATAACCCACCCATTGCATATCTTGGAATTATGTAATAAACCTGCAGCATTTGTTACCCAACACCAACTGTCTTGTGTGTGTCATTGGGTAACCTAATTTGGGGGAGGGGGGACAGCGGGGTGCCCCTGGGGTTACTATGCCGCTGACCGCGGCCCCCGCAGGGGGCCAATCGGCGGTCGGCGCCTTAGTGGCCCCGGGGCACCGGTCACCCCTCCCCTCCCACTGGGGGGGCGGGGACGCAGACCAGAGCCCCCCTCCGTTGGCAGGGCTGGAAGTGACGCGCAATGCGTGTCACTTCCTGGCCCAGGTGTGAGGGGGAGGCTATTTAGCCTTCCCCCACCCTCACTGGCGACCTCTTTGTCGCCCACCTCGCCTTTTCCCTCCCTACCGCTTACCCGGCGTAGGCGTGGGTGGGGGGGGTTTCTGAGCGTTGTAATGTTTTCTTTTTCGTTGCAGGCGGAGTTACAGGGCGATCTGGAAGCAGGCCGGTACAAAGGGTACCTCTGCGCGGCACCATAGGGGGTGCCTTTAGCCAAAACCGAGGAGCCTCAAGGGAGGTCCCGGAAGCCGTGTCGGCGCCCCGCTAGTCCTGCGGGCGGTTGTGGGCCTGAACAACCGGGGGCTTGCTATGCGACGCTCCGCCCCGAGAGGGGGGGGTGAGTAGAATTACCAACGGCACGTGATCGTAAATAGAATCACCTGGAGGGCAGCACCGGCGGGCATCGCTCCCGCGCTGCCCGGCTCATCAGGCGGGCAGGCGACCCAGTTGGTTGCCTGCCCTTGGATCGCCCGTAAGATAACCCACCCATTACATATCTTGGAATTATGTAATAAACCTGCAGCATTTGTTACCCAACACCAACTGTCTGGTGTGTGTCATTGGGTAACCTAATTTGGGGGATGGGGGACAGCGGGGTGCCCCTGGGGGTACTATGGGGTGTTAGACCTGTCAGCCCTTTGGGTGGTCCCTCCTCATCATTATTTATTTTGTCCCACTTTTGCCTCAAAACCCTGTTTGAATTTTTCCTTTTTGGGAACCACCAGACTTTTTCGTGTTGCTACAGATTCAGGGAGCCATTTTAGCTACCCCTGAAACTTCTGTCTGAGGGCCTGAAGCACAAAATGGTGGCCTCCTGTGACATCACCAGCATCCACTGGAACCTACCAGCACCTTCCAGAACCTTCCAGGAGATTCCAGAACTGTGTGACAGTTGGAAACCGTTTAGAATGTTGGGAGGATAAGAGAGGCAGTTGGCAGTTGGAGCTGGCAGTTGGCACCTGACTGGTGAAGAGAGAGGAGCACAACAGTGAAGGAGGAAGGAGTGAAGCAGCAGGGGTGGAAACTTGTGCCTGGAGTGGGGTCCATAAACCCACCCTTGATACTTGTCCCTACTGATGGATCCCAGCCTATAGCCCTGTGTGGGAAGAAGACAGAAGAAAACCATCCTAAGGACCTGGACAGCAGGAACAGGCCTTAGAACCAAGAAAGCAGCAAGATTCTGACCTGAGAACTGGTTTCCCTGGAGCCTGGCGTCGAGTAGCCGAAGACCTGGAGCCCGAGGTGGAGAAGCGGCGCTGACTGAGGTAGCAGACGTCGTACCCGGAGCCGCCTGAGGTCGTAAGAGGGCGCCGGCGGAGGTCGAGAGGAATACCAAGGGTCGAGAAGGAGGTGAACCGAGGTCGAGTGAGCGGCGTCATCGGAAGGGTGAAGTCCGCCCTCCGGAGTCGTCGGAGACCGAGGTAGAGGAGCACCGGAGGTCGGGAGTGAGGATCGCACTCCGGAGTCGCCCGGAACCTGTGAGGAAGAGCACCGGAGGTCGGGGGTGAGGATCGCACCCCGGAGTCGCCGGAAGTCGACATCGAGGCCAGGCCGGCCGACGTCATCGGAGCCGAGAGCGCCATCGGACCGGAGCCGCCCGAAGTCGACATCGTGAAGAGACTGCCCGACGCCGTCGAATCGGAGGTCGAGATCGAACCGAGGCCACCGACATCGGACCGGAACCGCCTACCGGCGTCGTCAAAGAACTGACGTTGTGCCGAGGCCGCCGAGACCGAACCGGAACCGCCTCACGGCGTCGACACGACTCCAGCGGCGTCGGAACATCAGAAAAGGGCAGTAAGTGGAGTAGAGGGCGCCTAAGGCCCTGTGGAGACCTGAGAGACTACTCTAAGGGGCTAGGGAGGTGCTGAAACCCACCTGACTGTGCCTGGGGTGAACTGGGACTAACCTAGAGAGGTTGTGTGGAGAGGAAAGCCAGGGCATTGGAATTCCCCCCTTTGATCTACCTCAGTTTAGGCCTCAGCCTTTGCCTCAGCCAGGGAGTAGGACCCCCCAAGCCTTCCACACCCTACCAGCTGTGCCTGGGCCAAATCAGCCCTTAAGTATTGAAGTGTCATCTGATTCATGAGTGCTACTGTATACTTCTAATTATTTATTGAGGAAACTGTATTTATTAAGTTCTTATCTATTTAATGCTGCACTGTATTTATAGGTCCACAGGACTTGTTGGTGTACAGTATTTATTGGTACAGTATTTATTGGTACAGTATTTATTACCTCAAAGTATTTAATTGTCTGTATATATTGCACTTGTATTTATGCCCTGTTATTTATGATCACCCCTATTTATTTCAGCAAACAGCAAATATTTATTTGACCTGCTCTATTTAAGAATTTGTATATTGTGATTGTTATTTATTTTCCCAATCAGCAACTAAGAGAAAAAGATAAAGAAGAATATTTTCATAATTTTTACGGTGTAGAGTCGTTTTTGGAACGGATGCACGCATGGTTATTGTATGGGTATATTGTATGCTTAGCACTGTGCCTGTTTCCTGACCACTCGAGCCAAGCTACCCCATTGTGTTGGGAAGGTCCACCACCACCCTGCGGAGTGGGAGTGGGGCTGTTTCCAACATAAATTGGTGTTCAGTGGTGGGATAGAGCTGTGCCTACGTATACTCAACAATAACTGTGGGTAGTCCATAGGCCTACACCGGGAGTTTTCTCAAAGCGGCCTTCCTAATTGTGGGTTTTTGTTTTTTCCAAATTTATTCTGGTGGTGGGAGGAGGTATTATTAAAGGTACCCCCCTGCATTGTTACTGCACAAAACCTGTCCTCTAACCTGAGTGGGCAAGATGGAGTTTGTACTAGAAAATCTAGAAACGTACACTGTGGCCCAACTCAGGGAGTTTTGCCAGCGGGAGGGGGTGTACTGTCCCCCAGGAGCAAAGAAGGGTGCACTCCAAACCAGCTTAAGGGCTTGGGGGGAGGCACGCAGGGAAAGCAAGGCTGAGGAGGAAGACAGGGATGGAGAGCCTGACCCCGAGGGGGCTGAGATGTACCAACCTGAGGTGGGGAACCTGTCAGCAGGGCCCAGAACCATTTCTAGGAAGGGCAGCAGTGCCTCTAGCGGTGGCTTGTCTGAAGTGGAGCTAACGGACCGGAGGGAGAAAAGACAGCTCACATGGGACTTAGCAAGGCTGGAAAAGGAGAAGGAGGAGCAGAGGATGGCCCATGAATTGCGACTGAAAGAAATAGATCTTCAGATCTTGAGAATCGGGGCACAACCTGTTCCTAATGGTGGCAGCCAAATCCAAGAGTCCACCAGGGAACCCAAACCTTACCTGCCAAAGGACATAGTGGCTAGCTATGGAGTGGGCGACGATATCGCCAAGTGGCTAGCGGCCTATGAGGTCTCACTGAGGGCCCATGGGGTTCCGGAGAAGTACTGGGGAGGGGGATTGTACAAGTACATGCCTCCAGCTGGTAGGGATGCTTTATTGGCCCTTGAGGAGGATGAGCAGACCCACTACCCCGCCATGAAACTGGCGCTCATCAGAAAGTTTGGACTAACACCTGAAAAGTACAGACAGAAGTTCAGGGGTAGTCACAAACTGGGCACGCAGAATTGGGTGGACTTCCTGGACTATGCGAAGAAGGCAATGGAAGGTTGGATTCAGGGCAGTGAAGTAAGGAACTACGAGGAGCTGTTCGACCTGGTACTGAAGGAACACCTACTCGAGAAATGTTTCCCTGAACTGCGGCAACACCTGGTGGATAGCAAGCTGACCAGTCCCCGGAAGCTTGCTGAGGAGGCGGACATTTGGGCTAGTACCCGGGTGTCCACAAGGGGGACTGGAGGGGATACTCAAAAGGCCGGACAGGGCGCCCCCCAGAAGAAAGAGGGAGGGGAAAAGAAAAAGGAGTTCTCCAAAGGCCCCCAAAATAACTTCCAAGGGAAGGGAACAGGATTCACCTCTAAGGCTAACCCACCCAGAAACCCTAATCCTGGCCAGAGTCAGCAGCCAAGGGTTGTCCATTGCTACGAATGCGGTGGCGTTGGACACTATAAAGGAGATCCGAAGTGTCAGAAACGATCACCCCCTCCCACTGGAGGAAAGCCCCCCGGAGTAGCTAGTGTAGTGCTCGGGGAGGAGATGCCCTTAACTAAGGGAAGGGAGTGGGCGGGTGTCACTTTAGTGTCCCTGGGAGAACGGGAGATGGTTCCCAAGATCCAGGTGCCCGCAAATACTGCAAAGTATGGGCAGTGGATCACCATCAATGGCCAAAGAGGGGAGGCTCTGAGAGACACAGGAGCCAGTATGACTATGGTACGTAGCCAACTGGTGTCTCCAGAGCAAGTCATTCCCGATGTACTCCACCCAGCCGCGATGGCTGACGGCAGAACCGGCCACTATCCCGTGGCTGAGGTTCCCTTTGAATGGGTGGGGGTTGCAGGTTCACTTCGAGTTGCCGTAAGCCCTGCCGTGCCAGTCGATTGTCTGCTGGGCAATGACATGGAGCACAACGCTTGGAAGGAGGTGGAATACCGGACTCATACCGAGATGCTGGGTACACCTGACTGGGCCTGTGTTAGCACAAGGTCCGGGACTACCCGAAGAGGGAGTTCATTCCGGCTGGAGCCTGGAACAAAGGCCCAGCCAGCTGCCAGTCAAGGGAAGAACCGAGGACAGGAGGAGCCTGCCTCGGCGTCTCCACCCCGTAGGACGGATAGGCCACCGGAGGTGGTGGACCAGGAGTCTGCGGAGGGGGACGTTACCAACCTGGAGGACCTACCCATCCCGGCCGAGTGGCACGTGGAGGGAGGCCCGTCCAGGGAGGAATTCTGCCAGGGCCAGAGGGAGTGCCCTACCCTTGAGGGGCTGAGGCGACAGGCCGAAGCCCAGGCAGCAGGGAACGTTGAAGGGAACTACAGTGTTTACTGGGAGGATGGCCTCCTCTACAGTGAACCCAAGGCACCCCTACATGGATCGTCACGAGCCTTGGTAGTCCCTCAACGTTATCGAGCCTTCCTTTTAGAGTTGGCTCACGAGATACCATTGGCAGGACACCTGGGGCAAGACAAGACCTTCGCCCGTCTTGTCCCACACTTTTATTGGCCTCAGATGAAAGTGTCGTCCGATACCTACTGCCGGACATGTGTGTCTTGCCAAGCCAGTGGGAAAACAGGGGTGAAGCTGAAAGCTCCCCTGGAACCACTTCCTGTCGTTAGCACCCCCTTTGAAAGGGTGGGCATCGACATTGTGGGTCCATTAGATCCACCGACTACAGCTGGTCACAGGTTTATCCTGGTTCTGGTGGATCATGCCACACGGTACCCAGAGGCAATACCTCTGAGGACCATAACAGCACCTGTTGTGGCAAGGGCCCTGATGGGAATCTTTACCCGAGTGGGTTTTCCCAAGGAAGTTGTGTCCGACAGGGGGACCAACTTCATGTCAGCGTATATGCGGGCAATGTGGAAGGAGTGTGGAGTGACCTACCGGTTCACCACTCCTTACCACCCCCAGACCAATGGTCTGGTGGAAAGGTTTAATAAAACCTTGAAAGGCATGATCAGAAGTCTGCCTGAAAGCCTGCGGAGGAAATGGGACGTCCTCCTACCCTGTTTACTTTTTTCCTACAGGGAAGTGCCACAGAAGGGAGTGGGCTTCAGCCCCTTCGAGCTTCTGTATGGGCACCCTGTACGCGGACCTCTTAACCTGGTGAGAGACGGATGGGAAAGAACTCCCAGAAAGCTCCCCCAGGATGTGGTGAGCTACATGCTGGCCTTCCGGAGCCAAATGGCTAAGTTGTGGAAGCAAGCTTCTGACAACTTGGAAGCCAGCCAAGCAGTAATGAAGGCGTGGTATGACCACAACGCTCACCCGGTGGAGTTGGAGCCTGGCCAGAAGGTGTGGGTGATCGAACCAGGAGAGCTTAGTGCCCTCCAGGATCGCTGGTCAGGACCCTTTGAGGTGTTGGAGAAGAAGGGTAAGGCTACCTACTTGGTGGACCTGAAGACCCCTCGTCAGCCCCTGCGGGTGCTGCATGCCAACCGCCTCAAACCCCACCACGAGAGGCCCGAAGTCATCTTGATGATGGTGACTGACGGAGGAGAGGACGTGGAAAGCGAGCCTCTCCCCGATCTGTTTGCGTCTCAAGAAAAGGATGGGTCGGTGGAGGGAGTGATTCTCTCCCCATCTCTAACTCCTGAACAGCAGGAGGACTGTCGCCAGGTCCTGGGGCAGTACTCTTCGTTGTTCTCCCTTGTCCCGGGTAGGACTCACCTGTGCGTCCATGACGTGGACACAGGAGACAGCCCACCTGTGAAGTCCAAGATCTACCGGATGTCAGACAAGGTGAAGGCCAGCATTCATAGTGAAGTCACTAAGATGCTGGAGCTAGGAGTGATTGAACCTTCTAGCAGCCCCTGGTCCAGTCCGGTGGTGTTAGTACCAAAAGCTGCACCACCGGGTGCCCAACCAGAACTGAGGTTCTGTGTGGACTACCGGGGACTGAATTCAGTGACAAAGACTGATGCACATCCGATCCCTAGGGCGGATGAATTGATTGACCGGCTGGGAGCTGCCCAATATCTAAGTACCTTTGACCTTACTTCGGGGTACTGGCAGATCTCTTTGACTGATGGAGCAAGGGAAAGGTCAGCCTTCTCCACGCCCAATGGCCACTACCAGTTCTGTGTGATGCCCTTTGGGCTCAAGAACGCACCTGCCACGTTTCAGCGCCTGGTAAACCAGATCCTCACCGGAATGGAGAGTTTCTCTGCTGCTTATCTGGATGACATAGCCGTCTTCAGTAACAGCTGGGAGGATCACTTGCGTCACCTGCAAGCTGTTCTCCAGGCCCTGAGACAAGCTGGATTGACGATCAAGGCCAGCAAGTGCCAGATCGGGCAGGGGTCGGTAGTGTACCTTGGACACTTGGTGGGTAGGGGAGCGGTGCAACCCCTCCAGGCGAAGATCGAGGCCATCATGGCCTGGGAACCCCCCAAGACACAGACTGAGGTCCGAGCTTTTCTGGGCCTCACGGGATACTATCGCCGCTTCGTGAAGGGGTACGGTACCATCGTAGCCCCTCTCACGGAGCTCACGTCCAAGAAACAACCTCGACGGGTAGTCTGGACGGAGGCTTGTCAGCAAGCCTTTGAGAAATTGAAGAAAGCCATGTGCGAGGCCCCGGTCTTACGGGCCCCAGACTTTTCCAGGAAGTTCATTGTCCAGACAGATGCATCAGAACATGGCATTGGGGCAGTGTTATCGCAACTCAACGAAGAGGGTCTGGATCAACCCGTGGTCTTCCTATCCAGGAGACTACTTCCCAGGGAACAGAAGTGGAGTGCAATAGAGCGTGAAGCCTTTGCAGTGGTATGGGCTCTGAAGAAGTTGCGGCCATACCTGTTTGGCTCGCACTTCCTAGTTCAGACCGACCACAGACCCCTTCGTTGGCTGATGCAAATGAAGGGGGAGAATCCCAAGTTGTTGAGGTGGTCTATTTCCCTACAGGGGATGGACTTTCAGGTGGAACATCGGCCTGGAGTGGACCACGCCAATGCAGACGGTCTCTCAAGGTATTTCCGCCTTAGTGATGAGAACTCCCAAGGGGTTGGGTAGCTCTCCCCACTTTCAGCTGGGGGGGACGCGTGTTAGACCTGTCAGCCCTTTGGGTGGTCCCTCCTCATCATTATTTATTTTGTCCCACTTTTGCCTCAAAACCCTGTTTGAATTTTTCCTTTTTGGGAACCACCAGACTTTTTCGTGTTGCTACAGATTCAGGGAGCCATTTTAGCTACCCCTGAAACTTCTGTCTGAGGGCCTGAAGCACAAAATGGTGGCCTCCTGTGACATCACCAGCATCCACTGGAACCTACCAGCACCTTCCAGAACCTTCCAGGAGATTCCAGAACTGTGTGACAGTTGGAAACCGTTTAGAATGTTGGGAGGATAAGAGAGGCAGTTGGCAGTTGGAGCTGGCAGTTGGCACCTGACTGGTGAAGAGAGAGGAGCACAACAGTGAAGGAGGAAGGAGTGAAGCAGCAAGGGTGGAAACTTGTGCCTGGAGTGGGGTCCATAAACCCACCCTTGATACTTGTCCCTACTGATGGATCCCAGCCTATAGCCCTGTGTGGGAAGAAGACAGAAGAAAACCATCCTAAGGACCTGGACAGCAGGAACAGGCCTTAGAACCAAGAAAGCAGCAAGATTCTGACCTGAGAACTGGTTTCCCTGGAGCCTGGCGTCGAGTAGCCGAAGACCTGGAGCCCGAGGTGGAGAAGCGGCGCTGACTGAGGTAGCAGACGTCGTACCCGGAGCCGCCTGAGGTCGTAAGAGGGCGCCGGCGGAGGTCGAGAGGAATACCAAGGGTCGAGAAGGAGGTGAACCGAGGTCGAGTGAGCGGCGTCATCGGAAGGGTGAAGTCCGCCCTCCGGAGTCGTCGGAGACCGAGGTAGAGGAGCACCGGAGGTCGGGAGTGAGGATCGCACTCCGGAGTCGCCCGGAACCTGTGAGGAAGAGCACCGGAGGTCGGGGGTGAGGATCGCACCCCGGAGTCGCCGGAAGTCGACATCGAGGCCAGGCCGGCCGACGTCATCGGAGCCGAGAGCGCCATCGGACCGGAGCCGCCCGAAGTCGACATCGTGAAGAGACTGCCCGACGCCGTCGAATCGGAGGTCGAGATCGAACCGAGGCCACCGACATCGGACCGGAACCGCCTACCGGCGTCGTCAAAGAACTGACGTTGTGCCGAGGCCGCCGAGACCGAACCGGAACCGCCTCACGGCGTCGACACGACTCCAGCGGCGTCGGAACATCAGAAAAGGGCAGTAAGTGGAGTAGAGGGCGCCTAAGGCCCTGTGGAGACCTGAGAGACTACTCTAAGGGGCTAGGGAGGTGCTGAAACCCACCTGACTGTGCCTGGGGTGAACTGGGACTAACCTAGAGAGGTTGTGTGGAGAGGAAAGCCAGGGCATTGGAATTCCCCCCTTTGATCTACCTCAGTTTAGGCCTCAGCCTTTGCCTCAGCCAGGGAGTAGGACCCCCCAAGCCTTCCACACCCTACCAGCTGTGCCTGGGCCAAATCAGCCCTTAAGTATTGAAGTGTCATCTGATTCATGAGTGCTACTGTATACTTCTAATTATTTATTGAGGAAACTGTATTTATTAAGTTCTTATCTATTTAATGCTGCACTGTATTTATAGGTCCACAGGACTTGTTGGTGTACAGTATTTATTGGTACAGTATTTATTGGTACAGTATTTATTACCTCAAAGTATTTAATTGTCTGTATATATTGCACTTGTATTTATGCCCTGTTATTTATGATCACCCCTATTTATTTCAGCAAACAGCAAATATTTATTTGACCTGCTCTATTTAAGAATTTGTATATTGTGATTGTTATTTATTTTCCCAATCAGCAACTAAGAGAAAAAGATAAAGAAGAATATTTTCATAATTTTTACGGTGTAGAGTCGTTTTTGGAACGGATGCACGCATGGTTATTGTATGGGTATATTGTATGCTTAGCACTGTGCCTGTTTCCTGACCACTCGAGCCAAGCTACCCCATTGTGTTGGGAAGGTCCACCACCACCCTGCGGAGTGGGAGTGGGGCTGTTTCCAACATGGGGTAATCAAGCTTTGCCAGTACTTCAATTTGAATTTATAACTGTAGCCAGTGCCACCGTGTGTGTTAGTTACATATTTCTTCGTTTGTAAAGCTCTAGCTCTTAATTTCAGCGGTCTAGTTGCTATGCGGTCGGTTGCGAGCACGCGTAGTTTCTAAATGTCTATTGGTTCAGTAATGCCTGGCTTTGGCCATTTCAAAGACAGGCATAACCACTTTTATTATTGTAGTGTAAAAGGGTAGGCACAGACGACTCAAACTGAAAATGAAACAATAACCCGCTGCCTGGCAGAAAAATGGCCGCCGCTAGGGACACCGTTACTCACACTAGCATGCGTCTCTATTAACTCGTCTCCGTCTCCGAATTTGAACTGCGTAACTGAATGTGTCCTTTTCAGCACTCGATTGTTAAGGCTACGTGGGATAGGGACGCCACGGAGGAGCGTCGATAATGTAGATTTCAACACTCGGCTTTCTGCTAGCAGAGTCTGGCAGGGGCCGCGCCTGTTTGACAGCAGCTCGCGCTTCCTAGAGCTGCGGAGCAGGAAGCGGGGGAGCGGAGCGCGAGGGTACAGGACGGAGGCCGGGAGATCTCGTAACAACGCGAGTACAGAACCCTACGGATAGCTCTACCTCAACCGGCCCAGGTACAGTCAAACTTTGCCCACTATACCTCACCCTACGCTCACTTACACCTGCTGTAGATACTTTGTCCGGTGTGCGCACTGCTCTGGAATTGTCACACTGCAGACAACGTGTACATAGAATGGACAGGACCTACACTGTAAACTTTGGTCAGCGCAGATTTCCCCCTGAATACATGCTGCACTGTGCAGTTTGTTGCCACCCACGCGCTCTACATAGAGTTTTGTGCAGCCCGACCCATGCATACCTGCTATCTGGATCCTGGCTTCTGTGCTCACCTCGCTCTGTAGTTTTACCCACGAGCACGCTGCTTACTGCTACCTGCCTCACATTAGTCACGTACAAGCTCCGTACACACTACCGCTTGACTCATCCACAAAACGCTGTCCATAGTGACCACTGAAGCATGACCAGTGGAGCCATTACAGTTCTTAGTCTAACTTATTTGTAGACACTGCCCTGTTCAGCTGTCCGAATCCATATACCCACTTGCCTGTGTAGCCTGATTCACGTGTACACTGCACTCCGTAGTCTGATCCATATGCTCCCTACCCATTGCCGGCTGCTCCACCATCTGAACACAGTGCCCAGTGTATTTATCAATTCGACACATTGACCACTTCTAGCTTGCTCAATACTACTTAGGTCGGCCTGCCGTGTACTTCATATCCTATGCACAGTTTCATGTTAAACCTGCCTGCCCTGGGTGTACACTGCCCTTTACGTCTTGGCCCTTCTACTTAGATTCGTATGCAGTCTGACCCATGTACACGGTTTATCCTATACAGCTTGCTCCTTGTACACTCACTGTCCACTACAGACATCCCGCATACTGCTAAGGTCAACCCAACTATACTCCGTCTCTGCAACATGCCCCCATGGCATACACTATATACGCTTTCCTATTTTGTCTACCAAATATTTACGAGCTGCAAATACGATCTCTCTACTCACGTTAGTGTCGTTGCCAATTTTATCCTGCTATATTTACCAACTATGCTATACCCAGCCTGCCTCATACTGTAAACATTGCGTCGTGCTTCATGTCCAGACACCGAACAAATTACTGTGCAACATACCCAGTGTACTCGAGCTGTACACAGTGGCATCTGCTCCATGTTCAAACTGTAACCTCTGCACATACGTCTGTCTGCAGTCTTATCTGTGTGCAGTCTTATCTGTGTGCACAAATTGTTCAGTGCCTACACACACCTGTGCAGACTACACAAGCACACTGCATGTTCAATAGCCTGTGCAACAACTGCACGAATATGTGTATTCGCACATATACGGCATGCACTGCCAGTGTACCATACTAGGGCACTACTATTCAGTTTATATAAGCTATGCTCTCGCAGTGCAAGATCCTCCGCCCCCCCATCCACGTTTTTGCGCAGTCGTTGCACAAGCACTTATATATATGCCGACCAGTCAGTCACACACCTAGTGCCCCCACCGTCTTTACACGCAGTTAGAAGCTATTTGCAAATCCCTCTTCATTGTTCAACTTGCCATGAGAGTATACATTTTGCCAATTCTCACTGATGAAACACTGCCCCCTGCTTTTTCAGAGCACTGTAGAGTGCACCAACTCTACGGTCTCTGTGTACACTTTGTAATTTGAAGACCGTATGCACTTCATTAGCACTGACACACTGCCCTGCCTGTGCTGCTGGAATTGTGTTTACCGTAATCACGTAGAAGTACACTAGGTATATTCAGTGCACCTTTCTTGCTCCG
This sequence comes from Triturus cristatus, assembly GCF_964204655.1. Classification (NCBI taxonomy): domain Eukaryota; kingdom Metazoa; phylum Chordata; class Amphibia; order Caudata; family Salamandridae; genus Triturus; species Triturus cristatus. The sequence continues at coordinate 347,113,536 of NC_140594.1, read as the reverse complement.
ACTGCCCCCTGAATATGGCTTAAACTGAGTGTGCGCATACACATTTATAGTTCTTATGTTACCATACTATGATGGAGATTACACAAACTGCACGCACATTTGCTCTTCTTACACTCCCTGTGCTATCTGCTGTTCGCACTAGAGCTGGGGAGCCAACAAATTAACAGGTGTCTCGTAGGCTCTAAGAATATAAAAAAGTGTATTTCTTGAATTGCGAAAGGGCTTCAACTTAGTATATCCTATTTTATCATTGCATTGAAAAATATTTATGCAGCTCCTAACTCATATGTATATTTAAATGATGTTTGCTGCGCCACGCTCTGCATGTATTATGTACCTTTAGGCTGTCCACTAAGTTCTTGAAGGGTTTTGTTTTGGTTTTGAACATGAACACGTGTCAGCATTGGACTGGGATCAAAAATAGGTTCGGGCACCCTAAAAAAAAGTGGCCCACATTTGCGGATTGCGCTTTTTTGCTAAACACTGCTTCCCTGTTTTAAGTTGGGTGAGGGAGGGTGGGGGGAAGTTCTCCAAAGACATGTTTTCCTAACTTCGCCGAGATAAAAACAAAATGTAAATGTTTCCAGGACTCTTTGTTCACGGATGAGTTCACAGTGAACCACACCTGAAAATAGCTGAGGCCACTTCTACTCAGCCCCCCTGCTCAATCTGCATACATTAAATGGTTGGCCCAGCGAAAGACTGTGAATGACACCTCTACCTCATTGGTAAAAGGGAGGTAATAGAGGCCCATCTGCCACCAGAGAGGCCGCTCAGTCAGCCCCCCCACTGGGCCGCTGACGCCATCTAACAGCACAGAAGCGGCCCACAGCTGCAACTCCAATAACAGCCGCTCGCCCGCCTTACCAATCCGACCCTGATAAGTGTATTTCAGTTGGCAAGGTCTATTTCAAAGTATAATCCCGAACGCAAAATCCGTGGTACTTTACTTTAGTTGTAAATGTGCATGCGCTTGAAAGCAAAACATGAAAATAATGTGCTATCAAATGTTTTTGTATTATTTTCATTCCTCACCACAATGACTCGTGCCAAAAGCTACACTAAAACGTTTTCGGAAAGTATCGTGGAAAGACTTGGTGCCCACTGTGGAGTAATTTCAGAAATGTTATTCAAGCCTCAGTGGGGCAGAACATATAGTTTGTTAGAAGAGTTCCTGGTAGTAGTTATTATTTTTTCTTACTATTTGTAATATTTCATGATAATTGTGTAAACTGGGTTTCCCGCTGTACATTTTTCAGAAGGATTGGGGCTGGAAAGAACTTCAAAAATGGTTTCTACACTGCGTGTAAACCCATTGTAAGTCAGCAGTTTAAAAAAAAAAAGTTTTTTTTAAGACTGGTGTCTTGTAAACCTCTCTGTCAACCGAGTGACCAAATGTTCTTAGAATTGAAGCACAAAGGGTTCTAGTTGTAATATTTTGCTTGCAATCAGGAGAAATTCAGAACATATTGTTGGCAGTATGCTCACTATCAAACGGTTTAAAACTTGGCATTATGTTTGGAAATTGCCTATTTTTGTATAATGCTTTGCTTAGATATTTATGGCACAATTCATTTTAGACAATGACACGCGTGAAGTGCTGCCTTTTGAAAAGGCTAGCTCTTCACTCTCGCTAAGTATGTATTTTTTTAGAGCTTAGTACAATTCTACAAGTGCTAATTCGTTTGATTCTGGCAGTCTCCTAAAAATATGCCTAGACTTGTTTTTTGAAAGGGCAAGAATCAGGATTCCTTTCTACATGTTTGTGAAGATGGCTAGTAAATTACAAAACCCCGAGGACGTTCAATAAACTAATGATTTCATCTAATTTGTTAAGTTAACGCATTCTTCAATATGTTGTTTTTTATGGAAGAACTCCATTCTTAACGTCTGGGAGGGCCGAAAGTGCGAGTGACTTAAAAACGCAGAAAAGTGTACAGAACATAAAAGTAACTTGGCAGTTGATTGAAACAACGAGTTTATTGTATGCAGCCAAAGGTTTGTCAGCATAGCAAAGGAGTCTTTAAGAAGATGGAGGTGAGACAGATAAACGTGAAAGAAGGTAAAAACATGCGCTGGTGCACCTCTCTGGGCACCAACCAGTTGAATACTTTTGTGTTAGTCCATGTGAATGACCTCTTGCCTAAGTAAGCATGGAGGCAGTAAGATTCCAACCTCTGATTCCCTTGTTATAATTGCAGGTAACTGTCTGACTTTTTTTTTCAATAAACTGTTTTTATTGGGGTTCATATGCACAAACAAAGACAGCTTCACATGTCGCTCTTATTATTCTGAGACAGTACATAACCACAATTCAAGTGATTGCTAAATGATAGCGTACATGCAAGTAAGTGAGTCAAATAATACATCAGTTAGGACATTTCAGTACTGGGTGAGAATTGCAAGTATACCAAGCAGTTGTGTGTCAATATGTCTGTCCGGCTAACTAAGGTAATTCCCCCGAACTGGGAAAGGGGAATGTCGATACAGGCTCAGTGATAAACATGGTTGTTATATGTGGAGGATGTTTGATAAGACTGGAGCAAGGCTTCAACTGTTTTGTGGTTGACATCAGGAGTTAGATTGAGGGCAGGGCGAGCTCTCAGTCACTCTAGGCTAGAATGATGAGTGGCTACACATCGGGATAACCCAAAGAGAGTCAGAAAGGCGCAGGTGGGGACTTATGGGGCAGTTAGTAGTGACTGGGCCTGACCTGGAGGGGACGACAAGAGGAATGGTAGAGGGAGTGAATGCAGTGCTGTCATTCATATCTGAGTTCATGGGCGCAGATAATCGTTCTGGGTGAGTTGCAGGAAGTGGTCAAGGAGAGCATCCCAGGCAATAGAAATTAAATTGGTCACTTAGGAATGCGCTGGTCTTATGTTTATCACAGGGCCTCACCCTCTGCCTTTCCCGCAGCACTCCTTGCCATGCAGTCGCCTTTGGACTTCTTCTGCTCTCCACTGCAGAGTGAGGACTCTTGTAGTAAGTAGGAGAGTCATGCCGGCAAATCGCGTTCTCACCCTGTGATGCTTCCTATGGTTGAAAATGCTAAGGGCGCAGACCGCCCTTGTGTTGTCAGCGAGCTCGGTGACCTCCTGTAATATGCTATATACAGAATGCCAATTATAGGATAGTGCAAAGGTTTACAGTAGATTTGAAGTGGTACCAAAAGGTGGTGTGTGAATGACAACTGCGTCCCTCATTAGATGGCCACCCTAACCACGTCAGGGCATCAGTGCTTGATTTGAGTCGGTGGTTGCCAGTGGGGGCCATAGGCACTCATTTTTGGAGTCTGACACTTTCATTTGGGAATCGGACATCTACAGAGAGAAATTAAAACTTCAGGAAGACGGAAATACCATCATAAGGTGATTAAGCGGGAACCTGCAAGACTAGAAAAAACAGACCAGGATTGTCTGGTAGTGGATTAAAGAGGCGTGATGTGGATTCAAGACTATGCAGCTATAGTATTATGCACACCAAGATTTATTTGCACCGGTCGTGGGCTTTTGAGCAAAGCTTTGGGCATCAGCACAAATTCTTTTACAAATTGAGCACTACATAACATGTTGCTTGTGAGTAATATGGAGGGTAAAGTGACATCTTTCAAAAGAATAGGGTAACCAAGTGGTTACAGGATAACAAGGTGTTGTTTGTTGATAAATGTCTTCAGGTCTTCTTTTTAAGTGGTTGAGGGCGGGACATAGGCAGCTCTGGTATGGGATGGAGTTCCAGATCTTTTGGTAAGAAGCTGGAGAAGGACTGGGGTGTAAGTTCACCTTTCTTGCATTTATTGGATTCCAAGTGGTTAATGCTGCTGCTCTGATGTGTTTATTCTGATTGCCAGAAAAAGTGTGGTGCCAATGTTAGGTGCCTTTAAACTGTGCTGCATTTCTCGAAAGTAATGCACGTGGGCAGTGGAGACCTTTGACAGTTAATGTAATTTTGTGATATTATCAGTGGCCTTTGATGACACTTGCTCCTGCGTGTAGCTCCCTCTTTAGGCTTGTGGGCTGCGTCTTGTGGTTGCCAAGTAGTAGAACATTGCTTCCCTCAAGATGGGGCAGGACTAGCACCTTGGCAATGGTTCTGAAGTCTGATTCTGTTACAAAGGATTCATTCACTATGTTGAGCAGTGCCAGCTGGCATTTGTTCACCACTGAAGTATCTAAACAGATATTACAGTCTGATTTCTCTTTGTCCATAGCCTTAGAGGAGTTGCTTCCTCCTTCAAGGATTTTTTTTAAAAGGCTACCCGTCTTCATTACTCTAGGTAAATACTGGGTCATGTAATTTGTGTATCACATTTATCTTCCTTGAGTCCTTCCAATATAGGGTTGATGAGCAAAGACCGTATTTTAGGCTTCACATTGACTGTTTTATACTTTAGCACTAGTTATCCTTTGCTCAGAGAGGCAGACATATAAGGGTTTTTATCAAGTTATACTCAATATGTCAAACGGCAGTATTCTGATGGGAGTGTTAATTCTTGTTTTACTAAGCTTTCATTGGCTTGTCCAGTGTCACCAGCTGCTCCCCACATTTTCACAATTTCCATGTAAAATACACTTGCAAAATGAATCTGAGTAGGGCTTGTTACATAAACGTAATCATTTTTTTTTCTTCCTGAAAATTTAGTATCAACTTCTCAGTATTCGACCCATGTTGGACATCTTGTTCACTAAAACGGGTTGTCAATGGAAATGCAATCCGGTTCTGTAAAGTCTCTTCCATTTTTAGCTCATCCTTTAGGTAGCCTGCTGCCCAATCAATCTTGAGACTTACTCTAGCTCTTTGTCCAGAATCATTGGCAATGTGCAATTGTACTTGTCGATTAATTGCCAGGTCCTGGCTTGCTGTGTATTAGAGCAGCAGCTCCCCTGTTGAACAGTCCCCAGCATGATCCTAAGACTAACCTATTTCCTTTATCCTTCAGGTTTCAGATGTTGGGGAACCTTGTCACCTAATAGATGTAGGATGCCTCCATTCTAGGAAACTTCTGGGAATTTCTCGCTGTGTTCTTGTGACAGTACTGAGGTCTCTCGGCTTGTTGGAGAATAACCAGGAAACATCCTCTGCTTTGAATATTCCATTGATGTATTATACTGTCCACTATTATTTGCTTGTTTATCAAGTTTGGTGAGTCACAGACTGGGTGAAGGATTTAAGTGGACGATTCAGTGTCACTCAACGTTGGAGGGCAAGTTATATTGAGTCCATTTTTCTGCGACCCCCCCCAGCAGAGAAACGTATTTTGTGGTCTCATGGATCACACTTCCTTTACTCAACCTTCTGCACAGTATACTGATTTAATGATTTAAAACCGTTGCCTTTGGGTTTTTGTAGACTCGTGTGTATTTCATCGTCTTGTCTAGAAGGTGTGTTTTGTGTAGCAGTGCCAGCAGACCAACATTTTGGAAGGTGAACACTATAGTAGTATGTTTGTTGGGTAGATGGTGAACATAGTATGTGTAGATGCACCTCGGTTGTTTGCATAGCCTTAGTATCCCCTTGGGTGCAACAGTAACGATTTTCTAATCCTCCTTGCTCAGTAATTTAATTATAGAACTTCACTTAACCTGTACATTTATTTCTGTTAATTAAATGGTAAGAAACATAGTTGTCCACAAAGAATACTGTTGTGATACTACACACTGGTACCTGCCTTCCTGTTTGTTATTTTGTAACAACTCCATAGATTTCAGAATGTTAGTGACTAGTCCACATACCTCCTTGGGGATAGCTTCAGCATATTGCTGGTTGCTGATTCTCTCAAAAGTGTTGTTTAAGGAAAAGCTGCCCCTATGATTGAATTGGCTGCATGCTAATAATTTCCACACCCCTTTGCCCTAGCTGTCTCTTTTCTCTCCTGACGGCCATAGATGATTAAACCTCAGTGGTATGCAGACCAGTTTTGAGTTTGGACTGAAACCAAAAATCAATGCAGGTGAATTGCACATTTCTTGCCAAAGTGGATAGTTTAACAGCACATTACTCAGTTTGTGAAGAAGAGGAGTGCAGAAGACAAGCAGCAGTTGTTAGGAAACTGTTCCATGCTCACCATCATAGTTGTTAACTGGCCCACTTGATATGAAGGTGACCTTCCGTCAGTCTTCAAGTTTCAGCTTAGGATGCTAAGTTATTGTGTCATTTTTCTCATTATAGATCTGGCCCTACTATGTGTAGCGTATTTAACAATGTTGAATAAAGAAGTAGAAAAGTCTGGAAGTTACTCTCAAGAAATGGTGCCTCTTTGACATCTATGAACCACTACACGCCTTATTCTTTGACACATTGTATACCCATTTCTTCTTAGGTTTATGGGTTGCTCCTGTACCTTATTAGGGGTGGGCGGAATTTGCAAAATTCACTTTCGCAAATTATCGCGAAAATGTAAAAAATGTCCGCAAACACGTGGAAATATCGCGAATATGCGGAAGTTTTTTTTCCCGCCCGTTCGCGGTATTTTCTGCGTGGTCGCGGCTCGCCAACTTACCCATGCGGTTGCTCGCGGCGCGGCCATCTTGTTTTCACTTGTCTCGCGGTGCATGATCACGAGAAGAAAGACGTGATCGAGCGACGCATAACGTTACTGCGGGCGCAAACTGTCGCGAGACAGCGCAAATGGCTTCCAACATCTCGTGGCGAACTCGACCGGATCGGGAAAACTTGTCGGCGAACGGGGGGATTCAGGTAAGGCGATCGCGCGCACGCGAGAATGTATTATTTTACAGCGCGAGCAAGAAACAAATTATCGCTAAGCTGCGGAATGCGGAAATTTTGACATTTTCGCGCTTTCTGCGGAACGCGAAAATGCCAAATTATCGCAATTTCCACGAACGGAACGGAATTTTGGCCCAGGCCTATACCTTATACAATTTTTGTTTGTCAGCAGCACGAAGAAATCATCCTTGTGTTTTAGAGGGCAGTCAACTGAACTTTAGAGAAATACCGGGGGGAAAAGTACAGCAAGTTAATGTAGGTTTTTTCATTTTGTTGTTTCGCTGGTACTTTTTTATAAATTATAATCATAACGTATGACATTTATTTTCCTAATACTAACTTTTGTGAGGTTGATCAAACAAGTTTGCGTGTTTAGAATACTATATTTGCCTGACTTTCGGGGAAAAAAACGTTACAATTTCAAGTCCATCTCTGAGAGCCCTACATAGTGTTTGCTTGACTAATCTCTTGTGTAGTAACCAAGAGCTTTGCCAAGTCGCCGGGTGCTCTTTTTGTGTCTGCAAATATGGGCAATCTTGAGCAAGTCCGAGACGAAGATCAACTGACCTCAATTTCTAAATGTTTATGGTCGAAGAGCTGAAAAAAACCCACTGGGGAAAGAGGGCCAGTATGCAAAATATCACACTGACATCCTTAGTACTGAAATGCAGATTGTTTTACGAATGGTGTAATCAAGCAATAAGAAAGTTTACATGTTATGTGCGCCAATATATGCAGATCTTTTCTGATCGAGCCAGATGTCTTAAGGAGGTTTTTTCAACACAACTTTGTTTTCATACATTAGTGTATGAATTTTGAGCAGCTACACAATGATGCCATGACATGACACTTGCTAACTTTGAACGAGCAGACAGAGAACATTGATACGCCTGAACTCCACTGGTTGATTCATTGGTGTGAGAACAGATCGGAAGCTCACTAGTAGCAGCAGTCCCTCAAATAAGTAAGTCGGGGCTTTGGAGAACCTGATCATAAAAAGCATGGGAATTTCTTGCTGCTAGCAGTATGTAGATAACAAACTAAGCGGTAGAGCAATTTTTTTCTCTAATCATTTCGCAGGCAGTCATTAGAAGTCTCTACACCAAGATTAGAGAGTATCAAAAAATATGAGACCGACTAATTTTATATTGGGGACATTTACCATGAAGAGAATGATTGATTTAATTGGCAGCAATGTCACAGACAACATAATCAGAATTTCAAAAACATTAACCCACAAACTTTGTTTTCAGTTTGAGTCTACATGGAATCACCCTCCCCCTTATCTCCCTGGAAGCAAATAGTTTAAAAAACAAGGGTAAATGTGATTCTGGTGTGGTGCCTATAGTGTGTCGTTATTGAGCACCTTTGTTCATAAGTGCAGCATATTCGTACCATTAGCTGTGTACTGCTTGGTGCTGTAATTTTGAAATGCTCCCATTCTGTTTCAAGGAATCCATTAATTTGCAATTTTACCTTATCTCTGTTCCATATCGTAAAACAGAACTACAGTCCCACTTTGGATACCTGCAAGTACCATGAATTCTTGACTTGAACTATTGATACAAATGTTTGTCTTCTGGAAGAGTCACAAGTAGACCTCTAAATATTGAGAAAACTTAGCAGGACATCGAATAGTAGCAAACTAGCATCCTGATGAAAGCCTCTGACGATTTAGCTGTAAAAGCTTGGTTGAAACATGTCAATGACATAAAAGATGTTGGCAGTGTTAGAACTGGGGATCTCTAGTTGGCGGTGACTTGCACCCTGTCCAAGTAGGGAACTTTATTCTAGTAAGGGGATTACACAGCTAAAATAACCTCTGCTCACCCTCTTGGTAGCTTGGCAAGTGCAGTCGGGCTGATCTCGGAGGTACTGTGTAAAGCATGTGTACATACACATACAGCAACACAGTGAAAACACTACAGTTTAGAAAAATAACGAATATTTACCCAAATAAAACATGACCAAAATCCAACGTTAAAATCGGAGACTAAAACAGGCGCAGGGGAGATCAAGCGCCAGACAACAAAGCAATGTGTTAATTCCTTACTCGCAGAGGAAGTGATGCATCGATTTCTTAGTGCGAGGGTAGGTGATGGGTCAGTTTTCGGAAACGCACCCTCGGTTCCGTATTGCTGGGCCACGTCAATGAAGAACTTGGTGCACAGGTGCGATGCGTTGAAAATCCAGATGCACTGGAGTCAATGCAGCAGCGAAACAGGCGCTGTGTCGATTTTCCAGCCGTGAGCAGGTGATGCTTTGATTTCTTCAGCCGCCCAGTAGGACCTGCGTCTGAGTCGGAGTGGGTGTCTTGGACATCGGAGACACAGTTTCAGGACTCTGGCTGAAGTGACCTTTTCAGCCGCTCTGTAGGTGCTGCATCGAGTCTTCGACTGCATCGCGGTAATGTGTTGATTTTTCAGCCTCACGGCAAGACTGCAGCAGTAAAAATGGGCGCTGAAGGTCGATGCATGTATTTTCTGGCTTCTTTACTACAAAACCACCTGTAAGGGCCCAGATTTGGAATTGGCACGACTTGGCAGGTCGTAGCTCCCAGCAGAGGAGTTCAGGGCATGCAGGTGAAGTCTTTGATGGCCCTGAGACTGATTAACAGGAGGAAAGCACATATAATCCCTTCGAGAACCTTGGCAAGCAGGATACAGAAAGCAAAGTCCAGTCCTTTCACTGTCCAAGACATAAGCAGCAGGCCAACCTAACACAGCAATGAAGAGTGGCAGTTCCCCCTCCTACAGCTTCTCCAGCTCTTCTTCTTGGCAGAATCTCCTCTTGGTCCAGCAGTGTTCTGAAGTTATGGACTCACACCCCAGTACTTATACCAGTTTCTGCATTTGAAGTAGGCAAACTTCCAATGAAAGTCTTTGTAGTGCACAAGACCCTGCCTTTCCCTGACCTGGCTCTAGACATACTACAAGGGGTGGAGACAGCTATGTGTGAGGACAGGCGTAGCCCAGTTCAGGTGTCGGTGACAAATCTTCCCACCACTCTAGCTCAGGAAGACCCATCAGCCTGGTAATAGGCCATCAGGAAATGCAGGGCACGCCTCAACTCCCTTTGTGTGACTGCCTAGAGTGAATTTACAACCAGCCCAATCGTTAGCCTAAACCAGGCGTGGATTCCACAGGCAGGCAGAGGCACAGAATGGTAAAGCAAGAAAATGTCCACTTTCTAAAAGGGGCATTTTCAAACACACAATTTGAAAACTAACTTCACTAAAATATGTATTTTTAAATTGTGAGTTCAGGGACCCCAAACTTCAAATCTGTATCTCTTCCCAATTGAAAGTTACACTTGGGACAGATAGTTCTTTCAATAGTGAAAAAACAATTTGGCAGTATTTCACTATCAGGACATGTAAAACACACCAGTATGTGTCCTACCTTTCACATACACTGTACTCTGCCCATGAGACTACCTTGGGCCTACCTTAGGGGTGTCTTACATATAGTAAAAGGGAAGCTTGCCAGGTCGACATGACAGTTTAAAAAACGCACTCACAGACACTGCAGTGGCATGTCTGAGACATGTTTGCAGGTCTACTTCTGTGGGTGGCACAATCAGTGCTGCAAGCCTACTAGTAGAATTTGAATTACTGGCCCTGGGTACACTTTACTATGGATGTACTAGTAAATCAAATATGCCAATCCTGGATAACCAATCGTAATCACAGCTTATACAGGAAGCACTTGCTCTTTTGCACTTGTCAGTAGTGGTAAAGTGCCTAGAGTTCTAAAACCAACAAAAACCAATTGCAGCACACAGGCAAAAAAGACGGGGATAAACACACTGAAGATGCCTGGTTTAACAGCGAGTTGAGGCCCTCTACAATCCATCACACTGTTTAATCTTGTCTGAGGAACCTGAATAAAAAGAAAGTCGTTGAATTGATGCTTTAGACTTTCTTTGGTATATCTCTTAAATTATCAAATGCTCCCATTTGGAGGTCGATCCAACCCTGAATGAACATCATCAAGGTGATAAAGCCCAATGATCAAGTTTGCTGCAGATTTGTGCATGAGGGTCTTTTCATCCAAAGAAAGCGATTTCCATTCCTCTCTTTTACTTCAGAGAAACCCCCAATTTGGGGTTTGAACCAGTCCGTTCGATTAGTTGTGTCAGAGTATTAATTAGGTAGGATACCTTTATGGACTCTTTTCCTCTCATTCACCTGTATATGTGCAACAGTGTTTTAGACCTGTCATTTTAAATGCTTCCTTACTGCTGAGTCCCCTTCTGGGGAAGCACTGTTAAATAGTGCCATGTTGCAGAACTTTTAGAAGTACATTTTTGGAAGAGTTTCAAGAATTATTTTAGGATAGCATGAAAAGGAAAAATATATTTGAATAATTCCATTTGCAAGAGAGAGAGAAATAGTTTTCTCTTTCATCTACTGTTCCTGGATCCCTGTTTATATTACACAGATTTGTACAGCAGGTCCCCACCGGTCTAGATAAAATATGAGCTCCCTCCTTATTAACTATTGTGTTCAGGACTAGCCCTACTAGCTAGATTGATGGGAGAGAATGTGCAGGGAGTGGGGATGGTTAGCATGTTATCCTTAAATCAGTGATGGGCAGGGGCAGCTGTTAAACTAGCAGTTATGGCTGAGCAGCATGGAGTTGTTTCAAAAGCTGCTCCTCTTTTTATTGCTTCCAGACCCCTAGAATACTTTCCTGCTCCTACTAAGGTGATACTTGCTTTGGGATGGCACGTTCTCCCCACCCCCTTACTCCAAAGAGAGAGGCCTAATACCAAGTGGGATCAGTATCAACGACTACAGGATAATTGATGTAATGTCTTGTGATCTTCTCTTTGCTTACTGATTTCTCACCTTGTAGAAGCCTAAATAATAAAATAAAGACTGACTCCATCAGGCTCCCCATGTAGAAATTTTACTATACGTGAACACGGGAACAGCAACTTTTTTTCCTCCAGTGATATGACCACTGAAGGCCCCGATTTTATTAATTATTTGTTTTATTGGTGCAAAATTACATACAGCCGTATGTTCCGGAGTCACTTGACCCATTGCTCCTGTTGCATATATACATAAGTTCAGTACAACATATAAGTACATCATGACCGTTACTGTGTGACTGAAACAGTGTCCCCAGGTATGGTGGTTAATCCTCGGCCAGTGAGGTGTCTACAGTTGGTGCTGTACATATTCCCCCCTCTGAAAGCGTTCCATTTCCCCCACAGCCATTCCCATTTTTTAGGACACTTCCTATTTATATACACCACTCTTTCTGCCACCATGGCCAGATCCATGTCTGCACTCCATTCTTGAATCTTGGGAGCAATTCTTTCCCCCCACATTCTAGCTATGTTTCGCTTCACCACCATCATGCCCAACGTTGCCCATATTTGTCCATTGGTATTAAGGTCTGTGGCCTCCCAAATGTTCAATAAGCAGCGTTTAGGCTCCGGTGTTGAACAGCACCTTTTTGATGTTGCCTATTGCTTTGTTGATATTATTGCTGTTATCCTGAATGTAGGAACAGCAGGTCTGGTGTACCTCTTGGCATACCTCCCTTCCTTGGCCAGAACAATGTCTAAAACAGTGCTATGCTGAATTACCATGGGTCTCATCGCAATGAGTTCCTCTGCTATATTTCACATGGCTGCCGCAGTAGAGCTTGCCAGGTGTTTGATCAACCCAGCCATTTCTCTTTTTCTGTAGGTGGCAAAGGCCACCCCATTTGGGGGCAGTAGGACTCCCATTCCCATCATCATGTTGTCCACCCATGCAGTTGTGTTTTTTGCCTAGGCTGTTAGGGTTGCTCTGGGATCCTACCTGTGACTGGACAGCGATATGCGTCATCCATGGCAGTACAAATGGGAGATAGCAGCTGCCGTACCATCCGGCGGGCAGATGAAAGTATGCTGATCTACCACATCCAAAAACAACCCCTTGTATCCCTCTAACTCTGGTAACAGTTTTAGGGGACCATTTTGTATCCTTTCCAAGTTGGCATAATGTGCACAGTTGTTATCCCTAGATACATGTTTTGGCTTTGGTATTCCTGGGGACGTTCGTTCTCCACAATCGTTCCACTCTCCCCTTAGGTTGAGAAACGTGCACTGTGCATATGGGAGTTCCCTACGCTCCTTCCAATCTTGCCCCTCCTCCCTTTCCCCCCCAGGAGACCCTGAAGTGTGCACTGTGCATATGTGGCCTCCTCAGTAACCAGTGGGTTGTCTCAGGTGCTCCTTATGCACCAAGGTGCGGTCACTGTTCCCTCCTCCCTCTTGTCCCCTGGGGAGTGCTAAGCCACTGGGTCTGTCCCCCTATCCACCCTATGTCTTGGGCTTTTGTTGAATTCATCTAACAATAGCAGACCCCCCCCCCCCCCATTCCTGAGTGGTGGATGCCATCTGAACCATTGCAACCTCACAACCTGTTAGTGCTATTCCCTTTGCCTCTCCATCAATGAATGTATTTCCCCTTGAAACATAGTCATTAGATGAGGTATGTGCTGCATATTTGATTATCACTACTTTGTTTGGCAATAGCAAGGCCTGTAAAAGGTGATCAATCAGTGCTGCATGTTGTATTTGTTGATCTGGTGAGGTGAGAAATCCCATCATTGCCCATAGCTGCTGAAGTCCTGTGCCCCCCCCCCCCCCCCAAAAGCACACTGGCTGTCTGTGTATATGTTCACTCTCTTCCCCTTTGTCAGAACTCATGTCTTTGTGAATACCACTAATTCTGCAGCTTGGGTGCTCTTAACCGCTGTCAACTTCCCCTCTCCAGCAGTTTTTGAGCTGTACCCACTGCATAGGAAGCCTGCAAGGTCCCCATGTCATCTCTGAGACATGAGCCAACAAAAAACAGGTCCCCCTCGGCATCTGGGAATGGTGTGTCCCTTAGGTCTTGTCGTACATTGGTGTGTCTATGCAAGCACACAGTAATGGAAAACATCAATAATTGTTGGGTCATCATCGTCCCGCTCAGTGGGCAGTTGACAGGCAAGGTTTGGTGTGGTGCACCTTTTTAATGACAATGTGTGATGCCAATGAAGTCAATTCATACCTAGTGATACATGCATTTTGTCAAGTGCTGTTTTAGTGGAGGTCAACAGTGTGTCCACGGCATGTGGAACATGTAAAACCAAGGTGTGTGCCAGCACTACATTTTCTGATTGTTCTGTTGCACCACTGCCCACAGGCAAGGCGGGAGAGCTGCTGCGACTGGGTCTAGAGTGGCAGAGTAGTAGGCCACTGATCAGTAGAAAGATCCATGCTTTTGTGCCAGTACCCCCAGGGAGCAACCACCTTTCTCATGGCAGGTCAGGTGGAAATCCTTGCTGTAATTTGGGAGGCCCAGTGCCAGGTCCACACTCGACTCATGCTTTAGGGTAAAGAATGCTTTATTGCAGTTAAGGGACCATGGTACAGTGTCTGGGACATCCTTGTGTGTTAAAGCTTGCAGTGGGTGGGCAATCAAGGAAAAGTTCGGTATCAAGTGCCTGCAGTAGCCCGCCACCCCAAAGAAAGCCCGCACCTCCTTCTGCATATATGATCGGGGAAAATGTGTAATGGTGAAAATTCAGTCATGTAGTAATTTACGTGTCTCCTCAGACAGTTTGTGGCCCAGGTACCACGGTTAAGTAGAACTTAAGCTTCTTTGGGGACACATGGTATCCTTACAGCGCTGGGTGACATAGGAGGGTCACAGTGTCCATGACGCAGACTGTCTGCGAGGGTGAGGCCAACAGTAGGTCGTTAATGTATTGAATCAAGGTGGAGTCCCCCGGCAGTTCCAGGAGGTCCAAATCTTTTTTTCAGGGCACTGATGAAGGTGGATGGTGACTGTGTACCCCTTTGCTAACCTACACCAGATATACCATCTCAATCTAAATGTAAATGCAAAAAGATATTGGCTATTGGGGTGCAGGGTAGTGGTGAAGAATACGAAGCTAAAGTCCAATACAGTGAAGTGGTTGGCAGTGACTGGGATGTTGGACAAATAGTGGCTGGGTTGGGAACGACAGGAAATGATAGGATCACTTTTTTGTTCAGTTCGCGGAGATCTTGTGTAAATCTTTATGGGGGGGGGCCCATCGGGCCCTGGGAAGACATACTTACAGGCAGTATTTTGGGTATTGCAGGGTCTAGAGCGTATTTCCCTTATTATGCCCTGCTGCAGAAGGCCCTTTATTACTGGGGCTATGCCTGCATCTCCTTCATTTGAAATCCTGTACTGGGAAATGTGAGGTAATGATGTTCCTGATACTAACTTTATTTGTACAGGTGGCTAGTCTAGCACCTGGCCTACATCATTCGAGTAGTGTGCCCAGACATGGTGTGTTATGCTGTCTCGTAGTTCAGTGGTATCACTGGCTCTACACACATCATGAATACTTGTAACAATAGCCCATTTGCTCTGCTTTTCAAGAAAACATCAATGGTGAGCAGTGGATGGTGCATTGCAACTTGCAAAGCAGGTCCCTGCCCAATGCATTTACAAAGCAGTACCTGATAAAGATGAATTGGTGATGAACTGTTTTTTGGCCCACCACCAGCTTCAAAGCTTTTGGCAAGTACTTGTCTACCGATTGTGCTTTCATGCCTACTGCCATTATGTGTGTTTCCAAAAGTGTTACAATTGGCATCTCTGATGCCTTCAGCATTGATCATGTAACAACAGGTATCAACCAAGAAGGGGACTTTTTTTCTAAAATTGTCCCTTCAACATATAGACCAGCCTGATCCACTGGTATTGCTGGTGATATATGGCAGTCCTCCACTCTTGGGAACCTCTAAAAGGTCTCTTATAACTGTCTGCCATATCATCCTCTGGGATCCATAGTTCCCAATTCCTCGCTGGGCTGGTGGTGGTGGGGGGTCAGGGGGTCATGTGCTGGGCCATACCGTCGTTGAACTGTTGTGGTGCCTTGCTGTCTAGTAAGGTCTATGTCAAATGTGTTGCCCGTGTATGGTGGCGGGGCATTTCTCTGGTGTGTGTACTGCCTTTGGGGCGTTTGCCTTGGGCTTCACAATCTGTTGTTTAGTAGGGGTCATTACAGTGGAAACACGCTGTCCCTGGTGGGGGCTGGGAAGCTGCCCTATCGTTTCCCGTCTGTCCTCCGGCCCCTTCCTCTGCCTCTGCCCATTGTAAAATTTCTCCTGTTCCACCCTCATACATACTTTTTCCTTCTTAACTTTCTCTGTCTCCATAGCCTGCAAGTGTCTCTGGTAGTCGGTGCAGTATTTAGCCACTGCTAGCACTTTTTCTATCAGCTCTTGTTGCCAACAAACAAAGGAAGTCTGTAAGTGTGTTTGAATTGGTTGCCGCAGTCTCTGAACGAAAGTGGTGACTAGGGCCTCTCCCAAAAGGTTTCGTATGCTACTGTTCTGTTGGTAGACCTGATAAAGGCGGTCAAAATAGGAGTTTACACTTTTGTCCTTTTCTTGTGTGGTGTGTATTATTTTTAACCAGTCCACCTTGTCTGCCGGGACTCTACCTTTCAAATGTTTAACTACCTCCTCCTATTTTTCTTCTATTAAATTTCCCGCCCCCTCCTCTTCTTCTTTTTTTTTTTTTTTTTTTTTTTTTTTTTTTTTTTTTTTTGGTTCCACCAGTGGCACCCCTCTGCTTTTTTACATTCTTCCCATAAGTCTTTTGGTACTATGATGTTGAGCAAAATATCCAGGTCCTTTCAAAGCAACCCTCCCATGGCCATCATACTGTTTAATTTGCATACCATTTGTGTGGCTCCTCCTGCAGCTTGAGGAAGTATTTTGTGAATGAAATAAGAGCCGCCCTAGATCAGGGGCCATGTATGTATGTTGGGAGATTTGGCCTGGCCCCGGCCTGCGAAGGTGCTCGTGGTACTTTTCATTGGGGCGTAATCAGTACAGTACTGGATTTGCAGATACTAATTCTTGTACTACCTCTGTCGTTGTCAGAGAGCTCACAAGTTCCTGCTGGTGACGCAATTTGTCTGTGGTGTACTGTGTCAATTATCTTCGCATTTTCCCAAGATGGTAAATCTGAATCCTGATAGCAACATTTTGAGAGATTACAATCGTACACCTCTGGGAGAGAAGGGGGCTTTAGCCCTTGGTCAAAGCCTTGGCATGCTGCCTATAAGGACAGCGGACCTAGGGACCTTTTTAGGTCGGCCATTTAGGGGCTTTTTTTCTGTTCAACTGCCTCTATTTAACTGTCTTGATAGAAAACGACCAGCAGAGGTCCGTAAAATACTGGAATTGTTTCTGCTGAGGGACTTTCTTTTTTACATTTTTCTGGCAACTGCCTCTATTTAACTTTCTTGATAGAAAAGGACCAGCAGAGGTCAGTAAAATACCAGACTCACTTTAGCTTTCTCTAGATTCCAGTCCATAGAAATGGTCTTATACAAGCACCCGTATATCAAATCTTGTATTTTCAGTGATATGACCACTGAAGGCTCCTGATTTTATATTAAAAACAGAGCTTTGGAGTACACCATTTCCTGCTGAAAGGCAATATTTCTCTCCTGGTGTGTTACGCAGTTTGGTGCTTACTTACCCTCCATGTTAAAGAACAGTAGATGTTTCAACACCCAGACTAATGTGCTACATAGCTAGATACATATAAGGTCCCAAAGGCGAGACAGATTGCATTGCAAATGCTTGTTCCATCAAGTTAACTCACGCCAAGGCCAGCACTGCGTCTTGGTACTGGCTGTAATGCGTTTCTGCCAATTAGCTTACCTCTCTTCCCCAACTATCCACCCACTTCCTACTGCAGGCATATTATCTGTGATGTAAATTGTGAGAAAACAGGCTTTTTGCAGCCCCCCACACATTGTGTCACCATGTGGACTACTAGCTGCTGTGTTTTTTACTCTGAGAGTGCTCTGAGGCCTTTTAACTAGACCTCAGTGGCAGTACCAGTGTTCTTACAAAATGTATGGTGCATGGCTACCCCCAATTGGCATAAGCTGACTTACTTATAAGTCCCTAGTGTTTGGTACCTAGGGCATGTAAGTTAGTGTCCACCAAGGGATGCTGCACTGTTTGTGCCACCCTACGATTGACAAAGTACAAAATGGCTCCCAGCCTGCCACTGCAATCTGGAAGAGCAGTTTTAAAACTGCTAGTTAGACTTTGCCATTTAAACCAATGGCAAACCCCCCACTTCCCTTATCAATATATGTGAGTCTCCCCTAAGGAAGGCCTATCTAGCCTAGTCTTTCTTGCTTTGGAAACGTTAATAGCCCTATTGACTAATACAGAGTTACAGGCTGACCTTTGTCTGGCTACCTTCTGAGTGGGACTACTGAAAAGGGTTCTTCACGGTATGAAATTAATCATGACATTAAACCCAGCTTGATGCCCATGTTGAATTTCTTGTCACTTTTAACACTCTGTTGCCTAGTATCCAGTGGCTTGTCACAGTTTTTGGACACCAGACAGCCTTCTGCCTTACTGGGGAGCAGTGCAAATGACTCCCAGGCTCAAGAACAATAGAGGCCTGCCACAGAGGGAATTCTTACCCCCTATCTTGCAGGAAGCCAATCAGGGAGTTGGTCAAAAAGGTGAGCTTCAAAGGGGAAGCCACCTTTTGGTTGGCAAATGGCGATCACACTCATGTAGGGCACCCCCTTTGCTCAGGTAGCTGGGCTGGCAGCTGGTACGTAGAGGGGAAATCAGCTGCTAAACCAGTTTTCCCGTGGGCTTGCAGCCACACCTCTAGGGCGGCTACCAAGCTCCTACCATCCAAGGAAGGTCCTACCATCCAAAGAAGGGTTCAGACAACTTGGCAGGCCTTGAAAAATCATAACTTTTTTCCCAGACCTGCCAGTCTAGTGACTTAAATAATCTATTCGACCTAACTGTAATGCTCTTGACCCATAAACTGGTTTCAAATTATGTGAACCTGGGCAAATATTTTAAATCACTGAGCTACTATTTTCTTCATTATCACGTATGAGAGCACCTTCGAATACGCGAGTTTGACATGTCTGTGATTTTAATTATATTAAATAATTGTATAAAGCACGTAGCTACCTTAATGAGTTGTCCCAGCACTAGATACAGGAATCCACTGCCCCTGATAAAACAGTATAGTGTACAAACGCTAATGTTTGGAAATTTAGTTTCTGCAAATATGTGTCATTTGTACAACACCAAGTAAAGTGTTCTTATTTGTTTTGCTCCCAGTTAAATCTTTGTTTCCATCACACGTCTGTATTGCAAAAAAAAAATGTGCTTGCATAATTCCTGATATATTTTGAAATATTTGTACTATTCATTTATAAGCTATGTATATGTTGTGTTGGAAAAAAACTGACATCCTACAGCCTTTTGTTTCACCATAATTGGCAGACAGCTCACTTGACAAAATCTTCTAACTGTAGTAAGAGAAAGAAAAGTAAATACCATTTTCCAGAATATGATGAGCAGCAATTAATAAAAAGACATACTGACATCTGCCCTCTGTTCGTGAACAGACTGCAAATGTGTCTAGATAAAAACCAAGATTTAAAGGCATCTTTATTGCTCAATCACTTTCTGAATGAACAAAACATGTTTCTTTTATATCTCAAGTTCACTGATAAAATCTGACTCGCCATTCGGCATAGCGAGTGGGCAAGTAAATGTTTTGAGGCCTGCTTGGGCACAATAGTGCTCTTGGGGATTGCTGGATGCCACACATAGCCAGAAGTAATCATGGGGCAGGTGGGGTGACCGCATCATCCCTCCATGGGCACTTTCCCATAAATATGGCACTGCTGGCACCCTGAACCTCAGGTCACATCTAAACTGGAGAAAGGACCAAACAACCACCCTATTGAACCCCGGCAAGAATGTCTACACCAACCACAGGACTGCACCTGCTGCTTCTTGGGCTAGTGAAGAGAGGATTTTACCTAGGGTGCCTGCCGGGAGGAAAAGTTGCTTCTGAGCCACAAACCGAAGTTGTGAATCCAAGGGTCAGTCTGCTGCCCCCACTCCCCATTTCAGCACTAGGGCCTTAAAAGCTGAAGTCACCCGTTCTGGCCAGCCACTAGCCACTCGCAAGGAATCGCTGCGGACATGCAGCCAAGAAGACCTTCACCCTGGGCTCAAAAGATTCATCTGTCTCTGCCATACTCAAGAGAGTCGTCAGTGTGGGTTGGTTGCCAAAGACTTACACTAGACCTCACCAAAGGACATTTCTGGATCCGCTGTGCCCAAAGATCGGTATCCCAGTCGCAGCTGCGCTTCTACTGGCTCAAATAGGACATAGTGGGACTCCGACCACTGTGACCAAAATGGCACCACCTGACTTGTGAGCCAAAGAATAACTGCAGAAAAGCCGCTATCGACCGCACAGCACCCAGAGTCTCTTTCAGCATCCTATATCACCAGCCTCCGGATCACTCCATTGCAGTCTACGGTGGTCTTGATGTAAAGTGTGGAATTTAACTTGAGACTGCTTTTGGAGACCACATAACTGTGCACATACTCTTTAATGGCACCCCCTTACCTTCTTCCTGTCAGAATTGGTCACCCAATTCGGGCTGGAGTAGCCGTACCCAGCTCTTTCAACTTTTCAAAAGTTTTCATACTTTGTCTACTAATGCTTGATTGAGTTTTACACTAAAAAGCTGAGATTTACATTTTACTTAAAAATCTATATCTCCAGAACCCTCTAGTGGATTTTGCTTATGCAGCAATGATTGAGCAAGCAACGACTGTTAAGTAGTGACATGGGAAGAGATGGGAAAGCAATGCCGATAGAGCAAGCAGTGATAATGGATGGAGGCAAACAATGACATTTGTGGGTGAGGGATAGAGGACCAAACAACAACAATAAGGGGGAAAAGGGGAAAAAAACACAATCATTACTTGGTCCATGCTCCACAGAAAGGGAGAAACTGTGAAGAGAAAGTGAAATCGACATGCGCTGACCAATCAGGAGCCAGCAAGTAACATTGAGAGTGAAGCTAACTAATGTCATGCAATGGACAGGCTTCAACCCCCGTGAGTTAACAAAATGTCTCTCAAGAAACAGTGCATGCACTGTCTTGGACGAGACCCAACAGAAAACGAAATTAGAAACAAGCCTTTTCATCAGGGTGCCAGCTGCCTGAAATAAAAAATGTTTGCAGTTGTCTTGTAACCAAATATAAAGGCTGCTTGGAGCCAGAATTGGCTTTGACTTATGTAGTCACTTGGAGCACCACAGTGACAAAGATTTATTCTTCTTGAGGGGTAATGTGAGGAGGTTATCAGTTGAGTTCTGGAGTGCGTCCTTTTAATAGCCACTTAAAAATTTTTTTCTAAGTATCATCAGGTTAATTATTAATAAAAATATATAGATATAAATAATGACTTGTGTATTCACTGTGCTTCCTGTCACAGACTGGGACCTTGTAGCACTATAAATAAGCAACTATATCCCACTGCACCAACTTGCATTACATTCTGTGACTGGTTACCTTTAGAGATTTGCATTAGCCAATTTAGGTTTAATAACGTAAAACTGTACATTTCACACATCTTAGTTGAGCGGTATTGTATATGCTGATACATTAAAGTAAAAACATGTCAAGATAGTTACTGAACATTTTGCTCATTTTAGCAACATCTTTCACCCTGCCGACCCACTTAGTGACTCCAGCTCCATGGCACCCAGGATCACAGTTCACCTACTTTTTTAGGTACTTCAACTGCTGCATGTAAATGAAGACATTCTGGAAACATGCCAAATAAACTAAGTTGTGCTTCTAGGCCATCTTCATTTACAAGTAGTTGCAGATTAATTTGCAGCCCCCGGGGTATGCATCCATGGAACCCAGGGTTTTTCATCCCAGTTTGAAGACCTCTGCCTTAGGGTGAAGTCAGATAATTATTGGTAGGAAAGGAATATTGCCGCCCCCGGGGGCCCGCCCAGGGCCTGCGATTGCTAAAATCCTGAATTATTTGGACAGGGATGAAACACGCCAGGCTCAAATAACCTCTACTGTATGAAGGAGGCCGTGTCCTCATCTTCCTGGACTATACCAAGATGGTCCACCAAAGACGACAATCTTTCTTAGCCACCAAGGCCCGTCTTCATGAACTGAAGCTCCCTTACGCATTGTTTTATCCTGCCAGCTGCGGGTGATCTACCAGTCCCCCACTCTCTTCTTTGAGTCTCCATAGGAAGTCTTCAATTGGACGCATGAGACTGTGCATTTTAGACGAAGTACGCTGCCCAGACTGATTCCTCGTCCAGCGAGATTGCACACAAACTTCCTAAGCCTAAAGGCTCCAGGAGATCTCGATCGAAGTGTCGCTCCCAATCTTGCAGTGATCCCGGCGGATCCACGCTTGGGCCCCGGTAGGGGCCCTTGACGTCAAAACATCTCTTGAGACTTTCCAGATTGGGGTGCCTTAAGAGTCTTTGCTCTCTCCTTGCTCAGGGGACTACAGCTGAGTATGGGCAAGTTAATGGGGATCCATTGGGGGGAGAGGGCAGGGGACTCCCGTTGGGGTCTTCAAGCCACCTCCGCAGCGACAGGTACTTCAGATGTTTTGAGGTATGGGGGGGCAGTTGGGGTAATTGGGGAATGTTTGGGTTGTTATGTTTGCATGGTTTTATTGGCGCACACACTATTTAACTACACATTGGCACACTGCGAGACGCACTTTGAAAGTCCACAGATGGCCACCCTGATAGATGGAGCGCGGCCCTGTACTGGAGATCTACGACTAGTTAGCTGGAATGTCAGGGGGGCCTTAGACAAGGTTAAGAGAGTGGCCATAATCCATCAGGCAAAACGATATAGGGCAGATATCCTCATGCTCCAGGAGACGCAGCTACTGGGTACTATAACGCAATGCCTCCTTCTCTATGGGTATGTCCAAGTGTTTCACTCTGGGTTCGCTAGGGGTTCGAGGGGAGTCTCGATATTGATACATCGCAGGGTCCCCTACAAACACGCTAGGACGTGGGCAGACCCGCTGGGGAGATGGATATTCCTAGAGGGTACCATATATGAGGAACGGGTATTGTTGGGGTGTGTGTATGCCCCTCCGCCCTTACAAAGGGCCTTAGTTGAGCGCCTTACGACCCTCTGGGCAGAGTTGCCTGAAGGGTTGGTACTCCTAGGAGGAGACTGGAATGATGTGATGGATGTAGCGCTCGACAGGTGGAGATCAGGGGGATATGCTGATGTTCATCCTACTACTAAACTATGCTCCATAGCGTCAAGTCTGGGGTGGGTGGATGTCTGGCGGCAGCTGCATGACACGGAACTGGGCTATTCATACTATTCGACCGCCCATGACTCGAACTCTCGAATCGATTATTTTTTTGTATCCCTGGGGGCTGTCGGGAGGGTGCGGGCGGGGGAGATGCTGCCGCGGGGCCTCTCCGACCAATCCCCGGTGATTTTAACGGTGCAGCTGGGCCCTTAGAGACTCCCTTTTAGGTGGCGACTCTCTCCGTAGCACCTCCACGATGAGAAGTACTGGGACTACATGCGGCAGGGGATCGAAATTATCTAGAAGAGAATGTTGGGATGGTGGCTGGGGCTGCCACGTTGTGGGAGGCCATGAAACCTACTCTGCGGGACGTTGATATTTCCTTTTGTGTGGCTGCGCGCCGTGCTTGGCGCGAGACCCTGCTGCGGTCTGAGGCTCACATACTGCAGTTAGAGCAGCGTAGCAGCAGGGAGGGAGGGCACTCAGCACGCCGCCAACTAGTACTAGCAAGGCAGACACACCATGACATTTTGATGGAGGAGGCCCGTCTCGTGTGGCTGGCATCTCGCAGCAGGGTCTATCAATGGGGGGGACAAGTCCAGTAAACTGTTACATAGGTTATGCCAGGGGACTCTGCAGCCCCAGATACTCTCTAGTATTCGGGGGCCCTGATGGAAGAGTCTTAAGTGATCCAGCCCTTATTACAGACAGCTTTGCGGATTATTTCACCTCTATGCCCGAGAGATCGTCTGCAGGAGACCGCGATCTATCGCTTTATAGTCAACTTACCGCCACGCACTCTCCCTGAGGAAGCGCGTGCTGACTTAGAATTGCCCTTCACGGATGAGGAGGTGTGCGAGGCTCCGGGTGAATTGAATTCGGGGAAAGCGCCCGGCCCTAATGGGTTCCCTAGTGAATTCTTAAAGAAATACATTTCCCAGTTAGGACCACATTATCTCCGGGTTGTAGAGGAGGCCAGGGATTGGGGTTGTCTGCCCAGCAACTGGCAGCATACGTAAGTGGTTGTGTTTAATAAGCCGGGCCGTCCTCCGGACAAACATGCCTCTTATCTCCCTATCGCCCTCTTAAATGTCAAGGCCTCAATTGTAGCGAAACTATTGGCTGACGGCTTGAAACCCCATATAACTACATTGATTCATTCAGATCAGGCGGGCTTTATGCCCCAGCGGGCCACTCAACAGAATATTCGGTGTGCCTATTTAGCAGTAGATGCCATCCATGCGCGGGGAGTGCCGGCGGCCTTGCTGTTGGTGGATAGGGATAGGGTGTTCGACTCCTTGAGCTAGGTGTATCTCTTCGCGCTCCTGGAACATCTCAACATAGGACCTAGATTTATGGCCCACCTCAAATTGTTCTACACCGATCTTACCGCATCAGTGTGGGTGGCGGGGTCCATATCCTCTACTTTCCGGGTTGGCAGGGGCACTCGTCAGGAGTGTCCTCTTTCACCATACCTTTTTGCGTTGGCTATGGAGCCATTGGCTGCATGGGTACGATTATATGCGCAGGTCGCCGGGTTTGAATGGGAGCACAGGCTCTCAGATCGTATCGCCCTCGATGCGGACGATGTACTCCTTTTCTTTTTTTTTTATTTAACAAATATCAACAGAACGGGGCCGAGGATCCTCCGCATTATGCAAGTGTCCGGTGAAACGTCCAGGCTCCACATGAACCTAAGCAAGTCCACGCTGTGGGAGATGGGCGAGGCACAGATTTGGGACCCTGGTCTGAGGCAGCACATGTATCGTCAGAGGGCTTGAAATACCTGGGAGTCTTTCTAACAGGCTCGCCCAGCACAGCTTGGGATAGAAATGTGGATACAGTCTGGGCGCGAACGAGGGATGATATTAAACATTGGTCGCATATGCCCCTTTCTATATATGGCAGATCAGCTATCTTTAAAATGGTGTCCCTGCCTCGACTGTTGTATCAACTGCAAAACCATCCATACCCATTGCTCCCCTAGTGGTTTCGGCAGGTCAACGCGGCCCTGGGACAGTTACTGTGGGCAGGGCATCTAGGGTGGCGTTACGGACCTGCTTTCAATCTCCGTATTGTGGAGGACTGGCCACCTCGGATATTCACTCGTTTTATATGGCCTCACAGCTTCTGGTTTTAAATGAGTGGTGGTATTGGGGTCGAGAGGATCCAGCATATGCACTGGAAATGGAGACTCATGGGTGAATCCACAGTCCATACTATTCTTTATTCTGCGTTGTTGCGTAATTCTCTACCATCGGCCACTTGGGTGGCTTTTCAGGTCTGGAAGCAGTCCCTTCGCAAGATGGGATGGTGGAACAAACTCACTAGAGAAACTCTGCTATGGAACAATGGTCAACTGCCACAGCTGGCGGCGCTCTCATGCTTTACAGGTTGGGATAATATTGGGATCTCCACAGTGGGGGATGTCATGCGTGGCGTTGTCCTGAAGTCCTTCCAGGAGCTATAACCAGACTATCCAATGCCAAAAATCCAATTATACAAATGCCTCCAGTGTAGACATGCTATATCACCTAGTGTTCTAGGTATAGAGATGCTTCCTGAGTTCAGTCCGGTGGAAGCCAAGGTTTTTATGGGGGACCTACAGGACCACAAGTTCTCAAAGATTTATCAATCCCTGGTGACTCATGGATCCAGCACACTTGATAAACTTAGAGAGACCTGGGAAGGGGATGTGGGCCAGTTAGATGGGGATGACTGTGCCGATGCTCTAGCTTCTCCCAGGTCAGCAGCAATCTCTGAGACTGCGTCTTATTCAATTTAAATACCTTCATCGGGCCTACTACACACAGCTTAGATTGTCGATGGCGGGTCTGGTGGCATCCCCAATATGCCTGAGATGTGGACGTGAAGAAGGGTCCCTCATGCACACCATCTAGCAATGTAGAGCACTTGCAAAATTCTGGAGAGGGGTGTTGGCCTGTCTGGAGGAGGTATTGGGATGGGAACTCCCTTCCTCCCCAAAACTGACGATCTTACACATTATGGAGGATATAGGCGGTAACATTTACAAGAGACATTTACTATTACTAGGACTGACATTGGCCAAGAGAGATATTGCACGGGTGTGGAAGGCTACCACCCCACCTTCCCTCTCGGCATGGAAGAATGGATTGGACTTTAATATGGGGTTGGAAGTCCCGATATTTAAGGCGAGGGGATGCCCGCAAAAACATCCCAAGATCTGTAAGCGATGGGCGGATTACCGTGGCCTGGAACTTGACCCCATACCCCCACCAGACGCATCTATATCTGCTTTGATATCTGGTCGCTAAGATAGGAGACTGGTCATGTGTAGTGGGATACTGCTATTGAGGAAGGGTCATGCGGGGACAATAGCTGTGTAGTTGTGTGTGGGGGTCATGGGGAGGGATTTTACAGTGTATATGTTATAGCGTTTTCTTTTTTGATGTTTATGATAAACAGTGGGATATAATCGTCCAACACAATGACTTGCACTGCTTGTTATGGCGGTTGTCTCCTGGTTTGAGGAGCACTGCGCCTTCAATACCTATTGACGCAATAAAATATGTTTTCAAAAAAGAAAAGTAATATTGACCAGGATTTAACTTGGATTTGCTTCCTAGTGATAACATTTGACTAAAAGCTCAATTAATGAGTTTTTCTGCCAGGAGAGCAGTAAATGATGTGTCGTCTAGTCGATTTAATAAATGCTGAGAGAGGGTCATAAGATATTTAAAGTAGCAGAAGGGTCCTGATACTTCTATAGGGAAGGTGAACTGTAGATCATTGCAACAACCCCGCCTTATTAAGAGGATGTGTTCTATAATGGGATTTTAAATCCTACTGGATGTAAGGTTAGTGTCTGTGGGGATTAGTTAGGTATGTCTCAGAAAGTAAACTTCTTTATTATGGAGCATTGCTTTATACATATCTAAGATAACAGCTGTGTATCCACACCTTCTCAGTGCATAATTTAGGCATTTTATTTTTGTTTAGCAAATTTGGTACCCTTTAGCATAACAAACCATGTTCAGTCATAGTTTTACCCTTTAACTTGTGTGTCAGTTGAGGCTCCTCATGGTGTTTGTTGTGACATGGTATGTTTGTACAGTATTGTGGTTTTGGGGGGTTGGTAAGGTCAAAAAGAGGTTTTGTCTCAGACGCTGTTAACGTGGTAGAGAGCCTCTCATCTTCACTTATAAGAAACTAATACATCTAGGTAATGGAGTTGATTTTGTTTTATTTGTTAACTTTCTTCACGTGTGTCTCCTAACGCATATATGTCCATCCACTCCCTCCCTCTCTACCTGTAGAATACACCTTAACTGCTTTGAAGCTACCAATACCATGTCTGCACAGTTTCAACCAGTTGTTATCCTTGTTTGTTTATTCTGGTGCAGTACTTCCATTAAGATGGTTGATGTAGCATAAAACCTGCTAGGTTCGACCCTGCTGAATGAAGGCGTGAACTATTAAAACCTCAGTTCAATTTAATGGGTATTCACTCCTGCAGACAGGCTATAATGGCCTGCCTTAAAGTGGAGCCCACTGCCCATACTCTGAGATTTGTGAAATGTATGTATTTTGGTGAAAAACTATTGAACGCCACAAAAGCCGCCAACACTTGTTAAAAACAAAAATTAGAGATCCTATTTGTCGCTCTCTGGATAATACTTCCACAAGAAGATCGAGGAATAGTTCCCTTGGGAAAACGATTGCACTATGCAGTTTACTTTTATTTTGTTACTCGATATTTTATGATAATTTTTTCTAAAGCATTTTACTTGACATAGTTATGTTACAATGAGCAGTATTTATGATCAATTTTATATGATGATTGATTTTTGTTTTATCCTACATGTTTGAGTTTAATAAACTGCGACATGAATAGCACATTACTGTTACTATTTATTGCTAGGTTCATCTGGGAGGCTTTTAAAAGTCTTATGCACCCTCCAGCTAGCTCCGATGAATTGCAGTAGCATTTTATAAAACTTTGACGAAATTGTTACTCTAGTAATTGAGCTATATGTTTTTTTCTTATCTTGATTGATATTGCCAAGATATTTTATACATACTGGGTGCATCATAAATTGTGAGTTAGGAACACACATTTTGACATGCTTCATTTGTTCCTGTTTATATTGTAAGCAGAATTCATTCTTTTTAAACTTCTTGAAAGAAACATTCTCTTTATGCAGTGCTAAGCACTGATTTCCTGTGCGTTTTCAGTGCTGTGCCATATATGATTCGTTGATCTTTGCCAACTTGGAGACCATGGATTTATGGAAATGAAGGCGATATGGTGAGTGCCCCCTCCACCCATCTATCGAGTCAAACTGTTAAGTCCAGGTTACACAGAGCTCTGCAGTGGCTGTCTTAGACAACTGGAACTTCTTACTAGATGGCCATAAGTTAACTATGTTTTTCTTTTAAGAAGGCCCGATCTAATCTTCATGAACTAAATTACACAACTTTTTCCTGCCACTAAAGTCTTTAATCCATTTTTATTTATTTAGCAATTAATGTTTTCCCAAAATTTGGAAGGCCTTAATTAAATAATGTAGTAAACAACCTTCTTTTGAATGGTGTACCCCCAGATTCTTCGCCATAAGTGGTTTGCTGGCTGTAGAACTCTGTGGACTTTACCCCTGCTAACCAGATGGAAAGGGCCTGTGCTTCTCCTTTCAGCATGATAAAATTAGGGTACTCCCTATCTGAATATATAGCTTGCCTATGAGTGCCTAGTATATGGTAACAAGGCATGTAACTAGTCTCACTTGTATGCACTAACTTCTGTGCTATCCACTACAGTGACAGTGCAAGTGTGATTTCAGGACTACCATAGTAGCCTGATGGTAGTTGTGTGAAACCTGCACTTCATACTGTCAACATGAACCATTTTGACAGGTCAAATCCTTTCTTTTTAGATATTCATAAATAAGTCATCTTATGTAGGCCTTATCGTCCATAAGCCAGGGTGCATGGTATTTAACAGTATGGCATGTAGAATGTTCATGTTAAACATGCCTTTACAATGACTAACTATCCAAAAGTTTTTGTTACTATAGCATGGTTAGCTGCTAATAGAAAAACACTGGGATGCAATATGACATGTAATGATGCTATCTCCGACTAGGAAACAGCTAGAAAAATAATTAAAGTACTCTTCATTAATACTAATTAACAATCCAATTTAATGGTAAAGTTTTTTACACATTTTAAGGAAAATGTATATTTAGAAAGTTATCTTTTCTCTGTCTAAAGCCTCTGGAAGGTAATTTGCATTAGCCACCTTCTGCAGCCTTCTGAGTGCTCCAGCCCTGATAAAGTGGGAAAACGGCCCCTAGAGCAGAGAACTAAGGTCCGGGTAAGTTATGGGGTTCCCTTGACAAGATGACCAGTTGGGGGGGGGGGGGGGGAATAAAGCAAGAACCAGAATAATTCAAAGAGTCCTCCCTCTCAAAGGAGAATGTTAACTGGCATGCTTCATCATTGGTACCTTCACAAGTGCTGTGTCATTTTAAGATTACGGTGGTCACCAAACAAGGTTCGGGGTTTGTCATAGAGTGAAACTTTACAGTGATAATGGTGGTGGTTTTAAACTGGCTTTATAACAGGATAATCAAAATTTTAACTCATTTATTATAAATTGAATACAATAAAAATGTTCTTGAAATCGCGGGTTACAAACTCAAACTTTAGAACAGGTAGTAAAGTGTTATGCCGTCTTTTCTGTGCATGAAATACTAAGCTAACTAGATAGGGATTCCTCTTTATAGACCTGAAGTAAACTAGCGCCCCATATGGAAGAAGAAGGTGGCTAAAACATGTTGGTAGAGAAATAATGGATGTCTGAATGTATTTCAGGAAACATCCGGTAGTTTGTCTTTGTTACAATACCCAGGGTATCCTAGGAATAAAAGCCGAATCTTCAGGGACAAACCTAAGGTGTTTTTTTTTTAATAACTGGAACTCTGTTTTTGTCCATAGACAATAATTTTATAAGAAATTCCCTGCAAAGATTGTGTCCATTAAAGGTTGGGTGGTATTACCCTATTCAAGTGAGGAGAAGGTACCAATAATGAAGCATGCCACTACGAAATTGTGGGTGAGGTGTCTTTAGCTATTATAGTTTGGTCCCTGAAATGGCTAAGGAACCCAACACTATGTGGAACCTCCTTGTGATAACCCATGACCCATTTGCTGTGGATATGCTTTTGTGTTAGGAAAGACGTGTGGGGAGCACGTATTGTTTTTTTCCTCTCTCTTTTGGGTGTGGAATGTTAACTGACACCTGGCAGAGTACTTCCTTTGTCCCTCCAGCCAGGCAGACCTGATCACAGTGAGCCTCTTTTTGACATTACAGTGTCATATCCTGCTTGACATGTCTGCTAGGGTTTACATATAATAACGAGCCACAGCTATATATTGACATATACTGCAACAAGCCTGCTTATCGCTTTACCAACCAAGGATAGTTGAATTTATGAATCGATTTGTGTTTGGAATATAATGGAACATGCAAATACCCACTTGTGGTGTTATGGGACTACAAGTATGGCATCTATTATATGGACTACTTTAACCACAAAGCTACTTTGATGCCCATTGGGTCGGGACTTGTGAATTCAACAAATAATTGTCCCAAAACAGTTTTGCTGAGTCTGTGCATAAATGTGAAGCAGAGGTTTGCCAGTGAACAAGGGTACGGAGATACGTGAAACGCGTTTGGCTTTGCAACACGGAGCGAGGTGAGAGCGCTGTGAATACAACCACCTGTGGCATTGGTGTGTTTAACCCGTTTGTGTGTGACAGCTTCAGTGGGGCAACCTTCTTTTCCTGATATAATAACGCTTTTAACATACTTGTAAGGCAGAGAACAGTATGTCAAGACAGTTCTAGTGCATTCACTGCCTGGTTGCTGAAGTATCCTACCAGACTTCTGTTTCTGTGTTTACTGGTGGTAGAGTGGCTGCTTCAAAGTGGATTTTGGTGTTAGATGTGGGAGAGCACTAGGATTATCACAGTCCACTCAGAGGAGCCTTAAAGGACTGAACCTGGTCTTGGTGAAGAAGTGGACTCCAGTGGTCATTAGACTGACCTATTCAAGCTTTAGGAATGCTACAATAGGCCTGTAGGAAAATAGGATCTGCTTTTATGGTCACCCCCACTTTTTGCCTGGTGCTAACCTGTTATTGACTAGTCTGACTGGGACCCTGCTAATCAGGACCCCCGTCTCTCTGCTTTCTCCCCTAAATTGTTATGTTCAGTACTTAGTACATCCCAATTGGATTCTGAGGTATCCTTATCAGTCCCTAGTATATGGTACTTATGTACCCAGGGTATAGGTACCCCAGAGGTCCCCCATGGGTTGAATCCTCTATTATGCCGCCTATGGGAGACTATTTAAACCGTAACGACAGGCCTGCAATTGCAGCCTGTGTAAGCTGGTCCTAGCACCACTTATGAAAGATATAGGTCTCCTATATCTAGGGTCACTGCACTTAAAACCTATAAGTCACCCCTATAGTAGGCCTTTACAATCCTGAGGGCAGGGTGCTTGGTTCTAAGTGTGAGGGTGCCCCTGCATGAGCAGGACACCTCTACATCCTACGGAGTCTATTCTCCTGGGTTGTAAGTGAAGCAGCCATATACCATAAAGAATGGCACCGCGTAATTACGCGATGACCATCTCAAAATTGGCTGCAAGGAATCCGATCGTGTTTGGTATCACATATGTTGTAATCATACCCCCACACCGTAAACAATGTTGGAGGTATGATTCCAAGCACTGAAGCGGGCCTCTGTTAGGCTCTCAGTGCTCCCGGTACCATTCTTCTAGACCCGGACAGCACAACATGGCTGCTGTCGACCGGAGACATGATTCTGCCCTCCTGATGCTGATCCAAGCTCGAGCAGGGGAAGGCAGAACAACAGTTATCCTGTCACAGGGAGGTGTGACCACCTCTTAGACAGGAATTAATGTATTGGGGGCGGGTGAGTATGCTTGCCAGCGCCACTCAGTCTGCATGAGGAGCACATTTGGTGCCTCCTTACATAGTCCAGTTCAAACCAGCTCTGGGAGCAGTTAGCTCTCGCTCTGGAGTGAAACTGGACAAAGGACGTGGGAGTATCCTCCTCCCTGTCCAAACCCTCCCCTGGGAGGGTCCCCTGAATCGTCCCAACCGTTTCCTTAGGGTACTTAATGGCTTACCTGGATGTAGGTCCCTAGATTAGTCGTGGGACACGATTCAATTCAGACACCACTTCAACTTCTACCGTCTAGGCACTCTGGACTTTGTTTGGGCTCGACTTCATCTCCCTTCCAGTCTGCTGCATCGTCTGTGCCTGTGCACCATAAAGGAACCTTCCAAGGCCTGTGGGCATCCAAGACGCCTGAAGGAATCTCCCTTGAAGTGAAGGAGTCAATTAGCTGCATGAACTGCAACTAAGCTGACCGGTCTGCTGATCCGGAGCTTACACAGACTCCGAAAGACTCAGCAACACAGGTGGTGGTTATCCATATCTCTCGAGGCCTGCCCTGCCCTCTCACCAAGTTTGAGGCCAGTATCCCTCGTAGGAGCCACAGGAACCGAACCCCTGGGCACCGCGTCGACTTGCCATTGCAAAGGCTTGTTGGCTTCCTTCCACCAAGATCTTGGGTCTCCAAGTAGCCCCAAACTTCATCTCCAGTGACCAGAATCTTTGTCCACACCGCATTGTCTGTACCTTGGCCTGCGTCTTTTGGTGAGCTGCTCGATGTCCTCTTGTGACTCCAGTGCTTCCGGCCTATGGGTCCTGTTGAGGGTCATCCTTGCTTCTTTTGGGCTCCCCTGATTGCTTGGGCCTGCCCTTAATCCCCTGCTTGTGGTGAGTCCCCTGGGCCTTTGCTGGTCCAAACATTGCACCTTCTTCGACATCCACATTGTTTGCAATTACCAAGGCTTGTTGATGCTCCCGACAGACACCGACCCTCAGCTCTCGACATCCGATGTGGGACAGCTCGTGCACGGCTCCTGGCCTTCCACAGCATCACCTGATCTGCACAGCTGCAGTGTCAAGGTCACGTCAACTCTCCTGCAAATCCCAACATCGGTGGGCATTCGTCTTCCAGGTCTCCGGGTCACTCCTGAGTGACATAGAATCTTTCCCTTCTGCTTGCAGGTACTTTTCCACTTGAATCCATCTTTGGATTGCACCGGACACTTTCCCCTTTTCCAGCAGCGGCATTTTCCTGAAGTCCTCCATTGGGTTCGACATCGGTTTCCAACACCACTTCACACCTATGCACCCGGCTTCCCTGGTGTAGGCAACGTGGGTACTAGCGTATATCCACGGGTGGGGTGGCTCTCCAATCTTCTGTCTTACACGGGGTTTCTTCAGGGTCCACTGGGAAGGGTCCTTAATCTTAAAAATTACAACCGCGATTTACACATTGATTTGTATAGAACACGTGGCCGTGTTCCCACACTGAACACTATCTCCGCGGGGTTCCTAGTCGCTCACTGTGGGTGGTTCCTTGGGTCCCCGACACTTCTAAGTCCTCTTGGCATTGTCCTGACCCTAGTCGTGGTTCTTATACCACTTTCTTAGTATATGGTTTCACCCCCCCTCCCCGGGATCCACTGTGTATTCTGTGCTATGTACATGTTTTCTATGCGAAGTATTGTGTGCATTGTGCATATCTCCGGGTAGGAGATACAGGTATGTGTTCGTGAGTATTATATAATAAATACATATTTTTATAAATACATTGTGTGGTTCTTTTTCAAGTAATCTATACCTAGAAGATTGGATTCTGGTAAAACAAGCTATTTTACACTCTTTCTGGACTAAAACAGGAGGCTGCTTTCCACAGCTACCAGTTTGAGAGCTTTCTAAGGTTGTCTATGACCTTCTAAATCACAATAAGGTTTGTCTGGACCGGTGCAGGGTGTCCACTTGCAAAAGTGTACATCATATACCAGGCCAGCCTCTCACAAGGCTTTCCTAAAACTGATTAGTGACACCTGGACTGGACACTGCTTTTGGGCTCTGCCGGACACCTCTAAGTGCCGCCCTGAATGCCTGCATGCTATAGAAGTGTACTCCAGTGGTGGATTGGGTCTTTCGGGACTAGGTCAGAATGTAAAATCTTTTAGGAGGGAAGACCAGGTTGGTGTATCCGACCTGCGCTCCATCTCGACTAGCCTCATTGCGCCTAGGTTCCAGTTTACTGCACTTAATGACTGTCATTGGCACTTTGTACTTTTTGGCGCTAATTCGATTTAGAACTTTAAAAAATAACCGCTTCTTTTATTTGGATTTGTGGCATTTTGCAGTCATTTTGGTTTTTAGATTTCACTCTATTCTTTCTAATTTGGTTTGGGATTTTTATTATTTTGCATTTTGACTTTATTACTCTTTTGGTAGTGCATAAATGCTTTACAAATTGTCTTAAGTTAAGCTTGTCTGCTCTGTGCCATAGCTCAACCAGAGGATTGATCTTAGGTTAATTTAGTGACCTTGAGGGTTCACCCTCACCAGGGTTGTGATTATTACTTGAGGTGGGTAGTCATCCATGCCAACTAATAATCCAAGTTCTTACAAACATTAAAGGTGTCTTGCATTGTCACTCATTGAAGGATCAATGCCATTGATAAAAATCCAGTAATAACTGATAATGATGACCTCATTGCACAATATAACACTTTCACTCTGATACTGAATGTGACTTCCTGAATATAACAATGTGAAGATAAAAATCGAAATCCCCATGGTATTTTGTTAAATGCTTTGTATGTTTCCAAGGAAAATGCTACCAGCAGCTCTTGGCTTGTTTGCATTAATTCAAAAGAGAGTACTCTGTGCAGATGTGTTATTTATTTCGCAAAGATTGCCGAGGAGCCACAGATTGCTAAGTGTGTGTGTGTGTGTGTGTGTGGGGGGGGGGTTATGATTAAGTGGGGCTTTACACCTCTGTTACAGAATCGCGTTGCATTTCTAAAGTTTGCTGTTTTAGGCACAACTAGATTCATTGATTTGTCAGTAATCACACACTTTTTATGTCTCGCCTGGCGTAAGACTGCGCAGACATGCGCAGTCTCGCTGGCGAGATTTAGTGTTGACAGGTATTTTTTGTAAGGGGCATTAAGCCCCGCCCCTGTTTTCCATTGGCTGGCGTCACCGTTTATGCTGAACGGTGGCCAGCCATTGGAAAAGAGGTGTCGGTGACGTATTTGCTTGGCTTTGAGCCGTCCCATTTGGACGGACTCGCTTGCTTTGTGTTGGTTGCAAAAGGTTTCTTATCTTTATGGGGCCAGACACATGGCCCCATAAAGACAAGAAACCTTTTCGCAGGTGAGGCCGTCCAAGTGGAACGGCAGAAAAAAGCCCAGCGACTACGTCATGGCATGCGCTTGTTTAAGTTGTGTGTGCCTGTGTCTCTCCCCCCTCTCATGGTTGAGACTCCACTCCGTGTGCGATGGAGACAGGGGGTGGGGGAGGCAGAGAGCACAGGCCGAGATCTTGCCGAGACAATCGCAGGAGCTGCAGAGCATGCAGCAGCGCGGGAGACCATGCCATCGGATCTGAAAGGTACGTGGGAGTTCTATCCAAATACACCCTTCGGGGGATTCCGCGATTTGTAGTGAGTCCGTCTAGCGCTGGAGCGGTGATGAGGGGAGAGATGCAGTCTATAGATGCCAGGTTGCCCCATAGGATGGCAAGCTCCCCACCACTAAGTGCAAGTGGCACAACCACAGGCCAGGTAGCCTCACAGCAGGCACACCTCCCCACAGACAGGCCAGGTGCCCCAGCAGCACAGATCTGTTGGTACACACATGACAGACCTCTAGGCAGTGCCTGTCCCTGGTACGTGCCACTTCCGGTGTGGGGTAGCTCTCCCTCTGCACAGAGCCCGCCGAGCCATCACAGTTTACACAGCTGAGGGACTCGGCTTGTCATGCTCGGCTGTCTTAAAATAATACACTTGTGCAGTCCGTGCTTTCACTGCACAAGCGCCAAGAAACACTTCTTGTAATGGGCAATGAACATGTCCCCAGCTATGAGGCGCTTTCGACGCACCCCACGCATTGTACCGTCCTTGAAGCTGACTCGCGCAGCTTGGGAATACAGATGCTGTGATTCTTCGCGCACAGAATATCATCCAGACCTACACAGTGCGTTGTCACTGTTTCCAGAATTTACCAGGGATTAACCATACCGCTATGGCTATAGCGAGTTGATGTAAAGAGCCGGTTGGCCAAACCGTACCCCTGACTGCCAGCCTTTCCTCACACTGAGTACCCGGACGGGTCCTCTTGTGTGTAATACCCTTTCACTTCTCGCTTGTGGCACATCACTAGTTCACAAGGCTGCACGTTAAGCAATCCAGATGTCCCTGCATCACTAGTCCTGAGGAGACCCTGTACTGATAGAGGGTCGAAACGCCGTCGACAAGCTGAAAGAGCGAACCATTGCCCAGGGCGTATTCTTATATACAGTTGCTGTTTACAAAGAAATTATTCAAGAATGGTCGCCTTTTAAGATTTATGGAAACCTTGTATATAAATATACACCCTGTCACTTACGATTAGGTTCCATTTTTCACTTTGGGACACAGTGCACAAATATCTGTTCTATTGTAAATTTAAACAATGTATATAATAATAAGTCTGTTGTGTTTATAAAACAAGTCATAATTGTACAAATGTGTTGGTGGTTCCTTGCCCTCTGACATTATTCTACCCTCTTTTTATTGCTATTGTGCAAATTATATTGCTTGAATCCTTTTTTATGAGTCCACAGGAACCGTTGATTCCCCTTATATACTCCACGCATACGGGGAAAAAAATCATAGGGGTGGGGCAGCTGAGTAAGTTCTGCCACCGCTGCAGACAAGTCTGCAGTGTGGATTCAATCTTTCATTCTGACGGGCGCTACGGTGCGACAGAACATGCCGAATACAGATGCCAGATATATACTGTGATGTACAGCACAAACCTCTCAGAGCTTAAGATTAGTGTGTGACTGCGACTCCACTCTTCTCACATCTACCAGGAATGATGAAAGTCTGAGTAGGCCCTACTGACCTTTGTCTCTATGGTGTGTGTTAGACCCGGCCCTCGTAACATAGCCATACCTGACCCCTGCACCTCACACAGCCCCCGAGCCCACGGCCTAGCCGATCCTTCCCACCAGAACACACACTCCCGACCCGGACATCCCCGTCCGTGGCCTTCCTCCTTTCGGCCACACCGGGCCCGCGTGCCCACTTCATGCACCAAGATGGCCGCCCGGCCCCAGCGCGACCCTGGCCTAGAGGCGCCACTCCGGCTGGAGGACATCGCGCTCCCAT
This sequence comes from Triturus cristatus, assembly GCF_964204655.1. Taxonomy (NCBI): domain Eukaryota; kingdom Metazoa; phylum Chordata; class Amphibia; order Caudata; family Salamandridae; genus Triturus; species Triturus cristatus. The sequence continues at coordinate 347,076,293 of NC_140594.1, read as the reverse complement.
TGGGATGAGAGAGGGAGGAGCAGTTTCCATCACACCTCTGAGCTTCCCTGGGAAGGTGGGTTTCGATCGGCCCGCCGGCCTCCCCGAGGGCTGGCTCCACGCCTGCTGGGTGTCTGGGACTCCTCCCAACCCGGCCCTGAAAGGATCAAAAGACAATGGCAGGAAACCCCGACAAGCGACCCCCAGGTGACAAGACCCCTGCCTGCACAGACTCCGGACATCAAAGAGGAGTCGCCCTATAACAAGGGGTGCTCTGGGACTGTCCGGCAGATTCGCCTTTGGAAACACCTGAGCCCTGCTGAGTGACTCGCGGCTCCCTGAAGATCGTAAGACCTCCGAACTTGTGCTTGAGCCTTGCTGAGTGACTCGCGGCTCCCTGAAGATCGTAAGACCTCCGAACTCGTGCTTGAGCCCTGCTGAGTGACTCGCGGCTCCCTGAAGATCGTAAGACCTCCGAACTTGTACTTGAGCCCTGCTGAGTGACTCGCGGCTCCCACAGACTCTCTTGGTCCCGCCGGACCCCACGACGACAAGCGTATCCCCCAGCTCGAGGATTGTGAGCTGTGCGACGGGTACGCTCCTGCATTTGATCCATATCCCCAAAGACTGTCCCGCTACCTCCTACCCCCCTCCAAGACTCTGTGAGCCCACGCTCCACTTGTATATATTTGCCTTGCTGATCATAAAGATCCTACAAATCCGATCTGATAAAGATTTATTCTTAAGAACTCCCGGTGTGGTGTCTCTTTGTCGTGTGGTGCTGAGGGTACGATCCTAGATACGAGATTCCTCCCCTGAGGAGTCTCCCGCCAGTGCCCGGCTACGATACCTCGAGGGTTGGTCTCAGGATAGTCAGGGCCCCCTCCGGGCTCCTCTGAGGTCGCCTTCTAACAGTGTGCAAGATACATCTACGTCTGCACAAGTGGGTCTCTGCCGACTTTTCAGTCCGACTGAAGATCAAGCTCCCCTTATGGTTTCATGGACGGAGTGCGCCTGAGTGGGGTTTTAGTGGGGCACGGGGCGCACCAGGTGTGTAACACCTGCACCTTTCAGGGGTTAATGCTGCCGGAACCGATAGTGGTCTGTCACCAGCCCATCCCCTTACGAAGCAGGTTAGTACACACTCTTTGAAAGAGCTCCACACTGCTGGGGCATTTGTAGGCGCTAGAGCCTGTCAACCCGACTTGAGACGGCTTCCCAGGCACAGGAAGCGAATCATTAAACTGACAACACGTCTCATTCTCTGTGACTTCTATGATGTTTCAGGGGATGCGAGAATCCCAACAATCGTCATCGAATTAAAGCGATATACCCGAGATCACGTAGCGCCTGGAAAAAACTTTTCAGAGGGAACCCCAATCTACCTCTCTGCGGATTTACCTGCCCTGGAGTGCCAGCATATATCACGGTTCATGCTGGCACGGTGTTGCCGCCTTGAATTTCTGTTGAAGGCGCTACGGTTTCAATGAGCTTAATGCAACCACCTCCATTGTTGACTGTAGATTGAAGTGGGTGCAATGTTCGCAGTCTCGTGACACAGGAAGCCTGCCTGGTACCCATAGGGATGAAAGGCCGGTGTTCATGGGGATGAAAGACCGGTGCCTGCGCAGTGGTGAACTGTGTTTTCTGTTAAGAATTTATGGCCTGTTCAGGAAAGATGAAATCCTGAAGTGCGCCTAAACCCCACCCTTGCACCACGAGCCAGCAGCCCACCAATGACCCCTCTCCTCTAGGAGGAGGCATAAGGAAGGGTCTTTCGGTTTCCGCCGAGACACACGCCCAAAACACTCTTAGACAAATTCAACATTACCAATCTAGACTCTAATTGTAGTTCAAGTATCAACATTTAATATTCTTATGTTTTTTTGTTTTTTTAACAAAGGTTTTTTTGGACTGCAACGAAGCCATCCGACAATAAATGAAAAACTGAGGGTAACTATGGCACACATTTGCGAGGCAGTTGTACCAAAATAAGAGATTGTCCCGTTCGCTGCAGGGCCTACCGCTATCAATAAAATAAATAGCTGTTTTGTTAAAAATACCACTGACCGTGCCATGTGCCATCATCTGCAAAACAATTTTCTTTTCCTGCTGTACAGTTCATTCAAACCTACCACAATATGTGGGGGAATAAAAACCCCTTAAATGTGATTTCCACTCGTAAATACTACAAACGAAAGTATAATTCACATCCGTATATGAATAGTTGATTATATTTTGAATAGATAAGGCAAAGCAGTATGTTTTTAAACCCGAATAAACACATATTTCGATACATAAAGGCAACTATGTATGCACTGATATTCAGCTGTAATTGTTTATAATTCCACAGCCATCGCACACAAGACTGCATTTCTCAGGCAAAAAGGTCTCCTCTGGGCAACGCCAAATGGCATTTAAGAAGGCCAGTCTCAAGGTTGGAAGTCTGCAAGGGGAGATTCAAGCTACCTACCCGTTCACCCCCTCTCTCTGGGGACAAGGGTCACTGTAACTGGAGTCCGAGATCAGACTAACTTCTTAAGGCAGGGGCCTTTTCGCCGTATAAGCATCCTTCAGCAGGAACAAAGTCACTGCCAAGGTGGGTATCTTTCAAAGGTGCTTAACAATCACTGACACGTTTCGCCCACTTCTGGGGTTGTCCGTGGGACGCACTTGGGCTGTTTTGAAGGACATTAACCTCGCTAGCGATGACCTTCGTATTTTCGGGCTCGGCGGATGTAGGAACCCACACTGCCCTGATGAACCCTGAAGGGGGTACCTTCAAGGAATGTGTTTCTACGCACTTCACAACGGAGGACGTTTTTGCTCGACTTTTCCGACTTAAGTAACACATAAAAAGAACTCCAACCGCAGCCTTACAGCTTCTTATTACCTTTGGGAGATGAAAGTCTGGGTGGGCCCTACTGGGTTTGGAATTACCACTCGCAGGTGCACTGACTCACCGAGTTATCTTACTGGGCGCTATCCTGAGAGGGCAGGATGCACAGTGCACAGCGGCTTCTGTATGCATGACTGCACATACATATTGAAAAGACCCCGCCCCCTCAGTTCCAGTAATCTCTACCTGAGCCTCGTCGTGGACACACCTGGCTCTAAGGGCCCAGACTCACCCCAAGAGCTGACACCTCCCCATCATCCACTGAACCCCAAACACAAGCCGACCTGTTACAGCACCCCAGGTATGGACGTCCAAAGCTGCCGCAGACAGAGCTTCCAAATGTCCTAAAAAACATCTTTCTAATATGCACTCGTCAGTGCCTCAACACGCCTAGTTTCTCCTTCTGTCCCCTTGGCTGCCCCCGTGATTCTGTGCCTTTTTTCTCCTTCTGTCCCCTTCGTTGCCCCCGTGATTCTGTGCCTTTTTTCTCCTGTCCCCTTCGTTGCCCCCGTGATTCTGTGCCTTTTTTCTCCTGTCCCCTTGGCTGCCCCCGTGACACAACCACACCCACCCACCCACACACAACCCCACACACAAACACACACACAACAACACACACACAACACACACACAACAACACACACACCACACACAACCACAACACACACAACCGCACGCACACACAACCGCACGCACACACAACCACACGCACAACCGCACGCACACACAACCGCACGCACACACAACCGCACGCACACACAACCACACGCACACACAACCACACGCACACACAACCACACGCACACACAACCACACGCACACACAACCACACGCACACAACCACACGCACACACAACCACACGCACACACAACCACACGCACACAACCACACGCACACCACCACACGCACACCACCACACGCACACAACCACACGCACACAACCACACGCACACAACCACACGCACACAACCACACGCACACAACCACACGCACACAACCACACGCACACAACCACACGCACACAACCACACGCACACAACCACACGCACACAACCACACACACACAACCACACACACACACACACAACCACACACACACAACCACACACACACAACCACACACACACACACACACACAACCACACACACAACCACACCGCCAGTGCACACATTCACCAGGCACAGACACCACCAGCCGTCAGTGCACTCTTTCACCAGGCACACACACACCACCAGCCGTCAGTGCACGCTTTCACCAGGCACACACACACCACCAGCCTTCAGTGCACGCTTTCACCAGGCACACACACACCACCAGCCGTCAGTGTACGCTGTCACCAGGCACACACCACACCAGCCGTCAGTGCACACTTCCACCAGGCACACACACCACCAGCCATCAGTGCACAATTGCTACAGGCACACACACCACCAGCCATCAGTGCACAATTTCTACAGGCACAAACACCACCAGCCGTCCGTGCACGCTTTCACCAGGCACACACACACACACACACCACCAGCCGTCAGTGCATGCTTTCACCAGGCACACACACACCACCAGCCATCAGTGCACAATTGCTACAGGCACACACACTACCAGCCACAAGTTCACACATCAATTGTTAACGCATCCAAAATTAACTATTGTAGCAATCGCAGTATGGCGCACTTTACTTTTAAACATATTAATCTAAAGCGCAGCATGCCACCATTGCTACAAAAATAAATACACATTTTTTTGGCCTACAATTTATAGACTTTTATTGCAATTGGTGTTGCAATATTTAGCAATCATGCCAATAGCTCAAACGTAATTAATGCGAGACCTATTGCATTGCAAATGCTTGTTGTACAAGCAGCGAAGCAGGGCTTAAACTAAGGTCTCCAGGTTCCACACCTACTATTTTTCTGCTTCAGGGCTTACTTTTGTAAGTCAGCAGCACCTTTCATGATAGCTTTGCTGCTGCTGCTACTACTAAATGTACACTTGTTAATTTGAACCATCATACAAGAGGTACTTGTCTGGCTAGATGTTTGCTTGCATCTAAACAGTGCGAGCTCCCCTGCCTCACGTCTCGATCCGTTCAATATCCAGCAAATACTGCATCATCCATGCTAAATAAATATGAAAATAAGTACAGAAACTGAATTACTTTGTTATTGAAGAAACTAATTTGGCTCCTGCAATCCATGGCAAAGCAGAAACTGTGATTTCTCACCCTGGTTCCCCTTTCCGCTGCCTTTACCGCAACAAGTTCTAGCCCGTGGAAAGTTTGATGTCTTTTGGCTATGTGGATTATTAAAAAGAAGCGACTCAATGGTTAATGTTGAACACTTTGAAGTGCCATGTGGTAGTGTGTTAAGGAGTCCAGTCATTCAGGCATAAGGGGATGATCCAGCGGAAAGTTGAATGTTGTGCCTGTGGTGGAGTCCGAAACCAGGTGAGGTTCCATATCATGGAAGTCCAGTGAGCTAAATTTTGTCTGTCTGCTTGCGGGGTCGATGCAGCAGGGAAGGGGAGGAGGCCAGGCCTGCAGCAGAGTCTGTGCACGGGCGAGGTGCTGTAAGGTTGTATACATACTGTGAGAACAAAGTGGTTGGTATGTGGGGTGAGACAGTGGAGTCCCAAGTAAGCAGGGGAGGCATCCTGACAGCAGAGCAGTAAAACGGAGGCAGTTTGTAAGCTGCAAATAAGTTTTTCTTAGTTTAAACATGATTGACATTTCAAAACATTCACATGCCTGGTAGATGTATGTTGTAGATAAATAGTGGTCCACAACCGCTTTCTTCTCAAGTTGCTTTTATTAAGTAGAACAGGAAACACAAGAGCGGACTCTCCACAGCAGAAGCCAAACGCAACTGCCAAAGGAGAGAACACAGAAGCATGAAGCAACCTAGAACATAGTAAAAGGAACATTCCACAAGCACAGAGAATGCTCAACAAGCAGAACATGTACTACACATCTTCTTTCTTTCTAATGAAAAGAAAAGCAAAAGAAAGAAAAGAAAAAAAACACCTCAACACACAAAATCTTGCAAATAAGCTGGAGCTCTTCTAAACCTTTGAACCCTACCCCGAGGCAAAGGCAAAGGAAGAGGAATAGCATCTGGAGCAGAGTGAACACCAGAGGCACCAGAATCTCCCCACCCACCAACCACATGAGACGCAGGAGACACCAAGGTAGCCTCGTGTGGCAAGGGCGCCAAAAGATAACCACTGTTACCTTCAGCTGAAGAAGATTCACACCCGCTGGCCAGAGACCCACCCTTTTCATAAAGAGCCACCCGTCTAAAATTCCAACACTCCCCATTATTCAGGATAACACAATTATCCAAGACCTTCTTCACAGCAAAAGGCCCCTTGAATTTAGACAACCCCCTTGCAATTCTACCACTCTTGACCTTAACTAAGTCACCAACCCGAAAAGAACACCCAGTGGACGAAGAAACAACCCCAGAGGGGTTCTTTTGCAAAGCCACCACACGCTTCATCCAAGCAGGAACCAGTTTGGAACCCGGAGTGCGCCCTCTCATCAGTTGAAAAGGGGACAATTGACCATCTACCAAGGGTGTGGTGCGATAGGCCCATAACATCTCATTGACCATTTTCCTTACAATGAGACCCTCAGAGGAAGCCATTTGAATAATGCCCTTCACCACTCTATTAGCCCTTTCACACATGCCATTTCCTTGAGGGTTGTACAAGGAGGTACGATGATGAGTAACACCACAACCCTTAAGAAAAGACTGCATTTCCAAAGAAGTGAGTTGAGTACCATTGTCTGTGATGAGCACAGACGGAAGACCCTCATCTCTAAACAAATCGCCCAAAAACCCAATTGTCCTTTCAGTAGTAATGTTGTGAGTGAACTCCACCACCAACCATTTTGAGTAAACATCAACAACCACAATAGCATACCTGTCCTTCTCATGAAGTTCACCCATAGGGCCAATAAAGTCCAAGCAAATACTGTGCCACGGTGAACCAGGGTTCTGTATGTGAGTTTGAGAGTTGCTGGGACCAACCTTAAGTCTCTTTTCGCCCTCCTTGCAAGTAGGACAATTCACCACCCAGTCCACCACCTGTGCATCCATACCCGGCCACCAGAAATTATCTCTCAGCCGGCGTTGTGTGAGAGTTTGGCCTAAATGGCCCTCGTGGGCCAGAGCCAACAATTTCCTTCTCAGACCACCAGGAGGTACAAACCTTTCACCTTTGACAATCAAATTATCCGTAACCAGAGAAAGATCCTCCAAAACTTTCAGGAAAGGACGTACCGAAACTGACACTGTACTCTCTCTCCTAGAACCTAGCCTGATAAGCTTAATGACCTCTTGTAGCGTAAGATCGGCAGACATTTCACGCTCCCAATCAACAGCCTGAAAAACACCTTCTCCAACAAACACAGCATCTTCAATAGAAGCAACAGCAACATCATCCTCAGATGAGAACGGAGCTCCCACAGGTTTCCAATCTAACGACAACCTAGAAAGACAATCAGCCTGTGTATTCCTCCAACCCTGGATGTATTGGACAGTGTATTGAAACTCCTGAAGCTTGGAAGCAAGCCTAGCTAATCTAGCCGAGCCTTTACCCGTCCCTCCCGGAGAGAGAATCTTAACAAGAGGCTTGTGATCGGTTTTGAGCACGAACTTCATGCCCCACAGGTAGGTACGAAAGTGTTCCACTGCCCATGAAGCCGCCAGGGCCTCCCTTTCGATAACCGAGTAATTCCTCTCAGCCTCTGTTAAAGTTCGTGACGCAAAAGCAACAGTACGCTCATCCTGACCAGAGATTTGTGAAAGCATAGCCCCAAGACCGGTAGCACTGGCATCAACCGTGACCACAGAACTTTTCTTAATGTCAAACGGGGTAAGAACTTTTGCCTCACAAATCTCTCTTTTGATAGCTTCAAAAGATTCTTGAACCTCTGCAGACCACACAAAGCTAACTCCTCTCTTTAACAGTGACCTCAAGCAAGAAGTCTTGTCAGAAAAGTTCTTGACAAACTTAGCATAGTACTCGATAAGCCCCATAAAGGACCGTAACTGGTCCTTGTCCTGAGGTTGAGGAGCAGAGCGAATCGCCCTACACAGATCCTCCTTCGGGCTCACCCCACTTGCACTAATGGTGTACCCTAAGTAGTCTACACGCTCAGACAAAAATTTGCATTTGTCCTTTCGCAAAGTCAAACCAGCCGCCAAAAGCCTGTCCAACACTATTTTGAGAGTGACATTATGTTGCTCCACTGAATGCCCATAGAGCAAAATGTCGTCTTGAAAGTAGACCGTATTACCCACTCCCTCAAGAAGATTGGAGACCATCCTTTGAAATACGCTGGCAGCTGAATTAAGCCCAAAAGGCAAGCGAGTAAACTGAAACGTGCCAAAAGGTGTAATGAAGGCAGTTAAATGCTTAGAGTCCTTATGCAAGTTAATCTGGTGATAAGCACTTCTAAGATCCAGCTTAGAAAATACTCTAGCACCATGTAACGTAGTGACCAACTCGGATATGTTGGGAAGAGGAAAGGTGTCCGCAACCACACAATCATTCAAGGATCTTAAGTCAACACAGAAACGGAGCTTGCCATCCGATTTCTTTGTGACGACTATGGGAGAAACCCAGGGTGACGCCTCGACTGGTTCAATTACTCCAGAGGCCAACATCTCATCGATCATGCTCTTAACCTCTTGCCTAACAACGATTGGGACTCGCCTGACCTTGTGCTGCACAGGAATGGAGTGGTCCCTCAACACAATTCGATGAGAATACCCTTTGAGTTGACCCAAGCTTTCTCTGAATACAGCGCTAGCATCGTCCAAAATCTTCTCTAACTCATTATCCTCGATTATCATCACCTGTGGTGAAGCACGAGGGTTGACAATGATCGCCAAGTCATACTGGTGAACCCAACCCAGAATTGCCGGGCCTGACCTAGAAACATAAACTTTCCCATGTATGTTCCTATAAGAAAAAATAATGTGTGCATTGAAGTACCCCAAAATGTCAATGGTCTCACCTTGATAACCACCCGGGGAAATGTCTTTAGGTAAAAGATGCCTAGTACCCCAATTGAGCAAGAAAAGATCATGTGGGATAATAGTGTACCTTGAGCCAGTATCCACCATTAAGTGAATTTCTTTGCCATCTATGATGAAAAGTGCCTTAGGCCTGACTTTGAGTTCATCACTCAACACCACAGACGAATCTCCATCAACCACCAGAATTTTGTGACCATCTTCATCAACAAATGCACTATCGTCCACAGAAGCCACAGAAGAACGAGGTTTGCTACGACAAACTCTCGCATAATGACCCACCCTACCACACTTCAAACATTCTTGTTTGGCTGCAAAGCAAAATTTAGAGTCAGAGGAGTGAACGGTGCTCCCACACCTGTTGCACATGCGAGTTACAGAGGACTTCTGTGTAGTGGGATTTTTGATGAAAGGAACTTTTTTGACAAGCTTCTTATTCTTTACCACTGCAATGTCAGCTTGTTCTCCGGAAAAGAGGGTTTGTTCTGAGCATTCCTGACCGGAAATTTCATTAACGTCACCAGAATTCTTCTTTTCAAGTTCCTTCATATATCCTTGAGACTCCTCAACAATTTTAGCTAGGTCTATGGCTGTCAGTAGGTTAGGATTTTTCGCCGCCCAAAGACGCTCTTGGATCTTCTTGTTATTGCACTGTACAATAAGTTGATCCCTAATAAGTTCATCTGTCATTCCACCGAACTTGCATTTCACTGACATCTCTCTCAACCTGGCAACAAAGTCATCGATAGATTCGCCTGTTCTTTGACTTTTTGTGTAAAACCTGTATCGATTCATGACTAAGTTCTCCTCCTTCGCATATCTTACCTCAAGCCTACCAATGGCCTCCTTATATTCGTCAGGCACAGGTTGCCCATTAGCTTGTAGTGCTTGAGGTAAATAGCGAAAAATGCGTTGACCTTCTTTGCCCAAAGAACCCAATAAGAGTGCTTTCTTACGTTTTGCAGAGTATTCTTGAGCATCTAGAGCATCCAAATAGTTGTCAAACATCGGGAACCAATCATCCCAAGAAATGCTAGGTTGTCCAGGCAGAGCCAGAAAACTAGGAGGAAGCACTACAGAAGGATTCTCGTTTGTCATGGCTGACCACGCTGAGCCTTGTACAGAACAGAAAATAAACTTATAAATGAAGAGAGAGAAACAAAGCAAGGCAGTAAAACAGTACCTGAAACCAAAGCAGGTCGGATGAGACACACGACCCGTGTGCCACCTCAGAGAACGAAACGCCAGCCAAATGCGCTCAAAAACCGAGTAGCGTACCTCGGTGGCTGACAGGGAAGGAGTTGTCCTGGAAACAGTACCAAACAAAGATGGCCGCCACGTCGATGACGCAGAGACGTGAGAGCGTACCTAGACGCTTGACGGGAGGTGAGCAGAGAGCTTCTAGCGTGACGAAGAGGATTCTTGCCGTGAACCACTCCGCAGTGAAGATTCCATGATGTCATCAGAGGAGGGAAACCTCGACGAGAAGAGGAGCTCCTGTCGCACCAACTGTCACTCCCACGCCGATCGTGCCCGCAACCAGAACTAGGCAAACAGGTGAGTCGCAAGTGTCTCTACAGCAGTTAAATTGAGACAAAACCTTCTCCAGAGCGAATCGTTGCACACAGGTTTGGCTTTCCCTCACGCTTTACGCGTAAGACGCTTGACGCGTAAGACGATCCGTAGAAAGACCCACAAACGGAGAGTTGACCACGCAGGAAAGCTCATCTGTTTGTATTGACTAGAGGCAGAGACAGTTCTGTAGGATCGAGCTTTGGAGGGTGAAAGCCTAGAGATGTTCCGCTCTTGTGATGAAGACTAGAACGAAGTGGAAACAAACGTGGGCTGATGAAGAAATCGTCGCCAAAATTGTTGTAGATAAATAGTGGTCCACAACCGCTTTCTTCTCAAGTTGCTTTTATTAAGTAGAACAGGAAACACAAGAGCGGACTCTCCACAGCAGAAGCCAAACGCAACTGCCAAAGGAGAGAACACAGAAGCATGAAGCAACCTAGAACATAGTAAAAGGAACATTCCACAAGCACAGAGAATGCTCAACAAGCAGAACATGTACTACAATGTACTCCTCTGGAATACAGAGTGCCGTAGAAAAGTGCACATCTGATCTTAGGGGCGTAGCTTAGTCAGTGAGGTTCGGGGGAGGACGGGAAGGGGGGATGAAATTCACATTTCCTTACTAAAAGATCAGTGGGCTGCAGGGTGAACGAGTGAGATGACCAAGATGCGGGAGAGACTGTTTCCATGAGAAACCGGGTCAGTATTGATTAACATTAGGTGGGCCTCTGTCTAGAGTGGTACAATGAAAGAAAAAACTGATGGGCTGGAATGCTACCGAGCAATTGTGGTTGGTTTCGACTATTTGGTAGTATTCATCCCATCACCTTTTGGTTGTTTGATTCCCAGTAGTATGCCAAGAAACCTGAGACTGGCCAGCTTTCCAAGCCTACTGCTGCCAATGCCTGTGAAGTCCAAACAATAGTACATTAGCACCCTTGCATTGAGTGCTTATAAGGGTACAGATTCATTACTTTTTGGTCACCATATGAGCCTGATTCACAAACGTAACTTAAACTTTTAAGCAATTTAGATGTTTGAGTAAATGTACTACATTTTGGCTATTCACAAAGTACTAGAAGTGGAGAAGTGTGGCTCACTGGTTAGAGGAGGCAGACCTGGAAGCAGAGGTCAGCCCGGGACCAGGGTTCAATTCCCGGCTCGGCTGGGTCTTGAGTCCATAAATGTCCATGGACTCGATAATTCTCGCTCCAGTGCATACTCGATTCATGGGTTCACACTCTGCGACTCTGGGCAATAGCTTGCTTAATCTCCACATGGGCCCCTCTCGGCGGGATGCCTGGCTTTCACCTTGCGGATTCCCTGCCGGGTTATCTCACAGGGGAATACCAGGACGGGTTCCCTAAGCAAGCGCTTAGAGACCGCTTGGTGATTTGCGCTATATAAATTCCTGCACATTTACATTTACATTTACTAGTGTAAATTTACTCCAAAATTGTAACTTGCATATCTTCACGAAATGTAAGGGCCTGGAGGCTATTTATAAACTGGATTTGTAGTATGTTTTGTAGTAGTACAATGTTTTGTAGTGCTACAGTAGTACTACGAATGTACTACAAAATGCTATTCACAAATGGCACTTCTAAAGTATTGCTGCAAAAAAGAAAGTAGTACTTTAGAAGTGCAGTTTGTGAATAGCAGTTCGAAGTATGTTTATACTGCTATTATAGTAGTACAAAGTGTAATACAAAATGCAGTTTGTGAATAGCCCAAAGGCCCTTCATGTAAACCCTAAAGTAGTCATGTAAGTCCTAAGCGTGTCCCTAATTCTTCTTGTAGATGGAGCAACATTATATTCTAGAAAGTCAATCATAAAAGGTGCTTGTACAGCAAACATCCTGAACTCAAGAATTTAAAAGTACTCTCATAGATGATAATAAGTGGGCTTTTAAATAAAATGTCTGCCCAGGATCACACAATTTGGACAAGCAGGGAAGGTAGGTAGGAAACCAGATAATTCCAGTTATCTGGTTTGACATTTTTAAAATAAATTCAGTCATCAGATTATATCTGTCTCTGTTTCTCAGTCTCATCCCAGTCTTACAGCAGAGGTCACTGTTTTGTCTTTTATTCTTGGCCCCGATGAAAAAAACGACACAGACATAGCTGATCCAACTCTGGTTCTCTTGACCCAGCTACCGGCCAAAATACATTTATTTTGTGGGTGCCACACTGCAAATCCCACCCGCACTCCCCGGGGCTAAGCCCCTGCCTGTTCTAGCCGACCTCATGCTTGAGAGTCTGCACAATACTTTAAATACTGGAAGTACAGGGCCCATTGTTTGACATGCAACATGTGTTTCCTATGAAGAACCTTGCTGTAAAGTAAGATGACTATTTCCTCTCTTTATTAAATCCTATTGAACAACATTGAGGATTCCACTAATAATTGGACACCGCACAGCTAGACCATTGGGGATGTTCAAAATCTACCTGTTACTCTACTGGTAAAGACAAGTGAATGGTCTGAGAAATCAAAGTTGGCTAATTGGTGTGCTTTGTTCAGCATTTCGCATACTGCAACTGATTCTTGTAGAGAAGAGAGATAGCCAAGGTAAAAGATGAATAACACAAAGCAGTACCAACAAAATTACACAATACATGTCGGGTCAACGAGCCTCGTGGATGGAACAATCTTGTGTTAGAGGAGGGCAGAATCTAGACCCTGCTCCTCTGGCCTTATGGTGACCCGTAAAGAACTCAAACTGCTCTGAAACACAAAATGAATATGATTGCAGTAGAAATGACTGATAAGAACACATCTCTGTAAAGTAGAAGATAGAACAAAAAGGACTGAGGGAGTGGTGGAAACTATAAACACTAGCTCGTTTGAAATGCACACTACAGTTTTTGGGCTCCAGGGGAATACCAGACTGCTGGAAAACAAAGTGGAAGATGTTGAAGGAAGATCTATCTTAGCAACCTACATTGAGTGTGATTAGGGCATTGTGATCAGAATATTTTCCTGATGATTATACACAGACTGTGCAACGTTAAAGGAAATTGCACGAGGCAATGAAACAAAGCTTCTGAGATGCAGACCTTAAGTGTTTACCTCTCTTCCATTTTAAACTTACAATATGGAGAAGAAGGAGCATCACATTTTTTCATGTCTCAGAGTGCAGCTTGGAATTGGTTAGATGCCCCCTAGAAACCCTGCATGTTGGAATTCTACATCTGAAGTAACTAGAGATGCACAAGAAGATAATGATATAATAAGGAACACATCAAAAGACAACGTGGAAGCCTTCCATAACACTTCAAAAGTAACTGTGCTGGCAGACGCCTCACTTCTGATAATTCTTGGAGCCTGATGACTTTCTGTTGTATTGGAATTGAATTGTATGTCTGAATCTCGAATGTGAACAATTTATTTCCTTCCCCTTGTTCCCTTCATTTTGGCCCCTTTATTTTGGGATCGTTTAAATTGTGATACTCCAACCCAAAGGACCAAGTGAATACTGTAAATATGTATGCTGATTATAAGCTAGTTTACTTAAGGAATTCAACTGTGTACTAAAATTAATGGATATATATATATATGGAGCCTTTTCAGGTCTCTGCAAAACAAACTGGTCAAAGCCTAGAATATTTCCCATGGGAGGTCTAGAACTTGTTGAACCCAGACAGCTACCTGAAGTAGGTTTATGGTGGCAGGTATCTGATGTAAAACACTCAGGAATAAGATTAGCTCATCATAGAGAAGCTTGCATAAACCTAAATGTTCCACGCGTACTGCACAGTTTGCACAGTTTGATTTCCCCTCTAAATGATGGGCAGAATTAAATCAATATAAATGGTTGTAATTCCCCAGGTGCTGTTATATATACTTATTTGAGCTTTGGACCATCTCTCTAGAAAGTTATTTTATGAGTTGCATAGCCTGCTCATTACTTTGGAATGGGTGAGAACTTGTCCTAGGATTAAACAAGACACATTGAAACTGCCTTAAGACGAGGATGGTCTGGGCGTGCTGAAAATAGTAAGTTAATGACTTATTTCCCAGCTGCAGTAGCTTCCAGAGTGGATTTTTGTAATAACCGGAATGGCAAATAGACTTAGGAGGCTGCCCCTGTAATATGGAATGTAAATACTAATTTCCCAGCTTGGTTTTGCTAAGTAGGGAGGTATCCCTTTTAATTGCATGTGTATCCCAGAAATGGAGGAACTGGACATCTCAACTTGATGTGAAAAATACCTATTTTACACTACACACCCCCTTTGGAGATAGAAAGATTTTTGTAAAATCTGTCCAGAGGCTAAATAGTGAGGCTGGTTGTGAGAAGCTCGCCTGGTATATGATGTCCATTAATGTAAGTGGGCACCTTGCACCAGTCCAGACAACCCTAATGGTGATTTAAAAGGTCTTAGACAACCTTAGAATGCTCTCTAAATGGTAGCTGTGGAGAGCAGCCTTCGGGCTTAGTCAATAAGAAGTGTAAAGCAGCTTGTTTTACCAGAATGCAATCTTATAGTATAGATTAAGTGAAAAAGAACCACAACAAGTATTTATAAAAATATGTATATAATACTCTAGTACTTTCTAATATCTCCAACACTGAGATAAAACCAATACACGCAATCCTTTAGCAAAGAAACACAGTAAATAGCACAAAGTACACAGTGGCCCCAGGGGGGACGATATGACACAACGCAAACCATATACTAAGAAAGTGGTATAGGAACCACGACTCAAGTCAAGACAGTGTTGAGAGGATGTAGAAGTGCTGGGTCCCCAATTTGAGTAGATAGGGTCCCCTACGGAGAGCGTATGCAGTGTGGAAACACGGCTGCATGCTCCGTACAACTCCTATGTGCAAGTCGCGGTTGGATTTATTAACATTAAGGACCCTTCCCAGTGGATCCTGAAGAAACCCCTTGGAAGACAGAAGGTTGTAGAGCCACCCCACCCATGGATACCCCAGTATCCACATTACCTACACCAGGGAAGCCTGGTGCATACGTGTGAAGTGGTGTCGGAAACTGCAGTCGAACCCAATGGAGGACTTCAGGAAAGTGCCGCTGCTATAACAGGAGAAAGTGTCTGTGGGAATGCAAAAGTGGATTCTTGAAGAGGAGTACCTGAAAGCAGAGGGGACAGAGTCTATGCCACTCAGGACTGACCAGGAGACTTGGAAGATAAATGCCCTCCTATGTCGTGTGCTTCAGAGAAGATGACCTTGACTCTGCAATTGCGTGGACCATGCGACCCTGAGGAAGACCAGGACCCGGGTACGAGCTGTCCCACGAAGGATGTCGAATGCTGAGGGATCGGTACCTGGCGGTAGCACCAACAAGCCTTGGCCAAATCAAGACACGCAGTAATTAAAGAAGGAGCAACGTCTGGACCACCAAGGTCCAAGGGACTCACCAAAGGCAGGGGGGTCGTGGCAGGCCCGAGTAATCAGGGGAGCCCAAAAGAAACCAGTGTAACAGTCAATTGGACCCACAGGCCGGAGGCACTGGATTCACGAGAGGACCTCAAGTAGCTCACCAAAAGATGCAGGCCACGATGCACACAATGCAATGTGGCTGAATTCTGGTTACTGGAGGTGCTCGAGATTGGGGCTACTTGGAGCCAGAATATCTTTTTGCAAAGAAGCCAGCAGGCCTTTACAACTGCAAGTTGGACGCGGTGTACAGGGGTTGGGGTTATTACAACCCCCACGAGGGATACTGGGCTCAAACTTGGTGAGCGGGCAGGGCAGGCCGCGGGAGCTGTGGAAAACCACCACCTGTTTTGCAGAGCCCACGGAGTCCGGAGAAGCGCAGGATCTGCAGACCGGTTGACTTAGTTGCGGTGCCTGCAAATGCAGGGGAGTGGCTCCTTCACTCCAAGGGAGATTACTTCAGGTGTCTTTGATGCTTCACAGGCCTTGGAAGGTTCCTTTATGATGCACAGGCACAGAAGATGCAGTAGACTGGAAGGAAGACTCAATCAGGGCCAAACAAAGTCTAGTGAAGTCCAGAGTGCCCAGACGGTAGAAGTGCAGTGGTGTCTGATCTGAATCTTCTCCCATGACAAATCTAGTGACCTACATCCAGGTAAGCCCTTAAGTACCCTATGGAAAGGGCTGGGAAGATTCAGGGGACCCTCCCATTGTAGGCTCTGGACAGGAGGGAGGTTACTCCCATGTCCTTTTTCCAGTTTTGCATCCGAGTGAGAACCAAAGGCTCCCAGACTGGTTTGAACTGGACTATGCACAGTGACACCAAGTGTGCCCCTCATGCAGACTTTCTGGCGCTGCAAGCGCACCTACCCGGTCCCAATACAGTAAATCCTACTGGGAGGTGGTCACACCTCCCTGTGACATGATGCCTATTGTTCCACCTTCCTCTGCTTGAGCTTGGCTTAGCAGCAGGAGGGCAGTCATGTGTCTCTGGTCGGCAGCAACCATTTTGTGCTGTCGGTGTCTAGAAGACTGGTACTGGAAACACTGAGAGCCTAACTTAGTGCTCTTTCAGTGCTTGGAATCATACCTCCAACACCATTTACGGTGTGGGGGTATGATTCCAACATGTTTGATACCAAACTTGGTGGGATTCGTTGCAGCCGTTTACGAGATGGTCATCGCTTAATTACGCGGTGCCCCTCTATATAGTATATGGCTGCCTCACTTGCAACCCGGGAGAATCGACTCCGTAGTCTGCAGGGTTGTCCTGCTCATGCAGGGGCACCCTCTCACTTGGAACCAAGCACCCTGCCTTCAGCATTGCAAAGGCCTGCTATAGGGGTGAATTATAGGTTTTAAGTGCAGTGACCCTTGGATATCGTAAACCTATATCTTAAGTAAGTGGTGCTAGTGTTGCAGCGCAAAACGTCAAATTCCCCCTTCGGCACAGACCAACTACCTCGGCATCCAATTCACTCACATACATTCATTGGTGGGGCCCATAACACCAATATACTTACTCTCGGTTGACCTGTTTTCTGAGGGAAAATATGTTTCTCAACGCTGACATGAGAGGAATACCTTTACTTTACCCTAAACAAATTGACATTTAACCTAAGATATCCCTCCCATACAAAGAGAGATCATTTAGTTGAATTGGTAATTGATGATTAACTCGTCTACCTTTGCTCTATTACTTTTCCCTTAATCTTCTTCTTCAAATAATCGACACAACACATTTGTCAATTAATCAATTATTATTTATCTAAGAAATATTGAAAGAAATGTTAGAAATCATCATTGGCATTTCAGAGCATCATATTTACCTATTCTGGCTAAAGTCGTCCTCTAAGTCAGTCAAAGAGAATTTATTCAGCAAAGTTTAGGCCGCAATTCAGTCTCTCATAGATTCAGGATAACAGCTGTCCAGCAGTGTCACCGTCCTCTCCGTCAGCATAACGTCAGGAAATCGAGTTCGTCAAAGAAGAGCGAGAGCCGATAGCGTAGAGTCTCGTAGCGTTGCGTTCCTACCCTAATTCCCTACCTACTTTTATAATGAAAATAATAACAAAAATGTATCAAGATCGGGGTTTAGAGAGTCCTTATTGGTCAATTTTGACTTGCATGGTACAGTTCTCAGAGTGTTGGATAATGAAGTCATCCAATAATGCTTATCCATGGATAAGCATTATTGATTAGGCAAAACTCCAACTTCGCAGGTTCACGTTTGCTAGATCTTTTGGCACTTTCGTCGGATCAAATGGTGCTCACAACGCTTTAAAATGATATCTTCACTAAGCAAGGAGGCTTTGATGTGTAAATAGCAACTGCAATCGGTCATATGGAATAGGATGGCCTAAAATTAGGATAATTGTGGAAGTCTTGCTTCTGGTTTCAATAATCTGCTTAGTAATGGAATCTGGGCTGTTTTTATAATTATACTTTGAATAAGTGCTAACTTTTATCATTAAGAAAGGCTGTTTGTTACATTAGTTTAGACTGAGCTTGCTATAGGAATTAAAAGCCATGTCAAGATTTTTGAAGAATGATACATAGACTTTACAGATTTACAGAGAAATAAATAAAAATACAAGGTCCCAAACAATTGTAACATATTTGCTCATAGACAAATCTGTGAGGTGTTATATAAAAGTGACATATATAAATGGCAAATTCTTTACACCAACTTTCCTAACCAAAAGAGCTACACATCTAACACAATTGTGATACTGAAACCGCAATATTTTAGCCTAATTTTTATATTTTAAATTTCAAACTGTCATAGATGGTTTTATATAATAGGAAATATACGGACAATGCATGGGATTTGCATTGTGCCTGGAACGAATGTCACACATAGCTGTAAATTAATCTTTTTAAATTAAACACTATATATCAAGCCCACCTCGAATCCCTGAGTTTCATACCAATGGTGGCCTTGGCTAACCTCTTTTGCGTGGTTATTCTAGCAATAGTTTATTTACTTTTTCATCTTTTTCCTGGCAGCCCTTGTCTCTTTTCAGAAAGACAGACCATAATAACTTGACTCTTAATCCCCACCACCTTTACCATCTTCTCAGACTAGAACAGATTTCAATAGATTCTTAGTCATCCTAATGGCATGTGTCCTCATTGTATCGTAGGCACTAACATATTTGTTCCAGGTACGGTTTCAATTATGAGACCAGTTGAACTGCACATTAAATTATTTATGCAATGCTGGGGCTATGGGGTCTATTATGTGGTATATATCAGTTGACCTAAGTAATTTTCTTTAGATTGTAAACTGAAAGTAAGACCACGTGTTGGTAGATCCTGAAATGTTAATTTAATGATGCCGGATGGTTAACTTGCTTTCAATAGTAATTTTGTTACTGAAAAATTGAATATTTGCTTATGGTCTACTGTCATTTGTCTACAATCACATATTGCTCTAAATGAAGAGTGTCTCCCTTCCTGCCTTCCTTCCCTGTGGTCTTCTTTCCTAAAACTAGTGCTCCTTAGCCACGTCTGGTCAAACCTCAACATTATTTTCAAATCCTCTTTCTCTACACGCAACTACGCCATTTTCTTTCTTTCAATAACAGCTCTACAATATATGGAAAATCACTCTTCTACCACCAAGCAATGTACGCTCCTTTCTTTTCTTTTCTAGGCATAAAGGCCAGAATTGCAGCTGATGGGGATTGAGAGTAGGGCACTCTAATTAGTGTTATTGATTGCTACTAGCTCAATATGTTCAACCTCTGACATCAGGCCCTTCTCCTCTTCATTTAACCAGTTTCAACTGCCTGTAACACTAGTTACTCTACAGACCAGCAATACCCCTGGCAGTCCCACGCTCAACTGTTGCATGGCTAAACACTTATAAGGGAAGAGGTGTGGTGCCGCGGCCAGGGCGACTGACTCCGGAATCTGGGGCTCACGGTTCGATCCCCGGCGCCTGCGGCAGATTAGCCCAGATTAGCCCAGCACCATGTGACTCTGGGCAATAGCTCGCTTAATCTTCCCGATGGCCCCCAGCGCCTAGAGACCCTTACGGGTGATTGTTCGCGCTTTACAAATGTGGATTATCATTATTATTATTAAGGTCCCAAAGGCAAGACCTATTGGCTATGCCAAAGCTTGTTTTCATAGTTCTGTGACTTGTAGTCCAGGCTTTATACAGGGATAAATAAGTCTACAAGTCAGTGAATTCTACGAAGAAAAAAACAGGACTGGACTAAGTAGTCACACATGGACCTGGGAAACTTGGCAGATGTGTCACTTTGTAGATTTCCTGTGAATTTGTAGGGGGTCCAGAGTGGTCGGGCTAACTGTGTGCTGCAGAATTGGTGGCGGCTGTATGTAGTTTTAGTAAATCGTCCAAGATGTTTAAACCAGCTTAGCTCTTCTTTATGAAGGCTGCGTTTTGATTTCAAACCCACAGTCGTAAACGTTTAATGAGGGATGCGCCGTGCAAATGTAAGGGCTGAAGACGCTACGTAAGCTGCTGTAGGGAGGATTCAGGCCAGTGGCAGGCTCTGCGTGCTTTCTGCTCCGCTCGTCGTGATGCGAGCCCGGAGCAGCGTCTGTAGCACTATGGTTACTGACCATGAACTAATGTGCTTAATGCCTCTACTCTTCCCCCTCCCTCACTCCCACTGTGCAGCGAGCTGTGCATGCCGGTGCATCGTTCGGGCCACTTTCTTTTGTGGATTCGAGGGTTGTGGTACGGCCTTAACTCATGCCTGCCACAAACGCCACCTTGCCTCTGCGTGGATGTTGGCAGGGCCTTGTGATGGGACTCTGAGGAATCTCTCGGGTTTTCCTCCGCATGCTCGGTGCTGGCTGTATGTGGTATGCTTTGCTCTGCTTTTCAAATATTGATGGAACCTAAAATAAGAATGGCTGGAAAAGAGAGCAGAAAGGAAACGCAGCAGAAAGTGTTCACAGGGAAGGCCCCCGTTGTCTAATAATAGACAGTAACCGAGGTTACAAAAGAGCTGAAACGAATGATGTGTGTGGGCTTGTGTGTGGCCCTTGGACCTGCCGAGCTTGGGCATTACATATAGTTACAGATATCGCACGTGGATTGACTGTGAAAATGCAGGCTTCAGGTTCGGGCGGTGAGACTTTGAGATGATCACACTTCCCGAGCGCGATGCTGACGCTGCCTAATGTGCTCACACCACTTTGTCTCAATAGCGCCTTACTTTGAACTCTTCTAACCGCTTCTGCTTCTGCAGCGGGTATCTAGTTAAAGTCCTATTAAAGAGCATTCTTGTCAGGAACCTTCGCCCACTGACGCCCCACACCCCAGCTCTCCACTTCCCAAGGCTCAAATGATATGCAGCCTAGTCGGACCCTACTGCTGTCCTAGCTCATGCTTCGTTATATATTATCGGCATTTGCATAGCGCCGACTATGATATTGAAGCACTTTCTTAAACCGGGCACCCTTTACTGTGCATTCGCTGATTTCTGTGGACCAGTTGTGTATGATTGAGATTTGTTACATTTGTTTTGGTTGTTGTGAAAGTAACACACGGTCCTTCCTGCTAAAAATCTTAATATTGTGGATTGTGAATGGCATGGGTGTGCCGGAGGACTTGGCCGTTTTTCGTAGAGGGTGATTGGTTGCTTGCCCTTTAACCAGCCTATGCAGGTTGCTCGCTAAACACCATTCATTACTAGCCAGTATATAGAGCATCTGTGTTCTGTCTGTGAGTACATCAACACAAACCACCTCATGTTATGCAATTTTAAACAATGACATGTTGGAATACATTGATGGGTTTGTATCCGGGTCAATCAATCAGCATTTGTATAGTGCGGCACTGTCACCTGTAGGGGTATCTGGGCGCTCAGGGTGCTGTGTCTCCGTTTGAAAGCCCACGTCTTGAATTTCTTTCTGAAATCACCCAGGGAGGGTTCTGTTCGGAGCTGGAGTGGAAGGTCTTTCTAGGACTTAGCAGCGATGTAGGAGAAGGAGCGGTCTCCACGGCGGAGAATGCGGGGATGTGTACGAGGGAAATTGAGGTGGAGCTCAGGTGTCTTATGGGCAGGTGGAAGTTCAGTCAATGGTTGATGTAGGGCTGTCCTTGGTCATGTAGGGTTTTGTATGGGTGCGAGAGGATCTTGCACTGGCAGTTCTTCTGGATGGGTAGACAGTGGAGGTTTCTGAGGTGGGTTCATCTGGGGGCATCCACGATGAGTCTGGCTGCAGTGTTCTGTATGGTCTGGAGTTTTCTAAGGTGCTTGATGGAAATTCTGGCATAGAGGGCATTGCTGTAGTCGAGGCAGCTGGTGACGAGGGTCTGAGTGATGGTCTTTCTGTTGTTGATTGGGATTCATCTGAAGATTGTGCGTAGCATGCGGAAGCAGGAAGAGGCGACTTTGTTAACTTGTCGTTTCATGGTCAGTTGTGTGTCGAGGATGATGCCCAGGTTGCATGCATGGTCTGTCGTGTGGGTGTTGGTCCTAGTTCTGCTGGCTACCAGCTGTGGTCCCATATAGAGGCATTCTTCTCGAAGGTCAGTACTTCTGTTTTGTCGGAGTTGAGTTTGAGGCAGTTGTCTCTCATCCTATTGGCTTCGTTGTTCATGGCGTTGCTGAAGTTGGTTTTGGCATTGGCGGGGTCCTCTGTAAGCTAGAGGATAAGTTGAGTCATCTGACAGCCATCTACAAAGACAATCCATCATTTTGGGCAGCTTAATTAACCCTGCTCTTTAACACCATTATTCAGCACCACAGTATCTCATCTTCAAGCAGAGGCTTGACTCTCTACCCAATATATATGGGGAGGGGAGGTAGAAGCAACTCTGTAAATTATCACCTAGTAGCCCAAATTGACAATGATAGAAAATACTTTGCTGGAGTTCTTCTGGAGTAATGACAGCATTGGGTGGAGGTGCATTCCATTATTCCTCCAAACCAAACTGATTTCACAAAACAAGTAAGGACCACAGTAAATATCATGACACTATCGCTGCTGGTTGATTCCGCTAAAATGAAAAGCACCGGTTTACTTAGGTTTTATTGATTACAAATCAGCATTTGATACGGTAGACCAGGAAAGTTCTGAAGGAAAACTAACCAACTTAAACATCCCGAATGGTCTGTTTAAGGTCTTGGAACTATTACACACTGAAACCTGGGTCAAAATTAAAGTAGGGGGATGGCTCTCATTTATCAAAGGAAATCAAAACAACGCAAGAGCTGAAATAGGGATAGGTTTTTGCCCCAACTTTATTTAATTTGGTTCTCTCTGATCTTACTCCTTTTACTAAATTAAGTAAACCCAGTGACGGCTCCTCTGCTAAGGCGGAGCATCGCCCCACTGCTCTTTGAGCAGTGCAAAAAAAAAAAAAAAAAATTAAAATGATAATAACAAAACTATTTTTCTGAGTAGGACTTTGGGGCGGGGCTGGGCTCGCCAGAGTCAAATGAGTCCTGGTTTGCACTCCCTAAGAGCGCATGACTGTTTGGCTGGCTCTCCTAGGCTGGCCAAACCATCATGCGCATTTAGCATGTTCTCCACCGGGCGGTGTTACACAGCCCGGTGGAGAACATGCCCAGGCTCCTAGGCACTGCCTGAGCGGCCAAACAGGCTGCTCAGATCATTCACTACGCTGCTGATGCAGCCTTGTGATTGGCTGGAAGAGTCTGGAAAGCCTGAGTGCTTCCGGTGCTGCAAGTGTGAGTGGGGACGTAGGAGAGGCGTGTGGTGGCGATGAACGTAAGTTTATTTTTTTCAAACTTTTTTTTTTTCATCCACCCCCGCCCCACCACCCCTGTTCCAAGGCAGCCGCCTCAGAGTTAACTTTCATTCGTCCAAATTGGGGGGAGAGGGGCTTTCAGCGATCAAGTTTATTGTACATGGATGGCCAAGGTCGTATACAGCGTCTGTTTGATGTAACTCTCGCTTACTCTTCAAGAAACTGGCTCAATATCAACAGGAAAATTATTAGTAGTGCAAGGAAAAAGGGCATAGAAGCATACCTGGTTTCTTGGACACAAAAAAATCAAATCATTAAAAAGCTTCAAGTACCTTGGAGTTGACTTCAATAGGAATGGAGGATTCAGTGACCAATTGGAGGAAATAGGGAAGAAAGGTAATGCGTTGGCTTTTTTGTGCCTGAGGTCTCTAAACAACAAACTAAATGGCCCTACGCTCTTGCCAGTTTTGAAGGTGGTGGAAGCTAAGATTCTCCACACTCTGACCTATTGGAGCTACCCACTTACAGTTCGGGATTGTGCCACCTTGGCTAGAATGGTACTCAAAATATACAAGTCAATCTTCCAACTACCATCTAACACATAGTCTGCACAAATTAGTCAGGTGTTTGGCATTACCAAACAGTCTCTGGTTTGGAAGGCTGTCTTCTCGATTTGTTGTCATAGGCTAAGGATAGCATCGGAGGGCTCCCTGGGTTTTCACCTCTGGCACAAACTGGAACTTATACAATTCATTGAATCAAAAATTGATATAAGTAAGTACAATGCAACAAAGAAAACATCCATATATGAATTGGAAATTCCGTTTAATAAGCATAACCAGCCGACACGTGTTTCATCGTGGGACGTGTAAACCACGACTCTTCAGGGCTGGAAAAAATACAAAACATTTCATGCTAAGACATGTGCCTTAAGCAAAGCGATTCTAAAATATAATGCTCAATACAAACGTAGGATACCACGCCAGTGCGAAGATAAAAAGAAAGAAAACACCACCGCTCCAAGAAGGTACTGAAGTGATGATAAGACAAAGGTGTAGATTAAGCCTGCACCACCAATCGGTGAAAAGTCATAAAAGAAGGGAAGGAAGGAAAAAGAAACAAAATCATCACCAATACACCCGAATATAATGAGAGGACCAAAGGCTATGTCCCCTGAGAGTAAAAAGTAATGAAAAAATGAACTAACGCGACCATACCTGAAGCTAATGCCAAACTTACAGTAGATACTGAAAAATAAAACAATACAAACAAAAACTCACATGTGTTCCTAGAAGCCAAGACAATGGTCAAAAAGGCGTGTCACAGACACAGTAAATGAGGATGTCTTACCCCTCTACCGGTGATAATTCCAACCCGGTAGGGTAAACAAAGGGTCAGTCGATCTGCGTAGATTAATATCGTCTCTGTACGAATAAAAGAAAATAATACACCCAATGTAGACTACACGTAAATACGTAGAAAATAAGTCAATAAAACAAGTACAAGAAAACGATTTGTACTAAATTAAAGCAAGTACAGGAAAACGGTTCGTACGACCGTTTTCCTGTACTTGCTTTAATTTAGTACAAATCGTTTTCTTGTACTTGTTTTATTGACTTATTTTCTACGTATTTACGTGTAGT
Source organism: Triturus cristatus (assembly GCF_964204655.1). NCBI lineage: Eukaryota > Metazoa > Chordata > Amphibia > Caudata > Salamandridae > Triturus > Triturus cristatus. Next base: position 347,051,041 of record NC_140594.1, on the reverse strand, counting down.
CTACATTGGGTGTATTATTTTCTTTTATTCGTACAGAGACGATATTAATCTACGCAGATCGACTGACCCTTTGTTTACCCTACCGGGTTGGAATTATCACCGGTAGAGGGGTAAGACATCCTCATTTACTGTGTCTGTGACACGCCTTTTTGACCATTGTCTTGGCTTCTAGGAACACATGTGAATTTTTGTTTGTATTGTTTTATTTTTCAGTATCTACTGTAAGTTTGGCATTAGCTTCAGGTATGGTCGCGTTAGTTCATTTTTTCATTACTTTTTACTCTCAGGGGACATAGCCTTTGGTCCTCTCATTATATTCGGGTGTATTGGTGATGATTTTGTTTCTTTTTCCTTCCTTCCCTTCTTTTATGACTTTTCACCGATTGGTGGTGCAGGCTTAATCTACACCTTTGTCTTATCATCACTTCAGTACCTTCTTGGAGCGGTGGTGTTTTCTTTTTATCTTCGCACTGGCGTGGTATCCTACGTTTGTATTGAGCATTATATTTTAGAATCGCTTTGCTTAAGGCACATGTCTTAGCATGAAATGTTTTGTATTTTTTCCAGCCCTGAAGAGTCGTGGTTTACACGTCCCACGATGAAACACGTGTCGGCTGGTTATGCTTATTAAACGGAATTTCCAATTCATATATGGATGTTTTCTTTGTTGCATTGTACTTACTTATATCAATTTTTGATTCAATGAATTGTATGTGTGCACAGGACTGGTCTCTTGCTCAGCTTTAGGTCAATTTTATTTGGCCTTTACAATTTGAGGGGTTTAGGGGTCTCCCCTCCCTGTTTTGCACCATACAGATATTGTAGCTTACTGTACCAACGTTTATCCGCAGAGCGCCACAACTTCCTAATTTTTGAATACCCTGTTCTAAAATTTTTGACAAACTGGAACTTAGGCCAAGCTGTCTGGTATAGGTCTACCTAAATCAGGCATTGTGCTCTCTCGGCATAACAAATGCCTGGGACTTATTCTTAGGCCACCGGGGTTCAAAAAGCTAACCAAATCCAGGGCACAGTTGCTATCAATGCTTGAGGACTAAGACAGACTGTCCAACACCAGGCTAAAACCACATGGCTTCCTAAGCTAAACGTACACCAACCAGGCCAAGGTACACTCCCTGAAATACAGGCTGGGACTATTACCCCTACTAAGACATCTTCCCCCATGGAGAAGGAGGCCAGGGCAAGACGCCTGTCGGCTATGCAAGCAATAGCCGTAGAATATTGTCATGTCTTTCGGCTGTGCTGATCTGGCATGGCGGATTGACTTGAGCTCCTGTCCAGGAAGTGGCGAGATAAGGGCATAAGGTCATGTTGGAAGGCAGTGCTTCCTGTTTTGAACCAGTGGACATTGGTCTGAGCTGCGCAATGATTAGGTTCCTACAGCGATTTGATAAGAAGTCTGATCAAGATTCTAGCTGAAGACAGGGAGGTGGGAATTGTTTGAGAAGATATTACTGCTTCTGATATTCTTGCGTGCATTCATACCTCAAATCTTCTCAAGCATCCTCAATTGCCCGCAACCATGCCTGAATCCCAATTGTCTAAGGAGTAAGCACTTGCAGTTCTACTTCAATCATGCACCACTTCAGACTTCTTAACGAGCACTTTGGACTTTCTTTTTATAATGGTCGCTGCTCCCTAGACCAGTGCTCACCTTAGACTTTACCATAAGCATCTGCACGCAAAATTTGATAAAACTAGACTTTATAAATTAACACGTGCACTTTAATGTTTCACATTGCATTGTCCTAGAGCTTTCAAATGTGCATTTGCGCTTTCACTTCAGTCGATTATGCTTCATGGTCGCACTGCTTTCTTAGATTTTCTTTCTTTGATTTCGAAATAAGTACTCACATTTGTAAACCTTTTTTCATTGATTTTAATGCCATGAATTTATGATGACGATTCGATTTTATGTGTTTCTGTCAATGTTTAGCATGTATTTATATTGCAAAGGTTTTTCCTAATCAAGCAATAAATAATTATTTGATTAGAATGTCGTCAGCATAGGAGAATATGTTGAGTCTGTGGGATCTGACGACATCTGCTGGGCAGGTCATGTAGATATTGGACAGGGTGGGGCTGAGGGATGATCCTTGGGGTTACGCCACATATGATGTCCTTGGGTTCGGAGGTGAAAGGGAGCAGTCTGATGCTGTGTGTGCATCCTGTGAGAAAAGATGTGATTTACTTGAAGGGCGCTTTGCTGTATGCCGATGTTGTAGAGTATGTCGATGAGGGTGTGGTGGGAAATGGTATCGAACGTAACAGAGGTTGAGGAGGATCAGGGACAGTTTCTCTGCAGTCAAGGAGAGTTCTGATGTAGTTTGTGGTGGCAATCAGTGCGGTGTCAGTGGTGTGGTTTGCCCAGAATCCTGATTCTGAGGCGTCTGGTAGGTGGTTTTGTTCCAGGTATTCGGTGAGCTGTTTTTTTGTTGGCTTTCTCAAGTACTTTGGCTGGGTAGGAGAGGAGGGAGATCGGTCGGTCGGTAATTTTTTCAGTCGCTGGGGCCGGCAGAGGGATGCTTCACAAGAGGTCTGACCTCTGCATGTTTCCATCTGTTCAAGAATGTTTCTGTTTATATAGAGGTATTGAGGATGCTAGTGTGTTCTGCGCTGCATGGGTGGGTTCTGAGGTTGTAGAAATGGTTGGGGCAGAGGTCGGTGGGCGCCCCGGAGTGGATGGACAACATGATGGCTGTGGTGGTCTGAGTGGTGAGCAGAGACCAGATGGTGATCGCTTGGCTGGTGTTCTCTGGTTGGTTGAGGTTGTCGAAGCTGAGGGTTGTGGGTCAAAGTTGTTGTACATTGTGGCTGTCTTGCTTTGGAAGTGGTCCGAGAGAATGTCGCAGAGTTCTTGTGAGGGATGGATGGTGTTCTCTGTGGCTGTTGAGTTGGAGAATTCCTTGACAATTTTGAAGAGGTCCGTCATGTGATTGGCCGCAGTGACGATGAAAGCGGTGATTGCTGATCTCTTTGCTCCCTTGATACATAGGTGGTAGTTGCTGGGGTCTGCTTTGTGGGCGGCTCTGTCAGAGGAGTCCTTGATGACACGCCATTGTTTCTTGATTTGGTAGTAGTTGCGCTTGTTGGCTCTGAGGTGACCAAACGCCTCTCATGACGACCTCAACATCCGACTACAGACCAACGCTAAGGCTACGATAAGAGGCACACTTGCCTACAGATATCCGGAACCCCGAACAACATTTGCCAACGCCATCTTTAAACTCATTGCCCCCGCCCCCCCCATCCATCAACTTCCACCACTATGTCTTTCTCAGGAGCCTCAAATTCCATATCCGCGATCACGATGATTCCAATTCCACCACCCTCCTGGATATCCTGAACAACACTGGCCTCCCCAGCTGGTCACCAAACCCACACACAAAGCCTGATACACATCCAACGCCATCTTCACCTCCAGCGACAAAATCAAATTCACCCATGTCACAGAACTCAACTGGGCCAACCACGCCATTGTGCTGTTTGACTTGAATTGAAATATTGCAGGGTATCCAACCTTTTCTATTATGAGAGCTACTTCTGATCGATGAAAAGTGTCCTGAACTACTAATGACTTTGTCTCTTGTGAGTTCACCACTGCAACAATTGACAATCAGAGTAGTCCGAATAACTTGCAAGATTACTAGTAGTAACCACCGAAAAGTATGTGACAATATTGAGTGATGCCAAAATATCATACCCATAATAATGACTAATGCAATTTCATGAAGGAAAATATATATAGTATAGATTACTACAGATTTACCCTTCTGAACAACATATCTTCATACCTTTAAAATACATATAGCTTCAAGATAAATGAATGTGAAGTTAAGAATGTATGTAAAACGATATTTACCTATTTGTACTTGGTTTGCTTCTTGAAATTGTGGTAGCTTTTTCATCATTTAATGCCTTCTCATGACCAATGAAATAGCCTACGCAGCAAAGGAAATACTAAATCCTATAAATCTTCCTATTTAAGATAAACTTTCATTTGAAGAGCAGCTTGAATAGCTTATGGATTTTCAATCATTTTATTTCAAACATCAGCATAGCAGGTTTCCAAATGCATAGCTTTGTTACCATTTTGGATTAACACACTCAAATAAAATCTTTTAATTTCTGAAAAAACCTGAATTTGTGCCTCAGAATTTCCTGCATGGCTCTGATACATCAGCTTTCCCTAATACAAATGCATGACATAGGCATGTTCTGCCCCACCTGCCCATGTTTAACCACCACATGCCAGGGATGCCCACCATAATGCTAAAGATACCTACATTATGCGGATGGCCACCATTATGTCTGGGCCACAGTTGTTCAATTGGTACCTGCCATAATGCTAATAATCTCTACATGCCAGCCGCCGAGATAATTATGGCAAGGATTTCGGTGATCTTGGGAGAGAGGGCCACAATTAGGCCAGTCGTACTCACTATGACAAGGATAGATGCTATTTTGCCACAATTTGTGCAAGAACGTCCAGCATATGTCACGATCTACTATTATTATGCCAGTGTCAACAGTATATCAGAAATGGTTTCATTTGTGCTAGAAATGAACCCTAATATAGGGCCATCAACACAGTTGGTGTTCCCTGACACTAGGTATGGCTTCCAGATAGAGAATGTCTTTCATTGAGGGATGCAGTGCCAGACACATGCACAACACACATGTGCACATGTACGCAGAGACATTTTAAACAGATACACATTTATACATGCACACACCACTTCCACCGTCTGATACAAATAAGGCTCTCCTTGCCCACACGTTGCTAATTATGGTTCTCACACACGTCCAATCTGTCTCTGGCAGTCCCACACTCTAGTGACTCTATGCTGGCTTTTGCTTGCATGTTTTCTGGCCCAATTTTACATACGCACTATATGACTGATAAAGTGGTGCTTGCAAAATTACCATTCTCTGGGACTTTGTTATTTGAGAGTGTAGACAGGTGGTCATATTGCAGGTTCTGAAGACTGTCACAGTGTTTTTTTGTGTATACATGTCATCCTGCCATCAGTTTAGCTGGTAGTCACACCAAGGCAATGGAGATGTGTGGCGCTGCCTTCTTCAGTATGACTCAACCCTCTGAATTACGAAGTGTGCTTGGTGGCACTTCTAGGATCTGCTTCTAAAGTACAGGTGAGCCATCAATAGCTCTCAAGTTACTGATTGGAAACCCCTGGTTTGTTGGTTTTGTTCTTTGTTCATTCTGACCCAGAACTTGTCTCTGGTTGGCTTTTGGTCATGTACTTGATTTTGGTATTGGTGTGTGCCTTATGCTTAGTCCATTCGACTGGTTGACACATTGTCCTGGTCTTGTTGCCTACGTACTGGGTTCTAGTTGATATTTTGTTCTTGTTTTGTTTTACATGTTGTTCCTTAGAGTGGTTAAGGTTTTTTTGGTTGACCCGATTTGATTTCCCTCTAGTTGTTAATGCTCCGTTTGACTATGGTTGACTTGCTGGTCATGTGCTTGGTCTGAGATCACTTGTGATTGGCTCATGTTAACCGTTTAACTTATTGCTTGGAGCTCATTTGCCTTGTACTCGATTATCACTCTTTAATTCAGAATTCTGTTTTCAACAGCCATTATTTTGTTTTCATAGTGTTGTTTTGGGGATTAACTATTATAGATGTATTGACTTTTCCCCCTGATTGTGGCAATATAGTCTGTGTGGTTGTGGCAAGACTGCCTGCTCGGTTATTGTTGGCCCTTCACTGTATTCTCAGTATTCAAACATGTCATAAAAATATCATGCTGCTGAACCTGTCTGAGATTGCTCTGGGGAATTTTCCCCAGTTATGGCATTTAGGGCCTCCTCTTGGTGTTGGTTGAATAGGTGTCTTGTTTCTGGTTGTCTCTTTGACACTGTTTGGTTCCGGGTCTTGTTTATCTTGGTCCGGGTTCTTGTTTGTAAATTGTCCATTTTCATACCTCCTGTTGACTTGATGCTTATCTACTTGACTCTGATTCACCTGTTGTAGCGATGCTTGGATCTTGCTGACTAGTTAAGCTTGAGCTTGATGTTGGTTGATTTTTTTTGCTTCTCTTTGGTTTTCTTTAACAAGTGCTTAATGTGTTTAATCTCTTGTTATGAACACCTTAAATGACATTTGATTTTGGGTGGATTGAATTGTTAGCAAAGGTCTTCTTTCTGGTTGAATTGTTTCCCCTTGGTTTGGAGCAGGTTGCCTTGATGCCCCCATTTGCTTCTTCCATCTAGGATCCAGTACTGGGCACTCTGTGACCCTGTACTTCACTTTAATTCTCTCTCTTTGTGGTGGATTTTCAGTAGATTTTTTTTTAAATTCTACGATCTGTTGGTTTTGCAGTCAGTCTGTATTAATATGGCTTAGTTTTCCTCTGTGCTTGCCTGTTGGTGTTTCAATGACCCAGTTCTTATTCCTGAAGACTGGCATTTGGTTCTTCCTGTATCTTTGTCAATTGGTTGTGCTTTATCCAAAACTCTTTTTATGTTTGCTTAACACTCCATTCAGGAAGACAATCGGCACATAAAGGAAAACTTAGCAGAAACAGGCCAGCCAACCTCACTGATTTTAAAGAATTCAAAGAGAGTAAAAAACAGTCTCGTCTGGCAGAGCAACAGTACAGGAGAGGAAAATGCTCACGGACAGAATCAATTTTGAAAACAGCCAGAAGATTGCACAAAAAAACTGTCTGGCATTTCAAACAAACCATCACAGAAGACAAATGGAAATGCATCTATGCATTGCTTGCCCACAGTAAGAGCAGGGAATTTTGGAGCTATGTCAGCAGTCTCAATGGTGGAAGTTACATACACAATGCCGTACCCGCCAACGAATGGCCAGCCCACGCAACAAGGCTCTATGTTGATCAGGACAAATCCAGGGTAACCACTATGGAGGCTGAAGGCTATCATCCAGAGGAGCACGAGAGTGAGGATCTTGTCCTCACAGAAAAAGAAACTTTGATCATATTGAAAGGCATAAGGAAGGACGGGGCTCCAGGTCCTAATGGGTACCCAGGAAGTGTCTTAAACAAAGATCGGGCCTTCTGGGAACCCCATATGAATTGCCTATTCAATCACTGCTACAACACCTTAGGAGTACCAGACTTGTGGAAAGGCTGCATCCTGCAACCCATTTACTAGAAAGGAAATGCTTCACAGCCAGAGAATTACAGACTAATTGCATTACTAGACGTTGACGGGAAGGCATATGCAAAAGTGCTCCAGAAAGAGCTAGAGGCATGGATAACAGACAGCCAAATCCTACCACAATACCAGACAGGATTTCGGCTGAATTTATCAACAATGGACAATGCCAGTGCAATAATTGAAAACACACGGGGCCCCTGAATCAAAGGATAACCCTATCAAGGAATTAGACTATATTGGAAAAAGGGTGGTTGCACCGGGTAAAGTGCTGTATTACAAAAACACAATAATGGCACAGCTCAGGACTTACAAGTGTATAATATAACACACAAAGTGAATTGATTGTAATCTTTTTTATTTTTTGAAAAAATATATTTTTCTCCTTTTTATATTAATCTTTTTATAATTTTATCTCTTATATCATCTGTAAATGACTGATTATTTGTACAAATTCAGTTCAAACATAATCTTTTTTGATACATGAATACATTTGACATTACAATTTTGTATTCTATTGATTTGATCACAATACGATGTGATAGAGACAATAAAGCAACACATTATATTTTTCACATATGTTGTAATCCAAACTACAATTCATAATAAAATCAAACTACTACGAATAAAACACTGGCAGTGATATAAGGAATACCACCAACGCGTTTCAGCAAATGCCTTCTTCAGGATTTTCTTTTACCAGTGAATGTTCTACAATAAAAATGCAAAAATTATACACAGTTAACAACTCCCGTCCTGAGCTGACAATATACCAAAACTAGAATCATTTGGTACATATATACATATAAATAAACAAATAATGCTCATGATAACCAGGTCTAGGATATCTGAGGTTAAACACCCCTATTTTTAGCCACTCCAAACTACACGACCGGATCCATCCCACCAAGGCGATGTTTAACCTTAAGCAATTATATTTGTATTTTCACCTTGTAACTACAACTACAAAAATACGATCTAAAGGGTAAGAGTGAGTGTTGGCTAATTTCTTATAATAAATCACTCCAAATACATATGAGATTTTTAACCGAATGAGTGCATATATAGAAGGATACCTTTAGCTAAAGGTAGATATTTCTCCGATGTTTCCGTTATTCCAAGTATATGAATAAGTCCAGCGTATTTATTTATCTGAAAGACAATGAATATATTGTATAGAGACGCTGTTTTGTTTAGCAGTCATACTATTGCAATTTTTCTAAGTGCCGACACTATAGTACTTCATTACTTACTTTAGGACACTTTGCATGCCTTTTGTTGGATTATCTTATCTAATTGTGGACATCACCAGCATGTAGTATCTGTGTGGGTATCTTTCCTAAAATGTTGATACATAAGTTTATTAGTTAACTCGTTTTTAGTCCTTTTCTCAATTTATTCTGATGAGTCTTATGGATATTAAATTTATAACATCGTACCCACCTCACTTGCACAGGAACATGTTACTTATATTTCAATTGGTTATTTCAAAGGCCCCCAGATATATCGATCCATGTGGTAGAAAAAACAGGGTCCTAAGTGCACAAAAGAAAAACATATGTAGAAACCTATGCTTACACCTGGATATAAAAGTATATTGCTTTACACTGCTTTCTTTATACTGATTCTTCAATGAATATGTGACATACAATTACCTAAAATTTCATGTACGGTCGTTTATTTCTCTTTGTCCGTAACTCTGTTTGCCTGTGTCAAGGCCACTATGAACACAAATTGTTCCCAGAGGGAGAAAACAAGATGGGGGGGGGGGGGAGAAAAGAGAGAGGGAGAGAGGGAAATGGTAAACTTTACTACTGAGTTAATGCTCACTATAATGCAATAAAGTTATCTGCAAGTTTTTATGTGACATTTCTTTGTTTCTTCTCATACCTTAAATTTGTGTTGCGTATATCCGATATCATCCCCTTATTCTACATAGCTTTAGATTCAATTTATATTTTAGATTTTGATATTCCTAATATGTATCTTCTGAAAGTTCTTATAACTAAAACTAAACCTAATGCATTATTGTTACTCCATTTAACCAAACATTTGGACTCTACTGAACTCTTAATTCTACAATGTGATTGTAATCTCATCCGTTTTTACATACAACTATCTGTTAAAAAATATACTAATACTTCTTATTCATTGCAGGGTGTTAGATGTACAGACTTAACTTAATATCAATGTAATGCTGTTCTTAAGACTAATAAACAAAGGATTGTCGTTAAGAATACCCATAGTCCAAATTATGTTTTCTACATATTAATTATACTTAGTAACTTGTCGCTAAATTAGTTTTCTGTGTAGCTTTAATAGTCGCAAAAACGTATTCACGCTACCTAACCGCATTGTGATGACTCAATCGCAAAGATGAGTATGTGGATAATTACGCTATAATCGAGGTTCACCATAAGGGTAACGTTTTTTACAGATTACTCAGACCTCCTATAGCTACATATGAGGTTTGCTGTTCTTGTTTCCTTATGTCCTTTACGTGCTGTTTTCATATTTTTTTAACCTACTGCCGATGATAGTAGGTTTGCTAGCTTAATTACGATGTCTACAACAAAAAGTTTTCTTTATGAAAGCAAACCTGTTTACTAATGATGGCAACTCGGTGAGTATGGCGTTCGTGTCCATTACCTCAGACCTGCTGGTTCTTCCGACTAAATAGTATATATTCACTTCCTGTTTAAATGGCTTCTTAACGTGCTTCTCTCGCGTGATTACGCATTGCAATTCCAATCTTAGGTATCCTCTATGGCCGCCATATTATAATGTGCATTCTCGTCTTTTCTGATATCGTTGTTTATACTAATACGTTATACTGAGGAATCTATATGATTACATGCTCAACACAATAACTCAGTCCTTTCGTATAATATAGAACCGGTTTATTACAGATTACTCAAACCTCCTTTAACTGCATATGAGGCTTGCTATTGTTCTTTTTTGTTTAAATGTGTCCTTTACATTCTGTTCTCATATTATGAACCTAATGCCGACCCGTATTAAACTATCGTTAAATGCTGTTATTGTTATAGATGTTATTCTTCGCTTTTAATTTATCGTTCTTCTTAGTGCATAGTAACGGGTTTACTAACTTGGTTACGATGTATACAACAAAACGTTTTCTTTATGAAAGTAAACCTATTTACTAGTGGTGGCAGCTCACCGTTAGTGTGGCGTTCGTATCCGTTTCCTCCGGCCTGCTGGTTCTTCCGACTCAATTGTATGGGTTCACTTCCTATTTAAATGGTTTCTTAACGTGCTGCTCTCGCGTGATTACACACTGCAGTTCCAATCTTAGATATCCTCTATGGCCGCCATCTTGTAATGTGCTTTCTCACTTTATCTGATATCGCTATTAAAACTAATACGTTATTATGAGGCGTCTATATACTTACATGCTCAACACAATAACTCAATCCTTTCTTATAATATAAAGCTCACTGTTAATTTTATTTGAATTCCTCTACCATTGTCATTCGATTTAATGTGTATCATGAACCAGTACTAGATCATCGTGTCCCACCATTTGAATTCGGTTGGGAGTTTCATGTGTTTTTATCCCCCACTCCATATTTATCAGTCTATCTATGGAACGTAAGAAGCATCATACTACCCTTACATGAAGGCTCGCGTGCTTCATTTGGCCAGTGCTATTTATCGTCACTTTTTGCCATATTAGCAAAAAATATTTACATGCTGATAGTCATTAATTTTTTTCACAAATTGGGTAAGTGCACCAAGATTTTATATCTTACTTTACATAGACATATGTGTTGGCTAGGTTTACTTCCTGATATTGTATCCTCTTCCCTAGGACATATTAGTTAATTCTGTTATGGTAAACTCCTGATCTATATGTACATCCTAATATACATTAGACCTACATTTTTGTCATACATATTCCATTAATTTACAAAGGGGCGCGCAGGTGCGGCATGGAAACATGCAAGCTCATATCCTTCATAATATGTTAGGCCTATTTATTTATATGGTATGTAGAAAAGAACTCTTAATCATGACTTACATATAGCTACAATATGATGTCAGATATATTAAGAAAATTGACATACAATTAGATATTAATTGGAAAAGTCATGTCAATCTATCTTTATTTGATTGCCTGATCCCAGGGTATCTCTAAATTTAGACCTTTAATGGAAGTTTCCAGAACAAAAATCCAATAAACTTCTCTAAGTTTTCTGGTTTTTTCCAGATTCAGTCCTTCTCTTTGGTTGATTCTTTCTAAAATATACCAATGCATATCTTCAGGGGCGTGATTTTTGTCAATATAATGGTTGACCATAGGGGCTGCCATTTTGCGGGTCCTGATTGCTGACCTATGTTCTGTTAGTCTTACATTTAGCGCCCTGCCTGTCTCCCCTACATACCCCAACCCGCAAGGGCATATAATCAAATAAATTACATTGGAAGTTTTGCAATTATTAAGATTTGTGGGAGAAATTGTTCGGTCATTAAAATTCAATGTTGGTGCTTCTATTGCAGTGGCACACGATTTGCAGCTCATGCATTTATAAGTTCCCACTATTGGTTTGTCATGTGTAATACTCATTTGTTGACTCACATTTATTTTCTTCATATGTGAATGTACCACATGATCTTTTAAGGACCTGTTTCGTCTATATGCAAACATGGGCTTAGAAACTCTTTCTTCTTTAGATGCATTCACATTTAGTATGTGCCAACTGGCACATACCGCCTGCCTAATTCTTTCGGTTAGCATGGAGTGTCTGCTGACAAAGACTAAGTTAGGTCCTTTTTTCAGTTTTATGGTTGTCTGCAAATGCTGTCTATCACAAAAACGAGCTCTTTTGTAGGAATCTCTTACTATCTTCTTGGGATAGCCCCTGGCCTGGTACTTACACTTCATAGTCTCAGCTCTGATATCAAAATCCTGTATGTTGGTGCAATTGCGGCGGAGACGTAGAAATTCTCCGAAGGGAATGCTGTTTTTTTGTATAGTTGGGTGGTAACTATCATAATGTAATAGCGTGTTCCTAGCAGTGGGTTTGATGAACAAATCCACCACTAGAATCCCTGCCTGATGTTTTATCCATACATCTAGATACTCCACCTGTTCTGTACTTATGTGATTTGTAAAATGTATATTCACATCGCATAGATTTATCCATTCTAGGAATTGTTGTAGATTTTCCTGAGTGTCATCCCAAATAAAAAAGATGTTGTCTATGAACCGTGACCATTTGGTCACGGACTCATAGAGAGGAGCTATCTCATTGAAAACATAGTTTTTCTCAAATTGTGACATATAGATATTTGCTACAGTTGGTGCACATGATGCCCCCATACTAACACCTTGTTTTTGCTTGTATAGTTGACTGTTAAATTCGAAGACATTATCACCCAACACTACTTTAAGACATTCTAGAAGAAACAATGATGGACATTTGATGTTATAACTTTGAATAAACCAATGCACTGCTGCTCCATCAATAGGAATGTTGCTATAGAGAGCCTCTATATCCATTGTTACCAAGAATTGAGTATCAGGGCAAAATGTACTGTTTTCCACAAGATTAATGATATGTCTTGTGTCTTGTACGAAAGCTGGTGTCCTTGATATGTGGGGACATAAGATAGTATCAATGTACTTGGCTAATGGTTCTGTGGCTGAACCTATCGTGGTCACGATCGGTCTTAATGGTGGATCTAGTACATTTTTGTGTACCTTAGGGATACCATATATACTAGCCATCCTAGGTTTATCTACATTTTAAGAAAGCCCATTCCTTTTCACAAATTTCTCCATTTTTCAAAGCTTGAGTGGTAAGTTTACGTATCTTACTCACTGTATGGATCGTAGGGTCCCTTTTAATTAATGTGTAGAAATGTGTATCTCCGAACATGTTTTCCATCTTTGTCACATATGTGGGGGTGTCATATACGACAATCCCTCCCCCTTTGTCACATGCTTTAATAGTCTTGTCGTCACTTCCTTTTAAATCCTCTAAGGCTCGATATTCATCTCTACTCAAATTATAGGGAGTCTTTTGTACATATTTAGTGATGTTGATAACTTTATTGTATAGTACTCGTTCGAATATTGCTACCTCTGGTGGTAACTGATCTAGAGTTGGTGTGAAGACCGATTTCGGTGCAAGACCTGATAGGCTTGTGTTATCATGTTGATCTATCTGTTCTGTAAAGAACATCTTGAACCTGATTTTTCTAAAAAATGCTTGAAGGTCTCTAAATAATTCAAATTTATTGAGACCCGAGTGAGGGGCAAAGGTAAGGCCCTTAGATAAGACTGTCAGGATTGTTGGGGATAACTGGGACCCACTAAGATTGAAAATAGGTATAGTCTCTACTCTCTCCAATACCTTTTGTTCCGCATTTCTAGATATTGGTTGTAGCCCATCGGTGGATTGGCCTGGATTTGATTGAAATCCATTGGTGGATCGGTTTGGAACCTCGGTTGGTACTGTGGTCTCTAATTCGCCCGTCTGGCAAAACGCCTCCCTAAAAAGGCTGTGTACCCAGTTGCCTACTGACGCTTCTGTAGCCCTGATATCCATTTCCTGTATATTGGCCTTCATTGTCTGAATCAGAGGAGTCAGAGAAGGTAATAACTTTTTTACTATAATTATATTGCTTGTTGTTGAATTGCTCATATTGACCCCCTTCAGGTTGACTATAATACTGCTCTTTCAAATAGGGATAGGTAGCTTCTTTGCTGAAAAACCTAACGTCTTTTTTTAATTTTTCTATTTTACGTTTAGTTAGGTAATCTGAGTAGGAATGAAGATCCTTTTCCATCTCATCAAGCTTTTTCTTGGTATCTTCAACTATGCCTGAGCTTTTGATTTTGTTCTCTAAATCCTGAATCTCTACTGCCAATTGTGCTAAAACCTCTTTAGAGGTTTCGACAATTAGCATCATATAGTCCCGCGAGCAACGATTGGATATCATAGCCCATTGTTCTAGAAATTCTTTTATTTGAATGAAAAGCCCAGGAATGTTTCTAACACGAAATCCTTGAGGTATAACCCCTGCTTTTAAGTATTCAAGCATATATTGTCCATGCTGCTCTATCCGTTTCATTTTCTTTTTAAGAGCTAATAATGTTACAGCATCTTCATTTTTGCCTGATTCAAAAGATGTATGATTACTACCAAAAGTGGTGCTATTTCCTACCATATGGGCAAATTGTTCATCTGTAAATCCAAAAGTGGGTAGGTTAGACATGATTTGTTTCTTTGTGAAAAGTGTATACAACCGTTGATTATACACAACTTAACATGCTACTGAATTGTGACGTGTTATCCTCACCAACTAGAGGGAAGGAAAGTGTCCTGCAGTGCAATATCATACCTGGCAACTGAGGCCCTAGAGGGCGCAACCCCACCCCTATTTGCTGTTTTGTCGACTACAGCACGGCCTTTGATGGTATCGACCGCAACCTACTGTGGGCAAAACTCGCAAAGTGGGGCATACCGAGGAAACTCCTGGCGGCCATCGTGTCTCTCCACACCGGCACTTGGGTCCGCACTAAGCTCACACAGGCACATGCAACTGCTAAGATCTACACAAATAAAGGCCTAAAACAGGGCTGTGTGATCGCACCAACTTTGTTCAACTTATCTACTGCGGACCTGGGAAATGCACTTTTTAAAACCAACATCTTCCCACCTAAACTGGGACACCTTAGATTGCCTATCATGCAATACGCGGACGACCTTGTCATTTTGGACCAAACCAGAATAGGCATGAAAAGGGCATTGGAGACATTACATCTCTATAACATGGAAAATAAACTCCAAACCAATGCAACTAAAACTAAGGTACTGGTCTTTGGACATAAACCAAAAAAATCCCTGCTGGGCTGGTATCTCGGTCCATT
Source organism: Triturus cristatus (assembly GCF_964204655.1). Taxonomy (NCBI): domain Eukaryota; kingdom Metazoa; phylum Chordata; class Amphibia; order Caudata; family Salamandridae; genus Triturus; species Triturus cristatus. The sequence goes on along the minus strand of NC_140594.1, from coordinate 347,035,969 downwards.
AAGAATTACCACTGCAAACAAGTATACCTACCTAGGAGTATAATTCTCAGATACTGGCAGAAAAACACAACAGGCCACAACACTGGAGGCAAAAGTGGCCAAGATCACACAAGCCCTATGCAGACTACACCAGAAGCTTGTGAGCCATTCAACGGAGGGCATATGAAGAATAATGCAAGCTAAACTAGTTCCAACAATAAGCTACGGCCATCTTGCTTTCCCAGGCCTATTGTCCGACAAGTTGGAGCATTTGCATGTTATGGCCTCCAGAAAGGTTGTTAGGTTGCCACTCTCCACAAGGCGCACACTGATTCGACTTGAGTTTAATTTAACAGCAATGGAAATAGAATGTTAAAAAGATATAGCAAAACTGCATCATCGTGTGAGTCAAGCAAGCCCAGGCACTCTGAGGGAAGCACTCCAAATAGTCTTCACAGACAATACTAGTAGATGGGCAAGGTACCTCATGTCAGCCAATAGTACCCTGCGCATGACAGCCGATCTCACAACGGCCAACCAACTGCCAACGGCCAGCTTAAAGAACCTGCTAAAAAAGCAGGGAAAGCTCATTTCGAGATATCGGGACATCGAAAGGATCAGAGCCATCCGTGGCGCTGAGGGCCTTGTCCACTCACATAAAGCCACTCTATGCCAACCATACCTGAAAGACGGTCTGGGCAGACAAGCTCTTCAAAATGTTCTGAAGACCAGAATTCTAACTCTACCAATACAGGTCACACTGGAAAACTACACCAGCTGGAAACAGTGGATGTCGCCTATGTCAATACCATATAGAATCTGCAGAGCATGTGATCTGTTGCTGTCCAGTTTTGTTAAGCCCAAGGCGCTTATACCTAAGAACAATGTTAATCCAAAACAAAGTAAGAACCTGCAAGGAGACCTTAGCATTTATTTATACCACAACAGTACCACTGGAGCTTGCACGTGCTGGGAAGTTCTTTGCTGTAGCTGGAAAGTCTTTATGCCAGATGCAAGAACATAGAAAAGAAACAGCAGAATAACACACTAACTTTATGCTTCTTGCCGGTGTGCACTAACATTACGGCATAGCACGGCCATTAGTAATCCTGCATTAAGCCTTACAGCTAAGATGTACTTATTACAGCTTTCTGTTGTATATCACAAATATATTACCTCCACTGCATCACCTTGCACTAAGCCTTCTCTATTAGAAGCACTAAAAACATTGCACTGATTGATGAATGTAAATGCTACTAGCAGTTTAAAAAAAACCTTTTTAGATGTCATTTTACTAACGCGTTGTTTTTAATCACGAAAGTAATATGTATTGAATTTGTAAATGATTTTAGAAAATCCTACAATAAAAGTGACTTATACAATAAAAGTGACTTATAACACTCTTGATAGAGGCACACGAAGATTTCACTCCAATCAAGGTGCTCAGCCATGTTGTTCAAACCTGCATTAAATTCTAGGAGCTGACGTGGTATCAGATCCAGACGAAAAATTAAGTTACTATAGAAATGTATTTCTTTTCACATTAGCTTTTAGCTCCAACCTTTATTGCGTAATATTCGTAAAAAGAGGTAGTTCAACCCAGAAATGAAATAATGCTGTGCAAACAGGTTAGTTGGTTGGGGTGTTATACAAAGTAGGTGCAGTATAGATATGTCTATCTCCAAAGTGTGCCGCTCTTCGTAGAAGGGTTGGGATCAAAATGGTAGGGAGAGATGCCCTGCTGCACATGTCAAATAAAAAAAAAATGCTTTTCTGTGCAAAGTTGGAAGCAGGACTAACGTTTTTAGCGAAATCTATCTACTTTTGAGGAAATGAGAAGTCCTCACTGTCTGTTTCTCCTTCTAAACAGAAAATTGTATGTGACGCAGGGAGAAAACACATGACTGGTAAATGCCATCCTCGCAAATAACTCAATTTGCAGGGTCAATCTCTTGAACATGAGTGCGGAGTGAAATTAGGCTGTGAGCATGCCTTTGTGGTCTGCTCAGAGAGCCTGATTGTGGCTTCCTCACCACTGGAGAGGTGGTCCTCTTTCTGTCCGCAGTTCTTGTTTTCCGGCTGCCCATCGAGTCTTACCTAGCGAGCCTATTTGTGCAAAACATATTGCTGCAGATAATTATTTAAACAGTTACATCCATTTAGATGGCAGTGCAACAGAGTTGTACCATAATTAAGGCTACCCGTTTTCCATTTTTACGGATTTTTACAGATAAATGCAGACAGAAAACAATGTGTTTTCTGTCTGCATTTATTTTTAAAAGTGGATAAAGTTGTGCTTCTTTTAAGTGACTCTCCGTGCTGTCTTTCATGAATTGTAGCCTAACAGCTGAGCAGATGGAAAGCCTAGGAAATTAAAAAACAGGATGACATTTCTTTAAATTATAAAAATACAAAGGTATGCTGTTCCTCAAAGAGTGATGTAGGAAAGGCTTTGAATGATATTTGAAATGTATGAGTCCGCAAAGTCAGGAGGAGTTTCCTCCTTAAGGAAAAAGACCCTCACACATCCGGCAGACTAGCTGTCATATTTCGTCAGCATATGGCCCAGATGTCATGTTTCATCATTAGGTCTGCTCCGAATCGGGGCGGCGCTGCAATCCCCGATCGGCGACCTTAATGGCGCCTTTTAATGGAGATCTTTTTTCCTTCAACTGCCGTTTGTTGTAGTGCAGGTGAGGGCCCTAAAGTGAAGTGTGTGTCCGGGAAAGTGTGCTTAAAATAAGTAGTGGAGATCCTTAGTAACAGAATTTAATAAGAGAGGTCCCACTCTTAATTAAAAACAATAACGTGCGTAATCCTACAGTAAAGGTGTCTGGTTTACGCTCTAGTGGTCAGTGGTCAACATGTTTCTTGCATAGGTAAATGTACCGCAATTCATCAGGACCAGAAAGTTCACACACTTATTGGTAGTGGTAGCAACTACTAAAGCACTTACCACGGATACAGCACCCTAATAAGTGGTTTCTTTAAATTATGGCATATGTCAACATACATTTGTCGTATATTGCTAATGTCTAGTGGATGTACTGTTACGTAATATTTGGCAGCTTAAATTGCTAAAGACACCAAAGTATGAGTGTGTTTCTATCAGTTAAATAATTATGGAAATGTACAGTTTTCCACCTTAATTTATGCACAAAACACAAAACCAATATGGATAAATACAGATAAAATGTCTAAAAAAATAAAATGGATCAATACAGACGGAAATGTTAAAAAAAAAAAAAAATACCATAAAACCGTGAGCCCTAACCATAATTAATCTTCATAATACGTTTTTTAGAGAACACACTGGTATAATTTCTATTTAGAAAAGGTATCTTTGCCATGAGAAAGCAAATTGATTCAGTGGACGAATTAAATAATTGATTGTTTCAATCATGTTCAAACAAAAAAGTGATTAACAATAAAAAATATATTATAGTGCAAGTTAATATTTTTGTGTTTTCACAGAGCAGCCATGTACAAGATAAAATAACATATCAAATGTTGGAAAACCATGTGTAGGTGGCTGGCTTAGTATATGGTGCACACTTATTTAAGTGAAGCACCTTACACTGATCCAGACAACCCATATGATGATTTTAGTGGTCTTAGACAACCTTACAAAGCTCTCTTAGTGGTAGCTGTGGAGAGCAGCCTTCATGCTTAGCCCAGAAGGAGTGTAAAACTGCTTGTTTTACTAGATATAATCATGTAGTGTAGGTTAAATGAAAAAGAACCACACTGTGTAGTTATAAAAATGTCTATTACATAACACTCACTAACACATTGGTATATCTCCTACCCAGAGATATCAACACAAATACACAATAATACTTCAATTGCAAGAGGTAAGTTAGCACAATACACAGTGGTCTCCAGGGGTAGATCAAACCATATTCTAAGAAAGTGGAAAGCGAACTGCGACCGAATTCGGGACTTTTACCAGGAGACTCAGAAGGGCTGGGTACACAAGGAACCACACAAGGTAAGTGCCCAGGAGCTCCACAGAGACTGTGTGAAGAGTGGAAACACAGCGGCGTACTAGAAGTCAATGGTAAAGTCGCAGTAGCAGTTTTAAGGAAGGAGGACCCTTCCCAGTGGATCCTGAAGAAACCCTGTGGAAGACAGAAGGTTGGAGAGTCACCCCACCCATGGATTCCACAGAAACTAGGCTACCTATACATGGGAAGCCGGGTGCATACGTGAAAAGTGACATCGAAGACCACCATGGAGGACTTTGGAAAAGATGCTGCTGGCGAAGACTGTGCAAGAGTCCGGTGCAATCAAAGGGTGGCTTTTTCAAGGGAAGAAGCTGCAAGCTGGGGGAAAAGAGTCTATGCCACTCTGAGTGACCAGGAAGTATGGAAGAGCAATGCCCACTGATGACGGCAGATGCCGGAGTGATGACATTGAGCTTGTTGCTGCAGCTTTGAGGACCAGGCGACGCTGAGGAAGACCAGGAGCTGTGCACAAGCTGTCCCACGTCAGAAGCCGAAAACCAGGGGGTCAGTGTCCGGACGGCGGACCAACAAGCCATGGCAGCAGCAACAGGCATGGTAAACGATTAAGGTATGTCCCTTGGACCTTGCTGGTCCCAATGTTGCTCCAAGTGCAGGTGAATCGGAGCAGGCCCTGAACAAGCAGGGCAGCCCACTGAAGCAAGAGAAGGCCCTCGAGAGGACCCACAGGCCGACGTCACAAGAGGACCTTGAGCAGCTCACCAAAGATGAAGTCCAGCAGTGCAGAGGATGCGGTGAGGACTAAGATCTTGGCAGGAAGAAAGGCTGGAGCTTCTTGTAGCCTGAAGAACTCTGAAGTGCAGAGCCAAAAAGTCTTGGCAACAGCAAGTTAACACGGTGCACAAGGGTTCAGTCCCAGCGGTTCCAACGAGGGATACTGGCCTCCAACTTGCTGAGAGGACAGGTCAGGCCTCACGGGAGTTGCAGAACCACCACCTGTATTGCTGAGCCTTTCCTAGTCCGTGGGATGTCAGGAGCAGTAGACCGGTCAGCTTTGTTGCGGTGCCTGCAGATGCAGGGGAGTGACTCCTTCACTTCAAAGGAGATTACTTTGGGTGTCCCTGACTCCCACAGGTCTGTTGAAGATCCTGGAATAAGCACAGATGACGAAGAAGACTTGCAGAACAGTGAGATCTGGATAAGCAGGAGTCTTTCTTGATGCAGTCTCTGTTTCGGGCTAAGTCCAAGTGTCCAGCCAGTCGAAGAGTGGCGTGGATTCAGGCTGGAGTTTTGTCCCATGATGAATCTGAGAACCCACCCATAGTTAAGCCGTTGCATACCCTAAGTATGGGGTTCGGATGACTCCGAGGTTCCTCCCAGAGGTGGGGCTGGACAGAGGGGAGGATACTCCCATTTCCTTTGTCCAGTTTCGTGCCAGAGTGGGAGTCAAAAGCTCCCTGAACTGGCTCAAACCGGAGTATGCAAGGAGGGCACCAAATGTGCCCTTCAAAGCAATCTGGTGGCACTGGCAAAGTACCACCAACCCAATGCATTTAAGTCCTGTCTGGGAGGTCGTCACACCTCCCTGTGACAGGAAACCTATTGCTCTACCTTCCCCTGCTTGAGCTCAGCAGCAGGAGGACAGAATCGTGTCTGTGGTTGGCAGCACCACTAGCTTGCTAGGAGACCCTGAAACGCTGCTCCGGAATTACTGGGGGCTTTCCGTAGGAGCTCCCATTGCATAGAATCATACCTCCAACACCGGTAATGGTGTTGGGATATGATTGCAACATGTCTGATACCAGATTCGGCACACCCACTATATAGTTACCCATCACGTTTTGACGGATGGCCACTATATGTATCATACTGGCTCATCACGCGTATAAAGCCTGGAGACTCGACTCCGGGGTTTGTAGAGGTGTCCTGCTCATGCAGTGACACCCTCACACTTATAACTCCGGACCCTGCCATCAGAATTGAAAGACCTGCCTTAGGGGTGACTTATAGGTTTTAAGTGTAATGACCCCAGATATAAGGACACTTTTGTATCTGTCGTAAGTGGTGCTAGCACCAGTTTACACAGTCTGTAATGGCAGGCCTGTAGTCACAGTTTGAGTGGTCTCTCATGTGATGTGATGTGTGATGTATGTTAGATGTTATCTTCATTTATAGAGTGCATGGCTGCCCCAGCAACAGGGCGTCCCAGGGCTAGCGGACAAGTGACCAGAAGAAATTAGGCTAGATGGAGGAGAAAAGCCAAGTTTTACTCAGTTTCCTGAATGCCCAATGAACGTGGGTGCTGCGGGCAGCCAGTGGGCTAGAACTCCATAACGCAGGGGCCTGAGCTTTGAAAGAGCGAACCCCAGCACTACACCGGCGGACCCGTGGGACACACAGCAGAAGGTGGTCAGCGGAGCGCAATGCTCGGGATGGAACATATGGGGTGAATAGTCCCTGCAGGAATTGGGGGCCCTGGCCATGTGCAATCTTATGTGTGGTGCAGAGGGTTTTAAACTGGACTCTGTTTAATTGGCAGCCAACGGAGACGGTGAAGGAGATTGAAGGTGTGGCACTGCCTTGGTAGGGCAAACAAAGTACGTACTGCTGCATTCTGTACCCGTTGGAGTCTTGCAGTAACTGTTTTATTTACGCCAAGCAGAAAACCATTGCAGTGATCTAGGCACGTTTGAACAATTGATTGAACTATTAGTTGGCGGGTAGCAGCATCAAAGGACCCCAGAATGGGTTTCAGGCCGCGCAGGAGTCCAAAACAAGTACCGGACACTTTTGTTGCATGAGACTCAAAAGTGAGGGCGGTATCAATCAAGACCCCTAAATCTTTGACTGCATTTTTCGGTTGGGGAGGATTGCCCAAGGTTGCGGGCCACCATTGGAAGTCCCATTTGTGGGTATCACGGCCAACCAAGAGCACCTCCGTCTTGGCAGAATTAAGCTGTAAATAATTGCTTGCCATCCAATCTGAAATGGCCAGAACATCCGCACAAAATTTCAGTTGGTCCTGAGCAGGATTGTTGGAAAAGGTGAATACCAACTGGGTATCGTCCGCGTAAGATACCATTTTGATGTTACGTTCTTTGGCCAAGAGGACCAAAGGGCGGACATGCACGTTGAACAACGTGGGGCTCAAGGCAGAGCCCTGAGGAACACCACAGCTAAGAGGGTAGTTACTAGACTGATAGGGGGGGCATGTACCTGAATAGAGCGCTCTGATAAAAATTAGGCAAACCAGGCCAGTGCCCTACCTTAGACCTCCATTTCCTCAAGCCGTTGGAGAAGAATCTTATGGGAGACCGTGTCAACGCCGCACGAAGATCGAGTAAAAATAGTGCTGAAGTATTACCCATATCTAGCGTGGCCCACAGCTGCTCAGTGATCGCCGAAAGGGCTGATTCCTTGCTGTGTCTGGATCGGAACCCCATTATCTGTCTAGAATCTGGTTGGCCTCCAGATATTTGGTCAGAGTGATAGTGACATGGGACTCCATAATTTTGGCCAGGTAAGGAAGCAGAGGGATTAGTCAAAAATTCTCCGGCAAAGATGTGTCTAGTGTGGGCTTTTTCAGCAATGGGGCAACCTTGGCATGCTTCCACGACTTAGGAATTACTGCCGACAGAAGCGAACTATTGATTAATTCACGGCCCTGATATCATAAGGCAGTTATAAAATTTCATGAAGATGTCCGGTTTTATAGGATCATCAGGGGAGCCTGATTGACTTTAGCCGCCAGGGCAGCTAAGTCTTCAGGAGACATGGGTAGTAGCGTTTGTAGGGAGTAAGGGGGCGCTCTAGAGGTAGGGGTCACCATGGATTCAGAGGTACTCCGCCTCATATCTAGTGTGTTGTAAATACATTCTACCTTATTAATGAAGTAACTTGCCAGTGAATCACATTGAGTGTTGGAAGATATGGTGTCATTGGTTCCTGTCGGAGATTTTAACATAGCTTTCATAAGAGAAAAGATAGTTTTGGAGGGGTTGTAGCTCGATGAGATCGAATTGGCATAGAACGAGGCTTTGGTCTTCTGAACTAATTTGTGGTAGGTTTTTATAGCCTTCCTATTGGAATTTTTAGCAATAGCGTCATAAGTATGCCTCCAAGCCCGTTCCAAAATTTAAATTTTTTCTTTTCCTCGCGTATGGGCAGCATAATACATGCAGCAGCCCTTGGGAGACCCCTGGTGCACCTATGCCCAGCGTACCTCAGCAGGACTTATGGGGTACACCACTAGCCAATTGTGGAGGTACATAAATACTTACCATAGTCAAATCTAGGGAGAAAGCAAAGTGACTAGGGTCCTGATTAGCAGGATCCCAGTCAGACTAGTCAAAAACCACACACTAGGCAAAAAGTGGGGGTTACCAGGCTAGAAGGATCCTACCTTCATACACCATGCAACTGCTAATCGAACTTTAAGTATTTTGGCCCTAACTTTAAAGATACCTGTTAGCATATTGAACCAGAGCTTGCATTGCAGGAGCTGGTGGAGCTTCATGCTTTAACCACAGGACATCTCTAATCAAATTCAGCCTATAGTTTGAAAAATGTCAATGAGTGAAATATGTAATGTAATCTAAAGGTACATGCCCAATACATTTCCTTCTAATAGATCTTTCAATTTTGAGTTAATGGCCAGAAAAGCCAGAAAAGAAAACTGACATAGAGGTAAGATTAATACTGGAATCACATAAGGGATTCATCTCAGGTTCGACTTAGGACTTTGACCTTCTGTGCGTTAGCTAAGGAATCTTAGTGCTATTTTTAGATTGCTTACTCAATGATTTTAGTTGAATCAGAGTCAATTGTCAATGTTTGTGCCCCTTTTACATGATGGATAGATTTTACTACTGTTCATTCATATACAGTGGCCTGTGTTGTTGCTTTTCGAAATGTTCAACAATTGCAGCATCTTCAACACTGCATCGCATTCTTCATTGCTGTTGCAGAATCCTATGGCAAACCTCATTTTTGGTGTTAGCCACATACATAATGTCACTAGAGCACTGTAGACTGAAGGCCAAATTTTTTGAGCCACAGTTTATATTTATCTGCAATTCCCTTTTTAGATCCTTGTGTGTAAAGGTTTTCACTTTTTAATGACTTGTCTGAGTTAAGACCCCGGCTTTGGGCAAGAGTCACTGTTTGTGGCCTCTACTCATTTATGAATGAACAAAATGACTACTCAGATTGTGAAATTATGAAGTTGTCCAGTTGGAATTTACCATACTCTAGTATTTTACAGTTCTTGAGCAGTCACACAAATAAATCTAGGATAATTATTCTCACCACATGAGAGTAGAGATTCCTGATGACTGTCCTGGTTCGTTTGATATCCTTCTTAACACAAATTGTTGTGTGAGTAAATTGCGTTTAAAAGCTTATGATGGCAATCATCATCCTCAGTGAAGTAATCACCCATTTGAAAAAGCAACAACTATTAGAAGGAATTGGCCTTAAGGTGAATAGTCTTTTAAACTTGATGGAAAATTATTATATTAACATGCAATTTTGATTTGAATCTTGAAATCAATACATGTAATTGTTTGGTCTTTATTAACTGTAGTGAGCTTCAGGCCTTTACTAACCTAGTTCAACCAGTCGTACAATTGTAGCATTGGGTTCATAGACTTTGGAAGACCCTGTCCATGCTACTAAAACTCATCAGCAAATTGTTTCTCAAGCAGTATGTGCTTGTTAAAAGGATTAGTTCTAAAGATCCATTTATCCTGAAATTAAGTAAGAAAGAATGAAAAATTTCCTAGCTATCGTAACAAAGTTTCAATTCTACTAAGGACTCGGAGGCGATGATTATGCCTTCACTTCGCTTTTATTCAATAGCAGCCATCATTTAAAACACAATATAAATTGTTTCCCATGAACACTTGTGAAAAATGTTGAAGCAAAACAACATCCAATAGGAAACAGTCCCATAGCATCTAATCGGGAGGCCCATCAGCCCCAACATAGTCCTTCTTCACTGGCCCTTCACCCTCTTTCGTCGCGCGAAGTCAGCCGATGGATCACTATCATGAATCCTGTTTATTAGCATCAGATTCTACAAAGACAAGAGAACGATATCACTATAAGAACACGTAACCACTAAAACCTGCAGAACAAATTTGCAGTGAAAGCAGTTATTGTATCAAACCAAGTGCGTCAAACAAGACCATTTCATAATTATTATTATTTTTTTTTTTAACTCAAGCAGTATTACTTACTTTTAAACGGGGAGGGCGATCTTCTTCTGGAAACCCTAGGGTGGCCTACTCCTCGCTTCCGAGTCCTTAATAGAATTGAAACTTTAAGTTACGATAGCTAGGAATTTTTTTATTCTATGTCCGGTCTGGAGGCGAGGATTATGCTAGTTCAAAGCTTGCTCACCACAAGGTGAGCTATATCCAGCACCAGTTTGAAGTAAAACCTCTTAAAGGTAGATCCCGAAGACCAATCGGCCGCGTTGAGGATATCCTCCAAACGGGCACCCATGCCAAATGCTTTACAGGCCATCGCACCTCGTGTCGAGTGGGCCCCAAAAATCGGAAGGTTAATACCTGCTTCCTGCATTACCCATCTGACCCACCTAGCAACGGTGGGCAAGGAAACCGCCTTAAAAGGCTTACGCCGTGTGATGAGGAGTTGTCGCTCCCCTGGAAGGCAAAAGTCTTTCCTCATAAGCTTTCAGACATTGAATAACGCACAACTTTGGAGAGTCAGGAAACTCTGGGTAAGTTATGGTTCTTGTGTGGAATTTCCTTCTTCTGTGGAGAGTGAACGTTACTCCATTAGGCGAGAATATTTTGCTTGTGACATCTAATGCTCTCACGTCCGAGACACGGCGGCAAGAAATGAGGCAGAGCAGCATAGCCAGCTTGGCAGACAATTCCTTCCTGAACAGGAAATGGTTCGACTGCCAGGAGAGGAACAAGTTGAGAACTTGGTTCACATCCCAAAGGGCAGAGTAGTGGGGCTCCAGAGGTATGGAGAGCCTGATACCTCGTAACAATCTGCATACAAGGGGGTGTTTCCCCACCGCTGCACCATTGATCGGTACATGGCCGGCTGAAATGGCTGACCCAAAGGTGTTTATTGAATGGTAAGCCAGACCGCTTGAAGTTAACTGTGCTACAATTCTTAGAATTTGGACTACATCTGCGTCCAGACTCCGTTGCATACACCAACGGGACCATCTGCCCCATGCGGATCTGTATCTTTTAACAGTACTATCCGCCCAGGCCTTAGGCATAAAGGTTTCAGCCTCTTCCGAAAGGACAAGGACCTCACATCGTCCCCTGTAATCCGCCACACCATGAGCCACAAGAAGTTCTCTTGAATCAGCAGATGGGGAACTTTGTCGGGATGCAAAAGGGTCGGAAACTGGGAAGTAGGATTGGAGAATCCAAGGAAAGTTCCAGTAGAACTGGAAACCAAACTTGCGACCTCCAAAGGGGAGTGATCAGAACCATTTCCGCCCTTTGCCTGCAGACCTGCTCTGTCGTCCTTGTAATCATTGCGAAGGGGGGGAAAAGCATACCCCTTCTCCCTGCTCCAATCCTGGAGGAAGGCATCTGTGGCCACTGCCAGTGGGTCTGGCCTCCAGCTGAAGAAGCGGGCAGCTGGTGGTCCAGTCTTGAGGCAAACAGGTCCACAAAAAGGACCCCAACGGTCATTCAATATTGCAAAAATCTCTGGGTCGAGCTTCCACAGACTGAAATCCCTGAAGTTGCGGGACTGAAAGTGCACCTCCTGGTTCTCCTGGCTGGGCAAGTACTCCACTGCCAAAGTATTGCCAAAACCCGGCAGCGAGATCCGAGAGGGCTTTGGACTGCGTGCCCCCTAAGTAGTTTATGTAGCGGACTGCCGAGATGTTGTCCATCTTAAGAAGGACACACAATAGGATCGAATCTCTCATCCAACAGCGAACTGCAAAAGAACCTGCTAAAAGTTCTTAGCACTTGATGTGTAGCTTTTGTTCTTCTGGAGACCACAAACCTCCCGTGACAAATGCGCCGCATTTGGCTCCCCAGCCTACCCTGCTGACCTCTGATTCGATGACCAAGTCTGGGGACGACCCGAAGATCGCTTGGCCAGTCCAGGCCTCCATGTGGTCTAACCACCACTGAAGATCTTCTCGTGCCTCTTCTGGAGGAAACACCTTGTGAGAGTAGGGACATCCTCTTTGGAGGTGGGCAGCCTTCAGGCGTTGCAGGGCCCGATAGTAGAGAGGTCCTGGGAAGATGGCCTGGATCGACGCTGAAAGGATGCCTGCCACTCGAGCCAGCTGTCTGAGAGAAACTTGATGTTTGGTGAGCGTACGTCTTAGTTTGTGCCGAATCTTCGACACCTTCCTGGAGGGAAGACTCAGAGTAGATGAGGTGGAGTCTATTACGAAACCTAGAAAGGGCAAGCGCTGAGAAGGTGTCAGAAGTGACTTCTTATCGTTGTCAGAAGTGACTTCTTATCGTTGATCACAAAGACTAAGCTCTGAAGTAGATCCACCGCCATCCGGAGGTGGGACAACAACTGGCGTGGGCATGGACCCATTAAAAGCAGATCGTCCAAGTACACGATCCCCCATATACCCCGAGCCCTCGGGTATTCCACCACCGGTTTGAGAACCTTAGTGAAGCGCAATGGGGCTGAGGATAGGCCGAAGCGAAGAGTAGAAAACTTGTACGACTGTTGCCGCCAAGAGAACTGGAGGAACCGGCGATGAGGCGGGAAAATTGGGATGACCAGGTAGGCGTCTTTGAGGTCCAGCCGAATCATCCAATCCAAAGGCCAAAGAAAATCCATGAGGAGGTGGATGCCCTCCATTTTGAAATGGCGGTAAATCAACTACTCGTTGAACTCGCTAAGGTTTATCACAGGTCTTTGGTCCCCATAGTTTTTTTCAACCAGAGAGATATTGCTAATGAACCCCCGGGGATGAGGAGAAGAAAGGGAAATAGCGCCCTTGGAGAGGAGGGAAGCGACCACCTGGTCGACCAGGACGGCCTCTCGCTGTGAGAACTGGATGGGACTGGGTCTTGCCCGCTGGTATCCTTGAACCGTCTGAAGGACCCATGCGTCTCTTGTGATGGAAATCCAGGTCTGGAAAAAATTCGCCAGTCACCCCCGACCTTTAAGCAGGAAGAAGGGAGAACACTCCACTGTATCCTCTGCCTTCGCCACGCCGGCCTCTCATGGGGTAGAAATTCCCAAGTCGTGATTGGTCCTGGTACTGGTTTCTGGAGCCTTGCCCTTTTGCAGGGTACTGGTTGGACGGGCGGCCGGTAGAGCGGCCCCTACCTCGACAGGCCCCGCGGAAGACACGAGGGAACACTTTCCTGATAGATGTCTGGGCCTTGTCAAGGGAGGTAAAGGTATTTACGAATTTTACTAACTTCTTGACAAAAGGCTCACCAAAGAGCCCACCCTGCAAAATGGTCCCTGCCTCTGAATCTGTGAGGCATCCTAGCTTGGGGTCCACCTTAATAAGAAACGAGCGGCGATGCTCTGTGGGCAGGGCGCAATTTGCATTGCCCAGAAAAATAATGGCTCTTTTAGCCCACCCCGAAAGAGTCTCCGGGGAAATCAGGGAGCCAGATGACTTTGCCTTCTCTGCCATGTCCAGGATTTTAGTGAGGGGACCGAGAGTATCTAGGAGCTTGTCCTGGCATGCCCGCCAGGACCGATCCATTCCCTTCTTGGGGTCCTTAATGAATTTCTGTAGGAATGTGGCCATACGTGTGTCTATTTCTGGGGTGCGCGCCACTGTCCCCTCCAGAGAGGGGCGAGGGCATTCACCTCTGAGACAATTGCGGGTCTGTTTCTCCAGCGGTCGGCAAATGCACCCCGCAACTTGCGACCTTGTCTGCCGGGGCCCATTTCGAAGATCAAGGTTGAATGATGTCATCAGGGTCGAGCATGCCCGAAATACTTTGGGAAGTCTGAGAGGGGCGGGAGGGGAGCCACGGCCTGGACAGCCCAGGTTCATTAGCTGTATCCCCAGTGTCGCTGGCAGGGGCAGGATTAACAAGGCCCTGTAGACCCTAGTCTCCCGCTGGTAAGGGAGGGTGAGTAGCAAGAAAAGCTTGATTAAGCCTATCAAAGGCGTCGAAGTCTACCCCCACGTCACTGGCGCGTTTACCTGGGAGTGGTGCTGCATCCACCAACAGGTGGGCCCCTGAGACCTCAGGGTTGGGGGGGGGGGCTGTGGGAGGTGGAGATAGCTTTGCGAATGCCTGGGCAATCTGGTGAGAAAGCCTCTCCTCCAAAGGAGTCATGGCTTCCACCGCTGCCCGGTGAATAGAGCCGTCTATGGCGTCGTAAAAATCATGGTCCCAAAGGAGATCTACCAGAGGGTCTTCCACCCCTTGGGAGTCTTCTTCATAGTCCATAATGTATTACCCAAGAACTAGAGAGGTACAAGCTGAATAAAGGAGTAGTCTGGGGGACAGGCGATAATTGACTATTGTTTTTGAGGGCTAGATGTCAGCCTGAAAATCTGTATTGCAAGGGTTTCACTACTTTTAATGGGGTCACAGTCCTGGAACAACTTCTGCTGGTGCACCAAATTGCCTAGATAGAGCTGGCCTGGGTAGTTGTCCCACAGGCCACTTGGGCCTAAAGTACAGACCCAAACAGGCGTAAACAGGAAAATACAGACTCTGCAGCCTTCCATACAGTGGGGCTCTCACAGACTGCAGAGTGTCAAATATAATCTGGCTTGATCCGCCTTAATTGCCCTGTCAGCACTGACAAAGGCCAGATTGGCCTACAGCCCCTACCGGGCATCTCCCTCAGGCCAGCAGCTCACGGACTCCCGGCACGGAGTGAATTCCTCTGAAGAAATTCAAACGGGCGTGCTGTGGTCCTGTGCCGCTTCCAGCGCCCTCTAACGGCGGGAGGACCATGACGGGGGCCGCATAGAAGCAGGAAACGCTCCTGCAGCCCTGAGCTGCTGATAAAAGGTATACGAGGCAGCAATTAAACACGGCAGTGCCGCATAACACAAACCTGCAAAAGAAAGTTAACAAAGAGTACATAAGAGACTACGCAGTGCAGCGCTACAACAAAGGCATAATTTCAACCTGCAAAAGAAAACTAAACAAAGGGCACATAAGAGACGCGGCAGTGCCGCGCTACAATACAAGCATAATTTCCAGCGATTAATCCAGGAAAACCAAAATAACGGTAAATCATACAGAATGCGAAAACCCAGCGCACCATGCAAGACAGTATGAGGTACTTATATCGGCTGAGCAGCAGCGAAGAAAGAGGGTGAAGGGCCAGCAGTATTGCCAGATTTTTAGACCCGTCACAAGCCCAATGCAGCTCAAATACAAGCCCAAAATAAGCCCAATCAGACCAGTTCCAGACCAAAAACCAGCCCAAATTAGCAAGTGTCCAATTAAGCGCAAATCGACAGAACCAATTTTAACGACAAATATACATTCTGTTCAATATACAGATGGTGGGAGGGTGTTAACTGGGCACCTGCCTTAATGCTACTTATTTTTAAGACCAGTTCTCCCTGTGACTTTGTCATGTGCAACATCCACTGCTCAGAATACAATAGTTGAAAACAAAGGCAACAATAAAAAATGTCCAGCGAACAGGTGATTAATGATCCTGCTGGAGAGCTGCCCTTTGCCCGTTTGTAGTTTTGAAATGCAGATAGGGTGTATTTTATTTGGATAGCTCAGTGGGTTACTGCCTTTATCACAGAGATTCTTGTGTTACTTGCAGTTCAGAAATTACAATCCTAACATAGGACAGTGACTTATGAACTGTCATCAAAGAGCTGCATACAAACATGGATGGTATAGTTAGAACTTTTTTTTGTGTTACTATATAGTTAGAAATTCCCCAGTGCTTCATTATTTTAATGTTGCTCAAATGAGTTTGGGCCAATATACATTTTTATTAGTAAAGCCAACCCCCAACCAGTGCTTTAAATCCCGAGTTTGTGCTTTCCCAGCCCAAACCCTCTTAAAATATACTGCCCAACAGTATGGATGACATTTAATTCCTACACCTTGTAATCCTCATTGACTTGTGTGACATTCCCTATAGACTGAATGACATACTTGTATGATTCATTGTCTCTTTATATTGTGTGTGTGATGTAAAGTACTGTGAGTGACACCCTACACTGATATGAATAGCGCTATACAACAAATGAAATGCATATGATAGGGGGCTACAGAGACATGAAGGCACTGTTGGAGGTTGGTAGCAATGGTATCTGCTGAAAAAGAGGTCATTGATGAGGCGCCAAAAAAGACTTTCGCACTAGCGCTAAACATGATTGTGTCATGATGTCTCACTGTCACTTACCTGGTCGCTGGTGAGTCACGTGGTCATCGGTGGTGGGTGGCTGGCAGACTGGACTGGAAACTAACGCTGCCTGGCAGGCTGGCAGCAGGCACGGTGGCAGTGGCTGGGCCTGGGCCCGTAGCTGGGCCTGGGCCCGTGGCTGGGTCTGGGCCAGTGGCTGGGCCTGCTGGGGCTGGAGTGACTGGGGCTGGAGTGACTGGGGCTGGAGCTGGAGCGAGGTGGGCCTGGGCCTGGGCCCGGGCGGCTGGGCCTGGGCCTGGGCGGCTGGGCCTGGGCCTGCTGATGAGTGCACTAGTCGGAGCCGGAGGAGTCTCGGTCTCTCGGACCGGTCGTTTTCTCTCCAGTCCTACTCCTCCTCAGTCACACACAGTAGACGTGACGTCACGTCTTCACTGCCTGCGCGCTGCGCTGTGTGACTGCTGCACGCTGCACTCCGCACTCGTCGTCGTCGTCGTCATCAGCAGCATCAGCAAGTATGAAGCAAGCAGACACTGTCACTCTCATAGTTCGCCGCCGCCCCGCCGAAAAGACCGTGCTCCTCCGGTCAGCCCCCGCATTATATGGGAACCGCCGGGGCTGAACTAAAATTAATTCCCAGGGCCGTCCTTGGTAGCGTTTTCGCGCGCTACAACATGACGGCCCTGGAGACCCCCCACATTGGCTAATTATTTGCCACGACCCACGAGGGGTACGGTAAAGTTAGGTGGTGCCTGCAGCCTGCGTGGTCTGGCTGAGGCCAGGGGCTCTTCTCGATGTGACGTCACGTAGTGTGTGTGCACTGTGCTGCTGTGCAGACTTGGCAGGCAGCAGGTGCTGCACCCGGCCACGGCAGGCAGCAAGTGCAACAATGTAACAACTAGTCAAGTCAACTTAGCCAATGGCAATGGCAACTGCAACATTGACCAATGACTTGTTGCGTTGCCGACCGTTGCCTGGCTTGGTTCGTTGTTGCTTGACTTGAGTTGCTACCTGCTGTGGCTGGCTGCTGGCTGGCCTAATGAAGACGTCACGTGCTGCCTCTCTCTGGGTAGGGGGGTGGGTGGTGGGGGGCTGGGCGGCCGCGGGATTCGGGAATGAAGATTTCTAAATGCTAATGCTGACTGTTGCTGGCCTGGGGCTGGGCCGCTGGGCGGGGCCCGGGAGGATTAAACAACTTTGATTGAATTGAATGACCGGCGCCACCGCGCGGCGCGCAGTTTAGGCAGAGGCAGGCGCAGGAGCGATCTCATGCATGTTGTGGCGATAGTGGGCGTGGGCACTAACAAATAGTAAACCTTCCCTCACGACCTCTTTTTTTGAAACAAACAAATTAATTGTACAAGGGAAAAGATCAGGTCTAAAAGCAATGATGCTACACACAAGGAAAGAGTTTTTTTTATAATAATTTTTGTTAATTTTATTTTTTGTTATTTGACTTATTCGATTCGTCATAGATCAACTTAATACATTTTTCATAATCAAATCATATATAATAAACACTGATTAAATTCATTACAGTGAAACTGCATCATATAGATAGCAATCCTAGGGCACATAAACCATAAAGCAAAAATATTATAACATCATACCTTCTCATTCATATCCATACCCACACATTCCACATTCATACATGAAACAAAAGCAACAACAATAGAAACTTTTTTTTGGTTTTCTCATGTACTCGACATTTAAAACATGAAATACATCAATGTCATCTGAAATTGATGAGACAACTGCAAAGGCAGGATCTTAATATCACAAGATCAGTGGTCGACGCGTTTCGATGGCAATGTTGCCACCTTCATCAGGACCAGATGTATATTTCAAAAAACAGAAAAGGCCCCAGGAAGACTTAAATTTCTTTTAAAAGGCTTGCGGAAATACGCTTGACCCGTCTTTTATGGGAAATCCAATCCATCAAGGTTTATTGTGTCTCCAGATGTCCTGATCGGTTTGTCAGAAATATTCCTAATGTTCTCCAAAGGTCACGGTTTGCTAAGTATCGGCCTCGCACAATACCAAGCTAGTGTGCCTGCATTTCCGATTTTAATCGTTATGTAAAAGTTAGATACCCTTATTTATATTGCTTTAGGTGAATTCTGGAGCAGGTCCGTTCACTGGACAATGAGGCAGTATCAGTATGTCAAAGTTGGGTCTTCTCATCTCTTGTCGTCTGCATACACCTTCGAATGACCGACAACCGCAAACCGGCAGCACCAGTGGGCCCCAGGCCAGTATTTCCCGCACAACTACATAAATCCAGCCCAAACAGTAGCCCCCCGCCAGGCATGGGTTTTTCCCGCACAACTGGGGAAAAAGTCGCCCAATTGTGCAGGAAATAGCCCAATCTGGCAACCTTGAGGGCCAGTGAAGAAGAACCATTTTGGGGCTGATGGGCCTCCTGATTGGATAGTATGGAACTGTTTCCTATTGGATGTTGTTTTGCTACTACATTTTTCCCCAGTGTTCATGCAAAACGTAGTTCATATTGGGTTTTAATGATGGCTGCTATTGAATAAAAGTGAAGAGAGAAGGCATAATCCTCGCCTCCAGTCCTGACATCGAATTAGCCAAATTCATGGTGAAAGAAACACCCATTGAGGTTACTTTGATTTAGAATAAAAACTGTTTTAATCGAGGAATTTAATGCATTCAATAATTGCGTTGGGACACAGATGTTTTGGTATTTATTCCAGAACAACTACAGTAATATTTAATGCCTTCTCTTTCTGTATGTTTGTGTATAGTGACTCATGATGTAGACTTACTGACAGTTAAGTAGAACCGTAGAAAAACCTTTCAGTTTGTTTAATCCTAGATTTACTGCCTAGAGGTTGTTTTTGCACCTAATGCAGGTGTTTCAAGGACCCTCGCCTGCTTTCGGCTTTGAGGCATCCGGATGTTTTCTCTATGCTTTTGTGTACATCGGGGTTAGTGTGGGTCACCAGTACTTTGGGAACCGCGCAGTCACATAGGGCATGAGGTGTTAATGTGTAACTGACTTTTTAAAACTCCTCATTCATTTTATACTAAATGACTCCTCTTCCTGGTTCTGTGGAATTGAGGAATATACATTTCTAGTGAGGTCTACAAAGTCGCCCTGTAGCGCCAAATGAGCCAGGCATCAGGCTCTGCTGAGGTTCACCCCTCAGGATTAGATGAACGTCATTGCTTTAATAATGTTATTGGCTTCCTAACTCCTCTTTGGCGACGCTTATGGAACTGCTTAACCCTGAATGTAAACCTTTTTTGTATTTAATTATTTGGAACCTGCTGTGGGTGTGACAAGGGAAACATTTTTAACATTTGATGGCTAGTCTGTATATCCTTCAAGGACAAAGCAAATTAAATAATCAAATATTTGCTGGCAAACTATTTCCAGTCCGTATTGTTGCTGTCTGAGTCGTTCTACGTGGGTGAGTTTGAATTTCTGAACTGGATACAAATAAGCTTATTTGAGTGAATAACCTTTTATAACATCGAATCAGCTGAACAATTGCCTTTTTCTCTATGCCATAAAAATAAGTTGCCACTCAATTGACAGTGCTGCTGCTCAAATCGCAGATCATCTTTGGAGTTTCCTTCGAGACCTCTAAATTGACTGCAAAAGGGGAATTTAATGACCTTTGATTAAGAAAGAGCCGCGGGGCTAAAAAACACAAAGCTAATTGGAATTCATATTATGGAATAATGTAACCTACAATAGTAAACACACTAATGTTTGATGGATTTTATTCTGAACGTTCTTTTTCAAACTGAAAATGAAATTCTATATGCAAATCAAAATATATATATATTTTTTTGTATTGCCTTTTTCAAATCAAGTTACAAGCATAGTATCATAGGCGCAATGTCAGCATCTCTTATAGCACATGGAGAATACATTACATATCACAATCATATATAACATTTACACCTACCAGTACCATAGGTCGTTGGACAGAAAAGAAACAAGCATTTGCAATGCAATAGGTCTCGCTTTATTAAAGTTTGATCTAGTGGCATTAATAAATAATGCAACACCAATAGCTGAAACTTTAATAATGCGAGACCTATTGCATTGCCAATGCTTGATTTTCTTTTTTTTTCTGGCAACTACCTCTATTTAACTTTCTTGATAGAAAACGACCAGCAGAGGTCAGTAAAATACCAGAATCACATTAGCATTCTCTAGATTCCAGTCCATAGAAATTGTCTTCCACAAGCACCCATAGACAATAATATTTTTTTCGAAGATGTATTTTCAGTGATATGACCACGGAAGGCCCTGCTTTTATATTAAAAACAGACCTTTGGACTATACCATTTTCTGCTGAAAGGCAATATTTCTCTCCATGTGTTTCCATACCTGGCGTGTCACGCAGCTTGGTGCTTACTTTCCCTCCATGTTAAAGAACAGTAGATGTTTTAGCACCCATGCTAATTTGCTGCATAGCTAAATACATATAAGGTCCCAAAGGCGAGACAGATTTTATTGCAAGTGCTTGTTTTTTTTTATATGCAACATCTTTTTTTTTTTTTATTGCCATGCTCAATGAATGTTCATGACCTGCACTATCTCACCCTTTCCTTGTAGGCTAGATCACCATAAACCGCTTTGTCATGGTACGACTTTTTGGTTCTGAGGTGCAGTGGAACCTGAAGAGTTCAATTGGTAGTCAGAGACATTGTTCACCAGCAAGTTCCTTTTTCGTGATAACCAATTCAACCCTTGAACTAACTACTTAAGTAAAAAAGTCTAATTTCATACTTGTGTGCCAGCACAAACACATTTAACACATAAGCAGTAGTTCACATCTTGAGACTGGGGTTTTAAATGCTATATCTGAGTCTTTACAGAAACCATGTGCCTGAATAAGAGGTTGTGTAAATATAACCATTTAGACAATCTGTTGAATCCCTTGCTGTGTATCTGTTGCATTTAAGCAGCAAGTCATTACCCTATAATCCACTGGTCTAGTTTTGCAGTTTCTAACTTTATCCGATGCCAGCCTTCATGTGCTACAAACAAAATACTTAAGTTCTGCACTGCAAGTTCTGATATCTATATTTTAAAGAACCTTTGCACCGCTCTTTTAAACCCAGTAAGCTGAAAAGCTTTTGAATGCTTTACCTGTGTCGACTTTGTACCTCTGAAATCATCGGAATCTTCCCTGAGGGTTGCTGCTTGGAAGTATTATTTTGGACATCACACAGATGTCTGATAGCACTGTTTATTTCAATGAGGTTTACACCTGTCTGCTGCTCTTTAGTCTTCCTCCTAAGGTCATCGCCTCTGATTTTTTATATTACAATATAAGTTTGTATTTAATGAAAATTCGATTTAGTGATACATTTAGGAAAGGCGGCTGGCCACGTCTCCCGCAGGGTGACAATAGAGGGGACAGCCTCTTGGCTTTTTCCATCAGCCAGTGAAAGCAAGGTTTGTCTTCTGCGGCCACCACAGAGAAATCCCGGCCAAGTGCAGAAAATGCTGCCCCTCGGAAGCGACACAAGTCACACCTGGGTGCTTCCACTGGATTTGTAATGGGGCCATTTGAAAGGGCTCATAGCTGCTGCACACCCTCTTTCCTCCCGCTTGGCCACCCACATACCTTCCCAACTTTGAGAGCAGGAAGTTATTACTTAATAATTCAGTTTTTCAGTGTCCCAAGCAGAGTTGCAGGGTGATCCTAACTTAAGCACAATATGCTCCAAAAAATGGAGCAGAGGGCCACAAGGGAAGGGAAGGCAACCCATTTATCCGGCTTTTAATCTCCTTGTCTCACGGGCGCAACAAAAGAAGATTTACAAGGGGGCTGCAGTCTCTCGTGACAACAACGAGCACCGGATGTCGGTGTCCTACGGAAAGTATTGCATTCCCGGCTGCTCTGGCGTGCTATTCGATGCAGTGTCAGCGATTAGATTTTCACACAGCGCTGAATACTTAGAAGGCGGGTTAACAAATCCTACCTGAGGTGCCAGTAAGTTTAATAACCGTGCAACGCTTTCGCTCAACCAAAAACAATGTGATTTACTTTAATGTTGGATGTAGAATCATCAATGATTGGGTTGCAATACCGAGGCTTGGTGTAGAAATGCAAGGAGTTGACAGCAGAATTTGCAGGATGACTTTTTTTTTTTTTTTGAACGTTGTAGCATTCAAAGACTAGGCCATGTTTACTCGTTGGTGAGCGCTTCATGCTGTCGTTTGCGCTGTTATGTCTGGATTTGTGACCCTGCCTCGCTGCTCCCCAGGCTTTATTTACCCATGTCCTGGCATCATGCGATCGCTCCGGGGGATTATTCAGACACCAGTACCCGCTGCCGCCTCATTGGTTTCTTTTCAGTGTATAGGACGGGCAGCAGGGATGATGACATACACAGCCGTAATGCTCGTGCAATAATTTAGTATTCCCACACAGTACTGCATAATTAGAACTAGGTTTGGCGAGCAACTTTTGCGGGCAATGAACGTGGCATGGCGAGCTCCACGTGAACCCCGATCCTGCCCCACATATACCATCTTTTAGTATCGAGGGGGCTGCCCCGGGTGCGAGGTAGCTGCCAGATAGCATTAAAAGCATCAACGATGCAATCTTGTGGTGACGATGCACTGGCTTCACATACTTGCCCACAGCAAACTTTACGATCTGATAGGCCGGCCACTATTTTTTCTCACACCTTTCATCCATCAGTGATAAGGAACCGGCTCGGGTGTCTTGGAAACAAATATCCGAGCTTTTTTAAATTTCCACATGATGTTGCCAGGTACTTACTCTAAAATATCTCTTTCTACCGAGAAGTGGCTCCTCGGAAACGTGCAGCTGTGCGCAGGTCTCATTTTGCACTTCTGAGCCCTGCTGGCAGCACTTCAATGTCAGGTATGCCGTGGCCTCCACACTCCGCCGTTGCCGTGGCCTCCACACACCGCCATTGCCATGGGGCCGCGTGGGCCTGCATATTGGCGGGAGCCCGGCGCCCCCGGCCTGCCCATTGGACGCCTCTGCCAGGGTAAAAATAGAGCGGCAGGGAGGCTGCCTGCCTGCTGCGTGACGAGCCGCCATTCGCGCCTCTCTCTCTCTTCCAGGCTCACAGACCCTGCCTGGCCAGTGCGAGGCCTCCGCTTCTTCGAGACCATGATCACTTTAGATGAGAAACTGAGCCTAGATTGTGGCAAAGGAATCTGGAAAATGTCCAAGATTCTGAAAGGTGGACTCTCGTCTCCGAAACTGTGCACAGCCGTGCAGCATTCACCAGTGCAACAAGTGGTGAGCGCGCTCGCGCCACAGCAAAGCATGTGATTTCTATTAGCACGCCCGTAGCTGGGCACGATAATTGCTCCTCCCACGGCCTATTGGTGACTATTACGCGCTTGGTGCGCATAATAGTCCCCAATAGGTCGTGGGAGGAGCAATGCGCCTGCATGAGGCCAATAGCGTGCAGTCTTTTATTATAAGACGCACGCCTAGGCCAATGGGGTAGCACAAAAGGAAAAGCACACGCACGAGCGTGTGCGACTCCTAGGTCATTGCTGAAAGCCCATTTTTCACCTACTAAATGCCTCGCGCTGTGCGAACAACTGCTACGCAGTGCAACGCTAGGCGCGAGACCTAAAAAAAGTGTGTATTCGAGTTACTCCTTTAGTTGTTATAGTGACCTGAGTGCAGGTGTTTCACTCATGTTGCTGCATTATGTGAGCTCTATATCCTGAATGTGTAGTGAGATTTCAGCCTGGCTCTCAGTAGGATGTAGTTGGACCATGGCAGGGAAAGTTCCTTCATTCCCTCTCTCCCGGTGCGTTTCCTTGTGTATTAATTATGTCAGGGTGTGCAATCTGGTAGGTGCGTAGGGGGTCCCATATGTCTTTTGGCCTAGAGGATATGGGGAGTAGCTCCGCATAAGTCGGTGTTTGTTCTTGCTAAAATAGGTCTTGTAGCCATTCTTTAAATTTTGGTGCCCACCCTCTGCTCCATCTGCACTCCGCGTTTGGCCAACAGCAGCCCCAACGCCACATATCGTCTGTATGCAGGAGGGATCTCTTCTTTGTTTCCTAAGAGCGCACCAATGGGCAATGCTGTCAGTGAGGTCTAGAGTCATCTGTCCCAAAGCCTCAAATATCTGATTCCAGTAATTTTTGATGGGGGTACATTCCCAAGCAACATGCAGGAAGCTTGCCTTCTCCTGCCCACACCGGTCGCAAGTGTCATTGTCCCGCAGCTGAAACCAGCATTTTAACCAGCGTATAGTATAATCTATGAAGGTATTTAAGCTGTATTATGCATAGCCGGCTGTTAGCTGAGACTGAGCCGGGCTGTTGACAGCAATAGACACTTTGCTTATCGCTAAGGTGTGTACCCAGTTCTTCCTCCCAGTGTAGTTGGGATCCCATCTGGTAGCTATGTGTTGCTGTTTGCGTGTTGTGGTAGATGAGGGATAGTACATGTGAAGGGCTAGTGCTCTGTAATAGGCGGTAAAACGGAAGTAGCATAGGCGATTCGTTGGGGAGTTCAGGCATGGCTGCCTTCACACTTTGCATAGTCTGACTTGCATAAAGAGCCCCATTGGTGTGGGGCTGGTGTTCTGGAAAAATTGCTTCTTCGTGCAGAAGACCCCTCGTATATAGAGATCACCCCATTTCGCAATTTTAACCTTGTTAAGTAACTTCCGACATCTTGGTTCCTGGGTCACCTCCAGGTCTATATTTAACCTCTTTGCAATTTTCTGCCATGCTATCACAGTGCAAGCTACTGTAGTAGGGTCAGTATCTCTCTCGGGTGTGCGTTGCTATGAATCCCGACAACGGTGTCGGCTCCATGTAGCATTGCTGTACCACTAGGTGTGGCACGTATGGGGGGGGTGTGAACCAGTATGTTGCAAAGTGTGTCTGCACACTAAGGTAGTACAGTTCGACCTCCGTGTGCTTCGAATCTGCCCTGCGTAGAGGATGGAGTCAATGTCCTCCAATTCAATCTGGGTTGTCGTCGTCCCCCCCCCATCCCCCCCACCCTCCACCCCCCCCTCTCTTTCTGGCAAGCCTTATCATTTGGGATTTCAAGGGTATAAAGAAAGTGTGGCCTGGACTAAAGGGTATGTTAATTAATAAGTAGAGAAGTTTAGGAAGGATAACCATTTTCATCAGGGATATTGTTGTGTTTCCCTTTAAGTAAGTTTGTACTTCTCGTGCCTTTGCGTGAGGAGTGTTTAGTAGGTTGTATACCTCGTGTCTCAGAGCGAGGAATGCTTGCAGTTACTACTCATTGTTTGCATTTGATTATATATTCCATTCTTCAGTCATTTGACCTGGCAACCGGTATTCGGAAATGCTGTGCGCCAGGGAGAAGAACTGAAGGTGGTGTGCTCTGTCGATGTCTTATTTTCCTGGAATAAACCTTTAAAATCCATTTTGGTTCCTGGGGATTATTACACAATAAATTTGGCGACGATTTCTTCAAGACTTCGACATCAAGAACCCACAATTTCTTTTAATAAAAGAGAATTTTTTAATTTTTTATTTCAAGATTTCGACGAAACTTTCAGATTTAAGGATTTATTTCTCCTCATCGATCCTTTGATTTATTGTTCTAATTGCTGGCAACTCGAAGTTCCTACCGAAGAAAGGATTGGTTTTAATACTTTCTTTTTGGGTCGAAGCATTCTTCAAATACCACGCCGTTGGCACGAGCCACCAGCGCGAGTTCTTTTCGAGCATTGGGGCTCAACCACTCACTGTGGATTTTACGGTGCGCTGACACGCATCGTTACGTCTTTTCGTCAGTTTCTCTTTGTGCGTTCGCTCGTCCTCAAACGTCACCTACCAGGGCATTTACGTGACACCATCTTGAATTTTATTCAGGTATTGCAAGATCGTTATTTCTCTTCTCCGGATAACTACCTTCGCCTTGATTATTTTCTACACATCACTACTGCACCACTTCATACCGGTACTGTACTATTCAATCTATTTTACGCAATACTTTTATTTGTATTTTCTCCATTTCATTGTACTAAGGCGATAATTTGATAATACTTAATTATGGCTACACAACAGAGTTTTACTATTCAACCTCCTCAACCCTTCTGGCCAATAGGGGTCGCTCCTAGCATGAAATGGTTGGAATGGAAGGCATATTTTTTAAATTTCATTAAAGCTGTTGAGGAAGACTACAAAATATCAGCAGATAGGAAAAAAAAACTCTTCTTATATTTAATTGGCCCTGGAGGGTTAAAAGCTTATGATCGCATTCAAAAAGGAGTAGTAAGTGGAGACACTAATAAATGTCTCGCAATTTTGAAAGACTTTGACAACCATTTCGCACCTGTATTGGAATAACCACATACACATTTTTTCCTAGGAAGCAAGAACCTAATGAAACTATTGATGATTACGTATCTGCTCTCAGACTTATTGCTGATGACTGCAAACTTGATCATCTACAAGATCAATTCATAAGAGACCAAGTGGTTATGCGCACCAGAGACACATCCATTCAGGATCGTTTATGGATCAATGGCGATGCAGATTTGAAAGATATTTTCGCTCTTGTAAGGAAAGCAGAATTATCCAGTCGCAGCGCAAACGTTCTTAAAACTGATGTTAACGTGGAAGATAAAACTGAGGTTACCGTCAGCCAAATTAAAGATAAATCTACTGACAAGAACAGAGTTTACTTCTAAGACATTGAAATATGATTCTTTCAAAAAGAATGAAAATCTAAGTGTTCTCGCTATAACAGTAGTTCACATTTAGCTTCCAGCAAATCTTGCCCTGCTTTAAAGCAAAGATGCTCAAATTGTAAAATTATTGGCCATTTCGCTAAAGTTCGTCACAGGACAAAGTATGGGAAAGTGAAATGTGTTGATGATGATATAACAAGTTCTGATGATGAGGAACGATTAGTTAAAAAACTGTCTTCTCATATAGTCACAGATACTGAGAATCCTGGTAGCTGTGATTATAAGTTCAGAGAATTATGGTTGCTTAACATTATTGATAAGAAAGGAGATAACCAAAGGAAACCATTGTGTTTAATAACTTTAGGTGGCGTGAATGTTCAAGTTCTGTGGATTCTGGATCCCCTTACACCATAGTTAATGAAGTTTGAGTAAGTACATTTGTGACTAAGTTAGGGCACAAGTTACTTCCATCTAACATTCATCCCGAAGCTTTTTCAGGGGAGAAAATGGATATGGTTGATTACCGCTCTCTTTCATTTTGATTCAAAGGGAGAGAATCGTATGGTAGGCTATATGTCTCAAAAAAAGGCCCTTCAGTACTCGGCTGGAAAGATCGGGGAAATCTTGGAATAATACTTAATCCTAATAGTGATGACCCTGTCATGTTACTGGATGACAATACAGAATTGTGCAAGGATATCTTGAATTTGTTTCCAAAAGTATTCAGTAAGGAAATTGGCAGGATTCATGATTTTAAACATCTGATAGTCTTGAAACCTGATGCATGTCCTAAAGTTCACAAGGTTAGACATATACCTATTTTATTGAGAAAGGAAGTTGAACTAGAACTTGAAAAATAGGTTAAAGCTGACATAAATGAACCTATTGAATCCTCACAATGGATTCCTCCAATTGTTGTCGCACGACGCAGTAATGGGAAGTTGAGGCTTTGTATTGACTTGAGGCCTTTAAACAACAATATTGTCGTAGATAAGTTTCCTCTTTCTAAAATCTCAGAAATGCTCAGTTTAATTAAAGATGCTAATTGGTTCTCTACAATAGACTTATCTGCGGCTTAACATCAAATTCCCCCCACTAATGCCTGTAAACATTTAACTGCCTTCATAACTCCTTCAGGGTGTTTTCAATATAAACGGTTACCCTTTGGCCTTGCCTCTGCTGCGGATATTTTCCAAAGATTGATGCATCAACTTTTTAACAAGTATGATAATGTACAGTGTTTCCAAGATGACGTTTTAGTTTTTGGAAAAGACAGACAAGAACATGATTGTATGCTTAAGAAAGTTTTTGATGTTCTAGAACAAAAATGTTTAACTATTGAACACACAAAATGTAAATTTGCTGTAAAATCTATAACGTATTTAGGACATGTGATCAGTGGAGAAGGAGTTTCTACAAAACCTGCTTTTGTTGATTCTGTGTTAAATAATCCTCATCCAAAGAATAAGGATGAAGTATGTTCATACATTGGTCTGGTGGAGTTCTACTCCATATTTGTGCATAATTTCTCAAGTAGGATTTTCAATATTCGCCAATTTCTAAAAAAAAAACTAATTTAATTGGACTGTAGAATGTGATAAAGAACTTGAGGACATTAAGAAAGATATTTCTGATGCACCTGCTTTAAGTGCCTTTGACCTCGAACTCAAGAATGTTATCACTATAGATGCAAGAAATAAAGGGTTGGGTGGTGTGCTTTCCCGAACCAATCAGGAAGGAAAGGAATTCATCATTGCATATGCTTCTCGTGCTTTATCACCCACTGAAGAGAAATTTTCAGTGATGGAAAAAGAGACTTTAACCCCTTCCATGCGGCGCGAATTCCGCCGCGGTGCTGACCGTTTCTTGCGCGGGCGGGCTCATGACGGAACGGTTCCGTCATGAGCACAGCTCAACCGACGCTCATGACGGAACCGTTCCGTCATGAGCATGGAAGGGGTTAACTTGTATCTGGGCTCTTGAACATTTCAGAGCTTTTTTTATTGGGTAAGCCATGTATTCTTCTCACAGATCATAAACCATTAGTAAAACCTTTGACCACAGAGGGTTTATTCAGTGCTTCTCCCAGAATTGCTAGGATGTCATTGAGATTGCAAGACTACATCTACAAAATTGTTTATGTCCCTGGTAAGGAGAATGTTTTAGCAGATTTTTTGTCACCTATGCCCCCTAAACTGCTAGACAGTTGAGGCCATGAATGGGAGAATATTCAAGTTGCATTGGTACATGATCAGGGTTTACCTAATATTGACAAAAGTGCATGGATAAAGTCTTATAAAGAAGAAAATTTGTTACAGAAAATGTTTATTTTCATTACTAATGGATGGCCATCTAAAAATAATTTGCCAGAAGAACTTACACTATTATGGGAAGTTCGTGATGAACTCTCTATATCACATGTAAATATCATGAGGGGAGAGAGTCATTCCTCCTTCACAACTTAAAGAAAGTATAATTAAAATGTGTCATGAGGGCCATGGTGGTATTGTAAAAACCAAGCAGAGAATAAAACAATGAGTAATAACAGAAAGCATTCCTCGCTCTGAGATAAGAGGTATACAACCTACTAAACACTCCTCGCGCAAAGGTACGAGGAGTACAAACTTACTTAAAGGGAAACACAACAGATATCCTCCCCGCTAGGGACAGGGGTAAGGCGATCCATCTGGTAATTGACTCCGTTAAATGGTCGAGCCTTCACCCGTAATTAGCCCAGAGTAGTTCAGTTTTATCTCTAGCGATAGTTAATCCGAAGTATTTTACCTCTTCAAGGCACCACACAATGGGATAATCCAGCGTGTAGGGTTGGGCAGTGGCAGTAAGCGGAATTAACTGGGATTTCTCCCAATTGATTTTGACTCCAGATAGTTGACCAAAAGCCATGAATTCCCGTAATATGAGGTTAAGACTAACTTGTGGTTCCCGAACATATAATGTAACGTCCTCTGCATATAGTGATATCAAGACATGTCTAGTAGGGCAGCAAGTGCCCATTCATAATGATGCTGGCAGAATTTGTCCGCAAGCGGCTCAATGGTCAACGCCAATAATTGGGGGAAGCGGGCACTCCTGCCTCGTGCCTCTCTTAATAAGGAAAGGAGCTGAGCTCACCCCATTTACAGAAACTCTAGCTTGCGGTTTTCGGTTTAACAGTTGTATCCAAGACAAAATTCTTGCAGTATTCCCATTCTCTGGAGTATCACAAATGGGTAGTCCCACTCGAACTCCTTGGACGCGTCTAAGAACACTGCGACTGCTGCTAGTTCTGTATCAATATTTTGTATTATCGTAAAGAGGGTTCTGAGGTTATGCGAGTTGGCTCTGCCTGGCATCAATCCAGCTTGATCAGGTAGTACTAGTGTACTCCTGAGTAGGCTTAACCTGTTGGAGGGTATTTTTTCCGACCCAGTTGATCTGGGAGAGTGGCCTATATGATTCCCATTTATTAGCTGCTTTCTCGGATTAAGTATGTTGATGACAGCTTCCCTATAGTAGGGGAGGGTTCCTGATTCCTTGGCCTCTTCATACACTTTTTTTAGAATGGGAACTAAATGCCTCACATATGTCTTATAAAAGTCAGCCAGTAGATCATTCGGCCCGAGCGAAGTTGCATGATCGCTGTCTGAATCTCATCCTCTTCAATCTCAGCAGAGAGGAAGTCCCTCTGCGTTCCCCCCCAACCAGCCCAAAGCAACCTGTTCTAGATAGGGCGACAGTTTGATTGGATGTTGTCTTCTTGTGATGTAAAGTGAGGAGTAATAAATGTCCTTGATGTTTGGAGAATATCAGGCGTGTCTCTAAGTGTCTCTCCCCCTGGTGTCTGGGTTTCCATTATGTAGAAAAGCAAGTGGGCGGACTTGGTCAGCTAGCTCCCTGCCCGGCCTTTTCCTCCCTCTACATATCTGCTGGCTTTAAAATATTTGCCACAAAATAGTCATTCCCTATCTTCTGTGTCTCGGTATTCAGATATGTTGTCCCTAAGTGCGACCTGTTCT
The DNA here is from genome assembly GCF_964204655.1 of Triturus cristatus. Lineage (NCBI taxonomy): Eukaryota > Metazoa > Chordata > Amphibia > Caudata > Salamandridae > Triturus > Triturus cristatus. Next base: position 347,005,032 of record NC_140594.1, on the reverse strand, counting down.
GATGCAGTCTGGGAGCGGCCGAGCCTGTGCTCCATTTGTTTAATATCTCCTTCTAGGCGATTAAGTGTAGACTGCAGATCCCTCAATACTCAGACACCTTTGGCGATGCAAACCCCTTTCATAGTGACTTTAAAAGCTTCCCGTACCGTCACTATATGATTGACTGTACCAATATTGCGTTGAAAGTATTCATGTATTTCTTGACCCATTTCTGCATGGTACACCGCGTGTAGTAGCATTGTTGGGTTGAGGCGGCAGGCCATGTGGGAATCTTGTGCGCCTGGCAGAGTGAGTCTAATCTCCACTGGGGAGTGGTCTAAGTAGGCGCGTGCAAGATGCTCGACCCATGTGAGCCAGGAACCCAGCCCCCTGGAAACCACCCAGTAATCCAGGTGTGACCTAGTAGCGTGTGCTGAGGCATAGTGAGTGCCTTCCTTCTGCCCTGGGTGTAGCTGTCGCAAAGTGTCTAAGAGGCAATTCTTGGTGAATATGTCTTGGATGTGCCGCTTGGTATTGATATAGTGGTGTGGCTGGGGATGTGATCTATCCGGCACTGGCCAAGTGTCGTGTTAAAGTCTCCTCCCCAAATCACTTCCAAGAAGAGGTTTTAGCTGTATCCTTGGAGGTGAAACAATCATTCAAACTCTTTGAAAGAGGCTACCTTTTTAGAATTTAGGAGAAACGGCCAGAACTTTATTTCTGAAGTTAGATGGCTTTATGACCGTTCTATGGCACAGAACGATTGCAGTAGCTTTTTCCTAAGAATAATCCAAGTTTTGAGAGGGACCTGTCCGGGGCGCCTTCTCTTCCTGATCACTTTAAATTGTGATGATATGCTCTTCTGAAATAGAGGGCATGTCCACAACTATGAGCTCAGTAAAAACGTTCATATATGCGAATTACATATCACTTGCCCATTTCATCCGTAAACATTTCTTTTGGTGCTGATGTCTCTTTAATCCTTCTTGGCATTTTCTAGTTATAAGTTTATTTAAAGTAAATATTAGGCTCTAACCATTTCTTTCATGATGCTCAGAGACCGCCTTGAGAGTTTATGTAATTAAATAGATAGGTAGAAGGTTGATCTTGATGGCCTTACTTCCATTTCAATTGCTCGATTTTTGTTGCACTGTTGTTGGAGATGATCTGTAACAGGTTGTCTGCCCACTACAATTAATCTGAAATGCTTGACGTCTTTTCTTTGTCCGCCTGTCCTTGTTGTTTACTTTCTAAGCATGTGGAAAGCTGTCAATTTTTGCTCTGTGCCTTGCAGCAATGCCTGTCATAAAAGTAGCACTGTGAAGCAGCTAACAAAAGTCCAGGAATTGTGGTTGGTTAAAAGGTGTTTTTTTTATACTTACTTACGATAAATGGCAGAGCAAGAAAAGGTGAAGTAGGAGCAGGCAGATTTAGAGAGAGTCAGAAGTTAGGAAACCTGTTGTCCAGGTGCAATGTCTAGATTCTAGAAATCGCCTGCACATGTCTTCTCCAAGTAATGCCATCACAGCTATGTATGTTGTTGCAGTTTGAAGTGAAAAGCTGAGAAAATATTAGAGTTTGAGGCTGGTCTAACCTGTCACCCTTTGTTCGCGAAGCTTTCAGTGCTGCTACCATGCGCTGTACAACTTTGGTACATATGAAGGATGTTAATGTTCTTACCATGTTCTGTGAAAAAAAGTAAAGCATGCATGTGTGATGGAACCTTGCATTGCTTAGGCTTGTACCTCACTTGTTTTTTTTTATCTTAGCGAGTTGCGCTGCTGGTTCCTACATTCTATGGTTCTGAGGCTGCTCTTGCACGGTTACTTTCTATCTGATGGTGACACATAGCCACAGATTCCTTACCTTTGAACTTCCAGGCATCGGGCTGGATCTGAAAGATTTTTCTCAGCAATACCCCTGCGTGCTGGTAGGTGGCGTCGGTCGACTCCGTGTGACATTATCGGTGTTGTGTTGGTCATCGTGGTGACATCCGCGTTGTCAATATAACCACCACTCTGGCACGCTGATATCCGTTCTTTTCTTTCCGCACCAGCCAGCGCAGATCCACCAAAGAGAGCTGAACCCCTGTCATTTTTTGACAGGCATTTTTCCACTTTTTGTTAACTCCTTTTGGTGTGTTAAGATGTCTTGTAAGAAGACCTCCGGGTTGAAGCCGTGCAGCCCCTGTTGCCACACCATGTCACTCACGGACCTACTCTTAGCGTGTCTCTGGTGTTTGGAGCACGACCAGGACACAAAGTGGTGCTCCGATTGCCAGGCCATGGCACCGAAGGCTTTGAGGGAACGTTCCCTAAAGCTGATCGCGGCCCGGCCTCTGGCACCACGGAGCTCGCCTCGCCGATCTCGATCAGGTCCTGGTTGAGAGGAAAGACCTAGCACCGCTCCGGTGAATCGAAGTCCTCTTCGTCGAAGTCAGGTTAGAGGCACCACAAAAAACCCAAGAAGTCAAACCAGCTTCAACTATCCCTGACCATCCCGTGACGAAGCGGAGGACCCTCTGGGTCTGAGGCCCTGCTTCACGGAGCAGGTGCCTGGGTCAGCTCCACACTTCCCTGCCTTTCGAAGACCGAGAGCGACCCCTGCCCAGCTTAAGGAGTTTTATATCGCCATATGTGCCTTATTTGGGCGGCTTGACCCTGCCGGCACACCTTCGGGCCCCGCAAGCTCGCAAGTTCAGATGACGGAGGGACTCGATCAGCTCCCGGTTGAGAGGAAAGACCTTCCACCGCTCCAGTGAATCGAAGTCCTCTTCGTCGAAGTCAGGTTAGAGGCACCACAAAAAACACACTAAGTCAAACCAGCTTCAACTAGTCCGGACCGTCCTGTGATGAGGATGAGGACCCTCTGGGTCCGAGGCCCTGCTCCACGGAGCGGATGCCTGGGTCAGCTCTGCACTTCCCTGCATTTCGAGGCCCGAGAGCGACCCCTGCCCAGCTTAAGGAGTTTTATATCGCCAGATGTGCCTTATTTGGGCAGCCTGACCCTGCCGGCACAACTTCGGGCCCCGCAAGCTCAGATGACGGTGTGTTCAGCGCCTTCTGCTCTGGCCCCGGCGCCACGGCCTCCAACTGCAGAAACATTTTTATTGCATATTTTCAATTACAAACACCTTGCAGTAATTACTCTTGTGCGGATGAACATATCCGATTGCCAGAAATCAATGCGGTATACAATCCTATTCGCTGTCATCCAGATAATCTGTACCCATCAGCGCTCTTGTATGCATAAACACCCCCCCCCCCCCATGTCAGTGTGCCATAATACAAGGTATAAGGATGATTCTCTCTTTTAAACTGCCGTGTCATTGGTTGCGGGCTACTCCCCCCTACAATAGCCAGGCTCAGTTCCGTGATTAAATGTAGTGTATTCACTCCATCGCTTGTGTTCTACCCGGTATATCTCTATTACTGCATTTCCGCTGGCTGCCCCGTTATAGCATCGTCCTCCACTTCTTCCGGTACCCACCCTTGGAGCTCAATCACCAGTGCCTCCCATGCACGTGCCATGTCCAGCGCCTTTTCATCATTCCCCCGCAGCGCTAACTGTAACCTGAACGTGCCCTCACTACCTGCCCATTTGGTGAAAGTCGCTCTCCATCTCGCAAAGCTGGGACCGACTCTCGATTTCCAGTGCAGGGTGATTTCTCTTTTGGCCAAAACTAGCCTCAAATCGCAAAACTTGCTCGTAATTTTTGTGCGCGGGGTGTGGGGAAACCACAATAGCAAACAAACTCCCATTTCCACCTCCAGGTCCCGCCCTGTCACCTGGTTTAAGCAAGCAATAACCTCGTCCCAGTAGCAACTTAGTGACCCACAGGACCAGAACATGTGTTTGAAGACTACCCCTTCCTTCCCGCACCGAGGGCATCGTGGTGTAGGGCCCCCGAAGTACTGAAATAATTTAGCTGGCGTCAAATATGCCCTATGCAAAGTGAAGTACTGCACTAATTGAAACCGGGCATTACGCGTGCTCTTCCAGGCCAGTCTCTGTAACGTGGGCCACGTCGGTGCAGGGATAGGTTTCCCAATGTCTATTTCCCATTTGTCCTTTAGGGCGTTCAAAGGGGCTAGGTGTTCTGTCGTCAGTCTCCGGTAGAGGCACGTAATGGCCTTAACTGTGCCCGCTGCCATAACCACATGTTGACACCCTGCGGCTGTCTGGGGTTCCGATAGCCCCGCGTTCCAGTGCCTCTGGAGACCTGCCACCAGGACTGCGTGGAGTAAATAGTCTCCCCTCGGGATCCCAAACGAGTCCCGCAGCTCCTGGAAGGGCTGAAGCACGCCATTGAGGTATAGGTCCCCCACCATCTGTACCCCGAGGTCTTCCCAATTAGCCAATCCCGACCAATCCCCTCCATGTGGGAGGGCCGTGCACATGCCTAATGGGATCTCTGGGGCGTAAGGGTGAACAATGCCAGCCATCCGTAGGCTTCGATTCCAGCACATCCGGAGCGTGCGCTCCTCCAGTGTTAACTGTGACAGATCGAGTCGTTGTTGTAAGACAATAAAGGAAAGCACATGGCGCGGGATTAGTCTGCCCTGTGGGCCTTCAGGGCCTCTAAACTCCCGAGCCACCGCCAGCGTGAGCCACTGTAACTGGGCAGCCAGATAGTACCACTCAAAGTCGGGTACCGCCAGCCCACCCTCAGCTCTGGGTCGTCGTAGAGTGGCCAGCGCCACCCGCCTCCTGCCAGTTCCCCAGATAAAGCCCGTAGCCATGGCTGTGAGCCTGCGGAATAGTGACACCGGTACCCAAATAGGGAGCGTACGGAAAAAATATAAGAGGCGTGGGAGCGCCACCATCTTCAGTAAGGCCACCCTCCCTGCCACCGAGAGCGGAAGGGTGCTCCAGAATCCAATACTGCCAACCAGGCCCCTGATTGCCCTACCCACGTTCCCTTCCAACAGGCCTTGCTGGGTGTGGTAAATATGTACTCCCAGATATGGCAGACAACTGTCCTCGTAGCGTATTGTTCCCAGGGAGGGGGGAGTCGGCCCATGCTGTGTTATGGGGAATACACAAGTCTTGCCCCAGTTAACTTTTAGTCCCGACCCTTGACCAAAGTCCTTCAAGAGAGCTTTGGCGCCCCGAAGGGCCCCATCCGCGTCGGCCAGGAATAGCAATAAATCATCCGCATAAAGGGAGATATAATGAATTTCCCCTCTAAGTATTAGTCCGGCATAGGCGCGTCCCATTCTTGCATGAGACGCCAGGGGCTCGACAGCCAAGGCAAATAGCAAGGGGGATAACGAGCAGCCCTGTCTTGTTCCCCGTCGCACTGGATAGGGAGCTGATATTGTGGTCCCCGTCCGCACCCTAGCCACGGAGTTGGTGTAGAGCAATCTGGTCCAGCGCACGAACCCATCCCCCAGGCCGAACTCCTGCAGGACCCTAAACAAATAAGGCCACTCCACACTATCGAAGGCTTTTGCCACGGCCTCCAACTGGACCCATTCCCGGGTCCATACTGGTGCCGGTCACACCTCCACACCAACCTTCCCTGGCGCCGCATCCTCTGTGTGCACTGGCGGCGCCTCCCCAATCCTTAATTCTGACGACACTGAGCCGGTCGAGCGTCCTCAGACGCAGAGACGGCGCCGATTGAGCCGTACGGCTCCATGTCATTCACCCTGCCCTAGACTAAGAGCTAGGAATGGATGAGTAGGTTTGGGAGGGAGAGCAGGATCCCTTAGAAATCCCTCAACCACAAGACTGACTGGTTTGAGGAACTGGGTGATGCCAGTAGTCTGGACACCTCCCCATATTCTGGCATGCTGTCTCCACCTAACCTGACAATGGAGGAGGGGGGCATCAATTGCTATGGTTGTGCATAGGACTGCGGAGGTCTTGAACCTGCAGCTTCCTAGGGTGGCAGTCAAGACTAACGTCTTGACAGAGGTCCTGCAGCCTGGTGTCTCCAATTCGAAACTCTTGCTGCCCTTCAATGAGGCCTTAACGGACGTCCTTCTGGGCACCTGGTCCAAATCCAGCACAGGGGCTCCTGTGAATAGGACAGTTGTCCACCGCCATAGCCCTGCACCGGTGACCCAGCTTTCCTCACCTCCCAACCCACCCCACAAAGATTTTAAAAAAATAAATCTTTTTATTAAAGCAAAGAACAAGCTTCAAATACAAGCAATTCCCAATAAACAGGTGAAACTTATGCGAAACACATGACAGTTACCAGACACTGTAGTCTGCAGCACGTAAATACATTTTGCACAGTTCTGCACACAGCCGAATTGCCTACGGCCATTCACACTCTTAGAGTAGCTTATGACACCCACACCCTACGTCCCATCACAGGCCTCTGTGCACTGTCCAGGCCACCCATATTTTCTCCCACTTGCGCGGGCAACCTCGACTTTGATAGACCACCTGCTCTGCATTGTGACACCTGCCCATATCTCACAGCCATGCTGCTACTGTCGGTGGTTCTGTCGCACCCCATGCACATGCGACGTTAATCTTGGCTACGGCCCCTGCTAACACTAGCCTCAGCTTGGCCCACTGTGGCCATGTGATCTCTCCCGTGACTCCAAGGATGTGCCATCTGGGTTCCAACGGGACCTGTTCGGCCACCACTGTCTCCATTATGAGGGTCAGGCCCCTCCAGTACTTATAGATCCTGGGGCATTCCCATAATATATGGAAGAAAGATCCCTTTTCACCACAACCCCTGATGCATAACTCGGAACCACTACCTTGAATACGGGCCTGCACCATTCTCAAAGCGTAGGGCCTATGAAGGATGCGGAGTTGAACCAGCCTGAAGCGCAGCCTGATGGCTATTTCTCTGGGGCTCTGGATGGCCTTCTCATCATCCTCCAACAGTCCCACATCCGAATCCCAAGCCTCCCTCAGGGAACCCAGGCAGTCCGGGGAATTGATTACTAGTTTCTTGTATGTGAGAGCCACCGTCTTGTCAATCATAAGCTCGAAAAAGAGCCTATGCTCCAGTGGAGAATATTCCGGAAGGACCGTTCGTTCTTACAAATGGCAATGAAGTGCCGGACTTAGCTGTCGATATTTAAGGAATTTGCCTCCCCATTTGGAAGCCCTCCCGCAGACTATTAAAGGTCCCCATTTTCCCACCTTTCCAGACGTCCCCCAGTACATTGATGCCTATCAGGCTGCATGCCCGGAACACCTGCAAACGTTGCATTTCCCTCAGGAAATCTCTCCTCCATAATGGAGTCTGTTCAGTTAGTCTGTGCTCCCGCCCCGTCATTTTAGTTGCCTTATGCCAAAGATCAACAACCGTCTTTGTGTGTGGCGGCAGGTGTACTGTGCCCCTACCCCTGAGGTACAGTTCCTCCCGGTAGCTACATTCACCCAGTGCCCATTTAACCACCCTGTAGACTGGTTCCTCAAGCGGGGCAAATACCCATCCATTAACATTGATAAGGTGAGAGGCCCAGTAGTACTTCCTGATGTCTGGGTCTGCCAGCCCCCCTTCGTACACCCCTTTCTGTAACTTTTTAAGCGCAATTCTCGGATTGCCCCGTCCCCATAATAATTTGCGGAGCTTGGACTCAATCACCCAAAAGAATGTTTCCTGGATGGGAAAAGGAGTGTTATGGACGGTGTAAAGTAAATGCAGGAGGGCTATCATCTTGAAGAGCTCCGCCCTGCCCATAAGGGAAATCGGGAGCCCCCTCCAATCCGTCGCGTCCTCACGTAACCTGCTAGCTGCGTCTGTAGGTTCAGTAGTGTAAACTCCTCCACAGACTTGGTTATCCAGATACCCAGGTACTTAACTTTATCTTGCAATACCATCTCTGAGCACGCTGATGTCAGAACAGGAGGGTCCCCGGCCAGTGAAAAAACCAAGGATTTGTCCCAGTTAATACAATACCCAGAGTAGGAACCAAACAACTGTATTATATGAATGAGTCTATAGAATGTTTGACGGGGCCTATGCGCATAAAGGAGAATATCGTCCGCATACAAGGAAATGCGCTCTTCCCAGCCCCACCTCCCCATGTCAATGCCCCTCACTGCTGGGTCTCTCCTGATCTACGCCGCCAGTGGTTCTAGCGCCAATGCGAACAACATCGGGGATAATGGGCACCCCTGAAGCGTCCCCCTGTGTAACGCGAAGGCCCCGGAAACGATCCCATTCACTCTTATCGTGCCATCAGGGCGGTGTATAACAACCGGATCCATTTTTGCAGCTGCGGGCCAATGCCCAACTTCACCAGCACCGCAAAGAGGTAGGGCCATTCGATACTATCGAACGCCATCCTCGCGTCCTAGCATAAGAGCGCGGTTGGGACATCGGGCTGCATTTGAGTCACGTGCATGATTCCATACAAGCGTCTCAAGTTGAGCCTAGTGCTCCTATGGGGCATGAAGCCTGATTGATCTGGGTGGACCAGGGACTGGATGACAGGGCCCAGACTGTTTGAGATAATCTTGGCTTGGACCTTGGCCTCAAAGTTTAAAAGGGAGATAGGTCTGTAGGGACTGCAAAGCTAATGCGGCTTACCCTTCTTGAGGAGTACAACTATAGTCGCCAATCTTGTGTCCTCCGGTAGGAGACCCTCCTGGAATGCCTCCCTGAAGATGTCCAACATGTAGGGGGCCAGCGTGCCTGCTACACATTTAAACAGCTTGGAGGGGAGCCCGTTTAGTCCCACCGCTTTCCCGGATTTCAAGTCTCACATGGCATTTTTCACTTCTTCCAGATGGAAGTCCGAGTCTAGTGTTTCCCTATCCTCCGACCCCAGAGCCGGGAAAGATATCTAATAGGAACTCCTCACAATCCGACTCCCCCCGCGTGGATTGGGACTGGTAAATGTTCTCGTAATACTTGGCAAATATGCTGGTCAGAACCCCCCCCCCCCCCAACCCCCTCACCCCCGGTACCGCCCTGCGTTCCTTCTTCGGACCTAATCTGAGAAACCCAGGTGCGACTTCTGTCCCTGCCTTTCCAGCCACGCGATCAATTTGTTGGCTTTATCGCCCAGATCATACACTCTCCGCTGCGTGGCAATCGCGTGAGCCCGGGCCGCATTTTCTTCCAAGTCACAGAGGGATTGTTATTTGAGTTTAAGCACATGCTTGATCCCTGTGGCACCCCCAGAGTCCGAGCCCAGTGCATGCTCCAGAGCCAGTATCTCCTGCTCGAGGCTCTCGCACTGGGCTTGTTTTAATTTATGTTGGGCACTGCTCGCTGCCTGGACAAAGTGTCTTGCCACCACCTTGTAAGCTTTCCAGATGATGCACGCGGAGCTCACACATCTGACGTTTTCCTTAAACTAGAGCTTTGTGCGCTCCCGAAATTCCTGATTCTGGAATATGAAGGGATCAAGTTGCGGGGAAGGGACCAGTCACAAGCTGGCCCATGCGGCCTCACTGCAACCGGAGAGTGATCTGATATGCCTCACGCCTTATGACACCCTCCCTGAAAGAGAGCCGCCGAGGTAGTTTGTGTAAAAATGTAATCCAATCTTGCCCTGCTGCCATGTGCCGCAGAGATATGAGCGTAGTGTCTAGACCTGGGGTTGTGGCTTCTCCAGAGATCCACCAGTCCAAGCGCGAACGTGTACAACGGACGGGGCCCCCTGCGCCACTAGGGGGAGAGCCTCCCTGTCCATCTCCGGGGCCAATGTGTCATTCATGTCCCCTCCTAAAACCAAGAGCCCCTGAGGGAATTCCAATATGAGCGTACTAAGAGCTGGGAACGTGATCTCATGTAGATGTGAGGGAATATACGCGGAGCACACATTTACCACCCCATCCAGCCATTGTTGGACCTCGGCAGGCGAAGTGAAAAACCAGGATTTATCGCCATCTATAACCTTGAGCTTGGCTGGGAAAAACATCTTATATTTTATCTCCTTCTCCCGAAGGGCACGTTTCACCCCGTCAAATGTCCGCCTCTGCACTTTCAGAGTGAAATCTGGGAAAAAAAAGAACTGTTGCGTTCTCGTATGAGAGATCACCTCTCGCTCTAGCCGCCTGCAAGATTACTTCCCTGTCTCGGAAGTTCAGGATACGCACAGTGATCGCCCGAGGAGGGGCCCCGGCTTTTGGCATAGGAATCGGAGCTCTATGCGCTGTCTCAAAAGAAAACAGGGTGGATAGCCTCTTAGGATTAAGGTGGTTCATGATGAGGTCTTCAATGAAGAGGTCCGCACTGGGGCCCTCCTCCCCTTCAGGCACTCTCACCACCCTGATGTTGTTGCGGCGGGCCCTCCCTTCCTGATCATCCAACTTCAGGGCCATCAGCTTATGTTGATGCGCCAGCTTCTGTACGCATTCCTCCTACTTACTGGTCGCCAATTGGAGCTCCTCAATGTTCTCCTCGGTCACTGTAACCATTTCTGAGTTTTTCCTCCTGTCCGCCCCCATCAAGTTCGTCTCAATGGTGACCTTGTCAATTTTGGTTTCCAGGTTCGTACCCACGGATTGTATCGCCGCCATAATTGAACTCTGGGATGGCTCCTCTCCATTCGGTTTGTCCCCAGTCGCCCCCTCCTCGGATGCCAGCTGACGTGGGATCGCATATTTATCAAGTTTATTGGACTGCACAGCAGCCGGGGCCCCCTTAGGTTTTGTCATGCTGGAATTCACACAGTTATTGGGGACGAGGATGCACTTCACTGCCCCTCATGGTCACTTCACGCCACCTCCCTGGCTTGCCGCTGACCTCCGGCTGCTGCAGGCGCACAGCTTTACTGCAAAATCTCCCCCTTACTCAGGTCGCGAGTGGTAGTAATTATCCATTATAATACTCTTCCTTATTTGGAGCACCTTTTTTAAAAACTTGCTAATCTCCAAGCTATATGCTCATTTTCCAATAGCTGGAGTAAAACCATGGCCTGACGACACTGTCTAAGCCCTAAAGATTTTAAAAATGGAATAATCCAAAGTTTCCTTGGCTCTACATAAAATTTGCAAAACAGAACTAGATGCTTAGTCGACTGGTCAATATCAAGTTACACGACCAGTCATTCATTTTCGGCAAGGACACAAGTCGATGTATATTTCCCAGTCTAAACCTTGTTAAAATAAATTTATCATATGTTCCAGGTACAAATGACAGGTAAGACTCCATCCCCAAAGTAGTGCGTGTTAACTGGTGCCGCCTCGCAGTAATAATTTTATTTGAGATTTCCCCTTCCATTCAAGTTGTTTCCAGTAACTGGAGACCTTCTTTTTTTAGGATCTTTCTGGGGATCACCATCATTGATGTCGGATTAGAAAAATATTCAGGTTGGCCCAGGTCATACATAGGTATCTTTTAAGATCTCCCTATTTAGCTTTGTCTGATCTTTACTCCAAACTCTATGCCAGAAGAGTATTGGTTCTAGTTTTATGAGATCTGCTATGTAATGAAGACCCATCTCTTCGTGACAGATAAATGAGGAAGTGCTAGGGTGTGCAGAAAGGATATATCTTAAAGTATTTTCAACTAATTGTAGCGGGGTAGCATCTGCAAAACCCCACACACCTGCCCCATAAGTTGCCATCATTATGCATTTTGCTTTATATATTTGTATTAATTCTGTGGGTGGTTCCCTTCCAAACTTTTGGGCAAAAGTCACGAGAGCTGAGGTAGATATAGAAAATGGCAGTTTTTTTAGCAGATAGGGTAGCAGCCCAAGAATCATGCTGATTAAAAAGTATACCTAGGTAGGAATTTTTTTTTTGCTGATAATAGTTTCTTTCCATCTATGTTAATTTCTCCGGTCTTCTGCATCTCATAACATATGTTTTAGCAATATTAGTTTTAAGACCTAGGTCCTTCATAAATCCTCTAAAACTATCCAGAACTCTCTGAAGGCCATTTTGGGTATGAGCCATCAGCACAGCATCGTCCGCATAAAGTGGCGTGGGAATATACTGACCATCTACTTGGGGAAAGTCTTTGCCCTGCATGAGTAAGGCTTCTTCTAGTCCCTTAATATAAAGATTAAAAAGGAAAGGGGCCAGGACGCAGCCTTGTTTGACCCCTCTCCTAATGGGAAAAGCTTGAGTGCATTCGCCATTTTGCCGTGGCTCCACTATACAACTGCCTTAAGAACATAATCATTTGTGAATCTACCCCTTCCGCATCAAGAACCTCCCACAGCCTCTTATGTCTAACTGAATCAAAGGCCGCGGTGAGGTCCACAAAGGCCAGAAAAAGACTTTCTTTTTCTGCCCTGGTATACTTGCCAATCAAAATTGACAAGTTTAGACTCTGTTCAATAGTACCAAGGCCAGCACGAAATACATACTGCAAGTCCGACATTATGTGGCTATCCTCCGCTCAGTCTTGTAGGCGCTCCAGGATGACCCTTCCTACCGCTTTAACCATGGAATCCAGGAGGGAGATTGGTCTATAACACCCTGGATATTGTCGGTCGCCTTTTTTAAAAATTGGAATTATTATTGATTGCGCCCAAGTCTGAGGGAAGACAGTCTTTGTACTGACATTAATCACCTGTGTTAAAATAGGGCCCCACAAGGAAACGTAAAATGTATACATGTCCACAGGGATCCCGTCGGGTCCGGGGGCTTTACCACCCAGACTATAAGCCAGGGCCCTGTTCACCTCTGTCCCCGGCCTCACCTTATCAGGCTGCCTCAACGTGGTCCTGAAGCCCCCAGCGGGCTCATCACAGCAGATACCAGGCCGGGTGGAAACTGCCAAGAATCCACGGTTTTGCGACCACCCTCCCCCCCCCGAGCCGCTCCTCCAGCACTGAGTCGTCCATCGAGATCAGGCCAAACGGTGCAGATCAGTGGCACAGGAGGTCCCAGGCCAGGTGTGCCTGGCGCGGATCGTGTGCACCTGCCCCCAAACAATCGTTTCAAGTCCTCGCGGGGCCAGGAAGGGGGCACATGGGTATTGCTGCGCTCAGTCGCAGCCGTTGGCCACCTCCTGCCCGACTTCTTGCTCTTGGGCACACAGACACCAGTCAAAAACCGCCCGCGGGCACACCCCGCAGGCGACAGGTCGTAGGGGGCACCCTGCCGGCAGTACTCGTTCTGCGCAGATACAGAGAACCACACCACAGGCGTTGGGACCAGTTCCAGTCGCAGGCCCCACACGCCGGATCTCTGAGTTCCCGAGCCGTGCGCTCTAGATGCAGGCCTCTAGAGTACGCGAGTCTGCCCCTCCTCCTTCCGGGGCTCATTGCAGCCTGCAGTCAGGGCCCTCGGTCACCACTCTCGAGGCGCTACACCGTCTGGGACGAGAGACACCTCTCCTGTTGCAGGATATTGCCGGGAGAACAGTACCGGTCAATTCCTCCCTCCAGCTGCAGGAGAAATGTCGGATATTCCGGGCTTCGTCGCGGGCCCAGACGGAGCTTCAAAGTAACGCCACCATCACGTCTGATGCCAGGCCACGCCCCAAGATTGGTTGTTTAAGCTTCCATTTCCCGTGGCACGTTCCCTTCCGCACATCCGGACAGGGAAACCAGGAGACTAGAAAGCTTCTGGTAGACTTTCTTTTCATCCACCAGTCTAGCATTGCAGTCGGTGAACACCGCATGACGTTTGGGAAGTTATTCTCATTCGATATGGGACACGGTTGCACAGGTGCTGCCCAGGGTCTCTGAGCTATTTCAGACGGGAGAGACGCAGCAAAGTTTCCCTTCCGATGTGGCTTGTACTTGACAGATTCGCTGGGCAGAACAATTTTCATGGCGGTGGCAGTACGTTGCTACGCCTGGCTGAGAACATCTGGTTTTTCAGGGGATGTCCAGGGGATGTCCAGGCTGACCTTATGGACATGCCCTTTGATGGTTCCTGTCTCTTCGGAGATAAAGCAGATGCCGCCCTTGGCTGTTTCAAGGACTCGCGGGATACGGCCAAGTCCTTTGGTCTCACCACAACATTCCGGCCTGTATCTGCTTTTCCCTCCATTCGTGGCTACGGAAGGGGCTACCAACCACGCCAACCCTATTCTAGCCAGAGAGCCCCGCAAGTTCAGCAACCTCTGTGGTGCTGTGGATGTGGTACAGCCCGACCCCGTGGGTCGGGAGGCCTAAAGCCGAACCAAGCCACGATCCTCTCCTCCACTGCAAAACCTTTCTAATCCGATCCCCCCAGGATAATTCACGACCAGTTGGTGGCATAATGACATCTCCTCTACCACTGGCGAAACATCACCTCAGACAGGTGGGTGTTGCAAATTGTCTGAAGTGGCTACTCCCTCCCCTTTGAGACTACCCCCCCCCCCCCCTCCCCCCACATCCATCTAAGCCTCCATTGTACGTGAGGTAGTCAAAACTCTCTTGGGTTATAGAGAGGGTTCCCGGGCCAGAAATAGGCTGTGGTTGTTGTCACTATTTTCTGGTTCCAAAGAAGGACAACGCCTTCGCCCTATCCTCTGCCCCAGAACCCTTAACAACTTCTTCAAAAATGAGAAGTTCAAGATGCTCACCCTAGCTCAGGTCCTGCCTGCCCTGGACCCGGGAGACTGGATGGTAGTACTGGACTGGCAGAATGCCTATTTTCATATCCTCTTCCTGCCTGCCCATCGTCGCTACCTGTGGTTTACGGTGGGCCACGAACACTTTAAGCTTGTGGTGCTCTCCTTTGGCCTCACCAGGGCCCCTAGGGTGTTCACAAAGTTGGCGGTGGTTGCAGCCCCTCTGCAGAGATCAGGGGTTCTTCCCTCTATCTCAGCGACTGATTGCTAAAGGGGGGCTCCTCCCTGCAGTCGTCACCCCACCTCCAGACTACGGCGAACCTCCTGCATGCGCTGGGTTTCACTATCAACGTGCCAAAGTCACACCTATCTCCCTCACAGATGCTTCCTTTTATTCGGGTGGTTCTGGCCACGGTGCAGTTTCTGGCCCATCCTCCCGAACGGCGAGTTCAGAATTTTCAAGCAATTATAGCGTTGTTTCAGCCTCTATCCTGGATTTCAGTGAGAATGACTCTGAGGCTGTTGGGCCTCATGCCTCCTGCATCCTGCTGGTGGGCCATGCACAGTGGTGCATGTGGGCTCTGCAGTGGGACTTTTGAAGTTCCAGTGGGCACAGCATCAAGGAAATCTCACCGACCTGGTTCAGATATCGGATTACACTGCAAAAGATCTGCAGTGGTGGCTGTCCAACCACGATTGGGTCAAAGGCAGACCTCTCTCCCTTCTCCCACCCAGATCTCACAATAGTGACTGTTGCATCTCTTCTGGGATGGGGCAGCCATCTCGGGGAGGTGGAGATCAGAGGACTCTGGTCTCCGCCAGAAGCCAAGTTCCATATCAACCTATTGGAGCTTCTGTGCGATCCGACTGTCACTGAAAGCCTTTTTCCATCCATCAACGGAAGGCTAGTTCAAGTGTTCACAGACCGCACTACCGCCATGTGGTACTGCAACAAAGAATGCGGAGTGGGGTCGGGGACTCTGTCAAGAGGCCTTGCGCCTCTGGACTTGGCTGGAACAGGGCATTTTCCGGGTGGATCAACATCTGGCAGGTTCCCTGAATGCCAGAACAGAATAACTCCGTCAAAGGTGACCTGCTGATCATGGTTGGCGTCTCCATCTGGAGGTGGCACAAGGTCTCTTTCAGCTTTGGCAGCCGTTGTTAGATTTGTTCCCCTCCGAAGAGAGTGCGCAATGTCAGTAGTTTTGCACGTTGGAGTTCCAAGGCGGCTCTCGCTCAGCGACGCTTTTCATCGCAAGTGGAGCTCAGGCATCTTATATGCCTTTCCGCCCCTAAAGCTCCTGCCCAGAGTGCTCAAGAAGATCAGGAGCGACCGGGCACAAGTCACTCTTGTGACTCTGGATTCGGCACTGTACGTTTGTTTCCCGAGCTTCGGGAGGATCTTCTATCACAGCAGGGGAGGGTCCTCCACCCGAATCTGTCCACTCTCAGCCTCCTTGCGTGGAGATTGAGTGGCGACAGTTGGCAGCTTTTGACCTTCCTCCCGAAGTCTGCGAGGATATTTTGGCAGCCAAGCGTCTCTCCATGAAATCTGTATATGCCTGCCGATGGAACAGATTTTGTCAATATTGTACAGAATATTGTAAATATTGTATTGACCCCTTATCTGCTTCTCTGGCGGATATTCTTCTGTTTATCCTCTCCTAGGCCTAGCATGACTCTTCTATGGGCACCTTGAAGGGCTACCTTTTGACCCTCTGCTTTTCGTCGGCTGCCAGATCAGCCTTCACTTTCTAAGTCCCCTCTGGTGAGATTTTCGAAGGGGTTAACCCTCTTGTTTCCCCCTTTCTTTTTTTCTTATGCCACAATGGGACTTTAATTATGTCCTTACTTTCTTGGTGTGTGCACCGTTTGAGCCGATGCACAACTGTCCTCAACAGTTGCTCACTATCACAACAGCCTATTTGGTGGCAATTACCTCTGCCAGGAGGGTGAGCGAACTACAGCCTCCTTACCTGACAGTCATCCTGGAGAAAGTGGTACTGAGAACTAGGGTGTCCTTTTTTCCCCGAGGTTGTGACTCCCTTCCATCTGGGACAGTCCATTAATCTGCCCACCTTCTATGCAGCTTTCCATCCTTCCAAAGAAGAGGAGCTTCTTCACTGTCTGGACCCAAAAAGACTGTTCTCTTTCTTCCTTGATTGCACAAAAGAGTTCCGGGTGAATGATCAACTCGTTAAAGGATATGTGGGAGCAAAGAAGGGGCGTGCGGTCCAAAAGAGGACCATATCATGCAGGGTTATGTTCTGCATCAAAATCTGTTATTCCTTGGCGCAGAAGCAGCCTCCCAAATGCTTTAGGGCCCATTCCACTAGGGTGAAAGCAGCCACCACAGCCCTCAAGTGTGGTGTCTCTATTTCTGTTATCTGCCAAGCGGCCACATGGGCATCTCTGCACACGTTCGCCAGACACTATTGCCTGGATTTGCCGGTTCGCAGGGAAGGCCTGTTTGGCCTCTCTGTCTTTCAAGATTTCCTGGTTTAAAGCTTTTCCACAGTCCCACCTCAGGGCATTGTCCCTCATACTTTTAAGGAGGCGGTAGTCATCTCACTTAAAAAACAAGTTCGTGATGATCCCTCTTTCTTGAAGAATTTTCGTCCCATCTCCCTACTCCCTTGTTCAGCCAAGATATCAGAGGCACACATTGCCCAACTTTGCTGCTCCTTCTTAGAGGACTCTTCCTTTCTTGATCCTCACCAGGCGGGTTTTGCACACGCTACAGAAACCGTTCTACTCTCTATAGGTGAGAATATGAGAGAAGAAGCAGACAAAGGATTGGCCCAGACATTAGTCCTTTTGTATTTATCGGGCGCCTTTTGCACAGTAGATCATGATATTCTAATTGAGTTTATTAAGGCCACCGGTCCATTTGATTGGACAAATTTCTTTCTCTTAGCTCCCAATCTGTCCGCCATGCTCCTTTTTGCTTATCTAAGGTTATGCTTAGGCCAAAAGTCCCAGGATTCTTGTTGATGAAGAACTTTCCATGAAGCCTCAGATAAGCTCAGTGACTACATCTTGCTTTTTCCAGCTCTGGAATTTTTGTTAAAATTCTGAAATACTTCACTCTCTCAAGGCTATCATTCAGATTATAGTTATATTCTGTCTGTCTGGGACTTCCAAAGAGACCGAGTCAGAGGCTGCAACTGGTTCAAATCGGGCAGCTAGGCTTGTATGGCGCCTGCCTAGATACTGCCACATTAAACCTCTGATGGTAAAATTACAATGGCTTGCAGTCACTCAGAGGACCTTTTTTAAAACAGTGTGTCGTTTTGTTTCAATAATCTTTATTCAGTCATTGAAATGACCATAAAAGTACAGAATAAAATACTTGCAGTCAACAGGCTTGAGAAAATAATTTTCCAGTTTAATAAAGCATATCTCCTTCTCAATTTAATACCAGCATAAATGTAAGTAAGAACAGCAACAGCACAACAAATTTCCGGGAAAGATAAACATGTTAAAAAATAATCCATCCGTTCTAGGTAATATATGAAATGCTCAGGCTTTAAAATGGGGCGTAAAATGAGGACTCTCAAATTGTTGTGTAAAGTGCAAAATAGCATAAAGTGCGCCGTAGTTTGAGTGGAAGAAGCAAACCAAAAGCCATGGCAAACGAAAGCGACTAGAAAATGGATTTGGTTGAATCTTAACCTTGTTAAGTATAATCTATGTTCTGGATTTCTAACTCATTTTAAATAAGGCTCCATTCCAGAAGTGGTAAAGGTTGATATGTAATTCAAAACTTAGGCCATATCTAAAGATCTCGCCATTCGAGTCTCCTCTGTATACCAGAGGAATTTTCGCTTTACTTAGGCTTTTGTTTGCTATCCAATACTGTCTTGACTGAGGTGATAATCTTTGGGAACAGTCCTAACCTCTGGACCCCGGCTTGGTGACCTAGTGAGATGGGGCTCCTGCCAGAACCCGCACGCACAGTAAAAAACCTGGGTGTGACGGTGGATAACACCCTCTCTTTCGGGGACCAGGTCAGCAGAGTGGTATCAACATGCTTCTTCATCCTTAGGACATTGAAAAAAATCAAACCACTCCTGGAGGAGGAAAGTTTTAGATCGGTAGTCTCTGCATTAATTTTATCCCGTTTGGATTACTGCAACAGTCTTTATTTGACGATCAACAATAAACATCATAACAGACTCCAGATGGTTCAAAACGCGGCAGCTAGGCTGCTTACGGGCACTCCTAGGTCGGTATCAATTAGGAAAGGCATTGCTGACCTTCATTGGCTCCCAATTATAAAACGAGGCCCAATTTAAGGCTCTTTGCACAGTTTTCAAAGCCCTACATGGAACAGGACCTAAAGATCTAAGAGAACGTATCCAATGGCACGTCCCTGGGAGATCTTTGCGCTCAACGGAAGCCAAACGGGCAGCAGTTCCCAGGGTAAACCAGGCCAGCTGGGGTGGAAAGAGCATCGTGCTCAGAGCCACCACCGCCTGGAACGAGCTTCCGTTTCATTTAAGATCTGCTTCGGAACTCTTGACTTTCAGAAAAAACTTAGACATGGCTGTTCTCAGTCTAACATCCGGGAAACTCTTGGGGGGCGGACTCTCTTTCAGGTAAACAGTGTGCAGCACCAGGACACCCTCGGGTAACAGTGCGCTTTATAAGTTTATATAACATAACATAGCAAAATGTTCTCCTACTTCTAAGTTAGAAAGAGTATTCCTAACGTAGGCCAACCACAGAATGGAGCTATTGTTACTTAAATTTGAATAGCCCTTCAATACACACCGGGAAAAGCCAGCTTCAGGGGTACTCCATGTTGTAACCCACAATAGGAGAGGAGCCATTTTAACAATTTCTTCCCAGAACCCCATACCCAGTTCAATATGGAAATGAAGCTAGAGATAGATTTGGGGATAGATAGCCTACAGGGAAATATATTCTCAGTTACCTGCCTTCTCTTCAGGGATTCGTAACCCCACACACCTGCTCCATAAGTTGCTACAGCAAGGCATTTACTCTTATAATGATATGTGATCTCCTTCATAGGTTAGTGGTCTAGTTTTCATGCAAATTTAAAAACCAAGACACATTTTGTGAGTTCTTTTGATTTATTTATTAAGTGAGAGATCTTGGCAATTGGAGTATCCCCTGTGAGAACGCTTTTTGAATTTGTATTTTTAGGACTGTTGGTTAACATACAAGATCTCTGATGATTCACCTTCAGATTTACATTAGTCATAAAAATACTAAAACTATTTAAATGCTTTTGTAAACCATTCACTGTTTGTGCAATTAAAACTGTGTCATCTTCATATAGTAAAACTGGGACTGGATTAGAGCTTTTGGGGTCTTTTGGAGGTTTTCCCGGCCACCATCATCAGGTGATTTATATAAGGCAACCTGTAGGATAGCCTGCTCACCTGGCTCATGCACTAGACAACCTAGTATATCAAATTGAGCGACACCAGGGGCACATAGCTCACATTAAACAACAGGAAAGAAGAAAGAAGAGGAAAAGGGAAAATGAAGAAGAGGGGATCAAACCACTCAACCAAGTGAGGGAGCTAGGGAAGCTGCATTAAGCATAACCTGTAGTTGGAGGGGGCAGAGGTCCTGGCGGAGAGGGAGAGGTGAGGCCTCTTCTACGAAGTAGTCTGTTCAGAGGAGTCTTGCCTATGGCCCCTCGCATAAGGTTCAAGTGAGTCATCAAACAACTGCAGTGCTCGTAGCCCAGGGGGAACTAATCGAGAATATTTTATACTAGAAAGATGTCGTATTAGGGGCTGCCAGATCTGGGTGAATTTGGCATCCGCGTGGTTGAGACGTGATGTGAGCAGTTTAAGGGCTAGAACGTGCCACAAGCGGAGGAACAAAGTGGCCATTGGGGAGGGTGGGGTTTCTTCCAACAAAAAGCTATTGATGAGTTCCCTAAAGTTAACAGGAAGAGATTGGGTGGAACCATGTTTGCCGTTATTACTCCAAATCTATGGAATTCCCCCCCCCCCCCCCCCCACATTAGAGCCACGACTTCCTATGCGAGGTTCAGGACTTTGTTAAAAACCTGGCTCTATAAGATTGGCTTATGGCTAAACTTTGTGGGTTTTTTTACCTCTGCGCCATGATACCTTTTTGGTGTACATGCGCTTTAGAAATACGATATAACATAACCTATTTTCATGTGTCAGAGATATGCACCCAATCATGTGGTCCCAAGTAACTACTGTAATTAGTATAAGAGAGCAGTACTCACATTTAATTTATAAATTGTTGCCACTTAGTAGCACAAGTTTTCAAATCTTTATTTAATGCATCTATATTGATTTGATTGGTCTGTGGTCCATCTGAAGAACGTCAAATTTAAAGGCTACTGCTCCTCCCAAATCAAGTTACGACGACCCCTAATAAGGTTGTTGTGAGAAATTGGGTTCTTGGTTGAGGGGGGGGAGGGGGTGTGAGCCCTTCTCAAGCAACAGCCACAATTGTGGTCAGGGTAGCTTGGCACAATAGCAGGTAGGTTTAACTTGGAGGCATTGTGTAAAGTATAATTGCAGCACACAAACAGTAATAAAGGGAAAACACAGAACAGGAAATATCCCACACTTAGAAAAATTGAGCAAAATTCAATAAATTATTAGATGCCAAAACTACAAAAATCAAATCTGTAGCACCGGAGACATGCAGTTTAAAGGCAGGTACATCGCCTAAAAGCAAAAGTACCGCTCGCGGTTATCTGGTCGTGTTGGACTGGGGTAAACTCACAAGTTCAGGCCAACACGATGGATAGAGGGAACAGGAAAGTCCTGATGAAAAAGTTACCTTCTCAAAGTCTTGCTTGAAGTGTCTATTTCACGATGGAGGAGGCCGCGATGAGCAGGGAGAGCATTGCGGATGGTCAGGCTGGGCGTCACGAACTGTCACTGTACTGCGATGGTTCTGCTAGCACCGGATGGTCGTTGCTGTTGCTTTACGTTGGCATTCACTGCGGGCTGTCTGGTGTTTGTCCCTATATCGCTGAACAGGAAGTCAGTTAGCTTAACCTTGAAGTCACTTTAGTTACCCTGGGATGATCGGACCAGTTTCAGTCTTCCTTCTCAGACTGCAGGGACAGGCTGCAGGGCACTCTTTCTTCTGTAGTATCCGTACTGTCCACAGGTCCAGGAGTGTACTAAAGAGTTTGTTGGCGCTCAAATAGTTATAAGCTTTGAAGTGGGAGAACCTTCTAGCTTCCCCTGCCCCCAAACATCTGGTTTTAGATTGTTCTTCCTCCGTGCCCTGGTCCCAGGATGCCTGAAGTCACATGAGGCTACTATGAAGTTCTTTGTGTGCGCAGCTCCTGTGAAGTCCAGGTGTGGTACGTGACCGCTCTTCCTATCGAATCAGGATGGCCCATCCTGCCAACATCCAGTCCCCCTTTGTGATACTATCTTGAAGGAATATACAAAGGCCAACTACACTCAGTCATGTGACCCAGGATACAGGAGGCAGACACCAAATGGTTAGAACAAGAAAAAGCCTACCTTTGTGGCACTTGTCAGGTCTATCACCCTCTGAACTCCGTTGTATCCTTCCGCTCTGCTTTCCAGAGCCACTGGAATGACCCATTAAGGACCCCTTCTTCTCACTTGTTGACCTCATCTGTGAAGTACCTAACGTTAACTTGCTCACAGAAGTGTCCTAGTAGTGAAGACAGTACCACCATGGCCAACAAAGGGATGTTTCTCATTCCGCTCCTAGGATCAGACTTCTGTCCCCAACCCAAGGAAAACTCTGCCCGTAAGGACAGCAAACAGAGGCTACTGACAGCTATTGGTGTCAATAACTAGGTCTGGGCCATCCAGTGACCTCTGAGGTTTCTCAGAGTGGGGAAGGCAACAGCGCCAGGCACTCTTCTTCCACCAGTCCAGGGGTGGTAGCCTGAGACTGGCTTTTTAGCCCAGAGGCTGAACTCTGAGGCTGAACAGACCTCGCAATCCAGGACTTAAAGTGGGACCAAGGCTCTCTCTGCCTTAGCCTTTCTTTCCTCTGCCTATTTTTAGCATGACCAGCTGCAGCTTATACTTCCTCTCTGCCTTCCTGTCCTCCAGCTTGAATTCAGCAAAATAGGAGGGGCGAAGGCAAAAGGTTTGGTGATGACCCTGCAGAGAGAGCTAAGTCCAGCAGTTGTGCGCAAACCTAAGGTTGTGAGATAAGGGCTGTAGAACTTTTTATATGATTATATTGTTTCCTCTGGGTTCATCTATTCTGTGCTGGAAGTCCACCTCCGAG
This sequence comes from Triturus cristatus, assembly GCF_964204655.1. Classification (NCBI taxonomy): domain Eukaryota; kingdom Metazoa; phylum Chordata; class Amphibia; order Caudata; family Salamandridae; genus Triturus; species Triturus cristatus. The sequence continues at coordinate 346,982,399 of NC_140594.1, read as the reverse complement.
TGCTGTCATCGACTTTGGAACACACTTCCTGCAGATGTTCAGAGGATCGTGTGAATCCTGTTTCTCTTCTCGGCATCTTTTATTCGATCTGATGATTGCTTTCTGGTCTTTCTCAAGGAACACGTCCACACAAAAAGTAGTACCCTTCAGTGCCACAGACTAATATGACAATGTGTGCATTTTGAGGCCAACATTATTTTTGCTTTTGTAGACCGGTTATTATGCTGGCGAAGGCACAGCAGCTCCCCCAACAAAATAGCTTTATAAAAACCATGACAAAACATGCGTTGACAAATCCAAGTTACTGTCAGCCTATTGGCTTTGCCAATGCTTGTTTAGCATATCCTTTCGTGCACTCTTCTATTGATGCTTTTAGTGATATTTGGATCGTATTTCAACAACCCTTCAAGAGGGGGAAGTGGGGGTTTACTAACTCTAAAGTGGATAGATAAAAATCGGTACACAAGTTCTGTGTTTATGTGACGTTCCTGCACTTACCAGTTTGTACTTCTGTGCTTGTGAGCCATTGTTGTACCTGTTTTTGAGCTGTATGATACCTAATTCTAATACTGTTGCCGTGCGCGGTTTTATACATCGCAGTCTAGGCATATGATGGATTGTAAAACGTGAACGAGGTGACTGCCCTTAGACATAAATGTCCACGGGTTAAAGCACACTTAACCGGCTTCACATTCTGGCCAAGCCATGGCAGGAGGTAGCAGTTGGTCTCGGCAGAAGTTGCCCCGTCAGCTCCCCTCAAGTGTCTCCTTAGGTAAATTGAGATATTTATATCTAAAATGATCTGTTGTTGAGTGCTCCGTGGCCCAACGCAGAGAATTGCGGTGTCTTGGAGTCATTATTTTGTGCGGCATCTGCTCTTAAAACTGTTTTGTTCCAAAACATATTTGAACTAGCGGTAGAGTTCACGTCTGCCTGGGGATTTTATTGCAGTGATGGCAATTTACTGTGGAGTGAAGAAAATTGGATCCTCCCTTGCTCGTGTTTCCAAATAAATCAAACAATTGTCAAAAGTGAGTCATATGGCTTCCTACTGGTGGGATGTCACTCACCTGCAGGATGCAGGGCAAGCCACTTGACTCCTCACTAATAATACCCATCATGGGGTCTGGAGAGAGGCTGCAAAGCTAGGTCAAAGCTGAATTATGGAGCATGGGCTTGTCTTTCCCTTGTTGTACACTCACCGCTTGAAGGGAACAGAGAATGATGCTTTTGAACTAGAGGTTTTTTAATGGATGAGGGGCCAAATGTACGACCTTATTTTGCATTCACAAGCGGGTTTGTGACATGTTTGCGCATGCAAAATGCAAATGGGCCATGTACTAATCCTATTTAGCGAATCGCAATTTTTTAACGAGTCGCTAAATAGGATTAGCGACTCGCTATTAGGAACGGGCGTTCCAAGGTCGTCCCTTCCGAATAGCGAGTCGGAGTCCTATGTAAGACTATTTTGCGACCGCAATTGCGGTCGCAAAACAGTCAGTTTACCACCCTTCTCAGAAGGGTGGTAAAGCACTCGCAAACGGGAAGGGGTTCCCAGGGGACCCCTTCCCCTTTGTGAATGCATGGCAAAATATTTTTTAGGTGCAGGCAGTGGTCCGAGGGACCACTACCTGCCCTTAAAAAATGAAACAAACGTTTCATTTTTCTTTTTTTAAATAAATCCCGTTTTCCTAAAAGGAAAACGGGCTACATTAATACAATTTTTTTTAAAACTGCTTTATTTAAAAGTAGTACCAGACATGGAGGTCTGCTGGGCTCAGCAGGCCACCATACCTGGGAGGCCCAGCCATTCCCAATGGGGGCGCAAATTGCGAGTGCCTCATTAATATTCATGAGGCATGCAATTTGCGACCTCATTGGGAATCACAAATCGTGTCTGAGACACTGTTGTACATTGTGATTTGCGATTCACAAATTGCGACTCGCAATCTAAATCTAATTTTAGATTCTATTCAGGACACAGAGGTGAGGATTATGCTTCTCAATCTTTACTATTCATTATACAGCAGTCAATCAAAAAACATTAAAACGTTTTAATACTACAAATCCCATGAGGCTTTGAACCATGCCTCCATAAACCACCAATCAGAAAAGTCTGAAGTGTACAAAATAGCGAGGCACCATCTTACTGCCTCTTTCTTTGCAACTAGCAGTCTCATTGTTATGCAGTCCAAAAACAGGATACAGTTCCAGCTCTCAACGAAGAGCAAACTCCATGTAACGGGGTCTCGGTTGAGATAACTTATCCATAAACTGGTGTAGAAATGACCAACAATAAACAAATCTCCAGAATTCAGTTTTGTTTCGAATCCGTCCCTGAAATCAGAAATAAGTTTGAATACCATTGCATCTATGAACCTAAGCATATCAAAGGAGGGAAAAAGCAATCATGTCAAACATAATCATATGACATCATGGCAGTTGAGATACAACTCTTACCTGTCCCAACGGGTGGGATAATCCTCGCCTCCGTGTCCCTAAAAGAATCTAAAATTCTTGTTGCATATGCTGGAAAACTTTCTATTCTATGGCAGGACCGGAGGCTCAGATTATGCTGGTTCAAAGCCGACCAACAACAACCGATGAAGTATGTACAATAGGTTTGTAATCTTAAACATAGTCAGATGACCAGTCAGCAGCTTTAAGAATATCTTCTGACCTGGATCCCGTGACAAAGGATTTAGACCCCATCGCACCTCAAGTAGAAGAGCACTATATACAGTTATATCTATACAAGCTTCAGACATGACCCTACAAATCCTAACGAGCTAATGTGGCCGCCAAAACAGGGCGGATAGGTTTCTAAATTGACAGAAGTAAAGGGCCCAAGGGTTCGGTTCTGTGAGACAAAGTACGTTCTTCATAAACCTTCAGACATTTAACCACACACAACTTGTCATTTTGAGGCAAAGCAGGGTAGTCAATGGAACATGACATTGTAAGCTTAGCTGAAAATTGTTTTAAAGATAAATCTTTATTCTCCGGCCAGGATTCCAATAAGGATGGCACATTAGAAACATCCTGTAAGGTATTCAGTCTGGGTTTCCGAGGTCGAGCGACCTGTATACCCCTAAGTAATTTGCATACAGCTGGATTAACACCTACTGGTTTCCCATCTATGCGATTATGTCCAGCTGACAAGGCAGATCTAAAGGTGTTTACTGACCTGTAACATTACCTGGATTCTGCCCACTCTGAGAGGAAGTTCAGGACATCTTTCAAATCGGATCCCACGGGATCCACTTCCTGTTGAAGGCACCAACCCACCCAACGTTTCCATTCAGCAGAAGATCGTTTACGGGTGGAAGGAGCCTAAGCCTGTTGTATGTATTTGGCATCCGCCGATTAAAGTCCTTCAATTTGTTCGTGTCTCCTGAGTGCTTCCAAGCCAGGAGCATCAGTTGGTCTTGCGGAATTAGCAGATGTGGAGACCTGACTTGGTCCAGGAGCAACTGAGGAAAAACAGGAAGTCGAAAGGGCAGATCTACTGGCTATTCCAAGAGAGTCGAAAACCACAATTGCGTCTTCCATAGTGGTGTGATTAAGACGAATGATGCAGACTGGCGGCGGACTTGAACCGCTACTCTCGGGATCATTGCAAAGGGGGAAAAGGCGTAATTCGTCTGATATCCACAATGGTGAAGGAAAGCGTCCGTTCCCAATGCCATCGGGTCCGGTCTCCAGCTGCAGAACCGGGGAAGCTCAGCGTTGAGTCGTGAGGCAAAGAGATCCATCTGGCATGGGCCTCGAATAGTCATGATCTCTTGAAACAGGGAAGGATGAAGTCTCCAGTTGCTGTAGTCTTTCAGGAACCTGGAATTACATTCAGCCACTAGATTGTCTTTGTTGGGAATGTATTCGCCGTGAATGTATTCCGCCAGAACAGTGATCTATTGAGGGAGGCAGAAGTGCCAGAACTCTTGGGCTATGTTGGCCAACACACGAGATCTCGTACCTCCTAGACAATTTATAGATCGAACCACTGACACATTGTCCATCCGTAGCTGGATGCAGCAATTACTCTTTATTGAAGAGATCGACTTGATGGCAAAGGAGCCCGCCAACAGCTCCAGACAGTTGATATGTACTTTTGGTTCTTCTGCGGACCAGCGACTGCCGGTAGCAAATTTGTTGCATCATGCGCCCCAGCCCCAGCAACTGATGTTCGATTCGATGACCAAGTCTGGCGACACTCCAAAAATGGCCTTGCCATTCCATGCTTCCATATGTGTCAGCCACCATTGAAGCTCCTCTTTTGCTTCAGCTGTCAATGCGATCATGTGATCGTAGCTGAAATTCTGTTGTAGATAATGAATTTTCAGGCGTTGTAACGCTCTATAATGGAGAGGTCCAGGGAAAATCGCCTCAATTGAGGATGCTAGCAGGCCCACAATCCTCACCAGGGATCTCAAAGAAACCATCTGTTTCGACAATGTCACTCTGATTTCTCTCTTGATGGATTTTGTTTTGGCTGGAGGGAGAAGTAATTGAGCCATCCTGGAGTTGGTCTGAAATCCCAAGGAGTCCACTTGCTGAGAGGGAGTCGTCATGGACTTCTTGGGATTTATTATAAAACCTAGATTCTGCAGGAGGGACACTGTCCACTGCAGGTGCAGTATCAACAAAGCACCGTCTTGTGCCAGAAGAAGAATGCCGTCTAGATAGACGATCATGCGAACCCCCATTTCTCTTAGACGAGTAACCACGGGTTTCAAACGTTTGGTGAATACCCAGGGGCTGATGAGAGGCCTAACGGTAGAGATTGATACCAAAACCATTGGCCCTTCCACTTAAATTGGAGGTAATGTTAATGAGGGGGATAGATCTGGACTGTCAGATATGCATCCTTTAGATTTAACCGGTCTATCCAGTCCTTTTCTAGCAGAAGATCTCGCAAGAGATGGATGCCTTCCATCTTGAAATGGCAGTAGGTCACAAAGGGATTGAATGCTCTGAGGTTCAGTACTAATCTCTGACCACCTCCATTCTTTTGAACCAAGAAGACGTTGCTGCAAAAACCCTCTGGGAGAAGGGTTCCGGTAGTAATGATGGCCTGCTTTGTTAAAAGCTCGAACAGCTCGGAGTCTATATATACTCTTCTTGTCGGGAAAAATGGAGAGGTGGGAGAGGGGTGTATGTTGGGTCGTTGGAAGATCCAATTCTAACTGATACCCTTGAACAGTGTTCAGGACTCAAGTGTCGGATGTGATCTTTGACCAATTGTGTACAGAATGCATCAACCTGCCCCCCAAGGGAAGTGAAGGAAGAAAAGGATGAATCATTATCTGAAGATTGGGTGTCATTGTTTCGGAATCCTCTCTTGTCATCCTTGTTGAAGCCGGCTCTGAATCCCTGTGATATAATGGGGTAAAATCCTGCTTGTGCTGGGTCTTGTGCGTACCCTCTGCGTCTGGGATTGTACCCACGGTGAGGACCTTGCTAGTTGAAGCAGCCAGTCTAGCGTCCTCTGCCACAACTGGCTCTACCAGAGAGGGGATTGAATACTCTTGAGTGATGACTGTGATTTGTCCAGGGAGGTGAAAGTGTTTACAAATTTTGCAATGTCTTTGACAAAGTGATCTCCAAATAGTTTGCCTTCTGCTAAAGGGCCTAGTTCCACTGGGGCCAGTTCAGCCAGTTGTTGATCAATTCTCAAGAGAATAGGTTTAGGTCTCTGAGGCAAGCGCGTAATTTTCGTTTCCTAAGAGGCCGATTGCTCTTTGGATCCACCCAGCTAGGACTTCAGGGTGAATTGCTGCACCCGTTTCTTGGGCTTGAAGGGCCAGTTTCAGGATTTTAGCCAGTGGGCCGGAAACATCTAGAAGTTTGTCCTGGCATACTCTCAGAGCTCTATCAATGCCTTTGTTATGGTCTTTACGGTATTTCTTCACAAAGGTTTGCATAGAAGTATTTATGTCCGGAGTGACTGCAGTTTTATTTGGAAGATCTGGGCAGGGCATTCTGACCTGAGGCGGGATCTGACCTCTTTGTCAAAGCTTTCCTGCAGGTTAATCTGCATATATTCCGCCGGGGACCAATCCGAGGATCTAGGATGAACTATGCTAGATGGGTCAAAGGTGAACGGGAATTAAGTCATTGGAGAAGGACGCTTGCGTATCTTAGAACGTTTGCGAGGGCGTGACTCTTTGGAGGAAGAGGTGTCTGTATCTGTGTCCGTGGGGGTGGGGCACTGGGAGAGACGGTGGCAGCGGGGCCCAAGGGTCAGTACTGTAATCATGATCCCTTGCTCTTTCGGTAACCTTGGTATAAATCATTATATGAGGCCAAGACTGGGCAGAGGGCTCAGAGGGAGAGGGACTAGAGTGGGTATTAGAAGGAGCAGGGGAAGGGCCACTACCTATCAACTGACAAGGCTTTGTGAGATGGGTAGGAGAGCGGGTGACGAGGCTTTATCTAGTTTCTTGTCTATGGTTTTTTCTGTCATGGATTCCATATTCTCATTTTAATAAAAATCCTCCTTCTGGTGGACCATAAACAGCCATGCCCTGCTCGTATGCCTCCTAGTCAGACATGTTTCTAGGGAATTGAATGTCTTTCCTCGTCAAAATCCCCTGGAGGAAGCCAGTTGATTGCAGCCCTGCTCAGCTTAGATACAGGGCATAAAGTGGGAGCCAAAAGGAGCGGTTGCAGAGATTCCCATGTACCCAAGCTGCTTCTACAGGACTTATGAGGGGTGTGTGGCACTTTCTGCCTAAGAAGCAGCAAGCTTAAGAGGTTCTAAAACAAATTCCGTTTTGAAAAACCGGGATAACAATTAAGCTAAAGTCACTTGCTTTGATAGAAATGTCGTCCATTTTCTCAAATATGCAAATTTAGGCCCGGTATCAGCACTGCTCTGCATGGAGGAAACCCTGTTCTTCTAACCCGTGGCTGCCTCGCGTGCACTGACCCGTGCAGGCTCCCAAGAGGTTACGTGTGTGTAGCGTAATTGGGCTGCACACGTGACCTCGCTCCCGGTAGGGGCCAGTCCCAAAGCAGTAGTGAGAGAAACGCACACCACAGCAGCACGGCAGGAAAAGATTTTTGGAAAAATAGCAAATTTGGAAGGGGGGGGTGGGAAGGGTGGTGGGAGTGAGGAGGCTAAACACCGGCCCGGTATATCGGGGAGTGGATGAAGCACCTCGGTGACAAACGGGCAATCTTAAGCGTGCAACCCGTGACTACATAAACAAAGCAAAACAGCAATAATTTGCAATTAAAAAACGCCATGGGGGGGAGGAGCCTAGCGCGCAACCAAGATGGACGCGTAGGCACAGGGCTCCCCGGACCCTTGCCGCTCCTCGCAACTTATCCTGACATTATCCTGGATTTGTGAACGGATTCTGGAAGATGAACCTTGGCTGAATCCATAACTCTTTTCAGAACGAAAATCGGACCTGGGAGACCTGAATTATAGCGTCTTGCATTTTGGAGGCCCACCTGGAAGCTGTGCCCGGTGCTTCGGTGAACTGTGGGGCCGGGGAGTAGTTGAACAACAACGGCATCGGAGCCTTGCCAATGACCGCGCCCCCACTTTCGGTTTCGCTTTTGCACTTCTGCATGGCCTGATTGAGGAGCTGCTTCGCGCGACTGGGGCGTCCTCCGGCCTTTGTACTGGACTGATTTGTGCCCCTTTTTCTCCACTTTTCCGAGCGGGCTCTCGGACAGTCGGTGTCTGATCTGCTGGCACCCCTTTGCTATCGGTCCTGGCGGACCCCTCCGGTGAGCATCGCTTAACATGGCGGGCAAGGGGGATCCCGAGAAACGGAGGACCAAGACATCCCACCGTGGGGGACCAGTCCAGAGTAACATCATGGATCGTTATACCCAGGGTAAAGGATCCCCCGGGCCAGCAAGTGCCGCCGTGGAGGACTCTGGTGGTGGCCCGTCCGTGCCCACGGAATTGTCGCTGCAAGACGTTATGGGTGCCATCAACGGCATAAGGGAGACCATCGCCCTGCAGTACGAGGCTCTGGCCCGTAAAATTGACACGGTTGCCATTGACGTCACGCTAATTCGGGCGGATCTCTCTAAGACTAACAAGAGGGTTCAATCGCTGGACTTGAGGACATCCACTCTTGTCACGGATGTATCAGACCTCAAGGCAACTCTTGGCGATCTAAAGTCGGCGAACGACCCGATGTCCCGCCGGCTGGAGGATTTCGAGGGTCGGGCACGACGCAATAATATCCGCGTCATAGGTGTGCCGGAGACTCTCGACAATCGTCCGGTGGACCTCATGGTCGAAGATCTAGTCCTCAATCATCTTGCTCCTTCAGGCCTGAGCAAGTTCTTTGCCGTGGAGCGTGCTCATCGTGTCCCGGGCGGTAGGCCTCGACCAGGAGCTCCCCCGAGGCCTATTATTGCAAAACTTTTTCACTACAGAGACCGGGATGCGATCCTGCAGGCCTCGAGGGTACACGGCCCAGTTAACTATGAGAATGCCTCCGTTAATTTCTTTCCGGACTTCACCCAACTCGTTCAGAAACAGAGAATGGGCTTTCAGGGGGTGAAGCGCCGTCTTCGAGATTTGGAACTTAAATACTCTATGCTTTTCCCTGCCAGGCTTCGTGTGGAATATGAAGATCGGACTATCTTTTTTGAACGCCCTGATATTGTGAGTGACTGGTTAGACTCCCTGCCGGACCGGGGCGAACGATCTGGGCGTACTGGCGGTGCTGAGGGCGGAGGGCCTCCGCAGGAATGATTCTTGGTCCTCTACTTTGACATTTCCTTCTGCGCCCAGCCAGGTTCTACTTCAATTGTATATTTTGTCTATTAATGTGCTGTTTGGATGCGGGCGGGGACGGGTCCCTTCCCTCCTCTAGGGTCTTTTTGTAGCATGGGATTGTTAGGGCGACAGGCACACTGCAAGTTGGGGGGGCTGTATAGTCCGCAGGGGTGCAGGGTGGGGGGGGGAGTTGTAATGGCGTGGGGGTGGGAAGGGGACAGTGGTTGTTGGGTTGTGTGTTTTTTCTTTTCAAGGCGGTGTGTTTGTTTCCTTTCAGTTTTTGGTGTCTGGCTGCGTGCCCGGGGACTCCAGCTTCTTGTGTTGGGATGGGGGGGGGACGGGTTGAAACTCATGTCTTGGAACGTCAACGGATTGGGGGACCGTATCAAACGTGGGGTGGTGTTGCAATTTTTGCGCCGATTGGCCCCTGATGTGGTATTCCTTCAAGAGACGCACTTGGTGGGTAATGTATGTCATGCCATGAACAGGGGGGGCTACCGATTGGTTGCGCATTCTGGCTTCACCACTGGATCCAGAGGGGTGGGCATCTTACTGCGATCTTCCCTCCCGCTTGAGATTGACAAAGTTACTCTTGATGATAGAGGACGCTATGCGTCCTTGACTGGACGGTGGGAGGGTCAGACTCTTTCATTGGTCTCGGTCTATGTTCCCCCGGGCCTCCAGACCTCCACTTTCTCTGATGTGGGTCATATGTTACTTGAGCTTCCTGATAGTCTCTTGCTTGTGGGTGGGGATTTTAATTCCGTGATTTCTGGCGAGTTGGATCGTTACCCTCCCAGAGCCCTCTCTGCCGCCCAGGCGTGGCTCGGCGGGTTCTTGGACACTTTTGGCCTAGTGGACTGCTGGAGGTTGATACATACGACACAGAGTCAGTACACATTTCACTCCGGGGCTCACAGGAGTCTCTCCAGACTAGATTACTTTCTTATGCCAGCGGCCCAGACCACCCGGGTCCGGGAGGTTAAGCACCTGGCCCGGGGCATTTCCGATCATTCCCCATTGTGGCTCCTCTTCGATACTGGGATGCGATCCGCCGGGCGGGTCGCCCCCATTAACCCCTGGTACCTGCGTGACCCCAAGATCCGCAAGGGTCTCATTAAGTCGCTTGACCAGTATTTTCTTGAGAACGAGGGGTCCGTCTTGTCCTCTGTGTCCTTGTGGGAGGCTTTCAAAACGGTTCTCCGAGGACACGCCCTATCCCTGATCGTGGAGGCCAAGAAAGCTAAGAACGGGGAGGTGGTTGCGTTGGAGGCCGAGATATCGGGGTTGGAGGCTGCCTTGGAGACGGCTGTCACTCAGGACGGGCTCCACGCTCTCAGCCTGAAGCAATTCGAATATAAATCCCTTGTTACGGAGGCTGCTCGAACAATGTATAGGGAACAGCAGGGTAGACTGTATGATGCTGGGGATAAGTCGGGTAAATTGATTGCTTGGCTTGATAAGAAGGAGAGAGTGAATCGAGTGGTCCCCGTGCTTCAGACGTCGGAGGGAGTGAGTGGGACTGACCCTGGTGAGATTGTGGAGTGTTTCGCTGATTACTTCCGTGCTGTGTACTCCCTGGTCTCTGATAGGGATGAGGCTGACTCCCGTCACTTGTTGGAGGATATTGCTTTGCCCTGCCTGTCGGTGGATGAGCGTGTGCAGTTAGATGCCCCGTTGTCGGTCGACGAGATTGCTACCGCGATTCGTTCCCTTCGCTCAGGCAAGGCTATGGGCCCCAACGGACTCCCTATTGAACTTTACAAACTGCAACCGGATAAAATTGCGCCATTTCTCCGTCGTATGTTTTCAGAGTCACTTGAACTTGGTTCTCTCCCTGCTGACCAGCGCTTGGCCACTATAGTCGTGATTCCCAAGGACGGTAAGCCTCGGGACCGTTGCACCTCGTACAGGCCTATTTCTCTGTTGAACGCTGAGCCGAAAATCCTTGCCAAGGTTCTTGCTAATCGCCTGCTTACTGTTATCTGTGACCTGGTGCATCCGGACCAATCCGGTTTTATCCCGCACCGGAATACGGCCCTTAACTTGCGGCGCCTACATGGCGTACTTGCAAGGGCGGAATATCTCTCAGAGCCGGCCATCTTGGTTTCCTTGGACGCCACGATGGCCTTTGATACGATAGAATGGCCGTATCTTTGGGCCGCCCTGGCAAAGTTTGGACTCTGTGCGGGATTTATTAGTTGGGTTAAACTCTTATACGCTGCTCCGTTGGCTCAGGTTGTCGTTAATGGAAGGGTTTCCCGGCCCTTCGTTCTTGGGAGAGGCACTAGGCAGGGGTGTCCGTTGTCTCCCCTGCTCTTCGCTCTGGCTTTGGTGCCGCTCGCTGCTTGGCTTCGTTGGGAACAGTCGATAAGAGGGATCCGGTGGGCCCCTGGCTTCGAGGATCGAGTTTCGTTGTACGTGGATGACATTCTTTTGTACCTCACCTCACCGCGTCAGTCACTCAATGTGCTCTTTGACATCCTTACTTCCTTCGGCAAGAACTCTGGTTTGATTATTAACTGGTCCAAATCTTGTGTCTATGCTATATCCGGTGACTTTTCTCTCTTGCCTTCTCGTTTTCCTATTAAGGCGTCCCACTCCGGCTTTACGTATCTGGGGCTGTACGTCTCATTGGACCCGGCGATCCGCTACGAGCATAATCTCCTCTCTCCACTTCGGAGATTAAGGTTAGACGTGGCCCGTTGGTGTAAGCTTCCCTTGTCTCCCCTCGGTCGTGCGGCGCTTTTTAAAATGATGTCTCTTCCCCGATTCCTTTACGCACTTCAGAACTCCTTTGATATTATTCCGGCGGCCTACTTCCGGGAGGTGGAGAGCTTACAGAGGAGGCTTGTTTGGGATGGTCGTGCACGTATTGCTCTTGCAAAACTGACTCTCCCCTGGTATGACGGGGGCATTGCGCTCCCGGACATCAGGAGGTACTATTGGGCCTCCCAGCTATCTGCTATTAACCATGCAACGTACGCACCTGGTCCGAATCCGGCTTTCGAAATGGATAGATTTTTGGTGCCTGGCGGCAACTTTAACAGAGCGCTTTACTCTCGATCGGCTGGGAGGAACTTAAACGGTCCCACTAAGATTGCTGTGCGCGTGTGGAGGGCTGCGAATGTGGCCATGGGCTGGAATGAGCGTTTGACGGGTGCGACCCCTCTGTTCGCGTGTGAAAGATTGGGAAGCCTCTGGACGACGAAGGGCTTCGAGCGTTGGGACACGATTGGCATCAGTAGAGTAGGTGACCTTTGGGTGAAGGGTGCGGTTAAATCCTTTGCTGCGTTGCAGAGTGAGTACGAATTGAGTGAGCGGGAGTTCTTTCGGTACGTCCAGGTTCGGCACGCCTTGCTCTCGGCCTTCGGGGCTGGGACTGCAGTCCCTGTGTCTTCGCCACTCGAGGACCGCATACTTGACGGTCACTTGCCCGACAGTACTATTTCCCTTATCTATAAAAAACTAATAAACGTGCGGGCGGATCTCCTCGTGCGCCTTCGGGAGGCGTGGACCAGGTATGGTGTGGAACTGGACGATGAGGACTGGCAGTCTGCGCTGTCCTCCCCTAAGGAAGTGGCCATACCCGCGCGTCTCCGTCTTGTCCAGCTTAAAATTCTCCACCGTGTCTACGTGACGGGCCCTCGTTTAGTTTTGATGGGTTTTTCTGAAGATGGGCTCTGTAGGCGCGGCTGTGGGCTCAGCGCCACTTTTCTCCATGTTCTCTGGGAGTGCTGTGAGGTAGCGGAGTATTGGCGCCGGGTGCATGCTGTCATGGAATGCGTCACTGGGGTCGCTTTGTTGCCCGAGGCTCGCCGATGTTTGTTGAACGTGTGGGAGCCTAATGACTATAATGCGGCTCAGACTCGGTGGGCGGCCCTTGGGAACATGATTGCTAAGAGGGACATCGCACAGCGTTGGGGTTCCCGACGGCCTCCCACCGTGTCAGTATGGAAGGAGAGCATGGATTGGTGCATGTGCAGAGAGAAGACTGTGTATGTGTCTCGGGGTAAGCCGGGGGCGTGGGGTAGAATCTGGGGTCAGTGGAACGCGTACAGAGGGAACATCTGCACGCCCCCCCCTCGTGGACACATCTGATGCTGCCTTGTCCCCCTGATCCTGAGGTTCCCGGACTATTACATTTTACCTGTAGACGGTTGTGGTTCTCCCGTCGCCCCCCCCTCCCTCTTGCTCATCCTCATTGTCCACTTGAGGGTGGAGTATGTATTGTGTAGTTCCCCGGATGTGGTTAGACGCCTCCCTTTTTCGATGGGTTCCGCCTTGCTTTCTGGTGTTATTTTCTTTTTCTTTGTTTGTATTTCTAAAATCTATGTATCCTGATAATCTCTGAGGTGTACTCAGTAACTCGTTAATTCGGCTGGGCCCCAGGGGGCCTGTTGCTGCCCTGATGTTGTTGATCATGTACATATTAGCGGCCGGCCCTGGTTGGTTGTAGGCCCATGTTTGTATTGATTTTTATGTACAATAAAGGTTTTCGCAAAAAAAAAAAAAAAAAACGCCATGAATAACAGTATATGACAAAGCATGTCATGCAGTTGAATAGTATTACAAAATAACGAGCCACTTATCTTGACTGCGGAGAAGAGAAGAAAGAGGGAGTAAGATGGTGCCTCGTTATTTTGTAGACTTTGGACTGTTTGGATTGGTGGTTTAAAGAGGCGTAGTTCAAAGCCTCATGGGATTTGTAGTATTAAAATGTTTTACTGTTTTTTGATTGCCTGCTGTATAATGAGTAGTAAAGATTGAGAAGCATAATCTGAGCCTCAGGTCCTGCCATAGAATTCATGCACTTGTAATAAGGCATATCCAATATCAGTCACGTTTGTGATGCTGTGACATAGCTAGACCTGAGACTGTCTGGGACGGTACCTGCGTTTGCCGCCCCACGGCGGGACTCTAGAAGAGATCGGGGTGGGAGTGGTATGGGTGCTGGCGAATCCACAGATTGCCGCCCCGATGCGGCACCACACTGAAGAGCAGGGTGGGGGTCTAGGGGGTGCTGGTGATAGGGTGACCAACCGTCCGTAAATTTCACGGACTGTCCGTTATTTGGGCCTCTTGTCCGTTGTCCGTCAGAAAATCTTTCACGGACGCCTTTTGTCCGTAATTCTGGGCGTTGGTGCAAGCTGTCCCCCCTGCAAGCAGCCTGAGAGTTCTCTAACTCTCACTGCAGGGGGCCCGTTCGCACTGCTGTGAACTGAAAGGCCTGCAGCAGCCCCTCGTGGCACAGATTGCTATCGGCTATTATCATTCTGAGTATCAAACACAGACTGGTAATGGGCCCCTCTGTACAGATAGGCATTTGGTGGGCCTCCTCCTGCCAGAGGTCTTCATACTGTGGGGAGCGCCCCCCTGGGGGTCTGTGATTGCATTCCCAGGGGGGGTGCAAATGCCTTAGCAAAGCAGTGTAAATGAAGACGGCCTGGAAGTGTGGCCTTCTTTATTGGCGCAATTCCAGGCGTTTTTCATCTACACACTTGAAGCGTAAAATATACAAATGGTGCTATGGGGGCTGGGGTCATTGAGAGTGGTGGCAGGGTCAAAGAGGTGGCTGAGAAGAACAAACTATTCTGTAGGGACTTTATTTCATAAGCAGTTAGGAAGGCAAAAAAGTAACCCACACACAATGAAATAAAAAATAAATTCAGGTTTAAACATTGTGTTATTCTGGAAAATCCCTTAATCTCCGGTGCCTGCAAACTCATGTGACCTTGTGTAATGTAATAGGTGCTGATGGCATTCTGCTTCTGTTCAGAAACTAGTGAGAAATGAAGGCGTCCAAAGGTATTAATGTAAGACGTCTGATACTTATCAGAAGATACTTGTACTATGTCACACCAGAAGGTACACTGAAAAAACCTGGAAGGGTCCAGAAATATACAAATGAAAAAATATCCAAATTGGTATAGCATACATTATATTTGTGAACAGTGTGGCAAATTCAACAAATGCATATGCCAGAGTCAGTTCACCCAAACTGATTTTAGTGTTCCTGAGCGTCTGCATGATGCTGGTGTCTCATCTCTCGCACAAGGGACAGGATTCCTCTCCGTTCATAATAAGTTGTGCAGCCTGCAATAGAATTACTCAAAACGCAGCTTTGATGGAACTGGCTCTGGTCTAATACCACTGAGGTAGTTGAGCCTATGGATGAGTGTTCTCAAGTAAATTTAAGAAACGTAGAATCTGGGGTCAGTTTTTAATTATTCGCCATAGTCCTTTCCCGATGCTGCAAAAGTGCTCCATTTTCCAAAGTCTTTTGCCTTCATTTTGTTAGGTACTTTTGCCGAAGTGTACACTACACCCAGAGCGGGGAAGGTGTCTTTTTTTTTTTTTACTAGGTGGGATGCCTGCTCTTCTGCCACTGTAAAATGCTGAGTCAGCAAATATAGGAGTCAATAACAAAGGTTTTCCAAACATTTGCCCATTTTCACATGTTATAAGCATATATGATTTTAATTTATGGTTTGCGACGGTGAGAGGTATGCGTGTTTGTGTTATTTTAGTAACTTGTGATGTCATTGGATTTATGTGAGTTCCTACTCTGTGCATATAATGTGCCATGTGTGCGTGATGGTCTGTGTGTGCATGTGAGGGTGCATCTTTATGTGATTATGTATGATGTAGGGTGACTAACCATCCATAAATTTCACGGTCCGTCCGTAATTTGGACCTCACGTCCGTTGTCCGTGAGGATCCCTTTTACGGACGCCTTTTGTCCGTAATTTTGGGCATTGCAGGGAACAACACTGTTCCCTGCATGAAGCCTCAACTCCCTGAAGGGGCCGCCTTGCACTCCTCCTCGGAGCACAAGAGCAGCCCCACCTGCCCATTGTCATTCTGTATGCGGCTGATTGCCACATACAGAATGACAATGGTCCAGTCTAGGCTGGTAAAGCATGTGGTGGGCCTTCCCCAGGCTCCGTCTAGGGCAGGGCATTCTGCCAGACAGAAGAAATGTGCAAAAACGCCAATGTTGCTACATGAGAATCCAGCTCCACAAAAGGTGCTGGTGAAAGAAGTTAAAAAGAAGGGGCTAGAGTTCTTTCACAGACTCGTCATTTTAGAACTGATTCATTTTCAATATTATATTCAAGGAAGCCATGATTGCTACTTTTTTATTTTATGCAACTAACAACCATTGACAAAGCCAATAGTTCTGGCTTGTTGCAGGTGTAACATTGCTTGTTGTTATATATCTGGATACAATGACAGAAGAGCCAAAATACCAGTCAGGCATCACACTATACTAAGCACAGATTTTTAGCTTACGTGTTTTAAGCCATGCCCTTAATTACATCAAACACCCCCCTTTGGTTAGACCCCCCCCGGTATTTTCATCCCACTTAAAGCCCTGGAAACAACACCATGTCAAAGTCACCTCAGGGCCTGGCACTGTGCATCATGCATGACCCATGAATTTCATGTTTTCAGATTTCCTATGTGCCGGGGCATAGGGAACCCTACCCCCACCCATTGCCTTAGGAACTACAGCAAGGGTGAAATTCTTGATGGGCCTATTCTGCCTGCAATTCTGCAGACAAAGGCTCAGCTCATTATTAATATGAAAAGGTGGGCGAGTGAGTAAATAAAGGGATGGGTGGATGGCTGGATAGATTAGTGTAAGGGTGAATGGATGAATGAAAGGGTGAATGGATGGATAATGAGGAAAGGATGTATGTATGGATGAGTGAGTTGAAGGATGGATGAGAGTAACAGTAAAAAGATGTATGTATGGATGGAAGGGTAGATCGATGGGTAAAAGAGTGGATGGAAGAGTGAAAGGATGGATGGATGAGTGAACGGGTGGGTGATGGGTGAGTTAATGGGTGGATGGATGAGTGAAATGATGGATGGATTGATAAATTGATAAGTAAAAGGGTGAATGGCTGGACAGCTGAGTGAGCGGGTGGATGTAAGGATGGATGAGGGAGTGAAAGGGAGGGTAGATGGACAAATAGATGGATATATGAGTGAAAGGGTGGATGGATGACTGATGGGGGTCAATGGATGGATTCATGCGTGGATGAGTAGATGGATGGGTAGAAGGAAGGATGGCTAAGTGAAAGGGTCGATGGAGAGAGAAAGGGAGGATGGATTGATGACAAAGGGTGAATGGGTGGAAGGATGAGTGACTGGGTGGATGGAAAAGATAAAAGGCTGGATGGACGAGTGAATGGATGGGTGGAAGAGTGGATGGATGAGTGTACTGATAATTAGGGTGAAAGGATGGATGTATGGAAAATGGATGGATGAGTGAAAGGGTGGATGGAGGGATGAATGAAAGGGTGGATGGAGGGATGAATGAGTGAAATGATGGATAGGTTTGCAAATGATTAGATATGTTTGGATATGGATGGGCTTAATTATATTCTATTGCGCGACCTCCTCTGATGTGTCTGTAAAACGTACCTTTTGTCCCAAAGTTTTATCCTGAATTTTGACCTCCTGTCCTGAATTTTTGTCCTGAATTTTGACCCTTTGTCCTGAATTTTTACACTCACCGTCCTGAATTTGCACCCATGTCAGTTGGTCACCCTAGCTGGTTACTCAGTCACAACAGTGGCACTGCAAGGGCCGCCCCCTTGCAGTGCCACTGTTGTGACTGAGTAACCCATTCGCCAAACTTAAAATCCGTCCCTTACTGCTATTATAAATAGTGCAGCATTATTCAATGTCAAAAATTCAGACCACGTTTTATTTCATCTGTCCCAGGCAGTTAACTTTAGTAGCAGCTATGCCACTTAGTGGATTCAAGTAGATCAACATGATACGCGTTACTGAAGCATTGGTGTGCACTAATTTTCAGCATGCGCCCTTCTTCTTAGTTATTTACGGAATGCTTTGCATCTATTATAGATGGAGTGCTTCCTCCTAAGTGGCGTTACCACAGCTCTAACAGCACGCTTATTGCCTTGTGAATTAGGACTGAACTAAGCCAGAGCCCAAATCGAAACACCCACTGCTATGTATGAAGAAATCCAAAAGTGCTTCTACTGATCTCTTCTGCTCTGTAACAGAATGGCTGACTGTTCTTTTTTCCAGGGCGTGTAGGTTAGATGGGTTTCCCTTGGAGTATTCTCATTTAACCTGCTGTCCGAATTCGCTGGCATAACACCAGGCGTCGATACAGATAACGGATCGTCTAAAGAAAGCAATCAGAATATTGACTCTATAGTTCCGACCAAAACTCTGCATAGAATTAAATGACATCGCAAACGCAGACTTCTGAGAAATAAGGCAAAAGATGAAACCGGCTCAAAAACCTTAATTCATGAACTGTAGGCCACAGACTTAAAACTCAGAAATATTGAATTGTGGCAGGAGTGGAAAGTAAAGAGGGGCACTACAGCAAAGGATAATTCATGGTACACCCTGATACTGTTAAGCTTAATGATTGAAACCGGCACAATAATTGCAACTTTAATTTCAATTATTTATTGGTTTTGATGTGATGATAATATTGTCATAACATTTACAAACCTTGCAGAAATGATGCCATATATATTTTTTTTATTTTTTTTTTATTTTTTATAAAACCTTTATTTTCAAAAGTCAGGACACAGCTATTCAGCCGACATCCCGGAGGTTCGGCAGCATCGATATATAAAAACAGAGATGCGTCTCCAGTACCATGAAAGGAGAAGTGCAAAGGTTCAATTTTAATTAAATACAAAAACGCACATCAAACCCCAGCAAGGCAAGAACACTGAAAGCCCATGATGAGCCCCACAGGGGAGGCCGGACCCCACTCATCTAACAGTTACAGTACAAAGTAAAGAGGAAGAAGAGGGACTGTAGAGGCCAAAAAGTCCATAAACCATACTGAGCTGGAAAGAGGGTTAGGAGGAAAGCTGTTCCTCGGGAGGATCCAGATCCGGGGCAAGACATATTCCCCCCCTGTATTGATTCCACCGCCCCCATATGGCGTGCCACTTCCGTGGGCGACCTCTAGCGCAATAGACCGTCTTTTCCCTTAACATACTCCAGTCCATATTTTCTTTCCACGCGGTCAATGTGGGGGGCCCCGCGGAGCCCCACAGTCGCGCGATATCTCTCTTAACGACCATGTTGCCCAGAGTCACCCATTGGGTCTGCGCCGCATTATGATCAGTGGGCCCCCAGACATTCAGTAGACAACACCGCGCTTCCGGCTGCATAGCAATGCCCGTCACCTCCCCCATCACTGCATGGACTCTCCTCCAAAATTCCGTGATGACACCACATTCCCAAATGATATGCAGGAAAGTACCCACCTTACCACAACCCCTCCTGCATAGGCCGTCCTCCGAGAATCCCATGTGAACCAGCCTTGGCCCCGTCACATACACTCGATGCAGTATTTTAAGCTGCACCAGCTTCAGACGCGACGGGATCGCCACCTCCTTAGGAGAGGAAACGGCAGACTGCCAATCCTCGTCATCCAACTCGAGGCCATCTCTAGCCCACTGGTCCCTCAACCCCAGAAGCATATCCGCCCGGACGTTGATCAGTTTCTTATAGATGAGCGAGATCGTGCTCTCGGGCATATGGCCATCAAGAACCCGGTCCTCCAAAGGAGAGGACTCAGGCACCTTCTCACCCTCTATGAGGACCGACCGGAGGGCGTGACGCACCTGAATATAGCGGAAAAACTCAGACGGCCCCAGCTCGTACTCCTTCTGCAACTCTTCAAAGGACTTCACCCTCCCCTTAATCAGGACATCTCCGACCCTGGAGATGCCGATCAAGTCCCATTTGTCAAAGCCTTTTGTGTGCCAAAGCCTACCCAGTGTCTCAGATTCAAATAGCGGGGTAGCGAGGGTGAGCCTATCCTTCCAGCCCAGCGAGTCAGTTGCCATCTTCCACACTCGCACCGCCACAGCAGTAGGCCCCGTGAGGGACGAGTCCAAGGACCGCGAATACAACGCCCTGTAATAGTTACCACCACGCAGCAACCACCTGTCCATGGCATACCCAGATGCCATATATATTTATCAATAAAAAAAAAATGTCAATGAAAATATATAAAATCTCAGTTACATCTCAAGAGGTTTAAAAACGTCTTTAAAAATCCCCAGACTTTACAAAAGAAAAGAAATCCCCAGAGTTCATAACAATCTGCACAGGTCTGAGGAACTTGGATCATTCTTTCATTTGATCCATGCCATAAATTCATTAAATACTTTTTCCTAATACCACATAGATATGTGCAGATAAAAATAACAAGATTGATTTCCTGTATTCTGCTTTTTTTCCCAAGGGTTCACAGTCTCTCCTCCTTTGGAACTTCAGCCCAAGATCCCTGATTTATTTCGAAGAGGTGATGCCTCAGTTCTTAGATAAGGAAAAACAACAATGCACCTTTTCATCCACCTAATCTGAAAGATGTACTTGCAGAGAGCCGAACTTCACACTCTTATGAACTTGTTTAAGTCTATTTATTGATTTGGGGTGCAGTAAATCATTTCTAACTACATATCCTGCACTATTTATTTGCTATTTAAGAATACCCTAGAAAGAACCACGAGAGTTTATTTTATTTACTATTGGCTCTTACATTGCCCCACCCACTGTGGGCCCATAAATGGCACTTGCAGTCATGCCACATCCTTCGAAGAGAACGCTACAATGTTTGCCCAGTAGTTCAGGGGTAGCAGTGGTTGAACTGATATCATGCTAACTATATCTTATCTGAATGTTCAGATCAGGATGAGCTAAAGCATCCTGAACAATATTTTGCCCACATCAAGTCTTGGGCAGAATCTGTATTGTTGCTCATCAGAGATGTTCAAATAGAAGAAGCAGATATCTTCAGGGCGAAGATGTTTCTTTGGGTGTTCATCTAACCGCTGACGTTTGCAATAGCTCTTCCTGTTATTCAGGAGCACTGCAGCTACTTTAGCTCCCCAATCATTTATTTGTTTGCCTACTAGAACATACCTTGTTCCCTCCGTTTTTCTGTAGGTTCCACGGTCCAATGACTGAGGATAGTTGCTCTCTTGTGCTCTCGTCCACTGTTGCTCGCATTCTAACCCATCCCCTTCAATCTTTGCCTCTTGACAAAGTTACAGCAGGAGAGATCTTATGTGATCATTGTCTTTCCTTTTGTACAGGTGACCTCAGCTTTTCCGCTTTAATCTGATGTCAGCAGCTTTTGAGTGCATTTTGCTTCCAGATAATTTTTTATGTTACCTCCATCATTTGACCTATGATTCACGCCTGGTGCCGTTAGTCTAGTGGAAGAACATTTTTTTAGGGCATGTTGGTCTTAACTTACAGGTGCAGTGGGTTATCATTCGGACATTCCAACCCCTGTGCAGCCTGTCCTTCATGCAGCCATTGGTGCACATTTGTTCTACAGATTAGTTAACACCTAAAATATGGGTGTGAGGAATTGTTATTAGCATGGACATCTATTCGCCAAAATACAGAAGTGACATCACACACCCTTTGGCCTTAATGACATCACAGGGAGGGATGTCATATGACCTCTGACCCCGACTCTTCGAATAACGTGATGTCCTATGTTCTTAACCCTGATGATACCACCATAATTGACGTTTCTGAAGTCCCATAATAACTACAAGATTAATATAACATACCAGCACAAACATATGTCTAATTTAGAAACCACCTATATTAGGGTGCGGACACTTGAGTGTAATACTTGCCCCGATTTGCCCTGAATAAGTGAAGTGAGTGAACCAGACCTCATTATAGGGCTCAAGGGGGTTTTTCCCTTAGAGTATCTAAGACAAAATTGGTCATGGAGTGTACTAAAAGCACAATTTTCACATACATTTACTAAATAAATGATACAGACTTGTTAGTAAGAGAATTTGTTTTGGCTTCAAGGCCTTGTCCTCTTCCATACTTGTGAATGTTGGATGGTGGTGTGGCTTAGTCACAGGTTCCTTTCGAAGGCCATCTTTCCCTTCCACTGGTAACAGAATGTTGGTCTTCCCTCTTTCCTGAGCCTATCCTCTGGTACTAAGGCGTAATTACATTTTCTTGACTTTGTGTAGCCTGCTTGGATTTTCCCCACAGAGCAGCATACTACAACTGTTTTGAGAAATTATTTGTCCATTTTGGTGTGGCATAAGTGTTCCTAGTCTGCCGAGACCATTGGTTGTTGGGGGAAATCGGGCAGTTATATGGCATATAGTTAGAGTGGGTTGTTGATCCTTTGTCATGTTTAGGCTGTTTCTACAGAGGGTATTTCGGCCTCTTGGGCATTGATTGACGTACCTTCCATGTCTGACAGTTGAAGGGCCAGTACTTGGGCTAACCTGTTCAATTTCATTGCCCACTAGAGGCTTGGTGGGACACTGGACCTGAATTCGCTTTTGGCTTCAGCGTTTAGTCTTGTGGTACTGGGCCTTTTTGTTTTTTTGGGTTTCTTATGTGATTTTGCAGTAAAGTCTTTAGAGCTCGATTACTCCGGCCTTTTTATACATCTCTTTTATGGAGGATTGTAAGGAGACCTGCAGCTAATTGTATTCTCAGTGACATTAGATATTGATTACTCTAACAAAAAACGATGAGGGTTTGCCAGTGTGCACTGATGAGTATATATTCAATCTTATTAACATATGCATTATAATGTTATCACTCTACCTCCAGTGGCCCACCGTTATAACCACTCTTAAACACAAAGTATGTCACTCTCTGGAAGGAGTGGAAAAATCATCAATATCCAACAATCGAGTATTGTAGTCCAAAAAATAAGATCTAAGTAATTCTCTTCCAATTGGATTTCCTTTTATTATTTTTTCCTTGTATTTCTCATACACGTTGCTCCAACATTTCTCAGTAGTCCAATCAATTGATAAATCACAATTTATTACAAAACCACAGCCAATGCGTTTCGTCCCTCTTGGGACCTCATCAGGGCTGTGAAGACAAAAAGAAACATATCACTAATCTATACAGCCAGAGTCTATATATATTATTGTCCAAACACCTGCCTATGTAACAATCTAAAATGCGAGGCATTTACCCAATAACTAATTTGGGTAATTATTACCAAATTAAATCATGTGCTGAATACATATAATCATAATTTCTGATTCAATTGCTACCCCCTAATTTCTTTGAACTATGATCATGACCCTTAAACATTCATTTGTAACATTCATAGTCTACTGTTCTTGATCATTCTAATTAAAAATTGCAGTCTGAGCTAACGTCACAAATAACAACTGTATATGATAATATATCACATATCAGATTTATGCACCTAAGGCAGAGTGTACAAGAACGGAAAGGCAGGGTTTTTTTATATATAGATATTTAAATTCTGCCTCCTCTATCAGTCCATTTCTTTTTCCATACAAATAGTCTCTCCATAATACAGCTTAACATAACAACTAGTGTCACTAAGTTGCCTGTAAATTTCTTTACAATAGTCCATTCTGTCCATAATGACAATATTTCCACCCTTGTCAGCTTCCCGAATAATGATACTATTATCGGATCTTAAGCTATTTAGGGCTGATTTTTGTTTATATGTCAAATTGTCTTTCATATCTAATTTCCATTTATCCTTGTCTCTATGATCTTCTAATCTGTAAAATTCCTCCTTAGTTCGTTTGACAAACATGTCTATGGCAGCAAAATGGGTGCCCTGTGGAATAAATTTGGATTTTGGTCTTAAACCACTGGTACAACTGTAATCTGTAGACACATCTAGTAATGAAGCAATATCATCCACTCCTAGTCTCTCCCCTTCAGTCAACGAAATAAGCAATTGTACATCACATACCTCTGTAGTTATCATCTCAGATCTTTTAATATTAGCACAAACATTTACATTTACATTCTTATCCCATGTTGAAAAGAAACTCTTCAATTTCAAAATCCTTGAAAATTTAAACCGGTCAATCTCCAATTCAGTAAAGTTACAATGATTCATAGGACAAAATGATAATCCTTTCTCCAAAACATTTAACTCTTCTGTGGTTAGAATTCTGTTAGACAGATTAATCACCTCCAGTTCACTTTCTGGGCTGTCCCTACTAATATATAGACTCTGTATAGATTAGTGATATGTTTCTTTTTGTCTTCACAGCCCTGATGAGGTCCCAAGAGGGACAAAACGCGTTGGCTGTGCTTTTGTAATAAATAGTGATTTATCAATTGATTGGACTATTGAGAAATGTTGGAGCAACGTGTATGAGAAATACAAGCAAAAATAATAAAAGGAAATCCAATTGGAAGAGAATTACTTGGATCTTATTTTTTGGACTACAATACTTGATTGTTGGATATTGATGATTTTTCCACTCCTTCCAGAGAGTGACATACGACATTAGATATTGATCGAAGAGCTGGCTGAATTGGTAATGGCTGTATTATCACCGATAATCTCTATTACTCAGATTTTCCTTTCCTAACTCATCTATTTAAATCCCTGTCCTCCCTCTCTCTTGGGGGTGCTTTCTCTGCAATCCTGGGATGTTACTGGTTACAGTCAGGATGAGATGCGGGCATAGGCGTCCTTTATAGCCTCATGAGTGGGATGGTCCGGATAGAGGCTGTGAAGTCCTGGACCAGAGAGGCAGAGCCTCCCTTAAATACAGAAGTACTGGTGTTGTAAAATAAGCCTAGCTCAACTCATGCATTTAGTTATTAATAATACTCGTAGGTATTACAGCCTTTCAAAAAACAGCATGTTAGTTATTCAGAAATGTGAGCCAAAGTTCGAGTCCTGCCCATGCTAACCTGGATTGTGGTATGAGCTCTGTATTTTCACGCACTGGCTGCTTACTAGATCTTAATTTTAGTGCAACATTTTGTTGCTGGAGATTTCTTCCTGTGCTAACGTCAATGTGTCGATAACCATTGAAGCTGGACAATTAGTCAGATCTTTCCGGAGTTGGTTTTGCTCTTGGTGATGGTTGTGCTACCATGACTCGTGCTCAGCATTTCTGCTACATTTTACACTATTTTTCATTTCATCTTGGTTAGTTAGATGGTTGCAGGCATCCATGGCTGGGCCTATGTTCCTTCTGGCTGTTCACTCTTGTCAGAGCATTCATAATTGGCCGCTTCCCCCAACAGCTTTACCATTTTGTGCTTTGTTTCTAAGTTCATAACCCCCAATATTAAGTCCCTTAGGGATGCACAATGTTGTTAAACGTTTGCATCCAGCTGCTCCACAGACTCCTATTCACTTTTTATTTACTTATATTAGGTATATTCCTATGTGGCGTCGTTCAGCTGTTGCTATTTCTTGAATGGAAGTATATGTTGTCCTTTTCAGGAATTACATAGACATCAGACCCAGACTATGGCTCATACTCCACGATCTATCTTAGGGCAGAGAGCAGACCCTTTTCCAAGGTGGATAGCATCCTCGTTTAATATTCTATTAAAAGACCATGTATACACTACACAGTTAGGGACTGGTTTGGAAGAGACAAGTTTCTTCAACACTCACATAAATGCTAATATTTTGTTTTCAGCATCCTGTCAGGGTGAATATGTGCCAACATTTAGTAGAGTTGGTAACAAACTGGTCTCTTTCATGTAGATTCCTTAGACTCTGATGAACTGAGGGCACAGTGAAAGTCAGACTGCCACACATCACCCTGCCAGTCACCACATGCTTGATGCAGTCCAGGTGATCCTGGCTCCGGGGCACTAGGAGACCTACTCGCTAACCTAACTGCTCAGGAAAGAGGAGGTGCTCCAACCAATGGTTCTGACTCAGTCCAGACATGCAGCTTACTCCGTAATGCTTCCTGAGGCACTAGAATCTTTACTCTCTTAATGAAGTTGTAGTCATTACGTCCCTTCTTATAATCTCTGCTGGAGGGTATAGCACACACAAGCCTAATTTATATCTCGCATTTACTAAGCTGCTGAGCATGTGATTCTTGCTGTGGAAATTGGTGTTCTTTTTGCTACATAATTTCCATCCGAGAAGCAAAGAGAAATGCATAAAAGACGAAAATTCATCTAGAGATCAGGTAAAGTATGACCACTTTTGTGAAAATTCTTTGACCCTATAATCAAATCAATCAGGAGGAACAGTCATTTTTTTGAATTATGTTTGGCTAGGACTAGTGTAGGACAATTAATAAAAGGTTCCCTTTGATTTGTTGGGAGCATTGTAGCTTGTGCTTTTGGTTACTGGAACTAATGGGAAATTGGTAAGAGTTTACATTACATTCATGGATGGAGGAATAGTTTAAAGATTATTTGTAGATCTGTGGAAAATGTGAGTGATGGCTGGGTCTGTTGCTTTTGTTTATTCATGAACACCTGGTTAATTTGTTCTGGTAAGTTCCTTGTGGATGAATGTACAGTGCCAAGCTTTGGATGCAAGAGATCATAGTCTTGATGTATGCTGTGACAAGACACCACTCTATTTAAATAGAAACTACAGAGACCAATCCAGTTCACTAACTGACCTCAGCTGTGAAGGTAACAAGTTATGGTCTTAGATGTAATTGATTTGTCCACAGTTTCTAACTAAAAGGATCCACAAAGTTAAAAAAAAAATCTAAACTAAGTGCAAACCTAAGGACCCTTTTAAGCTGACAACTAAAGTAGTATTCTGGGGATTTGCATGATGTGTTGAGTATTTCTAGATCTTTATTATATGCCTTTTTTTTTATAAAGATCATGAAGATGCAATCCAGTTGCCTTAAATACAACAAATAAAATGTAACACAAATGTCTAACTGATTATCGAGTTATAGGACAAGTAAAGATAAGATACTTCTTTGGAATCAATAGGAAAATATAGTCGGTGATAGCTAATGGGGAAGTCGAACTAGGACTAAATGCCCTAGCATAGTCATTCGCATTGTGTACAATGCTGTTACCTAAAATAGGGTGCTTGGTTCTGATCAATCTTTCTACATTCAATGTAGAACAATAGATCCAATATTCTAGCCAGTAAAATACTTACGGCTGTATCCTAAGAGAATTTGAGCAATGCAGGCACACTGTGGATGCCTATGGTAACCACCACCTGTCTGGTGTAAAATGCTCCAAGCTCGACAAAGAAGCATCATATCACTGACTCTCGATAGCAGGATGCCAAATGCATGGAGTGTCATTACTTTAGTCAGTTATTTTCTTTCAGGGTTCGTTACCTGTGGTTTTTAAAAATCGCACAGTATGGCTTTGCAGAGTTCAGAAGAGCTCCTAGTGGGACAGGCCCTTTTCAGTGTTCAACATTGCCTTCTGTTCACGAGGATGGGTGTTGGTCTTGCCAGTCTTCAGAAACCTTGTCCCACAAACAGTTCTTAAAAACTGGGCTTTCAAACAAAGATTTGTTATAAGCCAGTCCACCTGGTTTCCTTTGGACTGAACCCAGTCGTCTGAGTCCTCTTGAAATAGGGTTTTAAGTGTCTCCCCTAAACACCACATGGCTCCAAAGTCCCCGCCTGTTGACTGAAATTATATTCCTTGGTCAGTAGCTTTTTCTTTCTCAATCAGGCTTTGCTCAGCTTCCTAGCTACTTAGGATAATTTGAGAATGGGCAACATGCCTTTCTAAGCAGACCCAAGCCCATGTGCACCTGTAGAAATGTTTAAGAAGTTGCATTTGCACAACTGTGACGACGATCCTAGGGACATAGTGATTCTGAAATGTTTTGTAGATCCTAATGTTATTTACTCCAGCAGGCAAGCAGGAAGTCTTTTCAGCAGCCGGAGAGTTCTCCTCTCTGGTCCAGTGTTGTTCTGACCGTCAGTTGGCTTAGAAGGTAAAACTATGTGCCACCCAACCGGTCTACAATGACTTGTGGTTAGGGAGCAGAGAAATTGACAGCGCAGTGGGAGAACAAAGGGATACCAAAGCAAACCCCCAAAAATCTCCATTTCCAACTTTCCTCATGGTGGGATGAATGTGCTGCTCTTTGAAGGCAGTGTCCTTACTGCAGGCAAATTCCTAGCTGATCCCTAGTAAATCCAAGTGGTGGTAATATCTTTATGCAACGGTGCCAGGAAAAGCTCTTTTGTGCCTCATATTTCGACTTCTTGGTAGGCAGACAGCCTACTGTACTACAAAGATGTTTGTTGGATACCACAGGCAGGCTTATCCACAGGTGTGAGTCAGAGTCTTTTCAACAGGTGTGCCCTTTTCAAAGCTAAAGTGGCAGTTTACAGCTTCTTGAGAACTTGTACACAATCCTTCCAATAACTCCTTCCATTGTGTTAAACCTTTGAACTGGGAGCAGAGTCAAATGTTCAGTCTGAAGTTATAATTACTTCATCATTGCAAAACAGTGCAAATTGTTCCCTGTCAGTTACTTCAAAAAGAATGAATTCAGGTTTTAGATTAGATTGTTTCAGACCGAATTACATAAACGTATGAACACTATAAATATTAAGTAAATGGACACCACTAGACTGAAGATAACGATTTAGTTTCACATTTTACATCTTGTTTAAGCAGATGATGGTGCAGCACAGCTGTCAGCTTTTAGCATGAAAGTCAGGGAATCAACCGCCATCATCGATGAATGGTAGCAGAGGTGGAACCAGGTTCCACCTCCGCTACCATTCATCGATGATAGCGGTTGGTTCCCTGACTTTTATTGACTAGGCACTACACCTGGAGGAACAGCATACCATTAGTTAGTAGTATTCACCTATGCTGGACCTCGGAAAAAAGCCCCACAGTCCCTCCTTTTGTGATATATAGCTTTTAGCATTACAAAAGAGTGACACAAGAGTCCAAGGGAGACCTGTACTGGCATTGCTTGAGTTAGACCGCCTTAGAAAAAACAGAAGACAAGATGCGTTTTTCGAAACAGGAACCGTTTATTTAATTAAATAGTACGGCCGGGAAAACAGTTATAAGCATGTGGTCTGAGGACTGTCTCATTATAGTCGGTAGATGCCCTTGTATACAAAAAAACACAACAGCTCATAAAAGTTTCCGGCGTACCATATATGGTGAGGAATGTTGGTTGCTACCTTAGGAGTCATAAATAATTAATTGTCAAATGGTTACTACATGTGGGTTGGACATTGTGGCCAGTGGATACAATGTCCAAATGTTCAGCATGGGGTGAGCATGATCACTACGTGTGTTAGGTCCCGATTGGCTATGTATTCCTAACTCATGTGGAATCTGACTTTATGGTGTTTTTAGGAACGCGCGTATTGTGTGCTTCATTGGGGCAATCTTTCCTGTCCATTGTTATGTCGCTGCATCTATCTGTGGGATTGATCAAGAGTTTCCTGCCCGAGTGTTTGCCTGCCAGCTACGCACCCGCCTACCTGTGACCTAATTATTCAGTAATCCTGGGCCTAGGTCTCGGGAACTATTTGACTACATATTTGCGAGTCAAGGTTGATATTGAGTTCAGAGTGTGTCATTTTATTTACCGGGATGAGATATCATTTTTATCGATGAACGCTGGACTTGATTTGGGGAAACTATAGTTCTTACTTAGACATCTGAGCACTTATTTGGACAGCGAGCTTCTACGTACTACGTGAACTTGTAATATGTTGGTCATGGGTACTTCGCACCCAGTAGTGGCTGAAAACGAGGTTGGACCACCTCCACTCCTCTGGGGCAAATGCAACTCAAAGGCAGCTAGGTAGACTAGTAACAAGTATTTCAACTGTACCGGAAAATGCAGAAACCAACTAATGCTGCAAATGCCAAGTACCACTTTACGCTTTGATTTTGAGGGGTTAGCAGGTTCAAACATTCATGGCTTGATGTGGTGTAGGGTAAGAATGGCTATTTCAGGTAGCACTTGTATCTATCACAAATAGTTTTTTGTAGGCATTGGTTTTATTAATATAAAACGCGGTAGTATATTAAGCAAACGTCCAATATATTTCAGAAGTTTATAGCCTCTTGTGTTTGTCACAGTAAGAACAGTTCTGCCAACTATGGTAAGCAGGGTTGGCACACGGAAAATAAGGGTTAGCTATAGAAATTTAAGTCCAGAAAGGTTTTATTAATATCCAGAAAGTTGTCGATACACAATTCACAAAATAAAACGCATGTCAGTACAATGAAAGTTGCAATAATACATTAATAAAATTTGGACTCATAAATAAAAAAAGAAGGGTAAAACAGTTGAAAAGGTCATAGGAACCATTGAAATATCAAAATATTTAGAAACCGTAAGGGGATTCAAGGGGGTTTTAAAACTTCTGGCCGAAATGGTTGCATTTGGGAACACCGCTTGGCAATTGTGTCAAGGTATATTGTGACAGGTGCCCACAAATCCAAGCGCTTCATTGCCATATGAAAGGAATGAACAAAAGCGGTATCTAATCTATGATTGTGGCAAACAGTATACCACCATGCCTTGTAAGAAATTTTTGTAAAATCTTTCCAATTTGCAGTAATTTGTTGAAATGCAACCGCTAACAACAAATCAATTTTGATAATAAGCGAAACATTCTCCCAACAAGAAGATAGACTGCCTAAGAAAACATTGGTAAAAGAGAAAGGACACTCAGTTCCATAAAACAAGTTAATTTGAGACCACACTTGTTTCCAGAAAGTATGCACAATTGGGCAGGAAACAAATCATGTGAAACAAATCAGCATTTGGGGAGGTACATGTCCAGCAAGCATCAGGAGCAGTTGTAAACCATTTACATAAGACATTGTGTGTCAAGAAAAGCCTATTCTACACAAAAAATCTGTGTTATATAGGCTGCTCTGGGTGACTTACGAATCTTGGTCCATATTTTGTTCCATAGGGACATTGGCCAGGATACCGTAAAATCCTTTTCCCATGCCTCTTCCGTTTTGGATTTCTGCCTAATAGAGTTTTTACCTTGTAGATAACTGTATATCGTAGAAGATTTGGGTGTGGTTTTTAACAATGTGTAGAGTGGTGAGGTGGAGTTAGGATTGGTGGGAACAGCGTGTGTAGCAGAAAGTTGGTTATATATATCCATCACCGCTTTTTTAAGTAAATCATATTTATGAATAAATGAGGCAGGCATATTAAATAATTTTCTAAGTGAAGCAAAGGGCAAAAAGTCTGATTGTGAGAATAGTTGATGGATCCAAACTAACCCTTTTTGTCTCCAAGACCACCAATAGAATGACTTGTTACGAATGAGCAAATTTTTGTTATGCCAGATTGTTGAGTTAAGGAAGGAATCCATCACATCATGAGTAGAGGGAGAAACGGATTTCAGAAGTTTGGAGGTTAATTTAAGTATGGGAGTAGATAAGGTCTGCAGTTTGCGTGAAACGGAAAGGTATTTAGTAAAGGAAAAGGGGGACAGGAAAAGATGTTCAATTGTAGTCCAAAGGGGACAATCCTCGGTAGAATCCAACAACCAAAGAGAAGCCTGACGTAAGAGGAAAGCTTTCTGATCTATCTGAAAATCGGGAAAATTAACTCCCCTTTATTTATTTATTTAAGCAATTTATAGAGCGCGCAAATACCCGTGGGTGACTCGGCGCTACGGACTGCAAGGAGTAGGTGTTATTGAAATGCTCATTGATTGAAAAGCCAGGTTTTTATGAGTTTCCTAAAAGTAGATAGCGTTGGGCATGTTTTTAGGTGTTGGGGAAGAGAATTCCATAACTTGGTAGTGGCAATGGTGAAAATATTGTCACCCCAGGATGCCTTATATATGCGGGGAACCCTTAGCATGTTGGCAGTTGAGGAGCGTAAGGTTCGATTAGGCTCATGGGCACAAAAGGCTTTTTTCAGAAAGTCTGGTCCCGTGTTGTGAATGGCCTTGAAGGCGATGCAGAGGGCCTTAAACTTGATGCGGCTTGATATTGGTAGCCAGTGCAGATTCCGGACCACCGGGGAGATTGAGTTGGACTTAGGGGTGCCTGTTATTAGTCTGGCGGCGGCGTTCTGCACCATCTGCAATCTCTTGATAATCTTTTGTTGGGCATTCATAAACAAGCCGTTACAGTAGTCAATTTTTGAAAATACTAGCATGCTAACCAGTGTTTTTCCTGCATGTGGGGGAAGGAACGGTAGTCATTTTTTAATCATTCTGAGAGTATAAAAAGATGATGAGACGATGGTGTTTGTATGGGCTAAGAAGGTTAGCTTGTCGCGAACATGACCCCTAAGTTTCTAGCCTTGGGTACAGGGATGGGTGGAGGTCCCAAGATGGTCGGCCACCAAGTAGGAGACCAAGCTGGATGTAGTTTGCCAAATATCACTACCTCCGTTTTATCGGAGTTCAGCTTTAGGCAGTTCTCAGCCATCCAGGAACTGATGGCAAGCATGCCAGTTTGAAAATTGGCTGCAATTGCTTCTCCGTCGTTGTTAATTGTAAGCACCAGCTGTGTGTCATCGGCATAGGTTGTCAACCTGATCCCATGGGTTTTAATTACCTTGGCCAGGTCCGACACGTAGATATTAAATAGTGTCGGACTCAAGGATGATCCTTGTGGCACTCCGCAAGGGAGGGTAAATGGGGGAGAGTTAAATTCGCCGAGACTCACCAGCTGAGAGCGATTAGATAGGAAGGAGGCCAAAAGTTCCTTTGCTTTAAGTTTGACACCTAAGTTTGAGACACGGTCGATCACAGTGGCATGGTCGACCGTGTCAAAGGCCGCTGATAAATCCAGCAATATCAGAATTGCTGATCCACCTTGATCCCGAGTGGCTCTGATTTCATCTGCTGCCTTAATTAGGGCAGTTTCCGTCCCATGGCCCCTTCTAAAGCCAAATTGTGTCTCATCCA
Source organism: Triturus cristatus (assembly GCF_964204655.1). Taxonomy (NCBI): domain Eukaryota; kingdom Metazoa; phylum Chordata; class Amphibia; order Caudata; family Salamandridae; genus Triturus; species Triturus cristatus. The sequence goes on along the minus strand of NC_140594.1, from coordinate 346,949,978 downwards.
AAAGATTGTTTTCTTCAATGTAGTCGGCTAGTTGCGTGTTCATTATTTTTTCAAAAATTTTGGCTGGGAAAGGGAGGTTTGTAATGGGTCGGTAGTTTTTGGTGTCTAGTGGGTCTAGATGCTGCTTCTTCAGCAGAGGTTTGATAGTTGCCCTTTTCCAGGCTGTGGGGTAGATACCTGTGTCGAACATGGCGTTGCAGATGTCTGCTAGGTTAGGGGCTAGTAGGTCAGGAATTAGTTTTAATACCGAGGGTGGACAAGGGTCCGTTGGGGAGCCCGATTTTATGGTTTGGATGTGGTCTTTTATTAATTCAGGTGAGACTTGATGAAAGTGCGAAAAAGAAGTGGTGGTGTTGTTATTTTCAGGAAAGATTAGGTGATCGTTTTTTGATTGCGTGGTGAAATTGTCGTATATTTTGCTTACTTTGTCTTGGAATGCACTGGCCAAGGCATTGCATAGGTCCTGGGTAGGGGATTAACTGTAGATCCTGATAGTTTAAGGACTACCTGAAAGAGACTCTTATTGGAGTCTTGGGCGGCTTCTATTTGATTGGTGTAGTATTTACTTCTGTCTTAGGACAAATTAATTTGGAAAGAGACATTCGAGATTTCTTATTATTCCAAAGGAAAGAGGAGAGGATTGAATTAATTCTCTTAAAAAAATTTAGCAGGAATAGGAACTGGAATATTAGAAATGGTATAAAGAATTATGGGTGACAACATCATCTTTATAGTATCCAAACGACCCCACCAGGATAAGTATAAGGGATGCCATTTAGTGGATAGATCTGAAATTCTTTGAGAACATTTATTCATACAGAAGGCAACCGTGTCCGAAATTATAGGGGTAATATATAATCCTAGATATTTAATGTGGTCAGGTTTCCATGTAAAATTAGAAGCACTAAAGTGGGCATTAAAAGTAAACTTAGTTAGGGGTAAAATCTCGCATTTATCCTTATTCAATTTGTAGCCAGAAATCGCAGAATAAGCTCGCACTTCTGCTAAAAAGGCAGGGATTGAGTCATTTGCTTGTGACCTAAAAAGCAGAATATCATCCGCATAAGCTGCAAGTTTATTATGGGAGTGTGATGTCTGAAAACCATATAAATTGGGATTTTGACTTCATTTAGAGAGGAAGGGTTCCAAAGCCAAATTGAAAAGGAAAGGAGAGAGGGGGCAGCCTTAACGTACTCCTCTACCCAAATCAAAGAATGGAGAGATTAAACCATTGGCACATACTGCTGCGCGGGCATTTGAGTAAAGAAGGGAAATCGGGGAAATAAATTTAGGGCCGAAACCAAACCAATTGAGGGTATAAAATAAGTAGGTCCACTCAACCCTATCAAATGCCTTTTCGTCATCCAATGCTATAGCCGCAAGTGATTGTTTTGAGTGAGAGGATTTAGACAAAACATTAAAGAGAAGCCGTGTGTTGTCAGTTATAAATCGACCTTTAACAAATCCGAATTGCTCTTTTCCCAACAGGTCCGGTAGGTAGGAGTCTAGCCGTATAGCTAAAGCTTTAGAATTTTTTTTATAATCAATATTAACCAGGGATATAGGCCTATAATTCTTAAAATATTTAGAGTCCTTCCCTTCCTTAGGGATGAGACAGATGAGTGCTTCAGAAAAGGAGCCCGAGGAACTACCTAATAAATTAAAAGGATGTATAAGGTAGTAAAGTTTGGGCATCAGATGTTTAGAGAAATGGAGATAAAACTCGACTTTAAATCCATCCGGTCCCGGTGCTTTGTCTATTTTAAGGTGTCGAAGGGCATCTGATAATTCTTGCTGTGATAAGTCTGACTCCAAAGAGGACAGGTCTGGAAGGGTTTGTTTAGCTTTTTGGATGTTGGAGAAAAATTGTGACAAGGAATGATCAGTGGGTTGTGTTTCGGAGCTGTATAATGATGTATAAAAGGAGGAGAATTCGTCCAAAATGTCTACATCTTTGAATTTTAAATTTGATTGTGCATCATAATTTAATACAATGTTTAATTTGTTATGCCTAACTTTTAAGTAATTGGCCAGCTTTATTTTTACCCCCATAAAATTTTGTGCTAGATTTTAGCAAGTACAATGAGGCATCTTCAGTAGACTTCTTATTAAATTGCAATTTGGCATTGATAAGAGCTGTCAAACAATATTTTGAATGAGAAGTATAATAAGAGTGCTCCAGTCTCTTAATGTCCTGGAGGAGGTCCTTAGTAAATTTACGAGCGCTTATCCGTTTCTTGGCCACAAACCCAATTATAAAATTTCTTGCAGAAGCTTTAAAAGCATCCCATACAGTTGAGAAAGGCATGGAAGGAGTCTGATTTATCTCGAAAAATTTGTCAAATAATGTAAGGAAGGAGGCAGTAAATTTTGGATCCAAGAGGAGGGCATTATTAAAACGCCACCTTCTAGAACCCGTAAATTTAGGTACACTGTCCAAGCCAATCGAGACAGGGGCATGGTCTGATAATAAAATGGGACCAATCTCTGCGCGAGTGAGAGTTTGTGAAATGGCGTGAGAGACAAATATGTAATCAATTCTTGTTTGGGTATGATGAGAGGGGGAATAAAAAGTGTACACTCTAGTAGTCTGGTGACAAAGATGCCAAGCATCAAGGAGTTTATGTTGAGTAACAGTGTGAACAAAGGACTTTTGGGGTTTATCAGGAACAAAGGAGAGAGTGGAATTCCTATCTATAAATGGATCAAAAATCTGGTTACAATTACCAGCCAGAATGAAGTTATCTTGTATGCAATGAGAGATTTGCCGAGCAAACTTGGGCCAAAAAGAGGAATCTCCACAGGTGGGGGCATAAACGTTAAGATGAGAGACTGGAACACCCTTCAGTGAAAGTTTAACATTCAGCCATCTACCATCATTGTCTGACTCTTGGGATATAAGTGTAAACGAAAGGGACTTACGACAAAGTATCATTACACCATTGCGTCTACCATCACCTGGAAAGTAAAAAACCTCACCCACCCAACCTCTTTTTAATTTTAAGGACTCAACATCCGAGAGATGAGTTTCTTGCAAAAAGGCAATATCTGCATCTAATCTGGCCAAGTGAGACAAAACACTGTCTTTTAAACGGAGAATTTAATCCCCTAACATTCCTTGTACTTAATTTCAATGACATAGAGTATTAGACACAAAGTGAGCAAAAAGTGCAATAAAGAACATGAGAAGAAATAAGAATTAAGAAGATAATTAGTTCAGAAATAGAATAGAGAAAGGTGAAAAAGTCTTATTACAAAGACCAAAAACAAAAGTCAGAGACAGCTATACTACAACGAAGGAACCTATTAAAAAGGTGAGAGAAGAGCGAAAAAACACGGGGGAAAAAACGACATGAGGAACACAAATGAAAAATGATGACAACACCCAAGAATAGATTCATGAAAATATCTAGATAGAAAGAGAAGAGGAAAAATAGAAAAGATAAGAATAAAAAGGAGATGTATAGGAGTAACATACCCACACATAGAAGAGTCAGGGAAGTAACACGAGGGGGGGTGAATGGAACCACATGGAGCAAACTGGGCATCCGGGTTCAGTCAACGGAGGACCAGGGGTAACCACGTCAGAAAGGTGAAGGATCTGTGACAACAAAAAGTTAGCCAACACAAGAACGTGCTATGAACACATAAAACCATGGGAAACATGACCAACGAGCAAACGTGTAATAAATACGAGAGAAGCAACAAGATTATCTAGGTTATTAAGCATTATAAAACGTGGAAAAGTAAAAGGAACAAAAACTATAAAACTAACAAATGATGCATTTAAAAAAACAGGTAAGCAATGAATAATAAGAACAAGAGAGGTTGAGCGATCATAGGATCAAAAAATAAAACAGATTGCAAATACAGCAGATGTTAAGAGTCAAGTTATATTCGAAGATGAGGATCTTGCAGAGTCCATAGCACTCGGTCTGCAGGAATTAATGAAGCTCTGTAGCCATACAGGATCTTCATAGAATGTTGTTCTGTTGCTGTAGGTAACTTTAAAGAGGCAGGGATGGAAAAGACCATAACTGGCACCCATCGATCTCAAAACTGGTCTCATATCAAGAAACGCCTTGCGCCTATTGGCAGTAGTTTTAGCGTAGTCTTGCGCAAAAAATAAGGTTGAACCAGACCAAGTAATACGTTGAGAGGACCTGACCGCCGACAAAACCTTTAGCAGATCAGTATATTCCAGAAAGTCTAAAATAACTCCTCTGGGCCGTTGCGTGGGTGAGGTACTTGAAGAAGGCCTAACCAGTCTATGAGCTTGTTGTATGTTGAGAGTTTTGCCATCAGCCATATGCAACAATTTGGGAAGGAAAGAATTAAAAAACTTGAGAGGATCAGACACTTCAATTCCTTCCGCCAGGCCGTAAATACGCAGATTATTCCTCCTATTGCGATTTTCAAGGTCCTCGAGCTGTCGTTGAAGCACAGAGACCTGAGATTGGAGCTGAGAGACAGTCGTATTCGTATCACTAAAGGAGGATATACTCTGTTCAACTGCGGTGACTCTTGTGTCAAGTTGAGACCAGTTGTCTTCAAGAATTTGTAACTTTGTATTAGTTTCCTTCATAAAGGGTCGAAGGGCCCTAATTTCTTCCAACAGTAACTCCATAGAAACAGATGAAGACGATTTAGGAGGAGAGGGCGGATGTTGTTTCAGACGTTTAGTAACAGATTTGCCAGGGGGTGCCGCAGGAAGATCCATGTTTGTCAAATTAGTCTGGGACGAAGATGACAGAGAGTCTTCCAATCTGGAAAATGTAGTGAAAATTCTTGATGAAGATGTGCTTTGGGTTTTGTTGCTTGAAAAATGCACCTTTCAATCTGCCCATAGGTCAAAAAGCTGCCTCACGTATCAAATCACAGGCAATTAAAACCAGTTGCCGTGAAATGAAAGGGAAAGATCTGTATAAAAAAATCAGAAATCAAAAATATGCCTGTCCAAGTTATGCAGTCAGTGGCTACTCTGTGGTGGTAAAACTCCACTATGAGGCAACATAACCCAAAAAAGGAGAAAAGCAAGCATTCTGCCCAAGTATTAGTAGGAGTAACGAATGTTGAGAATAATATGCCATCAATTAAGCCCAGTAAGATAGAGATGAGATCACAAAATGGCCGCTGAAGAGATTATTTATCCAGTAAAGTGAGTACATTGAGATGTGGGCTCATAGCAGTACTTGCATGCTTTGGGGCATAGTAATACAAAGCATAGTTCAAAACATGCGGGCAGAAGGGGTGTCAGAATAATTGTGGATGAAAACTGCCTCAAACGGTACAAGCGCAGGTAAATATGCAAATTTCAAAATGGCGGCCGTTACCGCGATGTCGCTTCTCACTGAAGGGAAGTTGCATACCAATTTTGCTGCGTTTGCGTGCCGCGTCGGGACCAGAGAAGGGCACAGGGCGCTCACCAAACGTTCCGATATCCGCCACTCCCCATCGCTAAGAAAACCGCAGCCGTGAAGCGCGGGACCGCCAAGTCGCTCCGCGGAGCTTCACCCGGACGCCTCCATGCTCACCAGGCGTCAAGCCACGCCCCCAGCTATAGAAATTTAAAGTAGGATTTAACCAAGTACGCAGTTTGCTTTCTCCAGTTGGGGAATACCAACAGTTTCTGGTAAATAAAAAGGCCCACACCTCACAACTAGATTTAGCTGCCGCCAATCATTGGTAGTGTCGTGGGCTCCGACATGGTGACTGTAGCTGTCTGTGCTAAAAAGAGCACTACTTTGGATGGTCCCCAAAAACCCTAACTGAGTCTAACACTCTGTCAGTGAGCAACATGCCAAATTTATGTAGAGCACTATTCACTTGCAACAAAGGTCTCTTGTACCATAAAATGCAAATTTATTTAACTAACTAGGGACACTGCATACAAACTCATAATGGCGTTAATAATATACAATACCCTGTCGATAACAGTGTAAAAGGTTCCATGCAGAAAGTTAGCTCCTGCCTCGCTCTGCCAGAATTGAGACCTACGTGAAACTGAATTATTTCAAGTGGCGATGTGTCTTTTGGGGTTTTGAGAATAGGACATTGCTTGCCATTGGAATGTTTTCTCAACTATCAAAAGCTTTTCCTCAGCCCCTTCCTGGTTGCTAGTCTCTACCAAGAAGTGGACTGTTAACAGTGAGAAACCCTGCAGAAATGATTCGCCTGCCTGCGACAGCAGCAACATCAACAAGCAGTGACCTTTGCACACGAGTGAGTAATGTTTCGCACTCTGAAGAAAACAGAGAGGCTTAAGGGCAAAGCAGGACATGGTCTGTAAGAGCTGAAGTTGGATGATGGTAGCTCACACTTGTTTGTGGTCTGTCCCATCGACTTCTTCAGCTCGTCTTGCACTGCTAGCAGTGGACCCTCCCACTTGTAGGGGAGGCCTGAAGAAAATTGGGAAAGCGCTCCTCACCGGTGATGATGATCTTTAGGTAGGCAGAACAGTGCCAATAATTCTTACATTTCTGTGGTAAGCACCTTTTACAGGCAGAAGACCTCATGGCAGCATTCAGTGTGACTGGGTCTTGTGTTACTTAGGCGGATTAAGTCATATTACAGGCATTCAGGACTTTTTACCTACTTCAGGTCCCAGCAGTACCAATTCTTAGTTTCTCACTCCTCGAGTCTCGTCCCAATTCTGTCAGGTACACGTCAAGTTTCCTTGACCTGGTCCAGTTCTTGCTCTTTGCTGGTGCACGTGGCGTTTCTGTATTAGGTCAAAGGTGATCTTAATATATTCTGACCCACAGGGACAGTTTATATCCATAAATACGGGCGGAGTTCTTTCTCTCCAGCAGAGTTTGGTGGTTTGTTGGAGAGCAGCGACTTGTTATAACAATATGGAGAGCACCTGCCTGGGGACTGGTGAGACGTGCCTGTTGTGGAGATAAACTTACCAGGTTGGTGAACATTTTTAAAATGGGAGCTGTTCTGTACACTGGCACGGTTCCAGAAACTTTTAACCCTACATGAGTATTCAGATAAAGTCCAGAGTAACTTTAATTTTCTAGCGTGTGCCTTCTGTTTTGCAAAACATCAAGGGCTTCTGATGGGGGTGATGAACAGAATATTCCTCGGATGTGTGGGTTTGTAGAAAACCTATGTCGCTATATCGAATTGGTAGTTCGATGAGAGAATCACAAAGGGGTGTGTACTTGTTGTATAGGAGGTTGACGTGAGGATCTGATTAGTGAAATAATGCTACAGGATTATTTTTCTAAACTTTTCAACTTGTAGAGACTGTGACATGATTTAGTGCTGGATAATTCCGTTTAAGGTAATGGAAATATATATATTTTTAATGCGAATGAAATACAGAGGTGGGGTGGGGGCGTTTAAGTCTTTGGACAGTATTTGGCTTATTGAAATGATTCACAGAAAAGTGGGCTTTTTACTCTCCTCTCTGGCTCACCTGCCATTCTCGTCTGTGTTGAGCCTGCAGTCCAGATAAAATAGAACTCCAGCACCATGGTTTGGAGAAATCTCTCCAATTCATTTAAGTGTCTTTGTGGTTGTTATTTATATTTTCTTATTTATTTTGTTGCCGGTGCTGACAGCTCCCCACGGGAGCATTCTTATAATTGCTGACTTTTATTTTAGAAGAACAGGAAAAGTGAGAGTGCTCGCCTGGCACCGAGGTCTCCACCCCCTGAAGAAGAGATCTTCACCACTCTGACATAGCTTACCCGGCTTCAACAACCCCTCCCCGGTGCTTAGAGCAGAGAATGTGTCGGATTGCTCAGCTGTGCTCAGTCACAGCCGAGAACGCCTTCGTTTTAAGTCCTGTTTAAACCAGATTTCCACGCGCTTCGCTGTCCGTGGGTGACTCATGTTCGGGGAGATGATGCTGCCCTCGTAGGTGGTGTGCTGCCTGCGATGCCAGAGAATAGCGTGTGCAGCCTCATTGAGAGGCGCCAGGCCCTAGCCATGGTGCACGCGCCACCTCTCACCTCCCGGCCAGCCTCTGAGCACAATGGTTCGTTCTTTTCCATGGCCCCGATATCCTGTAGATGACTTTAGAAACTGCACGCGGTTCACTCCCTTCATCTGCGACGCTGGTACTTCGGACCGGACTCCTGAAGCTGTGACTGACACATGATGAGCCCGACCTGTGTAGCTGCACCGACTTCCCTCAGCGGCGACCCTTCCACCTGAGCTCGACTTAGCTAGATGCCTGACTCTCCGCAGCAGTAGCCCAGGGACCAGGGCTTGACATGTCTCTTCTGTGACCTGATATATGAGCCCTGCGCGTGATTGTGTCTAGGGCTCCTTTGCTGGGATTACGGTACCTGTGCCGACTGCCAAGCTGTGTGAGCTACGACCCCTGGTACTCGATCTTGAAATGAACCAGCTGGACTCTCCTCAGCTTTGGCCCTGTTACCCGACAGTTGAAGCTTGATGTCTGATTCGTTGTGAATCGCATACCTGAGCAGGACTTGTAATGCTATCCTGATAACTTTATCTGTGACTCCAGTTCCTCAGTCTGAGCGTAGCTCTTGTCTTAAATTCCTCCGCAGTGCCTCAAGTGCATGGTGTGGAATTGAGAAGCTGTTCTGTGCACCTTTCATAACTGGGATGCCGGTACCTGGACAGGAGTTGTATAACTGCCCGCCTCTTATTGACTGGGACTTGGGAAGCTGTTTTCGGCACTGGAAAGCACATTTTTATGGTAGTGATGCTGCCAACTTTCTTCAAATGTGATACTGGCAACTGAGCTAGAGTTAAAAGAAGTCTGCAGTGAAAGGCCGCTTTTATTTTCGAAGCATCTTCATCAAACCTTTGCTCCTGCTTCTGAAGGCATGGCTGTGGCCAAGATCTGCTAGTGCTGGGCCACCTAAAATGTAGGGGAGCAATGAAGGATGGTTGCAAGGTGGCCGACCAGCATACAGACAGGTAAGTGGAAGTGGCCACCAGGAACTCATCCCCTTAAGTTTCGTGGGTGTGTGAAATGAATAGAGTGCCTGGAGGAAGTAATGGCAGAAGGCAGCCGGCAGCTAGAGGGGGAGAATGTATAGGGAACCAATACAATTCTCTTTTGAGTAGTTGAAGCATTTGCATTTGAGCATTGTTATCACCCTTCATACCCCCTATCCCTGAAAAATGTAGAGCCCATTTGAAGCATATAACAGTTCATATATCAAATATGTTACTTTTGCTCTGTGTACATCTGTTAAATCTTTGATGAAGTCTTCATTCCCTCGCACTCTCTATCCATATTGTAAACTCCAGAGCACAATATTCACACAGCCGGGTCAAGGCACTTATGATGAAACATTTGGGGTCAGTTCAAGATACCGTGTTAAATTCAAGCTGAACAGTGTCCTTTTTAGATTAAAATGAGTTTCTGCATGGGGACTTTGGTCAACCGCTATCACACCCGAAAGAGGATCAGAAAGATCTGCGTGCTTCTCAAGTACATGTAATCTTGTGGTGTTTAAAACACTTAATATTGGAATAGGAATGATAAATGCCTTCCTCATTGTAAGACTGCACTCCTAACAGTTCACGATTTGCGGCACATCTGTCAAATTAAATCTGAACACCGGAAAACTGCGTGTGAATAGTTTAGCTGTGTGATTTTTAGCAAACACTTTTCCTCAATGTTCGCCCACCTTAACATCATTTGGTTGAGTTCTGAAGAAGCAGATCATCCCGTTGCTAAAGAAAGTACGAGTGTCTTTAATTTAACAAATGTAATAGGAAAGGAGACATTTCACAAACAAGTTAAGTCACATGCAATATATATGTCGTGATTCTGACTCATTCCACTGCAGTACAGTCACTGAGTTTGAATTAGAATCACATCGGAACAGCACAGAGCACATCACCTTCTACTCCTCTCCTGACCTTTAATTACACACCATGGCTTTGTAACTTCTGTACACGTATTGGCCTGGACAAAGGTTATTTGTGTGCCCACAACATATTGCACAATCACAGCCACTTCTGTTGTTATTCTCACATTACCAGACGCATTTATTTACGTTTAAAAATATGTTGGGATTTATTTGTTCTGTTTTGAGATCTCTGCACTGTTTGGTTGTAAAGTCATCACCAAATAGCTGTATGGAATTGACCTGCCGGGTATACAGATAGATGCTAGTGCAATTTGGTTGTGTAGCCTGCTTCTATACGGCAGTGCTCTCTGTGTTAAATGGACAATCTCAAAGTAAAGTTCATATGGTTACTCCACAGGTAGCAAAGTAAAAGCTGTTTTGCTCACTCCAAACACCTAACACTAGAAATTGCTCTTATCTCTTGCCTGGTAATATCACTTGTGTATGTACTTTATAAGATCATACACTGCCAAATATAGTCTAACTTTAGGCAGTGTCCACTTCACTCCTCACATTTTTAAACATAAGAGGAAGGATAAGAGAGGCACCTGATGAACCTAAGAACCTTACACTTAATTTGTCTCCTGCACCTGCTGTCCCTAATATTAAAACAACCCTGGTGTTATTTAAAATATCTTGAGCTACGTTTTCCATCAGCAATTTCTATTCATGTGTGCTGGGTTCCTGATCATCTATACGCATAAGTTAAAATTGTATTAAAAGGCTCAGCACTGTATACTTCATCAACCCAAAACCAGATTATTCACAATTTAGGAGGAAAAACAAAATTTTCTACTTTTTCTATGCAAAAGGGCTGACATGTTTCAGTGTTATTGTCAGTTTACAGTGCTTTCGTCAGGTCCCAAGTTCCTTGCTAGTTAGTAGTCCGTACAGCATATACGGGATCTTCATGGCACCTTATGTGAAAGATGTACTGCTATCTGCCAGCTCAGTGTAGGATTCCTCCAAATATCATGTAGAAGCCATGAATAAAAAAAAAACAGTTTTACAGCCATCAAAATCTTAAGCACTCCCCCTTACTTATGTTTTTCTTCTCTCTTATTTAATGAGATGCAACAAGCGCACCACCAAAAGTCTAGACCCTTGCACCAGCAAGTTAACAATGGTCACCATGATCATGTGGCTAGCATAACGATGCAACAACACAAAGACATCGCATAGTATCAAACTTGAGTACCATCTTGGTGTAGCAATACACCATCATTACCTGTGTGTTTCAGCTCTCCTCTTTAATGGGTGATGCCATATATGACACTAGTAGTCTAGGCATTGGGACCAGCACTTGTAAAATGATCAAGTAGGAGATATGTGGCAGATATAATGACCAATGTCGAGATATTATTGCCTAACATGACACATTCAGGCACCTCTTGAAATGACAAGATATTTCAAATACCAGTTAATGAAATGCTAGGAAAAAGCATGGACACACTCATAAGTTATTAGTCAGCTCCATGGGATGCAAAAGATTGTACGACAGAAGCACGCATGAGTAAACCTCGCTGCCCCAACAACGATTGCGTCTTAACAATGCATTCCTTTACCAGGCAATTTTGTGGTAAATAGATGATTGGTAAAGCGATATGGGTGATAAAGATCACACCCCATTCCACCTGCCCTGAACCCTAAAACCCGGCCCCATGTACTAAACCCGACCCCAAACACATCCTTGAGCCCTAAAACTGCCCCAGTCTTGAAAATTGTCCCTCCCCCACCCTGAGCCCTAAACTCACCCCACTTCCTAAAAGCTTCCCTGGTCGAGCTCTAAAACTGCCCCCAGCCCTGAACTGTCCCTTCCCCCCGTCCTGAGCCCTAAAAACTGAGCCCCCACATCCTTAAAACTACCCCCACCACCCTGAGCCCTAAAAACATCCCCCACCCCTGAAAACATCCCCCACCCTCTGCCTTGAGCACTAAAACCTAGCACCCTACCCTATAAACATCCCGACCCCTAAAAACTGCCCCCCAAAACACAATCCTTGCTCTTCCTATGCCTGCCAATCCACGCATCTAGACCTCGCACTACCTTAACCAAGCGTATGCGTGGTTCAGGCAAGCGTGGTTCCACTTGCAGGGAAACAGCACATGTGGCTCAGTCTGCGTTGTGAAGGTTGTTTTCCAATGCAGAAGTATCGTACTATGTTAACGGTATATCTGCTTAGATCATATGTAAGACCTCTGCCATAGATCATATGTAATCCATTGGCTCCTGAATTAGGGATGGGTAGATAGAGTTAGAAAAACGAATAAATCATTCCAATATTGCCTCAAATGTCTTGTGTATATTTCCCAGGATCTTTTCTATTGTGTCTCCCTTAATAATGATGATCTCACATAAGTAAACTCCATTCTAGATGCTCACTGAGACATGATATACTTGTTTTGAGAGTAAATATACTTTTATGTTCCTTTCTCCAACATATGGATGCTGCTTTATATGATTCCTTGAATTAACATTTTTAACACTACCCATTTTAACGAATAGCTCTTGTTTGAGTAATGTGACATTAACTTGGTCGTTCTGTTTGCTTGTTTGATCATACTGTAATATTATTGAATACACATTTTGAACATCAATGTAGCCATGACAGTATATTGGATTTGATATAGGCAAGTCGAAATGTAGACATTACAGGTCTTGCAGTTAGCTATGTTGTCTGTGTTCTAATATGTTTCTGGTGCTTAGTCAGGCAAGTCAATTGGCAAATGTTCTATTTCCCTATGAAAAATATTCTTTGACTGGAGACATAGCGTACAAGGTTGAGGTAATAATCTTTTTAGGTGATAGTTGACATTGAAAAAATTGGTCACTGATTTCAGTCGCCTCCTTTAAGGCAAACCTATGTCTCGCAAATTGGACGGATCCCACATTTAAGAACCTGAACAGTATAGCATACTTAGTTACAGCTGTCATTGCCTCCTGTAGCTGTGTTTCTTGGTTCTAACAAATAATACTTTACTTTATTTACCGTTTTGTATGTGTGTGTATATATGTACGTGTGTGTGTGTGTGTGTGTGTGTGTGTGTGTGTGTGTGTGTGTGTGTGTGTGTGTGTGTGTATGTATATATATATTCACATAAAAAACCATAGGTTTCACACATGTTATAGTTAGGTGGATATTTCACTCGTAAAAAAACAATGAAATTCCCCCGTTATAGTTGGTTCAGATAACTATAACTCGCGCGCCCGCAATCCACTGCTCATGACGTCACATATTACATCACTCATGACATGGTCAGTGGCATCACTCATGACATCACTGATGACATCATCCTTGTGATAGAGTGGCGGCCGCGCGAGTTATAGTTATCTGAACTAACTATAACGGGGGAATTTCATTGGTTTTTTACGAGTGAAATATCCACCTAACTATAACATGTGTGAAACCTATGGTTTTTTAAGTGAATTTGCAAGGTTTTTTAAATGCTAATTCCTAACTATAACGTGTATGAAACCTATGGTTTTTTCAGTGAATTTGTACGTTTTTTTAAATGCTAAGTTATGTATGTATTATTATTTTTTTTTATATATTTATTTTACAATAAAATACGTATTAAAAATTTTTTTAAAAATGTTTTTTTTGTTTTTTTTGGGGGGTTTTTCACCGTGCGCGCACCCCCGCGATTTAAAAAAAAAAAAAAAATTAAAATGTTTTTTTCTGCCTTCGGTGTCCTTCCGGGACCCCCTGACAAAGGCTAGGGGGTCAGGAACTCTCTACCCTGCCCCCTTTTCACGTTCGCCACCTTCCTTTTTCACTCTCGCACTGAAAACAAACAAAATGGCGGCCGACACTTCCTGATTTAGACCGATTCGACCGTTGACTAACCTGTAACCACCAATCAGAATTACGCTCGCGCACGTTGGGGTGCTCGCACGGTGCGCGCACGGTGCGCGGCTATAGATATGTATGTGCTTTTAACTGCAATTTTCTCAGGAACTACTGAACAGATTGACTCCATATATGCAAAAGGCACATCCCTGAGCTGAGGACTACCTCTCTGCCAAATTTCAAGTAATTCTTTTCAGCCGTTCGGGCTGTACCTTGGACTAAAGGTCCCTATGGAAAATTGCATGGGGAAAATGCGTTTTGGGACCCCCCTTTTTTCTCAGCCCCCGCTTGACGAATCCCCTAAGACTTTCAGGGTAGGAGCGGAGCGGAGCGCCCCACCTATTTTGAAAATTTCGCGAGGATTCGTCAACCGACGCCAAAGTTATTCCAAATAGAATGTTGCGGATTTCCTATGGAAACACGGTCCTAACTATAACTATCTACTGGCGACTGCCAGTAGATAATTAATATTCATGCTTTACTTCTCTATGGAAATAAGCTTTGTCCTCCATCCTTATTTGTTTTAGTTAGAACATTTTATTAAAAACAGTTGCTTTCCTTGTGTCTAGAAGTTGTGCTGTTGTTGCGCTTGAATATTAAAAATTGCCCCGCTGGAAGGGTGTTCAGTAGAGATCAGAATTGGAAAGATCAAAGGATATACAATGCACTGTAGTCAGTTGGTTTTTGGGGTACTCTGGTTTCAAACTTGCTTTCTTTTAAAATCCTGTCCAAGTACAGAAAGGTGACTTGCTGTTTGCAATGAGGCCGTGTAAATTGGACGTTCTCATAATGGCAATTTTCCAAAGGCAGAAAAACTATTATAGTTAGCTTTCTGTACCAGGCTACATAGGACATCTGTTCAGCACTTCTATACATGGTCTCAAACTGCAAGATATCAATGCTGGCCTGACTTGGCACCAAAGTGTCCCCCATGGAGTTGTCACTACTCAGTTTAAGGGCACTCTGGACTGTAACCATTGTAGCCGTCTAAGTGGAGTTGGTGTAGAAGGCATATATGTCTAATGTGACGAGCATCTCATGCATGGAAACAAAGTCTGAAATTTGTTGCAGATTCCGTGCCTACATGGCATATCATTGATAGGAAGGCATATATAACCCTAATTACCACAGGAAAAAAATTCATCACATTTTGAATGATGCTCTGAAAAAGAACCTGTGCCAAAGACAATTGGGAAACCGAGTGGTGGAAATCTGTTTTTTAAAGTGTTTGATATAATATAAAATCTCAGGGTTTGTATCTGCCAAAAAACGGCTTCTTCCAGTTGTCCCGTTTTTACGTTTTCAGCCACTGGCATGATCAATTTTGAATCTATTCAATAGGATAATGAACTGAGACATGATAGTTATTAACTTTACTGTCTTGAAGCCTCTTGTACATACATCCCCTTATCACCTAAAGTCACAGTGGGCCTCTTTTCCATGAGGTTGATTTCAATTGCAGAGTTGTTGTTTCCATATTTTAGGACTTCTTTCTCACTCTTGTTAAGTTTTGGTAGGTTTTTTCATGTTTTCATTATCAACTTTTCCACCTTTCTAAATATACTTTTTAGAAATGGTTTTTCCTCAGAGCACTTTGTTTTAAATTTAGGTTTAATGCTTATTGAGTAATGTTGAATAGTAGTAGACATGCACTTTTATATCGGTCTATTAGCACTGTTTTGATATTCGGAACAGTGAGTGCAGGAGACAGAGTAAGCGTGAGTTTACTAGCTGTAGGCACTGATGAACATTTGTGTGCCGTCTATGGGAAGGGAATCAATGACTTTTAACAAGCGAATTTGCTCTTGCTTGGGATATTTTCGCATGAGCGAATGAAATCGTATATAGTTGCTCATGCAACAATGGAAATAACATAAGTGAGGTGAGGTGTATGGTTTCCAGATGTACTTCTGTAAACTCTTGTGAGTTTCTGAAAGTTGTAAATCTTGGTCATGCATGATCTCAGACCTGCGGGTGCACTTTTGTGACTTTAATTTAAGAATGGGGGTTTTAATATATTGTTTTACATGCACCCACATACACAGGCCACTCTGCATCAAACGTAAAATAAGATAAAGCTGGAGACAAGGTCGAGAGCAGACGCACAAGACTCCTGTCCTTGGCTCCTGCGCAGCATCACACTCAGACTACAGCATCCATCACAGCCCCGGCTCAAACAAACTGCCAAACACTCCCAATGAAGAGCTCCGAGGAGCACACAGCCCTGGTCAAGGACAGGTCCAGCTAGTAGAGAGGCGAACACGAGCAACGCCTCGAAGACCTAAGCGCTCTCGTGCAAACACAAGCTGCATTAAAATAGCACTGCAGGGCACGGCCCACAGCGCTTCGAAGACCTAAGCGCAAACACAAGCTGCATTAAAATAACACGGCAGGGCACGGCCCACAGCGCCTCGAAGAATGAAGCACTCCCGCGCAAACACACGCTGCATTAAAATAACACGGCAGAGCACGGTCCACAGCACCTCGAAGAATGAAGCGCTCTCGCGCAAACACACGCTGCATTAAAATAACACGGCAGGGCACGGCCCACAGCGCCTCGAAGAAGGAAGCGCTCTCGCCCAAACACACGCTGCATTAAAATAACACGACAGTGTTTGGGTGTGAATAAAATCAATCTGGCCAGTTTGCTACCACTGTTACTTTATTTAATTATTTTTCATATTTTTAACCTTTTATTCCAGATGCTGCACCTTAGAATTAAAATACGACATTTCCAGCAAAAATGATTTTCTTTTTTGGATCCATTTCACAGGGTGCGCAATTAAAAGAGAGGAAAGAGAGTGAGAACCCCATCTTGAAGTCAAGGTTTTCAGTAAGAGAAGAACTGCTAGACAGAAAGAGAGGGAGGAATGAAAGAGTGGGGGGGGCAGCTGAAGCGGCAGAGCAGAAGCGGACACTGTATTTTCCTTCTCTAAGTAAGAAGGAAAAGACAGAGTCCTGTTACTTCTCTGCCGCCCGTCCTCGAACGCCAGGAAACGCCGAGCTTGAGGGGTGAGGAGGAGGGAAAAGAGTTGGGGGGGGGGGGGGGGGGGGCAGCTGAAGCGGCAGAGCAGAAGCGGACACTGTATTTTCCTTCTAGTAAGAAGGAAAAGACAGAGTCCTGTTACTTCTCTGCCGCCCGTGAACCATGTGAAATGAAAGCAGGAACAACATTGTTGCCTTAACGCTTTTACTCACCGGACTTGAAACGCCGATCCAGCAGCAAGGAAGAGGCGACCCCACATCCCGCTCCGACCGCGCACAAAATGGACGAATCTTCCGACGCTAAAAAAAAACGCCCACCACGTGTAAAAGGGGCGGAAAGGGGCGGGGCTTAAAAACCTTGAAAGAAGTGGAAAAACACGCCCCCAAATCGGAAAAAGACGGGGCTTGTTTGGAGAGACAAAGCTCTACTCCAATGGCTGACCAGCATTTAAGAGGCCAGCCAATGGAGAAGAGGGAAGAAGAGGGGCGGGTTCAAGCCCCACTTCTGAAATCATTAAATCTCGCGAGCGAGACCGCGCAAGCGTAGCCTTCGCTAGCCGAGACCTAAAAAGGGGAAGTTTTGTTAAAATTTCGTGAAGATTCGCCAAACAGTGCTCAAGTTATTGGCGAAACAAACATTTTCCTATAGAAACTTTGGCCATAACTATAACCACCTACTGGCTATATACATATCCTCTGCACAGATTTTGAAAGATGTGTGTAAATATGCTGCGCCATTCCACACCTGTGGCAAACTCTGAGCAATGATTTGGGTCAGCAGGGGGGTTTGGGATTGGAGTGTGGAGGCCTAATGACCAGAGTACTCTCAAATGATAAACACCATCCTTGTCAGGGTGTACCACAAAAAGTGACTATTTTAACCTGAACTCAACCATCTGGTAGCTTGGCACAAAAGCAGTTAGGCTTAACCTAAAGGCAATTAGTGAATTCTATTTGCAGCATTCAAACAGTGATAAAGTAAAAACTCAGCACAAGAAAAATTCCCAATCAGTATAGCAAAATAGTCAATTGTAATAAATAAAATTACATCAAAGCAATAGAAATCCAATCAATGGAGCTGTGGTTATGAATGTTTGCAGCTCTAGGTGAAAAAAGCGCCAAAAAGCACAAGGAACCACTCTTGGTAATCTGGTTGTGCAGGACTGGGTCAAAGTCATAAGCTCAGGCAGACCACAGTAGAGCGTAGGTTGGATACAGTGATCAGATTTGCCCTGGTGAAGAGTTACATTCTCACAGTCCAAGTCTATGCTGGGTTCCTCAGCTGGAGCTTCACATTAGCAGGGTCCGCAGGGAGTCCATGTTCGGCATGAGGAGCAGGTTGCCGCTGGAGTTTTGCGATGGAGAGAGATGTGGCAGACGTTGCTGACATGCTTTGTCATAGCTGCAGTGAAGGATAGGTAGTCTCTGGAGCTTCGCATTGGCAGGCATTACAATCATTTCTTTGTGCGAAGAGTCCCTTCTGCTTTGAGGTGGAAGTAGTACATTCTGAAGCCAGCCAAGGGGCCCGGACCTGGGGAGCAGCTCTTGGGGGCTCAAGACTCACTCCAGCATACTGCAGTAGCAGGGCTCAAGCAGGTCCAGTTGCTGCTGGTCAGTTGTAGGAAAGACCCTCTGTAAGCTTGTTCAACTATAGGCAGACTGACCCTTGGAGTCACTTCTGTGGATTCTGGGTTGAAGGCAAACGGATGCAGTCTTCATTCTTCAAACAGCAAGCAGTCCTTCTGAATCTTCCATAGGTCCAGACATGTTCTATTGAGAGTTTCTGAGGGTGCTATATTTTATACCCAGTGCCAGTCTGTGTGTGGGGGAGGCCCGCCTTCTCTAACTTTCCTCTTTCCTGGTTTTTGCTCCAATCTGTTAGTGGGACAAAGGCAGGCAGGCCTGGGTGTGAGCTGCTTTGTCAGTGGCAGGGCAGGCAGCCCTTAGAAGTCAGGAACTGGGTGGGCATAGCACTGGGGCTACACCTTGAAGCACAGGAGGGGCTCAATACAATACCTGGGATATCCTGCTCAGGAGAGGAACATCCTGCCCCACAGCCAAGCCCCTTTTGTCACCATATCTGGAAGGAATGCACACCACACCACAGGAGAGCCATCCACGGTCCTGTTACTCTGGACACTAGCAAAAAGGCACATCTAGTTAAGGTAAAAAATTGCCAACTTTCTGCAAGTGGCATTCTTACAAAAATAACTAAAAATCGGCTTTATCTTTAAAATGGCCTCTCTGTCAGGCCTCTCTATCAGAGAAAGAAGTTATCAGCATTCCTATTGTTGGATCTAGAGACCTTGTCCTTGGAAGCTGTTCAATCAGGCTCACCGGAAGACCCTTGTCCTCCCAAGGTTTTTTGAAGTGGTTTTCCAGGGACGAGTCTCTGTCCATAATGTATGCTTCACTGTCATTGGGAAAAGTGCCTCTGAGATATATGAAAGGCCATGGTTAGCCCTTTGTTGAAGGAGGCAGGACGGATCAAAAAAACATTAAAGAATTATCACCCTGTATCCCTGCTCCCATTTCCAGATAAAATCTTGGAGCGGCATGTAAATAAGATCATTACAAAATGTATGGAAGATCAACAACTGCTCCAACATTGCCAATCAGATTTTTGGGCCCATCATAGTACTGAGTTGGTGATTCTCTCTGTAATGGATGAACTTAGATTGGCGTTGTGTTGGGCCTCAGTGTTGGGCTTGCTGGACCTTACTGCAGCATTTGATACCGTGGACCGTGCACCGGCTAATGGCGTGCTGGATCACAGGATCCGCACTTTGGTGGATATCTTAATTCGTGAACAACCCGTCACAAAGGGTGAAAATGGGTGCTCATGTTTCCAGAGCAAGGGTGCTCTCCTTCGGGGTCCCTCGGGGATCTGTGTTGTCCCCATTACTATTCAACATCTATTTAAATCATTTGATTGCAGCATGAGCACAGTTGGATTGCTAACTGTTTAATTATGCAGATGAAACCCAGCTGGTCTTACGGATTGAGAGTTCCACACAGGAACAGTTGAACGTGCAGAATATTCTGCAGTTCACTATGAACTGGATGACTGAACTCTCTGAAAGAAAATCCAGACAAAGCCAAGGTTCTGCCTATCGCTATGAAGGGGAATCCATGGATGGATGGTTTTTGACCCTTGGAGTTGGGTCCTGCCCCAGACTCCGTGGCAGTAGTGAAAGGTCCTGGTATCAAGCTGGATAGCAACCTGTCGATGGCTAAGCAGGTGGTGACAGTGTGTGGAAACTACACAGGTATCCTGAGGAAGCTCAGGAAATTGGCTCCAATTCTTTCTTAAACAAATATGCAAACATTGGTGGCTGCATTGATCATGTCACGGTTGGATTATGACAATGCCTTGTACATCAGCCTCTCCAATAAGTTGTTAGGAAAGCTCCAGGTGGTTATGAATGATGCAGCGAGACTATTGTTCAAGCTACCAAGACGAGCGCATGCTATGCCGCTGCTGCAACAATTGCTTTGGCTGCCAGTCAAACAGAGGGTCATGTTCAAAGGCCTGTGCATTGCACACAAGACGTTACATGGCATGGTACCTGCCTATATTGAGAAATGGTTGAGGCACTATGTGCTGGAACATCATCATTCTTAGAATTTAGGGTGTCGGAAATCACAGCTGTAACGTTTTCTATTTGTAAAACGTGAATATACCCACCCCCTGAAGGGTTTCAAGGGGTAGGGGCTATCGGGGAGATTAAGTGAGCTATTGCCAAGAGTCACATGATGCGGTGCTGTGCTGCTGCCTGGGATTGAACCCTGAACTCCGTGCTCTGGAGTCAGCCGCTCTGACTGCTGCGCTACACCTGAATTCCATCTACACTCCTCTGAGGCGAACTTTCTGACTTACCCACGCTTTAATAAAACAACTTTGGCGGTCGGGCATTTTCAGTTTTGATACCACCGATCTGGAACGGACTACCTGAAAGTCTGAGGAGAGAAACTGCTCTCCTCCCTTTTCAGAAGAGATTGATAACGTTCTTATTTGAACAAGCTTTCGGAAGACATTTACTTTCTTATTTTAATAATAACAGTTGCAACATGTTATTACCCTTAGGTAAGCGCCAAGAGACCTGTGGTATTTGTGCGCTATACAAGTTTTATTAACATAATATAACTTTTTAAATTACAATTCAAATTAGTACAAGAAGCAGTACTCTATCTCTCCCAAAACTGAAGTTATCACTAGAGTGTAATAAGCACCGTGGTGTTGGTCTACGGAAGAGGTAGCCTTACAACAGTGAAAATGACTTTAGGAGTTTTCACTGTCGGGACATGTAAAACTTAAATACAAATGTCCTATGTTTTAAATACTATACGCTCTGCTTTGAGTCTTTTGGGCCTACCTATTTGTGACTTATTTGTATTAAAAATTAAAGTTTAGGCCTGTGAAATGGCAGTTTAAAACTGTACTACAGGTTGCAGTGGTAGGCCTGAGACATGAGACAGTGCTACTTTAGTGGGTGCCACAATGAGTCCTGCAGCCCTCTAGTAGCATTTAATTTACAGACCCTGGGTACATATTGTACCATATACTAGGGATTTGTAATTAAATTAAGTGTACCAATCCGGTGTAGGCCAATTATACAATGTTTAAGAGGGAGAACACAAGCACTTTCCTACTGATTAACTGCTGTAAAGTTCAGAGTCCTAAAAGCCAGCAACAACTGTTTTAGCAAAGAAAGGTAAAAATGTGGTGTGACCCTCCAGTAAGGGCCAGGTCCAACAGGTGGTAAGTGTATCTTACGGCTGGACCTAAGGTCGGTGTTATGATGTGACTAGTGCTGCCTGATGTACGCTCCTTTGCCAGAAGCTTACCTTTCTGGTCTGGAGTAGATGTACTTCCCATGTGCTTCAAGAACCCTCTCTCGTCACTGGAGCACTTTAATTTCGCAGTTTCAGGGCCCTGTAACGTGATGAGTGCTGGAGGATTCCCTTACAGGCGCAGCCAAGCATTTCCCGCCTTCCACAGCCTTGAGTCCAATGTAGCAGTGCAGTCATGCAGGGGCGCCGAGCCGTTCCACATCCCTTCCATCTCCTGACTTTTCAATAGGGGATTCGAAACACCCATGTTTCCTCAAGTGTAGGTATCTTCTTTATGAGTGTATTTGAAATATTGGGACATAAATTCGTCTTTCTCTTAGAAAACCATTCCATTAAAAAACACAGGGTTTCCGTCCTAGTGGTGACTGACACAAAAAGACGTTATGAATGTATAATGAAATAATAGGGACATAATCATCTGTAATGCGCATCTTGTTGTATGCATGCTGGCCTAATCCCTTGTATAAATGGATTTCCCCAGAAACAAGATATTTGCAAAGGCATGCCACATTTCAAAGACTAACACCTCATTTTCACCGTCATTAATTTGCAGCAAAAGCCAGACATCAGAACGCTGTATCACTTTATTCACAATGACGACCAGAAGACAGACCTATTATTGTGTGTTGTATTTGCTTTTACTTAAAGCATAATCAATAAAAATGCTGATGGCCAATCATGTACTAAATAAGTTGACAAAGTATGCGCCCATATGAATTTATCTGTACCTGGTGCAGTTGTCTACTTTTCAACAGGGTAAATAGTGAATACTGGTCAGGTTAGCGGAGCTCATGGCCCATAAGCACACCTTGAAATTTTTAGTATTGTGGTGTGAAATCAAAGGTGCGTTCACATTCATTTTAACCGCTTGTTTGAGTGATTTGTCGCGTTTAAAAGTTTACTCTTTTTAAATCTTTAGGTTACGTTAGCATTGTTTGAGCTTCTGTTCAGATTCTCTGAAGCCTGAAGTGATTGAATCTTATTAAAAATGCACATACTCGCAGCTTAAGTTTGGGCCTAGGTTCTGGGGTGCAGTCATCCAATAGATGTCTACCGCTCCGAAGTACAGTGTGGTGTATAAATCATCAGTGGTACCTTGTGGTTGTTGCTGGACCGGCGCTTCCTTAACCCCTTCACTGCTAGGCAAACACCCCCCCCCCCCCCCCCCCGTGCTAAGCCTTTTTTTGGTTATTTGGGGTAGTTCGCGCTTAGGCCCCTGCAACTTTTTGACCACATAAGGTATCCAAGCCAAATTTGCGTCTTTTCTTTCCATCATCATGGGGGATTCTAAAGGTACCCAGGGTTTGTGGAGTCCCCTGGAGGGGACCCAGAAATTAGCCAAAATATTTTATACATTCTTTTGGGGGGGGGGGGGTGGGGGGGAATGGGGAAAAAAGGGCTCCAAACGAAAGCGTATTTGTTTTGCCCTGCAAATGGTATAAAAAAAAAAGGGTTGTTGTGCTGAAATCCCCATCTTTACAGCTTTCAGGGACAAGCAGACTTTTGTCATAAACCCAACATTTTTTACACAGTGTTGGCATTTTTCTGGAACATAGCCTATTTTTGCTATTTTTTGTGCTTTCAACCTCCTTCCAGTTAATGGTAGAAATGGGTATGAAAGCAATGATGGATCCTGGAAAGCTATATATTTTAGACAAAATTCTGAATTCAGCAAGAGGTCATTTGTGTAGATCCTTCAAGGTTTCTTTATAGAAAATAACAGTTAAATATAGAAAAAATTGAAAATTAGTTGAAAAAAACGGCCGTTTGTGTCAACGTTTTCACCTGTTTCTTCTTCTAATTATGACAGCTGTTTGAAAGCAATATACGACTTGCAATGATTTTTTATTATATACCGGGTATATAACAATTAATCTGGGAAAATGTATACATGGAAAAATCGGTATGAAAGACACCTATGTATTTCTGAAATGGGAACAAATTATAGAGTTTAGAAACTGTAGATATTTGCACATTTCCGAAATTGGGAATACCCATTCTAGCATAAGAATTATAGGACATTTTTCAAAATGACTTCTTTTTTACACATTGTCTTTAATTTGGAAGGCAGAAATGCATCGAAAGTCAATGGGTATTGACAGTTGCTCTACAATTCTGCGTTACCCTATGTCTCCAGATAAAAATGGTACCTCACTTGTGTGGGTAGGCTTAGTGCCCACAACAAGAAACGGCTCAAAATATAACGTGGAGACACAACATTTTCACAATGAAAAATTACCCCTTTTTTGCAAAGTGCCAAAACATTTTGTGATAGGCAATTTTGATGTCGCCTCAATAAATTTTGGGCCCTGGACAGGAGGAGCCTAGCGCTTGACCAAGATGGCCGCGTGAGCTCTGAGCTCCCGAGACCCTCGCGCCCTCCGTCGACTATCCTGTCTCTAATCCTGTCTGTATGCATGGCATCGTGTAGATGACCTGCCAGGGAGGCGATTGATGCTACCCGCGGTCGGATCGCCCACCGGGAACCGGAGTTATGCATGGCGGAAGATTGCGGCCTATCTCCGAGGAATGCCAGGGGCTAGAGTTGGCAGGACGCCCGACTTCTAGTTGAACAACAACGGCCAGGCGAGGTGTGAACTGTCGGATGGAGGTCCCCGTCCTTTCACTTTCGCTTTCTCTCCCTTTGTCTGCCCTGCCCCTGGAGAGCTCTTGGTGGCTTCATTCTCCTTTGGACGCTCCACATGCTACTCTGGCGGCCCATTTCAGACCTGATCACTCCTGATTCCTCTCGTTGAGGGAGGGCCGTCTTATCTGAACCGACCTGCTTGGTACCAACCATGTCGGGCAAAGCAGAGGTGGATCGGCTGAAGCCTAAATCTACCAGGCGGGGTGCCTATACTCAGGTCAATAATATGGACCGCTATGCTCTGCAGAAGGGATCACCGAGTGGGTCGAGCCAGTCGCCAGATACCCAGAAGGAGGCCTCGCCCTTGGCCCCGGAGCTCTCGCTGCAGGATGTCATGGGCGCGCTTGAAGGGATGCAGACTTCGATTGGGAGGCAGTTTGATGCCCTGGCGCATAAGGTGGATGCCATCTTGGTGGATGTCAACCTGATCCGTGCGGACTTGGGCAAAACGAATGAACGGGTTAAAACCCTGGACCTCAAGACCACGGGCCTCGCCGATGATGTCGCGGAATTGCAGACCGAGGTTCGTAAGCTGAGGACCGAGAGTGATCTCGCCGCCCGCAGGCTGGAGGACTTTGAGAGCCGGGCCAGGCGTAACAACGTGCTCGTTATCGGGGTCCCGGAGTCCTCGGATGAGGCTTCGGTTGACCTGCTCGTCGAGGTCTTGGTGCTTAACCATCTGCAGCCTAAGGGTCTTGGGAAGTTCTTTGCGGTTGAAAGGGCCCATAGAGTGCCGGGTGGGAGGCCCAAGGTGGGAGCCCCACCGAGGCCGATTGTCGCCCGGCTCTTTCATTTTCGAGATCGGGACGCTATCCTGCAAGCATCGAGGGTGACTGGCCCGGTCCCCTTCCAGAACGCGTCGGTGAATTTCTATCCGGACTTCACCCAGCAGGTGCAGAGGCAGAGACAGGGCTTTCTGGGGGTGAAGAGGCGACTTCGGGAGAGGGATCTGAAGTATGCCATGCTCTTCCCTGCCAGACTACTTGTGGTGTACGAAGATCGGACATTCTTCTTTGAGTCTCCTGTTATGGCCGATGAATGGCTGGACGCTTTGCCTCGGCGGCGGACGGGAGAGGATACTGCCGCGGATGGGGACAGTGGCCGGGATGGGCAAGGCTGATTTCTCGGAGCCGGTCTGACTCGATTTGCCTTTATTTGATGACTTGATTAGAGTGCAGTAAATGCGGAGGGTTGCGGGAGGACGAGGGGAGCTCTTTCCTCCCTTAGGGTGCTTTTTGTAGATGTTGGGTTTTGTAGGGCGACAGGCACACTGCAAGTTGGGGGGGCTTTGTAAGCTGCAGCAGGGGTGCAGGGTGGGGGGGATGGTTGGGATTTTGGGGTTGTTGTTGGGGGGTCTGTTTCTGCAAGGCGTAGTGATCATCTTCGGTATTGTCCCATGGTGGCTCTTCGGGGGGGGGGTGGGCCTCTTTGTGTTTGGGGATGGGGGGTAGAGGTTTAAGTGTTATTAGCTGGAATGTTAATGGTTTGGGGGATCGCATTAAGCGCGGGATAGTTTTGCAACACTTGAAACGGTCAATGCCAGATGTTGCCCTACTGCAGGAGACACACCTTATAGGTAACACGTGCTATGCTCTTAATAGGAAGGGTTATAAATTCATAGCTCACTCGGGATTCTCCTCCGGGTCTAGGGGTGTGGGCATCCTTGTCAGGGCCTCGCTGCCATTTGAGGTGGACTCCACCGTTGTTGACGATAGGGGGAGGTTTGTGGCGGTGGCGGGGAGGTGGGAAGGTAGAACTTTGGTTTTAGTTTCGGTTTATGTCCCCCCAGCCCTGCAGGCCTCCACGTTTGTGGATCTGGGTAGCGCCTTGCTGGATCTCCCGGGGGGTATGTTAGTGGTAGGGGGGGCTTCAATGCTGTCGGCTCTGGGCTGCTGGATAGGCACCCGCCCAGAGACACAGGGGGGGCTCAGAAGTGGCTTCCAGACTTCCTAGACACACTCGGCCTGATAGACTGCTGGAGGCTCCGACACCCCACACAGCGTCAATACACCTTTCACTCCGGGGCGCATGGTAGCCTCTCTAGGATTGACTATCTGCTTACTTTGGCTGTGCACGCCCCTTTGGTTTCTGAGAGATTTAATGGGGTAACCCAGTAACCCTCAGAACCTGGGTACGTATATGAAAAGGAAAAAATTGGTTCTGTTGGGAGTGAACTTGATTTAAGGAACACTGAATGTGTACAAAAGATTATTACAAAAAAGTGTACCCAATCACAAGCAAACACACACACACAACAATTATTACTCTAACCAACGTAAAGTGATTTTCGTTCTCAATATATTTTTAAATGTATTTTTATGTACATGATTATTATTGCAACATAAGACTGACCCAAAAGACAATACATAAACACATTTGGTGAACGATAGTGTACAATCACATAAACAATCAACATAGACTTGACATCATGAACATATATTTAGACAAAAACATTAAAAGAATGATGATCCGTGGTTCGTAGCATAAAACACCACAATATGTATTATTCAATATTCCAATGGTGAAATTGCATGGATCAATCAAATAGATAACGTCGACGTTTCGACCCTAGGAATACGTGTGAATTTATACGCATCAAAGTCGGGTCTTCATCAGGACAACGACAACCAGTCAGTCTGGGGACTAAGAATCGATTTGTATATGTATCCTTGTGTCGCATAAGGTGAAAGCAATCCAAATTATCCCTGCGACATGGCAAAATTCCTTACGATGCTCCTGTGTAGGGCAGACAATTACCATCAAGGCGATCAACAATGTTTCGAGCCGAATGAATCCGCTTCAAAACTCCCACCGTCCGGACAAACAATGAGCCGGCTCATTGTTTGTCCGGACGGTGGGAGTTTTGAAGGGATAATTTGGATTGCTTTCACCTTATGCGACACAAGGATACATATACAAATCGATTCTTAGTCCCCAGACTGACTGGTTGTCGTTGTCCTGATGAAGACCCGACTTTGATGCGTATAAATTCACACGTATTCCTAGGGTCGAAACGTCGACGTTATCTATTTGATTGATCCATGCAATTTCACCATTGGAATATTGAATAATACATATTGTGGTGTTTTATGCTACGAACCACGGATCATCATTCTTTTAATGTTTTTGTCTAAATATATGTTCATGATGTCAAGTCTATGTTGATTGTTTATGTGATTGTACACTATCGTTCACCAAATGTGTTTATGTATTGTCTTTTGGGTCAGTCTTATGTTGCAATAATAATCATGTACATAAAAATACATTTAAAAATATATTGAGAACGAAAATCACTTTACGTTGGTTAGAGTAATAATTGTTGTGTGTGTGTGTGTTTGCTTGTGATTGGGTACACTTTTTTGTAATAATCTTTTGTACACATTCAGTGTTCCTTAAATCAAGTTCACTCCCAACAGAACCAATTTTTTCCTTTTCCTTTGGTTTCTGAGGCCAGGCACATGGCACGTGGCATATCGGACCATTCGCCAGTGTGGGTCAGGTTGGATGTTGGCCGAGAGGGAGGGGGCAGGGTGGCTCCTATTAACCCCTGGTACTTTCGAGATTCCAAGATGCGCAGCGCACTGGTGAAGACAGTTGATAATTTTTTCAAGGATAATCAGGGGTCCGTGGACTCGGCAGTGTCGCTCTGGGAAGCATTTAAGACCGTTCTGCGAGGGGAGGCCCTCTCACTTGTAGTGGCGGCCAAGCGGCGTAGAGATGGCGAGGTTATGCAGGTGGAGGAGGAGATCATGGCTTTGGAGGGAGTGCTAGAGGAGGAGGTAACAGCGGCCTCACTGCATGAGCTGAGCTTGAAGCAAGCAGAGTATAAGGACCTTGTGACAAATGCCGCTAGGACCCTCAGTAGGGAGCAGCAGGGCCGCCTGTATGATGCTTGTGACAAGGCCGGGAAGCTCCTAGCTTGGCTGGATAAAAAAGAACTGGTTAATAGAGTAGTGCCGGAGCTGACGGGAGAGGGGGGAGAGGTGATTGTGGAACCTGAGGGGATTGTCCAGTGTTTCTCGGACTATTTCCGTAAGGTTTATACCTCAGTGTCGGATAGGCCGCCCGGGGACTCGCGTGACCTCTTGCGGGATATCGCTCTGCCCTGTCTTTCTGATGTAGATAGAGATGATCTTGATGGAGACTTAACGGTCGATGAGGTGGCGGGAGCTATTCGCGCGCTGAACCCGGGCAAGGCCTCGGGCCCGAATGGCTTGCCGATTGACCTGTATAAATTGTTCCCGGATAGGGTAGCCCCTCACCTGCGCGCCATGTTTGTGGAGGCGCGGGGGAGTGGGACCCTCCCGTTGGACCAGAGGCTGGCGGCAATTGTTGTGATACATAAAGATGGTAAACCCCGAGATAAGTGTGCCTCATATAGGCCCATATCACTCCTCAACGCCGAGCCGAAGATCCTGGCTAAAATCCTGGCGGGCAGATTGGTCAGGGTACTTGGAGACTTGATTCACCCGGATCAATCCGGTTTTATTCCGCATCGCAACACCGCTTTGAACCTTCGGCGCCTTCATGGGGTTATCGCCAGGGCTGGCACGCTGCGAGAACCGGCTATTGTGGCGTCTCTTGATGCCACGATGGCCTTCGATACGGTGGAATGGGAGTATTTGTGGGCTGTGCTAGCCAAGTTCGGCTTTGGCCCTGGTTTTGTGAGCTGGGTGAGGTTGCTGTATGAGGGACCCCTTGCGAGTGTGGTGGTAAATGGCCGGGCATCGACTCCGTTCCGGCTTGGGAGGGGGACTCGGCAGGGCTGCCCCCTGTCGCCTCTGTTGTTCGCCCTTGCTCTTGAGCCTCTGGCGGCGTGGATACGCTGGCACCCGGATATCCGTGGCCTTCGGTGGTTGCCCGAACACGAGGACCGCATTTCGCTGTATGCTGATGACATCTTGTTGTATCTTGCCTCGCCCAAGAACTCACTCATAGTGGTCTGTGACGTTCTTACGTCCTTCGGTAGGAATTCGGGTCTCGTCATCAACTGGAGTAAATCGTATTTATACGTCCTGAGTGGTGAGGTTCCGCCGGTCCCGCGAACTTGTTCGATCCAGATTGCTCAGCAAGGCTTCGTGTATCTGGGGATTTTTATCTCCATGGACCCCGCTTTGCGGTATGAGAGAAACCTGCTCCCCCCCCGGCACGCCTGCGGCGGGATGTTGAGGGCTGGCGGAGGCTGCCGCTCTCCCTCGTCGGGCGCGCTGCCTTGTTCAAAATGATGTCCCTTCCTCGGTTCCTCTACGCATTGCAAAATACTCTAGATTGGGTGCCGGCCAAGTATTTTCGGGAGGTCGAAAGCCTCCAACGGACGTTGCTGTGGGATGGGCGGCCGCGGATAGCGATTGCGAAATTGACGCTTCCATGGTATGACGGGGGTATCGCGCTTCCAGACATCCGACGCTATTACTGGGCCACCCAGTTGTCCGCGATTAACCACGGTTTCTATGGCCCGGCCCTCAGCCCTGGTTATGCCATGGACAGATGGTTGTTGCGCGGTGGGAACTATCTTAGGGCGTTGTACTCGCGGTCCCTCGACTCATCCCTCACGGGGCCCACTGGGGTGGCGGTGCGTGTATGGAAGATGGCGACTGACTCTCTGGGCTGGAAGGATAGGCTCACCCTAGCTGCCCCGTTGTTTGAATCTGAAAGGTTGGGTAGGCTTTGGCATACGAAAGGGTTTGATAAATGGGACTTGATCGGCATCTCCAGGGTTGGAGATATGCTGATTAAGGATAGGGTGAAGTCCTTTGAAGAGTTGCAGAAGGAGTATGAGTTGGGGGCGTCTGAGTTTTTCCGATATGTTCAGGTGCGTCATGCCCTGCGGTCAGTCCTTGTGGAGGGTGAGAAGGTGCCTGAGTCCTCTCCTTTGGAGGACCGGATCCTTGATGGCCATATGCCGGAGAGCACGATCTCGCTCATCTACAAGAAACTGATAAATGTTCGGGCTGATTTGCTACTGGGACTGCGGGACCAGTGGACTAGGGACGGACTCGAGTTGGATGATGAGGACTGGCAGTCTGCTGTTTCCTCTCCTAAGGAGGTTGCAATCCCGTCGCGTCTGAGGCTGGTGCAGCTTAAGATCCTGCATCGGGTGTATGTGACGGGGCCGCGACTGGTTCATATGGGATTCTCTGAGGAAGGCCTATGTAGGAGGGGATGCGGTATGGTGGGTACTTTCCTACATATCATCTGGGAGTGTGGTGTCATCACGGAATTTTGGAGGCGAGTTCATGCGGTGATGGGGGAGGTGACGGGCATTGCTATGCAGCCGGAAGCGCGGTGTTGTCTCCTGAATGTCTGGGGGCCCACTGACCATGATGAGGCACAGACCCAGTGGGTGACCCTGGGTAACATGATTGCTAAGAGGGACATCGCGCGCTTGTGGGGTTCCGGGGGGCCCCCCACGTTAACTGCGTGGAAAGAAAATATGGACTGGAGTATGCTCAGGAAGAAGACAGTATATTGCGCCAGAGGCCGCCCTCGGAAGTGGCATGCCATCTGGGGGCGGTGGAATCAATACAGGGGGGGAATATGTCTTGCCCCTGATCTGGATCCCCCCGAGGAACAGCTTTTTTCTTGACCTTCTTTCCAGCTCAGTATGCAGATGTGACGGTTAATTGACTTCTTGGGCCTCTGCTTTTCCCCCTTTTTCCTCTTATCATAGTACTGTGACAGTTAGACGATTGGGGTCCGGCTCCCCCTGAGGGGCTATCACCGTGGGCATTCAGTGTTGTTGCCTTGCTGGGGTTTGTTGTGTGTTTGTAATTATTAAAAATGGAACCTTCTCACTGCTCCTTCAATGTACTGTGGACGATTCTCTATACTCTCCTAATGAAACTGCCGAACCTCCGGGTTGTCGGCTGAATCGCTGTGTCCAGATTTTTGGAGAAATAAAGGTTTTAAAAAAACAAAACAAAAAAAAAAAAATTTTGGGCCCTTGCCTGTCGCGGGTACTTGGGCCTCCCATATGAGTGAGGCACCATTTTTATCGGGAGACCTGGGGGAACGCTGGGTGGTAGGAAATTTGTTGTTTCTTTCTGCAGCGTGAAAATATTGGCACAATAATGCAAGGAAAATGTGACACACATTTTGAGGTTTGCAGGACATTGTGGGTAAGATCCTGCTTGATCTCTCCGCAGCCCTCGATACGGTCCACCATGGAGTACTGATGGACCGTTTGTTGGCTTGCGGAGTGAAGGATAAAGCCTGGACTCTCCTTAAATCCTTCCTCTCGGACAGACGCCAGACAGTTTTGCTGGGTGAGTTTGTTTCCAAGCCTTTTTTGCTTCCATGTGGGGTCCCTCCGGGGTCTTCCCTGAGCCCTACGCTCTTTAATGTTTACGTATCCTCTTTGGCTCCTTTAATTGAGTCTTTTGGCTTTTGTTTAACATCTTATGCCGATGATACTCAAATTGTGGTTTCCCTCCAACCAGGGCAGGAGAAGGCATCGGGTGTGAGGCTTCATGATTGTATGGGAGCAGTGGGAGGCTGGATGACGCAAAACTGTTTAAAGCAAAATGCTAGTAAAACAGAAGTAATCCTGTTTGGGAATAATGTTAATCTCTGGACACCTAGTTGATGGCCAAAGGCTATGGGGACCCTGCCAATAACCTCCAGGAAAGTCAAGAACCTGGGTGTGGTATTGGATGAACATCTTGACATGCGTGATCAAGTGAATGCCGTGGTCTCTGCTACCTCTTATATTCTCAGGACCACGAGGAAAATTCTGCCTCTTCTACCGGCAGACTGTAAGCGTACAGTGGTAATGGCCTTGATTATGTCAAGACTAGACTATTGTAACAGTCTTTATTTAAATATGCAGGAGCGCAGCTTACAAAAACTTCAGATGTTCCAGAATTCAGCAGTTAGTCTGCTTACTGGAACCTCGAAATTTGCGTCAATCTCGAGCTCAATCAAAAAATTTCACTTGTTGCCTGTAAAAAAGCGAATCCTTTTTAAATCCCTTTGCTTAGTCTTCCAAGCTCTCCAGGACACAGGCCCATTTCCTCTGAAACAACAATTTCAGTGGTATGTCCTTGGAAGATCTTTACGCTCGTTAGGAGCAAAATTAACAGTAGTACCGACCATAAGGAGAGCCAGATGGGGAGGCAGAAGCATTTTTGCTAGGGCAGCTAAGGCCTGGAATGAGCTTCCTTTCAGTTTGAGAAACTCTAAGGATTTATTCGCATTCAGGAAGGCGCTCAAAACATGGCTGTTTTAAATTCTCCTGGCCGGAACAGTTAGGAGGACTGTAGCAAGCACCAGGACACCTTAGGGTAACCATACACTATATAAGTTTTACTAACATAACATAACTTGTTGAGATCCACAAAAGAGACATCGCCATGTACTACCACGGGTGTTTAGTTTACGACAATATCTACAGTTGGCAGGTTATTCTTAGATGGAATGTACACCTTAGCAGAGAGACTAAAAAGACAAAGATTACTGCACAGCCATCTATTCCTCAAGCACACACACATACTGGTTGGATTTGGCACGAGGGCGAGTGATGGTTCAGTATATAAAATTTTATTAAGAGATTTCACAAAAATGAAATGCACTGTCAATAATTGAAAGGACAAAAAACAGAACCAGTGACTCGCAGCTCGTGAGCTGTAAAGCCACATCAAGACCCCAACCGTTTTACAGGCCATTCACACACCTTTCATACGTGATACACACAAGACCATTCACACCACCAGGCACGAAACCAATACATTACAACATTCACAAAAAGGGACAAGGTACCGCCTGCTTGAGAAAGGAAAAAAAAAGACAAATATTTGGGCACAGCCATCTATTCCTCAAGCACACAGACCTTCTGGATGGATTTGGCACGAGGGTGAGTGATGGTTCAGTATATACAGTTGTATTAACCAGAGATTTCACAAAAATTAAATGCTCTGTTAATAATTGAAAGGACGAGAAACTGAACCATTGACTCGCAGCTCGTGAGCTGTAAAGCCACGACAAGGCACCAACTGCTTTACAGGCCATTCATACACCTTTCATACGTGTGACGCATTCAAAACCATTCACACCGCCAGCGGCTTGCCCAGCACATTACAACACTCACACCAGCAGACAGCGCCATTCAAGGGCCCATCACTTTCACACGCCCACATTCCTGACACAGCAACCACACACGCCAATCCACGCACACCGCCAGCCAAGCGCCAATCCACGCACACCGCCAGCCAAGTGCCAGTCCACTCATCACCAGCCAAGCGCAAGTCCACGCACACTGCCAGCCAAGCGCCAGTCCACGCACACGGTCATAAATATTTTTTAAACAAGAAAGAAAACACAAACCAATTGCAACTAAATACAAAACTATAACTACAAAAACAGCAGTAACTAAAGACATCATTCTATTGCCAAACGTTAAACTGAACAACTATATAAAACCATACAGACCAGGCAGTACACTATTAGACTCACGGTTGCTCCCAAAATCTCTTTTGAGTGTGATACAATCTGAAACATGTGGGCACACACAGCCGAGGATTAGAAGGACAATCGGCACAGCGCAAACGACTCTCCTTCCGCACACCTCTTCGCAAGCAGACTCTACATCTCTTACAGGGATTGTTTTTTTGGAGTGTGGGAGGAATTAAATCAGGAAAGTGGCGATCTTTCAAGCAAGCCACATCCTCCACCACTCCAACTCTAGGAACACTTGCCTGTTCCACAACAACAAGGCTGCCTATCACAGACTCCTGAAACTGAACAAAAGTCAACTTTGATGCAGGAGAACACTCCTTGTACACAACAAAAGCATTGAAAGTTGCTAAATTGAAGAGATGGATGGGCAACTTCTTATACCAAATGTAAGCCTTACGAATAGCAGTGTAAGGTTCCAACCTCTGATCTACTCGATCAACACCACCCATGTGCTTATTGTAGTCTAAAATGCACACAGGTTTGCGCACTTTAGCAATCTGACCCCAAACAGCCACAGGTGAAGTACTCTTATCATGGATGGTAGTCAGCATGTATACATCTCTCCTGTCCACAAATGTCAAAGCTAGTAGTTCATCACTACGCAAGGAACTACACTGTCCCCTCTGAAGTTTTTTGCAAACAAGCTCTTTTGGATACCCTTTACAGTTAGAGCGGATTGTGCCACAAGCAAAAGTGTCCACTTTTAACAATTCATTAAACTATTGCACAGCAGTGTAGAAGTTATCAAGGTACAAATGGTGGCCTCTGTTAAACAGTCCTCTAGCAAGATTCCACACAATTTTCTCTGAAACTCCAAAAGTGGACGGACAACCAGGGGGGGTCAATAGTGGAATCCCTACCAGTGTACACCCGGAAATTAAAGATATATCCTGTCCTACTCTCGGACAACATATACAGCTTAATTCCATAAATGTGCCCTCTTGCTAAGAATGTACTGCCTAAAAACCAAACGGCCCTTGAACAGGACCAAAGACTCATTGATAGCTATTTCTTTCCCTGGAGTATAGATCTCTGAAAATCGATCTACAAAGTGATCAAGAACATGCCGAATCTTAAAAAGACGGTCACAGTCAGGGTGAGCTCTTGGCAACGCCAAAGTATTATCAACAAAATGCAGCATCCGAAGCAAAAGTAAATACCGATCACGACTCATAATTGCAGGAACTATGGTTGTTGCCATCAAGGGACTGGTAGACCAATATGAAGCCATGGACGGCTTACTTCTCAAACCCATCAAAAAAGTCAAACCCAAAAACTTCATCTCTTCCAGATTTATGGGAGTCCACCGGGTAGCTCTAGAGTGGGGCCTAAGTCTGTCACTGTTGTCCCTCAAAAACTGTTCAGCATACAAATTAGTCTGCTCAACAATCTCAGCCAAAAATACATCATCCAAAAAACAGTATAGGGAAAATAAATTCACAATCCACTCTACACCCTGCATCCACACTAAAGGCAGGCAACACCGGCTGCACTATGTTTGGATCAACCCAGAGTCCAGCACTTCCAGTAGGAAACCTTACAGCCTCAGGCTGCAATACCGATGTCTCTTGCTGCACCATCGACACATCAGTGTCCCCCTCTAACAGAGGCACTTCATCCATGCTGAGAGTAGCTTCATTTGCACTGAGAGTAGCTTCATCATCCGATGATTCCAGGTGGAGAGAAAACTCACTGCCTGAATCTTCACCTCCCGCCTCTCCCTCAGACGCACTGTCAGTGTCATAATCCTGCTCAGAGGAAGATTCAAGAAGCATACCAATCACCTGCTGATCAGTCATTCTACGGCTAGCCATAATGCTTACTAATAAAGGTAAATTGTCAAACAAGTCAACAACAACAAACCCTTTGTAAAAAAATTAAAATAAACAAAATGTAGCTTTATCACAAAGACCTATATACTCCAACACTATACCACTCACTTGCCAGAAGCAGCTAGACTCACCACCACCTACTCTGCACAGACACAGTAAGGATCAAGAATATCCCACTAAAAAGAAAAAGAAAAGAAAATTACACATAAGACAATGCAAAACACATCGCAAAGAATTTCATGCTCAAACCACTAACTAAATATGCTGCCATTATGACACCACTAACAAAAAAATTAATTCATGCATTACAATAATACTCATTTGGAGTAAATACAACGAAAATGTTTTTCTTACCAAAATAATGCAAATGTGCAAAACTGCAGAACAACCACTGCCAAAACCGCCAACAGGAATCAAAAGCTTTACACTAGAATAAAAAGGAGAAAAAAACATTACACATCACATATGCAAATAATGCAC
This sequence comes from Triturus cristatus, assembly GCF_964204655.1. Classification (NCBI taxonomy): domain Eukaryota; kingdom Metazoa; phylum Chordata; class Amphibia; order Caudata; family Salamandridae; genus Triturus; species Triturus cristatus. The sequence continues at coordinate 346,914,025 of NC_140594.1, read as the reverse complement.
CAGTCCACACACAATCCACCAGCTAAGAGGTAGGTGGGCCTAAGAGTATAAATAAAATATTCACCCCCGTATAAGGGGAGCAACCCTTGCCTTTGAGGCCACTCCCCAACCCAAAAATGTTAAAACCCCTGTTGTCTAGTGCCTTCTGTCCCCCTTGGGGGCAGATGGGCCTAAAAAACTTACTGCCAATCTGCCACCCAAAGAGGACAGAAATGGCCACAATCATCCTCCCATAAAGGGGAGCGACCCTTGTCCAAGGGGCCATGCCCCAACATTAAAAAAAAATAACTGACCCTGGTGGCATATTGGCCATACAAAAAAGAAATCAGCCAATCTGCCCCTCAGGGGGGCAGAAACGGCCAAATTAATGCTCCCCAAAGGGGAGCAACCCTTGCCCAAGGGGCCACTCCCCACAAACAAATCCCTGGTGGTCTAGTGGGTCATATACAGCCCCCAAAGTAGAGCGACCCTTGCCCAAGGGGTCACTCTCCCAAAAAAATCCCTGGTGGCCTAGTGGGCCCTAGATTACAAAACAAAAGGTGAGATCTGCCCCCCCCCCCCCCCCAAAGGGGAGTGACCCTTGCCCAAGGGGCCACTCCCCACAAAGTATTCCCTGTTGGTCCAGTGGGCCACTTTCCAAATAAATTGGCAAAATCTGCAGACAAAGCCAATCAACAATGCCCCCTATAAGGGGAGCGACCCTTGCCTAAGGGGCCGCACCCCCAAACAGTAAATCAATTTCCAAAATAAAAAAATCCCTGGCTCTAGTGGGCATTCGCACAATCGTGCAGCAGAAATGCACAAAAGAGGCATCAGGGGAAAGGAAAATCCTTTCCTTTCCCCCGATGCCTCTTTTGTTTAGACCCCCCCCCCCCCTCCTACGAGGAGAAACTCACCTCCTCTTCTCTCTGGCGAGCTGGAAGCAATGGCTTCCAGCGCGTCTGGAATCCTCTAATGATGTCAGCGCGCCTCGTGCGCTGACGTTATTGATGATGTGGAGGAGGGGCGGGGGGAGGCAGGGGAAGGGCTTCCCCTGCCTTCCCCGGTTGGAGCATGTAGATGGGCGTCCCACGGGGGGAGCGCCAGCGCTTCCCCGTGGGTGGGTGCTAGGATGGCCGGGAGCCGTCCTGCGCACACGCCCACCGTGACGTGGGACGGTTCCTGGCCATCCCACGCACGGAGGGGTTTAAGGTGAGCTAAGGCCACTGCCTTACGACATTACAAACAGGAGGCAGGAAAGGGCACTTTATTGCAGTTTACAGCTGTAGGTTCTGCTTTTCTGCTACGGGGAAGAATTATTTTTTTTGCCTGTGTCACTAATCATTTCCAGTTACTGGGTATGTTTAGGCTTTGTATAGATTGTTAGTACCACTGAGCAATGCTTTTGTAAGTCTTTTTGGCAGTATTTTTTTTTTTTTTACAAAACTGGATGGTAATACAATCACAAGCATTGGCATAGCCAATAGGTCTCGCCTTTGGGACTTTACAAGTATTTAGTTATGCAGTACAATATCCTTATTGCAACAACTATTGCATGCAGTGGTCGAAGTGGGGGAAAAAATTAGGCGAACTGTGGGCGGAGAATCAGTGGGTGGGAATAACCTGTGGATTGGGACAGTGGGCGGAGTCAGAGGTGTGGCAGAATATATCAAAATTTTTTGTATTTGTTTCCCATTTCCGGTTACAGCTTATTACGTTATTTAATTTTAACCTATGGATACACGTTTGTTTAAGGTTTATTATGAGTTATTGACATTAAAATACATTCACAAAGTGGGAATACGTTTCCAATCGCAGAATGCCCCAAATATCCTTAAAAGTAGAATTGCAAGTCATTTGTCTCCTAGCCATGGAGTTTCTCATCAGCACTTCTCCTCCCTTTGTCCACAAGAGCATTTCAAACCTGAATGGCAAAATATCCTAGTTTGCAAATGTTTCCCTCATAATTATGGCTCTGCCATATTTGCCACATAATACATCATCTGCTGCATAATCTGACAATTTTAACTAATAAATTGTTTATAGCTCAAACGGATCAAAAGTTAGTAAGAAATGTGACTTGTGCTGCTGTGAAGTGGAGGGCCCTTTGCAAAGGTTGATTGGTCACCTTTCTCACTGCTGCAGTTGTATGTTGCACTGGTACTGATACCGAAAAATCTTTGCAGAGACTGTTAGCATGTGTAAAAATGTCAAAAAAAAGAAAGAATCAGTGTAGGGTGTCAGAGCACTTTACATCACACATATTACACAGAGACAATCAATCATACGTGTGTAAATCACTGTATAGGAAATCTTACATAAGACAAAGGACTACAAGGTGTAGGAGTCACATGACAGGTTGACAACCATACTAGTGGGCAGCATAGTTTAATAGTGATTGGTCTGGAGAAACACAAACTCCGAATTTTAAACATAATGCCATGGTTGGGGGTTCTCTTTAATAATCAGAATTGATTTCTACCCAAATGAAACCTTTTTTGCAACATTAGGATAATCAAAAACTGGGGAAAAACCATTGCCCTCTAATTTATACCTTGCAGTTTGGATGCAGCTCACTATTCTATGTTAGGATTTTAACTTATTAACTGCAAGTAACAATAGGGTCTCTGACAAAAGCAGTAACCCACTGACCTATTTACATTATATGCACTTTGTGATCTGCATGGTACATGTTCTTAGCAGCAGGCACGTTAACCCTCTGTGTTTCCTTTCCATGAGTCAAAATGTCCACTAGACAAAACACCATCTCTCTCTACTAAGAATATTAATCACTGGAGTTATCATGACATGTTTATTGTTTCCAAAAATTGTTGGAGGCCAAGAAGTAGGCAGCAAATGCTTTTAAATCCATATTATACTTGCAAACACGACGCCCCCACCTGAAGTCAGCGCCAGCCGCCGTCCGTGCAGGTAACAGCGGTGGGGCAGGGTAAGGGGGGATTTCGAGGGACGATGCAGAGGGAAAATTAATTATTTATTTAATTTCCCCTCTGCATCGTCCCTCGAAATCCCCCCTTAACCGGCCCATCTACCCCACCGCTGTTACCTGCACGGATCGCAGCTGGTCATCTCGTGGTGCGGTCGCACTGCCCTAGAGCCACCCTGCTCAAGGGTCCTGTGACCTCAGTGACCGTCACTGTCACTGGTGTGCTGCTTCATAGGCCTGCCTGCAAGACTGGAGGTGAACTTCAGAATGAATTGTGGCGGACAGACCTTCAAGGTTAACCCACACTTGCCACTTCTAGGGTCCACCTGCTGATGCTAAGACAGTAGGGCTTTTAAGATCTTGCGGGCCTTCTAAGGTCTAGCATGGGAATGTGCTACCTCAGGGGGAGTGGTCTGGTGGACTGGTCATGAAGGCTGAACCTGGTTCCCCAGTTCCAAATTCAGCAGCTCTGGACATAGTGCCACATCTCCTCCCCTACTGAACACCATACTGCCCACTGAGAGAAATTTGCACTGCACTGACCCGCTATAAACACCTGGATGTACCTCAATTCAAATTATGCACTAGACGCAATATGTGAAATGTAAGCAGGAACAACATGGTTACCTTTTTTCTTTATACACTCATTCAGAAATCAATGAGTTTCTGCCTGAAAAGTTAAGGACAGGGCCGGACTGGGAACCACAACAGGCCCTGGCAAAGTGCTGGCCCCCCCAGCCTCCCGGAAGAGGGGGGGGTCCGCCGAGCTCTTTGCCAGGGCCGGTTTTCAGCCGATTTTGTTACAGGGCCGATTTTGCAGCTATGCTGCAAAAGCGGCCCTGTAACCAAAACGGCCACCAGGGGCCCAAAACCGCTCCCCACCCGTGCGGCACACTGGGGAATTGTCCGGTGCCCGCTACGGCCAGTACGGCCCTGGTTAGGTACATGGCTCCAGAGCTTGGAAGGGACCCATTGCAATGTCCTTTGCTTATATCCTTACAAAACGTAAGCAGCATGGTTTAAAAAGACCACATTCGTGAACGCAGAGCTACGGTACACAATTTGTTTTCCAATTCACCCATCAAGCAGGTATTTCAGTACCTCCAGGAATAGTGCACTTTCCCACTCAGGGAAAACAATGTTGTTCAAAGAAAGCTATGAAAGCAAAAGTAGTGCTTCACTGGCAAATTCTGTAAAGTGGCGCTAACGTGTTTAGGTGTGAATAAATCAATCTGGCCACCTTGCCACCACTCTGTCTTGCTTTAGTTAGTTATTTTTCATATTTTGAATGTTTTATTTCTCTCCACCCTGAGGCTGCACTTAGAAATTGAAAAATTTCAGGAAAAGACGACTTTTCCAGCAAAAGTGTTTTTCTTTTTTTGATCCATTTCACAGGGGAGCAAATAAACAAAAGGCGGAAAGAGAAGGTAATACCGCAAATAAACAAAAGGCGGAAAGAGAAGGTAATACCTGTTTTTTGAAGTCTCGGTTTTCACTAAATGAGGAAGAGCGAGACAAAGAGAGGGAAGAGGGGGAACAAAGAGAGGGGGCAGCTGCCAGCGGCAGGAGAACTGGACACTCTGTCTTCTCTGGGCAGGAAGGGAAAGACAGAGTCCTTTTCCTTCTTTGCCCGTTCTGCCCGTCCTCAAAAGCCAAGCCTTTAAATATCTGCTCTGGCGATTTCTGCCGTCCGGGAGGCATGTTTAAAATAAAAAAGTAGGGGAACGGACTCTACGAAATTAAAGAAGTAGGGGCGCGCTGTGCCCTGCCGATCCCGCCCACTTCGACCACTGGTTGCATGCCTAAACACTGATCAGGTCCCAAAGGCGAGACCTATGGCTATGCCAGTGCTTGTTTTTTAAGAGAACGGGGGCTTAACCTTTTCTCGGCCTGAACACATTTAATTACATGCTCACTCTTTCATATTTAGACATAAGGCATCATATTGTTTTGCAAAGAAATGATGATAGTCCCCTTTTTTCCCACCCCCTCCATAAAACGTTTATTACTACAGGAGAAGTCAATCGGCGATTAAACTTTTTTTTATACCTTTCTTAGTTACACTGTGTCACAAATGTAGCCATATATTTTTCAGTTTTACTAAAGACTTTCCTTGTATTAAACTAGCAAATATATCCCTATGCTGGTGTTGAACATTTTTAAGACTAGCCGCCTGGATTTAAGACTATTTTCTAGCGACTGCATTAATTAAACCAGGCAAAAAGACATAACAACTTGGGCTCATGTTTCCTGGATCAAGCGAGTCTTAAACTACTTGAAGGGGGGGAGGGCATTTTAATTTGTGTGAGTGTAAGCACGCTTGGGAAGGTTGCATTGTGTAGATTTTCATGCGCAAGCGCGGGTTCATTTTTTAAAGAATACAAAAAAGACGAGCTTTACGAAATAATTGGGCTTAATGTCACTCCTTCCTTTGCGTACTGGTCATACAGCTTCAAATAGGCATAAAGCGCTTTGACGCCTCATAAGGGGTGGTAAGCGCTATATAAATGCAATTACAATACTATACAATTCAGCCAGTCGTGGAATTTTAAACAATACTTTTAATTGTGAGAGATGTACTTTCGTTTAACACTTTTTTTTTTTTTTAAATTAAGGGAATCCAACAGGACCAGGCTGAGAGCGTCTCAGATAAGGCGGATCCACGTATCGGGGGTCAGACATGTCACATAGTTAAAGAGCTAAGGAAAGTCGCCCAACTAGGTTCAATATGGTTTTCTATTGTTCTCGGTTTAACCCTTTAAATCGTTAAATAAACAAAAACAGATGTTATGGTCAAACCTCGTCTCATAAGTAGATACTCAAGCATAAACAAGATCAGAAAATCGGATGGACATTGGCACAACCAAGGGACGTGCAGAGCGGTGCACTTCCGTGACAAGCGGTCAACTTGAGCCGTGCCGCACACTTTGGGTGTCTCGTGAAAAACATAAACGACCGTAGTGCATATAAGGGGGAAATAGCAGTGTAGTGGGCGCTGCACTGTAGGACTGCACACCACTCCTGCATGCTCCGTTCCTGCAGCAGCTCACCTCCTGCACAGACCTCTGTCTGGTTCTGATTTAGGGGTCAGATTTCCTGCTGCTCCGAATTCGATTACCACGTCCTCCTGTGTTTGTGAGTCCTCCTCCTGAAAACGCCGGACTAAAGCCAAGTGCCTTTTAATATTGTGAAACACTTCTTCTAAACACCCAGGCAACTACTCTTTAACCCCTGACGCAGCAGGGTGTGTCTAAAAAACATACCAATGCCCCCATGAAGCAAAATTTGCCGCCCTGGGAGTTTTCTTATATACAAGACCAACAAAAATAAATGTGCTAATTTGTAAAGAAATAAAACAGCCCTTTTTATTAAAATTAGACCACAACAAAGAGTGTTTCACTTTTGATAATATGGAATTTCCAACATGGAGATTAGGTGCACGACAAACATTTTGAGACAAAACGTCGTCTTTTTAGACCCCTTTCGTGCGCAACGTGATAAAGAAGAAAGATTTGTTTAAATCGTCAAAGCGAACGAGAAGTTAGCAAGAAGCATGAGTCTCTTTTAGGGGACATATTTTAATGATGGAAATTGCATGTCTTTGAAACGTGAGAGCATGTGCACAATCTAGAAGCACTTGGGTAGAGGATGTGGCCGAACAGCCCTGGCTGCTGACTTTGGATCTGGGGATCCTGGTTCGAGACTCTGTGTCGGCTAAACGTCCCTACCTAAAAAATAAATGTGGCTTTCTGTAATGTAACTAATGCTCGTATAAAGCGCTATAATACATTTGGGTTGAGTTTGCGCTATATACAAACTGCAACAAAAATAAAAACACGAACAAGATATCACAAACAAAACCAGCGCGGCTGCGAAAGGGAAAGCGACCGTGCTGTGTTCAATTAATAACATGATCCACGACGAGGGAAGAATGCAGCTGGCAGCCTGCGCGCCGCTGCTTGCGCCAGAGAGCTAAAGGCCATGGGAGTTAACTTTTGGAAGAGAGGTGGGACATGCACCCGCCTTTGGCCATTTGCGTGCTTTCATTTTTGAAAGCCTCGCGCAAAGGCCAATAAAATGTGTGGGAGTTAACAAAATCACACGGAGAAGTTTGGAGTGCTTATAAGAAGCCTCCCTGCAGAGCAGCGCATGCACGCTGCGCTAGGCTCGACCTAAAAATGTATTGGATCAGTGACGTGGAGAAATGCATCATCTCGCGGCTAAGAATTGTTAAAGTTCCTGATGATGAAAAGTAAATATCAATAAAAAGGAATGGGCTAGCACTCTTTGAGGTGCTTTTTAGGCATAATACAGCTACAGTTTATAAATCCTGTGGTGTCCTTTATTGCTTCAGGCTGTCCTTTCTGACGGATATTTTTAGGTCTCGGCTAAACAACTCATGCGCTGTCTCTGCAAGACATTTTATTTACACACAGTGGGTTTACAGCCCGCCCTTAGCTTTATCATTGGTTTGTTTCTACGTCGCTCTCATTACCTTTGTTCTGTTTGGAAGGCATGCCTGTCTTGTCCTCTTCTTGTGTTTGGCTCTCCCCTGGAGCCTGGACCTGATAATTGTGCCCATCCGCTACTCCTGTTTTTGGAGCTACTTTTTTTTGTTATTCAAGCACTCCGTGTGAGTGCTTGTTTTTTCACTCCATCTCCCATATACCAATGTCACTGGTGTAGACCCATTTTTACAGACTTAGCCTCACACCTTGGTCACGAAGTCCCATCTGTCCTGTTGCATCTGCTCGCCATTAGTACTAAGTTGAAACAAGGATAGTGGCAGAGCCTCAATGCAAGAAGCAACAAAATCTGCACTTGCTTAGAAAGCAACTAGGCTGAAGGGTGCATATTAGCAGTTTTGTATCACCTATGAATGACGAGATGCTGTGTGGTGGGAGGCTGTGTAACCTCATTGATTTGGGCTCTACCATGATAAGTGGGGATGTGGAAATAAAAAGCACTGGCTAAGCCAACAGGTCTCAGCATCTCGAGAGCTACTGGCTTTGCCCATGTCTTTTAGCCATGTTGTATAGCAGCCTGGCTGCTGTTCAAATCAACCTGGCTAAGAGTCAGGGCAAAAGCGCTATGACGCTGCTATACAACATTACTAAAAGATATTGACAACACCGATAGCTCTTGCATTACTGAGACCTAGTGGCTTTGCCAATGCTTGTTTTACTGATGGGAGAGGAGATTGCAGTGTATACTGATATGCATCAAAATATTTGTCTCCTTGCCGATGAAGAGCCTTGAGGCGAAGAGCACGGACTGCTCACTTATTTGTGATGTGTGTTGCACAGGTGAGTCATTGCTCCAGTCTCTAAAATTATACAAAGTCTTACTAAGGTTGAATGCTGCACCACCTCCAGGAACGGCTGTTAACTATTGCCTCCTTGGCCCATTTGTGGCCAGCTGCCTGATTTTCCTGTACACCGCCCGACGTTCCTACCCCACACCCACCCCTACCTTCCCACACCCACATGAAGCCATCCTGTGGATGTACTTTGTAATGTTTACCTCTTGATGCGGAGCAGCAGACGATCGTCAAGGCCACCTTTGATGTGGCAGTTAATAGGTCCATAGGAGAATTATAGTGTGATCATAATATTACCGTTGCATAACCACCTTTAGCACGTTCCTCGATTGGTACTGGTCACTGTGGAACCGACCCATCTTCTGCAGTAATCTACCTCGGGTATGGGTTCTTTTGTGGTGACCCGTGTTTGTTGGATCACAGCACCTGTATTGGGTGCAGAGCTGCTATGTGTGTTTCTTTCATATATTGTTAGGCACAGGTAAGGCCTGTGAAATGTGATGCGTCGTTTTGTGTGTGGCCACTGCTGTCCATTGATGCGAATATGATGTGGTCTCTTCGTAAATCCATGATAGGCTACCTAATCTGGGTTAACTGCCACCAGCTTTTGAGCCATCTTACTACCCTCCACCTTTGTCCTCTTCACGTTTCAGTACTGCTCGGCAAGGGTGAGTGGAGCTCTTCAGGCCCTCTGCCCTGCTCACACTGTGGCTTCCCCAGGCCCGCCGTCCTCTCCTCGGCTTCTCTTGGTCTTGGATGGCGCTGGGGGCATTGAAAGGCTCGCCGAGCCTCTGCTCACCAGGAACCATCGAACTGCGCGAAGCTTCGTCCTCTTGACACCAGGCACAGGCCCCACGAGGGACCCGTTTCCGCTAACCGATGATCTGCCGCTGTGTATAAATAGAAATCCGGAAGCGTCCTTTGAGAAGAGAGTGAGGTGGAGTGCGGCTGTGAGGCGCAGGCAGAGGTGTAGGAAGAGGTGCCGCAGACGAGCGCGTGCAAGGAGAGAATGTGGCACGGTGAGCCCCTTCTCTGTCTACCACTCTTTCTGCTGTCCCAACAGGCCTTTCTTTTCTCGGCCTAATATTGGCGCTCAGGTTGCAGCCTCTATCCTTCAGTCCTTGCTGCAGGGCTGCGCGAGGGGAGGCTATACATCGTTTTATTTCAAATGTACGCCGTCAACCAGATTTAGCCAAGTTCCTCTTGCCGGCTAGGTAGGTCTGAAGCCATTGTCACAGGTATGGGGAAGGTGAGAGGGGCTCCCAGGAGCTGGAATGTAAACCTTATTTCTCTTAATTTGAAGAAATGAGCCTTACTTGTTCCACGTGTGTCGCCTTTGCATTGACCCGCTCCATCTAAATTGAATCATTTTCGTTGACCCGACCCTGCAATGGGTACCCTTTAAAACCGGACCTGAGCTACAGCTCCACCTGCCACCCACCTTAAATGCAGTAAGCCCTGTGGTGGGGAGAGCTGGCCATGTATGTCACAAACTGCAGTTTAATAAAAGCAAGTGGCAAAACCATAATCCTTCAATGTCTGTTTCCCCCTCTGGCCGATCCATTCTCTTTGGGTCTGAATCTAAGCTGATGGTGGTTACTCACGCCTCATGCCATTCCTAGATGTTCCCCTTTTATTCTGAACACACAGCCTACGAGGGTAGATGCCCTGCTTTGGAGCTGTTCATTGGGTGCTGACTGTGTGGGGTTTTTGACCTTTGAAAAAACGACATGTATATATATTTTTTTAACTCTTAAACCCAGTTCCTAAAACGGCGTGTAAAATAGGAGTTCGATAATGTACATTTAAATCCCAGGTATATAACTTGTGGCCAGCTCCCTGCAGGACTGATAACCCTTGTATGTAAGACCTTCCTGCTTCCCGTGGAGGGTGCTTTGTAAGGGAACAGATATAGCTTCTCATACACCTCAGACCACATTTGGGCACTTAAAAGGGCCATGTCATAAATATGGCTGTGCTTGTAGGAAAGATCCACGGTTTTTACGGGTTAATACTATTTCCTACGTTGCTTGCTTTGCATTCAGAAACACATCAATAAGCCGCGCTATCTCTTCTTTTAGCTGGCCTACTGCATCCTCACGATTATGGTCAAACGCTGGGCTCATTCGGTTAGAGGATCCAGCTGTTCTTTTAATCTGCTTCCTGATTCCTTTTTAATTGCCGATTCCTAAAGCTCGCGCCGCAGTAATTTATTTATGCGCACCCCCTACATTTTTACTGTGCTGCAAGAAGTACTCCATCCAGCTTGCCATCAATTAGGGATATATCTTCAAGATGTCGGGTGGCACACTCATCTAAGAAGTGCATTCTCTGGAAGTGTCTGTGTTCAGGTTTCCCTTTGTATCATCATCACTTGAAGATCAGACATGTGCATCCCTGAGCCTTTGACGCTTCGGATTTGACAAAATGCCCTTCCAGTTTCACAATGAGAGCAATTATCATGCATTAACGAGGCTATGGGCCTCATTTAGAATATGGCAGACAGGCACTCCATCACAAACGTGATGAATATTCAATCCACCTTATTACAAGTGGCATAAGCTGTGATGCAGTTGTAATAGAGTGGATGGGAAACCCGGCACATTTGTGATGGAGTATCCCAACCACTAACTCTAACGTAGGCCCTATGTCATGACAGAATACCTTGGCAGAATATCCGTCTACAGTGAATTCCCAAAGTAAAGAATATTGAGAACAGTTAATAGGAAACATTTGTTTAAAAAGAAAAGTACGAATTGGATCAACTGTTTTATGAGCATCTGATGTGGGTGACGGTAATAGGTCAAGGGTTATAGAATGGGTTAACACCAGAATTGAGGCTTATCGGAGAATGTGGTAGGGATAGGGAAAAAGACTGTACTGGTTTGTCTAATAGTATTGGAAAAAGAAGAGAAATAGGATTAGGGTTAGTGAAAAAGTTAATGTTGGAATGAGTTGTACTTGGAGGGGAATCGCCTATTAAGAATTTTCTTTTGTAACCAGTTGTTTTATGGATTGTCTTTTATAGTAGTGTATCGTATCAGATTTCCTTGTTATAACACAGGTTTCTCATTAATACTTTACTGAGGATTCAGAGCAAGTTTGTCCATAAAAATGTTCATTTTTTAAAACGATATGCTTCTCCTTCCTCCTCCCTTGAGAAGAACTGTTGTAATGTGTTTTTCTCCAGCTCATTTGAAGAAACTGGGAGAGCATTGGAAATACCAATGGACCTCTATCCATCTACTACGCTTATTCTTTTTTGTTGTTTTATTTTTTGGGTGGGGTAAGAGTGGGAGCAGAAAATAAATAATAGTAGAGATTGTACTTAAAGCCCTCCAAATGTCTTCTTGCTTTCCAGTTGTCCTTCTTTAGGAAGATAATCATGACTTCAAGGACAATATTTGGAAATTCTGTGCATCTTTCTAGAATAATATTTTCCCAAATGTTGTTGTATAGTACCTTTTTCTATTTGTGGAATAGAAGTATAGAACAGGTAGCAAGTTAATTGCCCACAGGCGCCTGTGTTGTATATCCTATTTCCAAAGTAATTTCTACTATTGCCATAAACTAATCTTCATACTTTAACTTGGTAACCTACAGACCCGGTTCTTATCTTGGTGTAGGCATGTGTCAAAAAATCATGATTTTGGATTAATCTCTTTAACTTCTTTTATGTCCGGTTATACCCGTCCTTGCTCATTGTAGAGAACCTCCAAGCATAAGCTGGTCCTATTCCTGTAAATGTCTCGGTAGGTCATCGCAGTTTTAGTTTGCACTATGTAAAAAAAATTGAAAATCAAAAACGCACTCATCCACCCACTCTTCTTATTTCACACACACTCTCACATTTTGTCTCTCTCACTTGCTGTCATGCAGCAGGCTCTTTTACCACAAAAGACCACACTGCTATCCTTGTCGCCTGAGATTGTTGGTCACAGTTTCCGTGTATACGCTCCACTCACCAATCTGATTTCCTTGCTCTATTGTTAACCTTTCGGAAAAATGCGGGTACAATTTATTCTGTAAATTAATTGTATAATACTGTTGTGTATGAGGATCAATGATGATAAAAGACATTTAATTGTAGCTTGTGAATGAAAAGGTTGCAGGTGCCTAAGCATGATGTAATAGTGGGTGCTGCGCATGACTGTTGACTGTTTTTTTTTATATAGCGTTAAATACACCACCCAATGTTCTGATATATTATTGTGTAGCCATTGTAGTCTTGTGACGTATTACAATTTTGTATTGTTTTGATCCAGCGTTATTCATACTCCTTCTATGGCCTAAAGTGCTTTCCTTGGTTGTCTGGTTGCCTTATTTATATAGTGCTTCATACTGCTGGTGTCCTCATCAAGCACTCGGATATGCATCAGGTTCATGGGCATCCTTTGAGTGCATGGTTGAAAGGGTATCTTTTCTTGCCTGGCCAATAAGGTACATGTTGGTGAAGTACCTGAGGTTTGATGATGTGGGAAGTACACAATGCACTGATTATCGCTGTGCATATTTAAACATGGGTGTTGCAGAGTGTGAGAATAGACTCTGCTGCCCAGGTGCTTATCTTATTGGGTAGTAGTATCATACAAAGAAACTACCTTTTTGTTGTACATCAGTGGAGTGTCTTGTGATACATGGAGCTCACCCAGTGGCATCGGAGGAGCCAAACCGTTGCAGGGGGGGGGGACACACACACTGGAAAAGCACCAGTGAGCATTATATGGAGTCTACCTAGGCACCAGCTAAGACCAACCAATTAGAAGATGCACAGAGGCAATAGTGGAGAAGTCCTTTTCTGCAATTGTTAAACCGCCATGTAATATTTTTAAGGACTTTACTAATGTTGTGCCAAATGTCCTTGGAGAGCTACTCTGTTCTGCTTAATCCAGTGTTTAGTGGGTGAGATTATGGGGTTTGGATCATTGTTTTGAAGTATACTCTTCGGTGATACGTTACCTAGGAAAGGTGTAGACCATGCTTGGTTGCTGTCTGACATTAGGGGTTACTAATGTGAAATAATATTGAAGTGACATGGTCCGTGAAGGAGATAACCTTGTGGGGGAGGTCCAGGCTAGCATTGATGATGTGCCTGAATCAACCATGGTCAGCTCTATATTTATTTAGTAACACATTTTATTAGTCATTTCAAATAATATCATTACATGCGAATAAATTTACAAGACTTGGTTGACAACATCAACAGTCACATTTCAGAATGTTTCGCTTACTTCGTGAAGAATATGTTCAAGGCATGTGTGCTGTAGATACACATGCTTTGCATACTCCTGCCATTTAGTGTTGGGTCCGGATGTTTGCTAGTTGTTTTTCTTCAAAGAAGTCTTTTCCAGTCCCAAGGTAAGGTGACTCCTCCTTTCAGTGATAGTACGCATGTGCATCGGCTCCCTTATTATATTGTTTTCTTTCCGCCATCAGGTTCAGATCTGTATTGTGGCGCTCCGATTCGAAACCGTTAATTGGGATCCCTTCGGTGTGCAATTCACTCTACCCTCGTTGGCATTGTTTTCGATCGCCTCTCCACCTTTTCCTGTCGAAATCTAAGAAAACCTTATCTATATTAACAAAAAACTCTAACCGTGGCCTTTGGGCCTACCCCTTTTCTCAGCTTTTTGTTCAAGAACCAGCCTTCTGATGGAACGGACACCATTTCAGTTCTGTCCTCAATGCCATGGCAAATATCTGCATATCGACCAGCATAAGGTCTATAACCTCTGTCTCTCCCCGGAACACAAAGAGGAAGACTGCGAAGCGTGTCGTTCATTCCGTTCCAAGAAGACTCTTCCGGACCGTCTGCCTCAACAGAGACATGCTTCCAAAACAACAGGGTTATATCCAATTAACCCTCAATATACCTGGGTATGGGACGTAATTATATACAGAAATACAATGGTATAAAGGAATTAATACACACTTTAATTTAGAAAAGAGCACATTTAATTACTCTCTCTTTAGTTTGTCAATCTAACTGAAGTCTATCAAAACATTTTTAGCAATCTACATAAATAATGACATCTAATCAGGAGGAAAACACAGGACATATGTACAAAGATTAGTACTGAGATTAAAGGAAAAAAACTAACACACAACGCCTAGTACACATACGCTAACCCCACAAATACATTCCACTAGTGTCCTCCCACTGATTCAGGACGGACCACTAGGAGGTAGTCCACACAGTATACTGGAAATCTATCCGTCAATGTAGACCTTCTCAGAATACTGTCGCGCCGTATCCAATCATAACTTCATATTTGCGACTCCTCCTTCAAATAATGTGTCTACGCAATCGCGATGGTTGGCATTTGCGGCAGTTCCGAGATTTGAGCAGGACACTTGAAAATTTAGAAATTTTGGATTCAGTCAGACTGGGCAGTAAGGAGAGCTTTCCCGACACAGGGGTGTGTCTTAAAGGACAAGCCCGTTTATCGGGCTAGTAAGGTGCCCGGATTATTGCACCAAGGATATTTGAATTGGGCCACTACTTTTATTCGTGTGGCAGGAGGACTATATACGAAAGTTGTGGGCACAGTCATGTTTTAACCCTGTCCTGAGGAGGCCAAGGAAAGATTAAGGCCGAAACGCAATTGCGTAGACACGTTATTTGAAGGAGGAGTCGCAAATATGAAGTTATGATTGGATACGGCGCGACAGGTGCAACAAACCATTCTTAATGCACCTTTTGTTAAGGAACACCTCTTTGGGCCTCAAATAGATCAGTCCCTAGAAAAAAGGATACAGAAGTAGCAAAGTTCTTGGGAGCACTTCAATCTTCCTCTAACAGATGTTCCTTTTGTCGCTCCTTTTGCAGAGGAGGCTCCAAAACTAACACCCCACATGCAGCCACATCTTCATACAAGACACAAACACGACCATCCCCCTCTAGAGGGTTCTACAAGGGTGGATATAGAGGAAACAATTTTAGAGGTAGAAACACACCAGTACGTACCTCCCAGCCCTCTAACAAACAGTGACTTGCTATCACCCCCCCCCCCCCCCCCCAAACAATCATTTGTCACCTGTCAGGGGAAGATTACAACAGTTTCTTCCCATTTGGCAATCGAAAATAGACCGTTGGTTATTGCCTGGAGCTTACCAGCTATCCACTCAATATTCCACTTTGCATACACACACTCTCGCTACAACACCAACAGCTTCTGAAACAAGAACTACAAGCTCTTCTAACAAAAAGAGCTATAGAAACAGTTCCATTGCAACATCAAGGGTCAGGAGTTCATTCCCCCAAAAGATGGGACTCTGCGACCAATCTTAGATCTCGGAGCACTTCTTCAACAAATGCTTCCACTTCTACAGCAAGGCAACTTCATGTCCACACTAGACTTAAAGGGCACATACTTCCATATTCCTATTCACCCAACACATTGGAAATATCTCACATTTGTGATAGCAGGAAAGCATTATCAATTCAAAATGCTTCCATTCGGGGTAACTACTGCACTCTTGAGTATTCACAAAATGTCTAGGAGTAGTAGCAGCTCATCTTAGAAGACAACAAATTCATGTCTTCCCATATTTGGACGATTGGCTCATTAAAGCCAACACACAGACAAAGTGTCTACAACACACTCAAAATAACATAAGCCTTTTCCATCAATTAGGATTTACAGTCAATGCACAAAAATCCCATCTTCAACCATCACAGCAGCAAGCATATCTGGGAGCAACGCTAAACACTTGCACAGCTCTAGCCTTGCCCAATTCAGCAAAAATTCACAACTTTCAATCTTTATTACTACAGTTTCAAAACGACCAATACCTAAGGATTTTCATGCAACTGTTAGGAATGATGGTGTCATGCATTGCAATAGTGCTGCACGCAAGATTACAGATGCGTCCTCTACAAGAATGCCTAGCACGTCACTAGAATCAATCATAGGGTCAATTAACAGATCTAGAGTTGGTAGACAGCCGCACTCATCGCTCTCTGCAGTGGTGGAACACACAAAACCAAATCAAAAGGCGGCCTTTCATCGACCCCATTCCACAAATCGTGGTAACAGCAGAGGCTCCTCTCACAGGTTGGGGGGGCCCATCTCCATCATCTAACAATTCGAGGCTTATGGGACACCAAACACAGAAGTCTCCACATCCATTACTTGGAGCTTCTAGCATTTCAACTGGCTCTAAAAGCTTTTCAGCCTCACCTAGTAGGGAAAGTTGTTCTAGTCCGGACAGACAAAATGACAGCCATGTACTATGTACAAAAACGGGGGGAGGGGGCGCTCACGTTTTACAGATATCATTCCTCTCTCAGAACCTTTTGCGTTGGGCGATACATCACAAAATTCATCCAGCAGAACACCTTCCAGGCATGCACAACCAATTTGCTGACCTCCTCAGCAGGATGCAGCAACAAGTACAAGAATGGGAACTTCAGCCCCAGGTTCTCCTTCCGTACTGCCAGAAATGGGGATTTCCACAGATAGACCTCTTTGCCACAGCACAGAACTCAAAATGCCCAAACTTCGCCTCCAGATTCCCACACCATCTATCCAAAGGCAATGCCCTATGGTTGAACTGGTCTGGGATATTTGCTTACGTTTTTCCGCCTCTCCCTAGCCTTCAATTTCTAGTTCGGAAACTCAGACAGACGTCACTCACACTATTCCTAGTGGCTCCCACATGTGCTCATCAACCATGGTTCACCACACTAATAGAACTCTAGATAGTTCCATACCAAAAATTGCACCTTACTTACAAACTTCTCACACAGAACCATGGAGAAATCAGACATCCAAACCCCAAGTAGCTCAACCTAGCGATCAGGATCCTGAAGTCAGATTGTATGAAAATTGTTAAAAAAGCAAGAAAACCTACCATTAGAGCATGCTATGCAGCAAAGTGGAAAAGATTTGTTATATATTATAATAATACAATATTGATCTATTAGATGTATCTATACAAAACAATATTTGTTAACTTTTGCATCTAAAGCGAGTTGGATTAGCCTACACATCCATTCGACTACACCTTGTATCAGTTGCTGCATATCTACAAAACAGCCAACATTTATCCTTATGTAAAGTCCCAGTAATTAAGGCTTTTATGGAAGGTCTTAAAAGAATAATACCACCTAGGGTACCACCTGCACCGGTCTGGAAGCTGAACATAGTTCTCACAAAACTATGGGCCCAACGTTTGAACCATTACACAATTGTCCACTACAATTTTTTTCATGGAAGGTTGCATTTCTAATTGCTATTACGTCATTAAGATGTGTTGATGAACTATAGGCATTGACCTTAGAAGAACCCTTCTTTCAACTTTATAAAGACAGAGTAGTTATTCATACAAACCCAAAATTCCTTCCAAAAGTGGTTTCTGCGTTTGACATTAACCAATCAGTTGAGTTACCTGTGTTTTTTTCCTCGGCCTGACTCAGTAGCAGAAAGGGCTCTCTACCCACACTTGATGTCAAAAGAGCACTATTATGCTACACTGATTGAACAAAAGATGTTCGCAAAACAACTTGTTTTTGTGTTTGCTCCACCTCATAAAGGTAATCCTAACTCCAAATTTGGTATTTCTAGATGGATTATTAAATGTATCCAAACGTGCTATAGTACAGCTAAAAGAACACCTAGAGCACATTCTACACATAAAATATGATAATCTATGGCCTTTTTAAGGCAGCTACATGGTCCACACCACACACATTTACCAAACATTATTGTGTAGCTGTATTAGCACCTCAAAAAGCTAATGTAGCTGGGCCTCCCAGTTGGCTGCCGTCAATCACGGGATGTATGGCCCTGCTTTGAACCCGGCTTTTGAGATGGACAAATTGCTACTGCCAGGCGGAGACTATAATCGAGCACTATACTCGGGGTCCCTTGATGCGCGGTTGACGGGCCCGACGCGGGTCGCGGTGCAGGTGTGGCATGCAGCAAATGTGGCGATGGGGTGGAGGGATCGCTTGACTCGGGCTACGCCATTGTACGCGTCCCAGCGTTTGGGTTGTCTGTATACTACGAAAGGCTTCGAGAAGTGGGATACGATTGGTATCCGCACGGTGGGGGATCTCTGGACGAAAGGGAAATTCAAGACGTTCGACATGCTGAAAACGGAATACCAGTTGAATGATAGGGAATACTATCGGTATGTTCAAGTTCATCATGCCTTGTGTTCTGTGTTCTCAGACGTGGCGGCTATTCCGGAGCATTCCCCGTTGGAAGACAGAATATTGGACGGCTATGTGCCGGATAGCACCATTTCGTTGATTTATAAAAAGCTTATCAATGATCGAATGGGTTTGCTGGCCTCATTGCGGGAGACATGGATCGCAGACGGTATAGAACTGGACGACGAGGATTGGGTGTCAGCGGTGGCCTCCCCGAAAGAGGTGGCTATACCGGCCCGATTGCGGTTCGTCCAGCTTAAGATACTGCATAGAGTGTACGTCACGGGGCCCGGCCTGATGCGTATGGGGTATTCGGTGGATGGTTTGTGTAAGCGAGGCTGTGGGCTACTGGGGACTTTTCTCCATATCTTGTGGGAGTGTCCGGAGGTGACTCGGTTTTGGTGCAGAGTGCATGCAGTGTTAGAAGAAGTCACGCATGTTGCCTTATTGCCGGAGGCACGTAGATGCTTGCTGAATGTCTGGGAGCCGACTGATTACAATGTGACGCAGACGCAATGGGTGACCCTAGGCTACATGATAGCGAAGCGTGACATCGCACAACTGTGGGGCTCCCAGAGGCCGCCAACGGTCTCCGAGTGGAGGGAACACATGGACTGGTGTATGTTTAGAGAGAAAACGGTGTATGTGGCGAGAGGCAAGCCTGGGAAGTGGATTAAGGTGTGGGGTCCCTGGAACTCCTATCGTGGAGGTATTTGTGCCCCGCCCCAGACGCGTGAGATGGACGCCGCTCTGTCTCCCTAGCCCCCGCATTCCTGTATGCTCCTGTGACATGCGACTTCGTCGCTTCTGCCTTACCCCCCTCCCCCCCCCTCTGTCTACCCGGGTTGGTTTACTCCCTCGATACGAGGAGCACATGTTTCTGCCATTAACTTCTTCTGCCTTGTGAGTTTGATGTTTTCTGTTTTTCAAAAATATGAAACCTTTCCTGTTTGTTTAGGGACTGCGGCTGTGGCTGACTGCGATGATTAGCACTTTAGTAACTCTTTTGCTGCTTCATTGATGTGCATGTTAAGTTGTGCCTATGTTTACACTGCGTTTAGCGGCCGGCCTGTTGGTTGTAGGCCCATACTTGTATCTTTTTGAAATTGTAATAAAGGTTTTAAAAAAAAAAAAAAAAAAAAAAGCTAATGTAGGACAAGCAGTGCTAAGAACACTTTTTCAAACTACTGTAACATCCACTTTTGGAGTGTACTGCTATACAGTCTATACAATGCATGTGTATCTACAGCACACATGACTCGAACGTATTCTGTTATTTACCCTGTAAGCATTTGTTCTTGGCATGTAACGCTGTAGATTCACATGTGCCCTCCCTCCTCCTCTGCCACCTATGGTTCTTGCTGTTCTTATTAGTCACATTACATAGGCATGGACATCTCTATGCTACACTTACTTTACTCCATTCTCACCTCTTGCTGGAAAACAATCTAACAATGGAGTCGATGCCCATGCGCACTGTCACTGAAAGGCGTCAATACCTCGTGACTGGAAAATACTTTTTCGAAGAAAAACAACTTGCAAACATCCGGACCCAACACTAGATGGCAGGAGTATGCAAAGCATGTGAATCAACAGCTTTACATGCCAAGAACAGATGCTTACAGGGTAAGAAACATAATCCTTCCTGTATAATCTACAGTATACATTTGTAAGTAGTATCTGTCCACAGTGTAGGTGTCCGCTATTGACCTAGCAATTGTGGTAGTTGGAAAAAACATTTATTAAAACATTGACAACAGATTCTCCCCTCCCGCTCACGGGTGCATGGATGGTCACATGGTTATTGGTGGACATGTTTGATCTGAATTTTTCCTGTTCTGATTAATAATACGGATTTCGATGTGGTTGGAAAACTGAAGTGATGGTTTTGGGAGAATGTGATTCGGACTCGGGCAAGCCTGCCTATATCACAATTTGTAAAGAGGGTATGAGAGATCGGATAGTTAGGATAATGGCTAGTGGTGAGGGTCTGAGTAGGGTGGGTTAGGTCTGATGTTGTCTAATGAGGTTACCCTTGAGTACTGAATGTGTCTGATGCTTTGAAGGGTTCTAGTAGTTGGTGAGGTCTCATATCACATCAGAGTGTGCTGACACTGTCCCCTTGCCTGTGTAGAAGACACACATACTGTATCCTATCATCTTGCAGAACTCTTTGGTTCTATAACCCGCCTCTTAAAATATTTGCTTTTACTATTTTAGTTATCGTATGCCATACTTATTCTTACAGTATTTAATATGCATTTCCAGACATGAAATGAAATTAAAGGTTGGAGATGGGAGTCTGAACGTTGGTGTGTCTTGCCCATAGATTTCGATGTCTGCATTACTAGTGTGAGAAATGTTTCTTTTTTGGAGATACCTCTGAGGTCTTTAGGTATTTTATAGATGGTTTTCTCGGAGTTGTCCACGTGGTTTCTAGCATATTTTTGTGTAACGTTTACATGGACTGCTTGGAACTATGCAATTCTAATATAATTTCTACACAAATTTACATCATCATCCATTGCGTAAATGATAATTAGCAAAAACCATTTCAGATCCAAGAGTTCAAATGTTCTAGAAATACAGCATGGGAAATGTAAATTCACTTCTGACTCTCTAAAGAACCTATCAGTTCTGTTTTATTCATTTATTTGCTATTTTCAGACCTTAAAGAGACGAGTTATTTTTCTTTCATTAGTAGAGCATGATTTATGAAGGAGCTCAGAAGAAACAGTTCACACATTTTCAGTCAAGCACATGAGATGTGTGTCAGTTTCTTGGTGTCTGTTGATGGTGTTAACATTACTAACTTAATTCCTTAAGGGCTGAGAAAGGTGATGTTTCGCTTTGTCTTTTTAAAGAAAAGCTATCTGGAAACAAAAACATCAGACATTTAAATATATTCACTCGTTATGAAATAGTGAACAGTCGCATCATTGGGGCTGTTTTTCATGTCCGAAAATAGTTCTTTCAACTATGCCACAGATGGAACGCTGACTTGACACACAGCACTTCCTTCCAGGGGCTACTCGTGTAAAAATTAGCTGGTATGAGCAGAATAAGAGTTATAATTTTGTTGTGTATGTATTGGTTTACTTTCTATTCAGGAGTCATTTCTTGGATAATCTTAGATCAGACACATTTGCAGTCCACCACGTACTGCAAAATAGATTGGATATTAAGTTGGTCCGGTTCCTTGGGATCAGGGAAGCGGACCTATTGAGATCAAAGTTTTGTCTTAATTGCGATTCCCACCTGTCCACACCAGGACTGGTATTGGACCTGTTCTACTTCTGTACTTTCAACAGAGAAGACACATACATGTCTGCCTACCCCAGAGGAAGAACCTCCGGTACATTGAGAGAGTGGAGAACACAACACCCCTCGCTAACGTTTCTGAGCTTCAATGGATATTTCCTGTAGTTGAACATTCAATACACATGCCTATCCTCTAGGGACTGGAGATCTTGGAGGGTGCCACTGTGTCGTTTCTACTCAACATAGCTGACTCAAACAATTCAACCTTCTGTATCCGATCTTTGAATGTGAATAATTCAGTACCCTGCTGCTTTTGAATCTTGGAGGCAATGGGCCTCTATACTAGGTAAAACAAGGGGAGGATAGTGGCCGCAATTGCCTTGTACGCTTAGCTATCCTCATTAAGTTTGTGAGGGTGCCAGTCACAAGAAATCGATTAGAGGTTTTACTGTATAGTGGTTTTATGGTATTTATTGGCTTAGTCCCAAGCCAAATCTATCTAGCACTTCTCCCAAACAGCACTACTTTTGGATGTGGAATGCATTCTCTGGATCGGTTGTTAATGTTCCTTTATGTTAATTTCTTAAGTCATATAGAGTGCCTACTCTGTGTTCCGTTTTGGGTTGTGTGATTATCCACGTACCTATCTTTATTGGGAAAATCTAACTGTAAATTCGAATCAAGAGCAGTCAATTAAATTGATCAACAAAGCCATCCAATCGTGAGCACTAGGCCGACCCAGAGCCCACTCTAATTTATGTACTGGAAACAGTAGATCTGCCAACTCAATCTGAGGCCTAACAAAGGGCATTCAAAGGTTGACCGTTTTGAAAAAGGTAATTCTTATCCTCTGCTCCCTTAGGGTTTGAAAGAAGTGTCCGTGAAAGGAATCTCAAACTGCGCTTATGCTCATAAAGTGTTGACGATTTCTGAGGATGCATGGTTGGTGCAGTATTGCCTTGTCCTTTCTTATGTGTACGTCCCTATTCCCATTTAGGAACTAACACTGTTCTGCTGCCCAGGCTGCTGTTATGCTTCTGCACAGTCTGCCATAGCTGTCCCTAGACGGTGGCACTGATTTTTCTGCTGCAGGCTGTCACTTAATCTAGCAGCAGCAAAATCAGCCTCCCTGTCTGTCTTCTCTTCTGCATAGGCTGCCCTTCTTTTTACTCGAACTTCTGCTCGGGCTGTACATGCACTGTTGCCCTCCTGGGACTGATTGCCCATTGTACTGCTGTGGGAATCTGCCTGCCCTGGGTTTCGTTGTAATGTTGTGCTGGACCTGCTCTCAGCAATAGCATTACTGCTCTCAGAGGACTGACAGAACAGACATAATAAGCTTGTTCTCACATTTGCTCAGAAACTGGGTCATTCTATCAAGTCGTTAAGTTATCAGCACATGTTTGTGAACACCTCCCCCTTCTCCAAATTCTAATTCTATTTGCAGTTACTTACTTTTTGCTTAACTGTGGACATCCAAATAAATGTTACATGGTGAAGGCCAACTATTATTCCTGCAATTCTGTGAGGCAGGACTACCTGAGAGCTAGGTGATTCAAGGATGCATTATGAGCATCACTTCAAAGCAGTTCACATGTCACTTATTGGAGACTGCTGCTTTTAGGAAGTGATGCTCAAAACGTTAACTTTCTCCTCAACCATCATTGGATATGTGTCTTGGTTTGAGCTGCATCATCCTCTTGCTCCTTTGTTTATCAGCCTTAAGTTCCTGCCTGATTCATGGACCTTCAGACTTCCAGTTTAGACCTAACACCCAGAGCTTTGAAGCCACATGTAGAAGTGGCCCCTAATACAGCACGAAGCAGCTGCCTGTGAAGATTCATGTAACAATCAAGGTTAGTAAGGCTGAAGTCTCATCAAAAGCAATGACTGTGTACTTAGGTCTTGGGGAGGAGGAGAAGGGGTCATTGAGGAGGCACGTAGCGGCCATAGGAGGATGGGCTATATATGACAGTCAAGGTTGTGATAACACAAGTTGCATTCAAGGGTCTTAAGGCAGCATGTAGTACTCCTATTGACATTTTACATGTTACTTATGAGACCGTGGACTGTAAACCTAAATGCAGTAGGCAAAGGGGCTGTAAGACTGTTTATTGTATTGTGATGTTGCAAACGTGCTATGAGGAGAGGTTTAGGAGGAGGGTAGGAGGCTGTGAGACTGCACATGGCATCGAGGACTTGTGAGGCTACTTTTGGAGACTGCATATAGCTTTTGGAGGAAGGTAGTGCCTGAGGCGGTATATAAAAGGCTGCATGTGCTAGCAAAGGCTTGGATTCAGCATGTAGCAGGCAAGTACTGTTAAGTTGCATGTAGCAGACAATGACGTTGTAAACCTGCAGTAAGAAGTCCAAGTATATGTATGTTCACAGGGAGCACTCAAAAATTGTAAGGTTGAACGTAACCCCTCGATGGTCCCAATGAAAAATGTTAGTCAATGGACTTGCATCTTTCAACATTGATATATTAATGGGAGCTATTGTGCCCTGGTTGTATTGATGTGGGTTGCGTTTAGAACCGTATAAAGTAAAGTGGTTTTATTCCAAGTGTATTTGCTGGGGTGGTATTCTAAAGCTGAGGGGTCTCTGGACTTCTGCATTGTTTTTGTACTATAGCCAGTATCCTTCAGATTTGAGAAAGCATCGTTTTTTAAAAACCATCTTTATTGGAATGTTGTTATCCAGAGTACAGCGGGTATACGATACTTTCAGCACCATCTTTACAAGCAATAAGTAACAAGTGCCCCATATCCTTTTACACGCATTGGCAGTAATGAGGAAATACATGTTCCACAAAGTCAACAAACATTTCAAAGAATGAGCCAATTCAATTGCAGATGATAGGAAAATAAGGAGGGTGAAAAAAAGACATTTAACGTACAGTTGTGGTGCACAGACTGCACCCAGCATCCACCTAGGTTTGGCGGGTCCAGCATCAGTTAACTTATGGCATAAAGTGTGTGACCGCTACGCCCTATCCTTGTAGGGAATGGGGCTGGGGCCGGACAGGGCAGGGAGGTAAAGGGTGTCCTTACATCGAGACCAGTTTCGATTAGCTATTATAGTGTGTTAGTTCTCAGTCCCATGCAGTGGAACTGTCCTGTGGTCCCTGAATGGCGACTAATAGATCTTCCCAATTTGCCATGATGGGGCGCTTCTTCCCACTGGAGTGCTGTAGCTGCAACCTTATCCCACTTAAGATTTGCTGCCTGCCTGTGCCCCACCCTGGGCAGCTTGCTAGCCTCCTGAGCATACCGATCAATTTACGTACCATTAGTATTGCCAAATCACTGAAGCATTACGTGGCCCCACCCACGGCCCTTCGGCGCCTATAAAGACTTTGCACACTGCTAGTCACACAGTTGAGGTTGGTTTGACCCGTTATTCTGGCAAGGGTGTCTGTGACCCCCAGCCAAAAGTTACCGGCAATGGGCCGCTGCAGAACATGTGCAACATGTCTGCTCTGGCTACATGGCAGTGTGGGCAGTCCGCTGTAGACCCAGGGAAGATTTTGTGAAGTTTGTCCGAGGCAAGGTATACCTTACGTAGGATGCTGTGCTGTATGTACTGGAAACGGGTATTGCATGAGAACTTCAGTGGGTTTAATAGGACTCTGTCCCAGTCCTTTTGGGTAAACCTGCGGCCTGTGTCGCACCTCTCGGGTCCTGCTAAGAGATTATTAGGGTTTCTTGCGATTTGTGGGAGAGGACCCTAGTCAGCCAGGTTATTAGCTGACCACAGTCCCCCATATTGTGTATTGTTTGTAGCAGCGGGTGTGGGTCAGGCCCACAATCTCCCTAATTTGGTTATCACTCATCCGTAGGCCAGGATGTGGCCTGCCAGGAGTCCCACATTGCCCATCAAGTGATCAAAGGGCAAGAAGAGACATACACGGCATTAGGCGCAGGCTCCTCCCAGAGCTATCATAAGCCACCCGAGGCAACAAGCTGTAACTGGCAGGGGTGGGTGGCTGGGGTAAAAGAGGTGGGGGGGGAGGGAGAACCATTCCCAGCACCATCCACTGTGCTCTACGCCTGTGGGCCAATCCCATCCCCTCCATGTGCCTATTGCAGTTGCGCCGCCAAGTAGTAATGTTCAAAGTTCGGGTTGCCAAGCCTACCTTTCTCCACTGGGAGTTGTAATTTGGCCAGGGCAGACATCCTAACCCTTGTTCCAGAGAGAGCCACCAAGCATCGCATGCAGTGTATGGAATGTGCTATGGGGGATGTTCACTGGTAAATAATGAAAATAATACTTTAGATGCGGGAGTATCTTTGATAGAAACACCCTGCCCTGCACCAAAAGTGGAAGTGAGCGCCAAAATGCAATCTGTTTTGCGGAGGGAGATGACCGCCTTTGTGAGGTTTCCTTCTATGAGATCTCGAGTCATGTTGTAGACCTTAATGCCCAGATAGTGGAAGGTGTGGTGCTCCCAGAGTGGGGAATGTGTACCCACCACAACTCACTGCCCTGAAGCTGATCAGAATGCAGTTAGGATGTCTGCTATCTTGGCAATGCCCATCCTGATATCCCTAATGTAAATTAAGAAGTCATCAGCATATGAGACTACATGCGTTGTCTTCACCAATGGTATGCCCCAGGCCTGACATGTCTATCTGTCTGAGCCTCTGCGCTAGTGGCACCATTGCCAAAGCAAAAAGCAGGGGATAGAGCAGACATCCCTGCCGCATGCCCCTACAAATCAGAAAAGGGGCAGAGATACGTTGCCCTATGGGCTTGGTGTATAGGAGTCTTATGAGACATTATAATCTATCTCTAATGCCCATCGTGTTCAGTGTTGCAAACCTGTATCCCCGGTCTGCCGCGTCGAATGCTTTTTCTAGATCTACTATCATGCATGTGCAAAAAGGCCAATGACTTGGTGCCTTTTCCAGTATCCAATGAGCCTGCGGACGTTGAGCATTGTAGACCTATGCGGTATAAAACCATTTTGATCTGAGTTAACTAGGTTCGGGAGATGCTTTGAGCCGCGCAGCTATCGTCTTACTCCGTATTTTGTAGGCGCTGCCCAAAATGACAGTGGTCTGCACGAAGTTATCTCCAGAGTTTTATATCCTGGCTTTGGGAATGATACCAGCAGCGCTTTGGAAAGTGTCGGGGGAGCCTTCAGGCTGTGAGGTCGGTGGCATGCAGCTCTAACACTTTAGGTGCTATTTGCGTCTTATACGTTTTGTAAAACTTTATAAATAGGCAGCCCATGCAATCGCTGTGTTTTGCATGTGGGGGTTGTCCTGAATCACTCCTGATTTTCAGCTTCGTTAAGGGGAGTATTAAGATCTTTTGTCCCGCCATCTCAGTCGCAGGCAGCATAACTGAGCCTAGGAATTCTTGGATCAGGACCTGATGAAGGGGGTGTTAGAGTTTGCAATAATAGGCGGTGAGCACTGTATGTATGACGTCCTCGCTAATGGCAAAAATGTGTCGGGGATATGTTGATCGCAGTCACTGGGACTGCAGCCATCATACTCATCAGCAGCCACGCCAGCACGTGGCCCGGCTTATCACCCTCTTCATGTATCCTGGCTTGGTATGCCCTGTAGTCGAGACACAGTAGTGACTCTGTAAAGCAGGCATGCCACTCTCTGCCCAGACGAAGTGGCTCTCGCAGTGGGATTGTCTTGCACAATATTCTCAATGTACCCACCAACTTCTCCACATGCACCAGTTCGCGATGGCGGGCAGCCCGCGGGCTCTCCACAGAATGTATGCGGTGTCCCTCTGTAGCTGCCTTCAGTGCCTCCCACTCGGCCAGTCTAGTAGAGGCAGTTCCCCAGTTGTCCGCCAAGTAGTTTGATAGGGTGGTGCTAGTTGATTCGCGAAATACTGGATCTTCTAATGTTGTGGGCTGGAAGCAACAAGTTTTCAATGGAGAAAGTGGCACCTCCTCATTTTAAGTGGATAAATAGCGGGTTGTGGTCCAACAGCATTTCCCCAGATATTCTTTACCCGTAATGCTCATCTGTGTCGTGCGATGACATAGAATATAGTCAAGGCGTACATGGAGCTCAAGTGGTGATGAGCAATGGGAGTATTCCACTTAAACGACCCCGCCCCTCCCTGGAAGTGATATCCCTTACCCAAATGTAGATGCCACCCCATCACGCTGATGCCCGTTCCTTTCTTTCCACACCTTTATACACAGATCTGGAGTTTGCTCCTTTTTCTCATCTGTAGACAAGCATTTTCTCTCAAAGTTTAGCCAGTGTGCAAGGGAACACGTCCCTTCCTAAAACTAAAGAGTTTAAGCCTTGTAGGGACTGTTGCAAATGGATGCCCATTGCAGATCCCCATGAGGTGCGTCTCTGGTGTGTGGGTTTGAGCCATGATTCCAAGTCGTGTGATCAGTGTACTCTGATGCACCCTGAAGAGACCCAAGAAAGTGAATCCAAGCTGTACATCGATGGACACTGCAGGGCCCGCTCCAGCTCAAAGTCGAACCGTGGACCAGTTCGCTTTATTATGGCCATTACCAAGACAGGTTGTTGTCGCGTTTCACGTATTCAGCTAAGTCCAAGTCCAAGCGTACTCGTCCCAGCCTCGTCACTTTCCTTCTGAGAAGTCGAAGGATATCAAGGTGCCCCTCAGTCCCACTCCCAGTTTTCCCCAGAGTAGCCAATTCCCCAGCTAGTCCTCTGGCACCCTGAATTTATGTTGCTGTTGGCGACAGAACAACAGATTGAGGCGTTTAAGGCAGCCATGCTTTGAATCTTTGGCTTTCTAACTTCTCCCTCTGGGGCAGCTTTCGTCCCCATGGATTTGCGGAGGCCTTCATTCGGGTTACCATTATTGAATCTACCCTTTGTGCCATCTGTGCCTCCTGTACCCGCTTTGGGTTGGGCTCCTTCAGAGCAGACTCCATGCCCAGCACCATTATCCATGCCAGTTCCTGCTGCCTCAGCACTGGCCTTACAGATGCCGAAAGAAGATGCTGATTCTATTGTTCTGCTGGACTCCAAACTCAGTCAGTTTCTACTTAGCCCCAAGTTGTGTCCTGTCACAGTTCTGATGAGCCCGGCTCTAGTGCACTCTGGTAAGACAGTGCTTGTGCCTAGGAGCTGCCCTCTAGTACTCCATCAAGTTTTCGGATTGGTCTCTGACCAGTGTCAACCAACGTTTGGCGATGATGGTGAAGATGAATTATCTTTTATATGTGATGATAACCATTTTTATATGGATCTAGAAGAGGCCAGTGGGTTGGATACTTACCTTGACAGAAGAATGGGATTTCCCCCTGGCTGTTCATAGAAGAGTCTAACTCATTCGCTTTAGTCATCAGGTGAGCGGTGGAAGTTCTAGATGTACAGTTACCTTCTGTTGAGATGAAAATCCTAGTCCTCATGAAAGTTTTCCAACCCAGACAGACCTGATCTTAATCTTTACTGCTATTCAACGGGGCCCTGACCAACATCCTTATGTGCACTTGGACAAAACTCTTCTCCTGCCCGCCTGTAAACCGACAAGTGGCACGATGCCACAGACCGGCTGCCTGACGCTGCACCCAACTCCTGAGACTCTTGTAGTGCAGCCATCTACTAGCAGGATTAAGTCCAGTTATTTTCCTAGAACTCCTCACCCCCAGACAGCTGCTGAAAAAGAATTGAGGCATTTGGAAAGAGGACGTTTTTATCAGCTTCTTTTGGCCTTATATCAGTCAACACCATCTGTTTGCTTGAAAATTACTTTCATGCATTCTGGGACATGGCTGTCCCAGAAGGATTCTGTGGCAACATAGCTCAGACCATTCAAGACAGCCATGATGTCCTACTGTCAGGCCAGGACACAGCCAACTGTTTGGATAGAGCGGTGAGAACTAGTGTGGTGGTCTGGAACCACACATGGATGAGATCCACAGCATTTCGGTTTATGTTCAAGCGTCGCTCATGGATATTTCTTTTGACTGGTCTTGCCTTTTTGGTGAGAAGTCTTATTCCTCCCTTGAGCGTTTCAAAGGAAGTAGAGCCATGGCCCACTCCCTTAGTCTCGCCACACCTGCAAGGCAGTAGTCTAGCAATTTCCCCCATTTTGAGGCATCCCTAGGGGTTTCACCTACAGGCAGCATCAAGGCCCACTATTCCAACATCAGGCACCCCAGTCATTTTGGTTTGGGGTAGCCGATTGAGTTGATAAAGTTCAGGACTGTGGGCGCAGCAAACCTCCCAGTCCCACACCCCTCCGGCAGCAGCCTCCAAACTGCTTTAGTTTGCTCTTAGCTGCACACGTCCACCCTTTGGGGATAGGGGTTGGGGGGGTGACAGAATCTCCCATTTTCTCCACAGATGACAAACTATGACACCCAACAGGTAAATCCTTCATATAGTCCAATTGGGCCATGCTTTGCATTCCTTTCCACCCCAACGTATTCTCCACCCACATCAGAGCAGCTTTCAAAAGACCTTTTGTCCATCTTGCGGCATGAAGTTCAGACTCTTTTGAAGAAAGGAAGCATGAATAGAGTCCCGGATTCGAGGTCAAAACTGGGAAATACTCTTGTTGTTCCTAGTGCTGAGAAAGGGCGGAGGCCTGTTTCCTATTCTAGATCTTTGACCTTTAAATATTTTCCTGCATAAGAACAAATTCAAGATGCTCACCCTGCCCTGCATCCAGGAGATTGGATGGTAGTGTTGGACCTGCTGGATGTCTACCTCAAAATTCCCATCCTGCAGGCCCACAGGGCACTACCTGTAGTTCAAGGTGCTGTTCTCCATTTGGCCTCACCAGTGTCCCTTGGGTGTTTACGAAGGTGATGGCAGTTATGGCAGCATACTTTCAGAGATTGGGGGTACCAATCTTTCCCCTAGCTGGATGTCTGGCTATTGAAGACAGGCTTGCCACAGTTGCGTTCACCTCCACATGATTTCAAACCTCTCTACATCGCTGAGGTTCATGATCAGTGTGCCAAAGTCACAGCTGACCCCATTTAATCTGTGCCATCTTGGATATAGTGCACCTTTGGGCCTTACTTCCGGATCAATGAGTCCAAAATATTCACCAGCACCTGATGGACCCCCCATCCTTCTCATTTGTCCTGCCAGGTTATCAACCGGCATTGTTTCCTACATCGTACAGATGCCTCTCTTTACGTATGTATATATATTTTTTTAACCTCATTCTATATAATTGAGCTGTAATCTTCTTGCCTTTAATTTACTGTTGAAGAAATTATGTTCCTGTGAATTGTCAGTAGTCAGAAAGCCCACTAACTGCCAGGGATGATTCTTTTTGTGGAGAAATTGGTGAGGGTTGCCCACCTAGGCACTGGGCCTAACCCCAGCCCTCAAATGACCCAAAACAGTCTTTCTGCCCCCGCCCCCACCCACCAGCGGTGCAGTTAAGAAGTTTTTAACTCCAATCTGCACCAGTGGGAGGGGCTGGAAGCTCACAAGACATCAAGGAGTTTTTTTTTTGTTGCTACTAGGTGTGTGGATGGCTGTATGTTTCGGGCTCTGGTCAGCTGCCACCTGGGGAAACCTACCTCACCCAAACATTTCTGAAAAGTAGACATCTGGGGGAGTCCAGGGTGGTATGTCTTGTGTGAATCCCACAACGTATTCTTACCCACATTGCTAACTTCTGGAATCAGCAGGAATCCACAATATTCCTGCCACCCAGCGTTCCCCAACTCATCCCGATAAAAGTGCGACCCCACTTGTGTGACTTGGCCATGTACCTCTGACAAGCACAAATCAATCAAGGGTCAATGAGAGTCACATTGACCTTGATTTGATATCTGCCTGTTGCATGCACTAGGCCCAGCCACACACGTGAGGTAGCATTTTTATCGGGACAAGTTGGAGCACGCTAGGTGGTGGAAGTGTTGTAGACTCCTGGTGATTCCAGAAGTTTACGTCACAGAAATGCAAGGAAAAAGTGCAATTTAGGCAATTTGAAGTTTGCATGGCATTGTGGGTAAAAAAAGGTTGTGGGTTCCATGTGAGGCATACCACCATGGACTCCGCTGGGTGTTTAGCTTTCAGGAATATCTGGGTTTGGTAGGTTTCCCTAGGTGGCCGTCTATCCCCGGCCCAAAAAACCTTGCTACCCTCATTGCCAAAGCAAATAATTTTTGTGACAGGAAATGCAGATATCGCCACATTGTAGTTTGGGGCCTTTCCTGTTGCGGGCACTAGGCCTACCTACCAAAGTGAGGTACCATATTTATCAGAAGACTTAGAGAATGCTAGGTGGAAGCAAGTTTGTGGCTTGTCGCAGATTCCAGAACTTTCCATCATAGAAATGTGAGGAGAATCTGTTATTTTTCTCGTCCAAGTTTGAGGTTTGCAAGGGATTCTTGGTGAAACAATCTGGTGAGATCCATGCAAGTCACCCCATCCTGGATTCCCCTAGGTGTCTAGTTTATAAAAATATGTTTGCTAGGTTTCCTAGGTGCTGACTGACCGGGGGCCCAAATTCACAGCTACCCACTTTGCAATAAAAAGGTAATTTTTAAGTGGAAAAATGTGATGTATCCATGTTTCGTTTTAGGCTGTTTCCTGTTGCCGGCACTAGACCTACTCGCACAAGTGAGGTACCATTTTTTTTATCGGAAGATATGTGGGAACATAGAATAGCAGAATATTCATTATTATCATTTGAGTTTTGCTGCATCTGTGCCTTCAAAATTTAGGCCAGGGTGTAAGAAAGAGAAAATGATATGGTGGTACTGTACCCACAAATTCAGAGATAAACAAATAACCAATGGTCTTAAACTCTGTATCTTGTTCCCTTTTCAGAAATACATCAGTTACCTTGATACCTATTTTTCACCCTGCATATTCACCATATGACTTGATGTGCACAATAAAAACCCATTGCACTGTGCAGCTCAGTCGTTGACTCTGGGTACCTTTGGTTCTTGGAGAACCTACAAACCCTGTATATCCTCACAACCAAAAGGGTCTAGTGAGCGTAATGGTACATTGCTTTTGTAAATCGGCCATTGGGACAAAAAGTTACAGATGAAAACATTGTCGCAAATGGCAGGTTTTTTTTTCTACTTATTTTCAATAGTTCTTTATTTAAACAGTTCGTTTTTTTAGGAAAACCTTGAGTGATTTACACATTTGAGAACTTGCTGAATTCGTAATTCTGTCTACTTCTCAGAAATGTATAGCTTTCCTGGATCATCCTTGGGTTTCACGCTGGTTTGCACCTTAAATAGGAAGTAGGTTGAAAGCACAAAAAATAGGAAAAATGGGCTACTACTTTGAAAAATGCAAAAATTGTGGCAATAAATTTGTTCTTTGATTTAGCTCTGCATGTTCCTGAAAGCTAGGAAGAGGGTGACTTAAACACATCGTACCGTTTATTGATGCCGTTTTTGTGGAAAAAACAGACCCTTGTATCCAGAGTACTTTTTCCCTATTTTTCCCCTAAAATGCCAAGTTTACTTATATTTTGGCTAGTTTCTCAGCCCCCTTCAGGAGAATCCACAAACCTTGGATACTTTTAGAATCCCCAGGATGTTGGGGAACAAACAACATAAATTTGATGTGGATAGCTTATTTGGACAAAAAATTGTGGAGGCCTAGGCGTGAACTACTCCAAATAGTAAAAAAAAAAGTTTGGCATGGGTGTGAAAAGGCTTAACAGCAAATGGTTTAAGGGGACGGAAATTAGATCATGAACACTGTGAAAATTAGTGGATGCTGTGGTAGAGAAATGCAAGGTACGGCTGGCCCCATCTTATTTTATTTTACTGTATGTCATCGTTTCAATGCCTGGGCTTAGGGGGACATATGACCGAATGCCACAAACTTTATCATATTTTGAATGCAACATTGGGTAATAAATGCCGTGTTTAGTGGAACCACTCTCTGCTTCTTTCGATATTCCAACCTGCACAAGCACAGTGTAAGCTATCAAAGTTTGTAGATGTTGCAAGTCTGCCCTAGGCTGCAGCTGTTTTTTTTTTTTTTTATTCTTTGCAGGTACAGAAACGGTTAACAAGCATTTGCGTATAGCACTTCGACTATGAATGGGAAAGATACTCATTGGCTACATTTTTAGGTCTCGCTTAGCAGCGTGCATGCGCCGCTTGGAAAAAGACCTTTAGCCATCGATGCAGTTTGTGTCCCAAAAACGTGCACGCGTTTCATTGCTTTCAATGGCAACGCGTTCACGTTTGGCGATTACCTTGCGGGAGCGAGCTTTGACACCATATGTTTGTAATTAACTTGCAAACACATGGTGCCCCTGGCTCGCTCCCGCAAGGGAAACGCTTTGTGTGCTCCTAATACCAATTAGGAATCACAAATCACTTTTGTGCATACTAATTTTTGGGGCTTTGCATTTCCGAAGTCAGTTGTGCTGGTTTTGCGAATACAAAGTGTTGTGCTCGTGAGACCTGCTGGAAGTACTAACAGTTGAAAACTGGAAAGGGGGAGATATAGAAATAAATCAGGGAAATTTACTCTTCCCATCCACCTATATTGAAGTGGAGGCAATTTTAAGCGTGATGCAGCTAAATTAAAGCAATTTTTTTAGCTTAAATATCTGAAGTCTCCTGCCTTCATGTTTGCATGTATTCCCTGGTGATATGCCTGCAGGGCCAGTGCAATTGTTATAGTCACCAGGAGTGCTCCATGTCAGACGATTGGGTGGACAAGCTTAAATGAGGTGCCGTATTACAGAAAGTGCCTTGGGGGGCGCACCGGGTGTCTGCCCCCACTTTGTGCACCCCGATTGCACTTTTTGTATTACAGAAAGGGGTTGCAGATGCATGTGCAGCCCCTTCTGTAATAATGATAGTGCTGGCACACATGAGCACTACCGTAAAAGGGTATTCCCTCGGTTGCATGGGGACATGGACCACTGCAAATGAGGTAATATATTTGCCCCCGTGCAATATTATGGATGCAGACGCATAGATAACGAAGCAGTCAGGAAGTTCAAAAACTTGGCATGCTGTCAAAAAAAAGTTCTAAATTTCGATGTTGCGGTCTTGCTCTTGTGTAGCTCAGGGCTAGTCTGTGGCCTACTGAGTAATGCAATAGATAGTCATTTGAAGCAATTGAGAATATTGAAGTCCTATAATGCATTGAGAGTTTATAAAGTATTTGAAAAAAATACCCCTTAAGTTAATTAGAGAGGTATGCTTCTTGTGTTAAAAAGAAAATGAATCTTTTATTCTAACTAAAGGTTTTTTGTGTGGAAAAATTCATAGGCTCAGAACTTTCGTGCTATTGGACTTGAAGGATGACACTGTCAGTTGGCTCTGTAGATTCCCCGACTTTTGGGTTTTGTGTACTGGAGATGTGTAGCTCTCTATAGGTTCAGTGTAATTTTACAGTGTTTCTAATGAGCAGACTTCGTGGAGATGCTGGATGCATATGGGAAAGGAGTTGTTCCTTTTCAGGTCCAATTGTGCACTTGTTGGTCTAGGATTGAATCGTAAGATGCTGTTGAGAGGGAGAATAATATACAGAAGGTTTTGAGTAACACTTTTCTTCATACCTTTCAATGAAGAATCACCTTTCCCTCATTGAGAAGCAGCTCTACCCCATAACCAGCTAATGGACAGTCTACCATACCGTTCAATTGAGAAACAACTTTCCCCATATTTGTAATTGGGGACCCTTGTTGTTGGTGCTGGCCAGACTCTCTGTTCCTTTTCCTGCTGAGGGACGGAGACCACACTCCCCAGCATTCCTTGCAAGGAGGTGGGCCGCGATGCTGCTTACAGGCACCAAAGCGCCATAAATTCATCAAAGGCGTCCCAGGCGAAGATTAGGCTAGAGCGGGCCTGTCTGTGCCCATCAGCGGCAGAAAGAGTCGGACCCCACCACCCCTAGGTTTGCAATCCTGATTACAGGGAAGAAAAGGGAGTCTCTTTAGCGGTAATTTACAGCCCACGATAAGGTACTTCTTGTCCTCCTATCCCACTGTGAATAACAAGAACCATTGCCTCAATTGTATATCGGTTTTTGTGATCCCGATTGAAAACGGTCTTGGATTCAAATATGCTCAGGGAATAAATGGTACTCAAAGGTGCCACCAGTTTGGGAGAGAAGAAAAGAACTCCCATTAAAATACTGCCTCTTTCTGATACCCCTTGAGTTTCCAGCATAGAAGGTTTTCTTCATCGGGCGGGAGGGTTGTATCCAAAGAAATTGAACCGGTTGAAATAAGGCTTTCTCTGGGTTGGGATATTACCATCTAGCTCCCCCATGGGACTCCCTAGATTATTGTCCAGGGCAGTGTCCCCTCCCGCTCCAGTTCTACTGGTGAATCATGTCAGGAATTTAAAACGAAGGTAGTGCATTGGTTTAGCTCCCATTTGTCTTGTAGAGGGGGATTAGCAATCTCCATCATTGTGGTCTGCAAAGTAAGCTGGATAGGTAAGGATAGGAAGCCATGGAATGGCGATTGTGTGGTGGTTAATTTCAATAATCCTTGGCAAGCGGGTTCATAAGCTAATGACGGTTCCAGCCTCTAGCAGCCGAATATTGCAAAACCCTAAATGG
The DNA here is from genome assembly GCF_964204655.1 of Triturus cristatus. Classification (NCBI taxonomy): domain Eukaryota; kingdom Metazoa; phylum Chordata; class Amphibia; order Caudata; family Salamandridae; genus Triturus; species Triturus cristatus. The sequence goes on along the minus strand of NC_140594.1, from coordinate 346,877,858 downwards.
TTTGACAGGGATTGTTTGAGAACTGCGTCAGCTGAAGGCTGCTTTCAAGCAGTCACCGATAGATAGGCAATTGGTTAAACATTGTAGGTGGGCCTACAAGCAGGCTCAGATCTCCTGCAAACATAATTTGCAAGAGTTAGACTGGGAGGAGCACTGTCAAGCTTGTAACACGGGATAGCCCTCTCTTCTGGAAGGTGGTCAATAGGCCTTGCTTTACAGTGTGTTCTGGTCCACTTTTATGCCATCAACTCTCGGAACATCAGTGGGTTGATAATTTTGAAGGCACAGGGGTACTGTGGCCGTGACGAATCTCCTGCTGGAGTAGTCCCTGCCTGTTGTCCAGTGGCTTTTATCTTCGATGAAGTCATACAAGGTATCTTGGCCCTGTCAAGAAATAAGCCCCCCTGATCCCGACATTATTCCGTCAGATCTGTTCAAAGCCAATGTAGAGGTATGGCCTCCACTTCTTACCCAGGTTCTGAATGAGGTTGCCTAGGAGAGGATGTTGCCCTCCTGGTCTAAAGCCGCGATCGTTCCTATTTTTAAGATGGGAGACAAAGACAACCCAAAATGCTATCGCCCAATATCTTCAGTGGATGCGACGGTCAAGGTACTGGGAGGGTGATTTTAAATAGGCTGGGCAATTGGGCAGAGGAAAATATCTTAAATGACGTTCAATATTATTTTAGGGTGGGACTGTCTACTTCAGACCAATGTCTGAACCTACATTTAATATTTTTTTTTAAACTCTTTATATTGGTGACTAGCAGTCACATGTCGGCGAAAAAGGCAACAGCATAGCATTACATTGTTTTAGTATACACACAGTCGCCGTATGGAAACATTTATCCCTCCGACTCCCTCGCCCATTCCCCCCTCCCGTCGAACATCCCATGCCTGGGCATTTCCGGGGTACAGATGTGGCCGCTGTGCGTGTTCCAACCACCCCGGATCTGCGTACATATTTTAGGGCAACCTCTGTGTTCATAAATGTGTTTTTCTGCTATAATCGACCAGTCCATGTCCCTCTCCCGTTCAGCCAGTGTGGGTGGATCCCTTACAGGGCTCGAACAATCCGCTTGCATATGCGAGCTAAATTTAACGAGGGCGAGCTGTTTTTAGGTCCTACTCGCCTTTTCTGGCGAGTAGGAAGACAAATTAACTTTTGTCCTCTGTCACTGAAAATGAAGCAAATGTGACAAGATAACAAAGTTAATGAGCAATAAAGATGCCTTTAACTCTTGTTATCTTGTCGCATTTGCTCCGCTTTAAGAGACGGAGGTCAAGTAGGTTGCCGTTAGGTCGAGGAGATTTGTCAAGGTATTAGACCTGCAGGACTAGTACCATTTTTTTGGATTTTTCGAGCCCTGCCTTATTCCCCATTTCCGTGCTATGTTTTGTTTTGCGATAGCAAAGCCCAGTGTTACCCAAATTTGTTGCTTCCTATTAAGGTCTGTTTGTCTCCATATATTCAAAAGACATAGTTGTGGTGTGTGTTGGAGTTCTTTCCACAGACCGTCTGTAGCTGTCTCACCACCGCTCGCCAATATTACTGAATAACGGGCAGTCCCATATGACGTGATGGAAAGATCCTTCCTGTCTACATTGTCTATTACAAATGGGCTCTGTGTGTCTTTTAATTATTGCCAGTGTATCGCATGAAAAGTATGTTCTGTGGAGAATCTTCAGTTGGATTAGTCTTAGTTTTGCGGCTATGGCCACTTCCTTTTGACATGCCAGCGCTTGCTGCCAGTCCTCATCGTCAAATATTCCTATGTTATTTTGCCATTTCTCACGCATGGCCCGATTTGTTAAGTAGATTCTTACACGCTAGGGAGATCGGCTTGGAATCTATGTGGTCGTTTAGGTCTCCTCCAATGGTGTTGCCTCTGGAAGGACCGTACCCTTCAGGATGGCTGATTATAGAGCATGACGGATGTGGAGGTATCTGAATGTCTCAGAGTCAGCCATCTTGAAGTCCTCTTGTAATTTGGCAAAAGGTTTCAGGTTGCCCTTTAACCACAGGTCCCCAACCCTCAAAATGCTGATTATGTCCCATTTGTCAAACCCGGGACATCGGCTCAAACCCCAGAGACACTCCGCATCCCATAGTGGTGTGAATTGAGTCATCTTGTGTTGCCACCCCAAATTCCTAGTGACTTTGTGCAATAGTGCCACCTTTTCGTGTGTCGGGCAGTGAGTATTTGTTTCAGTGGGTTTATTTAAAGTGCTTGATTGTGTCCTCTAGGGCCCATGAGCATTCTATTCATGTGATAGGCGGGGTCATATTGAGAGCCGTAGATCCATCCATTCATTAATTACAGAAAGCTGACAGGGCCAGTAGTACATGTGGATATCCGGAAGAGCTATTCCGCCATTATACAACCCCCTGACCAGTTTGTGAGTGGCTATTCGTGGGGCTTCCCGCTCCACAGCAACATATGGATTCCAGCTTCTATCTTGAAAAAGTAGATGTCTGGGACAGGATAGAGAGCGTTTTGCAGGACATATAGGAATTTTGGTATTGCCATCATCGTAAGGAGAGCGGCTCTTCCCAGTAGGGACAGTTGCAGTGTCCTCCTGTGTTGGATAGCTTTCTGTAAACTTCTCAAGGGGCCTAGCAGGTTAAGGGTGTGGAACTGAACGGGGTCTCGGAAAATGTAGATTCCCAAATATCGGAAGGTGTCTTCTGCTATTGTCAAAGTACCTCTCAGAGGAAGTTTGAGTTGGGATAAATGGCACAGATTTGGACCAGTTTATAGTATATCCTGAGTACTTACAGAAATTGGTAAAGATTTGGAGTACCCTATTAATGGAAAACTCTAAGTGATGCCATATAGAGTAATAGATCCATTTTATTATTAATGAATATACAGTTGCCTGGTCTGAATCTTTACAGCTAGCACCTGAAAGAAACACGTAGTGATAGATTCCTTACCTTAGAATTACCCCCAGGCATCCGGCTGGATCCGGAAAGTTTTTAGTCAGCAGTACCCCTGCATGTCGATAGGTGGCGTTGTGCGTCTCCGCGTCCGTCGTCAGCGTCGTGATCGCCGGGATGATGGCGCGGGCAGTACTTAGACGCCGCCTACGCGCGTTGATGTCAGTTCTTTCTTTTTCCGCGCCAGCAAGTGTAGATCCGGGAAGAGCTAGTACCCCCAGTCATTTTTTGACTGAGTTTTTTTAGGCTTTTTATCTCCTTATTTCTTAAGTCTATCGACTCCTGGTGTCGTAGGGATGCCCGGGTTTAAGAACTGTGGGCACTGTCACCACAGTCGAGGGACCGGTCATGGAGTCATCACCATCATTCTTCTGGATCGAAGTTTTCGCACTCGGGGTCAGGTAAGTCGAAGCATTCCAAGAAGAAGTTGAAGAAGCGTCATCGCTCTTCGACTTCCCGTCGCGCGGCTGAGGGTGCGGGCGGTGCCCCTCCCACGGCTCCGGCGGAGCCTAGGACGTAGTCACTGGCCTACCCGCCCTTCCCGGATCCGGCTGCGACGCCTGCCCGGTGCAAGAGTTTCTTGCTGCCATGGCCCGACTCTTTGGGCCATCTGGCCCCGCCGGAGCGCCTCTGGGCCCTGCAGGCCCAACTGGGGGTCCTGTTGTTCCATCGCTGCTGGCTCCGGTCCGTGCGTCGCCGATGGCCCCGGCGCCGCAGGCCCCCATGGGAATCTGGATCGGACGCCGGTTGACCTTGTTTTGCCTCTGCCGACCCCACCGGCATCGCCTCCGACGTCGCCCGCTCCTCGGGACGACGTCGTCCCCGGCTTCAGCCCTGAACCGGACACGGTGCTGGATCGACGTCACTCGACGGCGATGGGATTTGTTCCCTATGTCCGTCCTTTCAGCCTGTTCCACAGACTTCGGAGGAAGGGGAGGACTGGGAGGGGTCCGAGGACCCTCTCAAACAGGACTATGCTTATGATTCAGACTGGGCAGAGGATTTGGGGGAAGCCGGTGGTCTTGACACCTCGTCTGACCTTGGCATGCTGTCTCCTCCTACCGTGGCTACGGAGCAGGGAGCCAGTTACACAGTGGTGTGTAGGGCGACCGAGGCACTCCACCTCGAAATCCCTACAGTGGACATCAGGACTAACCTCCTGACAGAAGTGCTCCACCCGGCGGCAACCTCTTCAGAGCCCTTGCTGCCCTTTAATGACGCACTTTCTGACATTCTTTTGGGCACCTGTTCCAGGTCGAACACAGGGGCTCCTGTAGACAGGAACGGGGCCCGACGCCGTCGCCCGGCTTCGGTCGATCGCCTCTTCCTCTCCCAACACCCCACTCCTGAGAGCTTGGTTGTCCAGGCCTCTGCGTCCCAAAGCGCGTTCCCTTCCGCACCTCCAGATAGGGAATCCAAGAAGCTGGAGCAGCTTGGCAAGAAGCTGTTTTCATCTGCCAGCTTAGGGCTGCGGTCGGTGAACACCGCATGCCTCTAGGGCCGTTATTCCCACTCTGTGTGGGACACGTTGCGCAGGTGCTGCCTAGCTGTCCGGAGGAGGTCCAGACAGTACTCAACCAGGCTGTTGCTGCTGGGAGAGACGCAGCTAAGTTCACCATTCGTTTTGGGCTTGGCACCGCCGACTCGCTGGGCAGGGCGATTTCCATGACAGTGGCGCTTAGGCGCCACGCCTGACTGAGAACGACTGGCTTTTCAGGGGATGTCCAGAATACCCTGATGGACATGCCCTTTGATGGCATTCGCCTTTTTGCCAGTAAGGCAGATTTTGCGCTGGAGCGCTTTAAAAACTCATGGGCTATGGCCAAGTCCTTGGGCCTGTCGGCCGCTCGGCCTCCTCCGCCTTCTGCCTTTCGCTCCTTTCGTGGCCGCGGAAGGGGCGCCCCACTACGTTCGCAGGGCCACAGGCCGGCGCAGCATTTTTCTCAGTGCGGTCGCGGATGTGGGAACCGTTGAGGCGGTTCAGGGGGCGGGTCAGTCCACCTCCAACCCCGCGGCATTCACTGCAAAGCCTTCCTAGTCTGTCCTTTCAGGTCCATCAAATGCCAGTGGGCGGACAGATTCGCCATCATCTCCCCCACTGGCGCATCATCAGTTCGGACCAGTGGGTGCTGCAAATTGTCCGAAGGGGCTATTCACTTCCCTTCGAGACTACCCCTCCAGCCATGCCACCTCAGTATCACGGCATGTCGGGGGATCACTTGACGCTTCTCCAGCAGGAAGTTGTGGCCCTCTTGGCCAAGGGGGCCATCGAGCACGTTCCGACGCCCGAAGTAGGTCGTGGTTGTTATTCCCACTACTTCGTGGTTCCAAAGAAGGACAAGGGCCTGCGTCCTATCTTAGACCTTCGAAACGTCAATTGCTTCCTCCGGAAGGAGAAGTTAAAGATGCTCACATTGGCTCAGGTCTTGTCTGCCCTAGACCCGCAAGACTGGATGGTAGCGTTAGACTTGCAGGACGCCTACTTTCATATTCCTGTCCTGCCAGCCCACTGGTGTTACCTGCGGTTCACGGTTGGCCACGAGCACTTTCAGTTCACCGTGCTCCCTTTTGGCCTTACCAGCGCCCCTCGGGTGTTCACGAAAGTGATGGCGGTGGTCGCAGCTCATCTGCGCAGATCAGGGGTTTCAGTCTTCCCCTATCTCGACGACTGGCTGTTGAAGGCGGGCTCGCCCCAGGCAGTCGTCTCTCACCTCCAGACTACGGCCGACCTCCTGCATTTGCTGGGGTTCTCCATCAACGTGCCGAAGTCGCACCTGGTACCCTCTCAGCAGCTCCTTTTCATTGGAGCTGTTCTTGACACGACGCAGTTTCGGGTTTATCTTCCCGAACAGCGAGACATTCGGGCTATGATTCCGATCTTTCAGCCCTTGTCCTGGGTTTAGGTCAGGATGACCCTGAGGCTGCTGGGCCTCATGGCCTCCTGCATCCTGCTGATCTACCATGCCAGATGGCATATGCAGGCTCTGCAGTGGGACCTGAAGCTCCAGTGGGCGCAGCATCAGGCGGACCGGTCTGGACACGTCCAGGTTTCAGAGGGCACTGCACAGCAGTTGCAGTGGTGGCTCATGAACCTGCATTGGGTCAGCAGCAGATCCCTCTCCCTTCCCCAACCGGAGCACACGGGGGTAACGGATGTGTCCCTCCTGGGATGGGGTGGCCACATGGGAGAGGCGGAGATCAGATGCCTCTGGTCTCCGGCGGAGTCCAAGCTCCATATCAACCTTCTTGAGCTTCGGGCGATCCGTCCTGCACTGAACGCATTCCTTCCCTCTGTCAAGGGGAGCGTAGTGCAGGTGTTCACGGACAACACCGCCGCCATGTCGTATTGCAACATGCAGGGCGGGGTGGGGTCGTGGACCCTATGTCAGGAGGCTCTGTGCCTCTGGACATGGCTGGAACATCAGGGCATTTCCCTGGTGGTTCAACACCTGGCCGGTTCACTGAACGCTAGGGCGGACGAGCTCAGCCGCAGGTGCATGATGGATCACGAATGGTGTCTTCACTCGGAGGTGGCGCATGGTCTCTTTCAACAGTGAGGACAGCCTTTGGTAGATCTATTCGCCACCGAAGAGAATGTGCAATGTCAGCAGTTCTGTGCGTTGGAATTTCTAAGGCGGCACTCGCTCGGAGACGCTTTTCGTCGCGAGTGAAGTTGTGGTCTATTGTACGCCTATACCACTTCTGCCCAGAGTGCTGAAGAAGATCAGATGTGACCAGGCCCAAGTCATTTTTGTGGCCCCGGACTGGGTTCGAAGAGTTTGGTATGCCGAGTGACTCAGTATGAGCGTGGATCCCCCAATTCGTCTGCCTCTTCGGGAGGATCTTCTGTCGCAGGAACAGGGGACGGTCCTGCAGCGGAACCTGTCCAGTCTCCACCTTCTTGCGTGGAGAATGAGCGGCGTCAGTTGAATCCCTTTGACTTGCCTCCTGAAGTCTGTGATGTCATTCTGGCAGCCAGGCCTCCCTCCACTAAAGTGGTATACGCCTGCAGGTGGAACAAATTTGTGGCATGGTGCACAGCAAAGGCTGTGGCTTCCCTTTCTGCCCCTCTTTCCGAGGTCCTTTTGTTCCTTCTTACTGTGACCCGGCAGGGCTCTGCTCTGGCCACTATTAAAGGCTATCTTTCAGCTGTTTCGGCCTTTCTCAGGCTACCTGATCAGCCCTCTCTTTTCAAGTCCCCTGTTGTAAATAGATTTCTCAAAGGCATTACACACCTTTTCCCTCTGATTCAGTTTGTGATGCCACAGTGGGACTTGAATCTAGGTCTAACTTATCTGATGTGCGCTCCTTTTGAGCCTCTTCACAACTGTCCTCTTCGTCTTTTGACTCTGAAGACTTCCTTCCTGGTTGCCATCACCCCCGCTAGGCTAGTGAGTGAGCTCCAGGCTCTCTTGTAAGCCTCCTTTCCTTTCCATTCATCCGGATAAGGTGGTGCTCGGGTCCCGGCCTCCTTCCTTTTTGCCAAAAGTTGTCACTGCCTTTCATATTGGGGAGACTGTTACCTTGCCCGCTTTCTTCCCGCCTCCAAATCCTTCCAGAGACGAAGAAAGGCTCCACCTTCTGGACCGAAAAAGTGCGCTTTCGTTTTACCTCCACCACACACAACAGTTTCGGGTGGATGACCAACTCTTTGTAGGCTACGTTGGCACCAAGAAAGTTCGGGTGGTGCACAAGAGGACTATCCCCGCTGGGTTGTCTTGTGCATCAAAGCCTGTTACTCTTTGGCTAAAAAAGAGCCTCCGGTGGGGCCGCGTGCTCATTCCGCTTGAGCAATTGCAGCCACTATTGCATTGGGATGGGGTGTCCCCCTGCAAGATATCTGTCAGGCAGCTTCGTGGGCCTCGCTACATGCGTTTACAAAACATTATTGCCTGGACAGCCAAGTCTGGAGAGACAGCTTTTTTGTCCGTTCTGTTCTCCAGGACTTTCTGGCGTGATCTTGGTTCGCAGACCCACCACCGGGGTTGGTATTGCTGGGGGTATCTATTCTAAGGTAAGGAATCTATCACTACGTGTTTCTTTCAGATGAACAAGTTACTTACCTTTGGTAATGATGTATCTGTAAGAAACATTAGTAGTGATAGATTCCTTACCGCCCCGCCCATCATCTCCATTCTGCGAACTGATTTCTAGGGTTAAGGTCATCCCTTTCAGGGCCCTAGTTTCAAGTCACCAGTGGTCTGTATCTTGCATGGCTCTGCGTTCCTGGCGCGGAAAGTAGTGTACAGAACTGACGTCCGCGAACGTGGGCGACGTCCAAGTACTGCCCGTGACGTCATCCCGGGGATCACGATGCCGACGATGGACGCAGAGCCGCACAACGTCACCTACCGACGTGCAGGGGTACTGCTGCCGAAAAACTTTCCGGATCCAGCCTGACGCCTGGGGGTAATTCTAAGGTAAGAAATCTATCACTTCTAATATTTCTTACAGATACATCGTTACCGAAGGCAAGTAACTTGTTTATTTATGGACTTGACGTCCGCATTTGACAGGGTGAACCAAGCAAAACTCTTGGCTTTGCTCAGTTAGATTGGGGTTGATCCCAGTATTGTGGCCCTTCTAGCCAATCTTCACTCAAAGGCCTCTGCCTCATGCGTTTCTCTCAGAGCACCGCCTGTTCTCACTCATTGCTCACTAGCTATGGCATTCGTCATGGTGCATTCTGCCCCCTTTATGTGAATGGGCTCCAGTCTGCGCTATTACCTGTTTTGGCAGACTGCCCTAAGGTTGGTGATAGATCTCTCCTTTTTTTATTATATGCGGATGATCCAGTCCTTATGGCTTAGACTACACGTGGGTTGGATCTACTGTTAGCCAGATATGTGCCTTTTATGGGGAACCTTGATATGTCAGTCAATGTCTCAAAATCGTATGTGATGGTAGTGGGACCTAAATCAACTAGCTGCAAGACCTTTAAAGTTGGTAATTCTAGTCACAGCGTACCCTTACCTGGCTGGTTTATTTGATGGTAAAACAGATGGAAGCCATTGGTTGAGGCAAAAAGATCTGAGTTTGTCAAAACGATAGGGGCGGTTTCCAGTTTTGCCCATAAATTAGGCTCCAGGGTGCCAAGGGACCTCTTACAAATCTGTCAGGCCAAATTGATTTCGATATGGCAGCGAGTTATGGGTGTACGCCAAGCTGTATAGGATTCAATCGGCGGGGAATTCATTTCTACGTCAGATGGTACAGGTTCCACACTACATACCAGCTTTTGCTGTGCATGCGGAGGTTGGGCTTGCACAAGTTTCGGACCTGATATCTCTAAGCCCGCTTCTATGCTGGATTAAGATCTGGAGTAGGGATGCACTGAAGGTAAATCTTTTGATTCTTGCAGACTGTTTGGCTCTTGATCGGGCCCATGGAAAACTGGTTAGCTTATGTCAAGGCTGCTTTCGCTCTCATATGTAGGCCTGACATTTACGAGGACCCCACCTCCCTTTCCATGCACGAGTTGGGTGGTGTTAGGCTGTTTTTGGAACGTGTGTGTGTGTGTGTGTGTGTGTGTGTGTGTGTGTGTGTATATATATATATATATATATATATATTACCTACTGGCGGTCGCCAGTAGGTAGTTATAGTTAGGACCCCTTTTCCATAGGAAATCCGCAACATTCTATTTTGAATAACTTTGGCGCCGGTCGATGAATCCTCGCGAATTTCTCAAAATAGGTGGGGCGCTACGCTCCGCTCCTACCCTGAAAGTCTCGGGGGGATTCGTCAAGCGGGGGCTGAGATAAAAGGGGGGTCCCAAAACGCGTTTTTCCCATGCATTTTTCCATAGGACCTTTAGAACGAGCTACAGCCCGAACGGCTGAACAGAATTACTAGAAATTTGGCAGAGAGGTAGTCCCTATGTCAAGGAAGTGCCTTTTGTAGGTTTGGTGTAAATCTGTTCAGTAGATTCTGAGAAAATAGCCTTTAAATCAATATATATATCTGAGCCCGCTTACGGTACGCTTACCGTACGCGTACGGTGACGTGCGCGAGCGCGATTCTGATTGGCTCTTAGATCTTAGTAAACATTCGAATCGGCCGAAACCAGGAAGCGGCGTCCGCCATTTTGTCTCTCGCACTGAGTGTTATTTATCAAACATGATGCCCAAAAACATGTTACGGGGCTGTTTTGACAACTCCCTCCCACATAGTCATGTTGAGGGAGTCCCCAAACATCCCCCAAGAGCAAACACGGTTTTATTTTTTTTTCGGCAATTTCGCCGAGTACGCTTACCGTACGCTTACCGTAAGCGTATTACATCAGTAAAAAAACTATATTTTGGCAACATGAAATTATAAAATCGAAATAAAAAAAACACTATCCACATTGACCCCACCCCCTGTGCTTTTGGAGGCCGAAGGCCACCAAATGTACAGGGCTTATTAAAGTTGATAAAAACCGTGCACGGAACGCACTGCGTTAAGTGGGCGCGCACGCCTCGAATGGCGTAAAGTAACTTAGCATTTAAAAAACCGTACAAATTCACTGAAAAAACCATAGGTTTCACACACGTTATAGTTAGGAATTAGCATTTAAAAAACCTTGCAAATTCACTGAAAAAACCATAGGTTTCACACATGTTATAGTTAGCGGAAATTTTACTGATAAAAAACCAATGAAATTGCCCCGTTATAGTTAGTGCTGGCAACTATAACTCACACGACCGCAATCTTCTGCTGATGACATATGTGTCTTTATAAAAAAAAATATTTGTAATATATGTATAGCTAAAAATGTATGGAAGAAGACATGGGCAAATAAGTGTCTAAATACAGTATTAGCATCAGCAGAGGATTGCGGTCGCGTGAGTTATAGTTGCCAGCACTTACTATAACGGGGCAATTTCATTGGTTTTTTTATCAGTAAAATTTCCGCTAACTATAACATGTGTGAAACCTATGTTTTTTTCAGTGAATATATATATATATATATATATATATATATATATATATAATATATCGAGAGAGAGATCGAGATCGATCTGGTCTTATGCTCATGATGAGGCACAGTGGAGCTGGGCTCGTCATAACGGTCGCGCCACTGCCACGTGTAATTGATTCCCCGCCTGTGTGGGAGAATCATTTAGTGGGCGGAGTCGTGACGAGTTGTGACCCCCCCCCCGCCCCCCATCCCCCCGCAGCGATGGGGTTCAAATATGGGTTCAAATATCCTGACTTCCCACACAATAGTGTGTTATCAGTAGCGGTCCCAAATATAGTTCAATTACTTTATTCTCCCCACGTACTGCTCTGCTATTTATTACTACTTTATAAATTCAAAAGTGTTTCTCGCCTACTGTACTATGTTTATTTGTACTGAATTTGTTTACTTTTTTTTGCATACTCTTCCCGTCTCATCTTTGTTTCTCCATCTCACCCTCCTCCCCGCGTTCCCTTTTCTCTCTTGCTGTCTCAAACATCTCAGTTCAGTGACCCAAACTTAACTTCCATGTTACGATATCCTTCTACTCTGGATTCATTCTGCCTCCGTTCTTTGCCTAGTACTTGAGACGTTTCCTTTAAACCAAGGCATCCGTGTCGTATGCCCCACTTTAAAAAAAAACAGGAGTACTCACAGGCCTCGTTTGCGTGAAGTCGTGTGCACCTTTTACAGTGTCATAATATTTGGTGAATTTTGGCAGTCCTTGCTTCTTTGAAGCTGCTTTTGATACTGATACTGCATAGAAAAAAAAGTTTTACACTTTCCCAAAGTGGTGAGTGGGCGCTGTGATCAGAGCTGAAGCAGCTCTTGGCTGTGAAGTCGAGCCGTGATAGAGGTTGTAGCTGCACAAGATGATTTCATTAGTGTGAAATGAATAATCGTGTGTGCAGTTATAGATTGCAACGACAATAGGGTTTTCATGATCGTCCCTGAAATTTAGGTATGCGGCATATTGTGTTTCCAAGTATTGTTATTCTGAAAGCACCCAGTAGAGTAGACCAAACAAATCCCCTTATTTCAGGAAAATAGACTAGTCATTAGGGCACACATCTGAGACCAGCATGCCCACCACGTTGTTTGTATTACCAGAAAAGCAGAGTTTTTGCTTGAGCTCTCGTTTATCGTTGATATCTGTTGGATCTTCCCACTGTTACAGTCAGGAAATGCATTTTAATGTTCTTGGTCTGTAGCCATGATTATTTGCACATGTTGCGCGTTACTCTGTAGTTTGTTTCAGCAAGACACATCCCCCTGTCCCTGTTAGCTGTTTCTTGGAGGGGGCAATTCACTGACAAAGTTGTTAAGTGTCAACCATGAGCCACTTGGATAAGTGATTGGCCGCCTTACAACTGGGGGGGGGAGGAGGGGGGTATCCTTGCCACCAGACACCCCGGGAGTGCAGCACCACGCCAGAAGGTTGTTGTATTAGACTTACTTTAGCTCGCATGTGCCCATGTATCAAGACGCAGCTGCATTATCTGCAAAGCCCAGGCTGTCCCTATCATTCTGCTGTTGTCCACGTTCGAAATCAGCAAATGAGGGGGAGGGGGGAGTAATAAGTGCTCAAAGAACGAGAGGACCAAGAAAAGAATGCAAACACTAAACTTAAAAATCCATTAAAAGCACAGTCCTTAATTTGCATCTGCCCCATTGGCGTTAACATTCTGGAAAGGCGAAGAGCTTAGTGCAGTCTGGACACATCTTTTGATGACCCAGGCAAGTGGTGATTAACCTGAGGATTGCAGCGCCTACTTCGGATGTCCTTCACTGTTTAGAAAATTAGATGATGTTAACAGATTAACAAAGTTTATATATAAACACACAAAACAAAATTGAAAATTAAAAAAGCTCTGTAAGTATGTAGGAATTTAACATTGTAGGCTACAAATTAAGTTGGTCAAAAGGTTAAGCACCACTAGCCCAGGCATTTGGTGTAAGTACCGAATGAAGCGGTTCAATTCATTGATGTGTAGGCCTATACCGGAATTCTTGCCTCAATTTGGAACAAGTTGAATTAATTATTTGTAACTGTCAGAAAATCCTACAGAAACATCTAGAGTCAATCCCATCAAACGATAGAGAGGAGATGTAGACCCATCGTGAATGTTACTGGTCCACAGGCAGTTAATTAAATTCACAATGTCAACAGTTCCGCTTCTTGTTACTGGGATCAAACTTAAATTTTCCATTCTTTTCCCGGGACTCCTAAATAATGGTGAGTGATACGAAATGTTTGGTTAAAAAAATACAACAAGAGCATTTCCCCTCTGACACAGAACCAGGCAAGGTTGCCCCCTTTCACTGCTAATTTTTGCTCTAATTCTCGAGCCTCTTGCAACCTGGGTTCGGGGGGATCCGCTGATACGGGGACTATGTTGGGCTGAGGACTGGGAGGACAGAATATCCCTGTATGCTGATGATGTGCTCCTTTATGCCGCACCGCCATGTTCCTCCATCAATAGAATATTGACTATATTCACCAATTTTGACAGGTATTCCGGATACACAGTTAATTGGTTCAAATCCACAATATACTTCCTGCGCTGCACTACTTTAGTCCTACCATCAGACTGTGCGGCAGAGGTGGGGAAAGACGGCGTTCGTTATCTCAGGATATATGTCGCAACAATCCCAGATCTTTTCTACACCCACAGCTTCAAGCCCCACAGACGTGACTGCAGGTAGACATTGGCCTTTGGAGATCATTGTTGCTTTCCTTGCTTGGATGGGCGGCCTGGTTTAAAAATAAGGCGCTTCCGTGTTTTTTCTATGCTCTATAAAATACGCTGTTCCCTGTCTTGAGGTCCTACTTTAGGGCCATAGAAGGTTCGGTTAGAGCTCTACTGTTGGACGGGAGGGCCCGCAAATAGTCACAGGGAAACTGGCACAAGGTGGTATGACTTTGGGATAGCATTACCTGATATCCGGAAATATTACTAGAACTGCGCAATTGGCAGTCATCCATCAATGCACCAGCCTCAAGACGTACCGGCATATTAAATGGACAGGTATGTCCTACATCCGGGAGGATATGTGTGTGCACTGTATACCAATCACACATGCGTCCATCCTACGGGACCGACGGAACACAAGTTTCAACTCTGGCACTCACTGCATTGAATGCCGGGTTGGCAGGACAAGGTTACACAAGCCACACCGCTATGGGACACAGAAAGGCTAGGTACGCTGTGTAAGTGCCCAGGCTTTGACAGATTGGATCTTATAGGAATCTCAATAGTGGGAGACCTGTGGTTGAGGTGGGTTGTGGTTCCATTCACCACCCTGCAGCAGGAATATGACCTGGCAACAATGGAAACATTTAGATACCTGCAAATAAGACACGCTCTCCTGGCAGTTATCCCACGAGAGGGCGAGCTCCCAGACGCATCCCTATTAGAGGACAGGCTTGTAATGGACCATAAGGCAATCTATTTAACCTACCAAAAGCTAATCCTAATCCCCCTCCTCTGTGTCTGAGAACAATGGCACACAGATTTGGGTGAAATAGACGAGGACTGGCCAGAAACCCTAGCCTCTCTTAAGGAGGTGGCCATGTCTGCACTGTTTAGACTTCTTCAGTTCAGGATTCTCCATAGATCCTCTCTCTCCTGCAGTACCTTGGTTAAGATGGTCAGAGGCTCGGACTCTAGTTGTCATACGCTGTGTGGAAGGGAGGGTACTTTTTATCACGTACTATGGGAATGTCCAGCGGTGAGAGGTTTCTTGGATGCCATAGTGCATTGCATGCAAGGAATGTGTGTGGTAGAATTGTCACCCTCACCTAACTAGTGTCTTTTAAACATATGGGAAGCTACCAATGTGAGCCACAAGGAACAATCCTGGGTAACCTTAGGGATGACTATGTCCAAACGTAATATTGCCTGCTTGTGGGGAGTGCCCACCGCACCAACTCTCCGCGACCTGGGAAAAGACATGGACTGGTGCATGGTGGCAGACAAAGTTGTCTACGAAAGCAGCGGTTGTCCCAGGAAGTGAGAACAGGTCTAGGGTAAATGGAAAGTCTATCGGGGAAGTCCTTGTATGGCCCCCTCCGTGAGGTCGAGTGGTGCTGCAAGTTTGGATATAGTGTCTTCGATGAACGTGCTAATGGGACTGGGCGTGGGAGCTGGCCTAACAGTGAAAATATGAACCTGTACATTGTATACCCTGTTGATAACCTTTGCTACTCTGGTGTATTTGCTGCTGAATATTTTGTTGTATTACCAATAAAAGAATAAAAAAAATATACAACAAACATAGCTTTTACTTTTGCTCCATTTCGTTGCATACCTGTGTTTCTCCGGTTACAGACAAAAGACTTGTAAGGGTACAATTGCTTATTCATGTCTCGTACCACATTCTTCAAAGTTGCACTGTTATAGTATCTTTTCTTTTGCTCTGGGCAGTAAGTACAATCTATGCCCTGCGGGCAACCATTGATAAGTCATTTGTCCTTTCTAATGCCACTGTAAGCCTCCAGCCTTCACTTCAGATTCCTGCCGTTATCTTTAGCAAATGGTCAACGGAATCAGCCATAGGCAAATACGAACAACATAATAAGATCTTACAAATCCAACCAGTGCCCATTAAAGAAGTTTCGCAACCACAGAAATAATTATACTGCTTTTTCTCCTCGACAACTGTTGTTTGCCCTTGGTCCAACACATGAATTTCCTGATACTCTCCTTTAATACACCATAAACTGTATCCTTACTCTGACAGAAAATTGGTTCAGCTGATTATCTCCAACAGTCGTAGGGTCACTCCCATTCTATCGTACAACTCTGGGATCTTGGTGGGAGAAGTGAATTGATGCACAATAAGACACCCCTTGCTCAGCTACTCTTACTCCATGGAAATAAAGATCTCCTTTACTAGATCCCAAAGAATGTACATTGCACACCACACTCACAAGAAAGCAAACTCTTTGTAGGAAAGTCTAACAGATACATCACAACTCCAGTTAGTGAATCATTTGACAATATTTTCCTGGGTGATCTCCGCCTTTTGGTGGGATGATAACGCAGACCAACTAGTTTGCACCTTTTCCTATTTCATTCTAGCAAACAATGGAAGACCTCAATGAACAAATATCCCTATTTGGTATGACAAGGTGCAACACAAAGATTAATCCTCTTTGCCGCTGTTAATCTCCATAGACAATATCTCATTCAGTTGGTCAGATCTAATTATCAAGATTGTGTACTCTTTTAGCTTTGACAAAAGAGTGCACAGGTCAATCTAAAAATCCATCAAACTTGAAAAGTGTATCATGCAAGAAGTTCGAAAATTTTGTTTCTGACCCCTGTTTCAAGTTGCTTATTTATCGACTGTAAATTATCTTCGCACTGCCTATTACAATAATATGATTGACATTATCAATAAACTGTCTCCACTGACCTGAAAGAAAGAAAAATCCTCTGCTCTTTGCTTCTCGGCTAAATAAAATGACAAGCATTTGCAGTGCAATCGGTCTCGCCTTTGTGACCTTATATGTATTTAGCATATTAACCTGGGTGCTGAAACATCTACTGTTCTTTAACATGGAGGGAAAGTAAGCACCAAACTGCGTGACACGCCAGGTATGGGAACACATGGAGAGAAATATTGCCTTTCAGCGGAAAATGGTATAGTCTAAAGCTCTGTTTTTAATAAAAACCTTCGGTGGTCATATTAGTGAAAATACAAGATTAGAAAAAAATATTATTGTCTACGGGTGCTCGTGGAAGACAGTTTTTATGGACTGGAATCTAGAGAATGCTAAAGTGATTATGGTATTTTACTGACCTTTGGTGGTCGTTTTCTATCAAGAAAGTTAAATAGAGGCAGTTGAACAGAAAAAAAGTTCCTAAGTGGAAGCAGACAAGTCCTAGGGCTGATCTCCAGAGCCCACCAAGTACATACACGTATAAGTATATACTAAAGTATATACAAGAGGTCTTGAATGCTCGACCTAAAAAGTGGTATTTGGAGATACCATGTGTGAGTTTCTTAAAATTACCTAAAAGGGATATTTCGCGACAAATATGAAAAGAGAGTAGGTATTTGTGGGCCAAAATTAATTTTGTAACCAAAAATTAAAAAAGCTATTTGAGGACTTTGCATGTGTTTTTAGAAAATGAGATGATGTTTTGGCGATGAAATTAAGTTCTTTGTGGATGCTCACAACCTGACATTCTGGGACATATTCAGTGCCTTTACAAAATATTAAAACTACTTTTTCAGTTCTCATTAATGCAGATTTGTTGACACTTATTAGTGATTTTCTTTAGTGCATATGGCATTACCTTGCTTTATTGGCTCTTCATGACTGCAGTGGGCGGGAGCGATTTCTAATCCTTTTTTTTTTTTTTTTTTTGAAACCGTTTATTGCAGTTCGTAAGAGTTACAGGTATGGGCCTACAACCATCCGGCCGGCCGCTAGAATGACAAAAACATATTGCACACACACAGTAAAAGTCTCTAGGCAGTGCAGAGCAGTGAAACAGGAGTAATCAATGGTGCAGGCCACACAGCTCCAAGCCCACAGTACGGTTCCCTTTTCTTAAAACAAAACAACACCAAAAAACCACACCCGCAAGGCAACCCGCGATCCAAAATAACAGCACGTGCTCCATAAGTGGGGGATCCAAACCCGCAGCAGAACTCTGGAGAGGGGAATGGGAATAGATCAGGGACTGGGGGACCGCGCGCCCGCGGCTGAGGGAGGGGGGCCGTCTAGGGAGACGGAGCAGGCGAGGCAGCCGGTAGCAGTGGTGGCTCACAAATACCCCCGCGGTAGGCGTTCCAGGGGCCCCAGAGTTTCACCCACGCCCCAGGCTTACCTCTCGCCACATACACCACCTTTTCACGAAACATACACCAATCCATATGCTCTTTCCAGGCCGACACCGCAGGGGGCCTCTGGGATCCCCACAATTGAGCAATGTCGCGCTTGGCTATCATGTATCCCAGAGTCACCCACCGCGTCTGCGGGACCGAATAGTCATTCGGTTCCCATACATTCAGCAAGCATCTCCTCGCTTCAGGCAGCAGCGCCACACGCGTCACCACACGCAGGACCTCATGCACACCACGCCAGAATCGCTCCACCTTCGGGCACTCCCACAGTATATGCATGAAAGTCGCCAACGCACCACAGCCACGCTTACACATTCCGTCACCAGCAAAACCCATACGCAGAAGCCTTGGCCCCGTCACATAAACCCGGTGAAGGATCTTGAGCTGGACGAAACGAAGGCGAGCCGGAATGGCCACCTCTTTCGGAGAGGCCACCGCGGAAATCCAATCCTCATCGTCCAGCTCCAGCCCGTCGGCAACCCAAGCCTCGCGGAGACTAGTAAGCAGGCACGATCTATCGTTGATCAGTTTTTTGTATATGAGGGAGATCGTGCTGTCCGGGACATGGCCATCTAGGACTCTGTCCTCCAGGGGGGAAGACTCCGGAATGGATGCGACATCCGGGAAGACGGAGCCCAGCGCATGGCGGACCTGTAGGTACCGAAAGTACTCACTGCCCTGCAGCTGGAACTCCGCCTGCAGCGTCTCAAAAGTTTTGAATCCCCCCCTCGTCCAGAGATCTCCCACCGTGCTGATTCCGATCGTGTCCCACTTCTCGAAGCCCTTCGACGTCCACAGGGAGCCCAACCTCTCAGACGCATACAGCGGTGACGCCCGGGTCAAACGGTCCTTCCACCCCATAGCTGCATTAGCCGCGTGCCAGACACGCACCATGACACGCGTCGGTCCCGTCAAACGGGAGTCGGGCGCGCCAGCGTAGAGCGCTCGATTGTAATCGCCACCGGGCAGGAGCATCTTATCCATCTCAAATGCCGGGTTCAAGGCGGGCCCGTAAAGGCCATGATTAATTGCAGCTAGTTGGGAGGCCCAGTAATACCGTTTAATGTCAGGGAGGGCGACCCCCCCATCGTACCACGGGAGCGTCAATTTAGCCAGAGCAATGCGCGGCCTCCCGTCCCAGAACAGGCGCCGCTGGAGGCCCTCCACTTCACGGAAATAGCGTGCCGGGACCAAGTCCATAGTATTCTGGAGGGCGTAGAGGAAGCGTGGCAGGGACATCATTTTAAACAAGGCCGCTCGGCCGAGCGGCGAGAGCGGCAGACGCCGCCAGCGCACCACGTCCTCCCTCAAACGCCGGAGGGGGGGTAACAAATTCCGCTCATAGCGGGCCTCCGGGTCAAGAGTGATATAGATACCCAGGTACCGAAAACCTTGGGAGGCAATCTGGATCGGACAGTCCCGTGGTAGGGCCGGAGCCTCCCCGGAAAGCACATATACACAGGATTTCGCCCAGTTGATGACCAGGCCTGAGTTGCAACCGAATGAACGCAAAACATCAACCAGGACGATCAGTGATTTACGCGGGGAGGCGAGATACAGAAGGATATCGTCAGCATAGAGGGACACACGGTCCTCATGCTCGGGGGTCCAGCGGAGACCACGGATAGAAGGGTGCCACCGCAGCCACTCCGCCAGGGGCTCCAGGGCCAGGGCAAACAGGAGAGGTGACAGGGGGCAGCCCTGTCGCGTACCCCTCCCCAGCGCGAATGGGGCCGAGACTCGCCCATTCACTACCACCTGCGCCAATGGGCCCGAATATAGCAATTTGACCCAGCTAATGAAACCCGGGCCAAACCCGAATTTTGCCAGCATCGCCCAGATGTATGGCCATTCAAGCGTATCAAACGCCATGGTGGCGTCCAAGGACGCCAAGATGGCCGGCTCCCGCACAAATGGGACACGCGCGAGCACCCCGTGCAAGCGCCGCAGATTGAGCGCCGTGTTGCGGTGCGGTATAAAGCCAGATTGGTCTTGGTGGACCAAATCGCCCACCACGCCAACCAACCTGTTGGCCAACACCTTGGCGAGGATTTTGGGCTCCGCGTTCAAAAGCGAAATCGGCCTATAGGATGTGACCCGTTCACGGGGCCTCCCCTCCTTGTGGATCACCACAATTGTGGCTAGACGCTGGTCCGGCGGGAGGGAACCCCGCGAGTGGGCCGCCAGGAACATCGCGCGCAGGTGGGGCGCCAACACATCCGGGCGTAGCTTGTAGAGCTCGATGGGAATACCATTGGGGCCCATGGCCTTGCCGGATGCAACCGAGCGAATAGCCAAGGCGATTTCGTCCGAGGTGGGAGGGGCGTCCAGCGAATCCCTGTCCTCCACCGTTAGGGAGGGCAGTGCGATGTCCCGAAGCAGGGCATGGGAGTCTACCTCCGAGCAGGGGGAAACCGGGGAGTAGACTTCGCGGAAATAATCCGCGAAGCAGGAGACAATGGCTTCCGGCTCAGTGGCACACGCACCATCAACACTCTCAATCAAAGGCACCACACGGCTCGCTCTCTCCCTCTTATCCAACCACGCAATCAATTTGCCAGCCTTATCACCCACATCATACAATCGCCCCTGCTGCTCTCTACTGAGGCCCCTGGCCGCCTCCGTGACGAGGGCCCGATAGGCCGCCTGCTTTAGGTGTAGAACATGCAACTTGTCGTCTGTTACCCCGCTTCCCAGGTCACCCTCCAGTTCTGCAATCTCGGCCTCTACCCGGGTCACCTCCTCCCGCTCGGGCCGCCGGGCATGGGAGATAAAGGAGAGGGCCTCCCCTCTAAGGACTACCTTGAAAGCCTCCCACAGGGAGATGGCCGAAGAGACCGACCCCACATTCTCATCGAAATATCGCTGTAGGGATTTGATCAAATCAGCACGAATGGTGGGGTCGCGCAAATACCATGCATTGATTGGGGCCACCCTGCCATCCCCCCTCGGGAAGACATCGAGATGCAACAACAATGGGGAGTGGTCTGAGATACCCCGCGCCAGATGGCGCACCTCCCCCACCCTCCCTGCGTGGGCCGCCGGGACAAGGATGTAATCAAGCCGCGAGAGGCTACCATGGGCACCCGAGTGGAAGGTGTACTGTCGCAATGCAGGATGCTTTAATCGCCAGCAATCCACCAGGCCCAGCGTGTCCAGAAGGCCGGGCAGCCACGCCTGTGCCCGGGGGAGGTCCCTAGGGGGATGGCGATCCATAGACCCAGAGGCTACCGCATTAAAATCCCCTCCAACCACCAGCAGGCCACTCGGAAGGTCCAGAAGGAGGCGCCCCAGGTCCGCAAATGTGGTGGCTTGTAACCCAGGCGGGACGTACACTGATATAAAGATAAACACTCTACCCTCCATTCTTCCCACCAGAACCGTGTAGCGTCCCCTCTCATCATGGCGCACCTCATCAATCTCCAACGGGAGCGAGTTCTTGATCATAATACCCACCCCCCGCGAGCCCGAGGTGAAGCCAGAATGGGCCGCCAAACGATATCCCCGCCGGTTCATTGCATGAAAGGAGTTACCTATAAGGTGCGTCTCCTGCAGGAAGACAACATCTGGTGAAATACGTTTTAAGTACTGCAGGACCACACCACGCTTAATCCTATCCCCCAGGCCGTTAACATTCCATGACAACACAGCCAAATCCCTACCCCCCATCATACGTCGAAACAATCGGTCGTCCCCCATCGAGCATCCTAAAAACAACAACGTAGTAGCGGGTTTGCCCTGCGGTGCTAACAAACAACACACCCCCCCCACCCCCCGGTCCCAACAAAACTCCCCCCTCCCTGCACCCCTGCATGAGCCCAGACAGCCCCCCCAAAGTGCAGTGTGCCTGTCGCCCCATAGCTAAAATACTAACTAGTCCCCCAGAGGAGGAGGGAAGCCCCCAACAGACCCCGCACGACCTCCATAGGAGGGGAAAATACGCAATCAATAAATGGTGAAGGAACAACGTCCAGAGCAAGGCCTAAGCAGTCACCCCTCAATTCTGCTCCGGCGGGCCCTCCTCGCCAGCCGCGCCCCCCCCGCCCCCCCGGCCCCGATCTCCAGGCAGAGTGTCCAGCCAGTCCCCAGCCGCCTCGGGCCGGTCGAAGAAGTGCGTGCGACCATCCACCTCTACCCTCAGCTTAGCTGGAAAGAGCATTGAGTACTTGAGGTTCAGGTCCCTTAGGCGACGTTTAACACCAAGAAAGCTCTGCCGCTGCTTCTGGACCGCCGGGGTAAAGTCTGGGTAGAAATGTACCTCCATGTTATCGAGCTTGACCGGTCCCTGTTGTCTGGAGGTCTGGAGGATAGCATCTCTGTCCCGGAAATTAAAAATCCGGGCAATGAGAGGCCGCGGCGGGGCACCAGTCTTAGGTCTGCCCCCGGGGACCCGGTGAGCACGCTCCACCGCAAAAAGCTTACTCAGCCCCCGGGGCTGGAGATGGGTCAGGATCAACTCTTCCACGAAAAGATCCGCCGCCTCCGCCTCTCGTCCCTCCGGCACCCCCACAATACGGACATTATTCCTCCGGGCCCGACCCTCGGAGTCCTCCAGTCGCCGGTCCATCAGGGCGCTCGCCTGGCCAAGCCGGCGCACCTCCTTCTGGAGGGCCACCACGTCTGTCGTGAGGCTCGTTGTGGTGTGGGCCAGGGAGTCGACTCGGTCGTTTGTTTTGGACAAGTCTGCCCTCACAAGGCTCACATCCACCAGGACCGAGTCTATTTTTTGCGCTAAGGTGTCGAAACGCTGGTCCACCGAGGCCTTCATCTCTGCGATGGCGCCCATGACGTCCCGGAGGGTCAGATCCACCGGATGAGCGGAGGCCTCCGTCGGGCCCACCGGGGATGCACGCGATGTCTCCGGAGAACCCTTCTGGAGCGTGTAGCGGTCCATACTGTTGGCCTGGTGCGCCGTGCCACGGCGGGTCGTCTTCACCTTCGCCCGGTCGCCATCTTGTTTGGTGGACATGCTGGCTCTTCCACCGTCGTGCCAAGCACCCCAAACAGGCCGCTATACCAAGTCACGGGTGCCAGGGGGGGGGCAGGGGCGACCACCGAACCGCGGGTCAACCCACCGCCGGCGGGTCAGCCGGGCTCCTGGACAAGGCCACACCACCACACCCCGCTCCGCAGTCCGACCCCGCCTGAGAGCTAGGAGGGCGCAAAAGCGAAAGTGAAAGTGCGGGGTACGCCAGTCGCCCAGCCCCGTTCGCCGCTGTTATTCACTTTGTCCCCGGATCGCCCCACTACTCCAATCCGGGGGGCCGGCGAGGAGAAGGCCACAACCTTCGATCGATGCTCCCACCGGCGTCCGGGGTCCGATTCGAGCCCAAAAAACGGGTGGCGCCTCAGCTCCGGTTCCCCAACACAGTCCCCTCAACAAGGACAGGATATCGCCAGGATTAATTCAGGAGGTCGCGGAGGTCCTCGGGAGCCTCGCACCTACGCGGCCATCTTGGTTGCGCGCTAGGCTCCTCCTCCTCTAATCCTTTTTAACAGCGTGTCTTATTATCACTGCACAGTTCTGAAATGGAACGTGGACCTGTAAAAAACATACTTTTATCTTTTTCTGAAAAATAACAGAATACTGTATCAAACTCCAATTCCGGGGTATTAGGGCTGCCTTTAAAACCTACTGGTCTAGCACCAATTTCTCTGGGGAACTTTGCTATAAAAAGCATGGCTTGGTCCAACAATTTCAAATTGTTCTGGGCAGAGGACACCCCATGCCCTCCCCCAAAATATCCCCAGGGATGTTTGAGCTTACCCTGAAAACAATGACTCACAGTTGAACAGTTGGCAATTGCATGTCTATAAAACCAATGACATATTAGCAAATTCCTTAAAAAACAAAAAGATGTCAAACTTTCAATAAGCTAGGGAAGGTGGGGGAGTATTACTCTCGCCCTGTGTAATTCAGGTAAAGTTCCTCCCCCAACCCCGCTTGAAAGTTCGCAGCCGCTAATGAATCTAACCTCGGAACCAAAACATGGACATTTTAGCTAAGGTGCACCCACGTCATGATTTTGTATTCCAAACTCAGAACAATGTCATATCCCTAAAAAAGTGACACTTTATTCAGCAATCCCAAGAAGCTCAACGTGAAGGAAATGGAAGTTCATAGGATGGGGCTACTATCCATTAACATTATTACCTCACCAGAGCGTTCAGACAGTACACTCACAGCCTTCCATGGAAACTGCCAGCCAGGATCTAGGTTCAAGAAACCTAACCAATAACCGTTTGGTACCAAGAGATTTGAAAGAAAATGAGTTTAACTTTCTGCTGATCGGGATTCATTTGTGAGACTGAATGCCAGCTCTGTGTGACTGAATAAAAACTAGCACCAATCGTAAGCCACAAACTTGGTTTGGGTGAAAAAACCTGGGGGATATGTAACGTTACTAGTCACCCTTTTCCAAAACGATGCGACAATCCACCATAAAATGCCACTCAGCTCTTCAAACTCCTAAGGTTCCTTGCGTAAATAGTTCCATCCTGCCCTTCTGCTAAGTGCCTGTCATATCTACTATGTACATTCACCTGCACTTTAAAGTCACACTCCACCGCTCTTAGTCCCTTCAGACGTCTTAGCAGGTACCTGCTGCGCCCCAGGCATGAGCGTCGAATCCTGGCATGCGAGCAGAGTCTTCGAGCGTACGCACCAGTGACTTCCCTGCCAACAGAACAGGACAATGCTTAAAAGCGGGCTCTATGTGTGTCTGTTACCATGGGGACGGCGTACGGCATAGCCACCCCCTGCCAAGCTGTGATTATTTAAACTGTCAGGGGAACGTGCTCAAACAGAATCGAAAACCGAGCGGCCATATTGGCCTCCCTAGCTCCTGACCGGATGTAATTATCACGAGCAGCGGTCATTGCTTGTACTGAATGGAACTCAGCGTTCTTAAATATGGTATTTACCGCGAACCAATGCCAATGCAGAAAAAATAAGGGCAATACGATTTAGGCCATACAAAAAAGTTAATATTTGTAGATTTGGCTTGACAGCCCAGTTGTCACTATTCCTTAAGTGAGCAACAGAAAACAACCATAGGCAAAGCCAATAGGTCTCGCCTATTGGCTTTGTCAATGGCGTTTAGCCGTGTAGCACAACATCCCGATATCAGCTCTGGCTGTGCAATAAACTTTGTATAATACTTACGTACTACATTTTCATTTTAAGTACACGTAGCATAACTGCGCAGTGAACAAAGAAAAAAAAGCTCCGCTTTTGTGAAATTAAGGCTAGAGTGCAAAAAGATGTGCGGAAGGCTGATTGCCTCAAACAACAAGCATGGTCCGCTTTCACTTTCGTCCGTCGTGAAAGCTTTCTGGTCTTTATGGGGCCATGTGTTTGAAACACATGGCCCCATAAAGATAAGAAACCTTTTGCGACGAACGCAAAGCAGGCGAGGCCGTCCAAATGGGACGGCCGAAAAAGCCGAACAAAAACGTCACAAGGAGCTCTTTTCCAATGGCTGGCCACCGTTTAGCATAAACGATGACGATGGCCAATGGAAAAGAGGGGCGGGGCTTAATGCCCTTTACAGAAATACCCAAAGTCATTAAATCTCGCCAGCGAGACTGCGCATGTGCGCAGCCCACGCCAGGCGAGACCTAAAAAAGGATGCTTTTCATGGCATTGGGAAGAATATGGCAGCATGTACCCTCTTAAAATATACTAAGAAATGTATTAGTTGAAAGAAATCACTGCTGAAACAACAGTAACTGCACTTAAGTCTTGTATCTAGAAGTCCCGATTGAAACCTCAAATTATACCCTAAGAATGAACTTTATAAGGGTCTCACATTCACATTTAAATGTTAAGAATTTGCTGTCTTATTTTAAAGACAAAGACGAAAAGATTTGCCACACAAGACCGGTGAAAGCTGCTGTATGTCTACAAACTCACTAGAGCAACAAAGTAAAGATTTCCCCACTCTTTTTGGTAGATCACCAAAAACGGTCTACTCTCTTAAAACATTGGTGTGTTGAAAGCCAAGTACCGGCATTTCTGGTGATTGCATTGGCTAATATACCCACTGGTTAAAGATTAGGTTGCAAAAAAGACAGAAAGGTATTAAAAAGCTCCAAGACCGGAAAGGTTACAACCCTGGAAAGGCCCCAAACTACTCTGATAATATCAACAACTTTCATGGTATTACGGTTCTCTTAATTTTCTGGAGTATGATAGAGTTCTGTGTCTCTTTTCAATTGAATATTTTAGTCTGTGAATACAGTCTACCCGGTGATCATCAATATGACTTTCAGATCAGGCTCCCTTCACATCATCAGTATTATACTGTGTACTATTTACAGCAGAGAGGCTGTCTATTAATTCTTCTAACCTCCCCCGGCAGTGTTGTATGCAGGGGATCACTCAACACTCCTTTGCATTTTGGAAAATGTTATGTGCCTTGGAGGTCATGACCTTCAATTCATTTTTGCAGGCTATCTCGCAAGTAGTTTAACATGACAAGTGCCTTCGCACTTTTGGGGAAGGGTGTGGTTTGGGATGATAGCCCTTAAAGTTCATCCCTCAAAGTTAAACCTTCTGCTTTCAGCATATATTTGTAATACCTTGGAGACATGACGAGAAATTTGAACAGTACCGTTCATTCTAATTCCACGCAACTGAATATAATAGTAAAGATGCACCTGATAGCTGCTTTCGTACTTATATCTTTATCCTATTTCACTTCTCATTCAGTCCTTAATGAATCTTAGTAAATCTTCTCTAAGCCTCAGGGTTTTTCCCACCCTCCTCTCAAATTCCAAATATCTGGACTTTAGCTTCAAAGGTAGCTGTCATCTGGACTGGCACATCGCTATGATAAAATGTGCTCAACTTCAACTACACACTTTTAGGAGCATAAGACATATTTATTCTTGTGCAAGACAATGTGTTTCAGTCCTTAGTCTGGTCATGAAGGGACTATGGCAATGCCCCCTCAAAACATCACATTGCCTGAGGTCTACATGGAAAACCAGAAACAGCCTTTGCAACATTTTCATAGTAACTATGATTCTTTCATACTTGGCTTATGGAGTCCCATCCAGTTCTGAAAGGCCTGTGGCCTACCGGGGAATAGGACAAGTGACAGAAGGACCAGTCCAGCCCTTGCTTGCCCCACTAAAAGCTGTGCTCCTTGCAGCAGTTTGTGATATCGGACACACTATGCTTTATTATCAGAGCCCTCATTGTCATTTCCCTGCATTTTCTCCCAATGAAAGCCAGTCCTTAGAAATGGCACAAAGATTATGGGGATTCCTGATATTCCTCAGAACATGTGTTATGAAAGCATTAGTGCAAACAGTGGTTTTATGGAGAAAGATCTGAATTTGCAATCATTTTGAATGTCTACAGATTTTTTCATACACCTACATTATTGCTATACATACAGTTGATACTGCTACAACTGTCTGATAGATTAAATTATAATTCAACAACATTGTCATGCCACTATGCATACACACGTTTCATTGTACTATAAGCAATCAAGGTACACCAAAACAATTGTGTTGGGTGTAGGCGCAGTGCTCATGACAATAGTGAAGCAAAGGGTAAAAATAGATCAGATTTGTTTCATATATGATGGCCACCTTTATAATCCATATATTTCCTAGGCAGATTAATGCTGTTAAATTCCACCTAATTGTTATTAGTCAATATCATGGTAGTCCATTAAAAAAAATGATGTTTCAATGCCTAGTTAGTAGGTTGCTCATGTGGTGTGTTCCTCAGCACTGAGTAAATGATACCTTCTTTCAGATTGAGGCACATAACATTTATGAGAGTTAATAAAGGCCAAATAGATCCAAAAAAACAGGTTTGGGAAGTCAAGATAGAAGCTTCTCTGTGTATATTTGCATTGTATTTGATGTGCATGTTATTTATCTATGTAGAGTGTGCTGAAGCCCTCCAAGAACTGGTTTGCAAGATAGAATAACCCAAGTAATATTGCATACAAATAAATATAGTAGGTAAGTACGATATATCATGCACTGTTTGTCTTTGAGCTCCACCTAAATGTCAGTGAGTAGGTCAGTTGTCTTAATTCATC
Organism: Triturus cristatus; assembly: GCF_964204655.1. Lineage (NCBI taxonomy): Eukaryota > Metazoa > Chordata > Amphibia > Caudata > Salamandridae > Triturus > Triturus cristatus. Next base: position 346,850,047 of record NC_140594.1, on the reverse strand, counting down.
TTGATTGGATTCGTTTGTAAAATTCTTCATTGACGTTTCTTCAGATAGCACAGAGTTAATTGGATTCGGATGTCTTACTCACGGTGATTTAACCCCACCTACACAGTAGTTGCACCGGTTATGGACACTTGGTGATCAGATATCCTGTGCTTTCATTTCACATTCCTGCAGGCTCTTAGGGGGAATACTGCTAAATGATCATTTCTTCCTGGTGCTAGGGACTGTAAAAGCTGCAGGTGAGGTACTCGCCATTGCATGTAACACACATCCCAAACAACAGTAACAACGTAGGCCTCCCAGAAAGATATTTGGATCCCTGGTTCAACTGCTACTTCCAGCTGAATTTTTTACTTTCTTGTATCAGGCCAGTTAAAAAAAAAAAAACTTTTTCAACACATACCTCAAAGCTTATTTCTAAAAGCAATTGCACTTTGTCTTTATATGGATTTTCATTACTGCCTCTGTTTTTACCAATATAAATGAGCCTCTTGTGTAAGTGTATCCGCATGAAGTCAATTTTTCATTAACTTGTTTTTTGTTGTTATGCAGTGTGATTAATACTTGGGCACCACGTGGAACCAAACGACGTGTGCAAATCTTAACCTCCTCAATAGACTTCACCCTTTCTTCAAGTTCATCCTGAACCCTAAAACAGGTATTTATTTATATTATTTTTTTTGCAAAGAAAGTAATTTGTGAATACCTACGTTAACAAGGAAATTGATACAAGTGCAGTTTTCAGTCACTGTGCAGGGGTACAACACCCTTTTAGAATTTAACTATCCATACTTCTTCTTTTTCATTACGTTATTGTCATTTAAATAATTCAGCTGTTGGCGTTCATTGATCCAAATACTACCTACCCTGAACCGGGATTGCAAGTTTGACCCGTCGTGTCCGTGTTCTATGTAGTATATAAACAGTAGTACAGATATTTGCCTGGTCTGCTGAGAAGTAGTTGTAAAGAAAAAACCAGAATGAGCAGGGAATCTTCTATGACTAAACGTCAGTAAGGAGCTGGGGGTAAAGCAGCTTTAAGACTAGGGGTGGGCAAAGAATTCTGCTCCGCCGGCGAAGTTCACAGAGTTTTGCCCACTCCACGTGGAGTTCTGAAAAACCCTGCGAAGTGACGCTGAGCGGAGTTTTTTCTCTTGAGCGGCTAGTCATCGGTAAGTTGTCGAGTGCTTGCGAGAAAAAAATCACGCTCTAGACCTCCTCCCGGTGAGATTTCTCATCGCAGGCGGTCGAGGCAGGTCATGACCACTCGCTTTGAGAAATCTGCCATTCGTGCTGAGGAAGCTGCCGCTCGAGTAGAATGTCTATTCGGGCCAGCAACAAGCCGCAGCGTTCTCTGGCGCGATGCGTAGGGCCGTTTGCGCAGATTTTAAAACGCGGGACAAACTCCCGGCCCTAAAAATCAGTACGAGTAGCTCGACTTAACAGACTACAATGATGGCGAACCGCTGCAAAGTTTTTCTGGCACTTTGCGGAGTTCCACGGAGTAAACCTCTGCGAACTCTTCCCAGGCCTATTTAAGACCAGGCGACATGATTCTTCTATTCAGTTATTTACATTAATTCCTTAATGCCGCCACCGGCAATTCTATGCATTGTCTGTCACTTCCACAATCCGTTCAGTTACTTCTTTATTTGAGACTTTGTCTCTTAACCCTTTGGGTGCTCATGACGGGATGGTTCTGTCATAGGCACCAGTGCTCCTGTGCTCATGATGGAACCATTCCGTCATGAGTACAGGCTCAGAAAATCCCTCTGCTGCAGACAGCAGAGGGATTTCCCTTTCTTTTTTGCCTTGGGAGGTGGGAAAGAGCTTCCCCAACCTCCCGGAGCCTGTTTTTGGTTTTCCTTGAAATAACGATTGCTCGCATTGGGTTAGGTAGTTCCCCAAGATGGCCGCCGAGCCCGGAGCCAAAAACCCGGGTGACCCCCCTTGCAAAACCAAGATGTTTTGTGATAGGTAATTTTGATGTCTCCTCCATACGTTTTGGGCACTTGCCTGTCGCGGGCACTTACCCACCCACGCGACTGAGGTACCATTTTTATCGGGAGACCTGGGGGAACGCTGGCTTGTGGGAAATTTGTGGATCCACGCAGATTTCAGAACTTTCCATCACAGAAATGTGAGAAATTTTTTTTTTTTTTTTTTTTACAAAGTTTGAGATTTGCATGGGATTCTGGGTAATAGACCCTGGTGAGCTCTTCAAATCTAAGGATCGACCCTTTTTTTGATCAGATCTCCGACTACGGAAATCCCAATAGTATCCCACTTGTCGAAACCAGGTTGATAGCAGAGAGAACCCAGTCTCTGGGCATACCACAACGGTGTCGCTTTTGTGAGGACATTTGACCAACCCAGACTCGCATTCACATGGTGCCAGATCACTACGGTGTGAGAGGTAGGCTCAAATATCGCCCTTTTCTGACTTTTGAGTATAGTGCTCCTAGGTAACCAGATCGCCTAGTCTGATATCTGTCTAATAAATAGGTGGAATCATTAGGGGAGCGGTAAATCCAGTGGTTCACCACCACCAATTGCGAAGTCCAATAGTAGAGTCTAAGATCTGGGAGGGCTACACCCCCATCATACCACCTTTTCATTAACTTTTTCATTACAATATAAGGGGCCTTGCCATTCCAGAGCAGTGTACGGACTTTGCTTTCCACTGCTGAGAAGTACGTATCTGGGACTCTGTGTGGGCAGTTCTGGAGAATGTATAAAAAGCGAGGGACAGCCAGCATCTTAAATAGGGCAGCGCGACCCACTAGGGTTAGGGGTAGGGTCCGATAATGTCTCATGTCTGCTCTCAGCCGGGCCAGTGGGGGGGGGGGGGGGGGGCTAAGTTGCGGCTATTGAAAAGGGTTGGGTCGGATGTTACATATACTCCCAGATAGCGGAAGCCTTCCATTGCCACCTCAACCGTGCAGTTCACCGGGAGACTAGGAACCTGGCCCTGAAGCACAAACAACACCGACTTACTCCTATTTATCTTGTATCCAGAGTATTTCCCAAAATTTGTAAAGATGTTTAGCACGCCATGTATGGATCTATATGGGGAGGCGAGGTATAATAAAATATTGTCGACGTACAAGGATATTGGATCCTCTTGTCCCTCTGCCAATTTCAAGCCCCTCACCAGGACATCCCGACGTATCCAGGTGGCCAACGGTTCTATATGGGAGGATAGAGGACAGCCCTGTCGGGTTCCCCTCCGTAATGTGAATGCCAGGGATGTGTAATTATTGACTCTTACTTGACCCTGTATATTGTTGTAAAGTAGTTTCACCCATCCCAAGAATTTCAGACCTAATCCCATCCTTGCCAGAACTTCAAATAAATATGGGCACTCTATAGAGTCGAACGCCATGAGGCATCTAAAGACAGCACTACTGCATCTTCATCCATGTATTCTCTTCGTGCGTGTACGTTGTGAAGACGGCGGATGATGAGTGCTGTATTCCTCCCTGGTATAAAGCCAGATTGGTCAGGGTGAACCAAGGAGGAGTAACCGCGACCATCCTAGTGGCAAGAACTTTCGCTAGAATCTTGGCTTCTACGTTGATTAATGAAATTGGTCTATATGAGCCGCAATTATCGACGGGCTTCCCTGGTTTACGGATAGCAACTATGGATGCTAGACGTTGGTCATTGGGCAGTTTGACCCGCTCTTAGCTTTCATTGTACATAGCCCGCAAGTGCGGGGCTACTTGAGAGGCTGTTACTTTTAAGAATTCGATGGGAGTCCCGTTGGGCCCCATCGACTTCCCAGAGTGGATTTGGCTTACGGCCTTCTGGATCTCTTAGTCTGTCAAATCACTCTCTAGGGCTACTTTCTCAGTCTCAGTGAGTATTGGTATGTTGCTATCAGAAAGGAGTTGACGGGAATCCTCCGCTGTGTATGTTGTGGAGGGAGAATATATCTGCTCTAGATGATCTGCGAATGCCTCCGCTATATTCTTGGGATGTGCAATTGTCCTACCATCTGACATAGTCAATCTCAGCACCCATCTCTCCCCTTGCTCTCTCCTTGCTCTCTCCTTTCCAGCCAGGCCAATGTTTTACCAGCCCTATCGCTCAGTTCATACATTCTGTGTTGCGTGTTAAGGTGTTTAGCCATCATGTGTTCCCTTGCTCTGATCCTATATTCCTCCTGTTTAAGTGTGAGGCGGTGTAGTGTGCCTTCTTATGGCATATTGGTGTTATCGAGTTCCAGATGTTGGAGCTCTTCTTCCAATTGGATTAGCTGATGACGTTTATTCTGGATGTATCCCGTCTTTAGGGACAGAGCTTGTCCCTTCAACACTAATTTGAAGGCTTCCCATATCATTTGTGCCGATTCAACTGAGCCAACGTTTTCTTTAAAGTAATTGATGGTTTGCGTGTACTATTCTTCTTTTTTATTTTTTTTATTTATAAAACATTTTTTATTAAGGTTAACAATGGTTCACAGTCCGATACAAATAAGTAGGTCATATTACAAGACAGTACAATCGTTTACCAGTTTCTTTGCCACAAAGAGCTCTCCATCTATACAAATAATCTTGCCATTTGACTCAGTCCCTTAGACTGGAAATACGTGGTGCGTTGGCCCTCAGTGCTCTTCCTACGCTTTTCTAGTCACTCAGTTCCTGATCGGAGTCCTCTGGTGGAGGGGCACATACATTCCCACGAAACGCGTTCCATCTGCCCCATACCCTCTTCCATTTTTGAGGACAGCCTCTATTAATAAAGACTGCTTTTTCTGCCACCATGGCACTGTCTAGGTCAAAGCGCCATTGTTTGTGAGAGGGGGCCGCCGGAGCCCCCCACTGTCGAGCAATGTTTCATTTGGCATAAGCCATACTAATGGTCACCCAATTTTGCTCTACGTGGTTCAAGTCTGTTGGTTCCCACACATTGAGTAGGCATTTCCTCGGTTCGAGGGAGATCACATGACCACCAACCCTGGTGAGTGTGTCGAGTATGGCCTTCCAATAGGTAGTAATGTGGGGACAGTCCCATAGTGTGTGGCAAAAAGTACCTTCAACCCCACAGACAAAGCGGAGGCTCCGCCCTTCCTATCTTATAGAGTGTGGTCCTGGTGTAGTAAGTTCTGTGCAATATTTTAAGTTGCACTAATTTTAGCCTTGAAGGGATTGCTATCTCTCGTGCCAGTCTTGTTCGTCCATTTCGCCTATCTCGGCTTGCCATTTCTCCCTAAGAGTCTGGTTAGGGTCTGTTTGGTTATTAATCAGTTTACGATATGTTAGGGAGGTCGCTTTTTTGGTGAGTACAATTCTTGATGTCTGGAATTTTCAACAACCACGGGTTTAGAATGATAGTGGTCCTTGGCTGCTGTTCCCAGTGCGTAAGTTCGACCCTAACCGGGGAATGATCGGAGATGCCTCTCGGCAGACCATGGGGGTTTTGGAAATTACCAATTGAGGCTGTGTGTGTTAGAAAGTAATTGATACGAGATGAGCTTTTGTGTGCATTAAAGAAATAGGTGTATTGGGCCTCATTCGGTTTTAGCGTACGCCATACATCTGTCAGACCCAGAGCTGTGGTAAATTCTTCCATTAGTACATTTGGAGGTCCCCCCGACCGCTGTGGGTGTCTGTCTATTATGTCGTCCATGGTCATGTTATAGTCCCCTCCCAGGATCGGGGTTCCCATTGGAAGGTCAATTAATATTTTGCCTAAGTGTCAGCGCTTCCTTGCCCAGTGCTGGCGGTAGGTATAGTGAAATCACATTAAGCGCCCTTCCCTCCCATTGGGCCTCTAAGACCGCAAATCTGCCCCCGGGATCCACCCAGGTACGCTTCAGGATAAGAGCCAGGTTCTTTTTAACCAGAATCCCCATTCCCCGAGATCCCGTGGTGTGGTCAGCATGTACTAGGAGTTTATAACCCCACCTTGAGAGGGCTTTACTTTTATTGCCAACCTTGTGCGTCTCCTGCAATAACACCACATCAGGAGCCTGTCTTTTCAAGTATTGCTGAACAATTCCCCGTTTGATTTTATCCCCCATACTGTTCACATTCCAAGTAAGTATAGAGAGGGACGATTCCACTTTATCCCCCATCATCCGATATGAAGACAGTAGGAGTACTGTAGTTCAATAGAGGCGTGTGCTTAGCATTCCCACCCAGCAGAACTGGTGAAGCGTGGGCCGGCTCATCTCCCCTGCAACTGAAATCTGCAATGGAACCTTTACATGGCAGTATGCGATCACTACTTCGTTCCTCGAGTTTTTGGGGAACCTACAAGTCCTATATATCCACACAACCAGAAGGGTCCAGCCGATGTAACGGTATATTGCTTTCAAAAATCTGTCATACTTAAAAGAAGTTATAGGGGAAAATGTTGGCACAAAAGGCGGTCTTTTTTTTAACTCGTTTTCTATTTTTCCTATTTGCAACTGTTAGTTTCTATAAGAAAACCTTGACAGATCTACACAAATTACCCCTTGCTGAATTCAGAATGTTGTTTACTTTCCAGAAATGTATAGCTTTCCAGGATCCATCAATGCTTTTATACCCATTTTTGCCATTAACTAGAAGTAGGTTGAAATCGCAAAAAATAGCAAAAATAGGCTTTATGTCCCAGTAAAATGCGAAAACTGTGTAAAAACATTTGGTTTTCTGCAAAAAGTCTGCTGGTCTCTGAAAGCTGGGAATATGGTGATTTCAGCACCACAAACCCTTTGTTTATACCATTTGCAGGAAACAAAACTGACACTTTCATCTGTAACCCTTTTTCCACATTTTTCCCCCAAAAAACAACATTTTGCTGTATTTTGGCTAATTTCTGGGTCCCCTCCAGGGGAATCCGCAAATCCTGGGTACCATCAAAATCCCCATGATGTTGGAAGAAAAGGACATACATTTGGCGTGGATACATTGTGATAAAAAAGTTACAGGGGCCTAAGTGCAATTTACCCCAAATAGCCACAAAAAAAAGGGCTTAGCACGGGGGAAGAGGGAGGGGGGGGCTAGCAGCGAAGGGGTTAAAACGATAAGCTTCCACAAACTGCTACATGTAACTAGGGTAGATTTATACTGAGGAAGATGCTCCAAACTCCATGCAGCAGGCAAACCATGACATTAAAGCAAACAAAACGAGGGAGACCTTACTAGGTAGATAAAACGATTACGCTGACTTTCAACTGTGTGAAGTACAGGGCAATGACGACCTAACAATTTAACAATTATGAATACATATATGAATGCAAGTAATTAACCACTGACTCCATTCTGTGTGAACTAAGCAGATGAATGGTACACAGTGATGTACACACAAAGAGCTTCGTTTAAGCACAGGTGCCTATCCATTTTATTCTCCCTGGTCTCATTACCCTAAAACATATATAGATAGATGCCAGTGGCTTGCCTGTTGATCTGTCCAAGTGGTCAGATGATTTGATTTGCCCCATTTCAGTTTTGTCCTGGTTTGTTTAATTCCCTTTCCTTGTAAACAGTAATGTTAGATGAGGACAATGAGTAACTAGCCTGTTCGTTGTCATTTGTGATTTTTTTTCTTTTTGGCATGTTAGTATTTTAATAGTACATTTGTGACATTAGTATGGTTTTGTACTATGCTTTGTATTTCTGCCTTTTTGCGCGGTTTTGAGCTTCCACAGTGACCTTCCAAAGTCTATTATTTTGTCTGATCTATACAAAAATAATAATACAAATTCTAGACCCTACCCTCTTTTATCCCTCCACTATTCCTTTTCAATCCAAATACCAAACTAACATACCCACTGTTCAAATTACTTTCATATTTGACTATACTAATTCACCACGAATCCTCTATGGGATCTGGAGTAGCGTGCTAATCGACGAAAAAGCGCTTTGATGCCTCGTCAGGGGTAGTAAGCGCTATATAATTGCAATTACAATACAATATTCTGCTTATTGCTTGATGGTAGGGATTATTGTTGGTTTAGTTTGTTGTCCTGTGTTGACGTCTGAAGCAGTTAGCTGCAGGACATTTGTTTATTTCATTTCATCAATGGGTTGTGTGGTTGCATATTCTGATTTTGCTTGACGGTAGTGGTTATTTTTGGGTTAGTGTGTTGTCCTATGTTGGGTCTGAACCAGTTCGCTGCAGGACATTTATGTTTATTTCATTTCAACAATGGGTTGTGTGGTTACATGGCCAAATGATATGCCTCTGTTGCTGAGTTGTGTGGACGAGGGATCAAGTAGTTTTATCTTGTGTGTTCTGTTGTAACATCTGAAGTAGTATTGTGAAGGTGTGTGGTATTATTGTTTGTAAACAAAATCAAAAGATTCAATGTCTATTGTGCTGTGCACTTGAGGGTGAGGATGCAGGTGTACTGTAAAATATGTTTTCTGTGGCTTTTTTTGAGCATTGATATTTGTGTGGGTCGGAGTGCAGTTGGAAGCATTCCCCCCCCCTGTCTCGCTGTTCGTGTTTGGTGAAACGTACAACTGTTAGACTAACACCATGTCTTACAAGACTGATCAGTTAGACGTCACATCACCCTACTGTTATTGCCTCAAACCCTTACAATTTCTCCGTACAAGTTAGAAGCTTTCAGATCCCATATGACCTAGCAATTTTGTTTATAAATTGGGCGGTATCACAGTTACTGGTTTATATTTACTCAAAGGCGTTCAAACTTCTGCTCTCAGTAAGGAGAGGCACAAACGTTTTAACATAAGGCAAGCAATGTTGCATTAATCAATAGTTTATCCAAAATAGTAACTTCTACATAAATGATCAAGTGGCAGTGGGCATACGATCTGCCTTGCTGAGATATATTCCGTTCAAATGTTATAACTTTCAAACATTTTAATCCATCAGTTTTAAAATGCACGAGTTCCAGTATTAAAGTTTAACTAATAAACCATAGTTGCGGATCATGAAAATGCGTTCTACTCTTTAGTGCGGTGTATTCTACGCTTGTTTTTGTATAGGTCTCTGGTCTCCTGTTCAGTGTAAGCAAGTCTGTGTTGACTGTTTGATAGCCTTTTGCATACTTTGGGCTGCAGTGTGTTCTCAGCCCAATAGAAACCTCAACATTGGTAAGATAAGAACAAAGCAGTGTTCCAAGCACATTTGTGTCCTCCAGCCACTCTTTACTTTCTAGGTGATTTTTGGAAAGACTGACCGAACATCTTTAAAACATAAATGCTGTAAGCTGTTTCCTTATGTAGATTGTGGTTGCAGTTTGTAGTTTACTGGTTTCCGTGTCATTGAGTGAAAAGCCAGGTCTTGTGAATGTAATCTTCGATCAGAAGAGATTGTAATGTAATGTGTGCAAGGTTCAAGGCTTCACAAGCAGTGCGAAAGCTCGTGATCATACGAGGTGGGTGTTGGCTGTTGAAGGTTTGGAAACCGTTGCTTTGTAGCAGTGAAATCTTCTGAAGGTTTCTATAAGTAGTGTATGCGTACGTAGTTTTCAGTGGATTTGCTAACGACCCTAACTGGGGCATACGTGTGTGTGTTGTTTCCGCTTCTTCCATGGAACCGCAGAAGAGTGTAAAGATTCCCATAATTGTTTTAGTTGTCCATGAAGTTGCCTTTTGGTTTACCTTCTTAGCACTGCTTGAGGGGCCCTAATCCTATGGTTCAATTACAGTAAAAATGCTGTGCTTCACAATCACACACTTCGTGTGCTCTGGTACTGAGGAAATCTGAACTTTTCCCTCCGACCGATAACACCCCATGACCCTTACACCCTAAATCCTGTCTCGTGACTGCTAATCCGTAATTTGTGCTGTACTAGTTTTACCCAGGAGTGATGTTGTCTTGCCCTCGGTGTAAATTAAGTCCATCCTTTTGTGTTCATTTTATTTAAAAATGAATTGAAATGTTTGAGTTGTGAATTGTGGTTGCGCTCTTACACCTGCAGTTGAGATTTGCCTGCAACTGATCACAGTTATCCCTTTGGGCAACTGGTATGTGTGCAAGAAGCAAAGTTAATGCTTCCCACCGCACTGACAAGGAACGCACAATTCATTCTTCTTTGTCAGAACTTGCCTGGTTACACACGGTTTCTTGTTAAAGCAACCAGGGCATATTCCTCCTGTATGGCACTAAGGAGGCATCAACTCCTGCAATACAACATGTGACCAAGAAAAGCCTGCTTTACCTAGCATTCTCTCTTTGGAGGAAAGCCTGTCCCAACCTACCAGTGCGTGGATTTAAAACTGTAAATATGCATCTGAACTAATTACAACTATTTGGCTTTATTGCTATATTGTGTGCTTGAGGGTGTGATAAGGATTGTTGTACGCATCTGTTGAAGTAACGAAGATTATGAATATCAGCTCGAGCCCTTCTTCAGCATATGGAACTGGTATATCGATAAGCACTTGTGAGGGTATCCTGCGGTGTTTCCTGAACATAGAGCTGTGTACTACTTATTTTCTTAAGGTCTAAGACCAAGCCTCATGTCCAGCCCCAGCTACGTCGGCATGACCTACTGCTGCCTTAGCATGGTTGGGAGCGCTGAACACACCCAGTAGTCCAGGGACATTGACCCACAGCACCAAGGAGCTCTTTTATCCCTCACCTGGTAGTGGGTGTGTTACGATTCCATCTCTCTGCCACTGGGGGACACTGCACATGGGCCAACTGTAGCCTAAAAATAATCACTAGAACTCATCCACAGTCCCTGTATGGCTTCTTCCTGCATACCATTTCAGTTTTCGACACACTGGAAAATGTTGTTTTCATGTACTACACGTCCCAGAATGCTTTGTCAAGCATTCATGAAAACCCGACCACAACTGTGCAATACTTTTAGTAGTGCTAGTCCTCCTGTTCCTAAGCACTTGTTTCTTTCGTATAAGACCACACACACGCCTTTAGGTAGACTTGTGCAGCCCAATCTGACGCCACCCTGAGTTTGTTGCTTCCTGGAACCATTTATAACCTACTATTGCCTGAAATTTCTTGTGCATGCGTTGTTTGAACCTCTGTGTACCGTAGCTCATTTTATCTCTTTGTTGACCAATCCCTAACTTCCGCCAGAGTCTCTCTCCTGTTCCAGTGCAGCTTGCTGCAGATTCCCCTTTGCGCGCTGCATTGCATGTTTTTCTTTCTTCAGTCTCCATTTAAGTGCAGCCCCTATCTGACCCCTTTCTAGTTTGCTCCTACTTTGTTCATTCTGTTCTTGCTACCATTTCCATTTGCTTCCTGTCTTGTATCCCAGTGTCTGATCCAGTTGTTCCTTTACTTATTTGTTTTCCATCTCCCTGTATCAGCTCATCACTCTGCTTGTTTTGCCTGCTCAGTGCATTTTATCTCTAGTTACTTTTACATTCCAATCTTGCTTGCTACAGTTCCTAGTATCCCCATGCTTGTCCTAACATTTTTAGTCTACAGCCTTGCCCTACCTACCTTGTTTCGTATCCTTGTTCTTATCTTGTCTTTTTCATTCTCCAGTTTTCCTTGATTCCTTTTTTCATGTGTGTTCACTGCAGTTATTGGGCACCTAGTGTTTGTCCAGCTTCATTCAGTCTCTCAGTTTGCCTTTTTGTCTTGCTATATTCTCATGCTTGTTTTCCTGTTTCTCCTGACATAGGTGCACTTATTATGTAGAATAGTTTTCACTCTGCTACTTGCTTCATAGCCCTCTTGGGCTCTGGTAAGCGCATTTTTGAATTGTGACAGTTTGATATTATTTCTGGAATAAAAACTTTTTCCAGCTAGACCCATAAGGCCTCTCGCGTATGTAAATACAATCATTGCTTGTGCCCTAGAGCCCAGATAGAGAATCACTTCGGCTTTCCTGTTTCTATAGCGTTTGCTGAGTGATCATCTGTAAGAATAATTTGCACAGAGAGTCTGTTTAATTATCGCTGTGGAAAGTTCTGAGTTTTACTTTAGCATGAACCTACTTATAACATTGTTTGTTCTTAAATTGATTCCTTTCTCTGTACCTGTAAGAGTTGACCTGCTTTCTGTGTCCTATTCTTTTCCCTTACCCTCTTTGCAGCTGTTCATTCTGGTGTATGGCATTGCCTTGTCCCCATTAAGCTTTGTAATAGGACGAGAATGGTGACTCCTCTGGTTAAGTACACACACTCGCCCATAGTGGGATGCAACAACTACTACTTATTAGGGCTGGGTCGTAGATTGTCTTAAGAAATCAGCAACTTTTTGGAACACATTACCCCTGTCCTTGATGGACAGGCTAGCCATCTCAAAGATGGTTCTCCTACCGAGATGTCTGTACACACTGCAAAATTCTATGTCCCCCATTCTGACTTCAATGTTCTGCCAGTTAAATTCACTCCTTACATCGCTCCTGTGTGCGGTAGACGCAGTAGAGCAGCATTTACTATACTGACCAGGCCTTGCGCATTGGGTGGTGTGGAGGTCCCGAGCTTGGACCTCTATTACTATGCTGCCCAGCTGCAACATGCAGCTAGATGGCTTGATACGAGCCCCAGCTGGGAAACCTGGCTACTGGAGGGAGGGGTGGAGGAGGGATGTCTCCTTGAGTTGCTAATTGAGGGAAAGAACACACAAAGAGATATTCCATATGTAGTTAGACATTTGCAGTGTGGCAGCGGTCCGTGGTGGCTGTTCTGGGCCGCGCGTTATCTCACAGAAAGCTTCAAATATGGATTCCTTAAGCCCGTCGGACAGATGTCACTTAATATGTCCTTTCAGACTTGGAAGGAGGGAAGCTGCAATCAATGGGAAACGCTTTAAACCAATGAATATTTAATTTCCGTTGAGAATGCTTGGGACCAGTTTGGACCCGTAGGTTTGGCAAAGATGGCTTGGCATGCCTGGCCCTGTTACCCGGCAGCCCCACCATCCTCCCATACTCTTGAGATCCTTCACGTGTGGCACGAGCAGACACTTAATCACACTAATGTATGGAGCAATGCACTGATACACATTGAAAGCTCGTCAGTGAGCCGTAGTGGCCTGGAATCTAGATGTTGAAACTCAGACGTGGCCGACTGGTGGCAAGCATACAAAATAACACATGCTGTCTCCAGTAATGCATGCTTTTGGCTAATACATTACAACTTCTTGCAGAGAACATATTTGACACCCGTACATCTCCATAGAATGGATCAGACACGCCCAGATACATGTTCACGGTGTGATGCCAGAAGCACAGATTTTCTGCATCTGGCATGGTAATGCTTTTCAGTATATTCCTTCTGGCAGCTAGTAGTCGACAAATTGGGGTGTGCCACGCAGCTACACATTGAATTGACTCTCCTGTACTGCCTGCTGGGGCTATCTGAAAGAAACACATAGTGATAGATTCCTTACCTTAGAATATCCCCAGGCGTCAGACTGGATCCGGGAAGTTTTAGTCGGCAGTACCCCTGCGCAGGGTGGCGTTGTGCGGCTCCGCATCCGTCGTCGGCGTCATGGTCGCCGGGTTGATGTCGCACGTGCTATTTAGACTCCGCCCACGCGCGCTTACATCAGTTCTTTCTCTTTCCGCCCCAGCAAGCGCAGATCCGGGAAGAGCAGGTATCCTTAGTCATTTTTGAGGAATTTTGCCTCCATTTTTTCATCGAGTCTTCGACTCCTGGTGCAGTTAGGATGCCCGGTTTTAAGTCCTGCGAGAAGTGTCACCGCATGATGTCAGTGACGGACTCGCACCGAGTGTGTCTTTTCTGTCTGGGGCGTGACCACGACCCCAAGTTGTGCCCCGACTGCCGGGCGATGGCGCCGAAGTCTTTGCGGGAGCGGTCCCAAAAGCTGCTTGATTTCCGGCAGTCAGCTCCGTGCCGTTCCAGGTCCCGGTCCCGCGGGAGGTCAAGGGACCGTGCGCGGAGTCATCATCATCGGTCCTCTGGTTCCAAGTCTTCGCACTCGGGGTCAGGTAAGGCGAAGCACAAGAAGTCGAAGAAGCGCCATCTCTCTCGGACTCCCTCTCGCCGGTGACGCGGCTGAGGGTGCGGGTGGTGCCTCCCCGTGGGTCCGGCGGAGCCTGTGGTGTTGCCGCCGGCCTACCCGCCCTTTCCGGATCCGTCGGCGACTCCGGCCCAGTTACAAGAGTTCCTGTCGGCAATGGCTCGACTCTTTGGGCCGTCGTCACACCTTCGGACCTGGCTGGGGGTCCTCGTGTTCCATCGCCGCAGGACCCCCATGGATCCAGGCCTGGATCTCGGTTGATGCCGGTTGACCTAATAACACCTCCACCGACGTCGCCCGCTCCTCGTGATGACGTCGGCCCCGCTTTCAGCCCCGAAGGGGACGCGGCGTCAGGCCGGTGTCAGCCGATGCCGTTCTCGACGCCGCTTGGGAATTTCTATCCTCATAGTGGCAGACCTCGATGCAGAGCACTGGTCCGGGACCAGGGTTCGATTCCCGTCACGGCAGGGTCTCGGGCTATAAATTCCGCGGACCGGATATTCTCGCCTCAGTGCCTATTCTAATCATGGGTCCCACGCTGCAACTCTGGGCAATAGCTTGCTTAATCTCCACAACGGCCCCAACAGCGCTGGGATGCCTGGCCTCACCATGGGGGTGCCCAGGAGTGGACACCTCACATGGAAAGCCAGGAAGGGTTCCACAGCGGTATGAGTAAAAGCGCCAGGATGCCCCCGTTGGGGGTGGCAGTGCGCTATACAAGTACAAACACATTTACATTTACATTTACATGTCCCTATTCCCAATTTTCCGCCTGTAGAACGGCCTGAGGAAGAAGGGGAGGACTGCGAGGGGTCTGAGGACCCTCTCACAGCCGACTAGGAGTAGGAGGAGGACTGGGCAGAGGAGTTGGGGGAAGCCAGTGGTAGGATACCTCTCCAGACCTTGGAGAGGTATCCTACCACCACCACGCCGACGACGGACGCGGAGCCGCACAGCGCCACCTACTGACGCGCAGGGGTACTGCTGATAAACTTTCCGGATCCAGTCTGACGCCTGGGGATATTCTAAGGTAAGGAATCGATCACTGCTAATGTTTATTACAGATATATCGTTACCAAAGGTAAGTAACTTGTTCATTTAGATGTCCACGGGGTCGGAAGGTAACTTATAAATTTGGTCAGTTGGCGATGGTGTTGGCTCGCCGTAGAGTTGCTGTTACTGGGCTATCTCAACGCGCCCGACGTTAGAACTATGGCACAAAGATGTAGCGAAGTGTTCCCTAGCTAAGGAAACACCAATACGCTTAAGTAGAAGAAATGATGAACTTGAAGAAGTGATAAACACACGGCAAGCACTGACAGATTAACTCTTAGTCCTTGCCTCTGATGAGACAACGGACAGAGACTCCGACCCCGAGACTGATGAAGTCGTCCATAGTGGCTCTGTGGAGGTATAAGCCGGGGTCTCCCAATGATTAAACAGGGTGCTGTCTTGGCTTGGTACTAGAAACAACACACAGGTGTTTGGGGAGGGAGAGGGGGTCAGATCCCACTCATGTTCCCATGGAGTAATGGAATATCATGTTCACCCTACAATAGTAGCTTCATATATTTGTATGATATGATCATGTGTTCTTGGACTGCCAGTTGTATGATTGGTAAAAAAAGAAAATAAAGTTAAAGAAAAAAGTACACCCTTTTCCAGTGCCCACGTCTACTTGTTCAAATTGTGGGATTCCTCACCCATCCTTGCCATTTTCCAGTACTCACTAGCTTTCATACTGAGTGACTTAGCTGCTGAATCTCTCCAAGCCACGCTGGAGCTTTTCTGTTGTGCAGAGGTTCAGCAGCTGGTCACTTTGCTCTCCAGGCAGAAAATGACCTATAGAAGGTCCTGTGTGCCCTTGTGCGTCTATGCCATCCTCTGAGTTTCCCAATATTCAGACCCTTGTTGGACCCCTATCCGTCACACCTGGACTTGGAGTTAACTCTGTTTCAATAGCACTTTTGGGGCTGTGAGTATATTTATCTTTAAATGTAGTGTTAAAAGACCATAAACTGGGAAACAATGCTGGTTCCTTCTTGCCAACGCTAGGAAACCGATTTTTACTTTAATAATTTTCCTATAGACAGGGATTAGTTATTGACCATGAACAATACAGTGACTTGTGCGGTTTAGTTCAAATACCACAGTCATTGTTCTCAAACAGTGCTGTGAATAGCTTATTGATAGTAATCACGTTAATGATAAGGATTTGTATATATTGTTTGTCACTTGGGTACTGAGTGTTCGGACATACAGATTTGTATAGTTTAAGGTGTTGTTAAAGTGTTGTATTTTAAAATTAAAATAACATACCTGGCTGGACAGTTCATCCTGACTACAAGACCAAGCTAACCTAGAGATCCGAGAAGATATGGGACATCAACTTTCCAACACAGATTGTGTTCCCATCATCATGCCCATAGGGCAAATTGTTAGGTTGCTCCTGTGACTTCACAGAGCTGGGGAAAAACCTGACAAGTACCATGAGCAAATGTTGCCTGGATTTCAGACCAAGGAGTGAAAGCTGCTATCCAGTGTCCTCTTATATGGGTACAGGAGAACAGCTGTTACTGTGGTTTTAGTATATTTAATTTGAATAGGTTCTAGTGAAGGTCTTGTGCCTTTGGGCAGGTATGTACAACTTCACAGCTTTCTGATTTGATACATTGATACCTTCACCTGACTTTTCCTACCCAGGAGTGTTTATACAGCTAAAGAATGAATAATCACCCATGTTTAGGCTGTGTGCTAAACTCCTACTTCTGCTGTGATATGTGCCCCTGATACAGAAGTCAGCATAAGCCATCTTGCTTGCTAAAGAGAAATGAACATATTTACTTAAACAGGAATTAACGTAGCTATGCGGATAACCAGGTCAAACAGAAGAAAAAGGATTCATATATCTCTATCTCTCTGTTCATATCCCAGGACCTTATCAGTACTACCGCGAGAGCTGTGACCTCTGTTCTGTCCATGTGCTGGCAATCATTGTTTAAATTCTGTGTTATTAAGCTGGAGGCCCAGGAAAAATGAAACCACCTCCTTTTATGAGGAGAACCTGTTTGATTACTCTAGAGATGAGAACCTTTGGTAGTACAAGGTGAGATCCTTTGGTAGTACAAAACTGGCACAGCTCTCGCCAAATCACTGGGTGCCATCTAAGCAGTACCATTGAGACGTCCTCTCTCTTCCAGATAGGTAAGGCCTTCAGCTCTTTCAAGGATAGGAGGTTGTGTCACTTCAAGACTCTTGATATAACCTTCTTTGGATCAGGAAACTGGCTATTCTTTCAGAGTGCAATCCCACTCCTAGCCTCCAGAGAAGCTAAAAAGGTGAATTGACTCCTTCGCAGACAAGCAGTTGTAGGAGCACAATCTCATGGGACCCACTCCACTCAAAAGTTTGGAGGTTAGAAATGCCTTAGATAATTATTGATTCATGGGTTATTGGTGGTGAGAAAGGGATTTTCTCTACATCGCTTGCTGCCTACCTTCATCGAGGCCACTGTCCCAGTGGAAAGGCCCATCTACCAGTGTCATCCCTGCTCCGTCACCAGTGACTCTTTAAATTATCAGCGGGAACACACTGCAAGAAACTCTTCTTCTTTGCCTTGCGACACCAGTCAAGTTCCCCTCAACACATAAACTTGTTGGAGTTGAAGGAAATCGTCCTAGCACTGAGATTCTACTAGTGAGGAGATCTAGAATATTCATGGTTCATGCCGAACACCTGTGGGCACTTACTCTCCAGAGCTCTGCCAGCAACATAGTAGGCAAAGACCTTGCAACATAGCATGTTCATGTTAATCTCCTTGACTACTGATGTAGAAAATACCAGAGTGGAAAGCCTTAACAGGAGTCTTCACTAAACATGTTTTACTTTGGATTTAAACTATGCATTGTTATTTTATGTGGACATAAACATGGACTTGCACTGTGTTAAATGGATTATGCTAAGTATTGCCACTTGTTAAACTCTGCAGGGAGAACAACCTCTGTCCAGTGTACAAACACTTCACTAAGGCTATGGTGTTGTTGGTGATTGTACTTCAGGAATGTATCTATCAGAGACTTATGCTGGCAGCTACATACACATTCTCCCAAAATTATGCTCTTGAGGTTTCTTCTACATGAGATGTTAGGCTAGGCCAAGGGCTTCCCACTAACTAGTTTGTCTGGGCATTAGTACCCGATGCTGTCTTCTTCTTGTGTTCATTCCCAGTTGCTGTGGAATCTATTTTTAAGGTTGAGAATGGATAGAAGTATAATAAATTAACATTCATGATGAGTGTTGACTGTAGACCATAGGCTCTTCCACAACTTCCTTACCATTGAGCTAACCACTCAGTCAGAAGGCAAAAAACACATGCTATTTAGCTTATTTTTCTTTTCAGAAAGGGAATTGTAATGGTGTCCGCCAAGATGGCAAAAACAATACTATCTATGGTCCTCATCTACCTGGGATGGTGACATGATGTCTATATCACTCATGTGAGGGTACAGTACCCATGCCAAAGCTTTGAAATAATTGCTCTAGAGAAAACTTCCAGTCCTGCTACTATATGACTTGTTATCTATAAGATCTCGCAAGGATGATAACAGAAAAGAGTCTAAGGTCTAAGAGTATGAGTCACCATTGATGGTAATTTGATCTTTCTTTAACCATTGGCTATGGAAAAAGCCAACACATTGATTCCCTTCATCTTGACTCACAAGAGAAAAGAAGCCCCCCTTGAAAGAAATATTACAAATTTCTCTCAGACAATAAATTAATAAACGCACTTCTCCTGTCACCAAGCTCCAGAAAGTTAAGAACTCCGAAACTGGACTCGCAGTTGAAAGATTAAGGATTTTAAATAAAACCCACTCCCATATATATGAACAGAATGTCTGATTTGGAACGATGGATGCCCTACATGTTGGCGCTAAATACTGAAAATATGAGCCCAATATTAATCCCGTCCATTGAAGGACAATCTGTCTGTGACTTATTTTGCCTTCTAAAGCCCAATTTGTTTCTAGCCCATAAAGAGCTCCGTGATCCAGAAGAGACCCGCCAGATCAGCAAGTTTCAAGTTGATTAATATATCAAAAAGGAAAGAAAGCAGCAGGTGTTTTTTTCCAGAACCAAACAATCTCAAGTGCAAAAATACAGGGTTTTTACTCTTCTAGAAATTCTTCCACCATTGGCATCATTTACACCCTACATTACCTAACAGAATATGGTTTGTGCTATTTGGCATAGCCTCATTTATCTCAACTATGTGGTTAAGTAGATGGTGATTGGTTTGTATATACGCAT
Source organism: Triturus cristatus (assembly GCF_964204655.1). NCBI lineage: Eukaryota > Metazoa > Chordata > Amphibia > Caudata > Salamandridae > Triturus > Triturus cristatus. The sequence goes on along the minus strand of NC_140594.1, from coordinate 346,830,874 downwards.
AATTGCACCAGAAATTGTCTACCTCAAAAGTAGAAAAGGGGCAAAATATCTGAACAGTGAAACAAACCTTGTCAACCGAGAAAAGCCAAAAATTGTGTTCTTTAAAACAGTTTTATGTATGTTTAGGTAGGTTGAGGACTAGTCTGGCGGCGGCGTTCTGGACGTTCTGGATTTTGCGGGTGAGGTTCTTGATCCTGGCGTAGAGTGCGTTGCCGTAGTCCAGTCTGCTACTGATGAGGGCATGTGTGACCGTTTTCCTGTGTTGCGGGGGGGGGGGGGGGGGGGAGATCCACTTGAAGGTCTTGCGAAGTAGGCGGAGAGTGTGGAAGCAGCAGGAGGAGGTGATGGCGTTGATCTGGCGGTCCATTTTGAGTTCGGAGTCCAGGATGATTAAGAGGTTGCGTGTGGGGGCAGGAGGGACCCTGAGGGTCGGGGTGTGGGCCCATGATGAGTATCTGTTTTGTCCGTGTTGAGTTGAAGGCAGATGCTATTCATCCATCTAGAGACGGCTTCCATTCCATCTTGAAAGTTGTGTTTAGTGATGTTGGGTTCCTTGGATAGGGAGAGGATGAGTAGGGTGTTGTCTGCGTATGATGTGATGTTGAGTCCATGTGCTCCGACGATGGCCACCAGCGGGGCCATGTAGATATTGAACAGGGTCGGGCTGATGGAGGATCTTTGTGTAACTCCGCAGGTGTTTGGAGTCAGTTCTGAGAGGAAATAGAGGGAGTCTGACTTGTTGTGTTCTGCCAGAGAGGAAAGAGGATCCAGTTGAGGGCCTTGTTCCTGATTCCCACGTTGTGGAGTCTGCGGGCCTGGTTGTGGTGAGATACAGTGTCGAAGGCCGCGGAGAGGTCAAGGAGGCTGAGAGCCACAGTCTCTCCTCTGTCAAGGAGGGCGGGGATGTCATCTGTTGCTGTGAGGAGTGTGGTTTTGGTGCTGTGGTTCTTCCTGAAGCCTGATTGGGCGGAGTCAAGGATGTTGTTCTCTTCGATGAAGGAGGAAAGTTGGCTGTTGACTGCTTTTTCCATGACTTTGGCCGGATAAGGGAGTAGGGAGATCGGTCTGAAATGCCTGAGGTCGGTGGTGTCCGCTGAAGGTTTTTCAGGAGATGGTTGATCTCGGCGTGTTTCCAGTCGTTGGGGAAGGAGGCGGTCTCGAAGGAGCGGTTGATGATAAGTTGAAGTTCGGGGCGATGATGTTTGCGACTTGATTGTAGATGTGGTGGGGGCAGGGGCCCGAAGTGGGTGGTCTTCATTATCCTCAGGGTGTATTTGATGCTGAGGGCGGTCCAGCTGTTCAGTGTTGGTTGCATGCTGCTGGGAGTGGTGCAAGGGTGTTCCTCTTGAGGGTTGCTGTCGTCGAAGTCGTCATAGATGGTCTTGATTTTGTGATGGAAGAAAGCGCGGAGTCTGTCGCAGAGGCCCTGGGAGGGAGTGATGTCTGTGGACTCGCTGTTGGGTTGGGGTAACTCTTTGATGATGCCGAAGATTTCCCGGCTGTTGTAAGCATTTGTGGAGATTCTGTCCTGAAGTGCTTTCTTCCTGGAGAGTCTGATGAGCTTGTGGTGGGCCGCGGAAGTTGTTGAGGTCAGTCTGGGTTTTGGAGTTCTTCCACAGTTTTTCGAGTTGTCTGCAGTCTCGGAGTTCGGTGGAGAACTGGCTGGCTTTCTTGGCATGTGGTTTGGAGGCTTTCTTGTGGGGGGTGATGGTGTTGGCGCAGTCGGTGATCCAGTTGTGTAGATTGCGGACGGCGGTGGTGGGAGTGGAGCTGCTGAGGGCGGCAGGTAGCTGGTCGTCGGAGATCCTATTGCAGTTCCTGCATTGGAGCTGATGCGGGAGTCTGTGGGGAATGTTGGATTTGAAGGTGAAGTGAACACAGCAGTGGTCCGTCCATGGGAGTTTGGAGGTGTGGCTGAAGGTGATGGAGTTCCCTGTTGTGAAAACAGGATTGAGGATGTGCCCAGCTGGGTGCGTTTATTCGGGTACGATCTGCTTGAGTTCGATGGTGTGGAGGTTGTCCAGTAGGGCGGCAGAGTTGGAGTCCCGGCAGTTGTTGAGATGAAAGTTGAGGTCTCCTAGCAGTGTGAAATTGGTGGAAGTGATGGCATGCGGCGGGATGATGTTGGTGAGGGAGTCAGAGAAAGGAGCGCGGCGTCTGGGGAGTCTGTAGATGAGGGTGCCTCTTAGGGTGGAGGATGGTTTGGTCTGGATCTTGAAATGGAGGTGTTCCGTTAGATCTGTCGGTGTGTCGGAATAGGTGCTCAGCTGGAGATTGGTCTTGTGAATGATGGTGACGCCTCATCCGGGGCGGTTGGGGCGATCCTTCCGGGTGAATTTGTATCCTTCAAGATTGGCGAACGCGATGTCTGGGCCGGAGGCAGCGTTCTTCCAGGTTTCGGTGAGAAAGGTGCTGTCCGGGGCGATGTTGTCGAGGAGGTCCCAGATATCCGTGGCGTGTCTGTGAAGGGAGCGGATGTTGAGGAGGATGCATCTCAAGGTTTGTGGTGCGATGGAGTGGTTGGTGGAGGGTCCTGGGTCTCAGTGAAGGAATGGTGGCAGTGATGGCTGGTGAAGGGTTCGTGGGTGTCGAGAGGTCAGGAGAGCTTGCAGTTGAGGTTCTTGCCGACGTTGAGTTTGTGGAAAGCCGAGGAGCTGCAGCGCTGGTGGACTGGAGTATCAGGGGTCCTGGTCGCAGACGAGTGCAGACAGACTTGCCTCTGGCGCACCCGCTGCACAGCGGCCGCCATTAAATAGGGGAGAAGGGGGGGAGATGCAGCTGATAGGCAGGAGCGGGAACCGGCGGGTGGGGGTGCCGCGGGGGCAGCAGCGGCAGGGAAAAAAGGGGGGAAGTGACAGGCGGTGAAACGGGTAGGGGGCACCAGACAAGGGCAGAACCAAGGCAAAAGACAATACACAAGAAAAATAAATAGCAAGAAATGCAGAAGGAATACAGAGCAGAAGCAGTCAAAGCTGCGAGGCAGGGCGGGCGCCGGCCTTGAACCAGGGTCAGTGCGGAGCGAGAGAATAGAGGCACTTCAGGCGGAGCTGCGCACCTAGGAGAGCAGTGTCCAGGCCAAGGTCAGGGGACTTGCTCCACACTGCAGATTTAACATCCTTCGGACGGAACATTTTTCATGTGGAAGAGACTTACGGTAATTTAAAATATGAGGGTTATGATTGCATTTCAGAATGCAGATGTGCATAGGTGTTTCTGATCTGAATTGTAAGCTAGTTCTGTAGTTTTTGTGAGTAACCGAGTATTAGTGGCCCCATATCTAGATAAGCATCCAGGTGCAAAGTGGGCAGGAGTGCCCATTCTTTCATCAACTGCTCCAGAACAATGGTGTTGAAGTCCGCAGACCAGACCAGAACAGAAGGATAAGCAGCAGATGGAGCTTTTGTCAAACAGCGGCAAGGTTATCATTTCAGATAGACGCACTTGCGTAGCCATTTTATATCACAGACAAATGAAGTGCAATCTGCTGCCCCTCAATCTTGATTGCAAAACACTTTCCACATAGGTCAGACTAGTAACACATTTCCTTGCAAACAGATACATCAATAATGTAAAGCTCAAACATTCAGTTCTTAAATAATATTTTCTGGGTTGCATGTGCCACTTGCCGCTAAAATGCTTCCCATAATTACACTAAAACACACCACATTGTAGCGTGCTACTCACTCCATAATTTACATGCATATGTAGCAGAATGTGCTTCAACTCCCCACCATGGATATGAATTGCTATATTTATGCATTTAGAATGAAACTGGCATGTAGACCATTCCAGTGGCATGTTTAGGTAAAAGTCTTGATGCTGGAAGACCACCATTCCTTTGTACAACAGAGCCCGAAAATACCGTGACCTCCTGCCAAGACTATTGTATCGAGTCGTGGTTTCTTGAGACACTTGTATGTTAAAGACATTGCACAAAAACCACAGTTTGACTGTTTGGACATTTCACAGGTCTCTTCTAAAACAATTAATAGCATCTCACAGGCCTTCATTTTACTTCTCTCATCCTACTTTACTGCAGGTGGGTGTACAAAGAACACATTTTGAATTGTGAAGTATGTGGATATAATCTGAGTGATCTCCTGACTGTCACCAGCAAAAGTTGTGTGCATTGATTAAAACTGGAAATTGAAAGCAAAAAACTGAAAGAACTTAGCATCTCTAGCCTTTCTGATAGGCCTGGGCGGTAACTTCCGTTCCGCTTGCGGAATTTGGGTAATTTCGCGTTCCGAGGAGACCGCGGAATTGTCAAAAATTCTGCGGCTTCGCGGAATTGTTTGCGCTTTTAAAATGCGTGTTCGTGAGCTATTTCCCCCTGAGCATGCAAACAGCGTTCACGAACAGGAAAAAAGCATCGCGAACGGGCGGAACAAGCAATTCCGCGCTTTCGCGGAACTTTTGCGTGCCCGCGGAGATTTTTTACCGTTTCGCAGAGCTTTGTGTAGCGCCGCCCACCTAGCTGCTGATGGAGCATAGAAGGACAACTTTTGTTAAAGACATCCCCATTCCTGAATTTTAAAAAAACGCTCTTATGTCCTCAATTTTATCAAGAATATTGTGTGCTAGTTGGAGACTCAAGGGTGGGAGGGAAGATTGTACCCTTTTTAGACCTTCAAAGAGACTATGAACTCGACCCGGTGGAGACATTTTGCTATCTCCCAATTCGAAGTGCACTGCAAAGAGCCATTTTGGGTGGACCGAAGCTTCCTCCCTCCTCCCCTTTAGAGGATAGGCTTTTAGATGACTATTTGAAGGAAAAGGCAATGTCACTGACATACAGGAAAATACTAAACAATTCACCTGACACTCTGAGAAAAAATACTTGCTAAATGGGTGGCCGACCTAGGAGACATAAGTGATGAGGAATGACAAGAAGCACAAGCATCCCCCCCCCCCCCCCACCCCAGAGGTGGCTATATGCTCCCAATTTGGATTAGTACAATTAAAGCTTTTGCATAGGACATACTATACAAGCACAACATTAGTCAAAATGGACATAACTGACTCCCAACAATGCCCCACGAAGTGTGGTCTGGTGGGTACGTTTTTACATTTGTGGTGGGACTGTCCAATGATACGGAAATATTGGAACAAAATTATTACACGAATGCCGACACTGTGCAGAGGGTAGTAGTGACCTCGCCCAAATGTTGCCTTTTAAACCTATGGGAGAAAACTGACCAAACGGCAGGGGGGGGGAAATCTGGGTCTCAATAGCCTTTATGGTAGCAAAACGTAACATCGCAAGGAAATGGAGGGTGGAGACACGGAACCTATGTATTGGGACTGGGAGGCAGACATGGACTGGTGTATGCAAGCTGAAAGGGTGGTTTACGAAAGAAGAGGTTGCCCACATAAGTGGTCAAAGATCTGGGGGGGGGGGGAGATGATCTGCCTACCTGTTGGAGATTTCCCAACCAGAGGGCAATAGGGACAGAGGAATATAAGATATGCATTTGATAAATATGGTAATAAGTAAAAAGGGGATGGGGGGAAAACCACACAATATGATACTGATAATAGACTCCTATCTTGATATATGTAAGAAACGCAAAGTGTGAACTTGTGCCGGTGTAAGTGTCGATTATTGTACTTGGTTTGCTGCCAATTTTCAATAGAAAGAGAATATATATATAAAATGACTGTTTACTTCCAATATCCGTGTTGAGCTGCAGACTAAATTTTGTTTTAGTATTTTAGCTGTTGGGAAAATCTGTCCATTTAAGGCAAAGTGACAGGAATTGTGGCTTTTACACATGGTATTTTTCTGTTGAGGCATAGCTCTTTGGATTCACCCCTGGATTTGGTCAGACTCCATGATCTTCGTTCTTGTCCTTGATCGTGTAACTGGACAGATTCCTTCTTCTGGGATCTGTATTCAGTCAGCTTTCAGTGACCATTCTTTTATTAGCAATTTCTGAATGGAGCAAGGGAACGTCTTCTCAGAGGAACAGGAGTGCGGACAGGGAGCTAGAAGAAGCAGCATCCAGACTTCAAACGGTACCGAACAAACTGTTATTGCAAAGCCACTGCTCTAAATACAACTCTTTATTTTTAAGGAACAAATAACTGCTAAATACCTATGAGAAAAACAACTAAACTCATGTTGGCAGAAGCTGAGACCTGTAGCTTCATCGTGAACAGTAAAACTGAGTAACAAAAGAATGTAAAATAGTCGTTTTGCTGCATGTTGAATATATCCACAGGGTCCTAAGGTTTGTCAGAGGAGAACTCTAGGGAAGCAAATGGAAATACTAGAGCTCTGGAAGGAAACACAATATAAACTTGGTAAGCCAAAGAAATGTTGCTCGCTTGTTTAGATATTGTCAGTTGGTCTCTCTCCTGCTTCTGGCTAAAAGCCTACAGAGCAAAAGCAGAATTCTCAAACAATTTTGGGAAGCCTGTTCATCCACATTAAGGAACTGGGGTAGCAAGATTACGTGAAAGCAGTTTCACAATCCATTAGCAACTGTCAGTCCTATATCAGGAAACACACAAAATCTAGAATGATTTAATTGACTCAAGCTAGAGTCTCTCATGATGCCGCATGGGCATTAAATAATCCAGATTTGGTAGAGAAATAGAAGGGGGATGTGGAGGTTGAATGATTAAACATCAGGGCTGAGAAAATGCTGCCTACTCCAGAAGCAGCTTTTTTTTTGGGGGGGGGGGGGGGGGGCGGACATGAGAGCCAACAGAAGTGCAGCCAGAGATTGGACTCACGAGATACAGCAATTGCTGCCTGAGACTGGGCAGCTGTGGAACTCAGCTAGCAATAATCTTATACCATCTCAGTCTAATCAACACATTGCTCCAACAGTCTCACAAAGTCACTGTTACCTGAACTACTTCACTAACTGCAGACTGTTTTCTTATTCCCCTACCTCACGCAGATCCACCTATCGCTGTCCAGCTGCCCCAGGCAAATGTCTCTCTAACTCCCTCCCATAAAAATGCTTTAAACCCATCCTCCGCATCATGAATGATGCCCAGTCTCGTTCAGCTTTTCCAGCCATTTTCTGCCAATCCCCCTTAACACCGTTTAGTGTCAACCACATACTTGCCGGTTTTGATGTATTCCTCCCTCTTTACATCTTTACATTTCACATCTGTAACCTTACTCCCCAACTAGAGTACTGCCTGTCTTCCACCAAACAAGAGCCCATATGGGCGCAAGTCTACAAAATGGAATAAAGTGCAAATTATTTAATGGTGCAGTCTACAAACTCTTTGTCTCAACATTCAGACCATCATTTATCATTGAAAAATCTATTTGGGGTCACACCCTATTCTCCACTGCATCAAAACCATTTAAGCCACAACCACAATTAAAATAGTTAAGCCATCTATTCCAAGTTACAGGCCGCCTTCTCAGGTAGTTGTATTCTCACTCCCAACCTTCTCTTCCAAATTCCTAACGAACTTTAATACAGGATTCACTCTGCCTACTCTTGCGTCCATCTGAGCATCCAAATGCCCTACCGTTGAACTTCACCACCTTCCCAGACAACTAGAACAGATTCATCAACCCAAATATTTTTCCTTCCTTCAGAATGGTAATAGTTATTCCCATAAAGGTTCCTGCCTAACTCCTCATCCCTTCTATTTCAGATGCTCCACAAGAATATAGTCTTTAATTGACTTAACAACTCTCCGCTCACCCATAAGGCTACTACTGAATACACTAGGACCTTGTTTACCTCGGGTTGCATGTAGGCTCTGTTGGCCTTGAGACATTGTGTACCTTTGCTTGAAACTTCCCTGTACACTTTGTAGTGGGCATTACCTGAAACACCCTATCACAACAAGAACACATTCCTGAAGGGAGACTTTTGGTGCCATTTAGTGCTCGGGTTTCGTGGTCCACATGGCGTGTTCAATTCAATTCAAGTATCTTTATTCGGTTACTTTAGAAAAATAACCATAAAAGCACAATACAATTCATAATAAAAAGTAATTTCAGTGCCACATGAGTATATAATTACAATTCACATAATAATCGATATCCGAAAGTTAAAAACATTTTTTAAAAAAGCAGTAATAGATGCAGTAACAAATTCTTTTTCTAAAAATTGCAAAGCTATAAATGCAGGTCGACACTGTTTGATTCCAAGGTTCTTTAAAACAGGGATTATCCATCTCCTGCTTGGTATAACATAAAATTTACAGAACAACATAATATGGATGGTTGATAGAGCGGAAGAATCGTCACATGGGCATTTACACAGAACTCTAGACCAATCATTTACTTCGGGGAAACTTTGAGATCTATATAAAATGTTCATTCTAAAACGTACTAGCAGAAAACGGTCATAGTCATTATCTACTACAGATATATACGGCTGAATGGTTGGAGTCAATAAGGTTAGATGGTGAGTTTGAACCGTGGATTTACTCATTTCAGTAGTGGCTCTAATTTGGCCCAAAAAACACATACAAATTGCTTTGAGGGCTTTTCTTGGTACACTACACATTGATGTGGGCTCAGTAAAATATTCCGGGTATCCTAATTTTAAAAGAAACATTTTCACATATTTCAACCATCTTATTTGTTTGACACCATCAGACCCTAGTGCATCTGCCAGTATATAGCGATTAAAGACGGTTTCTTCTAACGTCCAGATTCTGTGCCAGAGCAGGACAGGTTGAATCTTAATAGTGTCCTCCAAAAATGGCATACCCAATTCCTGATGCCAAATGTAATTTGAGGTACTTTCTGGTAAAGCCAGGAGAAACTTGAGAAATCTATTTTCCGCGATCTGCAGTATATTAACATCGGCGTAGTTCCATATACCTGCTCCATAGATAGCTATGGCTACACATTTAGCCCTATAGATATATAGGAGTTCTGCCGGTGGGCGTCTTCCTAATTTACGGCTAAAATTAGCTAATGCCATTAGAGACTTAATAAACAGGCGTCTAGTTTTAATTGCCTCCAACCATAATCCTGTCCTATCGAATAGTATTCCCAGATATGAAAATGTTTTTGTACACTCTATTGGCCTAGAGTCTAAGTAGAGAGATTTTATCCTCTTATTTGATCCGCATTCACTATTCATTGTAAAAGTTATGGAGCAGTTGATCGTGAGCCCTAAATTCGACATAAAATTACTGAAAGATTTAGCAATCCTTTGGAGACCAAGTGATGTACGAGTCATTAAAACCACATCATCTGCATAAAGGAGTGCTTGTTGTATCGGATGTATCTTTGTGTAACTTCACATAACTACGTCTGAGATGCTTCATAGGGCACAGTACCATGTTTTGTTATGGGAGCCACATGCTGGTTTTGCCCAGTCTTGTCTGTGGTAACCTATGAGGCCTTCACATCCTTCCCATCTGTTACCCAAGGCTAGAAGCAATACAAAATAACTTTTCACTCATGCCACAGATAGCCATTATTAGAAAGATGAGGCTGGAATTTCATGAACAGCAGCTGACATTTTGAAGATTACCTCAAGACTTGAACTCCCACTGTGAACCCCCGCTTTGCGATAGACCATTTCACTCTTGATTATCACACGGGTTATAATCGAAGGTCACAGGCTACCTTTATTCCCCTTTTGAAAGACTTTCATAAAGGTAGCCCACATCCTCTAGATCACCCACATCAATCTGTCATTCGGATATGAACAAAGAGGCGGAGAAACCCTACTAGGTATACAACTGTGGACTGATTTGTGTAAAACTCGTCAAGAGGCCTTGTAATAAAACTTACTTTTGAGGACAAGGTTATATATGACCCACTCTACTGACTATACATTTACTGTTTTACGTGAGGCACCTTGTCTAGTGTTGTCCTTAATGATTTCACTGCTTGTGTTTCGAATTTAATATGCATCCTGGACACACCCTTATACCTGCTCACCCGAACTTGGATAGGAAATCATAAGAACAAAGAAATAGATCAGGGTGATTCCTTTTAACAACAGGTATGTTGTCCATCTAACCTGTCCAAATTATTCAGTTCTATATGCACAGAAGGGGCCCTCAACTTGAAACACCATTTTATTATTGCAACATCATAAAATGATAATCATTGACCATGTGTGCAGACACAACAGTGCAGACACAACAGTGCTCATATATGACACATCTTTTTGCCAAGAAATCCCTGGGATTTTGTCGAGGTTTTGACCCCATGTACTCAGTCCCCAGGTCTCTACATGACATGAGCCATCTATCTAAAGCTTTAGAACACAAGCAGAGGGCCCTTGTATGGGTCTCCATACATTATTCATTTATGTTTGATTATTTAACAGGACAATGCATACCTTTGATATAAATTATCACCCAGTCCACCATATGGACTCTGTCCCGAGTGCTTCAGCCTTGTTAATCTGTGATCAAATATGCACAATCAGCTTGTCACTAATTGTACAATGTATACAATCATTACCAAATGCCAACCATTCAACAGCATATTATGCATGTTGCAATCAGTACCATTCATGGCTGACAGGGCTGGTTTCTCCTGCGTATATTTACTCACTGTAAGTGGGGAGAGGAGTTGGCCTAACGTCTAGGGCGGTCGACCTCGAATCTGGGGAACTGGGTTTGAGTCTCCGCAATGACACTGAACATCCTGTGATTCTGGGCAAATCACTTAATCTCTCCGTACCTAACAAAATGAATGTGTCCTAATTTAACGCTACTGGTGCTATGTAAAGCGCTCTGATACCCGAAAGCTTCGGGTCAAATTTGCGCTATATAAAACTCCGTTAAAAAAAAAAAAGTGTGTGTAATTCTTAGTGATTTTTAAAAACAAATATACATACTTTAAACCTTAACACTGCCTATTTAGGATCCTTGAAGCACTCTCAGCGCTTGTTGATCTTTGATTTTGCCTTAGACCCTTGTTTGACCTTACTTAAGAGCCTAGTGAGATTCCCTGGGTCTCTTTTATACATGTTGTAGGTGGTTTAGAGGTTCTTTACTGTTTGAAGTACCAGCTTCTTGTTCTAAGAATCAAAACGTACTGAGAAGCGAGAGAAGGCGATTGTCATTTGTCTGCTTGAAGAACTCCTTCTCTCTGTCTTCAAAGCAGTCAGTTCACAAACTAAATGTTTTTTGGTGACATCTGAAACTGAGAACCAGGAACATGTCTGGTGTGGAACCATTCCTTCATTATTTATCACACCATGTTATATATCTGATTCCCGCTACAATCCACAGAACTCTTAATTGATTGTATCATCCACAGGTGCTCCTCTGGGGCCATAACATTGTGTGACAAACAAATGTCATTCTTTAGTGACAAATCTTTGCTCTCAGTTTGCTCTTCACCAGGCCACCAGTCCTTCATATGAACCCAGGACTTCAATGACTATTTTCCACAAATTTTGCCAGAAAGCATAAGTGGGCATTCCAGCAAACACTAATGCATACTTGTAGTCAGGAGTGGTCCCTCTAAACCAAAAGCATAACACTTCAGTACTCTGTGTGTGTGTGTGTGTGTGTGTGTGTGTGTGTGTGTGTGTGTATATATATATATAATATATATATATATATATATTGATGACCCTGAAATCTTAGTAAACTACAGAACAATCTCCAACCTACCATCATTTGCAAAGTTCTTGAAATTGTGATCACCCTCTGCCTACCGTGAAATGATCCACCTTTGCAGCTATTTCCCGTCTGGATTCAGATCACTCTAACACACCTAAGCCACCTTAACGGACATCTGGAAGGCCTGCTAACTTGCAAAGACCACATCCGAGATTGTCGTATCTGCGGGTTTCGCCTCTGTGAATAAGAGGGGGAGGTTATGAGTGAGTCTTTATGTGAAATTACACACAACGGACGAAATTAGTTCACTTTCCCTCTGGAATCACTAGTGTGTCCTGCAGCATGCAAATTCTCCAATCCCCCCCCCCCCCCATTCCCAGTCTTATTTAACACCTTCATGGATTTCTTAGCAAGCATAATCAGTGATGTAAAATATGGGGTATGAGTATGATATATGTAATGCGCAAACCTAGCCGAAAGGCAGCAGAGCGCTGGACAAGCTTGAAGTCAATGAGTAATAGGAGACCAAGCTGAGTTGTGGACGGTTGATGTACTGTAATATAGTGTTCTTTAAAGAGGTGACTCTTCAACTCTTACCTAAATTGGAGCAAAGCTGCAGCAGTATTGATGGATACTAAGATGTTATTACAGATCCTGTTTGCGTAGATGGGGAAGACCTCTTGTCTTCCTTTTTTACATTTCCTAATCTGCATTCTGATGCGGGTGTGCCAAGAACTACCAGCGATAGTGAGCTTGTATGCAAGATAACTGGGTGCTGGTCCTGCTGGCTTTGTTAAATGATGCAGTTTGTTTTAAAGATCGTGAAGGCTGACAAGGGGAGCCAGTGGGGTTCCATCAGGGTGGGACTGATGTGATCATATCTCTTTAGGCCCTTGAGGAGACGTGCTGCAGTGTGTAGACTGACCCTATGGGGTGGGGTGGGGCTTCAGCATGGAGTCTTCGAGGCCATGGAGTAGGGAGTTCACACCATCCAGATACTTTTTGGGCAGTCAATTCCTTAAGGGTGAGATTGGCGTTTAGGGTGAATCTACGTAACTTGGCATTTGGTGAATGTTTGGATTTGAAGCTTTCAAAATTCATGTCATTGAGCTTGGTTTATACTGCATCTTGTTGTACGTTCTTGGCAACTAATAGGAGGTCTGTCTAAGTTGAGTTGAGCTACAGGTAACCTTTTCATCATGCTAAACATAATGATCCCCCCTGAATCCCAAATAAGGCTCTCATTTGTACTGCTTTTTACCGCTAAATGCAGACAGAAACCCCTCTATTTTTCTGCCTGTATTTATTTTTGCATGTGGATAAAAATGTAACTTTGGCTGTTTTTGAGCAATTCTAAATGCTTCCATTCATGACTGCCAAGTCGAACGCTGTGTGGAGTGACAAGTACTGCAGTTAAGAGAGAGAATGTTTCTGAATGAGGCTTTAACACACACTTCTCCAACGAATAGCTGGAGACCAGCAAGTAGTTCTCTAGCTACCTATAGCTAGCTCTCCTGGGTGCAGCCCAACTTACTAAATGTAAGCTTTTGCTTGGTTGAATAAATATATGTTCACAAAAAATAAAAGTATACATTTGGAATAAAAATGTGTGCACTCATTTTTAGAACTCATAATCTGATATTTGAAGAAAAATGGTTAACTTTCCAAAATATTTGTAAACTGATTTCATTGAAAAACATGCAGCATTTGGGAGATGTATTACTTTGGTGACCGGGGAGTTGCAGCTATAACAGCTATGTATTACCTACATATAGGCATTCCACGTTGACTAAGCTTTTTGTATACTGCTGCTGGCAATCCTGCATGATAGTGTTCACTGCTACTAATCTTGCATATGACGGCTACTAATGTGATCTTGTGTGATTACACTACTACTAATAGTAACTTGGGCAGATTTTCATTTTACATAAGTTTCTCTTATTACAGACTTGATTGGGAAATATTCTACTTTAATAGCTTTAGTTGCGCACAAGATTGATACTAAAATGTGAATGTGCTCATATGAGTGTATACATTTAGCATCTTTAAAAAAAAAAAAATTAAACATTTGTTTATTAGCATTTCCAAAACGACATTCATAACATTTCAGGATTTAGGCAGCTCATTCTCAATATTCCACTACAACTTTACTCCAACAATCTTCACGTTTTACAGTAGTTGGGCCTCAATTAGGTTTCTGAAACTTGTTCATATCTATAATGTATGTCTGTTTGGGATCTGTTGCCCTCTGCACCCTCTGCCGACCTTCTGTCTTGCTTTATTTCTACCAAATGTTCGCATTGATAATTCGGCAATGTTATGCGGAAATCAAATATAAACTTAACAGTAAACTCATCAACTTGCTACTTGTATCAAACCTATTTCTACTTATGGATACAGCCCTTTCTGTATGTCTGCTGGGGAGCATGGGTGGGTGCGCAGGATCTGCTCCAGTTGAGGAGTGATTTCTATTGACTGCTAATGGCCACCATGTGTAGTTATGGTCGTAGGTACTTAGCATTCTTCCATCTTTAGGCTTTGTTGACAGTGTTAGTTGTTTCTCCCTTCTCTATGCAGTTTTGGGTGCCCTGACTGGCGTCCCTGCGGCCCTGTACTCCTCCATATCATCCTTTCCTGATGCCAGGCCTTCCCAGGACCGCATTATTTCCCTCCACTGGTCTGCCATGGGTGCTTGCGCATTGCTCTTCTCTGGAGATTACCCTCCCCTCTGCTTCAGCCAGGCTCCTGAGGTCTCGCTTCCAAGTCTGTATTTGTGGACCCTTTCTGTCCTTCCATGTCATTGCCACCGTTCTCTTAGCCAGGGCCATAGCTAGATCTATGAATTTATTCCCTACTTTACTTTTCGGCGGGTGGGGAAATAGGCCCAACAGGCAGACCTCCAGAGAGACCTCCAGGCCTCTCTAAGGTCGCCCCCGTCAACCCTTCCACCTCGGCCCAGAACGGAGTCAGCATCGGGCAACACCAAACCATGGGGATAAAGTCTACATCCTATTTATTTAGCAGCTATGGGTATTCATATTCTAGAAACCTCTCTGGTTTTCTGTTATAAGTGTACATTTATTGGTTAAGTAAATGTGGAATATACTAGTTTCTACCTCATTTTTTCCTAAACCCCAAAATAGATTTGGTAAACACATGTAAACTTAGGTAAATAAATATGGTTAAATACAGACGTTTATGTTAAAACAATTTAAGCGAATGGAGCAGCGTGAAAGGTATACCTTGTTTAATAAGAAGCATTATGCCACTGGCATAAGTAGAGTAGGAAGATGCTAGTCTATATGTGGCCCATCTAGGTCCTATTCTGCACTCTGTGGCGCTAGTGAGGTGAGTTTCCTTAAGACAGGCTACATCTATGTTACGACGGTCCAAGTACGCAAAGACTTTACTAATCTTCTGTGGATTTTTTAACCCTCGTATGTTCCATGTCATGAACGCCAATTTTCTCGAGGCCCACTATTCATTCCCAGTGAGTGTGGCTGCAGTTACAGGGTAGCGTTGTGTGCATGTGTATATCACAATGTATGCGGCAACAAACTAATTTACACTGACCATTTTTCTGAACTACCTCCCCCCACCTCCCCCCACTCACTTCGCCTTCCCAATCATAGCGAAGTCAAAGCCAAGAATCTGATAACAATCCCCTCACCCATTCCCTTACTGGAAACACTAAACTGTGGTGCACACAAGGTAGCGGAAGCTACCAGCCGATATCCCCGGTGACTACGTCACACGGGTGATCGTCTGTCCAATCCTATCTGGTTTAAGAAAAAAAGGATAATACATACAACATAACCTAAAAAAACAGCAAGGGGCTATCAACCCGGATTGTAGGATGTAGGTCCCAACTGTGAGACATGCACCTGCGCACTATGAGCGTGCACCACTACCCCTTTTTTCCATAGCAGTTTTAAACCCCAATCAACCATGTCCAGTACTAATTTGAGTCCATATATAGTGTTTCTTGGGGCCGCCCCATACTCCGCCCCTCCTTCACAGGAAGCGCAGAGGAGGACGTACTTCATTCAACATCTGAGGTGATGCCTTGTTCTTCTTGTGCGCCTCTGGGAGATTTCCGACGCGGAAGTTGTGCGTTCTTTATTTGCAAGTATTTAATCGCTTTCTTGGGCTCATTGAAGATCTTACTCTTGCTGCTGTGCTTCACTCGCAGATGAGCCGGGTATATCATCGCGTAGGGGATGTTATTCTCACGTAGTTTCTTTTTTACTTCCAGGAATTTCTTCCGTGCCTCCTGAACCTGCGAGGTGAAATCCGGATATATGGAAATGTCCATCCCATCCCATCGTGATTTAGGCGCCCTAACTCTCGGTGCCTCGGACCCTGCGGAGTGCTGCATGGCGGTCTCTATAATTCAAGAGTTTCGCAATTATAGGGCGCTGTCTCACCCCTGGTGGAGGTGGTGGCACTAGAGATCTGTGTGCTCTTTCTACTGTGAACACATCCAAGAAGGAGTCTCTGCCAAGAAGCGCAGTCAGTAGAGTCTCAATGTAGTGTTTCATATTGCCTGTATTGGTCGATTCTGCCACACCCGTAAAGCGCAGATTATTACGCCGTGACCTTGCTTCCAAATACTCCATCTTTGCCATTATTGCCGTCAGGGCCTTATCAATTTTCACTTGTTTCGTCTCCATTTGTCGCTGTGCATCTTCCGAGTCAGAAATATGGTGCTCCACCATGTCAATCCTCTCAGTGTGTCTATTGAGACGTTCAGACATGCGGTCCACTCAGATTAAGAAGTCAATTTTCCCATCAATATTGGACAGTGTCGATTGAATCGTCGCGAACATAGTATGAAAATCCACAGCCGTGTCGGTGCCCGTTGCGGACGTATTTGACTGGCTACCAGGTGGGTCATCTGAGTTGTTCTCCACTGTCTTTTTCGACTGCTCAAAATGCAGTTTGGGTTGGTTTCTATCTGCCTTCCCCTTATTCTGAGCTACGAGTCGTGCTGGAGTGTGACGCCCAAATACCGCCTCACAGGTTCTATTGGCCTCCTCTTCAGCCAGTGAGTGACGGGAAGTAAGCAGTTGTGGCCGATGTGGCCTGCACCGTCTGTCTAGGGAGTCCTCTTGCCCCTATATGGAGTGTACTGATAGCCGCCTTGTGGAGTCTCAAACAGTGAGTCTGCGGTCTCCCGGAGTAGTAGGGAACACCAGTTCTAGTGAGGCAATAGCCCAGACTCCACAGCTAGTGTCACAACACTCTGAGCTGGGCTGCGCTGGCACAGGATTGCACAGCCGTTCCTCTCCAAGGCACCTCCTCTCAATAGTCTCAACTGCGGGGGCCGGTTAATAACACAGTATGTCTGTGTCCAGAAATCCCCAAGATGAGGTCCCCTCTCCCACTCAGACCGGTGCGCACGGCCTGTCGTGCCTGTGGGATGCGTGGCTACGCGTAGTAGAAGCTGCACACAATTTCCAGAACAATACAGTAACAGCCACAATCCCCGGGGTAACAGCTATCAGAGGCAAACCAGATGCAGGGGTCACAGTCTCCCTCTTTCCACATCTACAAAAGGGGCAGAATCGCCGCAGCTAGAGCCAACAGAGTAGAGGTAAAGCAGCGTTGCAGTTCCTACATCACCACTAACCGTGCTGCATGAGGCCGTAGTTAATGTCCGAAAGCCGCACTCCGCGTTTTCTCACCGTCCGTAGTAGTGCTGACAGATCACCGCAGCTTTCTTCGCCAACCTCAGCAGCGCATGGGACCACAAGAAGCCATGTAGATCAGTACAGCTGCCTCCGCAGCGGACCCGACACCTCGGCGAGAGGCCGCCCAGCGTGGGCCTCACAGCCAGGCCCGCCCTTCGTTCACAGCAGCAGTAGCGTTTCGGCTCCTCGGTCACCCCTCCACCAATCTACAGCTTACAAGAGGGCATCAGCCTACAGATTGTGAGGCAGATTGGTGTCCGCGACAGCAGTCTCGGTCAGCCCCAGCCCTATAGTGACGTGACCAGGCCTGCAGTGCTCGCTCACCTCCACCTGCGGGTCTCGCGTAGCCGACCCACCGAGGCGCGCTTACCCTTGCAGCGCAGACCGCACCACGGTTTTCCTCCTCCCAACGTGGATGTTGACGGTAGGGAACAAGCCCCACAGTCGCCGCCGTCTTCCGGTACAGTTTTCTTCGATTGTAGGACGATTTGCAGGTAATGTGATCAGGATAATTGTAGGATTTGGACACGGCTGGAGGAGCTAGTTTACATCGCGGCCATCTCCAGGCGTGGCTAGCTCCGCCCCCACAAAATCACATGGTTTGCAACCGCATAAAATTTTTTAAAAATCTGCTCAACCCATTTAGTGATTCTGTAATGTTACTGAATTTCAAAATGGGTTTAGAGAGTCATAATAAATACCTTTTTAAACGAGGGCGAGTTTAGGGCATTCCTTGAAAATACTGCATCTTTATGTTGTATATCAATGTTTAGTGACCATAATCAAGTAACAAAACTTTGTAAAGTTTGGTTGTAAAGTTTGGGATCCCTTTGTGAATGTTAAAAAATAAAAATAAAAAAATTAAAAAAAAAACATACAAAAAGGTTTCTTGAGGAGTAAACCGTGGTCCTGATGCCCACTGCCAACTCTTAAACTATACAAAAAAATGTTTATTTATTTTTTAAAATCTTTTTATTAACATTGCTGATAGTACCATAAATTACAGGACAGTAATCATACAGCATGGGATGGAATTGTGAAATACAATACAGATTAAGACATTTGAGGGCACAAGAGGGGCATCCAAATGTTGAGTTCATGTCCCTGACTCTCCCACCGTCGAAACATGTTTATTTTTAAATACGATCACAGATATGGTGGTCTGCTCCCCAGCTTGCCACCATCTCTGTGATGGTATCTTATAGTAGTGAGTCACAATTTGTGACTTGCCTCATGAATATTAAGGTAGGTCGAATTGTGACCCACAAAGGATCCGAATTTTGTTAACTAACCTATTAGTACCACTATCAATTTTCAAAATTATTTTCCATTCAAAAAAAGTTTGAGCGCTATCTGCGACAACTTTTTGCAAGTGGAAATTTCGTACATCCTCCCATAGAAATTTGTAGACCTTCCTGCATCATTTTATACATTTTTCTTTCATTTAAAAAAATATATATATTTTTTATTGATTGCAAACTTGTTGCATTCAGAATTGCATTTGTACATAGTTGGTTCCAGATAAGACATTTATATATCAACATTAACATTTAACGTACACAGCGTTTTAGTCCAACATTACATGCCCGCGGTCCTCCTTTTTTGACATTTCCATTTATACCGTTGGTGAGATACATAATTCTCCTATATATGCATTCCATCCTCCCCACTTTTTGTCCCACTTTTTAGGACAGCCCCTGGATTTATAGACCACTTTTTCAGCGATCATACATTTGTCCATTTCCACCACCCAGCCAAGTGTTAATGGTCGATCTCTTGCCCCCCGTTTCATAGCATTTGCTTTCTGTCGTTTCTGATGTAGAACTCATTGGGTTTTAGAACTTACAATTTTTGCCCATACATGTCCGACTTCTGTTGATGCCCTGGGGTCTTTGTCAAAGACTTAAATAACATATTTATGGAGATTTGAAGAGAGGCATTCTTAGACTTAACCCATCGAGAGCCACTTTTAAAATGTATATATTCTGGCACAAATTACTATGCTAATTAATTGCTCTAGCTTACCTTGAGGTTTTTCTAAATGGTGATTCATCATCCTTCCTTGATGGCCTTAAAACCATTAACCTAATTGATACATATTTTATCCATGTGATCTACAACCACTGCCTGCTAACCAGTCCTACCCCACAGCTGATTTAGAGCGCTTAGGGACAGAGACGTTCCTGACAGCAGAGCAGGTGCTGTCATCACCACGATCTGGAAAATCCTCATTACAGGACAACTGTCTGCTTCAAAAAGCAGTCATGGCTTTGGAATGCCTGCCCTATTTGGGGTCTCCAGACTCCATGTCCACTTTCTTTTCCTACTCGGGATCTTGGGCATGGTGGTCCCAGGCAAGGTAAAATGTTCAGTGTACTCCATGCACTAGATTTTACACTTTTCAAAAAGCAACCCCAGGTTTAGAAAAAGGAAAAATGCTGAACTACACAAAAGTTCACCTGCCAAGTCAGCGGATGCACATTTGGCAAAAATACCCTGCTGACCCAGTGTGGAACTTAAAATATGAAGGGTGGGCTGTGGTTGCCCGTTGAAATTAAATTGACCATATCAGAATAATCTTCATGATGTATTTTTACGTCTGCCTTACCGCTCCACTCTTTCCCTTATGCTCTTCGAAGCAACTGACTGGTTGAACAAGTGCTATAGCAGTAAATAAAATAATGTGATACATGCTCCTTCAGATTGCTGAATGCCTCTTTGAATCTTGCTCATTCTCATGTCTAACCCATGCCACCTCTGAATCCATGTGCTCCAGA
Organism: Triturus cristatus; assembly: GCF_964204655.1. Lineage (NCBI taxonomy): Eukaryota > Metazoa > Chordata > Amphibia > Caudata > Salamandridae > Triturus > Triturus cristatus. The sequence continues at coordinate 346,810,875 of NC_140594.1, read as the reverse complement.
TGACTGGACGTGCTTTTGAATCTGTGGCTGCCTAAGAAGCATGGACGCTTCAGTGTGACAGAAACTTTAGATGCTTAGGGCACACTTTTTGCCCCTTAGTCATTCTATTCTCGAGGTATTTAGGTCAAAAGCTTATTCAGCTATGAAGTCATCTTTGACACATGGTTTTGAATACATGAATCCTAAGTTGCCTCCGATAGATGCCACTTGCTACTGTGATCTGAAGGACATATATTTGCATCCTGCAAGGCAATTTCATCCTTCCATCCTTCAGTGATAAAAAAATGGAGCACAATGAAATTGGGTAATAGTAAAATCTGTTTTTAATAACACATAGAAACTGCAAAACGGTTGTATTAATTACTGCATAAAACAAATTATTATTAGTAGTAGTCCTATGCCTAATCTTACTCTTGTTAAATCGTATTTAAGCAATATGATATTGGGTGTCACAACATGAGTGAGTTTGGTGAGCTATGAACCCTAAAAGTCAACTGGGCTAAATCGGATATATATCCGATTAGAACTGGTGTAGAAAGGCGGCATCCAGAGGTTTGCGTATGGGGGATCTGAAATTTAGAGACTTAGGGGTACAGGTATACAAATCTTAGGCAGATGTCATTGAAAGCAGTTTTGGCAAAATACTGTGTCAATAAAAGCCTTGTATCTTTTGGAGATCGTTGTCTCTGTCAGTCATGAGCCAGATAGTGTTAATCCAAATGGTGCTGCCACCTAGGCCTCTTTACCTGTTTGCTAATCTGTACTTTCGACTCCTGGCATGAATATTTAAAGAAATAGACATAATCTTGATCTGGAGTGCCAAAAGGCTTAGCTTGCTTCTCTGTAAGCTTGGAACACCCTTCTCTACCCCCACTGCAGACTGGGAATTCTAGAGTATGAGCTTTACAATGGACAGCAATATTGTTCTCAGACATACCCCCCCAAAACTAAATTGGTGATCTCTGGACCCTTCTTATCTGATATTATTGAGTTGTTTTTCGCAGTTAGACCCCGTAAGAAGGTGCAGCCCATAATACTCAGCTACTCAAATTGGTGAAGTACTGTTGTGTTAGATGAATGAAAAAGATGTACTCAAAAGCAATATATGTACAGAGAGTCCTGGTCCTGAGTCTGTTTGGCCTTGTTGGTACTGATAGACTTCGAAGACTGTCTGCCTGTACCACCACCGGAGGGATGTTTGTGGAAGACCTGGACGTCAAAAATAAGTTAAAACAATTCAGAGCAGCAACAGAGTGATAGTTTACCTGAGAGACAATTTCTGACATACACTACTATTGTTCGTGTAATGCACAGGCAGTGGGGCAGGGGAGGGTACAGAGCCACCCACACATGGAGTGTTCAATTTGTTGCTTACGTTAGGGACCTGGACGAAAGGTCACAACACAACTATTTCTGATGTATACTTTTAATAGCAGATTACTCGCCTTTTGAATATCCCAGACATCAGACTGAATCTGGAAATATTTGAATATCTCTCCACGTCGGTACGGAGCACTGGCTCCACTCGGTGCCAGATGCCACATCTTTTGGATGTCACTGTAGCCATAAGGTGCCTCCTTCAGCGCATTGACTTCAGTTCGCCTTTTTCCGCACCTTTGACGCAAATTCGGAGCTCAAGTCGCTGCAGGCCACTGTTGACGTTCTCAACACAATTTTTTCTTTTCAGGTGCAATTTTAGTAATAATGTCACCCCTAAATGTTTTCATGATTTAAATCGTGTAGGGACTGTGCTGGACAGGTGTACATTACGAACCCACACAAAATGTGCCTGTGATGATTAGGGTCAGAACCATGATGTAAAGGCATTGTGCTTCTTGGCGCCATAAAGGAGAGGGAGATGAAGATGGTTATGACCCAAGCACGGTAAGACGCAAGTCCAAGTTGAGTTTGAAGATGCTTAATTGCTGCTATTGTCAAAGCTGTTGAAAAAGAAACACAAATAAGAGTTGTGACAAATCTGTACACTCTACTTTAATAGTAAGTCGCCAAGACCCCCTGCTGTCCCGGCTAGCATCCACATCGTAGCTGAAAGTAGTGGAGGACACCATGTAGGACCCCTGTAGTTCCCTCTGACCCAGTGATGGACATGCTACCGCCTGAGGCAAAAACTCTGACCCCGCAGTCCGATTAGCGTAACCCAGAGTTCCTTGTTCCTAGGGCAGACCCCTTAATGTTCCTTAATGCAATTTCTGACATGTTCTGATTAAACATGGTCACCTCTGGAGCACTGATTGGCCCCGTGGGTCTAATGGAATTCAAGTTTTCAGCTTTTCTAATGCCATATCACCGGAGTCCCTACGCTCCATTGCTCCCTTTGTCACCGGAAACCAGAGCTACGACACCGAACACAGCACCAGGGCCGCCTGCATGCTGAGCACCGCAGCCAACGCCCCCCTCCGCTCACGATCCCTTTAGGATCTTCTCCATCGGCACTGGATCCCATTGTCTCACCGGCACTGCTAACGACTTCACCGGCGCCACAATCGAGGCTATCTGCTCTGCAACTATAGTCTCCTGTTCCACAACCAACGCCACAGGTGGCGCAAACAACTCAAAACATTTACCCCATCTGAATGCTCTCAGCACCTCATCGAAGAGTGGAGGTTCTTTTTTGGGGACTCTGATCCCAACAAGGACCTCATCTTCGGCATGAATGATGAGGACAGACACTCCGCCACTTAGGACCTGGACTTTGTGAATGTGGGTTGGATACCTCACCTGAATGGAAATTATATTCCCCAACCAAGTTGCCTCTAACTGAGGTCACTACTTATGATTCAGTGATGAAGAAGGTATTGGAGTGGTTAGACTTACTGCTCCCTACAATCGAGAATAAAGCCAATATCCTTCCGAGGTACTGCATACAGCATTACATACAGCAGAGCTCTTGCTCCCCTTCAATGAAGCCCTCACAGAGCCCATTCTAGCAATTTGGAAGAAACCCACTTTTTTACCACAGTCCAGAGAGTGACTGCAAGATGTTACAGATCTGCACCTGTGTTTCAGGTTTTCCTTTCCTCTAATCCGTTATCAGAAACCTGGTGGTTCAGCCATAATGCGCCTCAAATTGCTCCCTGGCCCCTTCCCTACTACCCATCTGATAGAGAATCCAACAAAATAGATCAATGTGAAAAGATTTTTTTCAGCCAGTAGGATGGTGCTTAATTATCTGAATGCCACTTGTCTCCTTCGATGCTATATACACGCTCTGGGATACGTCACAAACTGCCCTGCCCCAATCTACCAGATCATCTACATCGACACTTTCCCGAGTTAATAGAGGATGGCAATCTGCGTGGAAACAGATGATCCAGTCTAGTAGTTTACATTCCCTGGGTGGGGAATAACAGCACACCTGCTACATGGGAACTTAGTAGCCTGTGGGATGGCCTGACCACGACTAGGGTGCCTACCTCAAGGGAGACTGTTATTGCTTGTTGAATGTTGTTTACCTTTGCATGGGTAGAATTAAAGTACTTCTTTTATACAAAATAAGTATTTGACTGGAATTTGATTTATGCATGCACATTAAGTTATAAGTCATGTACACTGATTTGTATCCCCACTTCCTTCCGAGGGAGCATTGCCTGTTTATTCGACGCCACCTAATTAAGAGTCCGGTGCAGAAGGACGTGCTTGACCCAGTTGAGCGGGATCTGTAGTATGGTGGGCCCTGGGACATCAGGAGTAAAAGGCCTGAGTCGCCTCGGTTGAACCCAATAACCCCTGCTTTCCCCAAGGCCCTCTTAATGATGTTCTGACAGTTGGCAAAATGAAATGAAAGGCAGTACACAAGTGGACATTAATCAAGGTGGAACGTCTTGGGCATCAAAATGTGCTATGCCCTAGGCCAGAAAGAACCACCAGAAGGAATAAGGGCTCACTCCACTTGAGCCATATTTTGTACGTCTGTGCTGGCAAGGGGATTATCAGTGTCAGAAATTTTTAAGTAGTGGCCCTGGGCTTCCCTCCCCACTTTTGCAAAGATCTAGTAAGGACTGCTACTCTAGCAGTCTGGATTGCAGCCTTTGCCGCTAGGTCCGCTGCACAGTTCCCCTTGGCATGAATGCCATCAAGCTGATGGCCCAAAGTGTGCCTCAAATGGACCAATGGAGGCTTAGGTTGTAAGACAACTACTTTTCCCCAAAGATGTTAATTCCTAATAAATTTTCCCTTCCGTTCAAACTCCAATGTTGCAAGTCAACATTGTAACCTTGCACACAGAAGGATGAGTCAGACAAAAAAGTGTGGGAACTGGTGATTCAGCCTTTTGTAATGCAAGTAACAGGGCATGTAGTTCTGCATGTTGTGCAGTGCTGTCACCTAAGCTTTTAGTGTGTGTGCACTGCAGATGGAATTTACTATCTTCCACTACACCTTGTGCTGCTGCGCAGTACTAATATTTTGTTCCTACCTCTGGTTGGGCAGGGCCATCCGTGTAGAATACCCTCTGGAAAGACTCAATGGGTAAAGTTGTTTGGAGTTGGAGCAATATGTTGTTCAACGGGAGAAAAGCCTGTCTATTAAGAGGAGGATCTTACAGAAACTTTACATCCAATGCACTTATGGCTTGCTTCCGTGGCTGCTTCTAATGCTGGTATAGGAGAAACCACAATGATTTTTCATGTGCCAAAGGGCGCTCCTTCAAAATAGCTGTTTGCACAGCTGTAAGGATTTTTTCAATGGAAGCAAAACCTGCTTCGGCTAAAGAATAAAAGTAAGACTTGTAACCAATAGGAACAGTCTGTTCTTTGTTGCAGGTCACATAGGTATAACCATAGTGACAGGGTATGGCTGTGATAACTGGGTTGGTTTTTATTATCCCTAATCTGTAAAGATTTAGTCTTGAACATGGCTGCTTGTAGAGCATATATCAACAAAATGGAGGGACAGGGGGCGCTTGAAGGTGGAGCATACGTGCCCCCTGAGAGACAAGTAAGTTAACAGAGTATGCAGTTCCTGGTGAGAAAAGCTGAGGAGCAGGAGGAGGCTAGGAAGGTCTGTTATCCTGACCCCATTGTGGAGACAGGATGTCTAACAATTTGAGAAATGGGGCCCTCACACACCGCCTGTGTGTCATACTTCATGATAGGGCATGCTCCTTGTCAGGCTGGCGCTGCAATACCCGACGGGCACTCTGAGGGTCTCTTTTTTGGAGATCTTTTTATCCTAAGCCGTTGGGTGCAGTGCGGGTATAGGACCTTAAGGTGTAGATGTGTGTGAACGAATGTGCAGTAATAGTGTAGGGTGCGTATTAAAAAGGGGAGGCCAGTGGTGCTCCAAATTCAATCTCTATATACTATCTACACAATGGTTGGTTCACTATTAGTGTGATATGTGAACCAAGCAAACGAAAACCTGGCAATGAGGTACTTTATATATGTAGATGATCCTAAAAGGAAAAGGAAAAAGCATCATTATGTAGCCAAGGTGGAAGTAGGATCGCATACTTATAATTGGCAATAGCCTCCTCGTGGCTTTATGCTAAATAAGTGAAAAAACACACTAGTGATTTTCTAAAGTGCAGTCACACAAGAGGCGCAGTGGCACACGTGAAGTACAACTATCGTTAGAATTGCAAGTGGTGGTAAAGAAAATACTGTGGTATGTTTTTAGCAGGAACACCCACCCCATTAGGGTGAATACCTGGCTCCTTCGAACCATTGGCGGAGGAAAACGCTCTAATTATTAGCGTCCTGGTGAGGTGCGGTAAAATAAATGAAACACATGATAGATTATGCTTTTTACTTACTGTAATTCCACCTTCCATAATCTGTTCACTTCTGAAACCATGGCTATCAATTCTTTAGCCAATGACACTTTTTTGCCATCAAATAAGCAGAGAAGGGTGGCGCCAGTGTGATTATTGCAACAACGGACTATGACAAGGAATGTTACCAAAAGCTGGCTAACCGCCACTACTATACCCCTTTCAACATCGACCCAACAGGCGACCTGACAACTAGAATCACATCTATGGTCACTACAGCAGAGCTTGAGGGTTGGATTAGTAGAAAAGAAGAGGAATTTCTGGTTAAAAAGGAACCCAGAACACCGTACTTTTATGTCCTCCCCAAAATTCACAAAGAACAAATACCACCACCGGGACGACCCATTGGCTCCGGGATTGACTCACTTCTTGAACCCTTATCACGCTTTTGTGACCATTTCCTACAACCCATTGTCCAAAAGAAACCTTCCTTCTTAAAAGACACTAGGGACGTACTGCGCCTGATTGACAATTTCGACACAGCCATGGAAATTGATTTGCTAGTGACACTAGATGTGGAGGCCCTATACACTAATTTCCCTCAAATGGCAACACTAGAGGTGATAGAGGCTGCTTTTCTAGCTAAGACATGGGATTCCCCTACTCAAGTCCATTTTATCATGGAATGTGCCACCTTAGCCTTGACGGGAAAGTTATTTCTCTTTAAAATCAGCTTTACCATGAAAACCCAGGGTACTTCCATGGGTAGGACATTCGCTCCCAGCATAACATGCCTCTATATGGCGGCTTTTGAGAATAGGGTCATCTTTGATACATCCGACCCTTACAGCATTAATATTCTACTATGTCGCAGATACATTGACGACATATTAATATTCTGGAAAGGTGATATATCGTAATGTAAGGAGTTCTGTGGGTGGGTGAATACACTCAACACATTCCTTAACTTCACAAACACTATATTTAAAACAAGTATCCCCTTCCTTGATTTACTGATCACCCTCAATGAGGGCCGATTGAGTACCACAGTTTACAAAAAACCAACTGACTGCAACAGTCGCCTACTATATAGTAGCTACCACACAAAGGTATTGAGGGAGAACCTCCCTTTCGGGCAGTTCTTAAGACTACGACCCAACTACAGCACTGTCCAAGATTACGACACTGAAACTGACCAACTTGCTAATCAACTAAGACAACAAGACTACCCTACACATTACATCAATACCGCTAAAGAGCGGGCCCGGAACAATAACAGAGAGGCACTATTAGATCACAACATAAATAACTCCTAACACTGAAGACGCACTCGCATGTGTCACTACCTTTTCTCCAAACTCCAACAGAATCAAAAAGATTGTAATGAAACACTAGGGTATCCTCCAAACAGGTGAACTCAGCTTTTAACAACCACGGTTTGGGTTCAAGCGAACTAGAAACCTCAAGGATATCCTGGTTCACACTAGACCCGTCCAAGCACCTTGACAGTTCAACGCCCTCTATGGGGCCTCCCCCCTGTGATGGGCCATTTTCCCTATGGTTCATGTACAGTGTGAAATCTCACGGACTCTACAAAAGAATTGCATTTGACCTCTACATTTAAATGGATACAAAAAAGACATACGAATTGCAACACAAGCAATTGCATCTAGACCCTGACATGCCCTTGCAAATTAGACTACATGGGTATGACCACTAGGATGTCCAAGACCAGAATAATGGAACATCGTAGCAATATACGATGTCATAAACGCCACTCAAAACTTTACTCACATTTTGAAGAAAAGGGCCATGCACCAATTACCCTGAAATGGACCATCTTGGAGGCACACCCACATCTATGCAATCAAGCCCTTTTTAGAATGTAACACTGGATTTTCCATGTGGTTTGTGACACTAGGGGTCTAACGAAAAAATTCCCATGGACTGAAGTAAATAGATAACACACAAGTCCTCTTCACCAGGGGTTGTCACCTATAGTGGATTTCAGTTCCTTGCTTCCTTAATGTAAACCTTTAGGCCACGTGACCCTATACAACATCCAGCCACATGTGCCCCCTCATTCTGTCTGATTTGACCCTTGACTAGACGGGGCCTTATTCTTTATAGGGAGGCTCCCCTTTATGGGGCTATTTGGAAGAACAATTCTGACACATTTCTGCTCCTTGGCACTCACTTTACTACCAGTGACCACATGAGTTCCATGTATACCATGCAGCCATTTTATTACATGGCAACTAATATTAGCCACACTCATATCATTTTATAATGAATCTTCTACTCAGTTTGCTTATAGTCGTTTAAACCAGAGTGCTAGAAAGTTAACTGAGCACCTCCTGTCAATGATGATTTTCTCCATTATTGGCCCCATTATGCTATTAACCGCACCAAACATGGCGCCACTCTTTGCCAGAAGAGACATGGGAGGGTCCCTTAGATCCTTAAGCCTCCCATTTACAGCCATCACTTTGCACTCCTCACCCAACATGGCACCCACCTTGTTTACTCTCTGTGCAAGCAGTGAGCCACCGGGACTTGCCCAGCGTCACATGACGCACTACCGGTCCCCTGGAGCCTCTCGTCTCACGGCGGGTATTTTAGTCCAGCTGACCCTCCTGTCCCGCCTCACTTCCGACATGCAGGAGGACGGGTAGGTCTCTGGCTGATCAGCGACTGCTGAACCGTGAGTACTTTACTAGCGCGCTATTTACTTAAACGGTCTGCTACAACTCCGAGATAACTCTCCCCCATGGGAGACCCCAGATCAACAGTCATTACCTCTTTTGCATTAATCTATCATGTGTTTTATTTCTTTTACCGCACCTCACCAGGACGCTAATAATTCGGGCGTTTTCCTCCACCAATGGTTCGAAGGAGCCAGGTATTTGCTCTAATGGGGTGAGTGTTCCTGCTAAAAACATACAACTGTGGTTTGTTTACTACCACTTGCATTCCTACCGATGGTTGTACTTCACTTGTGCCACTGCGCCTCTTGCTTTAATGCACTTTAAAACATCACTACTGTGTTTTTTCACTTATTTAGCTTGAAGCCAAAAATAGGCTATTGCCAATTATAAGTATGTGATCCTACTTCCACCTTGGCTACATAATTATGCTTTTTACTTTTTCTTTTAGGTTGGTCTACACATATAAGGTACCTCATTGCTAGGTTTTCGTTTCACATATGACACTAATAGTGGACCAACCATTGTGTAGATAGTAAGTATATAGAGATTGGTCATTAAGAATTGCCACGTGATCTGATTGACAGACTAGGCAGAAACATGTCGACCTCTAATTCGTAGCCACTGTTGTACATTACTGCTGAAGTGGCTCACACTTGTTGTTTTTAACTGGGACCAGGGGGCTGTCTAGTATATAGAGATTGAATTTGGAGCACCACTGGCCTCCCCTTTTTAATACCCTCTCTACACTATTACTACACATTTGTTCACACACATCTACACCTTAAGGCCCTCTGACCACACTGAACCCAACGGCTTAGGATAAAAAGATCTCCGAAAAAGAGCTCCTCATAGGGTGCCTGTCAGGCATTGCAGCTCCGGCCTGACAAGGAGCATGCCCTATGATAAATCATGACACCCAGCCAGGTGTGTAAGGGCCCTATTTCCCACATTGGGAGACATCCTGTCTCTACCATAGGGTCAGGGTAACAGACCTTCCTAGCCTCCTCCTGCTCCTCAGCTTTTCTCACCAGGAACTGCATACTCTGTTAACTTGCATGTAGAGCATGCAAGATATCGGTGTGCGCGTGCCCATCTAGTCTGTAGACATTTGAGAAATCAGGGCTACACTCATTCAGCATAATGAGGCAAGTAAGTACATCCAAAGTTAAGAAACCCTAGCAATTTTTGCCAGTGTATCGGAAGGCTGCAAGGTAGCATACTCCTGAAGGAAGTCTGGAGCTAGACCTTTGCCCTCACTTGATAACTCGCCTCCTAGGAAGGTCACCGTCAGGTAGACAAACTTCGATTTTCTTTAAATAAATTTTGTAACCATGTGATGTTAATATGGCCACCACTACATCCACCCTAGTTAGGTATATATCTAGATCATTGTCAGTAAGATAGATATCATTAAGGTATGACAATACCTTGGGATCTGGTTGGAAGATCTCCATGATGCTTGCTTAAAATAAGCCAGGACTGTTCTCATAGCACAAAAGAAAGCATTAGAACGAGAACTGCACCCCGTCACAATTAAAGGCGGTTAGATACTCACTTTCAGGCACTATATTTTGGTTGAAGAACTCTTTGGAAATAGCCATGGTGATTTTGTATTTTTCCCCGCACCAGGTTAGTCATTAGACCTGTGTCATGTGTATTTTGCAAACACAAAAGAAATAGGTTGCCTACACCCACACAGTGATTAAGAACCCAACAGTTGTATACGGATGCTGTCTAATGCAGGTCACGTGGGGTCTTTTAGACTAAGGAGGCCATCCTCAATGGAAGAGGATGCCTCACATACAATATTGTGTCATGCTTCATCATAGGCATCTTCTCACCACCCTGGTAAGATGGTACTACCCGGGTGGACTCCACCTCCATGAAGACTTGGCGGTAGGAGGGAGTTCTTATATAAAACTTGCAGGACTTCCTCATTACCCGACTCACCCCACCCCAGACAGCTTGATAGTTCAAGTCTCTACTTCCCATGGCACGTTCCCTGCTGCTCTCCCGGACATGAAATACAAGAGGCTGGACAGTTGGGGCAAGAAAATGTTTTCTGTAGCCAGCCTTACATTGCGCTCTGTGATCACCGCATGCTTATTGGACCGTTATTCCCACTCTCTGTGAGAAACGGATGCGCAAGTGCTGCCACAGGCCCTGGATGCCCGAGCCATCCTTTCCCAAACAGTTTCAGACAGGAGAGACGCTGTAAAGTTCTCCATTCGATGTGGTCTAGACCCGACCGACTCACTGGAAAGAGCGATTTCCAGGACAGTGGCTGTTAGACGCCATGCTTGGATGAGAATCTCTGACTTTTTGGGGGATCTCCAGGCTTCGCTCATAAACATGAACTTTTATGGCACTCATCTCTTCGGAGACGAGGCAGACACAGCACTGGATTTCTTTAATGACTCATGGGCTAAGGCCAAGTCCTTGGCCTCTCAGCCGCCCCCCGTCCCAGACTGCTTTTTCCTCTTTCCGTGGCTACGGAGGGGGCTTTCAACCACGCTAGCCCTAACCCAGCCACCGACCTGCGCACGTTCTACAACCCTTGCGCGGACAAGTGCTGCTAGAGGTCTAGCCGATCGCTTCAGCCTGCTAGCCCTCCAATCTCACTCTACCAGACAATGGCCATCCAGTTGGTGGCAGGATCAGCCATCACCTCCACCACCTGCAAAACCTTACATCGGACAGGTAGGTTTGCCAGATCCTCCAGAGAGGCTACCTCCCCTTCGAGACAACCCCTCCCTCCATGCCTCCATCCTATGACCCGCTGACGGAGGATCATTTACTATTGCTCCAAGAGGGAGTAATGGCTCTCTTGTCCAAGGGAGCCATTGAGAGGATTCTGGCAGCAGAAGTAGGCTGTGGTTGCTATTCCCGCTACTATCTGGTCCCGATAAAGGACAAGGGCGTTCGTCCTATCCTAGACTTACGAGCCCTCAACTACTTCCTCAAAAAGGAGAAATTCAAAATGCTTACATTGGCTAAAGTCCTGTCTGCCCTTTACCCAGGAGACTGGATGGTAGTGTTGGACATGGAGGAGGCCTACTTTCACATTCCCGTCCTGCCTGCCCATTGGTGCTACCTGTGGTTTACGGCAGGCCACAAGCATTTCCAGTTAGTCTTCCACTTTGGCCTTACCAATACCCCTTGGGTGTTCACAAAGGTGATGGTGATGGTCGCAGCTCATTAGCGGAGATCAGGGGTGCCAGTCTTCCCCTATCTCAAAGTCTGACTGCTGAAGGTGGACTCTCTCCACGCTGTTGTCTCCCACATCCAGACTATGGCGAACCTCCTGAATTCGCTGGCGATTCCCTAATAAAGTGCCGAAGTCACACCTGACTCCGTCTCAGACGCTCCCTTTCAGCGGAGCTGTTCTGGACACCTTGCCCCCCAAGGATATTCAGGGTATGATACCGATATTTCAGCGTCTATCCTCTATTATGGTGAGAATGACTCTGAGGCTGTTGGGCCTCATAGCCTCCTGCATCCTGCAAGTAACACATGCCAAATGGCAAATGTGAGTTCTGCTGTGGGACCTGAAGTTCCAGTGGGCACAGCATTAGGAGAACATCTCAGACATGATCCAGATCTCGGAGGGACCTGCACGAGACCTGCAGTGGTGACTGATGAACCGCGATTGGGTCAGAGGAAGACCCCCTCTCCCTTCCCTCAACCAGATCTCACAGTAGTGACAAATTTGTCACTCCTGGGATGGAGTAGCCAACGTATAGAGGTGAAGATCAGAGTACTCTGGTCTCCTGCGGAATCCAGACTCCACATCAACATCGCGATTTGCTTGCAATTGAAAGCCTTTCTACTCTCCATCAAGCGAAGGCTAGTTCAAGTGTTCACGGACAACACCACTGCCATGTGGTACTGCAGCAAACGGGGTGGAGTGGGGTCGTGGACCCTCTGTCAAGAGGCCCTGCGTCTCTTAATATGGCTGGGCATTTCCATAGGTTGTTCAACACCTGGCAGTTTCCCTGAACGCCAGGGTGGCTGAACTCAGTCGTCGATGCCTAGCAGATCACTAGTGGCATCTCCCTTCGGAGGTGGTGCAATGTCTCTTTTAAAAGTGGGGAGAGCCTTGGTTAGATCGGTTCGCCTTCCCTGAGAATGTGCAATGTCAGCAGTTTTGTACGTTGGAGTTTCCAAGGCGGTTCTCGCTCGGAGACACTTTCTGTCTCGAGTGGATCTCAGGTCTCCTGTATGCCTTTCCGCCCATATCACTCCTGCCCAGAGTTGTCGAAAAGATCAGGAATGACCGGACCAAAGTCATCCTTGTAGCTTGTACTGAGCATGGAGAGTCTGGTATCCAGAGCTCCTACAAATGAATATTGATCCTCCAATCAGGCTGCCCCTTCGGCAGGATCTTCTGTCGCAGCAGGAGGGGAGGGTCCCCCACCCAAACTTGTCAAATCTGCGCCTGCTTGCGTGGAGATCGAGTGGCGGCAGTTGATAGCTTTCGACCTTCCTTCTGTAATGTTTTTCTGGCAGTCAGGCGTCCCTCCACCAAAATGATGTACGGCTGCCAATGGAAGAAATTTGTGATATATTGTTGCGAAAAGTCTATTGACCCTCATTCTGCTTCCCTTCTGATGTTCTGCTGTTTATTTTGACCCTTGCCCAGCAAGGCTACACTCTGGGCACCCTGAAAGGGTATCTTTCTGCTTTGTCTGCATTCCTGAGGCTGCCAGACCAACCCGCTTTATTTAAATCACCCATTGTACACAGATTCCTTAAAGGCCTTGTACATATGTTCCCGCCTGCACCCTTCCTTATGCCTCAGCAGACCTTACTTTAGTTCTTACCTTCCTCATGTGCTCTCCTTTTGAGCCCCTGCATAATTGTCCCCTCCAACTGCTCATCATCAAAACAGCCATTTTAGTGGCAATTAACATCTGCCAGGAGGATAAGTGAGCTGCGGGCTTTATCATCCAAGCCTCCCTTCTTGACAATATTTCCACTAGGGCCTCTTTCCTTCCAGTAGTGGTAACACCTTTCCATGTGGGACACCTTGCCCACTTCATATGCTCCTCTACGTCCCTTTTAGGAAGAGTAGTGACTCCACCGTCAGGACCCAAAAAGAGCATTGTTTTTCTACCTTGACCTCACAAAATATTTCCGGGTAGGCATCTAACTCTTCGTGGGGTTTGTTAGTGGGAAGAAAAATTGTGGTGCAGAAAAGGACCATCTCTCAATGGGTTGTTCTCTGCATCAAGAATTTCTATTCTCTGGCAAAGAAGCAGCCTTCTAAAAGCTTAAGGGCACATTCAACCAGAGCTAAGACTACAACCACTGCATTAGCATGTGGAGTCCCAGCCCTGGACATCTGCCAGGCAGCAACATGGGCCTCCCTGCACACGTTTACCAAATATCACTGCCTGGGTATTCCAGTCCGCAGGGTTGGCCATTTTGTCTGTTCGGTCCTGCAGAACTTCTTAGTCTGAAACTCGTCTGCAGTCCCTCCTCAAGGGATGGTATTGCTTGGGTATTTATTCAAAGATAAGTAATCTGTGGCTAAATGTCTCTATCTTCAGATGAACAAGTTACTTACTTTCGGGAACGCCTTATCTGGAAGAGAAATGATCTAGCCCCAGAGTCCTTACTGACCCACCCAACCTCCCTGCTCTGCAGACAAGTTTCTATGGTCAGGGCTGGTCCCTTTCAAGGCCCTAGTTGTTAAACACACCAATGTCAGTGCAATTCATGGCTCCTTGCTTCAGGCATGAAAAGCTGTGAAAAGTAACTGGCATCAGTGCGCCGAGGTGGCGCATGTATAGGTGATGAAGAAGTCCCAGCGCGAACTGCTGCGTAGCGGAATAACATGTGGACTTGAGAATTTTTCCCACCCGCTTGTTTTCTGTATAAGGCTGGAGCCTGTCTTGCAGCCCATTCACTAGTATACAAATCCCTGATATCTTCAGGGACTATGGGAGAAAAAGCTACTTGTGTGATCCCGCCCCAGGGGCCCTTCCCCAATATAGACTGCTGCAGTCCTCTTCAACTAGGATGATGTCATAATCATCAGACAGTTGTGACCAGAAGACTAATTTAATGGTATGTAGTATATCCTCTTTGATTAGTGTGTTTAAATTATAAACCCTATCCGGAAGATTGAAATGTTTATTGGAAGTCTCAACTAGTTTAAAGTAAATTGTTGGACTTGTATCCAGAAGCGTCTGATACACTATTGTGATTTCTGTTGTGCTGTCTAGAAGTGCTATAACCAAAGTCCTGTTTCGCAGGAGTACTCATAGCTGTATTGCCATGTATTTTAGAAAGTCATGCTACTCTTTTATTTTTATTTTTTTTGTTTACTGGGGTACTAGAGTCCAATCCTTTCTACTCCCTCTTTATGCTGACTTAACTCTTACTCTGAGCGTCACTTTTTCTAAGGTCTTCCTCCTTTCTTAAGTACTTGGATCAACTCCCCTGTTCGTTTACCATCAATGTCCTGAAAAGAACTTGAAGAACGACTATCCTAATACTGATACCATTACATGTACATGACATGCAAATAGTTAAGCTGGACCAGCCAAAGGTGTGTGAAAATTGCCAGTTTCTGGGGGGGCTAGTCTAGCCCTGTGCCTTTCTGCATCTTCGATCTCTTCCACCCAGGCCTTCCACTTTCGCAGCCTGCAGTAGTGGTTTCGGGGCATTGATAACCAGGGAGCAATATATCAATGGGATATCCCCTTATGCAAGTTCCCCATCAACAGTTTGGCTTCAAGGGGACTGAACTCCGGGAGTTGGGTATCAGGGGGAATATTGGGTGACAAGGCATGTCGCAGGTACTTATGAAGCGGAGTATGGGAGAGCTCGTAGCGCTCCTGCAACTCCTGAAATGCCTGCACTTGAGTATCTGCCCACACGTCCCTGAGGTGTGTAATGCCAATCCTGCTTCACTGCACAAACCCCTTCAGACCTACAGTATGATGTAGCCATGTTCCTTGCCACGTGGAGGGTCAGCCCAGTGAGTCGACTATCCCAACCCAGAAAATGGAGCGCCACCTTCCAGCACTGCAACACCACCTGGGTGCAGTCAGGAAGAGACCAAGGAATAGGGGCTATGTAGAGTAGGTAAGCCAGCCTATCTAAGCCATGCAAGGCCAGTTCTGCCTGGTAGGTCGGATCATTCCACCCACCATTAAACCAGTTGTTAATCTTGATCAGTTGTTATGCCAAATAATAACAGTAGAGATGTGCCATACCCTCCCCCCCATCAAAGTGGGACTGTCTGCAATTAACAAAGTGCGACCAACGGCCCAGAGGAAAGTACGAATCACTGAAGCCAAGGGTCTGGAACCACTGCCGTGGGATTGGATGGGGAAAGTTTGAAAAAAACGAACAAAAACCGGGGCATGATCATCATTTTGAAAAGAGTCTCCCTCCCCAGGACGTGCAGCGATAGACAGCCTCATCTCTGCAGATCCCTCTTTATTTAAGTGACCAGGGGGGGATCAAATTAAGGCTCCAAACCAAGTCTGGGAGACATAAAATATAAATACCCAGATATTTGAATGACAAGTTGCTGATCGCCAGGAGTAGGTTGTTGGATTGCCAGCAATGGGGACCAGCATGGATTTAGACTAGTTGACCTGGAGGCCTCCCCGTAAATCTTCAGGATCTGTAATTCTCACTGACCTGAGACCTGCAGATGTTCAAGGAACACCAAGCTGTTGTCCATATACAGCACAGTAAGCTCCTCAGGGTCCCCATCCCAAGACCACCCCTGAACATGGGCATCACAGTGGGTGCCTTGACGGATAGGGAAGGAAAGAGACGAGGCACTATTGAACTGGACCGGAGTGGTGGTGTAGGCATAAAGGAGACCAACAAGGGCACAAAAGCGAGCCCTCAACCCGGTTTTCTCCAGCACAGCACTAAAAAAAAGAGCAATCCACGGTATGAAAGGCCTTCTCAAAGCTCTCCAAAAGCGTAACTGAGAGGCAGCAAAGGCAATGGGCCTGGGAGAGGGCCACCTGGACCCTCCGTATGCAATGCAGAGCACTGTGGGTTGGCATAAAACCACACTGAACTGGGTGGACCATATAGGGCAGAGCATGGTTGGCCAAGACTTTGACAAACACCTTAACTTCTGAATTGATAAGAGAAATAGGCCGGTAGGAAAAACATGTGTCTAGCAGCTAGCCTGATTTAGGGATCACCACAATCGTGGCTTCCTCCAACCCGAGGGGAGCACCCCACAGTTCACTGCCTCATTGTACAGCGCAAGCAGGTGGGAAAGCAAAAGATTTTGTAATTTCTGATAGTACTCAATCTGAAACGCATCGGGCCCGGAGTATTTCCCGGGGACAAATCCAATTCACCGTAATCGGTTGATTCAGGTCGCTAGCCAACGACAGTCGGTCGAGGGCAGCGGAATATCCTACAGCACCGGATGCACAATTTCATGAGGGGGCCGTGGTCTACTCGCACAGAATTTGCGCAACAGCAGGGACCTGCTTGCATAAGCGACCCTAATCAAGGGCACCACCTTTGTAATCCGCAAAAACTTGCGCAACAGCAGGTACCTGCTTGCATAAGTGTCCCTAATCGAGGGCACCAGCTTCGTGACGACCTCCTTGGTGACTAGCCAGGACAGAAGTCTCCCCGACTTATCCCCATGCTTGTAGGCCCTTTGTGTGTGGAGGCCCTCCTGCATTATCTGGCCTCCTCCAGTGAGAGCTGACGCGGGCAAGATAGCACCAATCTCATCTGGCGGTCTAGTTCCACGGAGGGCCAACGCTGTGCCTGCCGCTCCAGGGAGAGCATCTGAGCCTCCAAGGTAGTCACCTATTCCAGCTTTTGGGCTTCCCTGCTCTGAACATACCCCTTAACCAACCCCCTTCGGGCAGGTTTACTGGCCGCCCAAAGTGTACCTGCAGACTCCAATGTACCCCCATTCTTCTTGAGATATGAGCAGATCTCCAAGTCAACAAAGTCGGAGCACTCGTGGTCTGTAAGGCACAATTTGTTAATAGACCTCTTGGGTGGCAGCACCGCATTGGGATGGAGCAAATGTTGAAGCTGCCCCCACCACAAACAACAATGACACCATGTGTCAAGGTCAGAAGTAGTTGCACAGGAAGTGCAACGTGCCCTGAGACTGATGCTGTGAGACATAAACCTATAGGAAATTATAGTGGCGACCTTCCATCCGACCCTCCATGTGGGGTGCAGACACCACCAATGGAAACCCTCTATGCAGCAAGATGGCCACCCCTCAGGAGCCCCAGGAAAACACTGCGTGATAAGTTCCGTTGTAGCTAAAACTACATAGAAAGGGACAGTGAGTCCCCAGGAGGTGAGTTTCCTGAAACATTGGAAACGCGGTCTGGAATTGCCAAACATAATGAAGGACAGAAGAACTCCTTATGCAATTTAGCAGGACGTGTACATTCCAATATAGTGTCTTAATTCCACCATCTGGATAGAAGAGCAATCGGGCGAGGCCCGAGTACTAGGGGGTCCGCGGGCCTACTAAGGACATAACCATCTGTCATCTGTGGGGTGCGGTGTCGCTGTTGTGAGCAGTGTGTCGTTGTGACCGGCAGAGAATATCTGCGAGCTGCGTGATCAAACAATCTGAACCAAAATACCTCCTCATCCCCCCCCCAACTAACTCCCAACCCATACTTCTATCCCAGAAGCATCTGTTGCCCTTACCCTGCACGTTAGCAAAACAGGAACATAGACCAACTGCTCCAGAGGCCCCACATTTCGGCAGGATCCCAGTGCCCCACAGCAATCATATTTTAAGTCCCACAGCAGACCTACAAGGGGAGCATCAAAGACGAACAGGAGTATAGCATGGAACAAAGTCGACAAAATTCATAAGGTCACACGCACCCTCCCGTCCAAATGCAGGGGTCCAGAATTAACTCCGCTGTTCGTATAGGGCCTCAAGGGGGGGCGGGGAAGGTTGTCGCCCTGGTACTGGAAAAGCTTCGGTGTGCCCATAAACATGGTGTCCTGGACAGCTCCCTCTGTCTCCACGCTCCTCGGTCTGAGCCGGAAGAGCACTATCATCCACAGTCAATCACTGAATCAATCACTGAATTTGTAAAGCGCACTACCTACCCGTGAGGGTCTCAAGGCGCTGAGGGGGGGGCGCTACTGCTCGAAGAGCCAGGTCTTGAGGTGTCTTCTGAAGGTGAGCAGGTCCTGGGTCTGCCATAGGTGGGTGGGGAGGGTGTTCCAGGTTTTGGCGGCGAGGTAGGAGAATGATCTTCCGCCGGTGGTCTTTCGTTGGATGCGGGAGACAGCTGCGAGGGCGAGGTTTGCTGAGCGGAGCTGGCGTGTGGGGGTGTAGAAGTTTGAGTCTGGCGTTCAGGTAGGCTGGTCTGGCGTTGTGCAGTGCTTTTGTGTGCGTGGGTGAGGAGTGTGAAGGTGATCCTCTTTTCGACGGGGAGCTAGTGCAGGTCCTTCAGGTGGGGGTGATGTGGCTGCGGCGGGGTACGTCGAGCATCAGTAGTGCGGAGGCGTTTTGGATGCGCTGAAGTTGACGCAGGTGCTTGGCTGGGATGCCTACGTAGAGTGCGTTGCTGTAGTCCAGCCTGCTGCTGACGAGGGCCTGTGTAACAGTTCTCCTTGTTTCGGGAGGGATCCACTTGTAGCTCCTGCGTAGCATGCGGAGCGTGTTGTAGCAGGAGGAGGAGACGGCGTTCATCTGCTTCGACATGGAGAGGGAGGAGTCTAGGACGAATCCGAGGTTGCGTGCGTGGTTGGTGGGGGTGGGTGCCGTTCCCAGCGTTGTCGGCCACCATCAGTCGTCCCAGGCCGAGGGGGTGGGTCCGAGGATGAGGACCTCCGTCTTGTCCGAATTCAGTTTCAGACGGCTGCTCTGCATCCAGTCGGCGACGGCCTTCATTCCCTCGTGGAGATTCATTTTGGCGGTGAGTGGGTCCTTGGTGAGGGAAAGGATGAGCTGGGTGTCGTCGGCGTAGGAGATGATGTTGAGGTTGTGCAGACGGGCCACTTGTGCGAGGGGTTCATGTAGATGTTGAACAGCGTCGGGCTGAGTGATGATCCGTGGGGGACGCCGCAGATGTCGGTGGCTTTGGATAGGAATTGTGGAAGGCGGACTCTCTGGGTTCTGCCGGAGAGGAAGGATGTGGTCCAGCTGAGGGCTTTCCCGTAGATCCCGGCTTCTTGAAGGCGTGTTTTTAGGGTGCGATGGCAGACCATGTCGAAGGCGGCCGAGAGGTCCAGGAGGATGAGGGCTGAGGTTTTGCTGTTATCGAGTTGGCGCCTGATGTCATCTGTGGCGGCGATGAGGGCTGTTTCAGTGCTGTGGTTTCGTCTGAACCCGGACTGGGACGGGTCCAGGATGTTGTTGTCTTCGAGGTGGCGGGATAGTTGTGTGTTGACGATTTTCTCGATGACCTTCGGGAAGGGGAGCAGGAAGATGGGTCGGAAGTTCTTGAGGTCGTTTGGGTCCGCCTTGGGCTTCTTGAGGAGGTGTGTGAATGAGTCCCCCAGGACCGGGCTCACTTCCTCCTGTGCGGCTGGGGGGGCGGGGGGGGGAGAGACGAGGAGCGCTCCCAAGTCCATTGAGCCACCAATGCTCCCTCATCTCCACCACCTACTCCCAAACCTGTTCCGAGGTATCAAAGAAGTAAGTGTCCGGGTTGAAGATCACCTTCAGCCGTGTTGGATAGAGGCGCATAT
The DNA here is from genome assembly GCF_964204655.1 of Triturus cristatus. Lineage (NCBI taxonomy): Eukaryota > Metazoa > Chordata > Amphibia > Caudata > Salamandridae > Triturus > Triturus cristatus. Next base: position 346,790,748 of record NC_140594.1, on the reverse strand, counting down.
ACTGTAAGTTGAGGGCTCTGAGTTTCTGCTTTACCTCCTCATAGGAGCATCGGTGCTGCTGGACCGCTTGTGTATAGTCGGGGAGAACCATAATCCGCAGGTTCTGAAAGTGAAGGTCTTGGTGGGCTCTGGCTTCCAGATAGATAACAGCCATGTCCCGATGGTTGAGAATGCGCGGGTGGCCTGGAGCCCCTGGAGGTGGCCCGCTGCCCAGGCGGTCAGGGACCTATGTACCCTTTCCACCACAAACCACTGTGACAACTTGTTGTCAGGACTGCAGCCATTCCTCCAGGAGCAGCTCTGTGCCAGAGGTCTCCACGCCCTGCAGGAATCCAACAAACCAGGAATTGTTCTTATACGACTGATTCTCTGCATCCTCTGCTTGTTCCTCGAGCACTGCCATCAATGAGGGCAGTTTGGAGACCTGAAATTTAAGGGCAGTCACCTCATCCTCCACCGTGGACAACCTGGCCTTGGTCTCAGTCACTCGACCAGTGACATTCCGGAGGTCCTGGTGCAACAGAGAAACATCTACTTGCACTTCATCCACCATAGTCTCTCTTGGATTGCCTGAAGGATATTAGCAAGGTCAAAGTGTGTGGGAGGCAGTTGTAACACCTGAGAACCATCAGCGGCCCCAGAAGTGCCTGAGGCCATCTTGGTAAATTGATTCATCTTCATCTCAAACGTGGGTGGGAGTGGGGGGGCTGTCGCGCCCCTTCTCTGCCAAAACATCCCTAGATGTAGTTGAAGGTGGTCTCCTGCCGCCAACTGTGTCCTGCTTACCCTGGAGGGTAGCACGAGCAGCCAGGTCAGAAGTGACTTCATGGAGGTGCCAACTAATGAGTCACCGCAACACCAGATGGAGACACGCAAGGTAAGCACCAGGCGGAGGGCCCCAAGGCACGGGCAGCGCTATAGTAACAGGCAGGAGCGATGCGATCACTGCCAGGGAGGTGGGCCCCCAGGAGCCGCCAGGTGGATGGCCAGAGGGGGAAAGGCAGAGCTGGGTCCATTGGAAGACGGAGGCCAAAAGGAGAAACAGCAAGCAGTCAAAAGCCATTTGAACGAAGCCTGGCGGGTTGGGGGGGACCTGGAGACAAGTCTGTAAGATGCCAAGGCTTGAGTGTACCAATAGTGGTCAGCTGTGGAGCAGCCCAGGACGAGCCCCGACCCCAGACATCCAGCCACAGGCTCCTCAGTAAAAGACACACAATTGATAGACGGAATGCAGAACAAATCAAAACATTCACCCCCAGTCAATAGATCTGGGTTAAATCCGTAATTCTTTTGCTCACCATGCCACCCCAGTTTAGACCTGGCCATATGCAAATCAGTCTTGACCCTGTGGCTCATGGGAACAGTCCAGCCTGAACTGCCAAGCCAGGTCCTCCCTGGACCGGAAACAAGCATCCGAGGACCGGTTTCGGGGTTTCACCCTCATCAGCCAGGATAGCTTGAATCCAGTGGCACAGTGAGCCTGGGACCCACGTCGAGGCATACTACGGTGCACTTAATGGACGGAATGCAGAAAAATCAAAACATATTCCCCCAGTCAAGAGATCTCAGTAGGCCGTCCAGGGACAAGGGGCCCAGGAGGAAACACCTCCGAGTGCGCAGTCTTGTAGTCGTTGGCCCAGCTGCCTTCAACTCCAGTCCTATTGCCACAGTGCAGGTTGTCCCCAGGGCCTTAACTGGTATGTGAAGTTCTTCACCAAACTGTGGCCCCATGGCGGATCCGTCCCACCGCCTCAGGCAGCAACAGCGTGATGTGCAGGGGGGACCCTGAGCGCCCCACCATCTGCACCCCCCCTACCCACCCCGGCAGGAAGTGTGGGCCCCAGTGTCACACACACAGCTGTTCAGCAGGCAGGGATCATTCCTGGGGATGTGCTGTCCTTCACTGGCCAATCTGGATCCTAGAGCCACACAGTGTCTCTAGAGCATCTGGGGGCAGCAACACAGAACCTCGCCACAGTTCCAGGGAGTCCCCGCCGATGCCTACATCCTCCAGGCTGGGCGAGAGACCTCCACGTGGTATTCACCAAGGCCATCCACAGTCACTTGATTGGCGGCTCCTCCCGCCACTGCACCCAGCCGCGGCCTTTGGTTCTAGTTCCTCACCAGCTCTCTGATGCCTCAGGCAATCAGCTGCTGCAGCCCAGGGACAGCCACCATGTTTGGCAGATTGCATGGCAGCTAAGATTGGCCCAAAGTCCCTGGTGCGGTTCTGCACTCGCCCACATCATCATCATCAGCTGCAGCACCGAACATGGAGGTAGGGAGTTGAACAGGACTGGTTGTCAGGCTTGGATGTTTCAGATGTGGTGGGGTCTCTGGAGCAGCTCTAACTCGCTGCCGGCATATTGCCCACCGTAGCCTTGCCCCCTCAATGCCATTTTTAGGCTTCAGATGTGGTTTAATGGGCTGTGTCCCCAGGGTATCCCGCCCAACAGAGGTATACACTTCTGCGATTATTTATTGGGGTTCCCGTTCACTGTCTTGAACTGGAACCATTTCCAGTCTCTGGAACCAACGCTTTTCCTTTAATGTTGCTTAGGATGATAAAGGAGACTGTTGAAAAGTTCCCCTTAACTTAATTACAGAACTGGTGCAGCTCGATGCTTATTCTGGTCCTGCGGAAGTACATCAGGGAGAACTGCCAAGGAAGGCATGCGATGTGAATATATATATACATGCAAAGATGCTTTCCCAGATGTTACACTCCTCTACGAGTGGTACCATTCCAAGAGGATGACACATAGTCCGTATTCTTTGTCTTGGTATGTTGTGTATGGATACACTACTTCCAACTGGTTGGTGTTGCGTGCAATCCAGAAGGCTATTTAGTCATGCTTCGTGAGTGCTTTTCTCATGATAACATTAATAGTCTGTGGACTAATAGTTTATACTTGTGTGGGAGCAGCTGCTCCTGCTGCAAAAGCACGTCTGGAGCTCAAAGCACGCTGCACGCACCATACAAATCTCTTGTAAAAGGTAACTGTATAGTCTACCACCCCAACCACCACAGAAAGTGTTAGTTTGTCAGGATGAGAAACGGGCATGCAGCCAGCCAGTACCTGCCACATAGCCCCTACATTGTTAAGAGGCCCCAAACGGATATCGCTGTGCATGTGTGACAATTCACCAGCAAACTAGCTGTAATGTTCCAAGTAAGTTAAAGGGATTTCCAAATCTTGGTAAGCCCTATTATGTGGCGTCTGGCTACCGGCGTATAGGCATTAAACTGCCGTGAGGCAACATTGATAGGCTTGAATTCCACTCAAAAGTAAAATGTCTTAAAGTATATCCCGCCTTTTCTGCTATTTCAGGAGTAATTGCTCCCACGCCCTCAATCGTGGACACCTCAAGCTTCAAGATGCTGAGTGACTGCTTCCCTGGAATTGGCCCCTATCACAATAGGTGCTGCCATGGAGAATGGATTAAATTGAAATTGGAATCTCAGAATTTAGAAAACCTACAGAATAGGGAAAAACCTTTTAAAAGTAAAGCTTGAAAAAACCTACGCCAATAGGTGCTTCCTTATCCCCAGTAGGAGGTAACGGTGATTAATATGAATGTCTCCATAATGACGTAATGTGTTTGCGTTTGTGTGCGTGTATTACAAAAAAAAATACTCCAATCGTAAGATACGAGCCCCACGTTGGGAAGCAACTGTTGGGCAAATGGCTTCTTTGGCGTAATTATACAAGTTTTGCTTTCCCACCCGTGGGTGACACAAGTGAACTCTGTTCAATCGACCAATGTTGAATGTGAGGACCGGTTATTGTAGCCACGCAGAACCCTGCCCAATACATTATTGAAGTAGTTATTTCTTTTGGGTTACTAACCATCACTATAAAGGGATTAGGGGCACTGTGGTAACACCGGTACTGCTTGTAGGGAAACTGTAGTTTAATGGTAGAGGGTCTGCCTTCAGGAACTTTATACCCGTAGTATTACTACTCTGAAACAAATTTCAGCCTTTTTTTCCATTTTCTGGAAGAATTTTTTGTAGTACTGCTGGAAATTTGGGACAAACATATTTCCAAACCTGCCTAAATGGGCAACTATTTCATCATATGAATAGTAACAGGAGGAGAGTTCTACATTTTGAAATGTGTGGTTTGAGATCTATCTAGCTCGTAAACTCTTTTCTTTTTTTTTTAAACTGTTCTTCCACAGGGGAAATAGTTGACCCTTCCTCCGTGGATAACCACCTTCACATCAGTGAATTTTGGGGCTGTCCGCTTTCTCTAATTTTTTCCTAACAATTTTTATGCATTTTGAAAGGTACAGGGTGGGCCGCGCCCAATGGATATATTCCCAAAAATAATTGTTGTAGAAAGTACCATGTTTTTGAGAACTGTAACAAACTAGTCTGTTGAACATCAGGCCTCTATTTATTTTTAATCTGAATGCACATTTGATCGTGCCCTTCAAGGGATTACTTGTAAAAGCATTTTCATAGTGGAAAACGTGTGGTGAATAAACACGAGCCTTTGAGTTTGTGAATGCTCCCACCCAGGAGAGTTCAAAAGTCACCCCTCGTAGTAGATTTGTACACTTCGAAATTCCACGATTCTGTTACTCATTGATGGGATTTTGCTATCACAAAGAACGTTTTAAACGCATATCAGATTTACTTGTGTTCAAAATCACTCTGCAAATAGGGCACATAATTTTGAGAAAAGTTTGGGAGACTTAAGCATGACGTTGAACACATTTAAGGATAAGGCTTCCATCCTCTTGGTTTTTCGTGGTGCAGAAAGGGGTGGATTAAAGTTATCTCCGCATCCAAATCTGTTGGGGGAGGTATGGCAACATAGAAGATTATTTTCATCTAGGAGATATCGATTTAGAAAGACCTAGTTAACAATTGGCAAACAGTTTGGTGGGGTGATAATCTCCAGGGCTCCCTTGTGGTGCCCAGTGCTTGGCCCCGTTCTCTCGGCGGAGTGAGCCTTGCCAGATATAGGAATGTCAGTTAATGAGGAAAACTATTTTTACAACGGTATAAAATGAATGGCTCTCTTCAGGAGAGGTTGACGTCAGTCGCTTTTGGCTGTTCCCTCCCTGATTTTTTTTCCTCTGAAGAGAGGTGTGGATTATGTTGGCGATGATTCATATACCTTGAGAACAAGTAATCGTGCAGCCGTCATTGTACATATGCTGGCCAGGCCCTTGTACAACATATGAACATAGTGTCGGGTATTAAGAACAAAACCTGGGCAGAACTCGTAAAGGATTTCAGATAGCGTTGGAGCCTGGCGGATTTATGCAGCCGTTTTGCAAATGCAAGCCGCATTTTACACTGAGTAGAAAATAGTGTAACCCTTTTTTAAGCAGCAAGATAAAGTTATCTGTTTTGCCATAGGTTAATCGAAGACTCGCGACTGGCTCTTTTCAGGCACTATCTATTGGGGGCGGGAGGGTGGAGGGATGTATTTTTATTTAATTTTTCGTATGCTGCAACTCGACCGGAAGGATGTCTGTGCACCACCAGACCGAAATGGGGGCGCACGGCAACCACTTAAAAATAATAACAATGTGGCAGTACGTTGTCAAATAGAACAGTTAACGATGTAATAACTGCCACTACAGAGTGCCGTGAGAGAATAATACGTGAAGCAATAGCCTTGAGCCAACATGGGTGTTTTGAGAATAGATCCGGAATGGAAGAGGCCTGTGTTTAGCAAAGGAGGGCGAAAAAAGAAGATTTGACGATAGTGGGATGATCGTGCAACATGAGAAGCATAATGAAAGGGATAAGATGACAAGGTGACTAAAGCATACAGACTGGGAGGAAGATGCTTATCCTAAATAAATAGTTAAGTTGTCTCATTAAAGAAATAAAACCTCAAAAATAATTATAAAAATAAAATCATAAATAAGTATGCAAAATGGGGTCAGGAGACAAGTTGAAATTGAAAAATAAAGGTATGGTAAGTGTATATATGTGGTATTTATACAGTGTGAACTGTGAAAAGCAACCGTGGAGCGCTGTACATGGTCCTAGGCAAAGGTACTGATAATGTGGTTGGAGTGGTAGCAGGTTTCTAAGAGTGAATGTGGCTGTTAATGCACCATGATATAGTCATAGTAGTGGGGATGTCTTTCCATATCCTAGGTGGCTAGATGGAGAAGGCCTGTTACCTCGTTTTACGTTTTTGACACTTATTTGTCTGCAATGTGATGGTGTTCTGGCTCTCAGGCAGATGGGCAGTGGTGCCAGTCGTGATAGCTTTGTAGTGGATTCTACTACTTTTAGAGGTGGTGCGGGCTGTCAGCGACAGCCAGTGGAATAGTAAGGTCACATTAAGTCAGTGGGACAGATCGCTAATACAGGGCGGGATGAGGTGAAGCCAGGACGATAGATTAATGAAAAGGACACAGATGCTGGTGAAAAAATATGTTGGGTGCAGTTGTTGAGGAAATGGAAAGGGTCTTTGTGGGGAAGTATCCGGAACACCACGTAGTTATACAAATCACACGGAGTAGGTCACTTGTCGGAGCAGCAAGGTTTATTCAGGTCCCAATCCTCCAAGCTCATTACATCAATGCCCTTCCCAACAATCCACCGTTCCCACCTCGTGCTCCCCATAGTTGAAACATAACAGACTGCGTGATCTCCACGAGCATGAAGGAAAACGCTTGTGGAGGTCACGCTTACACATAGAACATAGATTGTACATATACAACAGTCTTCAAGAACAGGTAAGGTTTAAAACACAGACAAGCAAAAGGAGAAGGTTAGCAGGGGAGGATGTGGTGCAGCGGGCAGAGCTGCCGACTTTAGAGCTGGGGATCTGGGTATGAGGCTCGTCTCAAAATCCTGTTCTTCACAAATCATGTAATCTCCCAATGGACAGCACCTGGATTCCCTCACGGATGATAAGCTGCGCTATACAAATCTACGAACTTTAAGGGGTAGGTTGGCAATTGTTAGAGTTTCTCTCCCTAGCTTTCACACTGCAAACCCTCCCAGAAAGTTCATTACATTCTGAAAAGGACTTGCTCTTGTACTAGGAGGAATCCAGCCCATATTTTAAAGCCCCTGCTACACCCCTCCAAACTCTGCTCCAACACTAAATTGAAACCTAAATCGCCCAAGGCCCTTAGGTTAGGACACCTAAATGTTAGATCTATGCAAAAACATCATCTGGAAATCCATGATCTTTTAATTGATCACTCCCTTGATGCCCTGTTTATGACCGAGACATGGCTCCAAGATGACATGGACTCTGTTTGCAACTTAGCTACTCCTACGGGTTATACCACTCACACGGTGAACAGGAGCTCAAGAGGGGGCGGGCTAGCACTTATAGTCAAATCTCATCTTGCCTGCCAACTAACTAAAGTGGACATCAAGGGCAGCGAAAGCGCTCGCTTTTCAATTAAAGCCAACTCACAGTTCTGCGCAACTGGCCTCGTGATTTATAGACCCCCTGGCGCCGACGCACCCTTCATTAACGCTCTTCTACAGTATCTAGGCGCTAACATCACTAAAACGGCTAATTTCACGATCATAGGCGACCTCAACATACATCTAGACAGAGTCACCGAGCCTAAAGTTGCCACCTTTCTTGCGGATCTCGCTGCTTTTCAGCTTAATCAACTCGTAAGTGGTCCCACCCATAGAGCGGGACACCTCCTTGATCCCATCTTTACTAATATTACGAGTGGATCCGCATACCTGTCTATTCCTATGACTTGGACGGATCATTATCTGGTCACACTGTCTATCTCTTGCAACTCTAGCCCTGTTCTGGTGCCCACTCCGCTAGTCCAAAAACGTCCTTGGAGAAAACTCCGCCTAGAAGATCTGCAGAAACTCCTGGTGTTAAACCCTCCTCCCTTAAGTGAGGACCCTGACGTAAGGTATGACCAGTTTTGCCTCTGGATCACCCAGGCACTAGACACCCTGATCCCTGTCAGGTGGATCAAGGCCCGTACCCATACGGCTAGTCCCTGGTACAACTCTGAACTAGCCACTTTGAAAAAGGAATGCAAAAAGGCGGAGAGGGGCTGGAGAAAAAACTACGATGCCAACCTTAAACAGAATTATGCCCTACTCCAGAAAACCTATCACCGAAAGGTGTGCAGAACAAGAGCGGCATACTATGCCGATGAAATCAACAGTAGCTCCAACACCTCTAAATCTGTTTTTAAAATTCTGAAAGACCTTACGGCGAAAAAAGTTGCAACCACTACCACTGTCTCCCCTGACCTTTGCAATAATATGGCTAATTTTTTCACCAATAAGATTAGGGAAATCTATGACATTTTCCCTAAATGTCCACAGCTTTCGGTTACTCTGGATTCTACCAGACCTTCTCTTTCCTCTTTTCCTACTCTTGAGCAAGAGAGTTTCCAAAAAATCTGTAAGAAAATTTAATCTGGCTCCCCGGCGGATCCTTTAAAACCGGAGACTTTCTGTGATGCCCATGAACTCATTACAGAACATATTCGAGGCACTATTAACTTGTCTCTCTCTACTGCCAGCATTCCTTCTAAATGGAAGCAGGCATGGGTATCTCCCATCTTAAAAAAACCTACTTTAGATCCCATGCTCCCTGAAAATTTCAGGCCCATCTCCCTGCTTCCCTGGCCAGCCAAAATCATCGAGTCACATGTTAATAACATTCTGACTAATTTCCTCCTATCCAATAACATTCTGGATGACTCCCAACACGGATTTAGAGCTGGTCATAGCACCGAGACAGCCCTGCTCAGTGTTACAGAGGACCTCCGTACCATTCTTGACAGCGGCGGAACGGCAGCACTGGTCCTGTTGGACCTCAGTGCTGCCTTCGATACGGTGTCGCACGAGGTCCTTCTGATGAGATTGGAGGAAATTGGTATCACAGGGATAGCCTTAGGATGGTTTAGAGACTTTCTTTCCAACAGGTCTTTCAGAGTCTCTACCCCCCCTTACATCTCGAAGGAGCATAACATCGGACAGGGAGTGCCGCAGGGTTCTTCCCTGAGCCCTACCCTGTTCAATGTCTATGTCCGCCCCCTTGCAGAGGTAGCTAGAAGGAGCGGACTGGCATTGGTATCCTACGCTGACGATACCCAGCTGGTGGTGGCTCTTAATGACAACAGTGGTCTGGAGGCTTCTCGCTTTAAACAGACACTCACTGACATCACCAACTGGATGACGGCGAATTTTCTCCAACTTAACGCGGGGAAAACAGAGATACTGCTCCTGGGGAAGAATACCGCGTCCTGGGGTGATAGCTGGTGGCCTGATGTCTTGGGCCAACCTCCTAAGCCTAAAGAATGCGTTAAGAATCTGGGAGTCTGGGTGGACTCGGCACTGAGGTTCACGCACCATACTAAAAAGGTGGCGGCCACCTGCTTCGGCATTCTACGTAACCTCAGACCTATTCTGAGGTTCTTTGACTGCCACACCCGCCAGATAATTGTTCAGGCGACTATTCTTTCGAGACTGGATTATGCCAGTTCTCTTTTATTAGGGGCGAACCTTGCCGAAACCTCCAGACTACAGAGAGTCCAGAACGCGGCTGCCAGGGTGCTGGTAGGTCTTCCTCGCCAATCCTCGACGACCGGAGCCTTGAAAAAACTACACTGGCTCCCGGTGGGTAAAAGGATACAGTTTAAGGCACTATGTTTAGCCTTTAAAATCCTTAAAACCGCCTCTCCCCCGATGCTATGCCCCCTCTTGTCGGAGTACACTCCTAGGAGGTCGCTTCGATCAGAGGGACAACATCTTGCGATCATCCCTCGCACCAGACTGGCCAGAGTGGGCGGCCGATCCTTTAGCTTCTTAGCTGCCAAGTTATGGAATAGTCTTCCGGAATCTATCCGTGGCATGCAGGACCTTTTGACCTTTAGAAAGGCTATCAAAACTCACCTCTTTCAATAATTGCTTCTCTTTCTTTGTGTCCCTTTCTCTCTGCATTTGGTTTTTCGCAGCGCCGGGACGCCCCTTGGCTGGGGCAGCCGTGCGCTATACAAATCACCATAACATAACATAACATAAAGAGAATAGCTAGCTAAAGTAATGGGATAACTTTAACTCCCTTTGGGAGTTAATGTGTGCACCAATCACACGGATAGAGCTTGTGTGATTGATTCGGTCTTTGTCAGTGTCCTGCGAAACATATTTTAACAAGCGTTGAAAGTGCAATAGGTCTCACCTTTGATTAAGTTAAGGCTATTTGCTTTGCTAATGGTATTGTATAGCAAAGCAAATGGCTTTAACTTAATGAAAGGTGAGACCTATTGCATTTTTAATGCTTGTATAACTTCTAGGCTCATTGGCGTGTAATCAATCCCTGTCCGATGAAATGCGCCCCATACACACTCGCCCAAAAAGATGCTTCAAAACCTAAAGCGCCCCCACCCCCATAAATTCACAAAGAACCTATATGCAGTTCTCTCAATATAAGTGATGTAAAGGCTCAAAGAAGTCAACGTCAGGATCTCGCGGTCATGCAGGCTCAGAACCTTCTAGAACTCAACCAATGTATCCCATGTATACTTTATGGTTTCTTGGTTCGAGGAGCTTAGAAAAACTCAAGAAAACCAGTAGCGAGTTTTGTTTTTTTAAAGCTCTGTGTGATTAATTACCTGTCAAAATGGTCAGTTTCGAATAACTTGCATAAACAGGTTTATACTGGGAAAGAGAGGTTGTACACTGTGTCTTACCCAGGGTATTAAGGCGCGCTTGCCAGAAAAACTTAAAACGCAGACTTGGGAGGTGTTGATAAACGGGAACAGCGTTTGTTTATTCGTAGTCGGGAGTAATTAACGTTTACAAGATACATATTTGCACAGAATGGAATTATTGGGCCTTCGGAGCAGAAGCCCTGACGTGTTAAACTGAAAACACACGTGTCTCCTTACTGTTCGACCTAAAGCGGGGTTTATAATCCCGGTTTTGTCGGCAACTTTTTTTTGCGAATTGGTTCCATGTCACATGTTAATCCATTATTTTTAGCTTAGCTGCAGCCACGCTGCATGGGAACACGTTTAAACCAATGTTAACAATGTCAAAAATGTTTCTTCCAGTCCCAGAATGCAAACAACTGTTTCCTAAAAAGCCAGAACTGGCATCTTGATTCGCACACGACAAGGGACCACAAGACAGATATGCCTTTCCTTCTTTAGCCACGCAAGTGATGTACATAACTTTGTGCCCTGAACTGGTAAACCCTAAACTGGCTCACACCGAAGCAAATACCTTGCAACAATAAAGGCGTCACCTTTTTGCAGCACCCTACACTGTCACCCATTTTTCCTCCGCCCTTCCTACCAACACACGCTACACCAGTTCTTATGGGTCTAATAGGAATATGACATCAATATGTATTTGTCTGGGTCACATTAAAAATGAGTACATAAAATATTTGCCCGACTCTTTAAATGAAGGTCACTCAAGACAAATGCCCTCCTATCCCCGAATTTTACCTATGGTTGTGCAATCATAACTACACAACCATAGATAAAACTGGTACGTTTTCTTTTTATTTCCGCATTCCAAGTCGTAACTCATACGTACATCGCATAACTTACAATATTAAAAACATTTATTTTTTCTAATACAGGGCACGTGTGTGAGATATATAATCTCTCTCTCTATTTTATATATATATATATATATATTCACTGAAAAAACCATAGGTTTCACACATGTTATAGTTAGCTGGACATTTTACTGATAAAAAACCAATGAAATTCCCCCGTTATAGTTACTGTAGGCAACTATAACTCACGCGACTGCAATCCTCTGCTGATGCTAATACTGTATTTAGACACTTATTTGCCCATGTCTTCTTCCATTAAATTTTAGCTATACATATATTACAAATATTTTTTTTTCATAAAGACACATATGTCATCAGCAGAGGATTACGGTCGCGTGAGTTATAGTTGCCTACAGTAACTATAACGGGGGAATTTAATTGGTTTTTTATCAGTAAAATGTCCAGCTAACTATAACATGTGTGAAACCTATGGTTTTTTCAGTGAATTAGCAAGGTTTTTTAAATGCTAATTCCTAACTATAACGTGTGTGAAACCTATGGTTTTTTCAGTGAATTTGTACGGTTTTTTAAATGCTAATTTATTTATGTATTATTTTTTATATATTTATTTTACAATAAACTACGTATTAAAAATTATTATTATTTTTTTTTTTGGTTTTCACCCTGCGAATTATTTTTTTTTTTTTGCAAAAAAAAAAATTTTTTTTTTTGTTTTTCAGGGTGCGCGCACTGTGCGCGCCCCCCCGCGATTTTTAAAAAAAAAAATTTTTTTTTTTGCCTTCGGGGTCCTTCAGGGACCCCCTGACAAAGGCTAGGGGGTCAGGAACTCTCTACCCTGCCCCCTTTTCACGTTCGCCACCTTCCTTTTTCACTCTCGCACTGAAAACAAACAAAATGGCGGCCGACACTTCCTGATTTCGACCGATTCGAACGTTGACTAACATGTAACCACCAATCAGAATTACGCTCGCGCACGTTAGGGTGCTCGCACGGTGCTCGCACGGTGCGCGCACCCTGCGCGCATATATATATATATATGCTTTTAAATGCTATTTTCTCCGGAAATACTGAACAGATTTACACCAGACCTACAAAAGGCACTTCCTTGACCTAGGGACTACCTCTCTGCCAAATTTTGAGTAATTCTGTTCAGCCGTTCGGGCTGTAGCTCGTTCTAAAGGTCCAATGGAAAAATGCATGGGAAAAACGCGTTTTGGGACCCCCCTTTTATCTCAGCCCCCGCTTGACGGATCCCCCCGAGACTTTCAGGGTAGGAGCGGAGCGTAGCGCCCCACCTATTTTGAGAAATTCGCGAGGATTCGTCGACCGGCGCCAAAGTTATTCAAAATAGAATGTTGAGGTTTTCCTATGGAAACGTGGTCCTAACTATAACTACCTACTGGCGACCGCCAGTAGGTAATATATATATATATATATATATATATATATATATATATATATATATATATATATATATATATATATATATATATATATATATATATATAATATAATATTGTTTCCCAATGTGCCCTGCGCAAGGGAAGTCACTCGACATTGCTTCACCCGAAGGTTAGTATTATGCAGCCTGCCCTTAGCTTTCACCTTTCAACTTTTGCCTTTGCCGACGCGTTTCGGGATATTTCAATCCCTTCTTCATGGGCAGCAAATCACGCAGCAGATTCTCGCATTGTTGATTTCCTTGAGTTTTATTCATTAGTATGACCGCCCCCAGTGGGCGTGTTTAACATTGCTTTTTGGGACATTGAGTCCATGCGAGTGAAGTATTTCCTTTCGTAAGGTCCGCAGCATATACTTGCAATCATATTTATATTTTTATATATATATGGCACTCTCCATGGAGGAGGATTGTTGAGGCGCTAGTGTCATAGGAAGTGCCATTCATATCATTCTCAATCATACTGCTCCCTCCTACAAACAGTAACTTTTGCTGCAGGTGACGTGTTTACTATCAGCAGCGCCATCTCTGTCGGCACCAGCCTTTCCTCTCTGACGCCATGTCACACGTTCCTCTTTTGGGACATGTTCCCAAAAAAATCCAGCACAGCCAGGTTTATCAATTCTAACGCACTCTGGGGCCATTTATTTTTTGAAAGGAGACTGCAGGCAGAGCAATAACTCAAATCCGCAAAGCAGAGTTCTGCAACATGTCAAACATTAGCTAAAGCAGACATAGAAAGAACCCAGCGTGAGTCTTCGGAGGACTGGTCACCGTTGTGAGAGCATGGCGGCCATAGAAAAACAGCAATTTTACGAGACCAACAGAAATTCTGCGAGAAATGCAGCATCTGTCTTTATCATTGCAATACACAAAAGTATGAGACAGTCTGGGTTATAGCCTACTTGCGCTAGCGAATAGTAAAGCTTACTTTTTAGCAAGTATTTGTCAGAATGCATTTTACTACTAATTTATACATAAACATAAGCATACAAAACATCTACTTACACATACTCTTTTAACGAGAACACCCGACTCGCTTACATTAAACAAGCGCCACCTCAATATGACGGACGAGAATCCAGACTACTGTATGCAATAGGATGCGGAGAGTAGTCCAACCGTGGCCCATTTGACAAGTCTGTCCCGCACCCCGTGTGTGGAGACGGCGGAAAGAACAGAAGTACCGAAGAGACCTTACTGGCTAATCTGAATGGCGGAAGAAGAGGGGGCCATTGTCTTTCCCAGGGACATTCTTCAGAGGAACGAAACAAGATGCGGGAGCTGCTGAGGAGACGCGAGGAGGTAGTTGTTTAGTGGCTGCCAGGAGAGATGCTGATACTAGCAGCAGCAAAAAGGGAGGGAAGCCGAACTCACCTGCTCCGCAAGAAACTACTGTGAGCACTCCCAGCAGCCCTTCCAAACAAGCCGCTACACAAGCCATGCACACCTTGGAAAGACGCCCAAACATGCGGGAGTCCTACCAAAAGAAGCCCGTTAAGACAGGACGAGTGTTCTCAGAGCGCCCAATGAGAGAGCCGGACTGCCGCGTGCCAGGCAGCATGACGAAGCTTCTGATAACATAAACGCTGACGCTACCCAATGAAAATGAGGGGCGGGGCTTCGAGTCCCCTTACTGAAACTTGCTTGATGACTATAGCTCTCGCAGGCGAGGAGCGCATGCGCTCTCCAACGCCAGGCGAGACTTAAAAATGCTGACATTAGCTTTATGAAACAGACGTCATTGTTTGATAAATGCACTTCTAATTTAATCACCTTTGTTGTTTTTACCCGGAGTCCAGGAACCAGTCTATTTACCAAGTGAATCCTAAAAGAGAAGATGTCAGGGTCTTCCAAGATCTTTAAGTTAGGGAACCTATCACAGGATCCAGTTGAGACTGCATGTGAGTTCTTCTCACCAGGATGCTGGGCATTTTGTTTGAAATATATTGAACATGACTAAGGCTGATAAGTATATTTTTGGTCCCTCTCTGCCTAGGCAAAGTGAGAAAATAGTTCTCACAGGCTGAGATTGGGTATGGCTCAGCACTGCCGTCTTGAACATTGATACATGACTCTATTGTACTTCCTGTTTAATGCTCTATTACAGCATAGGTGGGGCTCTGAATTAGCCTTAAACTATAACCATTGCAGCCAAGGTCACAAGTGGGATCTTTAAGCCTATTTTAGTGCAGTTCTAACTAATCTGCCATATTCTATCGTGCCCCCCATGAAATTATCACTACACACTATCATGCCAGTCCTCAGATCCCAAACTGGCCTCTTCTGGTAGTAAGAATACAGTTCACAATAGCATGCCTTTTTTACGTAGGCATCTACACCCCCCGCCCCCTTACTCACAAAAAAACCCAATAGTATTTTGATCTGATATGAAAAATACTTTAGTCTAAATGCTCAAATTATAAACAAGACATGCCTGACCGTTCTCGGTATCCGGTAATAGAAGATCAAATCAAACATCCTAGCAACAAATCTTCCAATGTAAACCTAAGAACTGTTTCTGGATCACTGAATATTTGTAAGTAGACCAACTTCCTGCCTCACCCCTCTGTCCTTTTTATCTTGGACATTTTGGGATTCTCTTTTTCTATAGTCTCTGGCACTTCATCCTAACTAACGGTCTTTTCCCTTTAACAGCCGTTTCTACTACTATTATATTCTGCCTTTCAGCTGATATCTGGGGACATAGACTATCGGCATTCCTTTGCTTGTCCTAGTGTTGCTAGTTCTGTAAAATATACGTATTGTAGGGCATGGATCTGCACTGAGAATTCGCTCTCCTATCATTTCATTGGCTGTTTGTATTCATTTTTTACAGAGAACTTGCATAGCAATGCATGGGGAGGTCTGCTTTACATTTCAAAAGTATACTAAGGCATCACCCAATAAATTCTCTATCTCATAGATGCATTGTATAATGAAAGCAATTTTTTTTAAAGTGCAGCATATTTATATATATATATACACTTAAAAAACCATAGGTTTCACACATGTTATAGTTAGGTGGATATTTCACTCGTAAAAAACCAATGAAATTCCCCCGTTATATAGTTAGTTCAGATAACTATAACTCGCGCGCCCGCAATCTACTGCTCATGACGTCACATATTACATCACTCATGACATGGTCAGTGGCATCCCTCATGACATTATCCTTGTGTTAGAGTGGCGGTCGCGCGAGTTAGTTATCTGAACTAACTATAACGGGGGTATTTCATTGGTTTTTTACGAGGGAAATGTCCAGCTAACTATAACATGTGTGAAACCTATGGTTTTTTAATTGAATTTGCAAGGTTTTTTAAATGCTAATTCCTAACTATAACGTGTGTGAAACCTATGGTTTTTTAAGTGAATATATATATATATATATATATATTCCCAGTCAACTCGCAAAATCTCCTTCTGGTGCGAGAAAAGAGCCACACGAATCCAGTTTCCTGAAATCCTTGTTTATTTCACAGGGCAAAGACGCGTTTCGAGCAAACAAGCTCTTGGTCACATGACCTTAGGTTCAGAGTTCAGTCATTATATCGAGCCTCCGAAGACATAAACAAAAGACTTTCAAACGAAAGAATTACTCCATGTCATAAATTAACAAAAAAATATATATATAAGCTTGTTTTAAACGCATAGATCAAAATCATTTCACAATTAATTTTTTACTTTTCTTAATACATATAACAAACGATCAGGTCGTAGTTTAATCAGACAAGGAAAAGATGTGTACCCTTAGTGTAAACATACTCAAAAAAGAAAGAAAAGAGAGATTATGGTATAGTACCATTGTTGTCTCCATAACTAGTCTCTAATTCCTCTGCTAGTGTCAATCTTGGAGTGCACTTAATTCCAATTTCCTATTAAAGTGGCCCAGTGTTCTATATAAACCAAAGAGAGAAGGAGAAGGTGGTAAGAACAACCCTCTGAATCTCCGTGCTCGTATTATTTATCAATAACAGTGCTGCATGTCTGTTTCATGGGTCCGTTCTAAGAGGGAGAGACAAAAAAGAGACATATCTCTTCCAATCGCCATGTTCCCACACTGCCCCGTACGTTTGCTGTGGTTCGGCGTGTGATGGCAAAAAAGATCCAAACATAATTTGGTGCTTTGTCACGCAGCATAATTTGGTGCTTTGTCACGCACCCAAATATTCCACAAGTCTACTTTGCCATGTAGTAAAAGTACAGTTTTTATTCGGGAATATTAGACACAAACCAAACATTTTCCCAACACATTTAGGAGATCGGCGTCGTCTTGATCACGGGTAAATGATCAAGGAGACCCCGATCTCAAACTCGTTGGGAAAATGTTTTTTCATGTCTAATATTCCTGAATAAAAACTGTACTTCTACTGCACGGCAAAGGAGGCACACACATATATTACAAATATTCCCTAGTGGCAGTCAGCAGTAGTTAGTTCTAGATGGGAGGGCTTCATTTCTATTTAAAACCTACATCTTTGGCGCTGGTTGACCTATCTTCACTAAATGTTTCCCAAAAAGTCGACACTCACTTCAGCTTGTGTCTGGAAAGTTTCGGGGTGGCCTGTCATGCGGGGGCCAAGAAAAAGGGGAGGTCCCAAAATGCGTTTTTCCCATGTTTATTCCCATAGGAGTTATGAACAAGTCGATAGCCCAAACCACTGGACGGAATTACCTTCTTACTTACCTACCTACCTACCTACCTACATTATGACAGTATATAAACCATAAGCAAACTAGACCTATTTCCTTTGCCAGTACTTATTTGTAATCTGTTTTTATTCATTTTCCGGAAGAAAGTATGACCGAGTGCAGGACAGTAGTCACTTATTTTAATAAAATTAAAAAAATGCTATAATAAAAGGGCAGTAGGAAAGTATAACCATATTTATACATTATGGCATAGTCCGATTTAATCTGTTGGTCAGTTAGTGCACATCTGTTGTTTAGTAATCTTGATGGCACACCCTTCCACAATATAAGGGCTAACTGTACAACAGTATGCATTGTACAATTAATTGTGACCAGTCAGTTGCCCAACTTAGTCAAAATGAAGGATGGCTTTTCAACAACAAAGATTTAGTGTAGTGAATTGCTGCACATCCTGTGGTGTAGCAGGCAGAGTGATCAAGAAAGTGTAGCGTTTCAACATGTTACAGTATATAAAAACTGAGAGCACACATCGCCAGTCATGCGAGAGACTGCGAAATCACAACCTTCCATCGCAAGCAATATATCTACAGGAGCCAACTATCAATATGCTGGAGATTCATAACATAGCCTTTAATTGCATCTAGGAGCTTGCCCATATTAGCATTTGATCCATCTCTATTGCAGTGTGAAAAACACTAACCTTAGAAGGGCTCCACTGCAGATCATTGTTTCAGTAAATTCTGAATACAGCTGTCCACCATTGTTGGGTCAAACCTTCGAAGCCTATCTAGGATACAGTACATCCGTTGTGAGGACTTAAAAGGACTCAAATTGTGGCCAAAAGCCCCTATGGGCTATTTCTAGTGGACCGAGGACCAAAAGAGCCACAGTCATTCCCTAATTTATTGACCTTTCATTTACATGTTTCTTCTGTGGGGAGATAGAGATGAAGTTGGAATGCAGATGGTGGTGCAGGAGGACGAAGCAAGGAAAGGGAGCCCAAGAAAATGATAATACCTATATGGAAGCATGAACACTAACCTTACCCACCAGCCACAAAGTAAACAATTTGACTCTTTCACAACCAGAGTGCACAACTTGCCCTTTGGCGCTCATTTATCTTCTGGGGTTTCAGCACAGGTTTTTAATGAACCCGTGGAAAGAATTTACGAACTCCTAGAAACCAAAGGTTAAAATAGAAATGTGTAATCATTAAACAGTTAAGCCCTTTGTGAGAGTCCCCAACCGTAAAATAGTCTTCCACTTTACAGCGTCAGTAAACATCCAACTAGGAGGGAATTAAGCCACAGTCTGGTTTACAATGAGAAGCAGATCTCATTGCTTTAGGTGTGCCTTCAGTAAGTGACCAGAGATGTTTTGGCTAGGTCTTTTGCAGTGGTCCGGATTGTCATTACGTAACAAACAGTGGCAGCTGGCAACTACGGGTAGGGCGCGTGCAAATATTAACAAAAAACGTACCTGAACAGACGTTGACGTCCTCCACTCCCGACTTCTTCAAAGGAACTGGATGCTGCAATGCGAGCACTAATCCTGGCGCTGCTCTCATGCTGTGGGAGCAGCACCCTAATAGGAGGTGGGCCCCCGACCCTCACTCTGCTCTCCCCAGCCCCCTGAAGGCCTGCACTTACTTTAACAGCTGGATTAGAGATTTCAAATGCGCATGTCTTGCTGGCCATCACAAGACGCCCGGCGGAAGGGACATGCGCACTTTGAAAAGTGCATCAACAGCCCATCCTCCTCCTCCTTCCTGTTGTCATTAACCCGCCCCCATCCTAACTCGGTTTAGGACGGGAGCATGAAAAAGAAAACTTTAATGAATTACCATTTTAGTTTTTATCTTTGGGGGTTATTCCAACGGAGGAGCCACCCCTGATTTAACTACTTAACTTCACAATCCTGTAGGAATCGTTGTGATTTACCAATGCCTTTTGATCCTAGAGGTCCACTCATGGACTCTCAAATTGCGGTGCTCTCCTAACCTGATATCTATCCAAAGCCCAAACCATTCTGCAGGAGTCCGGTCTACTTAATCAGTAGCTTGAAAAGTGAATTCATTTTTGCTTTTAAAGGTTGTAGCTAACACAATTCCTCCTGAAATATTAGCTTACCAGAACTTGCAACTAGCTTGAAACGTAACAACCTGAAGTGTACCACACAACAATCTGGTCAGTGTTTTATTTATTGTTTGTGGAAACTGGGTGATACCTCTTCTTTGTTATGTTGGGAAGGGGATGTTCTTATCATTTGAGAGTAATATTTAAGGGATTTTTATCCTATCCCTGTGCTATTGTTATTGTTATTTCCGTTTGTGAGGTGTATACTTTGTCAGTGGAATGGCATCACTGTGCTTTTGGCAGTTTGGGAATGACTTCCCTAGAGGTTTATATCACTGACAGACGTCTGATTGGGCGTGTGCATATGTGCTATTATGTTGTGCATGGCTGTATTCCTGTGTTATATAAATGTATCATCACAAATGAGTTGTGAGTTTGATCGGCGAGACTCCAGGGCTGTACGGACATGCGTACGAATCTATTGCATCTGCTCAACATGTGTCAGTGGCACAATGGAGGCAAGCATGTGGCAGGCGGATGGAAAGCCAATTATTTGTCCACATCTGCCCAGACAAGCAAGTCATCCTAGTGTTTTGGAATAAATATTACTTAAGCAATGAACGGGACACCTCTGCGACACTGCTCATTGAATAAACGTGACTCAATTGCCAACACCTATTTTTTTAGAAGCAAACTTCAGTCCTCAGTGGAAGCCCCTGATTAGCAAACCGTGGTATGAGGCCATGCTAATGACCCACGCCCCCACCCCCCCCCCCAAAATTGAGAATGCTGGCCTCACTGAGACTCCTACCTCTGCAAGTAAAGTGGGGGAGCAGTCCAGGCCTTGCTCAAGCGAGGTGTTGTGGGACACATCTAGGTGCAGTACAACACAATTCTTACTATTCTGTTGCCATAAAGAGGTGACTGTCTTGACAGAGGTGGGTAATAGTAACTTAACACACATAAATAGATTTACATTATAACTGGTTGGTTCTAAATCTAGAAATTGAAGAAAACACAACACAGTAGTAGGTGAAGGCATCGATAAGAAATATAGGAGGGAAAACAATGACCCTTGGCTACCCAGACTGTATAAGGTACGTAAAGTTCTAATGTTGGCTAATCTTAGAACACTTATTGTCGAGAAAGACTTCGAACTGATGCACTGTAATACAGAAATGTCAATGTGGCTCTACAGTATGTGCACTTAATAGTGATTAAAACGCACAGGATACTGTACCAAAAGAGGAGAGAGCAGTCTTACGGTGAAATTAGTTGTAGCAATTAGGTACCATTTACGGTTTGCATCACTATATATTTTTGTACGTTGAAATTAGCGGAGTCTAATGTTCCACCATGGCAATTTTAACAAGACAATCCGTAATACTTTCAAAGGAAGGAGACTGGATCTCAGAGTCTGTGTATGGTTTAACGACGAGTGATGCAAGCTGTCTGACCTCTTCTGTTGGGCGGGAGGGGGTGCATTGGGAGGGTGTCCCAGGACAAGCAGGTGCTAGTGGGCCATGGCTGTTGCTACTGATGTCTTGGCGTCATTACTAATATGGTTATGCAAAACTGAGCCAAGTACACCCTTTCTGTACTTGACTCTCCGGGTAGGGAGTGCAAGCAGTCGTATGCTATTCTGGGGGGTAGTGTGAGGGGCAACCCAGTGATTAAAAAATATTCTAGTAATACAGCTGAACGTAGTTCTACATAATAAGATACGGGTGCAACTGCAAGGTTATCAACTACATGGTCACACATGGTCTCTTTGTTGAGATCCACACCCCTTAGGGTGCCCTTCTCCCAACTCTACTGTGGCCCCCAATGTCTATGTTGACCATGCGATTCTGTCATAGCAAAGATTAAACACTGGTGCAAGTTCACTAAGCCTTCTCCACATCATTAACTTGTAGGTTAGTTTGAACAGTTCTTAAGCCCACTGGCAAGTGCAGTGTCTTAGCGCAGGACTAACTTTCAACGTGTGTGACAGTTTTGCTGGATTTTGATGTTGGGCTTAATATTACACAGCTTGGTTGGTCCTCAATAATATGCTTGTCGGGCTAACGCAGTCGGCATCTTCTTCAGCACTGCTTCACTGCAGCACTGGTTTCTTTATTCACCCAGGCTACTGGTCCAGCCTGCTGTAGCACAGCAGGCAGGACTGACCAGTGCTCATGTTTGGCAGTTGTGGCTAAGGAGCAGCTGTGGCCGGGGAGCAGTTCTTATGATTCGGTGACATTTTTCTGGCAGTGAGGCAAATGGCAGCAATGGCAGCACCAGTCCTTCAGCATGCTGCGTGGATGTTGGGTGTAATGCTATTTTTTGGCTTCATTTTCTTTACTTAGTTCACCAGATTCTGGGATACTAGATGATCCCTTATGACTCCGGTTAGCCCCGGCGATGACCCTCCTTGGCAGTTTGCTTCTCCTGGGTGCTCCATACACCAGAACAAAATCTTGGCGTCTCCACGTGCAGGGCCTTCCCTCTATGACTAGGCAGGCTTCGAGGTGCTGGGCATACCCACAGTATCTCTAGGAAGTTGTGCAGACTTAAGATTTCTCCTCACCTCTTGTCGACTGGCTGTTCTGTAGACACAGCCCTGGTCTCACAGCAGCTATTCAAGTATATGTGGAGCTCTCCTTTCCCTGGTCAAGAAGAACTTGGAACTGAAACAAAGTGGGTGCTTTGGGTCCCACTTCTATACTGATTTTCGAGACAGAGAATAAGGGTCCAGCATCTAAGGTTCTGGAACTGTTTTGGAGTGATTACCTTTCGAATGTCATTTTCTGGCTGTAGTTCAGACACAGCCTTTCTGCAAGCTGGTAGCTCTCAAGGCAGGTAGTGATGATTCTGGCCCCAAGCAAGATTATTAAAAACATGGAAACAATGAAGTGCAAAACTCTGCACCTGGCTTTCATCAACTTTCCTGAAGTAGCAATGAGGGGTAGAAAAAATGTCAGACCCTGTCTAGAAACTTAGTCTACATTTAACAACGAAATCTGCAGACTCTTCATCTTTCCCTACCGTTTATCAGAAGGCAGTGCCCAGGAAAGCCTCACCAGCAATTACTCGTCAAATCAACAGTTACTTGATAAAAGGTCCTCATTGAATTTGTAAGGATAGCCCTAGTTCCATTCTCCAGACACAGGAAAGCAAGCAATACACTTGCACTGCCTAGGGAAGCTGTTGTCACCCTCCATCTTGTGCCATGCTAAACCAGGGTCATCTAATGTGGATCCCACTGGTTCCAGCAAACGTACTCACGTTTCCCACACAGCCTGTTTTTCATGTATGTGCCACACATTCACACACCACATATGCACTCATGTCACATGGAATTTCAGTTAGAGAGTGTAGGTGTGACATTCAAGCAGAATTTTTACCTGACGGGGACTGATAGGCAACACTACTCTTTTCAAGACTAATAATGTACCGAAAACGGTATAATGCCATCACCACTTCATATGAAAAACCCCGGAATGGCAGTAATCCTATATATAAAAAAAGACGGTATCCTTGTGTCAGAACCCCTTTCAGAGGGCAAGAAGGAGCTTCTGGGCCCAACCGTGTTGGTTGAGCCCTTTTACTCCTAATGTCCGGGAGCCTGACCTACTATGGCTCCCGATCAACTGCGCCAAGTATCCCTTTACTACTTGACTCTCAGTGGTAGTGCAGGTTAAGCAGTCCAAGGCTTCTCTGGGGGCTTGATGGAGGGGGTGAACACAGGCTCATAACTCATAATATGTTCAATACCGGCAATACAAGATTGTCCAGTCAAATACTTCCTTTCATTAAAAAAAGGAGTATTTATACATGAACACAAAGTGAAATACTGCATACACAATTAATACACATAGATCTCCTGAGGTCAGTACTCTAGTGTTAGATAGACAAATCCCTGTGTCTCACTTGCCTATTTATTGGTAGTGTTTTTTTCCCATTCACAATAGGCGACATTCAGATGGAGCCCCACTAGCAGTCCGAGGCACAGGAGTCCCACTCAGTCTCTTCGAAAGTCAAAAGTATTCCAGTGCCTATAGTGTTATGAGGCAGAACAAACTTCCCTGGGCCCTTTGGCCCTCTGATCAGTCTTGCCCACTCCTGCTGGGGTTGTTCTACCGGAGTCCTTTGGAGCCTTCCACACTC
Source organism: Triturus cristatus (assembly GCF_964204655.1). Lineage (NCBI taxonomy): Eukaryota > Metazoa > Chordata > Amphibia > Caudata > Salamandridae > Triturus > Triturus cristatus. The sequence goes on along the minus strand of NC_140594.1, from coordinate 346,766,896 downwards.
TGACTTTGCAGAGGTCTGCAGCGGCTGCCGGTGGTGAGTAGTACTCTCAGCTTTACAAGGGCTGGTAATCCTCAACCCTCCCTCCTGTGTTACGGTAAGTTCATCTGATGCCTCTCACAGGTAAGGGTGATCGTACAGGTCCCGATGCTTCAGTCGGGGCACGGGCAATCGCTGTTCGCCACAACAGCCTCTCCGCTCCAGCGCAACCAGGTCATGATCCTTGCTCTTATCGGCGGGCCTCCTCTGGCTTATGGGGTCACAGACTTTACCTCGCACCCGACTATAGCCTGATCGGCATGATAGAATTCACTATTCACAATGCCCCCCTCTACCATACATGGTTGCCAACTTTACTCTGCACACAGGCTGTGGCCCGATCGGTGCAGTTACAGTTAACTTCATGGCAGCCCCCACTCGCATACAGGGTTACCAACTTGAATCTGCACACAGGCGACTGCCCAGTCTATACAGCAGCGATTTCCTCACATCTCGCTTTGGGGATCCACTTGTCCTGATAACCCACTACACCTCACTCCAGCCTAGTGCTCTTCTCTTCCTCGCAGGGCATACTGGTCCTGGCAGGCAGACAGGCATTGGTGCTCCAGTCTCCAGGGCAGGTGATCCTGGATTTTTCTGGTTGGTGTTCCCTCACCCAGCTGGGACACTGGCAGAACTTGGCCCCCAGTCCTGGTCACAGGTAAAAGTCTTGCATAGCTTCTCCTTCTAGACATACAGCCCGCCTGACTGCTTGACAGATGTTGATTTTGGGGGCACTCCGCTTTCTAGACACCAAATCTGGTTTAAGTCTTCTTTGACTTTTGTCCTCAGGGTCAGCTTCCTTTTGAAGTGCCCACTCCTCTGCCCTTACTCTAGAAAGCAGTCAGCTGCAACAGGAACAAGAGGCCTGGGGAGTGACTAGAGGTTCACACCTGAATGCCAGCCACAGTGATATGTGCATCAAAAGGTCACCTCAAGGCCCCAGTCCTACTTTTTATGATTCTCTTATCAGCCCCATCTCCTTTCTAAGAGGTGCCCAGGCCCAGGCCAGTTCCAGTGTCCTCCCTTAGAGTTAAACAGCACTCTTTAAAGTGTACCAAAGAGCCTGGCTCTAACTTCCTCTAGTGTGTGTCCCCCAACCAGCTCTCAGGAATCCAGCAAACCATAAATCTATCAGAGGGGGTGCCGGGGTTCTGTACCTCCTTATGCTCCTCCAGTCAGCGCTGGTCTCCTAAAATGGAACCCAGAGACTTCCATTTATTGGACCTCTAATAGGCACACATACACACAGCACACATGCAACCACTCGCTCGTTGCACAGTGCTACATGCTAACGTGATGTAGGAAAAGGGTGAGTTAAGCTCATAGCAGCAGAACTTTTTTTCAAATTAACATTCTGTATTGTTTACTGGTAACCTAAATGGAGAAAATGATAAGGAGTCATCAATAAACATATACCATCCGAAACCTAGTCAAAGGGAGGTACAGTACCAAATCCACAATACAATTTACAAGTATGCAGTACACATAAAGTAAAAGCCATTCCCATGCTCCCACGGTCAAGCAATATAAAGTGTGTAAGTTCTGTGAGAGTGTCTGTCACCCCATTTTAATCAGAGGTTGATGTTGAGTAGTTGCCAGTCTCGTCTCATGAGGCCTGGCATAAGCCAGAGGGGTCTAGGAAGGCAGCTAATAGTCTTCCCCAACCATCTAGGTCCCACCCAGTTTGCCATCAGTTCTGCATTTTTTCAATGTCAACTCCTCCGCTACCACCCATTCGGCCACATCATGCTCCCAGCACCTCAAGTCTGGGCTTGTTGTGCCCAGCCAGGTGATTGCAACATGCCATTTGGCAAGGACGAGGAGTAAATGTAAAAACCATTTTCGGACCTTTTTTGCAGCAAGTGTCCCCCAAAATGGATGTAATTGGATTCACCAGATGTTTGATTGCCACCACTGCTGTTGCCCTCTCAGCCACTCACACCCAAAAGGCGTGTACCGTGGGGCAATGCCAAATGAGGGGAAGAAAGGATGCTAGTGTATGTCTGCAACGGGGGGCATCGCTGGGGCCTGGAAGAGTCTATTCTGTGTAGCATGGATAGTGTTATGCATGTCCATGTAAAGAGTGAAAGTGTGTGAGTTTGAATTTGGTGTTGCTAGAGATAGTCTGTACCAGACCACACATTCGTGACCATTGTGCGCCATCCAGTTGTGTTCCCCACGGTTATCCCCCTGGGTGCCGTTTCTTGACAAATCTAGATGGCCATCGGTTCCAGGGCAATGGCAGAAAGAATCAGGGACAGGGGCAACCCTGCTGCATTCCCCTGCCAATGGGTCAGCACTACAAACATAGTTTACACACTCACACCTTGGTGACAGGATGTGTATATAATAACTGCAACCAAAAGCGAAATCGAGGGCCAATCCCCATTCCACTATGTCGAAGGATTTTGCGACATTTATGGAGACAAAGGCAAGTTTGTCCTCTTCGTGCAAGGCATGTGTCAGTCGCAGTAGGTTCATTGTGGTATTACGACCAGGAACGAACCCACATTGTTCTTTGTGGACTAATTGCGAATGACAAGGCACAGCCTGAGAGCGAGAACTTTGCAAAGGATTTTAGTGTGTGTATTGATCATGGATAAAGGTCTATAGGAGGAGGGATCAGAGCTGTCAGACCCCAGTTTGAGCATCATGAAGATGTAGCACTCCTGCATAGATTCTGCTAGGACCCCAGTGGTTTTCAGGTACACTTCCAGTAGTTGGTATGTAAGGGAAGAGGTCAAAGCCTGGTGGAACTCGGCTGGGAGGCTATCACTGCCCAGCGCCTTACCACGGGGCAGCTGCTGGAGTACAACTCTAATTTCCGTAAAAGTGAGATCTGCATCTAAATCCATGACCGCCCCTATAGAGTCCTTGAGGTGGAATACATGCGAGCGAGAAGTCTCCCTTCTAAGGAGCCAGGCCAACAGGTGCCCAAAAGTGTTGCCCTCCCTGTAGATGAGTTGGTGATACGATTTTAGGGTACATTTCTCCAGGCTATCCCTCATCTCCTCGACATGTCGCTGTGCAGCCAGTTCTTCCCGGAGGTGCCAACCTTTGGCACTTGTTGTACACGTGTCAATTCAGTTTCCCACTGCAACAGCTTGGACTGGAGTGCTTGTCTTATCCCTCAGGCGAGCCCCACACAATGCCCCTGAATCACCGCCTTCATCGCCTCCCATTTTTTCATGTGATATAGGACCAGTTCACCTCGAAATAGTCTGAGAGAGCCTCCGCAACACTCTCCCATCCTTCTTGTGCTGGAGGGTCTCAGAGGCAAGATTCCATCCCTTGTGTGAGCGGAGCGCAATTCTCTAGCCGAACTCAGAGCACCTGGGGCGTGATAGGAGAGGTACCGAGACAAATGGGCCACTTATCAGGGCCAGCCCAGTTGGTTAGGTAGTTGTACCTCAGGTATGGAGGCTATCAATCTGAGAAGGAGGTAGGGTAGAAACCCCGCAACCCCAGGCTCATCGGGGAACCCGGACAGGCAGCAGATTGAGGCGCCTCTAAGTGACTAAGTTGCCAGTAGAGTCCCCTCCCTCCTCCACTGGGCTCAGGTGCATTCCACGCAAATGCCTGGGACTGGCAGCAGTGCAGACCCTGGGACCACTGTCATGCTGGCTGCTCCGCTCCGCTCCCAGGGAGCAGGCACCTGCCTGCACCCATCGACACTCCAGGCACTGGGGCCCAACCAATGGCAGGAACAACACTGGCCGCCAGTCGTCCTTCACTGCGCTTAGACCTGGGCCCCCACAGCCGGTAGTCAGTCCTTGGGGACACAGCTCCTATTGCAGCAGGGCCAGCCCTCCAGGGCCTCTACAAAGGCCAAGGTGCCACCCAAGCATCCCTGCTCCAATCACTGAGTTTAGGAGTGGAAGGGGGACCTACCAGCGGCTCCTACAGCATTTTGGACTGCTCCTCACCACTTCGCAGGGTAGGGGCCACCATGCAGGGCCAGCACACTCCTGTCGGCCAGATCAGGAAAGGGGAGGCCTCCTCTGTTGATCTGGCACTACCCTGTGCTGCTGCCAGCACCTCCCGCCACTTAGGGGCCATAACACCAGCCTTTCAACTCTTGTTAGGCCTCCCTCTGATTGGGCCCAAATTTCATTGTCTCGCGCTGACAGCACTTCATCTCCCTCCAGTTGTTGGGGGCCGAATCGTGCCAGGCTGCATTGAGTCACACAGCCCTCTCACCTCTCCACGCTCTGCGGGCTCAGTATCTCGTAGGTCATAGTGTGGGGCGAAGCAGCCTCCCAGCAGGTTGGCGGTGTGCGTGGGACGAGCCTCCCTTGGCCGTGGGTCACCCCCTGCCTAGAAGCAGGGTGCGCGGGCTGGCAGTCACAGGTCAGGCCACTCAGGCAAGCCCAACACCCTATGGGCTCCTGAAGCGGCAGACATATGTCCAATCTGAACAAAGCCCTTGGCGCCACTCCTCCAGACTACCCAGGAGTAAGCCCTAGGACGAAAACAGTGTAATGGGGAGGATTAGGCAGGATTAATGGAGGATTGGTTGGTGGGCAGACCGAGCTCCCTAAGAGCTGTCGGCCATCATCCTAGGAAACTCCTCCATAGCAGCAGAATTTTATGAGTGGGCCTGTAGACCTCACTCCTGGGACACAGATAAAAGGCATGTTCGCTCTTAATGGTCACGACACGGTATGCTGCCACCTCTGTGTTCATGCTACTTAACTCCGGGTAAAGGCAGTAGCCTTTCACCGCCTTGAGGGTAACGCTTTGGGCACTCCTCCCAGTCCAACAAGACTGCAGTCCGTGAGACAGGCTTACATCAGGGCTGACCAGCATGATCTGTGTTCACCCATAAAATCAAAATCGGCACCATCGATCCAGATATTGTTGCAGCGGGGCTCTGAGGGTAGAGTTGTACGTGGTTACCATGTGAGGGGCTTTTCCATCCCAACAGCTTGTTGTACCCCTCCAGATTTCCCAACTAATTCTGTATCTGACATTACAGAAGACATGGGTAGGTTGCAGCACTCATGCTAGATTAGCGTGTTAGCTGGGCTGATTACAAGTTTGGATACCAGGCTCACATGCAGTTGGGTCCCTCACTACAGGGGGTGCATGCTCAAATAACATGCAGGGAACGTTTCTGTTCCACCACATGCTGTCCTCCAAATGTTTAGGGCAAATAAAGGATGAGCATACACAAAGGCGCACATGGTCCTATCAGACCGCACAGTGTTCCACCACAGCCTTACGCGGAACAGCAACCAACCCTGGCACTGCAGCAGCTGCTGCAGACCCTGCGACATCAGAGTGTGGGTCGCAGGGTCGGACTGGCCGTGGCGGGCGTTTTCCCTGTGGGCCGAAAGGATGGACGGAGGGGGGGGGAGGTCTGTATTGTAACCACGGGGTCGTTTTTGTTAATGGGGGCCGGTTTTGCATCAGTTCTGCAATATCAGTCCCCTGTAACAAAAGTGAGAGTGGTGCCCCCCCCAAGAAGCAGGGATCTGGCAACTCTTAGTGCCGCACAGGGGGCACAGGCTGGCAGTGAGTAGCTCTCTGTTTTGCAGGAGCCTTGGCTCTCCCTCCAGTGACGCAGTAAATATCTCTGATTCCTCTCACAGGTAAGGGCGATCGTACAGGTTCCTATGCTTCAGTCGGGGCGTGAGCATATACCAGTCCCCACGGCGGCCTTCACTCTTGCATCAGCAAAACCATGCAGCGGCTAGCAATGTGGGTGCTGAACTGCTACCCATAGCAGAGTCTGGTTAAAGAACAAAACCATATTGCAGTGAGAATTGTGCTAGTCAGGCAGAGTCACCATTGTGTTTTTATCTGTACATTTAGCTGTGGTTGATTTCCCAGTCGTCCAACACTATTTTTGTTGAAGGGTTCATGAGTGTCTGCAGTTGTTATTATGGCAGTCCAACTCTCGTTTCTGGTGAGGAGTATCGAGGTCTTTATTACTCTGGTCTGTCCGGTCTTCGTGGATGGCTGGTGGCGCACACACACTGCCAAGCTAAGAGAAGCAGCAAAACGCCAGGTCAACACAGCATTCACATGGCCTTTCAGGCTCAGTCGGATCCAGGAACAAAGGTGCACTCCATAGTGCCACAGTCTGGATACACAGTCATCTCATGGTTCATGCTTATCAGAGTTTAAAAGATGAAAGTGAGCTGCAGGCTGCTCAGTCAATCAATCAGGGGTTTATAAAGCGCGCTACTCACCCGTGAGGGTCTAAAGGCGCTAGAGAGCGCTGCTCCAGCGAGAATGTCAAAAGCTGGGCAGATGCCAAAATCGATGTCTAGTGCATCCATACAGTTCAGAAATTACAGCCGAACAACCACAGTCGCTGTTGCTCTCCTCTCCTGAGAGAGAAGTCAGCGAAAGTCCTCTCTCGCAGTACTGTGGCCTAGGTACACTTTCGAGGGGGACCTCTCAGGTGGGGAACTGTGTGAACTCCCAAAAGTAAATAAATGTTCAGTCATGTGTGCAGGTACTGTTAACAAAGAGTTTACTGTGCACTTCAGTTCTAATGTTCATGAATGGTTGTAGAAGCTATGGCTGCCTGTAATATTTTCAAACAGTAGGTTTAGTCGATTAAAGACAAGGGGCTCCACTCGTTTAAGCAACTCGCACGTGGCCACTAAAACCCAAAACAAGCTTAAACGGCAGTTTGTCAAGCGTTGTTAACATTTAGAAACCACACAGAGGAAAGAACAATTCCCCCTCCCCCCAGGGCTCACCAAATGGGTGACCAGCAGTGGCACCAGTTTGCTCTTTGTGGTGCCCTCAGGAATAGGGAGCATGCAAAATGTTGCCAAATAAGAAATGTCAGTGGAATTGTTTGCGTCTCTGATACAGACACCTATAAGCAGTCTTCTGCATGTAGTGTAGCTAATAGGTTGGCAGATTGTTGGGCTGAAAGCAAGAAGTGACTGTCTTCAGGGAATATAGGGGTGGTAGGAAGTCTGAGAACTCCTTTGAGGCATGTAAATAAATGAAATCGGAAGCTACAGCACTAACCTTTTTGGCCCAAATGGAAGAGGTTCCATCGGCTAATGCCTTAAACATAGTAGTAGTTTGGGAGTAAGGCAGTGCTGAGTACTTATGGCAATGCCACTGCATTAGATACGCTGCCCTTCATTAGAGACAGACATGATATTGCACAGTCTAATGTATACACTTTAATATTAAGTTTGACAACTAATGCATTTGTAGGCTTACTAGCTTAACCACATTTTTCATTATTCGAGAGGAAGAAGCACACTTACATGGAGGATACCTAGGTATGGGTGTAGTTTCTTCTCTGGTCTAATCTGAGTCTTCCTTCTGGCGAAAAAAAGCCTCCTACTTGGGTCTCCGCTTTCAACCCACTCTGTTCGCCCAGCTGTGAGAAGGAGATGTATGTGTGCCAGAGCAGCACGTGTTAACTGTAAGGCGAAGTGGAGGTGGGGGGGGGGGCTGTTCATATATTATTCCCTGACTCTGTTCTTAGTTGAAAAAAACGACTCGGCTCCCTGAGGACAGTCGCCCCTCCCAGCGACTCCTAATAGCTTGTTTTACCGGTGCCCTGCTGTAAGCATGAAGCTGTATGCCTTGCTTAGCTTACCGCTTCTGCTGCAGGACAGACTGCACATTGCCCACTGCATCATAACCGTGAACCGAAGGTCTCTGCCAATCACTAGACTAACGCCTGTGGCCAGCCCACTAGTGTTGTCCCATGGTGGTAAGGAAATTCTTCTGTAAAATGAAAAGCATTTATTTACTTAATATGTTTACGGTGGTGCGTGCACGCCTAAAATCATATATCTGGAATTGAGTTTTATATGAATTCGCAAACGTTATAGTGCTTTCAGATTCTGAATTGCGTGACTGACCTCGGCAAAGAACCGCTTGCAAGGAGTGACTTTTGCAAGTAAGCCTGCATCCTGGCAGTGCTTTAACTATGAAATGGGAACTGTATTAAACCGTAAGTGGGCGTTTAGAGAACTCCAGTGATAATTGTGCCAGTATACTGTAACACAGATATGGAACGCATTTCGAGGCATTTGCATATGAGGCATTTGCCGTTTACGGGCTCTACCAGGTTTATTTTAAGACCATCCCCATCTGTCTGCTTACAGCTCTCGGCCATTTTTCTCTCTTCATGCATTTGTTATTAAGCTACTATTTCTGTCTGTAATAACTAAGCGTATGGGGGTTTTATTAATTTATATACTTTGATCGTTACTGTTGGCTCTGTTTTTTCTTATGGATGGAAACGTGTTTGTGTTTAGGGCGCCAACTTTTTTCCCACTAAGATGTTGCGGAAATGTTCAACTGTTCCATACTTTGCTTTGCGTGCTTGAGCTCTGACATCTTCTGAGCATGTGGGAATTATGCATCGCCAGTCGTGTATGCCAAGAAATGTTACATTCTGCCTTTCTCAAGCGTGAATTATTTGTGGCTTTCCTCTTCTGTGCTCTTCAATCTATTTATTCTGTCAGATTTCAGTGCAGTTGTGTGATTTTACACAAATGTGAACTGTTGCATTGCATCACCGTGTTACATCAGTAACAGCTTCTTTGTTACTCAGTTGGGTATTATGCATGTGCTTTGAGTGCTGACACATTTGATTGCCCATTATCACCGTTTGATTTGTGAGGGGTGTAATGTCTAGTAGAGTTTTTTTTCAATCTGATGGCAAATGTGTTTTGATCTGTAAGGAAGGGCATGTTCAGTAGGATAAGGATAGACACATTTTCTTATCATGCCTTTTGTCATATTGTCTGGACCAACCATTAATGTATGTCCATTTATTGATTCATACAGCAAGGCTGTCATTTCTAATTGCTTCAAATAATATATGTTATTCTAACCCATCTCATGGAACAAAACTTACTGACCTAAGAAGGATAGATGGCTGAGTCTTCCATGCTGGCGGTTTGAATTTGTGACAAGAAGATCACTGCAGCTAGGCAGGATGGCTTGGAGAATTCAGCCTTCCCGCTGAAATAGGTTGTGTTCCTATGGTTACAAGTTTGACTAACTGACACCAGTGTTCTGCTTAACATGCTCCTCCTTTTCACTTGGGAAAGACTGGGCATGCCCAATGGACCAGTGATGGGAATGTGCATAGAGTTCATCCTTTGTTTTCACTGGCCTTGTGCTAGGCTGTAGCGCTAGTGTAGTTCAGTGGCCTAATACAGAGTAGACACTTTCACCAGAGTTTCTGATGGTTCATAATCTTTTGCATGTTAGGACCAGTCATCTCAGTGCATTTTGGTGTACACATTTCACAACAATTTTTTTACTTTCATTCATTACATTTTTACTATAATTTATAAATGTAACCACCACTGGACATCTCTTTACAGATGATTAATGCTTTATGGCAATCGGAAGTTAGCAATAAGTTGTGGGCAGTGCTTAACATGCTACTTTTAAGTTCTTGTAGTAAAGTTACTCATCCGAACTCGAGTGTCAAGAACAACTTCCTTACCTGAAAACGTGAAGCAATCAGTTCAGAAAGTCATCTTTGTGTGTGGGACATGTAGGTGAGAGGGGGGATTCCGGGAGAGGGAAAACATTGTAGTAGATTTTACTAATTCAATTATTCACTATAGATTAGTATTCTCTGGAATCTATGTTAATGTTGTTTTAGCTTCCAATTCAGCTCAATGAATGATTCTTAAAAATAATGACAAAAAAGTGCAAAATATTTCAGGTTTTGTCATTTAAATTTACCATCAGACTTGAATTAACATTTCCTTTTGCTCATCAAATGCTAACTTTGGAGAATGCATCCCTCTTCTGTTCAGTTATAGTTCGTTCTCTTGAGTTTGAAAGTGCACAAGTGACAGAGTAAACTACAATCAAATCTTCTAGAGCATGTCAAAAAGTTACTTTCATCAATTATGCATTAATGGGCCTCAAAATCCTATTGAGATTCTCAAGGGTTTTGTGTTTCCAAAGACTGGGAGACATTGCCTCATAAGAAATCAAATATTTCTACTCATAGAAATTTTCAACTTGTTTGAATAAAGCATTAGTCTTGTTTTTTTCTTTTGTTTCAACCCACATGAATTGGTGTACTAACCTTGCGTTTTTGCTTCAGTTTTTCAGCTCTTGTGAAATACACAGTTATTTTGACTGCTGGAGACAACTTGCCTTGAGCTGGGTACCGGATTTCTTCTGGTAAGTTCCTCTAGGTCTTTCACTGAACTCCTCTTGTGTGGACTGTATGAAGCCAAGCATCTGGCGATTGCTTTGGGCAACATTTAAATAATTGTGCCCAAAAAAGGCTGCCGACACATGTGACTCCCAAAATCATGCCTTAAGTCTCATGAGACATTTCTTTATTGGAGGGGGCACGTTCAAGAGAGGGTGTTCCACCAAGGAATGAGGATAAGACCTGGCACATGGATGGTGGGAAGATGACAAGGGAATTCTCAACATGGGGCATGCCAAGAGCACAATGGGAAAATAACAGTAATGATGTGGCAATACCTGGTGAATCCCACTAAGCACACACTGAAATAGGCTGCTAACAACAGCTACCCCCTGTGATGCTTTTGTATCACAGAATGAGCATAGGATTGTCATTTCATTGATGGGTGACATTTGCCCTTTCATGTGTTTGTGATGGTTGGAATTCTTTTGAGTATTGTGTTTCTGGTGGTGGAATTTTTCATGGCATGCCCTTCCTCATAGAACAACATATCTGAATAATATTTCCTCTGGTACAGTGATTCTGGCTCGTGGAATTTGCACTGGCTCAGTAGTTCTGATTGTTGTACAGTCTCGTGACCGTTTCTCGAACTTCTGTATTTCCTAAAGAACAAACCCTAATTTAGAGTTTGGGCAGACTGAGTACTCCATTGCAAAAATGATGGAGTACCCTGTTCACCAAACCCTCTCTCCGCCGGTCTCATTTAGAGGCAATCTTATATTAGGTATTTTATTGGCTCTGTCAATGGAATACGTCCTCCGATGGCTTAATAGAATTGGGGCTGTCTGATGAAGTGCATTACAGCATACACCCTTTTTAGGTTGTATGGTGCATTTTTTCCTATCTGTCACCGAGGACTCATACTCCTACAGTGAGGTCATCATTCGTTTTTTGTTCATATGAAGCAAACTCCCTCTTTGGGAGTTTGTTTCTCAAAAACAAAAAATATCAAAAGTTTGGTGGGTGGCCGTCAAAACGGACAGTGATAGTCCAACAACCATTTAGTACATTGAAAGGAACAGCTGTGCCGGTAATTCCCTTTAGTGTACAGAGATGACCTCTGGGCTGGCAACCATCCCTAAATTTGTCAGGCAGAGTGCCAATGAGATTTCAGAGTCAATGTCCCCCACCATCCCGACAGACACTACTTTGTCTGCGAAGCTTAACATCAGACCGAAAGTTTCTTCGGGTATTTCTCATGGCACCAATGGTGCAGACTTTTCGATGGTTTAGATTTCTTTTGGCAGTTTTTTCTGTTAAGTGGTGTTTTCATAACAACTTGTTCTTAATGGCTGATATTTATTAAGGTAGTCCGTTTTAGATGACGTGGCATTTTCATCCATCTCTGATTACGTCAATAGTCCCTGCACTTTAATGTTCTTTGTAAATAGTTTTTCATGTAATGTATTGATCTCGATTCGCATAGCAAGGTGCTGCATTAAAGGATTTGCGGTGACCTGGCCCCGTTTGTGTTCCACTGCATCTCTTTAAATTTGACTTGGTGCTCTAGGCTCCATTCGGTTCTTCGTTCCTGTAAAACCTTACTTTTGTGTGTAGTTTTTGTAGCCACATTCCGCACCCCTTGTCACTGGCAATGACACTGCATGTGCAGTGATAAAACAATCCAACATCCCCCACAACTGAAAAACAGTGTTCAAGGCATATGAGCTGCAGATTACACACTTTTGCATAGATCGCCATCTGGTGTTGGGCCCGGATGTTTGCAGTTTGTTTTTCCTCTTGGAAAGTCTTTGGAAGTCACGAGGTCGGTGACTCCTCCCTTGGTTCGTATTGCGCATGGGCTTCGGCTCCATCCTCAGATTGTTTTTTTCCGTCATCGGGCTCGGATGTAATACTTCGCGCTCCGGTTCTGAACATTTCCAGTTCGACGATCGAAGCGGAATCCTCGCTCATCGCGGTATTGTTCAGATCCTGATCTCCTCAATCACCTTCTCTTCGACACATCTTCGATTCCAGTCGTCGACGGCGGCCTTCGGGCCTATCCAAGCTCCGGTCCCGGCTGATGGAAAGAACTCCATTCAAGAAGGGCCCTCGATGTGGGTCCAAATTCTCCCACACCGATCTTCATGAGGTGTGCAACCTCTGCCTCTCCCCTGAACACGAGGCTCAAGACCGTCCCGCCTGCAAGTCTTTCAGATCGAAAAAGACTATTCGAGATCGAAGGGCCAGACGAAACATGGCGCACTCCTCGACCTCCGTTCCAGTCGACATCTTTGGGGACGACGTCGAAGCTCCGGGACAGCAGCACACCGAAGATGACCTCGTCAGTGCTTCCGAAACCGACAACTCGGATGTGGAGGACATCACCCCGGCGCAGAGGGTCGTGAGTACTATACCCCCTCCCACACCCGCGCTGACACCTAAAAAAACTTTGGTCACGCCTTCGCCTCCGGGCCTAGGCAAGACCAAAGACACTGCTTCGAACACCCCACCTTCGGGCCCGGTGAAGAAGCCTAATAAGCCTTCCGGCGGCTCGGGCTCGAGCCAGCCTGCCAGCGGTGCCGATAAACACACTTCGGCACCGAAAAAGAGACCGGCCTCCACCTCGACACCGAGCTCCGCACCAAAGCCCTCTGTGTTGCAACCCAGCCTATCGGTACTGACCATACACCATAAGGCCCTCGGCATCGACACTCCCGCACCGAAGCCTTCCTCGGCGCTGACCAAAAAATCGGAGGTTCCAAAAAAGCACGGCACGGACAAGCCTAAAAAGTCATCGGCCCCGAAACCTTCGGCGCCGACGGAACAAACATTGTCTCAGGAACTGTTTACACCGGATCTCTTGAAAAAGACACTTACCAAGGATCCAAAAACTGGGCATTTGGTACTTTCTTCTAAAAAGAGAGATTTGGACAAACCAGCTCCGCCTCCACCTCCAAAGAGGAAAGACTGTGCTACCTCCCCTTTCAGAGTGCCTTCCCCACCTCCTCCACCTCCGCCCCCTCCGCCTTCTCCACCCCTGCCTCATCGCTCTCCAACCCGGTCTCCAGACCATGATGATCAGGGGGACCCATACTACGATCCAGGGGATGTGCCACAAGACCCCACCCCTACAGGATCCCCAGACCCATAGGACAATTATATTAATCCAGACATTCCAGATGTCCCACAAGATGACCTTTATCCATCCAGTCCATCTCCACCAGAGGACTCATTAGGTTTAAACCACCTACTTCAGAGGGCGGCACATTATCACGGGGTAGAGCTACACACTGACCCGGTAGAGGAAGATTTCCTCCTCGACACCTTTGATACCGCACATAGGTCTACTTCCATACTACCTATGCTCAAGGGGGTAATAAAACATGTGCCAGAGGTTTTTAAAGACCCAGTCAGGGCTAGGGTCATTAACCCACGCATAGAAAAAAAGTATAAAGCTGCCCCCACAGATCCTGCCTATATCAAAGGGCCAGCGCCACTGGATTCCCTAGTGGTCTCCACGGCACGGAAAAGGTCAAACTCCCAGGCGTCAGGCGAAGCACCACCACCTGACAAAGAGTCAAAGCTACTGGACGCGTCAGGAAAGCACACTGCGTCACAGGCAGCCAATATATGGCGTATCGCCAACACTCAAGCGCTATTGGCCAGATACGACAGAGCGCATTATGATGAACTAGAAACCATCATGCACCATCTCCCAGAAAAATACAAAAATGGGGCCAATGAATTAATTCAAGAGGGTAAGACCATAATTAACACCTCTATACACTGTGCCTTAGACGCCATGCTTGGCTGAGAGTTTCAGGGTTTAAACCTGAGGTACAGGCTTCCATATTAAATCATCCATTTGATCAAGAACATCTATTCGGTCCAAAGGTAGATGAGGCCCTCGAGAAGATGAAGAAGGATACAGATACAGCGAAATCTATGGGAGTCTTGCAGTCACACCCTCCTAGGCGCTCCTTTCGCCGCTCTTCCTTTCGTGGCACGGCCAGAGGCTACTCCTCAGATAGTGTGTCCACGTCCTACAAATCCCCTGCTCAATCCACCTTCACAAGGTGTTATCAAAGAGGCGGATATAGAGGCAATAACAATAAAGGCAGAGGAAAAACAAATACCGCCCGCTCTGCCACACCGCCTACCCAATGACTTCCCCCTGCTCCCTCCAGACCATCCCACTCCGGTCGGGGGCAGGCTACAAAATTTCCTTCACGTCTGGGAGACCATCACCCCAGACAGATGGGTGACCCAAATTATTCGTTCAGGGTACTGCCTAGAATTGACATCTACCCCCCCAAACATTCCACCCAGGCAACGCCCAATGTCACAAGAACATTCCACGTTACTAAAACAGGAGGTAATCTCCCGCCTACAAAAACAGGCGATAGAACAAGTCCCCGCCAGTCAACAAAATTTAGGAGTTTACTCCCTATTTTTTCTGATACCAAAAAGAGACGAGACTCTACGACCTATCTTAGATCTCCGGCCTCTAAACACATACATACATTCGGACCATTTTCACATGGTAACACTTCAGCAGGTACTTCCGCTCCTCTCCCAGAACGACTTTCTCACCACACTGGACTTGAAAGACGCATACTTTCACATTCCGGTACACCATGCTCACAGAAAGTACCTCAGATTTGTAGTGGATGGGCAACACTACCAGTTCAAGGTGCTCCCATTCGGGGTCACAACAGCACCAAGGGTATTCACCAAGTGTCTCAGAAGACAGCACATTCACGTCTTCCCATATTTGGACGACTGGCTAATAAAAGCTGCGTCCTACAACCAATGTGTACATCACACCGCCACTACAATCCAACTACTTTACCAGCTAGGTTTCACAGTGAACCACCAAAAGTCCCAGCTAATACCATCCCACACAAAGCAATACCTGGGTGCCACCATAGACACCTCAAAAGCCATAGCCTACCCCAATCCTGCCAGGATTGCAAGCATTCCGGCTTTGCGTCAAAGGTTCATACCTCAACACTCTCTCCCAGCAAGAGTGTTTATGCAACTAATAGGGATGATGGCCTCTTACATCTTCATAGTGCCTCATGCAAGACTCCAGATGCGTCCGCTCCAAGAGTGCTTAGCGCGCCAATGGAACCAGGCCCAGGGGCAACTGACAGATCTGGTGTTGGTAGACGGTCGCACCCATTGCTCTCTGCAGTGGTGGAACACCACAAATCTTTCCAGAGGTCGACCGTTCCTGGACCCGGTTCCACAAATAATCCTAACAACGGACGCATCGCTCTCCGGCTGGGGAGCTCATCTACTACACCTCACAGTGCAGGGCACATGGACGCCGCAACAAAAGTTACTCCACATCAACCATCTGGAGCTACTGGTAATCTTTCTAGCCCTAAAATCCTTTCAGACACAGGTTTTAGGCAAGGCTGTCCGTATTCGCACAGACAACATGACGGCCATGTACTACATTCAAAAACAAGACGGCACACACTCTCCACAGCTCTCTCAACTAGCACAAAGCATATGGAGATGGGCAATTCCACACAAAATCTTTCTCCTAGCCCAACATGTCCCAGGAGTCCAAAACACCATGGCAGATCTGCTCAGCAGACAGACGCAGCAGATCCACGAGTGGGAACTTTACCCGCAGGTTCTTCACCCGTTCTTTCAGATGTGGGGGCATCCACACATAGACCTCTTCGCGACCCACGAAAACAAAAAATGCCCAAGCTTCGCCGCCAGATACCCACACCCATTGTCCAAAGGCAATGCGATATGGATGAACTGGTCAGACAAATTTGCGTACGCCTTTCCACCTCTCCCACTAATTCCATTAGTGGTGCGAAAGCTACAACAGCACTCCCTCACACTGATTCTAGTAGCTCCAACATGGGCCAGACAACCGTGGTACACCACGCTGCTGGAACTCTCGGTAGTGCCACACCAAAAGTTACACCTCTCACCATGCCTCCTAACCCAGAACCATGGAGAGAACAGACACCCGGACCCAGCTCAGCTCAACCTTGCGATCTGGCTCCTGAGATCCTAGAATTCGGATACCTTAACCTTCCCCCTGACTGTATGAACGTCATCAGAGAAGCTAGACGCCCTACCACTAGAGCCTGCTACGCTGCAAAGTGGAAAAGCTTTGTTGTTTACTGCCATAACAACACAATCAACCCTCTAGACGTATCTATACAGCACATCATATGCTACTTACTCCCTCTTCAAAGGTGTAACCTAGCATATACATCCATTCGGCTACACCTCGCAGCAATTGCCGCTTACCTACAAAACAGACAGCACCTATCACTTTTCAGAGTGCCTGCCATTAAAGCCTTCATGGAAGGCCTCAAATGAACAATTCCCCCCAGAGTACCACCCTCACCTGTGTGGAACTTCAATATAGTTCTCACAAGGCTAATGGGACCGCCGTTCGAACCTTTGCATAAATGTGAACTGCAATTTCTCACATGGAAAACAGCTTTCCTTGTAGCCATCACTTCCCTTAGAAGGGTCAGTGAGATACAAGCACTTACTATACAAGAACCTTTTCTCCAAATCCACCCGAACAAGGTTGTCCTCCGTACTAACCCAAAATTCCTACCCAAAGTCATTTCCCCCTTTCATCTAAACCAATCGGTAGAATTACCGTTTTTTTTCTCGCAACCTCAAACTGTTGCAGAAAGGGCTCTACACACACTGGATGTTAAAAGGGCCCTACTTTACTATATCCAGAGAACACAACCTTTCAGAAAGACAAAACAACTGTTTGTCTCTTTCTCTCCACCACATAAAGGCAACCCCATCTCTAAATCAGGGATAGCTAGGTGGATTGTAAAATGCATACAGATTTGCTACCACAAGGCAAAATGCACACTATCTGTTCCCCCTAAAGCCCACTCTACACGAAAGATAGGGGCTTCTATGGCTTTTCTAGGGAACATCTCATTAGATGATATCTGCAAAGCAGCTACATGGTCAACACCGCACACTTTCACTAAACATTACTGTGTAGATGTGCAAACCAAGCAACAAGCTAGTGTGGGCCAGGCTGTACTAAAAACACTTTTTCAAACCACTGCAACAGATACCGGTGGTCGCCGCTAGGGTTGGGAACTGCTATATAGTCTATGCAAAAGTGTGTAATCTGCAGCTCATATGCCTCGAACGGAATATGCTACTTACCAGTATGCATCTGTTCTTGGCATGTAGAGCTGCAGATCTACACACGCCCACCCGCCTCCCCGGCTACCTGTATCTGTTCCAGTCTATCTTATTTAGATACAACACACATGGGTTTCTTCACTATTATTACTACGCTCCATCTTTCCCTGTTGGCGAAAAACAATCTGAGGATGGAGCCGAAGCCCATGCGCAATACGGACCTAGGGAGGAGTCACCGACCTCGTGACTTCCAAAGACTTTCCAAGAGAAAAAACAAACTGCAAACATCCGGGCCCAACACCAGATGGCGATCTATGCAAAAGTGTGTAGATCTGCAGCTCTACATGCCAAGAACAGATGCATACTGGTAAGTAGCATATTCCTTCCCTCCAAACATGGTTGAACAATAGAGAACTGTTAAGCCTGGACCCAGGTAGCTGCTTAGATCTGGCACTTAATGTGCCGACCAAAATATATTCCCTCTGTGAAGGGAAAACTTTATTTTTCATGGTTAGATCTGAATATTGCCTTTGATAAAATTGACAGTTCTATTTCACCAAACAACCTAGGACTTGTGGAAAAATGAGATTGGTGTGTTCGGATTCTTAAGCGACGTAATAAATCCATTCATATTCAGAAGGAGTGGTGACAAACCTGAATGCTGTACTCTTGGCTGAGTTTTCTTAAGTATTTTCATTAATGGCTTGGATTCCATCATGCTAACGACACTACATTTTTCTATTCAGAAAACAATTTCTGGCCAGCTCTCTGGCAGTGTTTGAATCCAGAATCGTTTAACAAAACTGTTGGAAAAGGTATGGTTACGAAGATAGGGCAATCGTTTGTGTTTGTGTGTTTATGCATTGTTGTGGCATTTTAAAGCAAGTGCTCCATTTGGTTTGTTTGGATATAGCCGGCTCAAACTGGAGGTTTGATTCCGCATCTCACTAAGCTACGAGGATACTTTTGCGGTTGTAACTTCCAGCCTTTTTTGTTGTAATGAGACTTATCGATAACTGTGACGGTACATTGCACTCATATTATTATATAACCTTTTGCAGAGCGCATGTAGGGCATGCGTGCACGCCCTTTGTGCTATAGGAGCTTCAAGACCTCTAGTGCCAATCCCCTGCTGGTGTAAAGCCGCTCACTGCAAGTCCTCACCTTCCTCCTTATTGATATCTTTAAAGTTACACTTTTTTCTGAGGCTGAGCTGTGCGCTACCCTCATGTGCTGCAACTCCTTGTTCCCAGTCTGCATCTCAACAGTTGCTGGCCTTTAACAAGCACATTGGCAGTGCACTTTTTCAGATGTGCGTGTTTGTGCAAGGCGAAGAAACTTCCGCCTTGGCTGCTGGAGGAATCCCACACTCTCCTGGCTCAAACTTTCACAACTTTTCATAGTACAGAAAAAGAAATGGGTCTGCACATTAAATATTGCACTTTAGTTCTGATCCTGTAAACAAAAACTAATATTTTAACGCAGTTAGCAATCATGGGCTGTTCTTTTGGATATTCGGACTTACAAACAGCAAATTTGCACATTTTATTTTCTGTTAAACCTGAAAACAATTGAAGAGCTATATCTTGACATGATGTGTGTTTCTAGGGTGCGCTCACTCTCTTTATGTGCATATTTGAAAGAAACCATTAGTTATAGATTCTTTACCTTAGTAGAATTACCCCCAGGCGTCAGACTGGATCGGCAAAAGTTTTACGTAGCTGTACCTCTGCACGTCGGTAGGTGGCGTTGGTCGACTCCGCATTCATCGTCGGCGTCTGGATCGCTGGGAAGACTTCGCTGTGTCTACTTAGACGCTGCCCATGCGCGCTGATGTCAGTTCTTACTTTCCACGCCATGCAGCGCTGATTCGGAGAGAGCATGCCCCTAGTCACTTTTTGATGAACTCTTTTTTGACTTTTATCAACATCTTTTTTTGAGTCTAACGACTCCTGGTGCACGAGGGATGTCCAACCGCCGGCCCGGTTTCAAGCCTTGTGACTTCAGTCAGTAGTTGATCTCGGTAACCGATCCGCACCTCATGTGCCTTTGGTGCCTGGAGCGCGAACCAAAGTCGTGCTCAGACTGTCGGACCCTGAATCCGAAGTCTTTGCGGTAGCGGTCCCGAAAGCTTTTGGAGGCCCAGCTGTCTGCTCTGTGTCGTTCGAGGTCCAGGTCGAGGGGAAGGTCACGGGACCGGTCGCGGAGCCATAACCATTCGTCGTCAAAGTCTTCGCACTCATTGGGTAATTCAAAGCACAAGAAGAAGGCCAAGAAGCCTTGTTGCTCTTCGCCTTCTGCTGACGTGATGCGGGACCCGGAGTCTAACCGCTACCTGGCTCTGTCTTCGGGGGCCCCCTGGGAGCTGGGAGCCCTAGGCCTTTCATGCCGGTGGCCTCGGTGCTGCAGGGCCCCCATGGATCCAGGCCTGGATCCGGATCGGCGCTGGTAGACCTCACTGTACCTTCCCCGGCGCCGATTCCAGTGGCGCCACTACTGGTGTCAACCCCAGCCTCACGGCCGACTTGGACACAGCGCCGGAGGGTACTTTTGTACCGCTGTTCATCCCGGACATTCCCTGCCGCCCTGAGTGGCAGCCAGTGAAGGGTGAGGAGGACTGGGAGGGGATCTGGTGTCCCTCTAGCACACCAAGTTGAGGAGCCGGACTGGCGAGAGGAGTTGGGTGATGCCAGTGGTCTGGATACCTCCCCAGACCTTGGTATGCTTTCTCCCCCTACCGTGGATACAGAGGAGGGAGCCTCCTATGCTGTGGTGTTGCATAAGGTGGCTGAGGCCTTGGGCCTTGAGCTTCCTACGGTGGCAGCTAGGACTAACCTCCTGACTGAGGTGCTTCAGCCGGCAGCGGCCTCCTTGGAGCCCCTGCTGACTTTTAATGACGCCCTCACTGACATCCTTCTGTGCACTTGGTCCAAGCCCAGCACAGGGGCTCCTGTGGATAGGATGATTGCCTGACTCCACCGCCTGCCCCCGGGCTACCCACATTTCCTCTCCCACCACCCTTCCCATGACAGCTTGGGGGTCCAAGCCTCAACATCCAAAGGCACGTTCCCTACTGCTCCCTTAGATAGAGAATCCAAGAAGCTGGACCATCTTGGGAAGAAGATATTTTCTTCCGCCAGCTTAGGACTGCGGTTGGTGAACACCGCATGCCTCTTGGGCCGTTACACACAGTCTGTGTGGGAAATGGTTGCACAAGTGCTATCATAGTGCCTGGAGGAGGTCCGGGTGGTGCTCACCCGCGCTGTCGCAGAGTGTAGGGACGCAGCAAAGTTCGCCATATGTGTGGGCTGGATTCGCCGACTCTCTGGTTAGAACGATTTCAACGTCAGTAGCCCTGAGGCACTATGCCTGGCTGAGATCCACTGGCTAATCTGGGGATGTTCAATCGACCCTTTTGGACATGCCCTTTGATGGCCGTTGCCTGTTTAATGACAAGGCGGACAACGTGCAAGAGCGTTTCAAGGACTCTAGGGCTATGTCCAGATCCTTGGGCCTCGCTGCCACCTCTCGTCCCATGCAGTCTGCCTTTCGTCCCTTTCATTGCTACGGAAAGAGTGCCTTAACATGCTCCACCCAGAGCCCAAGGCCTGCGCAAGCTACTCTGTCTCTGCGCAGCTGGGGATATGGGACCCAGCTGCGTAGGTCTGGGGGCTAGCGAGCGGGCCAGCCCACCAATATCCCCCCTGCAGCAGCCTCCAACCCTTCCTAGTCTGACTTTTCAGGGCCACCAGTTGCCAGTGGGCGGCCGGACCGCCATCACCTCCCCCACTGGCACAACACGTTGGACAGGTGGGTTTTGCAGATAGTCCGAAGAGACTACTCCCTCCCCTTCGAGACTACCCCTCCCTCCATGCCACCAACACTCCATCGCATGTCGGAGGATCATTTGGCCCTTCTCTGCCTGGAAGTTACGGCTCTCCTGGCCAAGGGAGCTATCGAACGTGTCCATGTGCCGGAAGTAGGTCGTGGTTGCTACCCCCACTGCTTCCTGGTACACCAGGATAAAGGCACGCATCCTATCTTAGACCTCAGGTGCATCAACCGCTTACTCCGGAAGGAGAAGTTCAAGATGTTAACTTTGGCTCAGGTTTTGTCTGCCCTTGACCCTGGAGACTAGATGGTAGCGTTGGACTTGAATGACTCTTACTTTCACATCCCCATCCTGCCTGCCTGTCCTGCCTGCCCAGCAGTGTTAGCTACGGTTCACGGTAGGCCATGAGCATTTTCAGTTCACCGTGCTCCCCTTTGGCCTTACCAGTGTCCCTCAGTTGTTCACGAAAGTGATGGCGGTGGTCGCAGCTGATCTGCGCAGATTGGGGGTTCCAGTCTTCCCCTATCTCAACGACTGGCTGTTGAAGGCGGCCTCGCTCCAGGCTGTCGTCTCCTACCTCCAGACTACGGTGGACCTCCTGCATTTGCTGCGGTTCACTGTCAACGTGCCGAAGTCGCACCTGATTTCCTCTCAGAGGCTCTTTTTCATTGGAGAGGTTCTGGACACAGTGCAGTTTTGGGTCTATGCCCCCCCCCGAGCAGCGAGTCCGGGATATTTGGTCTATGATACCAATGTTTCAACCTCTATCCTTGATTTCGGTGAGAATGACCCTGGGGCTGCTGGGCCTCATGGCCTCCTGCATCTTGCTGGTGGTGGATCATGCCAGATGGCGTATTCAGGCTCTGCAGTGGGACCTGAAGTTCCAGTGGGCGCAGCATCAGTAGGATCTTCACGATGTCGTTCAGATCTCGGGGGGGGGGGGGAGGGGAGGACTGCAAGCTCACAAACCAAGATTGGGTCAGCTGCAGATCCCTCTACCTTACTCAACCAAAGTTGGGTAAGGGAGATATGCGTCACTTCTGGGATTGGGCGGCCACGTTGGAAGGAGGTGGAGATCAGAGGGCTCTGGTCTCTGGCGGAGTCCGGCCTCCACATCAACCTTCTGGAGCTCAGTGCGACTCGTCTTACACTGAAGGCATTCCTTCTGTCTGTCAAAGGAAGAGTAGTGCAGGTGTTCACGGACATCACCACCGCCATGTGGTACTGCAACAAAGAGGGTGGGGTGGGGTTGTGGGCCTAATGTCAAGAGGCTCTTCGCCTTTGGACATCAGGGCATTTCCCTGGTGCTTCAACACCTGGCAGGTTCCCGGAACGCCAGGGTAGACGAACTCAGTCACTGGTGCATGATGGATCACGAATGGCCTCTTCACTCTGAGGTGGTGCAAGGCCTTTTTCAGCAGTGGGGAGAGCCTTGGTTAGATCTATTCACCACCGAAGAGAACGTGCAATGTCAGCAGTTCTGGGTTTTGGAGTTTACAGGGCAGCACTCACTCGGCGACACCTTTCGCTGCGAGTGGAATTGCGGGCTCCTGTACGCCTTTCCTCCTCTACCACTTCTACCCAGAGTGCTGAAGAAGATCAAGCATGACCGGGCCCAAGTAATTTTTGTGGCTCCGGACTGGGCTCAAGGAGTCTGGTACCCCGAGCTTGTAAACATGGCCATCGATCCTCCGATCAGACTGCCTCTTAGGGAGGATCTTCTGTTTCAGCAGCAGGTTTTCCACCCCAACCTGTCCAGTCTCCACCTCCGTGCGTGGAGATTGAGCAGCAACAGTTGACAGCTTTCGATCTTCCTCCCGAAGTCTGTCAAATTTGTGGCATGGTGTGCAGCAAAGGCTGTGGATCCCCTTTCTGCCCCTCTTTCTGCCCCTCTTTCAGAGGTTCTCTTATTCATCCTTTCTTTGGCCCAGCAGGGCTCTGCTCAGGGCACTCTAAAAGGCTATCGTTCGGCCTTTCCTCGCCTTCCTGATCAGCCGTCTCTTTTCAAGTCCCCTATTGTTAATAGATATCTGAAGGGCATCACTCATTTCTTTCCTCCTCCTTTCATAATGCCCCAGTGGGACTTGAATCTTGTCCTC
The DNA here is from genome assembly GCF_964204655.1 of Triturus cristatus. NCBI lineage: Eukaryota > Metazoa > Chordata > Amphibia > Caudata > Salamandridae > Triturus > Triturus cristatus. The sequence continues at coordinate 346,743,636 of NC_140594.1, read as the reverse complement.
ACTTATCTTATGTGTGCTCCCTTAGAACCACTACATAATTGTCCTCTTCAGATCCTTACTTTAAAGACTGCTTTCTTGCTTGCCATCACCTCTGCTCGCAGGGTGAGTAAGCTTCAGGCCTTATTTTCCAGGCCTCCCTTCATTGCTGTCCATCTGGACAAAGTGGTCTCCGTAATAGGCTCTCTTTTCTGCCCAAAGTGGTGACCTCTTTCCACTTAGGTCAGACAATCACATTGCTCATTTTCTTCCTGCCTCTGCACCCTTCCAAAGAGGAGGAGAGACTCCACCGTCTGGACCTAAAACATGCTCTGTCTTTCTACCTTGACCACACTAAAGACTTCCGGGTGGACGATCAACTCTTCGTGGGTTATGTGGGTGCCAAGAAAGGTCAGGCAGTGCACAAACGTACCATCTCTCGATGGGTCGTCTTATGCATTAAGATCTGTTTTTTCTTTGGCTAAAAAGGACCCTCCACTAGCACTGCGCGCCCACTCTACCAGGGTGACGGGAGCTACTACTGCTTTGGGACGTGGAGTCCCACTGGTTGACATTTGCCAGGCAGCCACGTGGGCATCCCTGCACATGTTTACTAAGCATTACTGCCTGGACAGCCAAGTCCGGAAAGATGGCTTTTTCGTCTGTTCTGTTCTCCAGGACTTCCTGGTGTGAACTTAGTTCTTAGATCCACCTGCAGGGTTGGTATTGATGGGGTATCTATTCTAAGATAAGGAAACTACAACTAATGGTCTCTTTCAGATGAACAAGTTACTTACCTTCGGTAACGATGTATCTGTAAGAGACATATTCGTTATAGATTCCTTAGCGCCCTACCCATCCTCCCCATTCTGCGAACTGACTTCTTGGGATAGGGACTCCCTTACAGGGCCCTAGTTTTGTGCACCAGTGGTCATTGTCTTGAATGGCTCTGTGCTTCTGGCGTGGAAAGTTGTGTCAGAACTAACGTCAGCGTGGAGGGGCGGCGTCTAAGTAGACACCACAACGTCATCCCAGTGACCACGCTGACGACGAACGCAGAGTCGACCAACGCCACCTACCAATGTTCAGGGGTGCTGCTACGAAAAAATTTCTCTGGATACAGTCTGACGCCTGGGGGTAATTCTAAGGTGAGGAATCTATTAACTAATGTGTATCTCTTACAGATACATCGTTACCGAAGGTAAGTAACTTGTTCCTTAGGCAGGTTGATCTCCTCTGTCAACAGGCTGCTTACAACCATACCACGTACATGGCCTTTGTACATGTAATCCCTGTTTACTTGAGCTGTTAGACAGGTGTTGTTACTTTGCCCTCTTTACAAGTTTCTGCTCAACGTTCAAGGTACAATGACCTGTTCGAAGCAAACACATTTTCCATTTGAAGTGTTTGCACTATGGTTGAGGGAAAAGCCTGGGCGGAACGTACCTAGCCTAATTTTAAACGCCCCTGACATACTCTGACTAGAACTTGTTTGCCATATATGTTTATGTATTGACTCTTTGCAAAGTCCAATGTTTCTGGCCCTGTACGATTCATGTTATCTTTCTCAATGGAAGAATGTACTGTCTTTTTTTAAACTTGCAGTGTATGAACCACTTGATTTTTAGGTCTGGTGTTGGACAAAACCTTCTGATTTTACTTAAATTATATATGTAATATACTTATACTTGTAAGGGCTTTCAGCGAGGCCTCTTTAATCATTGTTCTGCTGTTGTCACTCACATTTTTCTCCTGCCCACTATAGCGTACAGCATGTGGTAGTGGGTCAGTCCATTTCAGTAGTTGGCTATCTTCATATTGAGTGATGTATTTCACTCTTTCACAGGTAGTGTATCTACTCACAAATTAGTAACATTCAGTGGCAGAGACAATGACATTATGTGCTTTTTGAGTCCAATTTTAATTTTATTCTAGTGAATGTATTTATATTTTTATGAGAGCGATGGCCCAGCAGCTGTTCGAACGATATTTGTAAAATTTTGGCTGGCCATAAAAGTAATCAACTATCACTTGGGATTAATGTCCAGTGGTTATTTATACCTAACGAACTCTTGTGATTGTTAAAGCGTGTGACTTAATACCATGATTAATCATAATTTTCCCCAACCTTTTCAACTATTAGTAGTGAACACATTCCCTATTTAAATAATATCATGAATATCTTTTCCGCTTTCAAACATACATTTTTACTTCATCACTTAGTACTATTCTGTTCAAAATGTCTTCTGTGACCTGCGTTCTCAGTGCTCGTCGTTGATTTACATTTTCTCCTTTGGGGATAAAAATGGGGGCAGTGGCAGTCAATAAAGTATCTATTTTGTTCTTCATTATAATATTGCCATGTGCTTATGAATGATTTAGTTATGGGCTTCCAGGAGAGTGTATCCAGGTTTGTTTTATATTGTTTCCCCTATACCTGCACATTTGTATTTTGTTCCCCCACAGAATGCTTGCCTACCTTATCTGAATAGCTTTTTTTATGGTGACCCTATGCCAACATTCATCAGTTGGAGGTAGCCCTCCAGGCCAGGTCTGCAAATGCACTGCCCAAGTTTCCAATCTATGGGGTTTGGTTTCCTATACCCAGCTGCATGAATGTACATTAATATTTCCTGATGCATGAGGCAAATTTAGCTAACCTTTTATTGGAGTCCAAACTTTTATTTCAGACGTTTTAGTAATTATATCGAAATTATTTGTCTAGCCTTTTGATGATGTAGACATTCAACACTGTGAAAATGGTGCTAATTATTTACTGATGACAATTAAAGAGCCTAACTGTTTGGTTCCGAGTCAACCTTAACGTATTCTACTAGATCTCAGCATGTGCCAATTTCCAGGTAAGGATCCTACTTAAGATTCTGCCTTTGCTGCAAATGCAGCGCCAGTGGGGCTCCTAAGGTCTTGTCCCAAATAGACGATGCCGGAGTATGAAGAAAAAAGATTATAGAGACACAGAAACAAGCAGCAATGCCAAAAGTCAACAAGGGTGACCTACCAACATTTGTACTCAGGGCGAAGTTTGTAGGATTCATCACTCCGTCCAGTAAGTATGATGTGAGTCATATGACTTGGCCTGGGTACGAAAACTGGTAAGTCACTACTGTTGACTTTAATGCATCACATTGGGTTTGGATTTACTTAAGGTCAGCAGTTGTGGTTATTTGAGCTCTAGTTGTGGACAAAGAACTTAGGTGTTTAAATTAGTTGTTATGCTCACTGTCAAGATTTGGTTTTAAAGATGCACATAATATCTTACAAAACTGTTCCTATAATCTACCCCAAGGCAAATCTTTCATCTGAAAGCTAAGAACTAATGAAACTTCGTAATTTCAAGAGGAAGAACCCGAGGATAAACCTTCAAAGTGCAGGTTGCAGTCCTCCGGAAGTAACTGGACTGCTATCTCTGGCTATGCCAAGCCTTACCTCATTTAGGTAACTATTCTTAAAAGAGTAATCTGCTATGTGACCACCCCTCCATCAACCTCATGAAGTGACTATCTCCAGTTTCCTGAACACAGAGCTGCTTATCACTCTGAAGTGTTCTTTACTTTAGGGATGAAGGCATTTTTTTACCATCATGACCCATTGTGTGTCTTTGTACTCCTGAGCAACATTATTTTTGATCAACGTGCTACAAAATAGCCATCAATCGACATGTGGACATGATTCAAAACATTAATTTGTTGCAGTTAGGTTTTGAACTATGATGGTGGTCCAGTTAGCATTCCCTACATCAACATGAGGCAAACCTCTGAAATTTAGTGCTATAAATTCTCTGAATAACAACTCAAACCCAGCTTATTTAGGCAGCAGATTCAATGTGTTATTTAGTAGGTAAGGGACAAGGAGATGTCCTACTTTTCTGCTCATAATGCAACAGTCTAGGACCTAAGCATCTTGGGTCAGCCTTGGGGATGTATGGTTGTGTAGTGGTTAATAACTAACTATATGGTAGCATTCTCTAGACAATATCTTGTTTATAGCTGACTTTCAAAGGACACACCTGTAAAACTGATAGGCGAAGTGGTTCCAATCTGTATTTTGCTTATTCTAACTCAGCAGTGTTCACTGACTATTTTTGTGTATGAGGATTCTTATAAGATAATGGAAATCTAAAAGTACTTACAAGGTCCTTAAGGGGTTTCATGTTATTTTATTCTGTGAATCATCTGGGGGCCTTCTGACTCAAAAAGAAAGTATTTTTGTTGCATTTTAACAGTGGCGGAGTCCAGTTCTGAAGGACTTTAGGTTCCTGGAGGAGAGTTCAGTAGTAAATTTACTCATCACACATGTGAGATTCACTGCAATAAAAAAAAAGAAAAGTCTTATTAAAGATTCTGTTCTAGCCAAATATGCGGGGAAATACCTGGATTAGGAACTTTAGCATACATTTATTTAGATTGGTTTTGCAAGCACAAATGATCAAATCACATTTTAGAATGGATTTTAAATAGAAAAAACACTGTCGTTTGAAATCAGAGACCGAAGCTTGCCTCCATACTATATTAACCTGTTCAGTTCCAATTTTGATTCCTCTATGCAACCTTTTAAATGCATGTAGAATTATGTTTGCAATACATGTAATACCTATTGCAAATAATGCAGTGTTGGAGAGGTTTTTTCTAACTTTCTTCTTCTACAATGTGGTTGATCTGGGGCCTCCCCCCTTTAAGAGGCTATAAATTAGAACAAGCATTTGCAATGCAATAGGTCTCGCATTTGCAAGAGTTTGAAGTATTGGCATTGTAAATGACAATGCCTTTTATTTATCGGTTTTAAAAACCTGCAAAAGGTGCTGTAACACACACTTTGTACTTAGTCGTTGCTTATGAGTAGGAAAACTGGCAGTAACTACGACTCTTTTACTGCCAGCCTTGCTTCTCGTACGCAAGGACTATAAGTACAAAGTGCGTGTTTACGCACCGCTTGCAGGGTTTCAAAACACATAAATAAAAGGCATTGTCATTTACAAAGCCAAAAGTTCAAACTCTTGTAAATGCGAGACCAATTGCATTGCAAATACTTATTTTCTGTGCTGGTAAATATTTTTTCCCATGGAGAAAGCACTTCTACAGCATTTGGTTACAATCTGTATATATAGGTGCTATCAGTGTTCGAATGGACAGGCTGAGCGGTATGCTTAATCCAACTTTAGAAGACAAGGTCTTTGGCATCAAGTGTAATTTTCTCCAATGTGTCCGGCACTTCCATTATTATGAATGTTATGGAGCCAGGTAAGGGTTGTAATGTAGCCCGCATCCCCAATTTTGTGGCATTTCTGTCGATGAGTCACCTCGAGGGCACTTTATTGATTTAGGGCTCCTACCGGATGCAGGTCAGAGACAAAGATAAGGTTGGCGAACCAGAGCTAAAGCAATCATTGACAAAGCCTATGGTCTGCCTTTGTTAAGCCTACGGTAAAGACTGTATGAGAAGCATATTCTAGGTCCATATGGGAGCAACAGGACATTTATTGATTTAGGAAGCGTCAAGTGTGTACAGCCAGAATAACTGCATGAACAAAAATAGCACCATTTAGGCAACACTACTACCCCCTCACAGCAAAATGTTATCCTGTCCGGGCAGCGAAGCAGAACCAAAACCTCTCTCTATGCCCAAATCACAAAATCAGATACAAATAATTCACATTAAAGCCTATTAATTCAGACATCGTTTTTGTGTGCCGTCTCCCCATTGTGTACAAACACTAAGCAAGATGTTTATGAGGACTTTCAGCACGAGTAACCTGCAGCAGTAGGTGGGGTGCCCTCCCAGTGGAGTCTGTAGCGCATGGGCGAGCTGGCACACTGCTCTGGGAGTGAAGTGATGGCTAGTCAGGGAGAATGCACACAGAGGGGCTGGTGCTAGGGGGTTGTGACAATAGTGAGGTTCACTCGCCTTGGGGGTTCAGTATGGCGCCTGCTCCTCGGTCTCCCATGATGCTAAAGGCAGGAGATGGTGGGCCATCCTCGTAAGGGGGGGGGGGGGTGATTGGGGGTCCAGCCTCCTCCCCTGCGGGACAGGTGGTGTGGCTGCAGTGCCCTTGACTGTCTCGGCGTGGCTCCGGCGCCATCCTGACCCCGGGGCAGACGCCTAGAAGCGCTGCGCCAGCTCTTCAGCCGCACACGGAAGCATAAAAGGAAACTACTCTGAACCCCGCTTCCGGCAGGGCCTGGCAAGAGCCACGGCAGCACAAAAGAATAATATTTCTTAACACGCCTCGAAGGCGCTCATTCGGACTCTGTGCGCACGGCTGCTTTTACACAATCTCAGAGCCGTACTGAAACGGTGTACGCGTAAATAACTGTTGGGATTACCCAGCTTGATGCAAATTTCAGAAGGATTAAGCGCTGAGTCGGCCCCGCAGGGGCCCATGTACATTATTGCAGTAGGCTCTCATGCAAGTCTATGCCTAAGGCCTGCACTGAGCTGCGGACACGGGTGACAATCGCCACGGAGGGTGGTGGAGGAAGTGGTGGTGGGGGTGGGTGTCACTAGTAGATAGCCTCAGCCCGCAGAAAGCCCCACCTCTCGTCCTTCCTTAAGGGGCCGACATGCCGGCGGCACGGGTCAGCCTGTGCCGAGGGCACGGCCAGAGACCGCTGGCACATCGAGGGAAGGGGCTTCATCGGGGGCACACGGGGGCATGTGACACAGGCTGCATGAATACCCTGCACCCCACAAACACCAAAGGGAGGCAGGAGCGGGTCCAATGAGCAGCCTGCAGTGACCTCAGTGGAGTGCCCAGAGGGCGAAGGGTGCCCACACCTCACACACAGTCCATCTGAAGTACTCACCCCCAACAGCCCCCATCTTTGAAGCTGGGGGTTCGAAGGGGCTAGTAGGACCAGGGGCGGCCACGCCCAGTGACTGCAATCACTGCTCATCTCCAATTAATTCCAGTGCGAGGACACATGTTTAGCAATCAAATTGTTAACTCAATTTACTCTCTCTTTCCAATTAAATAAGTGCAGGTACTCCGTACTGGACAGTAGCCTGCCCATTTAAAGCACTGCTTTCATGTAAATCAGGTGGGAGAAAATACCAATTCAGTAGTTGAACTGCACAATGTGGAGCCAGAAAAACTGGGATCAATCCCGGCTTCCCCACTTGACCAAATTGTGTGACTGTAGGCAATTGTGTTTTTTCACTTAGCCACATTATCACATATGAAATGACCTTTAAAAACTGGACTTCAGGGTGTGCGCTGTACAAAAACCTCTTGTCTTTGATTTAATAGACTATAATGTTGCTTTTTGTACAAGAACCTAATCCCCATACATGACAGCTGTCTTGCCTCCTATTTCACTAGTGCATTGTTGTCAGGGGCAGGACATACATTATTTTAAGTTCATGTTTACAAATGATCACTTTTAATAAATGCATCACAATAACAGCGATTTAACTTGATGCACTAATTTCAAAACTGTCACGTGTTAAAAAATATCATTTTTTGAGTTTTGAAGAGGATTTATCATATTTTTATGTACTGTTGTGATATGATTTAGACTCGATATTTTCCTGGCTCGTCTTCTCAGGACCAAAGCCAGGCCATTGGCTCCGTTCTCCGTTAGTTTTTTGCCTCGCCCAACTGCAATACTACTGAACGGCTCGACAGCACACAGGTTACACTGGACAGAGTCGTGGGGCCTGAATAACCATTGGCATTAGATAACTGAATTGTCCTTATCTGTCAACCAGAGGAGACTGTCTGCACCGGCCTTGTAGTGGCTCGAACTTGTGGTCTACAGGAAAAAAACAGTCACCATCTTGCTGGCTTTATAACATCTTGGCAGATGGCAACAAGTCTAAGGTCGTGAACTCATTTATACCCGATACCCGTCCATAAAAGAAGCAATAAAGAGAAAAGACAGATTGAGCTAGATGTAAACAAAATATTTTAGAGGTAGAGTACTGGGAGTCTGCACGTATTGTCTTCCAAGCAACACGTATATCTAGGGGAGATTTTGTGAAAAACTTTAAGCTAATGCTGGCTCAAAGGTGTATGTTGGGCAGAACTGGCAACACTGGAAGCAAGCACAGGGAAGTAGCTACACTGCATTTTCTATTACAGGTTCTGTAATATGTATTCACTTAGCTCAACTTTATCCGTCAGACCGAAAAAGGCGACCCGATGCATGAAAAACAAGCGCTCGCCATGACGTATTTTCTCGGCTTTTTCTGCCGTCCCACTTGGACGGCCTCGTCTTCTAAAAGGTTTCTTATCTTTATGGGGCCATGTGTTTGGCCCCATAAAGATAAGAAACCTTTTGCGACGCAAGGAAGGCAGACGAGCCCGTCCAAATGGGACGGCTCAGAAAGCCGAGCAAAAACGTCAAACACCTCTTTTCCAATGGCTGGCCACCGTTTAGCATAAACGGTGACGCCGGCCAATGGAAAAGAGGGGCGGGGCTTAATGCCCCTTACAGAAAATAACCAAAGTCATTAAATCTCGCCAGCGAGACTGCGCATGTGCGCAGCCTACGCCAGGCGAGACCTAAAAAGGGTGGAGAAGCTGACTAACTACCTGCATTAGCAATGGTGCTGTATTACCTTTTTTATTATAGATAGATCGGTTTTATTTAGCACAATTAATAAAAATCATCTGATTAAAACATTACCATAGCATAAACATAAGGTTATGACAATAAGGAAACACTAATCGGTAAGGCACAGCCGCCAAAATAAGATCCAAGCAGCATCTGGCTTTAAAGTCCGCTTTCTTACTGAGTTCTACCGTATGAGCTTCTGCATTAAAACATGTCCAATTGCTAAGATGTGGTGGGCAGGGCCGAGTAAAATATTCAAATGGAAAGAGGGTGGGGGGGGGGGGGAGGAATTAATTTGAATAGACTTAATCAATATAAAACATTAAAAACTGATTTAACATTATATATGAAGCACCATTGGATTACAATGCATACAGATCTGTTACCATAATAAAATCTGACAAAGGAAAGCAAAAAAATACATTGTTGGTAATAATGAATTTGAGGCCAAGTCCACAAGTTAGTTAACGGAAGGGTGTCACCCAAATGCTGAAGATTGAGGTGTTGGAAGCAGCACCACAGTATTTAGGAGCCTAACTGGGTCATTCATAAGATTAGTTCTCACAGGCTCCTAGGATACTTGTTACAGTCATCAGAATTTCAAACATTTTGTATTAATAAAATATCCCTCTTCTGTTTGTTGTCACTTTAAAAGACAAGGCTGGTAGTAAAAGAGGTGCAGTTACTGCCAGCCTTGCTTCTCGTAAGCAATGACTACAAGTACAAAGTGCGTGTTCATGCACCGCTTGCAGGTTTTCAAATCGCATAAATAAAAGGCATTGTCATTTGCAATGCCAATAGTTTAAACTTACGAAAAATCGAGACCTTTTGCATTGCATATGCTTTTTGAGCGCTGAGGCTGCAGCAGCCATAGGAAGGCAGGCACCGTGATGCCAGGCCATTTGTTTCAAAGACAGGAGGGAGGAAAAGGCAGCTGCAGCCAAAACAGACCTCGATCTTTCAATGCACAGCAAACGTGATCAGATGAGAGCAAGATTTACTGCCCTGTTTACAACAGAGCTCTGTAAATCACAAGCACTGGTCTTGACTGCTCCAGCTTAAAGAAAGAAATAGTGCTCACAAGCCCTGAGTAACAACCAATGTAACAGGGGCAGTCCTTCAAAATAGGCGGAGCTTTTAAAGCCCATATCCTGAATACAGCATGTCTTGCAGAGACAGCGCAAGCACTGCCTAGGCGAGACATACAAATAAACACCGGCACTGAACAGTATTACTATGTGTGCAGATATGCCCCTTGTGAAAGAGCAAAATGCAGCCACTCAAAATGAAGTTATTCAGTGGCTGAAATGGGCTGACCCCATCCTGTAGTGGGCAGAAGCAAAATTGGAATGACACACCAATGGATGAAGACAGATGTCTGAAATCCCCTTTACAAAGTATAATATGCATATATCTTTTTCAAAAATCAAAAGGTTTTGGGTAATGCCAGACCTACAAAGCAAGAGTATGTCATTATAATTATCAAAGTCTCTCTAGGACGGCTGTTTTGTGCAATTTGTTCACCTTCTCCTGCTAGGTCCATAGGTTAAAGCTACTGTAAATATTATGGCCTTGTTGTATATCGGACACTAAATATTCTGAAAGATTATTTTTAAGAGGTTATTTTGATGTGCGGATTCATGCTATATTTCCCACAACTTGTGACTGATGTGGATGTCGTGGCAAATGGAATAGTACTTGTTGCTCTCAACTACAGCTTTCGAATCTTTATTACATGTGACCTTGGAATAAATATACGTTCCCATTGCATTTAAGATAATGCAAAAGATGTGTTGGGAGAACATGTAATCTAAAATAGGGGTCCTCATTTTAAATTGTGTGCCTGATTGAATATAAATAAAATAAGGCGTGGTATTTTTTGTGTTCTGTTGAAGAACTCTGAGGACATTCTCTAAGTATGCCACATGTACTAAGATAATGCATACAAAATATTAGAAGTACCTTTCAGTGGATTTGTCTATTGAGTAATTCTTTTTCGTTTCAGTTTGTCTCTTATATAAGGACCTGTGAACCATGAAAGGAAATGCCACTATAGCAGATGGACTGAGCCATTGACATGGTTTGTGCCAAAAATGATAAGGTACTTGTAACTTTTCATGTACATCGTATGCTACAAATGCACAATGCACTGTATAACCTGTAAGCTATTATCTAAATGTTTCTTAGTTGGATAATTGAAATGCTTTAAACACTGAATCAACCTGGGTCTAATGCTGTGTCATCAAAAAGAAGAAAGTATACCTAACTATTCCGACATCTCTTGTTAATAGAGAACCCTTCTAGGAACAGAACCCATCAATCACAAAGGAGTAGTGTATTTGTCATCATTTGGGTCTGTATATCTCGATACAACGCCCCAAGTCCTGATGGAACGACCTGGTGACGAGTAAAGAGAAATGGCATACAAGGGTTGCTGTCAGATCTCCAATAATAACAGAAATATGATAAGCCCTCACATTTGTGAAAGGGGTCCTAAAAGTGCAGCACTAAATCATAAAGGTGACGATAAAAATGGCTAGTGGAACTCAAATGTGCTTTAATCGGTAGAGTGCCTCTGCCATCGTTAAAAAGCAAAATGGCAATTTAGCATAAATAGTTTGTCGTTATGCTCAATGTCCATAGTAATCTGGTCGACATGTTTCTGCCCATTTAGATCTACACAGTATCAGGGGCATTCCTCAGGACCTTAAATGCTGCTAATATGTGAAAAAGTGTATCAAATTAAAGTAAAATATTCACAGACAATCCTACCACACCGGTCAACTCTACAGATGTCGAAACCGGATACCTAGGAAAACAAAAAAGACTGATAAGGAATACAATCATCCTGGATTTTGTATGAGACAGCAAAAAGACAGTCTTATCAAATGACATCAACAGAAGCACATACTAATGCTTCACAGCATCTAATAGTGTATCAAATTGCACTTACCCAAATATTATGGGTGATACCCTCACCTCAACCTGGTCTGTGCTCAGGGAAAGGGGCCCCGCTCTAGTGAAAGGGAAGAAGAAATGAAAGGCTGCTGATTGACATGCCTAAGATGTATCTCCCCATAAACAAGGCTAAAAAAATATAGGCAACGTCCAAGTATTTACAAAAAACATGTGGATGCTGGCATCATGGTCATAAACAAAGTAATAGCTCATCCTGAGACTGTATATCAGGTCAAAGAGCTCGAAGATGTAAAGTGATTCTACACAGAAAAACGGGTCTTATTACAGAGTCAATCACGTGTGACATACACACTCAAGGGAAACACTGTACTTTTGCCTAGAGTAACAGGTCACTCGCGTATATTGAACAGTAGCACCCATCTGAATCCTTAGACAGATAAAAACTGATAGTGGATAATCGCTCACAGGATCAAATTCGAATCCAGGCAGAAAGAAGGGAGGTTTAGCGTTACACTTACCTATCCGTCGGTACCCCAGTGCGGTCTTTGAGTAAAGACCAGAGGTACCGGTAGGAAAGGTTCAACGTGCTTTATAGTAAAGAAAACCTCAATTGGTTGCAGCTGTGTCTGCTCGTCATGGTGGCCAAATAAGTGCCTGTTGTGTTTTGGACCGGCACGCATGACCACACGAAAAGACCCAAGCCGAGGCAAGAACTAAAGCGGAGTGCGCATGTGTGAATTTATCCGCTAGTCTGCTAAAGCCCAATGCGCATGTGCCAATCTATCTACACTGATCTAATACAGCTCCTTAGTCATAGTGGGGCTCGTAAGAGACTCATTTGTCAACCGTCCACTTGAAATTGAAAGTATTAGATGCTGCACTAATACTCAGAATAAGCTATCTAATAAACATGTGTCACAGGTCATAACAACAGCCAAGGGATATCATCATTAAGCCCCATAACATCAGAATGTAATCGGTAAACCCATTTTTGTTCTCTACATAGGAGGAACCGTTGGACATCTGCAATGTGTGGGGGAATGTAGGGTTGTTCAAGGATAACCCAATGTAAATCAGTATCTTTATGGCCTGCTGTGATGAAATGACTAGTGAGTTTAGTAGCACTTTTCTTGCACCGTATAGTGCTCTTATGTTCTGAGATCCTAAGCTTAATCTTGCGAGATGTCATCCCCACGTAGTTTTTTCCGCAAGGACACTTTATCAAGTAGATAACCCTGTCACTGTTGCAATTGGTATGTTTATTGAGAATCCACGGTCTGCTCGTGCCGATGTTAACTTCCGTTGTGTGCGAGGTCTGAGGGCACACCGAGCAGTTCCCACAGGGGAAGTGGCCTTTAACTGGGGGTAAGCCCCATAGAGGGGCGTTCACGGAGTTTCTCAAAGCTCGAGGACGTGTATGTATCAGCTGGTCTTTGATGTTGCAACTCCTCTTGTATGCAAATAAAGGGGGAGGTAACACTTTGCCTTCAATTTTAAGCACTCTCCAGTTTTTTAGAATGCTCTTCTTTAGTGTGTTAGAGTAGCTGGAAAACGTGTTCACACACGTAATCCTCTTGTCCTCAGAGGTAGGATTGCAAATTTTCTTCTCCAGGAGAGCCTCCAAGTGATTATTTACAGCTCTCTTCATTGATGTTCTGATAGTTCTTTTAGGATATTGTCTATCCAAAAGTTGAGAAGAGAGTTGGGCGGCGTGTTCACGGTACTTGGAGACACTGGAACAATTCCGACGGATACGAAGAAATTGCCCAAATGGCAAATTCTCCCGCAGAGCTCTAGGATGAAAGCTCTGAAAGTGTAACAGGGAATTCCGAGCCATCGGTTTTCTATACAGTTCCGTGGTAAGTGTTCCATCCTGAGAGCCGATCAACAGATCCAAAAAGGGTAGGTTCTCTTTAGAGGCCTCACATGTAAATTTCAAGAAACCATTCCTGTTATTCAACCAAGAGTGAAACTTCTCAATCGTGTCCATAGAGCCTCTCCAAATGACTAAAATGTCATCTATATACCGTTTCCAGGTCAAAATATGACCTAGAAACGGATTGGCTGTGGACAGAATCTCAGTCTGTTCAAATTGATGAACATACAGATTGGCTAGGGAAGGAGCAAAAATGCTCCCCATAGATGTTCCGGAGATCTGTAGGAATAGCTCATCTTCGAATTGGAAAAAATTCTCCTTCATGGCCAATGTTGCACAGAACATGATGAAATCAACTGGCGTAGGACTCTGCAGATCTCTTGCTTCCAGAAGTGTTTTGATTACAGACAAAGTCTCATCCTGGGGAATGCAAGTATATAGTGACTCCACATCGAAGCTCACTAAGAAATCTTGCGTGATGTCAAAAGGCATTCCATCTACGATGCGTAGTAGATCTTTCGTATCCTCAACATATGTGGGCATCGTTTTCACAAGTGGTTTAAGAAAAAAATCTACAAAGGTAGACAGGGGTTCAAGGAGCGACCCTATCCCCGAAATTATGGGTCTACCTGGAGGGGGAAACACTCCCTTATGTATTTTGGGTAATACATAAAAGTATGGAATCACTGGAAATGTAGTTTTCAAAAAAAGTGCCTCATGCCCCGGGGTACCGACGGATAGGTAAGTGTAACGCTAAACCTCCCTTCTTTCTGCCTGGATTCGAATTTGATCCTGTGAGCGATTATCCACTCTATCAGTTTTTATCTGTCTAAGGATTCAGATGGGTGCTACTGTTCAATATACGCGAGTGACCTGTTACTCTAGGCAAAAGTACAGTGTTTCCCTTGAGTGTGTATGTCACACGTGATTGACTCTGTAATAAGACCCGTTTTTCTGTGTAGAATCACTTTACATCTTCGAGCTCTTTGACCTGATATACAGTCTCAGGATGAGCTATTACTTTGTTTATGACCATGATGCCAGCATCCACATGTTTTTTTGTAAATACTTGGACGTTGCCTATATTTTTTTAGCCTTGTTTATGGGGAGATACATCTTAGGCATGTCAATCAGCAGCCTTTCATTTCTTCTTCCCTTTCACTAGAGCGGGGCCCCTTTCCCTGAGCACAGACCAGGTTGAGGTGAGGGTATCACCCATAATATTTGGGTAAGTGCAATTTGATACACTATTAGATGCTGTGAAGCATTAGTATGTGCTTCTGTTGATGTCATTTGATAAGACTGTCTTTTTGCTGTCTCATACAAAATCCAGGATGATTGTATTCCTTATCCGTCTTTTTTGTTTTCCTAGGTATCCGGTTTCGACATCTGTAGAGTTGACCGGTGTGGTAGGATTGTCTGTGAATTTTTTACTTTAATTTGATACACTTTTTCACATAGTAGCAGCATTTAAGGTCCTGAGGAATGCCCCTGATACTGTGTAGATCTAAATGGGCAGAAACATGTCGACCAGATTACTATGGACATTGAGCATAATGACAAACTATTTATGCTAAATTGCCATTTTGCTTTTTAACGATGGCAGAGGCACTCTACCGATTAAAGCACATTTGAGTTCCACTAGCCATTTTTATCGTCACCTTTATGATTTAGTGCTGCACTTTTAGGACCCCTTTCACAAATGTGAGGGCTTATCATATTTCTGTTATTATTGGAGATCTGACAGCAACCCTTGTATGCCTTTTCTCTTTACTCGTCACCAGGTCGTTCCATCAGGACTTGGGGCGTTGTATCGAGATATACAGACCCAAATGATGACAAATACACTACTCCTTTGTGATTGATGGGTTCTGTTCCTAGAAGGGTTATCTATTAACAAGAGATGTCGGAATAGTTAGGTATACTTTCTTCTTTTTGATGACACAGCATTAGACCCAGGTTGATTCAGTGTTTATAGTGTTTAAAATTGAGGGATACACAACCTGCAGGTCTTTAAAATCTTTCCCTTGGACCTCCCCCTACTTTGTTTTGTTGTTACTAATTGAAATGCTTAACTCGGCTTGTTTCCAGAAAAGCCTCAATGAGCTGGATAAGTTGGCTGTTGACAGGGATTGTACTGTATTGTATTGCATTGTATTTGTAAAGCGCACATACTCAAAAAGCTTCTTGTTGCTAACCGGGAATTATATCAGGATTTAGGAAAGATACAAATATATATGGTGAACAAATAGGATTTTAAAAGTTTACGAAAATGTAATAAATCTGGTACTCTTTGCAGAGGTTCATGAAGATTGTTTCATTCCTTTACTGACATCACTGAATATGCCTGGTCTACAAAAGTTTCCGTTTCCGTTTTTAGGGACAAAACGCACGTGTACTCTACGATCAGAACACTCTGCCGGGGTTGCAAAGTTGGACATTAACTTTCAAAAGTCTACGTGCCCATCCCTGAATCATCATGTGTATCCGTGTTTAAGATTTTAATAAATGCTGTTTTTATGGGAAGCCAATATAATTTTCAGAGAACTGATGAAATACTTGGTGTACTGGTTAGTATACGAGCAGCAGCTTTCTGGACCAGCTGTAAACTGTTCAGCAGCTTGCCGGGTAGGCTCAAATAGCATGCATTACTGTAGTCCAGCCGAACTACAATAAAAGTGCTTACAACCAGTACGTGGAGATATTTATCAATAAATACTAAAATACTTAATGATTTGAGGTGCCAGAAGCATGTTGTGGCAACCTTAGACACGTGTGAGTCCATTTATAATTCTACATTGATGGTTTTTCTTAAGTTTTGTTCTTCCTTTGGGGGAGTGGGCATGGGCTCATCGTGTCCAGCCAAACGGAGGGTGGGTCTCTAATAATTAGGTACTCGTTTTGGTGGAATTACGTTTTAAGAAATGTTTTGCCATTCATATTTGAATCATGTGAGTGTGAAGGATAGGGGTCCATGTTAACACTGGAATAGAACTGTTAGTATTTCTATACCTTAATTTTGTAAATAGAAGATGTGTGTCTTTTACATACATAAAAAAATTTACTCATTTCCTCAAGTAGTAAACATAAATGTGAAATAACAAGGCCAACAGACAAGAACCTTCCTGGACGCCGCATTTAATAGTTTGGGAGCTCTGATTCAAATGATGTAGCTTTCTGAAGAAGCCGGTCATAACCCAGTACATATAACAAGAATCGTAGCTTATGTTACTGAGAAAGCTACAAAGCAATGGACAATAATTCTGATGAACATTTGCCGCCATAAATTTGGTATATGCCCAGTGGATTGGTTTGCAAGCAAGGTAATAGAATTCAAAATGGAATAAGTGATTCAATTTGAAGTCTTATTTTTTTGGCATGCGAATATGCACCCGTTCTTCTATGGGCCAATCATTTTTTGGGGGAAAAGAGCAATTGATGGACAGAATGTTGAACAATGTCAAAACATTCACCTCAGTACAGAGATCTGGGCCTAAATCCATCGTTTTTTTGCGCCCCATGCCATTCCAGTTTAAACCCAGCCACATGCAAATCAGTCATCACTCCGTCCATTATCTTGCTGCGTTTGCTATTTTTGCCCTAAATGGCCAAGGGTATGCCCAGATGTGAGTCCCTTGCTCCCTGTGCCAGTGGATTCAAGCTAGTGTTGCTGGTGAGGGGTGATACCCCGAAACTAGCCCTATGGGGCTTGTTTCCAGTCCAGAGAGGAATTGCTTGGCAGTTTGGACTGGACTGTTCACAGGGTCAAGACTGATTTGCATATGGCTGGGTCCAAACTGGGGTGGTATAGTGAACAAAAGAACTATGGATTATACCCAGATCTCTTGACTGGGGGGGGGGGGGGGGAGTGGTTCAAAAGTTTCATCACACCGTCCATCATCTTGTTGTGTTTGCTATAATAATTTTTTGAGGGCAAGTTTGAAAATCCTATCACAGTGTGGTCCACTTTCTGAAAGCTTTGCTCTCTCAATTCTTCTAATATTATCTGCATCCCGGAGCCTTGATGCCTTATGATGTACTGTGAAGCACTGAATAATATAACCAAACAGCTCCAGGGCAGGTAGCAAAACATACAAAGCAACTGATTGCAGTGGAGTCTACAATCCTTTGGGTAATTTACTTGTCAACAGGACAATGTTGGAGTCAATCTTTTAACCTCTTCAGTGCCCCGCCCTGTGCCGGCCGTTGCATTAGCGGGCGGGGTTCATGACGAGATAGTCTCGTCATGGGCACAGCGCAACCGCGCTCCATGACGAGACTATCTCGTCATGGGCACTGAAGGGGTTAAAGACTCGATGGAATAGGTGTCTGTAGCCCGATGTGATGGATAGAATGGACACAGTCCCTTGTAAAAAAGGAGGGAAATTAGGCAAAGAGGTGTACATATTTGTCCTGGGCCATTGGTCTCATTTATTTCAATTGGAAATACCACTTTGAATTTGGACAGGATCTTCTCAGTGTTCAATGAAATTTAGATGGAACTGCAAGACTTTGTGCTGTTGAGTTTAGATGCTGAAAAGGCTTCTATGTTGACTGGGCATTTATAGTGAATGTTATGACTTAGTATGAGCTGAATTCATTGAGGTGAATGGGGATGTTGTCTAAGGATTGCAACACTCGAGTCAACACATGTGCCTCTGAAGCTGTCCTATATGTACGAGATGTAGAAAAGGGTTCATTGCCATGTTATGTCACTGCAAACATATCATCCAGGTATATGTTAAGGAACCATCAATGAATCTTCATGGCACAATGGAATATGGATTTGAAGGTAAAATTACTCGTAATGATGTGTGTCAAGCCCATGTACTGGTTAGGACTTCCCTGTGCACTGGTAATATCTATGGGTGAACTTGGATACCACCCGGACATACCCACTGTCGCTGATATGCCCTCACATGGGCATAGTGCACCCTGCCTGAGGGCTTTAAGGCCTGCCTCACGGGTGACTTTCCTATACCACATGTAGTGCTGGCAGGCTGTGCCATGTCGACTCTTCATTTTTCTCTTCACCAAGACACACAGGCATGCAACTGCAGTTTGCATGAGATTGGTGAGGGGCCCTTAGGGTGGCACAATTTTGTGTTGCAGCCCTTAGGGACCTTCTTTAGGTCCAATACCCTTGGTACCATGGATACCACTTACTAGGGACTTACAAGGGGTCCTAAAGGTTTGCCAATTGTGGAACAATTGTACAGTTTAGGGAAAGATCACTGGTGCTGGGAACCTGGTTAGCAGGAACGCTGCACACTTTCAGTCAAAATGGCACCAGGTACCAGGCAAAAAGTGGTGGGTAACCATGTCCAAAAGGGCCCTTTTCTACTCAACCACCCCCACCCCCATCCAAACGAAGAAGATGAGACTAACCTTTCCTATGTTAGCAGTGCATCAATAGCTAGAGGCAAATTGACTGAATGTCTGTAGAAGAGGAGAAAACTATAATGTAAGACAGTAATGAAGAGTTTGTGTCTTTGCAGAAATGTAACTACAGCTATTTACAAAGCAAGTTTGAGACTTGCAGCCTCAAGGTGGGCAAGTCTCACTTAAGGTGAAGGGCGCATCTAGGTCAGAAGTTTGGCACAGGACATAAACAATTGTAATACTCAGAGTTGAGCTTCGTAGTGAGGCAGGTTGCTCTAGTAGGGGGTTGGAAGTAGAGGACTTGAATTTGTTCATATTACCTGATTATTACTAAAGTTGAATCCCTTTTGAGTGAGGATAGTGGAATATCTTAAGGGGTGGTCAGTAGGTGTTACTGTGAAGTCATGTCTTTTCTGTGGTTTGAAAGTGTGTGAGAAAAGTAACAAACAACCACTTTGATTTTATTTGGCCTGCTGTTTGTCATGGGGTTGACAAGTATTCACTGGAAAACAGTGGGCGCACTTTGCAAAATGTTCCTGCCACCGTTGTGTCCGAGTAGGCAATGATTGAAAAGGTCCCCCAAGAATTAGGGAACTTTAAACTACTAAAACTATTTGTATGCTCCCTTAAGACATTCAGCGATTAGTGAGGTTACCTTTTGAAGACCTGAAATGAAGTGCTGACCTAAAACTGAAATGCTTGTCGACTACTTATCAGTTTGTTATTAAATCGCACGGTCTGTTTTGCCTTTTTATTGGGTATTAGTTGTTCCGAACTGCAGGAGCAGAATGCACTTATCATGGAAGTTGTGCATCTCAAAGTCAATTTGATTTTTAACTTTTAAATTCTGTTTCCCCTTTTCTCTCTTACTCCACCCACTTGCACCAGCAAACTCCCTCTTATTTTTATGTTCCCCAAATGCTTGAATGTCTTGTCATTTATGCTTAACTCTCTTATATTGCTCTTTGAATCCCATTGTTATTCTTCCAAACATGTCCAGGGCTCCTTTGCCAAATGGTTGAGCAGGAGTTCCTTCAGTTCTTTAAAAGATACCAATGTCGGTTCTCTGTAATCAGGAGTGATCCTTTCGATCACCATTATTAAGCACATCAAGTACCATCTACTGACTGACCATTTTTGCTGTTAGACATAGCGCCAAAATAGAAGGCATCCAGACATAGCGCCAAAATAATACAAGGCATCTAGCTCCTTCATTCGTACCCCCATAACAAATCTCCTCAGGACTTTCTTGAGTCAGGAATACCATTTTATGTTTCATGGCCACTAGGGCTTCCTTCAGGGAACCCCGAATTACCCAGCAAGTCCAGGTGCAGAGCAGCGACTATACTGTAGGAAGACAACTTTTATTTGGAGAATCAGCATATGTATTTTGTTCAGGGCTAAATTCCAGCCGTACAACGTTTGTTTTCAGTTTCTCTAATTCGGGCACGTCTTGAGACCTCCAGCGCATCGGTCCAATTCTCTGCTGAGGTATTCACCCTAAACTTCCTGTGTCCATCTAATGATTCAGCAGCCTATAGAAATCCCTCGGTGTTTTATATGTAATTATGAACTGCTCGAATGAGCATTGTGTTTCTCGTCAGCCCTTGTTTTAATTGGGATTATTTGTGCCTTTCATTTTTCATGAAGCAAAGTCTATTTTACACTATTCCAGTGTTTTATTACTTGCTTGAGGCACATGTCATCTCATGTCCTCCAATCTCCCTTCTCTCTATTTAGGAAGTGCTAGGTTTTCTGGCAGGAGGTAATCTGCTGTGTCCGCATGCTTCTTGAAACATATGTTGGATCCAAATTTAGGGACACAATGCGGATTTCGACAATTGTATGATTAACAGCGATTGCTGAAGTCTTAGGACGGTTTCCCCCGCCCCCTTCTTTCCTACATTGTGCTTGGAAACCTTCCCACGCATAAGAGGAATGGTGGCGGATGACGTAGGAGTGCAAGTTACTCATCGTGGTGGCTTTGTCGCTACTCTTCATTTGACTCCCTTCCTTGTAAACATCTTGCCTGTCATACATTCTCTCTAACCCGTGGGCTTGATATTAGCCGAAGAAGGGAACTAAAGCTGAAAGAATGAATGACTTCTAAGGGTGAGTGGATACTTGAAGTGCGGCCGGAGACCACGTCTGATTTTGGAAATTTAAAATGTGTTTCACTATGTTTTACGTGCTCCGATCCACGTCATAAGTAGGATTGAAATGGAGAGGGTCACTAGGCTAAGAGTCCTGAGGTGACCACGGCGAATAACGCATACTACTTCCGCCCCCGGAGGATGACCTGGAAAATGGCGATATGACTCGGTCAACGAATGCCTGTGTCTGTTTCTTCCTCTGACTCGGGGAGTGGAAGATTAAGCGTGGCCCACCTTTAAAGAGAGATGTGAAATGAATGCCTCCCCTGGGAGTTATTTCTTATCTCGTTTCAACCAAAATCTCCCCTGATGTGGTATGTTGTGCAGGCCCCTCAGAGGCTGGGCCAGGGCGGCTCGTCACTACAGTTAACAGACATCTGTGTGATTTTTCTGCCGGTGCTTGAAAAGAGAAGGTTTTCTTTGTTCGCCTTGTCTGTAAGGCTTGTGAAATAGTTAAAACATATAGCTTCTCCGGCGGTAGCTCAAACTGTCAGTTGAAATTAGAATTTAGTTACGCATGCTCATAAAATCACCCTTCAACATGAAGACAGGAGACTTGATCCTCCTTAAGAATTTTGTCAAGGCCCTGTTGCAGGCAAACCCAAAGTATATTAAAACAATGAGGTTATGCATTTTGTTTAAAACCGTGTTAAGCCTGCCAGCTTTTTTTCCAAGATCCATCCATCCTCTTTTTGAGCGAGAATGAGTACATTTGACGTCGGAACAATTTTACATTTCCATGTTTAATAAACTGGGCCTTTCGGAGAACTATTAGGATTTTGCGTATTTGGAACCAAATTGCTTTGGGGAGGTACAGCAGTTAAGTCTGACATTGTGTTTTCTTCTAGATCAAGAATGTTGGTAAACTTGTTCCATTATGTCATGGCACAATCTGCTATAATAAACAAAAATATACTATTTAAGTGAAATATTCCCAACAGTGTAATTGAAGTCTTCAAAGGTGCATTGGCCTCTGTAAATGTTTTTTTCACAAATGCTACAGTTGTTGGCCCCATGGCGAGCAGTGTGGGCAGGTATTTTATTGAACATCCTGCCCTTCATTCCCACCCAGCCTCGTACCTGCTGCGTGCGAGGATTCACAGTGACTGCTGTGCTACATATCCAAGTGGTAACTTTTCTGTTAAATGTGTGCAACTCTACTTGGTGATGTATACCGGTAGCATTCCTGCCTGGGTAATTCTCGTTAGCCTACCGCATGCGAACTCATCGCCCAAGACACGGAGACAACGGGCGAAAAGAAAACCATGTTAAAGAATTAGTGGAACTGAACAACGGGGCGCTAACCCGTTCCTGTGTTTATTGTAACATACGCCATCCCGAGTGGGCCATTGACGCAGGGCTTATTACTGCGCCTCTGTGTTCTGCTGTTTCCTGTTAGTAACATATGGGAACCTAGCGCCGACTAGTGGAAACTGTTTTAAAAACTCGTTCTTACGGGAAGCTGCCGAGGGGCAACTCCGCAGGCATCGTCGAGTTACTTACTGACATTTGTTTATTGTTGGCTTTTACTGGGTGCAACACGCCGCTGTGAAGCCACGTACGGGCGCATACGTTGTATCCGACTATAGGTGATTTGAGAGGTATTGAGCGTGGCGCCGACTTCTTGCTCAGAGAGCAGATAGCGGTGACTGGGAGAATGCAACCTCCGCGGTAGGAGGCACCGAGGATCATTTTTACCGGCTGGAAACGGGGCACAACACTATTGTTAGGCGTGTGGCCAGCTATAGCGAATGAAAACCAGGTTCATCGGAAAGACAATAGTACAAAAAGCCTTGCAACCAAATTATTGGGCAACTAAACCGTAGGAGTTACTCCTGCTCATTGGGAAGCGGGAGAGGGTTGTCTTAAGTGGAGTGCAGTCCGCACCAGGTCTAATGCCTGCCGGGTCAGGCAGCCAGCAGGTTCACCTAACCCTTTGGTGGAAGTGCACTTAAAATAAGCATTTGCAATGCAATAAGCCTCGCATTTGCGAGAGTTTAAGCTGTTGGTATTGTAAATGACAATGCCTTTTATTTAGGTGTTAATTGTCAAAACAGATAAATAAAAGGCATTGCCGTTTACAATGCCAATACCTCAAACTCTTGTAAATGCGAGACCTATTGCTTATAAAGTGAAAGCAGTCATGATATGCTTAATGTTGCAGGAAAGCATGTCGTGCCTGCAGTAGGAGAAACAAATCAAAACATTCACCCCCCAGTCAAAAGATCTGGGTTAAATCCATCATTCTTTTGCTCACCATGCCACCCTAGTTCAGACATGGCCATATGAAAATCAGTCATGACCTTGTGCCTCATGGGAACAGTCCAGCCCGAACTACCAAGCCATGCCTTCCCTGGACCGGAAACAAGCATCCAAGGACCGGTTTTGGGGGTTTTACCCCTCTTCAGCCAGGATAGCTTGATTCCAGTGGCACAGTGAGCCCAGGACCCACGTCTGGGCATACCTGGCGCACTTAGGTCGAGAAAGCAAGACTGATTTGCATATGGCTGGGTCCAAACTGGAATGGCATGGTGAGCAAAAAAACGACGGATTTAGGCCCAGATCTCTGTACTGGGGTGAATGTATGACATTGTTCTGCATTCTGTCCATCAATAGTTCTTTTTGCATTTAACAAAACAAGATATTCTTGAACTTTTTTCAGTCTTTCACCTTCAGGAAGCTACATATAAAATAAGACACAGATGAAATGAAAAATAAATATAAGTTAAGTTAAACGGTAGCAAAGGCACTACTGAAGATTATGAAACCTATTTTAGTTAATGCATTGCAGAGGTCTATGTCTGTAATCAGAAAGCCACAGAATTAAATCTTGGTTGATACAGTGAAGAAGTGACTTGCATATGTTTAGTGCTATGAGTTCCTATTCTGTGACAGAAAGCACTGGGAATATGTACGTAATTATTTTAATCTTGCATTACACACCGTATAAGATAGGCTGATACAAAATGTGCACAAAGGTGTAAGATAAAGTGCTTCCAAAATATAGATTTTCGTAATACCCAGACTGTACATATTGCAGTTTTTTGACAATGCCTATTAAATGCACTCACTTCACAGCTCAGTTGGTAACTCACTTGCAATAAAACTGTCATCAGGAATCTTCAAGTAAATACGTCTATTAAAGCCAATGTCTCTTCCAAACACCCTCAACATTTGCAGAGTAACCAGTTGCGTAAAATTACATTTTTATCAGGCAAGCAGGCACCCTAGCTTGAAGGTAGGTATTGCCTGTGAGAGAGAGTACATAGCTACTGACCCTTCCCGGGGTCTGGATTGCTTGTTAGGCGTCCAGTTAGGTAAATTCCTTACCCATTCCACCTGCGATTATATTATGGTACTTGGGAACATTTCTTCAGCAGTTGCTTCCAATAACCATTTGCAGGATTGAAAACTTCATGTCAAAGTGGAAAGTTTTCAATCATTTTTTTGTTTCAGCTATCTTTACTAAAAGTCTTTGCAGCGCTTAAATGCATCATTCTGGCAGTTCGAAAAAGAAAAACATAGCTGGTGAATAGCTCACTATTACACGACCAATACGTGGGTCACGGTGAACTTTATCCTGAAATACCAAAAGAAGACAGGCAGGCGAGACGGAGTAACAGTTCCAGTACCATGGTGTGCCGTATATTCTTGAGTACTAATTAGACTATATCCCTTTTTCTCAGACCACTTACAGTATTTGCAGAATGGCATGCCTCTACGTCCAAGCAGATCACCAGATTAGTTGATTACAGAGAATGTATGCCGGTATTCCGCATGCGTTTAGAACACTGTCTTTAATATGAACGCATGTTTAGGACGCATTGGTTCAGCACGCAACTCGTTTTATCGACTTGCCTTAGGCGGTGCTAGATGTTGAATAGTTTAATTTACTATTCCAACTCCAGTCTGTACAACAGTAGAGAAGGTGTTGGACTATAAATCCAGCACCATTCCACCAATGCGCCCCCCTAAAAACAAGTCTTTGTTATGACTTTCATGCTGAGCGAATGTGTGCTAATGCCACATTCTATTAACGGCACTTTGTTTCCACAGCGTGATTCCAGCTTCGTCTAAAAGGACGTTTTCTGATTACAGAGAGACGATTATTCTTGGATGACTTGTTACAATGAAATCTACTCAGTTTGGTGCGGGCACTTCCAATGGTTCTTAGGAACTTGTCACCTCTCTATGCTGCTTTTAGACTTTGCCTTAGTCAAATCACATCTGAAGCCCTGGACCCATTAGGTGCTAGTTATGTAAAGCGTGAAGTCAAACGCCTACCATTTTTCATTCTTCTGCATATTCAAACAATTTAGTTTTCAGGTCTTACTTGAAAAGGTTGACATTTGATTCCTCCCAGAGGTTTGGGTTCAGAGAATTCCCCATTCTGGGACTCTGTGCTACCATGGATCTGCCTCCGGGTTGGTTCCTTTTGAAGGCTCATTGAAATAATAGGTTTGGCTCTACTACTTATAGGTTTCTGTTGGGCACATATTGGGTGTCCGGTATCTGCAGGTATCCTGGTCTTCTTGCCCAGTAATCCTTGTGCATTGTACATAGATCTTTGCACCTCATTTTTGCATTTACTGGGAACCAGTGGCATGTTTTCAATGCTAGTTTTATGTGGTTGTACCGCTGCAGGTTAAATCATTTCTGACGGATTGACTCACCTTAGAATATCTGACAGGTGCCAAACTGGATTGAGAGAATTTTGTAATAGTGCTCCTGCCTATGGAATAGGTGCATTGCTAACTCTATTCTGCCCAGAAATGAAGGAGTGGTGCCACACAAGCTCCACTTCTGCATGGTGACATAAGTCCTTTTCTTTCTGCATTTTCTGATGCTGTTCCAGAGCTCCAATTCCACCTTGTCGATTCTCTAATGACAGTGCAGTGTGTTAGAGAATGATGTTTGCATCAAAAAAGACAGCCCGAACTGCTAGGCCATGTCCTCCCTGAACCAGAACACAAGCAACCTCAGACCAGTTTAGCCCTTATACAAAAAATATCTGTGTCCAGTCTGGCACCTGGGAACATTCCAAAGTTGAATAATCGAAGGTTAAATAGAGTATCTACCAGAAAGAGCGTTACTGAAGGTAAGTTACTTGTATGTTTCTAGAAGAAGTGGTGAGCCATATTTAGAAAATGAAGTGTATGGCAAGGCTTAAACTTGATAAATGAACTGAGGGGGTTGGGAGGGGAAGTGTGTAGGAACAGTTGGTGGGTCAGGGTGTATGATGCCTATCTGAAAGAGACACGCTAGTGATAGATTCCTTACCTTAGAATAATCCCCAGGCGTCAGACTGGATCCGGAAAGGTTTGCTAGCAGCACTCCTGCACGTCAGTAGGTGGCGTTGTGCGGCTCCGCGTCTGTCGCTGGCGTCCTAAGCGCCGAAATGACGTCACTGAGACTACTTAGGCGCCACCCATGCTCGCTGACGTCCGTTCTTTCTTTTTCCGCGCAAGCATGCGCAGATCCGGGTAGAGCACGTACATTAGTCACTTTTTGACTACCCTTTTTTGGGACTTTTTGTCTCCTTTTCTCCTTGGTGCACGTAGGGATGCCTGGATTTAAGTCTTGTGGGGCCTGCCGTCGCAATATGTCATAGGCGGACCCTCACGATGTTTGCCTCTACTGCCTGGAGACCATCCACGACTGCCGGTTCTGCCGGGACTGCCAGCCGAAGGCCTTGAGGGACCGGCGCCGGAAGCTGCTGGAGGTCCGGCACTTGTCCAAGCGCCGTTCCAGGTCCCGGGACTGTTCCCGTGACCGCTCACGGGGCCGCAGTCGTCCCTCCACAGGCTCCAAGTCTTCGCCCTCGGATTCGGGTAAGCGACGACATTAAAAGTCGAAGAAGCGAGTTCGCTCTCCGACGTCCCCCCGTCGGTCCTTGGATGTGGGACAGGGGTTCTGCCCCTGCGGCCCCTTTGGAGCCTGGGAGTCCCGCGACCTACCCGCCTTACCCTGGTCCATCGGCGACTCCCGAACAGGAACAAGAATTTCTTGCTACGTTGGACCGCCTTTTTAGGCCTCGGGCTCCCGCCGCTGCGCCTTTGGGCCCCGTGGTCCCATGTCTGGATCCTGTGGGCCCGCCGGCGGATCCAGCCTCGGCGCCACAGGATCCTGCGCCATTGGCTCCAGCCCCGGTGCCACAAGGTCCAGCGCTGCTGGCCCCGGCGCCTCCCTCGGCTCCGCAATGGGTGCCATTTGTCCCGCCCTTGCCCCAGTTCCAGGACCATTTTGTTCCTACCTGGGATCCGCGTTGGGACACGGCGCCGGCTCGGCCCCGGCTGGTGCTGTTCCTGGTGCAGTTTCCGTCGCCGTATGTTCCTTCTCCAGCCCTGCCGCCGCAGTCTGTTCCCCATGCTACAGAGGTGGAGGACGACTGGGAGGGGTCCCAGGACCCTCTTGCCCATCAGTGTGACTCCGAGCAGGACTGGGTGGACGACTTGGAGGACGCCGGCGACCTCAACGTCTCTTCTGACCCATGGTTTGCCTCTCCCCCACCTACCATGGTGGAGGGCTCCTCCTACACGATGGTGCTCCGTGGGGCAGCAGAGATCCTCAACCTCGATCCTCCTACGGTGGCCCTCAAAACTAATTGCCTCACTGAGGTGCTCCAGACAGCGTCCACTTCGTCAGAGCCCCTGCTCCCCTTTAACGACACCCTTACTGACGTCTTGTTGGGCACTTGGTCGCAGCCAGCCACAGGGGCCCCTGTGGATAAGAATGTTACCAGGCGTCACCGCCCAGCGCCTGGTGACCCCGCTTTTCTTACCACTCATCCTAAGCCTGAGAGTCTGGTCATCCAAGCCTTGACGTGACAGAGTGCTTTTCCTACGGCCCGCCGGATAAGGACTATTAAGAAGCTGGAGCAGTTCGGAAAGCAGTTGTTTTCTTCGGCCAGCTTGGGGTTGCGGTCAGTGAACACCGCTTGCTTATTAGGCCGCTATTCCCACGTTGTGTGGGATACAGTTGCGCAGGTGTTGCCTCAGTGTCCTGAGGAGATCCACACTGTGCTGTCCCAAGCTGTTGCTGAGGGTAAAGACGCGGCTAAGTTCGCCATTCGGTGTGGTTTGGACACCGCGGACTCCCTGGGTAGGGCGATTTCTATGACTGTGGCGCTACGTCGCCACGCCTGGTTGTGATCTGCCGGTTTCTCGCCCGATGTCCAGAGCTCGCTCATGGACAGGCCCTTTGATGGCAATCGCCTGTTTGGCGATAAGGCAGACAGTGCACTGGAGCGTTTTAAGGACTCGCGAGCCAAGTCCTTGGGTCTTTCTGCGAAGAGCCCGGCAACTCCTGGTTTTTGTTCCTTTCACGGCCACGGCAGGGGCGGCCCAGGCACGTTCCTTCAGCAAGCCTGTGCAGAACCAGCCTCAGCGCGGACGTGGCTTCCGCAGGGGTGGGTCTGGGAATCAGCGTGGGGGTCAGTCCACTTCCGCCCCCGCTGCTTCTGCCTCCAAACCTTCCTAATCTGAGCTTTGTGGTGCACCCACGCCGGTTGGTGGCAGGATCCGCCACCACCTCCCCCACTGGCGCGATATCACATCGGACAAGTGCGTGTTGTGGATCATCTGCAGGGGTTACTCCCTTACCTTTCAGTCCTCCCCTCCAGCCATGCCACCTCGGTGCCACCGCATGTCGGGTGATCACTTGGTACTTCTCCAGCAGTAAGTCACGGCCCTCTTGGCCAAGGGGGCCATTGAGTGCGTTCCTGGGCCAGAAGTAGGGAGTGGTTGTTATTCCCACTACTTTCTGGTCCCCAAGAAGGACAAAGGGGGCCTGCGCCCCATCTTGGATCTTCAGAAAGTCAATCGCTTCCTCCGGAAGGAGAAGTTCAAAATGCTGACTCTAGCTCAGGTCCTGGCTGCCCTCGACCCTGGAGACTGGATGGTAGCGTTGGACTTGCAGGACGCATATTTTCACATCCCCGTCCTGCCGGCCCACCGGTGTTACCTGCGGTTCATGGTAGGCCAGGAGCATTTTCAGTTTGCCGTGCTCCCCTTCGGCCTTACCAGCACCCCTCGGGTGTTCACGAAAGTGATGGCGGTTGTTGCAGCTCATCTGTGCAGGTCAGGGGTTTCAGTCTTCCCGTACCTCGACGACTGGTTGTTGAAGGCCGGCTCGCCCTGGGTAGTCGTCAACCACCTTCAGACTATGGCCGACCTACTTCATTTGCTGGGGTTCTCCATCAACGTGCAGAAGTCGCACCTGAGTCACTCTCAGAAGCTCCCCTTCATCGGAGCAGTTCTGGATTCAACGCTGTTTCGGGGTTATCCTCCCGAGCAGCGAGTCCGGGATAGTCCGGCTATGATTCCGATCTTTCAACCTCTGTCCCGGGTTTCAGTCAGGATGACCCTCCGGCTTCTGGGCCTGATGGCCTCCTGCATCCTGCTGGTGACACATGCCAGATGGCATATGCGGGCTCTGCATTGGGACCTGAAGTTCCAGTGGGCGCAACATCAGGGCAACCTCATCATGTCCAGATCTCGGAGAGCACTGCACGGCAATTGCAGTGGTGGCTCACGAATCACGATTGGGTCAATGGCAGATCCCTCTCCCTTCCCCAACCGGAGCACACAGTGGTGACGGACGCGTCCCTCCTGGGATGGGGTGGCCACTTGGGAGAGGCAGAGATCAGAGGCCTCTGGTCTCCGGCGGAGTCCCGGCTCCATATCAATCTGTTGGAGCTTCGGGCGATCCGACTTGCACTGAAGGCATTCCTTCCCTCTGTC
Organism: Triturus cristatus; assembly: GCF_964204655.1. NCBI lineage: Eukaryota > Metazoa > Chordata > Amphibia > Caudata > Salamandridae > Triturus > Triturus cristatus. The sequence continues at coordinate 346,714,016 of NC_140594.1, read as the reverse complement.
CGGGGAAGTGTGGTGCAGGTATTCACGGACAACACCACCGTCATGTGGTATTGCAACAAACAGGGTGGGGTGGGGTCCTGGACCCTATGTCAAGAGGCCCTACGACTCAGGACATGGCTGGAACATCAAGGCATCACCTTGGTGGTTCAACACCTGGCAGGTTCTCTGAACGCCAGGGCGGACGAACTCAGCCGCCGATGCTTGATGGATCACGAATGGCGTCTGAATTCGGACGTGGTGCAAGGTCTCTTTCAGCAGTGGGGAGAGCCTTGGTTAGATCTATTCGCCACCGCAGAGAACGTGCAATGTCATCAGTTCTGCGCGTTGGAATTTCCAAGGCGACACTTGCTCTGCGACGCTTTTTGTCGCGAATGGAGTGGCGGTCTGTTGTACGCCTTTCCGCCTATACCACTTCTGCCCAGACTGTTGAAGAAGATCCGGCGCGACCGGGCCCAAGTCATTCTTGTGGCTCCGGATTGGGCATGAAGTTACTGGTATCCCGAGCTACTCAGCATGGCGATCGAACCCCCGATCCGACTGCCTCTTCGGGAGGATCTTCTGTCGCAGCAGCAGGGGATGGTCCTCCACCCGAACCTGTCCAGCCTCCATGCGTGGAGATTGAGCGGCGACAGTTGACAGCTTTCAATCTTCCTCCCGAAGTCTGTGATGTCATTCTGGCAGCCAATCACCCCTCCACTAAGATGGTATACGCCTGCAGATGGAACAAGTTTGTGGCATGGTGCGCAGCGAAGGCTTTGTATCCCCTTTCTGCGGTCCTTCTGTTCCTTCTTTCTTTGGACCAGCAGGGCTCTGCTCTGGGCCCTGTCAAAGGTTATCTTTCGGCCATCTCCGCCTTTTTATGGCTTCCAGATCAGCCTTCTCTTTTTAAGTCCCCTGTTGTTAGCCGTTTCCTCAAAGGCATTACGCACACGTTTCCTCCCGTACCATTCATAATGCCTCAATGGGACTTGAACCTTGTCTTGACATATCTGATGTGTGCTTCCTTCGAGCCCCTTCATACCTGTCCTTTGCGTCTTCTCACTCTTAAGACGGCTTTCCTGGTTGCTATCACCTCTGTCAGAAGAGTGAGTGAGCTCCAGGCTCTTTCTTCCAAACCTCCTTTCCTTTCTGTTCATCCGGACAATGTGGTTTTAAGGACCCGTCCTTCTTTCCTGCCAAAGGTTGTCACGCCCTTCCACATCGGGCAGACTATCACTTTGCCCACCTTCTTTCTGCCTCCGCATCCTTCGATAGAGGAAGAGAGGCTCCACTGTCTGGACCCAAAACGTGCACTGTCATTCTACCTGCTGCGCACACGACAGTTCCGGGTGGATGACCAGCTCTTTGTTGGCTACGTGGGCGCCAAAAGAGGTCGGGCTGTGCACAAGCGGACCATCTCTCGGTGGGTCGTTCTGTGCATCAAGGCCTGTTACTCATTGGCTAAGAAGGAGCCTCCTGTGGGGCTGCGCGCCCATTCTACCAGGGCAACGGCAGCCACTACTGCCTTGGGACGCGGCGTCCCCTTGCAGGACATTTGTCAGGCAGCTATGTGGGCCTCGCAGCACACGTTTACCAAGCATTACTGCCTTGACAGTCAAGGCCGGAGAGATGGCGTCTTTGGCCGTTCTGTTCTCCGTGACTTTCTGGTGTAATCTTGTTCGCAGACCCACCACCGTGGTTGGTATTGCTGGGGTATCTAGTCTAAGGTAAGGAATCTATCACTAACATGTCTGTTTCAGATGCACAAGTTACTACTTGTGTAACGATATATCTGTAAGAGACATTAGTTAGTGATAGATTCCTTACCGCCCCACCCATCCTCCCGTTCTGCGACCTGATTTCTAGGGTTAAGGTCATCCCTTTCAGGGCCCTAGTTTCTTGGCACCAGTGGTCAGTTTCTTGCATGGCTCTGCGTTCCTGGCGCGGAAAGTCGTGTACAGAACTGAAGTCAGCGAGCATGGGTGGTGCCTAAGTAGTCTCCGTGACGTCATCTTGGCGCTTACGATGCCAGCGACGGATGCGGAGCCGCACAACGCCACCTACTGACGCGCAGGGGTACTGCTAGCAAAACTTTCCGGATCCAATCTGACGTCTCGGGATTATTCTAAGGTAAGGAATCTATCACGAACTAATGTCTCTTACAAATATATCGTTACACAAGTAGTAACTTGTGCATCAGTGATGTCCAGGTTTGAGATTTGTTTATCTGTCTGTATCACAAAAAGTTAGTAGGAAGTTGGCAGGAAAACACCTTCCAGGGTAATAAGCGAGTCTTGAGGACCTTATTGAATGCCAAGATAAATAATAAACATTCATGTGGAGAGGAGCAAAAAAAGTAGCTGTGTTGAAGAAGGAATGTACATCTGAGGCTTAGATTTACGAAGCAGATATGTGACATGGAGCAAACAGTGTAAGTCAGGGGTTGTGGGGGGGCGGGGGCGAGTACATTCTCATCTTGTTTGTGAGGTAGGGAGGAACCACACCATGGATTACATTGAAGACCAGTGTGAGTAGGATCCCATTTTGAGCAACGATCCAGCCTGCTCTGTGGCAGGACTGAGAGAGAGATGAAGATGGTTGTGCATTGTTTGTTGAAATCGACTGTGTCAAGGGAGGTGACGTTGTACTGAGGAAGACCAGTGGGAAGGCTTTTGATATGTGAATCCCAACACCACTGTGAACATGTAGTATCACTTACATTCTCTGGAGAGTTTTTTTGGGGGGGAACTCTGGTATGCACTGTGCCTGATATAGTAATGTGTTTCCTTCAAGTGTAGCTAATGCAATACTTAATTTATGTGATGATGAATCTTGATGGTGCTTCAGAAATTGTACACTCTGCATTTAAGGTGTACAGTAAATCGGTCTCCATCGCCACCTCTTCACACTAACCACTACCAGAGAGATGTATCCATATTCTAAACCAACTTTCTGTGTTGGCTTATCCTTTATTTATTTTTGCAGGTGCTGAAACGTAGTGGGACGGATCTCCTTTCGATGAGGGAAGAAACAGACTGGGAATTTAAAGAGCGATCCTGCTCCTAATACCAACCAACATGCGAAAGGGGGTGCCCAAGGACCCAGACATAGCCGACCTCTTCTATAAAGATGACCCCGAGCAGCTATTTACAGACTTGCATGAGATCGGACATGGCAGTTTCGGAGCAGTTTACTTTGTAAGTATGTGCTCATTCTGTAAAGGTGGCTTAGTGACTTTAAGCTGGCAAGCAATTGACGAGAAATAAAGTTTAGCCTTAGGAAAGAAAAAAGAACCCTCTGCGGGAGTGAGCCATTATTGATGGGCACATCAGAGTATAGATAAGTGCGGCTCATAAATGATCTCTTCAAAGGCCTTACCACAAGCAGCAGAGGGCTTTGGATGATAACAATATTTTGTTAAGTCTAAGATCCTAGAGGGGGTCCAAGTCATTTCCATGCCTGAATGTGGTCTGAAATACACATATCTGCTTGTGGTTACAAGACATAGCCGAACTCTATTGTGAGAGGCTAAGATGATAGCCTCTTCTAAGTCTGAGGTACAGCAGAGAGCCTTAAAGGATAGGTCATAGCCTCAGATGATAACCACATACAGATATAGATCATAGCTGCATACAGCAAAAGTCATTTGGATGGTAGCCACATCTAGATATAAGCCAAAGCAGCAAACTGCCGAGTTTCGTAAGGTAGGTGCATCTTGATACAAAGCAGAGCAGCAAATGGCAGAATTACTGCGATACCTACATCAAGATGTAGATGTTCAGCATGACCCAGCAGAGGGACGCTGTTCCGCACATAGGCTTGAATTATGCATGTCTGGCCATAGTAAAGTCCACAAACAGTAGTAAGAATTGAATGATGGCTAAATCTTCCCTGTTTACTACCATATAGATGTACTATTTCAAGAGCCATGTGAATCAGGTTATTTTAATGATATTTGCGGCTTAAGCTTCGGGTAGAATGGGTGTTAATACCACACACATTCTCTTCCACATTGTTTTAAATCTTTCCATGACAGAGCAGCTGAAAGGTCTAATTAAAAGTGAAAGGTTTTGTTTGGCAAAAGTTCGATGTTTTTCAGTACAGTTCTCATCCTGGACTGCTTGCATACTCTTGCATACTCGTTCTTGCTCTCCATTTTAAATATTTCTAAATAAGGATGTGAAATATATAAGTGACAACATCTTTGATTTCGTCTTTGGATACTTTTAGAAATGTAATCGCTATATGACTTGTTGTTGACAAGATGTCAATTGAATTTTGTTTTATTTATAAAATGAACTTAATATAGCGACCTGAAACACCTAAGTATTTGCACTGACAAGTAGCATTAATTCATTTGTGTGGATATGATTGTATTTTATGAATTATCCAACAAACGCTGTTATATTGTCAGTAATGTTGCTAGTTGGAGGTTAGATCTAAATGAAGCATTATGCAATAGTGTGGATTTCATGCTTTTTTTCTGCAAAACAGGTGTGGCATTTTTTAATTCGTTGTAAGGGTACATATTGGTAGATGGTTAATTATGTAAATTAGTGATTGTAAATTAGCCCTTTGACATAGTCACATAGGTTTGTAAGTCATATGGGTGAAAGATTGGTGGACTAATGTAGTTTTAGTATTTGTGTACTATTTGTTCTCATTCCTCACTTTTGCAATTTTTTTACTTTGAATGGCTAAATAACTGGGTTTGTATTTCGTACACGTGGTTTGAGTGAGCTTTATTTACTAGCAGCATTGGACAACATTTTTAGTGGACTAGAGAGGGATTACTTTGTCGCTCTTTTTTTGTGTTGTGTTTAACACAGACTCAAAAAACCTTAAGGACACAGGATAACGAGGCACTACTTTTCCTTGACTGTACCTTGACCACACCTCCTTCCATCCTCAATCAAAATTGTGGTGCTTTTTTCTAACATGTGTCGACCTTTATGGCCATGTTGGAGCATCCCATATGTAAAGCTGGTGCTTGTGTATGTGTCATTGTTTGGTGGCCAGCTGTGTCAAAGGCTACTGAAAACTCGATCAGGAGGCAGAGGTCATTTACTATGTACAGGAGGGCATCTTCACCTTAAGAGTAGCAGTCTGTGCTGCTTCATGGTCTGAAATCACATTCCTTCCGGAAGTTGTCATTATTCATCTGGTTTTGGTGTTAAAGTTAGACTGCTTTATCAATATTTTTCCTGCTAAATAAATGGAGCAGTAATGGGTAATGTTATCCGGGCTTGAGGGTAAACGTTGTCAGTTTTTTAAAGTTGCCTAGGAAGGGTTACCAGACTGAAGGAGGCAGTGTTGACAGTGTTGCGAAGGAGACAGGCATCTCCAAAGAGAAAATTGATGATGACTGAAGGTAGAATATATTATTTGTAAGTGGTGGCCTTGAGTGTGTCAATGAGGTCATTGTGTGGATAAGGTGATACAAGCAGAGTTTGCAGCAGGGGGCTGTTGATTTGGTCTTGCTGTTCTTATTTTGTTTAACTTGTCTGTAGAAAGATAGTTGATGTTGACATAATGATTAATTTAATGGAGCTCAGAAGTGTCCGGTATGGGGTTATTGCAGTGTTTAACTAATTTAACCCCTTGTGTGCCCATGACGAGCTGGACTCGTCATGGGCCTCGGTTGCGCTGTGCCCATGACGAGTCCAGCTCGTCATGAACCCCGCCCGCTAATGCAACGGCCGGCACAGGGCGGGGAAAGGGCGTGGCACACAAGGGGTTAAAGAGTTCTTTGCAAGGGTAAAGGTGGCTTTGGCTGAGGAGTCTGTGTGCTGACTGTAGTTGGATGAGATTGTTCAGGATTTTGGCCAGTCTCAATTTCTTTCTTTTGTATTGTGTAAAATGCTCTTGCACTGAATGAGCTCTTGAAAGTACCTTGATGCTTATGGTTGGTGTTGGCAGGATCCTCTTTTATATGGTTTGATAATGTCCATGTACTTTTTAGTGGTGGTGTAGTTTATGTGGAGTGTCTTGACGTCTGTTGATTGCTGATGGGGTTGGAGAGCTTAATGCATTCTTTTTTGAGTGAGTCTTTGAGAAATATTTGCTTCATCCATCTTGTATTGTGAGGAATCCGAGCCCAAAAAAATAAATCTGTCTGATTATTAATCCTCTTTGTTTGTGAAAAAATAGTTTTGTGCCCCTTGCTATTTTGCCTGACCTCAGTAGTCCTGGGCGGGAAAGTACAAGAAGCAATCTGTATATTTGTGTCTTGACACATGTTCAGCTTACAAGGAATGTGTTTTACCCACTAACATATCGTAGAAGGGAATGCTATCGAGCACCTTAAAGGTAAAACTTCACTTAAGACGTTTATAATCCATAATCACCATAAATGTAATTTCCTACACATATTGCTTCTGTGAACACCCTATTGAAACAACAGCAAATGTGTCCTTCTCCAGCACTGGATCTTTTCAGAAATATACATTGTTTTAATTGTTCCCTTATTCCCCAAAATGTATAATGTCAACAATTATTTTGTTATTGCAGACAAGCCTTTTATCAAAAATCTGAATTACAAATTTGCATGTTCTAAAACCAGTTTCACCTATGGAAGAGTTGCCAATTATTATACCAGGTAACCAAACAAAGGATCAAGCAGTCATAGGTACGATTTTCCCCACAGGCGCATTCGGGTAATGATACGGAGGAGATTTTAGATACTGCTGCATATGACCCTGTAGCCCTTTTTAAAATATTCTCCATTGAAGGAAATTTGTGTTAGTCGCATTCCCCTTCGACAAGATAGTTTGTGAATATTATATTCGACAAGATAGTTTGTGAATATTATATTCTGCCCTTAAAGAAAATGATGAATACATTTTATTGACTGTTTCTGGAAATATTCAATGCAGTGGCACGGTCAGAAATGTCAGCTCGCATATCAGAAGAGTTTGGTGCAACAAGCTTCTTCATCCAAATTTAACCCTAATGGAATGAAAATCTTGTAAACCAACACCATACTTTGTTCAACCACCTATCCCTGGCTCTGATGATAATGAGGTGAATTTGATCTGGGTGGAGGAGACTGTGCTTGCAGAGACTCATGGTGAAGAACACATTCAGAACAGTTTACGTATTACTGCAAAAAGGATCCAAGATAGCCTGCAGTGCTCCAAATTACTTGTGTCACTACTTCTATGATTAGAAAAGCATTCATGGTTTTCGAGCTGAAATACAAACAAGCGGCAAATAAATATTTTCTTTGCTGGTTTCTTCTGACTGCTGAGTTTTGTCTTTAGAAAATGTCCAGGCTCAGACTGGGTCTGCAGAGTTTTTCTGCTCTCTGTGTACTGTAAGAGTTGCCTCTCATGAGGTCAGTACCGCACAAAGATGTGTTCCCACTTGAAGTCTTTTGGTAAGTCGAAGTTGAAAATGTGCCATAAAATCAAGAACGGCAAGCACAACTCATTCCGTGACATGCCACTTGAAGTCTGGTGAGAAGTCAAGTATGAAACTTGAATGGTCAGCATCATCTGACTCCGAGCCCGTACAGCATTTGATCTCAGTGCGCCCCAAATATCCAATGTCCTAATCAACCCCACATCAAATAGTGGACTACCATGCTGTAAATCTTAGCAATGCTACCAGCTCTTTTACCATCATGGAGCTGCATGATCAGGATCTCTCCGACTTCCAACTTAGGTCCCTACCTGGACCCGAAACAAAATCAAATTCAGACTTCCATTCCAGCCCCAGGGTCCAGAACAGTTGCCTCTATGCTGGCTCTGATATAGACTCTACTGGTGCCAGATCCAATTATTACACTGATCTCTGACCCCCAAACTAATGTCAGCCCATGTCCAGTCTGAGTTTCCTGTAAAAATAATAAGGCACAATCCGTGGTTGTACAGCTAGAACTTCAGCCTCAGCCTCTCCTCAATGCCAGTACTGTCAGAGGCTGCGTGCTTTTTTGGCTCCAATAACGTGTTCCACAGCATACTAATGTCCCTCACAACGCTGATGATGATGATGAGGAGGCAGACAAGCAGCTCATTACACTGCTGAAGAGCTGTAGTTGCACTTCCAAAACACCAGTGGGCTAGATTTCTCACCAGAGTCTGAGCTGGACTAACCATCTGGTCCACCAGTGGATGAAGGTGCCTCTTTTTCTGTAGCTGTGCAAAGAGTAGCAGCACTATATATGCGGTTGGGTCCTTTGGAAACCAAAGGATATTTCTGGTCTGAAAATCTTTAAAGAGGTCCAAGCCGCTTTGATGTGATTTGCCCTCACAGGCCCACAGCTGGCCGGTATGAGGCAGGATACTCAATTTCTCCCCCAGCTGTTATTCCAGCATCTCAGACCAATGGAAGGGTCTATGTTCTGTCTTTCCTTTTGTACCCACCTCTAATCCTCTAACCCTTTCATTTGCCATCGAACACCAGAGCAAGTTTTGGCAGACTATGCCTCGATCTTGACACAAGAAGTCAATCTCCTGTTAAGCAAGGTGCCATCAAGATGGTGCCAGGTTCGGAGGGGTGCTATTCTTACTATTTCCTTGTGCCTATGCTGGACCTCCATCCCAATAAATGCTTGTCTGAAGAATGACAAATTTAAAATGCTCACTCTGTCACAGAGCCTTCCTGCTGAGGATACAGAGGAGTGTATGAATGCTTTTTTTCATATACTTATGCAGCCGTCCCAGGGAGGCTTCAGTATTGAGCGTAACAGTGCTGCGCGCAAAGTGGCCCTGCACAGACTCGGAAAACGAAACCAAGAAAGAGGCCGTAAACCCCGCTGTCCTACACTACTTGAGCCCCGCTGGAGGATTGGAGCCAGGGTGCGGCCGGAACAGGACCTCCACACTGAGACCCGACACGGCGGTGGTCGCACAGCGCTTGGACCGGACCTGAGGCGAGACGGTGGGTGTCTGTCTGCCTGTTGCGAATGCCAGCTCTTCTCCCATACGTGCGACCGGGCATCCTGCGGCCTACTTTGTGTGCTCTGTGGTGTGGAGCGTCCTCCAACGGTGACGGTGCTGCTGACCAGGAACAGCGGAGGCCCGAAGACTTGAATAGAGATGGAGGTGAGCCTTATATGTGGGCAAGAGGCTGACACATAACGCGAGCGGGCGTGACATACGGACAATCCACGTCGGTCCTATTAGTCCTGCATTCCAGGCGGGGATAATCTGTCCTTCTCGGTCTCTTTGTGGGCATGGTGTGCACTCTGCATCACACACGGTGGACATGCCAAACACTGAGACCTGAGTTGGAACCGCAAAAACAACTACTGCAGCCTTCTGGGAGAAGAGTAACTGCCAGATACTCATCAGTAGCACCCCGGTTTATGATAGCCCATAGCCCAGGAGAACTACACTACACAGTGAGTCCTGCGGGATCTGGGATCTCCTTACTGGTATACTTGTTACAGGGAAACTTGACCTGAGCACTGCTACAGAGCTTAAAAACATTTCACCTTTTTGACCGGATGAGGGCAAAGGGGGGATGGCTACTATATGATGCCTATTTGTGGATCCCTTCTTTTGGGGTTTTTGGAACCTTTGCCAGTCTAGTGAAAGTAGGCAAGGACATTACTGTGCTCATTATTAGCCAGGCGTCATGCGTCCCAAAGTACAGATCGGCCCGCGGCCTGCCAGAGACACGGCAAACCCAGCAAGCGCACCCTGCCGGCGACTCACTGTGCAGTATTACGAAATAAGCATTCCTCATCAAGCACAACCATGGGACGCACAAAGGGAAAGCATCAGGAAACCGCCTCCAGTGCTGATCCAACCCTGGACGATGCAGACCAAACTTCGACCGCACTAACACCCAGTTGCATACCGCCTACCAACGAGGAGAGCCCAGTGGACAAGCTGGACTTAATTTTACAGGAAGTACAAGAATCCAGGAAAGTAATTGAACAGCAAATTGGCACACTCATGACCAGGCTCACATTGTTGAAGGCAGACCATGCCAAACTGGCAGACAAGGTAAAAACGAATACTCTTGCGCTGGAGGAGATGTCCCCGCAGCATAAGCAACACTCAACTCAGATCCAAGACTTACAGAAACAAGTCAACAGTCTTATAGACCGAGTTGAGGACGCAGAAGGGAGGGCGAGATGCAATAATATTTGTGTATTGGCCTGCCAGAAAGAAGTGAGGGATCCGACACAACCCGGTATATGGAATGGTTTAAAGACAATGTCACGTCTGAGGGACTCTCAAATGAAATCTGTGTGGCAAGAGCGCACAGGATACCTACCGGAGGGCCGAAACCAGACGCCCCTCCTCAGCCTCTTATAGTCAGGATGTTGAATTACAGAGACCGGGACCTGTTACTTCAGATGGCCAGAGAACTTTCTCTGATTTGATTTGAGAACAGGCAAATCTCATTGTACCCCAACTATACGCTCCTGGTGCAAAGACAACGATCTTCTTTCATGAGTCAAAAAGAAATTACAAGGTCTGAAACTGAAGTACGCACTCCTGTTCCTGGCACGATTGAAAATTATATATGAACAGAAGACACACCTCTTTTAGAGCCCGGAACATGTGGAGGAGTGGTTGGAGGTAATGGAACTGACTGTATCGACGGGAGCTCCCTCACAGAGCCCATCCCATAATTCCAGGCGGGAGAGAGATGTCGGCTTCAGGCGCAGCACACAGACAGCCAGGACAACACTGTCAACTAACCCGACGCAACAACAGATGAAACAGGACAGAAAGCAAGCACTGGTGCTGGCTTCCACCTTTCAGGACACTACAAATGCTGATGACACAGCCTCATTCGACGACGACGCGAACAAGTTTGACTGAGGGCAGCATGACGCTCTTCCCTACTGTGACGCCACAGACGGCGGATGGATTGTTCGACTGAGAAGTAAAGACTGCTGGTGGTTTCAATACATGAACTCCAAGTAGACAACATATCCTTTTTGGTGATTGGCTAAGTAATTATACACAGCATATTTCTGTATTGTTTTTACTGAGTCCCGGGTTCTGTTAGTGTTCAAATGCATGCAGTGGTGCTGAAATGAACGGCGTTGGCGCTGATCCCCTAAATGCAAACGCACGTGTACTATATATAGTTTTTGTAGTTGTGTTTAGTTGTATGGTCCAGAGCAGTTCCCCATTCGGGCCTAGTATTTGGAGTTATAGGGCGGGAGTGAGTCCTGACAAACTTGTTATATTGGTGAGAAGCATCGGTTCCACTTCACTACAGACCAAACAGACGCCTATTTTACACTGCGATGCCTACACCGAATACATATAATATACTAACGTGGAACGTTCGGGGTTGGGATCCATTCACAAAAGGCACAGGGTACATGCGCAGTTGTTACGATGCAAAGCACAAATAGTATATCTGCAAGAATCCCACATTATGGAACAGGAAGCACTGAAACTCCACAAGAAATGGAGAGGCCAGATCTTCTCCACTAATTCGGACTTTTGAACAAATCTCGGGACTGGCTATTAATGCAACAAAGTCACATGCCTTTTTCTTTCGTGAGGCTGTACACCCTGTAGACGTTACATTTGGGGAACAAGTGCTTCCAGTAGCACAACACACATTCAAGTACTTGGGGATACAGGTATATTGGACGCACACAGGCATGGTAGAGGGCAATCTCAATAGAGCTATCAGATCTATTCGTTCGAGCATTGCCTTCTGGACTACGTTACTACTTTCGGTTACTGGCAAGGGAAGCCATATCAAAAATGGTGATCCTTCCAAGACTGATCTACTACACCAATTTACAGATTCTAATACCGCCCAACACCTTAAAATTATTGAATACCATGCTTATAGATCTTATATGAGGGTCTAGCAGACGCGGATTAAGTCTTAAAAAGTTACAACTCGGAACAGACAGGGAAGGCCTAGGAGTCCCTGACCTTAAAACATATTGCTATGCATGCCAACTACAATGGCTTTCGTATTGGACTGCTGGACGAAACTTGCATGAAATAGGATATACCATGCAGGACATAGATAGGGGCGCACTGCACACACTACTACTCCTGCGCTGCAAAATCCCCCAAAGACTCCCACCCTTATTTTGCATGGCACTGCAGTGCTGGAAAGCAACATTGAAATACACGGCCAGACATCCTCCAAATGCTGGGAACATCCCATTACTGGGGATACCACTGACGAGTGGAGTTATCACAAAGCGCAGTATTGCACCTTCGCTTGAAGTCGGGATTAGCACAATGTCTGACTTATTTAATAATGAAATGCTCATGGATCACGACAGATTTACGTGTCTGGCTCTCATCCTGGTAAAGAGAGCCATCACTATGCGTTGGAAATCAAAGAAACCCCCCACGACATACAGTTGGCATGGGGAGCTGATCCTACGGGACGGCGATGAAAGCGCTGCAATATGCAGAGAGAAAGCAAAAGGTATGGGTAAAATCCCCATCGCGATGGAACGGGACAGGATGTTTGAGGCCCTTAAAAATATAGATATGGATGCTAATGATAACCCATTTACCCCACAGAAGCAATAAGATCCCATATTACCCCGAACGAATTATGCACGTGTGAAGAGGCAGATTGCACATGTAAAGATGTAATCCTTAGCTGCTACTATAATGTACTATGATGTTGATGTGCTCTGTGAATACGAGTATGTGTTATTACAGGACTAGCGGGAGGGGGGTGGGAGACGGGAGGGATGTTGTTATGATAACAGACTGTGGGGCACTAGTTCTAGATACTGTGTCACAGATCCGTATGGAGAACAGACCTTTGCAGAAATGGTGGTTTTATTTGCTAGCTTGCCGAGGAGACCAGGCATACATGTAAAGATATTGAATGTAAATCCATCCCAGTCTGGGAAACACGTACTGGTATGTTGTTCCGACTAGTGCTGCAAACTGTGCAGAAGTATTGTTCTAGACTACATTGAAAACTTAATAAAATGTGTTTAAAAAGAAAAGACTGGCACAGATCGCAACAGACAGCACAACTGAAATATGGTACTGCAATGGCTTGGGCGGGGTGGAGTTGTGGATGCTATGCTAAAAGACTCAGGAGGTGGCAGAAGAGCTGTTGGGTAGCAAATCCCCTAATAGGGTCTAGAGCAAACGAGCAGAGCAGATATCTTTTGCCAGACTGCAAGTGGTATCTCAACACGTCATCTTCTATCAGTGGGGCACAGCCCATCTAGATCTATTCACCATCAAATGCACAGTGCCCAAGCCTTTGTGCATTGGCGTTTTCCCCAAAAAGGTCACTAGGAGGTAAATTCTGTCTGTCATGGGATACAGGTCACCTGTACGCATTCCTGCCACGACCTCTCTTGACTTGAGCTCTGTGGAAAATTCGGCAGAATGGTCCCACACCATTCTCTTAATAGCCCTGGGCTTGGCCAGGAGAGTGTGGTACTCAGAGCTGCTTGCAGGGAAATGTTTGTTGCCCTGTGCGAGGGCTGTCATCTAAACCCTTTGCAGACCAAACTTATAATTGTTCCTTTTGTGGTTGGCCCAGCACAGCATTGTAGTAGATACAGTTAAGGAATACTTGTCGGGCCGTTTTAAGTTTGCCTGATCAACCCTCTCTCTTTGGATCCCCTTTTGCAAAGCATGTTCTTAAGGGCTTGAAGGATATGATCCCTTCAAAGCCATTCAACATGCCTCAGTGGGATCTGAATATAGTCTTCATAATTCTCATGTATATGTCATTTGAACCTAGGCACAGTTGATCGCTACCGCTTCTGGTAATAAAGATAGTCCTTTTTTTTATCTTCACTGCTTCTGCACACTGCATGAGTGAACTACAAGCACTCTCCATGCAATTTCCTTACACCAGTTTCATCCCAGACAAATTGGTGTTGAGGACTAAGGCTTCTTTCTTGTCAAAGATGTTGCTATAATGCCATGTTTGTCAATTGATTACCCTGCTGACATTTTCCACTCTGCCATAGCCCTCGAAAGAGGAGGTGTGGCTCCATCAGCTTGACCCTGAGAGAGCTTTGAGTTTCTACATTGACCTAATGAGAGACCTACATTTGGATCATCAGCTGTTTGTGGGGTTCACTGGGTCTAAGAAAGTCAAGTTGTTGCAAAGATGACTCCATCTGTAGTTCTTTGCTTTAAAATCTTCTTCACACTGGCTAAGAAGAAACACATACATTGGCCTGTAGGCTCATTCCACCAGGTCTAAGCCTACTGTAGTATGATACGCAAGGGGAGGGGCAGTTCTAGACATCTGCCAGGCTGCAAAGTGAACATTGTTGCACACATTCATGAAATACTACTTTATTCATTCAGGTGCGACGGGAGTTTCATTTTGCCCACTCAGTCCTTCAAGACTACCTAAAGTGACTCCACTTCTAAGACGCTCCACCTTTTTAAGGTGTTGCTGTGGTATATATTCTGAAACGATGAAAAATCTTCAGCTAGCAGTATTCATCAGAACAATAAGTTACTGAGTTTGGCAATGCTCTTACTTGTGGCTAAGCTGAACAACGTCAGATTCCCCACTGCCCTCCCACCTCGCCATTCTTTGGCATGGACTCATGAATATCATAATAAGGTTCTAAGTAGAATTTCGGCACACTGACACCTGCAATTTTTTTAAATTGCATCATACGACATTAGGGCATGGAAGGAGAAATACTAAAAAACTAATAACCGTGCGCAGCAATAAGTTTTATATGCTGCTGTGCCTCGCCACTTCTGCATTGGTATGAAGTCACTATGGAGTCATATAGCGCCACCTACTGAAAAGATGGATGCATCTAGTCTGATGCCTAGGCATATTCTAAAGTTGAGGAATCTGCAGTTAGATAGAATATTCATCAGACAAAATGTTACTGAAGTTTAGTAACTTGTTTCCAAGCTCTGTGGGAGCAGGTCTAATGGTACAGAAAAACATTTTATCAACACCCACGAACACCACATGCATGATAATGAATCTACAGCTCTTGATTCCAGTCTCGATTTTGCAAATTCTCTCCCTCTGGGCTTGATGGCTTCATGCATCCTGTTTGTGCTGCATTCCAAATGGCAAATGATGGTTCTTTACTGGCACATGAAACAACAGTGGCTCCAGCATCAGGGTAGCCCATCAACTTGTTGCAGATATTCAGTTCTGCTCTTTTGGACCTTTTCTAGTGGATTTGTCTCTCCAACTTTAAGGTGATGATGCTTTAAGCCCTCCACAGCCGCAGACCACCATTACAGTCACCTCCTTGTTGGCTTGGGGTGCTCAGTTGGGGTAGACAGTGGTGTGTGCCTTTGGTTTGTTTCCGAGCACCAGCTGCACATCGAAGTACTGGAGTTACTGGTGATCTAGAGAAGACCATTCAGAGCAGACTCAAGTAACACAATAACTGTCCATTATGTTTGTTATGTGAAAAGATAATGCAGTGCTAGTGTCCTGTGTTGAGGGGCATGGCACCTGTAGCAGCCGGCATTTTTCCTGTGGTGTCCCATCAAGCAGGTACCCCCAGTAGGAGTCTGTACAAAAAAAGGAGCCTAGGGGGAGAAATAAATGGGCCCTTCACGTTCTTAATTTCATCTCACAGAAAAACCTTCTAGTTGCCACCATCAATTATGGTCTATTAGTAATGTCCCCTACAGACTTGTAAACGCATCAAGGGCCAATCTTGGCCCATATCAAGCGTAATTTTCTTGTGCCGGTAGGTATGTTATAGCAGACTGCTGTGGTAAATCATATCCTCACATAGAGAGATAGGAGATGCCTCATGGAGGCAACCAACAGCGACACTGAAAAATCATTACAGTACCCCAGGTTTATCATAGGCATACTCCTCTTGGTGCAAGAAAGAGGGAACTCCTATGTTTTGCACTTACCCTGCTCCAACATGGTTCAAGACAATGCACAGTATCTCTGTTCGTGTGTTTACTGTGAAGACTGCATTTTTGGTTGCATTTCATGTCTGCAGAATTAGTGCATTACAGCTTCTCATGGCCCAGCCACCTTTTATTGTCTTCTGAAGCTGGTACTTCACAACTGATGATCTTTTCTACTGAAGATCGTGTGTGCATTCTGCATTGTCAGTTTATTAGTCTTTACTACCTTAATTCCTCCTCCTCACCACACCAAGAAAGAGGACATATTGCATATTTTGGACCTCACAAGCGTGCTGTATGTTACTGCGTTGATATCACATATCTGAGTGGATTATGAGTTCTTAGTCTGCTTCACTGGAGCCAAGAGTGGCAAGCCCATCACCAAACGTATGATTTTCCTGTGTATTAAGATCTGTTATGCATTGGCCAAGAAAGACTGATGGTCTGATATTCATGCTCACTGCACTGGTCTCACTTAGGGTGTTCTGCTGGCATATCTTTGTAAAACAATAGTGTCTCGCAGCTCAGGCATATTTTGATGAATCGTTTGCCTGTGCAGTATTACATGACTTTCTTGGGTAATCAGCACTTCTCAGTGCTACCTCTATATGGGCATTGCTTGTAATCATTCATAAGGTAAGGAATCTATGGGCAATAATATCTCTCTGGCGATAAAGTTACTTACCTTTAGTAACACTGTTTGTATCATGTCATGTCTGGCTATAGTTACTCATGCGCTACATACTCCTTCCATCTAGTGTTGGACCCATACATTTGCAACTTGATTTTCTTCAAAGACGTTTTGAGTCACAGGACCTATTGTATCTCTTCCCTTACTCCACAAAGTACCAGGATATTAAACGCCGTCTCCAATTGTTTTAGTCTGCAATTGGGTTCGAAAGTTTGGGTGTCCGCTTCGGGATCAACATGCTTTTCCCCAATTGGCTACTTTAAAAACAATTACTGCCTATCCCGTGCCCAGTTGAGGACTCTTCACTATTGCCCAAGTGCTATTTCATGCCATCACACTTGCCTACATCTCAACAGATTGTGAGCTGCACACTCGCCAATAACCAGCATTGTCAGGACTTTGAAGCATTCAAATGTGTGTTCATTACAATGACTAAGGAGGGGTTGAAACAGTAACCCTTTCAGTTCTGCCTAAGGTGCAACCTATAGTACCCCTGGTAGGATCAACATGGTGCTTGCAATCTGTGCCTGTTGCCAAAACACATTTAGCCTGCCTGAGATGCTTGTTGGGCCTTCTGCTGAAAGGACCCCTCTGCACCAATAAGAGATGCATGGAGTGCATCACAGAATGCAACATCATGCCTCCCCTTAGATCTGTAGGCCAGAAGGAAGGTGTGTACAGCACTGAGGAGGAAAAAGGAGGCTTGCTTGGCCTTCCAGCTGCCCAGAGGCTTGAGAGCCCAGATATGATGTTCACTGAAGCCTGCAACTGCCAAAGGACACCCTAGGACATAAGACAGGAGACAGTAGGAGATATACATCTAGCTCTATACAGGGAAGATCCTCGCCAAGCCTCTG
The DNA here is from genome assembly GCF_964204655.1 of Triturus cristatus. Classification (NCBI taxonomy): domain Eukaryota; kingdom Metazoa; phylum Chordata; class Amphibia; order Caudata; family Salamandridae; genus Triturus; species Triturus cristatus. Next base: position 346,696,692 of record NC_140594.1, on the reverse strand, counting down.
CCCTCTGCTGCTGAGCCCAGACTCGCCCCCTTTTGTGTCCATTGAAAACCGATGTTGAGCTTTGAGGAGGAGTTATACTTTCAGTCTCTTGCACCTACTGGGCCCAAAAGGATTAGGACCGCCACCACCACCACCACCACCACCACCACCACCACCACCACCACCCCCCCCCCCCATTTCCCACTCGGGACCTGTGCTTGTAGACCTTAGCACCCAGGGAAGTGGATGATCCATGGGAGGACTACAATGCTGATCCCAATTATGAAGCACATGTAGACCCTTGTCCTACTAAGCCTTGCCCGCCTCTTGATAGCACAGCTTATCATGAAGTAATCTAGAGGGCCGCTCCCAAGCACAAGATGAAGATATATTTTGTATCGGAAGAGGATGATTTCCTGGTAGAGACCCTATGAATCATATATAACTTTATTTAGTTAACATAAAAGCATCAGAATATATGCAATAATACAATAAATAAATATATAAACATATACAATTAATAAAAATAGCAAATGTAATGATCATAACCACTGAGCCACCCAAACTTGCAAAAATGGATTCAATCACCCATTGAATTCCGTGATCTCAAGGCTGCTTTTAAAAAGCTAGCAACAATAAAAATGATGTAATCAGTAAGCAAAGAAGACGGCAATTTGTTTTATTTTCAATGACCTGAAGGGGGGAGTCCTGTTTCATGTAACCTAAAATGTCTCATCATATGAGACTTTCGAGACACATTTGCCTGATAGACTTGCATTATTGCCATTATCTGTTTCCTTCTTTCTGAAAGCAAACCTCCATACTGCAGCGGCAGCGTTAGTCCTGATAGGTCAGACTTTATCCTATTTAACAGAATTCCAATGCAACATGGCATCAAACATGTTCCCACGTCACTGTGCTTTGCTTCGGATCTCTGGTTTCTTGTCCAAGGTGCAACAACACCTTAATGTGCATTTTGATAAGGAGCATCTTCGGCCGTCTGGTTGATGAGATACTGAAGAAAATCAAAACAGATACAGACCTAGCCAAGTCAAATGGTGCCCTTAAAACCTCCACCCCGCTCCACAGTCCCCCTTTTGCAAACTCCAATCCAGAGGTTGAACCGAAACTCCGCATTACCTTATAAGCAAGGCTACGCAGCCCCCCCCAACTCCTCTCATTAGGTAGTTATACTGCAAAGGGAGAGGAATCAACTCGTCTTTCATTCACCCAGTCACACAATACCTATCAGGGAAAGACTGACATTTTTCACCCCCCAGTGGGAGAGAATTACCTCTGACAGATGGGTGCTTTTGGTAGGACGGCAGGGGTCTGCCTAAAGGGCCACACCAAGCCACCATACATTCTGCTTTGACACTATGTCCTCGGCTCAGACCATCTTTGGCTGTTCAAAAAGGAGGGGCAGGCACTCCTAGTGAAAGGGCTATTGAGCTGGTGCCGCATCACATCAGCGTGGCAAAGGAGTGTATTCCCTCTACTTCTTAATAGCTAGGAAGGACTTGTCCCTGCGGCCAATGCTAGACCTTAGGCTGCTGAACAAATGTATCCTGTCTGAGCACATGACCACCCTACACAACATCATCCTGCTGCTCTGACAAGAGGATTTAATAATAGTGTAGGACTTAAGACACCTAGTTCCACTTCTGCATTCATCCTGCCCACCACCAGTGCCCCTGCACTGTGGGAAGTGGACTGCACTACCATTTCAAAGTTTTGCTTTTCAGGTTCACTGCGGATCCATGAGTGTTCACAAAGTGTTTAGCAGTGGTTGTCATTCAACTATACAGAAACCCCATTTACGTCTTTTCATATCTAGACGTCTGGCTAATCAAGATCAGCAGCAGGAAATGCCTACCACACACTCAAAACCTTACTCCTCAAGTTAGGATGCAACATAAATGCCAAATGCCCCAACGGATGCAGCCCTTTCTTGGGTCCATCATAAACGCTGTCATTGGGAATGTATACACCGACCTGACGGGGGTGATGGCATTCCAAAAGCTGCAGCCTCTTTTTAGACAGGACAACCTCTCACTATAAGGACTGTAAGGAACTTGATGAAGAGGATGGTTTAATGGATTACCATTGTGCAGTATGCTTCACTGCATGTGAGTTCACTTTAAGAGTGCCTGACAATGCAATGGTCACAAGCCGAGGGGCAATGGCAGAATCTAGTTTTGCTAAAGACCAAAATTATGAATACTTTCCTATGGTGGAACAGCAACATCTTATTGCTCAGCATACCTTTTCCTCTTTCGCTTCCTCTCCTGAGGCCTATAAAGGGCAAGGAAAAAATACAAGACACGACACCTGCTACCCAGTAAGCACCATATATAGTCTAATGTTGCCCTATTTGTGTTGTACAGAACCTTTGCTGGAGTTGCATGATCCCACCGGACAGTGCTGGAGAGCGCCTACTGGGTTAAGAAGTTTTCTGGATCCCATCTGGCATCTAGAGGATAGTTATAAGGGTATTCATAAGGTTAGGATTATGTGGAAAGATTTAGAATCCACTAGAAATATCATTGCCAAAGGTAATTACATTTCTTCATTCTTGAAGATGAGATAAAAGGAGAGAAAGCACTGCTGCAAAGCGAGTTTCAGTAAGATAAGCTTCATCAACACCTTCCATTTATTTAAAGGTCGAACGCTGGAGAAGAAAAAATTAATTTACATACAACTACAATTCTCCATCATTGGTATTTTTTTCTAGATTTTTATGAAAGTCCCTGCCAACCTCTTATTCTGTATGAAGCATAAAAGTTAGGGTACATACATGCTTATTGGTGACTTGACTAATCCAGTGCAGCATCTTTTCTAGGATCAAATCTGTTTTATTAGGATTCATCAGAACAAAAGGAAGCAAATCACATACACAGCAAGCCGCCTACAACCCTCGTTCGGGCCTGCCGTGTGTTTCAATCAACATTATGAAAACAGGTTGAGGAATTACAACTAGTAGTATGGTTACACAGCCAGTCGCCTACAACGCAGGATGCGCTGGCCGCATATAGGGGATAGTGACACTGGAATAACCTTGTGCCTCTTGTGTATTACACTTGTCAAATTATGGCTGAAAAGACCAAACCTGTGGTGCGTCCACTGCCTGTGGTAAAGGTCTTGCTTCACGTTAAAACATAAATGAAACGTATCAAAACATAACTAGAGGAAAAAAAGAAAGAAGAAAAGCAAACTCCCTGTTGCCCACCCTCAACCCTTCAGACTGAATCGCATGTATTGTGTAATATCCTAAGGAAAATCGGTATGAGGTCACAGCATCATCTTGATAAAGCCTTCTCATCCCCCTGCTCAGGTGGCAATAACTTTAAGATGCGTTGGTATGCAGGACATGTTAGCTCCCTTAATTCCTTAGACAGGATGGTGATGAGGGGTGACCAGAGTTTCACGTAAAGCATGGGGTCCGCATTAGTAGCCATTGAGAGCCGCTCTATACCTAGTAGTAACTAAAGTTGGTGAAGACATTGCCTACGGTCTGGGATTTTGCCGGACCCCCAGTTTGTCTGAAGCAGCCTACACGTGGCGTTAAGCGCCATAGTGATCTGGCGCCTCCTCATGGACCGGAGCGGGTAAGTGAAGGACATAGGCCGGGAATAGTGGCAACTCCGTTTCAAATGCATTATCGAAGTCATTTAGGATTAATTCCAAATACCTTGTAAGCTTGGTCAAGTTCCATAGGAGGTGTATCAGAGTCGCAGGACTACCACTTCCCCGCCAACACAGACCGTTACATAGCTTATTCCATTTCTGGACACGAGCCGGAGTGTAGTACCAATATGAGCTAAGTTTGTAAGGTGTTTCCATGTGCCCTGCGTTGTATGTCGTGTGGTGGGTTCTGTAATGTATATCCCCCCCAATCTTTCTCAGAGAGACACCGCCCAAGCTCAGCTTCCCATCGGCGTTGTCCCAGAGTCTTGTGTAGAGGAGATGCTCTCATCAGAAAGCGATAGATTTTTGAGGTAATTTTCTTATTGTCAGACTTTAAAAACAGCCATTTTTCAAAGGGGGTCATAAGTCTGCTTGCCTTAGGGTGAATATCCAGGTGGAGCAACCAATGAGAGAGTTGGGTGTGTGTGAACCTTATCTGTCTCTTCAAGGACGTATTGGAATTTTACCTTATCGAAGGGAGTGAAGTCGGTGTGATCAAAAAGGCAACCTTTTCTCATGCCACAACCCAGCAGCCAACGTTTGGCCACAACTGGGGATAGTCCAGGCGGTAAGTCCGGATTTGCGAATAGAGGGGTCATCGGGGAAGGAAACTAAGAGATCCCAGGCGTGGTCGTTAGTTTGTCCCAAATTCTCAGTGTGGAGCCAGTAACTGGGGATGACTAGAGTGCCCAGGATCAATGTGGTCGGGAAGTCAGGTCTCCCTCCAGATGTGCGAGCCCATTACTGTCTGATCCATAAAGACCCAGTGTTTCTCTGTCATAGGGCGGTTCCATTCAATCATATATCTCAATTGGGCGGCTTGAATGTATCCAAAATGTTCGGGACACCCAACCCCACTTCCTGTTTAGAACGTTGCAGAATTGTTTTTGCAATCTGGGTTTCAGTCCTCCCCATATAAAACAGTCCATTTCTCGTTGGAGTTGGGTCAGATCCCCCGAGGGTGAAGTCAGAGGGTGCTTCTGGAAAATAAAAAGGGCCATGGGTAGCACATTCGTTTTGACCATTGCAATCCTGCCGAGCCAGGACGGGGGCAAACGTTGCCACTGCTCCAGATCCTCACGGACAGAGGACTTGAGTTTTGAGTAGTTGGCCCAAACTGTTTTCGGGAGAGTCTGGGAGAGAACTATTCCCAGGTATGGAAGCTCGTCTTCCACCCATTGGAAATCCTAACGTGCAAGCAGGGTTTGTTCCATATCGGGTTGGAGGGAAAGTTTTAGGATTTGCGTCTTCAGTAGGTTTATCTTAAAACCTGACAGATCCAAACATGTCCAGTTCTGCAATGATGACAGGGAGGGAGGAGAGGGGCTGTGCGACTGAGACTATAATGTCATCGGCGTATAGGCTGATCAAGTGGTGGGCAGCTCCAAACTTTATGCCTATCGCAGTGTGGTCGTCCCTCAAATGCTGGGCAATGGGCTCCATATATAAGGCAAAGAGGAGCAGGGAAAGTGGGCAGCCCTGCCCTATTCCCCGCTCCACGCAGAACCCTTAGAGCTCACACCGTTACGGACAGGAGCCCTGGGCGCGCTATAAATGCTGTGGATCCAGCTCATGAACCACACACCCATACCGAAGCTTCGAAGGGTCGTAAATAAATATAGCTAATGAACCCTATTGAACGTCTTCTCTGCGTAAATAAATATGGCTAATGAACCCTATTGAACGCCTTCTCTGCGTCTATAGCCAGGAGGAGGGCTTCTTCACATCAGCGATGGATTTTATCAATGAAGTTGCACACACATTAGGTGTTGTTGCCACACTGTTGTGAGGGGATAAACCCGGCCAGGTAGGGGTCGACCAATCACGGCATCCGAGGACCCAGACGGTGTGCCAGGATGCCAGCAAATAGTTTGGCGTCCACATTAAGCAGGGGAATCGGCCTATATGAGCTGCAGTGTTTAGGGTCCTTCACTGGTTTCGGGATTACAGAGATGGTAGCTTGTAGCATGGAATCTGTCAGGGTACCAGGCTCTCAGAGGAGTTAAGGAGGTAGGTCAACAGAGGTGCCAATTCAGGAAAGAAGGTCTTATACTACTACTGGATATATGGCTGGGGAGATTGAGTGGTTCTGGCATCGCCTTTATATAGGGTGGCATGAAAAGCTCGGAACTCTGCAGCGATATCTAAGGCATCAGAAGTCGTTTGACCCGAAGTCAGTGTGCCAACATCCAACTTCCTTTATTAATACCCACATGGAATTTGTTTAAGAGGAAGCATTGCATATTCCGCTCTGTCTAGGTCAAGGCGCTTCAATTGAAGTTGAGCCTGTTCTAATTTGTGGGCTCCTGTGCCTTTGTGGATGGATTCCAGCTCTAAAACAGAGTTCCCCAGCTCCTTCCTCTTTTCCCTGTGGAGCTTATTGTCGTGGGCCACTTTTGCTATGAAGGCACCCCTAACAACCAATTTTAGGGTCTGCGGAGAGGGGGACCTCGCCAGACTCGTTAACTGTTAAATAGTCAATGATTGTTTGTCTAATCGAGAACACGACCTCCGGCGAGTGTAGAAGCGTCTCACGTATACGCCAGGGCGGGCTCTGTGGCAGGGGTGTGCATGTTGTAAAAGTGAGTGTGATAGGCTCGTGATCCGAGAGTGTGCGGGGTTCAGTGGTAGAGTCAGAGATTTGTGCATAAGCGGCAGGGGAGGCCAGAAAAAGGTCTAGCCGTGCATAGGTTTTGTGTGCAGTGGATAGAACGTATAATCCTGGGTGTTAGCATGTAGCAGACGCCATACGTCACAGAGTCAGCAAGCCATTGCAGTCCCTCCCCCCCTCCCCCCCCCCCCATCCATGACCAAATTAAAGTCTCCACTCACAAAGATGGCCTGATCTGGAGACTGAAGGGTCCCTGCAAGTGCCTCTATAATAAATTTCTCTTGGCCTCCATTGGGTGCATATAAGGAAGCAATAGTGAAGTGAAACAAACCTATTTGTGCTTTAGCTGCTAATAAGCACCCCTTAATCTCATGACATGTACCGGTGATAAGCCCTTGGAAACGACTGGAAAATAACACTGCTATCCCCCCTTTCTTCCCCTTCTGACCAAAACTGATGAGGGAATTTCCTACTCTGCATTCTATGGGAGTCTTTTGCCAATAAGTGCGTCTCCTGAAGCAAACAAATGTCCCCTTGCGAATGCTCCAGAAGGGAGAGTATTGCAGAACGTTTAGTGGGATTATTAAGGCCTCTTACATTGAGACTGATCAATTTAAGCGTTATAGTGTGTGTGTTGACTGGGGCGTGCATAGGCGGGCAGGTAGTGTCCAAGACCCTAGCTGCAATAACCCGGAGGGGAAAACGCCTATGAAAAAGGAGGGTAAATATAGCACTAGATAGCAAAGCCCCTTTGTAAACAGTCGGAAGGGGACCCCTGTACCAAAACCCAAAACAATAAACAATAAAATACAACACTGAATAGAGAGTCCAAAGAGTTCTCAATAACTTGGAAGTCTGCATACTTGGGGGTTACCAGGGCATAGTGGACATCCATGGAACCAGTTGTTTTGACACCTGCGCCCCCCGCCCTAGGTCATCCACCCCTCAGTCCACAAATAGTACCTTATAAGGTAGGATCACCTTCTTGTTTGTCGCCGCTGAGAGAGAGTGTAGGACCTCTGACCTTTCCTGTGCAATAGTTGCCGGGTCTGGCCGGTAGAGTGCAGACTTCCATCCCCTCTGGCTACTGCGATCTCTTTCCTCTCATAGTTCTCCACCCCGTGGGGAATGCGAGGCGGCCAACTCGGTAGGAGTAAACCCAAGTATTTTGCATGCCTCTGTGACAGAGCACAGCTGGTAGGTTTTGCCATTCAGCTGAAAGATTAGGCAAAATGGGTGGCCCCATGAATAGGAGATACCCTGGGAGCAGAGATGGCCGGTGACCGGGAGAAATTCTTTCAGTTTTAGGAGGATTGATGCTGCTAAGTCCTGAAAAAGTTGGAGGGTTGTGACTGCGAAACTTTCTTTTGGGTCAGCCTGGCCACCTTAAGGATTGCTTCCTTTTCCGTATAGTTGTGAACGCAGACCAGGATGTCTGCAGGTTGACGAGGGGGGACTCTGGGTAGCCCCACTCTGTGAAATCTGACCATTTTAATATTACCGGACGCACCATCTCCAAGGATAGTTTGAAATAAAGCTTGGACATAGCCCTCCAGGTCTGATCCCTCTGCAACCGTTGGGGCACCCCGGATACGGATGTTGTTTCTTATTGATCTATTTTCAAGATGTTTGGCATGGTCCTGGAGGTCCAGTTGCTGGTCCTGTAGACGGATGATTTCTTGTTGAAAGGCCTTAATTTCGGCGTCTCTGGTAAGGGAGCCCTCCTCTAGGGCCGGAATTCCCTCACCTCGTCAATGTCTCGGCGTGCATCGCTAAGTTCCATAGTGAGGTCCTTTTGAACTGAGTGGAGGTCATCCCGCAGCGTTGCGAATAGTGCTTCTTAGAACTCGCGTGTCACTGCACTCTCCGCTTTCCCATCGCCGCCCGGTAATTTAGCGTCTTCAGAAGTCGGTTTCTCAAGCAGAGTCTTTTGTGCCCTTGGTAAGCATGTCCTTGACGGTTCTGTCCTTTTTCCCTTTGGTGGAGGCCATGATTCCCCACTATCCCGGATGCTGACCCCCTGAGCAGCACGGCGCATTCATCGACTATTGGTCATTACGCTGTCTGAGCACACGCCTGTGGCTCCACTCCCGTGAATCCCTCCAATTTCTTTACTTGAGGCCATCGCGCTGCCATCGCAAAGTCGTATTACAGGCCGCCCCTCCTGAAGTGCCCCTTGATCCTCGACCTACCAGTACCGCATATCTGCGACGGCCAGAGCCCCTACCGAGCCCGGACGTTCCCGCATCCGGTGTTGTCACACCCAGAGTCTCGTGGCAGGCCCTTCGGACTCCCACAATTATCTTCGGCACTTATATACAGTCATGCTAATATAATGTCCTGAAGATGATCCACGCATTGCTCACTTGGATCGAAACGTTGACACCTTAAAACGCCTCATACACTAAATGTGATGTCATTATTAACTGTGTAGAGACGTTACTTGCGATTTGTTTCTTAAAATTCATACTACTTGTCAAAACAAACCGTAAGCGTTGCCTGAACCTCGCTTAAATGTTCTCCCTATTTTATGTTTATGTAGTAGGATGCAGGCTTGTGTCCCACTTTTCAGTATTTGTGTTTGTTTATATCCAAAAAACTTGCTGATAAATTAAATATTGAACCACTGTCCGGCTGGATAAGTTAACCAATACAGCACTGATTGGGTCTGTATTCATTTGTTACTTCCTATTCCTACCTCCCTAGGGACCATTGTAGCACAAAATAATTGATTCCCGAGGTCCCTGGCTGACTTTACTTGGGTCCCCTTGTTGTTTGAAAAGATGATTCCCCACTGAAGCGTTGATAAGCGAGGAGGGCCTCACCAGATCTCCCAAGACACCAGTTCAGTGTGACGAGTGACCTCCCGCTTTTGTGTGCTAGCAGCCGTCACGTTAGGCCCCACTTAGCACTTCCCGAGCGGTGTCCAAGCCACATACACTGCCTCTCTCAAGTCGAGATTTCAGGCAGAATGCGCAAATCAGTCCGCTTCAGATTTCCAGGTTACCAACTGATGCAAGTGTTCTGGTGTCTCATAGGTATCACCATAGGTTCCCTAAGTCGTCCTGGGCTTGCGTACAGCGCTGCGCTCAGTGCAGGTCTTGAGTCCTTGGATACAGCTTGGAGCCGGGTGACGTAGCAGCGAGTCTTCTGTGGGTTGTGGATGCTGCGCCAGGGGCCCCACAGATACAGAAGTGGAACCAGGCCAGGATGTGCCGTTCGCGGGGGCTGAGCAAAGCTATATCCCCCAACTCTCCACCCTTTATAGTGGTGCGTAATTTAGGAAGCTCCAACACACGGGCCCAGAAAGAACAGCCGGTCTCTGACGAAGGTCGTCGCGAACGGCCCCTCTAATACTCGGGTAGGCCCGGCGTGCTTTCCAAATCCAGGGGGCATCCACAAATCACCTCCCTCCTCAGAGCCCCAGGAGCCAGGAGGCACAGCATAGGGAAGCGAAGAGGCGGGCGCTGCAGCTAGAAGTACCTGAGGGCCGGTCCTGCTGAGATCTGCACCCTGGGTAGCGGCCGCCCGCTAGGCCGCACTCATGTAGGTCCCGATATCGGGCAATGGGGGGGCTGATTTGCCCCAACCCCCCCCCCCCCCCCCCCCTTCCCCCCTGAGCTGTTACTGCAGAGCCACCAGGAGCTGGGCTGCGGCTCGCAAAGCAAATGTCTATCTGACCGGGCCAGGCGCAATCCCATACGCCGGCAGTCTCCCCTCTTATGTAAACCAGGCCTGACCCGGCCGCGGCAGCTCTGTCATCTCGGTCAATTTGGGCACCCGCGATGCGTCGCTGCTCTGGATGCTGACGTTGCTCGATCCAGTAGTGATTTTAGGGTCGGGGGCCACTGTGAAGAGTGCTAGAATATGGACGGGGATGGAGCGCCGGCAGAGTGCGTCCATTCACTTCGCCATCTTGGACACGCCCCCACGTATCTTTTCTTAGTAACATTACATTATTTATTTGTGTTTTTGATCTCCTACGAAAGTGGCGTGGTAGCATGTCAGATACACCATGCATACATTTTTTTTATTGTAAACAAGTTCTAATGGGTTTAGCAGTACAAAGCATCATCCACTGATAGTTACACATAGTTGATATATTATTTCTGGACCAGAGCACTGAACATTTATTTTCACTAACATAGCTTTGTAATTTACATTGGCAGTCCATGATAAGTTCACCATTGACCCCATATTTTCTTGTGTGTTTGGGGGACATCCCATGCTTTAAATATTGGCTGTTCCTGGCGTGAACACCAGTTGACACCTCTCCCCCATACCACCAGGGAGGGGGGCTCAGGATGTTTCCAGTTGTGAGCAATATCTCGCTTGGACAGCAAGGAGACCACTTCTATAATAATCCTCTCCGAGTGTGCCTCACCAACTCCCTCCAAGAGACCCAAAGCGACTCCTGAGGGCCCAACTCAACCTAGCAGCCCAGCACCTCTGAAATCTCATGGCCCACCCCACTCCAGAAGGCCGTCCGTGCTGGACAAGACCAAACCATATGATACAAGTCAGTAGCAGGGGTGGAACAGCATGTACATGTGGCCTGGTCCGCACGGCCCATCATCTGCAGTCGCTGGGGGGACAGATATTTCGCATGAAGCTAGTTGACCTAGACCATCCGTAGGCACAAGGAAATCGCCAGTTGTTTCATGGCCAGGCATGCCTCCCATCAGTCGTCATCATCCAACTCACTCACCCACCCAACCCTCCCACCCAGAGAGGAAAAGGGCTGGCGCCTTAATCAGTCGGGAGCGATAGAGCACTGACACTGCACCCTTTCCCAAGTGTCCCATCATGAGTTTCACCTCAAGAGGGCTATACTCTGGGATCTGCGCATTCACTGGGAGGTGAAGCAGTAGAGTATGGGGCAGTTGAATATAGTGGAAGAATTGTGTGTGAGATAGGCCATATTGGCCCGTGGTTTTTGAAAGGACTTAAGGGACCCGATCTGGCGAACGTCACCCAGGTAAGTAATACCTATGCAGTCTCAATGAGAGAAGCTCTCGAGAGCCACCACCTGCCCAAGCCAGGTTCCTTGCTACAGTGGTGTCATATCCGTAAGGCGGTTAGTCCATTGAATGTGGGGCAGGGCAGCTCTCCATCAGAGCAGCATCACTCGGGTACAGAAGAGTACCATGGAGGGCAGAGTGCAACCATAAAGTAGGCCGAGAAGCCCTTCAAATCCCAAGAGGTGCAATTCAAGTTGATATGCGGGATTACCCCCGTCTTTGTAAACCATTAATTCACAGGAACCAGGTGTGTCGCAAGATAATAATGCCAAGGGCTCCATCAAATGGGGATTTGCGAACTGATGAAAAAGCCACACAACGTCGCCCACCTGCCCATACAAAGGACATCAGTCGTGAAGTTAAGGACTAAAACCATGTCTGGGGAATAGTATGGGGTAATTCGTCAATACATATAGATACCGGGGTAGACACATCATTTTAAACACTGCATTGTGCTCCATCGGGTTGAATGGCAGACGATTCTATATGCGCAAGTCACTATCCATCGCTGATGCAAGGGTGGCGAAAGTTGAGGGACCAGACCAGGTCTGGAAGGCAGGAGATGTGGATCCCCAAGAACATAAAGAATTATGTCTGGTTGGGATATCACTGCACCAATTTTGCCCTGATGCTTCACCAGCCACTTCCACTATAATGGATTAGCTGACGCCTCTGCATAGAGTTCGAGAATTTCAAGGCATCTAGGGCCTGACATTCGTGGCTTACAGAGGAAAAGCAGGACATAGTCCACGTATAGGGCGATTCGGTCCTAAATACAATCACCCCCACTGATGGCCATGGACCCGAGCATCACATCTCATCTGGCACACTAACGGCTCTATGGGGAGGTGGTCCTCTGCGGATCGGGAAAGGGGAAGAGAGAACCCATTTCACCCAAACCTGTGCAGAGGGTGTACGGCACAGCAATCCCACCAGTCTGCAAAAGGAGGGTCCGAAGCCTGCCCAATGGAGCATGGTCTCAAGAAACGACCAGGAGACCATGTCAAATGCCTTTTGGAAATCGACAATAACAAGGGCCAGATCACCAATTAGTCAATATGCGTGAGAGAGGGGTAGCTGCACCCTCGGAATGCAGTGGCCGATGCTCCTACCTGGCATGAAGCTGCATTGGTCTGGATGTATTAAGTAGGTGAGAGTCCGATTGAGTCTCGTCGCCAAGGCTTTCGCAAAAATCTTGATGCCCACGTTGATAAGTGAGATCGGGCAATATGAGGAGCAACAGTCTGCGGGCTGTCTCAACTTGGGTATAACAACAATGGTGGCGATATCTAGGTCCGGAGGAAAGGAACCACGTTTCAGCACCTCTGTATAGAGGGCCAATAGTTGTGGAGTCAAAATAAGACAATATCGTTTAAAACACTCGATGGGGAACCCATCGGACTAGAGGTCTTAAAAGATTGAAAGTCCGATATTGCCTGCTCCACTATCTCTGCCGATAGTGGCAGGTCCAGTTCTTTTGCCAAGGAAGGAGGGATAGAGGGCAGGGGTATATCCCTAAGAAGGGGATGCTCCTCAAGCTCACCTGGTGAAGTCAGGTGCGCTGCATACAGTTTCTTGGGCAATTGCTGGCAGCTTCTCACTAATGGGGGCACCACCCTGTTGGAAACCTCCATAGTCTCCAGCCAATATAGCAGCTTGCCCGATGTGTCTCCTGAGGAGTACACTCTCTGGGTTGAAACCCTCCAACATTGCAGCGCCTCTTCCAGAGAGACATGACGCATCTTGGCCCATACCATCTCCAGTGGACGCTTAACCGCTTCTGGTTCCGAGCCACCCGCTCGGTGCTCTAAAGCAAGGATCTGGGTATCCAACTCCGCCACCTGCTGACTTTTGATCAGTCAGGTGCCACGCATTGAACCTCCACATCAGTCGAAGGGAGCCGCTTAGGACACCCCACTCAAGAAGAAGGGAAGCATGATCAGATCTTGGGAAGATCTGGACAAATTGCAGCAGCAAGTTGCAAGCCGGCAGCCAAAGAAGATCGGTTCTAGATACGACTTTATAAGCTGCAGATAGATACATGTAAGATTGTTGTGCGGGATTCCAGGAACGGTAGTTGTCTCAAAGACCCATAGAGTCTGCCCAGAAAGATAGGCTCACAGAGCGTGCTAACCTGTCTAGGCCTGGACCGTCAAATGTGTCTCGCATGGGACCGCGTTGAAGTCCCCTCCAGTCATCGTTGTCCCGGAGGGCAGGGCCACCACCAAGGATTGGAGTGTCGGCAGTGCAGTTTTTAGGAGTTGCAGGAAACAAAGTTAAATTGGTTAGTCTCCAAGCGCCCCTTGATGACCACATACCACCCCTGGGGATCCTCATGGTTAGCAGATACTAGTAAGGAGAAAGATTTAAGGAAAAGAATCGCAACCCCTCTTGAACCTCCCGAATTGCGCACGTGATCAACACAGTCGCACCCAAATCAGCCCAAAAAAGGGCATTGAGACCCCAAGAGGTGTCTCCTAAACCAGGACCACATTCAACGTATACCTCTTAATATATTGCAAAACTTCTGATCTCTTGATATGGTCTAAGAGACTATTTACATTCCAGGAGACAACTCTTATCATCTGGGAGAAGAGCTAGGAAGAGGCAGAGTAGGCCCAGACATCCCAAGCACTGGGCTGGGACGGAGTATAACATCCGGAAACCTGGCATAGAGATAGGAACTAGTACGTGGAGAGCTCTTGTGGTTAATATATGAAAAGGAAACTGTTCAAAATAGCAATTCCATGCAAAACAACATACCCTCCTCCCAGCGCCTCCCATCCCCATACTTTCACCCTCGACATCTGTTGCCCACATAGAGAACATATTACAACTAAATTGAGGGGAAAAACCACATGGTCAAGAATCCCAGTCTCCAAGGAAAGATAACTGTGCCTGACAGCTCCATCTAACAGTTAAGATAGGAGCCCACGTGTACAGCAACTTGAGAAAGAACATGCTTTTGCCCCCAATCAGGTCAGCAGTCCTGCCACTAGATATACATTACCACTTCTGGTAGGCCTCACATGTAAAATCATCACGGAGAAGAGCCAATAAAAAGGGACAATATTTATGAGATAAATACACCTTTGATACAGAGATAAAAAGCTTTCCAAAATGTAAAAGACTTACAAATTTGTTCCTTTGTAGGCAGATTTTATTAAAGACAATCGCTCAATCGAAGAGGTTCTAATAAGTTTTAAAAACTAGGGCCTAAGAATTTTTTTTCTCTGATTTTAACACCTTTCAAATAATAATCACATCACTGATATCTACAGTGGGGGCATATTTGTTCTAATTGCGGAAGAACCTATTTATTCAAATAGCGGGAGGCTATTAATTTTCATCAGGATTGTTCTTCGAACCCTAAGCTGCATTGCCAGTAGTAGGTACGGTTGCATTTTGTTGTCTTTGGCCACTTTTGCTATTCCATCATATTTGGTTAAGTTAAGACCATGATTCCTTCCTAATTTAAAAGCTTACTTGGGGCTCTACAGCTTAATAAAGGACTAGTGTAGCCGCACAGTTGCAGTGTGTGGGGAGAGTCTGTGAGGAAGGAACCTGAAAAACTCACAAAGCAAGTCCTCTGTGAAATTAAGTAATCAATAAACCCACTGAATTACTGAGGTTAGGGCCAGATTGTAGGAACTGGCCAGATTTTACTCCGAAAAAAGTGCCAGGAATGACCTTAGAGTGTCTCCAGCATCGATATATTTTATAGAATTGTAAACTACATCCCTCAAACTTGCTAATTAATTCTTTTTATTTTTGCAGTTTAGTATAGCACAAACTCTGCCCAAAGGCATTGCAATGCTTTATGCGAGCACCAGATTATATTGCATAAGGTCAAATACATATTTTTTAGGCACACTGAGATTAAGTGATTTCTCCAGAGTCACAGGATTTTGAGACGATGCCAGAACTTGAACCCGGTGACTCAGTTGCAGCTGTGGCCTTTAGACTACATCTGCTCTTAGTCTATATGAAGTATAGAAATTATGGTATAGACATGTTTATGGCTCAGATTATGAGTAATCTAATGCAGACAAAGTGGTTACAGACTGGTTACTTTTCCCCTTTAGTCCATCGAAATATGATTAACACAACATATGCACTCCTCTCCGTAATATTAATGTGGATCTAGCCTATTTCACCCAAAAGCTAGCACTGGCCCAGCAGAGAGAGACTTTTTGTAGTGACACAGCCGAGACATTAAAGGTTCTGACAAGAGTCTGCAATTGTCCATCAGAAAGATCTGTGCATTATATTTAGAGATCCACAGGCTTTGGTCCTTTCACTTTTGACTGTGTTCTCAGGCCAATCTTGTTTACCCATTATTACAGACCGGGTAATAAAAGGCTAAGGATATTAGGATGTCATCCTTTTCTGGGTGAATGAGGAATAGGCAGCTTCCAATGATACCAAGGAGGAATAGGCTAATCCCTATGATACCAGCAAAACACCTTTTCAGCCACCTGATAGGCTTTTAGCGCCAGAACAGACTGTTAACCCTGTTGCACCGTAAAGGAGACCTGTGGTCATAAATGCCCATATCCACAGCCATTAAAGTCCAGGCTCCTAGAGTTGATTCCATTCACTGTTTGTTTTATATGACAAGCATACTCTTTTACTTTGTTGTATACCAGCTATGCCTCAATTTTCCAGTCCTGTGAAACCAGTACCATGGTTACTGTTAGATAAATAGTGGTCCTGTTGGCAATACTACTGCTTCTTTTGCTAAACGTGCTACTCAAATTACTACCCTAGATAAAACCTCTTGTGCCTCTACTACTTGTCGCAAGCATACTTTTTATACCATAACTAGGACTGCTGCCAATAATTGTACAGCTGCTTTTAAACAAGGGTAACATCTCTTGCAGCTTCCCGTAATTACTTTTGCCTCACTTTTTATCACTTTCTTTCAGATATCCAGCAAAGGCTAACCCCCGTGAATAAGAAACTATGTATAGATCAAACAATGAAATTGCTTATATTTGTTCGTGTTAGAAATGGGATCTCTGGTTGGCTAAGGCTTGCTCCAAAGCTAGACAGAGACCACCACTCTAGTCAGGGCAAGGGAGTTACACGCCAAAGATAACCCCTGCTCACCCCCTTGGTAGCTAGGCTTATCCCGGAGGCAATGTGTAAAGCGCTTGTGCAACACACACGCAGCAGCAACACACTAGGTACACCACATAAGGAACTCCACAGAAGGTTATATCAAAAATAGCCTTTGTATTATCATAAAACACATTAGATGGTAATCACACAATATACACTGTGCCAGCGGGCACTGGGCAATATTTACAGGGGATTATATACACATGACAGGGCCACATGGACCACTGTCAGAATCATCACTTAATAGAAATAGTAAAAGTAAGATTTATCATAAATGTATAACACAACCAGTAATTGTAGCTGTGGGAGACTGGGTCGGATATACAGACGCGGAGGCTTTATATAGTGTCTAACAGGAGTGGCTTTATTTTCAGGTGGCACCAACGGGATGTTCAAAGTACAAGGGATTGCTTCTTCTTTCCAGTCGGGGTCCTCTAAGTGAGAAGACGGTGTGGTGGTCGGGGTCTCTTTGACGGTATGGCCGGCGGCCCGGTATTGGTCCTCCGCTCCGTCCGTCGTGGTGTCGTGACCGGAGGCTCAGAGGAAAGAAAAAGAACAATAGTGGCCGTTTGTGAGTTCTTATGTGAAGAAAATGGCGTTATGCTCTGCCGTCACCAACACCCGGTGTTTCGGAATTTTGCTGTGCGCAATAGGGAATGGTGAGGGGGTCACGGGAACAGTGAGGGGGGGAATGTGAAAATAGTGAGTTTGGAAACTACGGAAATGTGATCTCCAAGGATACTTTGCCTACAGGTACAGATAAATATGGTCCAGAGAATGGGGTGTTTACCAAATCCTTCCTTTAGGTCTGGGCTCTACACACTCGTTTCCTCCCTGGCTTCTACAACTGCCTCCCTCCTCCCGATTCCTTCGTTACGCGCCCTCCTCCCGTATCGACAGCTTCCCTGATGTTCCTTTGCACAGCGGTACTCACCCGCCCCGCCGCAACTCTCCCCCTGAGTTGCGGCCGCTCCTCAGCATCCTCCGGAGGACTCCACCATTCCTCGGTCCAGCGGTCGTCTGCTTCGTCGTCCTCGCTTCCGCTCTGGTCGCCGTCAGCGTGCTCCTTCTCCTGTCGGGCAATTCGTGACTCCGCGCACAACTCCTCTCTCCGGGCTCCGCTTCCTCCTAACAACGACGACCCTTCCTGGGCGGGCCGTGCTTTTACCTCCCCTGGCGTTTCACTTCCGGGGTCAGCTTCTCCCCTCTTCTCCGTTGTTTGGCGTGGCCGCACGAGACCTCCAGGACTGGGGCTGGTCTGTGGGGAAACAGGAAAAGTAGGTGCTTTTCTGTCCGTGTTGCTATTTTGTAGGTGTTTGCTCCTGAAAAACGTCTTCCCTGCCCTGAGGGATTCTGGTCTTTGTAGTGGGAAGGAGGAAGTAGTCATTCTCTCTGGGCTCTCCCTCTCACAGTAGCACAAATAGTAAATGTAGAGCACAACCAGTAACGATTGGTGAAATACTGAACTGAGACCTAGATCCTGCAACGTAAAACAGAGGATGCATAAATCACCTTGTGCATGAATCACATTAGGCATGAACCTACATTAGCATCACACATTATGCACCAACCTCGTACGTAAAAAAGCACATTATGCAAAAATCATGGTGCATAAACACATTAGGAACTGACCCCCGGCCAACTGGCCTTCCGTGGGGCTCAAATGCCCTATGTCCCAAGGTCGGGGCTGCTGCCTATGCAGCGGAAGTCAAGGGTGCGTCATTGCGCAGACCTAAACTTTGCAGCTGCCCACTACTTGCTGGGCAGCTGGGAATATCAAATGAGGGCCTAAACGGAGCAGCTGGCACTAAGTGCTGCGCAGCTGTGAATGAAGGAAAGGCCTGGCCACCCAATGTGCCCTCTGAATCAATACAAAACGTTGCAGCTGTCTTCTGTCTGGTGGGGCAGCTGTGAATATACAAATAGGCTGTGGCACAACTGTGCCCTCTGGGCCTCACTGGGGCTTCTCTGAAATAATATCGCCCCCAAAACGTTACAGTTGCCCACTGTCACGTGGGGCAACTGAAAAACATATGGCCACTATTGGAGCGAACACGTGCCCCTCTGGCCCTTAAAACAGCAATGTGCCCCCCTCGTTGCAGCTGCCCTCTGCGAACGGGGCAGCTGGGGTAAATAACCTGACTGGGCCCTGGCACATATGTGCCCTTGGGGCCCCACTGAGCTTTTTAATAAAATTAGCCCCCACTTTGGAGCGACCCCCCCCCTATCAGGCGGGGCCGCTCAGAATCCACGCAGGACTGTCCGGGTGCCTCGTGAGCACCAAGAACAAAAGAAGGACGTTTCCCCCTCCCCTCACTCACCGGGGCTCTGGGGTCTCGCTGCTCCTGTCGCGGTGGGATGCTCTCTGCTCCTGTTGCGGCAGGGGGAGGGCAGGTCCTGCAGCCAAGGGAGCCCGCGAGGCTCAGGTGCCCCCTTTCTTCTGTTGGCTTCACCCGGTCCCTCTCCCAGGGTCACGGGACTTTTGCAGGCATGCGGGGGGCTCCTCCTGTCACGAGGGCCCCACAAAGAGCAGCGATTGTCCTGACTTCACCCGGGCCCCCTCCTGGGACCCGGGACTACGATGCGGAGCCTGCAAGGCTCCTTCCTGCTTCCTCTTTGCCGCGCTGCAATTGGCGGCCATCTAGCCCCGCCCACAACCAGGCACTCTGGATGCCTGACTTCTGGGCAGACTCTTCCTTCGGCCGCGCCTGCACTCTCCCTCACATAAGCACGCACGGGATGGGTTCCCGCCTTACGATTAAGCACAGTTGTGGGGTGGGCACCCGCTGATTAGCAATCTCAGGAGAGTGGGGTGGGCTCCCACTCTCCCACGTAACATCCTTCACTCTGGGTGGGCTCCTGTACCTGTCTGCTCTCGGGAGGGGGAATCCCCACGTCTGGATTTCCTTGGGGCGTTCCAGCAGCACAGCTCCTTCACGCTCCCCTCTGGGTGGGGTTTGAATAAAAGGCTCCTCTCTGGCCACTAAGTTTAGAGCGCTCACAAGGCGCTAGGAGCCTCAGCCCCAGTAGTGGCCCGAATAAAGAGCCCTTGGTGTGGGGGGGACCACAGCACAGCTCAACCAGGCAGGCCAGCACGCAGGGACCCCCAGGAAACAGCAGCGGCTGTTCCTCCTGGCATAGTGTCCCCCCCCCAAAAGTAAGAACAAGCACAACACAGACATATATATTTATATTGCAACCTCCCTTTGTGTCACAGCACAGGGCTTGGGGATACCAGTCAGAACTGGTTTAGGGGGGATTTGGGGCACTTTGTTTGGCCCAGCTCCTCTCCCCTTTGTCAGGTGGGGGCTCAGTGATCAGACGCACCACAGGGGGCGGAGCCAGCATTGTGGAGGAAAGGCACAGCCCTATTCAGGTCCCAGGAGCAACTCCCTCCCATCTAGATGCAGATCTCTCTATTCACCACTGGGCTGACTCACCCTGTCTCCTGGAGCCACCCACACCCCATAGCTCCTGCCACTCACAAGCTAGTCATGCACTCCACATCAGGCAGGCAGACACATAGCACACAGAAATGCCAACTTCTAAAAGTTGCATTTCTCCACCAGTCACCATAAATCTGCGCATACCGTTGCGCAGCATTTTTTCTCACAAACTCATACATACTAAACTCGACCCTGCACTCCTCTCATACCAGGAATTAACCATGGACACACCTATCCCCTATGCATTCCTATGGAAGGGCAGACCAGTCTGATCACACGCACTCAGAGCGCGCATGCACTTTACACTGGGCCACAGTGCTAAAGTGCGCAGAGGCCAAAAACTACCAACACTACACAGGGAAAAGGCTAGGAGACAGGCAAAAAGTTTAGGGGTGAACCTGCCAAAAGGGCCAAGTCCAACCGTTTGTATTCCTTTAATTAGTTCTTCTGTCAGGCACACTTTACATAGTAATTGAAAGGTAGTGTTGCAATTGCATAGGCTGATATTTCATATAATAAATAGTGTATGAGATGCAACATTTAGAAAGTTTACCTACACAGATGTGTACATTTGAACAGTGTTGGTACACGTTGTGAAATGGGTGTTGATGAATTATTTAAGTTTAATCGTGTGAGCAGAAAAGAGGGTATGGCACATATATGTGCATGGAGCTCCATGAACCATGGAAAAGTTACATGGAGTTCAAATGGCCTACATCTCAAAGAGTCTTATTGGAATGGAGCATGGCAAAGTGTGGCTTTTGTACTGGGAGGAGGTTGAGGTTAACAGAGGGAAGGGTGCCTACTGAAGTGTGTCATATGAAAAGCTGGGAGACTGGACAAGAGACCATTTGGGAGTGGGTGTTGAAAATTAATAATAGGAGGTTATGTTGGGTTCTGAGGTTGACTGAGAACTATTTGGCTTGGTGTCTTTTGGATAGTGCTGCCCAGTGGTAAATGTATGAATTTGTCAAAGGGGAGAAGGAATTTTAGGGGAATCTGGCTTATAATGTATTAGATAATCCAAGCTGGGGAAACAGCGGTTACAACACGTGCTATTACCTCGCGGTAGGTAACAACGAGGTTGTTACCACGCGTGGCTTTACATCGCAAGTCGTTTCTATGACTTGCGCTAGGTGGCGTGCAACACCAGGGAATGTGTTGGATTTTAAATCCAACACATTCCCTGCTGTTGCGCTAACTGAAGTAGGAATAGTGATTTATACTATTCCTAAATTCAGCGCGCCATCTAGTGCAAGTCGTAGCAACGACTTGCGATGTAAAGCCACGTGTGGTAACAACGCGGTCGTTGTAACGACCGCGTTGTTACCTACCACATGGTAATAGCACGCATTGTATCATCATACATTCTCCAAGTTGCTACTAACTGTGATGTTAATTAACAATATAACAATGATGAAGAGGATGTGCAAGTCAATGTTTTTGATAGTTAAAGGTGGAGGAGATGAGAGACTCCAGCTTCATGGAGAAATTAAATTAAGCACCAAGGTTCCTCACAAATGGGAAGAGGTTGGGGTAGGTTAAGGGTTGGGGGACATATTAGCCTGGGCAGAGAAGCCAGTTAATTGATAAAGTTTTCAAGTTAAGAGCAGGTGATTACAGTGTTCCTTAGCATTGCATGACTGTGAGTCAGTGGTTATTTTGGTTTCAAGAGGAGGTACGACGGAAGGGAAAGGAAAGTAATGCCTGCATGTTATCTAAATAGAGATAACTTGAAAAGCCAAACAAGCATATCACAGAGAGATGATCTAGTGTGAAGGGGAAATAGAAGGTGGCAATGTACACATCTTTGGAAAGCACCATCTTAGAGTGTGATTGGTGGTGAGAGAGACCGATTCGCGGGAGATATGAGTGGTTGGAGAAATCAAGAGCCTTGCCCGCAATGCAAGTGGATAAAAATGTTTGAAAATGTATCATTTGATGATCGACAGTGATGAATCCAGCAGAGATGTCTAGCTTGGTGTGAACAGAGGAGAGAGGCTTGTGATTTCAATGTAAACTGTTCTGAGTTTAATTTTAATGAATTCACATAGTACCATTTGCTGTCAGTCGGTTGCCCTAAAGGAACTTAATTTAAGAGCTATTTCTCTGAAGCTCTTGCTGTTCTGTGTAGACCAATCTGCAAAGGTCCACTTCGTGGTTTACCTAGCTTGCATAACTTTTAGTGCTGGGTACTCCATCTTGATGTTTACTACTGCATTCCACGATGGAATGCTAAAAAATATTTATTTCACCGTACAAATGTATTCTGTGTCATCTCATTCCCTGACTTGGAATTTATTATTTTCTTTTAGGCCACTCATGTGGGTACCAATGAGGTTGTGGCTGTTAAAAAGATGTCCTATAGCGGGAAACAGACAAATGAGGTAAGACTGAGAAGTAAATGGCTTGATATGCTTGTAAAGGGGACTATGAGAAAGGAGTAGAAACAGTAAAGGTAAAGAAGAAATGGTCAACTTTACAAGAACTTTGTGTAGTGAGAAGGGCAAGAGTATCAAATGAGCGACGTGGTCAATAGATGTAGTTTGAGAAATGGAATGACTAATAAGGGGTCCTGAATTACAGCTTAATGCGAAGGACAGACACAGGTCTGTTTGTTTTGCGTGGTGTACATTTGATTTAGTTCTTGCGTTTGTCACTTTTACCATTTTAAGAAACATATTATTTCTTTTCTTCTTTCTCATAGAAATGGCAGGACATCATAAAAGAGGTGAAGTTTTTACAGCAGCTCAAACATCCCAACACCATAGAGTACAAGGGATGTTACCTCAAAGAGCACACTGCCTGGGTAAGTGTAGTCTTAAGGCGTGCTTACTATAGAAAAACTAAAAGAAATAAAAATGGACAGTACTTAGAGCATGCTCTCTAAAGTGGCACAAGTCTAAGCTCCTATGTGTTTACGGGGATATGGGGTGCGTGGGGCGATTGCTGCTAATTGTTTATTTATGCATATTTATATAGAACTGACATTACCCAAAGATGCTAGAGCACTTCAAAGAAGAGAGATTTAGTTACATGGAAGTTACAGATAGTTTAAGAACGACAATACAGCAAGTAATTATAAAGGTTGTAAGTATCACAAGGTAGATCATTACCTAAAACAGAAGTTGCAAAAAGGTTGCAGCAATATGCTGGGTATATATAAAGTATAGATAGATGTAAAAAGGTTGAGGTAGTATACAGCTGTAAAAAGTTGAGGTAGTATAGATGCCTCTGCCAAGAGTTGATTACAGTGTTTTAGCTAAAATACCATTGGAATAGATGGGCTTTCAGGTCTGTATTGAAATTCGTCAGCTATATACTCGTGCACAAATTTAGGGGTAGTGAATTCCAGATTATGGTTTCCCCTCACGAAAAGGATTGTGCCATCAGGGGTTCCCTTTTAAAGGATGACGATGGTCTGGAGCCGCCTGATAGCTTGAGTTTGTCTGCCAGGTAACGGGGAGTCGATGTGTGCTTGGTGATGCAGGCAGTCTTGTAGATAGCCCTTTTATCAATTGGCAACAATTGGAGAGGAGTGATCACCATGAGGTAATGTGGTAATTCCTTTTGGCCCTTCAGATGAACCGTGCTACAGAGTGTAGGATTGTTTTCAGGGGGCTGAGATGGGTTTTGGAGAGACCAGTCAGGAGAGCCTTGTAATAGTCTATTCGGAGATCACCAATGAATGAGCAAGAGATTTAAGATCTTGTTCTAGAATGTAACAGTGGATTCCCCAAAGAAGATGTAGTTGATAGCGAGTTTTGGCCATGGTGCTGATTTGAGAATGTCCTTGAGTCTTTGTCTAGGAGGACTCCCATGTACTTGGCACTGTCAACAATGGTATGTTTACTGTTGAGGATGTCTGGTGAATCCATACAGGATTGCAGCAGAGGTGTGGATTTCAAAGTGGAAATAAGGAGAAATTAAATTGTGGAAAAGTTTAGCTATATGTTATGAGAGTTCATCCAGTTGTGAACAGAGTTTAGGATGGTGGCGAGCAGCGAGATATTGTTTCTTGAGGAGACCTTTAGTTACATCTGTGTCATCTGCATATTGATGATAGAAAATCCCTGACTTCGTAAGAAGGACTCACAGCGGCTCGATGTACAAGTTAAATAGGGTTGGGGTAAGTATGGACCCCTTTGCCACCCACAATAGGTGAGGAGCGATGGTTATCAATTTTTACTCTATGCGACCTGCCCTGTGGAATGAAGAGCAACATTTCAGGACCATGCCACAATGCTCATTTGATTTTTGAGTGGGTTTAGGAGCATGTGGTAGTTGACACATCAAAGGCTAATCATAGGTCGAGAAGAATCAGGAAGCAAGTGCTGTTTATGTCTAGAATTCCAAGAGCATTGTCGGCCTCCTGCAATAGAGCCATATCTGAAAGAGACGGTTTGTTATAGATTCCTACCTTAGAATTAGCTCCAGGCATCAGACTGGATCCGGTGAATTTTTTCTCAGCAGTACCCCTGCCCGTCTGTAGGTTGCATCGGTCAACTCCGCGTCTGTCGTCCGCGTCGTGTTCGCTGAGATGACGTCACGGTGTCTATTTAGACGCCGCCCCTGCGCACTAACATCAGTTCTTTCTATTTCCGTGCCAGCCTAGCACAAATCTGAAGAGAGCTACCCCTTTAGTCCTCTTTTGACTAAGCCTTTTTCGACATTTGTCGACTTCTTTTTTGAGTCTTCCACTCCTGGTGCATGAGGGGTGTACCATCGTCGGACCGGCTTCAAGCTCTGCGATGCCTGTCACAAACTGATGCTTGTGACGGATCCCCACCTCGTTTGCCTCTGGTGCCTGGAGCGCAACCACAACCCGAAGTCATGCTCCGACTGCCGGTCCATGATTCCTAAGTCTTTGTGGGAGCAGTCCTGAAAGCTTTTGGAGGCCCGGCAGTAGGCTCCACATCGTTCCCGGTCCCGCTCGAGAGAAAGGTCTCGAAACCAGTCGTGGAGCCCCCACACCTCGTCACACTCCAAGTCTTCGGGTAAGTCGAAGCACAAGAAGTAGGCGAAGAAGCACCACTGCTCTTTGCCTTCTCCACATTGGTCGGCTGATGTGACGTGGGACCTGGAGCGTTGCCGCTCAAAGGCCCTGTCATCGGTGCCACCTTCTGGGACGACTCCGCGCCTCCCTCGCTTTCCGGGAGCCAGAGAGTCCCCTGCCCAGCTTCGTGCATTTTACAAAGCTCTCAATGCCATCTTTGGGCAGCCCGACTGCGCCTTCGGGCCCTGCCGAGCCCATCGGGGGTCCTGCATCTTTGAGGCCGGCAACTCTGGGCCCGGCACCAAAGGACACCGAGGATCCAGGCCTGGATCCGGATCAACGCCGGTCGACCTCACCCGATCTTCCCCGGCGACGACGCCCCCTGCGTCGGTCATGCCCCGGCCGATGCCATCCCCAACCTCACCCCTGTGATGGAACCTGAGCCGGATCGACGTCGGCTGACGTCGAATCTGGTGCTGGAGGATAATTTTGCTCCCCTTTTCAACCCTGGTTTTCCCTTTCATTTAGAAGGTGGTGATGAGGATTGGGAGGGGGTCACCTGACCCTTTAACAGACCATCCTGAAGAACCGGATTGGAGAGAGGACTTTGGTGGCACCAGTGGTCTGGACACTTCCCCAGGCCTTGGCATGCTTTCTCCCCCTACCGTGGCTACGGAGGAGGGAGCGTCTTATGCTGAGGTGCGAGAGGGGCAGCCGAGGCCCTTATCCTGGAGCTCCCCTCGGTGGCAGTCAGGACTAATCTCCTGACAGATCTGCTTCAACCTGCAACAACCTCGTCTGAACCCCCTTTTGCCGTTCAACATAGCCCTCACAGATGTCGTTCTGGGCACCTGATCCAAGCCCAGCACAGGGACTCATGTGGAACGGACAATCGCCGGCTGCCACCGCCCGGCTCTGGGCGACCCAGTTTTCCTCACCCAACACCCTTCCCCAGAGAGCTTGGTAGTCCAAGTCTTTTCCTCTAAGGGCGCATTCCCTTCTGCCTGATCATCTTGGGATGTGCATGTTCTCTTCCTCCAGCTTGGCATTGCAGTCTGTCTGCATGCCTCTTAGGCTGATACTTCCATACCATCTGGGATACGGTTGTGCAGGCACTGCCTCGGTGCCCGGAGGAGGTCCGGGCCGTTCTCTACCAAGTAGGGGTGGATTGCATAGACACAGCCAAATTCACGATACGATGTGGACAGGATACCACCGACTCACTAGGCAGAATGATTACCACGTCGGTGGCGGTGGCCCTTAGGCGCTATGCCTGGTTGAGGATGTCTGACTTTTTGGGGGCTGTCCAGGCAACCTTGATGGACATGCCCTTTAATGGCACACCTTTTTGGCGACAAAGAAGAATCGGCTCTGGGGCGCTATAAGGACTCTCAAGCTACAGCCAGATCATTAGGCCTCACAGCGGCGACTTATCCACCTCAGTCTGCTTTTCACCCCTTTCGTGGCACCCAACCATGTCCAGCCCAAACCAGCCACCGATTCACGCAAGCTACCCATCCTCAGCGTGGCCGTGGGACTCAGTGACGTGGGTCTTGGAGCCAGAAAGCGAGCCAGTCCACCCTCCCCCGCCCCCACCTCTACAGCTGCAACCCTTCCGAGTCCAACCTTTCAGGGCCATCAAAGGCCAGCGGGTGGCAGGATTTGCCATCACCTCTCCCACTGGCAAAACATTGCGCCAGACAGGTGGGTTTGCAGATAATCCAAAGGGACTAATCCCTCCCCTTCAAGACTACCCCTCCTTCCATGCCACCGTCTTTCGATCGCATGCCGGATTATCATTAGGCACTTCTCCGCCAGGAAGTCTCAGCTCTCTTAGCCAAGGGAACTATTGAAAGGGTTTCTATGCCAGAAGTAGGTCGTGGTTGCTATTCCTGCTACTACTGGTGTCCTAGAGGGACAAAGGCCTCTTCAAAATTTTAACCTTGGCTCAGGTCCTGTCTATTCTCAACCCTGGAGGCTGGATGTTGGCGCTGGACTTTCAGGACGCCTATTTTCACCTTCCCGTCCTGCCAGCCCACAGGCACTGCCTATGGTTCACGGTAGGCCAGGAGCATTTTCTCTTCACCGTGTTCCCCTTTGGCCTTACCAGTGCCACTCGGGTGTTAACGAAAGTGATGGCGGTGGTCGCAGCTCATCTGGGCAGATCAGAGATTCCAGACTACCTCGATCTCGATGACTGGATGCTGAAAGCAGGCTCGCCCCAGGCTGTCGTCTCTCACCTCCAGACTATGACGGACCATCTGCACTCACTGGGTTTCACTATCAACGTGCCAAGTCACACCTGTCTCCCTCTCAGACGCTGCAGTTTCGGGCCTATCCTCCCGAGCAGCAAGTCCGGGATATTCGGACTACGATACCGATGTTTCAGCCTCTAGCTCGGATATCGGTCAGAATGACCCTGAGGCTGCTAGGCCTCATGGCCTCATGCATCCTGCTAGTGGATCATGCAAGATGGCATATGCGGGCTCTGCAGTGGAATCTGAAGTACCAGTGGGTGCAGCATCAGGACAAGCTTTCCGACTACATCCAGATCTCGGAGGGGACTTCGCAACAACTGAAGTGGTGGTTAACAAACCAAGCTTGGGTCAGAGACAGAACCCTCTCCCTTCCCCACCAAGACCTCACAGTGGTGGGGCGACCATCTGGGAGAGGCGTAGATCAGAGGTGTCTGCTCTCTGGTGGAGTCCGGGCTCCATATCAACCTGCTGGAGCTCGGGTCATTCGTCTGGATCTGAAGGCATTCTTTCCCTCTCTAAAAGGGAAAGTGGTGCAGGTGTTCACAGACCACACCACTGCCATGTGGTACTGCAACAAACAGGGTGTGGTGGGGTCGTGGACTCTGTCAAGAGGCTCATCATCTCTGGACATAACTGGAACATCAGGGCATGACCCTGGTGGTTCAACACCTGGCAGGTTCTCTGAACGCCAGGGCGGACAAACTCAGCTATTGGTGCCTTGTGGATCATGAGTTGCGTCTTCATTCTGAGGCGGTGCAAGGTCCCTTTCAGCAGTGGGGAGAGCCTTGGTTAGATCTGTTTGCCACCGAAGAGAACGCGTAATGTCAGCAATTCTGCATGTTGGAATTTTCCAATGCCGCACTCTTGCAACACTTTTCGTCATGAGTGGAACTGCGGCCTCCTGTATGCCTTTCCGTCTTTACCACTTCTGCCCAGAGTGCTGAAGAAGATCAAGCGCGACCGGGCCCAAGTAATTCCTGTGGCTCCGGACTGGGCACGAAGAGTCTGGTACCCAGAGCTCCTGAGCATGGCCATCAATCCTCCTTTCAGACTGCCTCTTCTGGAGGATCTTCTGTTGCAGCAGCAGGGGAGGGTTCCTCACTCGATCCTGTCCAGCCTGATCGGCGACAGTTGCCAGCTTTTGACCTTCCTTCTGAAGTCTGTAACGTCATCTTGGCAGCCAGGCATCCCTCCACTAAGACGGTATATGCCTGTCGATGGAACTGGCCCAGCAGGGCTCTGCACTGGGCACTCGTAAAGGCTATCTTGTGGCCATCTCTGCTTTCCTTCGGCTACTAGATCAGCCATCTTGGTTAAAATCCCCTATTGTACATAGATTCTTCAAGGGCATTTCTCATCTCTTTCCTCCTTCTCCCTTCGAATGGACTTGAACCTGGTCTTCACCTATCTTACGTGCGCTCTCTTCGAGCCTCTTCACAACTGTCCTCACAGGCTCCTCACTCTGAAGACAGCTTCCCTTGTTGCCATCACTTCTGCTCACAGAGTGAGTGAGCTCAAAGCTCTTTCTTCTAAGCCCCCTTTCTTCTCTGTGCATCTGGACAAAGTGGTGCTTAGGACATGGCCCTCGTTCCTTACAAAATTGGTTACACCTTTTCACATTGGACAAATTATTACTTTGCCCACCTTTTTACCACCTCTGCACCCTTCCAAGGAGGAGGAGAGACTCCACCGTCTGGAACCTAAACGTGTGCTGTCTTTCTACCTAGACCGCAGAAAAGATTTCCGGGTGTATGATCAACTCTTCGTTGGCTATGTTGGTGCCAAGAAAGGTCAGGCTGTTCAAAAGTGGACCATCTCTAGATGGGTTGTCCTTTGTATTAAAATATGTTACGCTTTGGCGAAGAAGGAACCTCCAGTGGAGCTCGTGCTCATTCCATGAGATCTACGGCAGCCACCACTGCTCTTGCTCGTGGAGTTCCTCTCCTTGACATCTGTCAGGCAGCCACGTGGGCATCAATGCACACTTTCACCAGATATTACTGTCTGGACAGCCAAGTCCAGAGGGACAGCTATTTTGCCCGTTCTGTCCTCCAGGACTTTCTGGTGTGAACTTAGTTCGCAGACCCTCCTCCGGGGTTGGTATTGCTGGGGTATCTATTCTAAGGTAAGGAATCTATAACTAACCGTCTCTTACAGATGAACAAGCTACGTACCTTCGGTAATGATGTATCTGTAAGAGACATATGTTAGTTATAGAATCCTTCCCGCCCCACCCATCCTGCATGCTCTGCAAACCGACTTCTGGGGACAGGGACTCCCTTGCAGGGCCCTAGTTTAGCATACCAGTGGTCAGTGCCTTGCATGGCTCGGCTCTTCTGGCGTGGAAAGTCATGTCAGAACTGATGTCATCGCGCAGGGGCGGCGTCTAAATGGACACCGCGATGTCATCCCGGCAAACACGACGCCGACGACAAACGCAGAGTCAACGGATGCCACCTACCTACGCGCAGGGGTACTGCTAAAAAAAAAGATCTCTGGATCCAGTCTGACGTATGGAGGTAACTCTAACGTAAGGAATCTATAACTAACATATGTCTCTTACAGATACATTGTTACTGAAGGTAAGTAACTCGTTCTCTGTGCTGACGCCCTGATTGAAACCAGATTAGAATTTGTCTAGGAGTTGGTTGTTTTTGATGTGTTGGGTGAGTTTCTCTGCTGCACGTTTTTCAATGTTTTTGTAGAGGAAAGGCAGTTTGGAGATCAGACAATAGTTTTTGAGGTTGTTGGTGTCTGCAGAGATTTATCGAAGTGAGTGGTGCTTTTCCCAGTTTTTAGGCATTTAGGAAATGTTCCTTGGCTGAGAGAGAAATTCATCAGTTGTTTCCAGTAGGAAAGCATGTCCGTATAAAGGTCTTTTGCAATGCCACCTGGTATTCTGTCTACAGAGTAGTTTGAGGGTTTTGTGTTTATAATGACCTTGAGTAAGTCTTCCTCTGTAACTGAATTGAATAGTTGCCAAGTCTCTTTGGATTTTCATGTCGGCAGAGAGGAAGGGTGGAGATCATGATGTAGTATACGTGAAACTTTGGAGGCGAAGAACTGTTAAATCTCCTCCGCATTTGATGGTGGGTCTTCAGATTTGCTGGATGTGTGCATGGAAGGGTTGTTGGAGGTTTTGACCACATCGAAAAGTTGCTTCGGATTGGCTCTTGGCTGAGTCCAGCAGGGACCTAAAGTGGTTGGATTTCTCCCAGTCGATGTGTTTTTTGTATTAGGACCTAGCATTACTGAGGCAATTGAAGTTGGTGGTTGAGGGTGCCCATCTCTATTTCTTTTCTGAGATTCTTAATTCTTTCCTTTCCTCATAAAGAGCTGTGTTTAGCCATGGCAAGGATGGTTTAGAAAACTTCGTTTTTGCTTTGCAGTGGAGCTGCCCAACGTCAAGCGCATCAGAAAGGCATGCAAAGCTGTGGGAGGTAGCGTCATTCTAATTTCTTATGGTGGGGGGGGTGGGGGGGTGAGTATTTTCTGAACAGTGTTGCTAAGAGTAGTTATGTCTGTTTCTGGTGTATCGAAACCAGATAGTTGCTCGTTTCAGTTGACCCTTTACCACGATGTGAAAGATTCATAGAGTGAAGGGAAGAAGAGAGTGATTGGACCAGTTTACCGGGACTGGGTCATTCACTGAGAGCATGTCATCTTTGGAGATTATTCAGTCTAGTATGGAGCCTTTAATGTGTGTTGGCTGAAGGGTATGTTGGATCAGATCATTGTTGAGGAGAGTGAAGACAAAGTGGTTTACTGTAGAGTCTTTTGTGGTGCCTCAGTGAAGGTTGAAGTCTCCCAGAAAGATCACTTTGCTGCTCTGGGTGGTTTGGTCAGTTACGAAGTCAGTGCATTCCTCAACAAAGGCCATGTTATTACATGGTGGGTGGTAGATTTTGAAGAGAGAGTTGTGTTGAGCGCTTAGGTCTTTAGTAAGGCATTGAAACGTGGAGAAGGGGCCATTTTGTCTCTCCTTTCATTGCAGTGCATCTCTGTATATGACTGCCATACCGCCCTCTACTCTGCCTACTCGGTCCTTTCTGATGGTGTAGTAATTTGGAAAAAGTAGATGATCAAAAGTGTTGTGGGATGTGTTGTTGAACCAGGTCTCAGTCAGGTCAAGATTGTATTGAGGGATGGTGTTGGAAATTTCCGGTTTGTGCTTCATAGCAGAGCTACAGTTGGGAGGCATGGTGTGTACGGATGAGGTAATTGATTTGGTGTGTCAGGGGTTTTGGTTATTATAGAGATATTGTTCGTGATAGCAGGCATCTGCTTTAGATGAGACTATTGTTAGAATCGGTTGAGGGACATAGTTCTGATTCTCTGTTGGTTGGACTTGTCTAAGGCTGAGGTGGTGGTAGGAGGAAAGGGGGTAAAGGAGATTGTGGGTAGCTAGGTGCTGTAGCTTTCAAGTAGGTAGGCAATGCCTTGGGTGAGAGTGGTCGTGAATTTTCTAGGGTGAGGTAAATGACTACTTTCAGGTATTGAGCGCCGTGGATAGTGTGTCTTTGGCTGTGGGGAAAGATATTCTAAGAGAGATCATAGTCTGGGTTTAGCTGGAATACAGTCTCATCAAGCTGAGAATGTTTTGAGCTGAGGAGATACAGTTTGTGCTCTAGGCGATGGGTTTAGGTAGACAGGGGACGGGGGAGAGGGGCTTATTGGGAGGGCAGGAGGGAGTGTGGTGTTTGGTGTTTGTGTGTGCGAGGAGAATATGTTGTGTGGGTAATCGAGGCTAAGAGGAGTGTAAGATGCAATGAGACAGAGCACCGTGTTGTGAAGTATGTTGTACGGTCTCAGCGGGGTTTTGAAAGGTGGTTTTAGTGGTTGTAATTAGGTGAGGTGGAGCTGATTGCCAGTTACTGTGTGCTGATTTCATTTGAGGGGAAGGAGTGAAGTGAGCAATTGAGGGAGATATGTAGCCAGAGAGAGTGAAGAGAATGTGTGTATAGTCAGGAAGAGGTAGGTTTAGGTGAGGTTGATTGATCGGGTTAGCAGGTAACAGTGAGAAGATATGGGGGTGTGGGTGCAAGTGTGTGGGTTCAGTAAGGGAGGAGAGTTCTTGTAAGAGGACATGTAAGAAGACATGTGGGGAGGTAAGGTGTTGAGATCTGAAGTCATCAGATAAGGTGATGCAGTAGAGAGAATGTAGCGAGTGTGGATGAGTGGTGTGATGATGTTGATGGGGACGGTTGCTCAGTGATGAGTGTAGGAGGTGAATGGGGCAGGTTGTTATTGTGGAGGCGGGGTGTTCTGTGTGTGTGTGAATGAGGAGTAGGACTGTGGATTGACATGAGGTTGAGGTATGGTAGGATGGGCTAGTCTGTGTGCGATCCACCTGGATGGGGTTCTTCCAGTGGGGTCTGGTTAGGGGAGATTTGTAGTTGTGACAAGCTGAGGGGAATTAAATGATTGGGGAAAGAGGAGGGAGTTAGAGATGGGGGGAAATTTCGGGGGTTGTAGTAAAGGTTGGGAGGTATGAATGGGCGGGTAAGGGTACCCTGTTAGGGTAGGTGTCCCGACCACTGGTTGCGGATTGATGGAGAGTTGGAACGTGTGTTGTGTGGGGTAAAATGATGTGTTGAATGGTGTGTTGGAGGAGGCTTACAGAAGGGCATTGAGGAGGACTGAGAAGATGTGGTCAAATAGTGGAGGTGCAAATCTGTGGATTGAATCAGGATCTTGCCATTATTTTAGATGAAGATGGTGGTGGCTACATTGAATAGTGTGACACACTAAAATATATTTAAAAAGTCATGGATGGAATGCTTAAATTAATCCCAGCCACTGGTAATTACTCGGGGCAGCATCCCAGTCCATTGTTATTTTGCACGCAATGTCACCTCAGTTTTGACCCAGGTATTTAAATTCAGTCTTGACCGTGCTCCAATGGGAAGAGTCCAGCCCGAACTGCGAAACCGAGAACTCCCTGAAGCGGAACACAAGCACCCCAAGACCAGTTTCGCCCTAGTTATGGGCTTATCAGCGGGGTGCAGCATGTTTCCAGTGGCACAGGGTGCACAGAAGCCACATCTGGGCATACTCGTCCCACTTGGGGCGACACACTAAAATATACAAAAAAGTGATGGATTGAATGCTTGAATTAACTCAGCCATTGGTTATTACTCGGGATGCATCCCAATTCATTGTTATTTTGCACAAAATATCACCTCAGTTTGGACCCAGCTATTTAAATTCAGTCTTGACCCAATGGGAACAGTTCCGCCCGAACTGGCAAGCCAGGTCCTCCTCGTACTTCCAAGACTGGTCCTCCCTGAACCAGAACTCAAGCAATACTATTCTGGTTTCGCCCTAGTTATGAGCTCATTAGCCAGGTACAGCTTGGTGCCAGTGTGCACGGAACACATGTCTGGGCATACCCAAGACTGATTTGCATATAGCTGGGTTCAAACAGCTGACATGGTATGCATAATACAATAGATTGGGATGTGACCAGAATAATTGCCAGTGGCGGAGATTAATTCAAGCATTCCATCCATCACTTATTGTGTTCTTTAGTATGTTAGCCTAAGTGGGAAGGGTAAAAAATGTCATGGGTTCTTAATAGGGCCTTTGTAGTATCAGATGGGGTAGGGTGGAGAAGTAAGGATCTTTCCTTAAGCATGTAGGAAGAGGTAGGTGTAGTCCTTGTTTCTGTTTTGATGCGGAAGCAGTTGAGCATGATAGTTAGTTCTTTGTTGCTAAAGGAGGTACATAAAGTCTATTTTTCTTTCAATGGTGAGAGCAGTGTAGTCGTTTCTTAGTTGCAGTGTTATCCTCACCCTCCACAGAGGTCTCAGAGGTTGAAATGGAGAAGAGCATGCAAATGTTCTGGGGGAGGAAAGATGAGGAGAGTGGAGGGAGGGGCCAGTTAGAGTAGCATGGCTGACAAGAGCCCTCCACGGCATCTGGGGTGGGCTTTGGAGGAGCAGTTTCTGCAACTGTTGGGTAGTGGGTGAGGGTAGGTTCTGTCTATGTAGGGGTGATAGTCCGCTTCCTGCTTTTTTCTCTGGGGGTAGTTTCTCTCAGGGCCTCTGGTGGCCCTTTCGCTCTCCAGGGATATTAGCCTCTCACCTGCATGGACTTGTGGGCCATTGCAATTCCCGATGTCAGCCTTCCTGGTCCGAGGGCCCTGTCAATTTCCTAGATAAAGCAGATACGGCCCAGCTTTCTCGTGCCAGATCACGAGGATTGCGCCGCAGACTGACTCTTCTGAGCCGTACCTTGCTCTTCAATGACCCATGCCACCAATGAAAAAAACACAAATCATAAGGCCATTGAATGGCTTTTCTTTAACATTTCCAGCACCCTGCTGTTCTTCTGCTGTCTGAGACCGCTGCACCAGGCAGGGACCTTGCAGGGAAGGGGGGGTCCTAGCCTGCAAGGGCATGGCTTTCATGGCAGCGACCATTACTGCGGCCCTCACCTCCTCAGGGAACCGGCTGCTAGTTGTCAGAAGTAATTAGACCCCAAAAAATGGGCTCCATTACCTTCTTTTGTTTTGATTCCTCAAGGTAAATGGAATTACAAATGACCAAGCACCTCATCGGTGAGGTGTAGTTTGATACCTATGGCACCATTAATAGAAGCATTTCACCCTTCATGGCTGGAGTGCATATGTTAACTGTGCCATAGGAAACTATCATAAAGCTCAAGCTATATCTCCCTGACGAGGGCTTGGCAGGCCCAAACCGGTCTAGACTTGCTTGTGTTAATGTTTGGTCAGGGCTGAGCCTGGCAGTTTGGGTCTAGACTGTTGCTATTGTGGCAGGATGAAGACTGATTTGCAATGGGCTGATCTCTTTTTAGAGTGGCATAATGGCCAGAAAACAAAGGACTTGAGTTCTTTTCAAGTAATTATTAATGGCATTCCACCCATCACCATTTTAATTCCATCAGTGTGATGACTTGAGTGTGACGGGTATACTCCTACGTGGGCTCCATGCTCATGTTGCTAAAGCTCACTGAAGAGGTCTATATAGTCCAAAACCAGTCTGTGGTTGCTTTTGGTCTCATACGGAGGAAACCTGACCTGGCAGTTCATCTGGATTTATTTTCTATTGAAGTAGGACCAAGGCTTATTTGAATATGACCAGTCTTTGTCTAGAGTAGCATAGATAGAAAAACAAACTGAAAGGGTGAAATTTGTTCCTGAGTATTTACTAAAGCTCTGCCCTCTGCTCCCACCCGCGCAATGATTTCCCAATTCCAAACCGAGATCCATAGGGCCCTCACAAATTTCCACTCCATCGCAATCCTACATTTAGCCAAGCTAGAGGACAAGATCAATTAGGCGGTTCCCGACTTTGCGTTTAGGTAGTCTTGGGAATAGGCCCAGCAGACACGTCTGAAGTGTTAAGGCCAGCTCTCTCCCGAGCACTTCCTTGATCTTGACCAACACCGCCTCCCAGTAGGGCTTAACTCCTGGCAATCTCAAGTCATATGTACAAAGTCAGCATCTGGATGTGATATTCAAAATGGTTTGACCAAACAAATAGGACCATTGATCAACAGTGTCCTTATGTACATTGGTTATTCCCATGTAATATATTCTTCTGTATTTTCCCCTCTGCAGTTCCTCATAGACGAAGGCTCACTCTAACCAACAAATGTTTTTCAGGTCCATTGAGAACATAATGTTTTTTTCTTGCACCCTCTAAATATCTTTCAGAATTGACACATACGTAATTATTTATATATTAAGGTGTGTTCTATTTGGACCATGAATCTCCATGCCCGGTATTCCATAACACTTTTCACCCATTTCTGTGAAAACCACCAACGCATACCAAACCTCTTCTTCTTGCTGCGTAAGATCAGAGCACATTCAGTGTTTTTTGTGTTTTCATAATTCTATGGGGTTTATTCAGCTGCCTTAAAATTATTTCAACAAGCTGCATATGAAGTGGTTTCTTTTTCCCTAACGGAACTCAGTTTTGGAAGCTGCGTGTTTAACATACAGTTCAAATGGACAGAACATGAGAAGAGAATTGAAATGCTTGCGCTTACTCATACGTATTTGGTTCATTGCCATGGGGCCTGCATTTTACATGTTTACTTTGACTGTGCCAACGCAAGAAAGGACCACCCTTACGCTAGAACTGATGCCTAGTCTACTCTGCATGAGTTATTGGGCAGCCCTAGATTATTTGCACCCTGCTTGATATCTTCATGAAAGCAAAGCTGCACAACATAATCATGTGCACAAGTTTTTCAGTCACACGTTTTTCATGTCACTTAAGTCTTCCATAGTAGACTGGGATGTATGCCCCATGATAGGTGTTTGTGTGTCCCAAGCATTACCGATATAGTCCATGGAGAGTTGAGTGTGCCTGGGTTTGCTTGAGATGCAGCTCAGATGGATCAATGTTCCACTGAACCAGTCAAACTGCTCCTTTTGATGTATTCAGAAAGATTTATATAAAGCATTTTGTGCTGCTGTGGGGGCAGTTGAAGAAAAAGATGATAGTGCTTCATAAGCTTCCAGAAAACAACGCTTCACCTCCCTCCGCCATTTAAGAAACTGGGCTTTTGCATTCCTACAGCATTATTTAATGTGGTAATAATGATATTTCTTTTTTTATAGAACAAATCTTTCTAAGCTGCACCACCCACTACTAAGTGTGAAACCTGTAAAGTGTAAACACCAGTGATGATATTGATGTATCGATCTCCCTCTGACAGCTTAAGAATTGAGTAAGCCCTGCTGGGATTTGAACTTGGGAGTGCAGCTTGCACTCAGATCTCTGCATTCATCTTTGGGATGTCATACGGAATGTTATTCCTTTAGCAGCACAGATAACTGATCTGAAGATTGAAGAATGCAGAGGTTCTCCTCAGACATGATAGAAAAGACTAATGTTAATTAATGCTTTTTAGCTTCAGACCAGAGGAAATTGATGATTCCCCGGTTTTCAATTACATTGATGTTACTTTTTTGTAGCTTTCTGAGTTGATAATTAGTGTCAGATCTTTCATACAGGGAATGATGTGCTCCTTGTGTCTGAAGTGAGGTACATGCCACTTTTGATATGGACTGTTTTGTCTTAGCTGGCATAGCTTACAGTTCAGTTAATTTTGTATAGTTTATTTAGAGGTGTCTTCCATAGTATCGAGTTCACTGTTAGACATTGTGTTGATCTAGTGTACTAAAACTAGATTTGTGTGTGATACTTTTTATCTGGTCTACCGTGATTAGATAAGACTGATGTGACCATCCTTGGGACAGTTGAGAAGGAACAAATAAGTGCATGCCTGCCTGAGTAGTGGGGAGAGGAGGCACTACAGCAAGTCATAACAGCAAGTCATAACAGCTGAGAGAAGAGCAAACTCCCAAAATGTTACACACTTACAAAGTTGCTGTGTAGTGTCTGTGTATTTGAAAAATATACTAGAGGTTATTCATGTGCTGCTGCAATGAGTCCTACATCAAAGCTTTAATTGAGAAGACAGGTTCTTGAATTGATTATTTTAATCAATCCCGTGCATATCACCAGAGTAGTCCTGAAGTTGCCTTGAGGATGAGCCTTTTTTGTTTGAATCTTTTTATTGGCATTTAGTAGGGTTACACATCTCGCAGCTAACTACAGCCATGTATGCATCACTCTCAACTATTACAGTATATGGTGCGTTCGGGGGTGACAATTGTCGGTCCTGCTGTGGTGGTAAGTGCAGATGGCGAGAGAGACATTACACAGTGGTACATCACCGCAATATGTGCATTCAACCCATTTACTAAATACGCTTTTACATTTTGCGTTCACATTTCATGAAGCTGTAATGCCATATACATGAACTTTAGATACAGGTATCAACAAAAGGAGGACAAAGCAATATTAAGGAAGGTTGGTGTAACTGTAGGTGGGACGCTGCTGCACTCCTCCATTACGTGCCATAACGCATATGTTCGAGTCATGTGTGTCGCGGTGTGTTTGTTTGTATCCCTGTCCAACTGGCGTAATAATGAGGGGAAAAGGAGCTAGGACTGCGCTCTTGGGGTCAGTTGCAGGTGTAACCCCCCCCCCCCCCCCCACTCCCCACTGTGTCACCGCCTCCCTGACATGTTCCGTCTCTGCCGAAGAGACCCCAACTGCCTCATCCAACCTCCGCAACTCTGACAATGTAGACTACCACCCTGTGGCCAGCAGGAACTTACAGCGCCCTAACTAATCTTCTCTGCGAAGGGCTACACTTTCTGCCTCAGCCCAATTGAGAAGAGAGCGGCGCCATCCAACGCTTTGTAATTAGGCATTTGGCAACAGCGAAGAACAAGTCCAGGAAGCAAGAAGCGACCCTGGTTTCTTCCCCCTCATGAACAAATGCAGAATATGGATCTCCCAGTTAAACGGGACGACCCGCCCCGTGCAGCGTGTTAGAGCAGTGGCCACTCCCCTCTAGTAAGCGGCGAGCTCCGGGCAACTCCATGGCATGTGTAAAAGGTCTGCTCCGTTCAAGTGGCACCTGGGGCTGCAGGCATCTGCAAGTCTAAAATATCTGTTGATCTTCGTTAGGGTGAGGTATACCTGGTGTAGTATCATAAATTGAATCTGCTGAAACCTCTGATGTGGAGGAACCCGGGCGGGGCCCTCTAGGATAGCCACCCATTCCTTATCAGTGAACCCCCGTCTCATCTCTTCCTCCCAGTGCACCCTTAGGGGGACTAGGGAAATTGCAGTATGTTGCCGGAGTGATGCCACAAACCATCGAGTTAGGTGACCTCCATGCCGCATAACATGCAGGTAATCGATTGTGTGATACATGGGAGGCTCTGTGGCTAAGCAGCCCCACTAGGGCGATTTTGTGAGGATATTAGCGAGTGATGTAGAAGGAAGTTCCCGGGGGGAGGCCCTCCTCTTCCACCAGTTCCGTGTGAGGAAGTAGGGACCCGTCGCGAAACAGATCCCCGGTATCTTGAATGCTGCATCCCAGCCTCTCAGGTCAGCAGCCGGTCTGCCACTTAGCGCATAACTCTGGTCTGGGATGTTCTCTGTAAAGGGAAACAGGATAGACCTCGAGGCATTAACCCGCAAGCCTGACACGTCAGCAAATGCGGATAGTGCCAGATCTAACGACGGAGGGATGGAGTGGAGGTCCCTGATGTAGAGCAGTATATCATCTGCATACAAGGAGATGGTTTGCACGCCGTCTCCTAGGGGGAGCCATGTGTCTACCCCGGCCCTGATACTTACTGCCAACTGCTCCACCGCTAGTGAACAGAGTAAAGATATATGACAGGGGGCATCCTTGTCTATTCCCTCGACCCACTGCAATGTCTTCTGAGATGTATGGGCCAGTCTTGACTCAAATGGTTGGGTGCCTGTATAACATCCGGATCAGTCCCAGAAAGTAAGTGCCAATGCCAAATTTAGACTACTCTGCAAACAGGTAGTCCCATTCCAGCGAGTCAAAATCTCTTTCTAGGTCGAGCACCAGACAGCCCGCTCGAGACCACTCCAAAGGGGAATATTCAGCCACCCTAAAATAGCGGCGGAGGTTGGAGGAAGTGCAGTGGGCAGGCACTAACCTGTTTTGGTCATCGTGAACTAGGGAGGGGATGCATGGTGACAGCCTGTTGGCTAGAATTTTGGCTAATATTTTAGAATCCGTATATAGAATCGCCACGGGCATGTAAGAATTCAGTAGCATCGGATCTCTCCCAGGCTTTAGTAGTGAGACCACATTCACTGCATATAGTGACGGGAGAAGCTTAGAGCGGTCGGCAGAATAGTTAAAGAGGGTATGTAGATGAGGTATAAGTGTATCATCGTACGTCTTAAAGAATTCTAAAGGAAGTTCATCTGGCCCCAAGGTCTTCCCGCTTGCCAGGGGTGACCATGCCTCACTGTTAAAAATTGGAATTTTGGTAGGCTAGGGCTTGCGCCAAAGCCAGGCAGAAACCACCACTCTAGTCAGGAAAAGAGAGTTACACTCCTAAAATAACCCCTGCTCACCCTCTTGGTAGCTTGGCACGAGCAGGCAGGCTTATCTTAGAGGCAGTGTGTAAAGCATTTGCACATAACCAACAGTAATACAGTTTAAGCACTACATTGAGGACACCACACCAGTTTAGAAAAATATCCAAT
The DNA here is from genome assembly GCF_964204655.1 of Triturus cristatus. Classification (NCBI taxonomy): domain Eukaryota; kingdom Metazoa; phylum Chordata; class Amphibia; order Caudata; family Salamandridae; genus Triturus; species Triturus cristatus. Next base: position 346,656,476 of record NC_140594.1, on the reverse strand, counting down.
ATTTTTATATACTCAAGACCAAAAATGATAAAAATCCACAATACAGTACTTAGAAATCTTTAGTTATCAAAATATGCTTGAAAAACAGTTCCTTGACGTCGACAGCTCCTTCCGAGGGTTTTGCTGCATCGTGAACAAACAAATCCAAACAGTTCTGGCTGACCGCGGCATAGTGGGCCAGCTACAGTGTCGGGAAGACCTGCAAACAGTACCTTTTAGAAATGCAGGGTGTCTGCGACCTCTTGTTCAGCCTCGGAAAGCACTGTGTCTGCAGGCGTCTGTTCAGGAGTCGTCGGGGCCCTCGAAGTAACACACTTTGTAGATCGAATTCCTCTCTGTTGAAGTCAGGAGCGCTGGCGTTGGCAGGCGTCGGGTACTGCGGTGCGGCGGCACGAGCATCGGCTCGGTGGCGACATCAGATGGCTTAGTCTGTGAGACCAGTGTCGTGGTGTGAAGTGAATGCAGTAATCGTCTCGATGCTGGCAGGTCACGGTGCAAGCGCTGTCTTCGGCTGACGAACTGAAGTCTATGGCGTCGGTAGGCCAAGGCTGCGGTGCGGGATGAGAGTGGTGCGTCGCAACTTTACGAGTGGTGCCCTCGAACCACAGTGCAAGCAGCGGTGTAGATTTCGGCGTGGAGTGTCGTCGTCTGGGATACCAAGGGGTTGTCGTGAGGCGGTGCGGAGTGCGGTGCCCACAGGTCGCAATGCGACCAGTGGCTTTCTGGTGGCGTCAGCAGGCGTCGGTGAGACCAGGATCACGGTGCAGCATTATGGCGGTGCCCTCTGCTGTGCTTTCAAGACACTGAGTCGGCAGCGGCGTTGTAGACGTCGTAGGATTGCTTTTCTTCTGTTGCAGCACAAAACACAGTTCCCAGTGCTGAGGGCAGAAGAGCTTGAAGTCTTTGCTGTTCCTGAGACTTCATGAACAGGGGGCAAGCTCTACCTCAAGCCCTTGGAGAAACTCACAAAAGTAGATTGCAGAAAGTTCAGTCCAGTCCTTTCACTGCCCAAGACAGAAGCAGCCACTGCAGGCCAACACAGCGAAGCACACAGCAAAGTGGTAGTTCCTCCTCACAGCTTCTCCATCTCTTCTCCTTGGCAGTCTACTAGGTCCAAAAGAGTTCTAAAGTTTAGGGGTCTAGGCCCCAGTATTTATGTCCCAAAATCCTTTGATCTCTTAGGCAGAGAGTGTCTGTTCCGAGCCAGAACCAGTTCTGTCTTCTCTGGTGTGACTTCCTGGCAGGAGGTGGAGACGGCATGGTCAGAGGCATACCAGGCCCTTTGAGGTGCAAGGAAATCTCCTCCCCCTTCCCCACTTGCAGCCCAGGTCCATTCAGCTCTTTTCTGACCCACCTAGACTACCTGGAGCCACTCCTGCTCCCCAGCCTTCTGTCATCCAAAACCCAGACAGGCAATCCACATTCAAACACACAACTTTAAAATCACCTTCACTAAAAGATGCATCTTTAGATTTTGAGGTCAGGCATACTAAACTTTATTTTCCTACCTAGTTCCCCGGACCAGTTATGTTTATAAGATGTTATAAACAAACTCCCAATTCTGTCCTATGGTGAACAGGTAGCCGTGCAATAACAAAAAAATGAAATTGCCCGTAATTCACGATCAGGACATGCCACACACACCAGGGCATGTCCTACCTTTCACATACACTGCACCCGGCCCACAGGGGTACTTTGGGCCTACCTTAGGGGTGGCTGACATGTAAAATAAAAGGGAAGGTGAGGGACTGGCAAGTGTGTGCACTGGCCAAGTCGACATAACAGTTACAAACTGCTCGCAGACACCGCAATGGCGGGTCTGAGTTACCTTTTCAGGGCTACTCACGTGGATGGTACAATCAGTGCTGCAGGCCTGTCAGTAGCATTTGATTCACAGGCCCTGGCACACTCAGTGCACTTTACTGGGGGCTAACAAGTAAATCAAATATCCAATCATGGAAACACCAATCCATAACACAATTTACCACAGGAGCACTTGCACTTTACCACTGATCAGCAGTGAGAAAAGTGCACAGAAACCCTACACCAGCAAAAATAGAGTCAAAACTGGGAGGTCAGAAAGCAAAAACTCAAGGGAAACACGCCAAAAGATGCCAAGCCTAACACATGTCCCCTCCAGCTGAAAGTAGGGAGAACTACCCACCCTCCTGGGAGTTCTCTTCACTAAGGCGGAAGAGCCAGGACAGACCATCTGCATTGGCGTTTTCTGTGCCAGGACGGTGTTCCACCGTAAAGTCCATTCCCTGTAGGGAGATGGACCACCTCAGCAGTTTTGGATTCTCTTCCCTCATTTGCATCAACCATCTGAGGGGCCTGTGGTCTGTCTGAACCCAAACAGGTATGGTCTCAGCTTTTTCAGTGCCCAGACCACAGCGAAAGCTTCCCTTTCTATGGCACTCCACCTCTGTTCGCTGATGTTTTAGATTCTCAGCCCTCCTTTGCATCAACCATCTGAGGGGCCTGTGGTCTGTCTGAACCCAAACAGGTATGATCTCAGCTTCTTCAGAGCCCAGACCACAGCGAAAGCTTCCCTTTCTATGGCATTCCACCTCGGTTCCCTGAAGTCGGGGGCCTTGAGCACGGGTGTTGTCCACATGGCGGACTTCAGGGCATCAAAAGCCTTCTGGCAGGACTCAGTCCAGATCACCTTCTTGGGCTGCTTCCTGGAAGTCAGCTCTATTAAGGGGGCAACAATGGTGCCATACCCCTTAACAACCCTCCTGTAGTACCCGGTAAGTCCTAAGAAGGCCCTCACCTCTGTCTGGGTCTTGGGGGGGCTCCCAAGCCAGAATGGTGTCAATCTTGGGTTGTAGGGGCGCCACCTGGCTGCTTCCTACCTAGTGTCCCAAGTACACCACCGAACCCTGCCCATGAACCCTGCCCAATCTGGCACATACTGGCCTTGATCGTGGGGCCTGTCCACTGCAGCGCCTTCAACACTTCACAGAGGTGCTGCAAGTGTTCTTCTCAGCTGGAACTGAACACTGCGATGTCATCCAGGTAGGCGGCACTGAAATCCTCCAGCCCAGCCGACACCTGGTTGACCAACCTCTGAAAGGTGGCAGGGGCATAATTCAACCCAAAGGGCATTACCCGGAACTGGTAATGTCCTTCTGGAGTTGAAAATGCTGACCTCTCCTTGGGGCCCATCGGTTAGGGCAATCTGCCAGTACCCAGACGTTAAATCAAACGTGCTGAGGAACTTGGCAGCTCCCAACCGATCAATGAGCTCATCAGCTCTGGGGATGGGGTGTACCTCAGTCCTGGTGACGGCATTGAGCCCACGGTAGCCCACACAAAACTGCAGTTCTGGAGTGGCACTAGGTGCAGCAGCCTTTGGGACCAAGGCCACTGGGCTGGCCCAAGGGCTGTTGGAAGGCTCAATCATCCCTAACGCCAACATCTTAGAGACCTCCTCTTTAATGGTGGCCTTGACCTGGTCAGTCGACCTGTAAATCTTGTGCTTCACAGGTGGGCTGTCACCGGTGTCCACGTCATGGGTACACCAGTGAGTAACACCTGGGGTCAGGGAGAACAATGGGGCAAACTGTCCCAACAACTGGTGACAGTCGCTCTGCTGCTCTGGAGTCAGTGTAGGGGAGAGGATCACACCTTCCACTGACCCATTGCGCTCCTTGGTAGACAGGAGGTTAGGGAGAGGTTCACTCTCCTCTTCTACCCCATCATCTGTCGCCAAGTGCATGCTCACTTCGGACCCCTCTAAGTGGGGCTTGAGGCGGTTCACGTGGAGGACCCTCAAAGGGTTCCTCGGAGCCCGTAAATCCACCAGGTAGGTGACATCACTTTTGCGCTCCACCACCTCACCCACACTTCTTGCCCAGGTTGAAATTCAACCATAGTGGCATTCTGGTCATACCACTTGCTCATTTCTTTCGTGGCTTGCTTCTAGGTTCGCCTGCACGAGTTTCTTGAAGCGGGCAGTTTGGTTTCTGAAGGCCAGCATGCAACTAAACACATCCTGGGGAGCTTTCCTGGGAGCTGCCTTCCAGCCTTCCTTCACCAAACCCAGAGGTGCTCTCACAGGGTGACCATACAGAAGCTCAAAGGGACTGAACCCAAGAGACTTCTATGGTACCTCCCTGTATGCAAAGAGAAGGCACGGCAAGAGGATATCCCAATTACGCCTTATGGGTTCTGTTAGACCCTTAATCATGCCCTTCAAGGTCTGGTTGAATCTTTCCATCAGACCGTTACCTTGTCGGTGGTAAGGGGTGGTGAACTTTTAAGTTACACCACACTCCTTCCACAGGGATGTCATATACTTGGATATGATATTGGTCCCCCTGTCAGGAACCACCTCTCTGTGGAACCCCACTCTGGAAAAGATCCCCATTAACGCCCGGCCCACCACTGGCACCATCGTTGTCCTGAGAGGGATTGCCTCCGGGTACCGGGTGGCATGGTCCACCAAGACCAGGATGTACCTGTTGCCCATGGCTGTCTTTGGATCCAGTGGCCACACAATGTCCATCCCTACCCTTTCAAAGGGCGTTCCAACCACTGAAAAAGGTTGGAGAGGCGCTTTGACCTTCCTCCCACTCTTACCACTTGCCTGGCAAGTTTGGCAAGACCTGCAATGTCCATCTGAATGCCTTTGCATTTGGGGCCAGAAGAAGTGGGTGACAAGCCTGTCAAAGGTCTTGTCCTGCCCCAAATGTCATGCCAAAGGCACGCCATGAGCCAGACCCAGTAGGAAGGTCCTGAAGCGCTGGGGTACCACCAGCACACGGGCGGACCCAGGCTCAGCGACATTAAGGTTCACTGTACAGGAGATCGTTCTCCCAGTAGATCCAATGTGATCCGGACTGATAACCAGCTGCCTGGTCTGCAGCCTGCCGCCGCAGACCTTCCAGAGAAGGGCACTCCTTATGCTTCTTGCAGAATTCCTTCCTGGTGGTTCCCCCTTCTTGCTGCCAATGGGTCAGCTCCTAGATGTCCCCCAGTTCAGCTACCTGCTCCTCTGTAGGCACCGGCGCGTCCCCCTCAAGGTCCTGCCTGCGCGTTAGATAATGCTGTGAGGGGTGGGAAGGAGCGATCTAAGGCAGCATCCAGTACCGCTTTCAAGTCGCCCCCGAGGAGCCAGGGATTGTCACTCCAGCGATACAGGACCCTAGACAATTTACCCAAGAAAGCACGTTGTTCCACATTAGGGGCGTATATAGACCCTAGTAGTACCAGCTGGCCATTAAGTTTGCCCGTAAGGAGTACATATGGCCCCCCAGCATCTACCGTCACCTCTCCCTCCTCCCAGGGGGTGCCCGCCTTAACCCAGATTAACACCCCCTAGCCATGGACGAGAAGTTAGTGCTGTATAATCTACCCCACCATCTGCGTCGCAAGCTGGCAGCTTCCAGCTGGGTAAGGTGTGTCTCCTGTAACAGAGCGGTACCAGTGGCTCTATGCTGCAAATACACATGGAGTACCTACGCGAGGGGAATTGAATCCCTCTCATATTCCAGGTGATAACTCACGTCATATGGGTGATCGATAGATATATCCGCACCCGCTTCTATTACCGCGGGGTACAACCGTGTGAGGGGCAGCAGCATCCCATGTGTAAGCGCCAGATGTGAACAAGGGTGAAAAACAACAAACATCTAAATCTGGTAACCACATAAGAGCGAACCCCAACAGGGGTTGACCCAAACTGTTGTTCCGGGAGCAAGTCAACTAATGTCCAACTAGGCTATATAGCTGTTGGTGGAAGGCGTGGTGTGACCGGCCCATCCATCAAATTTGCCATGATGGTTGGAGAAGAAAGGGAATAGGTAGTCATCTAGCGTGTGCATAGGGTGTGTTTGTATGTAACTGCCCTGTGTAGTAGGTCTGGTGACTACTTATGAGGAGCTTGAAGAGTCACAGGTCTACGCTCAGAGTTGAATCCAGGTATGTTAGGTCTCACTATACAGTATTATCTGACGTTTGAGGGGTGATGTCTGGGGGTGAGGCGACTCCAAGCCTCCGAACCACGACAGGGTAGAGCAAACAGTGCCACAGGATCTGGATGTGACTCCATGGAGTGTGCTGGAGAGTCTGTTCCCTGTAGGGTATCCGCCACCTGATGGGCCTCCTGGTGTTCTGACTAGATCTGCACTGTGTCCGGTGCTCTCACCAATGTGGTCCCGCTCCTTGTTCCCCTCTGCTGTCTCCTCCGCCGTGTTCGCCTGCTTCGCCGGAGGGGGAGGGACACTGTCTGGAGGTCTGGCCATCGTTGTCAGGCCTGTTCTCTCGAGCCAGTCCCATTCATCTGACGGTGCGTCAAAGAAGCGGGTTGTTCCATCTCGTACCACCCTTAACTGGGCAGGAAATAGTAAGGAGTAGTGTAGGTCAAGTTCCCCCAGCTGCCGTTTCACAGCCCTGAATGAGGCTTTCTTCTTTTGCACTAGGGCAGTGTAGTCCGGGAAGAAGAGTACTGTTAAATTTTGCACCTTGGCCCAAGAGGTTTTCCGCATTTCCCTCAGTATGGTGTTTCTGTCCCTAAAGTTCAAGACTTTGAACAGGAATGGCTGGGGGTTAGAGCCAGGTGGCGGGCAGGCACCCTATGAACTTGCTCCACCACAAATTGAGAGGAAAGAACGCCAGGCGGAAGCAACTCCCTCAGCTACCTCTCCATGTACTCCACAGGATTTTTGCCTTCTGCCCCCTCTGGAATTCCCACAACTCGCACATTGCGTCATGTATTTGGTCCTCCAGGATGCATACCCGATCCAGTAGATCTTGGAGGGTCACCGTGTGGTTGTGGACCTTGGGCTGTAGATCTGAGAGCGTGAGTTTGGCCGTATGGGTGCGTTTGGACAACTTCTGGTGTTGTGCTCTTAGAAGTGTGAAGTCAGAGACAACTTGATCAATCCTAGTCTCAAGGGAGGTACGTGTCTGCGCTAGTGTCATGCCAATTTCTTCGACCAAGGCCAATATTGAGTCGCGCTTGGATGAAAGATCCTACTGCTGTGAGTCCGCCGGTTCTGATGCCTTCAAGGCTGTCCCCACTCCTGAGTCTCGGGGTGGCCCCCCATGGGGCGCAGTCGAGTGGAGGCGGCCCATGACCTGCTGCTGTGCTCTAGGCATTAATGGGCAAGAGCAGTGTCGCATCTTGTTCCATCTAGGGGTGCATGATCTGGTCAGGCCGCCTCTAGCTGTGTCTCCTGGATGCTCCCAATCACCAATCCTTGTTAACTATTGCAGAGAAGAATATCGGCCGTTTTGCCTCCCCGTAGAGTCGCCTGACGCCGCACTCGCTGTTAGCTTCTATGTGTAATGTTCAGTGCTGTACCACGTGATGTGCGCAGCAGTCGATGGTCCCAGGAGGGCGCCGTGTTCCACGCTCCGGGCCTACGCTCAATGGCGCCGTCCGCGGCCTCCGCTGCCCTCTTGATCACCCGGAGATGCAGATTTGGGGGTGAGAGCCGGAGCTAGATGAGAGAGGGAGGGGGAGAAACCTAGGCCCGATCGACCCCTGGGCGTCTCCCCCTCAAGCGCGCTCGCCACCTGGCTCACTTCCACTGCGGTGTCTGATTTCTGGTTACGTCGGCTGGGTGGCACCCATGCCGGCTGCCTCCATGTTTCCCTTGCAGGTCACTTCAGTGCCATAGGCGGGTACGGGCCAAGACTCCTCTGCTACTCATGCAGTCGCGGCCCGCTACTTCCACCCTGGTGCTTGACGGGCGCCTACCAACTGTAGTCCACAGCTCGCAGAGGGCCTCCAGGCCTCACCTCCCGCTTAGGATTTCAGTGCGGGTTGCCCGGGCTGCTGCCCCCAGAGGCCCCAGGCTTCTTGGTTCGCGAGAGTCTCGCACTCCACCCCACTCTTTTCAGGAAGCCTCCGCAGTCCAGCCCGCACCGGGCGGCCCCCAACCGCCGAACAACAGCTGTGTTAGGCCGCACCAGGTCCTGCGATCTGCACCTAGGTAGGCCGTGCCCTCTGGAGCAGAGGTTCCTCGCCTTGCAAAATACGCTGCAGCACTCGCTGACTTCAGGGTAAGTCATTCATATCGCCCCTGCATGAACGACTGCTAATTACTTAGGGATGGCCAGGATAATAGATGGATGGTGCACGGATCAGTCTCAATGTGCGTCCGCCATCCTAAGCTGTTGGCCACGCCGCCACGCCTTGAGGGTGAGCCTTGATAAATTATTTAAACTGTTCTCTTCTTCTCACAGATGCTGCTCCATTGGAAACGTATTTGTGATCTCCAATATGTAAACTCGGTGTTGAATTTTAATAGTTCAAAATTGCCTGGTAATAGTGGTTATTTTTGCCTTGTCCTTGGTACATCACATTACCTGATTTGCAAGTGACTGACCCTTGGATGTTCACAGTGTCCTTGCTCTTTATTGGTACAGCTGTTTATTTCTCCACTGCAGTACTTGCAACTCTTCTATGTATCAGGAATATTTTTTACTCCAGTGGGGAGAGGGTGTTTCTGGTTGTTGGCACCAAACAATCCTGCAAATAAATGCATGATTAATGACTAGAGAATTTAGGTAATCAAAATAGTCCGTTAATCTCTTTCCTTATGGTATAAGTAAGTAGTTCAGACTGAAATCAGTCAATCACATATCTAGGTCTGTTATTTTCCCTATCCCCAAGGTAAAATCATTTGATAGGCTCTTAATTCGAGAATGCTCAAGGCACTAGTCAGAAAGTGGTCACATCGTGGTGTGGAGATCTTGGGCTCTCTTTTGAACTGTAAAATGTCCTTGTAGATGAGAAGTTTCAGTAATATCTTGTTTAGTCTCTGAAATTGAAATATACAATTCCAGATCATTCACATTAATTGCTTCCCCCAGCTCTACCTGATGCGCCGGACTACTTCTCCCTACTGTTGTAGAGGGTGTCCACTGAGTGCTTGACTTGCTTGCTTGCACAGGGCCTGCTCCATGGTCCAAAGCTTTTGTAATGACCTGACCCAGGAGCCCGGAAGTCCCTGTAACGGAAGTGATGTCACTTCCTGGGTGGGACAACCGCCACTTTTTGCATGATGGCAGAAGGTATCCCTGCCTTCCACTCAAGATTGATGCTACAGTGCTAAACCAGACTGTCAGTTTTATGTTGTGGTCCATGCCTTTTGTGGAAGATGTTCTACTATCAACTAATCACAAAAGCAGATGAAACCTATACATATGAATGTCTTAGTGAGAAAAATTATCGTTATGGAAATCTGCACAATCCACTGATATTGGTCTGCAGGAGATAATACTAGCACATTGATGCTCCCTGTAATTGAAAGAAAACTGTGGAAACTATGTGGCTTACTCATATCAATAACTCTCTTCGCCCATACAAAGCCTTTTGCTGGTAGAAGTTGAGGGGTAAGTTATGTTGCTTTCTGGGTGTTATAAGTCTGTAGCCTATGGTTAGGGATGTGAACGTCAATGGAGCGAGAGGTTAAGCATTTCGACATATGAGGATATCACAATTTCTTTAAGAGTGCATAGCATTGCATGTTTCTGATTAAAACATGGAATTGAAGCTTTCGCTGAACTAATCTTGTAACGTGTTCTATGTCTGGATTCAAATTGGCAGGGAAATGGTTTGCATTACTGCTTTGAAGCTGTAGAACGTACATAAACGTTGAGTAATTACTAAATGAGTAAAATTCCTCACCCTTCCTGATTGCCGGACTGAGGGGGTAAACCTTATCTTGCTATAGACCTCTAAGCTTCAGGCACTGGCTGTCTTGATCTTCCTCACCTTCAAAGCTGCTTGAAGAGACCGCTTTTTCTATGTGGATAATGCATTCTTGCATTGAGCTAAAAAGATGAGGAAGAAAGATGGCTCTATGGTAAACAACAGATTTGGTTTACCGTGTGGCATTTCGTGCAAAGGTTTCTGCAAGTTCCTTAGGAGGCAAAGCCGCCTGCAGCCCAGCTAAGAACTGAAAAATAAAAGGGTACCCATCTTTGGCACGTGCGTGGAAGATAGCCACGGATCCTTAGTATCAGTAAAGATGTGCATATGACTAGTTTATCTCTTTACTGGAAATCATAAAGGCTGCGAATAGATATGAGAATTCCGAGCTACTCCATACAGCTCAAAAGGTTGCAAGAATGCACACTTTCCAAGACCCCTAGAGAAACAGAAGCCACAAACTCAGTAAAAATCTAGAATACCTGTGAGACTGCCTGGGGAAAAGAGACCATACTGGGAACACTTGGCTATACTCTTACGGAAGAGATATTGATTTTTTTTCATTCTAGATGCTCAAGTTTGACGATGGATTTGAATACGAAATAAGCAATCTGTTTTTCAATCCTTTCTTGCCGCTCAAGTGACTATGTAGATATTTAATGAGATCCATTCAGGTAGAACAATTGTATCATTGCATGGAATATACTGAGGTTATTTTAAGTGACATCATCGAGGAAGATACTACATTATACGCTGTTTATTTTACGTGATAAAGTATGGTGTTTTGCGTCATTCCGTTTGTGATCAATAAAATATACCTTAAATATATTTTCTCCTATTTGAACATTGCTTTTTTTTTGTTTTTTTTTGTTTTCTGTGCGTTTAAGGTGCTCCACGTCTTATATAGGGTGTTATGAGGTGGGTTGGCAACCAGATTTGCCACACCATGACAGGATTCCAAAAACATAACTCTATGCCAAAGAAAACACCGTCTTTGCTATTTTAATCCATGCTTTTCAAAGCTGTCAAGAAATTCACTATGGGCCCAAAAGTGGAACACAATGTTAATTACTCAACAATTTGTTAACAAATGAACAACTACCTAGTGCACAAAGTCTGCACTATCACCAATGCAAAATTATAATCCCCACTTGTCAACTATGTTCACATTGCTGCTAGGACAGCAGCAATTTCCCGTTCAGCAACAACTAATGCAACTAACTTAAAAAAAAAACGGTTACCACACTGAAGCCCTCAACAGCCACACTCGACATATGCACTTTGCCTTGTGTTTTTTGTAAAAAAAATAAAAGGTAGCAGCAATGACCGGACTGACAGAAATAGACGAAAATATTTAACAAACGATTTGGAGGCCTTTTTTTTCATTTGAAATCATTCACATGGGAACAACTAAACCAAGTAAATGTACTCAGTTGCAGTTAATAGTGGGACATTGACTAGAAATCTAAGTGTCCAAGAGTACACTGCTCTTCACATGTTATTTACTCTAAGCACGTCAGTCACACACTGCATCACTGAGGCTTGAACTACAAAGTTATACAGTGATACTTGTTGATAAAGTCTTTTGTAATATTTCCTAAGATTAAAATTAATTCTCTTCCAGGGGATCCTCATCAATAGTCATAAGCATTAAAATATTCCCGCCCATGCGCGGGACCCCGGAAACACTATATTATATGTGCCCCACATATATATCTATATCTATATATATATATATATATATATATATATATATATATATATATACACAAGCAATTGCAGCCTACTAAACACCAGAGCTGAATCATGCCGTAAGGATTCTCTACCATACATGAAAAACATGCATTAGAAACCGGAGAAAACAATAGCAAAACTTGTTTTAGAAACTGTTTTAATGCTCAGCACACAGTAGAAATCCTCACAAATCACTGAAAGCATAGGAAGCTCCCAGGCTGCATTGCAAACACCCAGTCTAAAAAGACTGAAAAGCTAACTTGTAGCTGCATAGCAATAAACTGACACCGTGCCTTTAAGGCACACCTGACCCCCAACTTCCCATCATGCCTCAGGGGTGACAGTTAGGTCAGTTGTTCTTTCCCCGCTCCTTCAGGAAGGATCCTGGCAACACAGCTCCACTCTTTTCTGATTTTTGACAGAAAATATTTTCACTTTTCTCAACTTTTATTCCTTACTTCGACATTTTTCATCAGTTAAAGTAAGAGGCTGTTCTTTTTGACAGGTTTGGGCATTTTTTAATATCTTAAAATGCCATCTCTTTTTGACCCTTGCCCTTCTTGTGGCAAAAAGAAGGCCAAGACTGATTCTCATAGGGTCTGTATCCTTTGTCTACCGGAGGACCATGATCCTACGACCTGCCTTCACTGCCAGAACCTGTCCAGAAGAACTTTGAAGGACAGGGAAAGAATTCACCTGTATGGCCTGGCAGGTAAACCATCTAGAGGAAGATCTCCGGTAAAGAAGAGCTCCAAAAGGTCTAGAACGCCTTCTAGAAGCAAGTCCTTGCGTCCTTCTGCTTCAGCGGCGGGCTCGGCGCTGACAAAAGATCTTCAGGTGGGTCATATTTCCAAGAAAAGACCTTCGACAGCGGGCTCGCCGTCGAGAAAAGGTACGTCCTCGACGTCGAAGACTCGTCTGCCGTCGTCAACCCGGCGACGATCGGCGTCGAGAGACAAGACCCCTCCGCCATCATCAACCCGGCGACGATCGGCGTCGAGGAGCAGAGACCCTCCGCCGTCGTCAACCCGGCGACGATCGGCGTCGAGGAGCAGAGACCCTCCGCCGTCGTCGACTCGGTGTCGAGGAGTGTCACCCCTCCGTCGTCGAGGGCAGGTTCACTTCCGTAGTCGCAGTTCCACCAGCGATCGACGCCGAGAGCGAAGACTCCTCCGCCGTCCTCAACCAGGCGACGATTGGCGTCGAGGATGAGGTCTCTGTCGTCGTCTCGACGGCGTTCGGCTTCGAGGGTGAGAAATACCCCTCAGCCGTCGTCGCGCAGACCGTCGAGATTGGACGCAGCTCCGCCGTCGTCTAGACGACGTTCGGCGTCGAGTGAGAGAGTCCCTCCGTCGTCTGCTTCACATCGCCGTTTGACGTCGAGGCATCATTCTTCTCGGCACAGGTCGCCGTCGATATGGCATTCGACGTCGAGCAGACGAGAGGCCCTACAAGCAGGACGGCAGGATCCCAGATCGACGTCGAGAGCACTCTCGACGTCGAAACAGGCCTCTGTGAGGTCTGAGGATGGATCGGCGGTCCTGGTGACGGAGTCAGCTTCGCGCCATTCGTCCTCTCATTCATCCAAGGGGGCTTCTCCAAGGTCAGCTACTCCGCAAGGTCTCTCACGGAGGGAAGTGGTTAGCCATGTCCGCAGGTCTCCTTCAAGGCCACACAAGACCACTTCTGCGGTTCCACTGTCGCCCAGATGGCTGCTGCCCGTAGGTCACTGGTAGGACTCAGGGGCTACAAGGAGGATGCAAGAGTATGCCAGTCTGGCGCATAGATCACCGCTTCAAAGATTGGTGGACGAAGTGGACAGAGTGAGCCCTCCCAGGCAAGCACGCGAGAAGTCACCTGAGAGACAGCGCCATAGATCGCGCTCCCCCAGGCGAGAAGATCGTGCAGTCAGATCAGGGGCCCGTGATCATCGACGAGGTAGAAGAACACCATCTACTTCCTCGACCCGATCCTCAAAGAGGGATTACTCCCCCACGCTATCGGACAGCCGAGTGTCCAGGGTCTCTCCCTTAGACGATAGCAACACTTACCATGAGGTTCTGCAGAGGGGTGCTCAGAAGCTCAACATTGAGATGTCAGTCCCGCAAGTCACGACGACTGTGATTTTCGAGACTTTACATCAGAAGACTGCATCTCGACCGCTGCTTCCATTGGTTCCTGGGATCCTGGAACCTGTCATGGACACCTTCTTAACTCCAGCAACCATCAAGGCGGTGCCGGCTCGCATCCTTAAGATCCGGTCTTTAAGATGGACCCTCCTGCAGACTCGGTAATAGTAGCGGCGGCAAGGAAGTCTCGCGCAGTATCGTCATCTTCTTCTGTCCCACCAGATAAAGAGAGCAGAGCTCAGGACTCGTGGGGTCGCAAAGCCTGCACGTCGGCGGCTGCATCCCTCAAGGTCTCCAGCGCGGCTGCGCTGCTCGGCCGTTATGACGGAGCTCTCTGGGACTCTTTGGAGCGGTTCAAATTCAAGCTCCCAAAGGAGGACCATAAGGATTTCGAGGAGATAGTCACTGAGGGATCCTTGGTGGCTAATCAGACGATTAGCACGGCGGCGGATGGAGCGGTGCTATCAGCGCATTCTTACGCGCATGGAGTCTACGCCAGGAGATCGTCCTGGTTGAGACTAACAGGGCTGAAACCAGATGCGCAGCAGAGAATCTTGAACCTTCCATTCTCTGGCTCTTCTCTCTTCGGCACGCATGCGGACGAAGAGATGGGTCGCATGAAGACCGAGTTGGACACCCTCAAGGCGGTTGGGTTGGAGAAAAAGAGAGTTCGGACGCCGCTACAGACCCAACCAGAGCAAGGGGCCTCAACAGAGGGTTCAAACCCCTCAGTGGTCCCAGAGTAAGGCCCAGGGAAAGTCACAATATCGGGGAGGAAAGTCCAACAGAGGTAGAGGGGACCACCAACAGCAGTCCTCTACCACGGCGAGAGGAGGGAAGTCATGAGCAATGGCTTCCTCTTCCGCCGTTGCCCACTCCAGTGGGAGGAAGTGCTTCACAGCATCTGGCAGAGTGGGACAGCATCACAAAAGATCGCTGGGTGCTGAATATACTGCGCAATGGATATGCGCTTCGTTTCCGTGCGCTTCCAAAGGACATACCACCAAAAAAGTCCCGTCCTCACCAGTTACAGCTGCTTCGAAAGGAGGTGAGGGCCCTTCTTCAAAAGCAGGCTATCGAAAAGGTTCCGCCTTCTCAAATTGGAAAGGGGGTGTACTCCCGGTACTTTCTGGTCCCCAAAAAAGATCAGGAGCACAAATTTCGGCCGACCCTGGACCTTCGTCTTCTGAACAAGGTCATAGTCAAGGAGAAGTTTCGCAAGTTGGCACTTCATCAAATATGTCCACATCTACAAGTAGGGGATTGGATGTGTTCGGTGGACCTCCAAGATGCGTACTTCCACATTTCCATTGCAAAGCGTCATCGCAAGTACCTGCGGTTTGTGGTCGGCCACAAGCATTACCAATACAAGGTCCTGCCCTTTGGACTCAAGTCGGCTCCGCGAGTCTTCACCAACTGCATGGCAGGGGTGGCAGCCTTTCTTCACAGAAAAGGTCTCTTCGTCTACCCATACTTAGACGACTGGCTGCTGAAAGGTCCATCCCAGCAGCAGGTGAGGCAAGACTTCCAGATCTGTCTGCAACAGTTGCACGATCTCGGCCTTCATGTCAACATGGAGAAGTCAGTGCAGCAGCCCACCCAAACCATCCACTACCTTGGCTCCATTCTGGACACAAGCGTGGGAAGAGCGTATCCTTCGGGGGAGAGACTGTCCTCAATGAAACGGAAGTGCAGGCTCCTGCTCCAGGTGCAGAACCCGTCAGTCCGACAGGTGGCATCCCTGCTGGGATCCATGGCGTCCTGCATCTTTCTTATCCCCAACGCACGGCTGTGGATTCGGCCTTTGCAACAAACTCTGGAGGACCAGTGGGATCAGTCAACAGGTCGCTGGGAGGGTCAGATATGTCTCTCCCAGGCGGCGAGATCCTCCCTCACATGGTGGACTCAGCAGCGGAATCTGATGGTGGGAGTCCCTTTTCACCAGCCGCTTCCAGTGCAATCGGTGGTGACAGACGCATCTCTGCAAGGCTGGGGGGCACACATGGGGTGCCTTCAGATACAAGGGCGGTGGTCGGCGAAGGAACAGACCTACCACATCAATATGCTGGAGCTCCGAGCAGTCCACCTTGCTCTGAAAGCTTTCCTACCGGCAATCGAGTCCGATTCGGTCCTGGTCCAGACTGACAACACGACGACCATGTTCTACCTAAACAAACAGGGTGGAACTCTGTCACGTCCTCTTTACCTGGATTCTCAGGCGATCTGGCACTGGCTTCTCGCCCGGAACCTCTCGGTAGTGGCAGTGCACCTTCCAGGAGAGCTGAATATCAAGGCAGACGCACTCAGCAGGCACTTCGAAGATCAGCCAGACTGGGTGCTGCACGACGAGGTGGTGGCGGACCTTTTCCATCGTTGGGGTCGTCCGGAGATAGATCTATTCGCAGATGATGAAAACACAAAATGCCACGCCTTCGCGTCCAGATTCCACCGTCCAGGGACAAGGGGGAATGCGCTTTTGATGTACTGGTCAGGGACATATGCCTACGCCTTTCCTCCTCTGCCCCTGATCCCGAAGGTGGTGTCCAAGCTACTCAGATCCAGCATGACGATGATTCTGATTGCTCCAGACTGGCCACGGCAGTGGTGGTACCCGGACCTTCTTCATCTGTCGGTACTTCCACACAGGAGACTGCCTTGCAGGCCGGACCTGCTGACCAAGATGGGCAGGAGGATTCTTCATCCCAACCTTCCCTCACTTGGCTCCTGAGGTCCTGCAATACGGACATTTGAATCTGCCTCCTGATTGTATGCATATTTTGAAAGAAGCGAAAAGACCCTCCACAAGAGCGTCGTATGCGTTCAAGTGGAAGAGGTGTTTTCTTTGGTGTAGAGAACATCCCCTTGATCCTACGAAGGGGCAGGAGGATGTCATTCTCCCTTACCTTCTGTACTTAGCAAGATCAGGTTTAAAGTATGCTTCTATCAGGGTCCATTTATCTGCCATTACAGCGTACAGGAGATCTCCTAGTCAGCCCTCCTTTTTCCAAATGCAGGTGGTCAAGGACTTCTTACAGGGGTTGAAGAAGGTGTATCCCCCTGTTCGAAACCCTTCTCCTCCGTGGGAGTTGAACCTGGTGTTATCCAAATTGATGGGCCCGCCCTTTGAGCCAATACATAGAGCTTCCTTGCAGCATTTGTCTTGGAAGGCCGCTTTTCTGGTAGCCATTACATCGGCGCGCAGAGTAAGCGAGATCCAGGCTCTGTGTACCAAGGAGCTTTACACTGTTTTTCACCATAACAAAGTGGTCTTAAGGGCGCATCCATCCTTTCTCCCTAAGGTAGTGTCTGATTTTCATATTAATCAGTCCATTTCCCTTCCTTCCTTTTTTCCGAATCCAGCGACCCCGGCTGAGCGGTTGCTTCATTCCTTGGACCTCAAGAGGGTACTTAAGTTCTACTTAGAAAGTACCAAGGGCATCAGGAAGACAGATCAGTTATTTGTCAATTATGGCGGCATCCCAGCCGCTAAGAGATCCACCTCGAGATGGATTGTGTCCTGCATTACCTTAGCTTACCAGCTGGCGAAAAGGCCCTTACCGTTGCCTCCTACGGCGCATTCCACTAGAGGGAAAGCGGCCACTGTTGCCTTCTTGCATGACGTCCCAATGTCAGAGATCTGCAAGGAGGCAACCTGGAAATCGGTTCATACCTTTACGAGGCACTACTGCCTAGAATCTGATTCCAGGGCTGATGCTCAAGTAGGCCTAGCCTCCTTGTGGAATATAATTGGGTACCTTAGTTTTTCTTTCTAAGCCTACTGATCATTTTTCTGTTTTTTCCCCTTTGCCCGCAGGGAGATGAGGTGAGGCTCGCTATTCTATTCTAATGCTTATGACTATTGATGAGGATCCCCTGGAAGAGAAGGATTAGTTACTTACCTGTAATCCTAGTTCTCTTCCAGGGGTATCCTCATCAAAGTCATAAGCAACCCTCCCGCCTCCCCGGGCAAAGGATGGTTATCTTTTGAAGATGTTGTTAACTCTTTGTGCCATGGCTTTTTCAGTCTCCGCAAAGAACTGACCTAACTGTCACCCCTGAGGCATGATGGGAAGTTGGGGGTCAGGTGTGCCTTAACGACACGGTGTCACTTTATTGCTATGCAGCTACAAGTTAGCTTTTCAGTCTTTTTAGACTGGGAGCTTCCTATGCTTTCAGTGGTTTGTGAGGATTTCTACTGTGTGCTGAGCATTAAAACAGTTTTTAAAACCAGTTTTGCTATTATTTTCTCATGTTTCTAATGCATGTTTTTCATGTATGGTAGAGAATCCTTATGGCATGAGGTCCCGCGCATGGGCGGGAATATTCTAATGCTTATGACTTTGATGAGGATACCCCTGGAAGAGAACTAGGATTACAGGTAAGTAACTAATCCTTCCAGTACTATTTCGCCCTACTTCGGGAAAACATACCGGGATGAAATTTAAGCTATAGATGTATTTAGAAGAACTAGTAGCCAAGTATGAGCTTGGGAGTCTGTGGATGGATAGAACAATATCTAGGATGGGTAAGAGAAACAATTTACATCTTTGTAGTGACCAAGTCCAATCTAGAGGCTTAAAACCTAGGTGCTCAGTAGCACATTATACTTACATACTGTTTTAATGGGGAGTGGTTGGAACGGACTGTTCTGTTTTAAATTGATAACCCGTATTAGCACATTAGTTACAACCAGGGTGAGAGATGCTTCTGGGGTGGAGTGGGTAAAGTTGGTGCTAACGGTTCTAATAGGAGTGGTTGTTGTTCCATCCAATCCCCATTCATAGTGCTCTCATATTTTGATGCTCAATACCTCCCGAAGCCTGGCACCCGTGGCTGTCCTTCGAGTCTTGTGAGAGAGCCAGCCTGATAGCTACTACCCTACCTACCACTGTCTGCAGGGAAAACCCTGATGTCCTCCTTGGTGTTATCCAAGGTGGACTACTGCAACGGGCTTCTGCTGAACGCCCAGGAGCAGGTCCTCAAAAAGCTACAAATGGTGCAGAACGCCGCGGCGCGAATCCTGACCAGAACACCCAAGTTTGCACCGATTTCATCAGTCATTTACCAACTTCACTGGCTCCCAATAAAAAAGAGAACCAAATTCAAGGCTCTGTGCATTATATACAGAGCACTGAACAGCCAAGGACCCGACTTCTTTAGGGAATCACTGCAGCTGTACGTTCCCAAAAGAGCGCTAAGATCAGCCTCATCCGCTTCACTATGCATTCAACGAGTGAGAACAGTCACCTGGGGAGACAGACGCTTCATGGTGGCCGCCTCGAGGCTCTGGAACTCCTTGCCCCATCACATAAAAACCAGCCCCTCACTATTGCTCTTCAGAAGGCAAGTGAAGACATGGCTATTCACTCAATAATGCACAGGACGTGCCTCCTTGTCTGCCCAGCGCCGAGACACCATTTATGGTATTTGTTCGCGCTTTAGAAATTTAGAAATAAATAAATAAAATAAATAAATAGCAGTCTCAAAATGGCCTACTTAATCTCGTTTGATGTCGTAGAACGTCATTAGTCTTGATGGCCTGATCAAGAGGGGCACAGTCCTCAAATTTGCTGAACACCACTCCCGTTGGTTCTCCTCCTGGGTTCCCCCTGTCCTTTCCTCAGTAGACTTGGTTATGATTGAGCAATCCATGCAAGGTGTACACTAAGGATCGATGGGCATAGCGATCTTGATACACCAGTGACTTCCCCTGGTGATCATCCTGGTTTCATCAGATACGTATGGTAGATACATAGCAATTGAGGGTTGGATAGAAGGGAAACGCCAACTTATATATACAATATATATTCCTCTGCAACTCTCCAAATCCACTTTAGGATACTTCAACGTTCTACTGCCTAAATTGTCACAAAGCATTATGGTCATTGTTGGGGAGTAGGGGATTGTAATGAAGTTATGAACCCAGCGTATTGATGTGGCAAGGTTAAAGGTGACAAATCCAAGGGCAGAGTAACATTGGCAGGGTTGCACCACGTCGGAAGCAAGATGGCGGCCCCGTAACGGAGGCCGACGCAGCAGTGTAGTGAGGGCAATGAGCTAAGCCCCCGAGGTGTGTTTCTCGTAGTCACGGCCCCGCCAATCCCATCAGAAACGGAAACCGGCTATGCCGACAGCACTCACCAGGTGTCAGCAGCTAAAGCAGGTGAAGCAGGTTCTCCGGCTCGCCCTGGCCGCGTTTGCAGTGGTTCTCTCTGCCTGCGGGATACGCGAACTCCGCGGAAGGGAGGAGAGGCGGAGCCTGATTCCGAGGCTTCGGAGAGCAACGACGCGCCGCCCCCAGCTTGGGAAGCCTTACAGAGGCAATCGAGGAAGCCAAGCACTGGAGCTGAGAGCGCGGGGAACAGAGAGCAGAGAGTGCAGAGAGCTGTTATGCCTCCTAAGCTGGCCGCTGGGGGTAAACCTATGCCCTACAGGAAAAAATCTCAAAGAGAAGCGATAGAGCCAGAAGGAGTGGAGGACTCACAAGGACCCCAAATTTTACCCGCACAGACTAAGAAGCAGCAGGTGGCAGGTAAGACACGGCTGGCGGCAGCATCAATTGCAGACATTTTCCCCAAGGCGGGGAAGGAAAAGGAAAAAGAAAAGGAGAAGGGCTCGGAGTTACTGGGGGTTGGTGCAAATCCCTTGGTGGATACTATTCCTAGTAACCCGTGTGTGATCTCAGAGGAATGCACTGCCCCATCATCCCTCCCGGTTTATCTATGGTACCTATAGCACCTGCCTCAGGGCAGTCTGCCATCTCTTCAGATGCTATAGTTGCCCCCGACGAGCAGACCTCCGGGGGTACTATCGGAGCCCCCCTAGACACGGGGAAGGAGAGCGGGAATACATTGGTAGACCAGCCAGGGCCAAGAGTAGAAGCAAATATCGAACTACAGAAAACCGACCTGTTGCAAACTGGCGTAAATGCGGATAAGGAAAAAGCGCCAAGCGAATACTATTTCTCAGTTTCTGATGGTGCGGAGTGGTCCGAAGAAGAAGAACACAGTTCCTACCTAAGCTCCGAATCCGAGGAGGCTCTTCCATCAACTACTGTGCGGCCCCCGGTGACTAAAAACCAATCTCTGAAAATAGGTCACTCTTCCCGTGAATTGAGTTGGGATCACACTCCCGACTTGGCATTGCAGGGAGGATCTGCAGCGGATAGCTCTGATCGTCCCCTCCTGGAAGCCATACATCAGGAGATCCTGGCTCATAGAGAAGAAACGCGCCAGGACAATCGCAAAGCCCAGGCTGCCATGAGAAAGATGCAGGGAGTGGTGAGAAAACTCTCGAAAGCCTGTACTAACACGGCCGATAGAGTCTCAAATTTGGAGGAGAGGGTGGTGTCTACGGAGGCCGAGGTAGCCGAGGCTACCAGTAAAGTGAACGCCCACTGCTCTCAGGTTACGGACTTACAATGGAAAATGGAAGAGATGGAGAACAGGCTCCGGAGAAATAACCTGAGGGTCTTGGGGATTCCGGAGGGGATGGAAGGGCCGGACATAAAGACATTTATAATCAAGCTATTTGATCAAGCATTTCCTGAGCTCTCAAGTTGGAAATGGGCCAATGAGATTCAACGAGTCCATCGTACCCCCTTTAAGATCCGGCCTAATGCTAAGGAAGGTGATAAACCCCGGGCAGTGTTGATATTTTTTGGGAACTTCATTTTGAGACAGTCTATTGCTGAAAAGGCTAGGCCAGATGCTAGGAGGAATGGTGATGGGTTTTCCTTCTTTGTCCGACCGGACTACTGCCACACGACTGTGGAAAGAAGATGGCGCTTGAGGGAAATGATCAAACCGTTCCAGGAGAAGAGTATCCAGGCCTTTCTTGTTAACCCGGCTCAGTTAAAAGTGGTTAACGGAGGGAGGACCTTCTTCTTTTCTTCAGAAATGAAAGCGAAGGAGTACTTGGCTTCTTTGGATAGGAAGGCTGACTAGCCGGTAGACTGGACTTCGGGTGTTAATCTCTCTTACAGTGGGGTGATGGGTTTGCTGCTCATTCTGTTGAGCAAAAAAAATTTTGTATTTGATAATAGATGATATTGTTAAGCTAAGGGGCGTCTAAGGGTTTTTTTTTTAGCTATTTGGTTTTGCCCTCACTCACGTACTGCATTACCATCACATGCTCAGACTCACTCTGAGCGCTTCATTTAGGGGGGTCCTGGTGAGGGATAGTCTCAGGGGTGGGGTTCTCACTGGTAGGGAGGGAGTTCAGGGCGGTTGGGTGGGAGGTGGAGGTGTGGGGTCCGACGGGGGAAAAAGTGGGGTAAATAATGCAGTTTGTTTCACCTTGTTTATCTTTTTTTCTTTGCTTGTTCTTTTTTGTCAGATATTGGCGTTAGTGCTTCAGAAACAGTTTAAAAAGCAGGTTTATAGTGCTGTTGATTTGTCATCTCTAGATGATCTGCATTAGGGTTTGCTCTCTAAATATAGGGGGGCTGAATGACTGGAAGAAACGTTTAAGGTTGGGTCATTTTACTAAGAATAACAGAATGGATATACTCTGCCTTCAGGAGACCCATCTCCCCTGGTCTAAAAGGAAACTGTTGTTCCTTACTGGTTTTGAGTTGGTGGCATGTTCTACTCAATCCTCTACAACTAGGGGGGTCGCGATTTTAGTTAAAAAAACTCTTGGTGGGGTTAGAAGGACTAAATCAGATAGCAACGGTAGATGGGTTCTGGTCGAACTCGAAAGCGGCCAGACACTCTGTGCGGTGTATGGCTCAAATGAAGACGATCCGGAGCTATTTGATTTTCTAGAATTAGAACTCGCGTCCTGGCCAGCCCCCATCATCCTGTATGGTGACTTCAATATTTCTGCTGATTGGAGTGACACCGGGTCGTATCAGGGTAGAAAACCAAGAGTGTATAGGGCAATAAAGGCCCTCATTAACTCACATGGGCTTAAGGATGTATGGGAAGCAAAAGAGCCATTAAATCAGGGCTATACTTACTTCTCAAATCCCTATCAGAAATTCTCCAAATTGGACTATTTTTTTATCTCTGTCAATGAACTAAACAAGGTCGGAATAGTGAAACCTCCGAAGATATTATCTGACCATAATCCGCTTATACTGTCCTATGAAATATCCGGATCTGATAGGGCCAGGTCTAGGTGGACCTTTGAGAGGCAATTACTGGGAGATGCTAGATTTACCGGGCATATTTTGAAATGGGCAGATGCGTTTTTCGCTGCCAATCGCTATAGTGCCTCCAGGATCACGGTCTGGGACTCTTTTAAAGTGGCTCTAAGGGGGGAAACTATAGGTTTCGGGGCTAGATTAAGAAAGGAGGACAAGAGGGAAGGTGAGAAACTAGTAGGTATTCTGACTACAGCCGAAGAACAGCATATGAGGGATATAATTAGGGGTAGAGACAGTAGGAAGAGCCAGAGTGAGTTATTAAAAATCAGAGCCGAACTCCAGCAATCTATGACCCATAAAGCCTCAGCAGAGTATCAGACTTCCCGGGCTAAACGATATGAAACGGGGGAGCAGGCAGGTAGAGTGCTGGCCCTACAAATAAGACCGGGGAGAGCCAGGAATATGATTTCCGTGATCGAGGAGAATGACCAGATATTCACTCAGCCAAATGAGATTCTACAGGCCTTTAAAGATTTCTATCAGCGCTTGTATGACGAAGGAGTCCAGGTCGATAAACAAGGCCTTGAGGTGGTCGATAACGGCCCCTGTCTTAACACCCCGGAGAAGGATGAATTGGATAGGGATATTAGTGAGGGGGAAATCTTAGAAGCTCTGCATGAACTAGCCTCTGGTAAGGCCGCCGGCCCGGACGGGATTCCCTTGGAAGTTTATAAAAGTCTTGAACCGGTAGTCATTTCATTCTTAGTGGATCTGTTCAACGGAATAATGTGTTCGGGAGTGGTTCCTGCCTCCTGGCGAGAAACTAATATCGTGGTTTTTCATAAGAAGGGTAAACCCCCGGAGAAACTTGGCTCCTATCGCCCGATTTCGCTCATAAATGCAGACACAAACCTATACTCTAAGGTATGGGCTAAGAGATTGGGCAGGATCATTGGCGGTCTTGTCTCCCCCTGGCAACATGGTTTTATTCCGGGCCGCGGTACAACTGACCATGTGAGAAGAGCTATAGCGCTGTTTGACGCCCGGGGGGCAGGGGGAGGGGAGATTGCCATGATTCTGCTCGATGCAGAAAAAGCCTTCGACAGGGTTGTCTGGGATTTTCTTTGGGGTGTATTGGTGGGGAGAGGATTTGGTGAAAAGGTTATCAGAGCTCTCAAAGCAATGTATGTAGATCCCGTTGCCAGGGTGGTGGTTATGGGCGAGAGCTCCGAGAAATTTGATATTAAGAGGGGCACCCGCCAAGGCTGCCCCTGTTCCCCAATCCTCTTCGCGCTCTATATAGACCCCCTTATTCAGAAAATTTTGGGGTCTCCCAGGATTAGCCCGGTGGTATGTAATGGCCATACTAGTAAAATTCTGGCCTATGCCGACGACCTGGCAATAATTACAGATAATCCTCAGCAGGCGCTTACGGCCTTGGTTGAAATAGCAGAGGAATTTGGTAAGAGGTCGGGTTACCTTCTTAATGAGACCAAAACCCAAATAATTTGTTCTCCGAATATAGTTAAAAATGACTCAAGGTTTGTGGATTCAGCAACCTATTTAGGGATCAAGATCAATGCTTCAGTTGGGGAAATAATTGCTGAGAATTACCCCCCAATCATAAAATCCATTGAAAAAGAGCTAAAGAGGATAGACGTGCTACACCTCTCTTTGATTGGGCGTGTAAATGTGTTAAAAATGTCTATCTTCCCTAGAGTCCTCTATTTGTTTAGGGCCATACCCTTATTTTTGGATGAAAAAATTATCAAAAGGTTGGAGTCTATCTTTATTAAATTCGTCTGGCAGTATGGCAGGATTAGGCGATCAACAAATTATATGTCCCTCCCTAGGGAAAGGGGTGGTTTGGCTTTACCAAATCTAAGATTGTATCATTGGTCATGCCTTTTGACACAAATGTCCATCCTGTTTCAACAGGAGGTAAATCCGGATGGTGTTAATTTGTTAGCCTTGGATCTACCCTCTATCTTTGAGCTGTTAATCGGGGAACAGGCTGTTGGGTTGTTGTGGCGTGAGGTGGACCGTAGGTACTATGAGGCCTCGTTTGAAGATTTTGGAAGGGGTTTGGGAGGTATGGAGGTCTATCTCGAAGCTATGTAAAATCCCAAAGGTAAATCGTTATCTCCAGCTCTGTAACTCTAGTTTACTCCCCTTTGTCGGGTCTCATAGGAATTTACAGATTTGGAGAAATTTTGGTATTAGGTCTCTCGGCGATATTTGGGGGAACCATGCGCCGCTTGGTTTTGATACTATCCAATATCTATATGGTATTCCGACTAATCAGTGGTTCTTGTATGGCCAAGTCGCCCGGGCATTAAAAGCAGTGAGGCCAAAACCCCTGTCAATGGAGGTCGTTTCTGTTACTGAACTGTTAATGGCGGGGCCTAAAAAGATTAAAATGGTTTATAGGCAGCTTATCTCGGAAATATCAGATGATATGGAAAAAACGGAAGCATCTCTGGCTCGGAAATTAGATGACCCTGATGCTGACCTAGACCTGGCCATCTCCCTGAATAAAAAAGTTTTTAGATCCACTAACCTGAGGGCCCAGCATTATAAAACGATTTTTAATCTATATCATTCTCCAGCCAAATTATATGCCTGGGGGGTCAGGGGGGATGATAGATGTCCTAGATGCAAGGCAGGGCAAGCTGATCTCCTGCATATGTTTTTTCATTGCAGCTCGCTTGCCTCAGTACAGAGGGAAGTTTGTAAGTTTTGGGAGGGGCTGCTAGGTCATAAGATCGATCTATCTCCTACCCTGATGCTGCTGGGCTGTGATAATAAGCAAAAATTGTCTCAAACCGAAGAAGCGCTGGTTTTTATGTCGGTCGCGGTATTGAGGATTTTAATTTCCTCAGGCTGGAAAGATACTATGGCTCCCTCTTTTCAAATGTGGCTCTCTAGGCTGTTGAGTATTCATAACATTGAGATCAGATTGTATGAACATAAGGGTAAAAAAATGCGCGACTTTAGCCAAAATTTTTGGGCGCCGATCTCAATCTGGAGGGAGATGACCAGAACTAGTTGAGCTTTTTTTACTGTATCCCATGTACTGTACATTGCACACGCTTGTTATGTATTTATGCTGATGTGTTTCATTATTTATGAGGTGTACAAACTGCAAAATAAAAATAAAATTAAAAAAAAAAAAGTAACATTGGCAGATTGGGAGAACTCGTAAGGTCTATGTGACTTGTGATGGATCTGACATGCCAGGGAGTGAGAGTTCACCCAGATGTCGGAGCCCACGGCTCTGTGTCAAGAATAGACTACCTCTTTTTACCTGCAGCAGATATCCCAGTTAAGAAGAAAGTAAGTGTCCTTCTCAAAGGTATATCTTCTCACTCTCAATAATTTTACAGCTCGGAACCGCTTGCTGGCAGGAGTGTGCCTGAAGTGATGACTGAACGCTTGGCTCCCAACTGATATACACTGCTTGAAAAATCTTGCCCAGGAATTGAAAAGTTTCTTTGAATTTGATGAAGAATCAGTGGATTCCTTCAGACCCTCTAGACAGCAAGCAAATCTATTCTCCTTGGTAGAGCAAAAGCTTACTTGAGAGCGAAGGAATGAGAGCAGAATCGTGTTGCCTCCAAACTTGAGGACCTAATTCTTCAATTAGTGTGAGACAACCTTGGAACCTAGGGCAAAAAGATTGAATGCCTGTTGCAGTCTGATAAAGCTTCCCGATGACAATATTATTCAGACAGTTAGGATATGGTGGATTGCTTCAAATGTAAGAGTCCAAGAAATGGATGACAATCCAAGAAGCTGGTGTATTGGCTAGTAACCGAAAACTCTGCATGCAGGGTCATCCCTAGCTTATTAAATGTTAGGGAGTGTGGAGAGAAGGAGGGGTTGGCCTTCGGGATGAAAATAATCACTAGAGCAGAGAGTACTGCTTCCATGACCTCCAGTTACAGTACACTCTATGCCCAAAAGGAATGCTCAAAGTGGGAGACGGGAAACCCCATTGTAGATGATCTTCACTAGTGTCTCTGTCTGCCCTGGATAGACAGGATCTTGAGCAATAAATCATAATAGAAGAAATAGAGGAGGCCAATGATGATTTACGGTAAGACAAGACCACTGGTCCAGACGAATTTCTTATTGAATACTATAGGAAATACAAATCACTGCTTTCCCCTCAACTTCTGAGAGTTTACCAAGAAACTGTGAACCAGGTCAGTTTCCACACGAACTACACCATGCCACAATAGTAGTCATCCAAAAGCCTGGACTTCCACCAGAAAGCTGTAACTCATATCACCAGATATCCCAAAGTAATACAGAAACGAAAGACCTAGCCACAAGTCTACGACGAGTGAGCACCTCTGATTCACGCAGAACAGTGTGGCTTCATCAACTCTGGAGTATGCCCCACTGTATTCGTAGATTTTGTCTTGCTTGTCCAGGCCCACACACTGCAGGAGAATGGAGCCCTAATGCTTCATGGCTTTGAAAAAAAGTTTGATTCCCTAGATGGATCCTATCTTTTTATAGTGCTGGCAAGATGGGGTTTGGGCCCAGTTTTCTCTTTCTGGTAAGAGTCCTCTATGTCCACTCTTGACTCCAAGTAAAGTGAAGGGCTGCTTTTCACACTAATGGCACCATTTAGGGCTCCTCCTGCCCCCATCCCAACTCCTATTCACATTTGCATTGGAGCCCCTTTCTACATGGATCAGATGTGGTGCACATCTATGGGGATTCTAATGGGAAGGTGACCTTGAAGACCATATCGCCCTTTATGCTGACAATGTGTTCCTCTTTGTAGCTCGCCCTCATGAAACGGGACCCCCAGCTATTTCAGATATTGGAGTTACACAACGAGGCATCTAGTATGCATGTAGACTGGTCAAAATTGCTTCTAATCCCCCATATGAGGAGTCGTGGATGCAGTTTCATGGCTGTCTCAGACTCCGCTTAAAATATCTTGGTATCCATATGGCTTTAGAATCTGAACTACCATTGAGCATAAATCTCTCTTCCACTGCTCGCAGGCACGTGTGCAGGTCTGTGCAACTGGGTCAAGCTTCTGATTTATCCGCTAGGGGTAGTAGTTCTGTTTAAAATATTAGTCCTGCCAGGGTTCCTATACTTATTGCAAAATTTCCCTCAGATAATTCCTAAGAGCTTGTTTGAGAAGCTGTGAGCCAAAATATGCACCTTTTTATCGGGGAATCGACCCCCACACATTGCATTTGATAAATGCACCAAGTCTACATTTGATGGGTATTAATATCTCGGACCTTCAACTTTATTACTAGGTCTCTAAAATCCTGGAGCTGAATCACTGGCTATATGGAGATCCTGTATTTCATACTGAGATTTCCCTCACCAGGCATGAAAATGTTTTAAGGTTAATATACGGAGCCCCACACTCCCTGGTGTAACCAAAGTAATTATTTTAAGTTGGACCTCTGCCTTTCTGTGGGTTAAGTGGGACTAAAAACAAAACTGGAAACTCCTTTATGATGTGGTCAATGGCACAGTACACATTTGGATGCATTTGCACAGTGGCCACAATGGCATCTCTTTGGAATATTGATCCTAATAAAACACAATTCTAGAAGTACCTACAACTGCGTCACGTGCTGCAATTTCACCAAAACCCCTGAACACTGCCTTTTTGTAGCCAAAGTCACTCAGGCGGAATCTCGCATATATAAATACATGATCATAAATGACCCTGATTTGTCCCAAGCACTGAAAGAGAATGTGAAACTTGGGTGGGACCCCTAGATGAGAGAGATTCGAGGAATGCTGAGATTGCCTTCCCAGAAATGGCTATTCCCGCTCAGCTGCGACTTTTACAACTGAAACCTATGGAGAGCTGGTAGCCTTCCCTCGCCCACGTGTTTTCACTGAAACGAAACAAATAGTGATTTCTTTGATATTGTTTGGAAATTACCGTTCATAAGACAATAGTGGGTCAATTTTCTCTCAGCGGTTATATGGAGACATGTTGACATTTCACCCTGTATTGCTATATTAAGGACTTCAGAAAATTTGAGAGGTAGTAAAGGAGATCGTAACCTGGTTAGTTTGGGGACTATATTTGCCAAAGAGATACTCCAGCTTTGGGAAGCTCCAGGTTCACCGCCTGTAGGTTGAAAGCTATGGATGATTGTGCCAAACCGGAAGAGTATTTGCCCTGGGTTGTTGGATTTATTCAGTTCTATGATTGTAGTCTGAATAACAGAACTTTTGGTTGCCTAACTTGTTTCTTAAAGTTAGCAACACAACTTTAAAACCCTTGTAGGGCTGTATTTTGATGAGACTGTTTTCAGTATGGTTGTAAAGGTACCCACAGAGATTAACCATTGAAAGAGTTTGCTTATGAAGGCCCATTAGTTTTATCGATCAGAAGAATAGCAACTGATATATACTGATTTCAGTATGGGATTCTTTTTACGTGTTTTAACAGTAACTTAGAATAAGAGTAGATATCTTAGAAAGACTTACAGTAAAATGTAATTTAATTGAATTTGTTATTGAGTTTATATTTACATATACTATGACATTACTGTAACAAAGTTTTACCAGAAAGCAGTAAAGACGATGAATTTTGGTAGTTTTAGCCTTGATAACCCATTGCCCTTTAGGTTCAGTTTTGTTGTGCTGGGCTGCTTGTGTTAGTAAGTTGCTTTGTCTTTGTGAAGAGTGTTTTTTTTTAAATGTATTTATCCGTTCTTTTCTGTCTTACCTTCTTTTTGTTCCATGGTTCTCCCTCCATCTGCTTTTCTCTTCTAACCATTCTGAAGCTTTGTTAATAAGGCACTTCTGTATATCGTGTTCTCTTCTTTTCTGTGTATTGTCTTTTGATCTGTCTTTCTCCTCACAATTTCTTTCTCTTAAGCTGTTTTTACTTCTTCTGTCACTGTCTTTCTCCTGCATCATATTTATATGATTATCAGTGTGTTCCACGTTTTTTACATTTGGTACACAATTGTTTTTTTTCTTTCGACCGTTAAAATGGAGACAAGAATTTCTACATTTTTTAAAGTCTTTTTTAAATAGTTTTTTACGAACAGAGCAGACATTCATTTTACAGTTCTTCATTTGTTTAGGTTACACATAGGTGCAGCTTTCCATGGAGTTAATTCGAGCATAATAATCACACTGTACATATTAAACACTCTGTCATCATAACTCACTGTGCGTGGCTCGTTTAGTCAACTATTGGGGTGTTTATCGGTATTGTACTAGTGCGTGGGCTGTAAGTCTGTCTGATAACTCGGGAGGCAGGCAATAACGTTCGGGACAATTTAAACAAAACTAGGGCAATAGTATTTTTTTAAGCTCTACCTAGAGCAACCCCTCCCATTCCCCATTTAGATGCGCGCCTCCTTGTCACGGTCTCTAAGTACGCGGTGCCACGTCCGCATCAGGCACTATCTGATTGTGGTTTTACTGGTGTATCCTCTACTCTGCACTTTGCATATCAATATGCTTCTTCTAATTTGCGCTGTGTAGTGGTCATGAGTGACAATATGTCATCAATGTCTTGTCTCTGCATGTCACACAAGATCGTGTCCCAGTATGTTGCAATCGGGATTTTGCGTTGGCCTAGTGTGTCCTCCCTGTGTAGTGGAACATTTCCCTCTTTAGCCCAAAGCTGTAGGGCGAGTTTCCAAGCCAGTGCCCTATGGGGCTCAGGGGATTTCCATCTTTTGGTAATCAATCTTTTCACCACTACCAGCCCCAGAGCGATAAAACGAGAGATCACTCTTTGACTTTTGCTCCTGCAATAAATGTGTAGGGTTCACGTCTCCCACCCCAGGGGTACCTCACGTTCAATGGTTCGAGTCCGGGCATCATTTACTTCCCTTCAGTATTCTCCAAGTCATGGACAGCTCCACAGCATGTGCAGTAGGTCCTCGTCTATGGTATAGCATTGCGGGCACCCTGCGTCTGCGCCGTTGAAGTATTTATTCATTTTGGCCAGGGTAAGATATGCTTTTTGTGTTATGTAGTATTGTATTAGTCGAAAGCACATTTCTACGTTACGCTATAAGACCTTCTAGTACAGTGGTCCACTCAGCATCTGTGAAGAATTAGTGCATTTAATGAGACTTTATATGTATTATATTTGCTTGGATGCTGGATTTTTTAAATCTGGATGCTAATACCATGCTTTGTCTGTTCTCTCACAGTTGGTCATGGAGTACTGCTTGGGGTCCGCTTCAGATTTGTTGGAAGGTAAGGAATAAAATGTTTCACCTTATAGGGGCAAATATTTTTTTCAGCATGGTTTACATGTTTTACCACTCCACTTTGCACTAATCATCCATTTCAGTTTGTGATGGGGGGCCTCCTAAAAGTCAGATTATTAAATCCCATGCAGTACGATTCATTAAAAAGACATCAACCACATGTAAATTAACAGGGATACATTTGAGCCCAACCTAGGAGTATATCTTCTATCTTGCCTCAAGTGACTTTCCAGTTGATTAGTGTAAAGCACAAATAAGAAGGGCCAACCCGCAACACTGGCGAACACCCCTTGCCAAATCAAAGCTATCATTGCTTTCACCCACGGCCCAAATCTGACTTTAGATGTTAAATTCATTGGAGACAAATCTATAATTATCGGTTCAAACTCGTAGTGCTTAAAATTGACCAAATCTTTCACCTACTCAATCAGATGCCTATCTAAGGTACACCAGAGGTAGCTTCAATGTAATTGTATAATTATTATAACCCCCTAAAGTAATGATATATATTTACAACATATCAGATGAAGATTAGTAAATTTTCCTGCAGTATCTAAAAGCTCAGTATCTAAAGCTATGTTGGTGTTTGCTCAAAATTCTATTCGAAGCAGCCCATGCTAGGATTCGAGCACTTAAAGTTCTACCCGCTACTCTGACAATGGAATCATTGGCTGAGATGGGATGTTTTCAGTCTCCCTGTCTCCTGTGTTATAGATGGGCCCAATGACTGATTTAGTTCAGAAACATAAATACTCGCTAAATTTAAAACATTTACCAGCAAGGCAGGCCACAACTCCATATTGTATTTTAAAAGATGCATTGGGACTTGGGGCCTTTCCTGATGAGATATTATTCTGATGCCATTGAGGTGACATCTGAGCTGCTCCACATCCTGAGTGTAAGGCTATAAATGCACTTAGTGATTGGCCCACAACTGTGCAGTAATATGTAGTTGCATGCTACATTCAGAAGTACCCCTTAGAATGTATTCCTGGTAATTACCCTCCAAATAATAGCATCGTATTTTGCAGTCCAGACTGCACATAACACTCACATGCCTTATCCTGAAAAGTAAGCTTACGCAGTTTAATAGCATTTTTATGAACAACTCTGCATTGTCATGTTATAAAAATGTGTAGAGCCCACTAATTCTTCAGTATGACCTGCAAAGTGCACTTTGCCTGTCCGTGAGAGATTTCTAACTCCATTGTGACTTGTCCATGCAAGCTGCAGTTTTCAAAGCCTGTGAACTTGTAAGTCACAGGCTTTGTAACTGCAAAAATAGAGAAACACATAACAAATCAAAATAGTATGGCCTTACTGTGACAGACCTGCCTTGACTCCTCTGCTTCAACCTGGAGGCAAGAATAAGTATGCAGCTCAGTCCTCAAACACAGTACCCTATGTTAGTCGTGTAATGGTACTGTAACTCACTTTTTTCGTAGCACCTTCATCGTGGTCTGCAGTATTGCATAATATTCCATTGCGGAGCACCTGGAATTAACAATAGCAAATACATTTTTTGATATTGTAGTAGTCTGAACTGTACTTTTACTCAGGATGCACTAAAAACTAAAACTAGCCCTAAAAATATTTTGTTACAAGCCCCACTTGGGCCCATCTTCTCAGGCTTATCATACAGTGCTTCTTGTTCCCTCACTGGATTGCCAAACACTCAAAGGTTTCAGGTGGAATGCTTTCTTATAGTCTAAATTACTGACATTCACTCTGGATAACATTTCTGGCTATAGTTGTTTTGCCACTGTACCACTCTACAAAAGGGGGTGGTGATGGACGGAGCATCAGAACCAATCAAACACTCACACCCAGTCA
The DNA here is from genome assembly GCF_964204655.1 of Triturus cristatus. Classification (NCBI taxonomy): domain Eukaryota; kingdom Metazoa; phylum Chordata; class Amphibia; order Caudata; family Salamandridae; genus Triturus; species Triturus cristatus. The sequence goes on along the minus strand of NC_140594.1, from coordinate 346,623,779 downwards.
ACAGATCTGGGTTTGATCCATCACCGTTCTTTAGCCCACTCTGCCACCCCAGTTCAGACATGGCCATATGCAAATCAGTCTGACCCTGTGCCTCATGGGAACAGTCCAGCCCGAACTGCCAAGCCCTGCCTTCCCTGGACCGGAAACAAGCTTCCTAGGACCGGTTTCTGGCATTTCAGCCGTCTTCAGCCAGGCTTGCTTGAATCCAGTGGCAAAGTGAGCAAGGGACTCACGTCTGAGCATACCCTGCCAACTTATGGCGAACAAAGCGGTACAAAAGGGGGTGGTGATGGACGGAGCATCAGAACCAATCAAACACTCACACCCAGTCAACAGATCTGGGTTTGATCCATCACCGTTCTTTAGCCCACTCTGCCACCCCAGTTCAGACATGGCCATATGCAAATCAGTCTGACCCTGTGCCTCATGGGAACAGTCCAGCCCGAACTGCCAAGCCCTGCCTTCCCTGGACCGGAAACAAGCTTCCTAGGACCGGTTTCTGGCATTTCAGCCGTCTTCAGCCAGGCTTGCTTGAATCCAGTGGCAAAGTGAGCAAGGGACTCACGTCTGAGCATACCCTGCCAACTTATGGCGAACAAAGCGGTACAAAAGGGGGTGGTGATGGACGGAGCATCAGAACCAATCAAACACTCACACCCAGTCAACAGATCTGGGTTTGATCCATCACCGTTCTTTAGCCCACTCTGCCACCCCAGTTCAGACATGGCCATATGCAAATCAGTCTGACCCTGTGCCTCATGGGAACAGTCCAGCCCGAACTGCCAAGCCCTGCCTTCCCTGGACCGGAAACAAGCTTCCTAGGACCGGTTTCTGGCATTTCAGCCGTCTTCAGCCAGGCTTGCTTGAATCCAGTGGCAAAGTGAGCAAGGGACTCACGTCTGAGCATACCCTGCCAACTTATGGCGAACAAAGCGGTACAAAAGGGGGTGGTGATGGACGGAGCATCAGAACCAATCAAACACTCACACCCAGTCAACAGATCTGGGTTTGATCCATCACCGTTCTTTAGCCCACTCTGCCACCCCAGTTCAGACATGGCCATATGCAAATCAGTCTGACCCTGTGCCTCATGGGAACAGTCCAGCCCGAACTGCCAAGCCCTGCCTTCCCTGGACCGGAAACAAGCTTCCTAGGACCGGTTTCTGGCATTTCAGCCGTCTTCAGCCAGGCTTGCTTGAATCCAGTGGCAAAGTGAGCAAGGGACTCACGTCTGAGCATACCCTGCCAACTTATGGCGAACAAAGCGGTACAAAAGGGGGTGGTGATGGACGGAGCATCAGAACCAATCAAACACTCACACCCAGTCAACAGATCTGGGTTTGATCCATCACCGTTCTTTAGCCCACTCTGCCACCCCAGTTCAGACATGGCCATATGCAAATCAGTCTGACCCTGTGCCTCATGGGAACAGTCCAGCCCGAACTGCCAAGCCCTGCCTTCCCTGGACCGGAAACAAGCTTCCTAGGACCGGTTTCTGGCATTTCAGCCGTCTTCAGCCAGGCTTGCTTGAATCCAGTGGCAAAGTGAGCAAGGGACTCACGTCTGAGCATACCCTGCCAACTTATGGCGAACAAAGCGGTACAAAAGGGGGTGGTGATGGACGGAGCATCAGAACCAATCAAACACTCACACCCAGTCAACAGATCTGGGTTTGATCCATCACCGTTCTTTAGCCCACTCTGCCACCCCAGTTCAGACATGGCCATATGCAAATCAGTCTGACCCTGTGCCTCATGGGAACAGTCCAGCCCGAACTGCCAAGCCCTGCCTTCCCTGGACCGGAAACAAGCTTCCTAGGACCGGTTTCTGGCATTTCAGCCGTCTTCAGCCAGGCTTGCTTGAATCCAGTGGCAAAGTGAGCAAGGGACTCACGTCTGAGCATACCCTGCCAACTTATGGCGAACAAAGCGGTACAAAAGGGGGTGGTGATGGACGGAGCATCAGAACCAATCAAACACTCACACCCAGTCAACAGATCTGGGTTTGATCCATCACCGTTCTTTAGCCCACTCTGCCACCCCAGTTCAGACATGGCCATATGCAAATCAGTCTGACCCTGTGCCTCATGGGAACAGTCCAGCCCGAACTGCCAAGCCCTGCCTTCCCTGGACCGGAAACAAGCTTCCTAGGACCGGTTTCTGGCATTTCAGCCGTCTTCAGCCAGGCTTGCTTGAATCCAGTGGCAAAGTGAGCAAGGGACTCACGTCTGAGCATACCCTGCCAACTTATGGCGAACAAAGCGGTACAAAAGGGGGTGGTGATGGACGGAGCATCAGAACCAATCAAACACTCACACCCAGTCAACAGATCTGGGTTTGATCCATCACCGTTCTTTAGCCCACTCTGCCACCCCAGTTCAGACATGGCCATATGCAAATCAGTCTGACCCTGTGCCTCATGGGAACAGTCCAGCCCGAACTGCCAAGCCCTGCCTTCCCTGGACCGGAAACAAGCTTCCTAGGACCGGTTTCTGGCATTTCAGCCGTCTTCAGCCAGGCTTGCTTGAATCCAGTGGCAAAGTGAGCAAGGGACTCACGTCTGAGCATACCCTGCCAACTTATGGCGAACAAAGCGGTACAAAAGGGGGTGGTGATGGACGGAGCATCAGAACCAATCAAACACTCACACCCAGTCAACAGATCTGGGTTTGATCCATCACCGTTCTTTAGCCCACTCTGCCACCCCAGTTCAGACATGGCCATATGCAAATCAGTCTGACCCTGTGCCTCATGGGAACAGTCCAGCCCGAACTGCCAAGCCCTGCCTTCCCTGGACCGGAAACAAGCTTCCTAGGACCGGTTTCTGGCATTTCAGCCGTCTTCAGCCAGGCTTGCTTGAATCCAGTGGCAAAGTGAGCAAGGGACTCACGTCTGAGCATACCCTGCCAACTTATGGCGAACAAAGCGGTACAAAAGGGGGTGGTGATGGACGGAGCATCAGAACCAATCAAACACTCACACCCAGTCAACAGATCTGGGTTTGATCCATCACCGTTCTTTAGCCCACTCTGCCACCCCAGTGCAGACATGGCCATATGCAAATCAGTCTGACCCTGTGCCTCATGGGAACAGTCCAGCCCGAACTGCCAAGCCCTGCCTTCCCTGGACCGGAAACAAGCTTCCTAGGACCGGTTTCTGGCATTTCAGCCGTCTTCAGCCAGGCTTGCTTGAATCCAGTGGCAAAGTGAGCAAGGGACTCACGTCTGAGCATACCCTGCCAACTTATGGCGAACAAAGCGGTACAAAAGGGGGTGGTGATGGACGGAGCATCAGAACCAATCAAACACTCACACCCAGTCAACAGATCTGGGTTTGATCCATCACCGTTCTTTAGCCCACTCTGCCACCCCAGTTCAGACATGGCCATATGCAAATCAGTCTGACCCTGTGCCTCATGGGAACAGTCCAGCCCGAACTGCCAAGCCCTGCCTTCCCTGGACCGGAAACAAGCTTCCTAGGACCGGTTTCTGGCATTTCAGCCGTCTTCAGCCAGGCTTGCTTGAATCCAGTGGCAAAGTGAGCAAGGGACTCACGTCTGAGCATACCCTGCCAACTTATGGCGAACAAAGCGGTACAAAAGGGGGTGGTGATGGACGGAGCATCAGAACCAATCAAACACTCACACCCAGTCAACAGATCTGGGTTTGATCCATCACCGTTCTTTAGCCCACTCTGCCACCCCAGTTCAGACATGGCCATATGCAAATCAGTCTGACCCTGTGCCTCATGGGAACAGTCCAGCCCGAACTGCCAAGCCCTGCCTTCCCTGGACCGGAAACAAGCTTCCTAGGACCGGTTTCTGGCATTTCAGCCGTCTTCAGCCAGGCTTGCTTGAATCCAGTGGCAAAGTGAGCAAGGGACTCACGTCTGAGCATACCCTGCCAACTTATGGCGAACAAAGCGGTACAAAAGGGGGTGGTGATGGACGGAGCATCAGAACCAATCAAACACTCACACCCAGTCAACAGATCTGGGTTTGATCCATCACCGTTCTTTAGCCCACTCTGCCACCCCAGTTCAGACATGGCCATATGCAAATCAGTCTGACCCTGTGCCTCATGGGAACAGTCCAGCCCGAACTGCCAAGCCCTGCCTTCCCTGGACCGGAAACAAGCTTCCTAGGACCGGTTTCTGGCATTTCAGCCGTCTTCAGCCAGGCTTGCTTGAATCCAGTGGCAAAGTGAGCAAGGGACTCACGTCTGAGCATACCCTGCCAACTTATGGCGAACAAAGCGGTACAAAAGGGGGTGGTGATGGACGGAGCATCAGAACCAATCAAACACTCACACCCAGTCAACAGATCTGGGTTTGATCCATCACCGTTCTTTAGCCCACTCTGCCACCCCAGTTCAGACATGGCCATATGCAAATCAGTCTGACCCTGTGCCTCATGGGAACAGTCCAGCCCGAACTGCCAAGCCCTGCCTTCCCTGGACCGGAAACAAGCTTCCTAGGACCGGTTTCTGGCATTTCAGCCGTCTTCAGCCAGGCTTGCTTGAATCCAGTGGCAAAGTGAGCAAGGGACTCACGTCTGAGCATACCCTGCCAACTTATGGCGAACAAAGCGGTACAAAAGGGGGTGGTGATGGACGGAGCATCAGAACCAATCAAACACTCACACCCAGTCAACAGATCTGGGTTTGATCCATCACCGTTCTTTAGCCCACTCTGCCACCCCAGTTCAGACATGGCCATATGCAAATCAGTCTGACCCTGTGCCTCATGGGAACAGTCCAGCCCGAACTGCCAAGCCCTGCCTTCCCTGGACCGGAAACAAGCTTCCTAGGACCGGTTTCTGGCATTTCAGCCGTCTTCAGCCAGGCTTGCTTGAATCCAGTGGCAAAGTGAGCAAGGGACTCACGTCTGAGCATACCCTGCCAACTTATGGCGAACAAAGCGGTACAAAAGGGGGTGGTGATGGACGGAGCATCAGAACCAATCAGACTGATTTGCATATGGCCATGTCTGAACTGGGGTGGCAGAGTGGGCTAAAGAACGGTGATGGATCAAACCCAGATCTGTTGACTGGGTGTAAGTGTTTGATTGGTTCTGATGCTCTGTCCATCACCACCCCCTTTTGTACCGCTTTGTTCGCCATAAGTTGGCAGGGTATGCTCAGACGTGAGTCCCTTGCTCACTTTGCCACTGGATTCAAGCAAGCCTGGCTGAAGACGGCTGAAATGCCAGAAACCGGTCCTAGGAAGCTTGTTTCCGGTCCAGGGAAGGCATGGCTTGGCAGTTCGGGCTGGACTGTTCCCATGAGGCACAGGGTCAGACTGATTTGCATATGGCCATGTCTGAACTGGGGTGGCAGAGTGGGCTAAAGAACGGTGATGGATCAAACCCAGATCTGTTGACTGGGTGTAAGTGTTTGATTGGTTCTGATGCTCTGTCCATCACCACCCCCTTTTGTACCGCTTTGTTCGCCATAAGTTGGCAGGGTATGCTCAGACGTGAGTCCCTTGCTCACTTTGCCACTGGATTCAAGCAAGCCTGGCTGAAGACGGCTGAAATGCCAGAAACCGGTCCTAGGAAGCTTGTTTCCGGTCCAGGGAAGGCATGGCTTGGCAGTTCGGGCTGGACTGTTCCCATGAGGCACAGGGTCAGACTGATTTGCATATGGCCATGTCTGAACTGGGGTGGCAGAGTGGGCTAAAGAACGGTGATGGATCAAACCCAGATCTGTTGACTGGGTGTAAGTGTTTGATTGGTTCTGATGCTCTGTCCATCACCACCCCCTTTTGTACCGCTTTGTTCGCCATAAGTTGGCAGGGTATGCTCAGACGTGAGTCCCTTGCTCACTTTGCCACTGGATTCAAGCAAGCCTGGCTGAAGACGGCTGAAATGCCAGAAACCGGTCCTAGGAAGCTTGTTTCCGGTCCAGGGAAGGCAGGGCTTGGCAGTTCGGGCTGGACTGTTCCCATGAGGCACAGGGTCAGACTGATTTGCATATGGCCATGTCTGAACTGGGGTGGCAGAGTGGGCTAAAGAACGGTGATGGATCAAACCCAGATCTGTTGACTGGGTGTAAGTGTTTGATTGGTTCTGATGCTCTGTCCATCACCACCCCCTTTTGTACCGCACTGTACCACTCTAGGCTGAGATGGATTGGAATGCAGCCATGAGAAATCACCAGTGACTGAGATTAATTGAAGCATTCCACACATAACTGTTCTGTATTCCTGAGTGTTTTCCTGAAACTGACTGGTATACCCAGGGGTGGGGCCCTGTGCTCGCTAAACCACTGAAACCTAACTGCACCCTGCTGATAAGTCCCAAATAAGAAAACACTGGCCTGAGGTTACTTGTGCACCCATTCAGAGGAGACCTAGCTGGTAGTTTATGCTTGTCTGTTCTTGCTGGAGCAGGACTAAGACTGACTTGCATATGGTTGGATCCTGTCTGAGGTGGCATAGCGGGCTAAAACAAATGATGCACAGGAACACACCCCGATTAATTACCAATGTCTGAGATAAATTCAGGCATTCCCCCATCATGTTTTTGGATTCCTTTGTAGTGTGTTGGCTACACTCATGAACTGTATGTGGGCTTTAATTATGTGTAGCACATTTTCCCTTTTTTGTGTTTTAAGCTACTAGCATTTCCTGTTTCTCTGATAGCACAGCTTTCCCCTAACCCACTGTAATATCCACATTTCTGGAACTGAGATCTTCAATCAGCTTTTATTCATATAGCTAAGTTGTGGTCCATCGGTTAGCCAAAAAGAGTCTGTCCTTTGATATTCCACAGAAAAGGATTTTTCCATTGTCTCCTCGGTTTAGCTTTATCAATTTAAACCAGCACTAATTTATAGCAGACTATGGGTGACTTTCTTTGCTTCTCCTTTTTCCACAGTACACAAGAAGCCACTCCAAGAAGTGGAGATTGCTGCCATTACCCATGGTGCCTTGCAGGGGCTGGCCTACCTGCATTCCCATAACATGATTCACAGGTAAACAAGAGGTTTTCTGCTTTTTCCATACTTTGACTGAAAAAGATTTCGACTGGCTTAGTAAATGATTTACCAATCTGTGCTGTTTGCAGACAAACCATTCAGGTGGTCAGGCTGTTACTATGCAGGCTCCGAAGAATGGTATAATTCAGCCTGCTGGCGTATAGACCCACCCTTTTCTTCCTTGGGTGTACAGTGTTATATCAATAATCTACACTTGCAGCACTGTATCACTGAAAGCCCCAATTGAGCTAGCTGTATGTACAATTGGAAATCTGAGAGATTATGACTAAAAGTGTACAGGGTAGCGAGAAACATTATTCTCTGTTGGTCAAACCCTCAAAGGGTGGCTGGCTGAGATGCAATTCAATGCAGATCCATTGGACTCGAAGTCTTTGGAGCAGATGGTGCTAGGTGGAAGTCTTTGACTGGGTGTATATACCTCTTGCAGTCTTGGCTCAGGCATCTTCTAAAATATAAAAAAGTAGAAGAAAAGTTGCTGTTTTCTTGTGAACACTGAACCCAAATCCCCATTTTACACTCTCTTTGAGCAGTTCTTCTCGGGCACCAGCCTCAGTATTCGGACTCCTTAGGGCGGGATCCCCCTAGACCCATCGCACTATCCAGCAGACAGATGGATACTTCTAATCATAGATTCTTCATCTTTTGCATATCCGACTGGATTTTAAAAAACGAAAATTGCTTCCATAATCCAACAGGTGGCACCATCAGTCTCCCCAGTGGCTATGCAGAGCCGCATATAAGCAAAAACCGGGGCATGCACATGAGTGCTTTTCTTTTTGCCTCCTTGGACGCAGATTCAGCCCTTCACTATCAACTTCTTTCAGCTTTTACAGGGAATTACATTTCCAGAAATAAAACACTGTGCTAGGGACATTTCTTCCTCCAAGACCACTAGCTTCAAGTCAGGCCGCGACTGTAGGAAGCAGATGTTGGTCAATTATTTGAAAATGTTTGCCTGTGGTTATTTCATTCTGATCATAACTCGGTCATGTGACAAATGCTCCCTGTTGCAACCATAGGCGATCATGACTCAAGAGGTGAAACTGTATCAGAAAGTGAAAAAGTGGAGCAGAACGCATCCTAGACGATGGACCCGCCCCAGCTCCAAATCATGTTGGTGCTCTAACTCTTCATCAGAGTCGAAGTCCAAGGTGTGCAAAAATGTCTCTTCTTTGCCTCACGACTCCCACAAAGTGAAGCCATGCATTAACAATCCAAAGTTCAGTTCGTAGCCCATTGTGAGGTTGGTCCTGATGTGCCCTAATTTTCCTGGACTGTTGCCAACCCAGCATTAGAAACCGTCATGCACCAAGTTGTTGAATCGACGTTTGCTCCTTCTGGAACACAGTCAGGCCCCATGGAGCAGCGAGGGCCCCCAGTTGCACTTCTGCTGGTGGCCCATCCCTGGGGCCGATCCTCCCCCCCCACACTCCTTCCTAAAGCCTCTTCTTTGTTCTCTCCAGCATCTTCCAATGCTGCCACTCTGGCCCCTTCACCTAGATGCCGACCCTGACTTCAGCGGCCCCTGTTCCCATTTGGTTCCAACACCCATTTGTGGTTCAAATGTGTCATCGATCCACGCCAGGCCCATGCCTTGCTATGAGCAAACTAAGGCACATCCTCCAACTGTTGATAATCCCCTCTCCATCTCCTCCTCGTCCTTGATGCCTGGATTGAAGTCCTTGTTCGGCTCAGATGCAGACACGGTTTAAGGTCTCCGAGAAAAATGAGGATGACAATGAGAAGACTAACTGCTTGAGAACCCTCATTATACTGAAGCTTGACTATGCCTAGATTTTCAAAATGCTAGTGACTTAGATACTTTTCCAACACAGAATTGGTATCTCTACCAAGGACACCCCACTGAGAAAAGTGCCTCTTTCATGGTGGTTTTACACAGAGCAGCAGAAGTGCTAGACCATTTGATTATAGAAACTTAAGCTAACTTTTTAACAGAGATCTTGGAACCTGGGTCTTTTATGTCTGAACCCTGACTGACGATCAATACGGTATTAACAGACACCATGATGGCATCCTGGACAAAGCTGTAATCTGCTCCTTCACTTAGTCACCCACTAGCTATTTGATGTAGGTCCCCCCTCAGGGACCTGGTCTTTCTAATTGAAAAGCCAATTCTGAGTGATGGGAGGTCCAAGCATCCACAAATTTTCAACCGTGATGTGTACTCTTCTGCACTGCCAGATCGGGAGCAAAAACAAATAGATGCCTTTGGCAAAAGAGTGCTCTCATCCTCCAGCTTGGCCCTTAAGTCCCAGAACATATGATCTTTGTACTTATTGTTGTACCTTGTTTTATCACTTGTAAAGTTACTGTTTGGACGAGTGCTGGGGATTTGCATATATAATTTTTTTTTTAAAAGAATCGTGAAAAGAGCCATTCAGATGGCTGAAGCCCATCAGCAAGGTGTAGAAAATTGGTTGCAGAGATGGGTGGCTTGCCCCATGATTGACTAGATTGACTCAAGAGTTCACAGTTCTTATGAGGCGGTGGAAATTGAGGACCAAAACATTACAGTGTGACAAAGAATTGATGTTGGGTGAGAATAAAGTTAAGGCTGTGAATATTCATGAAGTTGATGGTTTAGCAGTGGATGGTTGAGTCAAAATCAAATCAGGTACAGTATGTGGAGGTTTTAATATGTTTTGTGGTCTGTACAAGGACAAAGAAGTATTTGATGTTGAGAAGTTGAACCTCAGTAGGGTGGTGATCTGCCAAAAAGAAGGGAGTCGTGCCAGTGGTATAGATGAAGGGAACTGTAGATTCTTGATGATGAATGAAAGTTGAGTGAGTCTGAAGTGAGAAGAGAAATAACTACCCTAGTAGAGATGTAGTTGATAGTCTGGGAAGAGGTGTGGAATCTGGTAGAAGTGCTATGCAAGTATAACAAGTGGAGGCACTGCTCAGTGTAAACAAAAAGGTAAGGGTCTCCGTATATTTAGAGAATTACATGAGAATTTAACTAGATAGTCAGTTACTACTGGGTCTAAATTGAGCAAGTGCCTTAGGCTGAGCTTGAAATCATTATAGCCGAGAACAATAAAATAAACAGACACATTCATGCATCAAGGCACCAGATGCACTAAACACCCCTAGTCTTTTCCCGCATTCAAGACTCCCTCTGCAGAAGAATGGTGACATGATCCACTGAAATTTGAGTGAAAACAGGTGGGAATACAGAGGATGTGAAGAACAGAGCAAAACCCCAAGGAACACATTTCAACACTCATTTATCGGATATTATAGTTCTCCACCTGGGTAGGAAAAATCATGTCTTGACCCCTACCAGCTGATCACAGAAAAGGGAAGGGAAAACAAAGTGGCTTATCAGGAAGATGAAGATTGTTGTTCTTGGTGGTGCCCATGACATAAGCTATCACCACATCCTTTGTGGCTGCAAAAAGTTTGGCAGTAAGCTGGGCCCCACACCTATCCTCTAAATTTTCTGTACTGTTGGTGGAACAAACAGGCCAGTAAGATTAAGTCGAAGGAGTGGGCAGTCTTTAAAATCCTCCAGAGCAGTGTCAGACTGTCCCCCAAAAAGTCTGGAACCATCAAAAAGTCTTGTCAATAAGAAATGTTTGAATGTCACGGAGAAACCTGTTGCATGCTTACAGGCATGATGTCCGATTCTGACACGGATAGCCATGTAAGGCCCATAGAGTTGTGTGTCAAGTTCAGCTCTCGTATTTCGCAGTGTATAGTCCCTCCTGGATTGTTTGGACAATGACATTCCTGAATTCAGCAGGGATGTGCAAGTGAATGTGATGAAAGTTCTTTTGTAATGTTGTTAATTCGACTGTTGTTGCAAGAGTGTGAGAATTCCAGGCTGAGTCAAATAGTTTGCTGGCTGGACATGGATAACCACACTCAGGTTGTAATAGATAATACATCTTAAGGTTTCACTTCTAATAGACTAGTGACTTCATAACAGTGAACCGACCAGTATTTGTTTAGTGCATCTGGTGCCTTGATGCATGAATGTGTCTGTGTATTTTATTGTTCTCGGCTATAATGATTTCAAGCTCAGCCTAAGGCACTTGCTCAATTTAGACCCAGTAGTAACTGACTATCTAGTTAAATTCTCATGTAATTCTCTAAATATACGGAGACCCTTACGTTTTTGTTTACACTGAGCAGTGCCTCCACTTGTTATACTTGCATAGCACTTCTACCAGATTCCACACCTCTTCCCAGACTATCAACTACATCTCTACTAGGGTAGTTCTTTCTCTTCTCACTTCAGACTCACTCAACTTTCATTCATCATCAAGAATCTACAGTTCCCTTCATCTATACCACTGGTACGACTCCCTTCTTTTTGGCAGATCACCACCCTTCTGAGGTTCAACTTCTCAACATCAAATACTTCTTTGTCCTTGTACAGACCACAAAACATATTAAAACCTCCACATACTGTACCTGATTTGATTTTGACTCAACCATCCACTGCTAAACCATCAACTTCATGAATATTCACAGCCTTAACTTTATTCTCACCCAACATCGATTCTTTGTCACACTAATGTTTTGGTCCTCGATTTCCACCGCCTCATAAGAACTGTGAACTCTTGAGTCAATCTAGTCAATAATGGGGCAAGCCACACCATCTCTGCAACCAATTTTCTACACCTTGCTGATGGGCTTCAGCCGTCTGAATGGCTCTTTTCACAAATCTTTTTTTTTTTATATATGCAAATCCCCAGCACTCGTCCAAACAGTAACTTTACAAGTGATAAAACAAGGTACAACAAGAAGTACAACGTTTTAGAAATACAGGCAATGTTTCTTGTTCTTTATTCCTGTATGTTTCCAGGCTGAAAGATCTCTTAAAACAATGGCAGCCGACACGTGTTTCGCCGCAACATGGGTGGTATCCCGCGACTTTTTCAAGGCTGCAATGTAAAAACAAATCAAAGTATCCCCTTACAACATCCGTAGAACATAAATCTAAAACACACGCATCTGAGAGGCCATCATGCGAAGCAACAGAAACGATTTCAAATAAATAATGAAGTTAATTGAAGGGACTAAATAGTCCTGAGTAGAGATGTAGTATAGGAATCAGTACTTAGTCACCCGACGTGAGTGGCGACAATCGTGGATTAAGAATGGATTGAGATAGTATAACAGTGGAAGTGAAGGAAAAATACTGATTTGAGAAACAGGGGGTGATTGTGGCCAACTAGAGATTTATGTGACCAATGCGAATAGTGAAAATATCATTCACAGAAAACCTATCATGCATTGGGGCTGATAAGAAGAGTTATACATGTCCATAAAAACCAAGTGTGTACCCAAAGAACCCAAAACGTGAACGGTTAGGCAAAAATTGTAGACCAAATACCTCTGTCTCTAGAGTGAAATGCTTCTGCAATAAAAATAATAAGAAGAGGATAAAAGTAATGAGTACCAGATACTCAAACAATGATGTCCAAACTTAAGGAAAACCATGGGGGGGAAAGGGGACGTCCAATACCTACATAACTCGTGGTTCTATTTCCGTCCCACGGGGGAAAAAAACATCTAATTATTGCCAAACGGTGTCCAAAAGGTCAGGATGCCGTGCAGTATCTCATATGACGTATCTGGGGGATATAATATATCACAACTAAGAAAACGAACGGTAGATAAGTGCTCGTTTCAAAACATATAAGCATGTATGTCATGAGGTGATCAAACGTCACAGTAGTGATAATGTGCGCACAAAAGTGCCAAGATCCCAACTCTGTATTGGTTAAGACCAAATGTAACAAGTACGTGATCGGATCTCCGAAACTAAGGTTGTTGATAGCTATGCATGCTGAAAAGCTAAGCAAGCCAAGTAAAACATCAAAGGAGTGTTACCTCACGTATAGATCGTTAACCTAAACCCAAATGTCAATATCCTGACAATTCGTAAGCAGAAAAACACATAGGGGCTTAAAGCCGCATTATTTGCAACGTGTTTATATCCTGTAGATGGAAAGCCATTGCGCTCTGAAATAAAGACCAAATAATCATATGTAAGAAGAGCTCCAAGCTCAGCGATAACATCATATATCTAAGACTTCCGTAATCATCTCCACGAACGTGTACAATACTAGATCAGAGTCACAAAATGTAACAGTCGCATATCGCGCTTACCCCATGTATAAAAGTCGGAGTGTCGACGGAACCACATCATTCTATGTCTCAAAGCCGAGTACGGTGCAGCAAAAGGTTCTCTAACTGGTGCTTAAAAGTACTGGTAACCGATCAGGAACGTCACAACCGGAAGCCGGATAAATAATAGAGGAAGGACTAAGGAACCAAAGGCTAAAGTAGCGGCCATTTTGAAATGGGTTTCTAAATATGTAGGAAAGTCTATTAGATTGAGTCTAGATTGATGTCTCGCTAAATTAACCAAACATGCAGAAGGATAAGGGTGATCCAAAGTGTTAGCTATTCTCTGTGGTACATAAGTAAGTGCATAGCTATTCTATGAATGCAAGTGTAATGCAAATAGGCCGGTGATATGCTCTGCTAGTCAAATGTTGTGATTGGGGACATATGCTCCATCTCTCCCAATTTTAGAGAAAAACACATAAATTAAGAACATGAAAGCATTTTCTTACATAAGTTTACATATAGTTATAAGGAAACCAGGCAAAAGACATCATGCCATCAATTCGATCAGAATACATTAAGACAGTTGTCACAGTTAAAAGGTCAATCTTATCACACATGGAGGTTATTTTCTTTTTGTCTCACCGATGCGTATGGAGAGTGGCTACTCCATGTCTATCTGCCCAAAAAGTAATGTAATTCTTGGTCAATGTTAAGCCCCACTTCAGTACTACATAAGCGTAATATCCACATCGCCTCTCGTTTGCGTAGGGCTAGTTCTCTATTTTCACCCCTAGGATGTCGTTGTGTTTGTTCAATCCCAAAGAATTCAAAGCATTTATGGGTCAGTTGGGCGGGGCACTGATTGATGTGAGAAGATATAGGGTACCTCCCATCTCCTTGTTTCACAACTCGTATATGTTCATTTATTCTTTCCCTAAGTGTCCTTATGGTGCTACCCACGTATTTCCTCTTGGATTTGCATTCTATGATATATACAACGTATTTAGTGAGGCAGTTAATGTTGGTTTTGATATCCTAAGTTCTGTTCCCTGGTCCATCAAAATGGGTCTTTTTCTTACAGGCCCATTTGCAGGCTGCACAGTGTCCACATCCATAGAAGCCTCTATTGCGTTCTATGAGCCAATTACTGCTCCGCTCCTCTCTTGGGTAGCTGGGACTCAGTATGTTTCTAAGGGATTTACCCCGTCTGTATGTGATGTTGGGTCTGGTTGTTATGTGTTTGCTGAGAGACTTGTCAGCCATCAGTAAGTGCCAGTGTCTATTCAGGCTCTGCATCAATGTACTGGACCAGTTGTTGTAACCTGTTACCATCCTAATCTTGTTATCCAACGTGGTTGGATTGGTACGTTCTTTGAGGGTATCAGTTCTTAAGATTTTACTTATCCGTAGATCTGCTTTATTCAGAGTATTACTGTCATAACCCCTGTGTCGGAATCTGGTCATGACTCCTTTTTTACATTCATTGAACTCTGGTTCAAAGCTGCAGTTGCGCCTGACTCTGACCAGTTCTCCAAAAGGGATGGATTTAATTTGGTGTGAGCACTAGATGCATGAAGAAGTGCATTGCAGGCTGTTTGTTTCCTATACAGTCTTCTGTGGATAGTGTCATTCCTGATATAAAACTCTATATCTAAGAAGGGAATAGCACTTCTACTGTGCTGGAAAGTAAAGGTAATATTGAGATCGTTACAATTCAGGTGTTGAATGAAACTCATCAATTTTGGAGTGGAACCTGTCCAGATCATGAAGCAATCGTCAATATACCTTCCCCAATAGAGTATTGAATCATTCCACTCGGATGCCATGTGGCCCCAGACCCTCATCTCCTCGAACCAACCCATAAAGAGGTTGGCATACGAGGGAGAGAATCTGGAACCCATGGCAACTCCTTGCTTTTGTCTATACAATCTGTCCTGGAATAAGAACACATTATTGTCTAAAATGAGCTCTATCATTTCAATCAGCATTTCGGTGTGATCCCATGTGCTTGCCGACCTGGTATTCAATATTTTTCTAATGGCCAATAGGCCATCATTTCTCCTAATGCTGGTGTAAAGGGCAGACACGTCAAGTGTCACCATAATCATGTTGTCATCCCAATTGAGATCTGACATGATCCCCAGTATGTGTTTCGTGTCCCGAATGTATGATGGTAATTTCACCACCATAGGCTTCAGAAATATGTCTACATATTCGGACATCCTCTCTGTGGGTCCATCATTCCCAGAGATAATGGATCGCCCAGGTGGGAAAGGGAGATTCTTATGGATCTTACGGAGTGTGTATATGCACGGATATCTAGGGCGGTCCACCCTCAGG
This sequence comes from Triturus cristatus, assembly GCF_964204655.1. NCBI lineage: Eukaryota > Metazoa > Chordata > Amphibia > Caudata > Salamandridae > Triturus > Triturus cristatus. The sequence continues at coordinate 346,608,335 of NC_140594.1, read as the reverse complement.
TATGTCACCTCATCATCGTCCAATAGACCCAGTCCCTGCCATCTTTTAAGTTGTTTGTTAATGTGGTCTGTCAATGCCCAAATTGGGTTCAAAGGAAGAGGCTCATAACAGTCAGTATCCTGCAGTTGTGATAGAATATCATTATTGTAATCTTTGCTGCGCATAATCACAATGTTACCTCCCTTGTCTGCTTCTCGTATGATTATATCTTTATCATTCACAAGGTCTGTCAGTGCATTACGTTCTCCACAAGTCAAATTGTCCCTTTTTGTCTTGACCGGATATTTCTTATCAAAATGTTTGTCTAAATCTGCGACTACCATTTTGTGGAAGATATCTATGTTGTTGCCAGAAAAGAGTGTGGGTGGCCATTTGGACTTCTCTTTTAAATTACTTGTGATGCTGTAATCATTAATGACATTTAGGTCTCTCATGATAATAATATCTGACGTGATCGCCTCATCCTCACAGTCTGTAATTGACAATAGAAGCTTGGTATCAAGAACATCCTGAATCGAGTGTTCGCTAGTAACAGACATACCATATCTCTGTTGCAAATTTTTATTACTCACATCACATGTCTCAAAATGTTTCTTGATTTTAATTCTCCTAATAAACTTATACAAGTCTATTTTCAAGTCACACACATCACCACAAGCATTTGGGCAGAAACTCATGCCTTTGGTTAATACAGAAATCGCATCATTAGATAAACATTTGTCAGTGAATTTGACCACATTCACAGTTTCTATTTCTTCACATCCCGGGATCTGGTTTTCACCCCTGGTCTTTCTTCCTGTCATACCACCTCTCTTTCCCCGCCTTGTTTTGTGGCCATAACGGGGCGTCTGTTCTCTCTGTTGCCCTTTTAAAAAAAAAAATGTTTTATCCTCCTTACTTCCTCTAAAAAACTACTTTCATTGTTATGGGTGCTGTTGTCTCCCTCGACTCTATCTGACTCATTACCACTAGTGTGTGCGGTATCTAATGAGGTTGTACTAGAGCTGATGGATTTGTCATCACTGGTACGCTGTTGGTCATTTTTCGGGACTAAATGATCATATTTCTTCGCGAACGTCAATACCCTGCCACTCAGGTAATCACGCTCGTCCCTTTTAAGCTTCCTGGTTTTACTCTGCTTTATATCAACAAGATGATGTCGAAGTATATCATCCATGGTCTTGTAGTTTTTTCTCAGTAGCCTTGGGTAATGCATGATAGGTTTTCTGTGAATTATATTTTCACTATTCGCATTGGTCACATAAATCTCTATTTGGCCACAATCACCCCCTGTTTCTCAAATCAGTATTTTTCCTTCACTTCCACTGTTATACTATCTCAATCCATTCTTAATCCACGATTGTCGCCACTCACGTCGGGTGACTAAGTACTGATTCCTATACTATATCTCTACTCAGGACTATTTAGTCCCTTCAATTAACTTAATTATTTATTTGAAATCGTTTCTGTTTCTTCGCATGATGGCCTCTCAGATGCGTGTGTTTTAGATTAATGTTCTCCAGATGTTGTAAGGGGATACATTGATTTGTTTGTACATTGCAGCCTTGAAAAAGTCGCGGGATACCACCCATGTTGCGACGAAACACGTGTCGGCTGCCATTGTTTTAAGAGATCTTTCAGCCTGGAAACATACAGGAATAAAGAACAAGAAACATTACCTGTATTTCTAAAACTTTGTACTTATTGTTGTACCTTGTTTTATCACTTGTAAAGTTACTGTTTGGACGAGTGCTGGGGATTTGCATATAAATTTTGGAAGTTTTTGCTGACCTTGGTCACAAAGATTGAATTTTGAGGAGGTTAGTGGTTCTCCCCACCCTGCGAGCACCGTCACCCAGATATAGATATCTTGATTACTTATTAGTGATATTCTTCTTAGTGGCGCCCATATTCCTACAAATATACCACTGTAGCTAGCTCTGATGTTTTCACCATTCTGTTAGTTCTCTCTACAATTCCTTTGGCTTGAGAGTTGTACAGTAGTTTGTGATAATGTAAAGTCCATACGAAGTTAAAAACTCCCTACTATGCATCAAACTAAACTGGGTGCCCATTATCAGTAGTTACAGCAAAGGGATAATGTTCCTCTCTAAATAAATAAATTCCTGCAAAATGCCAATAGTAGTTTTGATGGTTACTTCTCTCATGAAGCTTCACTACCAACCACTTTGAATGAACATCTGCCAGCACAACAATCAGCTCTCTTTGATACACACTAAAGGGCCGATGAAGTATAAATATACACTACTCCAAGCTCTTCCTAGATCCCAATTTTTAGGTCCAGGAGTGACCTTTAGAAATTGGTCAGCTCTTTTCAAGCACTCGTGCTTGTGCTGGCATCCACCTTGCGGGAGAGAGCAGCGGCACGCAGGGGCCATCTGTTTTCAGTTAGTGTGGCCACCCGCGCTTGCTCCTCCTCTGCCTGTCTCACCCTTGCTCTCCATTGTTTCTTTGTGTATTTGTAATGTTTTTCTTTTGGTTTCTCGTAAAATATTGTTTTTCCTAACCCCACTGTTTCGATAATTGCATGGGCCCTTCACTAGGTGGCAATAGATAGTTGTAAATTATTATGCAATTAAGAACAATGTTCTTTTGAGCGGCTTTAGCAGACCTTGCTGTGAACCGCGGTTTAACGTTGGATACCACAAACATGAGCATCTTGACCCGAGTCACAGATATATTTACTCGTTGTGCTGTGGGCATGCTTGAGAGTATTCATGTTTTCCCCTCAATCACTAATATTGCCAGTGCTGACCTACATTTAGTACAATATTTGCTTTGACCTCCTAATTATCTTCTCCTGTTGCAGCAGTCGCTAGGTTTTTTCGTCGACAGCTGTTCCTGATATGTTGCTTCTTTAAAATATGGCCGCACGAATAACGCAGTCATTATAACAGCAAAACTCAAACCGCGTGTGCAATTCGAGAAAAGGGAAACTCGTTTCTGGTGCTCAAACAGAACCATAATGTGTTAGTAAGGCTTCATTATAGCTTTGTGGTTTAATAGTTTTCCCCGTGCTGCCTTTTAGGTCGAAAAATCCTCACATTTACATACATAGCGTTTACATGCTCGTTACCGTGACCGGTTTACATTCATTGAATTAAACACCAGCTAGGAGATCGTTGCGGAGATGTGTGTGTATTTTATGCAGGCACCATGTTTCAATCTACGCAGAGTGAACTGTGCCTTTCATTGTTCACAGGTAGATAAAAGGAGTACCATTGCGTAGGAGAATAATGACACCTGTTATTTACTACAAACGAATAAGCAAAATCCGCCACAGCACGCGCTATAAATAAAACACGTCAATATTTCATAGCCGCAATTCTTACCGTACAGCGTCACTACAATATTCACGTATCTTACACTCACCTGGTACAGTGAGGTCTGACCGTTAAATTCACGTCCGGGAAACCATCAGACCCCAACTCTTAAGCACAGTAGTTTTTAGGTCACCTTTCAAACAGTACAAAAGCAGAAACACACACGTTTTCCATTTACACACGATTGTTTGTGGCCTCTTGGTTCGATTCAATCAACTTAAGTGAACCGTCTGGGAACCACATAATATTGGGAAAGCTACTGCATACTGGAGGGGAAACAGCCATTACAAAGCAGCTGTTACCACACATAGCCTGTACCATGTACCAGTGGCACGAAACGATCTTATATATATTTCAAAATCAGACTACTTGAACTATTGTGTAGCTGTCAATTCCTGGCTGCACAACACCCAGGAAAACGTGCTGCATGGCTAAACACTATTTAGGTCCCAAAGGCGAGAACTATTGGCTATGCCAATGCTTGTTTTCCTTTGAGCTTGCTGCCCCACTTTAAATTCCATACACTGTTCTTCACACCAGATTACTTAGTCATCCACTCACGACCACCAAAACTCTGCCTTATCTGTTCTTTTGGTCAGAGTTTGACTCGAGCAACTCAACGGCGCTAGATTAATTGTTCTTTTATGTAAAGATCACAACTCGTCGAACACAGCAATAGATGTGCTCACAAGAAGTGTTACTGAACTCGCTCCTCTTCGGCCATTCTTAACCACTCGGAACTGCGCCATGTTCCATTTCTTCAGTCTACTCGCCAGTTGTTACGGACTACTCAGTCGTACATACTGGTAACAGCACCTTCTTTTTACTTAACCAGTATGGCTACACCACCCATTTCCTGTTGATCAACCGGAAGACAGGAAAGATAAATGGCATGGGCATTACGCCAACTAGAAATACGTTCAAGCTTGTACTAATATTCCTGAAGGCTAGCAGCTAGTCTTGCTAATCTTGCCAAGCGTTTCACTACACCACCTCTAGGGCTTTGGCCTGATCCAAAGCTCATCCTTTTATATATGTTTTGCATATATTTTTTAGTTATGAAATTTTTATTACACAAAATCGAAGCTGTCTCTCGGCCATACATAAAAATTGAGGCCATTTGGCTTTGTTCTTGCTTGTTCTACGTGAAACATCATGGCTCGCATAGATGGGAAATATTGGTGCAGCAGCATTTTCAAATGTGCTGCAGTCATATTTAGGCGTTTTGCCGAAAGTCCATTTCATTTAATATTGATGTCCGGTCGTGACTGAGGTTTACGTTTCATGATAAATAAAGCCCTCTGTCCCGCTTTCTTGGCGATCCCACCTGATCTTCCTTACTGGCTGTTATATCATCTCAAAAGCGTATGTACGTGCTGTAAGTTAACCTTTTTAACAGATTTTTTCTTAATACAAGTCCTGGATTTGGGCCACATGATCTGTGTAAAATACTTAGTAATACGGACTGTCAGCTAGCCCTATTTATCTATCCTTCTCTTATTGTGTCATTTAAATGTTTTCTTCTACCCACTACATCAACAGCATGTGGCAACTGGTCAGTCCACTTCAGCCACTGGTTAACTTATTTGCCCTTTAACAACGAGCACATCCATACACACACACACAGTTCATTTTATGTCCAAGTGACTATCCATGAAAATGTGTGATTTTTAAGACCAAAAAATATTTTGGCTTTTAGACAATTTAGAAAAAAAATTATATATTTTTTGAGGGTCCGGCAGCTCCCAAACAATAAAAACTGTTTTGGAAAACTCATAACAAAACAAAAGCATTCAGGAACCAAAAGGCTGGCATCTGACACCTGACCTTTTCTTGTGTGGTGAAATCAGTATCTGGATCAGTAAACGTACCCACACGTTTTGAGGTGAAAAAGTTTAAGTGATTTTTCTACTTGAATGATCCTTCTGCTTTTTAACACTGGTTAACTCGTATTTCCAAAAATGCGGAAGCGACTGTAAAATACATTTTGTGGCGTGATGAACACGGCTGTCTAGTGCATATGTTATACTGCAGAGAAACAGTAGTCTTTACATTTGCGGGCATCGGTGACTTGTGAATGAACGAAAAACATTGGGTTTTCCTGCAGAAGGTGTTGAGGGGCCTCTAAAAATGAACGTACAGCTGTAGAAATGCAACTAAGGATTTCGAAGCTTTGTTACACCAGTTTTGCCCTGACATTTTCAGACTTCGACATTTCACTTTAAACTCGGTTTTTGCTGCCATCTAAAGGCAACAGAAGGTATTTCAGAAGAGAAGCATTAAAATGGTCAAACATTTGGTGCTGTTTCTAGAAGAAATACATAATTCTGCGGAAATACTGCCGAAATTATCTGCAGAAAAAAGTAAACCAAAATATTCCCCTCTCATTGGCTCTCTGTTGCCCAGCGAAAGATGAAAACCTTGTATCCTCGCCGCGTAGTCTTATTCTTTGAGCTTTTCGTAATCTTTGACTAGGCAGATTGTCCTATTTACTGGATGGAATTTCTCACCTCTTTCCCTGGATTACAGTCTCCTTTCCTGGGCTAACTAACCTCCGTCCTTTGTTTCAATTTATTGTGCACTGAATATCGTATTTCCAGCCTATTTTTGCATGCTGCCTGTGCACACAATTTATGTGATATTTATAGCATAAGTCAAGGCCAACGAAGGTATTCTCCACAACAGTATGTATACAAACTGCATGTTGAGCTTTGAAGCCTTACCTCTCGTTGCAGAGCCTTCCCTAGCTTTCTTCTGTTTATCTAGCTTCTTTTTCAGTACCTAGATATGGAGTGAAGAGATGTTTTCCCCTAGTAGTCACATGTTTGCTTGGTCTCATTTCTTCAGAGCCCTCTTTATTCTCAGATGTTTAGCAACTTCTAGCCATGAACACGTTTTGTTACTAACTTGCAGAAGACTTGGATACTTACCAGATGAAGCAATTTGTTGTAGATAAAACGAGGTCCGCAACAGCTTTCTTCTTTAAGTTGCTTTATTGAGATACAGAGGAAATACAAGAGCGGACTCTCCACAGCAGAAGCCAACCGCAACTGCCAAAGAAGAGAACCCTGAACCATAAAGCAACACAGAACATAGAGCAAGGAACATTCTACAAACCCAGAGAATGCTCAACATGAAAAGAGAACCCAGGACATGTACTACACATCTTCTTTCTTTCTAATGAAAAAAAACACACCTCAACACACACAATCTTGCAAATATGCTGGAGCTCTTCTAAACCTTTGAACCCGACTCTGGGCCAAAGGCAATGGTAGTGAAATAGAATCTGGAGCAGAGTGAACACCGGAAGTGCTTGAATCCCCCCACCCACCAACCACATGGGATGCAGGAGACACCGAGCTAGGTTCGTGTGGCAAGGGCGCCAAAGGATAACCACTGTTATCTTCCCCTGAAGAAGACTCACACCTGCTGACCAGAGACACACCCCTTTCATAAAGAGCCACTCGTCTGAAGTTCCAACACTCCCCATTGTTCAGAATGACACAATGATCCAAAACTTTCTTTACAGTAAAAGGTCCCCTGAACTTAGACAACCCTCTAGCAATCCTACCACTCTTGACCTTAACCAAGTCACCCACCAAGAAAGGACGCCGAGTGAATGAAGAAGCATCAGAAGAGGGATTCTTTTGCAAAGACACCACCCGCTTCATCCAAGCAGGAACTAGTTTGGAACCAGGTGTGCGCCCTCTCATTAGTTGGAAAGGTGACTGTTGACCCTCAACCAAGGGTGTAGTACGATAGGCCCATAACATCTCATTAACCATTTTCCTTAGAATAAGACCCTCAGAAGAAGCCATTTGAATAATGCCCTTCACCACTCTATTAGCCCTTTCACAGATCCCATTACCCTGAGGGTTGTACAAGGACGTACGATGATGAGTAACTCCACAACCCTTAAGGAAAGACTGCATTTCCGAGGAGGTGAGTTGGGTACCATTGTCCGTGATTAGCACAGACGGAAGACCCTCATCCTTAAACAAATCACCCAAAAATCCAATGGTCCTTTCGGTAGTAATGTTGTTAGTGAATTCCACCACTAACCATTTTGAGTACACATCAACCACCACTATAGCATACCTATCCTTCTCATGTAGTTCACCCATTGGACCAATAAAATCCAAACAAATACTGTGCCATGGTGAACCAGGGTTTTGTATGTGAGTTTGTGAGGTGCTGGGACCTACCTTAAGCCTCTTTTCTCCCTCCTTACAAGTAGAACAACTAACTACCCAGTCTACAACTTGTGAGTCTATACCCGGCCACCAAAAGTTGTCTCTCAACCGACGTTGTGTGAGAGTGTGACCCAAATGGCCCTCATGTGCAAGAGCCAACAGTTTCCTTCTCAAACCACCAGGAGGTACAAACCTTTCTCCCTTGACAATAAGATTATCCGTGATAAGAGAAAGGTCCTCCAAAACTTTTAGGAAAGGACGTACCGAAACTGAAACAGTACTCTCCCTCCTAGAGCCAAGCTTGATAAGCTTAATGACTTCTTGTAACGTGACGTCAGCGGACATTTCACGCTCCCAATCAGCAGCCTGAAAAACTCCCTCACCAACAAATACAGCATCTTCAACAGAAGCAACCGCAATGTCATCCTCAGATGAAGGCGCAGCTCCCACAGTTTTCCAATCTAGCGACAACCTTGAGAGACAATCAGCCTGTGTGTTCCTCCATCCCTGAATGTATTGGACAGTGTATTGGAATTCCTGGAGCTTGGAAGCAAGCCTAGCTAATCTAGCCGAGCCTTTACCCGTCCCCCCCGGAGAGAGAATTTTAATGAGAGGCTTATGGTCAGTTTTGAGCACGAATTTCATGCCCCATAGGTAGGTTCGAAAATGCTCCACTGCCCATGAAGCTGCCAGTGCCTCTCTTTCGATAACTGAGTAATTCCTCTCAGCTTCGGTTAAAGTTCGTGACGCAAAGGCAACAGTACACTCAGTCTGACCAGAGATTTGTGAAAGCATAGCTCCTAGACCGGTGGCACTGGCATCCACCGTCACCACAGAACTCTTCTTAATGTCAAACGGGGTAAGGACTGACTTTTGCCTCACAGATCTCTCTTTTAATAGCTTCAAAGGATTCTTGTACCTCAGTAGACCACACAAAGCTAACACCTCTCTTCAAAAGTGACCTCAAACATGAAGTCTTGTCGGAAAAATTCTTTACAAACTTAGCATAATATTCGATAAGCCCCATAAAGGACCGCAACTGATCTTTGTCCTGAGGTTGGGGAGCAGAGCGAATTGCCCTACACAGATCCTCTTTCGGACTTACCCCACTTGCACTAATAGTGTACCCTAAGTAATCTACACGCTCTGACAGGAATTTGCATTTATCTTTGCGCAAAGTCAAACCAGCCACCAAAAGTCTGTCTAGCACTATCTTAAGAGTGACGTTATGTTGCTCCACTGATTAACCATAGATCAAAATGTCGTCTTGAAAGTAGACAGTATTTCCTACTCCCTCAAGGAGGGCGGAGACCATCCTTTGAAATACACTGGCAGCTGAATTGAGCCCAAAAGGCAAGCGAGTAAATTGAAACGTGCCAAAAGGCGTAATAAAGGCAGTTAAATGCTTAGAGTCCTTATGTAGGTTAATTTGGTGGTAAGCACTTCTGAGATCCAACTTGGAAAATACCTTAGCGCCATGCAGGGTAGTGACCAACTCAGATATGTTGGGAAGAGGAAAGGTGTCCGCAACCACACAATCATTCAAAGACCTCAAATCTACACAAAAACAGAGCTTGCCGTCCAATTTTTTTGTGACGACTATGGGAGAAACCCAAGGTGAGGCTTCAACTGGTTCAATTACTCCAGAAGCCAGCATCTCATCAATCATGTTCTTAACCTCTTGTCTAACGACGATTGGGACCCGCCTGACCTTGTGTTGTACTGGGATGGAATGCTCCCTCAGAACAATTCGATGAGAATACCCTCTGAGTTGACCTAAGCGTTCCCTAAATACAGAGCTAGCATCCCCCAAAATTTTCTCCAACTCATTATCCTCAATTATCACTTGTGGTGAAGCACGGGGGTTAACAATGATTGCTAAGTCATACTGGTGAACCCAACCCAGTATTGCTGGGCCTGACTTAGAAACATAAACTTTTCCCTGTATGTTCCTATAGGAGAAAACAATGTACGCATTAAAGTACCCCAAAATATCAATAGTCTCGCCCTGATATCCACCCGGGGAGATGTCTTTAGGTAAAAGGTTTCTAGTACCCCAGTTGTGCAAGAAAAGCTCATGTGGAATAATAGTGTACCTTGAACCTGTATCCACCATTAAGTGAATTTCTTTGCCATCTATGGTGAAAAGCGCCTTAGGCCTGACTTTTCGTTTCTCACTCGACACCAAAGATGAGTCACCATCAACAACTAGGATTTTGTGGCCTTCTTCATCAAATAATGCACCATCTTCCACAGAGGCAACGGAAGAACGAGGTTTGCTACGGCAAACTCTCGCATAATGACCCACCCGACCACATTTCAAACATTCTTGTTTGGCTGCAAAACAAAACTTAGAGTCTGAAGGATGAACAGTGCTGCCACACCTATTGCACATGCGAGTCAAAGGCGACTTCTGTGTAGTGGGATTTTTGATGAAAGGAATTTTTTTGACAAGCTTCTTGTTTTTCACTGCAGCTATGTCAACTTGTTCTCCAGAAGAGTAAGTTTGTTCTGAGCATTCTTGACAAGAAATTTCATTGACGTCACCGGAACTCTTCTTTTCTAGTTCTTTCATACACCCCTGAGACTCCTCTACGATTTTAGCTAATTCTATTGCTGTCTGTAGGTTGGGATTTTTCGCTGCCCAAAGACGCTCTTGGATTTTCTTGTTATTGCACTGCACAATAAGTTGATCCCTAATAAGTTCATCCGTCATTCCACCGAACTTGCATTTCACTGACATCTCTCTCAACCTGGCAACAAAGTCATCAATTGACTCCCCTGTTCTCTGACTCTTTGTGTAAAACCTGTATCTATTCATGACTAAATTTTCTTCCTTCGCATATCTTACCTCCAGCCTACAAATAGCCTCTTTATACTCGTCAGGGACAGGTTGCCCATTTGCTTGTAATGCTTGAGGTAGATAGCGAAAAATGCGTTTACCCTCTTTGCCCAACGAACCTAGTAAGAGTGCTTTTTTCCTTTTTGCGGAATATTCCTGTGCATCTAAAGCATCTAGGTAGTTGTCGAACATCGGGAAACCAATCATCCCAAGAAATGCTAGGTTGTCCTGGAAGGGCCAAAAAACTTGGAGGAAGAACTATAGAGGGATTTTCGTTTGTCATGACTGACCGCACTAAGCCCACTACAGAAAACAGAGAATTTGGCAGTTTAAATGAACTGAAGTCTGTAGTGAGAGAGTAAACCAAGAACAATGCGAGAACAGCACGACAGTACCTGAAAGATTCAGTGTAAATCCTCAGCAAACCAGGTCATTGGAAAATAGGATGGGACCCACGACATGTGTGTCGCTGCTGGGAACGAAACGCTGCCCAAATCCGAGAGAAAACAGAGTTTCGTAGCTCGGTGGCTGACTGAGAAGGTGTTGTCATGGAAACAGCAGTAACCAAAGATGGCCGCCACGTCGATGACGCGGAGACGTGGAAGCGTAATTAGACGCTTGACGACAGCAGTCCAGGAAACTTCTACAGTGACACCGTGTCTCAAGATTCTTGCCGTGAACCACTCTGCGTTGAAGATTCCATGATGTCATCAGAGGAGGAGAAACTTCACGAGTAGCGGAGCTCCTGCAGCATCAACTGTCGCTCCTACGCCGATCGTCACCATGACCAGAACCAGGCTCAAAGGTGAGTTGCGAGTGTTTCCACGCCACTTTGACTCAGACCATCACTTCTCCTTGTGCGAATCGTTTCCCACAGATTTGGCTCTGCTTCGCCCCTGACGCATAAAACGGTCCGTGGGTCCACTAGCAAAACAGGAGAGCTTATTACGCAGGAAAACAAAAGCTCTGTCCGTTTGCATCAGAAATGTCACCATGCCTTGAGACAATACTGTAGGGCCGTTATTTCGAGGGTGGAGGTGTGGAGATGTTCCGCTCTTGTAGTCGAGACTTGAAAGCAGTAGTACCAAGCGTGGGTTGATGGATAAATCGTCGCCAAAATTGTTGTAGATAAAACGAGGTCCGCAACAGCTTTCTTCTTTAAGTTGCTTTATTGAGATACAGAGGAAATACAAGAGCGGATTCTCCACAGCAGAAGCCAACCGCAACTGCCAAAGAAGAGAACCCTGAACCATAAAGCAACACAGAACATAGAGAAAGGAACATTCTACAAACCCAGAGAATGCTCAACATGAAAAGAGAACCCAGGACATGTACTACACAATTCTAACATAGTTTGTTGATAGTCCAACCAGAGTCATCGCTCTTGGAGCGATCACTCGGAGTGAGACCCAAGGTTCTTTTACCAGACCACCTTTAGAGGATGATGTCGAGCCTTAGTTTTGAGGGTTAATCTGTATTTTGGCCACCACTTATGCTTGTCAAGGAGAATGCCTCACAGTTCTGTTAAACTCCAATTTGGGCCCTGTACCTCTAATTCTAAGGTGCTCTGCATCTTCGTCATTCCTGAGTTTGCAAAGCTTTTTCTGAATGGAGGCTAAGCCAGCCACTTTCTTATTTTAAGAAGAAACTGAATATTTCTACTGATAAGGATTAATTTGTTTGCTCTATAGAGCCATCAGTTACTGTCCTCTAGGCATGGTCTAAACTGCCAGCATCTTGTGTAGTTCCATGTTCTAATCCCTCTGATTCTTTCTTATATCAATGGAAGAAGCTGTGAGGTGTATTCTCTCCTTGCACCCAGAATGCCATCTCTTTAGCTAATGCTCTCCTGGTTTTGTACCCTCGGTCTTTTTATTCCTCATATTTTCCTCACTATTCTACATAGGTTGGTATCTCAAATTGGGATTCCTCTTGGTAAAATGTAATCACATCTGGTTCAACTCTAATGTATGGAAATGTGTTCCAGAATAGTTGATTGGTTTTAAAACCTTCCCGTTCAGTCTTCAATTGACGTTTTGCACGTTCTACAAGGAAAGTTAATAATAATCTTTTCATGTTGGAGAAGTTGACTTCTTTCCTTGAGAGGTGTTGCTTATGGACTCAGGAGATAATACCTCAAGTTAACATTCAGATTCTCCTCAAATCAAATACTCAAACTAGGATTCTCCTGTTGTTGTTAGCCCTCTACCTGCCAATTGATATTTGTTTCCTTTTGTTTGAGAGGAAAACATCTCTTATTTTGTTACCCAGCCTCTGAGAAGCTTTACTTGAACAGTTTACAGGTTTGTGATTGCTCCTTCATCTCTTCTGATACCCTGAAGGAAGTTTTTACAGTTCTTGGGATTCCAACGTTGAATCTTGCATGTCAGTTTACCTACTTCCATTCTTCCCCAAGCACCAACTTCACAGTCATATTATTGCGATTGAAACTCTGCACCGTCTCTGTTAAGCTTGTCATGATATAGCCTTCCCATGCATTGAAGTGGGTATCACTTCTCCATGTGGAACTGATCATTTTCCTCTTTCCTTCTTGAATAAAATGATTCCTTTGATAAATGCCTTATTTCAGAATGTTTGCCAGTAAATACTCTCACCCTCCTTGTTTCTTTTGGCCATGGTGTTCATTGGGCTCTCTTCATGAAGGGCTTACTTCTTAATTATATATTCAGCTTATGGACTTAGGTGCATACAATGCAGGTGTTATTGCTATTTGACATGATACGAGACATTAGATAAATGTCTACGCTGACTTAGAAGATTGATTTTACTATTAACCAGTTTTCTTCAGAATCACATCGATGAAGCAGTAAAGGCGTGTTTTCTAATGTCCTTATACTTTCTTCTCAGTGGACTTTGTGTATTCCCGAAGTGTCTCACTCCTCATCTGATCTCCTTCATTAAGATTGTCTGGTTAAACTGTTAGTTTTACATTGCCCATTTTGTTTCATATCGGAGATATTAAACCCAAAAAGTCTGTTGGAGGCAGACCGGGAGGGACCAATAAATAATAGTTATTCACTGTAGGGACCATGGTATTTGTAGTCCTTCCCCCACGCCCTCCAGTTAAGTTTGCCCACTGTTACCCACTTCCCCTTCACAGACAGGGAGGTGCTGTTGAAGAGGACGCTACAGTGTGCCTTGAGCATTGAGAGACAGTGCATGTGCCTTGGTTTAAAAAGTTATGGGATTTCATTCTGGGCAAACATTTCACCAATGTTCTTGATGTATCATGGAGATTCAACTAGTCTGTATGAAAGGAGATGTAGTATTAAAACACAGAGGAAAGCAGCTAGGTTATAGATGACTGCACTGCCCAGACATGTCACTAGTAAGGGTATTGCCCACCTCAGATGGCCCGCTGCCCGCTGCCAAAAGACCATAGAATAAGTTCGCATTCACAAGGGTATGAGAGGCAATACGTCATACGTTTCACTTGTGTTCATACAGTAGTACAATTAATTAGAGAGTCCACGCAGGAGCTTGTATTCTTAGTTGTTCTTTAATCTTGATATGCATAGAGTTCGATACAACCACAGCCAACGCGTTTCGACCAGGCATCGGCTTCTTCAGGGGAAAATGTGACAGCCATATGTAGCGCAATGGCTAATCAAGGGTGTCATATTTGGGGTAGCGTGTAGTCAAGGTGGACCTCACAGAGCAATTGCTGGGTAAGTTGATTTCGATTGTGGTGTAGGAGGTCCTATGTGGGGGGCCTTCTGTACCGGTGTGTCCGTAGGAGTAAGTCATTGAAGACAGACTTACTCCTACGGACACACCGGTACAGAAGGCTCCCCACATAGGACCTCCTACACCACAATCGAAATTACTCAGTGTCCCATCAACATCAGAGCAATTGGTCTGTGAGGTCCAACTTGACCACACGCTACCCCAAAAATTACACCCTTGATGCGCCATTGTGCTACTTTGGCTGTCACATTTTGTCCTGAAGAAGCCCATGCTTAGGCGAAACACGTTGGCTGTGGTTGTATCGAACTCTATGCATATCAAGATTAAAGAACCACTAAGAATACAAGCTCCTGCGTGGACTCTCTAATTAATTGTACTACTGTATGAACACAAGTGAAACGTATAACGTATTGCCTCTCATACCCTTATGAATGAGATATAATATTACCAGCACAATAGTCAGTACTAGGAGTAATTATAAGATCTACCTAATATATATCTTTTACTAACTCTCATGTTTCGTGGGCTTTATTTACCATCTTCTTTGCACCCTCATGCTATTGCCCCTGTACAGACTTACCCACTGTCACAAAAAATAAATGTATGGCCAGAGGATAAAAAAGCCCAGCTCTTGGCTATACAGGAGGCCAAATTAGGATGTAAAATCAAACCAGCTCGGTCACACTGCAGACATGCAACCTAAGTTCTTACACAAAACTGGCAATAGAACAAACATTTTAGGCAGCAATTCAAGAGCACTTGGGCCACAGTACCTTAACACCTGGTTGTCTGCCTTGTGTAACTTAATAAAAGATGGGTGTGCCCCACCTGGTGGCTACAGACCACTCTGACATAACAGAGAGGCTCCTGTGGTGCTGCTGGAGTTCTGGGGCACATTGAGTCAAATACCCAGATTTTAAAAAGCATTCCCAATGCCTTGTGGGGTGCACTTTCACCCAAAGGGTGCTAGCTTTAATGCATCTGCAAGGGATTTCTTGTCCTTTCCTGTTACGGGTGCCGATGTCCATCATTTATTTTTTGTCTAAATCTTTTTATTGGCATTTATATTGCAACAGGATGACACAGCAGTATATAAATAACAACAAAAGCCAAGTAGCAGTGCATTAGCATAACATAGACTGAGTTGACAGTCGGTATGGCGGGAGTATACTGTGGCTGATGTGGATCAACATGGATGTAGGCAATATGATTGCACCGCTGATGTGTTGCTAGTCGTGACGCTTATTTGTGCTATGTAGAATAACCATGAACAGCGGGAGGAAGGAAAAACAGAATGAGGGCAAAGTAACTTAACTAAGGGATGGGGTGACCTAAGGCCGAAAAATGTGACTACCGATGAATAACTGCTTGTGACGCATGTTAGGGTACTATGACCTGCCTAAGCGAATGGGGATTTGGAATCGCCATCTCAATTGCAGCTTTCCTTTGATGTTGAAATGTCAAATTGGTGCTACTGAGATTACCACCTCTGCCTGCGTGTCTTCGGCGGGCGTAATTAACTTCTGTAATTCTACTACAATGGGCTCCCAATCTTAGCTAGGGGGTACTTGCGGAGCCCCAGCAGGTCTTCCCTCTGCAGGGCTATACCTTCTGCCTGGTGCCGATGTCTGTCATTTGGGGCAACAAAGTTCATTTGACCCATGTTGCACATGAGTCTAAGCCCTTACAGCTCAACCTGCTTCACTTCCCATGTGGCATACTCTGCTGTACAAACGGAGGAGAAGGAGATTTCACTTATCCTTTTCTTCCTGTGCCACCTACTTTCTCCTTCCTGTGCCTCATTTCTAGGCGGGCAGAAAGGCACTGGGACTGGTGCGCTGGTCCAGGAAAGTCACCCACTTACAGGTGCTCTCTTCACAGTCCCAGGGGTTCCCAGGCAAGAAGCCGACAACGTTGATCCACCTTCCCAGGGGAGTAGTAGGGAAATATAGCACAGTGGTGCAGATAAGCTCTACCAGCCCCCTGAGGCACTTGCCTTCCCCAGAGGCTAATTAGTCATGGGCAGGCAAGGCATCACACTTGGGATGGTTATTCCAAACTCCCTGCACTCTCCTTCCCGGGGTATAATTAATAAACCACCTAGCACAGTACAGATTTTCTCAGCCTGGCAGCCTTGAGGACCTGCTGGGCAGTCTGCATTTGAGCAGGGCGGAGAAAAGCTGATTTCCCTGGCCCTGTTTGGCTGCTTTTCATGCATTATGTTTTTTTTTGTTCCTGCTCTCTCCCACTCTAGCCACCTGAAATGTTGATTTTAGAACTCCGGGCCTCTACAAAAATAAAAATGATTGAAAAGTTGGTTATAAGGGGTTTTTCTTCAATTCCTCCTCCCTGTTTTACTCCTCAGCCTGATCTTGATACGACTTTGTTGCTCCAGCACCCAGCTGCCTCTTTCCAGCAGCATGGAGTTGCCCAGATCCTTCACTTCTTTCTGGGCTCCTGGTAAAATCCAGGCTCTTAATCAAGATGTGTCTGTGGCCCTCAGGCAGGTTAAATTCTCTGCCTGCGTGCCCCAGGCTATACAGCATTCTGGTCACTTGCAGGGAAGTTACCCACCACAGGCCAGGTTTGCAGAAGTTCCTGGGTAACCCTCTCTTCCAGGATCTCTAGCAAATCCACCTTCTCTCTTTCTCCAGAGGTATTTCTCCAGAGGTAGATGGGAGACTAGTGTCACTGTCTAATACGTTTCTATAAGTTCAGAATCTCCCTTCACTCCACATAGGTGGAGGGCCATGCTTCCTTTTCTACTGCAGGTCTCAGTACTTCTCAGAGTAATTCCCTTGTGCAGGGGTTTAAAAGTGATGGTACCCAATCCAAAAATGCCACATACTTCTTCCACCTCTGCTTCATCCACCAACACAGCATTTTGAAACTATTCAAAATGATGAATTCAAGCTTTGGTCAGCCACAGCTCCCCCAGAGTTTTAGCTCCGACTCTACCTGAAATAAAAGGCTTGTGCCTTCATTCTAGCCTTCAAAGGTAGCCTCTCCTGTGAGATCTGACTGCCTAATTTGTTTCTTTGGGGAGAGCTTGTCAGTAAGTGGGGGTTAATTAGCCCATGCAGATTTTGTTTCCACCCTCTTCTGCTTCCCGGAGCAGGTTATTTCCCTTTCCGTCCTGTGATAATGTGATGATGTGGTAACACTGTGATGTCACCTGGAATGGAAAGGGAAGAAAGTTCTGTGTTGGAAAGTAGGGGGTGTTTTCAAGTAGTTACACAGCAGTTAAGATTAGGAGTGGAAGTGACATTAGGGTTTGTGAGCTCTAATAAATGTTATATTTCACTTTCCACGTGAGCCTATTCCTTACAACGGCGACAAAGGGAACGAACACGCAAAAGGAAACTTACATGCAGTAAATCGATCAGGACGAAGCTATAAATAATCATATCTGTCGTTCTGAAAAATAATCTGAAGCATTTTGGCAATTGTGTTGGGTCTGAAGATCACAAGAGGTGTGGATTGACCGGCGCCCAACAGAAAAAGAAAACAGTGAGTGTCAGACACGATCAGTGTCGGAAAGAAGGGCAGCTCGTAGTCCGCGCGAGAGTAAACACAGGCATTTCAAATGTCATCTTGAGGTTGGCAATAAGTACATAAGGGAATAAATTAAGGAAACTGCTGCAAGTACAAATGAGAAAGTGAAGAGAAGGCGTGTATTTGTTTAACGGGTGCTGGAAAGTACATTATAAGTGAACATAAAGTGACAACATTGTAACATTATACACGAAGAAACGCTGGCGGGCATTTTAAAATCAGGCCGGAGATCAGGACCAAGGAAGACGTAAGGTCCATTTTAAAGTCGGGCAAAAAGGAAACGTACTAAGAAAGACTGAAGTAATCGGAAAATGGAATAAAAAGAGAAATGTATGTTATTAACATTGGAAGTCATGTCAGTGGAAAATACAAGCGGTGAAGTTAGAGTAAACATGAATTCATAAATATACAGTGAAGAGGGTATTACTGGAAATATTTCAAGTACAGTTTTTAGGAGACCATTACCTTTTGATCTATCTGATCAAGAAAATGTTGCTCAAAGGTGGGATAAATGAAGAAGGAGATTTGAAAATGTTTTGAAGGCAACATAAAATAAATATACTGACGAACAGGCAAAAGACTTGTTACTTAATCTTGTGGGAGATGATGTAGAAGATTTAATAATGACGTTTTCAGAACCAGAACGAGACACATATAAAGGGCTCATGAAATGTTTAACTGGCAAGTTTGATCCGCAAAGGAACCTAGATTTGGAAAGGTATAATTTTAACATGGTCTGTCAAAAAGAAAATGAAACAATGAATGACTGTCACTGGGTTAAAGAAATTGGTGGTGTTCTGCAAATTCAACAGATTTAGCAATGAAGAGGCAAAAAGAATGATAGTGATACAAGGTTGTAACTCAGTGAAGTTTAGGAAAAAACCTCTGGAAAAGACTTATGATCTGCAAGAGATTTTATGCTTGGCCAAAACAGAAAAGCAAGCTCAAACATGCTACGAACATGGAAGAAGGGAGAATGAAAGCAATTGAATGAGTGAGACGAATGTCAAGAAAAGTGAGTGTTGGAGAGAAAGTGGCAGCACAAAACAAAGACAAGAGATTGTGTTACAGATGTGGGTTTCAATTGCCACATCAGCGAACCTGTCCAGCGATGGGACAACAATGTAAGGAATGTGGGCTGTACAATCATTTTTCAAGTGTTTGCAGGTATAAGAAAGAAAATAAGAAATTTGGATGAAAAAGGAGAATTGGAATAAGCAATCCAATTTGGATACAAAAGGAAAATGGAAACACAAAATATGTAAGCCAAATGGAAGGAGTTGAGGAAGAGTGAGAGAGAACTTGAACAATCTGAAAGACTTTACATGATGCAAGAAGAAAGTGAAATTCCCCAACTTATTTTGATAAGTGAGGAAATATAAAGAAGACCGCGTCTGTTGACTTAATGGTTGGTCTCCAAAATGTTCCATTTGTTTTGGATAGCGGAGCAACGTGCAACATAATGTGCATAACTGAATATATGAAAATGAATGAACAACCCCCTTTAAATCCATCAAATGTTAGTGTTTTTCAGTGGGGGGGCTAAATATCCTGTTTTGTGCTTAGGAAAATGTGAAGAAAGACTTAAGTATGGAGATGTAGTAAGCAAAGAAGAAATACATGTTTTAAAAGGTGACGTTCCAGAACCATGCTTGTTAAGCAATGTTACTACTCAGTTCATGGGTTTGTTAGCAATGACCTGCAACATTTCAACAGATCCTCCAGTTCTGAGGAAATATCCAAAATTATTTAATGGGTTAGGTAAACTAAAAGATAAAGTGATTAACCTGCATATAAATGAAACTGTAAGACCAGTGGCACAAACGCATAGAAGGGTTCCAGTCCATATGCAGGCAAAGGTAGAGCAAGAGATAAAGTTGTTGCTTGATCAGGACCGAATTGAAGAAGTAACAGGACCAACACCTTGGGTGTCACCCATTGTAGCCGTTCCAAAAAAAGATAGCGAGGACATCAGAATCTGTGTTGATTGAGAATTCCTCACACAGCCATTATTATTATTATTAAAAGAAAGGCCATTGAGAGAGAAAGGTATCTAGGTCCTCATTTAAATGATACGATTAGTAACATCACTGGGGCTGTTTTTTTTCCAAACCTTGATTTATGCAAAGGATATCATCAATTGGAAATTGATAACCAGTCGAGGTATATCACAACATTCTCTACGCATTTGGAACTGTTTAGGTACAAATGGTTAAACTTCGGAATATGTTAAGCTGCTGAGATTTTTCATGAAATCATAAAAAAAGTCATAAGGCCAGTGCAAAATAGTATGAACTAAAGCGATGATTTTTTAGTTTATGGTAAAACTCAGGAGGAACATGACCAGGCATTAGATGGAGTGTGTCAACCGCTTTGGAGAGGTAAATTGGCACTAACTTAAAAAAAAAAAAAAAGTGACATATATTTTCGCCTGAAGAAATGAGGCCAGACCCTTTCAAATTAACAGCTCTGAATGCAATACAAAGGCCTAAGGATGTAACAGAGTTACGATCATTTTTAGGAGTGGCTAGCTATTGTGCACGATATGATAGGAATTTTGCTACTGTAAGCTCACCACTCAGAGAACTAACAAAGAAAGGATGGAGATTTTATTAGCGTGATGAATGTAAACATGCATTTAAAGAAATAAAACCAGAGATATCAAACACAACTAATCTGAAATACTTTGATCCACATCTGTGTACAGAGTTGGTAATGGATGCCAGTCCTGTAGGCCTGGGTGCAATTTTGGTGCAACACAAACTCGGGAGGCAAACTCCTAGCTAGATATGGGATCTCTCATGCCAGCAAAAGTCTGTCTGAGATAGAACAAAGATACTCTTAACCTGAAAAGGGAAGCTTGGCTGTTGTTTGAGCATGCAAACATTATCATGATTTTATGTATGGAAAGCCGTTCGTAATTATCACAGTTCATCAGGCTCTCATTTCGATCTTTGGAAATCCAAAAACAAAGATGCCAAAGAGGATTGAAAGATGGGGGAATGAGGCTGATAGATTATGATTTTAGAAACCAGGAAAGGAATCTAATCCAGCATATTAATTGTCTAGACACCCATTTAAAACAGGAGTGCAGCAACAATTAGAAGCGGAGGAATATATATATGTTTCATAATCAAATCGGTAGTACCAGGAATCATTACAGAGAAAGAATTAATTGAGGCAACGCGATCAGATAACACTATCCAAGAGGTGAAGAGAATTATATATGAAAATAATTGGAGATTGGCAAACGATGCAAGCCGGTTTCATTCAAGTATAAAGGAACATGATGTACTAGCATTCAGAAACATACACTCTGAGTTGTCTTTGGCTTCTTCTGGAATACTTCTAAGGGGGAACAAAATAATCATTCCAGCAGGTCTGCAACGGTGTGTCATTGATTTGGCACATGAAAGTCATCGAGATTTCTACCACAAAGAATTTTTGAGGGAGAAGTTATGGTTTCTCAGACTAAACAGACCAGTGGAAGAGGTAATTCAGTCTTGTTACTTATGTCAATGTACCTCTAAGGAAATAGGGATGGAAGAATTGCATATGTCTGAACTACTGAATGCTGTGAGGCAGTGGCGGCTCGCCGAGGGAGTGCTGCGGGGCGATGTGGCGGCAGGCCGGGGTGGTAGTAGAGTCCAACATATGACGGACATGAGTATGGTAAAGTAATGAAATAAATAAAACAATTTACCTTGCGCACGTTGCATCGCCAACTCGGCGATGCAGTGCGGGCAAGGTTTATTGTTTTATTTATTTAATTACTCACCTTACGCCTGTCCATCGTATGTCGGACTCTACTACTCCCCCACACTGCCCCTTCCCCGCCCCGCCCCACCGTCCCGCAGCACTCCCTCGGCGAGCCACCACTGCTGTGTGGTCTAATATAGCAGTAGACTTTTATGGACCATAAGATTCGGGACATTATCTGTTGGCAATAATAGATTCATATTCTCGATTCCCTATTGTGAAAGTGGTGTCCTCAACATCTATGTCAGCAATACTTCCAATTTGGATGAAATATTTTCTACTTGGGGAATACCAAACACTTTGAAAACTGACTATGTGTATCTAGTTAATGGAAGCGAGTTTCAAAAGTTCATGTATTATCTGAGAATAGTACACAGAAGAATAACTCCAATGTCGCCTCAAGCTAATGGAATGGTGGAAAGGTTGATGGCCACTATTAAAAAGGCTGTGCAGAGAGCAAAACTTTCGCAGATATTGATAAACCAGGCGTTGTCAAGTTTTGTGAGATTACAGGAATACTCTACATATGTCAACTGGGAAATGCCTTTTGGATCTAATGTTTGGTCAAACTCATCTACAACACCTGCCAGCTAATCCGGCAAAGGATCAAAAGGAAGTAATGCAAAGAGATAAAGAGGCAAAGGACAAAAGGAAATACTATGCAAAAAGTGAAAGAAAGTTTCAAAACCAGGAATATTAAATAGGTGATTTGGTGCTTGTTCGCCAACAGCCAATAAAGATGTCACAAAGTAGATTTCATCCTATAACCATTGAAGTAACAAACGTTCAAGGAACAGCGGTAGCAGCGGAGGATAACAGCAGAATAATAACACAAAATATGACATTTAAAAAAAAAAATTAAACCAAGTATTTTTCCGGAAAATGTACAATTAAATATTCAACAAAATGAGCACATGCTTTGAAAATCTAAAAGAGTTTTGAGAAGATCTGAATGATTAATTGAACATTGCTGAATTTGTGTTTTCATTTCTTGTTATTTCTTCGCTTTTTTCTTTTTTTATTTTTAAAAGGGAGGTAGAGGGGAGAATGTGATAATGGGATGATTCGGTGATACTGTGATCTCACCTGGAATGGAAAGGGGAGAAAGTTCTGAGTTGGAAGGTAGGGGGTGTTTTCAAGTAGTTACACTGCAGTTAGGATTAGGACTGGAAGTGACATGTATTAGGGTTTGTGAGCTCTAATAAATGTATAATATTTAACTTTCCATGTGAGCCTCTTCCTTACACCTTCTAGGAACAGAGTAGTTCATATGAAATGGGTGTATTGTCTAAGAGACCTTGATCTATCTGCTCGTCAGCAAAATAATCAACTTACCCAGAAGGGTAGTTCAAAGCCTGAGTCTCATTAACTACTGACTTAAGATAATAATGCAACATCTAATGTAGTGTAGTTCCTATCTCCCTTATAGGCTCTGCGCATTGGAATAATATACCCTATAGATTTGGCATAGGACGGAGGTCAGTATGCCCTTATCGAGTATATTAAACTTAATTACTTTTTGCCAGCTAACTCAGAGGCCACTAGAAACTCCTTGTAAACAAGAAGGGAGTAGTTTCTGGCAACCGCATAAACATTACAACTTTGTTTCCCTTTAGAATCGAAACACTCTCAGAATCGTGAAAACAACAGATAACAGTTTCACTCAGCTAATCGTGCATGCTTAGTTTCTTCAGAGTTACACAGAAAGAATAGACGGGTGTTTCAATAAAAGGTTTTATTGAACAGTATTGTTTCTCGTGTAAGAGATATGAGCTGTTACAATCATAAGACAGTATGCAAGATATATTATGTACAGCGTAAGCAGTAGAAAGAAATAATACTGAGCTAGCATTATCTTTTAGCTATGACACATATATTCATATACATAAATAACATAAGCTAAAAATGCGAGTACTCATAAGATGCTGCTCTAACTAGTTGCATCCCAGTGTACCTAACCTAAATGTAGTACAATGTAAGAAGTAGGTGATGTATTCCATAGTATCGTAGGCTATAGTATGGTATGCTATAGTCCGGTATGCCAAGAGTTCCTCTAGGTCACAGTTCTTCAAACTGTGGGGCGCGCCCCCCTGGGGGTGCGCGGATGGGTTCCCAGGGGGGCGCGAAGGCCTCTGCAAGGACATGTAAATGAAGACGCCTGGAAGTGCAGCAATGTTTATTTGCTGCATTTCCAGGCTGTCTTCATTTACTCCGATACGGAGGCTGTTTTTTTTTCTTTTTCCAATACCCCCTGGCCCCCGACTCAGCCTATTCCTCCTTACATTTGTATTTTACATATACTGCTGTAGTGTGAAATGCATTTCATGAAAATGAATATAAAAAAGGGTTGCCAATAGAAAAAATGCCAGCCATGTATGTTTAAAGAGCCTGCAAAGACCTTGCTTTGACACTAAATAGGGTCCTAAATAAAAAAGTATGTATTCATTTGTAACTTGACTTTCTGTCTGTTCCTTTTATTTTCAGTCATGAAACATTCAGGCAGCCCTAGAACACATTTAAATGGGCTTTATATTTGCTTTTCGAAGAATGCACAGATAAGTGCTGAAAATAGGGCTTTAGGTGACTGTTTATTTTTGTACCGTCTGCAACATCCAAATAATGAGCTGGCAACCCTAATCATAAGACTGGAAGTTTGTTGCAGGATCAGCACATTATTTATTTCCTTCACCCTCAATTCCCTGATTTAATTCCACAGTAGCAATAGTTTAACTTGTATCTGAAACCCTACGCCCCGTCAATAACATGCTGATTAACTTCAAGTGTCTGGGAATTCACCCTGCATTCAGACCACTCACTCCTCATTCTCACCCTTCACTTTCACACTCACCCTGCACTCACAGCGCATAGTTATGGTTTTCCCACATTTGCCACACAATCCATCATCTGCTGTATAATTTGCAGATTGAAAAATGCAGCAACGCAGGTTACCTCACAGTGAAAGGCCCTTTCTAAATGTTGACTGGTCACCTTTCTGTTGCTTACTGCTATATGTGGGTGTTAATGTGGTACTTATGAGGGGCAATAAAGGCCAGGACAATGTTGACAAGTGTAAAAATAGCAAAATAGTGCAGTAATGCTATCAAAAAATATGCAGCATAATTTGCCTTTGCTTGCCGCAGAATTTAGTCAACCATGCTGCATAATTTGGTCTTCTCCTGCCGCATAATTCCAATGGTCCTGTTTCTAGTGCTATGAGGTCCCAGCCTGTGGCAGAAAGCACTGTGAATATGTAAGTCATTATTTTAAAACAGTATTTACATACTCTAAGCTAGGCAGCGGCAACATGATGCAGTGATTGAGATAAAACAAGTTCTTAAAAAAACATACTTTTTAGTAATAAGTAATCAAACTGTATCAAATGCAGACATTTTTGGAAGTGTCTCCACTAGTCAAGATCCCAGCTGATAACTCCTTTATATTACATCTTAAAAAGAATAGATCTTTGCCACCATAAAGCTTTAAGCAGATCCACTGGAATTTTTCAGCAGAAGAGGACAACATTATGCGGCAGGTTTGACTAAATTATGCAGCAAAAAAAGTAAATTATGCGGCACAATGCGCAACATTTTGTGGTTAGCATTACTTCATTATTTTGTCATTTTAACTCACGGTAACACTGTCAGGGGAAATATTTCACCTCATTAGTACCAGTGTAGCACCTAAATACAGCAGTAAGCAACCACAAGATTACCAGTCAATCTTTGCAAAGGGCCTTCCACTGCTCCGGAACACTTTGTCACGCTTTAAGCAACTTTTGTTCCGTTTGAGCTAGAATCAAGTTTTTTTTGTTGAAATCTGCAGATTATGTAGCAAATGCAATGCACTGATAATTATGTGGAAAACGCTGCTGCAGAAACTCATAATTCCATGGTGTCTTTTTTTAACTTTCTGCACTACCACCCGCACTTCAATTTCAGGCAGAGGCATCTCAAAGTCAGTATTAACCATTCAGGGGCAGTTTTTTTGTGAAAGCTGAGTCCATGGGGTGGCAGGTAGAAGGCCAGCAGGGTTGCAATCAGATGCAGAGCCCTAATCCTCTCGATCCTTGGGGCCTCACAGTAATGGTCCAGGAGACAGAGGAAAGGAGCGAGATTCATGGATATTGTCAAAGAGAAGGCCCAGAATAGGGAGCACTGTATGTGGACTCATTTTTATGTTTACAAATGGCCAGAGACCACTTCTTCAGCGAGATACCCCAAAGAAGGGGACAATGTAAGTGTTTTTGTTTTTTTAAAAGGGACATTCATTTGTGAAGCTGGTACTCCTGCCAAGTGTGTAAGTGGCCACTGCTGGTTATCATAAAGGAGCAGATGCAGCAGGACTGGGGCCCATGGATTTTGGGGGGGCCCACTGCATCACAATTATGACCGTCTACCTTTAAAAAAAGGGGCATCAGAGCTTATTGTCCTTTTAAGCATTAGGACAGAGGTGATGATCCATCATGGAGGGGTAGAGGTAAAAAAGGCAAAGGAGATAGCCTGCTACTCAGGACTGCAGTTATCATTAATGCAGCAGGTATAGTTGCATTGGGGTCAAAGAGTGTGAGGGGCTCAAAACACCCCAATTATGGGGACCAGTTTGTTTGGGATATCTGTTTTTGTTTGATGCATTTGCTGTTTTATAAGTCTCATATTTGGTGCAGTTCATAAGCTATAGAAAAAGTATTCCTGAAATCATCTCATAAGCCCCGCTCCCTGCACGCAGCCATGTCCCTCCCGCTCCCCCAATCCTTGTCATGAAGTTTTGGAGGGGGGCCTGACCTCAAAACATTTTGCTTAGGGGGGCTCAGAGGGAAAAAGTTTGAAGACCTCTGCTCTAGGTTCTAGTCAGCTTCATACCTTGAGAATGAGAGAGGTGGGAATCTCTTTCTGGGTCTCGAACTCTAACAGCCTGCGAAAGGAGTCAGAACACTGGAAGCTGGATTCTCTGCAAGCAGGGATGACAGCGTCTCTTGTCAGTGCGTCAGGCCGGGACACGGGCCCCTCTAAAGTCGAGGTCTCCTCCTTCTTGCTTGGGCAACGGTAGGTATATTATACCTGGTAGGTGCGTTGGAATGTTAGCATTGAAGTAAAGTCGGGCAGAGGAAGACGTCGGGAATGAACCCTTAAGGAATAGCGGTTCATGCATAATAAATGAGTTCTTGGAGAAATCAATAATCCTGTGCTAGGGGAACTCCCAAGAGCTTAAGGGTCTGGTTTCTAAGAAATCGTTGTGACGTTTGGGTGGACGGATGTAGGTGACCATGCCTGTATTTGGAAAGCATGGCTAATGCCTAAATAAGGACTAGGATTTTATGCCTATATAAGGGCAATGCGTGCCTATATAAGGACATGTTTCAGGAAAACCTATATATGGACACCTAAAGCGGAATACAACACTAATGTACATGAAGGAATGCAAATATAGTTACATTATTATTATACTTGAACTATGGACCTTTTTCAAACCAGGGAGGGAGACCTTCTCTTTTCTCTGAATTGAGCCAATGCAAAGTTGGTGCAGTTTTCACCTACAGCATGTGGAAATGTGCCTAAAAGTGGGCACCAGGATCAGCCTCTTGTCCACGGGTCCAAAGACCAACAAAATAGAGATCGGCACTGGAGTTGGAATAAATAACAAGTTTATTAATCACTCATGAGTGGGACCACATCCGCACAACACTCTCAAGTGCTGCAGGAGGTAATACACTGAATACACAAACCGTCCGTTTTTCTGCAATGTAAGCATGTGAACAGAAATAGGAAGAACAAGTTTTAGAAGTAGTTATCAGCAAACAAGGGCAGATGAATAACTACGTGGTCAGCAAAGTGGGAGGGGGAGCAGGAATGCTTATGGCAGCAGTAAATGGTCGACAGTTAACATCCGAGACCAGGTGCACTGGCATCTACAAACCCTCAGCACGTACATTTGCTTTTAGCTGAGTCAGTAAGTCAACTAAAATAGATAACACAAGCAGAGTGAAAACACGAGCAGCAGAGGACGGGAGGATTACGAAGGAAACAAAATGAACACCACAGCCTAAATGGCTGTCGCTTATGCTAAGTAAAATATTACACATTTCCACAGACTACCCTTTTAGCCTAAGCTAAGACATTTTCTTATGCTTTAAAAGGGGTACGATAAACATCATGTATATCAATTAGCATCGTATCGCTGACTTCTCGGTCTATTGCTAAACGGGCATTTACATTTTGGACATTCGTTTTAGATGGTAGATCAGTTGTACAAGTGGAAATACAGAGGGAACAAAGCATTGGCACACATTGGATACATAAACAACAAGAGAAGAGAATTGCAATAATTATGAACAAGGCCGATAATATTTTCAAACCCCATACAGAAAATACGCTCCAGAACCAACCAGCCCAAGTCCATGTTCCTGAATCTTGATGTATCTCAGTGCCTATTTTATGCATTTTGGAAATGGCATCATAAACAGAAGGGGCGTGGTCAGGGATAAATACACAACAACTACTACCGATAATGCGACATGCTCCACCACGATCAGCTAGAATAACGTCTAGCACCATTCTGTTTTGTAAAGTCACAATTCTCGTAATTTGGAGTTCTTCTGTAATATTTCCAAGCGCCATTGCTGTCTGATTAGTCAGTCTCTACTACACGGGTTAAGCGTCTGATCTTTCTACTATTTAAAGCTGCACCAACAAAGAAAAAGAGTCCCAAATTAAAGTCAACATATTGCTGTAATGCAGTGTCAATTTAATCCACTTCATCATTATTTATAGTTCTTGTGAATCGGTCCAGGTGCTGGGAACACAAGAGGAAGCAAGAAGGATACATAACATGTTCCAGACCATCCGATTGGTAGATCATAGTAGCCTTTACTCCCACAAATGAAATAAGTGTTGTGTGAGGATAGAAAACTGCTATTGTTCGTTCCAGTAATGTTCAATACTGTTGTACAGTCACTTTTTCCCACTGGGATACTACCAAAACTGCTCTCACAAAAATTGGCTCGGGCTCTAGTAACAGCGATAACAAAAGGCCCGTTACCCTAGGCCGTTCGAGTGTTGGGGAAAACATAACGTGTGGAGGAGTTCCTTTGCGATACTCCTCCATTTCCCATGCAGTTCCTTTGGCTTGTGGGTCCCCTTCCTCATCGGGGTAACAAACTTTATTAAGTTTGCATTAAGTCCGCCTACATCAGCTAGAGTAATATTAACAATTTCAGAGGCCCACAACAGTGCAAACCAGGCTCTACAGGAGCCATTATGTGAGAATGGCAAGGGAATGAAAGGCGTTCTTCCCTTCTTCTGATGAGCTGGCATCATTCCACATACCCAGCAGTTGGTAATGTTCGTGGCATTATGAGTATGATGCAACATTTGTATGAAAGTGTTATCGAGATACGACATTCGGTGCTTCTTTTCATGAGAGGGAAGAGTAAAATAATAATGTTCGGTGGGGACAGGAGTAGTAGCAGTCAATAAGTTTCGAGCCGGAGCTACTTCCTCTACAACCCACATTATTACAGCAATGATGACAACAGTCAAAGTTAGTCCAATAGCGAACATCATATTTTTACTACAGACTTTTGCAGCGTTCGATTTCTTCTCCTCCGCCATGTTCATTTCGTCGGTAAACAACAAAACAGATGGTGCCCTAAGGTCCTGGGCAGGCATTGGTTTCTTCACTAACGTTGAGACGAGTAGTCACTAATAGGCTTACCCCCCTTTGTAGTCGGTCTTTAACCACCCAGGACAGAGGCTCAAGCAGTCTCTTCCTGCAATGAAATGTCTTTCTCCCTGGATCGAAGCAGATATCTAGATGTACCAGGGATCGTGTGGTCCGGGAAGACTTCCTCTGGTCTTTCAGGTGACACAACTCGTCCTTTCTCGTTAACTAGGATGTCGCGGTGATCTGTCAACGCAGCTGGGCTCATGAGGGCATGCTGGACTTTTCGACAATGGTTGGCATGCACCCAATTCTTCCGGTTTGTCACTCGCACTGCAGTTCTGGTAGCCAGGAGGACTTGTTCCGGTCCGCGCCAACGAGGTGCCAAGTAACTGGTCCACTGGAAGGACTTCGTCAAGACAAAGCCAGCAGGCCGCAGATCATGGCCATCACCCTGCGACCTGTCTGGAAGGGCTTCCCGTACCTGCTGATAAACAGAAGACTAGCTGTCAGTTAACTGGGACAAATAGTCACTCATCAACACATGGGGTACATCATGTATAGGGCGAGGCTTAGGGATTCAACAAATATTCATGGGCCTGCCAAACACAACCTCATATGGCGTAAGGCCAGATCGTGTATGTGGTATTGATCTGATAGAAAGTAGTGCTAGGGGCAGGGCATCAGGCCTTTTTTAAAGACGTGGAAGCCTGTATTTTAGCCAATTTCAATTTCAGGGTGGAGTTGTAATGCTCCACCAAGCCTGCTGATTGTGTGTGAAAAGCGGCGTGAAATTTCTGCTTATTCCCTAACCCTTTCATTACATATTCGACAACTTGCCCAAGGAAATGAGGTCCGTTGTCACTCCATAAGACCCGACAAATGCCGAATCGAGGGAAGAACTCCTTTAGGAGAACTTTCGGTGTCGTGAGAGCTGTATTATCCTTCGTAGCATACACCTCCACCCATTTACTGAAGGCACAAACCACTACCAAGACATATTTCAGATTATTACAGCGCTCAAACTGAATGTAGTCCATTTGCAGGACTTCAAAAGGTGCAGTTAGTGTCGCAAACCCTCCTGTTGGAGTTTGCGTTCCGGTTCCAGGATTATACTGGAGACAGACCAAACGAGACTGGACCATCTTTTTAGCAATGCTGGCAATATCAGGATGATCCCAAACTTGCATAAGTTTCTTGGCCATTGAGAATGCACCAACATGTGCCGGCCCATGTGCCATGTGAATCATGGGGTATAAGTAAGCTGTGGGTAACTTCCATTTGGTCATATCTTTATTCCTCCAGCAGCCCTCATCATCCAGTGCTCCCTCCTTAGACCTTTGGTCTAGTTCATCAGTGGAGGCAGATTGTTGCATGTCCAGCACTTCTTGCCTGGCATCATGTCAACGTTCAGCTTGTGACTTCACTACATACATAGTGTTGCAGGGATTCTGCTCATGCACAGAACTATGCACAGGAAACCAGGACCTCGGTGTATTGTGGTGTACCAAAAACCCACCTCAGTGCCCAGAACCCCAATCCGACTAGCATCAGTGTCTCATTCGTTCTCCGTGTTACTGCGAAGCTACCAATGATTAGATAACCCAGAACAAGTGACTTAGTGAACTCTCAGGAATAGTGGGAATCAAGAACACTCTTTCGCTTTTGTTCTCATACAAGTCCACAACGTGAGCAATCAGAGACACAATATAGTTTAAAATGATTATTTTAACTACGTGCTCTAAGATGCAATACTCTAGCCAATACTAGTAAAAAGATGCATAAAATTAATACAATCAGCATTGTTACAATTCCATAAAACACAAAAGGAGAAATCCTATTATAATGATAGTGGAACCAGGACTATAGCGCCGTGTACCACCCTACCCTGGCTAGGAGCTAGTTTATGTAATAATAGAAGATCTCTAGGTTTAAACGGGGCACCCCATACCTCCAAGTTCAGATGTAGCGAATCACATCCCAGGATATGCACAGTTCTCTGTTGTTGGAAAGTTTTTCTCCAAGTGCTTCCTACATGCATGCAATGCAATATTAAAAGCACCCGAGTTCCAGTTATTTGCAGCTGTGTTCGTATTATGTCTAAGTGAGTGGGACTGATCAACATGAATTAACAGCATACATTGTTATTCGACCTTGAACACTGTGCAGACTGAGGTCGCGGTGTAAGCCTGTACTTGTGAAAAACAGACCGTTCCCATGTGAAGAAAAGCAAGCAGTTTTATTTATGAGAACAGAAGCATGAAGTGTCATGTGCAAAATCGGCAAGATGGTGCTAAGCATATAGTTCACTCATGCTAACATAGCAATGTCTGCAGGCAATATCGTATCCTCACTACAATAGATGTGGTATTTCGCTGCATTGCGGTTTCACGGGCTGTATGATCTGCAAACGCATTACCTGCTCCTATTTTATCAGTCACTTTCTTGTGTGCACTACACTTAACAATTGCCACTTTCTTAGGATAGGTTAGAACAGTAAGGAGGTTCTGTACTAAATCTCCATGCACTATCTGTGTCCCATGTGAGGTGAGAAAGCCCCTTTCTTTCCACAAACGACCAATTGTGTGCCACCCCGAAAGTGTACTGGCTGTCGGTAAAAACCTTAACAAGTAAGTCTGTACTAAGCTCACATGCTCTCGTCAGTGCAATCACGTCAACTATTGTCTGAAGTGTTGTAATCTCATAGGCAGCAGATGTAGTGCCATCAGGCAATTTTAGACACGAGCCATCAACCCATAGCTCCCCATTAACACTAGGGAGAGGTGTATCTTGTAGGTCAACGCGGCCCTTTGTTTGCTCCTCAGTAAGGAATATACAATCATGTAACTCTTGCGACTGAGTAGCTGGAAATGGCAATAGTGTAGCAGGGTTTAGGGTCAGACATCTTTTCAGCGTAATATGAGGGGCCAAAAGTGTCAATTCATATCCTGTCAAGCGAGCACTAGTCAAATGCTGTGTTTTTCGTTTGATTTAGCAAAGCATCAATAGAATGGGGTACTAACACAAGCAGTTTATGTGACAAAACTATTCCTTCACTCTGACGTATTGATACAACCGTTGCTGCCACTGCTCGGAAACATCCAGGCAGCGCACGGGCGACTGGGTCAAGGACAGCTGAGAAATATGCACAAAGACATTGCTTATTATCGTGTGTCTGTGTTAAAACTGAGAGGGCACAACCTTCCCTCTCGTGTATATAGAGTGTGAAAGTCTTAGTGTAGTCTGGAGTTCCTAATACTGGTGCAGAGCAAAGAGCTTGGCGTAACTGTTGGAAGGCATTCTGACATTCAGTAGTCCATGGGAGGGGCATCGGAGTGTCTTTAGTCAAAAGGGCCAACAAAGGTTTAATAATGTGCGAAAAACTGGGGATCCACTGCCTACAAAAAGAAGTGAGGCCAATCCGTGCACGGACATCCTTCTGAGTATGGGGCATTGGAGTATATAAAATAGTCTGAATGCGGTCTGGTGTAGGTGCACGTCCCTCCTTAGACAGGAGGTGACCTAAATAGGTAACCTGCTGTCTACAATATTGCAATTTCTTTCGCGAGACTTTGTGATTGTGAGAGGCAAGAAATGATAACCATAACAGTGTTCCTTCTTCACTCTGCTCAGGGGTATTTGCAGCCAACAAGATATCGACATATTGGAGAAGGGCCACACCTTTAGGTACAGGAAAATAATCAAGCTGCCTTTTTAATGCCTGACTGTAAATGCTAGGACTCTTTATAGCCCTGTGGAGCTCTACAGAACCGAAATGATCTATTTTTCAGGGTGAACCCGAACAATTAACGGCTGTCTGGGTGAATGGGTATCGAGAAGAAAGCATTTTTCAAATCGATCACTGAAAATGTAGTGGTAGTGGGAGAGACCATAGTGAGAAGTGTAGTGATATCAGAAACTACCGGATATTGGAGCACTACAATTTTATTAACTTTTCGCAAATCAATAATGAATCTGTAGATTATAGTGTCCATGTCTTTTTTCATAATAAGAATAGGGCTATTGCAAGTGTTATAGGGGACTTCTTCCACTACCCCTACTTTAATCAAATCCTGAACAATATGTGCTAATGCTTCTTCACCTTCTCTGGATATTTTGTATTGGGGCAGTCGAGGCAATGAAACACCCTCCTTTACTTGAATATGTACAGGTGGAATAACCATTTGATCCACATCATTATCTGATTTAGCCCACAAAGTACTGGGTAAGGATGCCAGAGCGACATCCTCATTGATAAGACAAGATCTCTCAACGATTGGATAATTGTCATTCAAAATAACACGCACACCTTCCGGAGAACAAGGTATTGTGGCACGAAAATATTTAAGCATATCGATACCCACAATGTTGTCCGGTGTGGTAGGGGAAAGCAAAAATGGACATGCTACAGTGAATTTATCAAGTCTGAATTCAAGTGGCTGTGAAAGTGGGCTAGGTGTAGGTGTCCCATCGAATCCTAGCGATGTTATCATTGTACCGGACAGGGGAGCCCTAGGAACCAATTATTTAGAGCACTACGGGTAGCCCCTGTATCAACCAGAAACCGATCCGTAGATCCCAAGACGTTTCCATCAACATAGGGACCCATTTGATCTACTGGCACCTCAACCGGTTCCTTATCCCATCCTAGGCATCCCTATGCATAATCGGAATCCGCAAGGGCATCAGCAGAATAATCAGACATTTGATTTTGATTTCGTCTATCAAAAGTATTAGAGTAATTTGGTCCTTGTTCAACTGCTTCAAATCTGGGGCGGGCTACTGTTCCTCCCCTGCTTCCTGAATTCCCTGGGCGTTCTCTTATACTGCCCCTTCCCCGCTGATACTGCTGACCTCGCAAAAGAGGGCACTCAGAACGCCAGTGCCCAGTCTCTTTACAATAAGCACAATGATCAGGGGACAAATTTGCTCGAGGAAGAGGGGGCACTCCAGGTGTATACATTGCACGTCTGCCTCTTCCACCTCCCCTAAATGGTGGACCATCTATTTGAGCCAACATAACTTTTGTCTTTAAAGCTTTATCCTTCTTATCCTCCCTGCCTTTCGCTTCCTGTTCCTGTTGCTCATAATATTGGGCCACAGTCAAAAGGGAAACTGGGGAAGATGTGGTCCAAGAACTCTCGCAGGCCTTTAAGCGACTAGCTATTTCTGGTAACTTATTAGCGACAAATTTGTCAACAAACAAATGCTTACCCGTATCATCGGCAATGACTGACCACTAAAATCATGGAATGTTTCCTCAAACCTTGGAAAGAAATCAGAAACGGACTCATCCGTTTTCTGTTTACAGGACGCTAACGTAGTCCAATCTATTTTGTTAGGGGTTATGAGAGTCTTTAACAATAGCTTTAGGAAGATCTAATATCTCCTTCTGAGGTTTCTGCGCAGGCTCCCTTTCCGCATCTATTTGTTCTAAATGTTCCCAGGTATCACCATATGCTACATAGTCATCCATTTTGCATATCGTTCTCCACATATCAGGAGGCAAAATAAGCCCGAAGAGCGTATCAATATCTGGCAAGATCATAGTGCAGAAGCTATTGGCTCCTTCCACCTCCTCATAGAAGGCGACAGGATTTTTCCGGGGGTCGGGCAAAGCAGCTTTAAGAGCCATCACGTCAGCTCTTCTCCAAGAAGTGTAAACCCAATTATATATAAAATATCCCTTTGCATCATCCAAAGTTTTATCATCATTGGTTCCTGCACCCTTCGGAGGAACATCCAAGGGTGCAGCTTCACGCATAGGTTTCACAGTAACTATAGTACTACTGGGTGCAACCTCTTCCACCAGCGCATCTATGTCCTGTGCTTGAGTTTGAAATGCTTCTATACCTCTCTGTTTTCTAGATAATTCTTGCTCCTTTCGTAAACGTAATGTTACGTCTCATCTAATCATATCAGATAGGTCAGAAAAAGGAAAAGTCCCCTCTGTTAATCGTTTATAATCAGTATTTATATCAGCTGGCTCGAGTTCCTGAGAAATTTGTCTATAATCAAATATTACCTCCAAAAAAAATTTTTTTCTGCAAAATAAAATTGCTCTGTATTTTTCCACTGTTGCACCATAGTTACAATGAGCAATACAGCGTAAGGCGGGCGAGCCTCCTCCCTAGCAGCAGTTTTTAATTTATCTTTTTCTGCATTAGTCAAAGTAAAGCAGTCTGTCGCCCATCTTGTTTATCTTGTTCTTTGTCGTCTGATGACAAGTGCTCGTCGTCAGAAAACTCATCAGAGGCACTTGGAGTAGGAAATTTATACGGGGGTGGAGGGCGTTCTAATAAGATGCAAGCATCCTTAGATGTATCAAGTAGGGAATAGAAAGGGCGCCTAATAGGATACTGGCCATTTACCTCTAATCGCCATTCCCTATCTTCTTTTTCTATTTTTCCTTCTTTACGTTTTAATTCTAGCGCTTTTTGATATATTGTTTTTCGTCGTTCTTTTTCTGCTATAGCTTATGCTCTCTTCGTTCTCTCTCGTACTTCTTTCTCCCACATACGCACACAATCAAACATATCCTGTCTACTTTTTCTTTTAAATAAACACTTCTCTACATATTAAACCTTTTTAAAATCAAATG
This sequence comes from Triturus cristatus, assembly GCF_964204655.1. NCBI lineage: Eukaryota > Metazoa > Chordata > Amphibia > Caudata > Salamandridae > Triturus > Triturus cristatus. Next base: position 346,572,677 of record NC_140594.1, on the reverse strand, counting down.
ACCCATTCATTGGCCATTGCAGATCGAAGTCTTCCTTTGTGTATTTGTTCCACAGTGGACCGTACATTATGAAAGAAATAACATATTTGACATACATGTCTCTATTAGGTGTCCCTTTTGGGGGAGCCGGCTGACTTTGTTCCAAGATTACTTTGGTACCACCAGAGCAGCAACACCACCTACGGAGTGTGCTGAGAACAGGCATGTTTTATAAATATATGTAAAATATTACTACTCCAAACAAATATTCCAAAAGGAGAAAAATCTCCACATTACCTGCCTTCAAACTTTTCAAAGAATGAATAACAAATCTAAACAAAAAGCCCAGGCCACACAAATCAAGAGTGCCCCAGTGTGACGCATCCTGTCTGAGACGCTCCAAAGGAGGCACGAGATTCCACGTGTAGAAGTAGTCTGGGTTTGCGGTTATATAAATACCCAAATATTTGAATGTGTCATCCACAACCTGCAGTGGGCAATCTCTGGGGAGCCGAGGGGGCGGGCCACATAATATAAATAAGACAGACTTGGACCAATTTATAGTGTATCCCGAAGCCCGACCAAAAAGGTCACATATCTTGAGGAGTACCTCAATAGAACGACTGTGGGAGGCCATGTATAGTAGCACATCATCCGCGTATAGGGAGATGCAGTCCTCCCAGTCTTCCGACCATCTGAGTCCCCGAATCATCGGTTCCCATCTGATCCACTCCGCCAGCGGCTCCAACATGAGAGCAAATGGCAGTGGCGACAGCGGACAGCCTTGGCGCTTGAGTGTGGGAAATCTTTGGAGATATGACCATTGGCCGTCACGTGTGCCACTGGATTAGTGTACAGTAAACGTACCCACGTGCAGAATTTAGGACTGAAGCCCAAGTGATTAAGCACAGCAAAAAGGAAGGGCCACTCCACCATATCGAATGCCATCCAAGCATCCAGAGAGAGGATAACTGCTGGCTCTTTCAAATATGACATGCGGGCCATCACGCCATGTAAGCGTCGTAAGTTTAATGCCGTACTTCTGCCCGGCATGAAGCAGGACTGGTCTGGGTGTATCAGGGTCCCCAAGTGCGGTGTCAATCGTAATGCAAGGAGTGTCTCCAGGATTTTTGTCTCAGCATTAATTAAAGATATGGGGCGATACGAGGTACAGTCTTCGGGGGGCTTTCCAGGTTTTGGGATCGCTACTATAGTGATCAGTCGTTGATCTAATGGGAGTTCACCAACCTTTAGACTATCGCAATACATATGCAATAGGTGTGGGGCAATTGTTCCAGCTACCTTTTTATATACTTCAACTGGTATACCATTAGGTCCCGTCACCTTCCCCGATTGCAATGAACCGATCGCCACTTGCAGCTCCTCAATCGTAAGATCAGATTCAAGCGCAGAGGCCTCCTCTGGTGTGAGTTTGGGCATAGCAATATCTTTAATATAAGACTGCGCCTCCTCCATGGTCATAGTGGATGGCGATGTGTACACCTGCTGGAAATGTCGCGCTAACTTGTGCACTATTGTGTGCGGGTCTGTTACCAACCGACCATCAAACGTACGGAGTCTAGCTATACATTTCTTCCCCAGTTCCCGTTTATCGAGCCATGCCAGGAGTTTCCCGGCTTTATCGCCGGTTTCGTAAATCTTATGCTGCGTGGCTGACATGCGTGACCTAACCACTTCTCCGAGATATTCCCTGTGTTCTTGTTGCTTGAGGCGCAGGCGCTAGGTCAAAGCTGAGGTGGGGTCGCTCGTGCATTGGGTTTCTGCCTCACGTAGCTCTAGTTTTAAGTCATTTAGCTCCCGTTGTTTGTCGCGCTTGTGACCAGTAATAGCGGCAATGGCAATAGCGGCAATGGCACGGTTTTGTAGGCTTCCCACAGAATGGTCGGAGAGTTGACCGAGGAAGCGTTTTCTTGAAAGTAATGTGTGGTAGTGGTGAAAGCTTTCTTGATCTTAGGGGCATGTAAATATCCAGGGTATATAGGGTAAATACGCTGCCGTGTCTTGTGGTGGCTAGTGTATGTTAAGAGCACTGGGGAGTGGTCCGAAATTCCTCTTGGTCGAATTTCAACAGTTGCTACATTACTCAAACACTCAGCTGATGCAAAGAAATAATCTATCCTGGAGAGGCTATTGTGGACCCCGGAATGGAAAGTGAATTGTCGTGTATCGGGGTTACGGTACCTCCATGTGTCAGTGAGTCCCAGTGCATCTACAAAGTTCCCGATATGAGAAATGCCACCTGTGCGTAGCTTGGCGGGATATCAGTCCAGAGCCCCATCAATGGTATCATTAAAGTCACCCCCAATCAGTAGTTCCCCCCTCTGGGAGATTGAGCAAAAAGTCACCAAGTGCTGGGAGCGTTACTGTGTGGAGGTCTGGAGGGATATAAACCGATACTATATTAAGAGGTCTCCCCTCCCATTGTCCAGCTATTGCTGCAAATCGACCGTATTTGTCTGTTCTTGTTTGATGTACTATTAGTTGCAATTGTTTTCGAACTAGAATACCCACCCCTCTGGAACCGGAGGTGAACTCTGAGTGGGCAACCATTTTAAACCACCAGCGATCTAGCGCTTTGCAAGTGGTGCCAGTTAGATGCGTCTCCTGCAGTAGAGCCACTGTCGGCGTGCACCGTTTTAAACATTGCAAAACCAAGCCTTGTTTTATTTTGTCCCCCAGGCCGTGTACGTTCCATGTAACTAGCATTAAGGGAGCCACCTGTGACATAGGGTGCGTTTGTGGCTCCGAGATGGATGGGCTATGTGTTGTCATTGCTGACATGATAGTTGAGCATTGTCTTGGTGTCGCATCCGTAATGCACTTTTTGGCTAAAGTATATGAATATCTCACACGTAAGTGCCTGACTAAGAACAACAAACAAAAAAGAACATAACCATGAAAACATTCCCAGTCCCTCCTACCCCCTCCCTGCCTCCCTGCTCGACGGAATCGAAACTACCCGCCACCCCAACTGTGCAGAGTGCTTGTTACCCTTCCCTGTTACCATAACTTGGGGGGAGAGTGAGCCTCTGCTGTCCGTTAGAACGCCCCTAAAATGTCTTCATCTTGTGCGGCACCTCAAGTCAATCCATTTTACCATGTGGATCAGAGTGTTGAAGAGGATCCGGTTTCCCAGTGACCTTGAGTAGAGTCTGTAAGCGGTCGATATATTCCCTCCGCAGTGAACATCAAGCGCCTTGGTGCACCACAAAGTTCCAGTCAGCAGTACACAGGGTGTTGCCCTCAACAAAGATCCAGGAGGGTCCCGTTAAGTGTCAGTCCTGAAATCACAGCGCCGCTGTTGACCTGCACTACCAAACCCTAACCCTCAGGGTCTCCTATTCTTGTTCTTCATTCCTCGTTTGTTCTCCGCAGTGCGTGCCGTTTGACCCTGATCTTCCGGTCCATGGGACCTTGCGCCATCCCTCCAGCCATTCCTGCACGTCATCCAGTGACAGAAAAAAACATGTTTTTCCATCTGTTTCCACCCGCAACCTTGCCGGGTACATCATTGAGTATTTGATTCCACGGTCCCGTAAGGTTTTCTTTACGTCGAGGAATCCACAACGTTGTCGTGAGACTGTCGCCGTATAATCCTGGAAAATGGTGATTGTAGCATTATCGATCCGTATCGGGGGTACAGCTCGTGCGGCCTGTAATATGACGTCCCTGTCCCTAAAATTAAATATACGGGCTAGGATGGGTCGCGGTGGTGCTCCCGGTTTCGGCCTGCCCCCGGGGACTTGGTGTGCTCTCTCAACCGAAAAGTAGTTGGACAGGCCACGTGGTTGAAGGTGAGTGGTGACGAGCTCTTTTCGAAAAAGAGGTCAAGGGATGGGCCACCCGTTTGTTTTGGTACGCCAATAAGGCGTATGTTGTTTCTCCGTGAACGCCCTTCTTGGTCCTCCAGCTTCGCCGCCATCTGTTTATTGTCTGACATGAGGTGGCTCACTTGTTTCTTAAGAGCAGCTGTGTCGGTCACCAGAGTCGCTGTAGTTCCTTCTACCTCCGGTAATCTGGTAGACCATTTGTGTAGGTCGGCTCTGATCAGGGACACCTCCATCGACATTGCCCCAATGCGTGTGTCCGCCTTAGTCAGCGCAGCCATAACGTCTTGCAGAGTTATTTCTTGCGACACTGCCGTTTGCGCACTGGGGGCCACCTGCGTCTCCTTATCTTCAGGGTCCCTCTGTGGTTTGGTATAGGCGTACTTCTCCAGCTTCGCCTGGTTCATGCCCTTTGGGCCTCTGGTGCTCATCCTGACTGTTCAAGTGGGTGCGGCTCCTTCTTGGGGTCAGGGGCGGTAGTCGCCGCCGCCAGCCAGAGGAAGAGTTAGATCCTCGCAGCCTGTCGACTTTCCCACCCCTTCACCTCTCCGCCGGGGACCACCCTGCCACACCTGGAGTGTCGAAAGCCTTGTGTCCGCTATCCTCTATTCCTGGATTCAACTTAACGCAATGCAGGGAGCAACAGGCACAGCCAGGAAAGAGCTCCCGCCTTCATTTACTGGAGCGTTATTATACCAGCGCTATCTCCCCTCCGTCCTTCACCAAGTGAGCCCCTGTGCTGAGATCGTACTCCGGTGCTATCTGTCCCACTGCTGCCCCCTGCCCTCAATGCCACCTTTACCACTGTTCTGGCCGGCTGGGGGGGGACCCCTCTGGCACAGCCTCTGCACCCCCTGCGGAGGACAGTCAAACCAGAGCGCCGTGCTGTGCTTGAGAACGGCGCTCTTATGAAGAATTATTGCCCAGTTCGAGCAGGGCCGATGCTGCAATATGCACTCAGTTCCTCCTCGTCGTGTAAATCACCCTACGGAGCGGGGGGAGGGGGCGTGGGGGGAGTCCTGACATTCGCGCCCCAGGCCGCCCGCAGCGATGTTCGGGATCGGGTCCCAGCCTCAGGCAGTATGCGCGTCTCCGCGAGCTGCGTGCACCCGACTCCCGCTGGAGCGTGAAGCTCGCGGCACCGTCCTCCCCAGTGTGCTCAGCCGCCTCGTCACTGTGACGCCGGGCTTACCCCGCCAGCGTAGGCCGCCACTGAACTTTCCGCCGTATCAGCTGCGTGCTGCCAGGTATGAGCCCAAAACACGGATCGCTCCGTGCCCCGAGCCCGCTACTGCTGCGTCCTGCACTCTGAAGTGCTTGCACCGCCGGATGAATGGACGGATAGACGTTGTCGGTTCGGGGACCCTCGGAGCCTCTCTAGTCTGCGGCCATTTTCGTCGGCAGCTAGCCACGCCCCCAATGACTCTAGGTTTGCCAATTATTTCAAATACTCGTGCCTTTTTTTTAATGTAAACCAGATCCAATTTGGAGTGAACATTACTGCACAACAGCCATCCAGATAGCAGATAGTCTCTTTCCATTATGCTGCAAACTGTTGTGGCCTTTCACATGGTGAAGTATTTACTCCACAACAGAAGTAGTTCAAGTAAAGCTTAAGCTCAGAGCAGTGCCACTAGCATATGCAGACAGGACTAGCGCCCTACAACGCCTGTCTTGCAGATTTGTGTGGAAACATTCTCAATGACACACTGACATTCTAATGACAGTGACACTCTGAAGCAACAAAGAAATGGAAATGAAAGACTGACCACAACACATGAAGATGCTATAAACTGATGATTCCAGAGACTCTCATGGAAGGATCCTTGGTAAACTCACCCTAGGTAAGAAGTAGTAGTGAGTCAAATGCCAAGATTGTGCTAGGTAGTATAAGAGACTAACCTTCCGTATCCTATTTAAACACACCAGTAAGAGGAATGCATGTCCTCCCTCACAGGAATGTGCTGGATGACTTTGAAGTGTGTTGTGTTCAAGGAAGAGCCAACCCCCTGGACTTGGAGTACCTTTCTACCCATCCCCTTCCCACCAACTTGGTTGGTAACTCTAAAGTGGCTACATTGTGTATTCTAACCACTTATTACCCTTGTAGAAGCTGGCTAATCCTTCTCATTTCCTGGTGCATTGTGTGCTGCTGAAGAGGCAGGGTGGCCAAGACAAATCTGCTGGCAGGTTTATCGCAACTAAAGTGCCTCATGCCAAAACACTGTAACGCTACACTCTAATGAAGGAGCACACAATCTGACGTCTCTAGAGTAGGTCTGTTCTTGTTCTCTTTTTCTCATCTTTCCTGCCAATCTTCTTGCCCCTCTCTAATCACCTGACCTTTTGTTCACTTACTTTTCAAGGCAAATACCCTGCCCTCAGATATTTCTCTCATTAGACATGCTTTTCAATCATGCCATTTTGGTTTCACTGGAGTTATGACCCAATTAATAATAATGACATATTGTTTTCAATTTGCCTTCCCCTTACTAAGATTGCAGAGGCGTTGAAGAATTATTAACCTTGTTTCCTCCAAATTTGTTTAACACATTGATAATTTGAGCAGAGTTGCTAATCTGATTACTAGTCACTAACATACAGCAGTTTGGAAAACTATCCATCAGCTAGCCCCAGCAAGAACTGGAATAAAGCAGTAAAATCACCCCAGGACAGTTACTGCAGGATAAACATTGGGAACGTGGAAGAAATTTTAGTATTATTTGATGGGGTGAGAACCCACCTAAAATAATAATCACAATCCTTGACAGAGAACCACAAAAGTTGATAAATCTGTGCTCAACCTCCAGCTAGCTGTAGTGAAGCACAGAGAACTATTGGCACGACAGCTAGCGGACATAATATTCTAGTGCCACAAGTCTTCTGCACAAATAGGTTCTCACTGCTTAAGAACATAGAAAACCTGAAAGATTGAATTCCAGCAAAGCATATAAAGAGATGCAAACTGATATTTTAGCACAGGTGTATGCCCTTTTATAAACCTTGCAGAAGCAGTGGAACTGTACCTGTCCATGAAATCTGAAATCCAGGATCTAAAGCTGATGGTATTGAAGTTAACAGACCACTTACAGCATCATTAGCACAGGATCTCATGCGCAGGCTGCAAGATAAATACATAAATGCACGGACATTAGCTCTGATTTTATTGTGCTGCTGGCTGATAGATTTGCTCACACCCAGAGTAAAACATTGGCAGATAGGGTTCACTTGGAATGTCATTTACTACTCCCACCCAGTATATCCATCAATCCTGCCGAACTGGAGGGTGAGACAAATGGAATGAGCACCTCGTCTAGGAATCCTCATAGAGGAATGTTCTGTCTAGCGAGTGGTAGTCTGGAAGCAGGGCCACAAAACATATACAGACAATTTTTTTTCCAGCTTTTAGACTACCCCCTAATGAGCCTTATCCCCGAACCCATATCCCTGACTCCTCTTTATACAATGTTGCACACTGGTCCAGTCCCTCTGATCAGAGAGAAGTATTTATGATCAAAGTACTCCAATTAAAACAAGTTGCCTACAAAGATCCAGTGCCCTTTGAAAAAAAGAAAGGTAATCCACTGGATAAGGGGTGTGCAACACTGCTATTCTGTCATCCGTAGCGATATAGTAGGTGCAAGCTGCTATGCTTACCCAAGTGGTGAATGGGATTGCATTAAAATTACCTTAGCAGATGCCACCTTATATAGGACACTAAAATCACTCCGCTTTAGATCCGATCCACCATTTGGATCGGCAGTTCAATTCAAACCAGTGACCTTCCTAGCCTTCATTGGAAAATAAATCATGCAGAATATCCCCACTAAACCAGGGAGAATAGCTGGAGTAGCTACCACTTGGCCAGCTCAACCATCGAAGAGAGTCTGAGTTACAGCAGTATGGAGCCTCAAACCTGATAACGCTAAAAATCACCTCTAAAGGCCATTTACCATCAGCTGGGGCTGTTTTGAGTAGGGTATCAAATTTAAATTTAGATTGTTTACCTCGGGAAAATACTGAACACCACATTGCAATACTTATTCCCACTACCACCCCAGCTCTAATCAGGCCTTCAAAATGTATGGTTCATGGCTTTCCTTCAGCAACTTGCCCTAGAAGCTACAGAACATACACAACGTCGATTTCTGCAACTTGAACATGCACACCAGTAGTTTTATTGCTAATAAAAGCCTCTACATCTAGAAACTTCTCTGTGGTCTACTAGAATATTGGTGACTTAAAATAAAAAAATCCCAGACAACGATTGGGAGTTCTGTATCGTTGTTTTCGACATATGCCTGCTTTAAGAGACCTGGATGATCACCTCTGCATTTAGACCAGGTAACAAAAGTTTCAAAACCATGGCAAGAAACTCCACTGCTGATTGCACCTCTGGAGAACTATGCATATGGGTACAAAAATTGCTCCTATATACAATAAGGGGAATCCTTAGCACATCCCAAGACATACTTGCTGTAAAGTAATTCCAACAAACTGCTAAAGCTGTACTTTTAATTAATGTGTATAACCTGTTTGCTGATAAGTCAGCATAATCTGCCACTGTAAACCATCTTGACAGCCTGTTAAAAGTACATAGCAAAGATTGTGCCGTTATTGTAGGGGGAGATTTTAATGTTTGTCTCAAACTTTCTACACTTATAAGTGACCTAGCTAGTGATGAGGACACACTTTGGGCGCTTTCCAGCCATTGGTGTAAGCCTAGTGGTTTACAACTTTCTTAGGCTGGCTTACATATCATTGGTATTTCCCCGTCGCTCGGTCTCTGTACATGTAATGGTCATTGAGCATCAGACAGCAACCCTGTTCCGACCTTTAAAGGAGGACTTAACACATTAACATAGGGTTGTGGAGTGAGATGATTGATTTGCTGGCTGTCTCAAGGCAAGAGAGCGATCACAACTCCTTGGTTCTTTATATGTTTGGCCCACTGACAAGTGGTCTACTGCTAGGCTTGACAGCAGAAGGCCGCCCTGGCATAATTTTTGCAAACATGAAAAAATATAAATGGGTTACTGTTTGGGCCAGCGAGGTGGCACTAAAGACTATTTATGAAAAGTGCCCAACTAGAATCCTTGAAGTCCATGACACACAGTTCAATGAGCTTAGAGTTTTTTTTGTGAAGAACATCTCAGGAGGGGTAAGACCACATTAGTGGTTCAACTCCAACTGTCTGTCTGAAAAAAGAAAACTTGTTAATTCCATTCAGCTTGGTGAAAGTGAAAAAATAAGGGTAACTAGGGCATCCTAAAAGAAAACCTTGCAATTGGCAAAAAATTGTTGGGAAGACACGAACTGGGAAAAACCTTTAGATGCGGTTAAAAATAAATATTCAAGTTCCTTCTGGCATTTAGTGTCACGTGGGGGCTGAAAGGAACATAACAAACAAGAGTCATATATCTTAGCTAGTGAATGGGTAACACACGTTAGCATTGTCTGTTATACAGACATTGAGGATACTGTACCCACTACCACTGCAAATTCCCATTTATGCCAGAACGACCCTAGTCCCTAATGAACTATTTCCTTTTGCTTGTCTGAGACAACAGCAGCTCTCAAAGCACAGAAACCAGATAAGGCGCCAGGTCTGGACAAGATTCCAGCTGATCTTTCACTTTGAACCTGATACGTGTGCCTTATAAAATGTTTTATCTAATGCTATTTTAGCAGGTGCTCCAATACATGGAAGGGAGCAGAGATAGTCTGTACATTTAAAAAGGGACCTTGCAATGTACCACACAACTGTAACCAGATCCGCCCGATTGATAATTTGAAAAAATATTTTGCAAACAGAAAATTGATAAATAACTGCCTGGATTTGGTACAGCTGAAAATACTACACAGGACCTATTATACGCGGGTGACATTGCATAAGATAGGAAGAATCCCTCCCCCCACTGTCTGCGCCACTGTGGCGAAATAGGTACATTTTATCACACTCTGTGGGGCTGCCCACTGTTTACACCTTACTGGATGGCAGGGATGGATACTATTACAGAGGTCCGCGAGAAACAAGTCCGGCTCGATCCTAAATGTTGCCTTCTGAACGTATGGGAGCCGACAGACCTTAACCATGCTGAACGTCAGTGGGCAATGACGGAAATGATGATTGCTAAGCGAAATCTAGCGCAGAAATGGGGGGGCGGCACATGTTCCAACTCTACTCGAGTGGTGTAGGGATATTGATATGGTCATGGCGGCCGAGAAAACTACATACATTCACAGAGGGTGTCCAAAGAAATTGGGAAGAGTATGGGCCAGATGGAATGCCTACAGAGGGAACATATGTAAACCTCCTGTATTGGATCATGATTCGGATGATGAGGTATAACAGTACTGAGGTTACTGAAGTTATTCTATCTCTGTGTGTAGAATTTTCCGATAGACTGTGTACAACTGTCATGTCGATTGTAAGGAATGTACCTGTAGATTTTGTTTGCTATCTAATAAAAACGTTAAAAAATATATTTGAAAAAAAAAATACACTGCCTGGATGACAGAAAACCATAATTAGTCTTTCATGTTTCCAGTTTCTAATTTTGGTAAATTCTGGTGGGGAATTTTTTCAGTGTTTTCAAGTGATTTCTATATCTTTAAAAAACAGAGGTTATCAGTGGTTTCACATTTTTGCGCCATTAAAAACTAGAAACACTGTTTTTAAGGTGTTTATGGAACATTTTGCTTTTATTATTGCTTGCTTTCTGCACAGATAGCACCTGGTATATAGACAGTGTAAGTATAGTGTATATGAGGTCCACATAGATTTTTGCAAATTAAACTTATTGTAGTACACCATACAATACTTCTTCAGTGAGTCTTTGTTCATGTTCTCGCTCTTTCCTTCCCATGTAAACTTCTGTGAAAAGGCCCTCTCAGCATTGGCACTTGAGATGGGCAATGCCAAAATAGCCGGTACACAATATTTTAACTCTGGCCACTGACATAGCTTTCCATGCCAATACTGGTTCACTTGAAGATTGCGATTTTCAGGGCAGGGTCTGCAATATTTGCTCTGATCTGGGCACTTATGCCCTCAGAGTTATTGAAGCGGTCAAAGATGAAGCAGCACTTTTAAAACTACGGAGGAAATTCTCCTTTACGGAAGGGCTCTAGAACAGAGTACCACAGTGAGGTTTCATTGACTTCAAATGCCATTGGTGGTGAAGGGACATTTGTATGCATCATTGCAAGCCATTTCTCATATATTGTAAAATGAAAGTTCCTGAATTGCTGTTCACCATTGCTTTGCTTACCAAGTGGCAAGCACTCTAACATGGAACATGTTGCAGTGCCAAAGTCACTAAAGGTGTCGCCCAGCCTACTCACAAGGAGCTGCTTCACATCTACACCAATTATGCTGAACACTTGGCAGACAAGGGTGTTTTCAGACTCTAGTTTTTTTATAATGCCCACTACAGAAGTTATGTTTTCCTCTACAAATCTAAGAATGCAGTAGAGTGTACTTTTTTTCACATCACTATCAATATGTGACCAAAGATCCTCACATTTCTTGCCTTTGGCATCATCACTCTGTAAACTGTTGCCACACGGATAATATAGCATTCATAGCCCCTTGGACTGAGAACCATCAGCTAAGGGACACAGTTGGGATAACTCTCTTTGGTGCCACACAAAGCACGAAATTATAAATATTTGCATTTTAGGTTCTGTGCGTAAGAAAACAGTGCAGCAGATTGGACTAAAAAGTCAATAGCATTCCTCTTTAACTCTAAATATTGTATAGACGCTTTCAGCATACCATCTAAAAAGTGGCAAGGATCTCTTAAAGGGAAGCACTACAGCTCCGGTATCAATTTTGACAGGTAATCACACAACCTTTTCATATACATAGCTGAACCACTGCAAATACAAACAATATCACTCCAATCTTTGTTGAACTTGCAAAGAGCATTCCAAGTGACACTGTGTTCCGTGGTTTCCAAAAGTCTGGTGTCATGTTTTAACCACTATCCCAGATGCTTGGTGATAGCGTTCTTTTCACATATACTTGTCACTATACCGTGCATTGAAGTCTGAGGTGTAGGCAAATTGCCTACTATCAATAATGACTCACCAGAAACTGGGGGCTGATGTATTAAGAGTTTTTACCCATTCTCTGTAGGTAAGAGATGACGCATATTAAGAAAGATGCTTATGAAACTAGCCATTTTACCTATCAGTGAAAGAATCAAACACGGCAAAAATATCAAATATGATTTTGATATTTCCTGATTCTCTGCAGTTTATGAAATAATTAAACAAGACCTAAAACATGCTTCTAAACCCTGCATCTTTAGACTACAAAAATGAAAAAAACAAAAGGAAGAAGAAACAATATTTTAGTGGCACCCCTTAATAACAAAACTCAAGCAGAATAATGTTAGCCCAGACTTTCTTTCTGCTAGCTTGTATAACAAAGTTACATTGTATTGGCCCCTACAGGAAGAAATAAACTGACTCTTTCACGCTATTTCCTTTCTTTGAAAGGCATGTAGTTTGTGGTAGTGCAGGTGTTTTTTCAGTGTTTATATGTTTTCAGTGGTGAGGGCTATTTCTCTTTCAGTAGGGTTTTATCAGTTATTATAGGTTTAAACCTAAAACCGGACAGCCTAATCATAATATAAGCCAATTCCAGGCAGGTTTTACATCAAAGACAAGCACCATCAACCAGGTGTTTTTATGTTTGTTGATCTAGTGGAAGGTTGTGGATATGAGTAGGGGTAGCCTGTATGTTGCTTTTGTCGACCTATGGGCAGCATTTTGCATGGTACCAAGAAATAAGCTGTGGCAGATCCTTTTGGATTTGAGAATTCCATTTGAACCTTTAACTGTTACTAGGTGCCTATATACTAACAAGTTTGCACGGGTCAATTATGGCCCCAATGGCAAACTCACTGAGAAAATAGTCATCAAAAAAGGAGTTTGTGGGGCGGAGCTTAGCTCGCAGCAGAGATGGCTGCTTGAGCTCGGAGCTCCGGCGAGCTACCCGACTGATCCTGCAATAATCCGGCCCCTACCACATAAACGAACACATTGTACCTGCAGTGGTGGCGCCTTACCGGACGTGCTTCCGATCGGCGGAACCCTAAGCGGGCCGCGGACCGGCTGCGGGAGCGGGCGAGGCCGGAGATCCCCGACCGTGTGTGTGTGTGTGTGTGTGTGTGTGTGTGTGTGTGTGTGTGTGTGTGTGTGTGTGTGTGTGTGTGTGTGTGTGTGTGTGTGTGTGTGTGTGTGTGTGTGTGTGTGTGTGTGTGTGTGTGTGTGTGTGTGTGTGTGTGTGTGTGTGTGTGTGTGTGTGTGTGTGTGTGTGTGTGTGTGTGTGCCCGCCCGAGGCTGGGGGCCGTTGCTTGCGTTGCCGAGAGGCGGAGCCCCGAGGAGGGCGCTGCGGAGGTGAACGCCAGCGAGAGTTAAGTGAAAGAGAAGCTCACCACCGCGGGGGCCCACCCGGGAGCTCTTGAGCTTGCCACATGGCTTCTTTCGTGCGGAGGGCCCGGCGATCCGGCTCCAGCAGTGAGGCGGCGGCACGGCTGGACATTGTGGCTTCCTCCTGTGGACATCTAGGAATTGACGATTTCCTTTCCTCTACAGAGAGTAACATGCAGTATCTGTTTCAATAGGGATTCGCCACTCCACTATTTGAGATCCTCAAACGAAGCCTTGATGTCTCTGCCCAATTACAGACCTTTCGCATGAAGCTGTCGGTGACCCTCCTTCTCTGTAGCTGCCAACAGATTGTGAAACTCATTCAGCTGAGCCTGGGTAAGGACTGAATCGCATTTAAACGCAGCCCTAAATCGGCCGATTTCATGCAGGTCTTGGCAATTGAGGGAAGGTTGGTTCATCGACTTCGCAACAACAGCTAAGGTCATTTCCGCACAAATATACCTCTCCGGTGTTGATCTTACTTGTGGCCGGACAGCTATAGCATGAGCGTTGCATTGCTTTCACAGACAGGCTAACGCCTCTAAATGTTGATTTCGTCTCTGCCTCCACCTGTACGTTGTGGGATAAACTGCTACACTCTCTAGGGGGCGGAGCCCAGCTCGCAGCAGAGGTGGCTGCTTGAGCTCGGAGCCCCGGCGAGCTGCCCTACCGATCCTGCATCATCCGGCCCCTACCACCTAAAAGAACACTTCGCATCTGCAGCAGTGGCGCCTAACTCGACGCGCTACAGATTGGCGGAATACTAGACGCGGACTCGGACTGTGCTGAAACCCTAGACTGCTACACTGACGGGGAAGCTGGAGGAGCTCTGCTGCGCTGCGGCAGCAGACAATAAGCCGCGTGAGGTGAGACCCTGCAGCTGGTGTGGCGGTGGCCCGGCTGTGGTCCCTGCAGGTGGCAGGAATAGTAGCCAGTGGAGCCTAGGGGTGGTGGCATATCCCGGCACGGACACCGGATTGGAATACTGGACTGCAGCGGAGTGTGGTAGCGGCACGGTGCTAAATGGAGCAGAGCGGCGAGGCGTACAGCGGTGGAGCGCCTGGGCTTCCGTGCAATCGGAGGAGGCTGCAGACGATGTGCAAGTTGTGAAGGCAGCTGCTGGGAAGCGCACACGAGCGGAGACAGCGGAGTGAGGCCCAGCTGAGCAGCGAGACGCACGGGTGTGCACGCTTGGCGCGCCCTAGGGGTCCGAACCACAATGCCGCGAGGCGCTGTGACTCACGATGGGTAAAACCGACAAATCCCAGCCCAAGTTGACCTTCGAGCAGCGGCGCCCCAAAGTCCAGGCGCCGCTGGAGGGAGCGATGGGAGGCACATCTGCCCCCCCGGTGGAAGAACGGGACATTCGGGGGCTATTGCTGTAGATGGAGAAAGGGCTGCAGAGTGGCATAACATCCCTTGGGGCGAAGATAGACGCACTATCGTACAGGATGGATCGTATGGGCGAGCGTATAGACAAACATGCGGAGCGCCTAGACCAGTCTGAGAGACTTCTCTCGGAGGTGGAGGGAGCGCAGACGTCCCTGGACGTGGACCAAAGGAAGCTCGAGCGCCAGATGCAGGTGTTACTAGACAAAACGGAGGACCTAGAGGCGCGTGCACGTCGGTGCAACTTGCGCATTACAGGCCTTCCGGAGACGACTTCGACGGGCCGCATGGAGTGCTTCGTAGAAACGATGCTGACCGAGCTGCTGGGAAAGGAGGTGTTTTCGGGGATGTTCGTGGTGGAGAGAGCGCACAGATCCCTGGGCCCCAGGCCCCAGCCGGGTGCGCCACCTCGACCGATTATCGCGAAACTGTTGAACTATAGAGACAGGGATGCTGCACTGAGGGTGGCCCGCGAAAAGAAAACCTTGACGTACGAAGGGTCGACTATAATCACTCTTTCCGGACTTCACAGCCAAAGTGCAGGATGCTAGACGTCAGTTCGCCCCAGCCAAAAAACAGCTTCGGGAGTTGGGCTTGGATTATGCAATGCTGTACCCGGCAAAAATGCGGGTCAACAGACAGGGCAAATCACATATTTTCCAGGACCCTAAAGCATTGCAGAAGGCGCTGAAGGACTGGGCTAAGGAGCAGAGACGGAGCCCCGTGACACAGCCTCAGGAAGGTGCGAGGGGTGGCGGTCTGGACGAGCAGGATTGACCCTGGAGGGCAGGCAAGACTGGGTAGAATTTCTTGGCCACTGAGTAGAGTGGAGTTGGGGTTGGTGGTTGGGTTTGGTGTGCGGGGAGGGGGGCAGCGGCGAATGGGCGCAGAGGGGTCTCGTATATATCCTCCCACCTGTGGTGCGGCCACGGGTAAGTGTCCACTGAGGGGGTTTATCTGGCCGGGCCCGTGCGTGGCGCCCACTGCCTGCAGGGTTAACACATACTGTCTTTCTGCTGGTTGGTGCGCGCGGGTTATCAGGACCCGGGTGCGGCTGCAGCGCCGCGGTTGACTATAGCCGAAGAGCGGTGGGAGGGCAGATATAGGCTCGCCGGACCGGGTGGTTGCCGTTAGGGACTAGGCGCTTCCACGCTAGAGTGTGTGCGCTGAGCAACCTCCGCCCGCGAGTGCGTTCCACAACTTTCTGTGGGTCAGTAAGTTGGGGGTAGGGAGGCGGGAGATTTAGGGCGCCCATTTATGGGAACCTGCAAGGCCAAGTTGCGGTGGGTCTGCTGTGGGTGGGGGGAGGGGGGGGGGGGGGTTCCAGTTGCAAGGTTTTGAGGTTTACCTGTCGGTATGCACTGAATTGTATATTTGTGAGCGCCTGTTCCTTGCGACACAGAGATGTGGGCGACAGGCGCCCCAGCAAAAATGCTGTACATGACCAACACAGGTGCGCCTGAGCGCCTGGGCACTCTCAGAATTCTGACCTGGAATGTCAGGGGCCTGAATGATCACCGGAAGGTCCGAAAAGTTATGCACTACCTTAAGAGACACGAGATAGATCTAGCTTTCCTTCAAGAAACGCATCTTCCCAATAATAGCCCAATGCTATGCTCCAGGGGGCTCTGTGACGCCGCGCATGCGGCGGGGTTCTCGACACACTCTAGAGGGGTATTGACTTGGGTCAACCCGAGGGCGGAATATAGAACGCAGTTATTAGCTACGGACAGCGCAGGCAGATTTGTGCTAACGCATTTTCAGGGCAGAGGTTTGGATGCACTGCTGGTTAACTGTTATGGGCCGAACTTTGATTGCCCAGAATTCTACACTGAATTGGCAGGCACGGTTAGGAACCTAGGAGCGCGGACTGTGCTGTGGGGAGGAGACTTTAACGTAGTTCGGAATCCCGGGAAGGATAGATCGGGCGGTCCGCTACGGGCGCAGTCGGCGGCGGCGAAAGCGATTCTGCGAGAAATGCTTTGCTTCGATCTGGAAGATGTGTGGCGAACTCGTAACCCGGAACAGTGGGGCTTCACACACTACTTGGCATACCACAGCTTGCACACACGAATAGATTATTGCCTTGTGTCATCGTCTCTCCTTTCGCAGGTGCGAGCTTGTACGGTGCTGCCGCGCACACTTTCTGACCACTCTCCGGTGTTGATGTTGTTAGCCGCGGCCAGAGTGACGGTTCCGCCATTTCTTTGGCGATTTCCCCCATACTCGCTGCTGGACCCCCTCTTTAAGGAGGAACTAGCGGAGGCCAATGGGCAGTTTTTTTATACAAATCTAGGATCCGTGAACAACTTCCAGACTATCTGGGAGACCTTTAAGGTCTATATCCGAGGAGTGGCGATGGCCAAACATTCAGGGGTGCTGCGAGACATTAGGCAGCGGCTTTCTACGCTGGAACGCAAACTAGGGGTCCTGGAGGCTCAACAGCGCGTAACAGAGGGCGAGGGCGTACCGAAGGCGATGAAGACACTCCTGGCGGAATTCCACAAGACTGCGGACGCAGAGGTACTGCACCTGGGGAAGTACGCTACCGCTAGGGTGTATGGGGAGGGGGATAGACCTGGAGCGATATTAGCTAATCTCCTTAAAGCCCGTAGACGTAGATCCGTCTTCTCCCAGGTCAGATCGGAGGAAGGCTTGCTCTTAACGGAAGAGGAAGTTATAGTTGCGCGCTTTCAGTCGTACTACACTAAGCTGTACGCTTCTCAGCACACTGGTATGGAGGATAGTATAGGAGACTACCTGGATTATATTAAGCTGCCGTTCCTCACGAACGAGCACAGGGAATTTCTTGCCCTGCCTATTGAAAGGGACGAAATTCTGGAGGCACTGGCAGGCATGAAGGCGCATAGCGCCCCGGGAGCGGACGGCCTCACGGTGGCATTCTACCGAGCCTTTATAGATCAGCTCCTCCCACACATATCGACATTGTTCGATGACATGTGCGTTAAAGGGCACATGCCGCCATCCATGCGGGAAGCTCTTCTGGTTGCTATTCCAAAACCGGGTAACCCGCCGGAGGAATGCAGTTCTTATAGGCCGTTATCGCTGCTGAACGTTGACGCGAAATTATATGCGAAGGTTTTGGCCACTCGCTTGACCCTGCTCCCCCGGAACTCGTAGCCCCGGAACAGGTGGGGTTCGTCCCTGGCAGGAACCTCACGTACAATCTGAGAACGGTATTTGGAGTCATGCAACACGTGCGCCCGGATACGCGTGCGTTAGCGGTCTTTCTGGATATGGAAAAAGCTTTTGACTCGGTGGAATGGCCGTTTATGCGGCAGGTCCTGACAAGAATGGGGCTGGGCCCGGTCTTCCTGCAGCTGATTGGGGTGCTGTACAGTGGCCCCACTGCGAGACTACGGCTGGGAGACCGAGTTACGGATGCGATGCCTATTTCGAGAGGGACGAGACAGGGCTGTCCCCTATCGCCTATCTTGTATGCACTGGTGGCGGAGCCATTGGCGTGTGCCCTGCGGGAATATCATAGTTTGAGGGGAATTAACTTTCCAATTTATAAGATAGTGGTCTCCACATACGCGGATGACACTTTGCTATACGTCAGGGACCCAGAAAATAACCTGGCCCCTGTGCTGCGGGAGGTGGTTCATTATGGAGCACTCTCAGGTCTGAAGGTGAACTGGACCAAATCTATAGTGTTCCCGTTGATGCCAGTCACGGCCCCCTTTGACATGGAATATCCGCTGCAGTGGTCGGACAACGCGGTTCGCTACCTGGGGGTCCAGCTTCATATGGACTCGGATGTAGTGCTGTCCGAGAATTATGGCAGGGCTATCAGCAAACGTGGAGATTTGGATCAAGCTGCCTCTCTCGCTGCTAGGACGTATCTCCATCATGAAGATGGTTGTGCTCCCTAGGTTTCTGTTCTTGTTTGTAAACATCCCCATGGTACTGTCGCGCGCCTTCTTTGCACGGCTGAAGGGGTCCTTGTTGAGATTGGCGTGGGCGGGCAGGCAGGCACGGATTAGCTGGCGGGTCCTGACGTTGCCCTATCATCTGGGCGGCCTGGGAGCGCCAGATCTTGAACTGTATTACAGGGTGGCGCAGGGGGCTCAGGCGCACAGTTGGATGCATGGGGACGGGGCCGTCCCGTACCTCAAATTGGAGACTTTGTTCGCAGCGCCGCTCCCACTCCCTGCTGTCATGTTTGAGCCGGCGGACCACCGAACGGGGTTCTTAGACTCTTTGAACTCAACCCAACATGCTTGGCATAATATCTTACAGCGCGCGTCGGGGGCGCTGCTCTATTCACTGGCGATGCCACTTGATTGGGTGGTTTGGCTGACCCCCTGCAGGGAAGAGGGGGTAGTGCGGTCACTTAGAGCGCTGGGTGTATACACAATAGGGGACATGTTCGTGAATGGCGTAGTTAAGACATGGGATGAGGTGGCCGCATCGGAGGGAGGTGGCACGCAGTTGCAACGTTTCCAATACCACAGAGTTAGACATGCCTGGAGACAGTTGCTGGGGGACGACATGGCGGAACCACCGGAGGTTCCGGAGTTATCCTTTATTATTAAGAACAAAAGTCCTCATAAGTTAATCTCTAAGTTATATCGCACGGCGCAGTCGCAAAGGTCGCAGGAGTACACTAAGGCCCGACTGGCATGGCAGAGAGACCTTGAAATTACAATTGACGACTCCATGTGGGCATACTGCTGCACAGGGATAAAACGCATCTCCTTGCACTGCAGACACCGGCTGATCCATTTCAAGTTTATTAATAGGATTTATTATACTCCGGAGCGAATGCATCGTTATGGCCTGCGAGAAGAGTCGGCGTGTGAAAGGTGCAAGCACCCAATGGCAGACTTTATGCACCTAGCGTGGCACTGCCCGGGTATACGTAGCTACTGGGAAGCGGTCTATCAGCAGATAGCGAGAGTGGCAGAGGTGGAGTTGGCTCCAGATCCGGCAGTGGCCCTGTTGGGACACTCCCGGGTAGTGCCAAGGGCGGCGCGACGTTTGGTAGATATGGGGATGCTCGTTGCGAAACGTCGAGTTGCGATAAGCTGGATGTGGGGCCCCTTGCCCACAATGGCGCAGTGGAAACGTGATGTACTCTACTGTTGTACTCAGACAGAGAGGTTCAGTGAGTTACTGCCGCCGCGCAGCCGGCCCAAAAACTTTTGGGGACTGTACGCAGACTATATTGGCAGGGGAGGTATGGAAGCGGAAGGCGCACCGGGGAGTCCCAGAATGGAGGAAGTTGAGAAAGAGGCTCCTGGGGAGAGTGCTAGCGGGGTGGAGGCATAAAATCCGCACTGGAGAGACCAGATTAGAGGCGATGAAGATCATTAGGGACGCTTTAGGGTGCCGGGAGGTGGGCGGGCAATGAGTGCAATACTACTTATAAGGCGGCGGCTGACAGGTGACCTCAACTGTTTAGACGGGGTGGGTGGGATGGGGGGATGTTTGGTGGGATTCCGGGGCGGGGGTAGGGGGTTTAGAGCTTTTTGCCGAAGGTACGGAATGGAGGACAACAAGAGACGGGTGAAATATGCTCTGCCTATGCAACTGTCAGGGGGTCGCTCCAAAGACACTGACTTATAGTTAAAGCGAATTGGAATACTGCAGGAGATGTGCTGGCTGCACACGGTGATGCCCGGCCTCCGGGATGTGGGATAGCCGGTGCTGTTGGGTTAATATTTGCAACACTGTAGCCGGCCCCCGGGTTGTAGGCGTAGAGCTTTGTATGTCAACGTACCTTTTGCAGTCAATAAAAATATTTTAAGAAAAAAACAAAAAAAGGAGTTTGCCAGGGCTGAGTATTCGCTCCAACCTTATTCCTTCTCTTTATCAATGGTTGCATAGAATTTCTCATAGCTGTGAGTAAGATTAACCCGCATTAGCGGGTGTGAAATGTACCTACACTTTTTTTTGCCAATGACACAGTATTCATTTCTAAAACATAAAAAGGCTCCAGATTCTGTTTGAGCAGTTTGGCTTATTCTGTAGCACCCATGGGCTGGAGATAAAAGCTCCAAAAACTGAATTAATGGTATTTATACCTAGAAGGCAGTCACGATGTAGGATAACTCTGGCTGGTAATGTGCTCGAAAGACTTAGGGAATTACATTACTTGGACTTTATATTGTCTGATACTGATTAGTTCAGTGAGCAGATTACAAAGAGTAAGCTGTTGCTAAACCGTAGGGCTGCTGCCATAATTAAGTTTGCTAGAAGAGCCTCAACACACCCTGTATCTCCTGCTCTTGAGATCTATAGAGTACAGGCTATTAATGTTGGTCTCTATGGAGTGGAACTGTGGGACCACTGTGAAGTTGGAGTTCTCACAGCAACCAAAAACAATTTTATAAGGTCCTTGCTAAGGCTGCCGAAGAGTACTCCACTTTTGCCCTTGCACCTAGACCTAGCTCTAAACCCAGTAATTGAGTATGCCAAGCATAGGCCTATTCTATACAGGGTCAGAATCTAGACCACAAAAGAATTTGATTATTTTTGACTGGGGCTATGTGACATTATTGGTAGTCCTCAAGCGATCAATGTCCCTTGGCTGAGGTATATTAAATCTTCATTAGCCAACTTGGGGCTCGGAGATTACTGGTGAAACACATCATCTATCTCACCCAATACTATCTTTATGGTAAATTAAAGATTCTGGTACTGTGCCTAGGAAAAACTAATGAATTTATCTGTATTGGAGATATTAACAAACTCATTTTTAAATATAAAAAATTATTACAACTTTGGAAAAGTTTTACTGTGTTGAAGCCCCTATTTGTCGAAAATTGTATGTGCAATTTAGACTAGGCATGCTCTTATTTTCATCTTTAGCGAGCAATTGGTTAGCACCAGAATTTGGATCTAGCTTGTTCCCTGTATATAATACACCTATAAAAATGATGAGCGTATTTTATTTTTCTGCCCAGCATATAAGGATCCTAGAGCAAAATGTATTAAAGCACTCTATTTAAACTTATTATCTGGGCACTATCATGAAGCATTAAGAATGTGCAAAACCGACACTAACTCCATTGTTGTGCATGCTGTGTACAAATTCTTGCAAGCCATCTGGTATATGATAATTAAACTGCTGGAAACTGTGAATAATTTGTGCCCTTTGTACTAACATTTGCACAACTATTAGATGTTATTTGGACAAACTGAGAAATTCTTTACTTAATAGCCACATGGATTGGTTGATTAGAGCTGTAGCGTAACGATCCTTTTATACCAATATTGTCTGTTTTATTGTTTTGTATACAAATTTTATGTATGTATTGTAGATGGATTTTTATCCATCCGTACTGATAATAAATTAAAACACAAATATCCCAAACTAATTTAGAAACATAGGTAATATTTTAATTAATAAATGAACACTAAAACAACAAAAATCCAATTAGGAACACTGTACATAAGAATAGTTTGAATTAAAAATAGCACCAAAAAGCACAAAGCACCAACCACGGTTATATGGTTGCACTAAATTGGGTCAAAGACAAAAGTGAGGGCTGACTGCAGTGGGGCATGGGTCGGATACAGGCACTAAGTTCGTCCAGGTGAGAAGCTTACCTTCTGACTTAGGAACTTTCATGGAGGAAAAAAGAGGTTGTCTCAGAGGCCTAGACGGGGCAAGCCGTATTCGAAGTGGAGATTGACGCGGCGTTTTGTTGACATGTGGGGTCTGGTTACAGTCATCTAGGAATGTTGTAAAGCTTAGCGCTGGGGAAGTCTCTGTGCAGGAATGCCTCAGCGTTGATCGGCTTCAGATCAGGATTGGTCTTGGTGAAACTCTCTATGTTCGTGCTTAAAAACTTTACTGTAAGTCGAGATCTCCTTTAGTTGGTCAAGCCCGCAAGTTGAGGCCAGTCGTCGATTTACAGCCGCTGCTTCTACGGTGACGTCGGACTCCATTGGTTCTTCAGGCAGAAAGTTGGCAAAAGGTCTCAAAGTCCCACTTCTTGCAGTTTGGGGACAGGAGGCATACAGTTGAATGCCAGCTAAGCTTCCAGGACCTTGGGGGCCCCACTTGGGGGTTAGGATTCACACCAACAGTGGCCAGCAGCAGCCTCCAGGACAGATCCTGTTGAAACTGATCAGCTGGGAAGTTTCAGGGAGAGAGGCCTCTAGAAGCCTGCTGTGTCCCTATAGCTCATACAGGAGGTTGGGTAAGAGACCCCTGGAGTCTCTGCTGGGGTACTACGTTCAAGGCAAGCAAGTCCAGTCTTCATTCAGGTTCTCCAGATAACAGGGCAGTCCTTCATTTGATTCCTCAGAGGTCCAGGAATGTTCTAAGGAGAGGGCTGTGGGGTCGGTTTTTGTGCCCAGTGCCAGCCTGTTGGTGGAGGGCAACCTCTGTCTAACCCTGAATCAGTTCTGGTCAGTTCCTCTACCCCCACTGGTTTTGCTGCCAGCCTGACTAGAGAGACAGAGAGGAGGCAGGTCTAGGTATGAACTTCATTTGGTAGGCATCCTTTGATGCTCAGGAAGGGACTGGGCACAGCCCCCTTAACCATCCTCTCAAGGGTGGAGTCCCCGTCCCCACTCCCAGGTCCCTTGTTCACTGTCTGGGAGCAATACACATCTCACTACCTTGAAGCCATTGAAAACTGTCTGGAAAGCCTTTTGGTTTTAGGCAGGAAAATGAAAACTTTCTAAAAGTCTAATTTCCAAAATAGTAATATAAAATCTGGCTTGACCATTTGGATTTCAGATTTCTACTAAAATTAGTCTTTGAATCATTTTTCTAGCTACTGCTACACTGAAGTTAGAACTTGTTAAATGTAAGATTGTATACCAGTGTTAACCTATAGGAGAGCTAGCCGTGCCACAGTGAAATACGACTTTGAAGGAATTTCACTGCCTGCATTAAATGTACATGTCCTATGTTTATTTTTTTTAAACAAATTTTATTGTGTCAAGCCACAAATATCCTGCAGAGCCCTGAAACCCAGAGAACATCTGCCACATATATGATACAAGAAAAGCATTGACGTTTATGCTTTACAGATTATAAGGCAACACTTAATGACAACAAAAGAACAATAATAAACCCCCACCCCTCCCCACCCCCCAATGCACTGTCAAAATACCCCCCCCCCAGCAATCGCAGCTCAGCCCTCATAGTGAGAAACAAAAACACACAGAGGCATAGAGGAAGGCCCCGGCCAGGCCGAGCCCCTCGCAAACTACACTGTAACATACCTCCTTCAGTGCGCGTCCATACCAAGTGAGGCGGGTTCTAACGAAAGTCCTCTATAATCAGCCCACCGTTTCCAGATCTTTGTGTGTATACGTGGACAACCCCTGGCCTTGAAAATTGGGAGCTCCAGACCCATATTGAAGTCTAAGCCATTCTTCCATGCCGCCAACGGGGGTGAGGCAGCCGCCTTCCAATGGCGTGCAGTGTCACGTTTGGCTAGCGTATCATTAGGTGGCGTTTGTAAATGTTGCCTCCAATTCCTTCCATAACATGTAGGAGTACTAGCCTGGGTGAATAGGGGAGGTCCCAACACAGAACCTCCGACAGGCACGCCAACACTCTCGGCCAGAATCGCACAATCACCCCACACTGCCAAACCGTGTGAAAAAAAGTGCCATCTTCTTGCCCGCATCGCAGACAAAGAGGAGAGGCAATCAGGCCAGCCCTATATAGACGAGCACGGGTATAATACACCCGGTGTAAATAGTTTAATTGAATTAAGGGGAGCCGCATTGCGATAGCAGCCTCTCTTGGGGAATAAAGAGCCTCTGTCCAGTCTTCGCTTTCCAAGGGACCTAAATCCTCCGCCCAGGACCCCCGGAGTCTACACAAAGTGGTGGAACTATTAGTCACTAAGGACTGGTATATTTTGGAGATTTTATGATCCTGGAGATCCCCCACCATGAACATTTTGGCTTCAATGGGACTGGAGTCTGGAAGGGACTCCAGTTTAGATACACTAGGGAGAAGGGCATGGCGGAACTGCAAAAAGTTGTAGAATTGGGTCTTGGACATAGCAAAGTCCCGCTGAAGTTGCGCAAAAGATTTAAGAGTCGTACCCTGCATCACATCTCCGAGAGTGGAGATCCCAATGGCATCCCAGTCTCGGAAGCCCTCCAAACCAGCCAGTTGGGGCAGCAGTCCATTTGACCACAATGGGGTCTCCTTGGTAAGTCTACCCCACTATCCACTTTTACGCAAGGCTTTCCTCCAAACCCGAAACACCACAGTAGTGCTAGAGGGGAGGACCCGACGCATCGGTGCCGAATAGAGTATGGTATGTAATGCGTGAGTTCCCATGAGTGTTCACTCCAATAAGTAGGCCGGGTCAGTACGATCCCCATACCACCACTCATTCAGGACAAGCAGGTGGGAGGCCATATAATAGGACAGGATATCGGACGTGGCTAAGCCACCGCAATAGGTAGATTGGAAGCACGTGCGTAGAGCCACCCTAGAGAACTTCTCAGCCCACAGGAATTGCCCCAGCACTGGCGAAACCACAATGGAGAGATACTAAAAGGATAATTTTGAAGTTGATCTAATAAGCGTGGCAGGGAGACCATCTTGAAAATAGCTGAGCGGCCCGGTAAAGAGAGGGGCATACGGTACCATGTTTTCAATTCATCCCGCACCCATATCGATTGGATGTTGCTTTCCCACAAAGTTTCAACAGAAGATGTCAAAAAGACCCCTAGATATTTCATGCTAAGTGTGGTCGTCTGTATCATAGAGGCCCAGTGGCCAAGAGCCGACTGAGGGCCAAGAACCCAAAGAGTGGACTTATTAGGGTTCATATATAGCCCAGATGTCTCTCCAAAGATCTCCATGATTCGGAGCAATCTAGGGCCAGTCCTATTAACATCGGTCAGGAAGAGAAGGACATCGTCCGCGTATAAGGCAATTCGATCAGACACCCCCTGTGCCCACTCGAAGCCTGCCACCTGTGCATCGACACGTACCCATGCCGCCAGGGGCTCCATGGCCGGGGCAAAGAGAAACTGCAACAGTGGACATCCCTGTCTGGTTCCTCTGCCCATCGAGAACGTTGACGAGACGGATCTTGCAACGCGGACTGAGGCTGTAATATTCGTATACAAGAGTCTTAAATAGGACAGAAACCGCTGGCCTAAGTTTAGTCGGTCCAACAGGGCAAACAAATACGTCCAGCTGAGTGAATCGAATGCCCGATCCATGTCTGTGAGAAAGAGGGCTCCCGAGAGACCAAGACGTTGAATAGTATCAACTGCGACCTGGGCGCGGCAGATATTATGCCGTATCGCCCGATGAGGCATAAACCAGACTTGATCTGGATGAACAACCGAGGTAATATAAGGTACGAGCCTATTGGCCAAGACCTTGGCCAATATCTTAGCCTCAATATTGAGCAGCGAAATAGGTCGATATGAGGCATGGCAATCCGGGGTCGACCAGGTTTATGGAAGACCACTATTTCGGTGTGTCGCCAATCCAGTGGCAGATAACCAAGCTCCCTCGCCTCCTCTATAGTATTTAAAAGATAGGGTCCTAGTTTATTAGAGTAACGTTTATAGAATTCACATGGATACCCGTTCGGGCCCGGTGCCTTACCCGAGTTGTGGCCGGCCAATGCTGTCCCCAATTCGTCGACCATAAGCGGACCATCCAAGCTATCGCGAGCCATGTCAGAAAAGCGCTGTGGCGGGATGGCATCCAAGAACTGATGAATCTGCATCTCGGATACCTTCTCCCGAGGGGTATAAAGCGTTGCATAATATTGCGCAAAGTCTTCAGCGATCGCGTGGGGATTGTCCAGAGACTCTCCACTCAGCCCTACTACAGCGGGGAGGGTCAGGGGACAAACAGCTCCCTGAAACAGACAATGTAGTAATTTACTCGATTTGTCTCCCCATTGACAGATTCTGCTACGGGTGGCCAGCCACATCAATCTGGCCTCCTGCATCAATAAATCCGCATGGGTTTGGTGCGCAAGGCCCGGCTGACGGCACGCCAGCTCACCGCCCTCCCTGTGCTCAAACGCTCCAAAGGAAGCAGGCGAGCCTCAGATTGTAGCGATTCCTCCCTCCACGCCCGGCGGGACGCGGCACAAAAGGAGATGTCCACCCCGCGTATCGTGGACTTCATGGCCTCCCAAAGGGGTTCTGCCGCCTCCACAGAACCAGTGTTCAGCTCAAAGTATTGATCTATGGCTTTATCCATATGTGCACGATACTGCTTGTCCTGCAGGCTCCATGTGGAGACACGCCATCGGAAAGGTGGGCGCGCCGGGCCAAGCTGAAATGTCAAGGCCACCGGGGAGGTGATCAGAAAGGCCCAGCAGGAGAATGTCAACCCCCTTTACCCTACGGATGGCACCACCCGGGACAAATAAATAGTCCAGCCGGGAGAAGGACTCATGAACAGAGGAAAAATAAGTGTAGCCTCGGTCCAGGCTGTGTAATGCACGCCAGCTATCAATCCACCCCATACCAGACACAAGGGAACTCAATTTAGTAGCGGGGCAGGCCACCCTGTCTCCAGCGGTCTCAGGATACATCCATCACATCATTCCAGTCGCCACCAATAACAGCCACACCAGGGGGGATTTCCTCCCAAAGAGTCAAAGGGCGCTCCACTAAGGTCCAAGACAGGGGGGGGAGGGGCGTAGACAGAGTCTAGTATCACTTGTTCCCCGTAGATGGTGCCCTGTAGTATAATGTACCTGCCCTGGGGATCCACCCACGCTCTGGAATGCAAATATGGAACCCGTCGGGGAATAAGTATGGCCACCCCCCTGGAGCCCCTGGAGACGCCAGAGTGGAAAACCTGTGCAAAACCATAGCGGAGAAGACAAGGGGCTTTGGTACCCAACAGGTGGGTTTTCTGAAGCATCAGGACATCAGTGTGGTCGCGTTTGGCCAGTCAGAGGATAGCGCCCCTTTTGATTTTATCAAGAGCCCCCCGCACATTCCAACTGATTAGGCGAAGACCTGCATTATTAGACCGCCAAACCGCCATAGGAGAAGACATGCATAAGTAACATTGCGGAGGTAATGACACCATGGGGCGGACCACCAGGACCCACCTCTAGAAGACGGCACAGTAAGAATGCAAGGGCATACACAGTGTAGAACAAATAAATGCCATCACTATGGAGAGGAGCAGGATCAATCGAGATACGTATATCAACAACAAAAGAGAAGAGACTGTGCATAAGGAATCCCCCCCCCAACAACTCCCCCCACCCCCCCAATACCTCATAACCATTGAAGCATCTGTCGCGGTCAAGACAGCCCGGGGCCCCCAACGGGAGCACACCGGTCATCCTGCCAATGGATCCCAACGAGCCCATATAACATTTGAGCCCTGACCCATGGACCTCGGACGGTCAATTAGGGGAGGGGCCCCCTATGGAGCCCCATCGATCGGGTGAAACAATCGTAGAGCAACGCCCCCACATGAAGTATTTAAAAGCCACGTCGGCGATGCAGACCAGAAGTCCATTGTGGCCCGAAAACAGCAATACAGGCCCGACCCCCGACTCACGGGAGGCCCACGGGCCAACCAGCGGCCACCAGAAGGCGGCAATCATATATAAGCATCAAACAGCAGGCACATTATCATTCCCCCAATAAGATCAGTCCAAAGTACTCACGAGGCCGAGTGTCCCGGCCTTGATGATGATGCTGATCCGCTGGCAACACTACGGGACTGCGAGCGGCGACGAGAGAGGGATCTTCTAGGGGACCTGTCCTTAGACTTTGAGTGTTGATGAGCAGGACCCCCAGTCGATGAGTCCGAATCCGGGGGAGGCGGCGAGTGAGGGTGCAGCTTCACTTCAGTCTCATCAGTCCAGGTGAACACTTCTTCAGGTGACTCGAAAAACCAGGTGCAGGATTGATATACGACCCGCAGGCGGGCCGGGAAGAGCAGAGCATATGGAATCTGTAGATTGCGGAGGCGGACCTTGGCTGCCAGGAAGGACTGGCGTTGCTGCTGGACCAGTCTGGTGTAGTCCGGAAAGATCAATATCCGCGAGTTGTTATAATGGAGGGGCTCCTTGAGGCGGGCTTGCTTCAGGATAGTGTCTCTGTCATTGTAATTTAGGAGCTTGGCGATGATGGGGCGCGGTCTGACCCCGGGGGGCGGCTTCTGCAGGAGAGCCCTGTGGACGGGCTCAATGATAAAACAGCGAGACATAGCATCTGGTGGGAGCCAGCTGGTAAGCCATATGGTCAGGAACTGCTCCGTTGCACCGGATTCGCAGCCCTCCGGGAAGCCCACAAACCGAAGGTTGCATCTGCGAGCCCTTCCCTCTGCGTCCTCGACTCGTGAGACCAATGAGTTGGAGATCGTTTCCAGGGACGCAACTTTTTTTTGCAAGGCCGCTACTGTGTCCTCCACCTTGGAGACCCTGGTCTCAGCCACCGTGATCCGTTCAGACGCATTTCGTAAGTTCTGGCGGAGAAGCATAACCTCAGAGCCCACCTCACCTATCTTGGTCTCAAGAGTTGTCCTGCTCTGTGTAAGAGCCGCCATAAGAGCTGCATTATCTGGAACCCCACCCTGGGCGCCCCCAGGGTCAGTTACAGAGGCCCTGGGTGCCGTGTAGCGATCAATCGTGTTGTGTTTTGCCACCGCTCCATGGGGTTTGTCCCTGGTCATGGTGGCCACGGGGGCCACCAGGCAAACAAGGCAAACAAAGGGGGAAAGTATCTGGGCAAGGTGGAAGACGTGACCAACAAAGGCAATGGACGACCAGCCGGACACCCGAGGCAGAGGAGAGTTGGTGCGGCAAGACCTCTGTGATTTTGGACCCAGATGGAGGCCTTCTAATCCTCAGCCCCTCCGGGTTCGCACCCGTCCATCGCCCCCCCTCTCTAGGAAGCGTCCAGGCGCACACCGGCAAGACTAGACCAGAGCAGCCAGAAAGAAGGAAGAGTTTGACGCAACTCCCGGAAGGTCCACTGTCGCCACACGCCACCTCACCAGAGCAATGCACCCCTCTGGACACAGCAGATCTTCAAATCACCCAGACGGTGGTCCAGTCACAGTCAGGACTGAAGGCAAAGGAAGGTAGGGGAGAGCTGGGCATATCTCCCGCAGCTCCCCGCTTTGGCCGCGCCGTCTGCCGCCTGGAAGCCGGTGGGTCACCCAGCATCCATCACAGAACCCTCCCATGGCCCGAACCGACCGCCGATGGAGACTCTGGGGGGATGCGCCGGGGCTGCGTGGACCAGGAATCTCACGAGTATCAGCCAGCACAAGAAAGTCCCCTACGGCCGTGCGGCAGGGGCGTGCCAATACCAGCACCACAGGCCCCTCAAGCGGCCTCTCCGCAGACAGCGGGCAAGACCCTGGGACCGGCGCGCCAAGTCCAGTCGGCGCAGTCCACCGCACAAGGCGGCCGCCAATGCCTCGGATCTAGGCGCACCTACCGCAAATGATGTAGGGTCCAGGAGGAAGCGAACCGCCGCAAGGAAGGTCGCCCACCCCTGCAGACCCAGGCGCCCCCGGCGCCAACGATGCAGGGACAGGTAAAGGCCCACCACAGTCCTGATGGTCGGCGATCTGTGTGTGCTCTGACCTCGAGGAGCACAGACACTCCGCTATGTAGAAGAGAGGGCGAGGGCAATGTTCAGGCCGCTGGCACCCAGCCCACCAAGGGCCGCGATCAACAGGCCCACTCCGGCAAGAGAAGCCGGGGCCTGGCGTAGAAGCCGGCTGGACGCGAGCCCAGCGGACGTCTCGGGAGCCCTGCCCCCTCAGGCACAGCCAGGCCCGTCCGCCGCGCGTCTGCCCAAAGCGAGCTCCGTGGAGGTAGTGGCCAGTCGACGGGAATATCGCTGCGTTCACCAGACGTTCAGGGGGCTCCGCAGGTGTTCCTTAGGAGAATGCAGACCGATGGGGCAGGATAAGAGCAGGATAATACAGACAGGCTCAGCGGAGCTCGCCTAAGTTGCGGCCGCCATGTTAGCACGCTAGGTCACACCCCCCCCCACATGTCCTATGTTTTAAATACTATGCATTTCCGGCTTTGTGGGCACTTAGGAGTGACTTATGTGTTAAAAACAAATCATTAGGCCTGACAAAAGGTTATTTTGTCAGCTCAAAATGGCAGTTTAAATCTAGACACCCAGACTGCATTGGCAGACCTGGAGACCTGTTTTGTGCTACATTAGTGGGTGGTACAATGAGTGCTGCTGCCAACTAGTACCATTTAATTTGCAGAACAAGTGTACAGGTGGTACCATATACAAGGGACTTGCCAGCAAATTAAATATGCCGGTTAGGTGTACACTAGTTTTACCATGTTTAAAAAGGCGAGCACAAGCACTTTACCACTGGTTTACAGGTGTAAAGTGCACAGAGCTCTGTGGCCATCAAAAACATTTTCAGCACTATGATGCATATACTGGGGGAATGCCACACGAAACGATGGAAATTTGAACTTGAAGTGGCTTGCAGTAGTGAAGCCCCAGATTGATATTCATTAGGAGTATTTTTTTTCTTCCTATTAATTTTCCACTGTACATTTAAGTAGTACTTGTATGTTAGTGAACTGCACCACTTTGTGTCATGATGAAAGGCCTACTATTGTTGAAAGTACACGTTATTTTTGTGGGATACACAACTGTCATAGGAGTTACTGCAAGTCTGTAGAGTCATTGCAAAATTACTGTTATTTTTGTATGTGCTAAAAATCATCACAGCTGTGTTTTGGAATTGGTTGTACTGAGATATGTAGCAGTGGCGTACCCATGCAGATTATCTGCAGCACTAGGATTTACCTAAACTTTCCACCTACATCCTCCTCAACAAATCATAATGTGTGACTATTTTCTGAATGGTTCTTGTGTTTTTTTTGTATTCTTCACAGGGATGTCAAAGCTGGGAATATTCTCCTCACTGAACCTGGCCAGGTCAAGCTTGCTGATTTCGGGTCTGCATCCATAGCCTCTCCTGCCAACTCTTTTGTGGGGACACCTTACTGGTATGTGGTCCTTCTAATTAGCATATTTCCTTTTCAAAAGATCTTTCCTATGATACTTTATATCATTAAATATGATGAGTATGAAATGTGGCTCCAAATGTTAGTAAGCTTTCTTAAAAGTGCAATTGTATGACACCAACCAACTTTAAAGGCCTATGTTAACCCTAATTTTTCCCTCTGTGTGCAACAATGATAGATCTGTGTGTACCACTTGTAAAGCTATGTGCACTAAAGACACATGACAAGTCTCTATACAAACAAAAGCTGCACATCTTTACCAAAATAAGTTGTGTGCCACTTCAAGTTTATCCAGCATTGGGGTATCTTTCATAGATCCACATGCTCAAATCATTCCCTGTCGTCGATGTGGAAGTCCTACGGTATCATAATCCAGCAGTAACAAAAACCTATCATAGGATAGTGGCTCTATGCCATGAGTTTAATAGCCTACCTATGTCCCTTTTTTTTTTTTTTTTTTTTTTTTAAAGGACCAAACTTCAGCTAAAACCAATCAACTGCTGGCACCCTCTAGGACACTGACAAGAGAAGCAGAGTCCCTCAGATTTTCACAGCACATCGTGTGCGAAGGGAGTCTCCCTGAGCCCTGCTCAGTATTCCCATTTGAAAAGCTTTATTCAACTTGAATATTTCTAATATGTCTACAGTTAATGCCTTTTCGGTCCCTGCAAGACCTGGGAAGAAGTGTGTTCATGTGGATGAACCAGATAAGGACTTTCTTTACTTCCTCCATCCCAAGCATGATGTAAGGGAGTGCAAGATTTGCTATACTTGCTCATCAAAAACCTTGAGGCACAGGGAAGGGAGGCTACTCCTATGGCTTCAAAAGACCAATACTCGGAAAACATCTTTTGAGGAGGACAGTGATTCCTATGCCAGGTCTTACAAGAGGACTAGATCTCTTAAAAGACCTTAAAAAATGTTTATAAATTCTATCAAGACTTCCTATCAACCTCACAGCTCCAAGTAAAAGGAGAAATAAAAACATTTCTCCCCAGAGACCTCTTTACCTCGTCCGTCAACACCTTCTGCCAGAGACAGAGACTGCCCTCATGCCACCTATACCGACCCTATGAGGCATAAATCCACTTAAAAATCCCAGTCGAAGAGGTAGATCGATGACCACCACTACCATCTTGTCTATTCCTTTGACAGCCCCGTAGGCAATGATCCAGTCAATGTTTTCTCCATCAATGGTGGTCCTGTCGATGACTTTGACCATGATAATGCCTCCACCAACGGCACTGTCGATGACTCCATCACTGGTGATAAAAATCTCTAAGATCTCCAGGACCTCCATCCACCCTGAGGTTACTTCACCTAGCAAGGTCTCTCTTCTGCCTCCTACTGGACATTGAGGGAGTTGGATAATGACAGTGGCCCCTTTAGCGCGTCTCATAGTCCTTCATAGCTGAATTTGAAATATGAGGATGAGGATGAATATGAAGATGAGTATGAGGACGAAGGACAATATTTTCAACAGTATTATACTCCACCTCCAAGGTGCTATGGGACACGAAGATACTGTTCTGACCTGCCACTTAAACAGGACACTTTGCATCTTCCTGCTGCTTTGGTACAGGATCCACAGGCCATGCTCTGACTTTCAGAGGCGCTTCCCACAGCCCCCTGAAGAGCAACCTGGTGGATCACCACCACCCCTCTGGTTCCGCCTCTGATGACACCTGCATCCCATGCATCTGTACAGCCCAGAGATGATCCTTCTTCCTCAGATGAGGAGAGGGAAGGGGATGAATTTCCAGATGGTCAACCACCTCTAGATGAATGGGATGACTATGTGTGTCCATCTCTGTCCCCACCTCACCAGACTGATTCACCTCCCAGGGATATAGGAGGTTTCCATAACCTCATGGAGAGAGCCACAACCAGATTTCACACTCCAATGTCAGTGAAATAGTCTGACTGCTTCCTCTACAGTCTCAAAGTGCAGGCCAGAAGATCGGTATGCTCTCTACCGATAGTGGACTACATTTGGCAAGAGGGAGTAAAGATTATGAAACACCTGGCCACTGTACCAGCTGTCCTTCCACGTATTGTCAAGAAGTACAGAGCGTCTGAGGACTCCCCATCATGCTTGACAGGACAAGCCTGACCTTGCAGTCATCGCAACGGAGGTCGAAAAACTCATCTACTCCTATTTCCGCACCACCTGACAAGGAGGGATGCCATCAAGATAACATCGGAAAAAGGTTTTCTACAATGTCTGCAATTATGATATGGGCAGCCATCAACCTCTCCATTCTAGGCCGCTATAACTGCCAGATGTGGTCTGATAGCGGACATTTTAGGAAATAACACTGTGCAATGGACAGCTCCTCCACAGGCTTCTGTCAGCAAGCCAGTGCAGCTGTCTTACGATGCCTAGGGTGTCTAAAGGCAACCTCATTTCGACCTGAGGTCCAATCAAACATATTGGACGTGGCTTATGACGGTGACCCACTGTTTGGCAAGCACATCGATGACGCTCTCCTTGCCATTAAGACGGACACTGATACTGTAAAATCTCTAGGCACTCTCCAATACTGTAAGGTTCCTATCTGAGGGGTGCGGGTCCGTGGTTTTACCTCTTACAGAGGTGGATACCAACGCTCACAAAAATACCAGCCACAGTACAGGACATTTTACCAGCAACAATCCTATCGGCAATCCTCTACAGCTGGTTTTTCTAAGCAAGGGCCTGGCAGATGATCGCCCTCTCAGACATAGGTCACAAACAGTGACCTTCTCCGGGCACCACTGCAACATCTTTGCATCCTCTTGGTGCAAAATAACCCATTACCTCCCTCAATGACAAGCCATTGTCTCAGTCAAATGGTCATTGGACCTTGTCACCTATGGCCATACCCTGGAGTTTGCAGAAAGACCACCAACTTCTCTGCCAAAGGGAGCCCCTCCCCCTCGTCTTTATTTATTGCTGAAAGAAGCTCTCTTAATACTCTCAATAGGGGTAATAGAGAAGGTCCCAACAGTGCAGAAGGGAAAAGGATTCTACTCCCATTTTTTTTTTACTCATCCGCAAGAAATCAGGGTAGTGGAGACCGATCCTAGATATCTAAAAACTCAACAAATTCCTCCGCAAGCAGTCCTTATGGATGATAAATCTCTAGCTCAACAACGAAGCTTCATCACTTCTCTAGACTTTCAAGATGCTTACTTCCTTATCCCCATTCATCCCAAACACTGCAAAAAGGTTAACAGTAGCTGGTACCCATTACCAATTCAAGGTCCTCCCCTTCGGTCTAAAGTCTGCACCTCGGATATTCACCAAGTGCATGGCCCCAGTAGCAGCAGCACCCAGGAAGCAAGGTCATCAGGAATTCCCTTACCCAGACGGCTGCTGCTAAAAGCCCAAACGTCCGGACAAGTTGCCAAAGCAACATAAAACATTCTCTCAATGTTTCGCAAGCTGGGCCTCACTGTCAATTGGTAAAAGCCTTCCACCACTCCGAGTCAAACCATGACATTCCTTGGAGCAGATCTCAACACCATGCAGAACAAAGCCTTCCTCTCCCAAGAAAGGCAAACAAGGCTGGCACGCTTGGATCAAAGCATTGCAAGAAAAGAGTGCGTTTAGGGGAGACTGTTTAAGTCGCTCCTAGACATAATCTCCTCAGCAATAAACTTGGTCCCCTTGGCGCGCCTTAAGATGAGACTTGCATAGCTCCTCGGATGTTACCCACGCTGGCATGGTGGTCTGGCATACCACATCTCTCTCTCAAGGCCTCACGTTTCTATCGCTAGAGCCCAATTCTATCATCACTACGACACCTCTATGGAGGACTGGAGGGGGCCACATGCAAGACCTTCAAATCCATGGAAGGTGGTCGACAAGTCAAACGTCTCTACACATCAACAGATTGGAGCTCAAAACCATTTTTCTCACCCTGCAAACTTTCCTCCCAAGGATTGCAAACTTCTCCGTGCTGGTTCATACCAACAATAAAAACCAGCATTTATTATATCAATAAACTGGGAGGAACCCGATCTCTCACGTTATCTTAGGAAGCCCAAAAGCTTTAGGATGGGTTCACAACTCACAAGATATCCTTAAAGGTAGAGCATCTGTCTGGAATCCACAACACACTTGTGGATGCCCTAAGCAGGACCAAAGACAGCTGCCACGAGTGGAAACCCGACCAGCAGCAGCTGAACAAGATATTCTTATCTTGGAGGAAAACGGTGCTGAATCTCATTGCGATAGAATCCGATACAAAATGCTGGTTCTACGCCAGTCGATTTCCTCTCCCAGGGTGAATGGGGAATGCCCTTTTGATTTACTGATCCTGGATTTATGCATACGCTTTTACCCCATCCCACTGATTCCCAGAGTCCTCACCAAATGAAGGTGGAACACTGTTGTCTCCTGTTCATCACTCCCAAGTGGCCCAGACAACACTGATTTTTCAGAGCTTCTCCTCCTTTTAGATAAGCCCATTTGTCTCCTACCAACGCTGTCCCTCCTAACTCGGAAAAAGGGTCAGATATGTCATCCGGAGCGATCACCTCTCCACTTCCACGCATTGGCTTCTGAGTACTATGAATTTTGGAATTGTAGAATTACGCAATAATGCAGGGATTTTCTCACCATACAGTGGAAAGAACCAACAATACTTATAGGTCGAAGTGGGGAGATTCTGTCAGTGGTGTCACCAAAATAACTCAGACCTAGTCCACGCGCCCCCTGAGCAGATCTTACCTTACCTTCTCTCCCTGGCCAAGTCAGGCCTGGTGTAAGCTTTGGTGAAAGTTCACCTTGTGGCAATCTCAAGGGACAGACTATCTTCACAGACATTATTTCTCTGTTCCACAAGGCTCATAAAACAATTCATGAAAGTACTGTTCAGAACTTTCCTTCCGGTGCGACCTCCTCCCCCGTAATGGCATCTCGATGTTGTCCTTTCACAACTGATGAAGCAGTCTTTCAAGCCTATTCATTGGCCTGTTTTTGAGTTTCTCACGTGGAAAGTTGCTCTTCTTGCACTCACATATACCAGAAGGGTCAGTGAGATACAGACCATTACCACTCAAGAGCCACTTCTTTGCTTCACTAATGAGTTTGTGCTTCTTAGAACGAACCCGAGGTTCATCCCAAAGGTTACGTCTCAATTCCACCTTAACAAGCCTGTCATTCCTCTGACATTTTTAATCTAGCTACACCGGGTTAACAGGCTCTTCGCACTTTGAACTTTAAACAATGCCTAAAATTGTATTTGCAAAGAACTAAGAACATGTGCAAACCTGACCAGTTATTTGTGCCCTATGGTCAAGGTTATTAAGGCTCAGCTGCGACCAAACCAACAATCGCACGATGGATCTCGGGGACAATTCAATTTCGTCATACCAAGGTGGGCAAACCTTTGGTGAAGAAAGCTAAAACACATTCGATGAGCGCAGTCTCCACTTCGGCTGCCCTGTTCGTAGGCATTTCACAGAAGAAGATTTGCCGTGCTGCCACGTGGAAGAGCATCCACACATTCATATAACACTAATGCCTGTAATCAACGCAGCGTAGTGAGACAGCCTTGGGCCAGGTGGTATTACACCTTCTATTCCAATAGAGTGAGCCTGTGTAAGTAGAGGTGTTTTTTCTTCATGTTCAAAAGGTTAAATATTCCTAATGTTGATATGTGACTGCTTAACCTTTCTCTCAGTTTAAATGTTTATATATGAAGATAGATGTTTTTCTATCTTCACACTCTTTTAACCCCTTCGGTGCTCATGACGGAACGGTTCCGTCATGAGCCACGGTTGAGCTGTGCTCATGACGGAACCGTTCCGTCATGACCACGCCCGCGCAAGATTCCGTCAGCACAGCGGCGGAATCTGCGCAGCATGGAAGGGGTTAAGGCATTATTTGCAAATATTTATGAATGTTAAGACACCATCCGCTAATTGTACTTACATTTATCTTCATACTGCTTGGTATTTTGATTCAAGAATGTGAATTTATGAAATATACCCCAATACTGGATAAGAAAGTAAGTTACTTACTTGTAACTGCAGTTAGTGGTATCTTTCATAGATTCACATGTGACCCACCCTTCTCCCAGGAGAGGCTCCGCATATGCCTGGGATATTGCTCCTACTTGTGCTGGAAAATCTGAGGGACTCAGCCTCTTTTGGAGTGATCTAGAGGATGCTAGCATCTGATTGGTATAGTTGAAGCTTGGTCCTTTAAAACATAAATAAAAAAAAGAACATAGATAGGCTGTTAAACTTATGGTCTAGATCCATTATAGCGTATGATAGTTTTTGGATACTGCTTGATTATGATACAGTGCGACTCCCACTTCGATGACAGGGAATGATTCAAGCATGTGGATCTACGAAAGATACCAATATCGGATAAATCTAGTTAGAGGTAACTAACTTTTTATCATTTGCTTGAAAGTAAATTTAAATGTACAGTTTAACTCAAATTTAGCTGCATGAAATATTTACTTTTTAGACCGGTGTCCTCATATTATTGTTTCTGATTAAGACTTTTAGCACCAGATTCCTCACATTTTGAATTTCCTCCAGACATCAGACTGGATCTAGAAACTTTTCAGCAGTATCTCTTTGCGCTGGAAGGTGCACCTTGCGACTCCACACGGACACCATTCCGCTCCGAAAATTACTCTCAGGCCTACATAGGCACCACTTCTGTCTGCTGACGTCCGTTCCTTTCGTTCTATGCCACCAGATGCTTAACCAGAGCCCCCTCTTCGTCTCTTTGAGACTTGCAGCTCGAAATGTTCTCAGTGTGCAAGGAATGTTATCCTCAAAACTATAGGCTTTAAGCTCTGTCGGAACTGTTGCAAACAGATGTCTGTGATGGAAGCCCATCAGGTATGCTTGTCGTGCCTGAAACTGAGCCAGGAGCCCAAGGCATGCACAAACTGTAGGTTAATAAACCCAAAAGCCATTGTGGAATGCTAAGCATCAGAAGGCTCCAGGTTGGGCTGTTCCATGATGCAGTCCGTGGAAAAGGTCTCGTTCTTGTTCCTGCAGTTGTCCAAGCCGATCCAGAGGCTGGTCTTCGTCTCTCTCCAAATCTTCAGGTAAATCTAAATAGAATAACAAGAAGATTAAGCGGGATTTTGCTACCTCGCACCACTCAAATTTGCCTGAGCAGGCAGGGGGCGACAACAATCTTATTGATCTTCCTTCCGAAGTAGGCCAACTTTGGACCCGATCTTTTAACTTGTGCATGTACAATCTGAGTTTCTGGGACCGAATGCCACACCACACCAAATTGAAGAATTCCGTGGGGCTATGCTCCGGCTCTTCGGATGCCTTCCGACACCCTCTGGTGCACCTGTGGGCCTCAAGGAGACTTGAGGCCCTCTTTCTGGAATACCCCAGCGAGTTTGCCCTCTGCGCCAATTGGACCCCACTAACCTGTTCTGCCTCTGGCTCAGCTTCTGAACCTAAAACCTGTGCTGCTCCAAGTTCCTAGATGCCCATGCCAACTTAGTCAATGCCAGAGGGGGAGGAACCAATCGTTCTCTCCGACTTTACGTCTGCACCAGTCCGAATTCAACTAAAGTCGCACCCAAATCCAACCGAGACGCCACTTTCTCTATTGGATGTTCCTATTCCTCAAGGGAGGCAGCCCTCCTTGCAATACCTTTTTCGCACTGATTCTGATGACTATGACCAGGGGGTGAGTTTGCTCAGCCCTATACTGATGGCAATTGGTATGAAGACTAGCAGGAGGCTTGTGGCCTTGACACCTTGCCCGAATGGCTCATTTTTCTCCCTTTGAACCTCCAACCTGGGAATCTGCTTCATGTGCTATGGTTATATGTAGGCTGGCTGAAGTTCTTGACCTTCACCTCCCCACTATGGAAGTGTTAGAAGGTGGTTCTGACACTATGGGCCGCCCGGATTTTTCGCTTTTTGAGCACCTAATTGTTGAGCTTTTACTGTGGGGGAGCCTCATAAGTTGGGACTCGCCCACAGTTAACTCATAATGAAAGAGACTGCATGGGGATAGTACTGGTGTCCCCCTGGCTTG
This sequence comes from Triturus cristatus, assembly GCF_964204655.1. Taxonomy (NCBI): domain Eukaryota; kingdom Metazoa; phylum Chordata; class Amphibia; order Caudata; family Salamandridae; genus Triturus; species Triturus cristatus. The sequence goes on along the minus strand of NC_140594.1, from coordinate 346,533,015 downwards.
ACCAGTTCACTGCGCAGCAGCTTGAGTAAAGGACACCGGGCTGGTTACATGCAGACACGTGTGTACATGCGTGAACACACGTGTAGGGGCTGCACAGGGGAGATTCCCAGTGTGCGCAGCCAAGGAGCAGGTGCAGATAGACTGGTGTGGCAGGACTTATGCAGAATGGGGTGGTGACATGGAATAGGCTTTATACACAGGGAAGAAACATGCCAGGGAAAGTCAGTGTGGGCTAGATTAACTTTCCTAAGGCCTACAGATTCCAGTCATGCACTAAAGTTCACTGTAACGGGTGTGAGAAGAAGTATTCTGCAGAGTCCAAAGTCATATTTGTACTGCTTTTGGGTCATCCAGAACTGTCATATTTCTCCGAGTCAGCCATAACCATGCCCTGGCTGGGGGCTGACCTCAGTAGCCTGGATTGATGACCTTTTTTTCCCTGAGCGAAGACCTCCTCTCCACAAAGAGAAGATGGGTTGGGCTACAGGCTCATCCATCAGCAGCTATCACTGGGTGCCAGGCACCAGGCTGCACCAGGGAGGGAAGGCAGCAAGGGGCGAAGGGGCTTTCAGAGACCATGTGGCAGGAGACCCTGGATGACGCCATCTTGAACCAACCCAGAGGCCTGGGAAGGAAGGAGGGAGCAGGGGCAGAGAAGTGATGTCGCTGTGTGATAGGGCAAACAGAGACTTCCTGCCAGCCCCATCCCCAACTTCTTAAAAAGAACTTGCACAGAAGCTCTCTCTGGGGTGTGGTCTGCTGAGGCAGAAGGTGCTGGAGCCTGGCACAATGGGCAGTTGGAAGGAGGAACCCCCTGATTGGCCCAAAATCCTGAACAGCGCCAGGAGAAGAGACCAGGACCAGTGCGCAGAATCCGGGGGCTTCTGCGCAGGAAGAAGAGAGGCCCAGGAGGAGAGCCAGGCGAAAGGCTGGCACAGGGAGCCAGTGAAAACAGCTCTCTGCCGAAGTTCACCCTCTTGGAGGCGGAGAGGGCAGCGACAATTGCTCCAGATGCAAAAACAACAGTTGATGGACAGAATGCAGAACAATGTCATACAGTCACCCCAGTACAGTGATCTGGGCCTAAATCCATCGTTTTCTTTGCTCACCATGCCATTCCAGTTTGAACCCTGCCAAATGCAAATCCGTCTTGACCCTGTGCCTCATGGCAACAGTCCAGCCCGAACTGCCAAGCCAGGTCCTCCCTGGACTAGAAACGAGCATCCTAGGACCGGTTTTGGGGTTTCACCCCTCTTCAGCCAGGATAGCTTGATTCCAGTGGCATGGAGAGCATGGGACCCACGTCTGGAGCACCATTGTCCTGCTCCTGACGACCCTGCTTTTCTCTGTTTTTTTCTCTTTTTTTTAATATGTTTATTAAGTTTATGCATAACAAACAGGAGACATTGACATAATTCACATAATGTTAGCAGCGTGTGACAATCAGAAGTAAACAGTGCAGCACCATGTTGGCAATAGAGGTACATTACATCAAGCATTTGAAAGACCCAAGCCCCTCGGTGACATAGTTCTTTACACTATCTTAACCATTTTGTCTAAGGGCGAAGTCGGACGATCGGTGCAATTTGCATCATACAGGTGTAATGCTACAGGTGGAGCTAATGGTCAGAGGGCACAGGGCGCTGTGGAGCAGAGGCAGCGCCAAGGTCAGTGTCTATCGTGTTCGTCATTCCAGTCTTGTACAGATCCCAAAAGTTCTTCGGTCTGTTGTGAGGCGGTAACAGTTCACTGTAGTTTTCAGTCTGGGTGCAACAGAACATCATATCTTTAGACCACTGAGCTATTGTAGGTGCAGGGCCGCGAAGCCAACAGATCGCCACACATCTCTTTGCTAAAAGTAGCGCCATGTCTACCAGTCATCGCAGCGCCTTAGGGAGAGGCTTGGCGTACCCGAGCAATGCTAAGAACGGGTCAGGGACTAACGGCAGTTCTGTAATTCGGTTTATTTCAGCAAATACCAGACCCCAGAAGCGGGCGATCCCCGGGCACGTCCAGGCTAAATGGAAGAGGTCAGCGATTTGTTCACCACACCTTTCACAGTGAGACTCCTCTCGCAGCCCATAACGATGTCGACGCTCTGGCGTGTAATAAACCCTGTTTAGGAATTTGAAATGGACAAGTCTGTGCCGGCCATTCAGCGAGACACATTTAGTGCTCGTGCAGCAGTAGAGCCATTTGTCATCAGTAAGGTCTATCTGTAGATCACACTGCCAGGCTAGCCGTGATTTAGTATATTTACTTCCCCTAGCAGTCATTGTGGTGCGGTAAATCTTAGATACCATCTTAGCAGGTGTTGGTGCTCTAAGGACAGCAGTTAGGGCCATCACCTCAGGCGGTTCTGCCATATCTTCACCCAATAAGTCCTTGAGAGCATGTCTAATTCTATGGAATTGGAATTGAACAAGGAGCGTAGGCGTAGTTTCCCCTCCAGTCATAGCATTCCATGTGCGCACTGCGCCATCTGCGAAGAGATCCCCAATGACGTGAGCATTGAGCGTCTGTAAAGCGGCTATAACCCCCCTATCTTTACATGGTGCGAGCCAATGGCACCATTCAAGGCGGGCTACTGGGGAATATAGTATATTGCCCGCCTGGATAGCCAATAAATAATGCCAGGCATGAGCAACCGTGTTAAGGGGATCCAATACACCCGTACGTCTATCAGGGGGTGTGAACAGCAAGGCATGAAGTGTCCTAGGGGAAGCAACTATCGTCTCTATCCGTACGTGCGGAATGGCAAACGGGCCATGTATCCAATGATATGCCTGAGAGCTTTGAGCAGCTCTATAATATAGGTCCAAATCAGGTGCACCCAGTCCCCCCATGGAGTACGGCAATGTCCGTATTTTCCAGGCGACGCGTGCTTGCTTCCCCGCCCAGGGCAGGTGTACCATTAGGGACTGGAGACGCTGGAAGAATACACGGGGCAGCACCATGGGTATATTCGTGAAGAGGAAGAGAAAACGCGGCAGCACAATCATTTTCATAAGGGACACTCTGCCCATCAACGATAAAGGGAGGCGCACCCAGCGGCTAATATCCTCTTCCAACTTGGAAATAGCAACCCCAAAATTCTCCCTGAGGGCCACCTCGGAGTCAGTGTGCAGTTTGATCCCCAAGTATCGCACCGCCTCTGTAAACCACTGCAGGGGGTATTCAGGCTCGAAGGCCGCCGTCGCAGTGGTCAAAGGGAACATGATGGATTTATTCAAGTTGACCCTTAGGCCAGACAGGGAGTGAAAGAGCACTACCTCTCGTAAGACCGGGGAGAGATTGGCCTGCAGGTCTCTGATATAAAGCAGTGTGTTGTCCGCATAGGTGGAAACAATCAGGCAGTAGTTCAGAAAGCGTATGCCTCTATGGCTATGATACTCCTGCAGGGCGCATGCCAATGGCTCAGCGACCAGGGCGTATAGAATCGGAGATAAGGGGCAGCCCTGTCTCGTGCCCCTGTATATTCGTATAGGGTTAGTAACCAGGGAGCCTATTTTGATACGCGCCGTGGGAGAGCAATACAGTACGGCGAGAAGTTGTAGAAACACCTCTCCCACCCCCATGCGGTTGAGGACCTGTCTCAGGAAGGGCCATTCGACCGAGTCAAACGCCTTCTCCATGTCTAGGAATACCGCAATAGCAGGCACCTCCGGTCTTGTATGCTGAAGGGCAGCGAAGACCGTATGCAGGTTGTATGTCAGATTTCTGCTTGGCACAAATCCGGCAAGCAGTTTTGCAAACATTTTGGTGTCCACATTCATCAAGGACAGAGGTTGATACGAGGCGCACACGTCTGGAGACTTTCCTGGTTCAAGGATAGCCACTATGATGGCCTCCCGTATAGATGGGGGCATCACGCCTGTGGTACACATGTCCTCAAACACCGTGAGCAAAGGTGCGGCAGCAAAAGATCAATGAACGCCTTGTAAAAGGCGACAGTGAGGCCATCCCCTCCCGGCGCACTCCCCGCCCTCATACCAGAGAGAGCCAGGACTATTTCATCCCTTTAATCGGCCGCATCAGAAATTCTGGATGCCAGTTGGACAGCCACGGAAGCTTTATATGCGTTAGGTAATCTAATATTTGCTCATCGGGACTGCAGCCTCTCAAGGCATATAGGTCCGAAAAATGTTGTCGAAATTGCTCCGCCACTTGGGCATCCCTTAGCAGAGAGTCTCCGGGTTGCGTTCTAATTTCTAGGATCGCGGCGTTGTCCGTTGCCTGTGAAGCTGCGCAAGGGCCGCCCCGGCTGTTCGCCTTCACCATAAATACGAGCAGTGGCACACTTCCCGAGATGCTTTATTTCCGCATCAGCCTCTGCATGGTACTCCTGCAGAGTCTGCATCAATTCTAGGCTAAGCGTATCATTACGACCAGCGACCAGGGAAGCCTCCAGCTCCTTTAACTTACGTTCCAGATCCGCCAGTCTGTTACGAATCGATTTAAGAACCCCCGCATGTTTAGATATTGCCACCCCCTAATATATACCTTAAAAGCCTCCCATATAGTTTGGAAGGAATCAACTGATCCCACATTGGTCTAAAAAAACCTCTCTATTGCAGTAGCAATATCTTCCTTAAAAGCGGCGTCCAGTAGGGAAAAGGGTGGAAAGCGCCACATGAAAGGGGGGATGCGCATCTTCGGAGAAGCGAGAACCAAGAGCAGGGGTGAATGATCAGAAGAGGTGCGTGGCAGAATCGAGCAAGACTGAATGTGTGGCATTAAGTGTCTGGAGGAGAACCAGTAGTCAATTCTGGTATGGACATTGTAATACGCGGAGTAATGTGTGTACCCACCCTGACCTGCGTGCCTATTGAGCCAAACATCGCACATATCCAACCTGATCAATGGGGTCTCCACGACTTTAGCCGAAGCAGAGGCACGTCTGTCCGGGTCGCTCAACCTATCCAAAGCGGGGTTCCTAACAAAATTGGAATCCCCTCCCCATAAGATCTGCCCAGGAGCATGAAGGTGAGATAGGTCAGTCAACTTACTATAAAAGTCTGGGTGATCATAATTAGGGCCATAAACATTTAGGAAAAGCAAATCCATTCCCTTACCGCAACATTTGGTGAGCACAAACCGACCTTCCCTATCCGTCTCCAAGGGCGACAGTCGGAACGCTGTCTTCGGGTTAACCCACGTCAGGACCCCCGTAGCATGTGTGGTGAAGGCGGCTGCATGCACATTGCCCAAGAGCCCTTTAGTGCGTAAGATGTTTTTATCTAGTGGGAGATGTGTCTCCTGTAGGAGGGCGATATCGATGTTATGCCTATATAGGGAACTCAACATTTTTCAGACTTTCCTATAGTCATTAAAGCCACACACATTCCACTTGAGCACTGGAGAGTTGTCAGAACGTGTCTCAGCCCTATCCGTCATGAGGGAGTATCCAGCTCGGGTGCCACAGTGCCAGTCCCGTCGGGCCTACACAGCCTTGGTGTCGCACTTTGTAAGTTGTCACAGCAAAGAATATGTCATAAGTCAGTCTCAATACATTACCACCCCCCACCCACGCCAGGCCTATCCCAACAGGGCCTGTGCGATTCAAACCCCCATAACGTGCATTTTGACAGAAAGGATCAACCTCCCAAAAAAACATCAATTCGAGTCTCAGACCCCTCCCACCCCCCACCCACGTCAGACTTGCCCCAACTTGGCCGCGGAACAACCCCTCAAACCAATAGAACACCCCCCCTCCCATCCCCACAAAAAGAGCACTCCCCAGTGTGATTCACGTGTGGGTGGATTTTGCTCGACAGACAAATAGAAATATATGGCCTACGTAAGGCCGCATTCCGAACACCGTCAAGTGGATAGTGTGCAACTTGAAGTCGTTATGTACCTCCAGATCCCAAGAACAACCCCAAGAGCATTTCGGTAACTGTGTCCACAACACATTGCTGTACCATGACAAAAAAGACCGCTAGAAGTGCCACTTAAGTACAGGGCTGTCCTCTCCTGGATGCAGGTTCTGCGTCCGAACTGGGCGGTACCTCCGCACCTCCCCACAGCCGCATCCCCTATGGAAAAAAGCTCTCCTTGTCACATTTGAGCAGTGAAGTCATCCATGGCGGGAGTCTGACTATCATGAGCATCAAGAGAGGAGAGCAAGGAGTCACAGCCCTCCCCCCAGGACCCCCACTGCAGCACTCCCACCCGCCCAGAGGCGACCAGACCATACTTATCACACAATGACACCATAGGGCGGTCAGTCCTGTTCCTCCGGCAGGCCTCCCGCCGCCTCATCAAGAAGGTGCTTCTCCGGGCTACGACTCTTCTCCTTCGACTAGTCTTTCAGCGCAGTCTGTACAGCCCTTGGATCCGTGAAGATGTGGGATCGGCCTTGCCTGTTAACTTGAGGTTTCGCTGGATAGAGCATGGCGTAGTCCACCCCCAGAGCTCGAAGCTGCCTTTTCATTGGGGCTAACAGACGTCGTGCTTCTTGGATCCGGACCGTGAAGTCCGGGAACAGAGAGATCGTGGATCCCTCAAATCGTAGTGGTTGTTTCTCATGGGTCAGTTTCAGCGCAACATCTCGATCCCGGTAGTTGAGTAACTTAGCGATAATCGGCTGAGGTGCCGCTCCCTGAGGTGGCCTCGGACCCAGAGACCGGGGCGCTCTCTCCACAATAAACATATTGGAGAATAAGTTCCCGCCAAGCAGGTTTTTTAGGAGCCTTTCCGTGAAATGTTCCATATTGCCCGTCTGGTTAGTTTCCGGGAGACCCGTGAAGCGGAGCTTACAGCGCCTAGAACGCGCTTCCAAGTCCTCTGTTTTGTCCTGCAGGACCTTCAGAACCCTGCCCAGCTGTTTATGTTCAGTGTCGAAGGCGGTCTGTGCTTCCTCCGCTTCTGTTAGCCTGCGCTCCGACATATCAAGCCTCTCAGCGTGCTTATCAAGCCTTTCAGCCATACGGTCCATCCTATAGGACAGCGCATCCATCTTGGTGCCAATAGATGTGATACCCCCTTGTAGATTCTTCTCCATTGCCAGCAGCAGGCCACGAATATCCTGGCGTGAGTCAACGGTTGGATGGTCCTGCTCTCGGGGACCGTCATCGACAGAAGCATCACTGGATTTAGACCTCTTCTGGTCAAACGTCAGTTTCGGTTGCGCTCTTTCCACTCGGCCCATCCTGACCACCAGTGGTTGCCCACTCGATTGCTTCCCCGTACTTCCGTTCAAGAGCAGTAGAAACACAGATGCAGCGCCATCTCTGGGAGTACAGTGGCTGTCCTCCAGCTGTGGCACAAGGCTCCCTCCCTGCAAAGGGCAGTCACTACCAGGGCCTTGTATCGTCAGCACCCCTCAGAGAGTGTACCGCCTCCTCCCTCCAGGCACATATAGCGCAATGCAGCGCAATGACATCCACTGCAATCTATGTTGTGGGTACCCCTGCGCCACGAGACGTGAAGAAAATTGTCCTCGCTGTGCCAGCTAATCAATATCTTCGCCCTGCGAGGGGAGCGGCGCCCCAGCAATCTAACCAGCCAAGTTCAGGGTCAGCTACCACAGGGGCTCAGGGGTCGGGAGGCAGCATGGGCAGGTCCCGCATAGGGCTCGCAGCAATCAAACTTCACGTACCTCTCTCGGCTCTCCGCAGTGAGTCAACAAAGCAGCACACAGGGGGCTCGGCGAAGATCCACCGCACAGACCCCCTGCCCTACAAGGAACAGCAAGCAGGCCTGACAGCGCGTCTACCTCAAAATGGCGGTCGCATTCAGGTCAGTCCTCAAGGGGCTCACAAGGCAGAGGATCCGTTGACGGTGCGTGCCCAAGCAGCGCCTCCGTTTATCCGGGGATCCAGGCAGAGCGGCAATGGCCCAGGGAAGCTCGAGACTCGGGCTGCCAGTCTGTGGCCGCCCGTCCCATCCACGGAGCAAGTCCAGCGCGCCAAGGGTGTCCGCCGTGTAGCTCCACAGCTGGGGGAGCGCCGATCCACAGGAGCCCAGCAGCGTCAGATGTCCCACAGCTCCTCGGGTCTCAGAAGGTCCGTGCGCTATCAGTGTCCGTGCGCCTCCGTCTCCACCTCGGTAGTGCCTCTGTGATCACGCTGGCCCCCGCTCCAACGCGACCCCGGGGGATCAAGGCCCGACCGGTCAGCGAACCACTCCTCCGAGCTAGTCCCGCTCACCGAGGGTGTCCACTATCGGGGGAAGAGCCGAAACCCGTCTGCTCAGCAGCATCAGGCGTCCCTCAGCACATTAGCTCACAGCAGGGCAGCATGCTAGCTGAGTCCGCACGCCTCCGCAGCAGTACCTCCGGGAGCTCGCTGGGCCCTCGCTTCAGCTCAATCTTGGGGACTGGTGCCCGCCTGGTCCAGCGACGACAGGGACCTTTTCTCCGCACAGGGAACAGCATGGGAGCTGGTTATTATCACCCTGCCGAGACCGCAGTGTATCAGAGGCCGGGGGATTGTTTCGGCATGCCTCGCAAGGATCTCAGTTGCCGGATATTTGATGGATCTGTGGACGGTGTTGCGGAGCTCTCAGCTCTCAGCTCAAGCTGCCATCTTGGTTACGAGCAAGCTCCGCCCCTGCTTTTCTCTTGCAGCATCCTTCACCAGACAGCCTTGCTGTTCAGGCCTCCACAAGTCAATCCAATCTGAACACATTTCCCTCCACTCCTCCTGACCGGGAATCTAAACGTGTGGAAACAATTGACAAGTGGATCTTTTCTTCCACTATCCTATCCCTCTGGTCTGTCCACGCCAGCTGCTTGTTGGGCTGTTACTCAGATGCCCTTTTGGTGTCAGTGGCACAAGTCCTCCCAGGTGTTCCAGACTACCTTCAGCCTATCTTGGCCTTGGCAGTTCATGATGGTCGTGACGGGGAGAACTGTTCAAAATCCGGTATGGCATGGACACCACCTACTCCATCAGGCAAGCTAATGGCACCAGTGTTGCCATTCACCGCTGAGATCTAGTGGGTTCTCTAGTGACTTGCAGTACTCATTAATGGACATGCCCTTTGATGGGACACGCACATTCGGGGTCAAGACTGACTCCTCCAACAAGCTGTTTACAGAGAGCAGGGCTATGGCTCTCCCTTTGAGTCTCTCTGCCCCTCCTCACCAACTGTACCAATTTCAGTGCTCCTTTCACTGTTTTGGAGAGGGCATTCCTTACTGCCAGCCTGTCTAACCCCCTCAGGGCACCCAGCAATTTTTCAGCCAAAGTGCCCACCCCACAAGCGAGCAAGGTCAGCATGCTGCCTAGTTCGCAAACACCCTCCTCCCAGCAGCACTGCCCCAGCCCCACCTGCAAAACCTCTATAACATGCACTTGACAGCAGTCCCGTGCTTGCTTTCCCACTGCAATCAAGCTTCACCTGGCTGATGAGCCCTTACCAGGGCAAAACCAGTCTTAGTTGCTTGTATTCTGATTCAAGGAGCCCCTGGCTTAGCAGTTAAGTCTGGATGGTTCCCAGTGGAGCGGGGTCCAGACTGATTTGCATATGGCTGGATCTAAACTGAGGTGACATGGTGGGTAAAAAATAATGGATTGGGATGTGGCCTGAGTGATTCTCAGTGACTGAGACTAATTCAAGATTCCAGCCATCTAATTGTTTTGCAGTTGACGCTTTAAGTGCAACGTGGTATGCCCAGACGTGGATCCTATGCTCACTGTGCAACTGGAATAAAGCTTTACCCGGCTGATTACCCCTCACCAGGGCAAAACCCATCCTAGGTTGCTTGTATTACTTTTCAGGAGGGCCTGGCTTGGCTATTTGGGCTGAACAGTTCCCATTGGAGCAGGGTCAAGACTGATTTGCATTTGACTGGGCCCAAACTGAGGTGGCAGGGTGGGAAAAAATGATGGATTGGGATGCAGCTCCTAGGAATTGTCAGTGACTGAGATAAATTCCAGCATTCGATCCATTACGTTGTTTTGCACTTGATGGAGCATGGCCACCTGATAGAAGCATCTAACACCCCCACTTCTCCCGCCCCAGTGACTGACAGCGGACCATCTCTTCATCTTGCAGCAGGTCCTTTTGGCCAAAGGAGCTATAGACAGGGTGCCGGCATCAGAAGTAGGGCGTGGCTGCTATTCCCATTACTTTCTGGTGCCCAAGTAGAATGGAGGCCTGTGGCTTATATTAGATCTCTGCACTCACAATGACTTCCTGCTAAAGGAGAAGTTCAAAATGGTCATTCTGGCCCAGGTCTTGTATGGTGGTGCTAAATGCCTATTTTCATATTCCCGTCCTGCCAAATCATCAGCTCCACCTGCAGTTTTTGGTGGGACAGACGTATTTCCAATTCTCTATGCTCCCCTTTGATCTCGCCAGAGCCCCTTGGGTGTTCACAAAAGTGGCGGCAGTTCCTCTTTGGCGGTCTTTGATTCCAGTCTTCCTCTACCTTAACGACTGGCTGTTGAAGGCGAGCACGTCCCGAGCTGTTGTCGGACACCTCCAGACTATGGTGAACCTCCTGTCATCATTAAGGGTTCACTATAACCATGCCAAAGTCACATGTTACTCCTCCTCATATGCTCCCCTTCATCGGAACCATTCTGGATATGGTTTGGTTGTATGCTTTTCCCCCCAGAATTAGTCCAGGACATTCAGGCTATGATCCTGCTCTGTCAACCTCGGTCTTGGATTTCAGTGAGGTCTACTATCAGGCTGCTGGGACTGATGGCCTACTAAATGCTGCTGGTCGAACAGGCCAGGTGGAATATGCAGGCTCTGCAGTAGAATCTGAAGTCCCAGTGGGCCCAACATCAAGGGGACCACTCCAACCACATTCAGCTTTGAGGAGACTGCAAAATGTCTGCTATGTGGTACTGCGAGAAGCAGGGTGGGGTGGGGTCACGGACCCTGTGCCAGGAAGCCTGCATGTCTGGAAATGGCTAGACCACTAAGGAATATTCTTGGTGATGAACCACCTACTAGGAACATTGAATGCCAGGGTGGATGAGCCCAACCATCTGCGCCTACCGGATAGCAAGTGGTAAGTTTATACACAATTGTCAGAAAATTAGCTGGGCACCAGAAGCTGTCACTGTCCTCTCTCATGCTGCTGGCGGCTGGCAACTACTGGCTTGCAGTGTATCTGGAAAATTGTTTCAGCATGGCTCACTCACCTTAAACTAATATAATAGCCCTCATGTCGTTGACTCCTCTTTGGAGTATGTAATTTGCTGACAATCATAAGTGCAGCACCAGTCTGGAACTCCGCTTCTGCCAGCTGGATCAGCTGTAACCACTCTCGCTCTATTTGTGAATCCAGATGTTATCAGCACCGGCCTCATTCCGGGAACTTCTACTAGTTGGTTAGTCTGTGAACTGAAATATGCAGGTGACTGGAACCACCCTTCAGGACAGGTGGTGCGGAAAGAGAGGTAAGTTGGCATTGGGCGCTTTCAACCTATGATCACTTCATCAGAGCCCTGAAAGTAGCCTCAGAGCAAAATTGTAGGTGCCAATGCATGGCCTTCCCACATTCCTGATGTCAGTGGATAGTGAGGAAATGAAGCTTTTCTTATTAGAATTTACCGGTGAGCCAAAGGATACCTATTGGGTGATAAGAGGGCTCAATCCATTAGCTGTGTGGCAAACGTTTCAAACTGTTTCTGAACCTTTATGTTGTACAAAAGAGTGGGAAGTCTGTAATAACCTTATTACACAGACATCATTGCTTTATTTGGCTTGTCACAAAGTGTCACTTAAAGTATTCTAAACGCAGCACAGACATGTCAATAAGCTCACTGCTAAAACTGATATCCTGCTTGTGGACTCTGTCAGCCGAACCCCCTTCTCTTCGTTTTGGCCGAAGCAGTGGTGCTGCAGCTATTTTCATAGTGGGGGTGCTGTTCAATCATGTCATCTCGCTAAACGCTTAGGGGAAATTTGGCAGTATAGTTGTTATTTAAAACACAAAAATGCTGCCAGATGAAAAGCCCTTGAAAGGGCCTTATATTGTTCAATGTTATAAACATTTGGGTTGTATAGGGATCCTGCCGCTCTTCTTGCACCCTTAGTTCCAGAGCCACTGGGCCTGAGGAAATACCTTCTCCTCCAATGCCTGGACAATGCTTGAAGCTTGGGGTTACTCTTTTATGCTGAGTTTTCATTTAATCCTCCCCGTACCTCCAATTAAATGTGTTCTCCAAAACTATTTTCCAGATTGTATTGCCACTGAAATGGATTCTGTGGTTGGTCTATTCTCACAAAATATCTTTAATCATTGCCTTGGTCGTATACTGTTTGGAGTGCTGAAACAGCTTATATACAGGAAATCCTCTCAAAACTTCAAAGAGTTCAAAACTATACAGCCTTCCCGATGTTTGGTTTGAAATTACACAGCCACAAAACAATGGCTCTGAAATCTCCCCGCTGTCTCCCAGGGAAAGAGAATAGCCTTAAAAATCAGCCCTCCCTTACCTGATGTATTCTGTCCTACATCATTTGGCTTGTAACTCACTGTCTTGCTCCCTCCATCCTCACCCAAAAAGCACTTCGGGCCTGATTAGGTGTATGGTGGTCTTGAGACCGCCAGACTCACACAGGCGGTCCACCTTCGGCCATATTAAGACTGATAAGGTTGTATCGGCGGTGGACCGCCAGTGGCGCAAGGGAACAGTCATTCCTTGGCGGTGGTGCAGCTGTGCCACAACGCAATATGCTGAGCGGGGACTGGTTACAAGTTCTCCCAACGCAGGCATTTTATGGCAGGAGCCCCGCCCTGAAAAGGCTGGTGGTGGAGGAACAAATGGGGCCCTGCAGGGCCCCATGGCCCCCGCTATGGGGATACATTCAGGGGGGCACAACATGTGCCTGCCCCCCGTCTGTATTCCCACAAAGTTTCAGCACGGCATGGACGTCCACGCCGTGCTTGAACTTTTTGGGACGTTATTGCGCTGCCTGTCTTCTAGGCACCACCATGGGAAAGGCAAAGGACCGCCGACCGTATCATGAGTTGAACTCGTGTAAAACGAGTTCAACTCGTGATATGGTCGGCAGTCTTTGCGCGGGTTTGGCACAGGCGTTGTGCCAAAATTAATATCAGGCCAATAGAGATCACTATTTGGTGGTATGCAATGCTTTACAAACATATAAAAGTAAATAGACAGTATATTTAAACAACAAATAGTGAGTAAATGGTGAGTTCTGAATTCATTGATTAGTGATGTGTGATGGATAACATTTGGGGTCTATATTTTAATCACTTTCATTAACTTTGAAATTCGAAGAAGTATCTATTGTTAATGATAATTCTAATTCATATTATTTAAATCAAATGAACATATAATAAACACATTTTTATAAAATTCCAGTGTTTGAGGGTGCCCCATCCTAAAGGTGTGAGCTGGGTGTGTTACCAATAGCCTGCAAAAATAAAAGCTTGTCTGGTGAATTTGTCAGAATCCAGACGCCTCCACACTACTGTAAGCATAATCCAGAGAATGGATGAGAAATGCCTGTCTGTTTTCCTCTTCTCTGCTAACTAATGTCTAAGGACATCTACCAGGGACTTGACTACAGAAAAGAGAGGTTTCATGGCTAACTTAGCATACAGAATTAGAGAAAAATGTATTTCAAGTTGTTTCCAGGCTTGCCAAATGGTGCACACCATAATTCTATAAAATAGTTTTTATAAATGCCTCCATGTTCCAGTCCTCCAATCTTTTTTACACAAAGCACACAGCTGGAAAAAAACGTTAGCCTACATCATTCATATGATCCATCAACCCTTAGCTCAAGTAGCTGCCCAAATAACAAGCATTGGCATAGCCAATAGGTCTCGCCTTTGGGACCTTTTAAGTGCTTAGCCATGCCTTGCGCCCTCACCCCTAGTACAGACTGTTTGCCAAGGAAGTTTGGTACCATCACACATAAACACCTAGTGTGAACATCACCTAATCACAGATACATGTATTAAAGCATGCTACTTACCAATATCCCACAAGCACCGGCAAAGCTAATATATCTGGTATTAGCCTGCCCTCCTTTCGGCTTTGTAAGTGTTTGTTTTGAGGTATTTTTTGTAAAACATTAATGTTCGGGAGCTGTCTTGATCAATACAAAATAAATACCACTAGCTAAAACTTATTTTACTACCGGGTTTGAAACCTGGACGACCCCACTCACTTAGAGCCCGGGTGGCCGCTATAGGCACGTGTCAGAAGGCGCTGGGGCTCCGCTTCAGGTCCACGTGGACCCTCGCAAGGAGAGGAACTTTCATGTGGTTTCTGAACACCCCCCTTTCATACATCATATGCCAAGAAATACACAGCATTAACTAACCCTTGCTTCAACAACGAGAGAGAAAGCGATAACTCAAGTGGCTGAACTGCACAATGTGAAATCAAAAAACCTCATTGTGTGATCCTAGGCAGATAATTAATTCCTCTGTGCCTCATTTGTTCATTCTTTCATGTGTGAGCATCAGGAAATACTTCCGTTCAGAATATACACTGTACAAAAAACTCTATTGAATTTGATTTATTGGATTATAATGTTGCTCTAAATACAATACGGATCTAGATGAAATGGCAGGAATGTCTACACATTACTATTGAAGATAATGCATGGTCGGGTATATCTGAAGATCTTGACAAAGGCACTCAAGACGCTCGCTTGAAATTCTGTCTTTTTAAAATTTTACATGACTGGTATTGGACCCCCGTGAAACTACAAAAAGCAGGATTATTGTCGCATTCTAAATGTTGGAGATAATCTGAAGTTAATTGTGATTTTCCCCAAGAGAACTATTCTATCCCTTCGTCTTCCCCTTACCCTCTCTTTTACTTTATTGCATGATTTTAGGACTCTTCCTTCCATTACATGCCCGCAACGTCACCTTCTACACACTGCACTCTCTACTGTTAGAATATATATCTTAAGACACTGACAATCATCTAACCCTCCTTTGAATGAAGAATGCCTTGTAGCAATGGTTCAAACAGCGTCTCATTAACGTATTATATACCGACTTCAAGATCAAGAGGAAATTTTCCAACAAGTCTGCACTCCCTTTCTTCAAGACCCCTAAGCACCCTCTTCCTCCTTGCATATATTGCCTTTAACCTTTACCTCCTTATATCTGGACAAAGAGTCTATATCTATCTCTATAGCTGTACATATATTTATATATACCTGTATAAATATAGAGTTATCTAAATTCTACTTACTTATATACTTATGTTTATATTGATATATATCTGTATTCTTCTACTTAGTTATACTTATTTTGTTTACCCTTACTTTTCCTTTCCCTATCTATATGTATGTACATATTCCCACATTCAATTATTCATCCATTTATTTACATTTAATTTTCTAATTATTCCCTTCATATCTTTCTACTGTTCCCTCACATTATTCATCTTATATTTCATTGATCAATTTTTACTTTCCAGATTTTATTTCTTTATATTTATAATTATTTTACTGGTACCTATATGTTGAAATATGTGTATTTATTAACTTGTTATACCATGTTTTTCATAGCACTTTCTTCATATTATATAAGATCCCTTATGTGATTGTTACTAATATCTGTTTTCTGTGATACTATCCTATATGCTTAAAATGTTGAATGATAATCCTATCTCTTCATATTTCTGTATTCATTACAAATTTTTTATCCATAACATTTTTCGAAACAAACAATACGGATCTAGGCCAGCTGTCAGTTACCCCTGACAACTGACTTGCTTCTAGGTTCACTAATGGCATTGTCGTTAAGGGGGGTAGGGGGAGGACATTAATGTTTTGAACTTAAAGTTTAAAATCTTCCATTTAATAAATGCCTATAATGCAGTAATGCAATCTAAAGCAGGGTGGTAAAACGCTTCAGTTGTTATGGAAATACACTGTTTTGCATTTTGAAAGTTCCTTATTAAATGTAACATGGATGTCTGTTGCAAGATTTATATGTCACACTCTGATGAGCTGGCGGGTGTGCAGTGGTACCTGGCGCTGTAGCCCTGTGTGTCTGGCTGCATCTCTAGGTAGATACTGCCGGTCCCGGGTGTTCAGGGTCACACATTCTGCACGGGTAGGTGCCATGTGGGATGTTCTTACTCGCTCCAGCCCCTGTCGCCCCTCCCTCGGGTCTGCGTACTGCTGCCACCTCCAGGTGGGATATACGGGAACCTGCCCTTTGACCCTCGTAACGACGGGTGACGCCCCGATTAAGTGCTGCTCTACAATACAGTGCTCTACGGACCCTGTCAGTCTTTGTAACCTGAGCTGCCACCCTGCGCGCCGCTGCTAGCTCCCCAAGAGCAAAATGCCGTGTGAGTGACACATTGGAAAGGAGGTGGGACATGCACCCGCCTTTGGCCATTTGGGTGATTTCATTATTGAAAGACACACGCAAAGGCCAATCCAATATGTGGAAGGAGTTAGACCCACACGGAGAAGTGTAGAGTGCTTACAAGAAGCCTCCCATAGAGCAGCGGATGCGCGCTGCGCTATGCTCAACCTAAAAATTTTGTAATATACATCAGGAGGGATACGAAGGCTTAATAGACAAATCAATTTGAATACAGGTGATATTCCTATATATATTCAGTGAAGATTCTCTATGAAAACATCCTAAAGGTATAATCATGATTAAAAAAAAAAATAGCAATTAGGTAATGTACTGTCAGCTAGGCTATTATTCTTACACATTCAGTTAGTAACTGGGTTACCAAACATTTAGTCTACAGGTACCAGTAGAAGCGTCTCACACTTATTAGCATCAGGACTCCACCCTCAGTGTTTTTGGTACATTTCTTTACGAGTGACTAATCCATTATTCATTATTAGTATAATAACAACAAATGAACCAAGCCAGTTATATCCTTTGAAGCATATTCTGAATTTTACAACATATTGGAGGCTCCTACATGCCACAATCTAATTAAATATTGGAAAATATTTAATTTGAATTTGTTTGTGTGGCACAGAAATCTTAGTTTTTTGGGTAGCAAGTTTCTGGTGTATCAGAAGTTTAGTGGACCAATGTATTTTCATGTTCAATGCTTGTCATACTGTATTGAAATATGGATTACGTGTATGTTTTGTAAACTAAAGTAAAGAGAGGTTTTGAATGGAAATGGTTTTGCCATTCTATAGCATAGAGAGTCAGAGTTTTTTTTATTTTCCATCATTGATTCCATCTATATGTCTTGCAGCTTAATTATCTTTCAGTTGGAGAAATATTAGCTAAAGAGTATGGTGATCATAAGCCATTAATTGCAGTAGTTGTGCATTGAAGTTTGTTGTTTTACCCACCCCTTAACTGGGTAACAATTTGTGTCTTGCTGTTAAGGATAGTACCCTTAATTAGTTTAGAATCTTTCAGTTCCATGTGTGTTCCTTGGTAAGTTGCTAAAGCATCACCTGGCCCATTTTAATATTTGCCTTTCCTTAGCAACTTGTCATGATATTGTCAAGTCTTTTGTTGACCTCTGTAATCTGAATAATTGTTCACTTATTAACCCTCTACGCCACCCAGAAAGTAATTTCCCCATACACTTTGACACTGCCTGTTTCTCCTGTAATTGGTGCTTTCAAGGCACCTTGTCCAAAAAGTCAAGGCGTAATGAGAAGGTAGTCTTATGTAGAGTCGGCGATAAAGCTATTCTAAAATATAGGAGAACTGAAGTTAAGATCAGTAACTGGAAATCGCTTAAACCCAAAATTATTTCGGCAAACAGTTAATTCTTTTAAGATTAACAATGGGCCTATGCCTACCCCAGGGATAAATATTATCACTGAACAATGGCCATCGAAATTTTAGAACATCTACTGGCTTAATCGTGCGGGTTGCATTTTTGAGGATGTTCAATGATTTAGCCTCCTTTATATTGCAAATGGCTTAACCTTTGACTATCTCAAGGTAGTTTCGGCTTCCCTGGAAAGTCTGTCCGGTAAAGCGAGTGCACAGAAAGTGTCCCTATGGACCTTTTTAAGTCCAATATCGATTTTTATGCACCTTTACTTACCAAAGTATTAAATGGTACATGTAACAGTAAGCTTCTTCATTCCTAACCCACCTCCATAATTCCTGTTATTAAGAAAGGCTAGATTCTCACTGTAATAGAACCATAATACATGATTGAGTCAAAGGTTAAAATGGCTGGCATAATCCAGCACAATAGAAATCTGAATTGAGTCAAAGATCATAGCATCCTGTATGAATATCTCTGTTTTCAGAGAAGGCTTAGGTACAATAGAGCAGTGCTTGAATCTCCATCTTATTATTGGCAAGTACATAACTCTGAAGGTTGCCCTTTGTAATTGCCCTTTATGGACCATACTAGGACATTTGACTGTGTGAACAGGTCTACGTTATGACACCACTTAATCCAAATTGGCTGGATGTTCCCTTAGATGATTTTTTTTATCTCTGTTAGGTTCCCTTTCTGCCACAGTCAAATATGTTGCTAATAGTAAGTGCATGCGCTCCTTTAACTAATTTAGAACAGGGCATACGTCAGGGTTGCATCCTTGCCCCATTTTATTTAGTTATTATTTATATCAAAAATCTTAATTCATGTTTGATCGGTTATGAACATGATGTTCCATGGTTAACTCTAGGCCAATTCTGACACTTTTGTATGCTGGCTATGCCATTATTTGTAATGAAGGGAGGGGGGCTAAGGGCTTTACAGAGGTCCAGCATACATGCTCAAATTAAGTCACTCAATAAAGTAATGCAGTTCCTAACTAGGCCAGGGGGGACAGGTCAACTAGGTGGTGAAGTGTCCTCACTTAATAGCAGGAGGGAAGGGGAATTCCTCCTTTTGGGATTAGGGCCCTCAAACGCCCAGCCAGCTGAATGTCATGCTTCATCAGAGTACATGCTCCTCGTCAGGTCAGTGCTGCAATACCTGACGGGCTCACTATGAGGGGCTCTTTGGCGGATATCTTTTATTCCATGCCGTTTTGTGCCGTAGGTGTGAGGGGCCTATAGGTGTAGATGTATGAACGGTCAGTGGACCGTGAAGGGTTAAAACAGGAAGTTGAAGTCCAGACAAAATAGGTCCAGTGAATATGGCTTCCAACCTGGTTAAAAAGTAAATGTGGCGCACTCCTGATATGATGTGTCCGGATACTGCACGTGATCAACATGTTTCTTGCCTTAATGTCATACGATCTAGCGGCAATTCGCCAGGACCTAGGAACAGTCTAGCTACACTTGGGTGGTCTTCTAGTCTAATAACCTTGATAAACCACAAAAAGCACCTCAGATGTGGTACCTGTTAATTTTAATGGCGAGCCTAGTAAGATAAAATCATGAAACTTAGACGACAGCGAAAATGAATGCAGTTCAAAATAGGTTGGTGGCTTACACTATCGACTCCTGGCAGGTAAGACATCTGGTAATTCCAGTGCCCTAAAAGGGGGTCAATTTAGGCACGATGTTTGGTTGAGGAGAAAAAGTAAGTGGTCGCTAACTCGCTACACCAAGTAGTGAGGTGTATGAACCTGCATGGCTAGGTAAAATTCCCAAATTGCATCACTGTTAAAAGGCAAGAGACATTATTTTGTCTTGTGTACCTAATGGCCTAAAAACTGTGGTTGATGCATTTAACTATTTTATGGAGAATTTAGAACTCGGGGGCTAATTTTTCAGTATCTCATTTCATGTCATGTGGGCTTAATGGCGTTAGATTTCAAACCTTTTTCCATCAAGGGAAGGTGCACGAGAAAAAGTGCAGCAGTTTCCATGTCCTGCAGTCATGTTTGAATCTGTTAATTCATGGTCCACATGTCTGACCACTTGACAGCAGAACTATTTTCCATATGGTTGGTTCGGTATTAAATTTTGCTTCAAATCTAGGAGGTAAAACACAATTTGTCCCAATCCTATTGTGTGGTGCCGGGGTATGGGGTTATGCAAATAGAGGAGAACCTATTTTTGTTGTCATCTTTCCTTCCTCTCATTGAGTTGTCCGCACTATTTTTGTCATAAAGAGCTGGGGCTAAAGCATATTGAAGATCTTATCAAGCTTGCTCCTTTGTTATTAAAGGCCTCAGTTTGGAGCAAACTTAATGCCACTCTTCAACCACACATCATTGATTGTCTTAAATGTGATAAAGGAATAAAGATTTAATGGTTGCCCTAAATAAAACTATAGTGTAGGTTATGGTAAGACGGTTTTTATTTTTTAAACCCTTCGTCTCTTAATAGTTCTTGGAAAGTAGGCGTCTTTCCAGAGAGACAAATAAACTTGTTAAACCCATGTTCAGACAATGTTATATGTAGACAATACGTTAATCAATATTCTATTGATTGTTGCTGGTACTTGGGAGAGGGTTCTCCTCTCCAGGTTCTAAAATTGGTTCTATAAGTAAAATATTATCATTTCGCTTGGGACAGTATAGTAGCGAAACAATCTGTCCCTGTCCTTGCAATGAGTTTTCATATCAGAAACTATTGCGCTTTCTTCTTTTTCCTAAATGTTATAGTTTATACACTAGAACTTTTTTAATTCCTCTTCTTAAAAGTTACAGTTTTGAAAATATGTTGACCTGCATTGTGTTTTACACATGTTAATGGGACTGGATGTTTGCTTTGCTTAAAATCAGCAGTACAACTTGAAAGTTCCATGGTTATTAGACTGTTATTATTTTAATGTTATAGGACTATATTTTTATAATCAAATAAAGTGTTTTTTATTGATTGATTGAACTGTCAACTACTTGGGTGTGCAGGAGGAATGGATTTGAGATTTACTGAATAAAAAGTCATAGTTTAAGACCTTCAGTTTTAACCCTGCTATTGTATTTTCTAATTCTAAGGACACAGACGGCATCATAGCCTTGTTTGAAGGCACACCCACTGAACTAATTGCAACTACCAATTCATAAGCCATGAAAAACCAAAGTGCATGCTTTCGGATGAGTCCTAAGATTGTTAAAATGGCGGAATTTCTCCTAACAATTGTTTGCTGCTGTCATGGTCTCTCTTCCGACTGGCCACTGGCACTGTGGTGTATATACAGAGTTTTCCAGTCCATCTTTGTCAAAACTCCTTGTGGCCTTAAAACTCTTCTACCAAGATGTAGTTGTCACCGGTATCCGGTGCTGTTGACCCCAAGCTTCCAACCCCACCACTCCCTCATGTGTTCCATTCTTTTTGGGTTGAAAGCTTGTGACACTGAGTGGGCCAAACACCTTACTGCTTTGTATGTACATGTAGCCCGAGACCACATTGTGCTGTAGGGTATACACGTTCAGTCCTCCCTTTACTTACCTTCTGTAACATTCTTTGTGGTAGAGTCTCTATCTAGCAGCAGATTCTTCACCTTTTGAATATTCCCCAGGCATCAGACTGGATCTGTTAACATTTCCGCAATACCTCTGCGCACCAGCAGGTGGTGCCTTGCGACTCTTCACTGATGCTAATCTGCTCAAAAAGTGTCATATTGGGCCTTTATAGGCGCCAATTCCACGCTCTGATGTCACTTGGATATAAGACTGTCTACGCCCCTATATGCTGAACCTCAAAAGTAAATTGATATACCAGAGGCAGATTCCTAGACTTAGGATCTTATTAATGGGTAGACTTCAATGACATAATGGGGAGGATAGGATGGTCGGTGAGGAATGATAATCTTTACCAGAAAGAGCGTTACCGAAGATAAGTAACTTGTTCTACTCATAGAGACTTCTAGCCAGATTCCTCACCTTTGGAGTAGATACCAAAACAGTACGTATTAGAGGCGGGTCTGTGAATGTACTCAAACCAGAAAGTCCTGCAGCACCGAGCAGGCAAAGTGTCCTTCTCAGCGGCCTTGGCTGTCAGATAGTAATGCTTAGTTAACATATGGAGAGTTGCCCACGTAGCTGCCTGGCAGATGTCTAAGACAGGGACCACGTGTGCTAATGCAGCGCTGGCAGCTTTGGCCCTGGTGGAATGGGTGTGCAGTCCTTCTGGGGACTGCTTCTTTACCAATGTGTGACAGATCTCAACCGAGAGCATGATCCAGCGAAAGATGGTAAGCTTCTGCACAGCCTTGCTTTGTTTCTCCCTGGCAAACCCCACAAAGAGCTAATCGTCCAACCAGTGGTCTTTGGTACGATCTATTTAGAAACTGGGCTCTCTTTTGGGGGCCGAGCTATGGACACTCTACTCCTGCTTAGAGGGGTGAGGCGGAGCATAGAACATTGACAGAGTGATGGTTTGACTGATGTAGAAAGGCGTCATGGCTCTCAGTAGAAAGGATGTCATAGTGCGCAAAACCAGTTTATCGAGGAAGAAGGTGCATTATGGTGGATATACACAGAGCTTGAAACTCACGCTGTGCCTAAGGGATGGCATCAAACAACACTGTCTTGATGGTGAGAAGCTGTAGGGGACAGCTGTTGAGTGGCTCAAATGGAGCGCAGACAAGATTGAGGTCTCATTGGGGCATCACAAATGCACAAGGGGGAAACTATTGCAACATTTAAAAAAAAAAAAGTGTGTCATAAGTGGTGATTTAAACAAAGAGGGCTGATCGGGCAGCCATAAGAAGGCTGAGAAGGCCCAAAAGATAACCCTTAACTGAGTCCAAAGCCTAGCCAAGCGAGAGACCGAACAAATAACAAATTATCTGGCAGTGTGGCCTGAAGGAGGTCTATCTGGGGAGTGCCGCACCAAACCACAAATTTGCCCCAACAACCGGCGTATTCAGTTTTTGTCGAGGGACGTCTGGCTGCCATGATGACACCAACGACCAGGTCCTAGGTGTTCAGCTGTCACCGCTCAGTCACCAAGCATGAAGGAGAGTGCGAAGGCCTGGTGCAGAGTCCTGTCCTGCTGGTGCACCAGCAAATGCTCTTGAAGGGGAAGCTGATCGGAGGACAAAGATACTAGGATGTCTTGGGCCCATTCTGTCCTGATGCTCTTGAAAACTAGGCAATAGTGTTACCGGCGGAAAGATATACAAGAGCCTTGAGTTCCACTTGAGGCAGAACACATCTCTTGTGGTCCATTAAGTGCAGACAGGTAAGTATGTTCACCCTGGCATTCAATAAACCCACCAAGCAGTTTACCACCAGGAAGAAGTCTTGAAATTCCAGCTATTTCCAGAGGTGCAAGGCCTCATGGCACAGGATCCGTGACCCCACCCGCACTGTTTGTTGCCGTACCACCTGGCGGTGGTGTTGTCCATGAACACCTTTACCAACCATTCCTTGAAGGACGGTAGGAAGGCTTACAATCCCAAGCGGATGACCCTTTTCTCCAGAAGGTTGATATGGAGGCAGGACTGCACCTGAGACCTTTGATCTCCTCTCTGAGATGGCCGCCTTAGCCCAGAAGGGGCACATAGGTCATCACTGTCAACTCTAGGTAGAGAAGGGGTCTGCTGCTAACCCAATCGTGGGTCAGTAGCTTTACAGTCTCCTCTGAAATCTGGGCATGGTCGGAAAGGTCTCCTTTATGTTGGGCCCATAGGGTTCAGAACCTGGCATGCTTAATCAGTAGAATGCAGGAGGCCATCAGTTCTGGTAGCCTCAGATTCGACCTCCCGGAAATCCAGGACAGAAGCTGAAAGATCAGGATCATAGCTTGAGTATTCTAAACTCTTTCCCGGGGGAAGGGCACAAAAACTGCCCTTGTCCAGCTTGACTCGGATGAAGGGGAGCATCCGTGAAGGAGTCAGATACTCCCATAGATGACAGGTTTACCTTAGTCAGGAGGGGGTTGACAACTGCCTTGGACGAGCCTGCCTTTAACAGCCTGACATGAGGTAGTTGAAGACTGCACCCCAGACATCCAAAGGTGTGCTGCTACCACCGTCATCACTTTCATGAACACTCGAGGAGCGCTGGTGAAAAAAAAAGGGAGCACAGTGATCTGAAAATGCTCCTCTCCCACCATGACCCCCAACTCGTGCCGATGGACCGGCAAGATGAGAATATGGAAATAGGCATCCTGCGGGTCTAATGCCACCTTCCAGTCCCCAGGGTGGAGGGCAGATGAGACCTGGGCCAGGGTGTGCATTTTGACTTTCTCCTTCTAGATGAAAGAAATTGAGAGAGCACATGTCTAGACTAGGCTGAAAATCTCCATACTTCTTGGGCACTAGAAAGTAGCAGAAATCAGAACAACGCCCTACTACTGGCCCTGACACACTCTTGATAGCCCCTTTGGCCAAAACTGGATTGCATTTCCTACTGCATATTGTAGACATGATCCTCCATCAGTCATTGGGTAGACAGAGGAATGTGCGGTTGCAACTAATTCTGACCTTGGCCGCATCAGGACCATCCTGAAGAGTCTGTGAAAACCAGAGCAAAGGTCTCCCTTAACTCCAAAGAGGACTTGTGCCACTGACTCCCAAAGGACATGAAAATAGCGAGCAGGCAAACAGGAGGCATTGATCAAATACACTGCCAATCTGGCTTTGGAAAATAAATGTTTCTGGAAAGTCCTCCACTGTCTTTCATTCGCTGTCAGGGGCATAGTGGGGAAGCACCATCAGACTCTCTGGAGAGTGGTGTAGTGACAACAAGGCCTGGTCGCCTCGAGTAGGATAATGGCGCCTGGCAATTTGCTGACTAACTTGAGGGCCAATACAAGGCTTAGTCCAAGCCCTTAGAGTGTCCTTCAAGGCCTCATTGAAAGGGAGGAGCGGCTTAGAGGCAGGATGCAGGACTTCTGTCAGGATATTCTTTTCACCTCCATGCTGGGGACGCGGAGGGGTCAAGGTCTTCTCTGCCCTACGCATAGCCATAGCATAAAATGCAGATGCTTCTGTGGCTAGTCCAGAAGCAGAGAAAAGGTCTGTTTTGGGGCACGTATCTAGCCCACTAGTTTCTTGCAAGTCCTCCTACCAGTTGTCATCATCACAGGGCTGGGCAAACTGATCACACTGGTCATAACCGTTATCAGAGTCTGTTGCAAAAAGAATATTAAGAATGTTGCCTGCCTTGTGGTAAAGCAAGTGCAGAAACCTCATACTGATCCGATTGCAAGGTCAGCCAGTGCCGGACTGGTGTCAGGTCGGCATCCGATAGGACAATCTGGACCACCTCTTCGGGCTGTGAAGTTGGCGTCAAGCTCCACATACCCGGGCTTGGAATGGACTTGTGCCCCAGGGGGCAACGTTGATAATGGAGCTGACGGCAGAAGTGGCTTAGAAAATCCAGTTGGCGCCGGTGGTAATCTACGTGCAGGGCCTCTTGACTCTGTGGGACTGAAAGGCAGGCCAGAGGTAGTTGGTAGAGATCTGAAGAGCCGCAGCATAGTTGCTTGAAACTGGCACAGTGTGTCTGAAGGCACCAGAAACTGGGGTGTTATGTTGGACCAGCTGCGAAATTAGCTCGGAAGTGGGCCGATTTGGAGCGCGATGAAGACTGACCTCTAGAGTGGCTCCGTCGACTTCAGGAATTGGAGTGGAAGTGGGATCAGGTTTTGGACTTGGAGCAGGATTTGGAGCAGTACTAGTGCTGCAGCTTCTTATGCTTGATGACATCTAGTTTCACCTTGCATTCCCTGATGGCCTTCAAGTTCATAGACACGCAGTTGACGCAGGTCTTGGAGTCGTGGCTATACACAGACACCACAGGCAAACCTCGTGGGGATCTGCCTTAGACATTTGTGTGTGACAGTTCTTACATGGTTTAAAACCTGTGGTCTTAGGGAGTGATATTTCTTGCACACTGTTGAGAAGTTTGTAGAGAAATCTCAAAAAAGCAGCCTCTGAGACGAGAGAAGCTTCAGATCCACACTTAGAGGTCAGAAAAGAAAGGAACTGAGGTCAGTTCACAGGGTTGACGCCTACAATGGCCCCGCACATCACTTCCAGACCGAAATAGCATCAGTGCGGAGCCACGCGGTGCCACCTACTGAATCGCAGTGGTTTCCTGGTCCAGCCTGAGGTTTATATTTAAAAGGTGATCAGAATACATTTTTGATTCAACTACAGAATCACCCGTACCCGATCGCTGGTTCCGACTGGTGAATTCGATGCTGGGCCGGTTTCTGTGGGGGCAAGGGGCGGTGCGGGTGGCGTTGCGCACGTGCTTTCTCTCCACCTATTGTGGAGGGCTGGCGACATTAGACATGCTCTCGTACTATCAGGCATCGCACCTGTTGGTCCTCAACGAGTGGTGGTACGGAGACCGAGGGGACCCGGCTTATGCACTAGAGAGGCACCTAATGGGGCAGCATACTCTCCACACAATCCTATACTCGGCGATGCTGCGAAATGCGCTGCCGCCGGTGTCCAGAGTGGTCTTTAAGATTTGGCGACAGTCCCTAAGGAGAATGGGGTGGTGGAACACGCTGACGGGGGAAACCCCTTTGTGGCACAATGGACGACTGCCGGAGCTGGCGGCGCTGCAGAGGTTTAGTGGATGGGACGACATTGGCATTTCCACCCTGGGCGACATGATGAGGAATGGGTCCCTTAAATCGTTCCGGGATTTACAGGAAGAATTTGGCATGCCCCGGACACAGTTCTACCGATACCTCCAGCTCCGTCATGCGCGCTCCCCCAGCCTGGAGGGTCTTGCTGACATTCCCGAGTTTAGCCCATTGGAGGAGTAAAGTCTTTATGGGCGATCTTGCAACTAAAAAGATCTCGCGGATCTATCAGTCCCTAGTCACCCACAGTGCGCCCACTCTAGACAAACTGCGGAGGGTGTGGGAGGAGGATGTGGGCTCGCTGGAGGAGGAGGATTGGAGGGAGGCCCTGGCCGCCCCTCGGGGAGCGGCTATTGCGATGCGCCTCCGCCTTATCCAATTCAAATACCTACACCAGGTATACTATACTCGGGTGCGACTGTATCGGGCGGGCCTGGTAGCCTCCCCGGAATGCCTCAGGTGTGGTAGGGCAGAGGGCACATTCCTACATACGGTCTGGCATTGTTCGTCGCTTGATCGCTTTTGGAGGGGGGTCTTCTCTTGTTTGTCTGAGGTCCTGGGAGGGTTGCTCCCGCGTACGCCACAGCTCGTGCTGTTACATGTCATGGATGGCATCGGGGGCAATATCTACAAACGGCATCTTATGCTGCTGGGCCTTACATTGGCGAAACGTGACATTGCCAGGATGTGGAAGGATGAGCGGGCTCCCTCTGTGCCCGCTTGGAAAAATGGCCTGGACTTCTGTATGGGGCTGGAACAGCCCATCTTTGTGGCCCGGGGCTGTCCGCGCAAGCATTATAAAATTTGGAAGTGGTGGGCGGATTATCGGGCCTGTGGCTGGAGCCCCCAGTGGTGACGGAAGATATCCTAGTGGGATTAGGGCAGGGCTAGAGTGGATGGGTCTGCGATCTGGGGGGGGTGGGGCCACTGGGGGTGTGGGGGCGCTTCGAGTGAGATGGTCCTCTACTAGAGCGAGTAGGCCGTCATTCTTATTCCTCTCATTGAGCCTTGGGCGTGGGCGGGTGAGCGGTTCTCAGTGGGAAGAGCGCAACTCGAGGGGGGGAGTTGGGGGGAGCGGGGGGGGGGCGAGGTAGAGATCCGAGATTATACTTCAGATCAAAGAATGTGTTTGTTCTGTTTTTTTCTTTTCTTCTTAAAAATGGAAATGTCCTTTTGCGGTCTTATTACTGTGTAACTTGATGCGGCAGTGGCCTCTGGGGTACAGAGCCCTGTGTATATTGTGCAAATGACAAATAAAAATCTGTTAAAAAAAAGAATACATTTTTGATGTTAGGTGCTGTTCGGCGCTCATTGTGTGCTCCTGAGTTTACGGTACCCCCAACTTCAGAAGCAGCAGTCATTCTGCAGTGATGATCATACTGGCGAAAATGTTGATTTATATATTTATTTAATACTTGCTATAACACAATAAAAATAGGGATTCAATGCATTTTAGAACGATTAATTTGCGCATGAATCAATATAAACACTACATTCTTCAAAAATGGCTTATCTTACAGCATGGAGTTGACTGTAGCAGAGATACCCATACTTTAAAATTGATCATGAGTTTGGTAATTAATCACACCAAGTAATGCCACATTTTTTGTTATTGGACAACCTTGATTTTAGAGAAAATATTTTCAAAGTAGAAAAACCACAGCAGATTGTGTGGCCTTTTAATATACCTGTAAATAGTGGTTACAGACTTCCAGGGTCCTTTGTAGCCTCAATCCTTATTGATTTCGGTCATTCATAGTTTCATCTGCATTATGGACCTCAGCCTTAGCTCGATTTTGGATTGGCCTTCTGGAGCTTGTGTACACTTATTTAATTGGAGACTGTATACATGAGAGATTCACCATATCAAACTGTACTTAAATTAATTATTTGAGTTTTGAGCTTTTATGGGACTTGGTACATACAGCAAAGGAAATGGATTGTGGGATTTAAAAAACAATAATTTATCCAAATGTTTTTCTGTAATTTCCTTACACATTCTAGAATGTCTTGATGCCAGATATTTTAGAAGGTTTGTGCATTTTAAAATGTAAAAAAAATGCCTTTTTGCCTAATTATGTTATCAGGAGGGACTGCATTTATTTTCTGCTTAATTTTTCATTACCGTGTGTAGTTGTCCAGTCTAAAGTAATTTCTCTTTTGCCCTTTTGGTGACACAGATTATATTGCTGGTCACTATCAGTACAAACTGTTTTATTGCAAAAAAAGCCTTTCATCAGGTTACCAAGTTCTTCAAGTGGACTTAAAGCGCACCCATTGTTAATCATTGGTTGGCCTTATTGTCACTCTCATTTGCTTGCTTCTTATCCAAAGCCTTACCTTGTCCATATCTTGTTTATTCTGCCTCTGGAGCATAGCTCTTTTACTTGTGTTTTTCTACTACTAACTTTTAGAGAACTACTTATTTTCTTTTAAATCAATCACGTAGAGTGCATGTCTTTTCCAGTGGTTTTTCTTTTGTGCTTCTCTCCCAAGCTCTGGGTGCTCTCTTGTCAGTCTGCTTTTTTCCCCTTCTTGCACTGCTCTCTCTCTCGTTCTCTTTGCTTAAGCACCCCACAAGAAGATGTGTGCTCCAGCTGTGTGCCCTATGTGCTGCGCTGTGTTGCGATCGCTTGTCCATGTGCTTCTCTCCCAGACCCTGCTCTGTTACTCTGCGTCACCTGTGTGCTTTTCTTCTGTTCTCTTCCTCCACTGTCCGTGTTCTATTTCCCCCTTCCCCTGACATGCTTCTCATTACCCCACTGCCCCAGCACTCTTTTTTTTTTTTTTTAAATTGGTGCTTTTAAATTAAAAACACAAACCTGAATTTATTTACCAATCCAAGTGCTGTCTACCATCATGGAGCCATAAATAAACAAATATAGCAAATAGAGCCCGCACCGTTTATCCGGTGTGCAAATGCGTTAATATCTTTTTTTTTTTTTTTTTTACTTTTGACTATGCTTGATATTTTCCAGATGGTGTACAGTGCCGCCAAAAGCAATTGGCATAGCCTCGTTGTTGAAGGTGAAATTAGTTGGCTTTGCCAGTGCCTGTTTCAATATTTGCTGTGACTCTTTAACATACATTTTATTTTCCCAACCCTTAAGAGACTAGCTGCTTTCCAAGTGCAGCAGTATGTGGGCTATCCACCTTGTCTGGAGCTGCTCAATTTTTCTTTTCTGTTTGACCTGTATCTTAATTTCTTGGTGCAAGCTTTAAGAACATTGTCACACAGTTCAGTCGATCATTATATTAACCCCTTCAGTGCCCCACCCTTTCCCCGCCCTGTGCCGGCCCTTTCATTAGCGGGCGGGGTTCATGA
The DNA here is from genome assembly GCF_964204655.1 of Triturus cristatus. Taxonomy (NCBI): domain Eukaryota; kingdom Metazoa; phylum Chordata; class Amphibia; order Caudata; family Salamandridae; genus Triturus; species Triturus cristatus. The sequence goes on along the minus strand of NC_140594.1, from coordinate 346,503,364 downwards.
CGAGATAGTCTCGTCATGGGCACAGCGCAACCGCGCTCCATGACGAGACCATCTCGTCATGGGCACTGAAGGAGTTAAACAAAATGTGATATGTTGATATGTCTTGGTTTTATCCTATATGTGGATTCCCACACATCTTATGTTGTGTCTACATTGCAATTTACTCCTTTGTCATTTGGGTTATAGGATGGCCCCTGAAGTTATCTTGGCTATGGATGAAGGACAATACGAGGGAAAGGTGGATGTCTGGTCTCTTGGCATCACCTGCATTGAGTTAGGTGAGTAAAAACAATGGTGGCAATGTCATGTAAGGCATAATCATATGCCAACTTCAATGGCACCATACATTATTTCTTATTAAAGGCCTACATCAGAGAATTGGCAACTGATTGGCAGCACTGTTAGCTTTGCAGAAAACAGAGACCTAAACCTACAAGATGAATTTGTTACCTCATGGGTGAGGAGGCTCAGTTCACCAGTACTGGTGGCCACTAGTTTTACTGACTGTGTTGTGGGATATACTCATTTATCTGTATTTAAAGCATCCAATTCATGAGCATTCAAGTAGTAAATGTATATATATTTGTTACAACCTGTAGATACTATGCTACCTAATGGGTGCACCGAAACTGCTTCACAAAGAAACATAACTTACACATTTTTTGAAAGCTTATACCTTGTGTGTGTCATGCTCTATAAGCAGAAAACGTCACTATTCCCTTTCTGGTGCGTACCATTGCTAACTGTCTTTTGTGCTGAGCGTTTTCTTTAGTGAGGGACCCCCAACCATGCATTTTTTTCATATTATAGTTGTTTAGTTCTCTCCTTCTGACAGATTCTAAACCACAATCCCTTGTTGTCAAGCTATGCACAAAGTGCTAGCATAATTTTGTTGCAACAGACCCATCTAGTGACACACATCCAAGTAAGCTTCATTTTTTTATGCCTAGATTGGGTAAAGAGCAGCTACTAGAAAGCTACTTTTGATCAGGGGACCGGTTTGGGCCTGCTGCTAGGGCTAAATTCTCCGGTCTTTTTTTGTTTAGCATTTAAAATGGAAAAGCGATACTGAGCTTTGTCAAAATCTCGACACAAAGAAGGCATGGTGAAGGTGTCACATTCCCTGCTTTTGAGATAGTCCTTAAAAGGAGACATTTCTCCAGTGTCATTTAACACGTATAGTGCGCCATAGACTACGTGTGCTTCTCTTCTCGTTCCAAAAGATGATCGTGGGTCTTTTAGTTCTACTGGATGTAGATACTTTGTTTCCGTTTAATGAAATGAGTAGCTAGTTGTCGCGATATTATTTTTGTGTTGCCAAGCAAAATTGGGATAGGGTGGGGCAGGTTCTTGGTGTTAATATATGCGAGGTTACATCAGACGTGGGGTTGACAAAGGACTTTTGATTGGGTTGTGTTTATGGGGTTTCACTGGTTAGAGCTCTGCTTACTCATAAGACTAACAGCCTAAAGGTCATGGTCCTGGACCATTCTGTTTTTCTAAGACTTAATTTGGCTAGGGTGAACCAACCGTGGTCAAGCAAGTAGGTTTTCACCGGTCACCAGCCAGTACCTGCTGTTGAAAGTCTGCTGTAAAAAAAAGGTCCAGCTTTCATTAAGTAGGTGTGAATTAAGGCATGTCTTAAATATTAGCCTTTCCTTTCCTCTTCTGGAATAAAATTACTCTGTGCTTCCACTGACTGGTGTGGGGGATTTCCTCTCATCTCCTATATAGTGTCAAATGTTTGTTGGCTGCTACTATTAGTGTCTTAGTAGTGATTACGAAACAGCTAAGAGCCTACGCATACATTTATTTTCAACCTTTTTTATGAAGCAAGCATTGACGTAGCCCCAAACTCCAGCTCCAAATGTGCCTACTGATTATTTTAAATATATGGACTAGTTATTTTACAGGTTTATGCCCTAGCCTTTTGATGGAGTCAAAGGACCTCTGGAATTGCAGAGCTCTAATTTTTTGCAGAATTTTCCAGTTGAGACTTTCATGAAGCGGAATTCCTAGCTAGGTAAAATTGTGGACTTTGAACACCTCAGCTTAAAGGCTGAATTCCTGAGAGATATTGGAAACCAGGATCCAAATTTCATAAAAAAAGATTTGGAGAAATTTTTCTTGGGGCCAAGGTCATTCTTTAAGGCAGCCAGAAGACTCTGTAGCCTGTGGCTATTAACACTGAATCATCCTTGTACAATAGTACTGGCATCGGACGAGAGCTGATCTTTGGGAAATCTCTACCTCTAGATCTCAAAAATTCATCAGGGCCATTAATATACAGCAAAAAAAAGGAGCAGAGCCAAGACACAACCCTGGCGTACACGTATGTTAGAGTTAAACTTGGACAAAATATCACCTTCTATGCTGTAGTGTATCTTGGAGGAGGTTTGCCTGTATAACAGGCATGCTCTGTCAATCCCTATACCTTCCATAATGTCCCAAAGTTTAGAGCATTGGACAGTATCGAAGGCGCATGTAAGGCCCATAAACGCCAGGTGCGTGGATCCCTTGTTAGCCCCAACGTTTTTCTGGGTAATGAGATATATTGAGACTCTGATCCACAGTGCCCGGGCCAGGACGGAACCCTAACTGTACATCTTGCAGAATCGGGTTCTCAAGTGCCCAGTCTTCAAGTTTGGACAAAATTACCCTGAACAAAATTTTGACGGTACTATCCAACAGTGTGATAGAGCTGTAACAGCACGGTTGGCTTTTGTCCCCTGTTTTAAATATAGGTATAATCACTGCCTCATGCCAAGATTTAATTAGTGGATCTGTAACAGCTGCTCTTAAAACATTTATAATTAAGCGGACCCAGAATGAGGGGTTCCCTCTGAATAAGTCCACAGGAATTCTTTCTGGGCTCCTTCCCCGAAGGACTACTTTCTATGGCTTGCTTTGATCCTTTTACCTGTCTTCCTCGCTAATATGGCAGCCTTTTCTCACTAGTATCACTTTTGATTTATACCGCAGCCTTTCCCTAGTGCTGCCTTTAGGTGTCCATGAGCTTGAGAGCATGTTTGGTTGAACCAAATAGATTTCTCTGACCAGGGAATTAACTTGTGGATAATGCAGATGAGATATGTGCACTTATAAAATAAAGAATAGAAAGGCCGAATTATATCTTTAAGGGCATCCCCCTACTGTAGATTTTGCTCTATTAGCGCCTGATTATTCACCACTAAATCCTGCATAAATCGATCTCTGTCCACCTGAATCTATTTCATACAATCCTCCTATTCTTGCTAACTTAGATGACCCTACTAGGAAATCTGTGTCTCTTTATTAGCAAAATCAACTAACAGTTGTAGAATAAGGGATTTGTGATCACTAATAAAGCGTACCACTACATCATAATTCAGAAAAATAGAAACTAAACCCGATGAAAGCAATATGTGATCAATTGTACTTTGAGAACCAGCACCATTAAAAGTTGAGATTAATTTGGTGAGGGAAGGGTTAAAATACTGTGCAAAAACCAAATTGTTTGATAAAATTATTCTATTTAGGATGTCCCCTTATGTGGTGTGTCTGAAGTGAGTAAGTAGTGCGTCTAAATCGTCCTCTGGCTCACATGTAGTAATTATTTGGGATCACGGGTACAAATGTTAAAATCCCCCATCCACATGATCAAAGTTTCCTTTTTCTGTGTACTCTCTATTTTCAGCAAATGTTCCTCCAATTCATCAATATCCACAGAAGAATAAAACATGTTATGATAGAAATTTATCTTCACAAGGTCAAACCATTTTTGAGACTTTAGGTGTAATATTTGATAATGGGGAAGACAAAAAAGTTCCTGAGCATTAATACAGGTCAGTTTGATAGTAAAAAATATTGACAGGCCACCCTTAGCCCTGCCTGCCTGTTTGTGACGGAACAGCAGGGCTACAAAATTTAATATGTCCATTTATATTACCAAGTTTGCTTTCCCAAGTCTCCTGACAGCAGGCTATATCATGCTAATTAACTAAATGCAACCAGTCAGGGTTGTGCAATTTAGTCCACAAGTTTGACGGGGCAACAGGGACCCCAGTGCCAACAGCGAGGTAAACCACATTGGGGGGGAGGAAAGGGAAGGCTCCCGCAGGGTCATCAGAAAAATACCTGTTAGTACGTGATAGTCAATCCATCTTGTCAAGAGATGAGGGCTTTGTATCTATTTGAAACCTGCAGTTTGCACGATGAATTCCCGTTACCTGTTCAGAGGTAGGAGCCCATGGGCTCCACTGCCTTATGGTACAACTTGTAGAGCTGTAAAAGTACCCCAGGGGATGTGCTTTAATATTCCCAGGCAAATTAATTAAAGGGTGAAAGCAATGTAACAACGCTCAAGTGAAAGATAGATTTTTAAAATGAATTACTATGCAATCCCATGTTGAAGTCTTAACTTGAGGGCCAACCTAGGAAACAATTTTCAAAGATAGTATCTCTGGAAACAGATTACAGGTCCCACCAGAGTGTTTCCGGAACCAATGGATCACTTTATTTAATAAGGAAGTGTGGGCTTCAGGGTAGGATTTCATAAGTTTAGGGACATTTTTCAGAACAATGATTTAGGGTTGCATTCTGGTGTAATCTGGGTACGAGTGACAGTATCCTCATTTTGGATGTTATAGCAAGTGCTCTGAGGGTGTAGGGAATCCCTCTCTTCTCTTCCTATTTCATTAAAGCAATAAAAAATAACAACAAAAAAGAAAAAATATTGTATCTGCTTTTGTAAAAATTACATCGGAAAGAAACACGTTAGTTAGATTCCTCACCTTAGAATATCCCCAGGTGTCAGGCTGGATCCGGAAAGATTTTTCGTCAGCAATATCCTTGCGCGTCGCTAGGAGTCGTCTGCGGCTCCACGTCCGTCGTCGGCGTCGTGATCGCTGGGATGAAGTAGTCTGAGTACTTAGACGCCGCCCTCGCGCGCTAACGTCAGTTCTTCTTGTTTCCGCGCCAGTAAGCGCCGATCCGGGAAGAGCATACCCTTTTAGTCACTTTTTGACTAAAACTTTTTGACCGCTTTTGGTTCTATTCTCGTCGACATCGACTCTGGTGCCGGTAGGGATGCCTGGCTTCAAGGCTTGTGAGTCCTGTCACCGACTGCTGTCGGTCACGGACCACCACCGCCGGTGCCTCTATTGCCTTGGGGCCGACCACGATGCTGAGTCGTGCCTCGACTGCCGGGTCTTGACTTCGAAAGCTAGGCGGGAGCGGCCCCGCAAGCTACTCGAGTTCCGGCAGTCGGCTCCACGCCGTTCAAGGTCCCAGTCGAGGAGGGAGTCGAGGGACCAGTCGTGGAGCTGCAGCCACCACCGCTCGTCTGGGTCGAAGTCTACGGGATCCGGTAAGTCGAAGCACAGCAAGAAGTCGAAGAAGCGACATTGCTCTTCTGGCTCCCGCCGCCGGTCGCACGACTCGGCTGAGGGTTTGGGTGGCACAACCCGCGCGGCTCCGTCGGAGCCGCAGGGGTCCCGTCCGTCCCCATACCCTCCGGTCCCTGGGACTGACGCGACTCCGGCGGAGGTCAGTGCCTTCCTCATGGCCATGAAGAACCTGGCTCCACCGTCGACGCCTGCCGGCACGCCTTTGGGCCCCACAGGCTCGACTGGGAGACCTAGCGAGCCGGCGGCTCCGGCCCGGTGCCGTCGTCGACTCTGGTCCAGTCGGCGCCGGTCACCCTCACGACCCCTCCGCCGGCGCCGACTCCTCCGGTGCCACCGCCGGCGCCGCCCTCGGACGACGCCGTTCCCCGGTTTAGTCCCGGTCCGGCGTTGGAGCGGCGCCGTCCGGCGCCGCACCCGACGCCGATGGGTGGCAATTTCATCTTCCGCCCGGCTCCGATCATTCCACCTGTATACCAGGAATCGGATGATGGTGACGTCTGGGAGGGGTCTGAGGACCCTCTGGCCCGGCAGGGCCAGTTATCTCAGGACTGGGTAGACAAACTGGGGGATGCCAGTGGTCTTTACACCTCCCCTGACACTGGCTTCATCTCTCCTCCGACCGTGGCTTCGGAGGAAAGTGTTGCATTTTCTGTGGTGCTGCGCAAGGCAGCCGAAGCCCTTGGGCTGGAGCTGCCTGCTGTGGCTGTGAGGACAAACCTCCTCACCAAAGTGCTTCAACTGTCAGCAAGCTCCTTGGAGCCTCTGCTGCAGTTCAATGAAGCACTCATTGACGTTCTGAAGGGCACCTGGTTCAAGTCCTCCACAGTTCCTCTTGTGGACCGGAACGTGGCCCGACGCCACCACCCTGCACCGGGCGACCACAGTTTTCTATCCCTCCACCCCATGCCCTAGAGCCTGGTTATCCAGCCCTCTACTTCCCAGACCTCCTTCCCGTCCGCTCCCCCGGATCGGTAATCCAAAAGGCTAGAACAGTTTGGGAAGAAACTGTTCTCCTCTCTTAGTTTGGGGTTGCGGTCTATCAACACCGCGTGCCTTTTCCACCGTTACTCCCACTTCCTGTGGGATACGGTGGAGGACGTGCTGCCCCAGTGTTCTGGAGGAGGCCCGGATACGGCTCGCCCAGGCTCTTGCCAAGGGGCGGGATGCGGCACGGCATGCAATCCGATGTAGACTGGACACAACAGACTCGCTGGGCAGGGCAATGTCGACCACAGTGGCGCTTCGTCGCCACGCCTGGCTGCGGTCCACGAGTTTTTCCGGTGATGTCCAGAGCACCCTCATGGACATGCCCTTCGATGGCAGTCGCCTTTTTGGCAACAAAGCGGATAGTGCGCTGGAGCGCTTTAAGGACTCCAGGGCTACGGCCAAGTCCTTGGGCCTTTCGGCCCGCGCCCGCTAGCTGCTGCTTTTTGCCCCTTTCGTGGCCAAGGAAGGGGCACCCCCCCACGTCCGCATAGCCACAGGCCGCAGAACCAACCTCCACGCGGTCGCGGACGTGGATTCCGCTGAGGCGGTACAGGGGGACAACGTGCCGGTCCGTCCACATCTACCCCAGCAGCATCCGCCTCAAACCCCTCCTAGTCCGAGCTTCAGGCCCATTCCATGCCAGTGGGAGGCAGAGTTCGCCATCACCTGCTCCACTGGCATACCATCACATCGGACAGGTGGGTGCTGCTCATCGTCCAAAGGGGCTACTCCCTCCCCTTCGAGGTAACCCCTCCAGCCATGCCACCGCAGTGCCACCGAATTTCGGGGGATCACTTGCAACTTCTACAGGAGGAAGTTACGGCGCTCTTGGCCAAGGGAGCCATCAAGTGCGTTCCTGGTCCAGAAGTAGGTCGTGGTTGTTATTCCCACTACTTTCTGGTTCCCAAGAAGGGCAAAAGGGGCCTACCCCCTATCTTGGACCTCAGGAGCGTCAACGCCTTCCTCCGGAAGGAGAAGTTCAAGATGCTCACCTTAGCTCAGGTTCTGGCTGCCCTAGACCCTGGAGATTGGATGGTAGCGTTGGATTTGCAGGACACTTATTTCCACATCCACATCCCCGTCCTGCCGGTCCACCGGCGTTAGCTGCGGTTCACGGTGGGCCACGAGCATTTTCAGTTTACCGTGCTCCCCTTCCGCCTCACCAGTGCCCCTCGGGTGTTCACGAAAGCGATGGCGATGGCGGTGGTCGCAGCTCATCTGCGCAGATTGGGGGTTTTAGTCTTCCCCTATCTCGACGACTGGTTGTTGAAGGCGGGCTCGCCCCAGGCAGTCATCTCCCACATCCAGACTACGGCCAACCTCTTGCATTTGCTGGGGTTCTCCATCAATGTGCCGAAGTCGCATCTGAGCCCCTCCCAGAAGCTCCTCTTTATCGGAGCGGCTCTGGACTCGGCGCAGTTCCGGGCCTATCCTCCGGAACTGCGGGTCCGGGATATTCAGGCTCTGATTCCCATCTTTCGGCCTCTATCCAGGGTTTTGGTCAGGTTGGTGCTGCGGCTTCTGGGTCTGATGGCCTCCTGCATCCTGTTGGTGCATCACTCCAGATGGTGAATGCGGGCTCTGCAGTGGGACCTGAAGTTTCAGTGGGCCCAGCATCGGGGCAACCTGTCCGACCACGTCCTGATCTCGGAGGGCACTGCGAGTCAGTTGCAGTGGTGGCTCAGTGGCAGATCCCTCTCCCTACCCCAACCGGAGCACGTAGTAGTGACGGATGTGTCCCTCCTGGGATGGGGGGGCCACATGGGAGAGGCGGAGATCAGAGGCCTCTGGTCTCCGGCGGAGTCCCGGCTCCATATCAACCTTCTGGAGCTGAGGGCGATCCGACTTGCACTGAAGGCATTCCTTCCCTCTGTCCGGGGAAGTGTAGTGCAGGTGTTCACGGAATGCAACAAACAGGGCGGGGTAGGGTCGTGGACCCTTTGTCAAGGAGGCTCTGCGCCTCTGAACATCAGGGCATCACCCTGGTGGTTCAACATCTGACGGGCTCTCTGAACGCCAGAGCGGACAAACTCAGCCGCCGGTGCATGATGGATCACGAATGGCATCTAAACTCGGACGTGGCGCAAGGCCTCTTTCGGCAGTGGGGAGAGCCATGGTTAGATCTATTCGCCACCGAAGAGAACGCACAATGTTAGCAGTTGTGTGCGTTGGAGTTTCCAAGGCGGCACTCGCTCGGGGACGCCTTTCGTCGCGAGTGGAGTTGCGGTCTGTTGTACGCCTTTCCAACCATACCACTTCTGCCCAGAGTGTTGAAGAAGATCAGGCGCGACCGGGCCCAAGTCATCCTGGTGGCTCTGGATTGGGCACGAAGATACTGGTATCCCGAGCTACTCAGTCTGTCGATCGATTCCCCGATACGACTGCCTCTTCAGGAGGACCTTCTGTCGCAGCAGCAGGGGACAGTCCTCCACCCGAACCTGTCCAGCCTCCACCTCCATGCGTGGAGATTGAGCGGCGGCAGTTGATGCCATTTAACTTGCCCCCTGAATCTGTAATGTTATTCTGGCAGACAGGCGTCCCTCCACAAAATCGGTATAGGCCTGCAGGTGGAACAAATTTGTGGCATGGTGCACAGCAAAGGCTGTGGATCCCCTTTCCGCCCATCTTTCTGAGGTTCTCCTCTTTCTTCTTTCCTTGGCCCAGCAGGGCTCTGCTCTGGGCACCCTTAAAGGATATATTTCAGCTATTTCTGCTTTCTTACGGCTTCCTGATCAGCCTTCTCTTTTCAAATCCCCTGTTGTTTCTCGATTCTTTAAGGGCATTACTCACATGTTTCCTCCTGACTCTTTCATAATGCCTCAGTGGAATTTGAATCTTGTATTGACCTTTCTGATGTGTGCTCCCTTTGAGCCACTTCATTATTGTCCCCTTTGTCTCCTCACTCTTAAGACTGCTTTCCTGGTTGCCATCACCTCTGCTAGACGAGTGAGTGAGCTCCAGGCCCTCTCTTCTAAGCCTCCTTTCCTTTCTGTCCATCCGGACAAAGTTGTTCTTAGGACTCGTCCTTCCTTTCTCCCTAAGGTGGTAACTGCCGTTCACATCGGACAGTCTGTTACTCTGCCCACCTTCTTTCCGCCTCCGCATCCCTCGAAAGAGGAAGAGAGGCTCCAACGTCTGGACCCAAAGCGGGCGCAGTCTTTCTATATGGACCACACCAAACAGTTCCGGGTGGATGAACAACTCTTTGTTGGCTACGTGGGCGCTAAGCAGGGGCGGGCGGTGCACAAACGAACCATCTCTCGGTGGGTCGTTTTTTGAATCAAGGCCTGTTACTCCTTAGCTAAAAAGGAACCTCCTGTAGGGTTGAGGGCCCAATCCACTTGGGCCACAGCGGCGACCACTGCCCTGGGCCGGGGAGTCCCCTTGCAGGACATCTGTCAGGCAGCAACGTGGGCTTCGCTGCACACGTTTGCCAAACACTATTGCCTGGACAGCCAAGTCCGGAGAGACAACTTCTTTGGCCGTTCTGTTCTCCAGGACTTTCTGGTGTGATCTTGGTTCGCAGGCCCACCACCGGGGTTGGTATTGCTGGGGTATCTATTCTAAGGTGAGGAATCTAACTAAAGTGTTTCTTTCAGATGAACGAGTTACTTACCTTCGGTAACGATGTATCTGTAAGAAACATTAGTTAGTTCGATTCCTCACCGCCCCACCCATCCTCCCCGTTTTGCGAACCGATATCTAGGGTTGAAGTCATCCCTTTCAGGGCCCTAGAATTTTTTGGCACCAGTGTCGGTCTCTTGCATGGCTCTGCGTTCCTGGCGCGGAAAGGTATGTACAAGAACTGACGTCAGCATGCGAGGGCGGCGTCTAAGCACTCCGACGTCATCCCGGCGATCACGACGCCGACGACGGACGCGGAGCCAAAGACGACACCTAGCGACGCGCAAGGGTATTGCTGACGAAAAATCTTTCCGGATCCAGCCTGACGCCTGGTGATATTCTAAGGTGAGGCATCTAACTAACTAATGTTTCTTACAGATATATAGTTACCGAAGGTAAGTAACTTGTTCGTCTTGTAAAGTTCATAAAAGATTTCAAAACAACTCCTTTATCCAGCAACTAGAATTCAAGTGTTGTCAATTCTTTCAGTTCTTTGGCAAAGTTTCTCTCAGTTGCTTTTTATGCTTCTTATCAAAAATGTAAACAATTCAAAGTCTCTATATCTCTTATCAGGGCGATTCTTATTGTGCGTCGGTCTTTAAATCTGGACCACTTTCAAAGTCATTTTGGCCTTGTACATTTGAAAATAGTCCGTCTCAATTTCATCCGTATCTTCTTTCTTCTGGTACTGTGGCTAGATACACCCACTATTGCAAGGTGTATTTTCAGTTTGGATCTCTACTTCTGGTTGGTCTTTTATCAGCTGAGGATTCACTTTTACTTGTTTCTGTATTCAACTGTCTCTCAAAGTCTTCAACTTTTTCTTTTTCATCAAAAGTCTTTTGATCCCGGTCTGAACTTGCTTTTGAATGACATTCTTCTGTCTCCTTGTTCACTGTGAATCTTCCTTCCAACGTCGTTTTTCTTGCTGCCAGTACACACAAAAAGAAGGGGTGAGGGCACGGACTCACCTACCCTGAACCCCCTGTCAATACTAAGTACACCGGAAGGAGTAGGGAGCATTAAAATATTTGTGTCTTGTGATGGCACGTGCTATGTGTTTTAATACTGCCCTCAATGACACATTTGTGTGACATGCTTCATCATAGGGCTGCTTACAATGCACCCCGGCGTAGCCACGTATGGGGTGGAGCAATAGGGTGGGGGAATACAGTACAACACAGATAGAAACAAATTATTTCCACAGTGTCTGGGAACGACGGTAGTGAAAGTGCAGTGTGATATGGTTTAAAACTAGCACGGAAGTGTCACTGCGCCTAAGACTTTATTCCTAGACCCTCTGGCCAGGGTTAAAAACGTGAGGGATGGTGGTGATTCGGAGATACAATGTGCCACCCCTCCTTACTGCCAGGTAATCGACATGTTTCGGCCGTGTGTGTGTGTGTGCGCCCCTCTATTGGGGTCACGCCGGCCTTCCTCAGGACTCCACCGGTCCATAGATACAAATCCTTTAATCTCTTTTTATAGCCCAATTTTTCCCATTTTCTTTTCTCATTTTCAGGAGCATTGTCTTGTTCGCTCAAAGATGTTTGCAATTAATCCATAAAGAAACAGTTCTATGTTATATGAATTGTGAGATCATTATACCTACGTATTTGAACAATTGTCCCTTCTTGCAGGGTACAGTATCTATAGCCATTTGGTCTGCATATCCATTTCCTAATGTGACGTTGTCCTTCCCACCCTTATAAGCTATGCACTTCATGACTGAAACCTTTTTTGTTTCTGAATTGCTCTCAACAAATCCAATATATACATGCCTTTTTTGATTGGTGCACCTGAAGATGCCATAAATCCTCTTTGTGACCATAGCGATCCATGATCCTGAACAACACCAAAACCATACTGGCTATCTGTATAAAATGTCACATTCAAATTTTCAGAAAGACAGCATGCTCTTGTTAAGGGAATTCTGCCACTAGTGCTGGTATTCAGTTTGGCAAGGAGGATGCTTTAAGTGCCTGTGTGGTAGATCACACTACATATGCAGCTTTTAATAATTCATATTGGTCTTTCAGATGAGAACCATCAACTAATAATGTTAATTCTGACGTCCTTTGTTTGGTCTTGGTTTTATTCATAATTCTGTCACCTCTGTACAATTGTGCTCCAATTCTTCATCAATTTCATTTTCTCTGTCTTCATCACCTTTGTCCGAAATTAAAAGCAGTGTTGCTGGATTCAGAACATTACACCTTCAAATAGAAATAGTTTCTGCTGCAAGAATAGTTTTATAATGTATCAACCTACTGTTTATGAGTTCTGTTCTCATCCTTGTTAAAAGGATCTCAACTGAATGAGGGACATATACAATTAAAGGATCACAATTCCTTAACTTTGTTCAATTGCCAAACATAGAGCTCCAACCTATCTCAAACAACATGATAGACTTACAGCTACTGTATTGAACACTCCTGATACATATGTCACTGGACTCATTTGTCCTCCATGTTTGAGTGAGGATTGAAAGTGTGCAACCATCTTTTTCATGACAAAATAATTAAAACATGATATTGTAATCCAGCATCCCGAGTGCCAGTGCATGACACTCTCTTTTAATTTCTTAAAAGCATCTAGGCACTCATCATAAAATGGTACCGTATCTTGTACATCATTGCATGTCAGCCTTACTAAAAGCTTCGCAATCCAGAAAAGGCTTGAAATCCATTCAGAAGAATAGCCAACATTTTCAAGGAACATCCAAACCTTCTTCTGGGTGGTCAGGGAACAAAATTTCAGAATTGCAAAAACAAGGTCTTTAGAGACTGACCTCACAACATTTTCGATAAAGTGTCCATGGTGAACAGCGTCTTTTTCACAGTCCTACATTTTAGTCGGGAAGACTTTGTGCACATTTTTAGCCAAGTGGTTTATTGGTGCAATAGTCTTAAGTGTACAGTCCTCTTTTATTTTGGATGCTATCAATAAATCATCAATACATTGAACGAGGGGCGAATTACATGGTAATTTTAGACTCTCTAAATCTTTCTTCAGTATTTGGGAGAAAATTGAAGGACTCGAAGTCTAAGAAATTGAAATGCAAAGAGAAAATATGGCTCCTCATGAAGTGGAAATAAAAAGGCTAGGCATAAGTCAATGACTGTATTCCATTCTGCCTCTGAAGGAATTTGAAACAAAATTACTGCTGAATTCGGTTCCATCGGAAAACCAGGGACTACAATTTTGTTTATTTTTGGAGATCTTGCACAATTTTCCATTTGCTATCTGGCTTTATAATTTCCAACACTGGAGAATTGCAAGGACTACTAAGCTCTTCTCTAAGAAATCTCTGCTTGATCATCTTCTTAAGTAATGGCATAATTCCTTCCTCTGCCTCTTTTGTAAGTCTGTATTGACTTGTTTTAGGGAATATTGTGTATGTTTTGATCGTTATTTGCACTGGTTCTGCTATTTAATCAAACCAGTTTGTTTACTAGTATAATCCAATGCCTCTTCTTTGACAGTATGTCTTAAATCAAGAGATACATCTTCTTTTATTAAAACTAGGTACAATTCAACTCTTGTGTCTTCTACACTTAATTTAAAAACTGAATCTTCAGCTTGTGTTTCAACTGCTACACTATCTGGTGTGCAGTGTATAACATTTTGCGTAGATCTCTCCTAAGCAATTTCACAGGACTTGAATCTCATAATATAAACTGATGTTTGTTGTTCATCTATCCAGTTTTGACCCCCACATCTTCTGTGGCCTGATTCACAATTTGTTTTTTGCTGATCCCTACGACTCGGACTTCTCTTCCTGAGAGGGGTAGTTTTGAAACTTCCACAGAACTAACTGTAAAATGGGGAGCCCCCATGTCAATCAGGAGTGAAACAGGATGTCCATTGACTTCTCCGTCAACATATGGGCTACTCTGGTCTACCTATAAGACTTCTCCAAGCAAGCAATGTTCCTACCCCCCATGTACTGTCATTTGGAACTACTTCTTGCCATCTCATCATTGAGAATCTTACCATTCTATTGGTATCCTACATTAAATGGTATTTTATTTCTCATGTTTTGCTACATTATTTGGCTGTCGGTATAGGCATTCAATTGATTTCTGATTCTGTATATTCTGCACATTACCTCTTTGTGTTTGCTGGAATTATCCCGAATTTTCTTGAATCCTATTAGGATTTTGCGCACACTCTCTTTTACAAGAAGTGTTGAGGAAACAGCAGGGCACAAGTGAAGGATGTGTGGCCTAAAACTGGCTACAAGGTGCGTGATACGATTTATTCATGTGTCCTTGGGTCAGGATTAGAATCAATTAGAGGGCCGGCGGGCGTAATTACGACCGCTGGATTTTTTCAAAAAAGTTGGTTGATATGTGTCTGCCTTTGACTCCTCCTCAGAGGTGTTGCGGCATTCCTCAGGACCTATATAATAAATGCTCCTGCGAAAGTGCTCAAAGTGAAATAAAAAATATATCGAGATACAACACCAGTGGTCCAATTATATGTCCAAAGTAGGGATCCACTGGTAGTCTCTCGCCAGCACTGGGATTAAGGCCTGAACTCAGGCCCTGGCATGAGACTCAGGGCATATTCTCCCCAGCCATAACTGCTAGTGGGCAGTAATGCAACACCGAGTCCAAGGGCTACCAGTCGATCCCCACTTTAGCGTACCTTGTAGCTAGTTTTAGATCACACATCCATCACTCATGCCCTGCTGTTCCCTCACCACTTCATGCTCATTAGAAAGGTATTTATCATACCTCTGGAAACATCCCTGAGCTCCTCCCTCTAGTAAGGGGTTTGTAGCCCACACAGTGGCTAAGCATCACGGTGTGAGGAGGTTCCCTATGATGAAGCATGCCTCCTCTGGTGGGTGAGGGAATTCATCCTTAAAAGGGAGTGCTCCACATGATTTAGGTGCAACAATTCTCCTTGTCCTTCTTCTTTCTCTTTCTATTAGACCCAGGTGTTTATTTTCTGATTAATATAAGGATTTGGGGAGTCAACTCCTGCCAGTCTTTAAATCTCCCCGGCCCCTTTTGTGTGTTTTGATTTACGAATATGAAAACATCAACACAACAGTAATCCATCCACCATCATCTCATACCCAAGCAACTCAACACAGAACCAGAAATCCATACTCACAAGCTCATACTTCACAACTCACTCACAAATGTGCTTTCTCCCTATTCATACTTACAGTTTCAGGAACACACAGCCAATACAGCAAGTCACTTCTCATGAGGATCCAACATCGGAAAGTTGGCAAATGCCCAAAAAACCTATTCTCCTGCGATTTTAACATTAAGGTATCATAATTACAAAAATCTGGGGACCTGGCCATGCGGTCTAACTTGGCGGAAGTGCTTTAGACGAGCTCCGGAAGCCCGATGTAAATCCTGTTAATATCCTGAGCCATCAGTCCATATTCTTCCCCCAGTCTCCCATACATATTACCCCTATGCCCCTGCCATACCGTGGAGTTGAACAACGGCCAAATTGAAGCCGGAATGGCCAGATGGTGACGCCATTTACCAGCCGGTGACTTGGAGCCCGGGCCCTCATTATACAGCACTCCGGCTCCTCCGACGTTCCAAGACCAGGTTGCACCTGGGAGTCGCCGGCGGGCATGCAAGGACTGCACGGGGACGGCCTGAGCAGGGATCGAGCCGTGTAAGACCCGAGGATTACAGGGAGAGTGCACCAGAGGCCACAAAGATACGCTGCCAGCCCTGTGCGGTGAGAAGATAATTGCGATGGGCCCACGATCTGGTACTGCACACCGCCAGTACTACTCAGTCTGCTTGTCTGGTGGATCCGGCATTGGTGGCAGTAAATAAATACATTTTAAATAAATAAAAGCAGACTCCAGGGGCGGGGACGACAACACCGCGCTGGGCTGTGGCCATGCGCCAAGCAACCGAGCTGAGACTCTGCCGGAGGACATCACGACCGGCGGGCTTGGAGGCAGACGACGCTGGGCCCAGCTGCACTGATATGAGGTGGCCTTCTCTGTACCGCAGGAGCCGGCGTGCGGCGTCTTGAATGTGCTTCGTGGCTGCTGGAGCGGTGAGCGACCTTTCTCAGCTCTCCTAAGGTCAGTGATTGTGGCCCCACCCCTCCCCCCCCGGCATGGATTACAGCCCAGAAGACCCTGGATGCTTCCCTGGT
This sequence comes from Triturus cristatus, assembly GCF_964204655.1. Classification (NCBI taxonomy): domain Eukaryota; kingdom Metazoa; phylum Chordata; class Amphibia; order Caudata; family Salamandridae; genus Triturus; species Triturus cristatus. The sequence goes on along the minus strand of NC_140594.1, from coordinate 346,487,213 downwards.
CTGCCGTGCCCCTGCCTGAGGCTGACTGCGCCTGATACGAGGTCCACTCGGGATCCTTGGGGAGGTTTCCTTCGTGCCCCATGAAATTAGCGAGGTGGTGGTGTGGGGCAACGGTGATCGTGCTGGGTCTGCACAGTGCTACTCACATGGCCCAATTGACAACTAAGGCCCCTCGGAGTCTGCTGTGGACTGAAGTTGGCCTGCGCTCTATTGGCCCTGGCCTCCTACAACCTTGTGGCACAGAGGAGGTGACTGGGTAGGTGTCTGCAAACCCGCACTGTGCCTTACACACACCCAGACTCCTTACAGTAAGGATCCTGTGAGAGGGCTGCCTCCCCACACACTGAACGAGGCTTGAAGGAGCGCTGCTGCGAGAGTGAGCCGGGGACCACTACACCTTTATAATGATTAATGAGTAGCACCCCCGCATGCAAACTGCACGGCGCTGCGGAGTGTAGCTGGACATTGGCACCCATTAGAGGGGTTGGGGAGGTGCCTGTGCGCGGAAGGGGCTGTGCTAAGTCCTGGTACGGCTTGTGTGTGGGTAGCCTCCACGCCTGCCTGCCTTGTAGGCGAACCTTATCCGTATTGCTTGCTGTGGGGAGTCGTCCACCCCGCTTTCCAAGTGTTAATACCACCACAGCTGCCGACTGGGGCGAGATCGCACCGCTTACTAACTATTGCGGAACTGTGCCGGTGCTTTGAGGGCCCAACTACCACTACTGAACATGACTCGAGACAAATTGCAGGGCACCAAACAAAGCACGTTGGACAGCTATGCGGGTGCCGGGGCACAGACGGTGGATCCGGCGAGTCAGGCTTCTATTGGTCCAGACAACGCTGCATTGATGGCAATAACGCAGTCTCGAGACGCGCTGGAGGCCAAGATCGGGGCAGTAGGGTCGGATGTTATGCTGATCCGCCAGGACCTCCGCAAGGCGGTCGATAGAATAACAGAAGCCGAAATCCGGATATCAACCACGGAAGACACAGTCGTATCCCTCCAAAAGAGGGTGTCCTCTCTGGAATCCATCACAAAAGGTCTTGCGATCAGGGCGGAGGACCCCAAAGAAACAAACTTCGCTTCTTGGGCTTCCTGGAGGGCTGCGAAGAGAACAATGTGGAACAATTCCTCACCACGTGGATGACGGATTTAATCTCTCAGACTTCTCTTTCTCAATGTTTCATCATTGAACGTGCACACCGCGCCCTGGTGCAAAAGCCTCCGGGGGGGGGGCCAGACCTCGGCCCAATATGGCTAGATTCTTAAACTTTCTTTACCGCGATGCGATCCTCACACAGGCCAAATTGGCGGGCAAACTTCAGTATGACTCCCATCATATTTTAAACTTTCCAGACTAGATGAGACTGGTGCAACAACGCCGGCAATTATTCACGGCTGCCAAAGCCCGGCTGCGGGTCTTAAAAAACCAGTATGCATTGCTCTTCCTGGCCCGGCTGAGGGTTATTCACGAATCATGGCCGCTTTTCTTTGACACTCCTGAAGAAGTGTTCGCCTGGACAGACGAAAGGTAGAAGCTCAAGTTGCACACACCAGCGCTTTGACTCTGAGTCGTCCTCTGGAGAAGGCGCACGTAAGCTTGTCAAACCTAAAGGGAAAAAAAATCGCAGATTACATTTGAGGCGCCGCTCAAAATCACGAGGCGGATCCAGCTCCCGAGTGAATGAAGGTCAACAAGATTCATCACAGTCACAATATGGAGACTGAGGGTCACAAACATGATCTTTATTCGGCTGATGACGCATTCTGGGGGCCTTCGAGAGACTTTTCCCCCATAACTTTCTTCTCAGTATCTGAGAACTTTACTTATGACTAGGGATAGTTTAATTGGGATCCATTGGTATGGGGTTGAGCCCTGCCCCCCTTGGAGCAGAAGTAAGACCCCAACCGCGACAGATGCTTCAGCCCTTTTTGAGGTATTGGGTGTGGTGGGAGGGGGAGGGAATGGGACTGTTTAGTTTGGTTCAATGTGCTGTGTCATATGTTGAAAATACCGTCATACTCGCTTTTATATCTGGTCTACATGCCCTGTGACAGGCTGAATCTCCATTCTTCTCTTAGATACTTGCCCTGGGATGAACCCTGTTGATAGACTACAAGTAGCCAGTTGGAACATTCGGGGGCCACTTGATAAAATTAAAAGAGGTGCGGTCCTTCGACAGGCCAAACGCGCCACAGCTGATATCCTTTTACTGCAGGAGACCCATCTTATGGGTACCAAGGCGTTATGTCTCGCCTGCTTTGGTTATATTCAATTTTTTCATTATTATTATTATTATTAAAAGCGATTTATAAAGCGCGCGATTACCAAATAGGTGTCCTGGCTTCATCTGCGGTTTACTAGAGGCTCCCGTGGAGTGGCAGTCCTAATTAATCGCCGAGTCCCATATATACATGCCAAAACGTGGTCTGACCGCCCCACTGTAGGTATATTATTGTGACTGGTTCACTACATGGAGAATCCATTATGCTGGGCAGTATCTACGATCGCCCCCACCCTGCTTTCTGACTCATTTGTATAACACCTGACAACAACGTTACTGGAGATACCCGCGGGCCTTTCTATAATAGGTGGGGACTGGAATGACGTAGTAAATGTGGCTCAAGATAGGTGAGACCACGCGCCGCACCAGAGACACTAAGAGATACCCGCCTGCAGACGCTGGTGGGGAACATGGGATGGTTGGATACATGGAGACACATACACCCGACCACACAAAGCTATACTTATTATTTGGCAGTCCACGACTCTTTCTCCTTGTTAGATTATATATTTATACCAAACACATATTATTCCTGCATCGCTGCGACAGCTATATTGCCTAGGGGGTTATCTGATCACTCTCCAGTGGTCCTGACGTTGCGCCTGGGGGTGGCTCGTCCCCCCTTTCGATGGCGCCTGTCGCCGTGGCATCTTCAGGACTCGCAATATAAATCGCACATATGTCAGAGGATTGCGGATTATTATGTTGATAATCTAGGCACAGTGAGTTCCGCAGCAACTATTTGGGAGGCTATGAAGCCCACCCTTTGGGGAGCGGATATTGCATATTGCGCCACTCAACTGAAGAAATGCCGGGAGGCGGTGCTTCAGACTGAGGTCCAGCTGTTGGAACTGGAGTGCGGTTGTAGAGGTGTGGGTGGCGGGCAGGCACGCCGCCAACAACTTCTTCTGCAACAAACCTATGCTGACACACTACGGGATGAGGCCAGACAGGCTTGGCTGGCCTCTATCAGTAGAATTTACCAATGGGGCGATAAATCTAGTTCCCTTTTACACCGTTTGTGCCAGCGGGCTCTCCACCCAATCAGTATACCAGGTATTCTCTGCAATGACGTCGACCACTCACAGATCCTACGCAAATTGCTTAGAGCTTTGCGACATACTATGCAGATTATATGCCCCTAAAGACGCCCTGCCGGAACCCTTGATTCACCAATATCTTGACGATCTACCCCCAGGGCCCTCTCAGATGTGGCGCGGGCAGATCTTGATGCCCCGCTGACAGTTGAAGAGCTGAGTGCTGCCCTGGTTGATTTGCGCTCCGGTAAAGCACCAGGCCGGAACAGCTTCCCGTGTGAGTTTTATAAATTCCAATCTCAATTCCTTCCTCACTACTTAGAAGTAGTACACGCGGCCCTTGAGGAGGGGAGGCTCCTGCCAGACTGTTGACATGCTGAAATCGCGGTATTCCCCAAACCCGGCCGACCTCCACATAAGTACTCATCGTATCGCCCTATTTTATTGCTGAATGTTGAGGCCAAATTATTGGCTAAAGCCTTGGCAATCGTATTCTCCCCTTTATGTCCGAATTGGTTCTCCCAAACCAGGCCGGCTTTATGCCCCTTCGAGCGACCTGCCACAATATTCGACGGGCACACAATGCAGTAGCAGCGATTGATCAACTGGAAGGCCCTGCGGCTTTGCTACTGGCAGATATAGATAGAGCGTGTGATTCGCTACAATGGACCTTCTTGTTTGCTCTCTTGCAGCGCCTAAACATGGGGACCACGACTCATGTCCTATATTAGATTATTGTATACTGACCTCTCGGCCTCGGTTAGAGTGGCCGGTGCAGTTTCAGATCCCTTCTCTATAGAACTCGGCAGGGATGCCCCCTCTCCCCATATCTATTTCCCTTAGCTATGGAACCTCTAGCCTCATGGGTTCGAATTGACGCACAGGTGAGGGGCTTTGAATGGCCGGGTGGGTTTTAAGATCGGATCACCTTTCATGCGGATGATGTCCTTTTTTTCTTAATGGATCCACGCCGGACAGGATCCCGTATTCTCCGCATCATGCAGATTTTCGGTCAACATTCGGGCCTATAAATGAACGCTAAGAAATCAGTTCTGTGGCCTATCCGTGGTGGTTCAGATATGGGCACCTGGACAGCAGAAGTAACACTGACCACAACCGGATTGAAATACCTTGGAGTTTACATCTCGGCTACTCAATCAGTGTCATGGAACAAGAACATTGCCCCCATCTGGATGTGCATGGACACAGAGATGGAGTCTTGGGCGAGTATGCCCCTCTCCATACTGGACAGATCGGCAATATTCCAAATGGTGTCTTTTCCTCGCCTTCTCTACCAACTACAGAACCACCCTTTTCAGCGATCTATCTCCTGGTACCGGCAGCTCAACTCCAGGCTGGGCCGTTTCCAGTGGCATGATCAGGCTGCTAGAGTACCACTTAAAACGTGCTTTCAGTCAACTTATTGTGGAGGTATAGCGACCTATGATATCCAGTCCTATCACACAGCATCCCATCTCTTGGTTTTGAACGACTGGTGGTACGGGATTAGAAATGACCCGGCCTATCGGGTGGAGAAATAGCTCATGGGGGATGTATTGCCCCACAAGTTACTGTATACGCCAAAAGCGCTGCGGAAGCTACCACCCGGCCATGCGTGTGGTGTTCGGAGTGTGAAAAGAATCACTGAGCAAGATGGGGTGGTGGAGAAGGTTGACAAGGAAGACCCCTCTTTGGCAGAGCGGTCTTATGCCACAACTGTCCGCATGAGCAGGGTTTAAACAATGGGACGCCATAGGCATTTCCATGCTGGGTAATGTCACGCATGGTACCACGATGAGATCCTTTCAGGAACTCAGAAATTAATGTAATGCCGCATACACAATTTTATAGATACCTGCAACTGAGGCATGCCCTATCCCCATATATTACACACTTAGACTCTCTCCTGGAGTTTAACCCAATCGAGGCGAAGGTGTTTATGGGGGATTTAGGAGATCAAAAAACTGCAAAGATCTACCAAACATTAGTGACGATGCTCTCCACGACTTTAGATTCACTTCAGGAGAAATGTCAGATGGACTTGGGTCCCCTTGATAGCGACGATTGGACAGAGGCTCTTGAATCCCCGAGATGCGCTGCAATTGCATCTCGCCTCAGACTTATCCAGTTTAAATATTTACATCATACCTATTTTACCAGATACCGACTGTGGAGGGCTGGGCTGATAGATTCCCCTATGTGCCTGCGCTGTGGCAGTGAGGAAGGCACGCTTCTGCATACAACTTGAGGTTGTACCATATTGGACAGGTTTTGGAGGGGAGTTACTCGCTGCTTATCAGAAGTACTGGGTTGGGACATACCTCTCTCCCCATGGCTTGTTTTATTGCATATCACAGACAAAACTGGGGGAAAACATCGACAAAAGAGATTTATTTCTGTGGCTCACCCTAGCAAAAAGAGATCTAGCGAGGGATCCGGCTCTGCCTAAATTAGGTGCCTGGAGGGCTGGCCTTGATTGGTGTATGGGTCAGGAAGGGCCTATTATTAAAGCGCGGGGTTGACCGCAGAAGCACTTTAAAATATGGAAACGATGGGCTGATTACAGGGGTCTCCTACTGGAACCGGCCCGCCACAACCTGCAGAAGTAGAAATCCTATAGGGATATTTTACAGGACACTGATGTTGCTACACCGGATCATGTCACACATAGATGGGTATGACCAGGGGTTTGCTATGTGGTACAAGACACAGTTGTTTGTAATGTTAGGGTCTGTCGTTTGCAGACCCGAATTGACTATTTCTTTGTATTACAAATGCTATAGAAAAGTCACCTGCTTGGAAATTATTATACTGATTGATTTATACTTCTGCTCCTTTGTAACATGCGAGATTACTTTATCTGATGACTCAATAAAAACGTTGTGAAATTTTTTTTTACAAAACAGCAGAACACCGAAAATCAACTGAACCCCAATATTTCATATACCCGAATTTTTACCTTCGGAAATTCGGCTGTGGTTATCTCGTTGATTGAGCAGTAAGGGACTACACTTCCCATTCATGGATCATTAATTTAGCAGAGTTTAAGTCAACATGAAACTTAGATTTATAAATAACTCTGTTCTACATCAGAATAGGGAAAAGTTAATTTATTACAGAATTAAAAGGAATGATACAAAGAAATGCGTAAATCTTCTATGAATGCTCAATCACAGAAAATACAGAATCACAAAATCCCTGCTAAAGAGATTCAAATGGTCATACTCATGAAGAGTACTGACTGCATTCTAGGGAACAGAGAAAATCTTAAATTAATCCGACATTGTTTCAAAAGAAAAATGGAAAGTCTTCCCGGATCCCCCAAAACCAGGGGTTTTATACACACTTTAAACTTAATAATTAATAAAACTACAAATTTAGGATGTCATTGTCATGGTTAGGTTACATTGGCAAATTAAAAACAACTATGTCAATAATAATTTTCTTAACACTACCCCATTCCCCAAGCTAAGAGAAATCTTCTGCTTGCTTCCTCAGCAACTACACTTGGGACATGTACAACTTAATATGAAACCTTTCTCAAACAATAGCTCAGAATGATTTTCTTTTGCACATCTTCATCAGAACTTCCAGTGCAAGTCCTTCAAAATGATATATTATGTACATGATGGAAAGCTTCATTCACAGTACATGCTTTCTATTCGTTATCCCCTTTTGCGTCAAAACATTTCTATGCTCTGCAGAAGCTGTGGGGAGAGCAGATTTTCAGCGTGTGACTGATTGGGAGGGGGAAAGAGACAGAAGCAAAATGACCTAAAACAGAAACTGCCCCTATTTTAAAATGATTGGTATCTCGCTCAAAAAATTGACATTTCAGTATTAATCATGCTTCTAAACCAAATAATGTTTTGTTTGAAATACATTATTATTAATTCATCAGGTACGACTATATACATTACTAAAATTATTAATTTGTACAAGTAGATATTCACACAAAATTTCACATTAGAAAAAAACTTAACCTCATTTATCCACGGTGTTTTTATAATTTGCTTGTACACCACCACTCAAAATGCCGTATTGAATTCAGAACAGTGTGCATGAGTCGCCACACGCAGAACTGACTTCCTTATTTATTACTCCAGCTAGCATACCAGTGCAACCAGCCAAAACTACTGCATGATTCACGTTCTATCAGTCATCCCCACACGTGCTTAAAGCATTCTACTACACCTTCATACACCTATTGAGAATATTGAAGGAAGCTCTTTTGGACCTATGTGAATCTCTTTAGCTTAATGCATTTGCTCGCGCGCATGAACGTGTTATGGGGGCCCTTTTTGTGGTCATACAGTTGCTTATTTTTTAGATTCTTTCCTCCTGGCGCATTCCCTCAACTCCGCCATACCAATAGTGTCCTCAAATTAACTGAGACTGAACCAGCCAGTACGAAACGGGGCATACAGCTTTCTCTCTCTTGGAAGGGATTTTCTCTGGTAGTATGTGCTCGAACCACCTAGTGCACATCGTCAACACCTCTTGAATGTCTTACTTTATGATTCTGTTGTCCCTGTGTACTTGACCATTGACCTGGTGGTGATACTATGCTATTAACTCAAAGCAAGTACCACTCATTTTCTTTTCAGAGAGAAAGAGGCAAACAGTAATGCTGTGGTGATCGCTTGCCTCGCACTCTGTTGTCCAACAGTCGATAACAGTCGGTGTTGATAGCAGAATAAGCAAAGGGACTACAGGTGGACATGGCCAGTTGGGGGTAGGTAGCAGGACAGTGGCTGTACGCAGAAGGATGGGCATGCGCTAGTGTTGTTTATGCCAGCAGAGGTATGCAGAAGATGTCTAGGAGACAGCAGGTCCACCAGTAGGATAATGGCTGGAGCAGAAGCTGAACCATTGCAGAGCCGGCCACATGACTGAATACAAGACTGTCAGCAGATGCTGAGAGTACGAGTAGTGTCATACATGATGGTGCAGTAGTGTGCTCTGGATCTTGTACATTCACTCGAGGCTGCGGCCATACCCTGCCCAGTGCGCAGCCAGACGTCGTATGTCATCTCCGTGCTATGAAAGCCACGGCGAGGCGGGAAATCACCAACGCCGCCCTGACCGCCGTACTCGGCTTCTTCGCAGTGTAAATGGGCCTGACAAGCAGTACTTTTTTTGCATTTACCAGGGGCCTACGGTTGAATGCAAGTCTCACTCCTCAAGTAGCGATGGGTATCGGCTTCTTGTCTGGCCGGAGATATCGCAGGATCCCTTCTGTGATTGTAGCTGTGAAGCTCCTCGGCGCCAAAAAGTAGCGGCTTTTATTCTTTTAGGCAGCGTTTAGAAAGCATTTCATAACTGTATGTTTTCGTCGGAACCAGGCGAACAAAATAATAGCCCATGTTCTGTCTTGTAAGCTCGAGTTCCTCCGGATGTAGGTGGGTGAGACGAAGGGCATTTTTTTCTTAGTTATATTTTATATTGTTTTCTGCTCTGGCTTCCAGTCCCGTCTCCCTTGGCTTTCACTGGAACTCTGCCCTATGGTGACCTACGAGATTAAAATAATTGGCTTAAGTGTCATGACAACAGAACAGAGTGATTGGTTCAGCATATTATGTCTTCTCCTGCCTGTGCCTCTTCCCCTCTCTCCTTTCCCGACCCCTCCCTCCTCCTCACCCCTCGTTCTCCTGTCTGTCCCCTTCCCAATCCCTCCGCTCCCCTCCCTCATTTATCTAATAAGCTGGACTAACAACTCTCCCTTCCTCTCCTTCCAGCGGAGCGCAAGCCTCCTCTTTTCAACATGAATGCAATGAGTGCCTTATATCACATAGCACAGAACGACTCCCCTACACTACAGTCAAACGATTGGTAAGTTAACATCTAGGACGTCTATTCACTGCTTCTTGTATGCGCTGGTAGTCTTTTATGCACCGTTAACTGCAACACACACAATTTGCTTCTGCAAGAAGTTGATCCAAATGCTTTAAAGTTTTCCCTTCGTGGCAACAGACATTGGCTGTTCACATTTCAACATTTCACGCCTCAGCACCGAATTGTAGGGGCTGTAAAGGCTTTGAACATTGTTCAGCAGGTGTTTGGTTGGAGGGTGGTGCAAGTGATCTTCGCTCCACAACTGAAGGCCTCCATAGAGTGGCATGAGTGAGTTTGCCTTTTTAGATACCGTCGTCCTAGGAGTGGGCAGATATGCTCACTGTCGGCCGCTTTCACTCTTGGTAAGTGATAACAACTGTGCAAGCTCTTGGCAGGCCAGGTGTGTGATTAGGGTACAGATTTGACGAATCCAATGATTACCAAAGGTCAAATAGTTGACCAAACTCCTGGTCAGCCGTTCCAGACAGTAACCAAGAGATTTGACAGGTGCACTTGATAGCAGGTGTGTGTGCGTGAACAAACCACGCTACTTTCAATAGTGAGCTTGAATGCTTTCAAGACTTGCATGGTGTCCATCTTTGCCTGACAGTGCCCTTCAGCTGCAAAGACTTGAATGGCCTTGGGGAGTCTTTGCCGATTAGCCCAGCCTCCTGTTAATAGCTTAAGTATGCTTGGCAACTTAGTAATTAGTCTGGCTAGCGCCTCTTTCAATTTTGCCATTAAGTTGAGACTTTTAAATAGTGCCAAAGCAAACCAAGAGACTGACCTCCTAATGAAATAATCAAACACAGCATCACACTAGGGATGGGACAGGCTTTCATTGACGCGACGTGTAGGAAACTTCAGCTGCCGAAGAAGGGTTCAAATACTCTTGTCTCACATCCATGTCTTCCTAGTTTTCCCACCACTTCAAAAATTCTGATTGATTTGTGAGAGAAAATAATTACTTTTTGGGGGGGGGGGGGGGGGGTCCTGTTCTGAAAAAATCTATCAGTATGACACTTTGCAAGTACACACTTTTCACTATTCTGTTTCAGGAAAGAGCTTGTCCTGCCCAGGGTTCTAGTGCATCAAGTCCCTCGCTCGAGATTCTGCAATTTCTTTTAAAGAAGTACTTTCATTGCTTTTCACAAAACAAACAGTGCACAAATGCGTTAACATTGCGGCATTGCAGCAATTTTCCTCCATTGCTGAGGTCACAATACACTTCAAACAGCACTTGATCAAACATATGCAGGTTTGTGAGTAGTACAAGGCAAAATACTTAGGCAGTGCCATTATTGCACTTGATGTTCTTTTGCTGAGGATCCTGAGAAGGGGCCAGTTTATCAAGGAATGCAGTTTCGCCTTCCGTAATTGCAGCTAAATGTGGGCACATGTGCATCTTATGTAAATGCCTGAATGTGTCTAGTGTAGTGAGAAGGTGTGTGTGTGTGTGTGTGTGTGTGGGGGGGGGGTGGGCTAGATCAGCATCCTCAGGTAGTCCGTCACCTTATTTTGGGTGCAAGTCTTAGCATATCTATAATGCACTTAACCCGCCGGTGCTGCCTGGCCGGTTTGGAGCTGTGTTCAATGCTCGACCGGTCTCTGCATTTTAAAAAAAAACCCTGCTTTTATCTTGAGTTTTAAACGCTGTTGTAATTTTACTGCGGGGTCACTCGCTCCTATTTTGCGTATCGCCTAAACCTCTGATTTGCACCTTTGCTCTGTCATTAGAGTGGATGGCCATCTTAGGTGTTAGCAGGGTTAGCGATCCAGTCGTCACGCTGCCTATTTAAGAGGGACGCGGACGCGCACAGCGGGCACGCCGAAGGCAAGCCCGTCTGCGCCCGTCCGCGCTCGTACCTGGCTCAGGGCCAGTCCCCCTGGATGTTTGATGTCAGAAACCATGAAATATACAAAACAAGAGATACTGGGGCTAAGGCCTGGAGGGGGATCATCAAGATGCCCTAGGCTCGCCTGGGAATCAGTGCGTAAATGCCCACCAGGGGTCTGTTCTAACTGTGGCTTACAGTTACCCATTATTCTTGATCAATCTGCCTGTGGCCCTCATAGAAAGCCTGAAAGAGAGAATTTTAAAAGATAACAGACCTCCACTTAAGTGTGTACTTAAGAATGCTAGGTCTTTGATCACACATAGCACAGAATGTGCGCTACACATTTAAGAACATAACATTAAAATAGCCTTTATAATGGAGTCCTGGGCAAATCAAGCCTCAGGACCTGACTTGGCGAAGGCCACTCCCCCAGAATTTTTCTGTCATACTTTGGACAGACCCTTTAGGAGAGGAGGAGGATTAGCGGTCATTTATCATGACTCGCTGAAGCTCATCTTTCACTCCGCCTCCAATACTTCTTGCGAGGCGCTTTCTTTCAGCCTCAAAATGTAACATTACAACATATTCAAAGGGTTACTACTCTATCGCCCTCCAGGTCCTAGATGTGGGATTTTAGAGACATTAGGTACCCTACTTAAAGATGGACTACGTTCAGAATCATTCACAGTACTAGGGGATTTCATCTTTTATCTTGAGGCCTCCGCTGACCCAGATACCACTATTCTGAATAGAATTATGGCGGCCGGGGAACTCAAGCAGTTGGTGGCAGGTCCAACGCACCTTAAGGGGCATACATTAGATGGGATATACTCAAACAATCCCAATCTGTCCTGTTTGGCTATACTCCCTCTGGCTTGGTCAGATCATAGCGCCATTATATTTGAGTTGAAGGAGTCAATAGCCCTTAAATCCAAATCTGAGCCCATAAAGATGCTGGAAAAAAGAGCATGGAAGGACCTAGATGATTCAAAACTAGATGAGGAACTGAAGAGAACCCTACCTCCTCTCCCCCTCGAGGTGGATAAGGCCGTACTGGCCTACACAGACTGGTTAGATGAAGCTTGCAAGAAACTGGTTCCAATAAAAAAAAAAAATGGACCCCCAAGCGGACCAAACCCTCAGCACCTTGGTTTTCTGACAAGCTAAAAAATCAGAAACTGGCCTGTAAAAGACTAGAACAGGCATGGAGGAAAGGATATAAAAGTAAGGATAAAGAAATCTATAAGCGCAATCTTAAACTTTATAACGAACTTCTGGCAGAAACCAAAAAGAACTTCTCTAATGAAATCCTCCACGCTAAATCCAACCCTAAAGAACTTTTTAAAACTGTAAAAAACTTGCATCACCTAATGCTCCCAAGAGTGCAAGTAACCCAGAACGGTGCGAAAATTTAGCTATTTTCTTCCAACAAAAAGTGGAATGTATTTTTTCCACTTTCACCTCAGCTCAGAAGGGCAAAGGGACACAGCCATCGGGAATAGTGCCGCTCAGTTTCAACCCCCGCCCAGCCTTTGATAAGTTTACATCGCTAGGAATAGCAGAAACCACTAAACTTGTGAATTCCATGCCATCAGGATCCCCTACAGACCCATGCCCGGTTTCGGTTTTGAAATCCATTCCGGAGGTCATTGGATCAGTCTTAAACCTCCTGGTCAATAACCTATTCACCACCAGGTTTTTTCCCAAGGATTGGAAGAAGGCTTCAATCCTTCCTCTATTTAAAAAAAACGTACTCTGTATCTTGCAGATCCTAGTAGCTACCGGCCAATCTCGCAGCTTCCATTCCCCGCAAAAATCATAGCAAAAAGCAATGAACACCCAGCTTAGCATCTTTTTTCAAACCAATAATATATTTGACCCATCTCAATATGGTTTCAGAATAGAACACAGCACGGAATCGGCCCAAATAAAATCTACAGAAGAGGTAAGGGAGGCATTGGATCGTGGAGGTAAGGCTATACTGATTATGTTAGATCTATCAGCAGCCTTTGACACGGTCCATCACAAGGTTCTGATGGACCGTTTGTCTGAAGTTGGGGTAGAAGAGGTTGCCTGGAAACTCCTGAAATCCTTTTTATCTGAAAGAACACAAACAGTTGACCTGGATAATAATAAACCCAAGCCGTTTTGCCTTCCTTGTGGGGTTCCCCAGGGATCCTCATTAAGCCCAACATTTTTCAATGTCTACGTGATATCCTTGGCTGGCCTTATAAGATCCTTTGGTTTCCAACTGACCTCGTATGCGGATGACACTCAAATAGTGTTGTCCCTTAAAGAGGAGTGTGAGGAGGTGGCCTCCGTAGACACCATGCCCCTCCTACCGTCGTACCTGAATCCGAACTGTCCCGTCCTTCGAAAGCAGGAAGAGAAAGAGTTAATCTCTGCCACTGCCTCTTGCACACAGGGAGGAGTCCCGTCTGAGGAATGCGGGAACCAATGGGACAACAGGAAGGCGGGACTAGTGGTGCACGAAAGCATCCCGGAAGAACAGCTTGAGGTTCTTGAACCGGAAGGAGGAGGAAAGCGTAGCAGCAAGGAAAGGAGGCAGACGGAGGACGAGAATAACGAGGAGAACAGAGGATGATTTGAAAAGACGAGCGAGGAAACCAGCCCCAGCGCTTCTCACGGGCCTGAGGAAGAAGCGGAGTCCTGGACCGAAGAGTGGTGGACGCCCCCGGTGGACGCTGACGAGCCGCCGCAACTCAGGAGGGTTGCGGCTCTCGTGGTACGTGACTCGGGAGGGGGGAGGTAGAAAGGGGTGGGTCATAGGGTATCAGGTTAACCGGGCACTGTAAATACCGTTTGCACGCATAACGCCTTTGACACTCTACTGCTATATCACCTGTATCTATGAACACCCAGCACTATTCTACGTTTTTTTTTCCTCTGAGCACACGTGTCGTCCCTCTCAGTGAACCCTCACCAGACCCTGACAGCTTTCTTAAAATAATCTGCTTGTGACTCCTGGATCTTCCTTAGTTTTTTTTTCCATTTTTCTTTATTTTACCGTTTTGTATTATTCTCTGCCTCCCCATAAATTCTTGGCACAGTCTGACTGTTACCAGCCAGACCTCGGAATGAACACGAAGGGTGTATCTTACTTTGGTGAAGGGTTCTCATTCCGTAGAGAAACGAAGCCAGATAACTTACCGCCATTTCTGTCTTTGTCTTTTCTGAGGCTGCCGGGGTGCTTATCCACTTCATGCCTATCACCCAGTGAGGAACAGCCCTACGAAAACCCCACAAGGAAAAAGTCTTCGAGGATATCCAGTGAACCAACCTACGGAATACCTATAACTGTGTTGTTCTTGAATAAATCCTATCACCATTGATCCACGAATTCGGCCTCCTCATTTTTTCTTTCGCCCATCCCTCTCACAATGGGGAAGAAGTAGAAACGGGAGCACGCCTTCATGATTGCATGAAGGCCATAGCAGGATGGATGTCAACTAACTGTTTAAAATTAAACTCCAGTAAGACCGAGGTTATTGTATTTGGAAATAACCCTCATTTATGGACACCTGACTGGTGGCCTGCAGATCTGGGCAATTGCTCCACCCCTGTCAGGAAAGCAAAAAATGTAGGGGTATCAGTAGATAGCAGACTAACGTTTAGTGATCATATAAGCTCCGTGGTGTCTGCATGTTTCCTGATACTGAGAATCTTACGGAAAATAAAACCCTATCTTTCAGAAGGAAATCTCAGGACGGTGGTTACGGTAATTGTCATGGCACGGTTGGACTACTGCAACAGCCTTTTCTGAATGCCCAAAAGCAGCATTTCAACAGGCTTCAACAGGCTAGGCTGGTGTCAGGCACACCAAAATATGTCTCCGTGAAAAAAGAATAAATTCAGCTACACTGGCTTCCTGTGAAGCAAAGGGTACATTTTAAGGCCCTTTGTATGGCCTTCAAAGCCCTTAACTGAATAGGCCTTGACCATTTGAGGTAAAGGTTCTAATGGTATGTTCCTGGCAGGACTCTCCGGTACACAGGAGCAAAAGACGTCCAAATACCTACATTTAAGAAAGCCAAATGGGGAGGTAGGAGTTTCATTACATGCACATCCAAGGCCTGGAACGACCTGCCGTTCCACCTGAGGAATGCTGCAGACCTCCTTTCCTTTAGGAAAGGACTGAAGACTTGGTTGTTAACCCATTGACCTTTTCTCCGCTAACTTACAGGCAGTACATAGCGCCAGGACACCTTAGGGTAACCGCTGCGCTCTACAAATCCAATTAACATAACACTTCCAAGGCTCTGGACATGGAGAACTGCGCTCTCGGCCTCAGCCCTCTTCAAAAGCTCTGATCATCAAATATGAAACTGAGGAAGGTTAGCTGCTCCAGAGTGCATAAGGGTAAGTTACTTACCTGTTACTTACCTGTAATCCTAGTTCTCTTCCAGGGGTATCCTCATCAAAGTCATAAGCACTTGAATATTTCCGCCTAATGAAAATATATAAAAATTATATATGAAAACATATAAATATTATCAAACAAAAGGTGCCTGTCAATAAGAGGGCCCACACAGGTAAGTGTCCATACGCCAAACATTTATTGGAAGAACAGCACAGATTCAGTTGCACAGCATGCCTCGTCATTCATAGAGTCCTGCCCGACGCGTTTCGTGCTTAACACAGCACTTCCTCATGGGCTGCGGGCACTTTGCAATTAGAAAGTCACGGCAGTTTCAACCGCACATGTTAAATACTGTTTACCCCGCCTCTGTGGGCGTGACCACCCGTGTGGCCTGTTGGTCGTTGTAGTGCTAGTCATCTTACTCTCGTGAGTCTCCGTGCTTCTGCTTGATTTAGATAAATAGATTCCCCAGTGGGTAAATATATAATTTTTCAAAACCACCAATGCAGCCTTCCAGAAAAACAAACACATAATAGGCTAAGCAATGCTGTGAGACCCTGTCTTTCCATATACACGAACAAACCAGGAAGACCAAAAGACACTTGAACTGCTTTTAATGAACAGCAGAAAAGTAGTCCTTCAAAGAAAAAAGGGCAGGCATTGTTAGCCCATAGGCTGCATTGGAACTTCAACAGCATAGAAACTGAAAGCAATTGTAGAAACTGAAAACTGGCACCGTTCCTTTAAGGCGGCCATAACCCCCATCATGCCTCAGGGTTGACAGTTAGGTCAGTTGTTCTTTGCACAAAGAGATGACATAATTTTGAATCATTTGTCCGGGGAGGTGGGTGGGTTGCTTATGACTTTGATGAGGATTCCTCTGGAAGAGAACTAGGATTACAGGTAAGTAACGTAACCTTCTCTTCCAGGAGATCCTCATCAATAGTCCTAAGCACTTGAATCGAGTCCCATCCCCTCTTCCTGGGGGCAAATGACTACCATAAATGACAGTAACATCAAAGAATAGCTTCAGATTGCTTTAGCATTTACGTAATTACCTCAAGGGGACCTGACCTACTTGAGTATCTGCTCTGGAATCGAGACAATAGTGTCTCGTGAAAGTATGTACCAATTTCCAAGTGGCTGCTTTGCAGATCTCAGCCATTGGTACATTGTGCAGAAAAGCTGTTGTAGCTGTCTTTCCCCTAGTGGAATGTGCCTTGGGAGAAGTCAGAAGGGGTTTATTTTCCAATTATTAAGCCAGCTTGATGCAATACACTATCCATCTGAAAATGGAATGCTTGGAGGCTGGGAAACCTGTTCTGATGGAACCATAGTTTAAAAATAACTGATCAGATTTCCTCATGGCCTGAGTCTTATCCAAGTAGAATTTCAGAACTCTTTTATGCTCTAGGAAATGGAGAGACCTTTCAGATGGTGTAGATGGATTGGGAAATAAAGAAGGTAGTGAAATGCTTTGATATGAAAATCTGACACCACCTTCAGAAGGAAGGAGGGGTGGGTTCTTAAACCCACTCTGTTGTGGTGGAAAACCGTGTACGGTTCTTTGGAACAGAGCGTCTGAATCTCGCTTACTCTACGAGCTGAAGTAATCGCCACTAAAAATGCGGCTTTCCATGTAAGGTGATAAGGGGACGCTTTGTAAATAGGCTCAAAGGGGGGGACCCATAAGCTTAGAAAGAGCCACGTTCAACTCCCCCGGAGGTGAAGGAGGCTGGACAGGAAGAAAAACTTTCTTTAAACCCAGAAGGAAATCCTTAACCACCTGGAGCTGGAAGAAAGAAGGTTGACTTGGAGACTTTCTATATGCTGGAATGGCAGCCAGGTGTACTTTTATGGAAGCAAATTAAAGACCTGACTTGGCTAAATGTAGGAGATAGGGCAAATTTACCTCTTCTTGCCCCTTGGTAGGTTGGAAACCATTACGTATACACCACAAATAAAACCTTTTTCATTTAAAAAAATAGGAGTGTCTGGTGGAAGGTCTTCTGGACTTACTCAATTCTTTCTTTATTCGTCCTTCCAAAGGCAGGACATAAAAGATACACATAGATATAAACATCATTTAAAATCAATCACAGCCAATACAAACTCCTTTTCCGTTAAAAAAGTATACAACAGCTCACAAATACAGTACTTGTTCTTGAAACTAAAGTGGCAGAGCAAAACTCTTGGGGTCGTAAGTAGCAGCAGATTTATCAGATGTGTACTAAAGTGACAGTGCAAAACGCTTGGGTTCCTAAATAGCAGTAAATATTATCTAATAGTAAAACAAAGAGAAACAACTGCAGCCATCAATAGCCGCAAATATTATCAGAAAATACATGAGTAATAAAATAGGACCTAAAAACAAGTCAGTAAATCATGTAAACATTTTAGCAGCAATACCAATGCATTCCATGCAGAAAATGATAAAATATATTAAAGTTAAAACAGCATACTGCTTCTCTTTGCTAACTTACTCAAAATGCTCATACAGTCCTGTGAAAGGCTTAGTTGGACGTACTGAAGGGCCTCCGGAGCCATGCTGCCAAGTTCAACAAGGGAAGGTTGGGATGATGGATCCTCCCGTTCATTTTGGCTAGAAGGTCCGGTCTTCACGGAAGCCTCCTGTGGACACTCCGAGATGCAGAAGGTTCGGGTACCACCACTGCCGTGGCTAGTCTGGTGCCATTAGAATCATCCACATTCTGGAATGTGTGTGTTTGTCTATGACCTTCGGGATGCGAGGAAGAGGCGGAAAAGCGTAAACAAAGGTACCTGACCAGTCGATCAAAAGGGCATTCCCTATCGATCCTGGTCGGTGAAACCTTGATGCAAAGGCGTGGCATTTTTGTTTGACTGGTCCGCAAAGAGATCGATGGTTGGATGACCCCATTGTTGAAAAATGTCCGTCATCACTTTGTCGTGTAGAATGCAGTCTTGTTGATCGTTGAAGTGACAACTTGGAGAGTCCGCCCGAGAATTTTGCTTCCCTGGCAAATGTACTGCTCTGATTGAGAGCTCCCTGGCCAGGAGCCAATGCCAGATCGCTTGATCCTCCAGGGACAGTGGGCGAGAGCAAGTCCCTTCCCCCTGCTTGTTTAGATAGTACATGGTGGGCGTGTTGTTCGTCTGTACTAGTATGGACTTGGACTGTATGGATAGGTAGAACGCCTTGAGGGCCAGATGCACTGGCCGTAGCTCCAGCATATTTATGTGATATGTTTGTTCTTTGCTCGACCATTTGCCCCAAGTCTGAAGAAGACCCATATGTGCTTCCCAGCCCTGAATTGAGGCATCTGTAATCAAAGTTTGTGTCGGAGGAGGTTGGTGGAAAGGCACTCCTACTAGGAGATTTTGTCTGATGAATCCACCACGGGATGGATGATCTTGCGGCATGGGAGAGTAGAATCCGGTCTTTCCATCGTGCCGACGTCTGATCCCATTTTGTCCTCCAAGTCATGCTGTAGAGGTCTCATCCTCAGCCTGGCGTTGCGGACTAAAAAAATGCAAGATGCCATCGACCCCAGGTGTGATGCACCTGCCAAGCTGAGGGCTGATGAACTTGAAGAAGAAGATTACACTTCAGCTTGATTTATAGTCTCTCCTCCGAAGAAGACATTTTTCCTGTGCTGGAGTCCAGAGTAGCACCCAGGTAGTGAACTTTTTAAGTTGGCTGATGGATTGACATCTCCATATTTACATGAAGGCTCAAACGTTGTAGCAAGCTCAGGCAGATTCAATATTTTGATGTCTGAAATCCTTCCTTTATTCTAAACCTACAGCCTTAAGAGTGTCCAGTTCCGATTTCATCCTGGCCATCTCTTCATCTGTGTGAGTACCAAAAAGAGAAGTTCCAGAAAAAGAAAGGTTCAAGATGCGATGTTGGGCTTCCGGCTTTGAGGCTGTAAGCTGTAACCAGGAGGATCTTCTTGCCCATATGCCATGCGACTATGAGTGCACATCTAGAGATGCTCCATCAGCTGCCGCACTGATCATCTGATTCACAACTAGGGCTCCTTTCTGGAGAATCTCCACAAAATCCTGGTGGTCCTCTTTAGGCAGTTGTTCTTTGAAATGCTCTAGTGAATCCCCCAAAGCCCTATCATAACGTCCCAACAGGGCTGCAGCACTAGATACTTTCAAAGATGCAGCTGCAGAGCCGCAAGCTTTCCTCCCCCATAAATCCTGAGCTCTGTGCTCCTTGTCCGGAGGGACAGTTGAGGAAGAGGTTACTGCATGGGTCTATTTTGCAGCCGCAATAATCGCTGTTTCTGGAGGGGTTCTGACCAGAGGAACATAGGATCTTGCTCTGCTGGTCTATATTTTTTTTAAATCCTTGACGGAGCTGTTTTGAGCATTGCTGGGGTAAGAAAAATGCCCATGACTGGTTGTAAGAGGCCAGGCACCAATGGCAGCAGAGGCCTCGACACAGACCTCTGATGCAGAGTCTAATAAATGAAAGACGTAGATGTCTGAGGTGCAGACATCTCTATGTTCAACTTTTGGGCTCCTCTTGCCAGCACATCATTAAACGTGTTGATGTTGTCCACAGGTGACACTCTGGAGGGTGGATTGTTAATGTGGGTGAGTATTCCCTCTTGGAGGAATGAGTAGAGGACGATGACCAAGATGGTGCTCTTCTCCTGCGACGGTCATGAGAGGTGGATTTACGACCTGATGGTGATCGAGACCTGTCCCTTCGGCGATCCCTGGATGGAGTAGAAGGAGATCGATCCACTGCCTGCACCAGACGAGCCAGAGGAGATCTATTGAGCAGACCTGAATAGTCCAAAGGTGGTTTTACCTGCGCAGAGGTAGTTTTCTGCCAATGATGGGCTGGGAGGAGCCACCTGGGAGAAAGATGAACAGAAGGAGATCTGTGGTCTTCTCCTTGTTGTGTAGGAGGAACACTGATCTGTGAAGTGGATTTTTGTTCTCACCATTCTAGAGACGGAGAAGAAGAGCTTCTGGACGTCGTGATAGCTTGTGTAGATCCTGCCCTCGACACTGAAGGCTCAGAGAGGCCCTTTGATGCAGAGCGGTGCCTCATTGAGGTCGAACGATGTGTCAACAACGAGCGGCTATGAGCCACTAAGACCTGTGAGTTCACCGACGGAGATCTTGGCCTCGACGTCGGTCATGTAGACTTTCTGTTTCGATGTTGACCGATGCCCCGCAGACCGAGACTTGTGCTTCGATGTTGGGAGAGGAGTACCCAACGGATTACCAAGCCTCGACGACGTACGAGGGGACGGTGATGGTGAGAGTCTTCTCGACGTCGGACCTCTTGACACCGTCGACCTACGCTTTGATGTTGAGCGCCGTCTCGTGGGCTGCAACAGAGGAGTCTGCTTCGATGTCGAACCCCTTTTTGACGTCATAGATGATCTAGGCCTCGATGTTGACTGCCGCCTGGTTGACGGCAACGGCGGGCTGTGCCTTGACGTCTAACGCTGTAACGCAGGCAACGGCGGAGAGCGTTGTCTCTACGTTGGGTGATGAACCCACACTAACTGAGAATGACTCCTCAACGCCGACCGTCGCTGGGGTGACGGTGGGGCAGGATTCGAAGCTGAAATTGACAGACCTCTATGCTTGGAAGTCTTTGAAGACTACCGATGTTGTCTCACCGGTGATCTCGCCCTCGGGGGATTGACATCGTCGTTTTCTGCGCCCGTTGGAGGCATTTTCGACGCTGAGCCCCATGCCAAGGAAGAACAGACCGGGGACTTTGCTTCTGGAAGTCAACCTGGGCCTCTTCTTCTGTCTCACAGGAGAGCTGCCTCTAGAGTTGAAGTTTTCATTTTCTCAGAGAGACCATAAAAATGAATCCTCTCCCTTTCTTTGAGAGTGCGTCTTGATGAAGTTTGGCAGTGTTGGCAGGTCTCAGGAGCATGAGAATCCATGAGGCAGAGAATACAAACAGAGTGACAATCTGTTTTAGCCTTCTTTTTGCCAAAGGAAGGGCAAGGATCAAACCGAGCAGGCATCTCTGAGAGGAAAAAAGTGCCAAACTGCTAGATAAAAGTTATTATCTTACTCCAATAGGTGTTGAATGTTGAAGTAAATGAATTTTAGTGAAAAACATAGATATTTTCTGACAAAAAAGTCAAAAAATCTGTGGAGCTGATTAACCAGGGTCCTGACTGAAGGAGCCGGAAAGAACAACTGACCTGTCGCACTTTTTAAAAAAAATTTTTGTATTTTTTATAAATCTTTTTATTAAACAGTCTTGACATAGAGGTACAATTTCACAATGGTCAATAAAGGGATTAACAGCGAAATCAGATATGCATACATATACAATAGTATAATTCGTCGGAATTCACGGAGAGGGGGGATCATCACTGTCAGCATCACCGGGAGGGGTACAGATATCGCCACGGTATGCATTCCAGGGGGCCAAATCCATTTTCGGGGGAAGCCCCAGGCCACATAAACTGTCTTTTCTCCTAGCATACACCAGTCAAGGTCTTTCTTCCAATCTGCAACCGTGGGTGTATGTGGGGCTCCCCAGAGTTGCGCAATATTTCTCTTGGCAATCATGCAGGCAAGCGTAACCCACCCTGTGGTATAAGTGTTGAGATCGGTAGGTTCCCAGATGCTAAGGAGGCATCTGGGCGTTTCTGGTTTGATTGCTACCTCCAGTGTTTCACTCATGATTGCATGTATGTTACGCCAATATTCCTGGATCGGCTGACAGTGCCATAGTATGTGTATGAACGTGCCCAACTGTGTGCATCCCCGCCTACAAGATCCGTCCGTCAGCCTACCCATACGCATCAGTTGGGGACCAGTTATGTAAATTCTGTGAAGGATCTTTAGTTGTACCAGTCTGAGTCGCGCCGGGATTGCAACAGTTTTGGGGGAGGAGACCACTGTCTGCCAACTTTCATCGTCTAGCTCTATTCCGTCCTCAGTCCATTTGTCTCGTAGTGCCAGCAGGGGGTCCTCCATATTATTAATACGTTTTCGATAGGTTAGGGAAATGGCCTTTTCAGGCAGGTGGCCATCTAGCAGACTATCCTCTAATGGGGAGGCATCCGGTGGAGTTGTGGTACTTGAAAATGCTGTTTGCAAAGCGTGTCGGATTTGCAAGTACCGAAAAAACTCTGAATTCGCCAGCGCATATTGGGTTTGGAGAGTTTTAAAGGGTTTCACGCCCTCTGTGCACCAAAGTTCCCTAACATGGGAGATGCCGATTAGATCCCATTTGTCAAAGCCCTTGGAATTTCCCAAGTGTCCAAGTTCCTTTGAGTCCCACAGAGGTGTTGCGAGAGTGTCAACCTATTGTGCCAGCCAAGCGACTTGGTTGCAGAGTGCCAGATTTTAACTGTGTGGTTGGTGGGGCCAGTGAGTGGGTATCTGCCTGGTTTAGAATAAAGCGCACGGGAATAGGCCCCGTTCGGAAGAATCCAACGATCCATAAGGAACCCCGGGTTGTCAGGGCGACCATAAGTGCCATGATTTATTGCTGTGAGGTGCGCTGCCCGGTAATATTTTTTAATGTCGGGTAAGCCGATACCGCCGTCATACCAGCTGTGTGTGAGCTTCTTCAAAGCAATACGCGGTCTCCCGCCCCAAAGAAGGTCTCGCTGGAGCCCTTCAATTTCTTTAAAATAAGAGTTTGGGACAGGATCAGCCGAGTTCTGTATGGCATATAGGAAACGGGGTAAGGACATCATTTTAAATAAGGCCGCTTTGCCCAATAGTGAGAGCGGGAGTGACTTCCAGTTTGCTATATCACTTTTGAGTCTTTGCGGGGGGAGCCAGGTTACGGGCGTATCTGACAGATGGGTCAAGAGAAATGAATATGCTCTAATATTTGAAGCCTTCTGAGACTATTGGTATAGGACAGTATAGGGGTAAAGGAGGGAAGCCCCCCCAGAGGACATACAGCAGCGATTTTTGCCAGTTGACGCGAAACCCGGAATATCTGTCAAAGATGTTCAGGATATCAAATACTACAATCTGGGATCTCTTTGGGGACGTGAGATACAGAAGAATATCATCTGCATATAGAGAGATTCGGTCCTCCCAGTCTGCCGACCATCGCATGCCACGGATCATTACATCCTTACGGATCCATGCCGCCAGTGGTTCGAGGGCCAAAGCGAACAATAAAGGAGAAAGGGGGTAACCCTGGCGGGTCCCCCGGGTAAGTGTGAAGGGCTCTGATTTCCTGTTGTTCACAACTATTTGAGCCATCGGCGCGCTATATAATAGTCTCACCCAGCGGCAGAAAGTAGGTCCAAACCCCAATTTAGCAAGTATGGCAAATAGATAGGGAGACTATAATTGCATCCTCGCGTATCGTCGGTACCCTGCCCAGGACCCCGTGCAATCTACGCAAGTTTAGAGCAGTGTTTCTTCTAGACATAAACCCCGATTGATCTGGGTGCACTAGGTCCCCTATAACCTTGATCAGCCTAGTGGCGAGCACTTTAGCTAAAATATTTGGTTCCGCATTTAGTAAGGATATGGGCTGATAAGTTTTGGGTTTCCCTTCTTTGTGGATCGTGACAATGGTTGCAATTCTCTGATCATATGGCAGTGATCCCTGATTAAGGCTGTCTTCGAACATGGACTTTAGATGTGGCCAATTTATCCGGACGGAGCTTGTAAAGTTCGATTGGGATACCATTTGGGCCTAGGGCTTTTCCCGAGTGCAGCGCTCTTATTGCAGTTGCTATTTCGTTAGCGGTTAGGACACTATCCATAAATGTTTGGTTGGTGTCCGAGAGCATAGGAAGGGAGATATCCTTAATAAGGTCAGAGAATTCTGTCTCAGGGTACGCCGCCACCGAGTCATATACTGTGCGGAAGTGGGCTGCAAAGTGATTGGCTATGTCTTGGGGGTCTGTAACGGGGGGACATGTCAGCGCCTCTAAGTTCTGGCACGAGCCTGCTTCTATGGTCCTTTTTATCCAGCCAGGCGA
Organism: Triturus cristatus; assembly: GCF_964204655.1. Lineage (NCBI taxonomy): Eukaryota > Metazoa > Chordata > Amphibia > Caudata > Salamandridae > Triturus > Triturus cristatus. Next base: position 346,462,891 of record NC_140594.1, on the reverse strand, counting down.
TTAAATTGCCAGCTTTGTCACCCCAGTCATATATCCGGCCCAACCTGTCCCATTAATTTGGCACGATCGGTGACCAGTGCCTGGTATTCGTCCTGGTGCAGACGGAGCGAGTGGAGGGCTTCAGGTTTGGCATCTGAGTTAACGTTTTGTTCAAGATGGTAGAGCTCTTTTTCTATGTCAGAGATGTCTTTTACCCTGTCTTTCTTGGATCCCGCGATTAGGGAAAGGGCTTGTCCCCGGACCACTGTTTTGCAGGCTTCCCATAACGTTTGCGGGGACTCAACAGTGTGTTCGTTCTCTAAGAAATAATCGTTGATAGATATATTTAGGTCTTTTCATATTTTTGGGTTCTTTAGGTACCAGGGATTGATAGGGGCAATGCTTCCCACTTGTGTGTGGTCTAAAACTATGTGGACCCATAGAGGGGAATGATCAGAAAGACCTCTATCCAGATGTCGGATCTCATGAATATCCATTATTTGTGGAGCTGGGACAACTATATAGTCAAGGTGGCAGAGACGGTTGTGTGCCCCGAAGTGAAAAGTGTGTTGGATTTTGTCCGGATTGTATGCTCTCCATCCATCTACCAGCCCCATCGCCTCCAAAAAACTGGAGAAAGTGTGCGCAGCTTGGGGGGTTGCGCGAGGTGGGTGTCTGTCCAGTGAGCCTGAGATTATCGAATTAAAGTCGCCGCAGAGCACAAGGTGCCCGTCAGGCAAAGTGAGCAGTACAGCAGTGAGGTCAGTGAATGTTACAGCCTGCATCCCTGGAGGTGCGTATACTGACTTGAAAGTAATAGTTTGGCCCTCCCAAGTGCCTGTGACCCCGATATATCTGCCTCGATCGTCTACACATGTGGAGGGGAGTGCTAGTGGAAATGACTTCTTTTGCATTATGCCTACCCCCCTGGAGTTAGATGTAAAGCCCGCGTGTGCCACCATCGAATAACCCCATCTGTGCATTGCTTTGCACGTGTTGCCTATGAGGTGGGTTTCCTAGAGTAGTACTATATCCGGAGATAGTCTCTTAATATATTGCAATAAAACACTTCTCTTAATCTTATCCCCCAGTCCGTTAACTTTCCAACTTAAGATTTTGACTTCTTTGTTACGCTGTACTCCCATTGAGAAGCTGATGGGTCACTATTAATAGCATCACATTTATGCATTGTACCGTCGAGATAACGCTAAAAACAACTAACCAAGAAAAACAATCCCTCCCAACAACCCCTCACCTTGCTCTCCTGCACTGCCCATGGTACTGTAAATGCAGAGTGCCTGTCGCCCAACAATACTACTAAACGAAGAACGTGGGGGGAGGTTTTAGCATCCCGTTAACCCCCTTCCTACCGTTACAGAGTACAGGCGCAGTACATGATGGATATCCAGTCCACAGACTATGAGAGATTTCAGTACTTCGGTGAATAGTTCAGTATCTGCATGCGCCAAAAGTTCGTGGACGGAGCTCAACTGATGGAGGAAACAGGCGGTTCAAAGTCACCAAAGGCCTTCCCTTGAAGTTTCATTGTCCGTTTCAATGGTCATCAGTGTTTCTTTCTGGTGAGTATCCCAGGCTGTCCAGCCAGTCAGATGCCACCTCTGGGAGGCCGAAGAAGCGGGTTTTCCCATCAATCTCAATTCTCAGACGTGCAGGGAAAAGCATGGCATATTTTAGTCCTTTTTCACGCAACTTGCGTTTGACATCTAGGAACGAGTGTCGACGCATTTGCCCTGCCCAGGTGAAGTCGAGGAAGAAAGCAATTTTGGAGTTGTCTAGGTGGATCGGAGGAGCGACCCTTGTTGCTTGCAGAATTGTATCCCTGACTCTATAATTGAGTAACTGGGCTAGTATCGGACGGGGGGGTTTCCCGGCTTTGTGCGACCCCGGGGACCCTGTTCGCGCTCTCAATAACAAACAGCTTAAACAGGCCCTTTGGTTGCAGCTTTGTTGAGATCAGGTTTTCAATGAACAGGTCAGTGGCGGGACCCTCCGATTTCTCCAGCATCCCAAGAACGCGGATGTTGTTGCGTCGCAAGCGTCCTTCATAGTCGTCCAGCTTGTCCTCCGTGTACTTACGGAATGCTTGAAGTTCCCGGACATCTGTTTGCAATTGCGAAGTGTCTTCCACAAGGCTGGCGGTGGTAAGCTCCAGCTGCTTGACCTTTTCTCGATATTTTGTGAGATCAGCCCTGATCAGTGTCACTTCCGAGGAGAGGGCATCGATAGAGGTGCGGACCCCTGTGATAGCTGCCATCAAGTCCTTCATTGTAGGTTCTGCGGGATCCTGCTCTGCTCTGCGTCTTGTCGCCAACTCCCTTCCGGTCGTGCAGGTCTGCCTTCGGGCGTGTGTAGCGATCAAGCCTACTTTGCTGAGATGTTCTGGGGCCCTTTGCGTTGAACATGGTGAGGACTTTCTCTGAGTACCAGGCCAACTGTGTGCTAGTTGAGATTGTCTCCGGGTCTAATCCGCCTCTCCAAAGTGTTAGTTAAGGACAGTGAATCAGAGGCGAGCAATGGAGGGCGCCTAGGGCTTTGTTATCTATAAAGCACTGTTGCCAGTCCCTGCAGCGATACTTGTGCACTATAGAAGTTGCGTGGTCTGTCCCATCTCCAGACTACCAGACCATCATAAGGAATAGCTGATTTTATTGTCCCAGGACCCAGGCAGCAATGGTTGGTGTCGCTCTAGTCAGCGAGGTCCATCTGCGATAGCTCAGATGTAGGGGCTAAAGATGTGCCAAGGAAAAGGGGGGGAGCGGGGGGCGCCCACTCTGGGGCCTCAGGCAGCTGGCATAGTTGACGTGAGGATATAAAGAAGCGCCCGCCCCATTCACCCTCCTCTATGCCCCCGAATCACCCCGACCTTAATTTGAAAAGTCCTCCTAGGTTCAGCCAGTCTCAGGGGTCCCCTCAAAAAGCGAGGTGCGATCTGACGAAGTTCATGGAGGCTCTGGGTCTCGCCCGCAGCAGGCCTGCGTAGTCGCTGTACTTTTGCGGCCTTACCGGGATGCTTGCACAGCGGAGGCTCACCGGCACTGTGGGATCTTGTTGCGGCAGGTGCAGCCGCGTCGTGTCTCCGCGCGCTGCACCGGAAGGCTCCAGGCACTGCCCCACACGAAAATGGCTCTGAGTCAGGTCGAAGACTTTGGTGTGTACGTATGGGCACTTTTCGTTCCGTCGCGTTTCCTGGGTGTCGGCCCATGCTGATAAAGGGCCTCAGGCAGTGTGTATCGCAGCTCCAGTCACCGGTGAGTCCGCTCTAGCAGGGCCGGGCACCGCACCGCTAATGGCTGCTCAGAGCTCGCTATTGTGGTGGGTGAGGTCCGGCTCCGTTACGTGAAACCCAGCTCAGAGCCTACAATCCTCGAGCCTGAGCGTGGGGCTGCAGTGATACGGTCCTCGGGGGGTGCTTGGAGGCACGCCGGCACCCTCGACGTCAGCTACGGCCTGCGCTACCACTGGAGGCCCCGGCTTTCCCCTGTCACAGGCCCTGAAGCGCCGATAAGGATATCTTCAGCCCACAACCTCCGATTTTGCTCAGGGCTGTATTGTCGGGCACCACTCTCTCTCCGGTTGTTAATTTCGCACCTTTGATTCGGATTTATGCAGCGGATAGGAAAGGAGGGCTCTGGAGAAGCCCTAGCAAGTGGCCATGTTGGTTTGCCGTGTAGCCACACCCCCTGACCTTTCACTCTTGAGGCATGATGGGAAGCTGGGGGTCATGGCTGCCTTAAAGTCACGGTGCCAGTTTTGAGTTTCTACATTTGCTTTCAGTTTCTATGCTGTTGAAGTTCCAATACAGCCTATGGGCTAGCAATGCCTGCCCTTTTTTCTTTGCAGGACAACTTTTCTGCTGTTAATTAAAAGCAGTTCAAGTGCATTTTGGTCTTCCTGATTTGGTTGTGTATGTGCAAAGACAAGGTCTCACAGCATTGCTTAGCCTATTATGTATTTGTTTTTCTGGAAGGCTGCATTAATTGTTTTGAAAAAAAAAAAATAATAAAAAAATATATATATATCTATATACTGGTTTTTATCTGATATTTGTGAGGTGGGTGGCTCTGTTGATTGCTGTTTGCACATGTTTTTTTTATCTTTATAAACTATTGTTATGTACTGTAGTGTTAAAGAGCTTTAGGGAAACTGAAAAAACTGAGTATGAAATATGATATTCGCTGAAACAAACTGTTATGAATTTAATCATTGGTATCCAAGTATTAATGTTAAACTTAAATGGGGAAGCTCCCGATTTGTTGCACCAAGATACTGATTGTTTTTGCACCTAGCACTTTATATCAGAAAAAAATCAGAAAAAAATGAATTAATATACATTTGCGGACCAATGCAATGTACCTCTTAAATATAAAAAAAGTGTTTTTTTAAAGAAATGTTCTAAAAAATGGTTAAAAAAATGGTCAATCAATTATGAATCCAATCATAGAACAATTGTTCTTTAAATTAGTTTTTCTTTTATAAATATATAATTTTGGAAAATCACTTATAAAACTAAGAAAACCAAAAATTAAATACTGGTATATGAATATATAAGCTCCCTTTTGGGTATAAACAAATACACAATGTTAAATAATGGGCACTTGCCCACTATTTCCCAAATGTAATCCTATTTGTTTTTATTCACACATTATTCCTTGATTGAAAAAATATAATGTTGGTTTAAATGTGTGCACGTAACAGCGACAATGGAAAAAGTAATTTCTAAAGCCTAAAGTTGTTTATATTTACTCATGGGAGGAGCCGGTTTTCAAACATACCTGTATTTAAACACGTGGGTGGTCAGGGCGTGTCATCTCATCAAGACCGGGCTACCCGGTCGAAACGCGTCATGCTGGCTGAAAATATGGAATAAAGCACTCAAGATTGGAATAAGACTTGTTTGTGTGGTGGTCCGTTCCTGCTTCTGTCTCTTGATGGATTGACGCTGGATTGTGCTTGATATATATATATATTCACTTAAAAAACCATAGGTCATTTCCTTCGTAAAAAAACAATGAAATTCCCCCGTTATAGTTAGTGCAGGCAACTATAACTCACGCGACCGCAATCCTCTGCTGATGACGTCAGATATTACATCACTGATTACATATGTGTCTTTCTGAAAAATAAATATTTATAATATATGTATAGCTAAAGATTAATGGAAGAAGACATGGGTAAATAGGTGTCTAAATACAGTGATGTAATATCTGACGTCATCAACAGAGGATTGCGGTCGCGTGAGTTATAGTTGCCTGCACTAACTATAACGGGGGAATTTCATTGGTTTTTTACGAGGGAAATGTCCAGCTAACTATAACATGTGTGAAACCTATGGTTTTTTTAAGTGAATGTGCTAGGTTTTTTAAATGCTAAGTTATGTATTTATAAATATTTTTTTTTCAGGTTTTTCACCGTGCGCGCGCCCCACCTATTTTGAAAAATTCGCGAGGATTCGTCAACTGACGCCAAAGTTATTCAAAATAGAATTTTCAGATTTCCTATGGAAACACGGTCCTAACTATAACTATCTACTGGCGACCGCCAGTAGATTATATATATATATATATATATATATATATATCATCTACTGGCGGTCGCCAGTAGATAGTTACAGTTAGGACCGAGCATAGGAAATCTGAAAATTCTATTTTGAATAACTTTGGCGCCGGTTGACTTATCTTCGTGAAATTTTCAAAACGAATGGGGCGCTCCGCTCAGCTCCTACCCTGAAAGTCTCGGGGTGATTCGTCAAGCGGGGGCTGAGAAAAAAGGGGGGTCCCAAAACGCGTTTTCCCCATGCATTTTCCCATAGGACCTTTAGTCGAAGGTACAGCCCGAACGGCTGAACAGAATTACTTGAAATTTGGCAAAGAGGTAGTCCTCAGGTCAGCCTTTTGCTTAAATGGTGTAAATCCGTTCAGTAGTTCCTGAGAAAATCAAAAGTAAAATCACATATATATCTGGGCGGAGCCTAACCACACATCTCATCGTGAGATCTGATTGGCTGTCAGCACTTCTTCCAAGAAGTGTTGGCAGCCATCTTGGGACCAATATACATGATAGCACCTCATTAAAAAGCATTGCAGTTAATGGAAGGTTTTAAGACTTTAGTTACATTATAAATCATTTGTTGATGGTACCATACTCATTTTAGGATTTGTGGTGTGTTCTGAGGTGATTTTACCATGTGAAAAAGCCTTCTGCTGTGATATCATGAATCATGTTTGAGAGAAAACTATTTTCTCATGCTTTTCCCACAGAGTTTTGGAAGGTGATCTATAAGCTAACTAAGAGCATATTTTCTGTAAATTCACATTATCTTTCTCAGTCATGTGAGAATGAAGTCCGACATTCTCAGTAAAACATGTACATCCAACAAGGGCAGAGACTGTCAGTTGATTCCTTTGTGTTCTACTGCAGCTTCCCAGAGTGTTCTAAAGAACAACTAGAGCGCTAACAGTCCTACTTACGACAAACGTATGGCACACCTGAAGCCATCTTGGTTGGAATAAAGTGGTAATTCTTAAAACATTTAATTTAAAAAGGAACAAAATGAGGGGGTTCATTTTGCCATAGAAAGTATGATTAGTGCTGCAGAAAGAAAAATTAGGGCACATTTTGAGTGACTTCTCAAATTCTCTTGTATTTCATAAAATAATTCTGACATGCAGACTGAAACATGCACTTTCAATACCAGCAGCAGACTTCCCTGGTGAGCAGTAGCTTTACTACAGTGATCTAATAAGCAACTAGAGTGCTAACATTCAGAATTTATGGCAAATTTGTGACACATCTGAATGCCTTCTTGATGGAATCAAAGTAAAAAACTGAAAATTTTTCCTACTGAGGAGACTGTAGTAAATGAGGAAATTAGGAAACATCATAACAAATAAGTCTCCCAAAATGGCCACCAGAGACAAAGGAGCCCAAATGTAGCCCAAATATCACCCAGATGTAGCCCAAGTATAGCCCAATGACAGAATGTCCCAGAGTGTTCTAACGAACAACTAGAGCGCTAACAGTCTTACTTATGACAAAAGTATGGCACACCTGAAGCCATCTTGAATGGAATAAAGTGGTAACACTTAAAACATTTAATTTACAAAGGAACACAATGAGGGGATTCATTTTGCCATAGAAATTATGATTAGTGCTGCAGAAAGAAAAATGAGGGCACATTTTGACTTCTCAAATCCTCTTCTATGTCACAAAATAATTCTGACATGCAGACTGAAACATGCACTTTGAATACCAGCAGCAGACTTCCGTGGTGAGCAGTAGCTTTACTACAGTGATCTAATGAGCAACTAGAGTGCTACCATTCAGAATTTATGGCAAATGTGTGACATATCTGAATACCTTCTTGATGGAATCAAAGTAAAAAACTGAAAGCATTTCCTACTGAGGAGACTGCAGTAAATGAGGAAATTAGGAAACCTCATAACAAATACATCTCCCAAGATGGCCACCAGACACAAAAGAGCCTAAATGCAGCACAAATATCACCCAGATGTAGCCCACATGTAGCCCAATGACAGAAGTGTGCAAAACACTTATTTTTTGTGTATTTGCAGTTTTATATAGTGCAGACTTGTCAGGTATTGGAATGCTTTACATGAGCATTGGTTACATCACACAAGATCAAATTCATTTTGGTTGTAGACATGGGGAGATTAAGTGATTTGACCACAATCACAGAATGTTGAGCTGAAGCAGAAACTCCAACCTGGTTCCCCAGTTGCAAAGTCTGCAGCTCTGGAAGTAACACCACATCCTCTCGCCAAGGTGCAACATTTAATCAAGTGGTCAACTGGATAAAAAAACATAAAGATTACAAATAATTTAAAAGTTCTTTGTCGCTATTTGAAAACTCAGAAAATATGTCCTCATTTTAGTTTTTTAGAGCACTAACCATAATTTTGATGCAAATAAGACCCTCTCATATATGTAATTTCTAAAGGAAATACTCTAGGTATTACAGTTTTGATTGCATCAAGATGACGTCAGGCGTTCCACACTTTGGTAATAAATATAGAATGTTAGCAATCTAGTTGTTCATTGGGATACTGTTGAGAGGCAGAGGCCAGGGGCACGGACTCTGAAAATTGAAGGCAGGTAGGAGAGTGCAGTGGCAACGATTTGACCACACTGGGCAGGCAGGAAGGGCAGTGGCAGCACAACAGACTATGGAGGGCAGTGGAAAGGGGGGCAGGGGCAACAAACCAACAATACAGGACTGGCAAGAGAGGCTGTGGCAATATAATAGACCATTGTGGGCAGAAGGAAGAGGCAGTGGTAGTACAACCATACATGCCAACAGACCCGTTTCAGCCAGGAAACGTCCAATGTTTTTAAGCTCAAATGGGCTTTATTTGATCTGTCTCCTGTCTACAATCCCCTCTTTTTCAATGTAACTCAAAGGGGAAAATCAATACCCCAGTATTTTTTCAAAATCTCCCTCTTACCAAGTTCAAAATGTTCGCAAGTATGGTACATTGAATCATGGTAGGCAGGAGGAATTGGGTAGGGACATGGACTCGGATAACAGGGGACAGGAGGGACATGGAGAGGTGCACCAAACTGACCCTGCAGGGCAGGCATCAGGGTTTGCAGCAGCACAATACACCACACAGCGCATGCGGGACGGGAGTGCAGCACAACAATCCATAGAAAGCAATAGGGAGGGGACAGGACCATGCACATGGACAACAGAGAACAGATGGGAAAGAGGCAATGGTAGCTAGCTGACCATAATGGACAGACAGGAGAGAAAGCTGCAGCATAACAGACCATAAAGGGCAGGAGGGATGGATCAGGGGCATTACAATGGAACAGACAAGCCAGGAGGGAGGGAATAGGGGGTCTGCACATGGAAACAGAGGGCTGGGGGCAAGGTGGCAGGGCAGGAGCAGCAAGATGACCATGGAGGTCAGGCAGGATGGGTACTAGAAACAAGACACACCATGGAGAGCAACAATGAGACTATGGTGGCATACACACAGACCATGGAGGGAAGGTGGGAGGGGGTCAGGGGCAGCTAGCTGACCACACAGGGAAGGTGGGAGGGGCCATGGCAGCACAGAAGACCATGCATGGCAAGCGGGAGGGTTAGTGGCAGCACAATGGCTATGATGGGCAAGAAGGAGGATGCAGGGGCATGCACAAAGGACCATGGAGGATAGAAGGGAGGGTCAGGACCTGGGCACAGACAAGAGAGTTCAGGGGAAGGGGCCTCACAACAGACCGCGCAGGGCAGGCAGGAGGAGCAGTTGCAGCACAACAGATCAGGGAGGGCAGAAGGGTCTGGCAGTAAAATAGACCATGGAGGACAGGAGGAAGGGGATAGGGGCATGGCATGTGGACAGGCAGGGTGGCGGTGGCAGGGACAGGTTACAGTCATCTGACAATGCTAGACAGGTGGGAGGGGAGTGGCAGCTCAACAGAACAGTCAGAGTAGATAGGAGTGGCAGGTCCATGGAACATAGTGGGCAAAAAGGATGGAGCAGGGGCATGCACAAAGACATCGGAGGGCAGGGGGAAGGAGAATAAGGGCAGCAAGCTAAGCACAGAGGCTAAGCAGGAGGTCAATGATGGGCCATAGAATTGGGCAATGGAGGGCAGGAGGAGTGGACTGGTACATCATGCTAAATGGAGGGCAGTGGCAGCACATCAGACCATGCATGGCAGGAGGGAGGAGGCTAGTCCGTGGATTCAGACAACAGAGGATAGGGAGGAGGTGGATGGGGCAGAAAGCTAACTGTTCAGAGAAGGTGGGTATTAGGAACTTTATTGTTTTTAAAATGTGTGTCTGTGCGAACTACTTAAAATATGAACAAGTATGCAGCATAATCTCACTTTTATTCAGGAAGAAAAGGACGTTTGTGACTGTGACTCCGGGCTCACTTGGCAGAAACACCCCCTGACCCTCCACCCCCATCGCAAAATGTAATGGCTGTGAAAAGGGTAGGTGGACGCAGTGTTATATAGAACATAGTCCTGAGAGCACGATTGAAAATGAAAACTAGATGTAGTATATGGTATAAACTATGCACCAAAAAGTGTGATATAAGATGAACCGGGGCGTGAAATATAATATGCAATACATTTGTGCGCAATGACAGATTCATTGGGGAGCGCGAGATAGCACAGGCACTAGCGCGTGCTATGCGATATACGCCTTGGAGTGTAATATGCACAGGGCAGTGTTGTGTAACATAACTAGTCTCTAAAGTTGTAATATAAAATATGTGCTTGGGAGTGTAACGTTGCATATGCACTGTGACAAAGATATGGATCCCAGATTGTAATATGTATGGCAGTGGAGAGGTGTGGCTCACTGGTTAGAGGCGGCCGACCCGTAAGCAGAGAATCGGCCAGGGACCAGGGTTCAATTCCCGACGCGGCAGGGTCGTGGACCAGGGTCAAAACGGACTCGATAATTCTCGCCTCGGTACCTACTCTAACCAGGAACACACTCGGCAACTCTGGGCATTAAGCTTGCCTCATCTCTACAACGGCCCCCCACAGACGCTGGGGATGCCTGGTTTCACCTTGGAGATACCCAGCAAGGGACCATCTCACAGGGAAAACCAGGATGGGTTCCCCAGCGGTCTTCAGCGCCAGGATACTCCATGGAGTCACAGTGCGCTTTACAAGTACACCCACATAGCGCTGTGCGTTATAACATACACATCGAGGAAGGCACGTTAGATGTGGCAATATAACCCGTGCAAAGGCAAGTGTGGCATGACATATTCACGGGGTGGTGTTACAGTGCACATGGGCTAGAGAGTGTCATAGCATACTCACTAGCTGGTGGAATACAACACAGAGGTGTGAGGCAATCGGCGGGCACTGGTGGGTGTAACACAGCATTGGGCTCAGCCAGGAGCACGCTGTCACTCTCAAGTGAGGTTCGTCTCCTTTCCAGAGAGTAAAATAAAAAGTACTACACATCCGGCGGTGGATGTGTTTTTTAATTAACTGTGAGGGGGGTTTCTTGCATAGTTTGGTCGAATTTTTGTCGAATCCCCTTTGAATGGCTTGGTGTGCGTGTATATTAAATGTGCCCGTCAATAGCTACCCATGTTTGTATAAATAAACGACAAGGGTGTCTATTTGGAGAGTACCCACCGGCGGGGGCGCCGGGATTAGGCACGGTATGGCGCCAGACACGTCAGAGCTTCACTAGCGGTGTAAATACATTCCATGTGGATTAATTCTATGCATAGTCGCCTTTAAATGAATATCACGCAAATCGTCATGGTGATAGGTACATACGGTTTGTCCAGCATGTCCTAGGTGTTTCTATAAATATATATATTTTTAAAATAATAAAAAACAAAGGCCTGCCCCGGGGTTGGGGTCCCCGGAGCCATAAGAGGCCTGAGGAGGGGGGCAACGCAGCACCCTCCTAAAGAATTTAAATTAAAAAAAGGCCATGACCCGGGGGTTGGGGTCCCCGGGGCCGATTAAGGCCTTGGTAGGGCCAAATTAATTTTTTTCAAAAAAAAAAAAAAATAGGGTGCAGGCCCTGGGGGATGGGGTCCCCTGGGCCAGTAAATTAGAAAAAGAAGGGGGGCCACACAGCCCTCCTTCTTAAAAAAAATAAATAAAAGACTGGCATCGCGCTGGAGGCCACGCCCCCTCCTTGCAGCACTCTGCAAACGCGCCCCCTGGCCAGTTGTAAGTTGGGGAATTAATTCCCCTTCAATACTGAGGGTCCCTGAGGGCCAACTAGCCCAACAGGTATCTCCAGTGTGCGCCAGGGAGCTGCGTTGCAGACAGGTGTTCTGAGGCCACGCCGCTTTTTACACCTCTATGCAACGCAGCTCTGTGGCGCTTACTGGACTTACCTAGTGGGCTATTTTGCCCCTAGGGATCCTCAGGATTCAAGGGGATTTAATCTCCCAACTTAAAAAACGGCCACAGGGCATGTTTACACAGTGGGGAAGGAAGGGGACGGGGCCTGAGGTGACGTGTGCAAACACGCCCTATGGTGCGTTTTAAGTCGGGGAAATAATTCCCCTTCAATCCTGAGGGCCCCTGGGGGCTAACTAGCCCAACAGGTGCTTCCAGTAAGCGCCACTGAGCTGCGTTGCAGAGAGGTGGTCCAGGCCGTGCCACTTTTTACACCTCTCTGCAACGCAGCTCTGTGGCGCATACTGGAGGTACCTAGTGGGCTAGTTGGACCCTAGGGACCCTCAGGATTCAAGGGGATTTAATCTCCCAACTTAAAACGGCCACAGGGCGTGTTTACACAGTGGGGAAGTGAGGGGACGGGGCCTGAGGTGACTTGTGCAAACACGCCCTGTGGCGCGTTTTAAGAGGTAGTTTTAATCCCCTGCCCTATTATATACTAGGGGCTTACAGAGGAGGTCATGCTGATCACAGGGGGACCTCAACGCATAGTGTTCCCTAGTGTATGTAAGTGTTTTCACTGTATTCTGAGTGTCTTTTAACATAGCACTGGCTCTAGGACAGGTTAGTCAGACTCAGTTACCACCAGTATCCGTTTGAAAAAATTGAGGGTACAGGATGATTTTGCAACAAGGCTTCTTTCTGCTCTTCTGTTTGTTCTTTCTGCACGTTATCCTTCTTCCTGCACTTTTCTTTGTCTTTGAGGACTTCTGTTGCTTCTTTCTGCATTTCTTTTTTTTCTTTCTGTGCGTTTTTTCTTCTTTCTTCACATGTCCTATCTCTGTAGGCATAGTTAGAAATTAGCATTGAAAAAACCTTTGAAATTCACTGAAAAAACCATAGGTTTCAGGCATGTTATAGTTAGGAATTAGCATTTAAAAAAGTTAGAAATTCACTGAAAAAACCATAGGTTTCAGGGGCGTTATAGTTAGCTGGACTTTTCACTCGTACAAAACCATTGAAATTCCCCCGTTATAGTTAGTTCAGCTAACTATAACTCGCGCGCCCGCAATGCACTGCTGATGACATCACATATTACATCACTCATGACATGGTCAGTGACCTCACTCATGACATCACTGATGACATCTCAAATGACATCACTAATGACATGATGACATCATCCTTGTGATAGAGTGGCAGACCTCCTCTTCCCCTAATATAACCTTTGATACACACATTCAAAAATAGAAACTACAATGTTCAAAACAATGGACATACCAATACCAGTTACAACAACCTATTCAGTAATTCTAAGATCCACATACACATCCACTCATTCACCAACAGTCCTATACAGTCACTCATACTTGTACTCACTCATCATATGTACTCACACACCTATACATCCTGTTACACAAGGCCACTCATCCATAGAGTTACTCACACACATAGTCACTCATGCTAATAAAGAATCAAACATCCATTTACTTGCATATACAGTTATACACACACTACCACACTTACTTCTACAGAAACTTACACATACGGCGTGTTCAGCGGCGCACCCCGTATTGACGGACCTCTGAATCCCGCCTGCATTAGCTGACTTCAGACACCACGAAAGTATTGCCGCTGAACACGCCGCACACGGCTCGGCTCTACAGATTCTGGTTAACTTTATTCCGGCTCTCTCCCCGCAACTCGGTCCGTACCGTGACCTAGACTTGCTGAATAATTGACTCCCACCTCTCTGCGTATCCTTCCGTACAGACGGCCTGAGTGCCGCTGTACACGCACCCCTGACCCCGCTCCAATCCTCCTATACCAATTCAGTTATTCAGGCTCCACCCAGCAGGCAAATCACCTGTTGTCCTGATGATGATCCTTGTATTTCCCCAATGGATCGAAACGCCGTCGACACTTTAAAAACACTTTATATACTCAAAATAACATACTGTAAAAGTATAATGGTGTTTCTATGAATTGTTTGTTCTACTTTGTATTTGCTCCTTACAACAAACCTTGTTCCTTGCCTGAGCCTACGTTGTTTTTCCCTTCTGTTCCACACTATTCCCTTGTGTAGACAGGACACAGGCTTGTGTCCCACTTTATGTATCTAATGTTTCATTGTTTGCTTACCAACGTACAAGTAAAAATTTCTTGACCTCTGTCCGGCTGGACAAGTCCTTTTAATATAGTACTGATTCAGTCTATATTTATTTTCATCTATATCGTATTTAGTTTTAGGGACCACTAATGGGTTATCAGGACAATTGTTTAAAGAAGATCGCGATTTCTGGAGTAGCATACTCACGCCGCTCTACCAGCATTGTCTGGCAAATTCAACAATTCCAGAGACTTGGAAAGGATCTTTACTACAACCTATCCACAAAAAGGGCAATACTGAGACCCCTCAAACTGAAGCGAAAGGTTATGCTACAAGACCTGCAGATTTGTTATGTTGAAAATGAAATCCTACCAAGTTGACAAAATGGCTTTAGGCCAGGAGCGTCCACAATGGATAATATTTTAGCCCTTGCATACATGATAGAACAGACTACACAGAAAAAGTTGCTTCCTCTATTTGCATGTTTTGTGGACTACTCCGTGGCCTTCGACTGAGTCAATCGGAGTCTGCTGTGGCGGAAACTACAAGGTTGGGGGATACCAGAGATTCTTTTAAAGGCAATAATTAGCCTTTACACTGGAACTTGGGTACGGGGGAAAACTTCAATGAATTCAGCTACTAACTAAAAAGATCCCAACAGACCGTGGCTTAAAACAAGGCTGTGTATTGGCACCTTTGCTTTTTAACTTGTATACGGCAGACCTCGCTAAAACTATTCTTAATGCAAATCTTCTATCTCCGAAAATTGGCTCAAACAGATTATTTTTAATACAGTATGCAGATGATATGGTGCTATTAGATCACACAAAAGTAGGCATGCAAAGACTATTGGACACATTAAATCTCTACAACATCAAGAATGACCTAAAAGCAAATCCAGGAAAAACAAAGGTAATTATATTCGGAAAGTATGCCAACAAACTTGGACAACATTGGAGGTTGGGCAACTTGAAGATAACAACAGTGACCAAATACAATTACTTAGGGGTTTGGCTGATGAGTAATGGGAAATCAACAGCTTACCTTGCTTCAACCGAAACAAAGGCCAAGGCAGTGACGTTTTCCTTGTGCAAGCTTAATGCTAAACTAAATAGCCCGACAACAAAATCCATTAGAAGAGTTATAAGGGCCAAGCTGCTTCCCTCAATTACATATGGCCAGTTAGCATTTCCTGCGGCTTTTGTTAATAGCCTCGAGCATATCAAATGCCGAGCCTACAAGCGAATTTTCCAGATCCCAGCGCACACACGAAACATCCTGGTGTGACTGGAATTTGGGCTGAACACACATCTACGAGCACTGGGCAACGTTTGTGCGGTATTACCAAGGGGTTTGTGCGGCCCCTCCGAATACAATGAAGGCAACCCTGAAAATGATCTTTATGAAAGCCAATAATTCATGGAGCAACGGCCTGAGAACTGCCTGGACTGTATTACAGCTTAACATGAACAAACTGCAGGATCTGACCTTTCAGCCTGGCACACTAAAATCTATATTAAAAAATCAAGTTAGAGCATTATCAAGGGAAGAAGATATGAAGGAGTTGAATCGTTCCAAAAGTAACATTGGGATACTTGTAAGCTCCTATGAAGATCGCTTATGGCAACCATACTTCGACGCTGCATTAAACAAGATAATTTTAAAGCAAATTTTAACATCGAGGCTTATGGCATTGCCGATAAAAGATAACAAGCGCTGGAAATCCCTAGAGGCGATTACCACCTGCAGTCTATGTCACCAGCATGAAGAATCCATGGTCCATTTGGTCTGCATATGCCATTGCCTAATACACGCACGTCACACTTTACTAAGGCCATTGTTTTTAAAATATGGGACACGTAATTGCAAGGATGCCATGAAACTCTTGTTTAGCCTGGAGACACCGGTGGAATTGGCTAGGTTCGCCAAATTTGCACACAAAGTTAAAGAATGTTCAAGTAATGCACCTTGCACTTTAGAACTTCAAGACTGCACTTTGGGCATGCCCAGACTTTGATTTGCATGCTGTGATGTATCTAATTTGCACTTTATTGGAATCTCTCTTCCAAAATAGGTCCTTGAGTGCCTTGAATTAATTTCTGATACATGGGTTTTAGTGTTTTTTTTATCAATGATCTGTATTTTTAGGATTTGTTTGACTGAATGTAGCACTTCCAAATTTGTAGTAGTTAATGATGACTACTGTAGCAAGCAAGTGTTGTGGATATTTTATAGGGCACTTTTTTTTGTAACAATTTTTGTTAATTGATACAATAAAATATATTCATTCATTCACTCGCACTCACCAAGTTGTTGCTGCCGGGTCCAGCTTAGCCCTCCACCGCACCTCTTCTTCCTCGTGTATGCCTGGACCTCGCGGAAAATAAGTGCCCATCAGAAAAAAATATTGAAGGTAAATAACTATTTGTTTTCACTTCTCAGTCACATTTGATACAGTTCACCACTAATCACTACTACTAAAGGTGAGAGAGGCTTGGTTGATGGCACATCTATATTTTGGTAGCTAGATTTCAGAAAGTCTTAGTATTCCCGTTGGGTTGGATTTTGTTCCTGAAATCTGAAACATTTAGCTGCAAAAGGTGACCTGTCAACCTCATATACCACCCCAGGCCCTTCTCTTGTCATGTGTTTTCTGCATGGCCCATTGTATTTTTCCCTATGTTAGCCTAATTGTGCATGTTGTAGGCCGCATTTTCTTTTGCACATGTTACTATGTAAGCACGCTTGCTTTTGTGTCACATTGTACTTTCACAAGGAACCTGCGTATGTTTTAGTGTTCTGTTCTTTTCCTGAGATTTAGTCTAAATTCCACAGGCCAGGTCAAACAAATTGCCCCTTGTAATTCTCACTGGTCAGGCACTAGCGCCTAGACATAACACAAGGATTCAGCTGCACACATGTATTTTCATATAACCGAGCACAGGAGTTTAAGTGGACACACTGAGGGAGGGTTCTGGAAGAAGACTGCTATGTCAGCTGAGATGTAGAACATCCCTCTGTGTATGCCAAGGTACAGGGTCCGCCACTAATCCCAGAGATCTTTGATATGTAATCATCTAGCTTCAGTAGAACGCAGGGGGTATAGGATATTCTTTCTCATAACATGAAATGGCTTTTTACGATATATGGTTTATTGACCATGCTAACGGTGGTATTTGTAGTATGCATCTGGTTTCTAATTGTGGCACTGATACTGCATTTTAGGACACAATAGTTTGAATAAATATTCTAAACTTCCTTGATTATTTTATTGTGGATGAGTACGAGAGCAAAAGGATGTGTCCTGTCACCGAGATCCCTGAGAAGGCAGAGTGTTGTGTTCTGGCACGCAAATTCACTTGTTTCTCTGTTAAGGTTAGGAGAACTAGTGAGGCACTATAGCTAGTCAGACTCTGGCTCATGGGTACTGAGGTAGTATTGTGACTCAGTCCCTACATACTGATTTTCTATGATCCCAAGCATAGTTCTTTTCCTGAGCAGAATCCCTGCAACACTCTTTGCCTGCTCCCCCGGGAACCTTCCTGCTGTAATGTATTTTGAAATTAGAATATGTCTGAATAAACTCTCGGACGTCCCTATTTCTATTATCAGACATTAGTGCTAATTCCGTTGTCCACTAGGGAGACCATGTCAGTGTTTTAACTCAAAATCTGATCTACATTAATACGACACACACACACTATTCACCACCTTCCACTATAACTTACTTAACATGCATTCAACAAAAGATTGTTAGAAATGAGTTACCAACCTTGTTACTTCACATGTCCAAAATTTTCTTTTCATCACAGAGGCTTAGTTGACACTTCCTCCTTGATATTATTGTATCTATGGCCACACACTCGTACACAAGACAAGACCCATTAAAATTGCAGTCATTGCAGTTCAACGCTAAAATAGCTCAACATGCACCTCTTAACACCACTGTATTTTCCTTCTTGGACACTAAACAATTTCTATGAAACTGCAATGCAACAAAACCTGGTGCTTCCGTATTACGTACCCTGCCACCATCCCCAACATTGTTTTACTTAGTAGTTGTTTCCATTGGGATTGGAGACTGTAGCAGATGGCTTTTCCTTCAGCTGCATTTGATGAACTTTAATAACTCTCATCAGCAGCCTCAGGAGAGATGCATTGCAGGGGCCTCTGTAATTACCATTGTTGACTCTTGGCAAAATACACTTGGCAATGAAAGGACAGGGAAACCCAGAAAATTGGAATTGCAGGTGCATTCTGCACACATTTGTTTCTTTGCTTTGAAGCAGATTTCAATTCTGTGAAAAACTTGAATTTTCTCTTGAACTCAATGAAGAATTAACCCAGCTGTATGTTCAACTAGAATACCGAAGTTCTGCTGCTATTGCCAACAACCTCTGGGGAAAAAGTACATGAAATCCACACAGATTTCAAATAAGCTTTTCAAAAATCTTAATCCCTTCTCATATCGAAAAGAATCGTAACAAAACAGTCATTGTTCCAACAATTAGTCTCTCAATCCCAATTGCTAGCTTTGGTGTTCACCTATCCATAATACACAAACAAACCTATTTTTCCAGTCCGTTTAAAAACTTTCACAAGACATGTCTACGCTGGCATCTCCACCCAGCTCCTCAAAAGACTGCAGCCCATACAGAATGCTGAAGCCAAAGTCATCCTGGACTTCCCCAAGCGGATTCACATCGCCCCACCTCGGAAACCTCCACTGGCTCCCCATCTAGAAGAGATGCCAGTTCAAGAGCCTCACGCATGCCTACAAAGCTCTGCATGATCAAGGACCTGCCTACATCAACCAATGACTGAACTTCCACCTACCCGCAAGACACCTGCACTAGTCTGTGTGCACACTAGCGGTGAAAGTGCTTTGCTATACAAATGCTGATTGTTGAAATCCTGAAAGTAATTTGCTTCTTACCAGATGAAGGCACATTACTAGCTTTACTAATTTATGGACAGATCACCCTTTTCTTACTAGGAAAAATATGGAGCACAGAGTCTTCACACAGGTCCTTGATCATTTCTCCAACAAAAACCTCCTGAATTCCTTTTAATCTAGAGTTTGTCCCTAATCCGGCTGAGAAAAGTGCAGCATTACAAATTCGAGATGATACCGTAAAAAGATTTAAGTGAAGTTAATGCCTTTCTAAATAGTTCCGGTCACCATTTTGGCAGTGATGACTACTTCAAGTCCTGATGGATCCTTAATGTCCTTTACCTGTTCCAGTCCATCCCTGTGTCAAGGCCTCAGTTTGTGAAAATGAACGCTTTCAGATCTTCATCAATCCCCTAAATTGCTGCCTCCATGAAACTCAGTTCTCTCACCATACCTGTTAAAATACTAGGCTTTATTGATCAAGAAAATAAATCCATACATTATTATGCTGATGACATTCAGCTATACCGTAGAATCCATCAACCTTAATAATCTTACTCATCTTTCTTGAAAGTTAATAAACTGCACATGGCAATTCTTCCTAAACCTGAACCCGACCAAGACTAAATTCCTACTACTTAACTCCTTTTCAAAAAATAATTTGACATACTATTTCCTCTGGCTGTCTATACATCACTGGTCTCCTGTGCCAGATCTCTAGATTTATTTTCAATCCAAACCTAAATATTTCCAAGCACTTTCTAAATTTGCAACGGCTGCATTATTTGAATGCCATCACATTAGGAAACTCAAGCCATTCATCCCAGATTTGAACTTCAAGGCAGCTAGGCTAGCTTTGGTACTTGCACATCTCATTGAGGGAACTGCACTACTTGCTGGCCTTCACAGAGCCACAGCCTCACTTCTCAAAGTTATCCTACATGCAGTACAAGTAGTGGTCGCCAATGCTAAGAAACCAGACCATCGCCTTCTTCCTAAGAAAGTTTTACTCAGCCTGTAGGCAATAATTACATTTAAAGTGACTTACAAAGCAGATTAGTCTGGTTTACCAACCAATTTAAAGGACCATCTGCACACTACATGAGAGTACAGATGCACAAGGAGAAAATCTTAAGTAATAGAAATCTCCAAAAATAAAAGGCTTGTTTTGCCTAGTCACCAGGTGGTGGAGAAATATATAATGGAAGACGAAACGTTCAGCTTGGACCTTTTATCTTTCAGAAAAAACTTGGAGACTTAACTCTTCAGATGATGTCTCACAGTCTTGCGAATATATGTCGATACACCGCAATGCAAAACAAGGCATACTTTTACCACAAAGTTATTAGTTCGCAAGTACCATTGCAACACAATTTTTTTCTACGCATACCATTAGATGGCAAGTTCCTGGAAATGCTTTTAAAATGTCATTACAATGGATCCCTTTACCCCGCATACTTTTTCCACGCATTTTTTGTATCAAAAAACTCCCCTACACTAAACTAAATTCTGCATCCAAATACACTACCCTACACAACACAAACTCAACAACACTACCCTAATCCCTCAAACACTACCCCCACCATGACACTACCCCTTCCCCCAGACCTGTCCCTACACTCCCTGCACGACCCACCTGGCACTACCCTAAACCCTAGAATACTACCCTACACTACACAACTCTAAAAACTAAAACACTACCCCCTGCACGACCTTCCCCCAGACCTGTCCCTACACTTTAACACTACCTGCACTGCCCACCTGGCTCTACCCTAAAACATTAGCCTACACTACACAAACAACACAACACTACCCTAAACCCTAAAACACCACCCTACACCACAACACTACCCTAATCCCTAAAACACTACCCCCTGCACCACCCTCCCCTGACCCCCACCCCTGTCCCTACACACAAACACTACCCTGCACGACCCACGACACTACCCTAAACCCAAACACTCTACTCCTCAAACACAACAACACTACCCTTAATCCTAAAAGACTACCCCTGCACGACTCACCCCCTACCCTAAACTCTTTAAAACTACATAGCCCCTCTTACCTCTCTCTCCTCGTGGTTACTTTCTTCTCCTTCCAGCGTCGTCAGAGGGGTGGTGCTCAATGCACGTATTTGTGAGGAAACGGAAGAGCCTCAGTTTCCTCACAACGATGTGGATCGCATTACAACGCTTGCGTTGTAACAGCGCATGCGATGTAATAACATGCGTAGTAAAGGCTACGCATTGTTACAGCACAAGCGTTGTTACGCTTGCGTTGTTGTGATATGTGGAGTAATAGTCGCATACTAATGGCTGTTTACCCAGTCTTGCTCTATAAGATCTTATCCTTACTTCTTTTGGTATGCCGTACTGTCTGTTTTTTTTTATGTTCGCTCTATTTAAGGAACTCCTTTTTACAACCGACTAGTTTTGCACAATAATAATCACACAAATAAATACATCTACAGCCATCAAATGTTGTTAAAATAAAAGATCAATCAACCATACACCATGATGCACAAAGGAAAGATGTGGCACTCGCTCTCCTTTATGACATTCTCCATCTACTTCACTTTCTTTATTGTTTTGTGTTTTTTTCTATAATCCTGCTTATATTCTGTTATTCCTTCCTGACCCCTGTATTTTGTTAAATACACGTTTATTTTGTTTCTCACTGCACTCTTCGTAAAACGTCTTACTGCTCTAATTTTTGGTGACTCCTTTGTCCCCATCATGCTCCATTTCCCTCTATACCGCTCACTCTCTGATTTCGTCCTTCTTTTTCTGTGCCATAAATTGCCTTTTCCACTCTGTAAGTCTACTTTACTTATGAAGGGAGTGAGAGGCTGGCTTATAAACACGGCATCTGGTGGTGCATGAGGAGCTTCTAGTTTGTGCAAAAGCTTTCTGAAATGGTTTGCTCCCCACCATATTTAATCTCTGACAAATTGTAGTGTTGTGGGGTTCAACAGGGCCCATGCACAAAAGGGTGTATCTTGACTTACACATTTAAAATTGACATCTTAGACAGTGACCTTTTACATGCTTTGCACTTACATGATAACATACTCAAAAAGTGTTGTGCTTGAAAGCACATTTCTTTGTGAACATTTTAACATGACACTTGGACATTCTATCCAAGGCTAAAGACCACTGAGCATGCTGCCCTTGCATTTTGTTGCCTATTCAGAGACAACTCTGAATCGGAAAAACATTCCAACACATCAGCATTGCACCTCTGGCATTGGACGAATGGATCCAGGCTTTTATTATATATAATGTCTCTGAGTCAAGTTCCTCAGAAGAGCACTTCGATGAATTATCCTGGAATGTTTGCCCGTGGCTGAGGTCCAGCCATGCTAACTCCAATCCTTTCCTGCAAAGCACGGCGACATGTTCCATACAAGACTGGCTTCCTGATACATTACACACAGTTTTGGGAAGTTAGGTTCTGTAGTAGGGGATCTCTGTGTATAGTCATAATCTAGTGAATAGTCCCGCCCATGTGCGTGGACCCCGGAGCAATAAAAAATAATCTCTAAAAGGTGACAAATCATGCAGACCTGCATACACCTTTAAGAGAGAATTTAATTTAAAGACAGATAATGCAGCCTATACCCACAGGCTACACTGTCCAGTACTTCAACTAGAATTCCACCAACATCCACAAACAGCACTGCCTGTCTAGTTTTTCTCCCCATAGGAAAAAACCCTGCCTCTACCAGCAAAAGCCTCTGGAATGATAGAGAGGAAGGAGTGGACAGACAAGCCCCATAGGCTGCCATTATGTGGCTTAAAACAGGATACTGTGCCTTTAAGAAAACTTTCCAGGTTTCCAGAACTTTCCCCAGTATCCCAGAATGCCCAGCAGGTCCCATTTACTTTCAGTTCTTTTTTCCGGCTCCTGCTAGCAGGACCCTGGAGCATTGAGCTCTCCCCTTTTAAAGGTTTTTTTGGGAGATTTTGTCAATTTTTGTCACTTTTTCAAGTGCTTAGTAGCTGGTACTGTCAACATGCCTGGCTTGTTCGACAAGTGCCCGGAATGTGGTAGAAAGAAGGCTAAAACTGATCCACACGAGGTGTGTATAGGTTGCCTTCCCCAGTCCCACGTGCCTGAAGACTGTGACATCTGCCACTCGTTCTCAGCCAGGACCCTGAGGGACAGAATGAAAATCAGGCTTCAAGTTCTGGAGGAGAGAAGACTGAAGGCACCAGGTGGGTCTGGAGGGGCTGATTCGGCCCATACTGAGGCCTCTGGGGGGCTCCCCAGGGGCAGGAAGACCAGTAAGCGCTCCCACTCCCCGTCGACGTCGAGGGCGTCGACGGCGACGTCGAGGAGGATGACCACCATCTGTTCGCCATCTCCCCAGGGCTCTGGGGAGAAGCGGCGTCGACGATCGACGTCGAGGGACCTGAATAGGCCGCCGTCGACTACATCGGCATCGTCGGCGACGACGCCGTCTACGGCGCTGTCCAGCAGTCGGCGTCGAGATCGGACCCGGCGTCGGCGCTCGCCGTCGAGGGGAGATCGCCGTTCGCCGTCGATGAAGAGGAGACGGTCGACGTCGCCGCCGAAGAGGAGATCGACGTCGAGACGCTCGAGGTCGAGGAGATCGCCGTCGAGGCACAGGTCGCGGTCGAGGCGAAGGTCGCGGTCGAGGCGAAGGTCGCGGTCGAGGCGAAGGTCGCGGTCGAGGCGAAGGTCGCGGTCGAGGCGAAGGTCGCGGTCGAGGCGAAGGTCGCGGTCGAGGCGAAGGTCGCAGTCGAGGCGAAGGTCGCCGTCGAGGAAGAGAGAGTCACTGGAATCGGTGTACTCTGTGGTGTATACGCCTCCTCGGATGCCTACGTCACCGCCTCCTCTTCCACACCCTCCGACTCCGCCACCACCAACGCCGCCGCCTCCACCTCCACCACCGCCACCTCCACCGCCACCACCGCCTCCACAGCCGCGGACACTGCCTCCGCCGCCCCCACCTCGGTCGCTGCCACGCACTCCAGTGGGGCCGCCGGCGGTTCCCCCGCGGTCGGTTTCCCTTCCGAGGTACCCGACTCCGCCGCAGGGGACCCCGCAGCCACGACGCCCGTGGTCGCCGGGACCGGCTAGACCGGCGGACAGACCGAAGCCAAAGAGGTCGCGCTCCCGCTCTCTCAGGAGGAGAAGATCACGGAGCCGTGGACGGTCATCGTCGGACTCAGGACGACGCCGTAGGAGGCACAGGTCCAGGTCGCACACGCGCTCCTCGACCAGAGACTTTTCCCCGACGCTGTCGGACTCGCCGGGGACTAGGGTGTCTCCGGTGGACGATTTGGTCTCTTTCCAAGAGGTGCTGTTGAGAGGGGCAGCAAAGTTGGGTATCACGGTGACGGTTCCAACACCCACGACGTCCGTGATATTCGAGACACTTCATAAGAAACATCTGTCTCGCCCTCTACTGCCTCTTGTACCAGAACTGGTGGAACCCGCGTTGGAGCTGTTCCTCACTCCCGCGCTGACGAAGGCCGCCCCCTCCAGGCTCATGAAAAAGTATAGGGCCCCGGAGTCGGACCCTACCTTTTTGAGAGTGGACCCGAAGCCGGATTTGGTCATCGTGACGGCGGCGAGGAAACAACATGCGACCGCCCCTTCATCGACGGTCCCGCCTGACAAGGAAAGCCGCTGGCTGGACTCTGCGGGCAGGAAGGTGTGTGGGACCGCCGCCACCACCATGAAGGCGGCGAGTGCAGTGGCTTTGTTGGGCCGTTACGACCGGGCCCTGTGGGAGTCCCTGCAGCAGTATGCGGACCTGCTGCCCCGGGACAAGAAGGAGGACTTCTTGGAGACAGTGCGCGAAGGCATGCTGGTTTCTAATCAGGTGATCGGCGCAGCGGCGGATGTATCCTTGTTGGCCGCCCACGCCTACTGTCATGGCATCCACCAGAGGCGGCATTCGTGGCTGCGCCTGACGTCCCTCAAGCCAGAGGCGCAGCAAAGAGTGGCCAACCTGCCCTTCTCGGGGGAAACCCTGTTCGGGAAACATGCGGATGATGAGATGGCCCGCATGAAGGCGGAGGCGGAAACCCTGACGGCCGTCGGGTTGGAGAAGGCCGAGAAGAAGCGCCCGTTCCAGCGGCGGTTCGGGTCTTCGGGCAGAGGGCGTGGGCAGGGTTCGGGACAGCAGCAGCAACAACAGCAGCAGTTCCGCAAGCCCTTCCAGAAGCGCCAGAGGGGTAGAGGAGGCCAGCAGGCTACTACCACTACCAAGGGCCCGGCCGGGTCTCGGCCCTGAGCGGCTACTTCCCCCTCAACCGTTACCCACTCCAGTGGGGGGAAGCATTCAATTTTTTCCGGCAGAGTGGAGAAAAATTACTCAGGACAAGTGGGTGCTGAATATTGTTTGCAATGGATACAGTCTTCGGTTTATCAGCCCGCCTCCAGCGATTCCGCCGGTCAGCTCTCGATTCCAGCTGAGAGAGCTCCAGGCGGAGGCAGACATCTTGTTGAGAAAAAAGGCGGTAGAAGAGGTACCTCTGTCTCAAAGGGGAAGAGGTCTGTACTCTCGGTTCTTCCTCGTTCGCAAGAAGGACAAGAACGAGTTCAGGCCCATTCTGGATTTGCGACAGGCAAACAAATGGATTCGCAGAGAGGAGTTTCGCATGCTATCGTTGCACCAGATTTACCCTCCGCTGCAACGGGGAGACTGGCTCTGTGCCATAGATCTACAGGATGCGTACTTCCATGTGCCCATAGCAAGGAAGCACAGGAAGTTCCTGCGATTCCAAGTCGGCGCCAATCACTATCAATACACAGTACTGCCATTCGGGCTAAAGTCTGCTCCCAGGACCTTCTCGAAGTGCATGGCGGTGGTGGCGGCACACCTGCGGAGGAACAAGGTGTTTGTCTACCCGTATCTGGACGATTGGCTGATCAAGGCTTCATCCTTCTCGGAAGCACAAGATCACTTCCGATGGACGTGCGCTCTCTTACACAAGCTGGGGTTACACGTCAACATGTCCAAATCGGTCACGACTCCGGTCCAGTGCATACAGTACCTGGGGGCCTCCATCGATACGCGGTCAGCAAGCGTGTCTCCTTCGGAGGAGAGACGGTTATCACTCCTTCGGAAGGCTCAGGACCTCAGGACTGCTCCATCGACGACAGTGAGGAAGGTGTCTTCTCTACTGGGATCGATGGCCTCCTGTATCTTCCTCACGCACGGCTACACATGAGACCACTGCAGGAGTGCTTGGAGGATCAGTGGGATCAGAGGACAGGCTCTTGGGACGACAAGATACGACTGTCGCTGCATGCTCTTCAGTCTCTGAAGTGGTGGTGTTCGGCGGAAAACCTCCTCAAGGGGGTTCCCTTCCACAAGGACATTCCCACGACGAGTGTAGTGACGGATGCTTCTCTCCAGGGCTGGGGAGCGCATTCCGGGGACTTGCAGATTCAAGGAAAGTGGTCTCCTTTGGAATCGACGTACCACATCAATTTCCTGGAACTCTGATCTGTCTTCCTGGCACTGAAGGCCTTCCTTCCGTCCTTCCAGACCAACTCTGCTGATACAGACGGACAATACAACCACGATGTATTACCTCAACAAGCAGGGGGGGTCGAGATCGCGCACTCTGTCGCAGGAGGCGCAGGCGATCTGGCGCTGGCTGCTGGCCCGAGGACTGACGATTACGGCCACGCATCTGCCAGGGGTGCAGAATGCTCAGGCGGACGCCTTGAGCAGGCTGATTCAGGAAAACCACGAATGGGTCATAAACGACGAAGTACTAGGAGAAGTCTTGGCAAGGTGGGGGACTCCAGACGTAGATCTGTTCGCCACAGCCGAAAACAGCAAATGCCGAGACTTCACATCCAGGTACTACCAGCGGGGGACGCTGGGGAATGCGCTATGGATCGATTGGTCGAACAGCTTTCTGTACGCTTTTCCACCCATTCACCTGATTCCGGCAGTGCTCATCAAGCTGTCCCAGTCCAGGGCGCGGATGATCCTGATCGCCCCAGAGTGGCCCAGGCAGTGGTGGTTCACGGACCTACTTCACCGGTCTCTCCTTCCTCACATGCGGTTGCCGTGCAGGCCGGACCTTCTCACGAAGTTCGGGGGGCGAATAGTGCACCCCAACCTCTCGTCTTTGAGTTTGGCGGCATGGCTCCTGAAATAGTGCAATATGGCCATCTGAATCTACCAGACGATTGTATGGACATACTGAAGGAGTCTAAACGACCTTCCACTAGGACATCCTATGCTTACAAGTGGAAGAGGTTCTGTATCTGGTGTAAGTCCAAGAACTTTGATCCGACGACATGTAAGGAAGATGTCATCCTTCCGTACCTTTTACATCTGGCGCAGTCTGGCCTTAATTTCCATTCCATTAAGGTTCATCTGGCTGCTTTGACTGCTTACAGGAAATGCCCTTCACAGACTTCCTTCTTTCACATCCCTGTGGTCAAGGATTTTTTGGAAGGCTTGAAGAAAGTGTTTCCTCCCGTCAGACTTCCCTCGCCTTCCTGGGACTTGAATGTGGTGCTGTCCAGACTGATGAAGGAGCCTTTTGAACCCATTCACAAGGCTTCATTGCAGCACCTATCCTGGAAGGCGGCGTTCCTAGTGGCCATTACATCGGCCCGCAGGGTGAGTGAACTTCAGGCATTATGTTGTCAAGAACCTTATACTGTATTTCATGCTGCTAAGGTTGTGATGCGTACTCACCCTAAATTTCTTCCTAAGGTTATCTCTGATTTTCATGTCAACCAGACCATAACTTTACCTACGTTCTTTCAGAATCCCTCTTCGCCAGCGGAAAGGTCTCTCCATTCCCTGGATGTTCGGAGGGTGTTGAAATTTTATCTGGATAAGACCAAGGATATTCGTAGGTCGGACCAATTGTTTGTTAATTATGGCTCTGTCAGGACTGGTCTTGCGACCTCTAAGCAGTCCATTTCTCGGTGGATTGTGTCCTGCATACAATTGTGTTATCAAAAGGCTAATAAGACCTTAAGGGGTAAACCTAAGGCTCATTCCACCAGGGGCAAAGCTGCCACGACGGCTTTGCTACGTAATGTTCCGATTGCGGAAATCTGCAAGGCGGACACTTGGAAGTCGGTCCATACCTTTGCTGCGCATTACTGTCTGGACACGGATGCCAGGGCAGATGCTCAGGTTGGGCAGGCTTCGCTGCGAAATTTGTTCGCACAGTAGTGGTAGTGTCTTGTGTGTTCTCCACTGCTTTTGTTGTGTGGGGATGGGCTTGCCATTCTATTCACTAGATTGACTATACACAGAGATCCCCTACTACAGAAGGAGTAGTTTCTTTTCTGTAACTCCAGTTCTGTAGTAGGGGTATCTCTGTTATAGTCATAAGCGCCCGCCCTCCTCCCCGGTGGAGAGATACTTATTCATATGTAGAATGCTACAGGTCTGGCGTGCTACGCCTTCAAAAAGAACTGAAAGTAAATGGGACCTGCTGGGCATTCTGGGATACTGGGGAAAGTTCTGGAAACCTGGAAAGTTTTCTTAAAGGCACAGTATCCTGTTTTAAGCCACATAATGGCAGCCTATGGGGCTTGTCTGTCCACTCCTTCCTCTCTATCATTCCAGAGGCTTTTGCTGGTAGAGGCAGGGTTTTTTCCTATGGGGAGAAAAACTAGACAGGCAGTGCTGTTTGTGGATGTTGGTGGAATTCTAGTTGAAGTACTGGACAGTGTAGCCTGTGGGTATAGGCTGCATTATCTGTCTTTAAATTAAATTCTCTCTTAAAGGTGTATGCAGGTCTGCATGATTTGTCACCTTTTAGAGATTATTTTTTATTGCTCCGGGGTCCACGCACATGGGCGGGACTATTCACTAGATTATGACTATAACAGAGATACCCCTACTACAGAACTGGAGTTACAGAAAAGAAACTACTCCTTTGCTTCAAGTGATCTGGCAGAATGCATTCTCGCTATGCTCTGTATCTGATAGGTAGGAATGTCGGTATGACATATATTCATATGATCACTGCAAAGGTATAATGGTTCAATTATTCATCTTTTTCACCATTTTTGCAATGTTTGTAACTGCTTTGTTTCCTCCTGCTAATAACTGCAGCTCCTGCTTTTTAGACAAAAATACATTTGTTTTAATAAATGTTTGAAATGCCAATTTGTATATTTCTTTTGTCTCCCTTTGGGGATGCCTAAGCAGCAACAAAAGGGAAGATATGTTTCCACGGTTTCATTGGGGGAATTAGAGTGGTCATGTTCTGAGGTTGTAAACACCATCTGATACCCTATCAGGTAAGGGGTCCAGATGGCGCACTGCGAGCTAGTCAGGAATTGGACTGACATACTCTGATTATATGAGTGGACTGAGTCCCCATATTTTGACGCTTATGTTGTCCAGAAGCAAAGTACTCCTTATTTAATAGGAACTGTATGACAATAGGAATTCTGCAAACTTTCTTGGCAACTAAGCAGTTTGGAGCAGTATGACCATATTTATTACAGGCATTCCAGGGCACGTTTGGCAGGATTCAGAGGAGGCTTAGAGTAATACTGTGGCTATGGTTTTCAAATTACTCTGTGGTGAGATTAGAGCTTTTACAGTAGATAGTAACTTTACGACTACCAAAAGACGGACAAATCCTGTTGGTATCAACACCTTCACAAAATAAGCCACTGTAGCGAGAGGGGCCAAACGTATTTGCTGTTGTCTGCTAGATGCACTAATGAGTTAAGGTGCAAAAGCCATGATGGATTTCTATATTTCACTCTAATGATCGAAGGCTTCTTTTCCCTAACCCCCTAAACAAGTGTACATTTGCTGCTGAATTTGAAAAAGTTGTGGGGAAATTTATGAGCAGCCAGAGACTGATGTTGAACACTCACAGTTACAAAGGACCCTACATCTCATTCTGCTCAAAGGAAAGCAGCTAATCAACTAGCTGAAGTAATGGAGACGAACAGGGAGCAGCTTAGTCCAACACTGAAGTGTATTAGCAATTCAGGACTCACCAGGGCCATTCCAGCTGCATTACTTTGAAATTGATCCAGATGTTGTCCTCAGCAGTAAGACTCGTAAGCTGGTGCCATTGTCCTCCAGCTCAGAAGGCAGAGAGCTGGAGGAGAGCTAAAGTAAGGAGGAGGTGTTTCTTGCTGCATGAACTGTTTCATTATTGTAATCCAAATTCCATCTTTATTCAGCCTTAAATTCGCCATTAGCGAGGGAGCTCTTAAGGGTTTGTCTATAGTTTGTTTCAGAGAAGAGAGCCTCTTAATGTAGAAGAGTAACAACCAAAGGATGTGTATGAAAATCTAGAAAGTGTCACGTAGGTGGAAACAATCTCTTGATGCTGAACACAAAACCATTATACTAATAGACTGGCAGAATCCGAGAGATGCACCTGACAAGACAAGTGCTAGTGTTCTGAAACAGTTATCTTCCATATTGTACCCATTGTCACTCCAGTGTGTGACTGCTGTTGATAGTATTAAATCACAGCTTCCATGAAATATGCAGGGGTATATCAGCTTTGATTGTTCCACGTGTCCTGTTTTAGTTTTCTCCTCCTTGAAGAAGTATACTGGGAACCAGACCATACTCATAAAGATTTGCAAGATTTGCTCCTACTGCAGCTACTTCGGAATAACTTGTAAATGTCAAAGCAATTGCCTTGCCATAAACTGAAGTCTGAGGGGGAACTAGTGTGCACATTTTGCATTATGTGGCACATCTAGTAGCAGTCCTTGGTCACAGAAGACTTCAAAAGCAATCACTACAACGTTTGTAATTGAGTTTTTTTAAGTTATTGGTGCTGCGGTAAAGAGATCTGCAAAGGTCCTGAGAGGCACATAACATGTTGTCAGATATGGCACTGATCATGGTGACACTATACAGTTAATCCATTTGGTGGAAAGAAAATTGTCCCTCATCATACAGCTAATGAACGCAAGGAAGACAATACCACATACAACTGGTGGACTATATACCTTTTTGTTTCCAGATAATATATTCTTACAGTCTCACATTTCATATCAACACTTGTGGCCTCATGTTTTAACAACAATACTTTTCCTGGCATGCACAGAATGTCTTAAGACAAGATGGTATAGGCTGAGCCAAATGTAGTAACAACAACTCCTGCTAGCATGAACAAGCATTGTTAAAAGAGGACATTCACCATCATAAACGGAGAACGTTTTGATTCTCTACATTAAATGTGGGGCAGTTCTGTGCATATCTGAAAGAGCATGGATGAATAAACATTTGCACTAATTCAGTGTACACAGTATTTCTTCAGGTAGCCAGAGGGGCAGAGTTTAAAATCCAGGCTTCTGCTTCATTTTTACTCCTTGAAAACATGTGTTCATCTTAGAATGCTCCACAGAACGGATGCTAATTGTAGAGAGGATGGTGTTTGCTAAATTAAACATAACATTGTAAAATAATTTGACCGCTACAGCAGTGAGTGTGAGAGCGCACACAACAAAAATGGAGAACTACACCTCTCCAAGAGCTCTATGTGGTGCAAGGACAAGATGGCCGCACGGCTGTGAAGCTCCTGCAGCCCAGATGCTAAGTCCGTCATTATCCTACACTTTCACCTCCGCATGAAGTCTGGCGCATATATGAAATTCCCCTCCTGATTGATGTTCAATCGGGGGAGCCCTTCAGACAACGACACAACCCCCCCCCCCCCAACCTGAGAGGAGCAAAACAGAGAGGGTCCAGTTGGAGGCCTGGTTGCCTGCTGGATCGCAGAGGTGAGGAGACCAGGGGGAAATACTGCTGCTCCGGAGCTCTACCGCCGTGGCGGACAAAGGAAAGTGCTGTGGTAGAGACGGCTAGAACCTCCCCCCACCGAGAGGACATCCCAGCGAGGTGACGCCCGACCGGCACAGGCCACAACACAGCCGGTAAAGCGCAGCCCTCAGAAGAGCTGGTTGAGGAGGGGTGGCGTGCAGCTGAAGACCTAGGGACACGAGCCGTGGCAAATGTACCCATCAGCCCACAGTGTCACCCCGCACAGGGAAAACCCCTGGAGACACCCGAGAGCCGTATGTAAGTCGTCAGTGAGAGCTTGAGCAGAGCTCGTGCAGAAAGGGCAGTAAGTGACCAGGACCGTCCGTGCAATCAAGCAACAAGTGAGCTCCCAATAGTAGAACAGGAGGACCACTCCACACAGCACCTGGGGAACAAGGAAATAAGTATTGCCCTACCCCCACTTGCTCTGTTGCGGCCGAAGAAGCAGAGGGCTCATAGTTGCAGTGAGAGTGGTATATCGGTGAGGCCTACACAGTGCATAGAGAAAAAAAATAAACCCCTCAAGTCACAGCATGTGGAGAAGATCTCGCCTTGGGGAGATACGACGAGGGAGGTCTGAGGGAGTTGAACTGACACAGCTGTGGACCCCAGACCTGAGGAGGTTGAGGACCTGATGCGTAAGGTGCCAGGCTGGCGGAGGGAGGAGGACCATGCTGGGGAAACTATCGCAGACTGAAGTGGTTGGAGAGCAGGAGACCGGGTGTCGGAGGAGGAGGCATCCTACAGTGCGCATCAACAGGTCAGGGGAGCAAAATGGGCAGAACGGAAGGCAAACATTCCAGACTGTCTTTCGAACCCAGGAAAACTGCAAGATCCTACTCAAGGGACACAGAAAAGGAAATAGCAGAGGGCTCTAATTTCGGCCCCAACTCAGAGGATGAAGACGTCAAGACTCTCCTCACCTCAAGACTATGAACCAATGCCTTACCTCCATAGAAAGCAAAATGGACTCAATGTGCTTCCGGATTGACTTCATGGCCCAGAAATTCGAGAAACATGACGCAAGTTAAAGGAGGCAGAGCAAAGAATTTCCGAACTAGAGGACACCTCAGAAGGTAGAAAAGGGCAGCTGTTGCAAATGGAATGCCTCTTGAAATTCATCGCAGCAAAGCGGAAGCGGGCTCCCGGCGAATCAACGTGCAAATCATGGGTGTGCCGGAAAGTACCAACACTGGCAGCATAGAGGACTATGTGGAGAGGATGATGAAGAATCTGTTCGGAGCAGACTCCTCCTCGACACAGTTGGTGGTTGATAGGGCACATTGCTCACTGGGACATCGACCTCCTCCGGAAGTGCCACCACGACCGATAATTGCAAGAGTCCTCAAAAGCAAAAAAAGCAGGATGTGAACTTTCCAAACGTCACCGGACCACAACTGCTGACTAAACAATGCAGCGGACGGAGGTGAATGAGACATGGTCAAGTGTTTAATCTGGGCACCCCCGCTCAACATGGCGGAGTGGGAGGCTGTACCCCCCCTAGGAGTACCTTCCCCGAAAGGAGATCCCTACTGAACCTTATTAGAAGTACCCTGCTAAGTATTGTTGTTCTTTTTTTTGTGTCCTTACTTTCCAGCTATCTATTCGGTCGTCGTCTTCTTCACTTTTTTTCTCTTATTCCTTTCTCTCCCCTTTTGCAAGAGACAGTTGACTATTGCTAGAACAGAAACAATGGTTATCGAGACTGTCCGGGTGCCTCGACCTAAGGGCCCCTCCCTGATGCGTGCTCGCTTGGAGTACGGGCAGAACTAACCTTGGCAATATCTGCCTGCTGCTTGGGGAATTAACAGAAGTCAGGGAGTTGGGCTCTGGGAAAAGTCTACTCGACCAATTGAGCCTTTTTTTGGGGGTGGGGGAATTTATGGCTTTGACTAGTTGGAGATGTCGAAGTGGGAGGTGGGAGGGGTTATTACATCATTTTAGTTGCGCAGTACATATACACAAAAGGTACCGACAGCCGTGGGAGTGGGCCGGGAAGGCGTGAGAGTACACCCTATGTGGCGGTGGGATCACTAAAAGATGTCCAGGGATGATATAGCATCATATGGGGAAGACTGGCTTCATGCTCTGTCACGCTGGTATGTTATGGGCCAAATGTGGATGACCGTGCCTTTTATAATTTCCTCTGGGGAAAAGTGCTGAACATAGGGTCCACCTACGTGCTATGGGGAGGGGACTTCAACACGGCCTTGGAGCCTCAGGTGGATAGAACAACCACATCACTATGCTGCCATTTAGAAACAGCTGCGACTGATTATTACACACCATTAATCAATGCATTGCGACATATGCACCTACAGCTGATGGAGGGCATGCATTGTAACGCAATACACTCCTCCTGGTCCAGGATAGATTATTGGATAGTGTCCAGGGGACTGGTGACATGGCTGACACACGCCCAGCACCTAGCTCGCACCTTGTCGGACCATTCCCCGGTCCGGATCACTTTTGTCCCCCCAGCGCAGTGCATGCCCCACTGGGCCTGGTGGCTCCTACCTGAGACTTTTAGACACTGCCTTTAGGACAGAGCTGGGGCAAGAGATACAAGAATTTCTTCAGCGAAACGTAGTATCAGTGGTACACCTTACCACCTTATGGGAGGCGTTCGAAGTAATGATCAGGGGTATATGTATGGCAAAGGGGGGCAGAGTGCTATGGAACATACCCAATACCCTCGTCCACTTGGAGGTGGACCTCAAAAGATTAGAACAATCGCTTGCCTACACCACACGGCACAAATGCAAATTGCACTTCAGGATACACTAACCGAGTACAGGGAAACAGCAGACGGGGAATGCCTGTTCTGCGGGCGATATTATAGAGCGTGTAGATATGGGGAAGGAGAAAGGCCAGGCCGGGCTCTTCGGGAACGAATTCCCCTGCCCCAGATTTGCTAATTATGTGACAGAGATAAGAGACGGGAGTGATAATGTACATAAAGACACCTATGGTATCCTCCATGCTTTCACAGCATTTTACTCTGCACTGTATTCCTCTCTGGACCGCCGGCAATCTTCGTGGATGCATATCTGGAGTATGTGGCCTTAGGGTGGCTTGGGAAGGCACAACGTGAGTTCCTAGCCTCGGAGATCGAGGAGGATGAGATTAGGGCAGCAATTATGCAGCTTCAATGTGGCAAAGCACACGGCTCTGATGGCCTACTGGCCGATTTTCACAAGATGTACGTAGATTTTTTGGTCCCAAATCTTAAGCGCGTGTACGATGAGGCCAGGTAGGATGGAATTGTCCCTCAGAGTATAAGAGAAGTGACCATAGTCTCCTTACTTAAACCTGGAAAGCCAGGGGATAAATGTGAATCATATCGGCCATTATCCCTTATAAATTGTGATATCAAGATCTTCGCCAAGGTGCTTGCAAACAGACTAAATATCCTTATGGGGTTCCTAGTCCTTCCTGATCAGGCGGGGTTCAACCCTGGCCGCTCGTCTTCACATAATCTGCGCACCCTGAGGTGGGACATCCTCACTCGCCCTTTCTCACAAGGGGGCTTTGAAGCACCAGACATGAAACTATACTATATATGCTCTCAGGCACACTTCGCCACATACTGGTTCCACTCTCCACCGTACATGCCACACTTAGCTATCGAGCAGTGATACATGGATCCCAAGCCACTGGTGGGATTTCTCGTGCATAATCCCAAGGGCAGGGACGTGGATCCCACCACTGTAGACTGCACTAATGTGGCGTGGAGGGACATAGCCACTAGACTCGGTACGCTGAAGCTATACTCGCTAATACTACAACTCGCGCGGTCCCCTAGACCTCGAGCTAGTGGGAGAGGTTGCGTGCCAGCGAATGCTACGCGAGTTCAAAATGAACACGTTGGGTGATCTGTATGTTGGCGGTAGTTTTAAAACTAAAAAAACAATTCTTTTCTAACAATGAACCCACACCCATGGAGCTTTTCATGGTTGTGAGGCTCCGTCAGAGTGTTGAGGCCATTACTCCTGACTTCCCTCGCGATCCGCAAACACTGGTCCTGTTACACATAATACTACAGTGTACTTCTCCGTCTCATGTGGCCTCCATGCTATACTGCCACACAGAGGTGCTGGCGGTGCGCACTCCCACGGCTTCCAGGACTCGGTGGGAGGCGGAGTTAGGCTCACCCCTGCCGGCTAACCAGTAGATATATTGTTGTAAGCAGACAGAGAGCAAATTGGCCAATAGTCGCTTGAGGATAATACATTATAAATTTCTTCATTGTCTGTATTACACTACCACCAAGGTGCATAAGCTTCAACTCCGGATGGATGATTGCTGTGACAAGTGCAGGCGGGGTAATGCAGACTTCCTTCATTTGCCATGGGAATGCGATCCCATCATGGCATATTGGCGGCAAATCCTTGAAGCGCTTGGGGAAATGCTGGGGGTGTCATTACCGATTTCCCCCATTTTGGCTGTGCTGGGGTACATAGAAGAACTGGATGCCTCTAATAGCGAATGTGCTGCATTGGGGCTTTTGCTGGCAAAATAAAGGTGGCTTACTGGTGGGGGTGGGGTAGAGCACCCAAATTTAAGGTTTGGATCTAAGATCTCATAATGTGGCAGGAACAATCCTGCATATACGCCCGATCTCCTTCCTCAGGCCTCCAGGCCGAGAGGTGTATGGGATCCCCTCTGAATGTATGTATTAACACACACACCCTAGAGAGTGGTGGAGAGCACATGTGGTCGGGGAAAGACGGGGTCACCTAAGCAGGAAGAACATTGGAGGACATTTGGAACATGTCACCAACGAGTTGGGGGCCACCCTGCTGTGTGCGGCTGATTAAATTCTTTCTTTGTGAATGTCATGTACTTATTCAAATTCTTCGACTATATATGATATTGCTGATGCTGATGTTTTGCTTAGGTTTGTACTTTTAAAACGTCAATAAATAGACATAAAAAAAAAAAAATACACCTCTCCAAAAAAAAACAGACTCGTAAATGTCTTTTGTGTTCTAAATCTTGCAGTGACCGGTGACCAGAAGACCTGCAATAGAAATTTCCTTGTATTTGTGAAATGTTAATTTATTTGATTTAATCTTCTTACAGGACGGATTCGTTTAGGGGATTTGTTGATTATTGCTTGCAGAAAATACCTCAGGACAGGCCAACGTCAGCAGAGCTGCTACGGGTAAAATTACCTACTATTTTTGTTCTAATTGTGCATTTTTATTTAAGCTTCTTTTGCTTTTTATTCTAAAGTACCTATGCATGAATGAAACGTACATGATTTACAGGACTTTTCTTTTATGAAGAAAAAACACCTAGCCTCTACTGCGTCCACCATCACACACTGTTCACTTCTAACACTTTCCAACACACCTAGGGCTGTCAATTCAAAGTAGGTGTGATTTGGGTGGTTCTGAATAAAAATATGTTGTGTAAGATCTTGTTAACCTCTGAGCGAGGTCTCACCTCTCATTACTTCAAGAAAATGTTATCACTGCACATTGTGTTTGTCTGAAACAGCTTGCCAGAATATACTGTGCTTTGTATTCTTATCAAGAGCGGAGAAATATGAACTACAGTTGACCGCACTTGAGGTACTCCGTGTATGTCCATGGATCTTGAGGCTGCAGGCGAAGGGAGTGTAAACTCACAAGATATTTATAGACCTTTAGTGATACAAGGAAAACATTTCAAATGTATGCTCTAGTGCCTACGCCCTATATTGTATAAAAAAGTTAAGAATAGAATATACACTCTTTGTAAAAGTAAGCCAGCTATGTTGCTGTACTTTAGGGTTGTCTTTTTTGTATTGTTGTTCCATATCGTAGAATGGTGTTTTGTGTCATTGTGCAATGATATTCGGTTAGTGGTAGATTTGGTGCTGATGTGTTGATGATGATGCTCTCTGATGCTCTTTGTGTCTGATGATATGGCTCTCATATTCATAAAGCCTAGTCTTTTTCACTAGGAGCATGGTACAGAACTATTTATGGTCATGAAACCACCCTTGGTCTATAAAGAATTTGGAACTAGAGATTTCTTAACTTTAAATTGTTAGGTACTTAACCTGTTGAAGCACCAGTGACCTGAAGTCTAAAGCAGATCCACCAGTGATTTTATAGATTTTGATTGTTTAAATAGTGTGGGAGATTTGACGGTGTGGTGTGGTGCTCCTCAGCAGAAAGATTAGAGTACTTTGCAACATGCATTCTTTATTTTATTAGGAGGAAGTGACAGGTCATTTAATGCATATTCTTCCTGCAGTATCCTCAGCCAGAAGTCCCTCCAATTCATCATAATTCTCAACAGGGAGCAAAAAAGGGAAATCACCAACCCACCCTCCTCTCAAAAATCATCAATACAATAAAGACCTGGCTATGGGAGAGTTTCTTTAATATCACCTTCAGGCACTGCTTCCAACGTGAGTCTAACTTATTCTTCCCACTGTTTGGCGCCCTGTCCAATTTCCCGCAGTCCCAAACTCTCAAGTTAATACTTTCTTTTTTTTAAAAATGAGGGAAGAGAACAATCTCTGTCAATTGAGCCACCCAACCATGCATCCCCTCCCTCACAACATGTGAGTGAAGAACACTTACTGAAAAATAAGTGAAAAGAGTGAGAGGGCACCTCACGTATGCAACATATGGGAGGCTACCAGCAGGTTCTCGCCAGTATACCCACATATATCAACGGTTGCCCACTCACCGAAACAAAGAAAATAGTGTCCAAGAAAGACAGGCAAGGCAGAAAAAAAAAAACAACTGTCCCAAAACCATAAACCCCGTGATATGCAGAGAACAGTGTTCAATGCACTTTAAAATCGAGTTAAGACTCACTATTACGTTGCCCACTTTATTTGAAGATGTGAGCTTACTCGGGTTAAAAGCACTGCATGTTTCTAACCTTTACCAAGAAGGCCAACATGTTTCATTGCCAAATACATACGTTGTGGCAAATTCGTCAGGGCGTGGGGTTCAGTCACTCTCCTCTCTGGACAATGTTTATTAAATACGGGTTGGCTATCAAGACAAAAAGACAGTGATTCTATCTCAGTAAAAACCTGGTCAACCAGATAAAATCACACTCCAAGGCAATATATATCTTTTAGATTTCAAACCTATATAATTATCCGGTGTCGGCAGTGGGCTTTCATACCAGCCTGCACCAGAACAAAAGGGGCGTATACATCACTTTTACCCCTTTGTTTGCAAAAGCACTACCATTGCTTATCAGTTACACCTGTGGAAACAATATCATACATCAGCACTGCAATTGCTGTATACCTTTTCTCTTCGTCAAAAATGTACTGGCCATATCTCAGTACCATGGCTTTTCCAAATGTCGTTTTCATACACACTAACAATCGATAAGACCCTTATCCTTTCGAGGTATGCCTATCATCAACAGTGCTGGTTTGAAATTGACCATCTCCTTTTATTGCCCCGTGAACTTCCCACTTACACTGGACATTTCTCACATTCTGTTCTAATCCATTCACCTTAAGGGGACTAATACCGTCCCTTCAATGTTCCTTACATTCCAGTCCCTGTGTCCTCATGCACACTCTTACTGCACCAACAATCGTGTAAAGCGGCGTCTCGTCCCAGCTTCACAGCACGCCGGCAATCAGAGCAAACTTTATCCGTGGCTGTGCTGCACGCTGATGGCATGCGGACCATGTGACCACACGTTCCAGTGCAGCTCAGCTCGCTTTCCACACCACTACGGCGGCCATATTGGAACGTCTCCGTTTTTAAGTCTTTTCACAATTTACATGTGTCTAATGCTGTGGACTACTCATTAAACCCAACTCAACTATACCTGGTGTCACCATTTATATTCACTATATATGTCTGATGAAATTTGTCAAGCTGGCATATCCCAACGGAGGTCATTCCTACCTCCCTCTATTGCTTTCACCTATCTTCTCTGTAGTGTCCTGGGTTACCGCCATCAAGGATTTTATTAAAAAACCGGGATTCCTTATATCTTTATATATCATGTACTGCGTAAAGTTCTTATTCCACATACCAATGCTCTGGTAATGTTCCCATTTTTAATGACTCCGGGCACTCCAGAACCCACAATGCCTTGCAGTCCACACTCATATGTCATACTTTTATCTTGTTATATTATTCACATAAATGCAAGGCTGCTACTGTTCCAAAGTTCTTAAAGCTCATGCCAGCCTACCTTCATTGGTGTTCTGTACTGCTCATACATATCTCAACCCCCATAGCCGTCGGCATCTCGAGGGTTCTTCACTCACATGTTGTGAGGGAGGGGATGCATGGTTGAGTGGCTCAATTGACAGTGATTCTTCTCTTCCCTCTTTTTTTTAAAGAAAGTATTAACTTGTGAGTTTTGGACTGCGGGAAATTGGACGGGGCGCCAAACAGTGGGAAGAATAAGTCAGACCCACATTGGAAGCAGTGCCTGAAGGTGATATTAAAGACATTCTCCCATAGCCAGGTCTTTATTGTATTGATGATCCTCCAATTCATCAGACAAATGTTCATAAATTCCCCTATTGCCTGCTAGGCAAAGCTCTTGTGACTTTGGCAGCATGACTGCTACTTTCTATACAGTCACCACCCACACCTGTAGCATGCTTGCTTTATTTCGGTGAATCACAGCTGCCATTATTTAGTGGGACTCGGGATTTAACTAAGTATTTGACCTTTTGAGTTCTCACAGAGTTTTGTAGAGTTGCCGCTTCCTTGTAGGCCTACCACTCTACAGAACTCAAGAGGCATAACCATAAGAAACCATTCTTCTTCCTTTACACTTAGGAGTTTTAGGTCTTCTGTGAATGGTACCTACACTAGCACTGTTTTTGACTACACAGGCCTCTCTGATTTTTAATCTGACTAAACATGTGTTTGTTAGGGATCCTGTAAACGTTGAGGTTTTCATCAAGCCTGCATTGTTCAGGGGGTTTTGTATTGTATGTTTCAAATATTTGTTGATACAGTTAGTTGTTTATTTTCTTCCTTTTCATCCTGAGTTCCTGGAAGGTCTTGCCAGCGCTACTTTTGAAACGTTTGGTGCCTCTAGTTAATTGTATGGCACAGTGCAAAGTTCGCCCT
This sequence comes from Triturus cristatus, assembly GCF_964204655.1. Classification (NCBI taxonomy): domain Eukaryota; kingdom Metazoa; phylum Chordata; class Amphibia; order Caudata; family Salamandridae; genus Triturus; species Triturus cristatus. Next base: position 346,422,182 of record NC_140594.1, on the reverse strand, counting down.
GTGGCATCTGGCTCATTCTTGTCTACACTGTTCTGTCTACTTCTGTATAATCTGATTTTGAAAAGCAGCGCAAAAAAAGGTATACACACATTTTTCAAAGAAGAGGGCTTTGTTCAGAGGATATTTCATTTGTTCAGAGGATACTCAAACCACACAGCAGTTCCAGAGATTTGAGGCACTCTTTTTGTTTCAGATGCTTTCTATTTCACAGAGCCCTAAGAAGAGGAATGGCAATGAATGTTCATTGGTGGGTCAGCGTCTGTCACGTTTGGACACTGTTGCAAGCCTCCTTCTAAAGTTGCAGAATGCTAGTGAGGTGGATAACTCCCTGTGAACAACCAGAAGAAGGGTGGCAGGCACAAAATAACTCTTCAGAAGACGCCGGAGCCACGTAGTGTTGTAAAGAAAATTCCTTTATTAAAAAGGACCTTTGACTGCATCAGCTACCGATAAGTCCGAAGTAGAGCAGGCAACTGACAAAGAGCCAAAACTGCAGAACCTGGCCGGTAACCTGCTGCAGAACCTGGCCGGTACCCTGATGCAGTCAGGATTCCAGAATGGCAAGCGTAGAAAATAACAACAGACGTAACACTTATTGGCATAAGAACTTTACATGTTACTCTTCCCTGAGAGGAGAAATCACTACCACTTTTACTTCTCCAGTGGAGGAGCCCAGCTGTGTTCAGGAAAGCAGCAGATAATTTTGAGCTTGCTTCATATCACCATCTATCATGAGTGCAATGTGCTTATTAGGTCGCATCCCAGCATTTGCCTACATAAGAGGTGATCACTTTGGCTCTCTTATTGACTACAGTACTTTACCATGAGAAAAACCTTCTTCTTTCTAGCCATCCAGAGTACAGCTGTCTCATCATCTTAGACCTGTAGCGAAGGATCCTGAATTATTCAGTGCACACCAACGACAGGAAACTTGGGGTACAGGTTTGTCCTCTAAGTCACACTCCAATCCCTCCTTTTGTGCCACTTGGCTAAGGAATCAAAGTACTTGGATCCAATGGGTAGAAATGATTTTCACTCTGTTGCTTGGTGCTCTGTACCTGTAGTACTGCAGTCCACTAGACCAGCATTCCTAGCAATTTTTCAAACTGATGATTTAGCCACTGGCCACATCAAGTTGGGTACTACCATTCAAAATCGGTGCATGTCTTTTGCAGGCTTTGTGCACTCACTTGGATAGATTGGATTAGTTTGGGGTGAAAAGACTGAGAAACTACATAGAACATTTCAGCTGAGACAGCTGTAAGGCCTGGCCTGGCTTCTCCTGTGAGACACAGTTCCACATATTCATCTGTTTTGTTGTTGTAGCTTCTCTTTTGTTCCAGATCACATCAACCTCTTTAACAGTTGCAGCAGTACTTGTTCGTATGCAGCAGTAGCAAAGGTCTACTCTAACCACAAGAAATTGCTGGTTCCTCAATTCTCCATCCAGATCTTTTTAAGGGCTTTTCAACTGCTGATAGAATTGTATGTTCTTTTTTGTAAACGTGTGCAGGAAGTGTATCCTATACACTCACAAGACTGTGGGTTTGTGTTCAAAGTACTTCTGCTGCCAAAATCAGACATGGCCGTTGCTTACTTTTGAATTTATGCACAGGTTTACAAGAAACAAAATCGCTAGATGATTTTCTGTTGCTGATTCTGTAAGCACTGGAGTTGCTGGACTAGCCACTCTCCTTAGAGTATATTATCAGTGGTCCATTGTTCAGATTCATAATAATGCCATCTTTCGACCTGACCACTGCATTAGAAATGTTCACCAAAGTTATGACCTTGATGGCCTGGCCCCTAAGCAACCTAATTGGGTGCACCTCTTTTCATGGATAATTGACTGATCAAATGAAACTATTGTGTCACCGTTGCAGATTGCCTTCAGCTTACGTGAAACATTTGAGTCTCTCTAAATTTTGGAAACTTTTCTATTGTGCTGGATGTGCTATTCAAGCAGTGTACGTCTAAAAGGAAAATCTTAGTCTCTCTAGAAAGAGTAGACCATATCCTCAGGAGAATGGTTCTCTTCCAGTCAGAATTAAGGTAAAGAGCATTTTACCTAAGTAAACAAGAGGAGCTAAAGAAGACATTGAGGAAGAATTGCTGGTAATTCTTGGAATCAATTGGCCAGAAATACTTGGGGCAGCATACTAAATACTAATGGAATGTTAATATTTTTTCGGTTTTCATATTCAGCTCCCCACTCTTATAATTGTTATAAAAAAAAAACAATTGGGTTATTGTTATACACATTTTGTTTTAACATGATTCCTGTTACATTGTACACCTCTTCCTAGCATGGATATACCCCACTGTTGGCAAAGGCTTTGTCGAAACCTCCTACATATATTACATGCCTTCAGATCCTTTTTATTGCTAGTCATCCTACCGTCGTTTCACAAGGCAAAAAAGCTGAAGCAATTAAAGTCAAAGTAAGTTCACGAGGTTCCTCTACAGAAGTACAGCCATTACTTTGTTTAATGTCTGCTGTATAGGTTCTGATGCAAGAAGTGAGGTGAGGCATATTTATTCTCTTTGGTCTGGCAACAGTTTTTTGCCAAGATTTGTTTTGTTACACTCTTCGTGCCCTCCTCTTCACGAGCATGCCTTTTTGAATTCTTCTTGATGTTGAATGTGAGCAAAAATTAATCTTTGGAAAAACCTTTCACTTATGTATAATCTTCCTGCAGATTCCTCATTACCCAGCCAGCTCCCCTCTTTTGAGTGCATATGGTTAACAAGACTGAGTAGTGCTATATATGTAACTATTCTATCTGCCAGACAGATCACAGGGTGGCACTAGAGTAGCTTTGTCATTCGTTCTTTGTACTTTGGTAAACCTGGATGTGTTTGACAACTTCTTGCTGCTTTGGGTCTGTAGTGATGCCTCCTTCAATCATTTCCACATATTTGATCATATTATATTTAGGATTTGTGAGATTTTCTTTTTTTTGGGGGTGGGTGGTTAATATTGGTGCCATAAAGAAAGCACCTTCTGTAATTACTGAACTTGCAGGGTCAACCTAGTGTGCACAAAAATGCACACTGAATATGACAGAATTGAGTGAAAATCAATGGAAGAAAGAGGATGGTCATACATAACTATGCATTCATATTGCAAAGGGTTGTAAAGAACACTGGCAGCTCAGTGTCAATGTTGCAGTAACACATCAATCCTTCAGGTATTCTGGGCTTGATGTTTTGGCCCCGCAGGTTTCAGGATTTGTCAGGATGAGACCTCAGGCTCTTCTTTCTTAGACAAGTAATTTATTCATTTTATTCGACAAAGAATGTTGCTGAACATGCACTGGTATATAGATCGCATCAAATCACTAAATATGCGGGTCATCGAAGTTCAAAATTAAAGTAGTAAATCAGTAAAGGGTACACGTATGTGGCTGTACCTAAAGGTCGAATCGCTTCACTGTGGGTCTTTAAAGGCAACAGCTGGAGATTAGATGCTTTCTTGTGGCTCTATATTCATAGTCTGAAGTTCCCTGTAAACCACCACTACAGATAAATGCAGCCTTTTCCACAGTGGCTTGTGGAAGTTCCAGATAGGTAGAAAAGACCATCCCCAATACATTATGCAGTACTTCATGATTGTTGAAGGTAAGTCTGGAAGGTGACACTGGTCAAGCCACTGGTGTGGGACCCTTCCTCAGCAGCCAAGCCACTCCTTTTCCATTACTCCCCCAGGTGGTGACAGTGTTAAGGATGCAGCCAAAAATGTAATCGATATAGAATAGAAAGGTCTAACAATAAAATAAACCTTAACGTTGTAGCAACACAAATCACAGTAGAAAGGCAGATCAATCCATCTAGACTTAGATGGGTTGTTAATCTTGAACCATGGCTCTCTGAACCTGATGGACAGATGATGATGATAACTGGACAGAGGGTTCTCTGCCAGGGTGCAGGCGTGACTGGATGGTCTCATGGTAGATTGTTATGGGAGTTTGGGGGAAATTAGCTGCAAAAGTGTGGCATCAGCAGAGGTGAGCCGCAAATCTGTGTTGGGGTCCACCAGTATAAGGCACCAATAACCATTACTTCCTATGCGAGCAAGCCCACAGATCCAACAGTTAATCATTTCCTCACGCCTCCCCTTCTGTACTGTGCCCCCCCCAGGCTGCATCTCCTGCACATTAAAAAAGCTGGAAGGGCCATAGATAGAGAGGAAGGGGAAGTCCTCTTGTACACCAGATGAAACACTTGTCATGTTAATCGATATTTATATAGTATTGAATTGCAATTATGGACGCTGTCTCGTTTGAGTACCTTCACACAGTGATCACTGGGACTCCATCAAAGACTGTCATGAGTGGGCAAATCTGGCTCGAAGGGGATGACATGGGCTCTTGTGTCTGGACTCCCAGCAACAGAAAATGTTTACTCATTTCTGGGTTTCCACCCGGGATATGTTTTATAGCTGCCTCATTGTCTCCATATCCTTGGATGTGGACAAAACACACAGAAGAATGTACAAAGCATGCAAGTATCAAATAGATTTAAAAATATGATGCTGCGGGGAGGAGCCTAGCGCGCAACCAAGATGGCCGCGTAGGTGCGAGGCTCCCGAGGACCTCCGCGACCTCCTACAACTATCCTGAAAATATCCTGTCCTAGATGAGGGGACTGTGTTGGCGAGCCTGAGCTGAGGTGGCACCCGTTTTCCGCTTCCAAATCGGACCTCGGACACCGGCGTGAGCACCGATCGAGGTTTGCGGCCTTCTCCTCGCCGAACCCCGGATTTGAGCTGTGGGGCGATCCGGAGACAAAGTGAACAACAGCGGCGGGCAGGGCTTGGCGACTCGCGTACCCCGCACTTTCACTTTCGCTTTCGCACCCCCCTTGCTGTCTCTGCGAGGTTGGGACGCGGGGCTTCGTGTGTTGGTGTGGCCTCGCTGGGAGACCCTGCCTGCCCGCCGGCTGTGATCCACCCCGCAGATCTGAGGTGGCCCCCCCCCCCCGGAGCCCGTGAACCGGCTTGCCTGCCCTTCACGACGTGGCTGGTGCGACCGGGAGACTGGGACCATGGCCACGAAACAAGATGGTGACCGGGCAAAGATAAAATCGACCCGGCGTGGCGCAGTCCATCAGTCCAACAGCATGGACCGCTATACCCTCCAGAAGGGATCTCCCGAGGTGCCACGCAGGTCCCCTGAGGGCCCTACTGATGCTCCTGATCTGCCCACGGATCTGACTCTGCGGGATGTCATGGGCGCCATTGCCGAGATGAAGGCCTCGGTGGGCCAGCGTTTCGATACACTGGCGCAGAAGATCGACTCGGTCCTCGTGGATGTTGGCCTGGTAAGGGCCGATCTTTCCAAAACCAACGACCGAGTCGATTCTTTGGCCCACACCGCATCGGGCCTTACGACAGATGTGGCGGCCCTACAAACGGAGGTGCGCCGGCTTAGTCAGGCGAGTGCGCTGATGGATCGCCGCCTGGAGGACTCCGAGAGTCGGGCCCGGAGGAACAACATCCGCATCATCGGGGTGCCTGAGGGACGTGAGGAGGCGGCGGCGGACCTCTTCGTGGAAGACCTGATTGTTACCCATCTCCAGCCACGGGGGCTGAGTAAATTTTTCGCGGTGGAGAGGGCCCACAGGGTTCCCGGGGGAAGGCCCAAGGTCGGAGCCCCTCCGAGGCCTCTCATTGCCCGGATTTTCAATTTTCGGGACAGAGACGCTATCCTGCAATCCTCCAGACTACAGGGACCGGTTAGACTTGAAAATATGGACGTAAATTTTTATCCTGATTTCACCCCAGCGGTCCAGAAGCAGAGACTGAGCTTCCTCGGTGTCAAACGCCGTCTTCGGGATCTAAACCTCAAATACGCCATGCTTTTCCCAGCTAAGCTGCGAGTGGAGGTGGATGGTCGCACACACTTTTTTGATCGTCCCGAAGCGGCCGGGGACTGGCTGGATACTCTGTCTGGGGATCGGGATCGGGGGGGCGGGGGGGGGGGAGCGGTGGGGGGAGAGGGCTCGCCGGATCAGGTCTGAGGGACTAATATTAGGCCTCGCTCTGGACGAAATTGATGCCATTTTTGACCATGCGTCTGTTCGTGTAAGTTCCCCTCCTATGGAGGTTGTGTGGGGTCTCTTGGGGGTTCTCCCTCCTCCTCTGGGGGTCTAGTTAGTTTAACTATCTATGGGGCGACAGGCACACTGCACGTTGGGGGGGCTGTTTGGGCTCATGCAGGGGTGCAGGGAGGGGGGAGTTCTGTTGGGGTGGGTGGGCAGGGACGGGGTGTTGTTCGTTTTTATCACAAGGCAAACTTATTTTTGTGTTGGTTCTAAGGTGCTCCCGGGGGGACGAATGATGGCTTCTGTGTATGATGGGGGGTAGGGAATTAACTTTGTTGTCTTGGAACGTTAATGGACTGGGGGACAGGATCAAACGAGGTGTGGTCCTGCAGTTTTTGAAGCGACTCTCGCCCGATGTAGTCTTTCTGCAGGAGACACACCTTATTGGTAATTCCTTCTGTGCCATGAATCGGCGTGGCTACCGCCTAGTTGCCCACTCGGGCTTCACGTCAGGCTCAAGGGGTGTGGGCATCATGGTAAAGAACTCGCTCCCGTTGGAAATTGATGAGGTGCTCCACGATGATAGGGGACGTTACACTGTCTTGGTGGGGAGAATGGAGGGCAAAGTGGTTGTCTTTGTGTCAGTATACGTCCCACCGGGGCTGCAGTCGACCACCTTTGCAGACCTGGGGCGCCTCCTCCTTGGTCTTCCGGGGGGGCTTCTGGTGGTGGGGGGGGACTTTAATGCGGTGGTTTCTGGTACTGTGGATCGCCACCCCCCTAGGGACCTCCCCCGGGCACAGGCGTGGCTATCCGGCCTCTTGGATACACTGGGATTGGTGGACTGCTGGAGCTTAAAACATCCCACGCAGCTGCAGTACACTTTCCACTCTGGGGCCCATGGTAGTCTCTCACGGCTTGATTATGTCCTTGTCCCGGCGGCCTATGTCGGGAGGGTGGGAGAGGTGCGCCATTTGGCACGGGGTATCTCAGATCACTCCCCGCTCCTGTTACATTTCGATGTCTTTCCGAGGGGTGAGGGTAGGGTAGTCCCAATCAATTCCTGGTACCTGCGCGACCCCACCATTCGCGCTGACTTGATTAAATCCCTGCAGCGATATTTTGATGAGAATGTAGGGTCCGTGCCTTCGGCTATCTCCCTGTGGGAGGCCTTCAAGACAGTTCTCAGAGGGGAGGCCCTATCCCTTATTTCTCACGCCCGGAGGCGCGAGCGGGAGGAGGTGACCCGGGTGGAGGCTGAAATAGCCGAATTGGAGGGTAATCTAGAAGGTGGGGTGACGGATGCTGCACTACATGTCCTCCAACTCAAGCAGGCGGCCTATAGGGCCCTCGTCACGGAGGCGGCCAGGGGCCTCAGTAGAGAGCAACAGGGGCGACTGTATGATGTGGGTGATAAGGCTGGTAAACTGATAGCGTGGCTGGACAAAAAGGAGAGAGCGAATCGTGTGGTCCCACTGATTGAGAAAACGGATGGTGTGTGTGTCACTGAGCCAGAAGAAATTGTCTCCTGTTTCGCGGATTATTTCCGCGAGGTGTATTCCCCGGTCTCTTCCTGCTCTGAAGAGGATTCCCGTGCCCTGCTCAGGGATATCGCGCTGCCGTCCCTTTCCGGGGAGGACAGGGTGTCGCTGGACGCCGCTCCCACCTCCGACGAAATCGCCCTCGCCATACGTTCGGTCGCTTCTGGCAAGGCCATGGGCCCGAATGGTATCCCTATCGAGTTGTACAAGTTGCGACCGGATACACTGGCGCCCCACCTCCGTGCAATGTTCCTGGCGGCCCACTCGCTGGGCTCCCTCCCGCTGGACCAGCGTCTGGCTACAATCGTGGTGATCCACAAGGAGGGGAGACCTCGGGACCGGGTTACATCCTATCGGCCTATCTCGCTACTGAATGCGGAGCCCAAAATTCTCGCCAAGGTACTGGCCAATCGGCTGGTCGGCGTGGTGGGCGATCTGGTTCATCAGGACCAGTCCGGCTTTCTTCCCCATCGCAACACAGCCCTGAACCTGCGGCGTTTGCATGGGGTGCTCGCACGTGTCCCATTCATACGGGAACCGGCCATCTTGGCGTCCTTAGACGCCACCATGGCGTTTGATACGCTTGAGTGGCCATACATCTGGGCGATGCTTGCGAAGTTTGGATTTGGCCCAGGGTTCATCAGTTGGGTCAAATTGTTGTATTCGGGCCCATTGGCGCAGGTGGTGGTGAACGGAAGAGTATCGGCCCCGTTCGAGCTGGGCCGGGGCACGCGACAGGGTTGCCCCTTGTCGCCGCTCCTGTTTGCGCTTGCCTTGGAGCCCCTGGCGGAGTGGCTGCGGTGGCATCCTTCTATCCGTGGTCTCCGTTGGACCCCCGAGTATGAGGACCGCGTGTCCCTATACGCTGATGACATCCTTTTGTACCTCGCCTCCCCACGTAAATCACTAATAGTACTGGTTGATGTTTTACATTCATTCGGTCGCAACTCCGGCCTTGTCATCAACTGGGCTAAATCATGTGTGTATGTGCTCTCTGGGGAGGCTCCCATCCTCCCGCGGGGCTGTCCGATCCAGATCGCCTCGCGGGGGTTCAGGTACCTGGGTGTCTTCATTACTCTGGACCTGGAGGCCCGCTACGAACGGAACTTGCTTCCCCCCCTCCAGCGCCTGAAGGAGGACGTCGCGCGCTGGCGGCGCCTGCCGCTTTCGCCGCTCGGCCGGGCGGCATTGTTCAAGATGATGTCGTTGCCACGCTTCCTGTACGCTTTGCAGAACACTATGGACTTAGTCCCGGCGCGCTACTTCCGTGAGGTGGAGAGTCTGCAACGCCGCCTGTTCTGGGACGGGAGGCTGCGTATTGCCCTGGCGAAGTTGACGCTCCCATGGTATGACGGGGGGATTGCCCTCCCGGATATTAAACGGTACTATTGGGCCTCCCAGCTAGCTGCAATTAACCATGGCCTATACGGGCCCGCCTTAAACCCGGCATTTGAAATGGACAAGATGCTACTGCCAGGTGGCGACTACAATCGAGCGCTCTATTCTAGCACGCCCGACGCTCGTCTGACGGGCCCCACGCGTGTCATGGTGCGAGTGTGGCATGCGGCCAATGCAGCTATGGGGTGGAAGGACCGTTTGACCCGGGCGTCACCGCTATACGCGTCTGAGCGGTTGGGCTTCCTGTGGACCTCGAAGGGCTTCGAGAAGTGGGACATAATAGGCATCAGCAGAGTGGGGGATCTCTGGACGAGGGGAGGATTTAAAACGTTCGAGATGCTGCAGACGGAATTTCAGTTGCAGGGCAGTGAGTACTTTCGGTATTTGCAGGTCCGTCATGCACTGGGCTCCGTCTTCCCGGACGTTGCCTCCATCCCGGAGTATTCCCCCCTGGAGGATAGAGTGCTGGATGGACACGTCCCGGACAGCACGATCTCACTGATCTACAAAAAACTGATCAACGACCGCTCGGGCTTGCTGACTGCCCTTCGTGAGGCTTGGGTTGCCGACGGGCTGGAGTTGGACGACGAGGACTGGACCTCCGCGGTGGCCTCCCCGAAGGAGGTGGCCATACCGGCTCGCCTTCGCTTCGTCCAGCTCAAGATACTCCACCGGGTCTACATGACGGGGCCAAAGCTTCTGCGTATAGGCTATGCTGAAGATGGGTTGTGTAAGCGTGGGTGTGGTGCTTTGGGGACCTTTCTGCATATCTTGTGGGAATGTCCGGAGGTGGAGCGATTCTGGCGTGGTGTGCAGGAGGTCCTGCGAGTGGTTACGAATGTGGCGCTGCTGCCTGAAGCGAGGAGATGCCTGTTGAATGTGTGGGAACCGACTGATTACTCGGCGCCGCAGACGTGGTGGGTGACTCTGGGATATATGATAGCCAAGCGTGATATTGCTCAGCTGTGGGGATCCCAGAGGCCCCCGACGGTATCGGCCTGGAAAGAACACATGGACTGGTGCATGTTTCGAGAAAAGGTGGTGTATGTGGCGAGGGGTAAGCCTGGGACATGGGTGAAAGTGTGGGGCCCCTGGAACGCCTACCGCGGGGGTATCTGTGCACCACCGTTGCTGCCTGATACCTCGCCAGCCCCGTCCCCTTAGCCGACTCCTTCCCCCGGTACTGGGCATTGGGTTCCCCCAGTCCTCGCTCTGTTCTCTTCCCCCTCTTTAGACTCCTGTGGATAGTTGGGATCCCCCCTCTAGGGGAGCACGTGCTGCTATTTCCGATTGTGGGTTGCCTTGTGGGTGTGGTTTTTCTTGTTTTTCGTAATTTAAAATGAAACCGTATAGTGGGGTCTGGCTGATGTGGCTTATGACGTTGTTACCTCCTGAGCATGCTCCTCTGCAACGCCACGTGTTTTATAAATGTATGTCTTATGCTCCTATCATTACTAGCGGCCGGCCGGAAGGTTGTAGGCCCATACTTGTATATTCTTGAGACTTGTAATAAACGGTTTAAAAAAAAAAAAAAAAATATGATGCTGCAAAACTATTACAGGTATATTAACAGCAGAGTTAATAAAGAATTATGTGATCACAACATATCATGTTAATGAGCATTGTCTGCATACATCTAAATTGGAAAGAGTTGTTTTTTTGTACTTTATTTGCATTTATGTAGTGCTTACTACCCCTGGCGAGACATTGAAGTGCTTTTTCTGAAATGGGCTACATTGCACGTGTATATGTTCAAACGAAGGTGTGACACAAGAATGGTCCTGCAACATTCCACAAAGCCTTTTCATTGAGGACTGTAGCAATTGATTGTTTTCTACCCTCCCCACCACTGCTCTTTGTGAAGTAGTTACAGTCGCTCCAATCCTTTCTTGTATGCAGTGGCCCAACATCTTGTGGTTCGTTAAGTCCTAGGTTGATGACAAATTAAGTATGAGTGGCACTCACTCTAGGGGTTGCTACTGCCTTCCTTCTATCTGTAAAGCTGTGATGTTTTTCCTTTGCAAGCCTAAAGCATACTAGTGATCACCCTTTAAGTTATGGAGTTCTTTATAAGTGTAAACTTCGTTTGTGACTCATATACACTACCTTTCTGTAGCACAAAAAGTCTTGGGATCTGCGGCGAGTTTCTTCAAGTAGGTGGTTATTATTGCATATTACTAGGTTTTGTTTGGAGGTTTCCATTTAGGATTAGCCAATCGAGGTGAAACATGTTTTCATCAGTTTTTATTTTATCTTTCTGTTCTTGCTTAATGTGGAGCTGTCACTTAAAATTTGTGAGCATTGTTTGAGTGAAAAGCCCCCGATAGCTCATCTGTTTTGATAAAGGTATAGGAAGGAGTCCAGGACAGTCTGTACTATATGTAATGCTGAAGCATCTGGAGTTACTTGATATATGGGTAAGAATCTATTTAGCTCTCTGTCTGGGGACTGGATGAATAGAAGGCATGAATTGTAACTAAAGAATAAATTGATACGATTTGGAGGGTCAAACATAGTGGCTACTTGTTTTTCTGTTTTATATCATGGCTAGGCCCAGTACATGGCCAGCCTTATGAGTTGGAGCATTGGAGTGTAAGTTAAACCCAAGTGGAATCATATTCTTGTTTCTCTGATCTAAGCTGTCAACCTAAAGATTAAACATTTGACGGAATAGAGCCAGCTTGAAGGATTCTAAAAAGGGTTTGATGAATATGTGTGCGATGATCATGCTGTCACTGGGTAGGTGATCAAATGCTGTGCGATCCCTGTAACTGATTTGGGCCTACTTGGATTTTCTGTGCTCCAATGTGGACTTGGGAAATCAGCTCTTTCTGAGGTATTATGAGTGCAGAAAAGTATGTCTCCGTGAATCTCAATGGGTTGAATTTGTGTTCCTCAATCATATAATTTCTAAAATGGTATTAATGAGGCTGGCTATATATATATTTTTTACACTTTAGTTTTTGATAAACTTGGGCAAACATTGCAGCACAAAAAAGAAGTTTAGCATTGACTGCATGTCTGACTTATCACAAAGAGAAAGTCAGTATACAAATAGCATTAGTACAAAGCTGCAAAACCTTTCATAATGCAGAGTAACAATCCGGTTGGTGATAAGAGAGGCATGTTTACTAGCAGGACATTTGAGTATTGCATAACATTTAGTAGCTTCATTACAATAGACTGTGTCATGGCTCCAGTTGTGTATTGTGGCTGAGGGCCCTTCATCCAGGCCAGAACATCTCTACAGTTAGCAAGCAGTAGTAACAGGGTGGCCAATATTCTTCAAAATGCTCTAGAAAGGCCACCGGGGGTGTTCGACCTAGTGCACATCTCATGATTTCGTGTAACCTTACCCCAGTATCAGTATATTCCCATGCAGTGTGTAGAAAATCAACACAATCATAGTGACATCAGTTACTCTCCAAGTTCACAGAGAGGTCGTATTTGGTTAGTGACACCGGGGTGTGGTATTTTCTGTTAATAAATTTAAAGTGCAGAAAGGTGTGATGATAGTTACTCAAAATCTACCTAACTTGTTCACAACAGAATTTCTATCTCTTGCCCTCCAACACTATGCCAAGTTCTTTTCCCCATAGCGTTTTGGCCAATAGGGATGTGCCCTCACTTGGACAATCATGTCTCATACAGCTGGGATACCCATGACTTTTTTATTGTTTGATGTCCACAGCTTTGTCATGGGAATATATTCCACGGATTCCTGAAGGAAGAAGGGAAAATGCTGCCTTGGCTGCTAGTCAAAATTGAAAGTCCTACAGCTGTTGCCTTAAACTGTTCCAGTATAATAGGAATTCCATTTGAGGGGAGAACATGGCGTCTGCCCATTGAGCAGCCTTGCGTGTCCGTATCTCTTTTCTCTTACCGCGTTACTGCAGCTTGATGTCACCCGGATAATCCTCTCTGCTCTTTTCCCCACTGAAGCCGTGGAGTAATCACCGACAATCTTCGACCATTGGAGACGCATAGAGGGGGTGCTCCCTGCCCGCCCTGCTTCCTGCGCTGGTGCACGGCCGCCCTGGAGTTGAGGCGCGGCCGCAGAGCGGCGGCCTGTGGACTCCTCCGGGTCAGCAGCTGCAGCGCCAGCATCGGGCGCTTCTTTGGTGTTGCGAGTGACGGCGCTGTGCGTACGGGCAGCGCTGAGGATACGCTGTTGGCTCCGGTTTCCCACATTGCTCCCCATATCGTGGAGCCCTCAATTTCACCTGTAAAGGACAACGCTCAAGTTGAACAGGCCCCTCCATTACAGTCAAGACGGTGAGGGGGTAAGTCAAGGTCTTCAGAAAAACTAGGTAACCTTGCCGATAAGTTAAAAGGAAAAGAAAAAAAAGGTAAGAAAGTCAAAGAGCGCGACTGGAAGTAAAAAGGGGCAAATTAAGGAAAAGGGGGAAGTGAGGTGGGAGCCCCAAGACCAGTTAGTGGGATAGCAAGTTTATGGAGCCATAACTACAACAAACAGCCCTGGTATCCCTAATATCTCTAGCCTGCCCAGCGATAATTTTGCCTTTTAAATTTACCAGGTTAAAGGCAGGAGTATAAAAAGGGGGAAAAACAAGATTTCATCTAACAAAGTGAAGGTCACCCCCTCATTAAGGTCTTTCTTTAGGGTGCAGCCAGAGGTCTTACTCATTACAAAGCAGGGAGCAGAGCATAAATACAGTGACGTTACCTGCCTATCTGAGCACCTGGGCTCTATAGACACAGCGCAGGTTGGGATGCAGTCTATAGGAGCATCAGCGGCGGAGTCTGAGCTACTTATCACTGCCACTGTCACCGACGCGGATACTGCCACGGAAATTACTACTGCCTCTGCCATTGTAACAGCCACCGTCACCGCCACCCCCACTAGTCAAAGTATGAACGGGGGTGGGTCAGAATCAGGATTGGGCTCCCAAGAGCAGTTTAGACTCCCCTCACACTCAATGAAAGCCCTATTTACTTCCCTAAAAGAAGATATTAAGCAAGGATTTGCAGTATCAGCTGCCAACCAAGGGGAGATTAGGAACTCCTGTAAGATCCCAGAAAAGAAAGTAGACCTCTTAAATGCTAGAACTGAATCTCTTGAGTATTCGGTTGCGTGAAAGAATGGAAACGCTGGAAAACAATTCCCGCAGGAACAATCTCCGCGTTTTGAATATTCCAGATTGGGAAGAGGGCTCAGATTTAAGAGATTTCATTGTAAATTTGCTTAAAGAAGTTCTGCCACTCGACGATTCGGTGGAGTCCCTGATAAAGAACATACAAAGAATTCATAGGGACCGCTTCCGCTTAAATCGAAGTAAGACAAAGCCAAGGAAGATTCTTACCAATTTCCTTACCTACGCCGTGAAAGAAAAAATCTTAAATTTGGCATTAAAGATGAAAACATTGAGAAGCAAGGATTTCTCTTTTAAAGAAGGTTCAGATTTGTAAAGAGATACACTAGAAAGACAGTGGGAGCTCGGGAGAAGAATGGACAATTTTAAGAAGATTGGTGCCACGGTGCAACTCAAATTCCCAGCCTTTTTGAAGGTCATGCATAATAATAAACTGCATAACATCAGGTCCATTCAGTAGGCAGATGAATTGCTGGACAGTTTTAGCAAAGGGCCCCCTTAAGCCATTTATTCACCAAGAGATTCTTTTTTTTTTTTTGTAGGTATAGGAAGTTGAAGTTGTTGTGAATAGCCTATGACTCGTTACAATAAAGGAGAAGGTGGGAAGTTATATAAAAAAGGGGGGAAAAAAGGGAGCAAGGGGAAAAGGGTAAGTATAGAGGGAAAGGAAAAAATAAAAAAAACAAAGGGGAAGAGAGAAGGGAAAAGAAAAGGGGAAAAAAAAGGAATATATATAAACATGTATTTCGACTTGTCATAAACATGTATTTTAATGTATGACGTAGGACATAATTCCTTTTTGTCCTCACGAGTGGGTAACACATAGGTGTAATTAAGGTAGAGGAGGACGAGATTACGGACACCATATCTGGACAACAACTAGTCCAGTTAAATGGGGGTAGGGTTCTCCAAGGGGGGGTTGGGAGGTGGGTAGGGGAGCACAGGGGAATAAAAAATAAAAATACCTCATTCGTCTTACTTCTTTGAGGCTGTTTTGATCGGATAGTTTTAGTTAGACTAGGATTAACTGGTGGGATAAAGTCAAGGTGTTATTGCTGTCTGGTATTAAGGAGGGCGGAGTATCCACTTAAATGAATACTTTCCAGATATTGTCCTGGAATGTGAATGGCTTGAGGGAGGGGGAGGGGGGGAGAAGACGCAGAAAAAAAATCCTACAATATTTAAGAGATTCCCCAGCCCAAGTCTTGGTAATTCAGGAGATTCACCTCTTGAAGTAGAAACAAAAGAAATGTTAAGATCACAGAAGTGGGTGGATTCTTTCGGCTGCACTGACCAGACGGCTAATATTAGAGGGGTGTGGATTATTTTTTAAAAGCTAGCTAAAGCTCAGATTTTACAATACAAGGCCGACCCAAGGGGGAGATGGCTGATCTTGAAGGTCACCGTCAGACGGTTTCTCTTTATATTAGTTGGCTATTATGGCCTGAATCAGGATGACCCCTCTAACCTCCAAACTATTTTCTCGCACCTTTTGGACTTCCCTGAGTCGGTGATATGGGCAGGAGACTTTAATATCTTTCTTGATCCCAAGTTGGATAAACCTAACAGCAGAGCAGTTGCCCCTTCGAGATCTAGGGTATCCCTTTTGGCAATAATGTCCCAATTGGGCCTTAGCGATATCTGGAGAGGTAACAGATGGGAGTATCTTATAGAAATTTTAAGTACAAACATAAGTCATGAATTGACTATATTCTGATTAGTCATAATGTTAGAGACAGAGTAAAGGACATAATATACCTGCCATCGCATTTGTCGGACCACTCTAGTATTCTATTGACTCTACAATGCCTACAGACCCAACAGGCCAGGCCGTGGTCTTTTGACCGCACTCTGTTACTTAAAGAGGATGAAACAAGCTTTCTCTCCAGGGAAACAAACCAATTTTTGGAGCCCAAATTGGGAACTGCCGATATCACTACTGTATGGGACACTCTCAAGGCTTTTTTGAGGGGTATAATTACCAATAGGGCAAGTTATAGATGTAAGAAATACAGAGAAGAGATCACAGTCTTGGAGGAAGAAATGAGGAAAGTGGAGGCAAAATTAAACATCCAAGAGGGAATCGGTCAGAAGGAAGATCTGGAAGTAAGTAGGTAGTTGAAGGAGCAAATGGAGAGTGTTCTCCAGGAGCGGCTTATGCGCAGATGGGAGGCAAGCAAGATGGCCCACTTTGAGTATGGGGAAGGAGCTGGAAAATTATTAGCTTGGAAAATTAAAGCAGTTCAGCTCCGGAACCACATAAAGGAGATCTCGGCAGGTGATGGGGGACCCTCCACTTCTTCAGACGAAGGGATTAGAGAGGTCTTCCTGGATTATTTCCAGGAGATATGTAAAGAGACCTCCACAGAAGATAAACTCAAGTCGAGATCATGGTTGGAGAATATTATTTTAACACCGATTAGCTCCGACCAACAATTAGATCTGGGACAGCCCATCACACAGGAGGAAGTGAGGAAGGCATTGGCGTGTGGAAAAAGGGGTAAAGCGGCTGGCCCGGATGGGCTCCCAACTGAATTATATAGATCACTCGTGGAGTGTATAATTCCAACATTAACCCATCTTTTCAATAAAATCTTCACGGACGGAGTCAGTCCACAGGCAACATGGAATGATGCTACTGTAGTCCTCATCTTGAATCCGGGTAAAAACCCCTCCTTTCGCTTTTGAATGCCGATTACAAAATCTTCACAACCATCTTGGCAACTAGATTGGGGGAGGTGGCTAGGGACATTCTCCACCCCGATCAAAAGGGGTTTGTGAAAGCGAGACAGTTAGCAGACCTCACCCATGACCTGGTCGGCTCAATAGACATCGCCTCCACTCATTCACTCCCCCTCGCAGCCTTGACCATGGATGCCACCAAGGCTTTCGATAGAGTAAATTGGACTTACCTATCGGAAGTCAGGGAGAAATTTAATTTGGGTGCAAAGTTTTGCCGAGCCATACAGCTGATATACAAATCCCCATCGGCTAAGCCTCTGGTTAATGGTTGCCTTACAAAGTCATTTGATATAACCAGAGGAACTCGACAGGGTTGCCCTCTCTGCCCCCTGTTCTTCGATATGTATATCGAACCATTTGCACAGAAACTTAGAGATAACCCTGACATTGAATCTTTTAGACACAGGGATTGGGAGAGAAGGGTAGCGCTGTATGCGGATGACATTTTGATGCTGTCAGCAGACCTAGACAGAACTCTCCCGGCAGTAATTAAACTGGCGGAGGAGTTTGGCCAGGTTTCTGGATACGAGGTAAACGCTGGTGAGACAGAAGTCATGACCTGGAACATCCCGCATACTGTATCAGACAAACTGCAGTATGCGCTACCTCGGGGCTACAATTACCCAAGATAATAACAAACTGGCAGATACCAACTTAGCGCGAGTCTTCCGCGATTGTCATAAACAAATGAAGTCATGGGTGCACCTCCCCATATCCATTCTGGGGAGGGTTAATTTAGTTAAAATGTCTATATTACCTAAGGCCACCTTCCTTTTCAATACAGTTCCTCTCCATTTTGACAAGCGCACTATATAAAAATTCCAATGAGAAATAAATTCCTTTATCTGGCTATATAGATCTACCAGAATAGCATGGAAGAAACGAAGGCATAGGAGAGCTTGCGCTACCTGATCTGCAATACTATGCTTGGGCATTTCAACTTACTCTCGGATGTTATTAAAAATGCCGAGTGACATAGGGAGAGGAGCTATGTTTCTGGCTATGTTGAAAGGGGCGGGGCTACCAGAAGAAGGTTTTATGTTTAAATTTGGAGATCAGAAATTTTTCAAAAAAATCAAACTTAAGGTCCTGCAGGGCTTTGCCAGAATATGGGTAACGCTAAGAAAGGTGACAGGACTCAGCTATTTCTCCAAATTAGCACCACTTTGGGACTCACCAGGTTCCCCAGAATGCCTTCGGGCTAGGCTGGCGATCCCACTTAGAGACGCTGGATTAAAAGTATGGGGAGATCTGGTCAGCAATGAAACATTTATTTCATGGGAAGATCTAAAGTAGAGAGTGGGTAGTGGCCTCTCAAGATTTAAATATATCCAGTTACAGAGTTGGGCACAGTCCCAGTTCAGAAATAAAAAAAAAACATTGGTGAGGGAAACCGCTTAGAGCAACAGCTAGTGGGAAGGCCAGTAGGTAAAAAGGAGGTCTCATATTGGTATTGGGCCATAGAAGAGGAGGTGGGTGGAGAATTCAAGCTGGCTGATGAGCTGTGGAGTGAATTGTTGCTCAATGACAGTGTGATCATCTATGGCAGGAATCTTTCAAAATCCTCTTTAGCACAGTTAAACCAGCATGGTTGAGGAGAAATCACTTATTCACGGTTCATCGAGCATACCTATTCCCTCTCAGGCTATTAAGAATTGTCAAAGGCTCTCAAATCAGCTGTATAAAATGCGGGTTGGTAGAAGCCTCGGACTCATGTGTTTAGAGACTGTCCCCTCATTGAGGCATTCTGGGAAGATATACGGAGAACAATGGAGAGTATCCTGGGAGTACCAATTCAAACGAACTTAAAGCTAATACTTTTTGGTTTAAATAGCCAGATACTAGGACCAGCTAGATTTATTTTATTTTACTCAATTTTACTGGCAGGAAGACAAATTTGCAAACAATGGGTAGACCCTGCCCCTCCCAAACACTCAGATTGGGTGCATTCTCTATCTGAAACATGTAAGATGGACATGGCCAGAGTGTGTAGTAGGAAAAGGATTGCATACTGGGACTTGCTGCTGCAGTGGAGGTGAAATCCTCCACTACCCCCCCCCCCCCCCTTTTTTTTTCTTTCAGGTCCAATGATTATGCCAATTGGACACTCCTTGGATTGAGCTGAATATTCCCATGGGTTACGGGGCACCAAGAGAGCCCACATGGTCTTCCGAGATCAATTTGGAGTGATACCTAATCTCCCTATATAGATGGGAAGTGGCTTTCCGGTCTGAAAATACATCCCTTCGGGCTGATGGTATGGAAAGAATCCGCAGAAAGAGCCCATGTCATCCTAGTCCATTGAAAAGGGGAATGTACAGACGGTACTATAGGTACTGGTGAATGAGGACAGAAAAATCAAGAAAAAAAAAATAGGAATTCCATTTGCAAATAGTTGGCCCTGGACCCTAATCTCCCTCATCTCCAGTGAGTCATTAACACCCCTTTGAATTTTGAAGAAAATGAGATCCTCAATCCCTGAGATAGCTCGAGAGTATAGCATCTTGTGGCTTGCCTTATGAACTAATATTCACCAGGCCCATAGTGTACATAGCGCATTGTGCATCTCAAAAAACTATCTATGCAGCTTTGTGCATAGTATACTATCTAGAGATAACTTTACTTTTTTTATTACAAGAGGGGGGCCAATGTTCTCCAGGATCAAAGATAAATAGCATAATGTGCCTCTGATACCAGATAATGCATGGTAAATGTTTGTTATCCCTAAACCTCCCTCCTCCAGTGATAGTGTGAAGATTTCCCCTCCAATGCTGGTTTTTTTGCCAGCCCAGATCAGTCTTTTCAACCAGGATTGACTGCTCCAAAAACCATTGACATTCAACAGAATCTGGATGTTTAAAAATAGATCAAAAAACGTTGGGAGGGGCACCAATAGCTGTGTGACTGGCCATCGATAATGGTAACGGATAATAGTAAATAGTTCAAGAAGGGGGATATCTAAAAAAGAAAATGATTATTATTTGTAATACCATGCTGGTCGCCACTAAGAAGCTGCCACTGAAAGGAGCAGGGAGGCTAGCTATGCTTGCCTCTCCACCAATTGCAAGGGACTAAAAGCATTCAGAGGAATCTGGTGTGAGGATGTTTTGCCCAAAGTGTACATCTTGGGTAAGAGATGTTAAACTGAGTTGCATATCTAACCTGTGGGATTATAGGGGAAATAGAAGTGATCTCTACCAGTGCCTAATTATTGCTTATGCCCTTCACATATGTTAGATGACAGTAGACATTCAAGATATTTTAGAACAGGGAGAGAGAACTGAGACCAGTATAACGTTTTACTGAAGGCCATAACTGAGATTGCAACCCTGTAATTGTGATTCCCATTGAATTGTGTAGTTCTTTTTGATGTAAGATTAAAGTATGTGTTTATATTCAAAATTAGCTTTATTCGATTTTAGACATTTTAAAATCATAAAAGCACAAACATAGAATAAAAAACTGTTAAAATATGTTAAAAGACATTGGTCTATCACACTGTACAAAAAGTGCATTCAAGTAAGTCAGGTTGTGCGAAGATCCTTTTCAGACAGCAGCAATCACGAATAGGTTTTAGGCATTTAGGCTTTTTCTAATTCTCATAATATTTTTCAGAAAACCAGTCATAGTGCATACTAAAAATGTATTATCTAAAAATTGTAGATGTAAAAACGCTGGTCTACATTGTCTCCAGCCAACCCGTTTTAACAAAGGAAGATTTCATCTTTTTTTGCGTTTTCATAAAATTTACAAAACAAGATCACATGGAGTGTTGATTGTATGGATACATTATCACAGGGGCGAGCAGGTAGTTCTCTGGACCAGTCGTTTATTTCTGGATAACTGACCAGTCGATGAAAATTATTAAACCTAAAACGGGTTAAAAGGTATCTATCGTAACCCTCCGTGCAGCATAGGAGATACGGTTGCATACCATAAGTGGATAAAGTCATTTGATGTTGGACCATCATTTGCTTATTAGCCTCCTTAGAGAATCTGAGTAAATCCAAGTGGGTGGAGCATCTTATTTTAAGATCCTTCCTTGAGCTAGAATTCATTTTCTCGGGGTGGAGTAAAACTCCGGGTGGCCAATGTCACTCAAGAATCTTCTCACATAATTTAGCCACGTGATCTTATTTACCTGATCCAGTTTCATAGAGTCCTTGATTATTTCTTTATTTAGGGACGTGCTGCTTGATGTCTATACGCGGTGCCAGAGCAATATGGGTTGCATTAAAGTATGTGTTTATATAAAAAGATAAGAACTGGACTGAACAATATATTAAATGATTTCGGTTGGTTGCATTTTGACCTTTTTTCCCCTCGCGCTACTTCTTTGCGGAGTCTTTGACTCCTTGACCTCACTACCCTGAGAGTCATGTGCAGTAAATGTTGTAGTTGGCACAGTTTGCCACTGATATCCTGGGGTCTGTCCTACAATGGCAAATGACCTCAACAGCAACAGTTGGAGCCCAGTATCATCTGTCTGTCCTGTGCACCCCCCAACCCTCAAATGAGCTTTGACACTGTCTTTGCACATGGAGGTCATTTTGGTCATTCCCCACTCTCATCTTGAGTGTGGTCTGCATTGAAAGTCTGGGTGATCTTAAAATAATTTGTAATGTCTCTTTTGCATTGTATAATACCACGTCATCTGTGCAAACCTTGTCCATTTCCTTCACCTTTCCTTGAGTAGTCTTTGTAATATCTACACCCTAAGAGCAATCAATCCATTTCAGGAGGATTACAGTAGTAATGACTAAAGACAACAATATATTCATTCTAGAATGTATTTCTCAATTTTCATAGTAAATATTTGTGAGCTCATCTAGATTATGGAGGTTTGAAAATTATAATAGGCCCTAGCTTTTTGTATCAAATATAAGTTCAGACAAAGGTTAAACTCTTATGTCCTCAGCAATCATTTCTCCCCAAGTTAATTTATAATCAGCTGAGTCTTTGCATTTTTCCAGATGTTGAACTGCTCAACTGTCATATCCTTCAGTCAGCACCCCACTTGAGTGAAAGACAGACTGTTTGCTTCTATAATTAGAGAAACTTAATTTCAAAAATAGTTTACTTCGGGTCGGCAAAAACTTAAAACATCTTGATAAACCATCATGAACCATAAACGAAAATGCTTAAAATGATTGCTTTGATAATACTTCCTAAATGTATTTAGCAACTTTATGGTATTCGCTTACAAATTCTATAGATTGTAAATAGTTCAGTGTTTCATCTCTTTCAGTTAATCTCCATAATCAATAAGTGGTTCAGTGTAAGCAATTATTTTGCTCTGAAGAACATTAAAACCATATAATATGTTTTCGTTTCTGGTTGTAACCTACATAATCTACTTTGCCAAAACCTTCACCACATCTGGAAATGGCAGCTATTTCATTAAACACATGTCACTGGAGCGCAGTGACACTCGTACGTCGGACGCACAGCTTGATCCTTGATTCGTAACGAAGATACCACAAATGTGTCCTTGTCTCAAAAAGAATGTATTCCATGTAATCCAAAATTTCAAGTTGCCCATTTCTTTTTATCATGTCACATGAGAGGTACTTATGTATTCAAACTTATGCTGCAGATATGCCGATCCAGGTCTTTTTCTGGAGTATGAAGCATACATAAATCATCCTCAGTAGTTGGTCCTATGTACCCAATGCATTTCGGGCTTTCCATAGCCCTTCGTCAGGGGATCACTACAACACTACAGATGTATGCTTTTTGCATCATATATAATAAAAGGTCTCGGTTAATTTGTCTTTGTTTCCTCCTTGTATACCTTATGGCTTTCCTTGTAATTGAAGCCAGCGATGGGGCATGGCTTAACAGTAGAAGATGGGGACTTGAAATGTCGCCATGAAGCATTTGTCTGCTTTAAGGCAGAGTTACTGGAATTTCAGCATTAATGTGGAGTTCAAATCTGAGGCAGCAATGCTCCAATGCTTAACAAATTCTATTAGAAACTGGTTGAGTAGCATAGACCATGAACGATATGATAATTCATATATAGGGTTATGTACAAGAGTCATTTTATGTCTGATTTTTTTTAAAAATGGTGAGCCAAGATAGCGGTTGTACTCTGAGAGTGTCCCGGCCCCTCTGTAATCCGCCATCATCCTGAACCTCCAATATCCAGCGTAGACACCTATGTCACCAAGGTGCCCATATCCATGGCAGTCCTGATCCCCTGAGAAAGAACATATGCGGGTGACGGGAATGGCCGACGATCATCTGCGGAGCAGCGAGACCAGAGACAAAATGGTGCCAAACTGACCTGTGCCTGGAGGGCCTGCCGGGTGACAGCCGTGGTGGTCCCGAGGCTCTGGCTGCCTGGTTCGCACCAGATGTGCAGAATCCTGATCCTGTGCCTGCCGCTGATGGCCCTGCGATGGTCTAGTGCCCTGAGGCTCCGACGGCGGCTGACCTACCCGGAGCAAGTGAGACACCCACCGCTGGCGCCTGAGGTGAGGAGGGGGCACCATACACTGCATCGGAGCCGCCACACTGGTTCTTGGGGCGGCAGGGGCTCCCAACAGCAGACTGCAGCCACTGGCCAGTGTCAGGCTCACCTGAGGTCTCTGCGGGGGCAGGAAGCAGGAAACAGATGACAATTCCCAACTTTCCGCCCAACAAAGTCAAAGCAGAATTAGTGGATGGGGGGGAAGAGGGGAGACAAGGGAATGAGAAACAAGGAAGGTCCAGCGCACCTCCAGCACCTCGAGAGTCCCAATGAGATCCAAAAGAAGTCCTGCAACAAAAGGCTAAGTTAGCAGACAACCAGCTTAACAGACAGGGCAACTAGACTTGCAATAACAGGCTAACCAATTGTCCCAGTATCTACCTGCACTTCTCCCCTCTTCCTTTGATGTCCAAAAAGGGTGATAAAAACTGAAATGACCGATGTGATGCTCCTAAACATAAAGACACAAGAACGTTAAATATCCACACACTATGTAATATAATAGAATTTATAGAGGATGTAATTACTCTTCTTACCCTCTCAAAGTAAGCGTCGACATGACTGTTGTGTTTCAGCAATAATCAGCCTTGGTTGTTGATAGCACAACCACTAATGCCCACTCATACTAAATAGTGTAGGTTGTTCTTGTCACAACCCAATGGATTTCTACGATACCTATTTGCAGCTATTTGCCATAACTGGCGGCTTAGGAAATGCATAGAAGAAAAGGCTTTTCTTTCCGTAACGTTATATACATATAAGACAATACAACATGGATTGATAGGCACAGCAGAAGTGGGGTGCGGTTTTATGTAGCGTTGAAAACATATAAGAAGAGGCAGATGCCACAACGCCTTTGCAATAAGCCCCTATTTTCTCCACCACGAGAGCCTGTGAAACATTGAATATCAAAACGCTACCAAAGTGAGCCCCAAAAGCGGCCAGCTGAAAGAGCTTCAATGGAGGGACCAACCCCTCTAAAGAACGCGAGCGCGTTACCGCCTCAAATAGGTGAAGTTCCCCCGAAGGACAATACTCCAACTCAAAGTGTCCCGGAGGGCTCTAGTTCTGATGGTGCTGAAGCCAAGTTTACATGGATGACGAATCTCCCCCACGATCCGAAGAAGGAAGAGAGGAATCCAACGCGACGCTTCTCCACTGACGAGCGAGTCCCGGAAGCGGAAGGGTTGAACCGGAAGTGACGTCTTTCCTCAACAACTAGAACGCGAAGCGCCCAAGGTTCCGACGCGATGCGTTTTATACTGGGAAATGAGCAAGTCCAGGTGCTGCAGCGACTCCGGCGCGAGCACAGGTATGACAGTATATCCCCCCTACGGAACCCCCCACTTGTTTGTGTTTCCAAGGATGTTTACGATGGAACAGGCGTATTAAACGGGGAGCGTTAACATGACCTACAGGTTGCCAGGTTCTATATGCAGGTCCATATCCTTTCCAATGAATGAGGTACTGTAGTTTCCCTCGCACTCTCCGAGAGTCCACTATAGCCCCAACTTCATATTCAATTTCGTTGTCAACTTCTAGAGGAGCGGGGAGGGTCGGTAATTCGGTACCAGGCACAACAGGTTTCAACAATGATACGTGAAATACCGGATGTATCTTTAAGAATTCTGGGAGTCTTAATCTCATGGCCACCGGATTGATAATTTCTGTGATCACATAAGGCCCTATATATCGTGGTGTGAATTTATTGGCGCCTTTGATCGGTATATGGCGTGTGGATAGCCAGACATTGTCTCCTATCACATATTCAGGACTTGAACGACGATGCGCATCTGCACTCTCCTTATATGCCACTTTGGCCTGTTCAATATTTGCTACAGCTGATTTTTGTACTTCCTGCAATTGTGTGATGAACTCCTTAGCAGCAGGGACAGGAGCGGTAAGTGTAACATGTGTTAGTAAGAAGCGAGGATGGAAACCATATGAAGTGAAAAAGGAGAGTACTTGGTGGAGGAATGTATACTGTTATTAATGGCAAACTCGGCTGCCCATAAGTATTTATCCCAATCAGCCGGGGTCTGTAACAGCTGACACCTTAAGTACTGTTCCAAACACTGGTTCATTCTCTTAGTCTGTCTGTCAGTTTATGGATGATACCCTGAAGAACACCTCATGTCTACGTGTAACAGTTTACCCAACCCTTTCCAAAACTTCGATATGAATTGGGGCCCTCGGTCCGAAACCAAAACAGTGGGCAATCCATGTAACCGGACCACATGTTGCACAAATAACCATGCTAGTTTCTGTGACGTGGGGAGTGATTTTAAGGGAGTGAAATGGGTTAACTTAGTCAACATGTCCACTACCACCCATACTACTGTATACCCTTTTGCTGTTCTAGGGAGCTCTACTATAAAATCCATTGAAAGAGTGTGCCAGGGGCTAGGAGGTGTTGGCATGGGTAGTAAAAGCCCGGCTGGGGCTTGATGTGAGCTCTTACCTTGTGCGCACACATGACACCGTTGAACGTACGTCTGCACATCGGTTACCAAAGAAGGCCACCAAAAATAACGACGTACTAAGTCAAGGTTTTTTTTTTTAACCAGGATGCCCCACAAGGACATGCGTGTGACACCAATTCAAGGCTTGTTCTTGTAATTCAGCGGTAGGGACTGCAAGTTTTCTTTGGATGTACAACAATCCTTCACTTCTAGTCCCCTGATACTTCATTTCCCATTCCGTGAGCTCTTCTAATTCTTGTGTTTCTCTCACTTTCTGCACAAACTCCTCCTCGAGAGTCAGGGCCCCTACAATACGGTCTGTAGCTATGATAGGAGGCGGGTCAGGGGTTGGTTCATACGTATCAAACCCCAATCTGGATAATGCATTAGCTTTCCCATGTTTTCTTCCAGGCTGATACTGGATGACAAAATCATATTCACTAAAGAAAGAAGTCCACCGTAACTGTCTTGTGGACAATGCTCTTGCTGATTTTAGAAACAGAAAATTCCTATGGTCTGTGAGAACGGTAACTTTATGGAGGGTTCCTAACAAATATTGTCTCCACTCTTCGAAAGCTCGTTTAATAGCCAAGAACTCCCGATCCCCTACCGAGTAATTCTGTTCTGCTGCAGAAAGTTTGTGGGAAAAGAAGGCAACAGGATGTAAATAGCCAGTGGAAACATCTCTTTGCGATAAAATGCCTCTGATAGCTGTTTGCGACGCATCAGTTTCCACCAAAAAAGGACGAGAAGGGTTTGGGTGTCTCAAGATAGGAGCTTCAGTGAAAGCTCGTTTCAGGGTTTCAAAGGCCGCGTCCGCTGTAGGGGACCATACAAATTCAACGTTTTTCTTTAATAGTGTGGTAATGGGGGACGCCAATTCAGAAAATTTGTTAATAAACCGCCTATAGAAATTGGCGAACCCTAAAAAGGTCTGGACGTCCTTCACAGTTTTGGGAGATGGCCATTGTGTTATTGCTTCTACTTTCTGTGGGTCCATACTGACTCCTGTAGGAGTTAGAACGAAACCCAAAAAGGCTACACTGGTTGTACGGAATTCACATTTATCCAGTTTAACAAACAACTGGTTGTCTCGGAGTCTTTTTTAATACCGACTGTACATGACCTATGTGTTCCTCCACAGAAGAGGAATACACCAGTATATCATCTATGTATGCAACTACATAGATGTCCATCATGTCTCTCAATACCTCATTAATTAAATATTGGAACGCGGCTGGGGCGTTACAAAGCCCGAAGGGCATAACTAGATATTCATAAAGCCCAAACTTAGTGCGGAAGGCTGTCTTCCATTCATCACCTTGTTGGACTCGCACTAAGTGGTATGCCCCTCGTAAGTCTAACTTCGTAAAGATCTTGGCGTTCTTCACCTGATCCAATAATGATGATATCAACGGCAAAGGATACCGATTTTTAATGGTGTTGTTGTTCAAACTGCGGTAGTCAATACAGCATCTGAGGCCTCCCTCTCGTTTGGGGATGAAAAAGAGAGGAAGCAGGTGACCGGGAAGGACGAATAAAGCCTATGCGGAGCATTTCGTCTAAATATTCGCGCAGATAAAGGTTCTCCTTTTCAGTTAGCGCGTATATACGACTACAAGGTATCTGAGCCCCCTGTATTAAGTCTATTCTGCAGTCGTAGGGACGATGGGGTGGAAGTTCTGTAGCTTTTTGTTTGTCGAACACGTCCTTCCAGTCCGAATAACAGGAAGGGAGTTAAGGCTCAGCTGGTATACAGGAACCTAACAAAGGGGCTGCAATTTTAGGCTGCTTAAGGCAATGTTTACTGCAAAAGTTTGAGGCAAATGAAACATTCCTCTGGCTCCAATCTATGGTTGGGTTATGTTGCGATAACCAAGAGACCCCCAACACAACAGGGAGCTGAGGAGATTTGATTAAATCAAAAGCAAGGGTTTCCGGGTGTATTTCTTTTATGCACATTCTTAATGAGATAGTGGTGTGTGTAACTGGACCTGATTTAATAGCACTCCCATCTATGGTTCGAACTTCTTCTATAACTGACTTTGCTTCACAAGGAATGGTTTTCTTAGTGGCCCACTGAATATCCATAAAATTACCGGTAGCACCGGAATCGACCATAGCGCAGACCTTAACAAGGTGCCCTCCCCACTCTAACCAAGCATCTACATGGACATGGGAGAGCATGGTGCATGTGTTTTCTACAACTACGGGTTGGGAGACTATTAAACCTGAACCGCCTGAAATTCTTGTCCCCATAGATCCCAGGCTCCCTAGTTTCCCTGCTCCTTTGATTTCTTTGGTTTAACAGCACAATCTCTCAAGAAATGCCCCTGTTTACCACAGTAAAGGCACAATTTCTGATCACGACGTCGCTGTCTTTCCTCATTACTAAGAGGGCCTCTTAAGCTCCCTATCTGCATTGGTTCCACCTCTGCAGCAGACCTCTCGGTCTCAGTGCGCTTCTCTCTATAGGTCAGAAGCCGTACCTCTGTTCGCCCCTTCTCTCTCCTCCGCTCATGTAAACGATGGGCCAACTTCACAGTTAGGTCCATAAGGGCCTTACACTCTTGAGGGGGTTCCACCACCTGAGTTAATACATCTTTTAAGTCGTCTTTAAGCCCCCTGTAGAATAAGGCACTTCTTTTTTCTTCTGGCCAACCAGCCTCTACTACCAGGCGGTTGAATTCTGCAATGTATGTAACCAAATCCTTAGAGCCCTGTTTCAAATTCAACAGTTCAGAATCAACTGACTGTATGAAAGAATGTCTATCGAACAATTTCTTAAATTCCTCTTTAAATAAAGTGTAATTGTATAAAAGCGAATCATTCCGTTCCACCAAAGGGATAGACCAGGTAGCTGCGACGCCCCCTAGGTACGATAATACAAAGGCCACCTTGGCCTGTTCTGTGGGAAAACAAGCAGCCTTGCACATAAAGTGCAATTGACATTGGTTAACAAAGGCTGCGAAACGAGAAGGATCTCCCGTGAATCTTTCTGGAGGGGCTAATGGTATAGTGGGAGGGGTGGTAACCTGAATCACCGGATTACTAACTACTGTCTGGGGGGAGAAGGAGGATGGAAGGCCTCCTTCAGCCCCTTTTGTGATCTCTTTGGCCACGTTTCTCTGCAACGTGTCTACTCTGAGAGAAAGGGCTTGCGTGTCTTTCTGTAAGTTCCCTATCATATGGGCTAAATCTACTAGGGTGATCTTGTTCTCCTCCATCCCGACCGGGCAGAGAGTCCACGTGGGCTTCGCGTTCTGTCAGGCTCACCTGAGGTCTCTGCGGGGGCAGGAAGCAGGAAACAGATGACAA
The DNA here is from genome assembly GCF_964204655.1 of Triturus cristatus. Classification (NCBI taxonomy): domain Eukaryota; kingdom Metazoa; phylum Chordata; class Amphibia; order Caudata; family Salamandridae; genus Triturus; species Triturus cristatus. Next base: position 346,393,087 of record NC_140594.1, on the reverse strand, counting down.
TTCCCAACTTTCCGCCCAACAAAGTCAAAGCAGAATTAGTGGATGGGGGGGAAGAGGGGAGACAAGGGAATGAGAAACAAGGCAGGTCCAGCGCTCCTCCAGCACCTCGAGAGTCCCAATGAGATCCAAAAGAAGTCCTGCAACAAAAGGCTAAGTTAGCAGACAACCAGCTTAACAGACAGGGCAACTAGACTTGCAATAACAGGCTAACCAATTGTCCCAGTATCTACCTGCACTTCTCCCCTCTTCCTTTGATGTCCAAAAAGGGTGATAAAAACTGAAATGACCGATGTGATGCTCCTAAACATAAAGACACAAGAACGTTAAATATCCACACACTATGTAATATAATAGAATTTATAGAGGATGTAATTACTCTTCTTACCCTCTCAAAGTAAGCGTCGACATGACTGTTGTGTTTCAGCAATAATCAGCCTTGGTTGTTGATAGCACAACCACTAATGCCCACTCATACTAAATAGTGTAGGTTGTTCTTGTCACAACCCAATGGATTTCTACGATACCTATTTGCAGCTTTTTGCCATAACTGGCGGCTTAGGAAATGCATAGAAGAAAAGGCTTTTCTTTCCGTAACGTTATATACATATAAGACAATACAACATGGATTGATAGGCACAGCAGAAGTGGGGTGCGGTTTTATGTAGCGTTGAAAACATATAAGAAGAGGCAGATGCCACAACGCCTTTGCAATAAGCCCCTATTTTCTCCACCACGAGAGCCTGTGAAACATTGAATATCAAAATGCTACCAAAGTGAGCCCCAAAAGCGGCCAGCTGAAAGAGCTTCAATGGAGGGACCAACCCCTCTAAAGAACGCGAGCGCGTTACCGCCTCAAATAGGTGAAGTTCCCCCGAAGGACAATACTCCAACTCAAAGTGTCCCGGAGGGCTCTAGTTCTGATGGTGCTGAAGCCAAGTTTACACGGCTGACGAATCTCCCCCACGATCCGAAGAAGGAAGACCGGAATCCAACGCGATGCTTCTCCACTGACGAGCGAGTCCCGGAAGCGGAAGTGTTGACCCGGAAGTGACGTCTTTCCTCAACAACTAGAACGCGAAGCGCCCAAGGTTCCGACGCGATGCGTTTTATACCGGGAAATGAGGAAGTCCGGATGCTGCAGCGACTCCGGCGCGAGCACAGGTATGACAGCCAGCCGCAGACAACTTGCGGTGCGCTCGGCTGCCTCGCGAGGGCCTTAGTGGCGCGGATATGCAGGGATACAATCCGGGGCTGCCGCTGATGCCCCCCATGCTGGCCTAGTGTTTTGAGGGCGTCTGACCAGCCCGGGGCGAGCGCGACTTCTGCCGCTTGCATCCAAGATGAGGAAGGGGCTCCATACACGGCAGCGGAGCCACCGCATTGCTTCCTGTTGCGGCAGGGACTCCCAACTATGAACTGCAGCCACTAGCTGGCCACAGGCGACTTGCGGTGCACTCGGCGCGTGGCCTGCCTGTGGTTAGACTCTGGCCCCGGACCCAGACTCTATTTCACTACCACTCCTCCGCCCCTGCTCGGCGGGACCCCCCACTCGCCTGCTAGGACTGACAGTGGCTGGGAAGACTGAGTGACTCTGAGTGACTCACAAGGTCCTCCCCCAAGGTACTCCCCACAGATCGGGAAGTGAACCTTTGAAGGCTGGGGGCCTGCGATCAGTGTGGTGTGCTAAATGACCTACTGTCCCACTAAGCCTAAACCATCCTAACCAGGAGCAGCAACCACAGCGAAGAACGGAAACGAGTCGATCCCTGAGCAGCAGACTCACGCACCCACCCATTCAGGAGGCTCAGCCCCTCTCTCGGACCCTTTAAACGGAGTAGGCCTACTTCTGTGTTCCCGGGGTTGAGCTCACAATCGTCGTGGATGCCCGGTGCTCTACTTGCCCCGAGGTGCAGATTGTGTGGGAGGAGCAGGATACTGTGTGCATCTGAGGGGTGGCACCTGAATCCATCTAAGGGAAGACCCGACTGAAATTAGAGGCCCAGCGCAGTGGGAGCTCATGCACAAACGACCATACTCCTGTGTACTACCAGCTAGGAGCCCGGACTCTTCCCGCTGGCCCATCCCATCCGTCTGAGCCGACCAGTGCTTCAGCGACCCAAAGTGGAGGCGTGCGATGCGGAGTTGGTCTGACCCCTCCAAGAGATCCGTTCCATCATGGGGAAGGATAAAGGAACGAATGCCCAACCGACCCAGACCAGAATGGAACAATATACACTCAGTGGCCCCACCCAGAGTGAGACTGCACCCTCCACGACTGGCCGCCCTGAAGGAGACCTGGCCACCACATTGTACACCATCAAGACTAGTCAAGATTCTGTGGAGACCAAGATAGGTGAAGTCCATGTGGATATGGCCCTTACCCGCCAAGATCTCTGCAACCCAACTGCCCACGTAACAGCAGCAGAATCCCCCCTTTCAGAAGTGGAGAATGAGACTCAACACTAAAAATGCAGGTGAAGCAACTTCTGTCCCATACATCCGATCTTCACAGGTGGGCCGAGGATGCAGAAACCCGCTCCTGCCAGAACAATCTCTGCCTGGTTGGCCTTCCAGAAGGCACAGAGCCCCCCCAAGTCAACACCTTTATTGAAGACTGGTTCAATTCTTGGATGCCCGTGGACGCCCTGTCCCCCTGGTTTGTTGTGGAGCGGGCCCACCGCGTTCTTGCCTCTAGACCACCACCAGGAGCCCCACATCGCCCAATAATTGTGAGGATCCTTAACTTCAGGGACTAGGATGCCATCCTGCAGGAGGCCTGCTCGCGCCCAGAACTACTCCACAAAGGGGCAAGATCATGATCTTTCCTCACTACACCAAAGAAGTGCAGGCCCACAAGCAATCATACATCCACGTGAAACAGAAGCTGCGGGCCCTCAATCGGCCTCATGCACTCCTTTTCCCAGCCCGCTCTAAAGTGATGCCACAAGACAAATATTACTACTTTGACATGTCAGAGGTGGCATGGACCTGGGCAACCAAGGATTGCCCAATCCGCCCAACGAAGATTGCCCCTGTGGCGGACCCCCAAAATGTACCCTGGGGAAGTGCACCTGCAGCCTCCCGTGAGCGACGCGCTGGGTCCTGTAGAGGGCGCAACGCCCGTAAAGCGGCATCCGTCTCTCCAGCTACTCCCCCCCAAGAGAGTAGCGGATCGTCTGGACTCCAAGATAACTCAAATGGACTAGACCTATTGACCGCTGTGGGTCCCAACAACTCTCCAAGCCCAGCTCTGAGGACACTGATCTGTCACGTAGCCCCCAAATCTGAACCCAAATACTGCCACTATGAAGAATTCAACCTGGAGGAAGGCTAATCCTTGAACATTGAGGGGCCCAGTTTGTAGCCCTACACTACGCCCCGCAACTAACTCATTAACTGTTCACACTTTAAGCTTTGTTCACTGGATGACAGATGCTTCATTTCGGGAAGTATGGGGTGGGGGGGTTGGTTGAGGTTCTTGACTGGGACTGTTCTTCCAGTCTTTAGCTGTGTTATTTTGTTTTATGACAGCACTGTGCACAACATCCAAGATCTTTCCCCGTGCGGTCCATGTGACAACCCCAAATGCGCCCAGCCTCCATCAGGGCCCATAGACTTGGTCCACCCTAACGTTCCCGATTTCTGGACCCTTGCACCATCACTCTGTCACAATGCCTAGTCCCTGTAGTGTAGGTGAACACCTGAGAGTCCTCTCATGGAATGTTAACGGCCTTTCAGACAAAATCAAACGGACAGAGATTTTAAAATATGCCCGGAGGGTTAACCCAAACGTTCTACTATTACAGTAGAAACACCTGATGGGAAATAGATTTTCCTTTCTGGCACGTCTGGGGTTCGACAGATTATGGCACTCTGGATTTTCCAGGGGCGCGCGCTGTACGGCAATCCTCTTGCAGCTCTCCTTTCCCTTTTCACCAACTCAGGTGATTGATGACCCTGAAGGCTGCTTTACTGCCATCACAGGTACTCTTGAGGAGTCTACTATAAACCTAATGTCACTATATGCCCCTCCGGTGAACCTAGAACCCGCCTTTCGGGCTGCGATGGAGACACTATCCACCCTCCCTCAGGGCCTGACCATAATAGGGGGGGGGAATTTAATGCTGTCCCTTTACCCACCACAGATGTCACGGGTGCCCCATCTTCCCACAGAAATTAGGGGCCAAGCATCTTGTGAATTGGGCCTCCACATTGGGCCTTTGTGAGGTCTAAGACTCTACGATACAAGCACACCTCTGCTGCTCACCACACCCACTCTCGCATCGACCTCGTCTTTATGTCCACCCCAGTCGGGCTGTTTTCGAAATTCAAATCCTGGCCCATGGAGTGTCCGGCCACTTCCCGCTCGCTGCGGGTGGGGGGCCCAACAGGAGCTTTCGACCCATATGGCAACTAAACACCTGGTTCCTTCAGGATCAAGCCTACAAAAATGGAATTGGGGAAGAACTGAACAACTACTTTCGCACCAACGAGGGCACAGTGCAACATCAGGACGTGCTGTGGGAGGCGGGCAAGGACACAATTTAGGGTACGCCAAAGGGTTCCTCAAACGCAAACCGCAGGTCCAGGACCACCAGCTCTCTCAACTCGAAGCCAGAGCCCTCTGTCTGGAACTGACGGTGGCCGCGGCGGAAGGAGAGGCGGAATCCTGACGGCTGCGACTAATATGCGAAGAGATCAAAAATATCTCCCTCGAATCTGCCAAATTGATTTGGAGATCCTCGGTGGCCAGGTTCTATGGATGGGGAGAGAAGAACAGCAAGCTGCTTCACTGGCTCGCTGCCCACCCCCTGGCCAACAGGATGGTCCCCGAAATCTGCGATGCACAGGGACAAATTTCTTGTGCTCCTGCATCAATTGCACAGACCTTTGCGAACTATTATAAGGTGTTGTACTCTGCAGATCCCTCACATACTTCACAGGGTTGCTCCTCCTTTTTAAAGACTATACCCCTTCCGCGGCTCTCAAAGACCAAACTTAAAATCATGGACAAACCTATCAAAGCCACCCACAAGACCCCCAGTCCAGATCAGTTTCCCGCTGAGTACTATTCAGCATTTCGTTGAAATCCTGATCCCACGACTCCGTGCCCTCTTTGAGGAGGCTATAGAGAATGGCACCTTCACCTTCTAATCTGTTACGGACACAGCAACCATCATGGTCATACCTAAAGTAAACCCTCCCCGCCCTCTTGTGCTCAATACCGCCCAATTTCACTCATTAATATCGAGGTTCAAATCTACGCAATGATCCTCGCTACCCGTATGAAACAAGTTCTCCACACCCTCATATACCTTGACCAATGTGGCTTCATGCCACGCTGCAGCACACAACACTGTCTTAGACGCCTATATGTAGCCCTCGCCCACCATAGTCTCCTTTCACCATACCTGGCCCTGGTGCTGCTCGATTTCGAAAAGGCCTTTGACATGGTTAACTGGCATTACCTTGGGAACGTGTTGGAAAAGGCAAGCTTCGGTCCCTACTACCAAAAAATGGTACTCTACTCCATCAGCCAGGGATCTTCTGAACGGAGCATTGTCGGACACCTTTCCGATCGTTAGAGGAACCCGAAAGGGATGTCCACTTTCCCCTCTCCTCTTTGCCCTCGCGATCGAGCCTCTGGATTGCCTCATCCGGATAGATGACCAGATACAGGTGTGGCGCTGGCAGGACTCCCACGAGGACCGGATCGCCTTGTATGCAGTCGACGTCCTCCTCTATTTGGCTGACCCGGCCCGTTCCGGACCAAGATCCCTTCAGATCCTCTATTCTTTTGAGAGGGCGCTGGCTTAAGCATCAACCTGGCCAAATCCACTGTGGTGCCTCTCCATGCCTTTAGAGAATGCGTGGATTGGCAAACAACCATCCCCTTGCGAAGGCTCTCATTCAAATACCTTGGTATCTGGGTGGCGCTTCTCCCTGAGCTTACCTGGTCCCTCAATCCCACCCCATTCCGCAAACGTACAAAAGATGACCTTCGTCGATGGCAAACTCTTCCACTTAACTCCCTCAGTAGGGTCGCTCTCTTCAAGATGGTTCTTCCCTGTCTCTTGTACACCATTCATAATCTTCCACTCCACCTCCCTTGCAGCTGGTTCAGCAACTTGGATGGGGTAATCAGGACCTTCCTTTGCGGTGGTTCGAGTTCGCGTCTGCCCCTCACAACTTGTCAACGGGTCACATATGAAGGGGTATGGGGATCACAAATCCCTTTCTGTACTACTTAGCCACCCGCCTTCTGGTGATCCATGACTGGTTTAATGGCTGATGGTCGGATCCAACTTATCGACTGGAACTGGAGAGCCTTGGATTCTCACAAGTCCAGGCCATGCTTTATGGGGCCCCAATTCCTCACGCTCTACTGATAGTTACCCGTACAGTTCTCCTGGCATGGCGCTCTGCGCTGCAACACATTCACTGGGGCGCTAAACTTTCACTACAAACACCGCTGTGGCACGGCATTTGGCTGCTGGAGGTTGCAAAACTAAAAGGCTTCCAGAAATTAGATTTGGTTGGTATAACTTGCCTGGGAGATATATGGAAGAGAGGGCACCTGTCCTCCTTTCGGGACCTACAACAGGCATACTCCTTACACTCTGCCCAGTTTTTCCGATACCTTCAGCTGCGACACTCCCTAGCCCTCCACATCCCTGACAACACGACAATCCCCAAATTTCCTGTAGGCCAAGCTTGTCATGGGGAACTTGGGAAAGGGGAGAATATCCCAAATTTATCGTTCCCTGATCAACTTCGCCGCCAAGACATGGAACACCCTCCCCGCCCACCTGCGCCAGACCCAGGACCTGCTGACCTTCAGGAGACTTCTCAAGACCTGGCTGTCCGACAAGGAGCTACTTCCCTCACCCCCTTTAGTGCCTTGAGACCCTCACGGGTGAGTAGCACGCTCTAAAAATGTTTGATTGATTAAACAATACCCCATCCACACTATAACCTCTCAGAGCCTGCTGGAATCGCTAGCTTGGTCCTCTAGAGGAGGAAGACTGGAGAGATGCTCTGATGGCCCTTAGGACACTCACTAGATCAGCCAGGCTCTGCCTCATTCAAATATACTACCTTCACTGCGCATAGCTTACCCCAGTGCGGCTCCACAAAGGGGGTTTCCTCCCAACCCCACAATGTCTGCGCTGTAAGGCAAAGCCAGCCGACTTTTACCGCATGGTGTGGACCTGGGCTATCCTTTCTAAATAATGGGCGTCAATTTAATCTGAACTGAGTGGCATACTGGGATGGGAGGTCCCTCTCAATCCCCTTGTCCTTCTCCTGGGGGTGATGGAGGTGCTGGATGGTTCCTGTGCTGACAAACTATTTCTAGGAACAGCCATTCTGATAGACAAAAGAGACATTGCAGCGGCCTGAAAAGAGTTGACATCTCCTTCTTTGGCAAAATGGTGCAGGGGTGTAGACTGGTGCGCTGCCCAAGAAAAAGCTGTCTACGAAGCAAGAGGGTGCCCTGCTAAACATGAGCGTATATGGGACAAGTGGATGGAACTGCTGGATTCAATATCCGCAACACGGGTGGGCTCACACTCCAAACAACCAGATGGGGGAATCCACTTGTAAATGTATTGAAATGTCTGATACGTCAAAGTGTTGCTATGTTTATTTTGTTATTTAAAATGCCAATGAAATTGGTTATAAAAAAAAGATTAAAGAAAATATATGCATAAGCACTTTTTGTAATCTATTTTTAACAAAATACAATTGTGATTTCATCCAGTGTTTAATACATTTACAACGCATGCCTTTACAATGCAGTTTTTACATTGCAACATCCTTTACAACACATACATTTACATTGCATGCCGCTAAAACAAAATTTTTAAAACTACATTTACAACGCATTCCATAACAAAGCATTCCATTACATAGCATTTAAGGTAAGTGCTGGATAGTGTAGGGGTAAAAATTACTATTTTAATTCCAGGGAGTGCAACAGTAGGGTAAGTGTTGGATAGTGTAGGGGGTAAAAGTTACTATTCTAATTCCAGGGGGTGCAACAGTAGGGTAAGTGTTGGATAGTATAGGTGTACTATGCGTTGTAATGGTATGCGCTGTAATAACATGCGATGTAATGCCTGCATTGTAGTGTCGTGCGTTGTAGTGACATGCAATGTAATGACTGCGTTGTAGTGACATGCGTTGTAAAGGATGTTGCGATGTAATGACTGTTGTAAATGTTGTGCGATGTAATGAATGCATTGTTAAGGTTGTTTCCCATATATATATATATATATATTATTTTACCGTCAGAGCCACGTAATATGTCGGCTGACACAAACATGAGCACACGCCAAAATCCGTGGAAATGTGTATTTATTTCATAAAGGCAACATCGCGGTACAGCGATGGGCACGTGCTTCGCCCCAGCTATGCGAATCTTTTAGTTGGCTGGTAGGAGGAGCACGTGGCCTGGAGGGAAGTACCAGAGAGGTGGATGGATCATGTGACATTCTGGACTCGTTACATAGATGATCTTTTCATCATATGGAAGGGTTCATGCTCCTCGGCTGAGGAGTTCATATCTTTCTTAAACTCCAATGACCTCAATTTAGTATTTAGCGGCCACATCAGTAACACCCAAGGCTTCTACTTGGATCTAGAAGTCTATATTAACAATTTGGAGATCCTTACACGCCTGTATAGGAAACCAACCGCTGGTAACGCTTTGCTTCATGCCAATAGCTTCCATCCAAAAAGTATGATCCATAATATTCCTTACGGAGAGCTTTTGCGCATGAAGAGAAACTGTTCCACAGATGAGGACTATGCACGAAATGAAGCATGTAGATGTTTTAAAGCAAGAGGTTATTCAGATGGTTCCTTAAATACAGCTATCAAAATGTAGACAAAATTACTAGGAGAGAACTTTTAGCAACTAAATCTGCTACAAAAACTAATATTAGTCAACCATCTGAACCTACCTGTATGATCACACGCTTCAATATACAATCTGCCAAAATTGTACAGATGTTCCGTAAGAATTGGATATTCTGAAAACTGATAACATCTTAACTAATCAAATCCCTAGACAGCCTCTCATAACATACAGAAGATCAAAATCTATTAAGGATCTATTGGTTTCCAGTCACTATGAATCTAAAATGAGATCCTAAGAATCAGTAAATGGTTTCTATCCCTGCATGAAATGCAAGGCATGCAAATATAGCTGCAAAAAGATGACTTACGAGTTACCAGGGAAGGGTATAAAGATCTCCAGAACTATCAATAAGCTATTGAATTGCAATTCCGAATTTATAATATACTGTTTGGAATGTCCCTGCAAGAAAAAATATATTGGCAGCACCATAAATGCAGCAAAAAAAAAGCGTGCTAGAGCACATGCGGGCAATAGCTAAAAAAGACAGAAATTATCCGTTGGCTCGCCACTTTGAGGACTGCCATATGAGCAATCGAGATCTTTTAGCTTTTTACTGTTTAGACCAAATACCCAAAAACGAAAGAGGGGGAGACGGGATTAAAAATCTACGTGCCCTCGAATCTAGATATATCATTGAACTAGGCACAATGGCCCCTCAGAGTCTTAATAATGATGAAGAACTTTAGGCGCATTTAGAATAAGATTCTGGTACTGATTAGCATAATCATGTAATCATTTACAATCTTTTTAGATCCATAAGGTACATTTATTTACATATAAATAATTCTGTTTGGTTTTAAATCAAGTTTCCCACCATATTACGGATAAAATACATGATGTAACTATCAGGGTGGGATTAGGGGGGCCCTCCAGTCTGTTTTTTATAACTTCTACTTTCAGACTGTCACTTGATTTCTGATATGTTCTTTCATCTGCGAATCACAGATGGCAGACATTGGTCTGGATCAGAAAAGTAACAACAAAAGAACGTGTATTTTCTTTCCTCTCTTTTTTATGTTTTTAGCACTAAATGATATAAGTACTCAAATTGATTTAGCTTCCTCTCTGCAATTTTATTATATCAAACATTTTTTCTATATTTAGAGCACATCAGTAACTCTCTGATTATGCATTGTGAACGCCCATTCAGGGCATGATGGTTTGACCGAATATCCCCACTTTTCCCAAAACTCTGTAAAATTTATAACAGCGTCCATTCCAAAAAAAGGGGGGAAAAAACAGTCTGGATAGACATACAAAAAAGAGATAAATGTTATTCATAAAATATATATGAATAATTTTTAAGTGGGGATGTCAATTGTCCAATTCAATGCATATGTAGATAGAGAATGAGCAATACTCATGTATTTTCTGTTGATGCTGCACTACATGTTAAGATTGCCGACATGAAGACATTGTATTTAACATATATTGTGCCGTCTTATGTGTTTACTATTTTCTACCTGCACTTTTTTCACTTTAAAATGGTGGTACTTTCTGCAACTAACTGACATTGACAAAGCCAGAGCGGCGAAATGCGTCTGTCAGCGCTGAGGGGTGAATCCTTTATGAAATAAATACACATTTCCACGGATTTTGGCGTGTGTGCTCCTGTTTGTGTCGGCTGACACATTATGTGGCCCTGACGGTAAAATACTGTGTAACGTGGTTCACCACCGCGTACAGAAGGCACCCAGGACGTGCGGCTTCAACGACAACGGTGAAACTTTTGTGTCTGTATATATATATATATATATATATATATTACCTACTGGCGGTCGCCAGTAGGTAGTTATAGTTAGGACCCTGTTTCCATAGGAAATCCGCAACATTCTATTTGGAATAACTTTGGCGCCGGTCGACGAATCCTCGCGAAATTTTCAAAATAGGTGGGGCGCTACGCTCCGCTCCCACCCTGAAAGTCTCGGGGGGATTCGTCAAGCAGGGGCCGAGAAAAAAGGGGGGTCCCAAAACGCGTTTTCCCCATGCATTTTTCCATAGGACCTTTAGACACAGCTACAGTCCGAACGGCTGAACAGAATTACTTGAAATTTGGCAGAGAGGTAGCCATAAGGTCAAGGAAGTGCCTTTTGCAGGTCTGGTGTAAATCTGTTCAGTATTTCCTGAGAAAATAGCATTTAAAAGCATATATATATGTGGGCGGAGCCTAACCACACATCTCATCCTGAGATCTGATTGGCTGTCAGCACTTCATCCAAGAAGTGTTGGCAGCCATCTTGGGACCAATATACATGATAGCACCTCATTAAAAAGCATTGCAGTTAATAGAAGGTTTTAAGACTTTAGTTACATTATAAATCATTTGTTGATGGTACCATACTCATTTTAGGAATTGTGGTATGTTCTAAGGTGATTTCACCATGTGAAAAAGCCTTCTGCTGGGATATCATGATTGAGAGAAAAATATTTTCTCATGCTTTTACAACAGAGGTTTGGAAGGTGATCTATAGGCTAAACTGAGAGCTTATTTTCTGTAAATTCACATTATCTTTCTCAGTCATGTGAGAATGAAGTCTGACATTCTCAGTAAAACATGTACATCCAACAAGGGCAGAGACTGTCAGTTGATTCCTTTGTGTTCTACTGCAGCTTCCCAGAGTGTTCCAAAGAACTACTAGAGCGCTAACAGTCCTACTTATGATAAACGTATGGCACACCTGAAGCCATCTTGCTTGGATTAAAGTGGTAACTCTTAAAACATTTAATTTAAAAAGGAACAAAATGAGGGGGTTCATTTTTCCATAAAAAGTATGATTAGTGCTGCAGAAAGAAAAATTAGGGCACATTTTGAGTGACTTCTAAAATCCTCTTCTATTTCATTAAAAAATTCTGACATGCAGACTGAAACATGCACTTTCAATACCAGCAGCAGTTTTCCCTGGTGAGCAGTAGCTTTACTACAGTGATCTAATGAGCAAAAAGAGTGCTAACATTCTGAATTTATGGCAAATGTGTGACACATCTGAATGCCTTCTTGATGGAATCAAAGTAAAAAACTGAAAGTATTTCCTACTGAGGAGACTGCAGTAAATGAGGAAATTAGGAAACTTCATAACAAATAAGTCTCCCAAGATGGCCACCAGAGACAAAAGAGCCCAAATGTAGCCCAAATATCACCCAGATGTAGCCCAAGTATAGCCCAATGACAGAATGTCCCAGAATGTTCTTAAAAACAACTAGAGCGCTTACTGTCTTCATTATGACAAAAGTTTGGCACACCTGAAGCCATCTTGATTGGAATAAACTGGTAACACTTAAAACATTTAATTTAAAAAGGAACACAATGAGGAGGTTCATTTTGCCATAGAAATTATGATTAATGCTGAAGAAAGAAAATGAGGGCACATTTTGAGTGACTTCTCAAATCCTCTTCTATTTCATTAAAAAATTCTGACATGCAGACTGAAACATGCACTTTTAATACCAGGAGCAGACTTCCATGGTGCAGTAGTTTTACTACAGTGATCTAATGAGCAACTAGAGTGCTAACATTCAGAATTTATGGCAAATGTGTGACATATCTGAATACCTTCATGATGGAATCAAAGTAAAAAACTGAAAGCATTTCCTACTGAGGAGACTGCAGTACATGAGGAAATTAGGAAACTTCATAACAAATAAATCTCCCAAGATGGCCACCGGAGACAAAAGAGCCCAAATGTAGCCCAAAATCACCCAGATGTAGCCCAAATATAGCCCAATGACAGAAGTGTGCAAAACACTTATTATTTTGTGTTTTTGCAGTGTTATATAGTGCAGACTTGTCAGGTATTGGAGTGCTTTACATGAGCATTGGTTACATCACACAAGAACAAATTCATTTTGGTTGTAGACATGGGGAGACTAAGTGATTTGACCAGAATCACAGAATGTCGAGCTGAAGCAGAAACTTCAACCTGGTTCCCCAGTTGCAAAGTCTGCAGTTCTGGAAGTAACACCACATCCTCTCCCCTAAGTGCAACATTTAATCAAGTGGTCAACTGGATAAAAAAACATAAAGATAACAAATAATTTAAAAGTGCTTTGTCGCTATTTGAAAACTCAGAAAATATGTCCTTATTTTAGTCTTTTAGAGCACTAACCATAATTTTGATGCCAATAAGACCCTCTCATATATGTAATTTCTAAAGGAAATGCTCTAGGTATTACAGTTTTGATTACATCAAGATGATGTCAGGCGTTCCACACTTTTGTAATAAATATAGAATGTTAGCAATCTAGTTGTTCATTAGGATACTGTTGAGAGGCAGAGGCCAGGGGCACGGACTCTGAAAATTGAAGGCAGGTAGGAGGGTGCAAAGGCAACAATTTAACCACACTGAGCAGGCAGGAAGGGCCGTGGAAGCACAACAGACTATGGAGGGCAGTGGAAAGGGGGGCAGGGGCAACAAACCAACAATACAGGACTTGTAAGAGAGGCTGTTGGAGGGAAGATCTATTACGGGTCAAGGAAGCTAGGGGCGGTCCCCAGATCCCCGGGAGCCACCACAGAACTGAGCAGGAGAGTGAGTCAGGGACAAAAGGGGCACCTTAATTTGAGCCGGGCGGCCTAGGAACGCTTGCTCCAAAAATGAAGAAAACAGACATATGAGACATGGAATTGGAGGCAGAATACAATGGCAGTTTAATGAGAAGATGTAACTTCAAAGAAACCGCAGAATAGAGACATAAAGTACAAAATACAGAATCCAGATAATCATACAGCTGTCATAATATTCTCTGTATCTCAATTAATGTACTGACAGAGAGAGAGAGAAAACACATCTATAAATGCATCATGAGAAACAAGTTACACCAAGGAAAATGTTACCTAGGAACACTCACGTTTACTCTTAGAGCAAGCATTCCTGCAATTACAATACAAAATCTTTTAAATGCAAAAGGAAAGAGAACAATGGTTAAACATAACATGACATTTCATATAGGTAAAATAGAATAAGATACTTCAAGCAAAGCAGAGCAAGACATTTTAAGCAAAGGAAGACAAGAGCTCCCAGCTCTTGGGGAAAACCTGCACTGCCTGTTAACCTACATACAGACGGCGAGGTAGTCCGTCGATATCTGTGGGTGCTCCCTTTTTATATCATTTTGTGGGCTCCTTTGCACGCTACATCTACCTACGTATGCTACCCAAAAGCTTCGTCTGCAGATTTTACCAGACATTTCGTCATTTACCCACTTAATGCTGACAATGGACTGGGTGAAAAGGTCAGTCTCTCAGGCCAATCGCTTATCGTAAGTTCCATAGAGCAAGCAGAAAATAATGGGTATTGTACGGGAATTCAATATATTCATGTATAAAATCTCCTCAGTTCTCCTAACTTGACGCTCTGCGGTTGCCACTTCCTTAAAAGCGGGAAACCTGCCCAGGAAGCAAGTACCAGTCCAGGATGCAGCCTACTGTATGTCGACAGCTTCAGGGGGATGTTGAACTTTGATACCAAGCACGGAGCACTCGGGTAGGGTGGGGGCTACTAGTTTGGATCAGAAGGCCTCGCAGACCTGCCTTCAGACTGCTATACACTAAAATTGCAGAGCTATGGTCAATTTAACAAAGAGGCCTACATATTGAACAGAAGGGCCTACACAGGGGTTTTATGCTGGCTGAGTGGTAAGGATGTCTCAGGATAATTATATAGCAACACAGGACCCGCTGGTCAATTTAATACGGCCTACAAATGCAGCTGGCAGGGCAAGGACAAGGGTCTCATACTTCAGGTGTGGACAGAACGGGTCAGGGGCCCCCTGTGATACAAAATCTACCCTCCTTCAAGGCTGTGGCAATGTAATAGACCATTGTGGGCAGAAGGAAGAGGCAATGGTAGTACAACCATACATGCCAACAGACCCGATTCAGCCAGGAAACGTCCAATGTTTTTAAGCTCAAATGGGCTTTATTTGATCTGTCTCCTGTCTACAATATCCTCTTTTTCAATGTAACTCAAAGGGGAAAATCAATACCCCAGTTTTTTTTCAAAATCTCCCTCTTACCAAGTTCAAAATGTTCGCAAGTATGGTACATTGGATCATGGAAGGAAATGGGATAGGGACATGGACTTGGATAACTGAGGACAGGAGGGACATGGAGAGGTGCACCAAACTGACCCTGCAGGGCAGGCATCAGGGTTTGCAGCAGCACAATACACCACACAGGGCATGCAGGACGGGAGTGCAGCACAACAATCCATAGAAAGCAAGAGGGAGGGGACAGGACCATGCACATGGACAACAGAGAACAGAGGGGCAAGAGGCAATGGTAGCTAGCTGACCATAATAGACAGACAGGAGAGAAAGCTGCAGCATAACAGACCATAAAGGGCAGGAGGGACGGATCAGGGGCATTACAATGGAACAGACAAGCCAGGAGGGAGGGAGTAGGGCTGGGGGCAAGGGGGCAGGGCAGGAGCAGCAAGATAGCCATGGAGGTCAGGCAGGTTGGGCACTAGAAGCAAGACACACCATGAAGAGCAACAGTGAGACTGTGATGGCATACACACAGGCCATGGAGGGAAGGTGGGAGGGGGTCAGGGGCGGCTAACTGACCACACAGGGAAGGTGGGAGGGGCCATGGCAGCACAGAAGACCATGCATGGCAAGTGGGAGGGTTAGTGGCAGCACAATGGCTATGATGGGCAAGAAGGAGGGTGGAGGGGCATGCACAAAGGACGATGGAGGATAGAAGGGAGGTTCAGGACCTGTGCACAGACAAGAAAGTTCAGGGGAAGGGACCTCACAACAGACCACACGGGGCAGGCAGGAGGAGCAGTTGCAGCACAACAGACCAGGGAGGGCAGAAGGGTGTGGCAGTACAATGGACCATGTAGGACAGGAGGAAGAGGATAGGGGCATGGCATGTGGACAGGCAGGGTGGAGGTGGCAGGGACAGGTTACAGTCATCTGACAATGCTAGGCAGGTGGGAGGGGAGTGGCAGCTCAACAGAACACTCAGAGTAGATAGGAGTGGCAGGTCCATGGGACATGGTGGGCAAAAAGGATGGAGCAGGGGCATGCACAAAGACATCGGAGGGCAGGGGGAAGGAGAATAGGGGCAGCAAGCTAAGCACAGAGTTTAAGCAGGAGGTCAATGATGGGGCATAGAATTGGGCAATGGAGGGCAGGAGGAGTGGACTGGTACATCATACTAAATTGAGGGCAGTGGCAGCACATCAGACCATGCATGGCAGGAGGGAGGAGGCTAGTCCATGGATTCACACAACAGAGGATAGGGAGGAAGGGGATGGGGCAGCAAGCTAACTGTTCAGAGAAGGCGGGTATTAGGAACTTTATTGTTTTTAAAACATTGTGTCTGTGCGAACTACTTAAAATATGAACAAGTATGCAGCATAATCTCACTTTTATTCAGGAAGAAGAGGACGTTTGTGACTGTGACTCCGGGCTCACTTGGCAGAAACACCCCCTGACTCTCCACCCCCTATCGCAAAATGTAATGCCCGTGAAAAGGGTAGGTGAACACAGTGTTATGTAGAACATAGTCCTGAGAGCACAATTGAAAATGAAAACTAGATATAGTGTATGGTATAAACTATGCACCAAAAAGTGTGATATAAGATGAACCGGGCGTGAAATATAATATGCAATACATTGTGCGCAATGACAGATTCATTGGAGAGCGCGAGATAGCACAGGCACTAGCGCGTGCTATGCGATATGCGCCTTGGAGTGTAATGTGCACAGGGCAGTGTTGTGTAACCTAACTAGTCTCTAAAGTTGTAATATAAAATATGTGCTGGGGAGTGTAACGTTGCATATGCACTGTGACAAAGATATGGATCCCAGATTGTAATATGTATGGCATAGCACTGTGCGTTATAACATAGGCATCGAGAAAGGCACGTTAGATGGGGCAATATAACCCGTGCGAAGACAAGTGTGGCATGACATATTCACGGGGTGGTGTTACAGTGCACATGGGCTAGAGAGTGTCATAGCATATGCACTAGCTAGTGGAATACAACACAGAGGTGTGTGGCACTCGGCAGGCAATGGTGGGTGTAACACAGCATTGGGCTCTGTCAGGAGCACGCTGTGACTCTCAAGTGATGTTCGTCCCCTTTCCAGAGAGTAAAATAAAAAGTATTACACATCCGGCAGTGGATGTGTGTTTTATTAACCGTGAGGGGGGTTTCTTGCATAGTTTTGGTCGAATTTTTGTCGAATCCCCTTTGAATGGCTTGGTGTGCATGTGTATTAAATGTGCCCGTCAATAGCTACCCATGTTTGTATAAATAAACGACAAGGGTGTCTACCAGGATTAGGCACGGTAGGGCATCAGACATGTCAGAGCTTCACTAGTGGTGTAAATACATTCCACGAGGATTCATTGCATGCATAGTCGCCTTTTAATGAATATCACGCAAATCGTCATGGTGATAGGTACGTACGGTTTGTCCAGCATGTCCTAGGTGTGTCTATAAATATATATTTTTTAAAAATAATAAAAAACAGTGGCCGGCCCTGGGGATTGGGGTCAAAAAAATATAATTAGGAGACTGGCCCTGGGGGATGGGGTCATCAGGGCCAATAAATTAGAATAAGAAGGGGAACCAAACAGCCCCCCTTCTTAAAAAACTAAAATAAATAAAAGACTGGCATCGTGCCGGAGGCCATGCCCCCTCCGTGCAGCACTCTGCAAACGCGCCCCCAACAGGCATCTCCAGTATGCGCGAGGGAGCTGCGCTGCAGCCAGGTGTTCTGAGGCCAAGCCCCTTTTTACACCTCTCTGCAACGCAGCTCTGTGGCGCTTACTGGAGGTACCTAGTGGTCTAGTTTGACCCTAGGGACCCTTAGGATTCAGGGGGACTTAATCTCTCAACTTAGAACAGCCACAGGGCGCGTTTACACAGTGGTGAAGGGAGGGGACGGGGCCTGAGGTGACGTGTGCAAACACGCACTATGGCACGTTTTAAATTGGGGATATAATTTCCCTTCAATACTGAGGGCCCCTGGGGGCTAACTAGCCCACCAAGTGCTTCCAGTAAGCGCCACTGAGCTGCATTGCAGAGAGGTGGTCCAGGCCGTCCCACTTTTTACACCTCTCTGCAACGCAGCTCTGTGGCACTTACTGGAGGTACCTAGTGGGCTAGTTGGACCCTAGGGACCCTCAGGATTCAAATTAACTTAATCTCCCAACTAAAAATGGACACAGGGCGTGTTTACACAGTGGTGAAGGGAGGGGACGGGGCCTGAGTTAACGTGTGCAAAAACGCCCTGTGGCCTGTTTTAAGAGGTAGTTTTAATCCCCATGCCCTATTATACACTAGGGGCTTACAGAGGAGGTCATGCTAATCACAGGGGGACCCCCAACGCATAATGTTCCCTAGTGTATGTAGGTGTTTTCACTGTATTCTAAGTGTCTTTTAACATAGCACTGGCTCTAGGACTGGTTAGTCAGACTCAGTTACCACCAGTATCCGTCTGAAAAAGTTGAGGGTACAGGATGATTTTGCAACAAGGCTTCTTTCTGCTCTTCTTTTTGTTCTTTCTGCACGTTATCCTTCTTCCTGCACTTATCTTCGTATTTGAGGACTTCTGTTGCTTCTTTCTGCACTTCTTTTGTTTCTTTCTGTGCATTTTTTCTTCTTTCTTCACATGTCCTATCTCTGTAGGCATAGTTAGAAATTAGCATTTAAAAAACCTTTGAAATTCACAGAAAAAACCATAGGTCTCAGGCACGTTATAGTTAGGAATTAGCATTTAAAAAACCTCAGAAATTCACTGAAAAAACCATAGGTTTCAGGGGTGTTATAGTTAGCTGGACTTTTCACTTGTACAAAACCATTGAAATTCCCCCGTTATAGTTAGTTCAGCTAACTATAACTCGCGCGCCCGCAATGCACTGCTGATGACGTCACATATTACATCACTCATGACATGGTCAGTGACATCACTCATGAAATCACTGATGACATCTCAAATGACATCACTGATGACATCACTGATGACATCATCCTTGTGATAGAGTGGCAGACCTCCTCTCACCCTAATATAACCTTTGATACACACATTCAAAAATAGAGACTAAAATTTTCAAAACAATGGACATACCAATACCAGTTACAACAACCTCTTCAGTAATTCTAAGATCCACATACACATCCACTCATTCACCAACAGTCCTATACAGTCACTCATACATGTACTCACTCATCATATGTACTCATACACCTATACATCCTGTTACACAATGCCACTCATCCATAGAGTTACTCACACACATAGTCACTCATGCTAATAAAGAATCAAACATACATTTACTTGCATATACAGTTATACACACACCACCATACTTACTTCTACGGAAACTTACACATACTTAGTCTTTTAAACAATCACTTATAGAAACACATACTTATTCATACAGGAACTCTTTCAATCTCTCACTCTCACATATACTCACATATATACACCAATAGTCACATATACTAGTTTATAACATATGTAGTTACTCATAAAGACACTATTGAGACAGTCATTCACTCACTAACACACCCATACACACACTCATCCACCCATACAGTCCTGCACACATGCTGTGTTCAACACATACAAACAGTGAGTCACTCATTCATGCACCTATGCACTACGTAATACCCCCCACCGAACCATGCAGACACTCAGACTGATACTCAAAAAACCAACTAATAACCTATATAGACACCCATGTAGCTACTCACCAACCCATGCAGCCACTTATACACAAAGTGAGAGACTGATACAGATATTTACATATTTAAACATTACTCACTAAGCCATGTATTCACTATGATACACTTAATCAGTCAGTTACACAATCAATTTTTCAAAAACAAATCATCCATTTAGACACTTATATACCCATTTATTCTTCCATCGACCTTGAGATATACATATATAAAACATATTTAATTTTCAGAAAAACACACATTCACTGGATGATGTCATCAGTGATGTCATCAGTGATGTCATTTGAGATGTCATCAGTGATGTCATGAGTGATGTCACTGACCATGTCATGAGTGATGTAATATGTGACGTCATCAGCAGTGCATTGCGGGCGCGCGAGTTATAGTTAGCTGAACTAACTATAACGGGGGAATTTCAATGGTTTTGTACAAGTGAAAAGTCCAGCTAACTATAACACCCCTGAAACCTATGGTTTTTTCAGTGAATATATATATATATATACATTATCTACTGGCGGTCGCCAGTAGATAGTTATAGTTAGGACCGTGTTTCCATAGGAAATCTGAAAATTCTATTTTGAATAACTTTGGCGCCGGTTGACGAATCCTCGCGAATTTTTCAAAATAGGTGGGGCGCTCCGCTCCTACCCTGAAAGTCTCGGGGTGATTAGTCAAGCGGGGGCCGAGAAAAAAGGGGGGTCCCAAAACGCGTTTTCCCCATGCATTTTTCCATAGGACCTTTAGTCGAAGGTACAGCCCGAACGGCTGAACAGAATTACGTGAAATTTGGCAGAGAGGTAGCCATAAGGTCAAGGAAGTGCCTTTTGAAGGTCTCATGTAAATCTGTTCAGTATTTCCTGAGAAAATAGCATTTAAAACCATATCAATATCTATACGCGCGCACTGTGCGCGCACCCTGCCATGCGTGAGCGCAATTCCGATTGGTTGTTAGATGCCAGTAAACATTCGAATCGGTCGAAATCAGGAGTGGCGGCCGCCATTTTGTCTCTCGCAGTCTGAGGCAGTGAAAAACAAAGGTGGAGAACGTGAAAAGGGGGCATGGTGGACAGTTCCAGACCCCCTAGCCTTTGTCAGGGGGTCACTGAAGGACCCCCAAGGGTGAAAAAAACATTAATTTTTTTATCGAAAATACGTGTGGTGCGCGCACAGAGCGCGTACGGCATGCACAAAGCTTCGTGGGCGCTCGGTGTGCGAAGAGCACCGAGTGACCATAGCGCGCGTACGATGCGCGCACGGTGAAAAACCTGAAAAAAAAAAATTAATAAATACATAACTTAGCATTTAAAAAACCGTACAAATTCACTTAAAAAACCATAGGTTTCACACACGTTATAGTTAGGAATTAGCATTTAAAAAACCTTGCAAATTCACTTAAAAAACCATAGGTTTCACACATGTTATAGTTAGCTGGACATTTCCCTCGTAAAAAAACAATGAAATTCCCCCGTTATAGTTAGTGCAGGCAACTATAACTCACGCGACCGCAATCCTCTGCTGATGACGTCAGATATTACATCACTGATTACATATGTGTCTTTCTGAAAAATAAATATTTGTAATATATATATAGCTAAAGATTAATGGAAGAAGACATGGGTAAATAGGTGTCTAAATACAGTGATGTAATATCTGACGTCATCAGCAGAGGATTGCGGTCACGTGAGTTATAGTTGCCTGCACTAACTATAACGGGGGAATTTCATTGTTTTTTTACGAGGGAAATGTCCAGCTAACTATAACATGTGTGAAACCTATGGTTTTTTAAGTGAATATATATATATATATATATATATATACACACACAAACAAGCAACTCTTCCATGTGATAAGTGGTTTTTCATTACTGTGATTTAGAATTACTGTAATTGTATGTTCACTTGTTTTTATTGCTTTTTATTGCTTTTACCATAACATTGGTCCTTTTTTGGAACTCACAGGCCGTGGTTTCCAGACTTCAGGTTGATTCTTTTTACTACAGTTTCGTAAATAATATCTCTTATGGTTAGTTTATTGTATAAGTGAAAGGGGAACTTGTTAGCATTGTTTGTATCATAGACCACAATATCTGTCTTCCTATTGTGCTCTGTTACAGTGGCAGCTGGTGACCTTTAAAAGTGGTGAAACATAATCCTTGGTTCGAATTCCAGTGAGCTTCTTCTTGAAGGGTTATATCACACTAAGGATCTCATTTACAAAGATTTGGCGATGGCCAGCACCGCAAGTCTTTTGCTGCACTGTCCTACGCCGAATCGAAAGGGCAGGAATGCACTGTATCTACAAGATACATTACATTCCTGTCATTTCTCCTGCGCCGGTACACAGTTTGGTGCCTAGCGCCAACACAGGCGCCCTTGTTCTACGTTGTTGGCAGGATTGTATTTGTGCAGGAAGGAACACCTTCCTGCACAAAAACAATCCATGGATGTATTGTCCTTGTTCTATGTGTTTTGCAGAATGGAGAACACATGGAAAATAGGAAAAAGCTTAGAGAAATTTAAATATTTCTCCTTGTTACGCCTGCTCTGGGGAGGCGGAAGTTTTTGTCACTGACCCAGGTTTATGGGACTTTGTAAATCTGGAGCAGCGTCAAAATCCATGGGTGTTGCGTGGGAACAATTAAACAACAAAAGAGTGACAAGGGAAAAAAAGGAGCAAAATAGCACGGGCAAAAACCAAAAAGATTTGTTAAAAGAACCCTCACTCACCAACCTAGTTGGTGACATGCTTCATCATCGGGTTCCCACCAGAGAGGCCGAGTGCCTCTCTGGTGTGCTGCAACGCCTGAATTACAGCGGAGCTGGTTTTTGGATGTGAAAGGGAGTGAAGTTAAAAGGTAAATGGTTTTAACCATCAACTAATTTAATATCGGCAAACCAAAGACCAATAAAAACGTGAGTTGGACAAGATCTGGTTTGTTAGGTTAACCAGAGCTCAACCAATTTGTGATAAGGTCGACATGTTTCTGCTTAATTTGCCCAGTTGGCTAAGCTTTCATCAGGACCACAAGGGTCTCCACGGCGGTATGCGCACGCTAAGGCGCACCCTAACCTGTGGAGAACGTAATGGTAAAACTCACGGTTTTACCGAATAGCCATCCTATTATTCCGGGGCTAAGAATGTTTATGTACTTGATGTTACTAACATCATGGGTCCGGGAGGGGGGTAGTGAGCTATAGTTTTTCCATGCTCGCACACTCCCGCGGTCAGCCTCGATCTGTCCTCCTCGGCCCGGATATTCACCCACTGCAACGCCCATGGAACACCTCCTTGACACAGAGTAATTCATGCAGTGCTTTCCACAGCCTTGTCTTACTTAATATCTATGAGGCCATGAAAAGCCAAACAGGGTGGCTTTGTATCGCCTCATAGATATGATTGAGAGGCGTGCGCCACCGGAGCGTCTTAAAATAAAAAGGGACGCTTCGGGGGTACAGGCCTTTAGCAAATAACGCGCAAAACCTATACCAAAACGCCAAATTTTGGTCTTGGTCTTTTGTTGTATTACGCTCACCCACTCTAATAGTGGCATGCTTAATCATTGGGTCCGCCCCAGCCCCTAAAAGCAAGGGTGGGCTCTACCGACATTCCAGGAGCACTTCGAAAGATCCTACTGGGGAGTTAATGATTAAAAATACCTCACTCTCATTAAAGTATCTCTTTATTAGTAGTGGAAGGGGTTATTTTGCACCATCATTTGCCAGCACATATATCAAACCTGGCTCCACTGGCACAGAAACCACCATTGGCAGCAAAGCCTTTGGCACCAAAGACAACCAAAACCACTCTGAGCGCCGAAACAGTCGAGCCCTGTTAGAAATGGGGGTCGCTGGTTGGCAGTGGATGGCCACTGTCCAACCAGGGATCCTTCTTTCTAAGTCAGAGTGAAGGGCTGCACCCCCTTGACAACCCCTGCTCCCCCTGTGGTAACGTAGCACGAGCAGTTAGGCTAATCTCAGAGGCAGTGTGTAAAGCGTTGATGATCATACACAGTAAATGCAGTGAGGAACACTACAAAGGGACACAACACAGGTAGTTATCCAAGAAAATAGTTATATTTATAGAGACTTATCACAAGACCAGATAACGAGGAAAATACTGTACAAAAATAGTTCTCTCTGGATGCTGCAAAAATAGTTCCAATGGGTAAGGTAAAGTTCAGTTCAGGACAGTGGTCTCTGCGACCACTCTTACTCACAGTTCTGAGATGTTGGCAAATAATCCACTTAGATTTTCCGGACGCTCAGCCACTGTAGCGATGATTTTCTGGCCGCAAACGTGCGGGCGATGATCAGGCCAGCGAGCCTTCAGCGGCAGTGATGCGACTATTTTCTTTACGCTCAGCAGCTGTAGCAATGATTTTCTGGCCGCAAACGTGCGGGGCGATGATCAGGTCAGCGAGCCTTCAGCGGCAGTGATGCGACGATTTTCTTTATGCTCAGCAGCTGTAGCGATGATTTCCTGGCCGCAAACGTGCGGGCAATGATTTTTAGGCTTTAGAGATAATTTTGAGGCTTTAGCGACGAAATGAAGTCTACTGGTCCTGAGACTTCAATCAGGGGGCTAGCTCTCTCTCTAGCCCTTGGGTGATTGCAGATTCAAGATTAAAAAGTTCTCTTACAGCTCCTTTTTCCAGTCCAATGAAAACTACTGCAGGCCAATCCAGGGAACAGCACACAACACAGGACAGTCCTCTCCTGCAGCTTTCTTCAGTTCCACGGACAGAGGTTGGTCTTGAGATCCAGGGGCAATACAAATTGTAGGGGTTTCAGCACAGATATTTATACCCCAAAAGTCTTTGTTCTAAAGAGTCACAAGTCACTGAACCCAGCCAGAACCAGTTCTGCTCAGTCCTGGAGCACTTTGTTTACCAGGCTGCTTCTTTCCTTTCAGGGTGCAGGGCAGAGACATCAGACGCACCACAGGAGGTGGAGCCAGCATTGTGGAGGGACGGCACAACCCTATTCAGGTCCCAGGTGCAACTCCTCCCACCCATCTAGATGTAGATCTCTCCATTCACCACTGGGACACCTCACCCTGTCTCCTGGAATTTCCCAGCCCTGTCACTCCAAACCCAGACAGCCAATACACATAACAGCAGAGCACACTGGAAGGCTTAGGCAAGAAAATACCTACTTTCTAAAAGTGATATTGTCAAACACAGAATATAAATATAACCTTCACTAAAAGATGTATTTTAATATTCTGAGCTCAGGCATACTAAATTCGTTTTTCTACCATGTTCCTGGGGTCAGTTAGGACTATAGAGTGTAATAGTCAAACTGCCCATTCTGGCCTATGGAGAACAGGTAGCCTTGCAGTAGTGAAAAACGAAATTGTGTGTCACTACCAGGACATGCTACACACATCAGAGCATGTCCTACCTTACACATACAATGCATCCTACCATAGGGGTGGCTTACATGATGCCAAGGGAAGGTTCAGGGGCTGGGAAGTAGGTGCACTTCACAGCCAAGATGGCAGTTCTAGACTGCACACAGACACTGCAGTGGCAGGTCTGAGATACACTTTACAAGCTGCTTCTGTGGGTGGCGCAAACCAGCGCTGCAGGCCCACCAGCAGCATTTGGTTTACCAGCCCTGGGCACACACAGGCCACATTACTAGGGACTAACAGGTAAACCAAATAAGCCAATCATGGATATACCAATTCACATGTCATATTTACAAAGGGAGAGCATACGCACTTTAGCACTGATCAGCAGTGGTAAAGTGCCCAGAGTCATAAAATCAACACAAACCGGTCAGAAAAAATACAGGAGGAAGGCAAAAGTTTAGGGATGACCCTGCACAATGGGCCATTTCCAACAAGCCCCAACTCCATTGGCTCCAAGTAAAGATCGACACTCGTCAAGACATTTGGCAATTCATCTTCAGAAGGGAAAGATCATTGCTTAACCACCTAAAGCTGCCACGCATATACCAAAAAGACAGCTTTCTTTCCAGGAATCATTGGATAAAGCCGAAGTTCCTAAAGCAAGTATGAAAGCAGATATGGCCACTATCTGGTGCACTATCGGTGCATCTCCAGCACCAATCCAGCCTATGCAGGATCCACCTTCCACACACTCCTTACATGGAGATCCCATTTCATACACCCCACAGGGGTCACCACTTAAATCCCACAAGGAATTGTAGTGTGAAGACCCAACCCCCCTATCACCACAGCTAGACCCCTGGCACACTTACAATGCTGAGCCCCCAGCATACACCGACCCTTATCTGCACCTAGATACTCATTTAACATCCCACTGAACACGACCGAGCTTTAGAATTACTAACGCTGATATTTGCTAAAAACGAGATATTAGGCTGCTTTAGGAGGATTAATAGAAATTTAATGTTTTTAGAATCTAATTGAATTGTCATTGTTTTTAATCATTGGCCGCCTTGTAATACTTTGTGCACCTTCACAGTGTGTTTTAAATAGACATTTGGCACCTACCCGACTCGTTAGAACGGGGGGAACTGGGCACTCGAACTCGTCCACGAGTACCGGCCGCCATTTTAGGGCTGGCTCGGGACGCGTTCTAGCTCTTCTACACTTCCGGGAGAGAGCTATATAGTCCTCGCTCACCCAGGATGCGCAGCGGTCGTGCGCAGCGGGCGCGCGCCGAAGACGCGCCCAAGACAAGCCCGTCTGTGCCCGTCCGTGCCAGATCTGGGCCCAGGGCCACCCCCCCTGGTTCGGCTACCACCCACGAAGCCATATCTACCTTATGCTATACCTCCGCTCAGCTGAAACAGTGGAAAACAGGTGTGGGTAGGTTTTGTAAATTATTACTGCCATGTAAACATTTGCCTACCGCACCTATATCTTGTGTAGGTTGCGCTTTTTCTTTGCCATCCCCACGGCTGCCGACTAACATCACATCCTATTCCCAGGAAACCCTCAGCGCTTCCCCACTTGTCGACCAATATGTAAAAGCAGCACTACTCAATGTACGCTCACTCCCCCAACATAGTCTGGTAATAAGGGAGACCATTATTAATCAAGAACTGGATATACTTTTTATTACCGAGTCATGGGGAGATGATGCTTCCGGTCCGGATTTTGTACTGGCTACCCCACAAGGCTATTGTGTATCCAGACAAGATAGGATCTCAGGGCGAGGTGGAGGCGTAGCCATTATATACAGGGATACCTATCGGACCAAATGTGACCTTATTCACAGCACTAACTGCGAAGCTGTTGCATTCACTATTAATCTTACCCAGAAACAAGCTTTTAAAGGGACGCTTGTGTACAGACCTCCAGGAACACGTACCAAATTTTTAGCAGCTCTTACAGATATTACGAAATCGGTAATAGATTCACCATGCTATACGATTCTTGGTGACTTTAATTTCCCGCTTGAAAACATGGATAATCAGGACACAGTCCAACTCATCGCTGATATGTAGGCTATAGGACTGCAGCAGCTAGTGAGGGGCCCCACGCATAATGCTGGCCATACACTGGATGGTGTATTTACTAACGATCCCAAAATTGAGATATCAGTATTATTTCCTCTGATATGGAGTGATCATCAAGCTATAACTTTTAGGATTAAACAGTTACCACTCAAACTTTCTCAGAATAAAGTCCGTCCGCCAGTGGCGGCACGGAGGTGGAATAAGGCAGATATGCCGTATTTTACTAATCTCCTGATGTCATCTATTCCAGAAAACACAGGTGACACT
The DNA here is from genome assembly GCF_964204655.1 of Triturus cristatus. Lineage (NCBI taxonomy): Eukaryota > Metazoa > Chordata > Amphibia > Caudata > Salamandridae > Triturus > Triturus cristatus. The sequence continues at coordinate 346,365,740 of NC_140594.1, read as the reverse complement.
GAGACCATGTCTGCAAATTTTCAGGACTGGATCCTAAAGGCAGCCAACCAAGTTGCACCTGAAAAATGTTATCGCCCTAATAGAGCTACGCCATCTGCCCAATGGTACACAGAAGAACTGCGCCTCCAACGTCAATACTGCAGAAACCTTGAAAGGCGCTGGAGAAAAAATTACAGTTCCTCTGCCAAGCAAGATTATAAGAGCGCTCTAGCTATTTATAAAAAAGCCATTAACACGCAAAAAAATCTCTTTTATACTGGCCAAATTGAACAAGCACACAATTCATCTAGGATGCTTTTTCAAGTTGTGAATTCTCTTTCTAGTCCAAAGGGACCTATAATTGATAACTCGCAGGAACTATGTGATTCATTAGCCACTTTTTTCAAAACCAAGATAACGGATATTTATTCTACTTTTTCCAATGAACAGATAGGAAAAACTGATGTTACACCCATCATCCATCCAACACCCATCAACTCCTTTTTTGATCAGTTTCAGCCAGCTACTGAAGTTCAGATCAGTGCGCTGATCTGTAAGATCAAATCAGGTTCCCCACTTGACCCTTGCCCTCATACAACAATGAATAAATTGCAGAATGTTATCACACAGCCGCTAACTGAAATATGTAACTCCATTTTTAAATTTGGCGCCTACCCAGAGAGTTGGAAGAAGGCCATTATTAAACCTTTAATAAAAAAACCTTCCTTGGACCCCACTATTTTGTCCAACTACAGGCCTATTGCTTGCCTCCCTTTTACGTCCAAAATCATAGAGGCAATTATGAATAAACAGCTCTCAGAGTTTATTGAACATCATAAACTCTTAGATGATACTCAGTTCGGGTTCCGGAGGGAACACGGAACTGAGACAGCACTAATAAAAGCCTCAGACGAAATTAGGGAGATTATGGACTTAGGAGGAGCTGCAGTTCTTATTTTATTGGACCTATCGGCGGCCTTTGACACGGTCGACCATACCATCTTGGTCGACCGTGTCGTAACCTTCGGGATCAATCATTTGGCCAAAGACCTTATAGCCTCCTTTTTATCCAACCGTAGACAGGCAGTAAAGCTGGGCAATTATTATTCACCCACTACTGAATTGCCTTGTGGGGTCCCTCAGGGATCCTCGCTAAGTCCCACACTTTTTAACATTTATGTTTCGGACTTGGCGAGGGTCATTAAATCTCATGGGATGCGTTTAACCACCTACGCTGATGATACCCAGCTCGTGCTGGCGGTATATTAGAATGGCCCTGTGGTAGCAGCTGGGTTTCAGGAGGGCTTACTGGATGTACAATCATGGATGCACAGTAACTGCCTGAAACTTAATGCGCAGAAGACTGAGGTTATGACCTTTGGCACAATCCATCCAGAATGGTCTCACATATGGTGGCCTAGTCAGATGGGCTCGCCTCCGGTGCCAGCCACCAAGGTCAGAAATTTGGGAGTGATTTTTGATAACAAGTTATCTTTTGGATGCCATGTTAACAAGGTCGTTTCGGCTACCTTCTTTGTATTGAAGAAAATAAAAAAACTCTTGCCGTATTTACCAGTCTCTGCAGGAAAAACGCTAGTTACCACACTAGTATTTTCAAAATTAGATTATGGAAATGCTCTCTTCCTTGGCACACACAAATACATCTTAAACAAGCTTCAGTCCGTCCAAAATATGGCGGCACGGATCCTGCTTAACATCCCTAGGCGACATTCCACTTCTGCAGCCATACGCCATCTTCATTGGCTAAGGGTTGAGAGCAGGATCAAATTTAAGGCTCTCTGTATAGCCTACAAGGCCATTCATCAAATAGGACCGAAGCTTTTAAAAGAGGCTTTCCAGGTGTACATCCCTAAAAAAAATCTAAGATCAGCAGCTAGCTATCTTTTGACTGTCCCCCGCACAAGAACGGCCACATGGGGTGACAGGAGATTTTTGGTAACAACGCCTGTGCTCTGGAACTTACTTCCTTTGCACATTAAAACTGCATCCACCCTTATTAACTTTCGCAAATTATTGAAGACCTGGCTTTTTAATCAATGAGAACGCGGTCTGATCTGTACTGTAATCTGGAGTATCTCGCTGCGCCTAGACACCTTATGGTATTAGTTGCGCACAAAAAATCTCATAAATAAATAAATAAATCCATCCCATCCAGGTGATTCCTCCATTTACCAAGTGATACTTGCCATAGCAGCAGCTTATCATAAGGTGCCTATTCATTCTGATACTACAGAGGAGCATTTTTTATTTGAAACGCTCTCCTCCACACAATACACTTCACAATACCTTCTTAAGTTAAAAGGTATGCTGCATCCCACTGGGGATATTTTCCATCACCCTGTCCTTGATGGGTGATTACTCCCCATGTAGACACAAAAATAGAAGGCTTCTCCTTATGACCCTCCTTTAATTTTAAGGCAGCTTCCACCAGACTCTCTTGTTGTCCATACAGATGGAAAGAGGGCTAACTCCCAAAACCACTGCTGAAGCCCACCCCGTCTGACAGAGAGCAAGAGACTAGATGCAAAAGGAAAGAGGGTAACGCCACAATCTGGAAAGCAATGGCGACTTGCCATTTCTGTAGGCTTCCTAAGTAGGTATGACAGTGCCACATGGAGTAACTCTTTCAGTATTTCCCTGAAGATCACCGTCAGTGAGGGCATGAGTTGGTGTCTCAGGGGAAATTGATTTCAAACACTGCTGTAAGATGTGCTCTTGACGCTGCTGACACTGATGCATGGGGCATCATTCCAAGCCTCTTTCTAAGGTGCCAGGCATGGCTGCGCATATCAGGCTTTAAGCCTGAGGTTCAGCAGAACTTACTAGCCATCCCATTTGATGGAAAACATAGTTTTGGGCCTCAGGTAGATCAAATCCTGGATAAAATAAAAAAATGACACTGAGTCTGCAAAGGCCATGGACACATTTCAAACACCCACTTTTCGTGGTTCCGTTTGCCGCACGCCCTTCCGTGGAGGCTCCAAACAGGCTTAATTTGAAACCTCCATAACATACAACTGCTCACAGAACTAGGCACCCTTTGGTAGAGGTTATTCTAGAGGCTGCTGCAGGGGAAATAATTTAAGAGGGAGAGGTACAGGTTCCTCCTCAAAAGCTACTCCTACCATATCTACCAAACCCTGACTTACCACTCATGCCCCCTGATCACAAAACACCTGTCAGGCTCCTTATAACAGTTTCTATCCATTTGGCGCAACATCAGTTAAGACCAGTGGGTGCTGGACATCATACAGAAAGATTTTTGACTCAAGTGAACTACCACATTTATCACAATACCACCTCTCAAACACAGACCCTCACTAGAGCACATACAACTACTCATGGAAGAGGTACAATTCCATCCTTTTCAAAGGCACCATCAAAGTAGTACCACCTATACAACAGGGATTAGGAATGTACACTCTGTATTTTCTAATCCGCCAAAAAGATGGCTCTCTTAGACCCATTCTCAACTTAAGGCTTCTAAACAAATACATTTACACCCAGCACATCGGCATTACCTCAGGGTTTTGGTCAAAGGCAAACTCTATCAGTTCAAAATACTCGCCTTCGGAGTCACTACAGTTCCTCGACTGTTCACAAAGTGACTGCAGTGTTGGGCACTCACCTACAAAGACAGGGCATTTATGTCTTCCCTGAACTGGACGACTGGCACATGACAAGTTCCACTCACCAGTTATGCAGCAAACACACTCATGTTACTTTACATCTTTTACACGAATTGAGATTCACAACCAATATCTCAAAATCCCACCTCCAATACCAACAAATTCAGGCATACTTAGGAGCAATTCTCAATTCAGAAAATGGGTTGCCTTATCCCAGTGTGGCAAGCATACAGTCGTTTCAACCACTTCATCTGCAATTTCAACCAGATTACCAAGTTACATCCATAACAGTCACACAACTTCTAGGCATGATGGCCTCCTGGGTTACAATAGTGCATCGTGCATGACTAAACATGCTTCAATTGCAGTAATGTCTAGCACAGCAATGGTCTCCAGCGGAGGGTCATTGGGAAGATCTAGTGTTGGTCAGCCGCCAAGCTTGTCACTCTGTTCTGTGGTGGAAAACAAAATCTGTTGCAGGGACAGCCTTTTCTCGACCTAATTCAGCAGAAGACGATCACAATGGACGCTTCCCACATGGGATAAGGGGCACATTTGCCAACTTTGACCGTTCAAGGCCACAGCAAAACCAGACTCTAGGGCCTTCACATTACTTACTTGGAGGTACTAGCAGTTCAACTAGTGCTGAAAGCATTTCTCCCCACCTAGTAGGAAAAGTTGTCCTTGTTCACATTGACAGCACCACAATCATGTTTTATCTACAGAAACAGGGGGGACTCAATATCCACCACTTTCTTAGCTAGCCCAACACATTTGGAGGTGGGCTCTCTGTCACAAAATACACCTACTAGCGGAACACCTCCCATGAACAGACAACAACTTTGCCAATCTTCTCAGCAGGACGCGGCAAGAAGTCCACGAGTGGGAACTCCACCAGCAAGTCTTTCACCAATATATCCAGCTGTGGGGCTGTCCACAAAGATACCTATTTGCAACCACAAAAAATGCAACATGCCCAAACTTCGGATCCAGACCCCTACATCAATAGTCCAAAAGCAATGCACAATGGATGAACTGGTCAGGGATATTTGCCTATGATTTACCTCCTCTCTCCCATGCTTCAATTTGTGGTTAGGAGGTTATGGCAGACATCCCTCACCCTCATTCTGGTAGCACCGACTTGGGCTTGCCAACCATGGTTCACAACACTTCTGGAACTATTGGTAGTTCCTCACGAGAAACTTCCAATCAGGCCTGACCTTCTCATACAGAATCATGGAGAAATACTTCACCAAGACCCCAAGTCAGCCAACCTTGCGATCTTGTTCCTGAAGTTCTAGAATTTTGATATCCTAAACTGCCACCCAAATGCATGGCCATTCTTAACGAAGCACGTAGGCTCACTACATGTGCATGCTTTTTGGCCAAATTGAAACGTTTTGTCCACTATTGCCACTCAAAACAATTTGACCCTTTCATACCAGCGGTACAGGACATTGTCTGCTACCTCCTACATTTTCAGACTTTTGGGCTGACATTTACTTCTCTCCTCCTCCACCTTGCTGCTGTGGTCACTTGCTTACAAAATAGACAACATGTGTCTCTTCTTAAAATTCTAGTTGTCAAAGCCCTTATGGAAGGCCTCAAAAGGGTAATGCCTCCCCAAATGCCCTCAGCAACCTCATGGAACCTCAATATTGTTCTCATTAGGCTTATGTGTCTCCTTTTTGAGTCTATCCACTCCAGTTCCTTTCATGGAATGTGTCTCTATTACTACCTCACGAAGTGTCAACAAGCTGAAGGCACTAACCTTAGAACAACCTTTCTTTTAGGTGGATAGAGACAAAGTTATCCTCTGCACCAATCAATCAGTCATTTGTAAAGTGCACTACATACCCGCAAGGATCTCAAGGCGCTGGGGGGGGAGCACTACTGATCGAACAGCCAGGTCTTGAGCGTCTGCAGGTCTTGGGTCTGTCGTAGGCTCAGTGGGAGGGTGTTTGTAGTAATCTAGTACTTTAACATGGTAGAACCTATTTGTGGAATGTCACTACATCATTCAGAATGTATATTTATTATGGAACTATAGAATGTACAGGCATTCAACCACCGAGCCTGAGGAGATACCAGCACCCTTTCTTCCTCTTTGTACTTAATTCCAAATAAACCAGAATTGCAATTGAAGCTGACTCTTGCGGATTTACTACAATTTTGGCGACAGGCAGGGCACAGTATCTACAAGATTAAAAGTCCGCCTACAAACTAACTAAGAAGCGGAAACCAATTCCGAGTGCAACTATTCAAGGAAAAAATAAGGAAATGCAGGATAATCAACAAAAGAACTTTCTGCATCGTGAGCGACCTGAAGATACCAACGCGTAATCGAGGTGAGCCACGTGGAAAAGTTTTATCATTATCCTAACTAGTGATTGGACCGGTTACCGCTTATCGGTTAACTGACTTACGTTTGAATCCCGCATCATTCACTCTCCTCTCATTCAAACACCGCCACCAGCTCGTTCCTCCTCACTGAATGTGGAAAAAATGTGACGACAGCGACGCTCTCTCCAAGTGACGCTGCTCACTCTGGGTGAGCAAACGTCAGCGCGTCAAGGTCACGCTCGACGGCGACCATCTTAGATTTGCGGTTACCATACAGACACCATTACAACGAAAACTTCGCATCAGATCAAAGTTTTTACACCGGATTTTCTTCTTGAAGGCTAGGCGGAGCGGAGCGTTTTCATCCAGCTATTTAGGGTATTACCTGCATTTTTATTATTCTTAGCTGTTCATGTACCTTCTTCATTTTATATTTTCAAAGGCTTGGTTGCAATTTGAAGCACTATATGCTAAGGGTGCTGGGTCACACATTTCTACAGACCTTTGAACTCTTCAACTTACAAGTGCATTATTTCTGTTTTCTCTCCACATATCCATTGAACTATTCAGAAGTTTATTTTTTTAATTATTTCATTAGTTTATTTTTGAATTATCTTTCTGATCATGCCTGATACTGCTGGCACTAGCACAACATCGGGTGAACTTGTGACTGCTACAACTTCCATGCACATTAACACCCCTAGGGAATTTCTAGCCGTACCAGGAGAACCACCGGTAGCATGGACAGACTGGAAAGAGTACTTTTTGAATGACATTGCAAACATGGAAGACTCCAGCGGAACCTTTTCTCCTGAAAGAAAAAAAAGAGTTCTGATGTATTGTTTAGGCCCTGAGGGTTTAAGGGTCCATAATGAATTACAAAAACATGAAAGGGCTGGAGGGGATATGGATGTATTTAAAGCTGCAATCCTTGATTTAGATGACCATTTTTCTCCCACAGTTTGCATAGCGGTTACCAGACACAGTTTCTTTTAAAAGGGAAACAAGATAAACAATAGAGTATCGAAGAATATGTTTCTGCGTTAAAGAAAATCGCAAGCAAATGGAAATTTGCTCAGTTACATGACGAATTGATCAGGGATCAAATCGTCATGTACACCAAAAACAAGACTTTGCAAGATAAACTACGGGTTGAGGGTGAAAGTAGTCTTAAGGACATCATTGCTATGGTCACTAAAGCAGAGCTTTCTGAACATTGTGCAAAAGCTAGTTTATCTGTTGATAAAAAGGATGTTGAAGTGGTGAATAAAATTTCTGAGGGAAAAACAAACTATATAAATTACAGAGATCCCAAAACTGATGGTAAAAAAAAAGAAAGATCTTAACCCAAAAGAATAGGGAACTTAATATGTTATAGATGTGGTAGTCGCCTCCATTCAGCTAATTTTGACAGATGTCCTGCAAGATCTACAAAATGTCTTGAATATGGCATTGTGGGTCATTTTGCGAAAGCTTGCAGAAGGAAGTTCAACAAAAAATCCAAGAGTAAAGTAGCTTGTATATATGATTCTGAACATTACAGTGATTCAGTATCAGTTAAAAAAAAAAAGTGGTTTTAAATATTTCTGATAATTGCTCCTCTAAACCCATTTGTCAAATGTCTTTGGGAGGTGTTCAAGTCCAGTTAGCTGCCGATTCCGGTTCACCATACACTATCATTGCCAAACAGATTTGGGAAGAATTATTCATTTCACGGATTGGAAGTGGGTTGGAACCTTGTGACATCGCCCCCAAAAGCTACACGGGTGAAAAAATTGATATACTAGGATTCAGAGTACTTGTTTTAGATTTAAAGGTAGACATGCAACCGGAAAACTATACATTGCTAAAGAAGGTCCTTCAGTCCTTGGATGGAAAGACCAGAAAAGCCTCAACATCATTCTAGACCCTAACAGCAAAGAGCAGGTCCTTATTGCATGCGAGAGTGAAAGCACAAAAAAATGGGTACTAGAAGAATTTCCCAATGTTTTTCCATCTCAAATGGGTGAGCTTAAAGGTTTTACGCATAAAATTATTTTGAAAAACAGTGCCATCCCTAAAATACACAAAGCTCGCAACATACCATTCATAGTTGGAGATGAAGTGAAACTTGAATTGGACAAATTACTGGAGAATGGTGTTATTGAAACAGTTGAGGCTGCAGAATGGGTTTCTCCATTGGTCGTGGCTCGTAAGGCCAATGGAAAGGCCCATCATGGGTGTGGATTTGAGGTACTTGACCAGTAACATTCTAGTAGACCAGTTTCCTCTTCCCAGAATTGATGAGATGTTATCTCTCACACGTGATGCTAAATTATTTTCAATCCTTGATTTATCGGCTGCATACCGTTCAAGTGGTTCTTGATCCTGAAAGCAGGCATCTCACTACATTTTGTACCCCGTTTGGTTGTTTTAGATTCAAACTTATGCCATTCGGACTAGCTTCGGCAGCTGCGGTCTTTCAAAGACTCATGTCCAAATTACTAGGTCATATCACCGAAGTAGTTTTTTTTCAGGACGACATTTTAATCATGGGAAAAAACAAATCTCATCACAATTCTAAATTAAAGGAAGTTTTGAAAATTCTAGAATCAAATGGTTTGGTTGCTGAGGGGAGCAAATGTAAGTTTGCAGAAACAAAAGTCACATACTTAGGACATGAGATTTGTGACGCAGGTATTAAACCCAAAGCTAAACTAGTTGAAGCAATTGTCAATTCTCCGGCACCTAAGTCCAAAGATGAACTCAGGTCATTTCTGGGATTAGCAGAATTGTATTCAAAGTTTGTCAACCAATTTTCTCAAAAAACTTATGAAATGCGACCATTGATGAAGCACAAGACCCAGTTTGTGTGGAATGCTGCATGTTAGAGAGCCTTTATAGAAATTAAAAATGCAATCACCAGTGCACCCACATTACAAGGTTTTGATCCTGTTGCTGAAACATTTGTGACTACGGATGCCAGTGGCACAGGGCTAGGGGGAGTTCTCTCTCAAGTGACAAAACAAGGTGTAGAAGTCGTAATAGCGTGTGCTTCACGATCACTATCTCCTTGTGTGGAGAAGTATTCTGTTATAGAGAGAGAAACTTTGGCATCTGTCTGGGCAATGGAACATTTCAGGAAGTTTATTTGGGGGAAAAAATGTACCCTCCGTTCCGATCACAAACCTTTAACCAAACTACTCACTACTGAAGGCCTTTGCAGAGCTTCAGCTAGAATAGATAGACTTTCTATGAGACTCCAGGATTTTGTCTATGAGGTACAGTATGTACCTGGAGTCAAGAATATTATAGCTCATTTCTTGAAGTGGATCATAGTATTTGGAATGATTACTGTGTAGCTGGAATTTTTTCTGAGTCATGTGGTTTACAGATGGATGAATGGCAACAAGAAGGTTCCAAGGATCAATTACTCATGAAGGTTATGAATACAATTTCTAATGGATGGTTGAATGAAGACAAATCTGATCCACAAATTAGAGCATTCTGGGAAGTGAGAGATGAATTAAGTCTGGATGGAGAGTTTGTCTGTTGTGGTGAAAGAATTATTCCTCCTTTTGGCATGAGACAGAAAATTATTAAAATTGGACACAAGGGTCATCCGGGGGTTTCTAGAACTAAAAAAAACATCAAAGCGTTGTACTGGTGGCCCAAAGTTGACCTGGAAATTGAAAGGCAGGTTTGTGATTGCGTAAGTTGTGATGGCGCTGACAAAATTCAGAAGACACTTAATCCTCCAATGTCTTCTTTAGGGTGTCCGAAATTACCTTGGGAAGATTTCGCCTTGGACATTATGGGCCCCATAATTTGACAAGATGGTCTATGTAAATATATTTAGGTCTTAGTAGACCTATTCTCCAGATGGATTGAGGTTAAGGTAGTGGAACGCATTAATACTGATGTTGTAATTAAATTTCTTGATGAATGCTTTATTAGAGAAGGATTACCAGCCACAATTTTGACTGACAACGGGGTACAATTCAAATCAGATGTTATGAAACAGTTCATGGGTGCCACCGGTATAGTACAAAGATCTACAGCCCTGTATCATCCCTGGGGCAACTCTGTTGTAGAAAGAGTCAACAGAGTGGTTAAAGGTGCTTTACAATTGGCTAGCAAAGAAAGGAAGAACTGGGACAAACTGATATGGTCCTACAGGATCCCTGTGCACGATACGTGTGGTGAAAGCCATTTTGGTCTAATGAGAGGAAGGTTTCCCTATTGCAAAATTAATCCAACCTGGATGGGTAGAAGTAAGAAATATGTATGGGATTGCACTAAGGTCAGAAAATGTATTGCAAATTCACAAAGTAAAAACAAAGCATATTTTGATTCTAAACATGGTACCAAGAGTGTACAATTGGTCAGGATCAAAGAGGGAAAGAGAGTTGGAAAACTGCAGCCTCGTTTTTCTGAACCCAGAAAAATCTCCAAGGTAATGCGTAATACGGTCATGTTAGATGATGGCAGTATTCATCACATGAGCCGTGTTGCAATTGCACTACTTCAACGTCCAAACAGTGACAAAACTGTCAAGGAAAGGGAGATGGGTGGTGATTACTGGTGGTTAAGTCCTGACTGTAGTTCAAAATCGGGTACTACACTTGAGTTTGCACCTAACATGCCAAATGAGACCACTGGTATTAAGATAGCTACAAAGCAAATAGTTGCACCTGGCGTTTCAATCAATGAAACAATTTCTGAATTAACGTTTGATTCTACCCATAGTGACTTGCCAACCACCTCAGATAATTTTTACCAACCTGAACAAACTGGTGGCAAGGTTAATATGCCTGTCGTTACGAGGTATGGCAGACGAGTCGGGACGCCTAAAGTTTTTAAATGATTTTAAAAGCAATTAATTCACTCGGATATTTTCCTGTAAATATATTTTTATTTTAGTGTGTAGTTTTAGTGGTTTGTTGACTCTTTTATTATTAAGAAAGAGGATGTGTAGTAATCTAGTACTTTAACATGGTAGAACCCATTTGTGGAATGTCACTACATCATTCAGAATGTATATTTATAATGGAACTATAGAATGTACAGGCATTCAACTACCGAGCCTAAGAGCAGATACCAGCACCCTTTCTTCCTCTTGTACTTAATTCCAAATAAACCAGAATTGCAATTGAAGCCGACTCTTGCGGATTTACTACAGTGTTCCATGTCTTGGCTGCGAGGTGGGAGAAGGATCTCCCGCTGGGTGTTGTTCTTTGGATGCGCGGGACGGTAGCAAATGAGAGGTCGGCGTAGCGTAGCTGGCGGTTGGAGATGTAGAAGGAGAGCCGTCTGTTGAGGTAGGCTGGGCCGGTCTTGTGGAGTGCCTTGTGTGCGTGGACGAGGAGCTTGAAGGACATCATCTTGCTGACGGGGAGCCAGTGCAGGTCCCTCAGGTGGGGGATGATGTGGCCGTGGCGTGGTACATCGAGGATCAGTCGTGCCGAGGCGTTTTGGATGCGTTGTAGTCGTTTGATGAGCTTGGTCGGGGCTCCCGCGTAGAGGGCGTTTCCGTAGTCAAGTCTGCTGCTGACGAGGGCCTGGGTGACTGTCTTTCTTGTATCTGTCGGGATCCATCTGTAGATCTTGCGGAGTATGCGGAGGGTGTTGAAGCAGGAGGAGGAGACGGTGTTGACCTGCTTGGTCTTTGAGAGCATTGAGTCGAGGATGATTCCCAGGTTGCGTGCGTGGTCGGTGGGTGTCGGGGCTGCTCCCAGTGCCGTCGGCCACCAGGAGTCGTCCCAGGCTGAAGGGTTGTAGCCGAGGATGAGGACCTCCATCTTGTCAGAGTTCAGCTTCAGACGGCTGGTCTTCATCCAGTCGGCGACGGCCTTCATTCCTTCGTGGAGGTTGGCTTTGGCGGTGATGGGGTCCTTGGTGAGGGAGAGGATCAGTTGAGTGTCGTCGGTGTAGGAGTTTATGTTGAGGTCGAGCTGTCTGGCGACGTGTGCGAGCGGGGCCATGTAATTGTTGAACAGAGTCGGACTGAGGGAGGATCCCTGGGGTACACCGCAGATGATCTCGGAGGCTTCGGACCGGAATGGTGGAGGCAGACGCTCTGGGTTCTGCTGGAGAGGAAGGAGGTGGTCCATTCCAGAGCCTTGTCTTGGATCCCTGCGGCGTGGAGGCGTGCGCGTAGTGTGCGGTGGCAGACTGTGTCGAAGGCGGCGGAGAGGTCTAGGAGGATGAGTGCTGCGGTCTTGCCGTTGTTCAGCAGGGTCCTGATGTCGTCGGTGGCGGCGATGAGGGCGGTCTCGGTGCTGTGGTTGCTGCGGAACCCTGACTGGGAAGAGTCCAGGATTCTGTTTTCTTCGAGCTATCGGGTTAGCTGTCTGTTAACGATTTTCTCGATGACCTTGGCCGGAAAGGGGAGCAGAGAGATGGGCCGTACGTTCTTGAGGTCTCTTGGGTCAGCCTTGGGTTTTTTCAGTAGGGCGTTGATCTCTGCGTGTTTCCAGCTCGCTGGGAAGGTTGCGGTCTCGAGGGAGAGATTGATGACGTTGCGTAGGTGGAGTGTGATGGAGCTGCTTGCTTTGTTGAAGACGTGGTGCGGGAAGGGATCTGACGGAGAGCCGGAGTGGATTGTGCTCATGGTCTTGATGGTGTCATCGATGCTCAAACTGGCCCAGGCTGGCAGGGAGTCGTGGTCGATGGTGTGCGGAGGGTCTGTTGTGTTGCTGTCTGTTGGGTCTGTCTGGGTGTTGAAGCTGTTGTGGATGTCTGCTATCTTGCGGTGGAAGAAGGTGGCGAGGGAGTCGCACAGGGCTTGTGACGGCGGGATGTCGTTGGTGTTGGAGCTGGGGTTGGAGAGTTCCTTCACGATGTTGAAGAGCTCCTTGCTATTGTGTGTGTTGTTGTCGAGGCGGTCTTTAAACGAGGTTCCCTTGGCGGCCCTGATGAGGTGGTGGTGGTTGCGGCTGGCGTCCTTGTGTGCTGCGCGGTTGTCCGGAGTTTGTTCGCTGTGCCATTTCTTCTCTAGTTTCCGGCAGGCTTGCTTGGAGGCTAGGAGTTTTGGGGTTCCTAAGGTGGTTTCGCAATTCCAACTCAACCAATCAATCGAACTCCCTGTGCTTTTCTCTCAACCAGATTTGGGGCAGAAAGGGCTCTTTAGACACTAGATGTCAACCATGCTCTCATGTACTATATTGATAGAACAAAACCTTGTAGAAAGAGGCGCTGACTATTTGTTGCTTTTTCAACACCTCACAAAGGAAAGGCCATTCTCAAATCAGGTATTGCCAGGTGGGTAGTTAAATGTATCCAAACCTGCTTTGCTAGATCAAAAAGAACCTTAACAGTCCCTCCAAAATCTCACTCCACTCATAAAAAGGGTGTTTCTGTGGCCTTCCTAGGTAACATTCCAGTAGTTGAAATATGCAAAGCAGCTACTTGGTCCCTACTGCACACCTTCACAAAACACTACTGTGTGGATGTGTTAGTGCAACATCAGGCCAAAGTTGGCCAAGCAGTTTCCTGTACAATTTTTTCATCTACTGCAACATCCACAGATTGGCCACTGCTTTACGGAGGTTTGCTTTACAGTCTACGCACGGCATGTGTATCTACAGCGACACATGCCTTGAATAAAACTTTTTACTTACCCAGTATACATCTGTTCGTGGCAGGTAGTACTGTAGATTCACACGCTGTCAGCCTCCTCCTCTGACACCTGTGGCCGTTGCAGTAATCTTTCTATTCTTTTCACTTCCGCATAAACATATATCTCTGCATAGCTTCGTCAATCACTCCATCTGCACCCGCCTTATGCCAGAAAACAATCTAATAATGGTGTTGATGCTCGTATGTATTATCAGGAAGAGGAGAAGTCCCCCAACCTCGTCACTCGAAAGACTTCTTCGGAGAAAAGCAACTTGCACACTTCCAGGCCCAATATTAGGTGACGGAGGTATGCACAGTATGTGAATATATATAGCACTACATGCCACAAGCAGATGTCTACTGGAAAAGTGACCTTTTCTTTCCAGGTGTCCGCCGTAAGCTAGAAGCATGTGAGAAAGCTCCTCCAGAGAGAGCCATCGATTGAACATCACATGGAATTTTGTAAAATGGTTCCTACGAATCAAGTAGCACTGTGTATCTGGACAACATAACTGTCAGAATATGGGGGCGCGAGTCCACACATTTCATCAGAGTTTGTTGGCCAAATTCTTAGCTAGCTCACAGTGTGCCATCTGAACCCCTACCCTTCCAGGGTACCAATTGGTATCTGCAACCTCAGAACATGACCACTCTAATTCCCCAAGGAAATCTGGAAACAGATCTACCTTTTTGTTGTTACTTGGCATGCCAAAGGGAGACACAAGAAAGATACAAATTGGGTTGTTAAACATTTATTGAAACAATTTTATTCTTCTGTAAAAAGCGCGACCTGCAATAATTAGTAGGATGAAACAAAGCATTGTAACCAGCATTATAAGAATGGTGAAAAAGATAAACAGTTTAACTATTATGACATTTTTGTGTGAATATATGATTATATCATTATGATTATACTTACACTCCTATCTAACACTACCTACACTAGCAAGTAGTGTGAGTACTGTCTGCCAGATTTCTTGGGACAACCAAACCTCCCATACCCATGTGTGATGTATCAGGAAACCGATCTGGTATAGAGCAGGCTACCATCCTTTGCAAGATGAAGGCTGGAGTCTGCAGCTCAGTCACAGTGCACAGCGCTCCAGGATAATTCGCAGAGGCGTTCCTCTGCCAAATTTGACTCAGAGGCGCTTTATATAATAAAAGCATGGTTCCAATCGCACTGGGTCAAAGGTGCAGTGCTGATGTTATTGTCTTGAGACTCGGCGCTGTCTCCAACCGGACATCCAAATGCAAAGGCATTGCGTTCAAATGTTCCTAGCCTTGGACAGAGTGTACAGGTGACATGATAAAATGCTTACTAAGAGATGTGCTGCATGCAGAATAATTTCTAAGGATATTATTATTTAAGTGCAAGGTACATAAAAAGTCACCATTATAAAAAGATGTCAAGCTCAAACATATAGCTAAAATGGAGACTTGTGTGCGGGCCCTGTTGAACCCCAAAACAAGACCTCTATAAAGGAGTGCTAAAGTTAATGAAGTTATTGAAATAATAGAAGCAAGTGGGGATTAAATTAAAAAATAATTTTCAAGAGTCCACTGAATAGAGCTGACTGAGGGTTGAAGTGATCAAATTATTTGGTGTTGCAATGGAAGGAAAGAAGCATGACCTTGAAACATTTCCAAGTGTAAAAAAATCTAATGTCCCTTGAAAGTGCAGAGGCAACATGGATAAGAAATGAAATTTGAAGTTCAGATATTCTATTTACTGATGGAAACTAAATAAAATAAGACAAGATTGAGGAATTGTATAAGCTACTGGGAATAAAAATAAAATCCTACTGTAGAGAACACCAGTCAGCTTTTTCTTTGATTTGAGACCAATAAGAGGTGAGAAAGAGAGTCTTCATGGAGATCAGCAGGTAATTTGCAACCCCTGTAGAATTACTCAGAATTATCTTGTTTGTCCACCTAAGGATGACCTTCAAGGACAAGCACCATCTAAGGAGCTGTCCACAGAGTCCAGCTGATACTGGATGCTTAGAAGATTATGATTGGCATTGTTCTTTGTCATTAACAAATTTGTATAAAATCATGGCACTGGCACCAGCTCCAACGGCCTCCGCACAGACGTTTTTTCAAAGGAACACCAAAACTAGTTATGTTTTAAAAGGTTCTGTACCTCAGATGTTTTCAGCTGTTACGTTACTGACACAACCACATCAAAATTAGCTGTGCATAATCCACTGTAGTTATTTAGTTTTCAAATGCAACATAACAACTTTGTCCTAGCTATCTCAGAACCTAACCAGAAATAATTGAAGCGTTAGCCCTATCGAGAGGGGAACATGGCGGACTCTCTCCCAATTCTTGGAAGTTAAGCGCAATTTACCTCTAGACCTAGATGTGGGAAGGTCTCCGCTATTTTGGCGACAGTTTCAGGGTTGCGGTGGGCTGATTTCCTTAATTTTTCTCTTCTCCGGTCCGTAGCTTTTTCGGAGGTGACCGTGGCGGCGGTGGCAGTGGGGCCACCGCGGGACGGTCTGTGGGCAGAGGCTGCAGTGCGGATCGCTAGAGGCAGGCGCACCGCTGCGAGAGCTGGCTTCCAGGGGAGCGGCAGTCTGGTGGCAGCACCGGGTGTGTTGGCCCACGTTTTGGGGATCGAGCAGTACCAAGGCAGCAGAGCAGCGCTTGAAACAAAAACAAGCGATGTTGCACAGTACCCCCAAATGACCCTGGTAAGGAGGAGGAAGAAGGAGGACTGGCGTTCTCTGGTTAACATGGGGAAGGGCTTAAGGGATGAAGATCAGCAAGTCACTGGGAGAAAGGACCTGGGTGGGGTTAACAGGCTAAACAGCTATACCCTCAGAAGTCGGGATATCTGAGGCCAAGCTCAGTCCCCTTCTGAGGTTCCAATTAGGGAAACTGTTCCGCTAGCAGTGCAAGTCAACTCCCAAAAAAAAGCAGAATCCCATACCCGCCCTCCTCCCCCCACAGAACAAAAAAAGTGTCACTGGAAAAAACTTTGTTGATTGAGGGTAAAAAGCCTCCCAGAAGCAAACTGGCCAATATCCGAATCACGCCCTCTCTCCGCACTTACTTCAAGGTTCAAGCTCAATCCTCTCAGCCCAACCAACCCATTCAGCTCATTCAGGATATTCAATCTACCTACACCTCTACCTCTTTGGCGGCTGCGGGTATGAGTGTTGGACTTACTCCCAAGAATACCTGTAAACAGTCCAGTACAGCAAGCGTTGGGGGAATGGAAGCGGGAAATAATATTGTGCTGCTTGAAAACAGGTTTACCCCTCTGGCAATGGTAGAGGATGACAGCATCCACACTCAGCATAATCCTAGGCTTGAGACTCCTATGAGCCAGCGGCCCCAACAGGGAGATGGGTTGAGGGAACCAGGTATAGGGCTCAGTTCGGGGGAGCAATCCTCCACAGAGGGTCTGCCAGCTACCTTGCTAACCGAAATCAGAGAAAAATTTCTAGTCTCCGAACGTAATCAGCAAAAGATCGAAGAGGCCTGTGAAATATTGGAAGGAAAAATAAATGATATTATGGAGAGAGTTGGAGCAATAGAGACGGATTTGGAAGACCTCTCAAAACAAGTTGACAAAAACACATTGGAGATCACGAGGCTAAAAGAAAATGACAAAGAACTCAGGGATAAACTAGAAAGTCTAGAGAACAGTGCCAGAAGGAATAATATTAGGATTTTTTTATTTTTTTTATTTTTATTTTTATAAAACCTTTATTTTGGTAAATGCACAATACACAGCGTCTGCCTACAACCCCTCGGGGCCGGCCGCTATGACATATCAGAAAAGGATAAAAGAAAAAGAGAAAAAAAAAAAAAAAAAAAACCAATTGGGAAGAGCGCCGTTAAAGCAATCTGAGTGAAAAGTACCGTGTAGAACATAGAACAATAATGTCAGGATAAGAAAAGGTTTAATTTTATGATTTTGTCGAGTACAATGTAGTAAACTACGAAAAGAGTCGAAGCTGATCACTGACCAGGAGAGACATCACCGTTCACGGAGCACCCAGAAGGAGGCGTTATACAGGAAGGCATTTGTAAGGAAAAAGGTGGCCACCATCCAGGAACTAAGAGCAAACGCTATACCACAGAATGATAGAACACAATAAACTCCCTACTAACACTGAACCCCGACCCCGAAGAAACAAAGAAACATAGAAGAGAAAGAAACCGAAGAAGAAGAGAGAAAGAAAGAGAAAGAGGGCCATAGAGACAAAGAAAGGACATAGAACACATCCCATCCCCCCACCCTGCATACCAGCGGAAGGCCACGGCCCACCCCCCCCCAATAGGCATGCCTGTCGCCCCGAAAGAACCCCAAGTGGGAAAGAGAGTCTGGAGAGTGGGAAAGAACATCCCAGTCTCCGACTCCCAGAGAAGGCAGGAGGAGGAAATTTTACATACTCCCGGTCACCACCAGCCCCATACGCATCCCCCACCCTGAATATCATCAGCACAACTGAAGTAGCAAGCAAAGCAGCAGGTGGGGAGACTCCATTCCAAATGTGCGAATAAATCAGATAATTAGCAGTCCCATCCTAGTCCCCGCCCGCCAATACGTACAGCAAACTAAAGGAAATCGCCCAGCCCTGGCCCGATCCTAAGTGGCCCCACAGATCCACCCCCGCAATCAACAATAGCAAATTACACGCATGCGGCACATCAGATACATAGACAAATATTCTAGTCCGGGTCATGCCAGGCGGTCAGGCAGGATCATCAAGGGAGGCAACATCAGCCCTGGCCAGAACGCTGAAACCCCACCAAGCATGGCCACCGCTGGGAGTGTACCTCAGGCAGAACAAAGGAGCAAGATGGCCGCTCCCGGCATAGAAGACGCAGAGGAAGAGGAAGCGAGAGTTCCCAATCATAGACCATCACCACATCGATAGTGACCAACACAGTTTTCCCCACAGAACGGCACACACTCCGGCGATGTTGAGGAAGCCGTGGCAACACTTGCAGAGGCAGAGTCTCAGATTGTAAAGTGGAAGGGAGCTTTGTATCTGCAACTTTGTCATTAAAAGAACACTCGACACTGTAGCCAGGGAGAGGACGTTCCACAGTATCCCCCTGTCGCCACATTGTATCCGACTCGAAGGGAATGAGAGGCATTGGGGGGTCAGACAACCGCAGTAGTTCCCTGGATGGCATAGCGACATCGATCTTCCGCTCCAGTTCTCGGGTGTTTTGCCACCATGTCGCCCTCAAGTCTTCCAGGGCTAGAAGGATATCACCATAGGTCAGGTCTGCTCCCCGCTTCAGCATGTCGGCAGTATGCAAAGGCGCCACCGGGACACCCTCCAGCTCGACAGTAGGCAGTGCAGCTTGCGTCAGGGATATGGAGGCTTCCGTCTTTCCGGCGAGGTAGACCGGCACCGCCACCATTTTGCAGTCAGCCCACATCGGAGGGGTGAGGGTGACTCCATAGGACGGAGGAATAGCATTTAAGGCAAGAAGAGATACTGCTCGCTATACGGGGCTCACACGATGTGAGAGCCCTCGGCTGTATAGCAATGCGGGTGGTGGGCGCTCTAAAATGGATACCGCTCTGACCGCTGGTAGCATGACAAAGGAAGGTTCGCCAGCCCGGACCCAATCATACAGGAATTCTCTCCGTCGCGAAGAAGGCTCCGCCAAGCCGCCCACTCCACAGCCGGTCACATTTCCCCAGGCGCCGGTCCGGCCCCAGGTCGTCTCACCGTACGTGATAAGCGGTGTCCGGTGGCGGTGGTCGGGCCAGAGTGCGTGGGCAAGGTCCAAAGTCGGCAAACTCTATGAATCCTCGACCTAAAAAGCCGGCGGGGACATCGGAGGAATGCGGAAAGTGTCAGCGCATTCGTGATTACATTTGCTCGCGCCGTAGGCAGGATTAAAGATCAGGATGTCATGTAAACAGCAGACGGGCTGCGGAGCCGGGAGCTCAGACGTCCTGTCCGTCCGCCATCTTGGCTCCTCCACCAATATTAGGATTTTTAATGTTCCAGTAGACCTTGAAGGGGGGACATAAGGTCCTTTGTCATTAGTCTTATTGGAGAACATAGGGAAACAGTCCCTGGAAGATGACTTCAGAGAATCCACCAAGACCCCTTGTCTAAGAGATCTGGGAGAAAAACCCAGAGAAGGATCTCGGTTAACTTTAAAACATATTTATTTAAAGAAAAGATCCTTGCTGGGGGGGTCAAAGCAGGAGTAAACAATAAAGGAAACTGGTCCTTTCGCATTAGGTCAGATATTTCACGCACCACACAAGATAGACAGTGGGAATTAGGGAAATACATACAAAAGCTGAGGGGGCTGGGCGCCACTGCAAACCTCCGATTTCCCGCCTCTCTAAAGGTAATGTGGAACAACAAAATGTATAGTTTTAGGGACCCTTCCGAAGTTAGTTCCCTGATTGACCAGATAAAAAGCACATCCAAATGACAAGGTTTAATTCTGCCTAGATAGGGAAAAAGTCTGAAGAGGAGGTACCTCGGTATAACTCTAGTGTTGTGGGAGGGTACCCTGGGGTGGGGGGGTTGGAAGGAAAGGGTGGGTGGGGTCACATGTAAAAATAAAATACAAAAAAGAAAAGTTTTGTTTCTGTGCACTGGGTAGGGGAGCATGGGGGGGGAAAGAAAAAAATTGTCCTCATTTACTAATAAAATTCAAGCATACTTAACTGGCTCATATCAACCTGCTACTTCTATAATCATGTGCAGCAGTTCCAGGCTTTCTCAGGTCATTAGGTATTTACTATGATTTCTGTGACAGATTCAGGTAGGCCTGAGAAGCCAATACTTATTGAAAATGTTATCATGGAACGTAAACTGTCTCAGGGTCCCCTCTAGAAGAGGAACATTTTTAGAATATATTAGCTTTCAGATAGCGATGTTGTTTTTTATACAAGAGTCACATCTACGTAAGGAGGAGTGGGCAGCGATTCTCAAAACCCAGAAATGGGTAGAACATTGCATTTTCACTACTCAGACATGCTCAATAAAAGGGGTGACCCTTATATTTAAAACAAACTACACAAGCAATTGTGTTGTGGATCCACTTGGAAGGTGGGCAATTGCTAGGGCCAAAATAAACGGTTCCTGGCTGATCTTTGTTGGCTATTATGGCCCCAATCTAGACGATACAGCCCCACTACATTCGTTGTTTCTTAAATTAATGGATATTAGAGACGCTATTATGATGGGCGGTGATTTTAATATAGGTTTGGACCCAGGGCAGGACTCAACATCTAAGAGAGCAGCGGAGGCAACTCAAAATATGAGAACTGCTCTGAAACAGCTGATGGCAGACATGGAGCTTCTAGACATCTGGCGAGTGATGGAACGTAAGGCTGGGACATCGGGGGGGGGGGGGGGGGACATTACTTTCCATAATAAAAAATGTGGTCATCATTCCAGGATCAACCTCTTCCTGGTAGATCTCTCCATTAGTAAGAACACGACTAAGGTCAGCCATGTTCCAGAACATCTGTCTGACCATTCTGCTGTAGTCTTGGAAATTACCCTTTCTAAGAGCCCCCCTCCTCGTAGATGGACTTTAAATCGCCTGCTATTTCTGGAACCATCAGTAATTGAAAAGTTGAAAGCAGCAACAAATTAGTTTTTTCTTTTCAATGCAAACTCAGCACTCCCTCATATTGTATGGGACGCATATAAATCTTTTCTAAGAGTTTTTTTCTATTCAATGCAAACTCAGCACTCACTCATATTGTATGGGACGCATATAAAGCTTTTCTAAGAGGTACTTTAACTTCCTTGTCTATCGCTCAAAATAAGAAAGTGAGAGAAGAAATCAGAACTCTTATACACATAAATCAGGTGGCGTTAGAACAAACACCTAACTATTTAAATATTACAAAAAAACTAACTATGGCAAAGCACGATCTCGCTGGTGATCTTGATGCAATACTTAAAAGGAAGTGGGAAGCCAATAGGTTTTACCACCATGAATATGGGGAGGGGTGTGGCAAACTCCTTGCATTGAAAGCTAAGGCGGACCAGTCTAGGAATATGATAAAAGACCTCAGATGCTCGATTTCTAGTAATATCACTGACGATATCGGGATCGAGGAAGCCTTCGCCCAGTTCTTCCAGGGTCTCAATTCAGAGGACTCCACATTGAGTGAAGAAGCTACGGAAAACTTCTTTTTAGATCTGGAACTCCCCGCACTTTTGAACTTAGAAAAAGGCAACTTGTGTACCCCCATTGCTCTGGAGGAAATTCTAAAATCATCAGCACCCTAAAGAAAGGGAAAGCTGCTGGCCCTGATTCCATCCCAAATTAAATATATACCATCTTAAAAGTAGAGCTAGCGCCAATCTTGCTTCAACTGTTTAATTCTGGCTTTATATCTTCCCAAGACTTCCCTTCATCCTGGGAAGAAGCAACTATAACTATTAAAACCGAATGAGGAACCCAGGTCTTACAGGCCTATTTCCCTTCTTAATAGTGACCACAAAAATTATAACCAGATCTTAACTTTAGATAAGGTAGCAGGATCACTAATACATCCAGATCAAAAAGGTTTTATGAAAGGGAGGCAACTCCACGAATTAACACACAATTTAATTGGGGCAATTGATATGGCAAGAGAATATGAGATCCCGTTACCAGTAATGACCTTCGCCGCTGCAAAAGCGTTTGATAGGGTCAGCTGGCCTTTCTCATATAAAACGATCCAGCGCTTTAATTTAGGGAAACATTTTTAGCAGCGGTTAGGGCCTTATATAAAAATCCATCTGACCGGGTCCTTGTCAATGGTAACCTCACAAGACAAATACAAATATGTAGCGGGACTAGACAGGGATGCCCTCTTTCTCCCCTCCTTTTTAACATGTACATTGAACCACTGGCATGCAAACTAAGAGTTTGTCGGAATATTCACCCATTTAGTTGTAATGACTAGGAAAAGGAAATTGGTTTATATGCTGACGATCTTATGATTTTGACAGGGGACCTAGAGCAGTCACTTCCGGTGATATGGGAGCAGTTGGAGTGCTTTGGGAGGGCATCTGTATACTTAATCAATCAGCAAAAAACTGAGTTAATGAAATGGAATACCCCCTATAGGAGTGACCTCACAAAGCAGGAAATAAGATATCTAGGTGTTCAAATAGTCCACAATATAGAAAAGATAGCGCAGGTGAACTTTGACAAAGTAGCTGCAAGCGTGTAATCACAGTTGCAAGCATGGGGGGGCTCACCCACTTTCTTTTTTGGGTAGATCAAACCTTTTAAATATATCTATTTTCCTAAATTTACTTTCTTATTAAACACTATCCTGTTAGAATTTGCGAAGATTTGGTGTAGGAAAGTACAGGGGGTCTTCTCTAGTTTCATATGGGGAAACAAAAGACCAAGAATGTCTTTAAAGAAGCTCGGGTGAAAGAAAGCTCATGGTGGAATTGCTACGCCGGATCTTTTAGCTATACTACTGCGCTTTCCATCTAAAGAATTTTCGTCAATTATTGATGGGAAGTTCGGTTCTGTCCCCACTTTTTAGGGTTCTCAAAGTGAGCACTACGAATCAAGCAGATTTCTTCCTCCTAAAATGTGGTCATCCCAAATTTTTTAAGAAGGTGAGGCTGAAAGTCCTCCTAGCTGCTACCAAGATTTGGTCTCAGGTGAAATCGTTTCTACAAATACCTTACTATAGCGACGCAGCACCTATTTGGGACTCCCCAGGCACTCCGGGCTGCTTAACAGATGTACTCTCAGTCCCGCTCCAAACCTGTGGCATGTTAAGGTGGGGGCAGCTCATCGTGGATACTGAGCTAATATCACGGCAACATCTTTCTGTGATCTCTGAGAACTCTGTTTCAAAATTCAAATATTACCAACTTTCAAGCTGGGTAAAATCACTGGGGAAGGAGATCGGAGAGAATCGGGATTTGGTGTCCAAGATCTGTTCACATTCCACAGTACGGAAAGAAGTCGCAGAATGGTATTGGATGCTCATCCAAACCGGAAAAGATGTGCAAAACCCATTTACAGAGATCTGGAAGAGGAACCTGCCAGGCGAAGACCTCAAAGTTTTAGGGCAAGTATCTATGTCTCTTTTGTGGTCATATGTGAAAGCTGCCCCATTCAGGAGGAATCATCTTTTCACTGTTCATAAGGCATACTGGACGCCACAGAAACTGTCGAAGTGGGGAGCTTGGCGATAAAGACATGCCCGAAATGTGGAGGAAACAACACGAACGAGGTCCACATGTTTTGGTAGTGTCCCTCAATCCAGCCTTTCTGGAAGAGTGTGGGTAAGACCATTTCAGCTATTATGGGTCAAGAGATCAAGTTGACTGTACCCTCTGTGATTTTTGGAGTGATACCAAGCGGGATGGTTACTTGGAGTTCTTTTAAAACCCAGAAAGCTCTATTTTTTGTTCTGATCCTTCTGGCACGGAGGGAATTGTGTTTTAAGTGAATCCTTCCCTATTCCCCCACTGAAGATGAATGGATTTGCTCCATACAGAGGGTCTCGCATCTTGATTGTGCAAACAAGATTAAAAAAAAAAATTCTGGGAAATTTGGGACGTTTGGTTTAAGATCTCTGTTTCTAACATATCTCACTGAGCCTAGCCCCCATAGAGTTCCCCTTTCTCCTCCACGTGTCCTTCCCTTCTTTCTTTTCTCTGCCTGTCTCTGTTTCCTCGTTTCTTTGTTATCTTTCCTTGCCTCTGTTCTAATTTTTGTTTCGGTATGACATAAGGTTTTGTGTTCCATGGTCCAATGATTAACAACCTGCTACACAGGCTGCTTTAGTGGCGGGGCCACTCCATTTTTAGCACCACTGTCCATCCAGGAGGCACAATCTTTGATTGGCCGGGGGGATAATAGCCATCCCTCCTCCCTTGGGGAGTGACAGGGCCCTTTAATGCCTCTTCCTGGCTTGGTTAGGCCGTACCTTTTTGAACCTAGAGCATAATTTGTTAAATGAGGACTAAAAAAAAAATGTAGAAAGAGAGTTAGACCTCAAGACTAGCAAATGGGGGCTGCCACCTAGATTGCCCTGAAGAGCCAAATGTCTAACCTAAAAGTCCTCCAAGGAGTGCTGCGAGAATTCTGCATTGGAATGCTGACATGAAAGCTTCTCAGTATAGGCTTAAAGGCGCCTTCGGTCAACCTGCAGATGTCTCGAGTTGGCAGATGCAACCTTTCTAACTTCTTTGTAAGGGAAGCGGAGGCACAACCTAAGGACTCTGAACTAGAAACTGACAATATTATACTTTCAACTTGCCTAAAAAGCACTCTTAACAAGACTGGTTGATTCTCAGAAATACAGGCAGGCCTGTTACTATGAGGTCAAGGCACACTATATCAACTTTGCTGTCCCCGACAGGCAAAAAAACCAGAAATGATAAATAAAAATCTCCTCGGGAGCAGTATATTAAAAAAAAAAAAATTACAGTGCAAAACAAAGACGACATAGACCTCTCCTTTCTCCTATGACACCTAACCTAGCAAAAAAACAATGTAACAAATTCAAATGAACACACAATGAGAATAATAGGTGTCCCCCTGCTCCTCAAACCCTCTACGTGAACGAGGACGAGTGGCAGGTAGAGAATGCTCAATATCCGTTTCATAAAAGTTTCTGATTTCCTGATAAGGAACTCATTAACAATGAATAGTAACAGTTTGCGGAAATAGCAGATGCCTCAGTGTTGCTTGTGGTAGAGGGTCACTCGTTACCACTGACACTCTTCTCATTTATGTGCGGTCCACACTGCCTCCTCCCTTGCAAAGGTCAACAATGCGAACTCTCCAACCAAGAATTGCATCAAACCCCATGCATGGGCAACGTTCTTGAAGATTCTCTGTTCAACAGCTTTAAATCTTTACATTTTTAAACAGACAAACTAGGAGATTTGATTTATTAATAACTTTGCAAAATACATAGCAGAGAAAGACATAAAATCAGAAATCTTAAATAACTTGATCCACTGAGCAAAAACCAAGACACAATCCCCTCTGAAATTCTGTAAGTGTTCCCCCATTATAGATAAAACAGAAACACTATCAAAATGCTGGATGTCTTCGTAAAGAAAGGAAAATTGTGTCTCTAGCAAAGCTAACTGTGTCACTTAAGCTGATACTACACCTTCCCTATCTGAAGTATCTACTAATCTCAGGTTGAAGAACCCCGCTGAAAACATCCACACAGTTGTGGTGCACATTTCTTATGAGGCAGAAACATTGCCCCCATCATAAATGCCAACAAATCTCCAGTTAAAAATTCTGCCCTTACTCAGTTTGGAAAAACACAAACCTAGATGGATAAAGTAAAACCACTGTTGGAGAGAGCAAAAGCATCTTAGAAAGTGTCATAATTGAGTAACCACTATCTTGCCAGGCAATTAACCATCTTTAGCTTTGCTGGTGAACTTCACCATCACCTAATAAGGAATCACACTCTGTTACTGACAACAAATCTCAGCAAGTTAATTCCTTTAATGATTGCCTCAAAACAGTATGTCTTTGGCTGGCTGAAAACGGTCTCAAATTAAATACAAACACAACGGAAATTCTATTCTTTGGCACAGTCACGAACCCTGATCCTCTGAGCTAGTGGCCATCTGAGATGGGGGTTCCTCCCATCCCGTCGACCTGCGTTATGAATTTGAACATCAAGTTCGACTCAATCATATAGTTTGAGCCGTGGGTCAAAGCAGTTTCAGCAAGCTGCTTTGCCACTTAGAAATCTCTGAGAAGGATGTCACATTTACTCCCCATGACTTACCCGTAAGACTGTTGTCCATCACTAAATTGAACTATGCTAACCGACTTTACCAGGTCCTGCCAGCATACCATCTGCAACTGCTGCAGATCATACAGAATGCTGCTGTGTGCCCTATCCTTAAAATAGTTATTCGACAATCAGTGACGGTACATCTTCTACCAGCTTCACTAGCTTACTGTAAGCAGCCGCATCAAATTCAAGGCGCTAATTTTCACCTGCAGAGCCTTGGAGAATATGGGACCTGGGTACTAAAGATGTAGTCTCAGACCCTACTTTCAGAGCAGATCTCTCCGATCCAACCTCCAGAGGCTCCTGCAGATTCCTAGGATCCACAGGGCCAAACCAGGGGGGGGGGGGGGGGAAGGTCTTTCAACCTTTCTGACGTCTAAGCTCTGGAACACGCTTCCTATCAACCTTTGGCTGGCTCCTTACGAAATCATCTTAAGGAAATGACTAAAGACCCACCTGGTCACTGCTTAGTCTCTTTCATCGGATATGACAGTACTGCTATTAGACCCCGACTCTCCCTCAAGAGCAACCATGCACTCTACAAATGTCTATTGTATTGTTGTTAGCATCTCTGAAAATCCTAGAGATGACAAAATGACATCAGTCATCCCGAAAAATCTTAAATCCTTGTCTGGGTTTAGATCTAAAAAAGAACAGGGCAATAAAACCCCCTTGTGCTGCAATAAGTAATTTCTCTGCACAATATATGCCAGAACCATCAAGGATTATGGCAAATAACAACATAATCCAACACACAGATAAAGATGCAAGAACAATCCTGTAAATTTGTGAAAAGAGGGGACGCAAGGAAAATCAACAACATCCAATCAGAAATTTAAACACAAGTGGTGTGCAAGGTCAAACACAAAGCATCATTTGCATAGAAGCTGTAGTAATAGATTTGGCAACCCACTTGTTGATACTGATAAAAACGATGCTAATGCTTAGTATCGTATACTTGCATACACGAACGAAATTGAATCACTAATAACAAATTCGTCAGATATGAAATCTCCATCAACCCTGACTCAGAAATATGTGATCAGGCAGTCTCTGCAACCTAGGCTTGCTGTAACTGATTTACAGAGCACAGGTGGGGTGGCACATAGCCAGCAGACAAACATGCGAACAGGAGACTCTGATCCATCCCCCAGATAAGGGCAGCGACACCATAGTGGTCCAGGGAAATTGCTCCCAATAAAGCACACATGGCTAGAGGGGTACACGTATTCGAGAAAGACCATAAAGTCAGATGCAACATGGAGTTCAGAACATGCAGCCAATCGGGACACAGTACACACATTGATCACGTGCCCCTCGTGCCAGGTATCTGGACGCATTACCCACTGGCCCACATTGTGTCCACGCAAGGTCGAGGGCCACCTGCATTTGTTATCAGGGACCTTTTATTTACTACTCCACAGACAAGGCCCGCATTCCATTACCAAACAAGTATCGCCGGATGTACTTTTACAACACCTAAAACTGTATAAAAACCGCTCAGATTGATTGTACTTTGAGACAGTCCTCAGACCCGTTTCTGTAAGCTGTAGTCCTGGCCGAAGTGTTTAAGTAAACGAAATGCTCCTGTTTTGCCAAACGCCACTTTTTTTTTTCTTTTCTTTTCAAGTAAAATTTATATTCGAGCAACACACTCAACAGGCAGTCTTTCAGAATGAAACTATAAGTTTCACATGCAAGCCAGACAATATACCTAGTACCTATTTGCAAGTATTAATTCAAAACGCTGCGCCGACATTGAATCAGCTGTGACACTGAAATATTTATTATTACACAATTTATACAAAAGTTTATGCTCTGCACTGGAAACAAATAATTCATTTAAAAGGGCCAATCGCTTGACAACAACCAAAACATTAATTCTGTAGCCCCAATATAAATCTAAATGCCTATTTGATGTTTTAAATAGAGGCAATATTATCAAGTTCCTTAGATCGATAAGGCTCATTTAACCTCCAGAACAACCTCGGTATAGAATTTCAGCCCCATTCAACCCAAAAAGAGAATGAATGGTCACCTGAGTTAATCGATAAACAAGTGATCAGGTATTCTACAAACAGACCTTTGAGAATTGGGGCATAAAAATAAACGAAGCAATCGACAAACACTACTTTAACATACTGCTTCCTATTTCAGACAGGAAGTCTACAACGCACTCACTTGTTGGAAGAGGCGGAGAGGGTGTTTCGGAAAGTACAGACAAACAAAAGATTTTAAGAGGAGCAATATTTCCTGAAAGCTAAATGTGTAAAGAATCTCCGAACATAACTGTTCATTTCAATCTATCTCTAGGTAGACCGTGCAAAGTATAAAGAATGGTGTGCAATGATTAAGATTTGAGCTGGCTCTTAACAGCACTAATCAGAAACAACCGGGTCTGATAGTTCAGCTGACACAGAAATGATAATTAAAGAGTTCAACTTGTTCACGGAGTATTAGCTGACTACCACTCATGTTGGGTGATACTAACACGACAAAATTCTGGCAGGACTTTGACCTTTTATTCAGGAAATATGGTGCATATTTTCAGTTTCACTGATTGGTTTCATTGAATATCACCAATTCTCCTCATGGGAATCTCACAAGAGATGTTCTAAAGGAGGGCTTGCAATTTATACATCATTAAGATCCAAGCTTGAAATAATACCACTGACTTTAAACTTGACATTAATTAACTGGAATAAAGATAAAGCAGCTGTTAGACTTGGCATCCCTGGTGTAGTTTTTTCCTAACATTTTACCTTCAGACTTCCTGTTTTTAGTGACTGTTTTTGCTGGCCTTATGACTTTGGACTCTCTACCACTGCTAACCAGTGCTAAAGTGATTGTGGTCTCTCCAAAAAAACAAGTTGAATTGGCTCATACTAGATTAGCATAATTAGTTTACTTGTAAGTCCCTTGTAAAGTGCCACTACCTGTGCCTAGGGCCTGTAAGTTAAATGCTACTAGTGGGCCTGGAGCAGTGTTTGTGCCACCCACTTAAGTAGCACTTTAAACATGTCTCATGCCTGCCGGTGCAGCCTGTGTGTGTGCAGTTTTAAACTGCCGTTTTGACCTGGGCTAATAAACTTTTTGCCAGGCACAGCCTTCCTGTTTAATACATATAAGTGACCACTAAGGGAGGCCCTGTACCACCCAAAGGCATGGTGCCATGTATTTAATAAGTTGGGCTTTCTACCCTTTTGGGTCTGTGGACGTCATAGTCGTGGAGAGGGGCATATGTAGGAGAGCACTGCTACCCTCCTGGAGCCACGCCTAAACTAGGCATGGTAGACACTATTTTATCCAAATCTCTTCAAGAATTAATATTGGGAACCCATTAAGGGGGTTTCTTGGAGCATAAGGACCCGAGGTTGGAATCATTTTTGGCATATTGGAGGACTGCCCCCATTTGATTTGTTCCTGGCTCCGTTCATCTTCCATTACATGACAAATTGTTTTGTCATTTGGGAAGAGGTGTACTTGAGTATAGGTTGTCCCCGTGTGGTTTCACCAAGGTGTGTAGAGGAAAGGATCCCCATTGTTCTGTGAATGGGTGTTCTGAAGACATTCTCGGTTTGGTTTCTACTACGGTATCATATGTGTGGATAGTGCAAACAATAGCAAACAAGTAACTCCCTCCTCCAGCTGAACTCCTCCCCTCACTCTATAAAAGCATTTGTCATCACATAACTTTCCCTCAATCAGAACGGCATGTTTCGGGCATAAGAGATGGACCTCCTCCTTTGGATCTACTGAATGTACAATATTTAGTAATTCTTGGAATGTTTGGGGGAGGGCCGCTTCCCACAGTCCCCGCACCAAGCTACCTCGCCAGAACTGGGCACAATGTCCTATAGTACTCCTAATTTTATTAGTCATGTGGGTTCTTTATCTGAGGTATTCCCGGTTGGGGAATGTTCCGCCATATGGAGCACACCTTCATGTCTGAGGATGGGGCGGGGGAAGATCCTCATTATGGGGGCTCATCTGCAGATCGGCACGCTGTCTCTGACCCAGAGGACACTGATGTGTTTCTAGCTCGGTTATTGTTGTTCTGGGCTTAGGTTCTTCTTTTTTCACCAGATTTTGTGGCACGGTTTTGTCCTTGGAGTCTCTGGTCTTGGGTAGGGTTTGCAGCCAGTTTCAGGTCTTTCTTTTTCTTAGACCATTCCCAGGCCTCCTCCCGGGTATCAGAAAAGTGAGTGTGGTTGATGTAGATTACTTTAAGCCCTGCCGGGTGCTTCAACATAAACTGGATCTTGAGGGCTCAGAGCTTTTGCTTTACCTTGTTGAATGCTCTCCCTTGTTTCTGAGTCACAGGGGTATAGTCCTGCAAGATCATGATGTGAGAGGACTGAAATATTTGAGGTCTGGTTGACCGGGCCTCACGCAGGATAGTGTCTGTGTGTGGTGGGCATGGGGCAAGTGATCGGTGAGCCCACTCCAAGACAAACCATTGTGAGTTTTTTTCCTAGTACCTATTACCTCAGCCAGGCTTTGAGAAACACTGTGGAGATTCAGCATGCTCTGGGAACCTGACAAATCTGAGGCTATGTCTCTGTTTTAAAGGTGATGACTGTGTCTTCTTTTGATGATATCCTATCTTCAGAGTCAGACACTCTGGTTGCCATGTAGCGAAGGTCTTGTCTGAAGACGGATCCATCTGCTCTCACCTCTCCCACTATGGACTCCACTGCTGCTCGCAAGGCTTAAATGACTGAGAGTGTAGCAGTCATGTCTGTGGGCTTCATCATCGTTGTGGGTGGGCATATGATCGCTGCCCCTTCAGCCCTTGCTTCCCGCTGGTGTGGTCACAAATTTGTTAATTTTAGTCTGTGTGTGGAATATGGTGCCTTTATCTTTCCCTATTGCCACCTGGTGCATATGGGGTTCCCTCTTCCACAGGTGGAGGAGGAAGTTGTCCTCCTTTTGGGGGTCCCTTAGATCCAATCCTCCTCAGTTCGCACTGGGTCAGATCTCACTCTTCGCACCCGGGTGCCCCAGGACCCATTGAGGGCCTCCTTGTTTGTGGTAGACTGTGGGCCCTGGCTTCTCTTTCTCTCAGCCCACTTGCCACTGGCTGGCACAGGACAGCGCATAAAGCTGGATATTTGGGTCTCCCAGGGGGCTAAGGGATGAAGACCATGGGGCCCAGCCGCTCTGTACCCCTGGCTGCTGTCTCAGGGCCAGCATCCAAAGCTGATCGGGTGTTAGGGCCCCGGTCCCTCTGTCTCCAGGATGTGGACCCCCAGCCCGCTTCCCTCCCTGTGGGAAGGGTAAGGCAGCTCAAGCAACTAGGGCAAAGCACGTTGACCGTCGGCTTCTTCCCAGAGCCCAGGGTTAAGTGTTTGGGGGGCTGCAGCAGTTGAGGGAGCCCCGCAATGTTCAGATTGCATGTCGTATTCCAATAACAGTGTGGGATGGGCTCCGGCAGTGTGCAAAGCCCAGGGTCTCTCAGGTGTGCCTGGTGGGCCCCTACGCCTTTCCCCGGCTCCTGCGCCTTTCCCCGGCTCCTTTCCCCGGCTCCTGCGTCTTTCCCCGGCTCCTGCGCCTTTCCCCGGCTCCTGCGCCTTTCCCCGGCCCCTGCGCCTTTCCCCAGCCCCCGCGCCTTTCCCCGGCCCCCGCGCCTTTCCCCGGCCCCCGCGCCTTTCCCTGGCCCCCGCGCCTTTCCCTGGCACCCGCGCCTTTCCCTGGGCCCCGCGCCTTTCCCCGGCCCCGCGCCTTTTCCCCGGCCCCGCGCCTTTTCCCCGGCCCCGCGCCTTTTCCCGGCCCCGCGCCTTTTCCCGGCCCCCGCGCCTTTCCCCGGCCCCGCTGCTTTCCCCGGCCCCCGCTGCTTTCCCCGGCCCCCGCGGCTTTCCCCGTCCCCCGCGCCTTTCCCCGTCCCCCATGCCTTTCCCCGTCCCCTGCCCCCGTGGCTTTCCCTGGCCCCCCGCACCTTTCCCCAGCCCCCCGCACCTTTCCCCGGCCCCCTCACCTTTCCCCGGCCCCCCTCACCTTTCCCCGGCCCCCCTCACCTTTCCCCGGCCCCCCTCACCTTTCCCCGGCCCCCTTCACCTTTCCCCGGCCCCCTTCACCTTTCCCCGGCCCCCTTCACCTTTCCCGGCCCCCTTCACCTTTCCCCGGCCCCCTTCACCTTTCCCCGGCCCCCTTCACCTTTCCCCGGCCCCCTTCACCTTTCCCCGGCCCCCTTCACCTTTCCCCGGCCCCCTTCACCTTTCCCCGGCCCCCTTCACCTTTCCCCGGCCCCCTTCACCTTTCCCCGGCCCCTTCACCTTTCCCCGGCCCCTTCACCTTTCCCCGGCCCCTTCACCTTTCCCCGGCCCCTTCACCTTTCCCCGGCCCCTTCACCTTTCCCCGGCCCCTTCACCTTTCCCCGGCCCCTTCACCTTTCCCCGGCCCCTGCACCTTTCCCCGGCCCCTGCACCTTCCCCCGGCCCCAGCACCTTCCCCTGGCCCCCGCCATATGTCGTTGTGCCTCTGGGGGAGAAAACACCTCCTGATGCAAGTGGATCTTGCTCCTCCCTGGCCTCAGCCATTGCCGGGCTCTCTGGCCCCCTACCTTGAGCCTGTAATCACCAGCGCAGATGTCAAGGCATCAGTTGGGGCCCTGGCGACTCCTCTTGACATGCCGGCAGTCAGGGCGCCACCTCGGAAGTCGGTCAAAACTCCAGGACAGGCAACTCCGCTGTTCCAGGCTTGCGGTGTCCATGGAGCAGTGCCGGTAGCATTTGGTGTCTCCGCCTGAGTCACACACTGAAAGTAGAGGAAGTCTTGTGTTTCAGATGGCAGCAGATGGCTGAGAAGGTACTGGAGTGAAACTTTGTGCATCCGCCATCTTGGTCGGCCAGAAATTTTTATAAGATACTGGTCCAACTAGTCCTGGGGTATGGTTTCCACACTGCCAACAAAATTTTGTGAACCAAAGAACGAGTAGAGTATATAACCTTTGTGGTACATGTGTTCATGACTCTCTGATTTAGTTCCATGGACGCCATGACATCAGTAAAATTAGAAATGGAGTGAGAGGTGGGCGAGGATTCAATTAAAAGTCCCCCACCACCAACAGATGTGACTGTGATAAGGACAAAGGTATTATAAAATCAAGGAAAAGATTAATAAACAATTTGACTGGACAGGAAGGTCAGTAGCAAACCAGACCGCTAATCGCGGTACGGTAAAAGTGTACTGAAGGATGGCAAAACCTATTATCTTAGCTAATGCAAATTCAGCCAGCATAATTATCTTGATGAAGTATTGCACTCTAACAATTCTAGCTAATCCACCTCCCCATTGGAGGGACGGGAGTGGTGAAGAATTTGGAATCCCGGAGACCAAAGGCCAGCAATGTCTGGGGCAGAAGAGTCAGAGTATGAGGTTTACGTGAGGAGCAGAATCTCCAACTCCCCGCCCCCCCCGTTCCCCCCCCCCCCTCCGAGTAGCAGTGCTAAGATTTCAGTAGAATGTTTGACTGCTAAGTGGACATTATTCAAGGTACATCTCGGGTTCTGTGAGCTTAAGTGCCAATTGTTTCAATGGGATATAATGAGGAGGCCGGTAGGAACCTGAATAGGAAATCTTCCTGAGAATATCTTATCCTTACCAGGAAAAAGATAGAGTGGAGCGGGAGATGTGAGCCAGACACCGTGGGTTATTAATTCTAGTTTTAGGGTGCTTGCCCCATCAGCCGCATCTACAAAGGTGGTAAAGACTACTTTTTTGCAGTTTTTAAATGTAACAGTGCCTAGTCAACTCAGACCAATTTTAAATCTTCTTGAGTATAACTGACCTTGGGCTGAGACTCTTGTTCTGTTGAAAAATGGGTAGCATGTCTTGTGCTGAATGTGGTCTGCAAGAGGACGAGGACAGACGAGGTTAACTTTGGCTCGCCAGCTGCACTATCATGCAACAGTGCTGGTTATGTAGCCCACTTCCTGTCTACACATTGTCTGATGCAGGGATTAACGAGTGAACCCAAGCAAGATGGTGTCTCTTAGTGTACCAGTCTAGTGTAAGAAAAAGGCAGAATGGGCACGTACACACAGGCAGTCCATGGCACAAATTAAAAATCCAAAGAGAAGGAGCCTCTGCTCACCACACCTCTCCCACTACACAAACTAAGGTAAAAACAGGATAAAATCGGTCTGAGAACCTATAGTTGCAGCAATTAAAAACATTCTAACTTTATTTGAGATGAAAAATCATTTAACAGATCACGCACAAGTTACACTATCATTATAACTGTTAGAAATGGGGGTCTCTAGTTGGCAATGGTTTGCACCTTGTCTAAGTAGGGACTCATCCTTCTAGTCAGGATAAGGGAGTTACACTCCTAAAATAACCCCTGCTCACTCCCTTGGTAGCTTGGCAAGATCAGTCAGGCTTATCTTAGAGACAGTGTGTGAAGCATTTGCACATAATCAACAGTCACACCAGTTTAGAAAAATATCCAGTATTTTTATATACTTGAGACAAGACCAAAAATGATAACAATCTACAATACAGTATTAAGAAATCTTCGGTTATCACAATAACCTTGAAAAACTATTCCTTGAAGTCGATAGCTCCCTCTCTTTTGCACCAAATTGACTTCAAGGGTACCTTGGTATATAGACCACCAGGTCCCAAATCTAGGTTTATAGCGCATGCCAGTAGTTGGGTGGAAAATGAACTAGGTGCAAGCTCCTTCTCGATACTAGGCGACTTCAACTTCCACCTAGAAGCTGAGGAAGACCCTGACACTAGGAATTTAATAGACCTCTTGAATTTGATAGACTTAAAACAAATTGTCCGCAGAGCCACACATAAGGCAGGCCATACCTTAGAGGGTATATTCACCAATAATACACAAGTTACTTTCACTGACACTCTCTCAGTGATCTGGTCTGATCACAAGGCAGTGAAATTTACAGTATCCTCCACCTCGCAAGACACTAATAGAATAATGAATAAACAAACTATGTATCGTCCGTGGAAAAAAGTAAAGGCTGCCGAACTTAACATTTATTTGGCAGATACCCTTCCTAATCTTTCTCCTGATCTGGACGAAGCAGTACTGAACTACTCCAATTGGTTGGAAGGAGTATGTAATGAATTGGCTCCTAAAAAAAGTTGTCGCAATTTGAGAGTCCGTCCATCTTCTCCATGGTACTCACAAGAACTTAGAGATAAAAAACTCCTTTGTAAATACCTGGAAAGATCCTGGCGAAGGAAGTATGATGTACAGGATAAAAAACTATATAAAGACTCTTTGAACCAATACAAACAAATGCTCTATAAAACTAAACAAGAGTTCTTTGCCATTAAAATCAACAAGGCAAAAAACTCTATTAAAGAATTATTTAAGACAGTCACAGTCTTGGCTCTTCCGGCCCCGCCCCCCATAGAATCTAGTCAAGTACTTTGTGATAAAATATCTAATTTCTTTTTTGATAAGGTTGAAGCCATTTTCACTACATTTGCACATTCTTCAAATGTGACATCTGTTTCAGGGCTGGTAGATACTAATGGTCTAAGTGATCATAATCACTCAGCTCCACACTTTTAAGTCTGTCTCAGTTACTGAGGTGTTAAAACTGTTGGAGGAAACCAAATCAGGTTCACCTAATGACCCTTGCCCCCTTTCAGTACTAAAATTAGCCCCGGAACCAGTGTCCGCTATCTTAACTACTATTTTTAACACAATGTTCGCACAAGGCTACTTCCCCAATGTATGGAAACTGACGTCTATCCTCCCACTCCTGAAAAAATCACATCTGGATCCCAACGAACCTAATAATTTCAGACCTATATCTAGGCTCCCTTTACCCGTGAAAATCGTGGAGAAAATAATGAGCATACAACTCAGCAGATTTTTGGGAGAAGGCCAGGCGCTAGATCCCACACAGTATGGCTTTCGAGAGGGACATAGCACTGAATCAGCGCTTCTTAAGTCAAACCTTTCTCCCTTCCATGTGGTGTTCCGCAGGGATCATCTATTAGTCCGACACTTTTTAATATATATGTAAAAAACTTGGCCTCCCTGGTAGAATCCTTTGGGTTCAACCTTACCTCTTATGCGGACGACACTCAGATCGTGGTCTCTCTACTTCCTGGTGGACTATCGAATACAGCATCCGCATTTAAGAAGTGTATGACGTCTGTAGGCAGATGGATGGCCCAGAACTGCCTCAAGTTGAACACCACTAAAACGGAGGTGGTAATTTTTGGAAACGACTCGAATTTCTGGGCACCTGCATGGTGGCCAGATACTATGGGACCGTTACCTCTTCCTAGTAAAAAAAGTAACAAATTTGGGAATCATTATTGATAATAAAATCTCTCTTAAAGACCAAGTCAATGCGGGGGTTTCTGGTACTTCGCATACTTTGAGGTCCTGTAAAAAGATCATGTCCCTCCTACCCAAAGAATCCCAAAGGATAGTTATATCAGCTCTGGCACTTTCAAGACTAGATTACTGTAACAGCCTCTACCTTAATATTCAGGAGGGACTACTGAAAAGACTGCAACTATTGCAGAATACAGCAGCTAGACTGATCTCGGGTATTCCCAAATATGCCTCTATTTCGGCGGAGAGCAAAAGGTTACACTGGCTGCCTGTAAATAAACGAGTTTTGTTCAAAGCTATGTGTATTACAGATAGAGCCCTACACAGAACTGGACCTTCCCATTTGATAAGCCATATTCAATGGTATTCACCCGGTAGAAGCCTGTGGTCCTCAAGGGCAAAACTAGCTTCCATCTCAAGGGCAAACAAAGCGAATTGGGGAGGGCGAAGCTTTTTAGTGAGAGCAACCAAAGCATGGAATATTCTCCCATTCCATCTCAGAAACCCCACAAACCATCTGGAATTTAGGAAGGCCCTTAAAACATGGTTATTCACACGTTAATGCCTCTCATACCTGGTCTCGATTTAAGGATGGACTTCTCTTCTATATAGCGCCAGGACACCTTCGGGTATTAGTCGCGCTTTATAAAAGTTAATAACATAACATCACGGCATTGTGAAC
Source organism: Triturus cristatus (assembly GCF_964204655.1). Taxonomy (NCBI): domain Eukaryota; kingdom Metazoa; phylum Chordata; class Amphibia; order Caudata; family Salamandridae; genus Triturus; species Triturus cristatus. The sequence goes on along the minus strand of NC_140594.1, from coordinate 346,328,400 downwards.
AAACAAATCCAAACAGTTCTGGCTGACTGCGGCGTCGCGGGCTAGCTGTAGTGTTGGGAAGACCCGCAAAACAGTACCTTTAGAAATGCAGGGCATTGGCGACCTCTCGTTGAGCTTCCGAAAGCACGGCGTTTGCAGGCGTCGTTTTCAGAGGTCGGTGCAGGAGTAGTCTGGCCCTTGAAGTCACACGCGTTGCAGATCGAACTCCTTGCGGTTGAAGTCAGGAGCGCTGGCGTCAGCAGGCGTTGGGTGCTGCGGTGTGAAGTTCAGCGGTGCGACGTGCTATACCCTCAGGTCGTGGTGCGAGCTGTGGCTCGGTGGCGGTGTCAGATGCCGTTGTCGGTGAGACCAGGGTTGCGGTGCGAAGTGATCGGTGCTTGTCCCGGTGCTGGCAGGTCACGGTGCAAGTAGCGATGTTGTCGTTGCTAAAGCGCTGTCGTCGGCTGACGAACTGGAGTCCATGGCGCAGACGCCGGTAGGCCAAGGCTGCGGTGCGGGATGAGGGAGGCACGTCGTGTAACTTTGAGCGGTGCCCTCGAATCACGGTGCAAGCAGTGGTGTCGATTTCGGCATGGAGCGTTGTCGTTGGGGATACCAAGGCGGCGTTGTGAAGTGAGGCGATGCGGAGTGCGGTGCCCACAGGTCGCGGTGAGAGCAGGGGCTCGGTGGCAGCGTCAGCAGGCATCGTCGGTAAGACCAGGGTCGCGGTGCGGCATTGCGACGGTGCCTTCAGGACACCGAGTCGGCAGCGGCGTCGTAGACAGCGTTGGGTTGCTTTTTCTTCTGTTGCATCACAAAGCACACAGTCCCCAGTACTGAGGGCAGAAGAACTTGAAGCCTTTGCTGTTCCTGAGACTTCTTGACCGAGGGGCAAGCTCTACCTCAAGCACTTGGAGAAACTCACAAAAAAGATTGCAGAAAGTTCAGTCCAGTCCTTTCACTGCCCAGGACAGAAGCACCCACTGCAGCACAACACAGCAAAGCACTCAGCAAAGTGGTAGTTCCTCCTCACAGCTTCTCCAGCTCTTCTTCTTGGCAGTCTTCTTGGTCCAAAAGAGTTCTAAAGTTCAGAAGTTTGGGCCCCACTTTTTATAGCCCAAAATCATTTGTCCTCTCAGGCAGAGGGTGTCTGTGCCGAGCCAAAACCAGTTCTGCCTTCTCTGGTGACCAGGCCCTTCAGGTGCAAGGAAATCTCTTCCCCCTACTCTAAATGCAGCCCAGGTCTATTCAGCCCTTTCCTGACCCACCTAGACTATCCTTAGCCACTGCTGCTCCCCAGCCCCTGTCATCCAAAACCCAGACAGTCAATCCACAAACCCAGTAGAGGCCTGCTGGATGGCTGAGCAAGAAAATACCAACTTTCTAAAAGTGGTATTTTTAAACCTAGAATGTAAATTTCACCTTCGTTTAAAGATGCATCTTTAGATTCTGAGGTCAGGCATTCTAAACTTTATTTTCCTATCTAGTTCCCAGGGCCAGTTATGTTTATAAGATATTATAAACAAACTCCCCTTTCTGTCCTATGGGGAACAGATAGCCTTGCAATAGTGAAAAACGAAATTGGCAGTAATTCACTATCAGGACATGCCACACACACCAGGGCATGTCCTACCTTTCACATACACTGCACCCTGCCCACAGGGGTACCTTGGGCCTACCTTAGGGGTGACTGACATTTAAGAAAAGGGAAGGTTATGGCCTGGCAAGAGGGTGCACTTGCCAAGTCGACATGGCAGTCCCAGACTGCACACAGACTCTGCAATGGCAGGCCAGAGTTACATTTACAGCTGTTTGTGTGGGTGGCACAATCCAGTGCTGCAGCCCACTAACGGTATTTGATTTACAGGCCTTGGCATACTCCGTTTACTTTACTAGGTACTGACCGGTAAATCAAATATGCCAAGCATGGAAACACCAATCCATAACACAGTTTACAACAGGAGCACTTGCACTTTACGACTGATCAGCAGTGAGAAAAGTGCGCAGAGACACTAAGCCAGCAAAAACAGAGTCGAAACCGGGAGGTCAGAAAGAAAAAAACTCAGGGGAAACTTGCCAAAATATGGCTAACAAAACAAAAATTAAACAAAAAACAAGCAGCATATCAAGTAATTTATCTAGCAGTGATGACGAATTATGAGCATCTGTCCATCAACTTCAAGTGACAGATAATTTGTTGAAGGTGTGGCACATTCATGGTTATATTCTCAAGAGTGGAAAGGGCATAGTTAAGTTTTGACGATGTGTGTCTGTTTGTTGAACAAATAGCACATTTATAAAAAATGGGCTTTGCTTAGAAGGACGGGGGATAGGCATCCTTTATATGAATGATTCTATGTTGCATAAGATGGTCAGGCCTCTAAGCATCAAGGTGCAGGATCTGCCTCTGTTAATAGTCTCACATTGCTAAAACTAAGCAGTTCATAATCAAAGACAGATTTGAGCTTCATACTTGTCAGTAAATAGCCTTTGTACATTCAAAACACCCCCCTCCCCAAAAAATATTCTTAATTCCTGGCTATTACCCATTGGCAGACTCTGGTTAACCCTTCCACCTAGTGACAAAAATTTAAACAACAGCGATGGCTATTGAAAGGTGTAGTTTTGTGCACCTACACCACATACATGTGCATACGTCATACACTGTACATCCCCATTTTTCTGAGTATGCATTCCCTTGCCAGTTGACATTTTTTTTTTTTTTTGTCCATTGATGTGGGTTGAATCTTGTGTCCTGTTATGACTCTAGCTATTAATTTTGTTCTCGCTTGGATTTCTTGTTCAGATCTGGTATGGCAATATGCCTCCTTGTTAACGGACTCGTCCCACAAAGAGTTCAGCTTCATGCTCAACTTGTGCAAGCAAGCCATGGAGCAGAGACTGATGCCTAGGACCTCATCAGCACCTCTCTATCTATAAACAGTTGTCTACCCTGCGACGGAATTCCTGGCTTAAGCTGTTGGTCTTGAGGGGGGCAGTATAATGTCCTCAGCATATGTCTTAATGGGAATAACTTGTTAAGCCCCATAGTAGATTAATTTCTCCAGCAGTACAAGACTAAAAAGGGCATAGCTAAATCACTAAGTGCCACCCAAGTATTGTGTGTTAGACCTCCTCCTCTTTCCAAGCAGGTGAAAACAATCAAGACTTTAAAGGCTGGTGAGTCATTTTTATCTATGAACCCAGCCGGCTCTTCTGCTTCCTCTGAATGCACTCCATCATAGATAACTGAGACTGTTACTATTGCAAAGTGTGAAGAAATGTTATTACTCTACTCATTTTGATTATTGAGTTTAATTCTACCATTAATTGAAGTAGATGTATGCCCATACCGATACCGTTATGGGGGTATAAACAATTATCTTGCCCCAGTGGTAATAATGAAATCTTCCAAATTGTGTAGCCTCTCTGCTCAGGTGCAGGACTTCAGTAGCACAGACATGGATTAACTTGTTAGCTGCCCATAGACTTCAGGCATGTAGGAGTAAATGTCACTCTGATATTGCAACTAAACCGACTTCATGAGTATATGCCAGCATGACCAGTCTTGGCAATATTTGTTGACATAGAATATATGAAAGAAATTATGTATTTGGAAATAATAGGCCCATAAAGGTTCGGTGCTGACTACCTTGCTCTTTGGAATATTCACAAGTTTCTGTCCTACCTGGTGAGGTGAACAATCCCCCTCAGAATTGGAAAGGACAAGCAAACAGTATTTTTATTTGTATAAGATTTGATTATTATATCCAGAACTGGAGCAGAGCTATCCAAAATCTAATAACTGCAATTCCTTCCTAATACAAAAAGAAAGCCCTTCAAATTTTAAGAAAGCCAGTGTTATTTCCAGTGAGTGAATCATTCAAATAGTTAATTCACATTAATTAGAGAGGGTGTAGTTAAAAAAGTTGTATTGCACAAAGCCTTAGCAGTGACACTTCTAGAGCTGCACACAACATTGCTTAAGATGATCATCCAAAGATGACAGCACTGTGGAACAACGCTTTTACCAAAAAGGAAGGGACAGAATTTTACAATAACCCAGCCTAGGAGCTGTATCCCTAAATACAACAAAAGAAAAATAGCATGTAAAATTTCAAAATAAGCTTATAAAGTAAAATGCCTATTGGCAACATTGTTAGTATTTCCTCCGCATTCAGCATTAGAAAGCAATTAAAAAAAATTGTAAATTCAGACATTGTGGTGTGTTTATCTAGATGTAAAATTCCATGCCTATTACAAGGGAGTGAGTTTTCATAATAAGTAGCCAAACCATAGTACCACTGAGGCCTAAGCTGGATGCCAGACGTCATGTACTGAATTCTCTGCAAATGGCTGACTGCATGTTTCATCAAGCACAGAAAAATCATGTTGGTGTGGTTTAATCTAGATAGCACAAGAACTAGGACCTCAACTCCTCGTTGAGATTAATCTCAGTATTTGAATAGGTGTCTGATGACTCTTAGGTGAAGCAGAAAGTCTGAACTAGTGATATAATGTGTTAGCATAGATTAGGTTAGGTCCAAATACTGTCACCTTAGTTTCTCAATTTGAGAGATCAGTGTCTTTAAACCGGTGGGAGAAACTAGACTGAGATGTTCTCTTTTTAAGTTTGATGTTTGGGTGTCGTACTGTTTGCGAATTATTCAAATTGTTTTGAAAGTTAAGCCAGTAGGTCTGCATGGTTTTTGCTAATGGCCCAATACAATGTTAAAACGGCTATTAGAAGGTTGTCCCTTTTGGGACACCCCAGATAAGAGACTGATGTAGAAGTGAAAGGATGAAGATTAGCATAATGTGTTTGGGAGAACAAGAAAGACTGGCTCCTCTCTAGTACACTCCCTATGCCAGGTTACTGGAGGCTTGCTGTCAACATTGCATTGTTGATGGTCACAGATCGTCCAAAAGAACCAGGTTTCCGGCACCACCCAACATCTTCCCAAATACAGCCTGTTGTGAAGAACAATCTCAGATTCCTGAATTGGTAAAAAAAAACTGCACAGTGCTGGTGTAAGAATCCTGGCCATCATCCATTACGGTTTTTTCAAGGATATGGTATGTTTGAAATTGGCTTTACCTCTTTGATCAAAATTAGGTTTTAATTTAGCAGTCAGAATATATCCTGAGGCTACAGACAGATTAAATGTTGAAAGATAGTGTGAGACAAAGGTGTGACATAATACTCAACTGTGTGACAATACTGACTTTTAAAAAATGTTTATGGAGGGGGCGTGGCCAAGCAACATGGCAGGCAGGACGTGAGCTTTTCAGCTCCCGGCCAGCCCGCCCTGTAATCCTGAAAAAAGTCCTGGAATCTGGATCAATCTACTAGCCCTGAACACCGCATCGCAATCGGCATCCCGCGTTGCACTGGTGGGGCCGGCTCCCGGCCAGAAAAATCAATAATGAAGGCTTCGGGAGCAGGTCTAGCTAGGCCGAGGAAGAGGACGGATCTTGTGATGCAGCAACAGCTGAAGAGGAGAACAGCGGAGGCCTGAGGTTTCCAGAACACCCTGAGGCCGGAGAAGTCTTGCGGCGCACTTTCGCCCAGCAGACCCTTTGGGCTTTCCCCTCACCTTGAGGTGCAGAAGGGATCGGCTGGCTTGGGGGGCGCGCTTCCTGCCAAGGTGGAGGCCCTCCTGTCCCAGAGTAGTTGCTGCCGATTAAAGCTGTGCCTGGGATGCAGAGGTGACCGGCACTGCCCGACCATGACGCAAGACTGCCCTGGCGAACCTGTGGTGAACGGCTAGTGCCTGGCGGCCACAGAGAGAACCAGGCCCGGAGCTCTGTTACCAGACCCACAGGCGACCTGATAATCGTTCCTGGGCCGTTGGCCTGCTTCGCGTGTGGGGCGGAGCGACTTACCTGGATGGTCATCATGGAGTGGGAGACCCCGGGTGACCAAGCTGGGTGCCCCTGTTGTCTGCAAGGCGCCCTCCACCGCATTAGTGATAGCGCCCCTGGAGACTTGGCCTCGTCGGCCCCTGGCACATGTATTTGGAGTGGGGCCTGGCCTAGTGGGGACATTGTTGGTGTGATCTTTGGCGTCATCATTAGCTAATCCTTGAGGCCCGTTCCCAGTTGTCCTCGCTCTCACCTGGTGGGCCGTTTGGGCAGCGAGGTAAATGGCTGGAGACACTGCGGAACCTGGGCAGCGGCGGTGAAGCCTTATCCTACCGGTCCTGAGGGTTTGCTCGCCGAGTGGATGAAGAACAGCCATCTGAAGCTGAACTCAGACAATACAGAGGTCCTCATCCTCGGCTCCACCCCCTCAGCCTGGGACGACTTCTGGTGGCCGTCCGCACTGTGAGCAGCACCAACACCCACCGACCACGCACGCAACCTGGGGTTTATCCTCGACTCAACACTCTCCATGACCAAGCAAGTCAACGCCGTCTCGTCCTCCTGCTTCAACACCCTCAGCATGCTCCGCAAGATCTACAGGTGGCTCCCCACCGAAACAAGAACGGTCACCCAGGCCCTCGTCAGCAGCAGGCTGGACTACGGAAACGCCCTCTATGCAAGAGCCTCGGCCAAACTCCTGAAACGACTACAACGCATACAGAACGCCTCTGCTCGCCTGATCCTCGACATCCCGCACCACAGCCACATCACACCACACCTGAGAGACCTGCACTGGCTTCCTGTCAACAAGAGGATCACCTTCAAGCTCCTCACCCATGCACACAAGGCACTCCACAACACCGGACCGGCATACCTCAACAGACGACTCACCTTCTACACCCCGAACCGACAGCTCCGCTCCGCCGACCTCGCCACCGTCCCCCGCATCCGAAGAGCACGACCACCGGCGGCAGATCGTTCTCCCACCTCGCTGCCAAGACCTGGAACACCCTCCCCATCCTCCTACGGCAGACCCAGGACCTACTAATCTTCAGGAGGCTTCTCAAGACCTGGCTATTCTAGCACTAGCAGCACCACCCTACCAAGTGGAGCCAGGACCTCGTTTTTTCGGCGTTTCAGGTGCCCGAGGTAAGGCTGGGTTGGCTGTCTATTCTCCCAGGCGCCTTTACCCGATTCTGATTGACCTGCCTGCATAAATTAGAACGCTGGCGCGAGTGCGCAGTGGACACGCCCGTCTGCGTCCCGGAAGCGCCCAGCGCCAGCCATGCTGGGAGTTTGAGGCCAGGAAATCTGAATAAATGTAGATCATATACTCATTCTGAACTATTAGCGCTGAAGTCGTCTATCTGCTGTGGAGATAGTAAATGGACTGGCGTACATAGCACAGTGAGGAAGTGCCCTCTCTGCCAGTTTTGTCCGCAAGCTATAACTTTAGCTCCTGTCTCTCACTCTGAGAGAGCCCCTCAGCTACGGGCAGCGCTTATCAATGCCCGTTCCATAGTCAAGCATGCCCTAGATATCCATGAACTCCTTTCTGATAACAACTTGGATTTGCTGTTTGTTACTGAATCTTTGCACAGTGACTCCTGCGCCTCAATTATTGAGGAAGCTATTCCCTCGGTATACAAAATTGCTAGAGCCGACCGTTTAACCGGTAGAGGGGAGGGCTAGCTGTAGTGCTAAGAGACACTTGGGTTTTTTCTAGTGAGGTGACAGTTGGGCTGGTCGACGGGGAGGCTCTCGACTTCTCCATTGTCCTGTCTCCGCATTTTACGCTGGGTGGTACATTGGTTTACCTGGCCCGCTGTGTGCGTTTTTGAAGAGCCTGGATGACATTGTCCCTTGTGCGCCCCTCTTCACATATTTTCTCCTGGTAGGTGATTTTAACATTCATATGGACTGTCTCGGGTCTCCGGGCACTAAGGAATTAATTGATCTCCTAGATCTGGCGCAACTTACTCAGTGGCTGAAAGAAATGCCCGCTTTAACCTGAGGAACACCCAGGGACCTGAAAGTCCCTTCCCACCTTGGCGGTCATACGATCGATCTGGTGTGTTCCAATTTTGCACTATCTATAGAGAACCCTATCCAGGTTACTTGGTCTGACCACTTTCTGGTCCATTTTTCCTGGTAATTGGGGGTGCTGTGGCCCCCCGGTTCAATGCAAACCCCCACCGAAAATTGAAATTCCAGCCCTTTATATGGCTCTCTCACTCTCCCGCCCGGTGCTTTCATGTGACTTGGATGCGGCGGTTGATGGTTTTGCTACCTGGATTAAGCAGGGTGTCGGCTCCGTTTTCCATCCTATTTCTAAAAAGCAGCCGCACTCCTCTCCTTCTCGCCCATGGTATACTGGTGCATTAAGAGAGCTTAAATTGGGTTGCAAGAAACTGGAACGCCAGTGGCGTTTAGAGTACTCTCCATCAGCAAAATCTGCCTTGCGGAAAGCCCAAAGCCATTACTACGCGGCCATCAAATTGTCAAAGAGCAGCTTTTATGCAGACCGCATTGCTAAAGCAAAAAACAATGGTAGAGAGATTTTCTCCATTGTTAGAAGCTTTTTGACTCCTTACGCAGAATAAGCGGCTTCTATCTCATCATTCCAATGGTTTGAGGAGCTTTCCTCCTTTTTCATCTGGAAAATACAAGCCATCCAAGATAGTGTGATGAGGAACACCCAGGGACCTGGTGTTCCTCATCACTTGCCCCATACCCCTCCGCGATCAGTGTTGCCTACATACACCGGCTTTTCCCCTGCAACTGGGTCAGATATACTGGCTATCCTTAACACCCTTAAATCTGGCTCACCCTCTGACCCATGTCCTGCCAGAGTACTGGCAGGAGTAGTCGAGGTCGTTTACCATGAAGTGACATCAATTATCAATTTATCTTTGTGCACGGCGCAGGTCCCTCTGCTTTGGAAGCAGGCTAAATTGCTGCCACTCATAAACAAGCCCTCATTAGATCCACTACAAGCGGCTAGGTATCATCCCATCTCTCTTCTTCCCGCCCTGTCCAAGGTTTGTTAAAAAGTTGTTTTCCGTCAGCTGGATACTCTCATCGAAAATTCCGGCGTCATACATCCGGCTCAATCCGGATTTAGGAAAATTTATAGCACGGAGACTGCTCTTGTGGAAATGACAGAAACAATTGGGGAGTGCCTAGACGCGGGCGGCCTTGGTTTTGCTCGATCTCTCTGCCGCCTTCGATACGGTACCCCACCATCTTCTGCTTACCCGCCTTGCAAACATCGGCATTGCAGGCTCTGCCCTGGAGTGGCTTAAATCTTTTTTGGAAGATCGTTCCCAGCAGGTCTGGTCACCCCCGTTTTCTTCAGCTGCCAGGAAAGTGTCCACGGGAGTACCGCAAGGCTCGACTTTGAGCCATCTAATCTTTAATATCTATTTGACACCCCTTATTTACCTGGCAGAGGAGCTGGGGACAAAAATAATTGCCTACGCTGATGATACCCAGCTCCTATTTACGTGGAAAGATGGTGAGCTGTCGACCTCTCTGGCTCAGATCTGCCTTTTCAGTGGCTGGCCTCTACCCAACTGAAATGCAATAAGGATAAATCGGAGGTCCTCCTTTATGGCTCATTTCCACCTCCCTTTCAAGAAAACTTGTTGCCACCTGACTTCCCTCACCCTAAGTCAGTGGGCGCACCTGCCAAGAATCTAGGGATATGGTTCGGTGACGACCTTTGTTTCTCGGTACAGGTCAAAAAACTCACCGGTGTGTGCTTTGGCACTCTTAAATATCTCAGAAGGTTTTTTTCCCCTTCGTCCCATTCATGCCAAGGAAACGGTCGCTCGGGCATTTATTCTATCTCGCTTGGTTTATGCCAACGCCCTATATTGCGGCATCCCTGGATATCTGTTGAGTAAATTGTAAACTATTCAAAATGCCACGGCTAGACTTCTATTTAACATCTCTAGAAGATCTAGCTTGAGACAGTATTTGCGTGACCTGCATTGGCTCCCGGTGGCCCAAAGAGTGCAATTTAAAGTTATTACGGTGGCTCACGGAGCTTTGCACGGCTTGGGCCCTTTATACATCAGGAAGCGGTTCTGCTTCTATGTCCCCAGCAGAGCTCTGCGTTCGGCCACCCAACATCGGATGTCCATTCCCCGATTTCGCAGGTCCCGGTTGGGGGGTCAGTCCATCTCTGTCAAAGCTGCTCTGGCTTGGAATTCCCTCCCTCTAGAAATACGAAGATTCACGATTTTGGACCCTTTAAGAAACGGCTTAAAACTTTTCGCTTTAACTAGCTGATCTATGCACTGTACTCCCCAGGGTTTTTGATAACTGCACGCGCCAGGACACTCTTGAGTAATTGAGCGCGCTATAAAACCCTTTATAACATAACATACCATTTATACCGACATACAGCGAATCCAATGTGGATGGTCGTTATGTAATCTTGTGAGGCTTACTAGATGGCAGGGACATTGTTATTGTAAATATATATGCACCAAACACGGACGATCCTGCGTTCTTTCAGGTCATTCAGGAACTATTGTCCAACGATTTAGACGTCCCAAACATATGGATGGACGACTTCAATTGTGTCCTATACTCAGCCCTCGATAGACTTCCCCTAAAGGCAGGAACAAAACCCAGAATGTCCCCGATGCTCAGGAAGGTCATGCAAGACCTGGAGACCCATGATGTGTGAAGGGACACCCACCCTACGCTTCCACTCTTCACCTGCCATTCACTTACACACTGAATGCAAAGCAGGCTGGACAGGGTTCTGGTATCTGGAGTGCCGGCCATCCCAGAGGTGGAGGTGACCCACTTGGCATGCTTTCTGTCCGACCATTCCCCGGTACGATGTTTGGTTAGGTGGGGATCACCCATATTGGGCCTGAGGCGTTGGAGATTCCCACCTGATTTGCTTGAGGATGAAGTGGAGAGAGCTACATTATCCAAGACCGTAACAGACTATCTGGCGAAAAACTGTGGGGGGGGGGGTGTCCCACTGGGAGGGCTACTGAGTGGGAGGTTTTAAAGGCAGTGACTCGCGGGCTGAGCATGAGACTGGTGTGTGGGGGTGAGGCAGCAGTTACTTGGAGAGCTAGACTGAGAGGAGAAAGCGTTAACTGACATACAGGCGGGGAACCTGAATGACATAGAGGTGGGCGAGATTGAAAGGAAACAGCGAGAGCATATAGCCAACATCTGGGATAGGCTGGACAAGTACACCTTGACGTGTTACCGCCAACGACTACATGTTGAGGGCGACAAATCAGGTCGCCTACTGTCATGGATTCTCCATAGGCAGCATGCTCCTCCATCTGTCACTGCTCTCATGGCCGAGGGAGGGAACCTCGTGCACTACAGGGCTGGGATCCAGCACCACTTAGAGAAGGTGATCAGGACCCCTCATCATACCAACCCCTGATGATGATAAATTCAAACGTAAAAATTCTGTGCACATGGTGCACCTGGTTCACGAAGACCAATGTGGTTTCATACCAACACGTAACACAGGCATGATTATCGGGTGGCTAACGCACGTTCTGCATGAAGTACGGCAAAGAAACGATGATCTAGCCTTGGTCTCCATTAATTTGGAGAAGTCCTTCGACTCTGTGGATTGGGGGAATCTGTTGGAGGTGCTCAGGGTGGCTGGGTTTGGCCAGCCGTTCAGACGATGGGTACAGGTCTTGTATACAGCGCCCAGCACTAGGGTCTGGGTGGGCCATAGCAGGTCGAGCGAGTGGCTTCTGGGGAGGGGGACGCGTCAGGGCTGTCTGCTTTCTCCACTTCTGTTTACTCTGGCAATAGAGCCCCTGGCGATATGGGTTTGTAGGGACTTGGGTCACTGGGGCATCAAAGTCAGCGAGACTTCCCACATCATATCATTGTATGCCGATGGCGCTCTAGTCTGTCTCCTTACCACATGAGGCAATTCCGAGGCTACTACAGGTGTTGCTCGGGGTTGCGACTCAACAAAACAAAATCATTGATATTAACCCTGGCTCGCTCGGTGAGCAGTCCAACGGATACATTCCCTAGAGTGGGTTTATGTTGGGAGACGGCGGACTTCAGGTAACTGGATGTGCAGGTGGCGGGTGAGGACTCACAGATATTGCAGCTCAATGCACATAAGTTGGTAGATACAATAAAGGGTTTGGTTGGCTTCTGAAACACTCTCCTGCGCTCCCTAATGTACATGTTGGCAATAACCAAGATGGTGGTTTTGCCCTGCTGGCTGTACATGTTACAGAACGCCCTGTGTCACATCCCCAGGCGAATATTCTGGGCTCTATACTAATAGACCTGTATTGGGCATGTCAAAGCAGCAGAGTGGCGTTTGCCATGCTGAATCACACATATGAGGGGGGTGGCCTCGTAGCACCCAGAATGGAGCTCTGTTATTACGCCGCTCAACTACTTCACGCAGCGAGATGGTTTGCTGAGGGGGAAAAGGCTGCTCCAGGACAGAGTGTGGGTTATTGACTTACTGTCTCTCCTCATGCAGGGTGTGGGCACCTCTGTTGCGGTGCCATATGTGATCAGACAGACTGTGTGCATCTGGCAAACATTTGTTATGTTAAATTATTTTTGTAAGGCGCACAGCTACCCAAAAAGGGTTTCCCAGCACCAACCTGAAGAGTGGAAAAAAGTAATGATGATATTGGTTGAACAGCCATGTCTTTAAACCTTTGCGAAAGTTTGCTAAGCTTGTTTCGTGATGGAGGGATGCAGGAAGAGTGTTCCACAAAGTAGGGCCAAGAAAGGCAAAGGAGCAGCCACCCATTCGTGAAAGTCTTATCCTGGTGACCAAAAAAATTCCCTGGGTTGTGGAACGTAGCAGACGTGAAGGTTGGTAAGGCTGGGCTAGAACTTGCAGATATTGGGTAGCAGTGCCGAACTTGATCTTAAATGGAAAGCACAAGGCTTTGAACTTAGAGCGACTTTCCACTTTCAACCAGTGAAGATCGTGTAGATAGCTAGAGATGGAAGTAGCTTTGGGAATTCAACATAGTAGTCTAGCCGCAGCGTTCTGCATCACGTGCAACCTCCGTAGTACATCACTGTTAGCCCCTAAATAGCCCCCCTAAATTACCATAGTCTATTCTTGAGGTTACAAGCGCCTGGACCACGGTTCTTTGGGTGGAGCAGGGAAGCATCCAAACCATTTTTTTTGCCATTTTAGTACCGTAAAGCAGGTAGCTGCAACCTTTACTGCGTGCTGTCTCATAGACAGCTGATCATCAATAATGAAGCCCAAATTACGAACTTGTTGAGTGGGCTTGGGTGGGGCTCCCATTTCGGTAGGCCAGTGCTGGGGGCCCCATAGATCTTTATTGTTCCCCAAAATGAGGACCTCGGTCTTATCTCCATTAAGCTTGAGCATGTTGATTTGCATCCATGCTGCGGATCTTGAAACACGCCCGTTCCATACAGAGTTGTTGTGTGGGATATTGTACTGGTTAGGAGGGTGATGTCAAATATGTTATAACGGGCCTGGCAGGCCTGCGGCTCTGTACCCGGGCGAAAGCTTCATTGCATTCGAACAAGCCTGTGACGGCTTTGAATTGAGGCAGGGACAATATATACAATACTCAGCCTTAGCCAATATATTTAAAGAAATATGGCCCACGCATCCAGCAATCCCACAGCTTACACAGACACTAGACATTCTACTCACATGCAGGGCGTGAAGACGCATCATATCACTACTGAATAGGGCCATGAGGGAGGATGACAGTGCTCCCCCTCCCGGGGCGTTTGCCACTTAGAACGCAGACCTGGAGGTGCCACTGGTGGATAAGGACTGGAGGGCGGTGGGTGCACTTAAGCACACAGTCTCGTGTAAAGACCGGTTCTGGTTAATTCACTATAACTACATGCACTTCACAAATATGACCCTGGAGAGATTACATCGCATGGCCCCCAATAGGTCTAACTCGTACCCTAGGTGAGAAAAGGAAGGGACTATAATTTTCTGCACTCTGCTTGGGACTGCCCTGGGGTCAGTAGCTTCTGGACGGAGGTGGTGGAGCGGATCAGAGACAGTGTGAATAGGCGAATGCAATTTACACCCTCCCATTGCCTATTGGGGTTAATATGGAAACCTAAAAAGCAAAGCAAGATAGTATATAGACTCCAGCAATTAATTTTAGTGCTAGAGAGGAGCAGAATTGCTAAAGTGTGGATGGGGCGCGGGCGCTTGAGGTTTTGGCATGGATACGAGATGTGCGCGAATGGACATTAGCTGAGGAGGTGCACAAGGTAGTGTTGTTGCAACAATGAGAAATTAGAGGACGATTTAAGGCTTTGGAGGGAACTCTGTCATGATCTACTTGCTAATGGCCCACAGTCAGGTTCACAAAGCGCATTAGTAGTGAGCAGCCAGGCAGGAACTGAAGAGGAGGGGGATTAAATGTTTGTTATACTTGGCCAAGGCTTGTGTAAGGGGAGATCAGCGGTTGGACTGATTTCTAGAACTGTACCACCATGGTTTATGGCAACATGATTATTTTTGCTGGTAATGGTTGCACACCGGTTTTATGTTATTGTGTAAAACTTGACATAAAGTTTCTAAAAAAAAATGTTTTAAAAATGTTTATGGAACAGGGGGCCAGATGTACGACCCTTTCAATTAGCGCCTCACAATTTGTGACACATTGCAGGTCGCAAATTGCGAGGCTCTAAATGAAATGTACAGCAGTGAATTTACACTGTTTTGCGATTTTTTTAATGGGGTCGCAAATTGCGAGACTCATTAATATTAATGAGCTACTTGCAATTAGCAAGCCCATTGTGAATGCCAGCCCTACTAGGGATGGTAGCCTGCTGAGCTAAGCAGACCACCATGTCTGGGACTGCTTTTTAATAAAGGAGCTTTTTCTTTTTAAATGCAGCCCGTTTCCTTGAATTTTAGTTTCAATTTTTTAAAGAATGCCAGCCCTTAAAAAATTATTTCACATGCAGTTGCAAATAAGAAGGGGTTCCTTTGGGACCCCTTCCCATTTGCAAATGCATTACAACCTACTTGAAGTAGGTGGTAATTGCGAGTGTTTTGCGACCCCAATTGGGGTCGCAAAACATTAGTACATTGTTTTGAGACTCGCTATTTGGAAGGGAACACCCCTTCCAAATAGCGAGACGTAAATCGTATTTAGCGAGCCACGCAAAAATTGCAACTCGCTAGATAGGCTATGTACATGGCCCAATATGTTTTTGCATGCACCAATGGGTCCACAAATGCGACTGCGCATGCAAAAACGGGTCGTACATCTGGCCCAGGGTGTCTGGGTAAACTGGAGCATCATTTACTTGAACAAATCAAGTTTTCGAGAGATTCTGCGTCATCAGATGTACATTGCTCAAAAACATGCTTTCAGGACAAAGGTGTCTCCTATCAAAATAGGTTTTTCTTTTCTGTGACCTGTACTGTATTATATCCTATTAATAGGTTGAGACAAAGTAAGTAAGGTAAACCATCATAGAGATTGAGTGTGAAAGATGCATCAGACAAGTAATTGACAATGTATTTATTTGCTCCAAAATGATTACAAGCCTTTCTGTTTGTGTGTATGTTTGTGTGGTTTGCGCTCCAAAAACCACTGAGTAATATTGATATTCAGATGTGTTAACATGCTATTTGTAAACTTTTGACTGATTGATAAGCTAACCTTTAGATTATTTTTCATTCTGAATGGAATTTCCACTAACACACGTAGATGTTCGTAATCAGGGGCATAATGTAGGCCCCTGCAATAGAGGGGTGCCCCCAATCCACTCATGAACCCCATTTAGCCCTAGACCAATTAATATCTGTGAGATATAGGAGACTAAGGGGCCACTCTTCACATTGTACATCTCTCATCATATTGCCATCATATTGCACTAAGCCACTGTTCATAGTGTATGTGATAACTTTGAAAGAGGCTATGAGCCATTTGGCTTATGATTTGTTAGGTTACCGAACTATCCAAGATTGAACAATATTTTCCAGTATACCTGAGAGTCAGTCCCCTAAAACAGTGATCAGAATGTTCTGCTGTTCATTCACAGAATGATAGCCAGAAGTAAGATGATTCTCTTGAGACGGGCTACTTATGACCATGGGATAGTCTGTTTTTCAAAAACCTTGAGGACATTGCTTGCTAGGTGCAGAAGAAAGGATAGGCCCATGCAGCAAAGTCATTGTGAAATAGTGTTTCGCTCTGGAATGCAAGTCAGAAAATTATTTGCAGAGGTTGATAGTCTCTCTTTTGTCAGACTGACAATTGCAGAATAAGGTTCATGGTAATGTGAGTGTGCCACTGCTTTTGCTTAAAAAATTGGCAAATATCCTGAAACTAATTGATGAATTCACCTAAACATATCAATAGTCTTGAGAAGAAACAAACTAAGGGCCAGATGTACAAAAAGTAGGAATTGTGATTTCCAAATAAAGATTCTTACCAAATCCCAATTAGGAAATCGTAATTCTTGTTGTAAGGAAACTTAAAACTTCAAGTTAGCGATTTCTAGTGAGTCACAAATCGACCTACCTCATGAATATTAATGAGGTGTCTTGCATTTTGTGCCCCATTAGGAATTGCAGTCTTCACAGGGATGGTGGACTACTGAGGTCACGAGGCCTTTTAAACACAAAGGGAGAAAGAGGAGACCAAATCAGAGCGGCTTGTTCTCCTACGAGCTGTGTCAAAACCAAAAGGATCCTACCTGTTAGAATAGACTAACCCTCCACAAGAGAAAAGAAAACGCGACGTTTTCTTGTATACCCTCACCCACCAGGGTTACCCCTTTGAGGCATGCTTCATCAGGTCCATCCCGTTCCGCTGTGGATTGGGGCATGCTGTGACCTACGTGTTACATGGGGAGCTCTTATTGATTTATATCAAATGATGTAAAATGATGAAAACTAGGAGTGGGGGAAGTGGGGTGTCTTAGTGGAAAGTGAGTTATAAAAATGCCTACCTAGTAGGAAAATTCTATTTATTCATACCTCTAGTCGGTATGCTTAAAATAGGGGAAAGGTAGAAAGAATAGGTAATAGGTTGCCTGCCTTTCTAGAAAGTCAACATGTTTCAAGCATACCCTAAGGCTTTTCTTCAGGACCAATGATCTAACTCCCTGATACCACTCCTGTAGTACTGCTTTAGCTGCACACACTCTGCTTGCTAAGAAGATATATATGTATATATATACACACATATATATGTAGATATAGAAACATACATACATACACACACACACACACACACACACACACCACCTAATTGGTGTTACTGCTTATAAATCTGTAAATACATAATGAGAGAGTTACTCTCACAAGAAATCTGACCGTGTATATTTTAAAACACTGCATATGCCATTTAAGTTGAGCACACCGTGTCATTTTCATTTCATTGTGAACACCTCTTTTTGATCAAATTAGTGAAAAGATCATACTTTGTACTGAGCACTGTATTGTGAAAACCAACTCAGCCTTGTGACAAACAAGAGCACAGTAAACATTTAAAAACACCACATACGTAAATAAAGCGGATGTCTTGCATCATGCGTCCTCTGGGTGAGAGGGAAGCCTGTTGTCACACACTATTAGGTAAATAATCGATAGGAGGAACTTCCCTATATATCAGAAAAGGTTGTTGTCTAAATCACTTCTAATCTAGGTTCAGAGCTGATCTGTTGTTCTTATTACTCCAAGACTCCACCTCTGTACAGTGACATAGGATATCCCCCGGGGGGCCCGCATCTTACCGTCATTCAAGACTGCAGGTTATTATATGCAGAATGGCAGATCTGCAAAGCTAGCCACCATAGTGTCCTCACTACCCAAAGAAACTAGACCGTAACCTTGGTCTAAAAATGGCACCTGAAAATGGAACAACTTCTGCGTTCCATGTATGTGCTGGCGGCTATGCTGCTTTGCCAGCCAGGCTAGGCATGGACTGTGTAGCTTGTGGGCGAATGGTGGAATGAGGCCAGTAATTGAATATTAACCCATTTAAACATTTTCAAATATATTTGGTGCATATTTCAATCTGTTCACTAATAAGTGAATGGCTAAAAAAGGGGGGTATTTGCGCCTAAGGACCCGACATAAAAATGTGACGAGCCAGGATATTAAATGAGAGCTAGTTGTTATGTTTTTAAAAACAGAAGGTACTAAATTCCACTGGCCAGTCTGGAAAGGTGGTGGAGTTTACATCTCATGTTGTCCCGAGGATGAAATTAGAGAGGTACACGCGGTTTATCAGCGTAAAGAGGGAGCAGACTCACAGTTGACTTCAACCCATCGGTAATCCTGTGCTGTGTCTTTTTTTACTATGTAATGTTTTGTAGTTGCGCGACCGCATCTTAGATTGCTGTAGTGTTCACAGGTCCTTGTTTTTATCTTCTGGGTCGTCATCCCTACATAATGCAAATTGCAGGGGCAAGTTATTAAATACACCACCCGTTGTGTGTTACAATTTGTGAATTTTCTCAGTTCCCATGTCATGTTGTTCAAGAAACCTGTTTTTGTACCCTTAGTTAAATGGCAGACATTGCATACCCCACATGGGTAGTGGCCCATGACGGGTGATATTGTACCCTGTGTTTGTGTTCTGTCTGTGGGTGGGTTTTTTTTTTTGGGGGGGGGGGGGGGGGGCAAGTGTGTACCAACATGTCTTGTAGACTTTGCTCTCGTCTTTGGGAGAACATAGGTTTGGGGGACTCCAAAGCACCACTATTTAAAATGCACCAGTGTTTGTTGATGATCTTGGTCACTTGGTTCGAGGCTGTGTTAAAAATAGTGATGCAAACGGGTCTTACTTCTTTTTCTTTCTAAGGAGGAATGTCCATCAGGGCTTCCCTGTTGTTCCTTGACCATTTCATTGCTCACAACACAATATAAGAAGGTTATTCCCTGTCCTCTACTGTCTTTGCTAGATGGTCTGCTTGTGCTTAGTAGTCCTTCAGTTTGGAACAGTTCCTTCTCATTCTTAGGAACTGTCCAAAAGGGAGATTTTCCCTGAGGTGACGACTATGAAGGCGGTCATACAGTAGAGTTTTTGGCAGTCGGTTTTTCATGTGTGGTGGTTGAGTGTTCCCTGGTCAGATATGATATTGTGATCAAGGAATACCTGTTCCTTCTTACTTAAGGTATGGGGGAACTTCATAAAGTAATTTTGTACATTCAGCCAACTCAAGAAGTGTTTTGCAGTGGCTTAATTTCTCTCACATATGATGAGGGCATTGTCAATGTACCTTTTCCACAGCTTTATGTGTTTGCGATAGGGTTACTTTGGACAAAGAATTTTGAGTACCTCCAAACGGTGAACATAGAGACCAAAACTACTCAGCGTGAATGTGCTGTCCATGATGGTCCTGTGTTTCTGTAGGTAAAGTGTTCCTTCAAATTCACTCCATTATTACATTTCTACGAGTTTGGTAATCCCAATCTACCTCAAATAGAACATCTTCAATTATGTTCACATTCTTTGTGTGGGGGAGGCTTGTATAGAGAGACTCAATGTACAGACCCATGATGAGGTGGACATCTGGGTTGAACTGTATTTCTCTCGGAAGACTGCATATGTTTTTGGTATCTTTTAGATACATCTTTGTATTTTGTACTATGGACCTAAGGAAAGCAGCCATAAACCTGGATAATGGCTCTAAGATTAAACCTATCCCTGATACTATAGGTCGCCCTTGAGGGCTTTCCAGATTTTTATTTATCTTCAGGATTGTATAGAAATAGGTGTTAGGGGTCTTGTTGGTCAGAAACTCAACCTCTTTTTGTGATATCCAATCATGTGCTAGGGCCTTTTCCGTCATAATGCAAATTCGGATTCTGAGAAAATAATTTGGTACTGCAGATAGAAGTTCGTAATTTCTTTTGTCATTGAGGAGCCTGAGACATTCCTTCCCATAAGCCTCTGTTGACTGAATGACAATAGCTCTCCCTTAGTCTGCTGGCTTGATCACTATATTTTTGTCTCTGGCTAGTTCTCCTATAGCTGTCTTTTGCTCCTTGGTGTGTTGTGAAAGACTCTCAAAGTATTGGGAATAGATGTCCCCAATCTCCTTCAAGACAGACTTCTAGAAAGCGAGTATATCAACAGGTACTGCAGTAGTGGATGGAGTAAAAGTAGACCTTAACTTTCATTACCTAATTTTTTGTGCCACTTGTTTGCACCGTACTTGCTTGTGTCCTACTCATTTCCCACTTTCGTAGTCGGTGTATAATCTCACACTTTTATTTTTTATTTTATGAAAAAGGAGCAGCTTCTCACTTTTAATCATTTACTGCATCATTGGTGTTTTCAGTGAATTTTAACTCTGCCCATCAAACTAGGTATATAATTGAACAAAATCAAAGTGAACTGCCTGACCAACACTACTTTCCATTCAAAAACAGTGGGTCACTTGGATTTGTTAAAGGAGCAGTGTAAAATTTCTTCCAAGCATAGTGTCATTAAAATGTGCTCCATTTCCTCTTTTTTCCCCTCCATTTTTTTGGGGTCGGTGTTTTCTATAGTATAATGTTGTCTACTAGGGGTATGGTTTCTTTGTAAAAATAAAAAGTTAACCTATTGAAGTGTATTTTTGGGTCCCACAAATAGGCCCAAAATATTCCAATATTTATGAATTAAGCAATGATAAACAGGATAAAGAACCAGGATTACAAGGAAGTAACACTAAGACTCTTTGTGGCCTATCCACAAAGCTAAGTCTGGAGGTGTAGATTTACTACTAGTAAATAATCTCTGCACACTTTTGAGTATCTTTACTACTTTGGACTATTCACTGAAATATGTGGCACCAAATTCACAAGTGTATACCAAAAAAGAGCAGTAGTAAGGCTAGCACCACACAAGGCCAACCACTGATACTGCATCTCACTTCCATTGAAAATAATTGGACTTCTAATAAAACGTAATAGGAAATAATTTTAAATGAAACAAAATTATTTAACAAAATTTCAAAATAATGTAATGTATTGTTATGTTAGAGTGGGATTTAGAGAGTGACATGCACCCACTCACAAAGGGTAAGTCCATTGCTACTCACAAACTGTACTTCTACAGTTCCTACAGCTGAAGAGGAATGCACGCTTGCTGGGAGCTTGAGTAAGTCTAGCACCATGCATGGCCACACACTGGTAATGTAACACCTTCCCATAGAAAAATAATGGATATGGGATTTAAAATGGAACCCCATTGGAAATAATGTTAAATTAAATTCTTGTATTTAAAATATAAATGCATTTAATTTAATGCTAAACAATTCTCGAAAAAATATTTGTTATTTAGTAGCTTATTTTAATAACGTTTTCCAAAATTAAAATATTTACGTCACATTATTTTTTAATAAAATATTATTTACTAATAATTCTATGTATCACTAGTAATCATTATTAAGGATTAATATACATATGCTTACTTTACTTGGGATTATTGTCCTAATAAATCTTTTAAAAAATTGTTTAATTTAATATATTGAAAGTAAGCAAAAATTGAATTAAAATTTAAGCTAATAACAGTGTAGATGTTTTAATTTTGTTATACACTCAAAATAAATATGTACATTTTTAGTAATCACTTGTTGACCAGTGCCCAGCATGCAAAAGAGGATCTGAATATCTGGTTCATTTATTATTTTTTGTCCGTTTTATAAAAATGTGAGATCTAAGTGGATTGTCCCCCTATGTAGGTGCATTGGTTCTAGACCCTATCTCGAGGTGCTTCCAAGTCTCCTTACTGATAAAGGAGAGTTGTAGTGTTTAGCTTAGCTAAATGTTTGATAGCCCTATGGATTAGATGCAAGAAGTGTATTGTGTGAGCTTTTTATTGGATTTAAAATTGCACCTTCGCTCTTTGCACCTTTGTTCTCTCTGAGATTTGTATATTGTGTGACTTTATATTTTATTTTTTACTGTATGATGTTTTTTTTATACTATTTTATATATTGAGATGCATGGTTTTGGTTGTTAGGGTCCTAGTTTTAATATGTATGCATGGATTGTTGGTCCATAAACCACCCTCCACATATGGGTCTATATTTGATTGGGAAGGACTTTTCCAAATATAAACGACTGGTCTTGCTCTTTATGCTTATGTCCCTGTGATAATACGTCTGCACAATCCACAATTCATGTCATGTTCTTTTGTAAGTTTTATACTTTGCCTAGGAAAAATGGATTTTGCCTATTTTAAAAGTCTACAGCCTGAGACAATGTCAACCTGCTTTTTTTAAGTTGCAATATTTAAATGATGTAACTGACCATATAGCCAAATATCTGAAAGGGGTGGTTAAATATAGGATGACAATGGATGGCCCCTCTCTCTTTTAAATTGTGATTTATTTTCCTTTTACTTAAATTACCTTGATGTAATTTATGTTTTTAAATGTATTGTGCTTTTATGGTTTAATACTTCTTCAATCAAATAAAGCGTATTCTCATTCTGATTGGGAAGGGCAAGATCCCTCAAAATAATGTTTTTGCTAAATAGGCCTTTTGTCTTTGTTCTTTTTTTAAGCAACCATTGTCCTCTTACTGTAATATATTTTGTATTTTTTAATTGACTGCTATATTTATAATAATATTGTGATATATACTTTAAAAGATCTAAGTGATCGAAATAGAGATTTTAATTTTGTTCTACACTCAAAATACACATTTAAATGTAATATACATTTATATTTAAGATGAATAATATTTTTAACAAGTTTATTAAACTTTTGTAAACTTTTCCCTGCAGTTTACCACATACAGATCTTCCCACTGTGCCAGAGTATTGAATACCCTGAAGTTGCCCTCTAGAAAACATGGTGGTTCGTGATTACATTATAGCAGTAGCAAAGCTCCGCACACTTAGAGTCTGAGGTTCTAATCACAGCCCAGATGTACAAATGTTGACAGAAGAACTGAATAAAGCCATTGCATGCAAACCGGTTATCTACTGTATAACTGACCAAATGAAAAAATTTCTGGAACAGACTTTGAACCAAAGCTGACCATTAAATTCACACATTAAGAGCTTTAACTAGATCACGGCGATACCAAAAGTATATTTGACTTGTAGTGTGTACTATCATAATTCTACTGTCACCTGTATAGAAATTTGTGTGAAAAGATATATTGCCTACAAGAGCTTGCTCAAATAATAAAGATACAGTAAGCACAAAAATTATTTTAGATTTTAATAACACATTATTTTACATTAATTTTTAGGTTTGGAAAAGATTATTAAAATCAGTTAAAATAAAACAGATTTTAGGATAATATTTTGACATTAAATATATTTATATTTTTATCTACAGGATTCTATTTTAAATACTGGTCGCTATTTTTATACTTGGGAGGATGTTGCAATACCAGTGATTTACCATGTATGGTGCTGACTTACTCCGGCTCTGAGTTGGAGTCCATTTCCTACTGTTTTGGGTCTTTTTTGGTTGTAGTAATTTAAAAAGTGCAATTTGGGAATAGGAAAGTGTGTACTCTTTTAGGATACAGTTTGCGTTTCTACTGAAGCCTCATCTACTTTGTGGCATGCTCCCCCTGTTCTCGCCCACATCGATGTTTACTTCCAAGTAGTAAACTTACATGTGTGAATATATATGCATCTTTCCTAAAAAAAAAATTACAAAGTTAGTGATGTTATAGTTGGGTGAAAATATTAGTGACAACATTACGCTTTAAACTAAAAAAAAAAACAACCTGCAATTCAACAGATATAGAAACTATACCTCATGCCTAAAGAGACCATATCTTGTACCCCTACCATGCACAGTGTTGTCATCAATTGTGATGTTAACGGTGGCGTTATGGAACATGTCATGAGTGATGCAGTATATGCATGGCAAGGGCGCAAGTTACAGTTACTTTCGGACATGAGCTATTGTTTTTCTTTTTTGTGGTGGCCAGCCAATCAGAATGCTCACTTCCGTGAGAGCAAGGAGACCCAAGGTAAAAAAGTCCCCTGGCTCAATTAGAACTCTCAATTTTTTGAAGTTGGGTTTGAGGGACTCTCGAATCCATCCATCCAGATATCCAAATATTTGGGTACCTTAATTTCTTAAAAATGACTCTGATTTAGACCAAAGAACACGCTTTCTGGCCCAAGATCTAGCTTATTGTCAAATTTGGTGTAATTAAGTGCAGCAGTTTTTGTGGTTTCGCATTCCAAAAAAGTCTATGGTAAATAAATGGGGATTTTGTGTTTTGGTAGCCCTCCTTTGTCTCTGCCCCCACTTGACAGATCACCCCAAAACATTCCATGAAGAAACCAATCTGAGATGAACACTTTTGGGAAAGTTTCTTGAAGATTCCTCACATAACGCCAAAGTTATTAGCAAACCAAAAAATGCATTTCCTATGGAATACCACTGCATTCCTAGAATTTGCAGTATTACATTTATTCAGGACACAATACAGCAAAGCTATCACAGTGTCATATTGTGCACCGAATAAATGTAATACTGGAAGTTTCTGGAGTGCAGGAATATTTTGTAGGAAATATAAAGATTTCGGGAGGCACCGTCCTCTTTCCCTGGCTTATATTATACATACATACATACATCTCTGATACATGAAGTATTACCACAAGTAAATATGTGCATTAATACATAATCGTGATATTCCTGATATTTAGTTAAGTGAGCAGTGGTAATGTTTCTAGATTGCTTAAATTAAAAATAAACAATATTTGAACTTTAACTATCCACCCTTTGTTAGCGAGTAACACATTTCATGAATATTTGACAGCTGTTTCAGGTTGTCTATTGATAGCATGCAAGAAATTACATTAGGAAATATTTAGCTGTGTCAAGTTGAGATCTCTAGATGGCCAGCCTGCAATGACACTGCCAGTCTGAGTTCATGTGCACTAAGGCACAGACACTAAAGCTAATCTCTTAACTGGATCATGCCTTTATAATGCAGGGCTCATTTACTTGACTAGCAATTCCTGTGCTTTCTAGTAAGAGTGTGAGTTCACTAGAGTTCAGAACTTTGCAGTTTCCTTGAGCCACATGGTGCATGAATGCTGTTCTAACATGTGAGTGACCCTGCATTCTTGTGCGGTATTGGTGCAAACTGTTTTTCCACATGTGTACTGCAGTCACAGGAGGGGTAGTAATTCTTAGGCAGTGAAGTGTTCATTGAGTTGTCTTTATATATGTGTGCTTGTTATTATGGTAAAGTGCAGTCCTTTGAGCCTCTCATAAATTTGCTAATCATTTACTTTGCTATAAGTTTCTGCACCAAACATGAGGTGAATCGCGGACTGACAAAACAAGCCCTCCGTTGCTTGGGAAACAAAGCATGAGCCCTCTGCCAAGGCCATCTCTTGCCTGGAGGCACAACCATATAGAGTCATCTTCCTATTTTCCATCCAGTGTTGACTACCTAGTTTTCAAGCAAAAGCACTATAAACCTACACCGTGTGAGCGGACGGATCATAGTGACTTGGAAATGGAAGTATGATTAAATCAAAGTAATGCAAATACTGGGGACTAGAGGCACTGCATCATTGTCATCTTAATAGTCACATTCCTTACAGCAAGCATGTCGATTTACCCTAGCTGGCATGTTTATTCTTCTAACTCTGGATAATGTCCATGCTGGCTTGTTGAGGGAGCTAACATGCCATTAAATTACATTACCCACATCCCGTCTGTGTTAGCAGACGAAGGTGGATGAGAATGCTCGAAATGGAGATGATTTTTATGGACTTCTTTCGGACTCCTGCTGGGGCAGTATGTATCAGTAACTATGTAACTCAGTGGAGAGCCTTGCATTGTTTTCCTAGATCACTCTTCCTCCGGGTCACTTGCTTTCCTATCGTGGTTGGGTGGCCACAAGTTATAATCTTAACAGAGATTAGGTGCTAGGAATTTGAACATCGGGGATTGGCTTGGGACTGGGCATTGGCACGTTTGGAATGCCCGAGTGCTCTGGTTTCCTTTAAACCTACTTTGTGTTTGGCAGAAATTTCCCCAGTGCCATGATATTCTGGCCTCAACATCTCATGGCAAATTGAAGTGGGGTGGAAGACTACAGGGACAAGGGTTGCTTCTGTGCATTTTACTTAATGTTATTCAGGGCCCTAGTATTTAGGCTTGATGTGTGTTTCTGCGGCATTTCTAAGGTTCCTTTTTATTTTGCTTTAAATCAGCATGACTTTGTTCGCCGAGACCGTCCAGCACGAGTTATCCTTGACCTCATCCAGAGAACCAAGGATGCGGTCCGTGAGCTGGACAACCTCCAGTCCAGAAAGATTAAGAAGATCTTCTTCCAGGAAGCGAGGAATGGGCCGCTGATGGAATCTCTGGAGGATGAAGAGGTAGGTGTGGGGTTATTATTCACAATCAAATGTACTTTCAGTTCCCAAGTGACAACATATGGCCCTTGTTCTCAGCTGCAGAAAGGTACCTCATACATCACAAGCAGCGTACTCTACTATTTTGGTCTTTTTACCCCACAAATACATGCTTGTTAATGTGCTTGAGGTCTAACTTCCAACTCAAATTTTTATACCTATGTTGACAACTGTGCTCTAAGTTTCACAATACTGAAATAATTACACATCAGAGACTCCCACTTAATCGTGCCATTCATTTCCATGTGGCTGTTAAAGTTCAAGGGATAGTGGCTGACTACATTTTCTTGATAATGGGCCCCAGTTTTCAGATGCATTGAACACCGTTTTCACTGTACAGAGTACAAACACGAACCTCTCTTCTACAAAAAGACTATACTTGGATTCCACACAGAGCTTTGCCGATTGCCCCACCAGCTATCGTTATAGTACATATATCTTACTGAATAGGACTTACCCAGGTGCTTTTTTCCAGCTAACCTTTAACTTTAGCTTGCACTCTTATCTACACAGAGCTGTTATACAGCACATACACTATTTGTGGTTTATTTACATATTTTAACACTGTTATCCCACTCACGCTTTCTAATGTCTCTCGGCTCAGACCAGCATTATATCTTAATAACGCATAGTAATGCTGAATTCGTAGAAGCACTGCTTCTGCACTTTGGTGCTGACCTGGAACAAACCCAGCTACTGCAGAACGATAAGCCCTCGCACAGCCTAGGCCATAGAGCTAAATCCTCCTGCTCGACACCTGCTGCTATTTTAGTCTCAATCTCAGATATCTGCTAGTGTACCTCAAGGCTGAGCTGCACAGTCACATGCTATTCTTGCAGTGAGACTATGCATACCTGATGATGCAACTCATTCCACCTTGAGCAGCCTTATTCCTCCCTGTTTAACATTCATTAAATCTTACTAATATATCCTTTGACTAACATGTAACACCGCTGCATTGCAACCGCTTTCTGTTACTGGTGGTGTAAAACGGACTTCTGTGCTGTGCCTTGTTTTTATTTTTGGCTGTCTACTTTCTACAGGACAGTGAGCATGGAAGCAGCCTCAGTAGGAAGATGGATAGCCTCGACAGTAACCACTCCATTCCCAGCATGTCTGTGAGCACGGGCAGCCAGAGTAGCAGTGTGAATAGCATGCATGAATTAATGGATGATAGCATTTCTGACCTGGTCATGATGCATGATGATCATGGCACCTTTGACTCTACCTGCTCCATTGTGCACAAGAAGGTACGTTGAACATGTCCTGGGGAGCATGCATGGGCTTAGGTTGCATGCCGGCTTCGCTTTACTTTGTGTGTAACTAACATTCTACACCCACTTCTCTAAACAAGTATTGGTAGTGTCACAGTTGTTGAGACATTACCCCAACTCATCCTGTCCCAATCTTCCAATTACTTTTAAATCTTCTCAGATTTTAAGGTAGCACAATGATTTAGTGTGGTCTTGAACCTCACAAATATATATAACTGATTTATATCACCATGCCTGGAATTTGTAAGTATCTAATAAGATGGCCTAGGGCACATGGTCATGGCACGTTGTTTGATTAACTTTTCAGCTTAGCATCTCAGTTATGAAAACACTGTGATTGTTTTTGGGCTTCCTTCCATTCAACAGCTACTGACTGTGTCCATGTGCCCTTGTGATATTTCCACTGCAGCACTTGGATTAACTTCCATCCATGTACCAATACCATTTCAAATCTCTTAACTATTTGCCTATTTAGTGCTACTGTTGCCATATTCAGGTGACTATAATCCTGGAATATTACCATTCGAGCACTCCAATATCACACTATTCTTGCAGTATGCTGGCTTTGTGGACCTGCTATTCAGTTAAAGTAACACTCTGGTTGAATTTGTGTGTCAGCCACACACTTCAGTAATTACATAGGTTTTTGTCCCCATGATAATGCTATTCCATCACTCTATTTGTGTAACAGTGCTATTGGGTTACTTGGAAATCACAATTATTCCCATTGTACAGGCCTAATTTAGAGCGCGGTGGAATGGTTACTTTGTCGCAACAGCAACGTGGTACCCTTTCCACCATAGTGAAAGTCCGCCCACCTCATTTCGAGTCAGATGGACCCTCAGTATGTCAAAAATGGAGGCAACTCCATCTACCGCCCTCATACACCTCTCAGGTCCAGGTGAAGTAAGGGACATCTGAGGCTTAGCCTTCTGTCCGCCCGCCCTATTTAGAGTGGCCAAACAAATGGCAAGCTTTTATTGCCATTTAAAACATGGCAGTAAGTTAAAGTAAAAACAGTTCAGTTACCTCATTGCCATGGGAAAAATTCCCACAGCGAAGGGGTCATTTGTTTCTTTTTTCAAAAAGAAAATCCTGCTTTGGGATTTTCTTTTTGAAAATAAAAAAACGAAATTGAAAGTGTGCCGTACGGCTCAATCATTTAGACAGAGCTGTGGGGGACACTTTCAATGCATTGACAGGAACTGCCATACAACGGTTCTAGCCAATAAAAGAGATGTCTGTTGGCGCTCCAGACATATCTAAATTTGTAGTGCGATTCCTCAGTCATGGCCTCTGAGTGAAATACTCCGTTCTACTGATGGGGTAGCCACACTCTAAATCAAGTTTCTTCTACTGCACAGGTATTTCACTAACCTGCATATATTTCAGCACTCTGATTGGAATTTTGAATCTGCCACACTAAGGGTCCTGTGTGCAATTGGCGGGGTTGCAAATCAGTTATTTATTTTTTTTAGCATATGGTTGTTCAAATCCATTGCAGAATAAAATGAGCATTCACAGAATCTTGGCTTGTTAACATTATTGAGGCACAGTTCCATTGTATGAATTCTTCGGAATGCCTGTGTATCCGTGGATGGAGGCATAATTGGTACAGCAGACCTCCATTCACAATCTCAGAATGCTATTTTCATGTCAGAGTGTAGCCGGAGGGTAGTTTCTGTCCTCCAAATGGCAGGCTGCCTGGGAACATCAGGGAGAACATGGAGTGATGCCCTAAACTGCTGTTTTTTCCACTTATTTCTGATTCACAAAGTGGAGGCTTTACTTTTTCACTTGGATAATGTCTGCTTTGGCTGATTGTGATTCAATGCATGGTCTGCAAACACAATTGTGGTCTCACCATTGCATCTTGGAAAGAGGAGAGCAGACCCTTTTCTTGACATGCTCCACCTTCTGATTCACAATGGGCTTCAAAGTGTACTTGTGAGAGTCGGAGAGACATTTTCAACCCACCTAGTACCGTTTGTGCATTGTGACTCCATGTTTTGTGATTGCCAAGTCTGTGTTCTTGTGAATTCCTGGTTTTTCAACAACAATTTACTTTTGTTTATCAGCACTAAAACTGGACGGAACTCTAGGGCATGGAAAATGGGCTTTCAAGGTCAGTTTTAGCTTGTTCTGATAGAAACTTATAACCGCATATTCCTCTTCTTGTGAATTTCCCCCAGGCACCAGACTGCGTCTGGGAACTTCAAAGCAATTCCCTCGTGCATCAACAGGTAGCATCATGCAGCTCCGCGTCTGTCCATCCCACCTCAGATGTGACGTCCGTGCCCCTTAATGTGCGCCATGTCTGCACTGACGTCAGTTTTTTTTTAACTCTGTCCGCACCATTGGTTGCAGAGCCATTGAAACCAGATAGTGGTTCCAGCCTTCACTCTGGTGGAATCGGGGCTCTTTTCTGGGGCTATTTCTTGGCTAGCCCATAGCAGATCTTGATGCATAGCACAATCCATCCCAAGATGGTCTTCTTCTGCATCGCTTTTCTTTTCCTCACTCCACTGAAACCAATGAAAAGTTAATCATTCTGTTGGAAGTCTCTGGTTCGGTGCTTATAGAAAGTGAAGTGCCCATGGTTCTTCCTCATTGGGGGGATGAGGCAGTGCATAGAGAGTCGGCAAGGTGATGGAATGCCCTATGTGGAATATTGTCACTATCTTGGGCAGGAATTATGCTCTTTTCTGGAGGACTAATTCGTCTGGAGAGAAAGATGGATATGTTTGGGACCACGGACAATGCCTGGAGTTTGCTACCTCACCTTGCTGATGTTGCTGATAAGAGAATAACTATACATGGGTTCAAATGGAGTGCTCATCAAGTATATGAGTACCAAATTAAGGTCCCACTGCGGCATAAAAAATACAGTTGGCTGGAACATATGAACTAGCCCCTTCTAAAAACACTTCACAGCAGGTGACTTGAAGAGGAATAACTGGTCAGGGAAACAGAAGGCTGAAAGTGCAGAGTGATAACCTTTAACTGTTATCACAGCAAGGCTTTGGTGGGCTAGTAACAAACATAACAAGAGAACATCTGATAACTGCACATTCATAGGTTTTGGGAAGAGTGCCAACCAAAAGACTTCTCCCCGAGTCTAGCATAGATCGATTTAGTAGATGGCCACCTGGCCGCCAATATGATACCAAACACTTAGGGAGGAAGATCGAAAGCCATCAACTGTCACTGCTCAATCTCCACACATGGAGGTGTAGATTGTGCAGGCTGAGATGCAAGTCTCTGCCTGGAGGTCCTCCAGAAGGGGCAAGTCAGTTTCAAGGACCAATGCTCATGGTCGGAAGGTCGAGATATCGCACTCCTCACCCATTCCAGAACCACTAGGATGACTTGGGCCCATTCTCTCTTTAACCTTTTCACTACCCAGGGCGGGATAGGAATAGAAAGGTGTGCAAGACTCCTGAACCCCAGTGCTGGCACAAATATGGTGACAATCACATAGAGATGCTGCAACATGCACCTCCAGACAACAAATGGCATCAGATTTCATGCGGAAGGAGGACTGCTTAGGCAACACCAATTGGCAAAACTGGACACCACATGTTTTCCATGGTAGCGAATAGAGCAAGCTGGGGTTCTCTCAGGTGCTGGAAGAGGCCCGTGCCTCCTCTGAGTGCAGCAGCCATTTGTGATCCACTAGGCAATATCAGTTGAGTTTGTCCTCCCTGGTGCTTAAAGACCCTTCCAGGTGTTGTGCAGTGAAGGAGATGCCTGAGCTCTCATCGAATTCCGGAGATGCAGGGCCTCTTGGCAGAAAACCCACAACGCCATGCCGCTCTGTCTGTTGCAATACCACATGGCAGTTGTGTAATCAATGAGAATCTGCACCCGTTCCCTTTGATGGTCGGGAGGAACGCCTTCAGTGCCAAGCAATTCCCTTGCAGTACCAGCAGATTGACGTGGAGACTTGGCCAGAGTCCGCTGGTTTCTGCCTGTCCCAGATGATCTCATCTCAGCAACGATGCATCCATCACAAACAATAGCTTTGAGTGGGGTAGGGAGAGGGGTCTTCAGCCGGTCCAATCGAAGTCGAGCAGCCACCACTGCCTTCACAGTCTCCTTTGACACCTGAATGAACGTTGGGCTCAGCACCAAGAGGACCTATCACTAAGGCCTCAGATTTCACTGCAGAGCCTGAATGTGCCAGCTGGCTTAATCCAGAAGCAGGAAGAAGGAGGCGCCAAGAGGCCCAGAAATCTCAGAGCTGCTCTCTCTGAGTTCAAGGTTAAGGGTTGAAACATCGGGATCATAGCCCACATGTCCTGGACTCAATGAGGTGCAGGGTTGGCCTAAAAGAGCACCGTATCCAGAATAGCTCAATGAAATGGAGCCAATATGTGAGGCTTCGGCACGTTGCTCAAAATACCCAACAATGTCAGTATGTTGGCCCACGAGTGGAGATGGCCTACGACTGGTTGAGGCGAAGCTGCCTTAACTAGCCAGTCGTCGAGGTATGGGAAGGCTAGTTTATACAACCTTCGTACTCGCCCCCAGAAGGGCCCGACTCCAATTCTGACCTAGAAAACCCTACAAAAAAGATCTAATTCCTACTTTTCAACTGCAGCTCAGCAATGAAACATGCCGCTGACATTGCCGACATATTCATGAATCAAGAAACGGACGTGGCTATTCTAATGGAAATATGGCTATCTGAATCCTCCTCCCCATTCCTAGACGTGCTGGTGCCACCATACTATAACATTATAACACTAGATAGGCTAGATAAAACGGGAGGTGAAGTGGCCTGCATCCACAGATCAAACATCACCATCTCCAAAGTTCTCTCAGACCCTATAGACTCATGTGAATACCTGGGGTTCACAGCACGATTCACAGACAACCAAGTGTACAACTACACGCATTCTATCACCCACCAGGCAAAAACCTAACTTTCATAGACCATCTAATGGAAATTATTACAACCAACTCAGAACCCCACTCCAATTATATTTTCCTAGGAGACTTCAATCTTCACTGGGATGACATCCAAGATAATCATGTCAGACCACTCACTAGTACAAGCATGTGCCCTACTAACACACTCCAAATGAGCCACACTAGACTAGACCATCTCCAAAGAAAATACGATCCAAGCAATCTCAATCATACCTTGTGACTGGTCCGATCACCACCTCATAACCTTCCAAATAACAACCAAAAAAGAAACAATCTTGCAACCTATCAAACCCAAACATTGGGTAAGAGACACTAGAGACCTGAACTAGGAGACTCTAACATTGCAAGGCGAGTAAGAATTGCAAACCCTTCTGAACCAACCGACGTTCAAGAGCTTACAGACCACTACAATCGTACGATATCTAAAATAATCGTTGACATTGCACCCCTAAAAATGAAAAGCATTCCTATCACAGATAAAAATCCATGGTTCAACGGATCACTTAATGAAGAAAGACGTAAACTCTGAATAACTGAACGAATATGGAGACAAACTCCTTCTGATGGATACATCTGCCTGTGGATTCCTCACCTTATGAATATCCCCTGCGCCAACATTCCGCGGAAACTTTTTCCTAGCTCTCCGCGCCGACGAGTTCGTCACAATGCTATGGCTTCGCATGCAGCTCCACATGACGTCACTGGAGCCATAAGAGGGCCACGTCGGCGTGATGACGTCAGTTCCATTTTTTCTGCGCTGTCGATGCTAACGGTTTTTCTAGGACTCTCCATACTTTCTGCTAGATGCTTTGTATTTTGGCTTATTTCCTTCTGTGGTTTTGCCTTGTCTGCTCCGAGGAAGTTGTGTTTCAAGCCCTGTAAAGAATGTGGGTGTCATATGTAGATCACTGACCCCCAAGAAGACTGGCTGTTCTTGCTGTAGAAAAATGAACCCGAAGGCCTTGAAGGAACGGGAAGCCAAACTGTGCATGGCTGAAGTGAGAGAAGAAAAAAAGGGTCGAAAACGTTCGAAGTCGAGGTCGTCGACTTTACATGACTCAAAAAGGAAGCACAAGAAGAAGAAGAGGCATGGATGTCTGCGTCGTTCGGCAAAGGCTGTGGTTTTGAGGTTGCCTTCTCTGGTTTCTCGACATCGTGTTAAGGACTTCGTCTCTCCTTCTCCTTCAGTGTCTCCTCGAGTGACTCCGACCCATTCTCCTTCGTACAAGGGGACTTCGGCGCAGTCACCGACGCCGAGATTTTCTCCGACTCCGGAAGGTTTGTCGAATCCGGATTATGCTGAGGTTCCTTCAGCTCCTGTGGCTCCGCCTGTGACCCCGGTGGTTCCGACTCCAGAGGTGCCTCGATTGGATCTTGAACCGGCTCAGTATCCTCAATTTCCGGCGCCGGGTTCGGATCCCTCGCATTTTTTAAATGCGATGTATGGCATGTTTGCCAGGGCCTCATACCCTTCTGGTGTTCCTTTGGGTCTCGTGGGTCCTCTGGCATTTAATTTGGGTGTGCCGCACCAATATCCTCAGGCACCCTTCGTGCCATTCATGCCGACGACACCGTCCTAGGAGTTTCCGGGTCCGAGGATGTCGACGCCGTATATGCAGTCCCCGGCTCCATCTGGCGAACCTTCTTCTTGGATTCGTTCGGTGCCAGTTGCTGCTGTGGATCATCCTTCGACGCCACTCCTGGAGGCATCGACGCCATGTGTGGCGTCGCCGACGCCGCAACCGAAGATGTGCTCGAGGAGAGAAGCACAGAGGTTGTTAGAGGAGGAACAGTACCAGGCTGACGAAATGGAGGAAGGTGACATTTATGAGTCTGAGGATATGTTCGAGGGTCTGTGTGAGGCAAGTGGACTTAACACCTCCCCGGAGTGGGACTTTGCTTCACAGAAAGCTTCCCCCTCGAAGGAAGTTGCACCTTACCATACTGTGATAAGGAAGGCTGCAGAGCTCTTGGATCTGCAGCTCCCTATGGCTGAGTATTAGTCTAAATTGCTCACAGAGGTGCTTCATTCTCTGTCCTCTGTGGTTGAACCACTCTTGACGTTCAATGATGCCTTGACTGAGCCAATCCTTGAGGTGTGGCGTAATCCTCTTTCTACTCCTGCAGTTTCAAGGTCGGTGTCCAGAAGGTACAGGCCTGCTCCAGGGGATCTTGTGTTCCTTTTGTCTTATCCTTTGCCTGAGAGTTTGGTGGTGCAGGCTTCATGTTCTAAGCAGTCCACAGGTGCCTTTCCGCAGGCACCTGCTGACAGGGATTCCAAGAAACTGGAACAATCTTCAAAGAAGGTCTTCTCCTCGGCGAGTATGGCTTTGAAGTCCACCAACACTACCTGTTTGTTGGATAGTACATTCATGCCCTTATGGACTCTGCCAAACAGCTTCTTTTAAAATTATCTGAGGAAGATCGGGGAAATTTCAGTGAGGTAGTGGCAGACTCACGGGCTGCGGCTCGCCAAGTCATCCAGTCTGGCCTGGACACGGCAGATTTGTTTGCCAGGGTGATGCGCTCATCAATTGCTACGAGAAGGCATGCATGGCTAACGTCTTCTGGGTTTTCTCCTGATGTACAGGCTGCCCTTCTCGATCTTCTTTTTGACGGATCTAGGCTTTTTGGAGAAAAGCTGATTCTGCCCTGCAAAGGTTCAAAGACAGTAAGGCCACAGCGAAATCCTTGGGTCTACAGTCTCAGGCAAAGGGTCATGGCTATAGAAGATACAGTGGCTTTGGAAAGTCTTCCTTTTCGTGATTTCCGTCAGCCACAGCAACAGCAAAAAAAAAACCCTTGTACAAGTCCTACAGGGGTTAAGGCAGAGGTCGCCTTCGTGGAGCGGGTCGTCGGCCTTCTTCTTCCTCCTCCTCCTCTACCTTCCCAACCCCTCCTGGTAATGCAGGAAAGCAGCCCTAGATCCGCCATCCTGGATCATGCAGGTCCTGTGGGGGGCCGGCTTACCCATTTTCTACAGGATTGGAAATTGGTCACTTCGGACATTTGGGTTTTAGATCTGGTAGAAAATGGGTACGCCCTAACCTTCAGGGAATTCCCTCCTCCTTAACCCCCATTTGCTGCTTCTTCAGAAGGAGGTTCTTGTCCTGTTACACAAAAAGTGCGAGATAGGTGGTTCCGGAGCAGGAAAGGGGTCGGGGATGCTACTCCCTGTATTTCCTGATTCCCAGGAAGGATGGCAGGTTACGACCCATCCTGGATCTCCGAATCTTGAATCTGTTTCTCAAGCAGTACAGGTTCAAGATGCTCACCCTAGCGCAGGTTCTTCAGGCGCTGCAACAAGAGGACTGGATGGTGTTCATCGACTTGCAGGATGCGTATTTTCACATCCCAATCCTGAAGTCGCACAGGAAGTATCTCCGGTTTACGGTTGGTTCGCAACATTACCAGTTTGCGGTCCTGCAGTTTGGTCTTACTACTGCACCTCGAGTCTTCACCAAGGTGATGGCTGTGGTGGCTGCCCATCTCAGAAGGTCGAGGATCCCGGTTTTCCCCTACCTGGACGACTGGCTTCTAAAGGCAGAGTCGCCAGAGATGGCGCATTGTCATCTGCAGATAACAACTCCACTGTTGTTCAAATTGGGTTTTTCGATAAATGTGCCCAAATCTCACCTGGTGCCCTCTGGGCGCAACCTGTTCTTAGAGGCCGTACTGGATACCACTGTGTGTCGAGCTTTTCCGCCTCTGCAAAGGATTCTCGACATTCAGGAAATGATCCCTTTATTTCTCAATGGAGTGGTTGTTCCAGTTCTGAAGGTCCTTCGCCTGCTCGGTCTGTTTGCTTCCTGCATTCTGTTGGGCAACCATGCACGCTAGCACATGAGGGCGCTCCAGTGGTGTCTCCGTAGGCAGTGGTATCCGCACAATGGAGATCTCAGGGAGTCAGTCAGGATCTCCAGAGAAGCTGCAGCGGATCTGTCTTGGTGGAGCGTGGAGGGCAATCTGTCTCAAGGAAAGCCCTTTCATCTTCCTCCATCGGTGGTCACAGTGATAATGGATGCCTCTACCCTAGGGTTGGGTGCTCATCTGTAGGATCTGTAGATGAAGGGTCTTTGGTCTCCAGAGGAAAGATTGCTTCATATCAATCTTCTGGAATTGCGGGCGATTCGTTTGGCGCTCAAGGCCTTTCTCCCTTCCCTTCGCGGTCAGTCGGTCCAAGTCCTGACGGACAACACTGCCGTGATGTGGTACGTCAACAAGCAGGGAGTCTTTGCGGCTTTGGTCCTGGGCTCAGGACCATCGGATTCGCTTGATGGCAAATCATCTGGCCAAGGTGCTGAACGTGCGTGCGTGCGTGCGGACTGTCTCAGTCGGCAGTTCTCCGCCGACCACGAGTGAAGGCTTCATCCGGAGGTTGTTCGACACATTTTCTGGACGTGGGGGACTCCTCGGGTGGACCTGTTTGCCACTCTCGAGAATGCGCACTGCCTGTCATTATGCAGTCTCCAGTTTGGGGACGCGTTTCAGTTGAGTTGGAGCTCGCAACTCCTTTATGCGTTTCCTCCCATACCCTTGATTCCTTTGGTTCTGAGGAAGATTCGCCAAGCCCGGGCCCAAGTTATTTTGATCACCCCAGATTGGCCAAGAAGGGTGTGGTACACAGACTTTCTTCACCTCTCGTTGCACCCTCCGCTCTGTCTCCCTCTCAGGGTAGACCTCCTCTCGCAGTCGGAGGGGCAGGTTCTACACCCCCCACCTCCAGAGCCTGCACCTTCATGCCTTGAGATTGAACGGGGCAACCTGAATTCTTTCTCCCACCTGCCTGACGTGGTGGATGTTATTTTACCGGCCAGGTGACACTCCAGCAAGTCCATTTACTCCTACAGGTGGTCAAGATTTGTTAAATGGTGTGGAGAGAGGTCTATTGATCCCTTAAAAGCTCAACTTTCTGATGTTCTTTGTTTTTAGTTGCATTTGGCCCAGCAGGGTTGTGCTGTGGCTACTGTTAAAGGTTATTTGTCAGCTTTATCGGCATTTCTTTGTTTGCCTGATCAGCCGTCTTTTTAAATCTCCGATTGTTTTAAGATTTATTAAGGGCCTTACTAATATGTTTCCGCCTACTCCCTTCATTATGCCCCAGTGGGATAAAAATCTAGTTTTAACTTTCTTAATGGGTTCCCCATTTGAACCTATGCATAGTTGTCCTTTCAGACTGCTGTCATTCAAAACGGTCTTCCTTGTGGCTATCACCTCAGCCAGGAGGGTGAGTGAGATTCAGTCTTTGAGTTCTAAGCCTCTGTTTCTGACTAATCATGCTGAAAGGATGGTTCTCAGGACTAGGGCTGCTTTTCTGCCTAAGGTGGTAACTCCCT
The DNA here is from genome assembly GCF_964204655.1 of Triturus cristatus. Classification (NCBI taxonomy): domain Eukaryota; kingdom Metazoa; phylum Chordata; class Amphibia; order Caudata; family Salamandridae; genus Triturus; species Triturus cristatus. The sequence continues at coordinate 346,290,642 of NC_140594.1, read as the reverse complement.
TCCATCTAGGGCAGTCCATTACCCTCCCTACTTTCTATTTTCCCCCTCACCCTTCCAAGGAGGAGGAGAGGCTTCACCGCTTGGATCCTAAGAGAGCGGTTAGTTTCTATCTGGACAGATTGAAGGACTTGCGATTGGACGATCAGCTCTTTGTGGGCTACGTTGGACGCATGAAGGGCAAGGCGGTGCACAAGCGCACTCTATCCAGGTGGATCATCTTGTGCATCAAGATCTGCTACGCTCTGGCTAGAAAGGAGCCTCCTGAAGGCATTAGAGCTCATTCCACCGGGGCTAAATCATCTACTTCTGCCTTGTCCAGAGGTGTTCCTGTGTTCGACATCTGTACGGCCGCAACTTGGGCCTCCCTCCACACTTTCGCGAAGCATTACTGCTTGGATTCCGGGGTGAGGAGGGACGGCCATTTGCACGCTCTGTTTTGCAAGACTTTCTGGTAAAGAAGTGTGGACAACCTCCTCCGGGGGTTGGACTGTTGTGCGATTCTATTCATAAGGTATCCACAGGCAGATGTATCCGTCAGAAGAACAAGGTACTTACCTTCGGTAACGCTTTTTCTGGTGGATACAGTATCTGCCTGTGGATTCCTCACTGACCCACCCGCCTCCCCGTTGTCCACCCTTTTATACCTTAAAAAAAGGTATTGGTTAATATGGTTGTTTCATATTGTCATTTTGTATTGCCTCTGTTTGCCTTTGTGTAGGCATATAGGAAATGCTTGCTTTCTTTTGCTTTCCTTTTTCACTTTACACTGTGTGTATTTGTGTGAATACTGTGTACTATGTATGCATTGTCTCTATGGTCGGTCCGCCCGTTTGTCTCGGAGGCACTGTAAAAATGGGTGGAACTGACGTTATCACGCCGACGTGGCCCTCTTATGGTTCCTGTGACGTCATGTGGAGTCGCGTGCGGAGCCATAGCATTGTGACGACCTCGTCGGCGTGGAGAGCTAGGAAAAAGGTTCCGCGGAATGCTGGCGCATGGGGTATGCATAAGGTGAGGAATCCACAGGCAGATACCATATCCACCAGAAAAAGCGTTACCGAAGGTAAGTAACTTGTTCGTCATCCCCCCACTTAAATCAACTAAGAATGTCCAGAAAAACCTACAATAAAAGCGTACTCTAATCAAAAAAATAATTTTTCAGAAAGAAACTTGAAAACGCAAAGAACAGCCCGTGGAAACTCTTCGATATACTAAAAGATCAATCGAACAAATTAGCCAAATCCTCCCTATTAACATCTAAATCAGATCTGAACTGTGAAGATTTCTCAACATTCTTTACTGATAAAGCCTGCTCATTGGAGAGAGAACTCGCGAATAACGCTGAAAAAGCATCAATCCTAGGGATTGAACAAGGGAGGAACCATGCCCTACTGACACAAATAATGCCCATTGGTCATCCTTCAAACTATATGATCAGTAGGACATTACCAAAATATTACTATCGTTGAAACCAAATAATCATTACACTGACCCTCTGCCGGCAAAATGCTGGCCCTCCTGCAACCTCATGGTCATCCCCTTCTGGACGACGATAATTAATGAATCGCTTGCCAAAGGATCAATTCCAGACTCCCTAAAAACAGGCCAGATGATCCCTCTTCTAAAGAAACCTACGGAGAACCCATCGGACCCAAACAACTTTCGTCCAGTAACAACCATTCCCCTACTAGCCAAAGTACTAGAAAAATGTGCTCACAATCAATTAAGTCAACACATTACTGAATTGGAACTACTAAATGACTGCCAATCAGGGTTCAGACCAAACCAGAGTATGGAGACAACAATTCTAGACATTATAGATGACGCTCTGCTAGCCCTCGACCGTAATGAAACCTGTCTCCTGATCCTTCTGGACCTATCATCTGCATTTGACACAGTAAACCATCCCAAATTACTAGACCCACTGGAAAATAGGATGGGCTTATCGGGAACTGTACTGAAATGGTTCTACTCCTTCCTAGAGAACAGATCGCAAAGATTCCTTGTGGACAACAAGCTATCCCCACCATCTCTGTTCCAAATTGGGGTGCCACATGGATCAACCCTATCCCCGTCACTATTTAGCCTATACATCGAACCATTAACTGAAGTACTGTATAAAGCTAACATTTCCTTTCACATGTATGCTGACGACACCCAGCTGTATATGAAGATATCATCTCCGTAAGAGATCAACACTATGAACCAAGCTCTCAAGAAAACCGTTGAATGGCTAGCTGACAATCATCTTAAGCTAAACTCACTGAAAACTGAATTCCTTCTGATCTCCCCTCCTAAGAGTTCAGCCAAGATTAAAGAATGGACCAAGTTGATCACAGCGCTAAACGGTACCCCAACGATAGTTAACTCAACCAAATCACTGGGCATCACACTGGATAAAGAGCTAAACATGTGAGCACACATCAACACAATGGCAAAAAACGCTTGTTTTCATCTGAATTACCTCAGAAAAATGAAGCCACTCATCGATCCTGTGGATCTAAAAATGGCATATCATATCAAGAATTGAATATGGATGCGCAACACTATCAGGACTCCCTAAGATATCAACAGCTCCCCTAAAAGCCTGTCTCAATGCAGCAACTAGACTTATAACAGGAACCAAAAAATACGACCACATCTCTCCACATCTGAAAGCTCTCAACTGGCTACCATACGAGGCAAGAATAGAGCTAAAAATTGCATGTATTACACACAAGACAATACATCACAAAACTTCTCACTACTTATCCCATAAAGTTACGCTGTCCGAAGGCACTAGACCCTCGAGGGGATCAGAGGATTTCCTACTGAAACCAGCCTTCTTCCGTAAGAAAAAGACTTCCGATAGAGCGTTCACAGGAGCTGCACCAAGGATATGGAATTCGCTGCCACCGAACATCAGAAGAATCACCTATGCTCCACGTTTCAAAAAGGAGACCAAGTCCTTTCTGATGGGTAGAATTCTCCCATAACGAACAATGTGGTGAACATAACAATACTATAACCAGCTTGGATATAGAAGAACTCCGGAAAGGCCTTATCTTAAATCTAATGTACGACACGACAATCTGGACTGTAATCTATGGGTTTATTTTACTCCTCATTACATTTGTTTTATGTATGGATAAATATATGGCAATGTTAGTGGAATACATTGACATGCTCCTGACGTGAAAGAATTGATATCTGCTAATTTCTAAGATAATTGAAATGTAAAGCTCTCTGACACCCAAACCCTGGGTCTGGTTCGCGCTATAGAAAACACTGAATAAATAAATTAAGTCAAAAGGGAGCACAAAGAACTGAAAGTGCAAGTGGCCTACCTGAAACCGCAGCTAACAACTGTTAGACTGTGGCACGTGGATGTGAAATATTCCTTCTGCAAATAAAGCGCTAGCATCCAGTATCCTGAATCCAGGGCGGTTAGAACTTTGTGAGCCAGTGTGAGCATTTTGAACTTGCCTTTCTATGGGAAGAATTTCAGAGGATGAAAATCCATGATGGGGTGAAGGCCACCTTCTTTTTTTGCCGCCAAAAAATAACTGAAATAACCCATCTTGATTTCTGAGGCCCCCAACTCCTCAACGTGGTTTGGACAAGTGGTTCTCTGGGAGGTGTGCGGAATGGGTGACATGTCTGGGGGGTAGCATAGAAAGGCTAAGGAGTATTCTTATCTGACGATCCGGAGCATCCATTAGTTTGACATGATGTTCTGCCATCCGGTGAGGTAAAACGTTACTCAACTTCCCACCGAGTAATTTTGCACTGCCATGGACAAATTAAAGTGATTTTGCAGGGGTTGTGGTTTGGGTAGTGTATTGCAGCTTGTGGCCTGGACTCTGTTGGATTTCTCCCTGGTCAAATCCTCAAAGGAACAAGGAGGCCTGTTGCTTGTGAAGCACATATTGCAGTTACCTCTGCTGTACACCCTACAGAAGCCTTGAAAGGGATGCTGGTGTGAGGGAAACTGCAGAGCAGGTGAAGTTAGGCCTAGAGAGTGGGCAGTGGCCTTGTTCTCTTTAAATCTCTCAAAGGTCGTTATCAGCCTTAATTTCAAACAGTCTAGAACTGTCAGTGGCCTGCCTATTAGAGACTTTTGGATGTCTGAGGAAAACCCTGTACAGCGAGTGTACATGTGGCGCCACACCACAACTGTGATTCTGACTGCCCTACCCAGGTAGTCTAGTGACCAGACCTGAGCATAATTTATACTTCACCGCCTCTTGGCAATTAGAAATAGGATGCTGTAAGGTCGTTCTGATGTCTTCTGGGACAGCTGGCAAGTATTTCACCGCCCTGTCCCATGACATGTATGTGCGAATACCTACCTAGGAGGCATGAGTTGTTGACAGACCAAAGGGCAAGACTGGCAGTGGAAAATATTGGTTTTGTGAACGTTTACGTTCTTTTGGATTCTCGTTCAGCTGGTGTCATAGGGAAGGCATTGGGGTGCTGGCAGATGGTAGATGTCTGCACCAATAGGCTCTTCAGGGTGGGTTGCTCAGGAAGAAATTCCAGTTCCCCGGGAGCAGTCATGGGCCATCTTGATTCTGGACTGTTCCAAGGGGGCAAGACCCCGGTTTTGCCCAAGTACCTACCAGGACATTAATAAGGGCTTAGTTTAAAGGAAATATAGGTTCTTGGCTGGTCTGAGCTGGGTTCAGAACCTTGGTGAGGACATTTGTTGTTGAGCTCTTGCATGGGTAGATTGAGATCTAGGACCTCTGCCCCCCCCCTCCTGATCATGGTGGCGAAGGAGGTAGAATATTCTGTAGCCATGGCCTGGTTTAGGGAGGATAACCCAATGTATGATGAGAGGTATCCAGACCACTGTCATCCCGAGAGTCTTCAATTAGGTTTTCTTCCTCATATACATCATCCCTGTAATCACCATCCTCATACTGGTGAGGTATGTCCAGGTTGGATTGTACATACGGCTTTGGTCTAAAAGGTGGGGGCAGAGCATGGGAATCCAATGGAACTACCAGCTGTGTCCGACATCTGTGACGTAGGTCCCGGAGATGAGCCTCAAGCTGGTGGCATCAGTCGGGGTGCCGAAAGTGGCATTATACATTCTGCTCGAGCTGGCAGGGCAATGCTCAAGGAAGGTGCCAACCACAGATGGAAGTTCAGGGGAGGATCTGCTAAAATGGTCCCGAAAGGCGCCTACCTTGGACTCTTGGGGCTTAATGCGCTCTGGCGGGTTCTGGTGGATTACCAAAGATTTTCTTCTTAGCCTGTCAGAGCTGACTGAGTTTGTCCACTCTTGCAGTCCTCTCAAGGGGTAGGGGAAGTGGGAACACTGCTGATGTCTATTCTTCGGAACAGCTTTGTGGCCTAAAGGTACCAAGTGGTGTTGACTTATGTACTTTTTGTGGGAAGTCTTTGGAATGAGAACGCATTCCTACCCTTGACTGAGACCACTTCTTCTGACAGAGTTTGACTATGGTTAACTTGGCTTCGCGTTGCGGATAGTTTTGTGATTCATCTACATGCAGCTGAAACATGACTCTGAGTCATGTGTGTTCCCAAGGCACCAAAGGCAGATGTTGTGAGTGTCCATCACTGACAATCTGATGGTGACAGTGACGCCACAGCTTGAAGCTTGTTGTTTTAAGTGCCATATCTGCACACTTAAGAATTTTAGAAATTTTTCCTGAGGGAAAAAAGTATGTTAAAAAACAGCACTGCGAGTTCTGGATCCCAGTCAGAAGGCGCCGAAAGAAAGGAACTGACATCGGTGCCCCCCAAAAACGTCAGGAAAGGAAAAATAAAACAATATTAAACACTCGTGTTATTTTTTATTTTTCCTGTAGAGTATTGGGGTGGGGCCTGGGTGTGACAGGCACTGAGGGCAGTGGTAGTGCAGTCCCTTCACTGTGCATGAAGGTTTAGCCTGCTGTCTTGAAGAGGGCAGGCACTGACTCTGTCTGTCCTTGAGCACAAATCAAGGGCACTCAGGCCAATCCTGAAGCTGCTCTCATGCGTGAGAGCAGTTTCAGGATTAGCCGCAGGTCATTCTGGGAGCGTGTGTCGCCTGGAGAAAAGGAGCAGACGAGCTTGACGTAGCCGGCTGCAGGTAACTTTTTTTAAGTTATTTTTTATTTTGCTCCAGTGACCCCTATGCCCCTCCCCCCCCCCCCCCCCCCCCCCCCCCCCCCCCGGCCACTCATCCCGGCTGCTGCTGCAGGAAGGACCCACATTCTCTCATGATTTTGTGCTATCCTTATATAGCGGATAGTAGGCCACAAGCTTGAATATCATTAAGCTGGGATTTCGGGGAATTACTTGGACACGGAATGACAGGAGGTGGTATTGGTTACAACGAACAATTTTCCCAACCCACACAGACAGAAAGGAGACCTCATATAAAATATTATATAGATGGCAATTTAACCCAACACATCTCAATGCTATTGTTACCTGTAAGGAAGGTAAATGTTGCTGTGGCTGCTGTTTCTTTCTCGGTTGTCGCTCAAGATAAGTGGGCATTTGCTTTGTCACGCACTCTCGACTTCCAGCTAAGAATATTCACAAAGACCAGTGACAACTGGTCAACAGGTCTGCTTCACAAGTAGTCTTTTGAGTGATCTGTTGCGTCACTCACGAGTCTGCGTTACATCAACTAAATGCTGCACACAACCACCAACCTATTCTTTTTCTTGGAAATTAGAAAGAGCAACATTGAATTCCAAGGAACCTGGGTCAATACATGAATAATTCTACAGTGGTTCCTTCGGAATTATTCTAAATTATTTTGGAACACTTATAGGACTCCTATCATGTACCCATGTGAATTGGCAAATGAAACCGAATAAAATACAAAATGAAAGAGTTCGACTACTTTCATTTTATCAGTTGGTGTCTTAGTGCACCAGCATTAAAGGATATTTTGTGTTCTGGTTGTTGCAGCTTTTCGAAGGATTTCATTGTAACCAGGCTGCTTGCACCATTTTATTTCCCTCATGGCTTTTCCACTAAGTTGTAAGGGTGCTTCCAGTTGTTGCCCTGATGAAGACCTCGACTCTTTGGAGCTGAAATATACTGAACTGTTTGCTTAAATGATGCTGTAGGGCATTTTACTACATTAATTATCATTGCCTTTCCAGCATTTGCCATTCAGCCAAAATGCAATATGTAGCAGAATTGCCATTTTGATTTTCACTCACTCACCTAAAAGCTACTTGTGTGCACTGCTCTGCCTCGCTTTTATCTTAAAGCATTTTGTATTTTCATTTTTTGATATTGATGCCAATATTTGATTAAGACTTTTATAAAGCACTTTATCTTATGTGCTTGTGTGGCTGTGAACCTTTTTCTTCTAGTTAAGGTTTGTGCTCATTCCTTCCCTGGAATCATCAGGGTAGTACTCTTCACAGCATGACATGAGCACAATCAGTTACAGTAAAATGTAGCACGGGTGGAGGGCGTCTCTACTCTGATCGTCCACCCACATCCACTCCCTCATAGTGCAGGGTGCTCATTCATAGCTAACACGTTACAAAGTGAGTGGTCAATTTGAAGCTTTTTCAAAATGTCAGTTCTTAACCGCAAATAGTTAACCCTAGAAGAGGTCATTTACAATCTTTCCCGTCATTGGCAAATTAATTCTTATTGTTCGCATCTTCTATGAACCTAGGATCTATAGAAAACTATGTCTGTTATGATTCTGATGGATATTTCTAACTGCAGATTACTCATCTTGTGAATACTCCCAGGTAACAGAGTGGCCCTGGGATTTTTCTCAGAAATGTTAGTGTCTGTGTTTTGTTCAGCGCTCCTTACGGCCCTGGAAATGAAGTGGAAACCACATATAGCTGCCAATCCTACGAGCCAGGAGGAAGAGTTGCTATCATCTACCAGGATTTAATCAAATGCACAACATCCACAGAGAACACCAAACCATTCATGGAATACCTGCACATCAAACTGCAAATCTCTGAATACTTCACCCTGAACGGAATCCTCGCCTACTGACCACCTGTACTACAAGCCACCTCTACCAACCTCATCACCAACTTGGTCACTTCACTCACCATCGACTCCAAAGCCTACATTCTCCTTGGTGACCTCAGCTGTCACCTGGTAGACCGAAACCACCCCTTTTCCACAGCACTGCTCGAAAGCTTGAGCAACATTAGGCTCACCCAGCACATCCCAGAACCAAACACACACTGCAGAACACACACTGGACCCCATCTTCACCACAAGCGACTGCATCAAATACAACTCTACCACACCCCTCACATGGACCGACTACTCCACTATCCACTTCCAAATCAGCACACCTCAAGTCAACACCCAGCCCAGGTTCAGCATTCCAAGTCGCAGCTGGGGCTGAATCACAGAGGCAGACTGGCTCAGCACCCTCAACAACCTTGACAAAGACAAACAACTTGAACAACTGGATCAAGAACTGCACAGACTCCCACCCAACCATCAAACCCAGCAATGATAGTGGATCAAATAACCAGGACAGATGGTACACAGAAGACCTCAGAGACACCAAACACCACTGTGAACAGTTAGAAAGGAAATGGAGAGCCCACAACACCACATACAGAGCTACCTACAAGGCTGTACTCAGATGCAATCACCAGCAAATAAGAGACACCAAGAAGAAAGCACTAGTGAAACGCATCGAAAGAAGCTCCAACAGCTGCAAGGATATTATCTGAAAGAAACACGTTAGTTAGATTCCTCACCTTAGAATATCCCCAGGCGTCAGACTGGATCTGGAAGATTTTTCGTCAGCAATACCCCTTGCGCGTCGCTAGGCGTCGTCTGCGGCTCCGCGTCCGGCGTCGTGCGCCGGAATGACGTAGTCGGAGTACTTAGACGCCGCCCTCGCGCGCTGACGTCAGTTCTTCTTTTTTCCGCGCCAGTAAGCGCAGATCCGGGAGAGCTACCCCTTTAGTCACTTTTTGACTAACTTTTTTCGATCCTTTTTGATCTTGTCTCGACTCCGGTGCCGGTAGGATGCCTGGTTTTAAAGCCTGTGCTGACTGCAACCGCTCGATGTCGGTTACGGACCATCACCGCCGGTGCCTTTACTGCTTGAGCCTCGACCACGACGCGGAGTCGTGTTCGGACTGCAAGGCCCTGACCTCGAAGGCTAGACGGGAGCGGTCCCGTAAGCTTCTCGAGCTTCGCCACTCGGCTCCACGCCCCTCCCGATCCCGGTCCAGGAGGAGGTCCAAGGATCGGTCGCGGAGCCGCAGCCGACGTCATCATCGATCGTCTGGCTCCAAGTCTTCGGGTAAGTCGAAGCACTCCAAGAAGTCCAAGAGGCGACACCGCTCTTCGGACTCCCCTCGCCGGTCGCGCGACTCGGCCGAGGGTCAGGGTGGTTCCACCCCTGCGGCTCCAGTGGAGCCGCAGGCGCCGTGCAAGTCCCCATACCCGCCGGTCCCTGGGACTGACGCGACGCCGGCGGAAGTCAGTGCCTTCCTCTCGGCCATGAGGAACCTGGCTCCGCCGTCGACGCCCGCTGGCGCGCCTTCGGGCCCCGCGGACCCGACTGGGCAACCTTGCCTGCCGGCGGCCCCGGCGCCGGCTCCGGCCTCGACGCCGCCAGTGCCCGAGGGACCCGTTCCCGAATCCCCGCCGACGCCGGTCGACCTCGTCACGCCTCCTCCGCCGGCGTCGACACCGGTACCACCACCGGCTCTGCTCGGCGTCGAGCCCCAGTTCAGCCCCGCTCCAGGCCCGGCGCCGTTACGGCATCGATGGACGCCGCGTTCGGCGCCGCTGGAGACACATTTTGTCTATCGCCCGGCTCCGATCCTTCCTCCTGCATACCAGGAATCGGATGATGGGGGCGAATGGGAGGGATCCGAGGATCCTATGGCCGCTCAGGCTCAACTGTCACAGGACTGGGCAGATGAACTGGGGGAGGCCAGTGGTCTGGATACCTCTCCAGACACTGGATTCATCTCTCCTCCGACTGTGGCTTCGGAGGAGGGTGCTGCTTTCTCGGTGGTGCTGCGCAAGGCGGCCGCAGCCCTTGGGCTCGAGCTACCTGCCGTGGCTGTGAGGACTAACGTCCTCACTGAGGTGCTTCAGTCTGCAGCAAGCTCCACTGAGCCTCTGCTGCCATTCAATGAGGCCCTCACTGACGTTCTGCAGGGCACCTGGTCCAAGCCCTCCACAGTTCCTCCTGTGGACAGGAACGTCGCCAGGCGCCACCGCCCTGCTCCGGGCGACCCCAGTTTTCTGTCCCAACACCCTACCCCCGAGAGCCTGGTTATCCAGGCCTCTACCTCCCAATCCTCCTTCCCGACTGCTCCGCCGGACCGGGATTCCAAGAGACTGGAACAGTTCGGCAAAAAGCTGTTCTCCTCCCTTAGTTTGGGCCTGCGGTCTTTGAACACCGCCTGTCTCTTGGACCGTTATTCCCACTCTCTGTGGGATACGGTGGAGGACGTGCTGCCCCTGTGTCCGGAGGAGGTCCAGACACGACTTACCCAGGCTCTGGCCGATGGGAGGGATGCAGCGCGACATGCTATCCGATGTGGGCTTGACACTACGGACTCGCTGGGTAGGGCGATTTCCACCTCAGTGGCGCTTAGACGTCACGCCTGGCTGCGGTCCACGTCCTTTTCGGGCGATGTCCAGAGCACCCTCATGGACACGCCCTTTGATGGCATTCGCCTTTTCGGCGAGAAAGCGGACAGTGCGCTGAATCGCTTTAAGGACTCCCGGGCTACGGCCAAGTCCTTGGGCCTCTCGGCCCCGCGGTCGCAAACTTCCGCCTTTCGCCCCTTTCGTGGCCAAGGAAGGGGTGCCTCCTCACGTGCGCCTAGCCACCAGCCGCAGAACCAACCTGCGCGCGGTCGCGGACGTGGTTTCCGCCGAGGCGGTTCTGGAGGACGACGCGGTCAGCCCACATCCACCCCGGCAGCATCCGCCTCAAAGCCTTCCTAGTCCGAGCTTTCAGGCCCATTCCACGCCAGTGGGCGGCAGAGTTCGCCATCACCTGCTCCACTGGCGGTCCATCACATCGGACAGGTGGGTGCTGCAAATAGTCCGAAGGGGCTACTCCCTCCCCTTCGAGACGACCCCTCCAGCCATGCCACCGCAGCACCACCGTATCTCGGGGGATCATTTGAATCTTCTCCACGAGGAAGTTTCGGCCCTCTTGGCCAAGGGGACCGTCGAGCGCGTTCCGAGCCCAGAAGTAGGTTGTGGTTGTTATTCCCACTACTTTCTGGTTCCCAAGAAGGGCAAAGGGGGCCTACGCCCTATCTTGGACCTCCGGAACGTCAATGCCTTCCTCCGGAAGGAGAGGTTCAAGATGTTAACTTTGGCTCAGGTTCTAGCTGCCCTAGACCCTGGAGACTGGATGGTGGCGTTGGACTTGCGGGACGCATATTTCCACATCCCCGTCCTGCCGGCCCACCGGCGTTACCTGCGGTTCACGGTGGGTCAAGAGCACTTTCAGTTTACCGTGCTCTCCTTCGGCCTCACCAGTGCCCCTCGGGTGTTCACGAAAGTGATGGCGGTGGTCGCAGCTCATCTGCGCAGATCAGGGGTTCCAGTCTTCCCCTATCTCGACGACTGGTTGTTGAAGGCGGGCTCGCCCCAGGCAGTCGTCTCCCACCTCCAGACTACGGCGGATCTCCTGCATTTGCTGGGATTTTCCATCAACGTGCCGAAGTCACACCTGAGTCCCTCTCAGAAGCTCCTCTTCATCGGAGCGGTTCTCGATTCGGCGCAGTTCCGGGTCTATCCACCGGAACAGCGGGTCCGGGATATTCAGGCCGTGATTCCCATCTTTCGGCCTCTATCCTGGGTTTTGGTCAGGCTAGTGTTGCGGCTTCTGGGGCTGATGGCCTCCTGCATCCTACTAGTGCATCACGCCAGGCGGCGCATGCGGGATCTGCAGTGGGACCTGAAGTTTCAGTGGGCCCAGCATCACGGCAACCTGTCCGACCATGCCTTGATCTCGGAGGGCACTGCACAGCAGTTGCAGTGGTGGCTCACGGACCGCGATTGGGTCAAGGGCAAGAGCCTCTCCCTTCCCCAACCGGAGCATGTCGTAGTGACGGATGCGTCCCTCCTGGGATGGGGTGGCCATATGGGAGAGGCGGAGATCAGAGGCCTCTGGTCTCCGGCGGAGTCTCCACATCAACCTGTTGGAGTTGAGAGCGATCCGGCTTGCACTGAAAGCCTTCCTTCCCTCTGTCCGGGGAAGTGTCGTGCAGGTGTTCACGGACAACACCACCGCCATGTGGTATTGCAACAAACAGGGCGGGGTGGGGTCGTGGACCCTTTTTCAGGAGGCTCTGCGCCTCTGGACATGGCTGGAACACCAGGGCGTCACCCTGGTGGTTCAACATCTGGCGGGCTCTCTGAACGCCAGAGCAGACGAACTCAGCCGCCGGTGCATGATGGATCACGAATGGCGTCTGAACTCCGAAGTGGCGCAAGGTCTCTTTCAGCAGTGGGGAGAGCCTTGGTTAGATTTATTCGCCACCGAAGAGAACACGCAATGTCAGCAGTTCTGCGCGTTGGCATTTCCAAGGCGGCACTCGCTCGGCGACGCTTTTCGTCACGAGTGGAGTTGCGGTCTGTTGTACGCCTTTCCGCCTATACCACTTCTGCCCAGAGTGCTGAAGAAGATCAGGCACGACCGGGCCCAAGTCATCTTGTTGGCTCCGGATTGGGCACGAAGGTACTGGTATCCCGAGCTACTCAGTATGTTGACCGATCCTCCGATACGTCTGCCCCTTCGGGAGGATCTTCTGTCGCAGCAGCGGACGGTCCTACACCCGAATCTGTCCAGCCTCCACCTCCATGCGTGGAGATTGAGCGGCGGCAGTTGATGCCATTTGACTTGCCTCTGAAGTCTGTGATATCATTCTGGCAGCCAGGCGTCCCTCCACAAAGACGGTATACGCCTGCCGGTGGAACAAATTTGTGGCATGGTGCACAGCAAAGGCTGTGGATCCCCTTTCCGCCCCTCTTTCTGAGGTTCTCCTCTTTCTTCTTTCTTTGGCCCGGCAGGGCTCTGCCCTGGGCACCTTGAAAGGTTATCTTGCTGCCATCTCTGCCTTCTTGCGGCTTCCTGATCAGCCTTCTCTTTTCAAGTCCCCTGTAGTTACACGCTTTCTAAAATGGCATTACTCACACGTTCCCTCCTGTCCCTTTTTATAATGCCTCAGTGGGACTTGAATCTTGTTCTCACATTTCTAATGTGCGCTCCCTTTGAGCCTCTTCATAATTGTCCTCTTCGTCTGCTGACGCTTAAGACTGCTTTTCTGGTAGCCATCACCTCGGCTAGACGGGTGAGTGAGCTCCAGGCTTTATCATCAAAGCCTCCTTTTCTCTCTGTTCATCCGGACAAGGTTGTCCTTTGGCCTCGTCCCTCCTTTCTTCCGAAAGTGGTGACCCCCTTTCATCTTGGGCAGTCTGTCACCTTGCCCACCTTCTTTCCACCTCCGCATCCTTCCAAAGAGGAAGAGAGGCTCCACCGTCTGGACCCAAAACGTGCGCTCTCCTTTTATCTGGACCGCACAAAGCAGTTCCGGGTGGACGACCAACTTTTTGTTGGATACGTGGGTGCTAAGAAGCTGTGCACAAACGGACCATCTCTCGGTGGGTCGTTTTGTGCATCAAAATTTGTTACTCCTTGGCAAAAAAGGACCCTCCTGTTGGGCTGCGCGCCCATTCTACTCTGGCCACGGCGGCTACTACTGCTCTGGGACGGGGTGTCCCTTTGCAGGACATCTGTCAGGCGGCAACGTGGGCTTCGCTACACACGTTTGCCAGGCATTATTGCCTTGACAGCCAAGTCCGGAGGGATGGCTTCTTTGGCCGTTCTGTCCTCCAGGACTTTCTGGTGTGATCTTGGTTCGCAGACCCACCACCGGGGATGGTATTGCTTGGGTATCTATTCTAAGGTGAGGAATCTAACTTACGTGTTTCTTTCAGATGAACAAGTTACTTACCTTCGGTAACGATGTATCTGTAAGAAACATTAGTTAGTTAGATTCCTCACCGACCCACCCATCCTCCCCGTTCTGCGAACTGACATCTAGGGTTAAGGTTATCCTTTTCAGGCCCCTAGATTTTATTTTTGGCACCAGTGTCGGTCTTTGCATGGCTCTGCGTTCCTGGCGCGGAAAGCTATGTACAAGAACTGACATCAGCGCGCGAGGGCGGCGTCTAAGTACTCCGACGTCATTCCGGCGCACGACGCCGACTACGGACGCGGAGCCGCAGACGACGCCTAGCGACGCGCAGGGGGTATTGGTGACGAAAAATCTTCCGGATCCAGTCTGACGCCTGGGGATATTCTAAGGTGAGGAATCTAACTAACTAATGTTTCTTACAGATACATCGTTACCGAAGGTAAGTAACTTGTTCTTCTCAGATGTTAAGGATTTCATCCTGCCCTTAGCCGCTGTCTCCCAACAACTCTGTGACAATCTGTCCAACCTTTTCCACAGTAAAATCGTAAACATCTGCAGCAACTTCGCATACAAACCTAACCCCAGAGAATTTGTTGCCAACCTACTCACCACCAACCAATACTGCCACCTGACTGAATTGACAACCCTTGCCAGAAATTACACTGGCAACCATGCAGAGCATTCACTCAGGGCCCCAACGGACCCATGCCTACATCTACACCCTGTCAACATCACCAATCAGCACCACCTGACCCACATCACCTCCATCACTTTTCCTGGTGAATGGAAATTTGCAGAAATCTACTCCATCCTCAAGAAGCCCACAGCCAACTTGAATCAACTGAGCAACTTCTGACCCATCTCCCTGCTCCCCTATCCAGCCAAAGTGATTGAGAAGGCCATTAACAAGCAACTCTCCACCCACCTTGAACTTCACAATCTTCTAGACAACACTCAATCAGGATTCAAAAAGAACCACAGCACGGAAACCGCACTCATCGCGGCCACTGACTGCATTCATATCGCCCTAGACCGAGTAGTAACAGCAGCAGTCATCCTGCTCGACCCCTCTCCAGCCTACAACACTGTCTCCCATAACACCCTCTTCAAAAGTCTCCACGAGATTGGCATACAAGGATCTGCTCTCAAATGGATCTGTTCCTTCCTTACGGGAAGAACCCAAACATTGAGGCTGTCACCCTTCACATCAGAGACCAAGAGATTATTTTGCGAAGTCCCACAGGGATCGTAACTCAGCCGGACACATTTTAACATGTATATGGCCCCACTCACCAACATCATCCGATCACAAGTCATCTCCAATGGCGATGACACCTGACTCGGTCTCTAACTGACAAGACAACCACCAACGGGACCAAATTAACCAACTTCATGATCATGGAATTACCTCCCTCAACACAGCAGAGCATCCTCCTCACTACTTGAGTTTTGCAATAAGCTGAAGACCTGGACACCTCACACCTACACCTGCCCAAGGGCCTGCATACCGTCTCGGGTGATTAGTGTGCTTCAAATAGTAACATAACATATCATAACATAGCATTGGAGACTACAAGACCAAGCTCTAATTCGCTAAATGCTATCTTAAAGCACTTAACGATCAATCTCGCTCCAAGTTGAGAGCGTGGACAGATTCTCGCTCTGGTA
Source organism: Triturus cristatus (assembly GCF_964204655.1). Lineage (NCBI taxonomy): Eukaryota > Metazoa > Chordata > Amphibia > Caudata > Salamandridae > Triturus > Triturus cristatus. Next base: position 346,275,055 of record NC_140594.1, on the reverse strand, counting down.
GCTGTTCTCAAGCGGTCCTTTTCCCAACCCAAGTTGTCTGGTAATTCAAAGTCCAAGATAAAAAGCATCAGTCTATACTTGACTCCCCTGCTTCCCGTCACTCTCATCTGAAAGAAACAGTTGGTTATAGATTCCTTACCTTAGAATTACCTCCAGTCGTCCGACTGGATTCAGAGAGTTTTTCGTCAGCAGTACCCCTGCGCGTCGGAATGTGGCATCGGTCGAGTCTGCGTTCGTTGTCGGCGTCGTGGTCGCTGGGATGACATCGCGGTAGCTGCTTAGACGCTGCCCTTGTGCGCTGACGTCACTTTTTTCTTTTTGCGCACCATCAAGCGCAGATTCGGAGAGAGCGGTACCCCCAGTCATTTTTTGACTGAAATTTTTCCCGACTTTTGTCAACTTCGTTGTTGTTTGAGTCCATCGACTCCAGGTGCACGAGGGATATGCCCAGCTTTAAGGCTTGCGGTTCCGGTAAGCGACTCATGCCAGTGACTGATCCGCAATGCGTGTGCCTCTAATGCCTCGAGCGCGACCACGACCCAAAGTCATGCTCCGACTGCCGGACCATGGCTTCGAAGTCTTTACGGGAGCAGTCCCGAAAGCTCCTCAAGGCCCAGCAGTCGGCTCCGCGTCGCTCGAGGTCCCGGTCGTGGAGGAGGTTGAGGGACTGGTTGTGGAGCCAACACCATTCTTCATCGAAGTCTTTGCACTCTGGATCAGGTAAGTCGAAGCACAAAAGAAATCGAAGAAGCATCGTCGCCCTTTGACTTCTCCCCGTCAATCGGCTGACGCGACGAGGGATGCAGGTGGTGCCACTCCCGCGGCTCCACGTGTGGAGCATGCTGGGTCGACTTTGGGTTTCTCTCCTTTTCCGGGACCCGGTGCGACCCCTACCCAGCTTCAGAGTTTCTACGAAGCGATGCATGCCATCTTTGGGCAGCCCGACTCTGCAGGTGCACCTTCGGGCCCCACGGACTTGGCTGGGGGCCTTCGTTGACTGATGCCGGATTCGACGCTGGCGGGTACTTTTGTGCCACTGTTCTACCCTGGCTCCTTGAGACCAGATTGGTAGCCAGAGGAGGGTGAGGAGGACTGGGAGGGGTCTGGAGACCCTTTAACAGACCAGTTGGTGTATAAGCAGAACTGGAGAGAGGAACTGGGGGAAGCCAGTGGTTTGGATACCTCACCAGACCTTGGCATGTTGTCTCCTCCTACCGTGGCTACGGAGGAGACCGCGTCGGCCGACGCAGTGGTGTTGCTTAGGACAGCTGAGGCGTTCCACCTCGAACTATCTACGGTGGCAGTCAGGACTAACCTCCTGACAGAAGTGCTTCAACCCGCAGCGAGCTCTTCGGAGCCCCTGCTGCCTTTTAATGAAGCCCTCATGGGCATCCTTTGGGCACCTGGTCCAGGCCCAACACAGGGGCTCCTATGGACAGGATGATTGCCTGACGCCACTGCCTGGCCCCGGGCGACCCCACTTTCCTCTCCCAACACCCCACCCCTGAGAGCTTGGTAGTAAAAGCCTCCATGTCCAAGGGCGCATTCCCTACCCCTCACCCGGACAGGGAATCAAAAAAGCTGGATCATCTTGGGAAGAAGATGTTTTCTTCCTCCACCTTGGGACTGCGGTCGGTAAACACCGCATGTCTATTGGGAAGTTACACTCACTCCGTGTGGGACACGGTTGCGCAAGTGCTGCCTCAGTGCCTGGAGGAGGCCCGGGCTGTGCTCTCTCTAGCGGTTGCCGAAGGAAGAGACGCAGTGAAGTTTACCATCCGCTGTGGGCTGGATACTGCCAACACACTTGGCAGGTCGATTTCCACGTCAGTAGCCCTTCGACGCTACGCCTGGTTTGCGTTCGCCTGGTTTTTCCGGGTATGTCCAATCCACACTTATGGACATGCCCTTTGATGGCCGTCGCCTTTTCGGAGACAAGGCAGACAACGTGCTAGAGCTCTTTAAGGACTCTCTGGCTACGGCCAAGGCCATGGGCCTCTCCACCACCCGCCCTGCGCAGTCTGCCTTTCGCCCCTTTCATGGCTACAGAAGGGGTGCCCTGCTACGTCCCGCCCAGAGCCACAGTCTGGCACAAGCTGTTCAGCCCCTGCGTGGCCGGGGACGTGGGAACCACCGCCGTGGTTCTGGGGGCCAGCAGGTGGGCCAGTCCACCACAGCCCCCTCTGCAGCAGCCTCCAAACCCACCTAGCCCGACCTTTCAGGGCCACCAAATGCCAGTGGGCTGCAGGATCCACCATCACCTCCCCCACTGGGGCACCATCACGTCGGTCAGATGGGTTTTGCCAATAGTCCAAAGGGGCTACTCCCTCCCCTTCGAGACTGCCCCTCCATCCATGCCACCTCAGTACAATTGCATGTCGGAGGATCACCTGGCCCTTCTCCAATAGGAAGTTTTTTCACTCTTGGCCAAGGGAGCCATCGAGCTCGGTCCTGCCCCAGAAGTAGGTTGTGGTTGCTATTCCCTCTACTTTCTGGTGCCCAAGAAGGATAAAGGCCTGCATCCTATCTTGGATCTCAGGAACGTCAACCGCTTCCTCCAGAAGGAGAAGTTCAAAATGTTGACACTCGCTCAGGTCTTGTCTGCCCTGCACCCTGGAGACTGTATGGTAGCATTGGACTTGCAGGACGCCTATTTACACATCCCCGTCCTGCCGGCCCACAGGTGTTACCTACAGTTCACGGTAGGCCATGAGCATTTTCAGTTTACTGTGCTCCCTTTTGGCCTTACCTGCGCCCCTCGGGGGTTCACGAAAGTGATAGCTGTGGTCGCAGCTCATCTGCGCAGATCAGGGGTTCCAGTCTTCCCCCTATCTCGACGACTGACTGTTGAAGGCGGGCTCACCCCAGGCAGTCGTCTCCCACCTCCAGACCACGGCTGACCACCTGCATTTGCTGGGGTTCTCCATCAACGTGCCGAAGTCACACCTGACCCCCTCTCAGAAGCTCCTCTTCATCGGAGCGGTTCTGGACACAACGCAGTTTTGGGTTTATCCTCCCGAAAAGCAAGTCCGGTATATTTGGGCTATGATTCCGATCTTTCAGCCTCTATCCCGGGTTTCGGTCAGGATGACCCTCAGGCTGCTGGGTATGATGGCCTCCTGCATCCTGCTGGTGGATCATGCCAGATGGCATATGCGGGCTCTGCAGTGGGACCTGAAGTTCCAGTGGGCCCAACATCAAGGGAATCTGTCAGATTGTGTCCCGATCTCGGAGGGCACTGCACACCAATTGCAGTGGGGGCTTACGAACCAGAATTGGGTCGAAGGCAGATCCCTCGCCCTTCCTCAATCAAAGTTCACAGTGGTAACCGATGCATCACTTCTGGGATGGGGAGGCCACATGGGAGAGGCGGAGATCAGAGGCCTCTGGTCTCCGGCAGAGTACGGGCTCCACATCAATCTTGTGGAGTTTCGGGTGATTCGTCTTGCACTCTAGGCATTCCTTCCCTCTATCTGGGGAAGAGTAGTGCAGGTGTTCACGCTCAACACCACCGCCATGTGGTACTGCAACAAAGAAGGCGGGGTGGGGTCGTGGACCCTATGTCAGCAGGCCCTCCGCCTCTTGACATGGTTGGAACATCAGGGCATATCCCTGGTGGTTCAACACCTGGCAGGTTCACTGAACGCTAGGACAGATTAACTCAGCCGCAGGTGCATGATGGATCACGAATGACATCTTCACTCTGAGGTGGTGCAAGGTCTCTTTCAGCAGTGGAGGACTCACTTTCATGTTCTGATCTGTAGTCAAATAGGAAGTACCTGTGTTTTGTGATAGAGTGCTCCTATACATTAATAACTGGCCCCTGAAGGCACAATCACTGCAGCTAGTGTTGCAGAACCTGCAGACCACCATCTCCCTGCTCTTCGACCTAATATTTTCAGCCAGCCTTTGTAATTTGCAACTCCAGCCTTCCCCGCACCTCTTTTTTTTATTGGGCTGGAGCTGGACTCGGTCTCCCTCAAGGCCTTCCTGCCTCCCCAGTGGGATGGCTTTTGAGCAATGATTAGAGTGTTTCATGATAGAGCTCTGCTTCCTAAAACTTTGGCTTTTGGGCCTGTTCTCCTCTTGCGTCCTGCTGGTGTCTCATGATCAATGCCACATGTATTCACTCCAGTGGTGTCTTCATTTTCAGTGGGCCCTGCACTGGGGAGTCTGACAGACAGCATTCGGATTTCCTCGGAAGCAGCTTGAACTTGAGACTTGTAGTAGCAGCTGGTGTCTAACCACCTCACATGTAGAAAGCCCTTCTGCCCCCACAATACAGAAGTGACAAAAATGGTCTCTCTGGTGGTATGGTCATCTCAATGAGAGAGGTCAGAGGACCGTGTCCCATTCAGTGCACAGATCACACATCAACTTGGTTGATGTCAGGATGATCTTGAAGTTGTTACTGCCTTCCATCCACGGGCAATCAGACTGGGTTCTGATGGACAATGAAAGCTCACTATGGTGCACCAACAATCAAGGGTGACTTTAGTCCGTGCCCTCTGTGACTGGAAGCTCTCAAACTCTCCTCTCTAGTCATCCAGGCTGACCATCTCAATGGCACCATCTTGCCAATCATAAATGGCATCTTGACCTGGAGGTGGTTCAAGCATTTCCACCCTTTGGGGCGGACAGTCCTCCATTAGATCTGTTTGCCACTCACGAATAGTATCTTTGTCTGTAGTTCTGCACCCTACAGCTTCTGTTGCAGGAATCTCCCCGAAATATGTTCTGCCTGAGGTGGGGGTTTCCTTCTTCACAATGTCTTTCTTCCCACCCATCTGATTCCTCAGGTTCTGAAAAAGATGTGTAAGGATTGTACACAATTATTAGCACCAGACTGGCCTCAGAATTAATAGTACTTGAATCTGCCCCACCTGTCACTGCACCCTCCTCTTATGCTTCCCCTCAGGGCCGTACCTACTTTCACAGCGAGGGGGCATGTCTGACAACCAAACTTAAAGAACCTACACCTTCATCACTGAAGATTGAGCAGGACAATCTGAGTTCCTTTAATCTGCCTTCTGATGTGGTGAACATACTTTGCCAGACCATTTCCTCTCTATCTTATTTGTTTATTTCGAATGTTGTCCCTGTTTTGGCACCAAGATGGAAGTTTACCTTTTCAAGATATGATTATCTGATGTCTTGCAGGTTCCTTGGACCGGCAAGACTTTTCTGTGTGCATCGTAAAAGGATATTTGACAGACTTTTAGGCTTTTCTTTGTTTAGTAGATTAACTGTGGTTTAGTCTCCTATCATGGTGGGTTTTCTGAAGAGGTTAACCCATTTGTTTCCCCCTTCTTCCATTGTAGTGACTCAGTGAGTCTTTGACTTTGTGTACTCGTTCCTGATGGATTTCGCATTTAACTCATAAAACCGCTCTTTGATGCTGCTTACATTAAATACTGTGTTCTTGATTGCCATTACCTCGACTTGCCGCATTAGTGAGCTGCAGCCCTTGCCCTTTTCATCTTAAATTTACCACATTTCTTTAAGACAAACTGTCATGCTGAAGGTGGTAAGCCTGTTTCACATTGATCAGTAAATCACTCTACAGACAACCTGCCCACCTCCTTATCCCAACCAAGAGAAAAAGAAAATGTAGCAGCCTAGATCCTAAGAGGGCCCTCAGTTGTTTACAGGACTTCAAAGTGCTAGATTGACGTTCAGCTTTTTCCCATCTATGGTGGTTTGAAGAAAGGCAAAGAATTCCATAAGAGACATTTTTTTGTAGGACCCTGCTGATTATCAAGATCTGCTATTCTCTTAGCAAGAATAAACATCATGAGGGCCCATTCCATTAGGGCAAAGCCATTTCCTGTATATTGTGTACTGGATATATGTGGGCTGCAACATAGGCTTTGGTCCACACCTTCACCAGGTATTATTGCTTTGACTCTGAAGCATTTTGCTAGATCTGTGTTGCAGGATATCTTGATTTGACCATCTCCTCATACCCACCGCCTCAAAGGTAGGTCTTGGGTTTTGATTCCAAAGGTGCATAAGGAACTTGTAGGTAGAAGTATCCATCAAACAAATAAGTTGCTAGCCTTCTGTAACAGTCTTTTTGGTAGACTATCTCCCTGCGGATTCCTCATATATCACACACACACACCCCATTCTGAGGAACAGTAATGCCACTTTTCATAAGGTCCCAAGTTATATCTGTACCCTTCAATTTCTGTCAATCTTATTGACCAGCTCTTCGTCTCAGCGGGCATGGACAAAGGACGAGGAACTGACATGGAAAAAGGACGAGGAACTGACGTCACTGCTCCTGGGTGACATCTTTTTCAATTCTTTGGTATCAATTCAAGGGATGGATCCAAGTGGCAAGTCGGAGTCGATATACCGACTCACAGCACAGGAAAGCTATTTCGAGGTTTAAGATCTAGTCTGAGGCCTAAAGGAGAATCGAATGACAAGGATAGTTACCAAGGGTAAGTAACTTGTTCTTTTGTGAGCAGAGATGTAAAAATTGTTGAAGTTCCAGTAAGTATTAAGAATTTTCTGCTGTCATAAATTACACCTACTGATATTTCCTGTGGAGTGGTGTATTGCACATGAGGCGCATACCCACAGAGTAGTATATTTGTTAGTATTCACGAGATGTTACAGTGGCTTTCCTAAACTTATCTGCAGCTATGAACTAAAGCCTAAACCAACCAGACATAAATGGTGAAGGAAGTGGCAAGGTGCTTGCAGCTTTACCACAAATTAAACTAATTCCCTGGCTATACATATGCAGCACCCCCCCTCCCGTCATTCTGCACTTGTTAGGGAAAACAGGTGCCTGACAGAAAAGTTTCTGAAACCATACATTCACATCTCCTATGGTGTTTGTGAATTTGAGAAGCCATTGGTATCCACGATTCATAAGCATAGGTTAATCATAAAGTGAGTTATGATTTTTGTGGGGAATTGGACCCCTTGACAATGTAGTGTTCTGTGATCCTTCGTTATACCCAGGGGAGTAGCATTTAGTTTAATTTGTGGAATGTCATACAGGGGCTGATTAGTGGCATATAGAGGCAGGGCTTGTTTGTATCTCCTGTTATTATGTTTCATCTTTTGTGTAAAACAAATACAGATATTTAGACACGGGTCAGTTGCCATCATGCAGCTGCACAGCTGAATTGTGCAGGGTGGTGGAATGTAGGAGCAGAGAGGTAGTTCACACCGTGACGTTGCCGTTGGACAGTTGCAGCGGTTTGCAGAGGTCGTGTCAGACGAGGCAGGACGATGCTGGACGGTGTCGCACAGTAGTGGGGCAGTGTCGCAAATAGGCAGGGCGGTCTTAAATTGACATAATAGTGCTGGACAAGCATGATGGCAGCAGAGCGGTGTCAGTAAAAGGCAGGTCATTGTCGGGCAGAGGCATGGCATTCGACTGTGCAATGTCAGGCAGGGAGGGTAGAATGGAGGCTGGTGTCAGACAGAGGCAGGCTCATAGGAAGGGCAGTGTCGGGTAGAGGCTGGTGCAGTGTGAGGCAGGCACCAAGAGCAGTGTCAGAAAGGGGCTCGGTGGTGTGGGGCTACATAGTGACTGCGTGGTGGGGCTGTAGAGGAAGGGTAATGTTGCGTTATGAAGAGGCAGACTGGTGTTATTCAGAAGCACGTGTTTTAATACAAGAGAAGAATGATGAAATATATAGACCGAGCGGCCTTGTACATTAGTGGTGTCATATCATACAAAGGCGTGGTAGAAGGTTTGTGGAGGCAGAGAAGTCTTTTACAGCAACATCTGGTATTGTACAGAGCATGGATGGCTGCCATCCAAGGCAGGAAGTAGCATTCAGGGAGTTAGTGATGTACAGAAGAAGGGTGGTAGCATCGTGGTATACAGGGGTGGAAGGTGCCAGTCAAAGGCAATGTGCTGTTTGATAGAAACCCTGTGGTAGTATATAAATGGTGTTGAGGTACCGAAGAAGGAATGGTATACAAAGATAGCGTTGTTTACCGAGGCCAGTTATCGTTAATACACTGACTGGTTGGGATTGGATTTTGTGTCATAAAAGGACTGGGTGGTATGGTGGGTGGTGATAGCGGTGGGGTGGTGCTGTACTCGGGTATTGTGTTTTACTGATGTAGAGTGTTGCTGCAAGGTGACATAGTGGTACTCAGGCAGCAAAATGTTATACTAATGTAGAGTGGTTTCATACTGGCTAGTAGTGTTACACGAAGATGTGCCTTTATATTGAGTCAGGTTGGTGTGTAAAGCCGTAGTGGCGGTTTATTGAGGTCTGCTGTTGCACAGAGGAAGATTGGCGTTATACAGACTCCGACTGCTGTATTTCGAGACAGCGAGGCGTTGTAGAGAGGTATGGCGTTAAAAAGAAGCGGGGTATTTTATATCCAGGCACGGTTGTTTTGTACAGCGGCACGGTGTTCCACAGAGGCGGGGTATTTCTACGGAGGGTGGCGTTACACGGCGACGGTACGCTGTTCACGTAGGCAGGGTGCTGTCCAGAGCCCCGGTGCTGAGCTCCCCTTTCCCTCGCACAGCAGGCTCCCTCCGCCTTGCCGTGCATTGGTCCAGGGTAGCAGGTGTCGGCAGCATCCTGTCCTCTCTGCTCCTCTGTAGTGAGAGAGCAACATATGTTGAGATTCAGAGAGCACCTTCATCCAGCGAGAGGCTGTCCCTTTAAATAGAAAAAAACCCTGTGCGAGGCAGAGGCTGGAAAGTGCTAGAACGGCGTACGAGGCTGACAGTGAGAGCAGGATCCCTCAGTGGCTGCCGGATCGTACGAGCAGAGGAGTAGAGCGAGGCCTGTCGGCGCAGGGTCCACGTCCATCCTCCCGGCACCCTCAGAATTAAGCCCCGGCAGGAGACGAGGAAGGGACCGAGCCTACGTTTAGAGCCAGAATTACAAAAAAGCAATAAAAGCAAAGCAGTCAAGTGAATGAACCAAAAGCTTTTTTGCTTTTTAGGTCGAAAGAAGAAAAAAAAAGACCGTTCTTGATGAGCATGGATGCAATATTTTTCACAGCGCTGCATCATTCGGTCTGTGGATTGAGGCAGGTGTTCTGAGGGATCGGCTGAGCATCCTGCGTTACATTCCAGTGTTTTTCTCTCTGTGTGTTGTGGGATTTTTTTTTTTTTTTTGGTGCCTATGTGTAATTGTGGAGGTAAAGCGCTGCCGGAGATTCAGAGAGCATCCCGCTAGCAATCAGCTGACAGTGCTCACCCGGGGCTGCAATGTGCTGCTGCTTCGCTCGGTACCCAGGGAGCTGCAGCGCCTGAGCAGGGAGAGGGCTAAACTATGCATTTCAAACAGCCGTGCCTGTGCAGCACGCGGGGCCAGAGAGACGCAGCCGGCGCCGACACAGCCCAGCGCGACTTCCCCCTTGTTTTTATCCATTTCTGCAGGAACATGTATTCATAAGGGATGACGTGGGCCACAGGGATCCCAGGCCTGATCTGCGGCCTACCCCATCCGTCCAGAGTCAGGCCCTCCACTACCGGAACCGTGAGCGATTCGCGACAATCAAATCAGCATCTTTGGTGAGCAAACAACCCCCCTCCTCCTCTCTCTCTGCAAAGGAGAAGGGGTGGAGAGGCAACGCTTTTCTCTCTTTTTTTTGTTTGTTGGCATAGCAACCACAGGAATTGCAAAATGGATATTTTATTCTGTGAATTTCATGCCTTTGCTTTGTGTTTTCCTTTACCTGCCTTGTGTGTCTTTAATGGGTTTGTGTGTATGTGCAAATGTGTACATGTGTGGGTGTGTGCGGGGATGCATGTAATACGCCTGCACATGTCTGCAGGCTTCGGCATTTTTTTTCTGCTTCTCTATGTGAGTTCATTGGGGTATGACTTTCTGTGTAGTACGTACATTTTCGAATGGTCGTATGTTTTGGGGACCTGTTATTTTGGGTAATGTTTTTGAAGGGGTGTGATTTTAGGGAAACATCGAAGCTTACTTGTATTCTGAATTTTTAAGCGGTGTGGGTTTGGGGGGATTATTTAATTTGGATGTTAATGTAGATGGCTACCAGAACCCTTTTCACGGCCCTTTCAGGTATCCTTGACTCCCGTTGAATACCCAGAAGCAGTTTTTGATTGTAAAATGGCTGACCTCGGTACATGCATTTTTTGACCACCTATGCCCTCTTGCCATGTTAAGCATATAACTAACTGTGGAAATCTGTTTCATGTTTGCATTGGCCAGTAATTCTCTCAGAATGGGTCTGTCAAATTTTATTTTCCATCTGTTTTTGCAATCAATTTTTCTGGTTATCTCGTCTTCCTTTGATCTTCTCCGTGGAGCCTGATATGACTGGGGGTATTCCACGGGCAGTGCTTGTAACCACCTAGGCCTCATTTCTACCTAATGTGATGTTGTCGTTCAGTAGGTTCACAGTCGCTCTATTACTGTGAAAGACACATATAACACATGCAGTATCCCCTTTGTTAAGCTTACTGTACATATATGTGTGAACCTTATTATATTATGTGCAAGCAATTTCTGTTAAACTGCACTATGAACTTATTTTCCCTTAAGTGCAGTCAGCAATTCTGTTTTGAGGTTCTGATGCTCCTTTCAGTAATGTCTCAATTAAGGCAACCAGGAGGGTTTAGCAATATTAAAGTGGGAACGATAAAGGGAGAAGCTGGTTGCAGAGTTTTGAAGCGAGAAACTGCACTTCCTGCAGTATTGAGGATAATGAATGGGCAAGAGGTTGCAGAGCCAAATGAACTTTGTTTGGTTCATTGTGGCTTATGTATGTGCATAGGGTAGGTGCTATAATGTAGTTGCACTTTGGGTCATTAATGACTTCTGATCAAAGTAAAGAGGAACCCTATCCTACTTTGATGTTTCTGAATGTGTCACTGAGCTGTGCCCTAGCCAGGTTCAGCAGAGGACTATGGACCGGTGTTCCAATTATTTGGATCGAATACCAGTCAGTAGAAGTAATCGAATATGAAAAATGTCAAAATATTCAGAGTGCCAAACAGCCTTTCTTGTGTAAGCCTTGACACATGTATAAATGATCCAAATTCAGGTTTGCCTAAACCAAAGACATACAGTTCATACTTGTATCAGATGGCCATAACTCGATGTAAGCTCACCAGCTATCACAGCCAATGGCAGTGTACTCCATTTACACTAGGACTTCCAGTGTACAAGATGCAATCAAACATTTATGGCATAGGTTTGTGAGTTATAAAGAAAGGGTGCATATTGACCAACCGTCGTGTCTCCACATAAGTTCACCGTGATTTTCACTTAATAATGTTCTGTGCAGCATATTAACCCATTTTTGATGTAACCTTTACATGGCGGATGTTTACATTATTATTGTTATGTGTACCCTAGTGAATGTGTAGCTATGGCGGTGATTTAAAAAAAAAAAAAAACAACACTTAGGTCATCCAGTTTATATAAACTGTATGAAATTAATTGTGGCAGGAGATTTTAGAAAAGAGGCCAAGGGGAGGAACTGGGCCAACATTAACACAAACCTTTGTCCCTCATGCTACTTACAGGATATGAAAGTGACTCAAATTCATCCACTGATCAGTTATGAAGGGTTGAAGGGTAGACACAATAGGAATCTAAAGAGGAGTTTGTTTGACTGTTCCTCGCGAACTGTTTTTTGATCTCAAACTTAACCTTGTTTAGAAGAGTGGTTTGAGAATATGGAGCAATGCTAGGATACCCTCATGAGTGATCGTGTGCTCTACATATCTGCATCATAATGGACTTTTCTTTAGTAACACCTTGCCAGTGTTTCGAGATAGTTGGGGGATAGTTTACTGTGGCCAATGTGTTGGATTATCTGTACTTTTCTATTGGTCAGGGCCTGTATTTCTGTCCTCATGTTGGACCTGTCGACTACTTTCTAAACTATTGATTATAGGATGGTGTAGGTGCAGCAACAAGGTCCTGTAGATAGTTAGGTGGAATACCCTGCAACAGATTGCCTTTTTTCAGCACAACCCAACAGTTGACCATTTTTTACATGTTCTCCTCCTTTCCACCTTGTTGCTTATGCATCATTTGAAGTGTTTCAGGGTAGTCTATTTTGGTCCATTTGTTCAACTTATGCATTAGGCTACAGTGTAGACATCAGCCAGAGGCATGGTCCAGCTGACTAGGAGGCTCCAACTAATGTACTACATAGCAGATCATTTGTCAAGACCTATTTTGTTTCAAGCATTGTATGCTTATGTTGTACTATCACTACTCTTTCTTTGGGAGCTTTCTTGTCTGGTTAAAGTAGGCCATTATGACAATCAAAGCATTAGTGTTTGCTTTTTCAGAAGGCTATAGCCTCTAGCCATAGGTGTTGAGAGAGCGTCTATTCATTTGAAACCAAATAGAATATTCCGCTGAGCAGGTGGGCTCTTTTTTCCTTGAATTGGATGCTGAATACTGGAGACCAATTTTTCAATTCTATAACAATCAAAACGTTAAAACAGACTTTGAAGACCTGTTTAGTGCAACACACAACCTTCTTCACAATCTTTTGCCTTGCCAATATTTTAATGTGTGAATGATTTGTTCCCTGAAATAGAGGTGGCCTATTATTGTGTCAGGAGTGCATACTTCCTAACTGTAGAGAGACTACAAATGAGTTATGAAGCAAGAGAGCTCTTAAAATAAAGGTGGTTTTAATTGTTAAGATCTTTTTGAAGATGCATCTCTTTCAGGGGTGAACGAAGGCTTGGTGCAGCAACAAAGGAATATGTGCATAATGCATCTTGCTCACTGAATTGCAATAAGAGGTTTACAAGAAACAGTATGACTGCTTGCCACAACTATGCCTATGTAAGACTGTAAGATACCTTTTTGGAGAAAAGGCTGAACATAGTGAAAAATAGCCCTCGTATGCCAACGCCTTTCTTGCATGTCTTCCATATTAATTGTTTTAATTGGTATTTGTTATAAGATTACATTGAAAGATATACATGTTGAATTTATATCACACTGAAAAACATTTGATGTTCTTAATACTGCAAATACCCATTTCCGTATGATCCCTAGCTGTATATTTGATTATAGTTAGAAGTACCAACTAGTTCTTGTGGTTCATTATTATAGTCAATTGTAATCTCATTTCCACTGGCTTAACTAAAAGGCAGGGTAAGATTGGGTGTTTCTTTAAAATAATGTGTTTAAATACAGTGAAACCGCTTATCTCCTTTTTGTGTTTCCCACCTCAAACAGTAGCTCCATTGCCAGAGCAAGAGGTAAGGGGAACAAAGAACATGCCTGTTTCGTCCCACTATTCCTGAAAAGGTCTTAAACATGTTTGTCAGCTTGAACACTATTGGTGATAACTTTGTGTAATAATTTTAACCAACTAAGTAACCCAGGGTCAAAAGTTTATTTCTATTAGATTTGAAAAGGGGTAACAACATTTCAAGATAATTAAAAGACTTTTCAGTATGTGAAGAGGTGACAATGACAAGTATTTCATCAATTGCTTTTTCAAAAAATATGTATTGAATAGTCTTTCACTGTGATAAAGCCTTCTGGACTGTCTCACTGGTATGGTAGGAATCATTTTGTCGCTCAATTGAGTTGAATAAATGCAGTGAGGCCCACACCCCAGGTCCCCAGAATAAGTATATTTCTCTCTACCTCCATTGGGCAGCCAGGTTTTCATAGACCTACAATTCTGTCACTAGTCTATGCCTAAATTTCCTTTTTATATAACAATATTATGTATGGGCCTCCAAATTTACATCTACCCCCTTTCCTTTGGCAATCACAAAAAAACTCTAAATTTTCAGACTGCAGTATCATCATAGTTATCTACCTTACAAGTTTCTTTAGTATGTTGTTTATACTTGGTGAACTATGGGGTATTCCAATTGTGGAAATATGAGGTGTCTGCCTCAATTGGCACCTTTTAAAACCATCCTTGTCAGAGTTGTACAATAGATTCCTTAATGGTTACTGTCATGCATACCCTCCATATGTTTGTCCTCTTCGCTTCAATTTGCTTGTTGTATTTTTAAAAAAATGTAAATGCCCTAACTGTGGGTTGTGTCCTAGATCTATATCTTTTGGACACAGTTTCTCCAATCTTGGGGCTTTTCTGTTGCACACAATTAGTGTGTGTGAGTGTGTGTGTGTGTGTGTGTGTGTGTGTGTATGTCGGTGTCAAAGAAACCAAAACGATCAATGGAAGCTATGCATCACTTTAACTCCCAAAATACATTAGTTTATCAAATGAGAAGTAAAAACAAGCTATTCCGACAGCCTGAAACAGTTGGCAACCTTGCTGTAACTACATGAGATAATCATCTCCTTGCTTCTCAGGAGACTTCATATCCACTACTAGGCACATTTTTCTTTCTCTTTCACTTTTTAAATCTCCCAGCTACCTTTATACAGATCTTGACTTAGGAGTCACTGTACAAATTATCTTACATTGTCCTTCCAGGGATGATCTTTGAGTGGGCTCAAATTAGGACAGCTCATGAGTTACAGCCACAAAACAGAGTCTCTTGGCAGTGAAGTCCATTTGTTTGAAGTTTGACCTTTCTGTAATTTATGTTCTCCGGTCTATATTTACATAGGATGACGATTTTATTTTATACTGCTGTTTTATTTTGCTGTCTGTCCATACCAATTTGTAGGTAGGGGATGTGCCCTGCCAATTGGAACCCAGCTGGGAACTACTTCTCTTTACCAGAAAATAATACCTCTAGGGAGGTCTATGTGTGTTCACGTCAACAAATTAGGGGGAAATAGTTGGTTTACAAAATATCAAGGAAAACCATTTTGTACACACTGAGGTCTGAACATGGAAAATGTAAACACACATTCAATATGATGCTAGACTTACCTGGTGGTACCGCTACCTAAAAGTAAAGTAGTCACCAGTTTTATAAACAATTATGGATAAAGAAAAATATTTATACCTTTTCCAACACTACTACCAGCTCTTTCTCCCCCTCATTTTATTCATGTTTCTCTGAAGGTCTTCCGTTCCTTGCGTTGCAGAAAAAGTTTCCCATTTTTCAGAGGTGACATCAAGGTTTGCGACTATCTTAAGCCTGCCAGTATTCTCAGAGCCTGCAACTTTTTTTTTTAATCACATTTGTATTCTTTCTTCACCTCATAATTTCCACCACCTAACCGTGGAAAGGTAAAACTCTGCAGCATGAGGCATGGATGTCTTTTTGTCTCTTGACACCCTCTTGCAACCATGAACACTCCCACCTTTTTTTTTTTTACTCAAGTTAGTCACTCGTAACAAAATCTCCTTTGACTTCTGGGAGCTCCTGAACCCTGATTTGGTTTTGGCAAAGTCAGATATTAAAATTTCCCTGTTTGGACAGGAGCCCTATTTTTTTCATTAGCTTAAGTATTTGCTTGTACAAGGTTGTATATTTTTGAGGTGTCCTCTATGCTGTCGACACAGCTTGTCCTTTTCTCTGATACATTAACTTTCTCGTTTATTTTATAAAATTTTCCTTCAAGGCTGGATTAAAAATTTCACTATTGCTCACATTAGCCACCACTTTTCTGTTATGTAGGCAGCACTGAGCCTTAAGGCTATGGGTCGTTATTCTTTGGCTTGGCTTTACTGCACAAGCTGTTAAAAAAAAATAATAATAAGTCCTCCAATTCTCTCTCTTCGTTTGTGGCATTTCCCACGCTTTTATTTCAGCTGTTCATTCAATCGCTTTTATTTCAGCTGTTTATTCAGTCTGTTATGTTGGACATGAATTAGCTGTGGAGTCCACAGAGTGACCTTTGTTTGTTCCTCTGCTACTTAGAAGTCTTTGTTTCAACAACATCCTGCTACTGCCTGATAGCCCCACCACTGTGTTGCTGTTGGATGCATCGAATCCCAGTTGGGCCATTTCAGCTTTCAGATTCATTTTCCTGTCCGCTATGTCAACCATTTACTGATCAAGGTCCTCATCTTCCTGTCCGCACAGGGTGCTGCTGCGGTTCTCCACTTGTTTGTACTTTGAAGCAGGTGAAGCATAGTCCAACAGCTACCCCCTAAACTGACTATCACGTGTATTGATGAGCACGCCTGTTCTTCCCTAGTGATCCCTCCCTCAGTTCTACCTCTGTTCCTTCCTGATGTGTATCATGAGTAACCTATTCTTTCTTCTCTAGTATCTGTAGGTGAGAGAGATGCATGCCTTTCCCTGATTCCCAGTGGAGTGCTATGTATCACTGCCCTTTAAATTTAGTAGCCCTTCACAACCACCTCCCTGCCTCCCCCCCAGCCCCCCTGGTTGCTATTCTGCACGTGAACTGGGAGAGATACTTCTACTCCTCTTTGATTGTTCTTCATCTTCAATTTCCAATTCATCATGGGAATCTATCTCAAGTGGGAAGCAGTGGGACTCGCGTTCACTTCCCTTCGATGGGTAACTCACTCAACCTCTATTTTTCTTTTATTCCATTGGTTTGCAGAACCTCATGGAATTCGAAAGGAACAAAAGCAGCTACATTAGTTGCCAGCCCTCACCTTCCAACCCCCTTCCCCTAAAAAAAATAAGCTCCAGTTAGACATTTCCATTATCATGATTGCTTGGACTTTGAAGCACAGTTTATTTTCTCCAGATCTAGTAAGACTATTTAATCTCTGACTTGACATAAAAAGTTACTTCTTTACAGTGTGGTTATCGTTTTTACTTGCCACAGCTTGATTGGATTTACAGAGATACTGTTCCTTTAGGGTTCCTTTCTCTCCTTTCCTTGGGTGTGTAGGCCTGCTACAGCAATAGTATTATCTTTTTCTTTATCCTTTATTTGTAAGTTTTAAACAGGACATACATAAGCCAAAGCAAATAGGATTCAGTAGCTATATGAGTGGTACAGTGAATCTCCAAAGCAAATACAGTATCGGAACCAAGGCAAGAAAGGAAGGAAAAACAGAATGCAGTAAAAGAGGAAAAAAAGCATGAAATCCAATAGTAAAATGTATTTGACAAGGAGTAATCAAGGGATATAAAAGCAATCTTCGAAATGCATAGGGATGCATTTCGCAATTTGTATACCATTTAGGTTGTCGAGTCATCATCAGTCACTTTCAATAGATTACAGATAGTTACACAATGGTTGCCAAATATCTTTGGGCCTAGAAATAATTAGTTGCAATGAAACATATATTTCAGAAGTGGTGTCACAGTAAGATAGGTCTTCAAGCCAAGCTGCCTCTGTTGGGGGTGTACGAGATCCCCAGTGTAGTGAAATTTGTCTTTTGGCGTGCAATAAAGCTATGGCAGTGTAGCAGCATATCCCTAATGGTAATGGTTTAGCATATCCCAGTAAGCCCATTAGCGGATCAGGTGTGAGGTTCTGGCCAACCATCAAAGATAAAATAGAGTAAATATCATTCCAGAAGGTTACTACCATCTTACAAGTCCATGTCAGGTGGAAAAAATCTGTATTGACCGCCTGACATTTAGGGCAACAATGGGACCTGTGGGGTCAAATTTTGCCAGGGCGTGTGGAGTACTTTAGGCCCATGGAGGTATTTATAATGTAATATTTTATGATGGCGATTGCACAAAATTAGTTTGCAGCAATGGCATTATTTTAATTTGTGTAATATGTCTATCAAGTCAGTGGTCTCATTTTGTTGTGCTGTTATCTATGCACAATTATTAAATGATTGGGGAAAGGACATGAATAGTGATCTTCACCAACTGAACCATTGCTGCACAGCAGATACACAGGAACAAGGCAAGCATTCTCCACTTAAATGTTTCTTCTAGTACTATATTTGATTCTAAAAACCTTGCGTATTGTCTCTACTAGTTTGTTTGTTTTATGCCTCGTTTAGTATTTCTAGTTCTGATGTTCTGAGACTTTGCCCGTTTAAGGAATTACTACTTATTGATCTTCAATCTTTTTAGTGAATGGCAGACTATTTTCTAACCACGCTTCAAGTTGGTTCTTTTTGTAACCTAGCTAAACTTCTGACGTTTCACTCCAGCTCTGACACTTCTCCAGCCATCTGCCTGTCAATTGCAGTTTTCCCTCCTGTAACCACCTGTGCAAACACTTCCATGCCGGAGGTATCAAAATGCAGAGGAATTCAGAGCTTACCTGTAGATCTCACGACTGACTAACATTCACACATATTTACATTGGGACTAGACCTCCTATTTTTTCCCAAAATTATTTTTATTGAGGCATTTCACTAGTACAATATGACACAACAGATTAATGACAACATAATGTGCATCAGGATTGACATAATGCAACAGCATGTAAGTCCGCTGTGGAGCTCAGAACAGGTGCAAAGTGGCAGAAAATCCATATGCAGACCACCGCTAGAAGAAAAAGCATGCGATCAAGCTTTGCAGTCTGAGTCAAGAGTTTGAAGAAGTGTGTTGTTCCATTATGTTGTGCGGGTACCTCCGAAACAGTGAACTTGCGGAAGGAGTGAAGAAGCATAACTGCACGATATGCATGTGAACGGTGTGTTGCGGAGGGGGTGGGGACTGGAGCACCCTATCACAAGATGGCTAAACAAACTCATCTAAAGAGGGGAAGGGTATCCTGCAATCAAAAGTCAGAGGCAGTACTGCAAGTATTGAAATGGCTGTTTTCTTTCCTTGCACATTTCCTCCCCGAAAGAATGTCACCCAGCTGCCTGTCCCCTTAATGTCCAAATCCAGCTTGGTTATCCTCCTTGCTCTTCTGTCGTCCTCTATACTACAAGCAAAATGTCCCATGCGCTGTCCTCTGTTTGCACCGTCTAAGCCATGATATTTATCCTCAGTAAGACCAGGATGACCAAACTGCCATCTTTCTTGGATAATTGGTCGGAATCTGCTGCCCTGCCCCCTTTTTCCACTGGGCAAACGTTTATTTAATCAAGGACATCATGGTTTGTGCCCAGCTGTTCATTTAAATCAGTCACTGTTCTCAAACAATGTAATTATCAATGGAGGTGTTAGTTTTAAGCAGCTATGGTAGGACAGATCTGTTGGTCCCATGGCGGATTTTAAATGTTCTAGTTTTCTGCATCTGGTTGCTTTACTGCTCCAGGCCGTATTTTACCAGGTATATAGAGGCTTAAATAACTTACATAATTAGATAGTGTGAATTTATCATTTTGCATGATAAAAGTAGGATTTCTTCAGATGAGAATCAGTAACTCGTTTCAGTGGCAGTTCCAAGATCACTGGAAAATACCTTGAAGTGACTATTTCTGAACGAACGTTACTAGATGACGACCATTTGTCAATGGTTCTTCCTGTCTAGTTTCCCATTCTTGAAGAAGTTTGTGACACTGGCTGTTGTAACTGATTTTGGAGGAATGGCTTCTTGGTATCATATTTGTCTTCCATGCAGCACACAATTGTTTTTAGATGTATATCTCAAGAAGAGTGTGGATAGTGCAAATCGGTTGGGCTTCTTCAGTTCATGATCAAGGAGAGATGTTCTCTTGTTAAAACCATCAGTCTTTAATCACATGGGTATTCATTACTATAACAGGACCTGTGGGTCATAGGGGGTTTAGGGGATATGGCTGCCATTCCATGTTATGTGTGATTAGAATTAAGAAAAACTTTAGTTTTCATCTTGGCATCTAACTTGCATATAGGATGGGAGTGTGGCCAATAAATATGGCTGGCAGGCCATGCCTTTAGGGAGCTCCATCTCCCAGCTGCTAAATCCCTGATGATCCTGTCACACCATACTGGGAAAATGCCCTCCCATGTTGTGGTTCCCCTCCCTCATGTTTGCTGCATAGATGTGAATGGCATCAGCTGATTTGAAGCTGCGCTGGAGGGGTTTAGCGGAAGGCAGATCAGGCGCAGCAGGCTGCACGGGTTAAGCCCAGCTACGCCTTACTTCCAGAGGCTGTGAGGGGGCTGACAATGCCCTGCTGAGATCCTGACTGTGGGCCCGTGTGAGTGTATTATCGGGAACTGCCATGACGTCCCGTCAGCATTGGACCTGATGGCTACAGAGATTCTCCCTGGGGGGCCTGTTCATTAGAGGGGGCCTCGTTGATGACTGGACTCACGGCGGGGCCCTCCTTTCCTCAACTGACACTGTCGCGCTCCGCCGGGTGTCTGAGCAGGCGCGGTGGAGTGCCAGCCGTAACTTGCCCGCAATACAAGAATTTGCCCCTCGCTGTTGACTGGGTCTGAGGGATCAGAGGACTCGGCCCATTGGGGGTGGTGGGGGGGAGGGATAACGCATGGAATCACTCGGTCCAGGGCTGACTGTGACTAGAATTCAGGCCCTGAAGTAATGGGGGCAAGGTATTAAGGAGTTTAAAGAGGAGCAGCCTGCCTGGTCCTGGAGGTGCCCCGTGGCTGGGAGGGTAGTGCAGATCGTAAAGACCCCTTGTCTGGCACAGTGATAGCCGGTTCTTCCTGGGTGCCACAGGAGGAGCTTCGAGGGAGCCCAGCAGTAGCAGTAGCCGCAGCATGACCTGAAATATTATGGCTGGACTGAATATGTTGGATACACAGGCCTGTTGAGTCGATCCCTACAGGGTGACTGGTGCAGGGGGTGCCCTTGTGGGATGTGGGTCTAGATCATCCTTGCTATATGTGCTGCAAGAGGGGAATTTCTCCTGGGGCCCTGCTGGTCGCTTGGACCTCTGGGACCTTTAGTGGCTACAGGAGGTGAAGTCTGAATCGAACTGTTGGCCGCAGGCTTGCCCTCCCGAATTGCATGACATTGAGGTTTGCCACTGGTCTGCTGTTCTCCTTTGGGGACATAGCTATATTTGCCTTGCCCACTTTACGACTCTTGTGTGCGTGCAACCCCTTAGGTAGCATCGATCCTGTTAATTGAGGAAGTTGCGACATACTTGGGCGTCTGGGATTGTGCTGTACCCAGATCTGTGGTATCTATTGCTGTCTGGCATGGTGGACGATAAGAGGTTGTGTGACCTGGACTGGGTTGGGCGCTTGATACTTACTGATTGCACAGCCACAGCGGCAGGCTGCAGAGTCAACAGCAGTGGACTACAATTACCCAATACACCCCCTCCCTCACCAGGAGAGTCTTGAGGCTCCAGAATGTTAACTGGAGCATCAGGACGAGCACTTTGGGGCTGCGCTCTTGGGGGTAATTCAAGGGTTCATGGTGGCCCTCGAGAGACAGATTGCGTGGCTGTCCATTGAAGTGAACTTATTGAGAGCGGACCTCCGCAAAGGGGAGGCAAGGTGAAGAACGCAGAGTCTAACATAACCTTCCTGCAGACAGAGGTGCAACAGCTCAAACAACAGGTAACCTAATTGACGGAGGTCTCCATTACCCTAGAGGATAGAGTAGAGGATGCTGAGGGCCGCTCATAAAGGAACAATGTGTGACTACTGGACTTCCCGGAAAGAGTGGTGTGTCGGTCTGCTGAGCGATTTCTGGAATATTGGGTGCTGCACACACTGCGAACTAGAGGCTCGTCTAACATTTTTGTTATGGAGAGGGTGCACAGGGCACTGGCCCCGGGTCATCCCCGGGGTGCCCCTTCCAGGGTCCTCATTGCTAGGACAGAGATAGAGATGAGATTCCGAGAACTGCCAGAGAGACGCCTGCACCTCATTTTGAGAACCAAAACATTGCAATCTTCCCTGACTATACGCAGAGGGTGCACAAGCTCCATACATCCTCCGTGCGCCTAAAAAGAGGTTGCGAACTCTGGACCTCAAATATATGCTCCTCTATCAAGCTAAACTCGGTGTCCTAGCAGCAGGAAAGCCGCATTTCTGTGAATGTCCAAAGGACGTGTGGTCATGGTTGGAAATGTCAGAGGGTGCCTTAATGCAGCCTTTGAGAGAGTCCTTTCATAACTGGCCGCATTGTGATCCGAGGTGATTTGCACTATGGACACCTTGGTGGTGGAACCTTTGCATGTGCCAGAAAGAATGCTGACCGGGCCCTCGCAGGAGGGCGAGGCCTCGGATGATCCATCTCAAGACAGTTATGTTACAGACACTGTGCCACCTCCATAGATTTAGCATTGTTTTTCTGTTACAGAGGGAATTCCTGTTGTCTGTTAGTCATGGGGGCGGGAGGGGGGGTGAGCAGAAGGGGGGGGAATAATTTGTCTGACTGTCCACGATAGGAGAACTTCTCGTGAGAGGGAATATCCCGCCAGTGTCACTGACAGGCATTGGTAGAGGCTTGAAGTATCCTAATGTGGAGGATGATTGTTTGCATTCATATGATCCACCTATCATGGGATGTGAGAATGCCCTAAGGTTGTGGCCGATTGCTGGTGGCACCAGTTTCTCAATAGAGATGTTATTTAGATTGTTGTATGTGTGTGCGGTTCTCAGTCTGCTGAGGGTGGCAGGGGCGGGGGTGGTTCCCTCCTCCATGTGGAGCTGTTCTTGGGTGGGAAGGGGGGTTGGGTGATGATGGTGTATGTCCTGACTCTTATAAACTCCTCTCTTGGAATGTGCAGGGTTTGGGGAATTCTAAAAAGTGCTACAGGTTGCTCACCCTCCTTAAATGACACAGTGTGGATGTTACGTGCTTGCAGGAGACCTAGCTCTAAGATGCAGGGGGTATGAAACTGGCCATGAAATGGAGCTAGAAGGCTTATTTCGCCAATTATTCAACATACTTGCATGATTTCCTTATATGGATCGCGCCGGGAATTCCCTTTGCCCTGACCTCCATGGAGGTGGATGTAGAGGGGCGTTCTTGATGGAAGTTGAGGTAGCCTTTATCAACACCTATGAGCCCAACATTGATGAATCCTTTTTTCTGAAGGTACAGGATGGCCTCCTATCTGTTTTGGACTTGCGAGTGATGTGGGCGGGGGACTTTAACTGAGTGCTGGATGGTGTCTTCAGTCATCACCCCCCCATGTCTTAATACTAAGCCAAAGACGAACACTTAGGTAGGGGAGGTTACAGCCCAATTAAGCCTTTGTGACGTTTGGAAGGCTTCCCACCCTGCCTTGAGAGGGGTACCTGTTATTCCCTGGCTCACAGTACTTGCTGTAGGCTTGATCAGTAATTACTCTCTGACCCCAGGGACCCAAAGTCCTTGGAGTGATGCATTTGTCTCTCTACTTATCTGATCATGCTCCTGTTTTCCACAAACTTGAGTGGGGTAGTGGCCCTCGGTCACTGATAACGAGGAGATTTTCTCCTGAGGAGTTGTAGGTCCCGGTGGGTGAAGAGACATTGGCTGGTGCGCTGACCGACTTTTTTGAGATTAACTGGTCCTCTACAAAGTCGGGTTTCTGAATGGTAGACAACGAAGGCTGTGATGATCTGGAGGGGCGTCGAGGGGGCGCACCAGTTCAACAGCAGGTTGCCGTTGTGCAGGATAGGCTCAAGGGGATGCACCGGTTCAACAGCAGGTTGCCGCTGTGCAGAATAAGCTAGAGAAGAACACTTTGAAATCTTTTCAGCAGCTCATTCACAGAGAGGGGGACAGCACTTGCTGGTTATTAGCTTGGAACATTTGGCGGGAAATAAATTGCCTCCCCATTCTTCATCTCAGGTTTTCTTGGGGGCAGAAAGGAAGTTTGCATGCAAAGGGGCATAATGTGCATCCTTATGTCCCACTTGGAACAGGTGTACCATCAGGCGCAGCCCCCTTTCCCAGAGCGCATTTGCTGCATTCTTGACTGCCATACCGTGGTGATGAAGAATTGTCAGTAGTCACTGTTGATATTGGCAGAGCCTTTGACACGGTCGACTGGCATTCTCTTATGAGGGTGCTGGAGGATATGGGGATTAATGTAGGTTTTCGTGCTTGGGTGTGCCTGTTATAAACCGGTCTTATGGCTAGGGTATGAGTCAGTAGGTTATGCTCAGATCTGTGGGGGATGGGTAGGGGCACTTGTCAGAGTGCTATTGCGTTAGAGCCTCTGGCCCTCCAAATCCGACAGACTATGGCTGGATGGGGGCTCAGAGTGGGGGTAGTTAAACATCAAGTGTCCCTATATGTGGACAGCACCCTTTTCTATCTTTCGACCCCTCGGATGTCCCTTCCTCTCCTATTAAATTACTTAAATGCCTTTGGGGAGGTTCCGGGCCTTAGGATTAATCACAAGAAATCTTTAGGCTTTCCTTTGGAAGCGCTGGTTGGATGCGAACGGAAGGAATTGCCCTAATGGCCCATGCGCTAAGAGACGGACCGGTTGTGTTACCTAGGGGTTATAGTAGCACATACCTCCCAGAAACACATGCAGTACAATACCGGGAGGGTCAGGGAAGGTCTGCAATCCTCCATGCTATTTTGGAACACCCTTGTACTCTTCTCATGGGCCGGGTGGCAGTTTCTAAGATGGTGTTTCTCCTGCGTTTTCTGTATTCTATTCAACATTCGCTAGATTCTCTTTCCCGAGCTTTGTTTCAGAGATTACACTCCTTCATTACCACGTTGATTTGGGCTGGGCATAGGAAACCCTGTTGTGGCCATTGGATGAGGGGGTCTAGCAGTCCCCAATGTGGAGCTATATTACTTGGCCTCTAAAATTCAGCACACAGCTCACTGGCTTGCAGAGGGGGTAAATGGGAGAGAACACTTGTGCAGGGCAGGTGGGGCTGTCCTCTCTCCTGTAGCTCATGATGGTGGGGCGGTCGGTATTCGGCACTAGAGCCATATCTTATTCCACACAGAGCCTCATTGTGGGAGCGGATAGTCAAGGTAGTATTGGGGAAGGCCCCGTTTGTTTGGGAGTTTGACTTTTGAAATGCATCTTCTTTCAGGAACCTAGCTGACTCAGGTAGACTTGTCTGCCTGCCTGGCGGGAGGGTGGATGCGAGACGCTGAGAGACCTATATTCCATATGAGTAGTTTATTCAATTTGAAACAGCGCACAAATGCTTCCAGGTAGGGCAATTTTTACAACATACCAGTACAGCAGTTAAAATTGGGGATATATTGCACACCTTCTGGACGGCCCCATGCCTGTTGCTCACTTTCCAGAGACTTTAAGAGTTGGGTGGGTGCTGCCCTTGCTCTCCCAATTGTACATAACCCTGATTGCCGATCCTGAACAGGTCCTGTTCACTGCTGGCGCTGCCGGGGAAGGTGAGCTGGGGAATGCAGTTTGAAGATGTATGATGGACTAGAGTGTGTGTATGGGTACCGTCCATATTATGCAACGCCAGATTTAAACTTGAACATTTTAATTTGATACACCGCACATATGTGAGATATGTGACTCCAGTCCTTTTTCATAAAAAGGACCCTAGAAGGTCGAGTAATTGCACCACAAGTGAGGCCTCAGAGGCTCCTTCTTAACATTTGGCATGTAATTGTCAGGCAGTCCATGCATTCTGGTTAACAGTGATGGAATGAGTAAACACTGTGGTATGGACGGCAGTTTGAGCATGGCTGCTGCTACTGGCGAAACGGTGGGTAGCGATTACCTGGATGGGTTCAGTAGATCCCAGTGTGGAAAGATGGGCAGCGGATGTGACTAAGTGGGTGATGTTTGAAGAGGTGTGATTAAAACAATGTAGAAGTGAAGATAAGGTGGAAGAGGACTTGAGTGTGGCAGAATCTAATGGCCCGGTTTCTGCAACCAGGCGACACTCGATCTGTATCCCGACTGAGATGGGAGACTGTACTGATACAGACTATGACTGAATCCTGCCCCGATCGCGGAGAAGTTTGCTTTGGGCATGATGCTCCTGCGATATTGTTTGATACAAATTGTATGATCTGTCCCTCTTTGTGACATAGTGGGGGATGGCTATTGTTTGTGTAACTGTTGTTACTTTTTGACAAAACTGATTGAAAAAAGTCTTTAAAAAAACTTGCAGATAGGATTTACACACTGGGGTATGTCTCCTGGAGACATGACATTTATTGTAACCAGTTTGTTTGGGAAACATGAGTCTGTCTCATTTCAGGCTCACTAGGAGCATAGTTACATCTCTGTAAGAGTGTCTCGTGGAGGTTGCCGTTTAATTGGAGTACAAATTACTAATGTTTTTGATTCTAGTGCCTGACGGGCGGCTTGGCTCACTGGAAGTTATAGCTTTTAACTAGTTAGAAGGTTTCAACCACTGTGTTGTCAGTGCTCAGTGTATCTATCATCGATTTCTTAGTCTATGCATTGTACTACATTTGGTGTCTAATGGACATGTCTTTGTGCTTGAGCTTGTATCAAGTAGAGAGTGTGTGCTACCTGAAAGCTTACATTTTTTATTTTTTTTAAATTTCTTTTTATTAAACAGTTCGACCAAAACCCATCAATTAGTTACAGGCAGACGTCTTCATCATTTCTCAGTGACGACATACACATTCCAAAATATACACAGTGATTATAGTGAATAGTTCAAGGGGATTCAAGCGCCTCGGTCTCTATCTGCCGGTCTGGCGGGTGACAAATATCGCCCCTGTAGCGATTCCAAGCTTCCCACACCCTATTTCATTTCCCGGGGCATCCCCTGGCATTGTAGACTGATTTCTCCCTGAACATGCACCAGTCCAGATCCTCCTTCCACCTCCCGACCAGAGGCGGTTGACAGGCGCCCCACTGTTGAGCGATGTAACGCTTTGCCACCATGAATGCCAGCGTTGCCCATTGCGTGGTGTAAGTGGTGAGATCTGTGGGTTCCCAAACATTTAAAATGCATCTACAAGCCTCAGGCTGCAGGTCGACCCCCAAAACCGTTCGCAATGTGTGATGAACCTCTCTCCAGTATGGTTGTATATATTGGCATGAATATGCCTTGTTCCCCACATCCCCGCCTGCACTTACCACTTTCTAAATGCCCCGTTCGAACCAGGCCAGGACCCGTAACATATGTTCTATGCAATATTTTAAGCTGCACTAATCTCAGCCTGGCCTGGATTGCAACCACCTGTGGGGAAGAGACCGCCTCCTGCCATCCTTCATCGTCCAATTCTAGGCCATCTTCATTCCAGTGTCTTTTATGGGTTTGCAAGGGATCCTCCATAATATTGATTAACTTCCTATATATCAGAGAAAGTCTTTTCTGGTAAATGCCCATCTAGCACCCTGTCTTCCAGGGGAGAGGCCTCTGGTAGAGTCGTGTCTTTAGGGATTTGGGAGAGCAGGGCGTGGCGTACCTGGAGGTAACGGAAATACTCAGTATCATTCAAACTGAACTGCATTTTGAGTGAGTCAAAGGTATAAATCGTTCCCTTCCCCCATACGTCTTTGATTCGTGAGATCCCGATGAGATCCCACTTGTCAAAACCTTTAGATTCCCATACGCTCCCTAATTTCTCAGTGTTCCACAGTGGAGTGGCTAGTGTGAGCTTGTTGTCCCACTTCAGGTGTCTAGTGGCGGTATGCCATATCTGGACGGCGTGCGCCGTTGGGCCGGTCAGTGGAAATCTACGGGGCCTAGCATACAGTGCTCTAGTATACTCTCCCCCTGGGTGCTACCACCTATACAAAGCGTATCCCGGGTCAATGGGGCAGCCGTATATCCCGTGATTTTTAGCCGCAAGTTGGGACGCCCAGTAATACTTCTTTAGGTCAGGTAATCCTATTCCCCCATCATACCAATTGAGAGCTAACTTCGCAAATGCTATTCGAGGCCTACTCCCCCAAAGGAGCTGTCTCTGGAGACTCTCAATTTCTCTGAAATAGGACGCCGGGACCGGATCCATGGTGTTTTGGAGTGCATATAGGAACCGAGGCAGAGCCATAATTTTAAAAAGCACCGCTCTACCTAGCATGGAGAGCGGAAGGGATTTCCAGTGAGCGATGTCGTTTCTAAGTCTCCGCATGGGCGGGTCTAGATTTCTGGTAAAGCGAAGCTTCGAATCTAGAGTTATGTAAATACCCAGGTATCTAAAACCTTCCAGAGCGATCTGGATCGGGCATGAGCTCGGAATGGCAGGCGGATCACCTCGGAGGACATATAGCACCGATTTGGACCAGTTTATTGTGAAACCAGAGTACCTGCCGAAGATTGCCAATACGTCCAGGAGACAGATTAATGATGTTCTTGTGTTGGTGAGATAGAGCAGAATATCATCTGCGTATAGGGAGATCTTGTCTTTCCGGTCCACCGACCACCGCATTCCACGTATGGAGTGGTCCTGCCTGATCCACGCCGCCAGTGCCTCCAGTGCCAATACAAAGAGAAGCGGAGATAGGGGACATCCCTGTCGAGTGCCCCTGCTCAGTTGGAGATCCGGGGACTTGCGATTATTCACCACCACCCGGGCCATCGGGTCAGAATATAAGAGGCGAATCCAGCTCGTGAACTCCAGCCCGAAGCCCAGTTTGCCCAGAACTTCAAATAAATAGGACCACTCCACCATGTCAAACGCCATGGTGTCATCTAATGATACTAGTGTTGTTGGTTCCGTGATTGTAGGGGTTCTGCCCAGAACTTCATGTAAACGACGTAGATTGAGGGCTGTGTTCCGATGTGGCATAAAACCTGATTGATCCGGGTGGATCAGGGTGGTAACTTTTATCAAGCGCGTCGCTAACAATTTCACGAGGACTTTTGGCTCCACATTCAGAAGCGATATGGGCCTGTAGGACACGCAGCTGGTTTGCCGTCCTTATATATGACCACAATGTTAGCTACTCGTTGGTCATACGGGAGCTTCCCCTTCTTCCTGCTGTCCTCGAACATAGAACGGAGATAGGGGGCGAGCTTATTAGAACTCAGTTTATATAGTTCGATGGGTAGCCCATTCGGTCCTGAAGCTTTCCCTGAGCGCACACCTCTGATAGCCTGAGCCACTTCATCATCTGATATTGGGGATTCCAAGAAGTCCCTAAGTTTGCCCAAGAGTATGGGTAGTTGAATATCTCTGATCATCGCACTGGTTTCTTCTTCGGTGAACCGGCTACCCTTGCTATATATCACTCGATAATGGTCAGCGAACGCGTCTGCAATTGCCTGCGGGTCCGTGATGGCACCGGAGTCTCCCCCCTGTATCTCCGGCAATAGCCTCGATGCTCATTCCTGTCTGTCTTACCAGGCAATCAATTTTCCCGCCTTATCTCCGTGCTCGTAGATACTACTCTTGACCTCTCTACTCTGCGCCCTGGCTCTATTTCTGGCAATGCTGTTAAACTCGTCTTGCCTTAACTTCAAGAGGTGAAGGCCCTCAGAGGTTACCGCTCGGGCCATCTCCTCTTCTAACTTTAGTATGTCCTCCTCTGCTCGCTCCAATTCAACTTGCCTTTCCCTCTTTTTCCCTGCTATTAAGGAGAGTGCCTCTCCCCGGATAACAGTTTTATAGGCCTCCCACAAGGTCTGAGCTGATTTAACCGTGCCCTGATTATCTTGGAAGTATCTATCAGTGGCTTTGTCAATGTTCTTTCTTGTAGTCGGGTCTTTCAAGTACCATGGATTGATGGGGGCTACTCTGCCAACACTAATCAGGTCTAGTTCCATCCTGAGCCATACAGGGGAGTGATCTGAAATGCTGCGCCCTAGATGGCGCACCTCACGGAGAGCATGGGCCTGCACCGCCGGCACAAGGATATAGTCGATTCGGGACAAACTGTGTTGCGCGCCCGAAACATGTGTATAGTGTGTTCTGCCTGGGTTATGTGCCCTCCAGCCATCCACCAGCGCCATTGTGTCCAAAAATTCAGGAAGCCACCGCTAAGCGGGCCTAAGTGCCCGAGGCGGATGTCGGTCTAGTTCCCCAGCCACAACCGCATTGAAGCCCCCACCCAGCACCAAGAGTCCCAGTGGAAATGTCAAGAAGATCGAACTCAGGTCCTTGAATGTTTCCGCCTGCAGGCCTGGGGGAACATAAATTGAGACGAACGTGGCTGTCTTCCCTTCCCATTGGCGTGAGATCCCAACATATCGACCCCGTTTGTCGGACCACGTGGCTTATAATGTGAAGGGGAAGGAGTTTTTGAGCAGTATGCCCACCCCTCGTGATCCAGAGGTGAATCCCACGCGTGCCACCAGCCTGTGCCCTCCCCTATGTAGGGCCATGCACTTGTTCCCAATTAGGTGTGTTTCTTGTAACAGAACCACGTCTGGTGCGTGCCTTCTGATGAACTGGTTGACCATTCCTCTCTTTATCTGGTCTCCCAGCCCATTTACATTCCAACTTAGTACGCTAACCCCAATCCCCGTCTATCGCCCATCACTATGTCTGTGTAAGAGTCCATCCTGCCCTGCATTTTCCTATAGTGGTGTCGAAACAACAACGAAAAACAATTCAAATTCAAAATGAAAAAACAATATGTACCCCTCCCAACTTCCGCCCCCCCCCCGCACCTCTGCTTAAGGTGTCCACACATAACAAAACTGGCAGTGTGCCTGTCGCCCTATACACAACTATTAACCACAACCTAAAGGTAGTAAAAGGGGAGGAAGGACGGCGCCCCAGCCCCCCACCCCCGAGTCTCTTGTCCACATAAATAAAATGTTCCCCGAAGATCGAACAAAGCCTATGTCCAATTATGGGGCTCCCAACCCCTGTACCCGACCATTGTTCATTGCTCTTCTCGTGCGGCTCCCACTCTTCTTCCTGCGTCTCCCGTTCACCTCCATCATTCCGAGTCCCAGCGCCACCGGTGAGACGGCTGTCCAGCCAGTCAGACGCCACCTCTGGATTGTCGAAGAACCATGCTCTACCCTCTGTTTCTACTCGCAGTTTTGCCGGGAACATCATGGCATATTTCAGTCCTTTGTCCCCGAGTTTCTTCTTTACGGCGAGGAAGTTTCTGCGTTGCCTCTGTACCAGCTGTGTGAAGTCGGGAAAGAAGGAGAGAGTGGCATTTTCGTAGCGCAAGGGGAGTACCGCACGGGCGGCTTGCAGGATTGCGTCTGTCTCTAAAGTTTAGGACCCGTGCAATCATCGGACGCGGGGCTGCTCCCGGCTTGGGTCGCCCACCCGGGACCCTATGCGCCTGTTCAATAGTGAAGAATTTACCAAGGCCCTTGGGCTTGAGGTGTGTTAAGATCAGCTCCTCTACGAAAAGATCGGGAGCCAGGCCTTCTGATTTTTCGGGCACTCCCGGGATCTCCCTTCATAGTCGTCCAGCTTCCGTTCGGCTGATTCACAGAAAGATTTCAGATCACGTACTTCACGCTGAAGCTTTATCACATCCTCCGTCAAGCTATTTGTCTTTATATCCAGTGATTTGACTTTTTCATTTACTTTGGTGAGGTCAGCCCTAATTAGATTTACCTCGATTGAGACCATATCCAATTTATGATCTAACAACTCCATTTTTTGCCCTAAAGACGATCTAACCCCGTCATAATGTCTTGCAAGGTCAGTGTTGAAACATGGCGCGTGGAGTCTCCCCCCTCCGTAGGGGCATGCTGAGACTCTGTTGGTGAGCCCCTAGGTAGAGTATAGCGGTCTAGTTTATTAGATTGGACCTGGCGCATGCCCTTGGTCATCCTAGGCTGGGTTCTGTCTACGTCCGGCTTAGACGCCATGTGTATGCCAAGTCTCAACGCTCACCAGTAGCTCCTGCTAGGAGGAGTCCGTTGCCCCAATCTGGTGTCTGCAGGAATACACTGCTCCCCCCACACAGGAACAGGCCCAGGGCAGCGCCCAAACCAACTGCTCCGCGGCGACCCACTCAGAGTCCCGCAACTGGGACAATCGACGCAGCCCCACTCTCCATGGCCACCCAGCCCCTTCTTGATGTAAAGATGGACGACCAGGTATTTATCTGTTAGGGAGATCACTGACAGCTGCTGCTCCTCCCACTCGGCGTCCCTCTCCCCCGCCGCGCCAATGTCTGTCCCGGTCTCCCGCGTCCACTGCTCCACACCAGCACTGCTCCTCTCACGTGCCGCCAAAAATCAGGCCAGATGGCCGTCTCGCGCCCAGAATGTCACCGCATGCAGGAGGAGGGTTTTACTTGCGCCTCACTTTTGTGTCTCCGAGAGGGGGGGGGGGGCGCTCCACTCAATGCACTCACCCCTGATCTCCACTCAGACGCACCGCCATGCCTTGGCGGACTCCGACGGCGCTGCTTCACCCAGGTTACTCGCAGTGCCTGCTCCGGTCAGGAGAGATCAGTTCCCAGACGAGGGCGGGAGGATGGGGGGGAAGACAACGTTCCCCGCCGTGTCTGCCACAATATTCAGGTCTCTCTCTTACTACAGGGCTTCATCAGCCGGGGCCGACTTTCCACCGGCGATTTCCGGTCTGGGCCACCGCTCTCCTTGCGTTCCGCACCAGCTCTCGCTTCACTCCGGCCACCGGTTCCCCCGGCGTCACCAGGCCCAATTTCGCCGCAACGGTAACTCCGGCTCCTAGCAACGTCGGGACATTGGACTTGCGCCGGGCGACACCGCGCGCGTCCCTCTCTGTTATCGGTCCTCTGGGGCAGGATTATGGTCAGGATATTTGACTGGGGGGGGGGTGGGGTTGGGCAGTGGCAACGGAGCCGATGCGTTACGAGGCCATCTTGGTCCGGGGCTAGGCCCCTCCAAAGCTTACATTTTTTGTAAATATTTTTACAAAAGGCATCATTAAAAATCTTGCTTTCACTGTCAACCTGTGAATCTTGTGCTTCACAGGTGAACTTTCCCCAGTGGCAATATCGTGAGTGCACCAATGGGCGACTCCTGGGGTGAGTGAGAACACAGTGGCAAATGGTCCCAGCAACTCGCGACAGTCACTCTGCTGCTCTAGGGTCAGTTTAGGGGAGAGGACCACACCTTCCACTGACCCATTCTGTTCTTTGGCAGGCAGGAGGTTGGGTAGCGGTTCACTCTCCTTTTCCAACCCATCATCAGTAACCAAGAGCATGGTTAACTCAGACCTCTCAAAGTAGGGTTTGAGGCAGTACACGTGCAGGACTCAAGGCGTTCCTAGCAGTCTGCAAGTCCACCAGGTAGGTGACATCACTCTTGCGCTTCTTCACCACGTATGGGACAGACCACTTGTCTTGTAGAGCACAGGTTTCTACTGGCTCCATCACCCACACCTTCTGACCAGGCTGAAACTCAACCAGACTGTTGTTCTGGTCTTACCAACCCTTCATGTCATGGCAGTTTGCTGAAATCTGGTTTCGTAAGGCCAGCATGTAGCTAAATACATCCTTGGGTGGCTTCCTAGGAGCTTCCTCCCAGTCCTCCTTGACCAAACTGAGAGGTCCTCTCACAGGGTGCCCGGACAACAGCTCAAAGGGGCTAAAGCCAACCCCCTTCTGTGGTACCTCGCTGTAAGCAAAGAGAAGGCATGGCAAGAGGACATCCCACTTACATCTCCTGGGTTCTAACAGACCCCCAATCATCTCTTTCAGGCTACGGTTGAATCTCTCAACCAACCCATTACTCTAGGGTTAGTAAGGAATGCTGAATTTGTAGTTCGCCCCACACTTCTGCCACATGGCTTTCATGTACAGCGACATGAAGTTGTTACTCTGGTCAGATAACACCTCCTTGGGGAAACCCACATGGATAAAGACCCCCATCAAAACTCTGGTCATGACGGGCGCCATCACTATCCTCAGAGGGATAGCTTTCGGGTACCAGGTGGCATGGTCCCCCAAGACCAGGATGAACCTGTTGCCCATGGCTGTCTTGGGATCCAGAGGCTGCCACAGTGTCAATGCTTACCTGCTCGAAAGGGGTGCGAATGGTTGAAGGGGAGCCTTACTCCCCCCCCCCACCCCCCCCACCCCCTTGCAACTTGCCTTTCAAGTCTGACGAGACTTACAAAGAGCATCTGATTGCCTTTGCATTTAGGGCCAGTAAAAGTGGGTGACAAGCCTATCAAAGGTCTTCCCTTGTAGGTACTGGGACATTCCCCTCAGGTTCAGCCTCCTCCCAGACCATGGGCATCTTAGGAGTAACAGCGGCTCCATCACTATGGCGGAGGAGCATCCCCCCACCAGTACCCTAATAAAATAAAACAATATTAAATCCGGGTTTATGATTGTTTTATTTTGTTTCCTGGCCAAATGTTTGGGAGCGGTGGCAGGTGGGATGACAGACACTGAGGGGAGTGTTTGCACACCCTCTGTTTGTGGGTTTGGATGGCCGTCTCAGGATGGCCAAACCGACATAAGCAATGAGGCTGTCTCTAACCGAACCGCTTTGCTGGGTTGGAGACAGCAGGAACAGACTCCCAGTCTCACTGGGGGAGTGCACATTGAGGACGCTCAGGCCAATCCTGACGCTGCTCACATGCTGCCAGGAGCCCGAGAGGAGCGGAAGACCGACGATGTGGCAGGTAAGTTTTGTTTTGTTTGTGCGTCGTCGCCTGCCACTTTGCCTGGACAACAGCCGCTACTACTCAGCAACGGTTTTACCGCGCCCCCTACCCCTCCTCTTCTTGGCTGACACCTGGGACACTGTTTCAGGGTCCAGGTTCTTTTGATTACCCTGGGCTGTCGTGGATTATGTGGCCAGGCACTCCCACTCAACAATCCCAACACCTCTAAGTGAGACCTGTGTTCCAGGTCATTCCCCAGCAGACAATCCACAGGCATGGATGGACTCACAGCTACTCGCAAGGAACCAGAGACCTCAGCCTCCTACTCAAAGGGAACCTGAGCCACTTTGCAAAAGCGATCACTGTGTCAACTGCTACAACTTGGTGAAGTTCATTATAGACTACTTGCTCTTAAGATGCCAGGTGACATCTGACGGTAAATGAAACACAAAAAGATGATGGACAGAAGGCTGAACATTGTCAAACATTCACCTCCTGTCACCGATCGGGGTTTAATCCATTGTTGTTTTGCTCGCCACGCCAATCCAGTTTGGACACAGCCATATGCAAATCAGCCTTGACCCTGCTACCCATGAGAACAGTCCAACCCGAACTGCCAGGGCAGGTTCTTTCTGGCCTGGAAAACAAGGATCCTAGGACCGGTTTCGGAATATCACCCCTCATCAGCCCAGGTTAGCTTGAAACCGGTGGCGTATCGAGCAACCCACTTATAGGAATACCCTTACCACTCAGGGCGACAATGCAACACAAAAAGATGATAGACTGAATGCTGAACATTGTCAAACATTCACCCCCCCGACTCAGATCTGGGTTTAATCTGATGGTAGTCTGACTGGCGCCTGTGTCTCTCGGAGCCTATACCCATTGATTGTCACCTACTGCCTGTACTTTTTAGTGTTATCAGGCATTCGGTTTCTCTGGACCATCTCGCTGTCCCCTAGCGAGACAAATGTCATCTTATTTGGGTCTCCACACCCTCCTGGGACCCAATTACTCCCCAAGCGCTACACTAGCCATCACATGTGACAGCCCGCCGGTGGGGGGCTGTGCCCACTTGGGACACACTTGGGGTCCCCTCGTATGTGACCCTCCTGATCACAAGCATACTTTTCCCTGGGACCTTTCTTTCCAGGCTTCCCTGAAGAGGTCCGTGGTTTCTTATCACCTGGGGGACGGGATTCTTTACCATGGGAACTAGAATGGCGTATTTTAGAGAACTCTTGCTGTTTACCTTTGTCCCCCTCACTCTTCTGATGCAGACCCTTCCCACCTTTGGTGGAGTCTCCCCCATTCACCTTTCTGTGGACCCTGGTACTCACCCAGCGGTCCACCTCCTAAGCAAGCTTCCTGGAGTTAGTAAGCTCGCCGTCCAAGTGCTGGCACAGCTCTGCAAAACATATCAGACAAGTGCTCCCCACAATTAAAATGTAGAGCCCCTGGTAATCAGTTATAATACTGCCCTTTACCGAACCATCCATTGCTCTGCATAAAGAATCCATGTCTGGGAATCATGTTTTTTACTCTGTCTAAACTGATCTCTGTATGTCTCGGGAGTAAGACCATACCAGGTAAGTAGGGCTGCCTTCATCTCTTGGTAGGTGAGGTAATGGGCTTTCCCTAGGGCCAGCAATGTAACCCTCCCCTCCACTGTGAAATGATTCCAGATCTCCCCTCCATGCTTTTCAGGAACCGCATTCATGTGAAGCGCTGCCCCATAACCTTGACAACATCTCTGGATAGCACCCCCTTGATGTACTCTTTGCCTAAATGCTTTGGCAAGTGGACACTTCTCTCAGATTGCATGAATGAAACACTGCCACCATCTGTGATGAACTTGGCATCCAACTCCTTTAAACTCGCCTCCTGAGTTAGGGTCATCTTTTTCTCCTCCATCCTGATCCTAGCAAGTTCCAACTAGAAATGCCTCTCTTCCCACCTGTCTTCCAGCTCCCCTAGGGACAGACTCTTAGAGGGAAAACTGCTGCTTGCCCTTGAAGATGCCCTCCTTCCAGGCGGATCCTGATCCAAAACTTTTCCCTGCAGCCTCTTCCCCATCATTCTCATCTTCTGGGTGCCCACCAGCCTTTCTGGCTGCTAAACAGGCCCTCGGCGCCTTTTGCAACTCTTCTTTTCTCATGAGACCGCTAATGGAAAACTTGAAAACCTTGCAAATACTTTTTAAGTTGTGGCAGTGTATAGAATTCCAGTTTCTCCTTCTCAAACACAAAATCTGCAGATAAAACTGATGGCTCCCCAGATTGAGACATGATTTATAGATAAAACTCAGGATTTGCAATTGGGAGAAAAAATCTTAAGCAGTATGTGTTTTTTTTAGTGGTCTGCGATCTGGTAGCAGTGTACAACAATCACTGTATTTAAAGTACAAACACAAGTCCTATTCTCACAGCTGACCACCAGTATTAAAAATGGGGGTCTCTAGCTTGCAGTGGCTTGCATCCTGTCCAAGTCTGGACCATTATTCTAGCCAGGATAAAGGAGTTACACACCCAAGATAACCCCTGTTCACCCCCTTGGTAGCTTGGCATGAGCAATCAGGCTTATCTCAGAGGCAGTGTGTAAAACATTTGTAGAAACACACTAGCACAGGGAAAACCCTACAAAAGGGAACCACACCAGTTAAAAAAACATAACTGATAATTATCTGAATAACACTTGACCAAAGCAACAAAAATCTATCATACAAAAGTAAAGATGTTGCTTTTAAAAGGTTCCGAATAGTTCAGTCCATAGGAAACTATGGATGTGTCACTTTTATCCCAAAGTTCCTGGGATGTGTCAAAATCAAAGGCAAAAATAGGTGCAGGGGAGCTGAAGCGCCGGAAAAGTAAAGCAATGTATCTGAAAGAAAGACTTAGTTATAGATCCCTTACCTTAGAATTGCACCCAGGCGTCAAACTGGATCTGGAAAGTTTTTTCGTCAGCAGTACCTCTGCGCATCGAACGGTGGCGTCAGTCGGCTCCGCATCCATCGTAGGCGTCGTGGTCGCCGGGATGATGTCGCAGTAGCTACTTAAACTCCGCCCTCACGCGCTGACCTCAGTTCTTTCTTTTTCCGCGCCAGCCAGTGCAGATCCGGAGAGAGCGGTACCTCCAGTCAATTTTTGACTGAACATTTTGAGCGGCTTTTGTCCACGTCTTTTTGAGTCCTATGACTCCTGGTGCATGTAGAGATGCCCGGCTTCAAGGCTTGCGGCTCCTGTTCTCGACTGATGTCGGTTACTGATCCGCACCGTGTGTGCCGCTTTTGCCTGGAGCGTGACCACGACCCCAAGTTGTGCTCCGACTGTCGGTTCATGGCTCTGAAGGCTTTGCGGGAGCAGTCCCGAAAGCTTCTTGAGAGCCGGCAGTCTGCTCCGCGCCGTTTGAGGTCCCGGTCGCGAGGAGATCGAGGGACCGGTCACGGAGCCATCATCACTCGTCCTCTAAGTCTTTGCACTCGGAGTCAGGTAAGTCAAGCACAAGAAGAAGTCGAAGAGGCATCGTCGCTCTTCAACTTCTCCCTATTGGTCGGCTGACGCAACGAGGGATGCGGGCGGTGCCCCTCCCGCGGCTCCGTGTGCGGAGCCTGAAGAGCCGAGTCCGAGTTTCTCTTCCTTCCCGGGACCCAGAGCGACTCCTGCACAACTTTATTAAATTGTACGAGGCAATGCAAGCCATCTTTGCACAGCCCAAACCCTCCGGCGTGCCTTTGGACCCCGCGGACTCGGTTGGGGGGGGCCTAGGCCTTCGCCGGCGGCTCCGGCGCCGCAGGCCCCCCATGGATCCAGGCCTGGATCTGGATCGGGGCCGGTTGACCTTATTACGCCTCCACTGGCGCCGCGTCCTCTGGCACCGCACCTGCATTTGACGCCGGTCGTGCTCCCGGCCGACGATCACCTCCATCCTGATGTGAACACGAGCCGGACCGGCGTCACCGGATCCGGCGCCGAGCGGGGTGTTTGTGCCCCTGTTCACTCCTGAGGTCCCTTTTAGGCCAGATTGGCATCCAGAGGATGAGGAGGACTGGGAGGGGTCAGGTGACCCTCTGACCGACCAGTTGGAGTATGATCCGGACTGACCTTGGCATGTTGTCGCCTCCTACCGTGGCTTCGGAGGAGGAAGCGTCATACGCAGTTGTGTTGCGTAGGGCGGCCGAGGCCCCCGACCTCCCTACAGTGGCGATCAGGATTAACCTCCTGACAGAGGTGCTTCAACCACAAGCTCTTCGGAGCCCCTTTTCAATGAAGCCCTCACCGACGTCCTTTTGGGCACCTGGTCTAGGCCCAACACGGGGCTCCCGTGGATAGGATGATTGCCCAATGTTACTGCCCGTCCCCGTGCGACCTCACTTTCCTCTCCCAACACCCCACCCCTGAGAGCTTGGCGGTCCAAGCCTCAACTTCCAAGAGCGCATTCCCTACCGCTCCCCTGGATAGGGAATTTAAGAAGCTGGATCATCTTGGGAAGAAGATTTTCTCCTCAGCCAGCTTGGGACTGCAGTCGGTAAACACCGCATGTCTATGGGGCCGTTATTCTCACTCTGTGGGACACGGTTGAGCAAGTGCTGCCTCAGTGTCAGGAGGACGCCCGACAGTTATCTCCCAGGCTGTTTGGTGACAAAGTGGACAACGTTCTAGAGCGTTTCAAGGACTCGCGGGCTACAACCAAGTCCTTGGGCCTCTCCAGCCACCCTGCACAGTCTGCTTTTCGCCCCTTTTGTGGCTACGGAAGGGGTGCCCTACTACGTTCCGCCCAGAGCCACAGGCCAACGTAAGTTCCCCAACCTTCGCGCGGCCGGGGACGTGGGAACCACTGCCGTGGTTCAGGGGGCCAGCGGGCGGGCCAGTCCACCAACACCCCCCCTTCTGCAGCAGCCTCCAAACCTTCCTAGTCCGACATTTCAGGCCAAGTGGGCGGCAGGATCCGCCATCACCTCCCCCACTGGCGCACCATCACGTCGTACAGGTGGGGTTTTGCATATACTCTGAATGGGCTACTCCCTCCCCTTCGAGACTACCCCCTCCAGACATGCCACCTCAGTACCACCGTATCACGGAGGATCAACTGGGCCTTCTTCAACAGGAAGTCACGGCTCTCTTGGCCAAGGGAGCCATCGACCGCGGTCCTGCCCCAGAAGTAGGTCTTGGTTGTTACTCCCACTACTTTCTGGTACCCAAGAAGGACAAGGGCCTACGTCCTATCTTGGATCTCAGGAACGTCAACCGCTTCCTCCGGAAGGAGAAGTTCAAGATGTTGACGCTCTCTCAGGTATTGTCTGCCCTCGACCCTGGAGACTGGTTGGTAGCGTTGGATTTGCAGGACTCTTATTTTCACATCCCCGTCCTGCCGGCCCACCGGCGTTACCTGCGGTTCACGGTAAGCCACGATCATTTTCAGTTTACCGTGCTCCCATTTGGCCTTACCAGCGCCCCTCGGGTGTTCACAAAAGTGATGGCAGTGGTCGCAGCTCATCTGCGCAGATCAGGGGTCCCAGTCTTCCCCTATCTGTTTCCCACCTCCAGACTACGGCCGACCTCCTGCATTCGCTGAGGTTCTCCACCAATATGCCGAGGTCACACCTGATCCCCTTTCAGAAGCTCCTCTTCATCGGAGCGGTACTGGACACGGCGCGGTTTTGGGAATATCCTACCGAACAAGGAGTCCGGGATATTTGGGCTATGATTCCGATCTTTCAGCCTCTATCCCGGGTTTCGGTGAGGATGACTCTGAGGCTGCTGGGCCTCATGGCCTCCTGCATCCTGCTGGTTGATCATACCAGGTGGCATATGCGGGCTCTGCAGTGGGACCTGAAGTTCCAGTGAGCGCAGCTTCAGGGGAATCTGTCCGATTGCGTCCAGATCTAAGAGGGCACTGCACGAGAATTGCAGTGGTGGCTCACGAACCAGAAATGGGTCAACGGCAGATCCCTCTCCCTTCCCCAACCAGAGCACACAGTGGTGATGGATGCATCCCTTCTGGGATGGGGCGGCCACATGGAAGAGGCGGAGATCCGAGGCCTCGGGTCTTTGGCGGAGTCTGGGCTCCACATCAACCTTCTGGAGCTCCGGGCGATGTGTCTTGCACTCAAGGCATTCCTTCTCTCTGTCCGGGAAAGAGTAGTGCAGGTGTTCACGGACCCCACCACCGCCATGTGGTTTTGTAACAAACAAGGCGGGGTGAAGTCGTTGACCCTATGTCAAGAGGCGCTCCGCCTGTGGACACGGCTGGAACATCACAGCATATCCCTGGTGGTTCAACACCTGGCAGGTTCTCTGAATGCCAGGGCGGACGATCTCAGCCGCAGGTGCATGATGGATCACGAATGGCGTCTTCACTTGGAGGTGGTGCAAGTTCTCTTTCGACAGTGGGGAGAGCCTTGGTTAGATCTATTCGCCACCGAAGAGAACGCGCAATGTCAGCAAATTCTGCTTGTTGGAATTTCCAAGGCAGCACTCGCTAGGCGACGCTTTTCGTTGTGAGTGGAGTTGCAGTCTGTTGTACGCCTTTCCGCCTAAACCACTTCTGCGCAGAGTGCCGAAGAAGATCAAGCGCGACCAGGCCCAAATCATTCAGCTGCTCAACATGGCCATCGATCCTCCGATTCGACTGTCTCTTCGGGAGGATCTTCTGTCGCAGCAGCAGGGGACGGTTCTCCACCAAAACCTGTCCAGCTTCCACCTCCTTGCGTGGAGATTAAGCGGCGGCAGTTGACGTCATTTGACTTGCCTCCTGAAGCCTGTGATTTAATCTTGGCAGCCAGGCGTCCTTTCACTAAGACGGTATACTCCTTGCGTTTGAACAAATTTGGGGCATGGTGCACAGCAAAGGCTGTGGATCCCCTTTCTGCCCCTCTTTCTGAGGTTCTCTTGTTCTTCCTTTCTTTGGCCCAGCAGGACTCTGCTCTGGGCTATCTTTCGGCCATTTCTGCCTTTCTTCAGCTTCCCGATCAGTCTTCTCTCCAAGTCCCCGGTTATAAATTGTTTCTTAAAAGGCATAACTCATCTCTTTCCTCCTATTCCCTTTGTTATGCCTTAGTGGGACTTGAATCTGGCCTTGACCTATTTAATGTGCGCTCCCTTTGAGCCACTTCACAACTGTCCTTTAAGACTGCATTCCTGGTGGCCATCAACATCTGCCAGAAGAGTGAGTGAGCTCCAGCTCTTTCATCCAAGCCTCATTTTCTGTCTGTACATCCGGACAAAGTTGTCCTCAGGACTCGTTCATCCTTCCTTCCTAAGGTTGTCACCTTCTTTCACATTGGGCAAACCATCATTTTGCCCACCTTCTTTACGCTTCTGCATCTTTCGAAAGAGGAAGAGCGGCTCCACCGTCTGGACCCAAAACGTGCGCTTTCCTTTTATCTGGATCGCACCTAACAGTTCCGGGTGGATGACCAGCTCTTTGTTGGCTACGTGGGTGCTAAGAAAGGTCGGGCCATACACAAACTATCTCCAGATGGGTCATTTTGTGTATCAAAGCCTTCCATTCTCTAGCAAAGCAGGAGCCTCCAGTGGATCTGCGTGCCCATTCCACCAGGGCGACGGCAGCCACTACTGCTTTGGGACGAGGGGTCCCTCTAAATGACAACTGTCAGGCAGCTACGTGGGCATCGCTGCACGCGTTTATGAGACACTACTGCCTCTACAGCCAAGTCCGTAGATACTGCTTCTTTGGGCGTTCTGTTCTCTAGGACTTTCTGGTGTGAACTTGGTTTGCAGACCTACCTCCGTGGTTGGTATTGCTGGGGTATCTATTTGAAGGTAAGGAATCTATACCTAACTGTTTCTTTAAGATGAACAAGTTACTTCCCTTCGGTAACGATATATGTGTAAGAAACATAGATTAGTTATTGAGTCCTTACTGCCCCACCCATCTTCCCTGTCTGCAAACTGACTTCTAGGGTTAAGGACATCCTTTCAGGGCCCTAGTTTTGTGCACCAGTGGTCAGTGTCTTGCATGGCTCTGCGTTTCTGGCGCGGAAAGTCGTGTACAGAACTGACGTCAGCATGCGAGGGCGGCATCTTAGTAGCTACTGCGACGTCATCCCGGCGACCACGATGCCAACGACGGATGCGGAGCCGACCAACGCCACCTTCCGACGCGCAGAGGTACTGCTGACGAAAACTTTCCAGATCCAGTCTGATGCCTGGGGGTAATTCTAAGGTAAGGAATCTATAACTAACCTACGTTTCTTACAGATATATTGTTACCGAAGGTAAGTAACTTGTTCATCGGTTCCTTGCTCCCAGGGAAGGTGATGCGTTGGCTCCTTACTGCAGCACAGTGGAGTGGATGAGTCGGTTCCTTACTATCGGGGGAGGCAATGCGTCTGTTTACGAACACACATGCCTCGGTTCCTTACTGGGACGATGCGTCGAAAATCTGGACATGCTGGGTTGATGCGGCGAAACAGGCACTGCATAGATTTTCTAGCCGCGAGGCATGTGATGCAGCAATATTCTTCAACCTCACAGCAGAGTATGCGTTGGAGTCGGAGCGGGTGCCTCGGACGTAGAGACCCAGTGCTTAGGACTTGGGCTGCTGCAATCTTTAAGCCGCACAGCAGGAGCTGTGTGGATTCTTCAGCTGCACCACGCTGATGGATTGGTTTTTCAACTGCACCGAATTGCTATAGCATGAAAAACAGTCACTCAAGGTCGATGCGTGGAATGTCTTGAGTCATTTGCAGCAAAACCATCTCCAAGGGCCCAGAACTTGAATTGGCGTCACTTGGGGAGTCGGAACTCCCAGCAGAGAAGTTAAGGGGTTGCAGCTGCAGTCTTTGATGGCCCCGAGACTTCTTAACAGGAGGCAAGCTCACACAAGCCCTTGGAGAACCTTGGCAAGTGGGATACAGAAAGCATAGTCCTGTTGTTTCACTGCCCAAGACAGAAGAAGCAAGCAGTAGTACAGCACAACACAGTAACAAGCAGAATGGCATTGACCCTCCTACAGCTTATCCAGCTCTTCTTCTTTGCAGAATCTCCTCTTAGTTCAGAAGTGTTCTGAAGTTATAACGTCACAGCTCCAGTACTTATACCAGTTTCAGCCTTTGAAGTAGGCAAACTTCAAAGGAAGGTATTTGTAGTGCACAAGAATTTGCGATTGGCCATCTGGATATGCAGGGCATACCTCAGCTCACTTTGTGTGACTGTCTAGCGTGACTGCACAAAGTTCAGGGACCCCAAACTCCAAATCTCTATCTCTTCCCAATTGGTAGTTACACTTGTAAGAGGTTTCAAGCCAGCTCCAGTGATTAACCTATGGGA
Source organism: Triturus cristatus (assembly GCF_964204655.1). Lineage (NCBI taxonomy): Eukaryota > Metazoa > Chordata > Amphibia > Caudata > Salamandridae > Triturus > Triturus cristatus. Next base: position 346,231,725 of record NC_140594.1, on the reverse strand, counting down.
GAGATGGCCCTTGCAATAGTGAAACATGTAATTAGCAGTATTTCACTATCAGTACATGTAAAACACACCAGTACATGTCTCACCTTTTACAAACACTGCATCCTTGCATGTGGAACCACCTTGTGTCTACCTTGGGGGTGCCTTGCATCTAGTAAACGGGGAGGTTTGGGCCTGGCAAGTGGGTGCACCTGCCAGGTCGACATGGGAGTTTGAACTGCCCACACAGACACTGCAGTGACCGGTCTGAGACATGGTAGCAGGGCTACTCATGTAGGTGGCACAATCAGTTCTGCAAGCCCACTAGTAGCATTCGATTTACAGGCCCTGGGCCCACACAGTGCACTTTACTGGGGACTTGCCAGTAAATCAAATAGACCAATCAGGGAGAACCAATTATAATCACAATTTACACAGGGAGCACTTGCACTTTACCTCGGATCAGCAGTGGTAAAGTGCCCAGAGTTCTAAATCCAGGAAAAACAAGCATTGGCATAACCAATAGGTCTCGCCTTTGGGACCTTATAAGTGTTTAGCCATGCAACAGTTGCATAACTAAATATTTATAAGGTCCCAAAAGCGAGACCTATTGGCTATGCCAAGCGGCCGTGCTGCCGCGAAAGTGATCGCGATCAAACATCAAAGCGGACGTGCGCCCGCGAAAGTGAAAGCAACCTCGGTCAAGTGCGGTGCGCATGCCCCGCGCACGTGCACTGTAGCTCTAGGGTGGCCTGGTAGCACTTTTTGGAGCCCTCACAAAATGTCTCGCCAGACCAGCGCATGCGCTGGGTCAGGCGAGACCTAACAAAATGAGGAACACAATCAAAAACAGGAGGTCTGAAGCAAAAAAGACAGGAAAACCTCGGCAACGCTGCCTGGTCTAACTTTCTTGCTTTAGTTTTCTAGGCTTGTGTTTAAACTTATGGCTCCATCCAAATACTAAATAATCCTGTATAACTTTCTATCAGAGTGCTTAGCACCATGAATAATTAGTGGTCATGATGAATTGTTTTTATCTCTGGACTTTGTATTGCTTGCCATCTCGTTTTTCTCTTAATGATTCCTAGTCACTGGCACTTCAGGCTTATGCTGATGCTGAAATAAGTTTGGTGTGAAGGCTCCAGGTATTGTGGAACATACCTTATTGAATGCTGAAGTCTCTTGGCTTGTTTCAGACACCTGACGTCCCACTCCATGTTAAATAGGAGCAAAACCAGTAGTAATGATGGCTCTTAGAACTCTACAATGTTTAAAGCTGTCACATTTGCTGAAAAGCTCTGTAATCACCGCAACTAACTGAAATTAAAAATTTGGAAGGTGTTTTGGGCAGTGCCTTAATAGTGCCCCATGAATAATGTATTGAATAACAGATGGCGAATAAAACCTCCACTTTTATGTGAAAATATCTTTCTAATCATATTTATGCAAGTCTGAAAATTATGAAACAATAAACTCAGAATTGATTTTATCAAAATTGATGGGGTAAAGCCTCCATCCCTCCCTGTATATTGTTTACCTTTGTTTTTCTAGAGACTTTTGCAGCACCTCTTCATTCCCTCCCCATTCACTGTCCTGCTCCTACTTCAGTGGAGTGGATTAGTTTATTTGTGCTTGTCTCATTAAACCTGTTCCACTCATTCGTATCCCTCCCCATTTCCTTTTTTCTCCTTCTTTGCCCCTCTTGCCGGTTATGTTAAATAGAACTTATAAAGTGCTCACCAACATATTGATTCTCTTTGTACTAGGAAGTATAAAGGGAATTTTTAATAAATGAGGAGAAAGTGAGTTCTACAGAATTTGATTGAATATAGAGCAAACTTGTAGGGGAATTATGCTTGTCAAAAGAGAGGAATCTTTAATAGGCAGACCTTGGATGAATGCTTAAACACAATAAATGCCTCCAACGGAATTTGGTAATTCCAAAATAGTTGACATTGCTGTGATTTAAAGTGGATCTCATTAGAACCACAACTGTGGCGTGGTAAATTTCAGAATTAAGGTGGGGCAAGTTTATACATAGTTTATTCCTTCATAGTCTGCTTTAATCCCAAGGTTTTAACAATATATATAGGTCATGAATCCTTATATGACAGCCAGTATGTGGAGCTCTAGAGATATGCAACTCACCATAATCTTCATTTCAACTGAGATCCACCTTAGCCTCTTTCTCAATTCTCTCCCCGATTCCCATCATTCACTTTTGGCTTCCATCGAACGTTACATCACTACCCCCAAATTAGAGAAGGCTCTGACTGTTTTCCATATAAATGTAAAGTTGTAGACCCTGGGAGCAGAGGAGTCTGAAAGTGCAATATTTATATTGAAAAGGTGTGTTGAGATATTGTAGCTGCAAGGAACACAATAGTGCAAAGAAAATATCTAGGAAACTAGGATATGCCTTATGAGTAGAAACTCTCTGAGAATGGCTAGTGAGGAGCTTCTTAACCAAATTGCAGATGGAATCCCTCAAACTTATCTCCAAAAGACAGCCTAATAGCAGCCTGGTGTCAACAGTGTCAAATGCAAAGGAAATAGCTAGAATAATAAAGACAATTTGACTTTGGCAGTCTTTACGTCATCAATAGCTGCAACCCGAATGGCTTTTCTGTGATGCGACCTTGTAGAAATCATCCTGGATGTTACCTCTGATCTTGTTTTGCTCTAGAAGGTGCTTCACCACATGACTGAAGGCATTTGCTATCTGCAGTTAGGAAAGGAATTGGTTGGAACCTTCCTCCTCATACTTTCATTATTTAATAGGGAACTATCAGTCACTTCTTACAAAGGTGTACGAACAATGCCCTGTTTCAGTGATAGGTTAATGATTGTACAGTGGAGGCACAATAACCAAGACTATGTGCATAAAAGTTAACCTTCACTTGCTCCAGTTCTGATGTCTCTACCCAGCCCTGAATGGTCCCACCTCCTCTCATGTTCCTCTGTCCTCTTTTCCTACTCTCACCCTAGTTGTTCCCTTGATTCTTGTAACGCTAAAGGAAAATACCTAAATGGCATAATGTCAGCCTGATAGACTATATGTTTTCACATTGTGGTATTTTATATGAACGATTTTATGTGAATACCAAAGGTTGTCCACATAATACATTTTAAGTAATAAAGAATCTTGCTCCTAAATTTAAATATTTTATGAACATAAACCATAACAGCAAGGCCAGCACTCTTACACACAAGTGAAGAAAGAGTTGTTTTAATTAAAAGCCACTAGTGCAGTTAGATGCTGAACAGTTTATGGCTAGGATACTAAAACCTGAAGCGGTCTTAGCTTGAGCCCACTGAGCCCACATCCTCAGCATATGGGAGTGGTTGTTGTCTTGGCAATGGAAAAAATCACACTTTCAACATTATTTTCACCCAGGATCATCAGCTAGACATTTGTTTTGCGTCTCTCTTACAGATAGATCAAAGGGCGATTCATGTAAGCTTCCGATACCTTCCATTCCCCTTAAAACTATGTGTGTGTCCATGGCAACTTGTATTTAGAGAAGGGTGATAACCAAGCACACTAACAGCGATGAATGTCTATATTACTTTGTCAGTAACTATCTTATAATTATAACAACTTGTTTTTATGTGGCTCTGTAACAAATGCTGGTACGTGAAAGTCGTGTTGTCCACGATACCAGCCTGTGATTCTTAATTCACATGGCTGTTAAACTGTTCGAAGTAACATCCCTCTTTATCAGTGTCACTAGAAGGATCCAAAGTGGCACTTGAGTAAGAGACTTGTAACTGGGTCTTAGATAGGAAGAGTAATGTCACAAGACTCATTCTGAAGTTCACTTGTAAATCTTATCAAAAATGAATACAAAGTGGTGGTCTACTGTAGAAATATGTCCTCCTCAGTAACAATGCCCATTTACACCACTATCACCATCTGTCTTTTTGATTTGAGATTCAATGAATTCCATAAACGTTTATGAAAAACATTGACCTCAAAAGGGTTTCTATCACATCCAACAAATTCTTCCAATACCAGCCTTGATCTTAAGCCAGATTGTTCAGAACAGCTTTGTGTCGTTAACCATCTCCTACCCCATACTTCTTGTATGAATTTGTGATGCAAACCTTTAATTATTCTTCTAGAAGTTATTTGTAGTATTGGCCCCAGCAGTCGTACAACTTTGACATTTCTCTTAGCATTTCTCACTGTAGCAGTACTGGATATTATTTTGCCAGCTTACTATGATATCACAAATGTCCATTATTTTCTGGTAAAACAATGTAATTTTCTTGTAGCTGCAAATCACATGTTTTTCCATTTTCACCACTCAGTCCAGTTTTGGTGTGTAACTTGACAATTTGTCTTATTTGGCCTGCGTGGAAGATGAGTTTCTAAGGTCCCATGGAAAAGGCCGAACTATCAGCCTTGGTTTTGTCTAAACCATATGTGACCATCTCATGGCTGACCATGGTTTACTGGTTCAGTGCCTAATGATCCTCAACAAGATAAAGTGGAACAACTGTCCTTTTACTTTCCTTGTTGCTGTGAAGTAACTGCAAGTTTTCGTGCATCACCTTTAAAAAAATAAATAATCTTTATTGGTTTTGCAGTACGAACATTGCATCTATTGATACATCCAAGCATCATAGTTTTCACAGGGCACCTTTTAACATTTTCATTATCAATGTTATAGTTATCATTACTTCTTTAGTTCCAATCCCCTCTACATTAATAGTGCATCATGAATTTCTAACGTGTATGCTTTTGGGTTCAGTCCATAGCAGTGCTTAATTTTAAACCGTGGTTTCCGTTGCTCGGCACCGGCACTTAATTGTCAACACCGATGCTTGTAACAGTCTGCCACATAGTGGCGCTGTCTGTCTGATTTAAAGATAAGCACTCCAACAGTTGTTTCCTAATTTAATATACATTAAAAATTATTATTGACTGCTGCCCAAGCCATTTTTATAGCTTTGGGGTCTGAGATAGACCAAATGGTCAAACTTGTAGGAGTGTGGAGATTAGTAATTATGTTTGTACTGCCATTGGCAGTGCTGAGAGGGGCAATGTGTGGTGCAAACTGCAGTAGCATCCTGACGAGAGCCCAGGCACTTCCTTTTTTTTTTTACATATTAAGCACTGGTTCATACGTATTGATATTTTCCCTAATGGGTTATTTTCCGGTGCACAGGTAATCATTTCTTTTAACAATGACCACCCTAAACCTACGAACTTAACTATGCAGATGAGAGACTCCTATTTTCTTCAAATATGACCAGGTGATATGAGAGAGACAACTTTTAATCAGTTATGGTATTAAGCTAAGCATCTTCAAGTGTTGGATTTATGCAGTGTTGATAATTATCAACTGGACTTCAAGTAGTTTATAATAGTTCTTACTTCTGGCTGTAAATACTTGTAATATTTCTGCCTGTACCTGGGATATCTGGTATTTCCTTATCCCTTATCTTTTATCGTCTTTATGTCTTTGTTTTTGCAGCTTTCCAAGGGGCTATGCTGCCCATCATACTTGCTGATAAATATAATGAGATTCTACCAGCACAAGTAATGCGCCCCCCACTAATAAATAGATAGCTAACCCGCAACTAATGTGCCTTTACATGGCTAACTGAAGTCCTTTCCAATTGTGTAAATAACCAGACCAGCTATTTAACTTCCGTTGACAGAAGCTTGTTACCTGCAAAAAACAAGTTAATGATAGTTGGCTCGAAGTCCAGTTTGAGGTTGAAACAGGAAGTGTAAGCTTCTGTTACCAGAAAGTCTCTTTTTTCCCTGCAACAATTACATTTTGTTCCATAAACTTAGAATTATGTTTAATGCTAATTAGCTGAATCCTACTTTTATCATTATGTAGTTGTGTCCAAAGCCCGTATCATTGGTTTTTGCTCTAACATAATGGACTCATGTTTTCTGACCAAAATGGTTGAACTATGGAAATGTCCGTCTGGCAGAACTGTTTTTAGATTTGGTTATATGTCTCCAGCACATGCTGTAGAATGATACATTTGGATACTTGTTTTGAGCATACTTCTCCTTTTCCCTGGTCTGTCTTGACTCATTTTTATATCTAGGGTGCACTGCAACTGGCTGTAATAGGTTACGGTGGTCTATGCTACCCTTTAATGAGGCATCGTTGAAGCCTGTCTTACATGTTTAGAAAAACACTTCTCTGCCCATATGTCCACAGTCAAACAGTCAAAGAGTTCAGATCTGCCTCGTTTGATCAGTAAATTCTTATCACACTTTCATATCAAAATCTGGTGGTATAGGCTTCCTCTGCAGAAATGAATCCAAAAGCCTTTCCCACAACCCCTTCAGATCGAGAGTCAGAAAGATTAAACTCTATGGGGTGAAAGGTCTTTGCCTCTGCCAGCCTTACCCTCCTCACTAATAATGGCATGGTTCCTGCAGGTCATTATATGCATGCCCTGCAGGAGCTTGCAAAACTGTTAATTGTCAGTCTTTCAAACTACACGAAAAAGCTCTTCTCTGATGTAACCAGCAATGAATGGCTTGATACATTGACATTGCCGTTCTGTCATGTTTGAGTGCATTCCATAGGCTTCTTTGGAGATGTCCAAGCCACACTCAAGGACTTGCCCTTTGATTGATATTCAGTGGGAAAGCTAACTCTTCCTTGGAACACTGAGTAGTAGGCTGCAGGCTCCTTTATGGGCCTAGTCTCCCTTTTGAGGCCATTTCATCAACACTAAAGGCTATTTAGAGGTTATGCCAGGGTACAACATTCATGACAGACACACATTTCTCACTCAGTCAGCCCAGACCCCCATCAAAATACAGCATTCCTTTTGGGGCATGGGTGGATCTTGGGAACACTATAACCAACCACAGCATCACATCCAATAACCGCCGTTTTCTGCTTCCTTTACTCCCTCAAAACCTCTGTCTCTCACCTTTCTTTAACAAACTATTTCCAGATTCTCCCTTTCTTCCACCATTGGGTAGCCAATATTGATGCTGATCATCCAGCTAATCCGTAAAGGCTGCATCTTACCTGTCCTTTCCCTCCCCCTGCACTGAGGTCTGAGACCCATCCTCAGTATCTGCCTCTTTAACCTGTTTATTCGGCAGGGCAAACTATATATCTTGGAGCCAAGTGCAGTAATGTTATGAAGTAGCTGATCCTGATTTATACTTGCATTGCTTTATTCAAGTGCAGTAAACCAACATCATTCAGGTGTATAGGGGTGGATGACCAGCTCTTAGTGTGCTTAACTGAAGCCAAGAATGGCTAAACAGTGAATGCATGCACCATTTTATTTTGGGCATCCTCTTAATGATGATCTGCTATGCCTTAATCAAGAAAGACCTTCAGGAAGATGCTCACGTTCATTCTGCTCTGCCATGGCTGCTTACATCAGTGGTATCCTATTGATTGACATCTGCTGGGAGGCCACATGTTGATTGCTACTCCCTCATGAACCAAGCACACAGTGATGGACACTTTGCCACGGCTCTGCTGCATGATTTCCTTTGTTGACCAGCACCACTCCGTACCGCCGCTCTGAGGATATTTCTTTAAGACTTATTCATAACTTGACAAATGTGCAGGAGGTTGTATCCATCTCAAGAAAGAACTACTTACCTTTGTGGTGAATAACACATTTTCCAGTTTCCTCACCACTCTCCCTCTTCCCCAGTGAGTTTGGGTCATGGTGGATGGGATTCTAAGCTATGCCAAAATATCAGATTCTGTATTGTCGTTGATGCCGTCTCATTTGTCCTCCACATGCATTGATGGGGCATGAAAAAAGTATCAAGAACTGATGCCAGCTCACCTTTGAGACCTTATTAACTCTGTTGTCGTCACTTTTGGCTGGCAGAATCATGGCTAAAGTCTCTTGACGCCACATTGTGGAGTTGGAGAACTGTTGTTGAGGTAAACGTTTACAGTCAGCCTGGAGCTTGGAAGATATTCATAAGGCAAAGAATAGGAGGATTATGTATCCATTAGAACAATTGTTATCATTGGTTAATAACTGTCTGATGGATACTTCTAACCGTGGATTCCTCACCTTAGAATTATTCCCACATCCTAGACCGCACTATTAGGTTTTTCATAGTTTTACTTCCTCGCACCACTACGTGGTGCTATGCGGCTCTGCGTTAACTTTGTTGTGACCCGGAAGTGATGGAGCAGAGCTACTTATAAGCCCCACCCCTGCGCATCAACATCCGTTCCTTTCTTTTGCAGCATTGGAACATGAATTTGGTGATCAATTAACTCTTTTGTTGGTATTGATGATTTTTCAAATCGAAATCCAGTGTGCAAGGTAGCTATGTCCCCACCTAAAACCTAGATGGTTAAAAATATGCTGTGACTGCTGTAGGCTGATGTCGGTAATCAACTGTATGAGGTGTTCTTTTGATGCTTGGGCTCAGCGTACAACTCCAAGTCGAGCAGTGAGTGTGTTCTCATGTGCCCAAAAGTGATGCGGGACCATGAAGCAAAGCTGTACGTCCCAGAACATAAGAATAATTCATGGACCTTGTGTAAATCCCGCTTCTAGTTGAGGGCACCAAAATGCTCTAGCTCTTGAAAGCCAACCCAGTGGCAGGTGGTCTTCATAGTTGAAGTCATGTGGTAAGTTGAAGCCCATATTGAAGAGGAATAGTAATAAGGTAAAGCAGGACTTTACCAGATACCGTGACTATCTAAAGAGAAGTCGTGAAGGTGTCAAGCTGCCACTCAGTCTCGCTACCAATCCTCGTTTAAAAAGACAATCTTGCAGTTGATCCTGTTGCTCCCCATATTTCCTTGTTCATTAATGATGCTGCAGCAGGTCAAGGTCTTTAAGGAGAAAGTCTTTTGGTAATATTCCTGCTCTCTCACTTGTGCCTCTGACCCCAAGGTATCTTCAGGGGCCCCTAGTCAGTTTACTGCCAGCGGATCTGTCCTTGTTGCTGTCTGAGCAACTAGAACCCGTCTCTGTCGCCGCAGTGTCTCCGGTGCTGACTTCCATTCTGTCTCCAAAACCCACTGTGGTCCTTCTTTCATCAATGCCAGTCCCAACATTACTGAAGTGGGATGTAGTGCCAACTCAGATGTCCTATTCAGAGCTCCCTTTGTCTTGACCGCAACAGAGGTCGCCCTCCAAATGGGCCATCTGTAGGGTTCCAGACTCTGAAATGTAGACGGGTTGTTACTCCCACTATTATCCCGGACCAAAGAAGTATGATGGCCTGTGACCTATTTTAGATCCATGCCCTCTGAAAGCATTCCTGCGAAAGAACACATTCAAAATGCTCTCTTTGTCCAAGATTCTGTCTGCCCTGGCTCCAGGTGACAGTATGCTAGCTCTGACCCTGCAGGACGCTTACTTTCATTTGTCCATCCTGCATTCCTACACACGTTACCTGTGGTTCAAGGTTGGCCAAGAGCTTTTTCAGTTTACAATGCTCCTCTTCGGCCTTATCAGCGCCTTTTGTGTGTTTATGAAAGTGATGTGGTGGACTCCGTACTTCTTTGGATGTTGGGCATAACCGTTTCCCCTAGGTCAATACTCTTGTTGAAAACAGTCTCATCACAGTCTGTTGTAGACCACCAACAGACTGGCAAACCTCCTGAAATCTCTGTCAACAAGCCAAAGCCACATCTGACTCCTTTACAGAGACATTGTTTCATAGAAGCTGTCTTGCACACAGGGCAAGTGAGGGCCTCTCCCCTGTTGCAAGAGTTCAGGTTGTTCGAGCTATGATCCCAATGTTTCAGACTTGATGCTGGATCGCTGTGAAAGTAGCTTTGAGGCTTCTTCGCCTTTGAACATCATGCATCTTGCTGGTCCACTTCGTCAGGTGGCATATGCAGGCTCTGCAGTAGAATCTGAAGGGTCAGTGGGCCCAGCACCAAGGAAACCTGTTGGATGTCATTTAGGTTTCACAGGAGACTGGATAAGATCTGCAGTAGTGGCTGCTCAATCGCAACCTGACCAGCGACAGACCTCTCTACCTTCCCCACCCGTGTCTGACTGTGATGATGTGCGTCACTGCTGGTTTGGGGAAGTGATCTGGGAGAGGTGGAGATCAGAGCACTCTGGTCTCCTGTCGAAAAATAACTCCATATCAGTCTGTAGGAGTTTCGGCTATTAGCTTGGCGTGGCTTCCTACCATCTATCAGGGGGAAGCCGGTAGAGATCCTCACGAACAACACCACCGCCATGTGGTACTGCAATGAGCAAGGGAGGAGTGGGAATTCTGGGTCGTGTTCCAGAAGGCTCTGTACCTTAAGATTTGGTTGAAACATCCAGGCAGCGCCCGATAGTTAACCACCTGGCAGGATCATTGTGTGCCAGGCAGACAAGCCCAGGCAGTGGTACCTAGTGGATTACAACTGGCAGCTGCATTCCGAAATTGCACAGGGCGTCTTCTGGCAATGGGGAGAACCCTGACTAGATTTGTTTTGCCACAGTTGAGAATGTGACTCTGTCCAAACTTTTGTTCTTTGGAATTCACACAAAGGTCAACCCTATGAGATGCATTTCAAGTGGGGTGGGCGGAACACGGGACATCCATATGCCTTCCTACATGTGCCTCTCCTGACCAGAATTCTGGAAAATATCAGAAAGGACCAAGTTGTCCTAACAGCCCTGGATTGGGCCAGAAGAGTGTGGTACTCAACCTCTGAGCATATGCGTCTTCTGTCTGATGTGGCTACCACTTTAGGAGGATATTCAGTCGTTTTTTCACCCCAATCAAACATGCTCAATCTACACCTCCTTGCGTAGAGATTGAGTTGCAGTAGTTGACGCAATTTGCTTTGATAACCGAAATTGTGAATGTCATCCTAGCTGCCATGCTCCCTTACACACAGCCTATAGAAGCCAGGTGCTGGGACAAATGTATGACCTGGTGTGGAGTCCACAATACAAACCCTTTGCAAGCCAAGCTGTCGTATATTTTGTGGTTTGTTTCAACTTTGGCCAAGCATGGTCTTGTGATGGACGCTAACTGCTAAAGGTTATCTGCCCTTTCAACCTTTCTGCATTTACCAATCATCCTTGTTTAAATCACTTGTTGTTATGTGGTTTATTACAGGTTTAACATATTTCATCACAACTGTTTGTGAGGCTAAAGGGAAGCTTGATTTGACATGTATCATGTGTACTCCCTTTGAGATGATGCACAGCTACTTTGGACATCTTCTCCAAATAAAGACCCTCTTCCTTGTCGTAATCACATCAGCTTGTTCTGTGAATTAGCTCCAGACTCTCTCGATGCCTTCACCCTACACCACTTTTTTTCCCAGGCAAACTGATGCCATACCTGGCGTCTTCTTGCAGTAAGTCATGTATCCTTTACTTCCTTCCGCTGGACCCCAAAAGAGTTTTAAGCTTTTACATTGATCACACCAAAGGTAACCGATCAGCTTTTTGTGGGGTTCTCTGGGGGGAAAAGAAAGAAGACGTGGTACAGTAAATACTCTATCAAGGTGCGTAGTCATGTACATTATGATCTGCTACGCACTTGCCAAAATCATTCTCTGGTAGGAAGGAGGATCCATTCCACAAGAGTCAAGGCTGCCACCATTGCACAGGCACTTGAAGTGCCTGTTCTTGATATGTCAGGCTGCAACCTGGGTGTCACTGCACATGTTCATGAAGCACTACTACCTTAACTGCCAAATCAGATGGGAAGGACATTTTGTCTGGGCTGTCCTGCATGACTTTTTGATTAGATTTCATCCCACAAGCCCTGCAACTTGAGAGGTACACCTTTTGTGACTATTGAAGAGGAATCTGTTGTTTGAAGTATCCATCAAGAACAAGTTAATTACCTTCAGTATTGCTCTGTCTAGTGGATACTGTAACCATTGCCCTGCTTCTTCCTCATTCTGTGAAGCGATTTATTTTTATCATCTAAAAAGATCTCAAATTAGAGATCTGCACACCGGTACTAACAATGGTTTATGCTCTGCGTCTGAGGACTTTGAAAGAGTCAAGCAAGAAACTGACATCAATGCATAGGGGGTGGTGTGTATATGGGACTCTGTTCTGTCACTTCTGGGGCAGAACGAAATCCACACGGAGCCACATGGTGCCATCTAGCAGTGCGTGGTAGCACTTTTAATGAAAACATCTGAACCAGTCTCACACATCGGGAATATTCCAAGGTGGAGAATCTGCGGTTAGATAGAATATCCACCAGAAAGAGCTTTGTTAAAGGTAAGTAACGTGCTCTTTTCACTGGGCATCTGTAAGTGCTCTGTTTGAACAAAGTAGGGGACACCCCAATGATCATACAACCAATGTGTAATGCTTAAATTACTATCCAGTTGTGCCATTCCTTACGAAATAATGCATTTATGCCTCCACAGACACATTTATGAATGAAAATTACTTTAGAAAATATTTCAAAACGTACTCGCTCCCTCTACCCCTTAATAGGATACATATATCCCACAGCGGCCCCGTGCTCACCTGGACTAACATCAACGACGATGGCACCATCAAAATCATGAACACCATCCACTCCGGCTCCCTGTCAGACCCGTGCCCACACCATATCTTCAACGAAGCCAGCGCCACCATTGCACCCCATCTCCGAAAGACCATCAACATCTCCTTCGAGACCGTGACCCGGAGAGCTGGAAGCACGCCGAGATCAACGCCTTGCTCAAGAAACCCAAGGCAGCTCAAGAAACCCAAGGCAGATCCGAGGGATCTCAAGAACTTCCGGCCCATCTCCCTGCTCCCGTTCCCAGCAAAGGTCATCGAGAAAACAGTCATCAAACAGCTGACCCGCTACCTCGAGGAGAACAACATCCTAGACCCATCCCAATCCAGGTTCTGCAGCAACCACAGCACCGAAACTGCCCTCATCGCTGCCACCAACGACATCAGGACCCTGCTGGACAACGGCGAAACCACGGCCCTCATCCTCCTGGACCTATCAGCCGCCTTCGACACGGTCTGCCACCGCACCCTACGCACATGCCTCCACAACGCAGGGATCTGAGAAAAGGCTCTGGAATGAACCACCTCCTTCCTCTCTGGCAGAACCCAGAGCGTCTGCCTCCCCTTTCCGTTCCGAAACCACCAAGATCATCTGCGGCGTACCCCAAGGATCATCCCTCAGCCCCATTGTTCGACATCTACATGACCCCGCTCGCCCACGTCGGCTGACTGCATGACCTCAACATCATCTCCTACGCCGACGACACACAGCTAATCCTCTCCCTCACCAAGGACCGCCAAAACCAACCTCCATGAAGGAATGAAAGCCGGCGCCGAATGGATGAAGAACAGCCGTCTGAAGCTCGGACAAGACTGAGGTCCTCATCCTCGGCTCCACCCCCTCAGCCTGGGATGACTCCTGGTGGCCAACCGCCCTGGGAGCAGCACCGACACCCACCGACCATGCACGCAACCTGGGTTTCATCCTCGACTCAACGCTCTCAATGACCAAGCAAGTCAGCGCCGTCTCATCCTCTTGCTTCAACACCCTCCGCATGCTCCGCAAGATCTACGGGTGGATCCCCACCGACACAAGAAGAATGGTCACCCAGGCCCTCGTCAGCGGCAGGATGGACTACGGAAACGCCCTCTAAGCGGGAGCCCCAGCCAAACTGCTCAAACGACTGCAACACATACAGAACGCCTCTGCCCGCATGATCCTCGACACAGCCACATCACACCCCACCTGAGAGACCTGCACTGGCGACCTGTCAACAAAAGCATCACCTTCAAACTCCTCACCCACGCACACAAGGTACTCTACGACACCAGACCAGCATACCTCAACAGACAACTCACTTTCTACAACCCAAACCGCCAGCTCCGCTCTGCCGACCACGCCCTCGCTAACGTCCCCCGCATCCGAAGAGCGACCTCCGGCGGCAGATCGTTCTACCTCCCTGCCAAGACCTGGAACACCCTCCCCATCCTCCTACGGCAGACCCAAGACCTAACCTTCAGGAGGCTACTCAAAACCTGGCTATCCGAGCAGTAGCAGCACTCCCTCCCCCCTAGCGCCTTGAGAACCTCACGGGTGAGTAGTGCTCTCTACAAATTCCTGATTGATTGATTGATATATTTGGCTTTCCTTCCTCCCCTTGTAACATATCAAGCTGTCAAAACAATAAAATGCTCCCCAGTTTCCTTCACATAATCATTCAACAGTGTAAAAAGGGAGTGAGGCTGGGGAGTTTGGACTCTGAGTAATGGAATAACCTGTAAATAATGTAAGCGTTACCTCCTCATACCCTTTTTTTTTTTTTTAAAAGACCTTTATTGTAGTGTTCCACAATACACAGCTTTAGCCTACAACCCCTCGGGCTGGCCGCGCAGTTTGTACACATGCATTTTTCGTATACAACACAGCCCGGTGCCGTCAACCCGGGGATACGGCGGCGGTATAAGGTGCAAGCGTCTCACAGTTTAGAGAAGGATAGTGCAGGACTCATTTTCTCTTTGTTACAGCCATAAAACATAGGGATAATACCACAATGGCGCAAGGGCGCCTAACGATTAACTGCCCCCCCCCAACTCCCCAAAACAGGGTCACCACGTTGAACACCGTAAATACCTCCGTACCGGTGAGGCGACCTCAGCACCCCACTCTATAGCACCTGGAGCAACAAGAGCGTTGGGATTCCTACACAGCTCCTGCTCCGTCCTGCACGGCGGAAGGAGGCTCGCAAATGCCCCCCCTGAAATCATTCCAATTGGACCACACTTCCACCCACTTCCGGGGGCACCCTCTCGCTACATACAGTCTTTTCCTGCAGCATACACCAGTCCATATCACTGTGCCAGTCCGACAGTTTTGGTGGAATAGGACCTCCTCATACCCTTGATTAGGAAATTAAGAGTGCCTAAGCTATGCATTGAATTGATGGAAAAATAAACCATAACATATGATCACCAAATTATTCTGAGAAAATATTTTTTCTATTGCCTCAGCTTAAAAAGATATAACACTAAACTCTTCAAGTTGACTGTTTACATTATCAATACTGTGATGTCTAACAAATGTGAAGGGATTTGATCATTTAGCTGCTCTTCAAGTTTCTTTCAGAAATATCCCTTGAAATGTAGCCAATGAAACACCCATGCTTTTGGCAGATCATCCCTCCACACTCACTGGAGAACTCTCCCCCCTCCTACTCCCCCTCCCCGGCTGCTAAGCTAGAATTTCAGCCATCTAATCAATGATTGAAGAGAAGGGTGCCCACACTTGTTGCCTGTTCCAATATTCCCAAATAGTGCATCTGAACATCTAATTTTAGAAATTCTTTCTAAATAGACCAGGAGAGCTCTTCTCACATCCAGTTTCTTTGTTTTCATCCTGTAACGAAGTGGGGAAAAATCTGGAAGAATTCCCTGTTGCAGATTAGATTTGGATTGAACCTTGGGACAAAAAATAGGACCTAACCATAAGGTAATTGTATCTGGGAAGGGACTTCTCACTGTACCTACGACTATGGCACACTGACATGCGGGTGGGGGAAGGGAATATTTGTGTTTGGGGAGTGTTGGGGGGCAATGCGTTGATAGTTGGATGTGGTCTGCACTGTACTATGCACTGGAGTATATTGCTAGGAGAAGACCGATGATATGCTGGTCATTGCAGATGGCTATTGTACTTGAATTATGCAATAAAAAACGTTTTTGCAAAAAAAAAAAAGGTAATTGTATCTGGGAAAATTCTCGGATATGGATGATTCACAGAGAGAGTGCCCATTAATTTAGTGATCACCACAAGAAAAATTACCCTCATTGTTAAATATTTCCACTCCACTGACTTAAGAGGTTCAAAAGGAGGGCTTTTAAAGACATCTTGAACCAAAATTGAATCCAGTGAAGTTAAAGGATTCTTCAAATTAGGTCTGATACTAGAGAATTCTTTAGAAATGCTTAGGAGCGAGCAACTCACATTCTGAAATATGTGCCCAGTTACCTCTGTAACAATGGCCAGCCTTGTTTGCTGGCCATTGTAACT
Organism: Triturus cristatus; assembly: GCF_964204655.1. Classification (NCBI taxonomy): domain Eukaryota; kingdom Metazoa; phylum Chordata; class Amphibia; order Caudata; family Salamandridae; genus Triturus; species Triturus cristatus. Next base: position 346,215,785 of record NC_140594.1, on the reverse strand, counting down.
TGAGGCCTAGGTCAAAGCCATCTTTGATAAACTGTAAAATACAGAGCTTTGAACAGTTTAAAGGCTGTTAATTGGAGGTGACAAAAGGCAAGCTGAGACATTTGAAGATAGGTTGGGGGTGAAATAGGGAGCAACCATTCCTGATCTAACTTCATCTTTACTATTAGAGAAAAGCAGGAATAGCTGGTCCTAGGTGGAACAATCAGAATTAAAGATTTTCTCTCGGTCAGAACACTGATTAAGAATTTCCCTATCAAGAATAATTGAGGAAAGCTATACAAAGTCCCATGTGATTAAGGAAAAGAAAACTCATCGTCTCTCCAGGCTTTCTTCTCATTGGTTGTGAAACAAATGATGAAAGACGAGTTCTGATCTGCAAAAATGTCTGTCACTCCCACTTTCTGCAGTACTCTTTAAATACTTGAGAATTAAACTAATAATCCCGGGAAGATGGCAAGATCCTGCTTGCTTATTAAGAACTAACTGAATATGAATAGCTAACAATTATTTTCTGCCCTCTGAAAAATGCATGTTCCATCAGCAACCTTTATCTGCCCCCCCCCCCCCCACACTTGTGGAGGGTGGGAAGTAGGCTTTTGCAGACATATTGTCTGTCCTGATTTGTACTGGTTTATTCTTTATCAGTGGAGAGAAATGTAGAAGGGCTTGACTGATTGATTCTTTGGATTACCTCTTTTTATCCAGGGGCAACCACTTTGGTAGAACAGGATTGTCTATGAAGGCTATACACCCCATCTCGCTGGCATCCGTGGTTATTATCAACCAGCTTTGGGGAGCTATTGGAAAACCTTTTACCAATGCAAATCTGATCAACCACTACATCAATTTCTTTCTTATCTTTCAGGTTTTTTTCGTCTAGGTGGTTGAGGGATTGAATCTCCAGAATTAATTGATAACCCAGTTCTGTTGTCTTCTGGGTGGAAGAGACACCAGACCTGTGATCATTTGGAATCTTGCCCCGATAAAATCAAGATGTTGTGAAGGAGTTTAGTGGGACTTCCCCAAATTTATTAGAGAAAGCCATAACCCTGCAGTGGTTCTAAGACTCTGACACTTTTGATGAGGTGATCCTCCGATTTCACAGGGATCAACCAGTCATCAAAGTGGGGATGCAAAAGACTGCTTCCCTGTGAAGAATGCCCATCAAAGAAGCCAAAACTTTGTAAACACGCTGGTTGCTGATATTTTTGATATTGAAGAAAGATCAGGATATGAAGGTAGGCGTCCTTGAGAGCTGTAGCAGTCACGTAATCCATCTGTAAGGACTGTACAACTTACCTTCAGGAAACTGTTAATTTTTAAATGGATTGTCTTTATCTACTTGTTGGCCCTCGTTAGATCCAGAACCGTTCTGAAGACACCTGATGACTTATGGACTAGGAAGTGAATTGAGTAAATAAAAACCTTATTCTTCTCTTTTATGGGCGCAGGGACGGTAGTTATTTTGTGCACCAAGGCCTAAATACTGACCAGAAAGGCCATAGCGTTCTACTTTTTCGTTGGTAAAGGCGTGAGCATGTTTCCTGATCCTGGATGCGTGGATTTGCATTCTGTCATAGAACCTTTGTGAATAATATTCAGAATCCATTTATCGAATACATCTTGCTTCCATTCCTGCAAGAAATACTGCAGGTGGCCTCCAACTCGAAGCATCTCTTACGAGATAGTCAGGATCTCTGCTGCTTCTGCACTGGCTTGAAAGGTGAATTACTCTGCTCTTTTGTCCTTCTTCTTGGGCTGAAAGCATCTTGTTTAGGAAGATGTGTTGTCATAATAATTCTTCCACTTATCCTCATGAGACTTAGAAAATGCGCTCTTTTCTTTAGAGGGCAAGACGTGCATTCAGTCTTTGAATGTTTTGGCTACCATCTGCTCAAGTTGATCCCCAAACAGTTTCTTGCCCTGGAATGGAATTTTGAGCAAAGCCATGTCTGTTGTTTCTGCTTCCAATAGCTCATCTACATGTGACTTCTGGCTGGGACTGAGGTTCCTGTTGTCAAAGCTGCGGAATTTGTCACAGGAGATATATGATAGATATCTAGATTGTTGTTCCATATTTTCTAATAGATCAGAGCAATCTTCCCCACTCTACATTGACAGAGCTACATTTTCAATCTTTCACCTGACTTTGAGCATTGTATGCTGCGAATGTCCAAGCCCTTAGGGACACATTATTTGCTTCCTGTACTCTTTCTTAATCACCTTCTCAATCCTTTAATCCCCTTATCTTCTGGTGTGCAGTCTTCTGGATTGACTGTGGTATAACCTACTAAGGTAGTCGGCAATGCATCAATCTTAATAGTATGTGGCAGGTTCTCTTCAGCTTTTTCCAAAACATACATCTTCTGTAGAAACCTGGGCCAATTTATATGCTCTAAATCTGTCCATCCATAGGGTTTCAGGCTCCTTATTTTTTCATGAAAGACATAGCCACGGGTGGCGGTCTAGAGAATTTGTGAAACACATCATTTTAGGATTTGAAGGCCTCCACGAACCCCAAATGCTCCTTATATGCCGATTCGCAAAAGAATCCTTTTTAAGGTATGCTGCCTGACTCACAAGTCATTGCAGGGCAATGCGGCGAGCTACCTTTCTGCAAAGCTTTTCCACTATTGTCCTTGCAGAGCTTTGAAATCTAGTGATAAAGCATTTCTCTTAGTTTCACATATCACTAAATCAGGCTCAGGAGGCAGATCCTTATCTTACCTGGCTCCCCTACTGTGGTACAAACTCTGACTACATATTCGCTAATGCGCAGATAATTTCAAATTCAGAAAACTTCAAAAAAATGTTTTTATTCGAGGCCTAATCAGTCTGCTCCTCTGCTTATAAGCTGTGCTGTGCTGAGATACCCCTCCCGGGGTGATGCTTGTGCATTATAATTTAAATTAACATAACATGTTACAATAACTGGCACACCCAATCTGCGGATATAGGTGCCACCAACTTGTACCTGGCTATGAATCTGATGATGAGACTGTATCCATCCACCTCTTGCCTTCTATTTGATCTTTTCTCCTTTAAGCCATTGGCAACTGCTTCTTTGATAAGGGCTTAAACATCGTCTGGAGACAAATACTTTTCCTAATGCTGACTTTTTTTTCTCTGGGTCATATAGAATGGCTTCTGAAACTTTACCTTGCTTCCTCCCCTGATGATGAATCAGAAGAACAGGGTCTCCTTGTGTCCCCTCCATGTTACCAACAAAGATGGGCTCACAGAAAACTATGTAAAAATATAGAGCTTCTTTCAAGTGATAAACCAATAGAAAAGAAGACTTTATTTGTGTTTAAATTCCACCCATAGAAATGTTTTTTTGTAATAAAGAGAACCCCATTTCCTGTCTTTCCCTGACCAAAAAACAGCTACACAGATATCAAGCTGTAAGAATCTTATAAAAAGTGCTAAAGTGTTTGTAAAGAATATTTGCAAGTTCAACAGGGAGGAAGAAATATTATATTTTCTTGTTTACACAGAGCCAGTGTGCCTCTTTGAAGTATGTGGTTCAATGGCGACATGTATAGTGAGAGCACATCTCCTGCCCCGTGCCCTTTGCCTTCAACCACGCAGCATCCCAACTGAAGACATGTTTAATAACGCATCTACAGAAACAGCACAAATAAAACAGAGTTCCGAAAACAGGTTTAAAATACAAAACTGATAAGGGTAAATATTCAATTAACATTATAATATGTATATTTGACATACCTTGCGTGCAGACTGCACTCAAAATCAGCCATGACATGACCAAAACAGTGCCTAGGTCACTGGAAACAAAGCGATCTGTTGCATCCTCTGAAGTCTAATATAAACAGGCAGAGACTGGCAAGCAGAATGCATAAAAACTATTGGGAGGGGGAGGAGAATGTTTTAAAATATTTCAAAAGGAGTTTCCGCTTCTAAAGGTGTCGGTAGAAATATGGATGCCTTATTTCGTAATGAATTTCATAATGGGAGGAACAGGGAAGGGGGTGAAGAGAAAATGATTGGAATGAGGGAAATACCCAATTAAAATGTAAGTATTTCAATCTACTACTCTGGGGATACGAATATTCTGATTAATACGGAAGTAGAAAAATGTTAAACTATGGCATCCGCTGCACCAGTAATGTAAAACATGTAGGACAAACTTAATTATGAAAAACGATAAAGGCAAATATATAATCTGTGTAAAAAAAAATAGAACTACATTTAAAGTAATTTAAAAAGCACTAGGGCCTGATGCCCAATGACTAGGAAAGATTCAGAACATAAACCCAGTAATCTCAAAACAGATATTTCACAATGACCCTGCTCAATCAGGCTAGGGACGTCTCTGAAACCTTATCAGAGTCATTGAAAGGTTAACTTTTTTCTTACATCTATAGGAAAGAAAACTGTGTTATCCTAGGAAGCTGTCACTCAGAAACTAGGGTTTTGCCCAATTAGACATTCAGGATTTGCATGCTTGGGTTGCTGTTGAAAGTCTTGAACAGATTGAGTTTTTTTGTGCTACTGATGTGGCCATGGATAACAGTGTGATATTGGCCCAGATAGTTAACCGTGCATTGTATTAAAAATAAAATAGCAATCCATTCTTGCTTTTTTGACTATTTGATGAAGTTGACCATTTCTCTGGCAAAAACCACCAAAATGGAGAGTTGACCATGCTTTACTAAGTTATTTAATTCTTACATTTGGAAACCTAATTCATGTACACCTGGGCAACTGAAGGCACTCAACACCTAAAGTGCCTTCCAACCAGGGGTTTAAAGAGATTTATGTTACACCCCATTTGTTCCACTTGTTTATGGTGGGCTTGCGCTCTGCTATGACTGTTGCCTTTACCTTCCCATTTACACTCGGGGGAGAGGGTTTTCCAGTTTAGGTATTTAGTTGATGTGGATGATTTTATTGTTTTAGATCACACTTATGTAGGTGAACTGTTTACATTATACTGTTTATAAGGATTTAATACACAGAACATTCCTGTAATTAGCATCAGGAAAACACAATTAATTTAGGTTATAAGAGGACATTTGAAAATAGTATATTAATTCCCAGACAGCCCATGTGTAGAAATATACACATTTGTTATTGTTTCTCCTTCATTAGGGTCTAAATACCATCCGTTGAAGCTATGTCATTCCAACAAGTGTAAAATTCTCAGGAATTGTTGAAGGATTATTCTTAAAGTATATTTTTTAAATTTGAGGATTGAAGGAGATTTCATGGAAATAAATAAAAGCTGATAATTACCCATCTCAGTACATTAATTGAACATTTTTGAATATGTAATAGCTGTTTTTGTCTTCTAATAAGCAGGGTACTCACTTAATATCCTCAATTGAAAACGTTATATTACAGTCATTTAAGGAATTTTTTAGTGAAACAGAATTCAGATTTTCTCATTTGGTTTCTCTGGGGTATTTGAGTTTCTCTTCATGTTGTAAGAAGACTGTCAAGCCCTACATAGGCCATCCTGTGCTGCGCAAACCCCGGTCACATACAGTTTCTTTCCAGTGCACTTCTATCACAGCCTTTGGCAGTAAATGCAGGACAATAAGGCAGGCGCTGGTAAGCGTCCTTCATCTGGTAGCTCCCTTCTGGTTCTTAAACAAAATTTCTCATTGCTTCTGTCTCGATCACAAGCTTTAACAGCTCTACTTGTGTCTGGATGAGCTATGTGTATCTCTTATCTGGAGACTGGAGACTCACATCTTGTTGCCATACAAGGCTGGGAAGTATACCAGGGCAACAAAACACTGTAAAGGAAGCACCACTGCCTCAAGATGCAAGTCTGCTGTCTCTGTGGATTGGTCTCCCAGCAGCTTCTTCATCCATAATGTGAGATCTTTCACTGGAGCAGTAAAAAACGTCAGCCTCCTTGCAGCGCTGTAGGTTCCACTCCCCATTTTAATCCATTTGTTAAAGCTGTTGTCCCCATTTGTTAAACGGGAAAAACTTTGACTAACAATTTGCTTTAACTTCTTTTGATCAGATCCAGCATCCTCTTTTTCTACAAATTAGATTTTTTTTAAATGGATATTTAGAAATGATTTTTTAAAACTGTACTAATAAAGTTTACATTACCTTGAAGTTATGAGTCTTAAAGCCATAGGCATTCCTAAATTATCTAAAATTGCACGTTTTATTTCTGTGGTACAGAAAGGAAATTCGTAAAAGAAAATGATTTTAAATATCATGGTTGTCTTGTTGGCAGAATCACTTTAGGCCATTGGATCTACATAAAATATACTTTAAACACATGTTCAGTTCTTATTAGTTGAAATAAGCATTAAGAGATGTGAAGGCTTCGCTGACCTAAAACCAAGAATGAGCCTTGTGTATAGTGTTGCATACAGCACTGTTTAACAACCGCAAGTTATATTAAGAGGGATGATCTTGTTGATTCCAGTTTTAATTGTTAATAGGAATTACCTTTTCATGTACATAATAATAATAATAATGGTCACATAATCTTTGTACAAAAGTTTATAATTTTTGCTTTTACCGTTAAAATCCTGTAATACTAGTAGAATACTTGCTAAAGTTTTGATTTCACCTTCTATGTAAGTGTTTATTCCCTGGATGGCTTGCAAGAGTTCCGCTTACCGTATTCCAATTTATTAGTGGCAAGACAATCCCACCATACTCCACCGCCCCTTCTATGATCTCTCAATATTCGAAACTTGAAACTGCCTCAGTGTTGGAGGCCCATGATGCTATTTATATGTTTAGATGCGACCTCAGCTAAAATACATCAGTTTTGTTTTGTTAATATTTAGACTTTGTTCCCTCAAGTATTCTGTTAAGTCGTGAAATAGCCGTTGAAGGTGCAGGAAAGTTTAAAAAGGGATTGTAAAGTTAACTATATCTATTAATTCCAAAAGTGATCACTTACCATTCTCCAAATGAAAATAATTTTATCGAGGTGGTTTGTTAGCTTTCATAATAAATTTAAAAAAAAGAAATTAGAGCGGACTCGTCCCAGTTTTGGGGCATCAAGGATGCCAGTGTAATGTGTTTTCTACCCATCTCTGCATTCCCCTTCACAATTCTATCTTCAGGCTCAGGAGACCATCTTCATTGCCCATTGCACCCACTTTGCCCAATCTGTCTCTTTCCTCACTGTACAAGTTAGCAGCTGATCAACCTTGCAACATAAGATTCCTAGATATGTTTGATATATTTTGTGTATGATGTGTGATAGGAGAAAGGGCTGTCTCGCTATAGAATTGTTGTTTACAAAGGTCGCTCGTGAGCCTGGGTTTAATTGTTCACCTCCTTTTACGAGGGATGTTTTTCTGATAGTCTCCAGTTCTGTCAGAATTAGCAGTTGGGTGTTATGATGTGTTATGGGACAAAGGGATGCCCGCTATAGAACTGTTAATAAAGCTTGTTCGAGAGCCTGAGTTTAATTGTTCACCTCTTTCTAAAAGGGGTGGTTTACTGATAATCTCTGGTTCTGTCAGAATTAGCAATCAGATGACCGTACTCTCTTACCCCTTTGAAGATGGTTTCCATAGTGGTGAGTGAGACAACCACCTCGATCAGTTATAAGTGACAATCCATGGACTATATCTGTTCAGTTAGTGTCATATCACCTACCTTCCAGGATCAGCTTTATACTTAAAGTCAAGAAGACTGTTCCCATCCTTAGATATCGTCCCCTTTGTTTAACTGCTCTACAGTAAAAGCTACTTAAGATCAGGGGGAAATGATTATTGACGTGTTGCACCTATGTCTTCTGCCAAAATATCAGATGTCTTTATTTTTTCAATACCTATACCAGCTATAATTACCTCCTGGATTAATAACCAATATTGAACAATGTGTTTCCTTTTCCTAGACCTTAATGAGTTTGTATACTGCTTCCTACATATTATTAGTGACTATATAACTGCCTCAGCATTTGTAACTTCATAGTTCACCTCACTTGCAGTTATGGCATTATAGTGCTCCTCTGTTGTGACATCATAGCAAATGTTCTCCAACAGTACAGTCAATGAGAAGTGCAGTTTTGCAAACTGGTTTATCTCTCGGTGCCTTACGAATTAATAAGATAAAGGAAGATGGTTAAAGAAGTTTGTATTTTACCATCAATGTGATGGCTGGATGTGTTCCTTATAGTAGATGTCAGTGGGACACTCATTTTAAAACCTAAATTCATTAACTGCAAATTGGTGCAGAACTTATGAACTACTGTATATTATGGGAATGTGGTTGGTTTTGTGAGGCTTTGAACGTGGGGCCTGGAGCTTCCAAGAATGGACGACAATGTTTTATTGCTTTTGCATTTCTATGTATTTCCATAAATGCATTTGCAGGCTACACAAAGTTTTAAAGTGGACTCGGGCCGCAAGGTTAGTAAGTGTACTCCGGCTAGTAATAATTGAGGACCGGTTTTGATCCCAGTTGCTCTGGTATCAGTCCTGATATTTGGTATTTTAGAAGGTAGACTCTGGCTTTAAAGATTGCTTGATCAAATGTCCTTGGCTTTTCGTGAGGATGCAAGTGGCAATATATGTTTCCAGTTATAAAACAATTGTTCTGTTTAGAGTCATTAGGTTTAAGAAACATGATGACAAATGATGGTTTGATATTAGACAGGCAGCTCGTTTAGTGTTTGGTATGGGTCTTGTTTGTTGCTCTTGCCCAAATGGAACTCTGTTTTCGGTGTAGGGGTGGTGTAGGTAGTTTGCTCGCTGATCTGTCTTGGACAGTGTGTACAGATGAATGTTAAAGAGTGAATCTTTGGCAAATCAAGAAATATTTTCCATTTTCATAGAGGTGCGGCAATGGCCACGTGACCGTGTCTCAACTAAGTCATGCTCTAAACGACTGGTTTATTTCATGCTTGATTGATGGAGCCAATATATGTCTGCATTCTGAAGAATTTGGTGGAGTTTAATTCTAAGGGGAGGTGCACTCGTTTGAATGGTTATGATGAGGGTTGAGCTAGATGAATTGTGCAGTGTCAGTCTGAATTGGTGGCTGTGACTTTATAAAACATGTCTCCTGTAGTTGCGATATTATGATTTTATTTGCCTCCAATTATGTTATAGTAAAATGGCATTCATTACCTACTATACTCACATTGTTGTGAAATTATAGTACACTCTTCCAAAGTTGTGATATTCAAGCATACAATCTACTGGAAAGGACATCAAAGGTCACTTTTGTGTAGTTGTTAAAATCAGTCTACACTAGCCTTCATTTTGTAATATTAAATTGTAAAATGGTAGTCCATCATGATTTTACACATTTTCCTAGTGAAAAGTTTTTTTCTAAAATTATGATGCAGTACACCAGCAGTTGTGCCTAAATAATAACGCTATGGTAGTTAACATGTTTGTGCTGTTTTGACTCCTTTCACTCTTCTGCAGGTTTGGTGTTGGAATGATTAATAAGCACCAAAATTCTCTCTCCTGTAGTTAAATGATAGTTATGTCATAATCATACAGGGCTGCACCTTGGACAGTGATAGTGTAATCTTATAGCATCCCTTAGAAAAGTGATGGCAAGGAGGCTATACAGTTATATTTAGAAGGCCTCTATGCCAATGTTGCTGTATGGAAGGTGGAAATATATATATATGTTGTGGAAGAAAGACCATTTTTCAGCTCACATGCATGGCAGGTCACAATTGTATTGACTTGGAAAGAATGAATTTGCTTGCAAGTGTAAATCTCTTTGGGACTGACTCAGTATTTTTTCTTTTGGAAAAGTCTGAGAAAACGTTAGCAGTTAGCAGTTGTGCAATGAAAACAATTGTATAAAGAGCTTATTAAGCAACGGATTTTGCGTAAAACCACCACAGAATCAAATTGTCTTTATCACAGCAGTGATGACCCTTTCTTTCACAATGACATACTAGCGTTACCCACACTAATAGCATCATAATCCCCCTCTCTTGTAATGTTGACATAATCACCTTCTTGTACAGTTTTTGACCTTGTAATCCTTCTCTCTAGAAGGATTGACATAATCCCTTTTCTTCATTTGAAACATCAAAAGCCTTGCTCCATAATCCCATCTCACTGTTACCCTCGTAATTTCACAATCCTTCTCCAGCTACCTGATGTCATATCCCACTCTCCTTCCTTCAGTGTGATGTCAGTTCTCTCTTTATTTATTCACACCAGACCATCTCCTATTCAGAATTAGTAAATCCATGAAGTGGCCTACTAATAGAAATAGTGGTGATAATCCCGGAAAAGATTTCAAATGCAGAGAGGTCCTAGTGGGTGTTCATAAAGGGAACTGTAGTGACAGTAACACAGGCCCTTGTCCAAATCTTGATAGATAACTAACATGCGCCTTAGTGACGGTCTGTGAACTGGTCTTAAAGCTGTTCATGCCAATTTTTGCCCTTATGGTTGCCAGTCTCACAGACGTATACAGTCACAGATTACAGGTAAGCGCTACTTCTGATTTTCCATTCTTTGTTGCCTGGAATCTGTTAGTTTAATCTCAGATGTAATTTCTTCTTCTAAATGTTTGCTGCTTTTACCTTCTTATTTTAACCTATTTCAGTTATACTGCAGTGCCCAGGATCAACGCCATGTGTGTCCTCAACCGGCCATTTGTAGTAGCTGACCCACAAATATATTCTTCCTGTTCCGTAGAATAGTCATCTGTTCTATGCTTGCATTGTGTGGTTCTGTGGATATGATGTCCCTCCAGAACTGCCTAGCATGCAAGCAGAGCCATGTCACTATTGTCCAATAGATACATTTTATTTCACCAATAAGAAGAAAAAACAGATTGTATATTGCGGCTTAAAAACCAGACACAATTATGAGGTGCTGTTTTACCAGTGAGCCGATATGTTTGACCCGTCCAGAAACCAATAACCTAGAGGAGGATGAATATAAGTGGTTATGTAACCAACCCATTTTCACCCAATCCCTGAAGTTTGGTTTCAAAACATGGAATGGGTGTCTGATGCCTGAGTGAAGAGGGCACTTGTTATGTTAAGCAGATTTATAAAATACACTACATCCTGGGAAGGCATCTTGGCACTGAGCAGGTTTGAGTCTAGCCAAACCACGGGCCTATTGGAACAACTTGAGAAGCTTCTTGGGTAATTAATTCAACCATTGAAGAGGCTCTTATGTGTAGTGGCAACTCGTTGCACGCTTTAGGTGCGATGTAGGAGATGACTCGACCGCCGGATCTGGTTTTCTGTATGCGTGGCATGTGTGCCAGTAGGAGTCCGGATGAGATGAGGCGTCTTGAAAGCTTGTAAAAGCAGATGCAATTGTTGAGGTAAGCTAGACCAGTATTAAATACTGCCTTGAAAGTTTGGGTGAGGGGTTTGAATCATGCTTATCTGTGTATACGCACCCTGTGGAGTGATGTGTGTTTGTGGCTTGGGAGGTTGAGAGTGATTCTAGCTGCCGAGTTCTGAACAGTCTACAGCCCTTTGGTGAATTTCTGTTGATCATAGTGGGCATTCCATTAGTCCAGTGCATGACAGCTTTATGGATACTGATTGGGTGCAATTTGCAAATCTTTGTCAGTATGGAAGCATGAGGTGTTGACTGCATTGACTTGGGCAATCATGTCAAGTTTGCTTTTGATGACAATCTCTAGATTCTAGGCATGGGTGGTTGGTTTGTGTCCTAGCTGTGTTGGCCACCAGGTCCCTTATTTTATACAGGGAGCACTTTTCCTGTTTGTGCCTTGGCACACCTTTAAATAGGTGCAAACAGGCAAAGTGCACCCTTCCTCTATTACAGAGAATGTGCTGCCCTCAGGACAGCAGCTAACTCATGCTGCTTTGGGGACATTGCATTCAAGTGAAATATGGAGCAGCTGCTTCAGAGCCGCTCTGTGTCTCATTGTGCAGGCAACAACCCGCCTGCTGTTTGAGGGGGGTTAGAGATCCCTTTGTAGACGGATGCAGTGAGTGGCTGCACTTGCCTGCAAAGGGATGTCAGGGGGGGTCCATAGGGACCCTCTTTAACCCCCCCCCCCGTAGGGCTGCCATCAGGGGGTGCACTGACTCCTCCAAACAGCGCCTTTGTGCCTGAGTCTATAATACTACGCGAGCGCATAGGCAAAGAGATTCCCACATGCAAATGAGGTAAAGCCATCTTGAGATATCGCTGGCTCTATTTGTGCGCCATCATTATTGGTATTACAGAAGGGACTGCACAAGTGTTTGTGGTCCTGTCTGTAACTCCAAAGTGCACCAAGGGCGCACAAAGCGGGCACACTTTCCCGGTGCACCCCTGGGGTACTTTCAGTAATACGACCACAGGTGGAGTTCCAGGGTGAAATATTCTTTCCAATGATCACAATTTCAGTCTTTGCTGGTGTTCGTGAGTTCAACTACAGATAGTCGGCCTTCATCCAGTAGCGAACTTCTGTCATGCAAGCATTGAACTTGATCTGGGTACTGGATGTCTTGTCCGTGAAGGAGAGAATGAGTTGCGTGCTGTCAGCATATATTAAGATTATGATGTGGGAGCGGGTGACACTAGTTAGAGGGTTCATATATGCATAAAAGTGGTTCAGACTAGGAGAGGATCCTTACAGAACTCCACAGCTGAGGTTGTGGGAGTCTGAGGTGTACAGTGCCAAACTGACTGACTGGACCTTGCCAGGCAGGAAGGAGCAAATCCATCAGAGTGCATGTCCTTGTAGCCAGATGTCTTACTGGCGTTGGATGAGAATGGGGTGGGAGACTGTGTCAAATGCTGCAGAGAGGTCTAGGTGGATGAGGGCCACTGTGTCCAGAGTCATGCAGATGTTATCTGTGTTGACAGTGACAGCAGTTTCCGTGCTGTTGTTGTCTGAAACCAGACTGAGTAGTGTCAATGAGTTGGTGATTGTTGAGATATTCAGTGAGACACACGTGGCTTGTTTTCTTCAAGACTTTAAACAGGAATGGTAGAAAGGAGATCGGTTTGTAGTTGGCAAGCTTTGAATGGTCCGCGGAGGGTTTCTTCAGCAGTGGGAGGACTGTTGCATGTTTCCAAGCATCGTGAAAGGTTGCGGAAGAGGTGGAGGTGTTCAGAATGGGTGTAAGCATGGTGGTAATGGGGTGCAGCCTGCTGGAGTAGGAGTGATGTGGGCAGGAGTCAAGTGGTGGCCTCTGAGTGGATGGACTTCGTGGTGGTGTTGGTTTCTTCTGCAGTGATGACCAGCCATGTGACTAGCATTCGGTCTGTGGGTAAGGTCAGGAGGCGTTTGGCTGGTTCTGTCCGGTCCGGTCTGGTTGCTGGTTGAAGTCGGGAATGGCAGTGATTTTGTTGCTGAAGAATTGAGAGAGATTGTTGCAGAGATCATGCGAGGGGAGGATCGAGTTTGAAATGGCCACTAATAAGGTGAAGTCCTTCACTATGGCAAAGATTTAATTGCTGCTTTTGTTTATGGCATTGATGCAGTCTGCCAGTGTGGCGCATTTGGTGGTCTGGATCATTTGGTGATAGCATTTTAGGGTGAATTTGAACATGCCCCTATCTGCATTCATGGACAAACCCTCTACCTTGTTTGTTAAAGTCTGGGCAGCATGGCGAGCATACCATGGATTTGACATATTTAAGTGATGCGTACAACAAAACTCTCAGAGACTGAAGTCCTTAAGGGGAGTAGCGGGCGGAACCCCAGGGAGAAACTGGAGACAAATAATCCATACACCAGGACTAGAGAACAAGAGAGGGCGGTGGGGAAACACTTTATGGGACAACATCTGCTATGTATTCTCAGAAAACAGTGTTTACTTGATAATGTGCCAATATAATCAATAAAAGAGAAATAAAAAAAAAGAACCCCTCAACATTTCTCTGTATTCTGTTGCATTGTTAGCTCGAACTTAGCCATGGGGTTGTACGCGATTGCCTCAAACTGGAGCAAGTGACCCCACTACTTAAAAAAAAAAAAAATGGTGCTGACAAAGATGACCTCAACCACTAGGTAATAGGGGAACTCCTGAAAGGATAGAGGTAGAGCAATAGGGGAAAATCGAGATATGAAAAAATCTAACAGGCTGCTCTACCTATTTATTTGTAGGAACGTATTTAAGTCGTTAAATTAATATATCTCTCAGGCTAGAAATAAATAGGTAGAGCAGCCTGTTAGAATCAAAGATGACCTCAACAACTTGAGGCCCATCTCCAGCCTTCCTTTACTGGCAAACATTCTTGAGAGATGCGTTGTCTCCCAACTCAACCAGTACATTGACACCAACAATCTCCTTGCCCCACGCCAATAGCAAGGAAACAGCAATCCTAAAAATAGTAGATGATTTACACAAAGCTCTGGATATGTTTAGATGCTTCCTGCTCATCCTCAACCTATCAGCGGTCTTTGACACCGTCGATCACAGGCTGCTTCTAGATTCCCTTAAAAAACAAATTGGAGCAGATGATGTGGTTATGAAATGGTTCACTTCATACCAAGGACCAGTCTTCTCTCCTATACTCTTCAGTATCTACATGAAATCCCTCCCCATCAGACTCAAACAAGCCAACACCCCATACCACCTCTATGTAAATGACATTCAGCTCTACTTAATAACATCCTCCATAGAGGAGTTAAAGTCAACTCTCCTAGAAGTCCAAGACTCGTTATCACACAACCACTTGAAACTCAATCAAGACAAAATAGAAATCCTTCTCCTATCCATCAACAATCGGACCACCCGGGTCCAAGAATGGCTGGACATAATTTACGCTTTCAGTTGCAAACTGACTCTGGCAGACTCAGTAAAGTCGCTAGGTATCACCCTGGATCTGAGCCTAAGCATGATCCTACACATAAAGAATACTGTGAAAAGAACAATATACAATCTAAAACTCCTACACAAAGTCAAGTCCTTCCTCCCTCCGAATGATCTAAAAGTCCCTATTCAAGCGATGATTCTCTAGAATCTGTAATACGGAAACGCCACCCTCACTGGCACCGCAAAATCACACTTGGCTCCCTTAAGAGAGAATGGAAATGCAGCAGCAAGGATGATTACTGTAGTCAAGAGATATGAAGACGTCTCCCACTCCCTGAATAATCTCAAGTGGCTCCCAATCAAACCCTGTTGCTGCTTCAAAACTAAGTGTCTCACCCACAAAGCCTCCACACCGGTAAACCAGCCTGTCTTGAATCGAAACTCACTAAAGCAGGCCAGTCAAGAAATCTAAGCAGCACCAACACTCTACTTCTCATCCCACCCAAAAAACATAATCAAATACCCCTAACTCGCTCTTTCTCAGGCAATGCTCCCAAAGTCTGGAACACACTCTCAGTACATATCCAAACAATCCCCTCCTTCAAGAGCTTCAAAAGACAATTAAGATCTTCTCATCAATCACCACCTTAATCCTTCGGACACCAGCACCTAGCAATCAACGAGAATCTCTTTTAATTGTATATTATTTGTATCGTTTCTATCTAGGAAATGCTCTGATCAAATTACCTACAAGCGCAAATCTTTTTTGTTTTTGTTTTTTACTCTGTTTGCTAACACTGCCATGACAATGTCTGTAAAGCGCTTTGATACCCCCGGTCTTGCCAGTGCTATATACAACTATTAAATGAAGATTTATGGTGTAAACACAGGTCCCTTGACTCTGACTCCCCACGTACACCAAATAGTTCAATATGCCTCCACTTCTTGGGTCCATTGGTTTAGTCTCATCCTATAAGTGGGGAGGCATTGGGGAAATGAGCCTACTTCCTCTAGTGTTTTGCAGTCCAGGCATGGAAAGGCCTTTCCAGTTTATTCTCTTCCCCTTCATTCACGCCTGGCTCCCACTCAGGGCAGTCAACGAAGGTACTTGATAACAGCAAGCATATAGTCTCACTGCAAAGAAATCCAACAAAGGCCAACGTACTCTGTATTTGAGTGTAGGTATTACTTCACCAAAACACGCAATGAAAAATTAAGGGACTGATATTGAATACTTGCGAAGCCCACTTTATGGACCACTTACCTGTAATTCCTGGACAGTCATTGTACCAGAGCAGCACCCCCCACAGGAGTATGTTAATCCACATTCCACTTCAACATTTTAGAAGGAGAGGAATCTGAACACCCACATCACTCACTGGCTTTGTACTTGATGCCGGGGCTCATGAGCAAAAGGTATTGCACGCCACATAATGATGCCTTTTGGTGCACTCTAAAGAACAGTATACATCAAGACAATAGCTGCGGCTCTGGGAAATGAGGGTATTGTTTAATGGTTGCAGCCTCGGGGAAAGTGATCATCTTTCATCCCAAGTACTGATAACATTTGAAAGTAGAAACCAAAGATAATCCAATTTTTTCTTTAAAAGTCTCTCCTCTGCTCATTGTGGCAGCAACCCAGACATGCACAGTGTTGTAGTTCAACATGAGAAAGGAGGCAACATGCCTCCAGCACTATGTCAAGAAACTCTGCTCATTGAGAGGTCACTCATTCAGTCCATCATGTAGAATTATGCTCTGTAGAAGTTGCAGAGATTTCATTGTGCAGCATGCACCGATGCACTCATTGTGCAGGTGTTTGCCCCGAAGTGATATCTTTATTTTATTGCCACTCTTTTGTGTGGATTTGTGATGAGATCCATCACTATGACATGTCCAAGCATATGCTCAGATTGGGGAATAAGTCAGCTGAGTAGAATCTGTTGAAGTTCCATAACTTCATTGATATGGCTAACAGTACCATGAACTCTGATGTTTCCATACAACAGGAGGCGTGGCTGAAGACTTCAAACCCATAGTCAAATCCCAAGAAAAGGTCATGGATCAGCTGGTCAATTGCAGCAATCCCATTGATTTATTGAAATCCTCCAGCAGCATAAGATATACATGGTCAAGGACATTCATAGCTGTCAAACCCTTTCCCTACTTACTTTTGATGAAGGTTTTCTAATGTGTCAGGCTTCCAGCAACCACCTTCTCATCTTCAGTCCTATCCCTCCAATACAAGTTGAAATATCCAAGGTGTTCCTCAGGCCTCAAAATAAGCCTTGAAGCAACATTGGTTTGACGGTGCTCCCCAATGCTCTATGACTGTAACTCATTAGGACCACGTCTTTCTATAGACTTTCTCCCTTGCGTTCATTGGACCCAACTCAGCATGGTCACTCGAAGGCTCCCAGTGGTGCAAGCAAGCTGTGTTCTAGCACATCCTCAGCTACCACCATCCAGGGTACCTATGCCTCAGTCAGCTTCTTGAGAACCTCTGCAGGTCAACATGCTTCTTCTTTTAGAAGTGACAGAGCCTGGAGTGCTGCTGTTGGGGGCTTCTGTGTGCGGCCGGGCTGGTGCTCCGCTGAGCACACTCTCTACCTACTTCCCCCCTCAATTTGACGACCGGCCGGGCTTGGCTCCGACAGCCGAGACTACATCTCCCAGCATTCCCTGGTGACGCTACCGCTGACTACCTTTCCCGCGCCTGGAGGTGCTTAAATCAGCGGGCGGTGGCGAGGACTCTGTGTGCTGCTGTGGGGGGCTTCTGTGTGCGGCCGGGCTGGTGCTCCGCTGAGCACACTCTCTACCTACTTCCCCCCTCAATTTGACGACCGGCCGGGCTTGGCTCCGCCGGCCGAGACTACATCTCCCAGCATGACCTGGTGACGCTCCCGCTGACGACCTTTCCCGCGCCTGGAGGTGCTTAAATCAGCGGGCGGTTGCTTGTCCCGCGAGGACGCGCGCCGGGCGAAGCCCGGTCAAAGGGCGGGCCCTCTGAGGCCCTCAGAGGTCAACAGTGGTCGGGCGGGCCATCCCTCTAAGCTGCTATTGAAGGTGAGCCCTCATACATATACATATCAAGTATGGGGAAACGAAATGCTAACACCACCATAAAGCCATCTGTGGGTCATTCTGTCCTCCTGCCGTCTTTAGAACGTATGCTGGACAATGCCTTTAATATGGTTACTAATGAAATAGCTAACACTGAGAGGAGAATGTCTATGGAGTATACACGCCTACATTCAGAGCCCCAGGAAATAAGTTTAAATCACACTTTACCGCTGTCCCCCGTGGTCACAGTTTCCAAACCTAATTTGGCTAACCCACCATCTACACCATCAGGGGGTAACTGCGGTACCATTATAATTGACTCACAGCCCGACCCCATTGCTCATACCCCTATCCCTTCTCTGTCCCCGAACAACAAAATCGCAGGAGTAAAAAAGGAAAAGAGCCAACCAACACCTCAGAGCATGTGGACTAGAGGGAAGCAAAAACTGCCAGGGGGCAACAGCCTCATCACTGAGTCTTTGCAACTCGCTGAGGGGTTTTTGGACACTATTCCCCCCCAAAGAAGGACATAACTGTGCATGCATACAGACTGACCCTGTAATTGAAAGCGTCACTCTAAAAAAGTCGAATGAGACTTTTATGGAAACTATAGTTGACACTATTTTTAAACAAATGGAAAGTCAAATGATCAAACAGTTTAATAATATTTTTAAAAGATTAGATAGACTGGAAAATCTGATAAAAAATGAAGATGCAAAAAGGAAAGGGGTGATTAGCCTTGATTTAATGAGGTGAGATCGCCTTTTGAAAGAGTTGGAAGTTGCTAGTAAGGGTCTCTTGGGTGGAGGGACCAATACCATTAGTAGCACAGCCACATCCAACACTGCATCAAGAGGTGTTAATGGAGGGAGTAATTATACTGTCATGACTCCACAGCATACCCCGGTTGGAGCAACTGAATCAGTTTGTCCCACTAGCGTGGCCCCCAATACGTCAAAGGACGTACCCATCCTGCCCTCTATGAGGCCGGAGGCACCCATTAATATCTGGTCAGACAAGGGCCAAACCGTTGTCACTAGGCCTATCAAACATCTGGGGCCTGCCCTCCATTTGCCTCCTGATGCCTGCCCCTATGTTTTAATTTTGGCAGGCGTACCACAGCTAAGGGACGGACAGAGTGAGTCATGGGTCCAGCTAAACAACAGGTGTCTTGACTGGTTGTCTAAACACAAAGGGGTAGGTCCTAATATTTTGAGTGAAATTCTGTCTGTCCGTCGGGTGAGCTGGGTTGGTCTGTCATTTAAGAACATAACAGGAGACTATATCGTAATTAACTTCAGAAACCCCACTACAGTTAAATCTATCCTTGGCAGTAACAATACTTATTTTTGCCCCCCTACTGTCATAACCCCATTGCCACTGGGCTACTTTTATAGACCCCACTACAGACCACCCAGCCCTGTTCCACCACTTTTTCCACTGCATAATAGGTTCAGTGCACTGTCTGAGCTGGGTACCCTGGACTG
Organism: Triturus cristatus; assembly: GCF_964204655.1. Lineage (NCBI taxonomy): Eukaryota > Metazoa > Chordata > Amphibia > Caudata > Salamandridae > Triturus > Triturus cristatus. The sequence goes on along the minus strand of NC_140594.1, from coordinate 346,196,558 downwards.
ACCACTAGCTACCACCCCAGATTTAGCAACCAGGAATCATATCAACACACTTGGCTCTGTGGGGGAATTGTCAACTTACCCCACTACAATGGCCTCCCATGGCACTAAAGCGCCTGCATTGTCATTCCACCCTAAAATCACTAGCCATGTCACTGCCACGCCCATACCGAACCATAACTTGACAATTCTGAGTTGGAACATTGCAGGTCTTAATGCGAAAGTGAAAATCAGGGACTGGGCAGACTGGGTTTTTAATTTCGACATTTTAATGTTCCAAGAAACTTGGTGCACTAGTTTTCTACTTTTTGAGGGCTACAGCTGTTATAATCAAATTGTACCGATCCCGGCCATGGGTAGACCTAGCGGGGGACTTTCCATTTGGGTCAAAATCAGGGCAGAAGTTAAAATAGAACCGTTGGAAACAAATGATATGAGTTTTCAGGCCCTGCTTTATATTAGTAGGATAAAACTATGTTTAATTAATTTTTATAATAACGATTTCACAACACATCCCAATATGAATTTTATAAAATTGTTTGATTTTATCGATGAAATTGTAGATGGTCAAAAGTATGGTAAACTTGATGGTATATGCTTAGGAGGAGACTTTAACGCACACATTTATTCCAAAACCCCTCCTTGCAAAAGAGGTGAAGAATTGTCTAACCACCTAGCCACACGGGACCTAGTTAATGTCATGGAAAAGGCAAATACTGCTGTAAATAAAGGTCCCGTGGCCACCTATGTCAGGCGTGGGAGCTCATCTACAATAGATTATGTATTTATAACCTCCCTGCTCGCGGATCTCTTATTAGAGGCCGCAGTCGTTAGTACCATATATAGTGACCATCATCCGATTTTATCTGGTTTTAAATCCATTAAAAAAGTGGTGAACCGTAGAGAAATTGGGGCTAGAAACTTAGCAGTGTCAACAGATAAACTTAGGGTGGTCTGGAAGGGGATTGACAATAAGGGGGTTCTAGCTCGCATTATAAAGTCGCAGCCTTTACTAGTATCCACCTGCCTATCTATTGATAGCTCCGGACATGTTATCATTGAAGCATTCACAGGGCTGTGTAAGGCTATAAAAAAGGAGATTTCCAAACCAGCCCCAGTCAACATCACCAAAAATCCAAGGTGGTTTGACAACTCATGTTCCAAAGCAAATCGGGAACTAAGGGTTGCCCTTACAGCTGATCCACCAGACCAGTTACTGGTGAGGACTCTGAGGTCAAGATACAAGCGTACCTTAAAAACAAGATCTGAAGAGCTTTTAAAAATCCATTGGGAATCCCTTGTAGGCACAGCGGCAATGAAGGATGCTGCAGGGTTTTGGAGCGAGGTTAAGAACCTGAGATCGATTGGATCTAATATCACCCCCATAAATTGTAACATATTAGGGGATGTGTGGGTGGAGCATTTTTCAAACATTTGTGCGGCACCACCCCCTTTCACGGAAAATTTTCAGCCCCTTAAGTCACTAAACATTTCCATAACGGAGGTGGAAGATGCCATTTCACAAAGTGCAGGGAATAAAGCTCCCGGCCCTGATGGACTATCTATTGACTTAATTAAATCAGAGCCTGACTTTTGGTCACCTTTACTGTGCAATATTTTCAATAATTTATCTAATACCCTACTGCCAGGTTCCTGGTCTAATAGTATTATCGTTCCAATTTTCAAAAAAGGTAACAGACTTGACCCTGGCAGTTATCGCCCAATATCTTTAATCGATAATACTTTGAAGATTTTGGGCAGGGTAATTTTTAACAAGATCAGTAACTGGGCTGAAGAAAACATGATCCTACATCCATGTCAGTTAGGCTTTAGAAGCAATGTAGGGACCGTGGAGCAATGCTTAAATCTAAATTTAGTATTAGCCAAATACACCATAGCTAAAAAATCCCCACTGTATTTAGGTTTCATGGATTTAAGTTCTGCTTTTGATTTTGTTAATCGCTCCCGTTTATGGTCAGTTTTGTTGAGTTATGGCTTAGATGAACCTTTGGTCCACTTTTTGGCCCACCTACACAGTGATTTAAAAGCCTGTGTTCGAATAAATAATGACGGTGAGGTCTCGGGTGAGATTTTAATTGGCAGGGGGGTAAGACAAGGCTGTGTCTTGGCCCCCCTGCTTTTTATTTTATACATAAATGAACTAAGCAAATCCCTGTGTAAACTAACTAGCGATGTTCCGCACATTAATGGAAATCCACTCCCCGCACTTCTTTATTCGGACGATGCGGTCCTCATGGGCCGCACACCCAATGCACTGCGCACTTTAATCTCAGGTTTTGTCTCATACATGGCCGATCTCGGCTTATGTACCAACTTTAAAAAGTCTTATATAATGTCCTACGGCTCAAAGAAACACAAAATTCGTTATATCATGTCAGGGAACAATGTTTTAAATAGCACTTGCACTTTTCCTGATTTAGGCCTGTTGTTTTCCGACTTCGGATCCTGGCAACCTCATGTTGCCAGAGGGAGGAACAAATTGGGTAAAGCTATTAATTCTATAATCACTCTCCGTCAACCTAAACACGCTGAGGTTATTTTGCCACTTTTACAAATCTATAGAACCCAGTGCTTACCAACAGGAACCTATGGCGCTGAGGTGTGGGGGTACTCGAATTGTACCAATATACAGATTGAAGAGAATAAATTCTGTAGGAAGGTCTTGGGGGGGGGGGGGGGGGGGGTCATTTCGGCCCCATCTTACGTGTGCCATAGAGAACTGAATCTCCCCTATATAGAGGACTTCATAAAATCAAGACCCGCCCTGTTCTGGTTGAAAATATGGCGGAACCCTGCTGCTTCCTTGACCCGTGATATTATCTCGGACTGCCTAAAAAGCGAGCGGGCCAACCATATACCTTGGCTCAGGGCAGTAGAGAAGAGTTTAGCAAGTGTAGAGATGAGGCACCTATTCTCAGCACCCCAAACCATAGATTGTACGCATAAGAATTTAGTAAAAAGGGCTTTGTATGACCTATACCGAGAAAATAGAGAAAATACAGAGTTTGTAAAGCCAGCAATCCTTAGGTACATCCCCATTCAGGAACCATGTGGTAGGCCCCACAATATGCCCCAGGGTTACCTGCGAAAGAAACTGGGTAGATGGAACAGGAGTTTGCTGTTTCGGTTCAGGGACGGAAGTGTGGTAAATTTACTTTGTTTCCCCTTAGGTTATATTAAAAATTTGGGAAATCTAAGCTGTCCCTGTAACCTAGGTGGCAAACAAAGCCTGTTACATTTTACACTTTTCTGTGGTTTCTACGCAAAATACACTAAGCATTACCTAATTCCGTATTTTAGAGAGAGTGTCTTGACGGATTTTAACCTAGCCTTTAGTGATTTATTGTTGTTAAGCTCAGATGATGTAATTTTTAGAGTTAGCCGTTTTCTTCAAACCGCTGTCCGATCTCGAGCAACAATGAATATGGCCTGATAAGTTTGCACTATTTTTTGGCATCTTTTGCACATTGCATATTTGCACAGTGGTTGTTCCTTTGCACATGTTATAGTTAACAATGCCTGTTTTTATTGTTTTATCAGGATGATTGTTGTGATTTATACGTATTTTTATGGATGCAACTTTTAGAGCCAGTCGTTTCTTTTAATTTGTTGTTTGATCTCGAGCAACAATGAACACAGTCTGATAAGTCTGTACTACCTCTGTATTATTTGCACATTGCATATTTGCACCAACGGTTGCCCCGTTGCATATGTTATAGCTAACAAATGCTGTTTTTATTGTTTATAGGGATGATTGTTGTGATTTACATGTACTTTTATGGATGTCTTTTAATATATCCGAATAAAGATCATTTGACTTGACAGAGCCTGGAACTATGTTTATGTTCAGGCTATGAAACCATTATTATCAGAACAAGAGGTTTCCATTTAACGTATGTGTTGGCCCTCGTGATACTTCACTCCGATTCCTAAACCGACTGACGTGTTTTCTTCTACAGCTGCAAAACATCCTTTGCTGTTCTTATTTGAATGATTGCCTGGCAACTACTTTGTCAAGGTTTCTGGTAAAGTTTAGTCTTTTCCTTGTTTGTAGTGCCTTCTTCAGGCTGTGGTTCTCTATGACCCTCTATATATTGTGTGGTGTTCCTAGGAAGATCCAGTTCAGCACCATAAGTTTAGATCTAGATTCTTGGAGGAGTTGACGCCTCAGAATGAGTTTCAGGCGTCAGAGTGACAGGAAATCTGCTTCTCTAACTCTCATCATCTGCTGATGGTTTAAGACTTTTAGGACCGTGTGTATCATACCCGAGTTGGGATCTCCTTCCCTATGCATAACACCACATGTTCTACCTGCATTGTTATATGGTAATGCACTGTAATCAGTTCCAAGCACTCCACTGCCTATCCTTCTTTCTGTCCCTTCTTCCTACACTAATTGCAGGTTGCCAACATTAATGATTCATCAGCATTTGAGTGTTATTGGGCAAGAGCCTACTTGCAGGCATTTTGTCATGAGCGTTTTGTGTTGCAGATCCAGTTTATCCCTCAACATACGCTTGCTGAAACAAAAGGTTGTGTGTCTGATGCGAAGTCTTTTCATTCATTCATTCATCATTGCCAAGGTGGTAATGGTTCAAACAGACAACACAATCCTTAACTACACAAGAGTATACACTTCTCTTGAACGGCTCTCCTGAATGGCAATGGAAATGTGTCAGGTAACAATCTCTGAGGTCATGTTCCTGTTGGTGTCTCCCATAAGAGCGGTTCATAACCTGAGAGCAGTCCGCCTTAGCAGAGATCTTCACTCCCCTTCTACTTAGCAAATTACATTATGAAGTCTGTGATACCATGTTCAGTGCTTGAGGACACCCAGTTATACGCACTTTTACGACTTAACAGTAGGGGTGGGCGAAATTTGTGTAGTCGCGCTACGCAAAGCTCGGCAAAACGGTAAAAAATCTCCACGAGCACGCAGAGTTCCACGAACACGCGGAATTGCTTGTTCCGCCCGTTCGCGATACTTTTTACCTGTTCGCGAACGCTGTTTGCGTGCTCGGGGGGGGGAAATATCTCACAAACACACATTTTGAAAGCACGAACAAGCAAAACATTCCGCGAAGCCGCGGATCGCTGAAGTTTTGGCAATACCGGGTTCTCCCCTGAACGCGAAATTACTCAATTTCCGCAAGCGGAACGTAATTTACCGCCTACTTACAGAAGAGCAAGTCAGAGGAGAAGGCACTTCAAAATGAGGCAGACCCTCCAACATAAACTTCAAAGACTCAGATTCTAAATCACATTTGGTGCCTGGACAATTTGCAGGGAAATCGTGGCCCCCAAAACTGTCAAGTAGCCAGTCTGGCTACACAAGGTGGAGAAGCTCTGCAGGCCTCCCTTCTGGGCGAAGAGACATCATCCAGGGACTCCAAGACAACCTCCCCCTGGACCTTGCCTGCCAGGACCAGTGTGAGGAAGTGGAGAACATTTGAGGGAGCGAGGTCTAGTGGGGGTATCCGGTCGATTGGATCCCTGTAGCGAGGTGTGATGAGGAGGCTGCCGCCATGACAGTTACTGCACCCATCAAGTCGTCATCCATGTGCAAGTCAGAAACCCGTATGCTAAGTGGGGCTGCAGTGAAGATTGTTGCTGTGCTGAACAGCCCGTATACGGAGTGGAGTCGGTGACCTTGTATGCCAGAGGTGGTCTCCAGTATAAGGCAAGAAATGTGGTCTGGTCGTGACTATCACCTTAAGGAGGCCACTGTTGTGTCCCAAGTGGGTCCAGGCTCCTACTGAGGACCAGCACCAGGAGCGTTAAACCCTCCCCCTCCCCCTCCACCCCCAACCCCCACCCATGTGGTGAGAATCCCAAGAGACATACCAAGCATCGTAAGAGCATTTATACACCCCCCCCCCAGCCGCCCCGGCTGTGCTCCCACATGACCGCGTGTAAAGAACCTGAAGACACCCAACCCAACCGATGTCCTCCTTCTTGACCGCATGTGAGGAACTTAATGGAGACAGCTAATGCAGCTCCAGTGCCTGCGCATGGGGTACACTCAAACTCCGATGTCAGTCCGATCCTGCTGGTGCGGGTAAGGATGATTACGGGCCAGACAGCTCGAAGGAACATGCCAGCCTAATAGCGCTTCGGCGCTTGAACATGTTTGACTTTAATAAAGAGTCAGCGTGGAACTCCTAAGACTTGGACTACTACTTGAGCTTAACCTGAATGTCACCTTTAGTGAAAGGGGAATAACCTCCACCTCTAGTGAAAGTGGGACTTCGGGGCCAACTTATAAAGCACTAGTGTCCTGACCTCAGGGGACTGTGTGTATTGTTTGTGAATGTTCTATTTTACTATGTGTTCGTATATTACTTGCTTTTATGAAAAAAGGAGTATTATTTGACTAGATAATCAAGTATTGTTGCTGCTGAATGTATTTTGATTTGTGGGTCTGTGTTCATCCACTGTCTAACTTTCCGCCTCCCTCCCCCATGCAAAGCCTTGGACTGCTCAACCCACACTATCTCTAAGAGTCAAGTGCTGAAGGGGTACTTGGCCCGATCGTAGCAGGTGGGGCACCGGGACATCCGGAGTAAAATGCCTCCACCCCCATGATTGGACCCAGTAGCTCCTGTCGACATGGAGAGATCCAGGCACATCGTGAGCTATCACAAGGAGGATTCAGGCCACTTGGTGACAGTGTACCGAGAGGTTGAAAATGAGAGAGAGGATGCAGACTATGAATAATATGGTCACCATAAGGGAAACTTGCATCTTTTCCTTTCTTGCAGTAGTGACACCAGAATCCACTTTTCTCAGACTCGAAATATCATCCATCCTACTTTTCTTTTTAAACATCTTTTTTATTGAGCATCCAGCAAACAATCAGAGAAAATACACCACCGGCAGTCATGCACATTTACTAGGCAGTAAATGTTAGCCATGCTATTGATGATCACAGTACCTGTATCCCAGATCACCCACTGCATCCTAGATCACCCCCTGCTTCCCAGTCGCTGGGTGGGCCCCTTCAGGGAATGATTGCTTCTGCAGAAGTTGCAATGGGGGCCACACAGGTGTTGCCTCTGTAGACATTCCATTTGCCCCACACCCTCTCCCAATTTCTAGGGCAGCCACTGCTTTCATAAACTACTTTCTCGACCATCCATGCATCATCCTACTTTTTAAGTCTGTTAAAATCCAGTTTCAACCAAACCTCACTTACCAAAGTATTTCCAACACTAAATAGAATTCATTAGCTGCCATTGCTTATTCTAGTGTTATACGTCCAAAAATTGTTAACTATCTACACTTGAGAATGAATGTATAAAACAAATTATTCTTGCAAAATTCTGACCCTAGTCCTGGATCATAATCTATTATATGAATTTTGAACATTACCAATTCTAGAAAAAAACATGGGCTTTATGTAGACAACAATATCACAGCACATCCTCAGTTAACTCCTACTCGTAATAATTCCCTGCCTTCCCTCATCCCTGCTTAATAGGTCTCCTTGTATGTTTTGTCTCCCTAGTAAATGGCAAACACTGGGGAGTCCCAGCCCAGAAGTATATTTTAATTGTGCATGGTCAAGGAAGTGATTTACCCTCTTGTTCTTCTTGTTGATTGTAGTACAAAATGGAGGTTGTGTCCATTGTCCAACTTATTTCTTTCCACCTAGAAATTGAAGACTTTTGTGCTAAGTGGACCACTCTAAGGTTTACATGATTTGTGTGTAGTTCATTCTCTGCTGAAGACCACAAGCCATGTTTGGCCTATTGTTTGCTAAGTCTTTTTTTCGGATGAATAAACTGGAGAATTGGTTAAGGGTGTACTCTTCCAAATAGTGAGTGTTCCATTATTGCGCTAAAAAAGACACAAGCTGAGCAGAATTGGTACTGCAAAAGAACCCTCCTTAAGTAGCCATCCTTGTTTTTGGTGGTGCAGTACGCAATAGCTATTAAGCCTTGAAAATCAAATAAAAAAGGTGCAGTACGTGCTCAGAGCAAAAAGCCCAGTCGTCTGACAGGGAAAATGTTTTACCTGAAAGCACCCAGGACTTGAGCAATGACAGATGTTGCCCAAGATAAATTCCATTTACATAGGTGATTCTATGGCTAAGCCTTTGAAAGGCAGCCTTTTCCTTAATTGTGACTAGATTATTCTTTACTTACTGATTGTCGGACTGGGTATATTTTACTGATTGACGTACTCAGTGTACTGAGCCCAGTATGACTTAAAGATTTATGCTGTTAAGAGCTTGTCTTTATGTAGAAGCAAACAAACTTGCATGCTTTTCAGTTCTGCAGTTTTGGTTGTTCTCAACTTTGTAAATATCACTGCCTTTAACCAGTAATTTGCTTGCCATTATGGAGTATATAGGTAAAGTTTGATGAGAGTGTAGCTATTTAATAGATCTCTAGGACGCACCAGCTTTCTCATAGTGTAGATCCTATTGAAAGATTAGTCTTTTTACTGAATCCTTTAACTTGCTATAAGTAAGCACTGTGAAGGGTGTCTGTGTATGCAAAGTTGGACATCCTAGCCACCTTAACTCTCCTGAAGTGGGTGATCGAGCAGACCATATGCTAGATCATGAGGAGTTGAATCAGGATACAATGTAACACTGTTGCCCCAGTTGCAATTAAAATATCACTGCTCAGCCAGAGTTGTGCTTTATATATTCAGAACACACGGTTATTGATCCCTAAATGATCAAAGACATTGGAACACTCTGGATAACAAGAAGGATAAGTAACTGTAAAACATTAAAAATTGAGTATATGTTAACAGATATGCCACATAAGCAATTGCTACCCATTTTTGAGTACCAAAATATACAAATTGGAGTACTCCTTAGAAAACCTGGTTGCTTTTTATTTGATTGCAACAACATCAAAACCACCTCATAAACAGATAACACAGTGTCAAAAACTAAATCAATAGTTTTGCAGATGAATATGAATTGTTTCAAGAGTTCATGAAAGTGGAGTTGTTGAACTAGAAATATTTCCTTAATTCTTGGTATAACCTTTGTTTGTCAATTTGTTACAGTGGGACTAGCTCACATAAGGGTAATAGAAATTCCAGTTTAGCATTCTAGGCGGGGCATCTTGAGTAGCGGGGTGCTCCATAATAAGAGTACATAACACAATCTGACCAGCAGTGACAATACTATGTGAAGCCAACAGACAAAGGGCATGTACTGGGACTACTCAGGAGGTCTCAGAACTGGACAACACAAACCCACTGGATGCGAGACCTGTTTAGGAAATCACAAAAACAATAAAAGATGGTGCAGTCAGGCGGGTGGTCCCCCATGGCTGCATTGTACCCACTCCTGAGGACCAAGTTGATGCCTATGCAGAGCAAGGTGCGAGCAATCAACACAGTAATTCGACAAGAAATGATGTACGCTTCACCAGTTTGGAGTGGTTGCCATCCGAAGTATCGGAAAGATCTGCAGAGACTACAGAGCAAGGCCTTACGGATTGCAGCAGATCTCCTTGCTTCGCAAGAGCAGCAGACCACCACAGAGATCTAGGCATGGTGATGTTGTACGACCATCTCTGCAAACTCAACAAGACATTCTACAAAGGATTAGATCAAAAAGAAAACCCACTGATTAGGAAACTTGCTAACATTTCGGCAAACTCATTTGACCGCTACCCGTGGCCCATCACATCGCTGACCTTGTGATTCAACTTCAACTGTGACAAAGTGTCACAGATCAATAAGAAAAACGAAACTGCAACTAAAAAACTCTAAATGAATGTGGAGTAAAGAGGCTACCGCCTTGGTATCCAGTACACACCACTATCAGAAGGCATCTGACAGCCAAAGACAAGACTCAGCAGGGTGATCCCCCATTACTTATCACACCTGCACTTGTTGGTTGTTCACGCAGTCCTCCTTTAATCTTTTGTTTGGGTCGGAGAGTGCTTCTTTATGTTGTGCTCATGTCTCTGGATTCCTTAGGATGACAAGGGGCTTCCAGATAGGCAAGATCAACCGTAGCAGTTTGTTAGGTCAACAGTGGTTCTGTGGATTCTTTAGGTTTTTTCCTAGCCTTAAAGAAATGAGCAGCACACAGTTTTTCTGAAACCACCAAAGCAGGGTTTATACAGGTCTGCGTTTAAGTTGTTCTTTGAGATAGAATGGAGCTCTAGATTATACATCACCTTCTATGTATACGTTGTTTAAGTTGAGCAGCAGCCCACTGCTAGTCAGTTAGAAAATCCAAAGCAACCTGGCTCGAGAAGAGTTTCCTTCCTCAAAAGGGCTTCTGATATGGCAGTCCTTGTCATCTTCTCAAAATGCATCATGTTGACCATTGTCTTAATGTAGCTAACCAGGTACAACACCTTTGGACGTTTTGGCTAGAAACCTTGTGTGTTCTCTACTCTAGGACCGTGGCGACAAGTCCTTGTTATCTGTGGCAGCAACCATTGTCCATTTTGCAAGTGCCATTTCTACAACAATAGATATGTTCTTGATTAGCTATGGGGAATCTCTGCAAAAAACAGGTAACAGCAGCAATTATACAATTTGACACACCAATGGCTGAAGACATTAACCCTTAAACAAGCTAAAACAGTCACCTTCAATTTTGAGTTGCAAAAGCTTTTTCAGATCTTTTGGTACTAAAATTGGCTTTTGGGCTGCATTACTTTTTTGACCAGCAAGCAGTGTAAACTATTACCTCATGGCTCTGCTCTATCCTTTTGTTTTGCAGGAGCTTCCTGAAGCTAATATGGGCTTCCCTGACAGTCTTGGAGGGAACAAAGAATTGTGGGGTATATGAATTTTCACACACAACATTTTCTCATATTTGTATATTATTTATTTGTGTATTGATTCATTGAGTCATTTATGTAAGAAAGCTAAGAAGATGTTACTCATCTCTGATGAAAAACAGCTGTTCTTCCTTTCCCAAGGGCTGTGAGGAACAGGAGCGAGAGGAAACCTTATATGCCTCTTACCCATCCTTGCTGACTGTAAAGCTTAGATGCTGCTTTGAGGTTGTTGAACTTGATATATACAGCAAATGTCCAGATTTTTGTCTGACATAGTTATTTAGAGGTATGATATATTTGCTATAATATGGTCTGTGAAATTTGTAGTCTTAGATTCTCATTTGGAATTGTCTGACCATTTTTATGTTTCCATTATTGCCCTACAGCAGTGCCTTTTTCTTAGTGCAGATGAACACTGGTAATATATAGTTTTCGAACCTGCTCCCGGTGGTATTGACTAATTTGACATCATTAATTGTGTCAGCCTCTACCCTCAACTGTGGCTTCTGGGTAAGAAAAGCCCCCCCCCCCCACCCCCGGCTACCCTCTTGGACTCCCATCCGGGAATGGCACCAGAGACTTAACCTACCATTTCCAGCTAGTTACATGCTGGTCTTACTGCTGTCCCTTGGGTCTGAATGAGAGGAAATATCTTTTCAGTTTACCTTTGAGGCATTTTTGTATCTCGTTTGCTAATTATACCTTTCACTGAGAACATCTTTGAGTTTCCCAAAAGTACAAATGCCTGGTTCACCCATAGGGAAAACTAACATTTTCAAAGACTATTCTCTTGTCCTTGCCGTACATCTTCTGTCATCTGTCAGCCTTAACCCTCCAGGCCAACAACTTTCCTGCAGCTTCACCGAATACAAAATAAGAGATCTTACTTGCCTCCCAACTCCTAGTAACCCTCTCTTGTAGGATCATTTCCAGCTAACTTTTTAAATTCATGAGCTTCTTTTGCTCATCGACCGAGCCCATAGAGATACCGAGATTTTGTTCTATTAACTTCATCTCTGATTCTAAAGCTGTTATCTTCTCCCTATATATCTTCCGCCTATAGGAGGCTCTGTTGGTAATGATACCTCTAAGAAAGGCTTTCATTGTCTCCCACACCGTTGTTATGCCAGCAGAGTCTAGATTGATCTCTAAAAAGGTCTTACTTTCTGCTAGCAGGAAGCTAATTTCGTCGTCTTCTAATAATATAGTGCGATCAAAAGACCACGAAGCATGTCTAGGTTGCTGGTCACCTCTTAAAGAGATGGCCGAGTGGTCAGACAGGTGAAGTGGGAGGTAATCTATTGATATCAGTGACTTTTTTAAGCAGTAGCTGAATAGCGCATAGTCGATCCTGGATTTATGCTTATACTTGGAGTTCTGAAAAGAGAAGCCCAATTTATTGCCCGATCTCTCTCTCTCCATAGGTCCGCTAAGCCCAACTGCGTCATAATTACCGCCAAGGTTTGCCTAGATTTAGATAGTACATGGGCTCTACAGCTCGTTGATTTATCCAATTTAGTATTAATAACTATATTAAAGTCCCCCATCCATATTATGGGATCTTGGGATGTGACCAGATTATTTCTTATACAGTCCAGATAATAAGGATCATCTTGGTTAGGTCCATAATAGCCCACTAGTGTGTACGTTCGGCCATCTACCAGAATTCTTGTTAAAAGCCACCTACCACTCTGATCTTCTTTATAGTCCAATATTTGAACCTTCACCGATTTCTTAAAAATAATAAGGATCCCTCTTATATTGGCATCATGGTCCGTAGATAAAAATTTGTCGATCCATCTCTGCTTCCCTAAAATTTTGGAGGCTTCAGCCTTAAGGAGATGTGATTCCTGTATGACAATGATCTGCGCGGGAGAGTCTCTCAAATATTGAAATATACGATCTCTTCTGCACCTCACGCGCAAACCATTGACATTCCAGGATAGATATTGTATAACAGTCATGATCTCTCCTCTCTGTCCTCTCTGTCCCCTCCCCGATCCCCTGCCCTTCTCCCATCCGCCGTCCCTTTCAACCAGCTCACCTTACCCGCTTGAATTTGACTTTGACTAACTACTGCACTTGGGGATTTCCTAATCTTAAAAGGAGCTAACAAATGAGGATTTTTAAACATTTTCCACCCTTCACCCGAGATTTGCATCCTTGAACAACAACCCCTTCCTCCACACTACTTACGCAGTTTGCCCTTCTGATCCAAAAAAAAAAAAAAAAAAATCGCAAAAAGAGGGGGAAAAGAAAATTCCTAACAAAAAGAGAATATATATATTTCCTCTTCTTTTTTTTTTTTCTTTTTTCACTCTTTTTTTCCTTTCCTTTGTTATATATTTTTTTCCCTTTTCCCCTCTTATTTTAAAATTTTTTCTTTTATTTTTTTTTTCCTTTTCCTTTTCTTTCCCTTTCCCTTCTCTTTATAAGATCTTTTTTTTTCAATTCATCTTATGTCCATCATTACAGTATTACACTATGGCTTTATTTCTATAGTCTTCCCTAATATACCCCTCTTTATTCTCCCTCCTTCTCCTTTCTTCTTTTTTCTCTTTTCTTTTAGTTTTTCCTACCTCGTATAGAGAAGACACACGTACTCAGACCCCAGAGTCGAATGCTTAACTCCCCCCCCTGTGATTGCCCTGCAATATCTTTCAACAATTCATCTTCCTCCCGGGGGGATCTAATATTGAGCATTTTATTATTATGCATCACCCGCAGGAATGCAGGAAACCTCATCTGTACCGTTGCACCCATTGATCTGAACTTTTCCATTCTTTGGCCGAGCTCCCACTGTCGATCCAGTGTGGTTTTTAACAGATCTGACCGTACCTCGAAGGAAAACTCAGGCCCCTTGACAGATTTTTCTTTTAACGCCAAATTTAAGATCTTCTCCTTTAGTGCGTATGTATGAAAGTTAATCAGGATTTTTCTCGGCTTTGCTCTGCCGGGTTTTAAACTAAAAGGATCCCGATGAATCCGCTGTATGTCCTTCTCTAAAACCTCGACATCCTCCTCAAAGAACAAAGAGCCTTTAAGCAAATTGACCACATAGGCCTTAATATCCCCTCCTTCTTTTCCTTCTGGGATCTTAAGGAGCCGGAGGTTATTTTGTCGCGAACATTTTTCCAGGGACTCAACTTTTTCTTTCATAACGTCCCCCTCTCTCTGTAGGGACTGGATTTTGTTCTCGGCATTCTCTAAATCCGTTTTCAGGGCTCCGACCGAGGTCTCAAGAATCTCTATCCTTTCCCCAAGACCATCAACTTTTTTCTCAAGAATCTCACATGCGGCCCTTATCTCAGACTGATTAATCTTAGAGACTGAAAAGTCAGATCTGATCTCCTCCCTCATTTCTATTATTGTTGCTATGAGGGCTTCGAGCGTGTTTCCTCCCTCTAACCTTGCCACATTTCCAGTACTGGCACCAGTCTCCGTAGCCTCAAATAGGTTTTCTTCACCCCTTTCCTCCTCCTCTGTGGCCCTGTCTTCTTGTGCACTGAGGATTTGTACTTCTCTTTCTAAGGGCCTCATATCAGTCGCAGGGGCAAGAGAGAGATCAGCCATGTCTGACCCAGGAGCTTTGGTAGCTCGAATCTCTAGTACTTGAGGCAAGACCTTAAAGAATGAGCACAAGGAGGGAGTAATCCGTACTGCACTGCTCTGTTTACTTTTTGCCCCCTTCTGAGAGCTTATTTTCCCTCTAGTACGTTTATTTACTTCTTTAATTCTGACCTCCTGACTCACACCTGCCCTTCTGATACTTAGGTCCGCTTTGCCAACTAACTCAACCCTCCTGTCTTCGCCCGCATTGAGCTCTTCGCTGTACCTCTCCGCCACCCTCGGAGACTTTGCCACTTTCTTGCCCAAGACCTGTTTGTTGGATACACTTTTGTCGCCTTTGCCCGTTTTCTTCCCTCTACCGATGCCCTTTCTTTTGTCGAGTTCGCTGCTGTTGCTCCTGTAAGCCTCCTCCTTTCTCCCCCACAGCTCCGCCTTACCTTCTGGCTCCCTGGCCGAGCCTCGGTGTTCTTCCGTACAGGCCGAGTCAGAGTCAGATGCCTCTAGACCTGTATCCCGATTTCCGGCCCCCACAGCCTCACCTGTGGACACCGCATGACTGCCGGCAGCTGCGCCTCCTGTGGGGCTGCCGAAACTCCCCCTCAGGAATCCGCGAGCCGCCACCGCGCGGCCGCGCCTGAGCTCCACGGCTGCATGGCTCCACCGCGATAGGGAAGCGGGAGGAGATAACTTTGTCCCAGAGAAGCACATCCACGGGGTCTTGACCCGCCTGAGAAAAACTGCAAAAAAAGCTCCTCTCAAGCCATAGTTTTCAAGGGCTTCTCAAATCAGAAAGACATTTATCTCTGGGATTAATGCAGTGGAGGTTTTCTCAGAGGTGCTGCTCAGGACGCGCGGACCGCACTAGCCTGCGGCCGCCATGTTTTCCCCAGAATGTTTCTTTGTTGCCGCGCTGAGTTCTGAAGATTGTTGAGGTGGGCTAACCCTCTGGTTTGAAAATCTTTCAGCTGTTTGAATGTAACTTTGCTCAAGAGTGGAATCCTTCTAAAGCCAACAGTTGATAAGGCTATCGCCTGGTATTCTGATAATTCTGTATTCCACGAAGCAAGTTTTAGTGCTGTGCTGATTTTTTGACTTATCAACAAAATAGTCTATCATAAAAATGTAAGAGTACTTACAGCACAGATATTCAGGCCTTTGCTTAAAACAACAGTTTTGTCATATAAGGCAGAGTAGATTCTGCGTTCCAAACCTGCCATGTCAATGTAAATAATTTTGTTTCAAGAGGCCTGAAAATGCTTTCATGACCATTTGTTCCTACCCTAATTCCAGCAGAATTGTTATTGTTGGCATGTCCTCATTGAAAAGTGAATGCAGATCGTCCCATACCTGGATCCCTGATTACTTAAAATCATCATGGTGTTGCAGAACCAACACTTGAAGTATGTGTTCGCTCTTTCACAGTCTTTGCTAAGTTTTGGAAATATATCTTTTTACATATATTAGTCCCTATCATACATTCCACAGGTTTATTTCAAAGCATGTTTACTGTTATGTGATAGTGTCAGCAACAGTCTAGTGTACGTTTAACATACTCCGGAATGTTGTATTGATTATGACATTTTGTATGTTCGTTGCTCATTTACCCTGATCTTATGCTAATTTCTGTAACTATTGAGTACTTTTTGCAGATTTTCAGAGGTCTGGGGGGACATTTTTCAAATGAAACTGTAGCATTCTGCCCAAAGCAACAGCCCATTAAAAAGTAGCAAGACCTGCAAAGGCTCCATTTTTCCCATGATCGCGCTGCAACATTTCCTGTCTGAGGAGGAAGAGGAACAAATTAATTTTCTACTGAGAGTATAGCCAAGTGTGGAATGGGACTGTGTTACTGCTTAGGCTCCAATGTTATCTCATTTTAAAATTTTGAGGAATGTTATTACACGCATGAGTCTTGTGACTTATCTGTCTATTTGCCTGTTATTGACACTACTAGCCCAAGTGGAATAGTGCTTGCATTCTACAGTTTTATATTATTTAATATAGTCTGAGTTGTAGTCTCTTACACAAGGTGACCTTTGTCTAGATTTGTTCCTATAGCTGACGTAGTAGCAAGCTTTTGGATTAATCTTGGCTAAATATTATCAGGCCTGAGGCACCTTTGTTTATAGTAAACCAAGCCCATAATGGTAAGATGAGGGACCAAGATTGTGGTGAAAGTAATTATACAAATTCACAGATTTAAACTTCACAAATGTCAGCATTTTCTCCTCTAGTCACCTTTACTGATCCCTTGGACCGATTACAGGTTTCAGTGTGAGTCACCCAACCTGCTGTCTCTAAGGGACTGCATGGCAAATCTGATTGTTCAGTCAAAAGGCAGCAATATCATGCCCCGTCCATTAAATATTTAGGGTGAAAAGAAACAACGAGGGTTTATTTGTTATTAACATAGATACATCTACTGACATTTATTTCTCTGATCTACGCCATCATAGGAAACTCAGTTTAGGATTGCTGGACAACTGGAAATAGACAAGCATCTTCCTCATTTCCTAGCATGAATGGGATTGACTAGGTTTGGACGTTCCGCCTCCTGTTAATGTTATATTTCATTATCTGTGCCTGCAAGTATCCTGATGGATTTGTGTAGACTATGTGCATTATGCCGCTGGTCCTATCATACCAAAGCATGACACGGTGTATCATACTGGGATTCGCATCATCATTGCCTGGCTGTTAAACCCTTTGACTGCGGAGCGAGTGCTCCTCCTGTCCCATGATTCGACTCCTTTGGTTAATCTATTACTTCATGATTTGGTCACTGTTAAGCGTATCCTAGTGCTTGTCTATAACCTGTAAATCTTGCAAAATAATAAACAGATTTATCAAAAAAAATTAATGGGATTGACTAGTACTTTCAAATCGTATTTGGGATTAGCATACGCTGGTTGATTGAGAACTCTAGCATTTTTAATGATACTTTCTTGAATGTTTCTATCTTGGTTAGTTTCTTGCTTACCTCAAGTAGGTACACAATATGTTTTCTATTAAAATTTCTCTGATGATTTCTCCTGCATTAAAAAAAAAAAAAAAAAAAAGGGGGAAATCATGTGTGTTAAAAGCTCATGGCTTATTTCATGCTGTAAAAAACCTCATAAGCTCTTTTACACTATATTAGCTGTGAAACAACCGTCAGTCTTGTTTATTTTATTTATTTTTTATTGACATTTCAATCATAGAAACAACATCATATTAGGATCCATCAGCATGGCAATTGCTCTGTTACCCTCCCCTCAACCCTCCCTTATGTACCAAGAGCGAACCATTTCCAAATATACAACCATCAGTCTTGTAAAGAAAGTTGCTTCGCAAAAGAATGCAATTGAGTCAATTTGTACTGCAGTCTAATTCATTGATCATGTTGCTACAAGCAGCACAGTGAAACCATAGCAGCAGATCTTTAATACAATATTTGAACACACGTAGCCAACACCACTATTGGTTAAAGAAGGGTTTCTTTCTGTCCTGTGTCTTTCCTAATAATTATTGGGAGACTTGAGCACCATGTATTCTCTGCCTTGAGCTTGTTTTGAGATCGTAATACCTGCAGTTTACAATAGATACTTTCCAGACTTGGTTTAGGAGTTGCTCTTTATGCACCATGTCCAGCAGCAATTATACAAACCCTCAGCAATTAGTATTGTCCCCAAAAACCAAAATTAGCTTAATTCGACCTTAATTAAAATAAACCCTTCTTGACTCTAAAAGCATGACAGATGGTCTTCCAGTTTCTGCTCCTGTCATTTACTCCAAAGTTAGAGTGGAAAGTCTGATTGGACTGTTCCCTTAGGAGCAGGACCAATTTTTATTTATTTATTTTGTTTAAACATCTTTTTATTGAAAATTTGCTCTTTTAATACAGGCAGCACCATATTAGTTCGTTCTACATCATATCAATCACGTATCAACAATAGTGGGAATAGCAAATGATAATGCAATTATAGAAAAGACAAAATATAACATCTAAATATGCATGTTGCAATAGCATCTGTGGCCAAACATTGTTATGGGGACTTTTGTGACTATATCTCGTTGTCTCTATGTGTCAGTGCCAAGAGTCTGATGACAATGTCTTTTTAAGTGAACTGTGACTTATTAACAAAGAAAAAGATAAAACACAAAAGAGTTCCATCATTAGCGTGTTGAGGCTGCACCGTAAGGTTGATATGGAGGAGTAAGAGGGCCAGTGCATTGCGAAAGAGGAGGAAACGATGACTGCAAAGTCTGGGGAGATGGTAGCGGTGTGCAGGGGGATGTCACAATGGTATTGGGTCGTGCCCGACCCACCATGTTAAAATGGTGGCGATCCCTGCCATTGCGTCAAGGAGGGGACAGCGTGTTGTGGTGTGGTCGCATTAGTGCCGTTAAGGGGCTGCGAATCTCGTTCCGCAGCATCTGGGTGCGTGAGCTTTTTGAGCAGTTAATCCCAGACCTACGCAATCGGATACTTGCGCAAAACCTTGCAGTTTCCTCCTTATGGAGTGTAGTGCTCTCGGCTTGCGCCCATGTTGTGAAAAATTTCTCCCAGTGATCCGGCGTTGGTGGGACAGTGTGTTTCCATCATTTTGTGATTAGGCGTTTTGCCGTTATCAAGCCCAGGTCTTTGAATCTGGATGCTACTCTGTTCTTTTTTGTCCGTGAGTACAGCCCCAGGACACAGGTTTCCCAGCTGAATTGTAAGGGCTCCGCAGTGCAGGTTGTCAATGCGTCCACTACTGCATGCCAGTAGGGCCGTAACGAGGCACAAGACCACAGCATATGTAGTAGATCAGCGCCAGGTAATTTGCACCGGGGGCAAGCAGAGGTATCAAGGTGGAAATAGTCATTAATCTTATCAGGGGAAAGGTATGCCGTATGTATTATGTATGTCTGAATTAGTTTGAATCGTGAGTTGCGTGGTATATAAGTGGAGCCAGCGACAATTGTCGCCCATTCCTTGTCCACACACGTCCTCTGTCTGCGACCCACTTTTCGCGAAGTCTCGTCAACGGCTTCAGTGTGTGCGTCAGGAGAGCTTCCGTCAGCCAGTGTACCACGTGCGAGCCCTCCCCCATTACATGCAGGTATTGTACTAGTAAATGCGTTTGGGGCTCAGTTGTGATGTCTCCCCAGGCCACCGTTAGGGTACGCACTATTGCTGCGTGTAATAGAAATTGGCCAGCAGGGATATAATTTTCCATGGATAGAGTGGCAAATGTGAGGAGGTTGCCCTCCGCATATAAATCGCCACGCTCGTAATTCAGTGTCAGACACTTTCCCCTTACCTCTAGGGGTGCCTATTAATGGTAACAGTGGAGCATAGGGAGGCATATCGCGGGTCCAATAGAGGCATCTTCTGTAGCATTTATGGGCCAATGATACGTGCATCTGGGACGGACAGGGGAGACTATTTACAGGGTGAAAGTAGTATTGTAGCTGGGGCTGCGGCCATGGCGGCGCCGTGGTCGCAGTGTCCGCCAACCCTTATCCACTCATCCATTTTGACACCCACTGCAGCTGGGAGGCCAAGTAATACAATTCCATATTTGGGACTGCGGGGCCGCCGCTGCTCGTGGGGCATATAGTTTACTTAGTGCTATTCGCGGCCTGCCTTTGTTCTAGATCAAATCACGGAGGAAGCCCTCCAGGCTCCGGAGAATTTTGACTGGGACATTTATTGGTAGGTTGGAAAAATAATATAACAGTCGCGGTAAAATGATAATTTTTGCCAAGGTGACTCGACCCATCACACTCAATGGAAGCGTTTTCCAAAAGTGGACTTGCGCTCTGATTGCCGTTATAGCCCGCACTAAGTTGCCCTCTAATATATCTGTGGGGGATCTGTATATGTATACACCTAAGTATCTGAACATGGATGGATACCAAGTCAACGTTGCTCCATTGATAGTGACATCCGCGTCAGTCACCCCACCGGCAAAAGAATACACCCAGACTTCATCCAGTTCACTTTGAGTCCTGACAGCCGTTCAAATTGTCAGAAAATGTCCGCTATGACCGGTGGAATAGCCCGCAGATCTCTGACATATAATAGTAGGTCGTCCGCATATAGTGAGACCGTGTGCAGCCCGTCGCTTAGTGATATACACCAGTCACCGCCGCTGGCTCTGAGCAATGCCGCCAGGGGCTCCATAGCTAGGGAGAAAAGTAGGGGGGACAATGGACAGCCTTGCCGTGTGCCTCGTCTGACTCTCAAGGCATTGGAGATTAACTTCCCCGTCTTGACCCGCGCCGTAGGTCGTTGATAAAGAAGACCGACCATCTGTATTTAACTGTCTCCTAATTCGTATTTGCGCAAACCTGCCGCGAGATAAGGCCACTCTAGGGAATCAAAAGCTTTCTCCAAATCGAGAACTAGGCATCCAGATCGTGTGGGGCATGTGTGCGCAAACGGAACAGCCGTCATATGTTGACAGACGTACTTCTAGTAGGGACAAATCCATTCTGGTCGGGGTGGACCAGTGCCTTTACCAATGTGGCCAAGCGTTTTGCTAGTGCAGAAGCAAATATTTTGTAGTCTGTATTGAGTAGAGCTAGGGGGCGATAAGAGCCAAGGAGTTGAGGGTCACAACCCGGCTTAAGTAAGGAGACAAGGGTTGCCTCGTTTTGCGTTGGTGTGAGCGAGGAGTATTCTATGGTGGCGGCGTATAAAGTCAGTAACTGCGGGAGTAAGATGTCTATGTACGCCTTATAAAATTCTGCGGGCAAACCATCAGGGCCTGGTGGTTTGTCATTGGATAATGAAAAAATGCTGTCTCGTACTTCCTCTTGCAAGAGAGGAGCATTAAGTTCCTCTTGTTGCTCGGGGGTGGGCTGTGGTAACTCGATTCCTGCTAAGACGGAGTGAAGCTCAGTGGGCGTGGACTGTGCTTGAGACTGATACAACCGAGCATAGTGAGATGTGAATTTGTCATGAATGGCCGCCTGAGTGTACACCACAGTATCCTGCAGTGTGCGTATAGATGTGATCGGTGGAGCCAGAAGATCTTGCCGGATCAGCCTTGAGAGGAGCTTGCCTGCCTTGTCGCCCTGATAATGAGTTTTTGCAGAATGTGCCGCATAGTTTAAACAGCGGAGCCTGTCCAGTAGCCGGGAATGTTCCTCTCTCACTTTGGACAGGGTATCCATGGCATCCATGCCCTCCTCCCGCTCTAACACGCCTAAGCGTTGTTCTATTCGGAGCAGGTCCTTCTCCAGTTGCTTGCGCATACCTGCCTGCGTATGTAGGCAATGGCCACGTTATCACCACCTTAAAAGCGTCCCATTCTATTTGGGTTGTGGAGGCCGTGCCAGCGTTACCATCAAAATATTGATCAATGGCAGTGGCTTATGAGCCACGGAAGGGTGCATCCAACAGAACATCAGGTTGTAGTCGTCGGGTGGAAATCTGGGGTCTGGTGTTTTCCCGCTGCAGGTCTAGAGAATGGGGTTATGATCCGAGTGGGTTCGGCCCAAATAATGCGCCGAGACTACATAAGGCAATAAAGTGGCAGATGTCATAAAGTGGTCTAGGCGTACATGCAGTCTGTGAGCTCCTGAATAATAGGAGTACACTCTGTCAGTCGGGTGTAGATGTCGCCATGCATCAGACAGGTTCCATTGCAATACCCAGCCAGTTAGCGCTTTCATGGCATGGATCGTGTTCGTGCCTGGGAGGGGGGGGGGGGGGGCGATGATCGGTCTAGCCCGCATCCAATACACTATTATAATCACCCCCCAACAGCATAGGGATATTGTGCCAGGGCGGTAGTGTTTGTGAGAAGTGATCAAAGAACGCCCCTTGTTCTGTGTTAGGTGCATATAGCGAGGCGAGTACCATGGGTCCGCCGTCTAGTGTGCCGTGTACCACAACATATCTGCCGTCGGTGTCTATTTGGACATCCGTGGCTTTAAAAAGGACCCCCGGTCTGACCTATATTAGCGCCCCTCGTGCAAATGCTGAGTATCCCGTGGCATACAACTGTCCCCTCCAACGTCGATGTAGGTGTGGCAGATTAGTTTTGGACAAATGAGTTTCCTGTAACAGTGCTATC
This sequence comes from Triturus cristatus, assembly GCF_964204655.1. Classification (NCBI taxonomy): domain Eukaryota; kingdom Metazoa; phylum Chordata; class Amphibia; order Caudata; family Salamandridae; genus Triturus; species Triturus cristatus. The sequence continues at coordinate 346,174,150 of NC_140594.1, read as the reverse complement.
TGTATATGGTGTCGCCTAAACTAAGAGTAAATTTGATAGCGTCGTGACGGAGTGTGTATGCCCCGCACATTCCAGGTGCCTATTTTAACGGAGGCCATAATATGTGAAAAAAGTAAACAAAAAGAGAGCACCTAACCATGGAGACTTTGCAAGCAATATGTATGATTGCAGCATTGGCGCCCCTGGCCCCAAGTGTTGGAAAGTTAAGTTGCTACACATGCTAGATGGCAATACAAACAGTTCAAATAAAATAAATACTTCCAAAAGGGCGAATTTGCAACAGGCAATCGTTCAAACCTCGTTCAGAAACAACATTCACACAATGACTAAGGGGGGTGCGCTATGCACTGTGTGATGAAGAAAGGATATATAAGCGTCTTGAATAGTTCTCGGGAGCTCCCCAGCTACCGGCCAGTCGTGAATGGGCAGGCCCCACCCCGGGCGACACCCCAGCCCGATGATCTATGCCGACATAAGGATAACGCATGAGGGTGCAGTATAAGAGACGTGAGGAGCCCCAGGACCATCGTTGAGTCTGCAAGCGAGGCACAGCCAAACTGCTATTATGTCTGACTAAGATGTACCACAGAAACGTTAATCAAATGCAGCTTGCTAGACAATGTCGTCGGATATTTGTGGAGTGACATTGGGCAATTCGTAAGAGTCCTGAGATGTCTTTGGGTCATCTGAAAAGTCATTGTCACTGGTCTGTTCCTGGTCTTGTCGGCTCGAGGTAGAGGCAAGATCATCCAGTTGGGATCCTGTGATGTCCGCTGTGGCCTGGAGTACCTCGCGACGTTCACTCAATGCCTGGCTCCGATCCGGTCCCGCAGGCTGCGAGGTCTGAGAATGCCTCCGCCTCCTACCAGCACGGCGGCGGTGGGAAGGTGCATTACGTGGCTGCTGTTGCGGATTGGTGAGCACAGTCTCAGGATTTGCAGGTGCGTAAGAGTCCATCCATTCTTCCACTTGCTCTGGAGTTTGGAAAAAGTGAGTTTTGCCATTGGCGACGACACGTAGGCGAGCTGGGAACAGGAGAGAGTACTGCAGGTTGTGCTGCCGGAGGCGTTTCTTGACTGCCATGTAGGAGTACCTCTGTTTTTGGACCTGCAACATGTAGTCTGGGAAGAACATTATTTTATGATTGTCAACCTGAATGTCTCGTTGCTTGCAATATGGCATCCCTGTCTCTGTAATTGAGGAGGCGGATCAAGAACGGTCGCGGATTTGAACCCGTTGGCAACAGACTCGTAGGTACCCTGTGCGCCTGTTCCACTACGAAGTAAGATAAGAGTGCCTTCAGGCAGCAGAGAGCGGAGCCGAGCCTCGATATACACCGCCGGATCTTTCCCCTCTTGACCTTCCGGCAGGCCCACCACGTGCACATTATTGCGTCGTGTCCGTCCTTCGGCATCCTCGACCCTGCCCTCCAGGAACTCGACACGATTGAGCAGGTTCTGTATATGTTGGTCTGCAGCTGCAACCAGCGGGGCGATGTCTGCAATGTCAGCCTCTGTGACAGTGGTGCGGTCTGCCAGCTTGCGATGATCTGCACGAAAATGTGTGAGGTCTATAGCCACCTTATCGATTTTATTTTCCAAGGAAGTGCGCACTTGCTTTAGGGACTCACCCAGCTTTTTGACTGCTGCTAAGACTGCGTCCAGCTTGCCAGAGGTGGAATCCATAGTGGTTTGTGTCGCAATCTTGCTCGATTTACTTCTGACGGGCAGAGGTGAGGTCAGAGCGCCCCCTGCACCCACTCTGGCGCGAGTGCCGTGTGACGTGGCTGGGGCCTCAACTGCGTGGCACCTTCTGGTCAGGATTTGGTCAGGACCCTGGGATGCCTGCTCACTACAGAAGATGCAGCCTCACCAGGACAGTGCAGCAGAGAGCGCAAGCTGAAATATGGCCCACCAGGGGACCTACATTGCTCACGGGGTGCTGGATTGGCGGGTTGACAAACAGTGTCCAGCCAGTCAGTGCGGTATTAGTAGTTGATGCGCAGCACAGTGTATTGTGTGTGGGAGATGTATCCTTGCCTCCAAGGTCTGCATCGCAGAGGTATAGGTCTTGCCCGCACTACAGTGCCAGGAGGGACGCGCGATCACGCCCGTCTGTGAGCGCAACACTGATCCTGTCTCTGCTGTGAGGGTCGGGCCGGGTGGCAAAGTCCCTGTGACAAGGCACTCGTTATTTGGACGTAGTGGAGCACGGGTGCTGAGCGGCCGCTGCATCACTCACCAGTGGTTCTCGGGCAACGATTCTACCTCATCTCATATGGATGCCCTCGCCGAGGGCGCAACAGTCAGTGAGTGCCGGGGCAGGGCCGCAGTCATAGCCTGTCTGCCCAGCAGAAAAAGCAGCGCGAGTGGAAATGAGGCTGTGTGGCAATTGTATTTGGCGGCCAGGACAGTGGAGGAACCGCAGCGCCACCCCAGCATGTAGGACCATTCGGAGGTTTCTGGCGTCTCCCCGTATCAACCACCAGATCCACGGCGTCCAGAATCAGGCAGTCTAAGCTTGATAGAGGTCAGCTTGATAGAGGTCAGGGGGGGAGGAGGCGGTGGGACCATTCAGGGATGTTCGGACATGCTGTGGCCCTTTGGGATTCGTCACCGGCACATCCCAGATTCATGCCCCTTCTTTTGACCGGGTCCTCATTGTGCAGCGGGGCTCACAGGGAGCGCCGCAGTCCAGCCAAGGATCTCCTACCCGGGTCCGGGGTTATATGAGGCAGAATGCAGGATGGGACCCTCCCACTCAGCTTCCCGGGAAAGGGCAGCAGTGCGCCGTGTAGACAGCGCGGGTGGCGGGATGGCGCTGCCGCCTACTCACCACGGGAGTGCACCAATGATGGGCGTCAGGGTCCGGGGTGCACCGTTGGTCTGGTCCGGCGGGGCGGATGTTCAGCGCACGGCTTCACTCCACGCGTAGCCAGCGGCTCCGATGTGTTGGAAGCGTGCACGGCTGCGTACTAGGCTCAGGATCTGCGGCGCGGTGATCGGTCCCAAATTGTCCGGGAAACTCGCTTCTGGACTACAGCAGGTATTCAGCTGCGTCGCCGCTCACCAGGAGTCGCAGTAGATAGGCATTGGACGGATAAATGTGGCCATAGATAGGGAGCTCCCGGCGGAGCTCTACCCGAGCACGTCTGCCATCTTCACCGGCTTAGCCACGCCCACCTTTGGACCTGGACCAATGCTGGTCTCTCTCTAGAGTGGCACAGTGCGTGAACAACGGTGGACTGTAATACAGCCAGAGTGCTTTGATTAATTCAAGCATTCCTTCTGTCACTATGAGTTAAGTCAATTCAGTCATATTTGGAGTGTTACAATATACTCTTTTGACCTGCATGCCTAATTCAGAGAAGGGAGATTGACAAAAACATTCCTAGTGAGTTTTATGAGACTTCTTGTAAAGTGCCATTTTTGGATGGTCACCTCCACACATTTTGGTGTTGGATGCTGTTGTAATTGATTTGAAGTGCTCTTTTTTTTCCACTATGCAGGAAAACTCCCACTTCCACCAGGCTGACCAGACCTCTAGGGGCTGGCAGCTGAAGTGCACAACTGAGGATGCCACTGGCTATCTTGAATTTATTCTTAAAATCAGGTTCTAACTAGTTTTAGTGGCCTACACCCACAGGATGTCGTCACTACTGGAGTGGATTAGGTGCAGGACTAGATGCCCATTGGCAACTAGTCCTTGCACACACTAACATCCCCTAAATCCAGAATTTAAGGGGCACCCCAGCCACAAGAACCTTAGATTCAATGTGATAACAAGAAGAGACCCATGTCCACATCAAGGCAGGACTCCACGAAGATAGTTGCTAAGCTCTGCACCTGTGGCAGCAAACCTGCACCCGCTGCATTGCGACTCGGTCTAGGCAAGAGACTGATTACACAAGGAGGCAAACCCCTCTGCAAATTCCAGACTTCACAAGAACTCCCTTTGGCTAAAGGAACTAGTACCCTGCAGTCAGCAGGCACAAGCCACTAAGTCCACAACCTCGAAGTCCTGCTTCCCGAGCCACCAGGCTTGGCTGCTCAAAGTCCTTGGACAGGTGACTTCTAGGAACAGTAGTCCCGACCCTCAGCGAGGCTCAGCTTTCCACACAGTTCTCTTGGTCCTTTGGATGAAGATTTCCTCAACCGGAGTGCTTGCAGGTACCAAGGTTTGTTGGTGGTCAGTCCGACTACAACCCTCTTTACTCGACGCTTCAAGAGAAGAGATTCACTTGCACGAACGGCCAGCTACCCCTGTGAATCCATCGGAAAGATCTTGCATTTGTTTTTGCCCTCTCTTGGCACGCCTGCCAGCTCCACTGGCCGCGGATCCAGTTCAGTACCAACGAAAGCCAAGAACACCTCATTCCCGAGTCCTCCGAGCCAGGTAAATCGGATCTCCTTGGAGACTCCTGGTCCAGAGCCATCTCCTTGCTTTATTTCGAAAGGGTTTTGCTCAACTCGCTCACAAGTACCTTTTTGCAAAGGTAACCATTCAAATACCACAAGCCTGATTGACAGCTCCGTTTGATAACTAAAGTGTACCCTGCTCCTCTGAGCCAGGTAAAATTGTTCTAGCTGTAGGAAACTGGTATAGGGACACAGAAGACCCAAACTCGAAGTGTGTTCCTTTGAATTCACTCCCTAAGGAACAAATTGCATGTATGTATTTTCCCATTGACCGCAACGTTCATGTTTCCACATTGCGAAGTACTGATTTATTTTATGCTTTAAAATTGATAACTCCGGTAATACTGTATATACTGATTTAGTTTTGGTGTCTAAAAAGATATACAAATCAGAGCTATTTTTATAAATTGGTGTTGGATCTCTCTTGAGTCCTGTCAATTACTTATCGTCCATGTTGGCGATGGGAAATGCTTAACATGTTCCTCTAAGTAGCCTGTCTGCTCTTTGCCACTCTACCAGGACTTAGAGAAGGTGTACTGAGAGAGTACCTGGGGTCCATCTTCGTTTACTGTGCTAGTATTACATGGTAAAGCATCCCTGCAATATCACATAATACTTTCACCTTGCATCATTGGTGTTTCAGCGGTGGGATTCCTGAACTTGTGTTTCGCTTCACTACTAGTTTTTATGTGCTAGAGAAATCCTCAATTGTATTTTGATACAAAAAGTAATTTTGTTCGGATTCGTTTTAAAATCGAGTTTTAATTTAAATTGCTAGAGCCCTTTAGCAACTGAAAATTAAAAAGTTACGTGTTTTAGAAAGTATGCCCAAGTGTTCTAAAGTCTTTTGACTTTTAAAAAGTAACCACTTTCTAGATTAAGTAAGCACAATGGAGTGGACATAGAGTCTCGAAGTAGCCCCTCTCGCAGCTCTCAGGATCATCTTAGAGCTTTGTACAAACTTAGGGGCATTGACTACAAAGGCACTGCCAGAAAGGAGGATCTAGTACATGCTCTCCAAGAGTATGAGGGTAGCAAGACAAAGGATATGACCTCTCAATAGATGATCCCTTCCCAGAGGAAGAAGTCTTAGCTCAACTGGTGGGGGAAGAGGAGGAGAACCAAAATCACATGCCATTCCCAAGACAACTTTCATGTGCATGTAGGGGCAGAGGTCGCTCCGGTAATAGAACTATAGGTAGGGTAGTAAAGGACCTCGAAGACAAGCTTGCCCAAATCTCCCTGGCAGACAGAGAGCTTGGACTTGAGGAGAAAGTACTAGAGAAGGGCTAATCTGGGCCTAGAGCCCAAGGATGGTGGCAGCAAAGTTAATAAAGTCAGGGAGAAATCCTGTGACCCTTAGATTCCAATGGCTATAGTCCCCAGTTACAGAGATGGAGGTGACATTCCAAAATGGTTTACAGCTTTTGAGAGAGCCTGCACCATGCTCACCCAGTACGAATTCATAAATCAACCCCTACTCGTAGGCCATAATGTGCCCTAGGTCAAGGCAGGAGACAGCAAGATTATTGTCGTTTAGTTCCGTGCGCGGTCAGCAGCTCGTCACCTACCCCTCGTCCTGCTGGCATGGATTCGTACTGGGGTGAGCATGACTTAGATACCTAGGATCTATTGTATCACTACCAGGGAGTGAGTAAAATATAAGACTCTAGATACCCTCCCTAATTCAGGGGTTGGGAACATATTTTTTGGTCCTGAGGAAATGCTAGGGATCCAGTACTAGACCAACATAGCGTGAAACATGCCGTCCTGAGTGGTGAAACCACAATAGTTCACTACAACACACTCACTGAGTAGTGGCGTATCATAACCTTGTGCGCACTACTGCATCTTAGTTTTTAACCTTACCGAAGAGTCTCCTTTAGGAAATTTTAAGATCACACTCTCCACCTTACACATTATATCCCACACACCTGAATGCACCATCACTGCTGATACAAGAAAAGATCTCCGACAAAAAGCCCTCTCGCGAGGCCTGTGGGGCATTGCAGCGCCGGCCCCACGAGGAGGGAAATGGCAGATGATGAAGCATGACACCCACATGGGTGTTTGAGGGCAACACTTCCAAATAAGGAAGAACCCTCTGGAACCTTATATTCCTACTACACCATTTCTTTAACGTTTTCCATACCCTCTTCACATGGGCACAAGTACCCACACTGATTAGAGATGTGAAATGCTTTACACATGTTCCACTAAGTAGCCTGGCTGCTTTTTGCCACTCTACCAGGAATGATAGAAGATGTACTGAGAGAGTATCTGGGCTCTATTTTTGTTTATTGTGCTAGTATTACATGGTAAGGCATCGGAGCCATACCACAAAATACTTTCACCTTGTTACCAATATTTTGGTGGAATAAGAGCATTCCTGCACCTTGACCTTATTAGACCTGTCAGTTGCTTAGTCACTATCACCCATGAGTTCCTCCTTTCTATATAGAAGGTAGGTCTTTTGGGAAATTGTCTGCCTTGAGTGGTTCTTGTCTAAAATCACTAATTATACCCCTTACTCACTGTTCATCATCATTCACTTGGCTCTCTCATTATATTCCATATAGCTCACCATTTCCTGATTCTTTTTAAAGTGTATTTCTCTTTAGTCACCTTCACGATTCACTCTCAACTTTTAATTTGTGAGCTATTTTAATGATAAACAGAATGTTCTCGAGTGAAAGCAGTAACCTCCATCTCCGTTGTATCTTTTGCCATCGCCATTCTTGCCAAGATCTACCTACTGGGTATTGCTGGAACATTTTACAGCTGTATCTGTGAAAGATGACCAGTTCTGATGGTCTGCAATATTACATCATACTTTTGAACTATCTTGTCTGTGTTTCAGTTCATAGAGGGCTTGGAAGTTTGTGCTCAACTGCTCCTGTTGGAGCAGGACCAACGCTGATTTGCATATAGCTGGGTATAGCCTAAGCTCTCATAGCAAGCAGTAAAACGGTCGGTTGGAACACAACCCCGAGAGAGTGGTTAGGCTGTTCGCATCCATTCCTCCCATCACCTTTTGTGTGTTTGGTATCTTTTCTACGGTCTTAAGGTTTTACTGACAGCACGTGGTGTTGTGATTAACCTGTGTGTTCAATTTGATTTGTCATTTTCTCAGTGAAATGGGTTTATTTTACATTTGCAATCACTGAAAAGTCAAGCTCCTTATCTGACCTGACATCAAGCTCCCATCTCCTTTGTCTTTTCAAGGCTACTAAATGCCAGCTGCATATACCTGAGTGCACATGCCTGTTTCATGAAAAGTCTTCAGGGATTGCAAAACACTACAGCCAAAGCAGTGAGTAAAGTCCCTCTGAATTATCATATCACCTAAATTCCAGAGAGTGTTTTATTCAAGAGAAGGATGGATTTAGGCCCAGATCGCTGTACTGGGTTGAATGTTCGACATTGTTCTGCATTCTGTCCATCAATTGTCCTTTTTGCATTTGTCACCCCGAGTGGGACGGGTTGCCCAGACGTGGTTCCCGTGCTCTCATGCCACTGGAGTCAAGCTATCCTGGCTGATGAGGGCTGAAAGCCCGAAACCGGTCCTAGGATGCTTGGTTCCAGTCCAGGGAGGACCTGGCCTGGCAGTTCGGGCTGGACTGTTCCCATTGGGCGCAGGATCAAGACTGATTTGCATATGGCTGGGTCCAAACTAAAATGCATGGTGAGCAACAAAACGATGGATTTGGGCCCAGATCTCTGTACTGTGGTGAATGTATGACTTTGTTCTGCATTATGTCCATCAGTTGTTCTTTTTGCATCAAGCTGCCATCTCCTTTCTTTTCAAGGCTACTAAATGCCAGCTGCATATACCTGAGTGCACATGCCTGTTTCATGAAAAGTCTTCAGTGATTGCAAAACACTACAGCCAAAGCAGTGACAAAAGCCCCTCTGAATTCTCATATCACCTAAATTCCGAAGAGTGTTTTATTCAAGAGATACATAGAAGTTTATTTATATGATCATGCTACTTACTATGTTAGGCCCCAGTTCCTCGATGATATAGTTCAGATACACACGCCATCTTGTGACCCATTGTTGCCTGAATTAGATAGGTGACTGTGTTCCATTCTCCTCCCCCTAATATTGGAGCAGCTCTATTCCATGATCTGAGAGCTATAGTTAATTCACTATATTTCTGGTAAAACTGAAGTACTCTTGGTTCTCTCTCTAGTGCCAGTGTCCTTGTATTTCATTTTTGTGAGAATTTTACAACTCAGTTTCACCTCTGAAAATATGGATGGGGTAATGTTAATGTGTGATCTATGTAAGCGTTATCTGTATTGTCCTAAAATTCTAATTTTCAAGAACCAGGGGACATGTTTGTACGTGCTCCTCTAATATACAGAATCAAAATCCCCTGTTCAGTGCTTACCCAGAGTAAGTTTGTACCTGCATTAGGACTGTCTTAACAAGACAGAAAAATAAAGTATGTAAACTGAAACCTCTGAAAGATTATATCATATGGATCACATATCACCACCATCAGTTACTGCTTCTTTTAGCAGAAGGGTCGACTTTCCATTCTCTGGTACCACTTTAAAAAAGTGAAAGTTTTATAGGGTTCCTTTTAGATCAGCATTATTTGTGCCCTGGTCCTCTGCCAAGAGAATGTTTAACATACATTTTCTTCATCTTATTCTGTTATTCATCTCCTCCTGTGCCACAAAAACTTAACCCCATCTCTTTAAAATGTATCTAACCAACAATCAGCTCCTTGTAACGTCTTCTGCAGCTTTCTTATCTGAGAAGATTACATGGTCCTGTTTGCAGTTCTATGTAAAGCTCTCTGTTGTCATTGGGGCTACGTCTGCGCTATATAAATATTATAAATTAATAAAAGCTATTTCAGTTTGTATCGCCTTTATTAATCTCAGTGGTTCTGGAAAGGCAAAGGGCTGGATCTTTAAGCCCGCCCGTCCAAGGTGAAATCAAAAACGAATGAAAGTAAGGTTGAGAAATAGAAATAGATGATATTATCATCTGTAATTTTTTTTGACCTGGTTACCAATCGACAAAAGTGATATATCATTAGATCTGACAGACCTGTTCTGGTTTCAGGTATATATAGTGTCTGTTGGTTGTCTAAAAACGTGATAACGAGAGCAGTCATCTAAGCAGCAGCTTATACTGTTTTTTCATTGTGTACCAACCATAATTTGTGGTTTAGAGGCCATTTTGCAAAATGTGTTTTCGCACTTTTTCTAACAGCAGATTCTGCACCTTAAAATATTCCCCAGGCATCAGACTGGATCTGGAAAATCTTGAGAAGTACCTCTGCTTGTCGGTCAACGTCGTCCACATCAGAAGTAACGTGCAGTATCTATATAGGTGCCACCATAGCATGCTGACATCAGTTCCTTTCTTTCCATGACAACACTGTAGATCCGGAGAGCTGCCTCGGCCATTTATTTACCCCTTTTTTTATACCCTTTTTTAAGCTTTGCACCCATTGTATTGGGTATATATCTCCCAGCAAACCCACATGATTTAAACTGCATGAAGAATGTCACAGACAGGTGACTGTTTCTGACCCACGTTTGGTTTGTCGGTGGTGCCTGGATTCCCATGCATCTGAAGTGATCCACAATCAGGCGATTAAGCTCCCAACATTGAGCAGAAGAATGCTCTGTGCCAATTCTGAGGGAGATTTTGGGCCCGCTTTCTAAGCCGATCCCATAAATGATCATCATTCTGTTCCAAGTCACTGCCATCACGGCCTGTGAAGTCCAAGAAGAAGTATAATGGTTCTTCAAACTCTTCTAGAAAGGTTTGTGCTTCTAGCCTCCGCTGCTGCACTCCACCATCGCAGGCGGTGGCCAGGTGCGCTCCAAGCTTCCCTGAGATTCTCTGAGCTGGAACGACTCCTACCCAGCTCAAGTAGATCTACGATTCCATGCACTTCATTTTTGGGTTGCTGACTTCCTCTGGCACGCTTTCAAGCCCCGAGGTGCTGAGAAATGCCCCTGCTGGATTACCGTCAGTGGTTTCACCTTCTAAGCCCGCCAGGCCCTCCGGATCCTCCTACGGATCTCAACTGAAGGCAATACCGGTGCCTTCACCATTCTCGGTCCCATTCCAACCAGCACCATCCCCGGTGCCATTGTCACGTTAACACCGCTGCTGTCCTGTCTACATCAGTCCACCCTGGACTTTCTACCACTGGACATACCTTCTTTTCGAGAAGTAGTAGATGATGGAGAGGGTTATTGGCCTCCTGGAGGACAACTCCTACCGGTTAGTCAATGGCATGATGAGCTGGGTGATGCCAGAGGCTTGGACACCTCTCAAGAATCTGGATTGATTTCTCCTCCGGGCCCTGCCATGGAAGAAGGTGCACCTTTTGCAGTAGTGATATGCTGGGCAGTATAGCTCTTTGACCTACAGCTACCCGCAGTCGTAGTCAAGACCAACTTCCTTACAGAGGTGCTTCATCAAGAGGTAAGCTCTGCGCAGCCCCTGCTCCCCTTTAATGAGGCCCCTGGATGCCTGGGCCAAACCATGCATGGGGACTCCAGTGCACAGAATAATTGCCAACTGGTATCACCCCTACCTCGGATACACAGCCTTCTTTCCCAGCATCCCACTCCCGAGTGCCTGGTGGTGCAGACCTTGAAAGCCAAGGTAAACCCAAGCACGTTCCCTACTGCCCCACTTGATTGGGAAACCAAGTGGCTGGATACCTTTGGGAAGTGGATTTTCTCTTCCACCAGCTTAGCATCGCAGTTTGTGAACACCGCAAGTCTCTTGGTCCGATACTTTCACGCCTTGTGATGTTCAGTTGCTCAGCCGGTACCCTTCTTTGCTGAAAAGGGCTGAGCCAATCATTGAATGATGAATGAGAAGCAGTGATGTTCACCTTTTGGTGTGGACTTGACACCACCGACTCGCTTGACAGGGCCATGCCTCTACTGTAGCACTCAGCCGCTACACCTGGTTGAGGTCCACTGAGTTTTCAGGTGATGTCCAATCATCTCTGAAAGACATGACCTTTGATGTTTCACACCAATAAGACTAACACAACGCTCAAACACTTCAAAGAGAGCCGGGTTACCGCCAGATCCCTGGGCCTTTCCATTGGGTGTCTAGCAACAGTCATTTTGCCCCTTCCATGGCCACGGCCTGGGCGCCCATGTGTGTTTACAATACCAACCTTTCCCCGGGCCAGCAAGCTTCCCAGTGTTTTAGTGACTGAGGCTGCGGATCCCACAGAGGATACAGTGGCATATTGTACAGCATATTGTGCAGTTCCTCACCCCTCCGGCTGCTGCAGCCTCAAAACCTATAATGGGTCCTTAATGAAGAACAACTTTACATCAGCCATGAGGGTCAGTAAGCATCATGTTCTTTTGCGTACATCTCCTTACACCAGCTTCTACACAGACAAAGTAGCCCTTTGGACTCTGGTCTCCTTTTAACTGAATGTGGTGACTCCTTTCCACATCAGCCAAAGCATCATTATTGCAACAATGTTTCACCCCTCAGCTCCCTTCTAAGGAAGAGGAGAGAGTCCATTAGTTGGACCCAAAAAGAGTCCTCTCTTTTTACATTGATCCTACCAAAGAACACCCAGTGGACGATCAGCTATTAATTGTGTTTGCTGTTGCTAAATAAGGTAAGGCTGTGGAGAAACTGACCATCTCTTGATGGATTGTACGTGGCATTAAAGTTTGCTTGCAGGCCCATTCCACCAGGGCAAGGGCCAGGACCGTTACTACTGCGTTAGCCTGCCTGGTACCTGTCCTGAACATCTGCCAAGGTGCCGCATGAGCATCACTCCACACATTCACAATACACTAATGCTTAGGCAGTCAGGTCAGTCGAGATGGGCATTTTGCCCATTAGGTCCTCCAGGACTTCCTGGTTTGAGCCTGTTATCAGAAAAACAAATTACTTACCTTCGGTAACTCTTTTTCTAGTAGAAACTCTATTTAACTGCAGATTCCTTACTGACCCTCCCATCCTCTCCATTCTTGGACATGGGCTGTTCACCCGCAAGCCCTTGTTAAATCCTGCAAACTGGTCTCACATCGTCCAGTAGTGGCTCTGTTTTTGGTGCAGAAATAGTCACAAAAGAAACTGATGTCCGCATGCCGGGTGACGCTTATATAGAGGGACTATTCTAAGGTGAAAAATCTGTGTTTAGATAGTCTTTACCAGAAAAGGCGCTACTTAAGTAACTTGTTCTTCTTGCCCACTGACCTAACTTTAGAGGCCAAAACTGGAGAGAAATTTAATTGATAATAGCAAGTGTTCAATTCCTTCACTTCTCTCGGTACGGTACCCCGCTTGTGTAGATGAGTATCTCGCACACATTAGGAAAAGCCTCAAAATGCAGCAAGGTAACCTCAATATTTTTCCTTTTCAATTATTTGTCTGTTGATGTGGTTTGTTGTGATAGTTCGGCCACTGGTCAGACAGCGCAGTGCAAAACCTACCAACCCCAGAAAGGGCAGTAGGCTAGATATCAAGGGGTGTTAAGATGGATCATACTACGCTTTCCTACCCAGAGGTGTAGGGTGTGTCCTAGTGCCAGGACAGGCAGGCCCTCCCTATATTATTTAATAGAAAATGTGTATCCCTGCTTTCTAGTATACTTTCTGCCCCTGGGAGGGCAGACTGGGGGAGGGGGGGGGGTAAACCTCCAGTCTCCCTTCCCCCGCCCCACCACGGAAGGAGTAGTAAGACCGTTGGACCTTTAAGGGTAAAGTATGACCCAATGCAAGGATAAGGTGGGCCCCCACCCTGCTCTATTTGTTTAAAAAAATCTGTCTCTTTTCGGTCCCACCTCTCCTGGGGAGGACAGATGGTGAATAGGAGTGTTGAACCTTTATTGGTGGGAGAAGGTCTAACACAGGACTGGAAAAACCCCAACACATTTGTGTTGTTTTTTTTGTTTTTTTTTTAACAAAAATTCATCCTAGGTGTCTAGTGTACTTTTTGCCTTCTATGGATAGCATATAGGGCCTAAATCCCCTAATTTTCTCCAGGGGAAGGCAGGGCACGAAGACGTTTTGGACTTTAAGGTGGAGTATGGTACACCTCAATGCCAGACCAGATAAGTCTCCACCTCATTCTAGTTCAAACCCTGGTGTGCAGGTTGTGGGTAAACACGCTAAATGTCCCCCTCTCCCCCCCGTCCCTCTTGCCCACCCCTCCACCCCGCATGGGCAGAAAGACTTCACAGCCTTTGGGGTGGAAGTTGCCAATGCTTCTTTTCGCAACCATAGCGGTCTAGTGAATAGATCCTTGTTCAGGGATTTCTTCTTGCGTCAATCCACAAGTAATGATCCAGTAGGCAGAGTTACCATTGGAAAGAGGACATTTTCCTGTGGTGAACGGTGCTCAGGGAGCTGAAATGGGCCACCAAGCACTAATCACAGTGAAAGCAGCTGAGACCTTTCAGCTTCTGCTGCTATCACTTTAATTTGTTGTGACGTCATTGTGCGTGGGGTGCTGCACGTCACACACATAAGAGAAACATTTGGGCTGCGAGGGAAGCTCTTCCCTCACAAGTCAAGTTTTTGAAAATCCAGTTGTAAAGCACTTGTCGGTAACTGAAACCTGGATCGACACAAACTGATCATGTTTCTATCAGTGGTACTATATTTCCATCTAAAACCAACATGACAAACTACATACCGTTGCAAGGATGCTAAAAAGGGATTTTCTAGTGAACTTTAGTACTTTATTTAGTAAAAACAAGGCAGGGGCAACTATTGAACTCTATGGCTGTTTTGGTAGATTTAGTAACCCTTCTGGTGAATGTTCACCAGTATACTGGATGCACTGCGTACACTATGGAATCAACACTAGACAGTATTATTTAACACCAAAGAAAACGAATCATTCCATTGATTTATACATGAGATATATTGTGACACAAAGAACTTTGGAATCAGGTCAATGTCGTCATCTCTTTAAGCAAATAAACACACTTAAATACAGTTCCAACAATCAAATAGAAAGAACTCAAATACATTGTTGGTTTTAAATGACGTCTCTAATACATTTTAGGGCTAGATTACCCAGCCCAATGCATTTCGGGATATTCTCCCTTCTTCAGGGGCCACTGTGAAAGAAAATTATATGCACAATCAATATATAGAATATACAATATTTTTTATGTGGTTATAACAACAGCGTTAAGCGCCCAGACAAGACAAGATAAAGAATGCGGAATAAAGACCTCAATATGTGTTGCGCATGGCAATAAAATCAAATCATAAAAGGTGAACTGTGCTTGTGCATTACTGTTAAAAAGGAAATGGTGATCAAAATGGATATAGAGTGAGCCTGAAGAGATTGCACTAACATCAACGAGAGACAGTAGTAAAATTATGCATGCAAGAACACAAACCGCAAAGTGTTCGCCAAACATTCAAATCAAAAAGTAAAACCTGGTGTTACATGCGAAACCCTTGTTGTCAATACACTATGTGCAACATGAATACCCTAACAACTGACATGCAAATCAGGGAACCACTATTATGCTTGAATGCCGACTTAGTGTAAGCTGTAGCAATAAAAAGCCAATATCTGATGAATTCTAAAGTGACATCGCCAGTGTTTAAACTGCAGAAAAAAAAACAGAACGCCCAATGTCATCCCACAGACCTGTGGTAAATAATTAATGTTATGTTACAAAATGAGACGATTACCTTAAACTCCTAGTGTGGTGAATTCATGTACTATTTTAAAATTTAAACGTAGCTCAACATCTTTCGTTTGCTACCTGTGAAAAACACCACGTAATATTTCTATTAACACCCCAACTCTGTTAAGAGTAACAATATAATCAAAGCAAAACCTTATATAGTTTCTTACCACTGATGCGGTTATTGAGTGTTTGTCATGAAAGTATACTCCTTCACACTGTGAGTTACCAAGCCTCACCGCCCTGAAAAGAAAACCGGAGAACCTAATTCAAGAATCCATGATAACTCTTGCGCTGAAGCGCCACTGCAGGGAATGACATAATCGCAGCTCACTGGCAAAATATGTGGAAACGTCGCCTTAATAATCCATAAACCATCGAGTACCGTAATGCCCGCTAGAAGAAATGTAAGCGTTCGATGCAAGCATATTTAAAGAAGGAAAAAATTCCTGCGTCACTGATTGATGCGTCCTTGATAGTAAGAATGGAGAAAGGACTCTGTCCATCATCCTTTAAGCGCCATCTTAATCTGGTCAAAAATGAAGCCTGTAGAAAGATGGCCATTGACTAGAAATAGTAAAATGGCAGAGAGAACAGGCTTGCTCTTGTGAAACCAGGAGTGAATATACCAATGAAAACACTTGTAACAACAAAGGCAGAAATGCCCAATGCAATGAATATTAAATAAAAGACTGAAGCACACCTACTGACCCCTGTAGGCTTAAACAACGAAAACAACTAATAATGGTCATACAGCTAAATTCCTGAAAAGCCACTGTGTGCGACATTTAGTAGAGTGTGAAGTGATAACAATATAAAATAAGCAAGACGACTCGTGATATTAAATCAAAACTGAAAAAATGCCAAAATGAGAAAATAGTGAAATTGCCATGCGTAATCCATACATGAACAATCTATATTATGGTGTAATAACAAGCAGAATGCGATATAACACTGCGAACCTCATCACAGAAACCACGACCTTTCTAATTTATCATTGAGACCACCTGGCATCATGGTCTAAAGTAATTTGATCCACCACACTTCTCATTGTGAAAGTAACCTAGCATTATCACAACCTGTCTTACAAAGTAGTGTTTCAAGAATGGTGAACCTCAGTTCCGTTATTGTGTGCTTGTGTTCAAGCCAATGTGATACGAAATGAGATTTGATGCTCTGTGAACGTATTGTACTCTTGTGTTCTGATATGAGCACTTTTATTTTGCGGGTTGTTTTCCCAACATATAAAAGACCGCATGGACATTTAATGGTGTAAACTACGTAACCAGAATTGCAGTCTCCGTTATACCTCAATGCGATGGGTTTGCCTCAGTGTGGATGATTGATGGTGTTACCGACAATTACATTATTGCGGTTTTCGCAGTTGTGACACTTGCGCATTCCAATGTATTCATCTTGATGAAGTTCAATTGTTTGAGAAAGCATTTCTTTGATGTTCCTGCTTCGCGTATAGGCGAACAATGGCTCTTGTGCGAATAATCCATTGAAATCAGGTTCGTGTTTGAGTAATTCCCATCTTGATTTGATGATTTTTTTGATGTCAGATGTTTTAATCGAGAATTTGGAAACGAAGACCTGTCGGTTTTGAGACCACTTTGGTCTGGATACAAGTAGATCTTCACGTTTAAATTGCTGTGTTTTATCCAATGCTTTTGTTAGTATAGTTTGAGGATAACCTCGCTGTTTGAATGTGTTACTTTGTTTGTCAAGAATGAATTCCAGCTCATCTTCGTTTGATACTATCCTTTTGATTCTGAGCATTTGTGAGAATGGCAGATTTTGTAGTAATGAAGGAGAACGAAAACTAGAGAACAATAACAAATTATTTCTATCCGTTAGTTTGGTGTACAACCTTTGTGATTGGCACTGATGTTGTAAGTAAATTTGATGCGAGCATTCTTCGAGTTCAATTCTCTGATTTGGAGTTTCAATTGTTCTTCCGAGCTGTTCCATATTAGAAAAATATCGTCGATGAATCTGGTATAAAAAACCAAATTCGAACTCCATGAATAGTCTGCAAAAATATGATCAGATTCAAACAATGGGCATAAAGGTGTTTGCGTATTCAGGAGCCCCAGAAAAACCCATGGAGGTTCCGCTTATCTGAAGATAAAAATCATTCTTCCATTGTAAATAACTGTGTTGTAAGCAGAACATGAATAATTCCAAGATGAAAATTTTGTTAACACCAAGATCTGATAATTGTAACAATGCCCACTCACAGGCTTCTCGACCCTCCTTCAAGGGTATAGAAGTGTACAACGATGTCACGTCAATTGAACATAGGATTCATGAGGCAGAACACTGGTCACCAACCGAGTTAAGAAGTTTTAGAAAATGTGTGGTGTCTTTGATGTAGCTTTTCCATGACTGTACGAACTTATGCAAAAAATGGTCAATGAATTGGCCCGCAGGTGAAAAAATGGAATCACAACCCGAAACTATCGGTCGAAACGGTGGGTTCTGAAGGTTTTTATGCACCTTTGGGAGCATATAGAGCTTTGGTCTCCTGGGATGAGTTACACTCAAAAACGTACGTATGTTGGATGAAATCCATTTCATATCCTCTGCATGATCAAGAATTTTGTTTAAGGTATCCATAACCATGAGGGTAGGATCCTGGTCCAGCCTAATATAGGTCTCAGTATCTTGGAGGTGTTGGGATACGCTTTGTTCATAGAATGTGGTATCCATGATTACCAGGGAGCCACCCTTATCGGCTATTTGGAATGTGAGTCTAGAATCCTTTGCTAGTAGTTTTATAATGTTCATCTCAAGTTTCTTGAAATTAGTTTTGACAGTTGGCCGAAGATTCAGCTTAGCAAAGTCATTGGGTATCAGTGTTTCAAAGGAATCAAGCAATTTATGCGATGCAGGCGCCATAAATGTACTCTTGGGCTTGAAAAACCTTAATTCAGAGTCTTGTTCACTGCTTGGAAGGTTTGGAGATTCCTAAGTGGGTACTATATTCATAAAGAAATGCTTTAAACGCAAATTTCTCATAAATTTGAATGTGGCCACCTCAAGTTCCAAGGACTTAGTGTGATACACAGGAACAAAGGAAGTACCTTTGATCAGCACCTGTTGTGCCAACGTCAACTCAGTTGTAGAGATGTTTATGATAAGGTCTTAGTTTGCTCCTTAGGCTGCGAGCTTCTGCCTCTTTTTCTCTTGCTCCTACTGATTTTTTTGGATCTGGCGGTCGTCCAGCTCTTTAGCCGCTGGCTAAAAAAGACTTCAACTGCGCTGATACTTCTGCTCCACTGTGCTGAATACTAGACCCAGTTGCTTCTTGTTGGACTTCCACTCGTGCTCTTGTTGGCTCCAACTCTTGATCTGGTACTATGGATTCCTGTGAGGAAGTATTAGGTTTTTTAAAAGGCCGCCTTCGGTCATACACCTCCGCCCAGGCGTACATTTAATTTCTAGTCGATGGTATCTCGGTGAAATTTTCTAAGCTTTCTCTCTTGCACTTCTTTACCATAAGCATCCAGCTTATTGTTAAGGTCTTCGAATGTGATTTTCAAGTAATCCGCATCACACTGTATGGATAAATCTGATTTAATGGCTTCTGCTTCTTCCTCCAACTCTCTGATGGTGCGGGACAACTCCTCTATTAGTAGTACAATTAAATCCAAGGAGCATGTTAAGGATAGCTTGCCATTTTTCCATGAACGCTTTGTTAAATTTATATAGTAAAGGTTTTATAGGTAATCACAATCCCCGCGGAATGCATTGAACTTTATGATATTGTATTAGTGTTGACGCATGGCGACGTTGACTCAATGCTCTGCGCGTTATGAACTCCAATTGTCGAATCTGTTGTGATATTGAACCAGCCTGGACGCTGTTGTATCTAGGATTAAAGCATATATGTCGGCAACTTGTGTTGATGAATATGTGCGTGTATCCACTCTGTTATCAGTAAGGAATATTCATTTACTATGTTTTTGCAGATTACCTTATACAAAGCAGCAGAATGGATGTTGTTTTTGTTTGTTCCACCTTCCAGCCCTATGCCCCTCATAGGAGTATGTGTACCAATAAAGTATCCTCATCTTATGCACCACCTTAGTAATGAGCTCGGCTATATTGGGAGAACAAGAAGAGACTTAAATACTAATAGTAAAATGTGCAAATAACCTAATATTTAAGGAGAACGTGGCTAGAGAAATGAAATGCAATTCGGTAGGTCTCCATCCTTCCACATTTTATTAAGTACACTCACTTTTATCAGGAATGACAAAGGTGTATGTTTCAGAAATAAGCTGATGGCATCCAACTGTACCTAGCAGTCTCCAAGGAGGTAAAGGTCTAACCTTTGAACAATGCAGGACAGGACCGACTGCTGGGGCTCACTGGCCTGGCTGCCAGCTATTCCTGAAATGAGAGATGCATCAGACTATGAACTATTATAATGACAGTCTTGATATGTTGTTTCAAAACAGAGTAATTGCACACGCTTAGCAAAGATCCTGAATGCCAGACTACCATACGTGTAGCTCTTCATGCTATATCAGATATTCTTGAATTCAGGTAAAAGCCTTCCTGCTTTTCTGGAAGTGAAAAGTTTTCTGTCTCTGCCTCCATTTTCGAGTGAACACAGCCTCTATTTTCGAGGGTAACGTGTTTGGTTCAGTTATTTAAGAACTGATTCTATGAAGAAGTCTCTCTTACAGAGCTTTAACAGATTTGAAAATCATATTTAAAGACATAACAGAAAGCCAAGCCACCACAGTAGAAAAAGGGGCATATACTGTTACAGCAAAGGGATCAAACCCTCACAGCAAATGGACATTTTATATTAATATTTGGATAACCTAGCAGTACACTCGGTTATTGTCAAATACCCTTACACTAATGGTTACTGCTTATATGTCTGTAGCTCAGTCATTAAAGTTCAAGTATCAGAGAACCTGACTGTAAAGGTTAATGGACCCAGCCTAGAAAGATTCAAGACTCGAGCCCTTAAAGTTGCAGTTAGTGGTGAAGAGACAGATAGCATGCAACCAAGAGGAACATAATATTGACTCTTTCCCAATCTGCCTTCAGAGTATACATCTGAGGGTCTTTGGGCATCACCTTCCAGTACTGAGCAGGCCTGTTTGCACACTGTAAATCTACATATGTTGAAGACTCCCAATGGTCCAGTTCTTTCAGGTCCCAGCTGTAGGATGTTTATTAGCAATTGTTACAGTCCGTTACAACACCTCAATGTAAAATCTCTTTGCACCCTGCATGCACTTGAATACTATTTTTCATCATGGGCAGTTACAGTTCAATCTGAATTATAGGTTGATTCTCCAATAGACTTTCATCCATCAGCATGCTCATGGAGCCCAGTGGTTTATGTGATGACCCTGCCAAACATGGATAACGCTACACAGTTAAAAGTGGCACTTATAACCCCTAAGCTAGCACGGCACATGGATGCTAAGGATGGATATTATGGCTTAGCAGATGGTATATGTGGGTTTGGGATTTTCTTGAATAAAAGTAGCCTACATATAAGGGAACCATACATGGCATTCAGAGGTGCTGACCGGGTTGAGTGCATTCTGGACTACCCCTTATCTCCTCCTGGGGAGGGACCAGAAGACTTCACATGGTTAACAAGTTCAGGTGTCTGGTCATTGTCCTCTATGATATGAGTTAAGGGGCCTGCCCGGGCCCTTTAACGGTTGAAGAGGTAGCAAAGGAGTAACTTGGAATGACGAGGTATGGAACTATAAATGTTTAACAACACACTCACTGACACTTTAAGCTGTATAGCAATACAGCTTTAATTGTTATCAGGTGTGCAACAAAATCTTATGTGAGAGAAGAGGACATATGGTAAACTATAGAACAGGCACTTCCCTGTGAATATGCCTCTTCTATTAAACAGTTGTTATAAATATATCCAATCCTTTTGCTGTTACCAAGTTTTCAGAGATTTGGAATTATACATATGTAAATCTAAGAGTACTTGATTAGCCCATAAAAAAGCAACTGTAAGATTAATAGCATGTAAAAGCTTGTTTGTCTTTGCCTTTCATAACCTTGTCATTCAGTTACAGTTGTTTCCACTGAACTGTGGATGGTTATAATATTTGCTGTAAGTACAATGGCCTCTTGTGCCTACAGTATCTTCTACTGGCTGCAGAAAGAATGGAAATGGGACGTACTCTGCATAATCTTTGTATGAGAAAGTCCCCGATCCTTCTGTTAATTATGTAGTACATGTACCCATGTTGCTGCACGGTATGATGTGTAATAGAACCACCTAGTAAACTCTGCTTTACTGGAGATGTAGGAGACTACTACACATGTTCATTGTTGTCAGTCGAGAACTAGAGTAGAGGTTTTAGATTTTTAAATCATGGATGGTAAAGAGTTATGTTATTCGTAGTCGGTTAGTGCTGGCCTCCCTCTACAAAAGCAGTGAAAATCAGACCCTTACACTTTTAGAAAGTTTTGGGGGAATTTGATGCTAATCAATTGGTCATGTTCAGTGTCTGTGTACATCAGAGATACCCTTCACGCTCCCATGCTCCACAAAACATATTTTTGTCTCTAAAGCTTTTCAATCATATTTCTTGCCCATTTGACACCATAGTGGTTTAGGTAGCAATTAATTCACACCAAATCTTCAGATATTTTATGGCTCGTCTTAGTAGAATAAAGTGTGAATCTTTCAGTCATACGGTTGGCTTTAGTGCAAAGGTTTTGAGCTCGTAAATGACACTTAACATTCTTTCCTCCCAAAAGGCCTTTCAGATAGGACACAGATACCCAGTCGAATATTTTTTTAAACTTTACATTATAGTCCTGCATTTCTCTAACGTCACCAATTGTGTTTTTTTACTTTAGCCTTGAATTTACTCACATTTTCCATGTAGAAAATTAGATGACTTCAGTAACCAAGCATTAGCAAGTTCAATTGCAGGATCTGGCTTTTGCTTATTTTAATGTAATATTTTATTAAGTGATTTATGTATGAATATAACCAGATATTACATTTTAACATATATTACACAGTTCCTCTTCCTGTTTCTGATACTACTACTCTTTCTAAAAATGGCAATTATAATTGTTTCATTTGTCTGTTCTTTAGTCTTCCTGCACCTCTAGTTTTAACCATCACCATCTTGATCTTACCTTTCTCTTACGTTGAACCTCAAGCATATTTTGATGTTTTGAATTCTGCTCCTCAGATGATTATTCATCTTGGTGATTTGTTGCAACATATTTAAGTCCAGACTTTTGTCAAGTCAATACCTGCATCCTGTATCCCAATAAATCAATAAAAAATGGGGCATCCAGAAGCCTCTTTGTTATTTGATTTTCCATTGAATTGAGTTCTAGTAAAAGGATTTCTTTAAATTTACTCTGGTATGACTTGATTTTGAAGTCCTCTGATGCATATCTTCCTCTATTGTTGAACCTATGCTTGTTCATAGGATGGATGCTCTGCAATGAAAGGTGGATTTATATATAATTACGTCATAGATCTGTATTGCGTGATAATGAAACATAGACTCACATTTTATGTATGTTCCTCAGGATAATGAACACACCAGCTCATACTTTTGCTCATCTCTACAGTAATAAACACACCAAGCATTTAATACTTTGATGACATTCCAACTACTCCTAGCCATTTATGTCTTAACGGTTAAGGAGGGAGCTGACTTTTGCAAACTTAAATTATCTGTTAGATAAGTAACACTAAATTGCTGACATACTGTCATAATTGTGGATAATGCTGGGCGCTGTTTAACTAAGCTGTTTTGTAAATTCTATTTCCTCTTGAGACCTGTTTTTTTAAAACCCACTTCTGCCAGACATTACTCCGTAATCTAAATGTTAGTTTAATTGAGGAAACTTTAAATTCTTAACTTTGCTGCTATTAGGATGGTTTTTCGTCTTT
Source organism: Triturus cristatus (assembly GCF_964204655.1). Classification (NCBI taxonomy): domain Eukaryota; kingdom Metazoa; phylum Chordata; class Amphibia; order Caudata; family Salamandridae; genus Triturus; species Triturus cristatus. The sequence continues at coordinate 346,151,121 of NC_140594.1, read as the reverse complement.
TAGATCACCAAATTAAAATACACAACCTCACAGGAGTGTTTACCAGTGGGACCACAGGGTTCCATGCCATATGTTTGAAATAAAGTGACGGAACACAAGTGACCTATTTGCCTTGGAGTTCTCACAGTAGGTCTTAAAAAACTGAAATATGCTAAGTACACAGGTGCTATTTAAGGCCAAAGCCCGTAAGTGCCTGAGCGTAAGCAAATCAGGATACAAATCTAAAATGGGGATCAGGTCCTCTGTTTCCATCATTTATATCATAGCCTACTGCTGTGGTGTCATTGAATTGCCCCAAAAGCAAGACTTGTGAGTAGGGTGCCCTTTATGTGAGCTTTAGAGATGGATAGGAAGAATGAAAGGGTTGAACATTGATCGGAAGAGGACTACCAAGGGTCCAAGTAATCTAGCTGGTCAGGTGTCCGCATCTTGATCCTCATAGTGTATCTAAAGTGTAATTGAAGACAGTGTCAACTTTCATCACTGCATACCTCCTGGGGCTACATGATCTCTCACCAGAGACCCATTTAAAATATATCTATTTCCTTAAACAATAGGTTTCGGTACCAAAATCTCTGCTCCAAGTCTGGTGGGTCTATCTTTGCACTGACTACCTTTTTTAGGACGTATGCTGGATTATGCACCGTCCTTTGTTCTGGTAAGAGTCTTTATTCCTGGGACCAGTATTCTTTCTGAGGCAAAAACACGATCTATAGCGGATGTCCAGACGTCCCTTTTCATTATTTGGTAGGCTCCGAAAGGAAAAGGTTTCAAGCACTTGAAGTATTTTTTATTGATGCTGAACCTGCATTCATACTTATCCCCTCTTGGTTAAATGATCTAATGAACAGGTGCACACCAGGCTTTAAATTTGAAACAAATCTATATATTCATTCTATACACTTCAGGTGTACAAATTATATAATTCCGCTCAAACATTAAACTTTTAGATCAAGTCAAAACATCTAAAAAATAAATATAACCAAAGGATAATGTTTGAAGAGCCACTCTGGGGAAGATCCTGAAGATTCCTTTAGAAAGAGTTGGACTCGAGCCCATCCTCAGGACCACAGTCCATTAGGAATACAAGGTTGACCCCTCAAGACCTAAAATATAAACAAACATAAATGCTTATGTGCGCCTATCCAATTATATAATTGTGACCACGACCTAATCCATGTGCCATGAACCAAGTGAAATAAAAGAAGTTGATCTGAATATGAAGATGAAAAACCACCATGTCAAAGTTGGAGAAGCAAACCATGAACTGAATGAAGCTGTAATAATAATTGGCCCCAAAGTCAATTAAATTGGGAGTAAATTTAAGCAGCCTGTTAAGCAGGGAAATTCACCTCCAGTCAACAAATAAGCCTATCAGTCGGCTCTCTTGTATAGATGCTAGCAGCTGCTCATGTAGGAATCCCCCGCATTTATACCGAGCATTGCAGATCCTCCTAAAGGCTAGGATGCTGATTTTGGCAGCCATATTAGGTGTAAAACTCTATAATGCACGATGCTGACCGCAATACGGGCTTAAAGTTGGTCAAACTTCATACAGATATCCGGTTTAGAAGTAGCTTGAACTTTATACAGCTATATGCAAACAAATATTTAAAATGTTTTATACAGTTCGTAAAGAAAATTAAATAAACACCAAGATTTACCGGAAACTCCTTAATACTGGGATGGTGACTATGGCGGCCATATTGGGTGGGAAACTTACGTTACTCACTCCTGAATGCTTACTATCATATTGGTTGGAAGATTAAGCATGGAACTGCCTGCATTTTGGGCTGTACATTTCTAAAGCTTCCTACATTCATGTGGAGTCAAATACTTAGGTTAGTTAGCTGATTTGTAAAAAGATCTAATAAATATTCTGGTACTTCCTCACAGAACTCGGATGGTGGCTATGGCAGCTGTATTGAGTGTAAAGTTTATGTAACTGGGTGCTGACTGCGTTCCAGGCTATACATTTCTAAAGCGTATAAATTTCTATGGTTTCAAATACTTTGATTAATTGCCCGGCCTTTCAAAATATGTATCAATACATCGATAGCCTGCATGCTAATTTGAGTTTCGCATGGGTGGCAGCCATCTTAAGAGGCAAGTGAGTAGAAACTAAAAAATAGAAAGCCCAATAGTTAATCTAATTGGATTACGCCTGGTCAATCATGATTATAATTTGCAGAAATCAGCATTACAATATACAAATTGAAATGAAAACAGATATGCTTGACCAACTGTTGCATCCCATAATTATGGAAATTCATTTGAACATAGTAAACTGCAGAAGTGCCACTTCAATTGTTTCACAACTCCTCATGACAACCACGACATGGCAGATTTGATTGCTTCATAACCCCTTGACAGAATTATTAGGGCATGGCTTCTGGAATATCCACATTACAAATACATAAAAAGCATTGATACAATCCCATACAGTTCCAAAATAGGGCAGTAACACACTGAGAGCAACAGAAATTACATGAATATTTTATCCCGTGATGTGAAAACAAAAAGGGGCTCATATTATGACTATAGTTTAGAATTCTGCTACAGCAGAAGACAACGCCAGCCTTTTAATTCACTTTCAAAGAATCGCCACAGCGGACCATTCCACTGCAGTGTTTAAACCATCCGTTACAGTATCAACTTTTCAAATACATTTATTTTCATGTATTGTTAATAGGTTGTTAGTGGTGTTGGCTTTAACATTCTGTTTCTGTACATCAATCACCCACCAGACCATGTCTTTGGCTGTATGATTGAGTTTAACAAAATGCTCGAATAGCGGGCGTGTTCTCTTCTGTACCTAATTTGTGACTGATGTTGTTCAATCTTTTTGCGGATTGTTTTTCGTTTTCCCAATATAGGGTAAACCACATCGGCACTGAATACAATAAATGACATTGGTGGCATTACAAGGTGAGAAGGTCTTAGAAGTGAAATTAAGTCCATTCAGTGCCACTTTAACTAGTGTGTACAGTAGATGAAAATATACTTGCCTCAAATGTTCAGGGTTCGAGGAGGATTCTCCCCATTATTAGGTTGGCAGCCTTCGTCCAGTATCTTGCATATCCATGATCAGCTTGTACCAGGTTGCTACCTTCTCCTTCTGTTGCTTAACTGTCATCAGATGTTCTTCCAGCTCATTTGTTCCTCCTTTGTACTCAACCACCAATTGGGCCCAGCTCTGTAACTGTAGAAATTTGAACTTGGACACCCTCATCTGAGTTGCTTGTTGGAACAGGTCAGAGGAGAGTATTTTGGCTTCTAAAGATATCTGGTCCCAGTCTGTAATACCAGCCTTCCATAGCCTTACTGCCAGTTTATCTTTCAAGCATTCAATGTATCCTGGGGATCCCCCTAATGGGGCATATCTACTATAATACGGTAGGTTTGTTGCCCGTCGGATCTGTTCCCATAGTTGGGTTGCCGCCCCCAATACCTTTAATCTAATTTTTTTTTTTTTTTTTTTTTAGTTTTGCTTTTTTTTTTAAAAACCTTTATTTTCAAAAGTCAGGACACAGCTATTCAGCCGACAACCCGGAGGTTCGGCAGCATCGATATATAGAAACAGAGATGCGTCCCCAGTACCGTGAAAGGAGAAGTGCAAAGGTTCAATTTTAAGTAAACACAAAAACACACAACAAACCCCAGCAAGGCAAGAACACTGAAAGCCCATGGTGAAGCCCCCCAGGGGAGGCCGGACCCCACTCATCTACCAGTTACAGTACAGTGTAAAGAGGAAGAAGGGGGACAGCAGAGGCCAAAAAAGTCCATAAACCATACTGAGCTGGAAAGAAGGTTAGGAGGAAAGCTGTTCCTCGGGAGGATCCAGATCCGGGGCAAGACATATTCCCCCCCTGTATTGATTCCACCGCCCCCAGATGGCGTGCCACTTCCGGGGGCGGCCTCTAGCGCAATAGACCGTCTTCTCCCTTAACATACTCCAGTCCATATTTTCTTTCCACGCGGTCAATGTGGGGGGCCCCGCGGAGCCCCACAATCGCGCGATATCTCTCTTAGCGACCATGTTGCCCAGAGTCACCCATTGGGTCTGCGCCGCATTATGATCAGTGGGCCCCCAGACATTCAGGAGACAACACCGCGCTTCCGGCTGCATAGCAATGCCCGTCACCTCCCCCATCACTGCATGGACTCTCCTCCAGAATTCCGTGATGACACCACATTCCCAAATGATATGCAGGAAAGTACCCACCATACCACATCCCCTCCTGCATAGGCCGTCCTCCGAGAATCCCATGTGAACCAGCCTTGGCCCCGTCACATACACTCGATGCAGTATTTTAAGCTGCACCAGCCTCAGACGCGACGGGATCGCAACCTCCTTAGGAGAGGAAACAGCAGACTGCCAATCCTCGTCATCCAACTCGAGGCCATCCCTAGACCACTGGTCCCTCAACCCCAGAAGCATATCCGCCCGGACGTTGATCAGTTTCTTATAGATGAGCGAAATCGTGCTCTCGGGCATATGGCCATCAAGGACCCGGTCCTCCAAAGGAGAGGACTCAGGCACCTTCTCACCCTCTATGAGGACTGATCGGAGGGCGTGACGCACCTGAATATAGCGGAAAAACTCAGATGGCCCCAGCTCATACTCCTTCTGCAACTCTTCAAAGGACTTCACCCTCCCCTTAATCAGGACATCTCCGACCCTGGAGATGCCGATCAGGTCCCATTTGTCAAAGCCTTTTGTGTGCCAAAGCCTACCCAGTCTCTCAGATTCAAACAGCGGGGTAGCGAGGGTGAGCCTATCTTTCCAGCCCAGCGAGTCAGTTGCCATCTTCCACACTCGCACCGCCACACCAGTGGGCCCCGTGAGGGACGAGTCCAGGGACCGCGAATACAACGCCCTGTAATAGTTACCACCACGCAGCAACCACCTGTCCATGGCATACCCAGGGCTGAGGGCAGGGCCATAAAACCCATGATTAATCGCACTCAGCTGGGTGGCCCAATAGTACCGTCGGATGTCTGGGAGCGCAATGCCCCCGTCGTACCATGGAAGCGTCAACTTTGCAATAGCTATTCGCGGCCGCCCATCCCAAAGCAACGTTCGTTGGAGGCCTTCGACCTCCCGAAAGTATTTGGCCGGAACCCAGTCCAAAGTATTCTGCAGTGCGTAGAGGAAGCGGGGAAGCGACATCATTGTGAACAGGGCCGCACGCCCAACGAGGGAGAGCGGCAGCCTCCGCCAGCCTTCAACATCCCGCCTCAGGCGTGCCAGGGGGGGGAGCAGGTTCTTCTCATATCGCACAGCAGAGTCCATGGAGATAAAAATCCCCAAATACACGAAACCCTGCTGGGCGACCTGTATCGAACATGTTCTAGGGATCGGTGGAACCTCGCCACTAAGAACATACAAATACGATTTACTCCAGTTGATAACAAGACCCGAGTTCCTACCAAAAGATGTGAGTACGTCACAGACCACTATAAGTGATTTCTTGGGTGAGGCAAGATACAGCAGGATATCATCGGCATAGAGCGAAATACGGTCCTCGTGTTCAGGCGACCATCTAAGGCCCCGTATATCCGGGTGCCAACGTATCCACGCAGCCAGCGGCTCAAGGGCGAGGGCGAACAACAAAGGCGACAGGGGACAACCCTGCCGAGTACCCCTCCCAAGCTGAAACGGAGTCAACGCCCGACCATTCACCACCACACTCGCAAGTGGCCCCTCATACAGCAACCTCACCCAACTCACAAAACCGTGGCCAAAGCCGAACTTGGTCAGCACGGCCCACAAATATGCCCATTCCACCGTGTCGAAGGCCATCGTGGCGTCAAGAGACGCCACAATAGCTGGTTCACGCAGTGTGCCCGCCCTGGCGATTACACCATGAAGGCGCCGAAGATTTAACGCTGTGTTTCGGTGCGGGATGAAGCCGGATTGATCCGGGTGGACCAAGTCACCGAGTACCCTAATCAATCGGGTCGCCAGGATTTTAGCCAGAATTTTCGGCTCTGCGTTAAGAAGTGAGATAGGCCTATATGAGGCGCACTTATCTCGGGGTTTGCCCTCTTTGTGTATAACAACGATCGTCGCCAGTCGCTGGTCCAACGGGAGGGTCCCACTCCCCTGCGCCTCCACAAACATGGCGCGCAGGTGAGGGGCGACCCTATCCGGAAATAGCTTGTACAGGTCGACCGGCAAGCCGTTCGGTCCCGAGGCCTTGCCCGAGTTTAACGCGCGGATAGCCCCGCCACCTCGTCAACCGTTATGTCACCATCTAGATCGTCCCTATCTATATCGGAGAGACAGGGCAACTCGATATCACGGAGGAGGTCAGACGAGTCCTCGGGCGGCCTATCCGACACTGAGGCATAAACCCTACAGAAATAGTCCGAGAAACACTTTACAATCCTCTCAGGTTCCACAATCGCCTCTCCCCTCTCTCCCGTCAACTCTGGCACAACTCTATTGACCCGTTCTTTTTTGTCCAGCCAAGCCAGGAGTTTCCCTGCCTTGTCACCAACATCATACAATTGGCCCTGCTGTTCCCTACTGAGGGTCTTAGCGGCGTTCGTCACCAGGTCCTTATACTCAGCTTGCTTCAAGCAAAGCTCATGCAGTGAGGACTCTGTAACCTCCTCCTCCAGCGCTCCCTCCAGAGCCGCGATCTCCTCCTCAACCTGCAGAACCTCGCCATCTCTCCGCCGCTTGGCAGCTACTACTAGGGAGAGGGCTTCCCCTCGGAGCACGGTCTTAAATGCTTCCCACAGCGACACTGCCGAGTCCACGGATCACTGATTATCCTTGAAAAAATTATCTACTTTCTTTACCAGCGCGCTGCGCATCTTGGGGTCTCGGAAATACCACGGGTTGATAGGGGCCACCCTTCCTCCTCCCTCCCGACCTAGATCCAGCCGGATCCACACTGGCGAATGGTCAGATATACCACGCGCCATGTGCCTCGCCTCGGAGACCAATGAGGCATGCGCAGCCAGAGTGAGTAGGTAATCAATCCTGGAAAGACTACCATGTGCCCCGGAGTGGAACGTGTATTGGCTCTGTGTGGGGTGCCGGAGCCTCCAGCAGTCTATCAGGCCAAGCGTGTCTAGGAAGTCTGGGAGACACTTCTGAGCCCCCCCTGTGTCTCTGGGCGGGTATCTATCCAGCAGGCCGGAGCCAACAGCGTTGAAATCACCTCCCACCACAAGCATACCCCCCGGGAGATCCAGCAGGGCCCTACCCAGATCTGTGAACGTGGAGGCCTGCAGGGCCGGCGGGACATAAACCGAAACTAAAACCAAAGTTCTTCCTTCCCACCGCCCCGCCACCGCCACAAACCTCCCCCTATCATCAACAATGGTGGAGTCCACCTCAAATGGTAGCGAGGCTCTGACTAGGATGCCCACACCCCTGGACCCAGAGGAGAATCCCGAATGTGCTATGAATTTATAACCCTTCCTATTCAGAGCATAGCACGTATTACCTATAAGATGCGTCTCCTGCAGCAAGGCAACATCCGGCATTGACCGTTTCAAGAATTGCAAAACAATCCCACGCTTAATGCGATCCCCCAAACCATTAACATTCCAGCTTATAACACTTAAACCCCTACCCCCCATCCTCAAACGTAAAGAGGCCCACCCCACACCCGAAGAGCCACCATGGAACAGTCCTGGAAAGAATCACCATGCCTTGCAGAAATAAACCCCCCAACAACAAACCCAAAATCCCAGAAACCCCCCCCACCCTGCACCCCTGCTGCAGCTTACAAAGCCCCCCCAACTTGCAGTGTGCCTGTCTCCCTACAAAACCCAAAAATCTACAAAAAGTACCCTAAGGGAGGAAAAGAGCACCCCTCGTCCTCCCGCAGCCCTCCGCATTGACTGCACTCTATTCAAGTCTTCAAATATAGCCAAATCGAGTCAGACCGGCTCCGAAAAATCAGCCCTGCCCATCCCGGCCACTGTACCCATCCTCGGCAATGTCCTCCCCCGTCCGTCGCCGGGGCAAAGCGTCCAGCCATTCATCGGCCATAACAGGAGAGTCAAAGAAGAATGTCCGATCTTCGTGCACCACACGTAATCTGGCAGGGAAGAGCATGGCATACTTCAGATCCCTCTCCCGGAGCCGCCTCTTCACCCCCAGAAAGCCCTGTCTCTGCCTCTGCACCTGCTGGGTGAAGTCCGGATAGAAATTCACCGACGCGTTCTGGAAGGGGACCGGGCCCGTCACCCTCGATGCTTGCAGGATAGCGTCCCGATCTCGAAAATGAAAGAGCCGAGCGACGATCGGCCTCGGTGGGGCACCCACCTTGGGCCTCCCACCCGGCACTCTATGGGCCCTTTCAACCGCAAAGAACTTTCCAAGACCCTTAGGCTGCAGATGATTAAGCACCAAGTCCTCGACAAGCAGGTCAACCGAAGCCTCATCCGAGGAGTCCGGGACCCCGATGACGCGCACGTTGTTGCGCCTGGCCCGGCTCTCAAAGTCCTCCAGCCGGCGGGCGGCGAGATCACTCTCGGTCCTCAGCTTACGAACCTCGATCTGCAGTTCCGTGACATCATCGGTGAGGCCCGTGGTCTTGAGGTCCAGGGTCCTAACCCGTTCATTCGTTTTGCCCAAGTCCGCACGGATCAGGTTAACATCCACCAAGATGGCATCCACCTTATGCGCCAGGGCATCAAACTGTCTCCCAATCAAAGTCTGCATCCCTTCGAGCGCGCCCATGACATCCTGTAGTGAGAGCTCCGGAGCCAAAGGCGAGGCCGCCTTCTGGGTATCCGGCGACTGGCTCGACCCACTCGGTGATCCCTTCTGCAGAGCATAGCGGTCCATATTATTGACTTGGGTATAGGCTCCCCGCCTGGTAGACTTAGCCTTCAGCCGATCCACCTCTGCTTTGCCCGACATGGTTGATACCAAGCAGGTCGGTTCAGATAAGACAGGTCCCTCTCAATGAAAGGAATCAGGAGTGATCAGTTCTGCAGTGGGCCACCAGAGTAGCCTGCAGAGCGTCCATAGGGTAATAAAGCCACCAAGAGCTCTCCAGGGGCAGGGCTGACAAAGGGAGAGAAAGCGAAAGTGAAAGGACGTGGACCTCCGTCCGACAGTTCACACCTCGCCTGGCCGTTGTTGTTCAACTAGAAGTCGGGCATCCTGCCAACTCTAGCCCCTGGCATCCCTCGGAGATAGGCCGCAATCTTCCGCCAGGCATAAGTCCGGTTCCCGGTGGGCGATCCGACCGCGGGTAGCATCAATCGCCTCCCTGACAGGTCATCCACACGATGCCATGCATACCGACAGGATTAGAGACAGGATAGTCGACGGAGGGCGCGAGGGTCTCGGGAGCTCAGAGCTCACGCGGCCATCTTGGTCAAGCGCTAGGCTCCTCCCCCTAATCTAATTTTCTTAAAAAATTTTTGGTGCCTAAACTTAAACATGAATTTCGGCCCTCCATTTCCCACCTCCTTAAGCAAGGTCTCCCAGAGCTTTTCACTCCCAGACCCCTCTTTACCAGCAAGAAGAAATTTAAATGTGTTTAACTGAAAGGCTCAGGCATATAATTGGATGTCTGGGACTGCAATGCCACCCTTGTCACACTTCTTCAACTTCCTCCTTGCAACTCAAGTGCCCTTTGCTGCCCATATAGGAGTGTCTACTTTATTATGAAGTTTCTGAAACCAACTGTTCTTAAAGTGAAGAGGTATCATATTAAAAAGGAAAGTGAATTTAGGGAGAATTGACATGTTAATCAAGTTGGACCTTCCATAAATCGTTAGTGGAAGATGTGACCAGCCTGCTAGTAATCTCTTAATTTCCCTCATCGTTCTGTTAACGTTTAGTTCTGCCAATTCTGCTAATGAATGGCCTACTACTATTCCCAAATATTTGATTTCACTCGTTATCGATTTGTTCCTCACCTCTGAGTTCCAGACAATTATTTCTGTCTGAGTTTGCTTTATAGCCCACTATCTTGCTAAAGTCTACCACCAGTTTATCTAAGCTTTCTAGAGTTGTAGTAAGATTGTGTATAGATCATCACTTCATCAGCATATAAAGATTTTTTTCTGCTAAGTACCAACCTCAAAGGGGGTGATTTGTGGATCCCTCCTAATCTTTTCTGCAAATGGTTCAATATGTAAATTGAACAGTAACTGAGACAGAGGACACCCTTGTGTAGTCCCTCTTGTTATTTTAAAACTCTATGTTGGATTCCCATTCAGCAGAATCCTTGCCATAGGGGCTTTATAAATCTCATGCATGGTCCTACAAAATTTTGCACCCATCTCATAGCGGTTAAGCATAGAAAATAGAAATTGCCAATTCACCCTGTCGAATGCCTTAGTGGCATCAAGAGTAATAACCACCAGGGGAATTTTATTTTCCAATGCCAAATCTATTGTACCTATAAGCTTGTGAGTTAGTTGGTGCATACATCTACCTTTTTCATGAATCCTTTTTGATGTTGTGTTACCAATCTCTCTATTACCTTACTCAATCTATTGGCTAAAATACTGGCATAAAATTTGTAGTTGTAATTTAATAGCGATATTGGCCTAAAGGCCTCACAGGATTTGGGGTCTGTCCCTGGTTTTAATATTATGTGACTACTGCCTCCTCCCAAGACCTTGGTAGGTGAGCTCTATCTTCCCAAATTTCAACTAAATACTGGGTCAATATTGGCCATAGAGTATCATTAAGTTTTAAGTAAAATTGGTTTGGAAGCCCATCTGGACCACCCGCTTTGTTTTTTCCCTTTCTTATCACGGAGTATAGCTCACTCTGTACTATGTCGACTTCTAAAACTTATTTTTCCTCGTTAGAGAGTTTCACCACTAACTGACCCTCGAGCTAGTCCTTAACCTGATCTTTCAAAACGCCCAGATCTGTCTATAGATCTTCAAAGAAGTCAACAAATGCTTGCTCTATCTCATGTCTGTCTCTCAAGCACTTCCCAGATTTTCTGCATATTATCTCATTTATCAGATTCCTTACAGTCTCCTGTTTCGACTTCCGCGCCAAAAGTTTCTCAGCATTTTCACTATATTCGAAATGCGCTAGTTTAATGGCTTCCCAACACGCTTTGACCCTACTATCCAGAATATTGTTAAGGGCACACTTATGCTCTAAAATTTATTCCTGCCATTTCTCCTTCAAATCATCCTGTTCTTGTGTTCGCCAGCACTTCAGGCCTACAGCTGCTATATTATATTCCAGCTCTTCCACCACTTTACTGTAATCCTTTCTCTTCTGTGCTGCGAGACTAGTCATAATTCCTCTTATAAACGGCTTATATGTGTCCCACATAATATGGCTAGGTGCTGATAACTTGTTGATCTGAAAAAAACTCAGTTGTTTTCTCCCTTATTATTTCTATAATATGTCCAGCTCCTTTCATTTCTCCCAGCCTCAACTTTTAATACTAATATTACTGCTGCGTGGTCCAATAGGTGGGCAGGGATGTGTTTAATTCCTCTGACATCTGTTCTCAATAAAATATCTAGCAAGATAAAATCGATCATGGAATGATGTGTATCTTTTTTATAATGAAAAGTGTACCCTTGTTCGGTATTATGTATTTCCCTCCATATATCACACAGTTCGAACTCTCTCATGAGGTACTTAACATAGCATTCTAGGGTTGATTTTTAATCTTCTATTGTTAGATCTATTTAAGTGATAATTAATTACTAGGTTAAAGTCTCAAAACCAAATAATCAGGGTATTGTAACTGGATCAATTCTGAGGCCAAAGTTTGTAGTGGTTCTATACGTCCACATTTGGGGCATAATGTCCTAGAAGAGAGTAATGTTTCTCGAATATTCTCTGGGTTGCATCCACCCATCTGCCTCTCTTATCCACTTTCCATTCCAAAATTGATACTGCTGCTCGCTTTTTTGTTAGTATGATAACTCCTTTGGTGTGGCAGTGTGGTTCGGAAGATACCATTTGTCTGGCCCACCTCTGTTGTTTAAAAAAGACTAAACATTCTAATTTAGGTAAATGCGATTCCTAAAGTAGTATTATTTGGGCTGGGGCATCCTTGAGATATTGAATAATTGTATCTCTCCTTCTTCTGACCCGTTGCCCATTAACATTCCAGGACAGGATCTGAATACTCGTATTACCTATTACATGTTGTTGATCGCCTCTTGTAATGTTCTGTGTCTTTCATGTTAATTAAGGCAATTGCACTTAAAAAAAAAAATCCCTTATGCTCCCTACCTTGTCCTGCCACCACCCACCCTCCTCCCTGGAGATCCCTATCCCTACCTTCCTCAGCTAACTTAGCCATTTTGGCCCTATCCAGGAAGGAGATTTTTATGTTTTTACGCTAATCAAAAATGATAGGAAAAAGGAGAAATGGGGGAAGGAGAAGGGGAGAGAGAAACAGCCATTATTCTTTACATTATTACACCTTAATTCAATTTAAGCTGATCCAATAATGCATCAGCCTCCATGATCTCTCAGATTAAACATTTTATTGTTTGTCATCACTCGCAGAGGAGCTGGGAATCTCAACTGGGCTATTTCTACCATCTTCCTGAAAATACCTATTCTTTTTCCAAGCTCCCATTGTCTATTCAGAGTTGCTTGTGAAATATCTGATCTAATGCTGAAGGAAAAACCCTCCCCGACCAGGGTCCCAGCTTTATTAAAGATTTTATCTTTAATAGAATACGTGAGGAAGTACACTATGATCCTGCGTGGTTTTGTTTTATTTGCGTCCTTCCTAAATGGATCCCGATGTATTCTGTGCATATCCTGCTTCTGATCCTCAACCTACCCCACCCAGACCCCACTAGATTTGAACAAATCAACTGCAAATGCTTTGATGTCCTCCCTCTCACTACCCTCGGGTACATCAAGAATTCTAATGTTGTTACGCTTTGCATTATTTTCTAATGACTCCCGTTTTATATTTCAACTTGAGTTTTAAGTTATTCAGCTTTCTTCTGTCCCTTGTGGTAGTTTCTTCTAATTCAACCATTGTGGACTCTAGTACCTGTATTCTTTGGGATAAGGACTCAAGCTTCTCTGCTACTCCCTCACAGACGCCCTGGATTTTCTTCTGGTTGGCTTGAAATATAGAAAGTCTGTTTTTAACTTCCTCTGCAAGGGATTTCATTAGGAGCTAGTGGTTCCTTGTTCTTTCTTTCCCATTATCGAGCTTAATTCCCCAGATCTATCTTCGTTTATGTCAACATCAGCTAGGCATTGATACCAGTTAGGACTAAACAGGATCTGTTAGGCCTCTGACAAGGTTACCACAACTGTAATCTCCCTATCCTCGGACCCATCTATAGTTGACATGGCTCCCAGAGAACGGGGGAAGGGTTGAGGAGTAGTCGTAGTAACAACCAATAGGGAGTTTGTCTGAGAACCCCTTTCCTGCAACTTACAATAGGATCTAAGGGAGGGGGTGTTTTTTAAAGTTTTAGCTTTCAGGGGGGTGGGACTATCTTGCTCCCTCATTGAGTACGCAGTCACCCGGATGACCCTTGTACTTCTAACCCTTCTCCATCCTGGGACGCTGTAGGGTTAACCTTTTTTTGTTTGGCTCTTTTATTTTTGTTTTAACTGCTGACACTTCCACCTTCTTCTCTAAAGTGGTTACTTATTTTGTCCAATTGAGGTCCCCACCTGCAAAGCCTCCAGCACTTCTCAAAGTGTATCTATTCGGCTTGTAGAGTTTTGACTCTTCCCCCTCAATAGCCCCACTCCCACGTTACCCTACCTGCAGGATGTTTGACCTGGGGAAGTCCACTACTTTCTTACAGGTAATTGGCCGTCACTCCAACTCTTTCACCCATAAGCAGCTCTTCTTCACTGTCACCAACACCCTTTGGCCACACAGGTAGGCCCCCAGCTTTCCCAGCACACGCCAATACCACCACACTCTCTCCGCCGACGCTCCAACTCCTCAGGGCAAGCCTTGGGATGAGTTTGCACACTCTTCTCAGCTCCTGGGCTGCCCATCTCCAGAACCCGCTCTCAGGGTAATTCTCCAGCGGGATGGAAGCCTGGAGGCACCCAGCAGCTGCTCCCCGCGCATGCCTGCCGAGATCCTTCACAGCCAGGCCACACAATCAGGAGAGACCCGAGTAAGGAAAAACTTTTTGAATTTCTCCTTTAACCATCCCGTACTTCCCCGCTCTACAAATGTGTTCTCTCCTTCCTCCTGACATCAAATTTTCACCGTCTTCACTGCCTAACCATCTTCATCGAACTGCACCCTCCCTATCCCCTGGCAGGCTCATGGGCAGCCACTAGCTGTCCGCCATGTTCTCCCGAGCCCCAGTGTTTCTTGTATGATTTCAAGACTCTTTGCTTCTGTCTTTGTATTGGTCACCAGCTTTCCCGGGGGGAGAAGGGGGGGTAGGAGACATGCCCTTTCTCTTGGTCACCCCCACCACGAGTTGTCTTGGTTACTATTGTCTTGACCCAGTAGTCTGCCTCCTCCCAACTCTTGAGAAAAAAATGGACCTAGGTCTACCAGGTACTGATCTAATTTCTCAGGTACACAATTACTCAACAGATGCTCTTTGATAAAAAGATTATAAATCCCATCATAGTCTTGTTACCGTTCAACTAGCCACCTAGTGTTTTCACTGAAAAATCTACAAAATCCACCCAGGTCTGACTGGGTTTTTGGAGCCTCCAGATACCTGATCCTGTACTCATCAGTGGTGAGTCCAAAGACCTCAATCAGGGTATCCTTCATGAGGTCATAAGACAGGAGCCGATCCCTACACTTTCCTGAGAACAGCTTCCAGAGAAGAGAACCCAATATTTTTGGTTGAGTTGCCTCATTTTACAAGCCCTCCTGAAGGCCATACACCATTTGGTGATATGCCCACATCTGTGTATTTGGGGACAATCCCTTTGGAAATGTTAGGGTTGAAAGCTTCATCTTTCACCTTATTTATTTTGCTGCCACCAGAGCTTTCATTCTCTATAGCTAGGAGTTTAGCCTCTCAAAGCTATCCTCTTGACTAGTTTTTGAAGATCCATATCTTCACTGTCTATTTCTCCTGAGGTACCATCAATACTCCTAATATTGCTTTTGGTAGAATTGCTGTTGGAGTCATTGCTGATGTCATACAACTAAGCATCCTCTGCCCCTTCTCCAAGAGGTGTGTCTTCCTCAGCCAGGGACCTAGCATTTTCTGTGAGCATTCTTTGCAGATGTGCCTTCATGGGTCTAGGTACCACAGTGAGGTTCTATGGTTGGCAAAGGGACTTAAGTTTAGACAACTTACAGTTCCTGTAGGGCCTCAGGTTGGGCTCCTGGGAAGGACATGCCTCAGACATGGTATTAAAGTAGTTGGGATGTTTTTAGAAAGCTACAAAAAATTCTAAGTACTTTCTCAAGGCCTGACTAACTTAAAATCGGAATCAGAAAAAAAGTTTTGGGTTAAAGACAATTTTGGATTCCTTAGTGGAATCACTCATTAACCATATGGTACAGCAGATGTCAAGTCTTGTTCCCCACGCTGCACCACCAATGTAGGAAGCCAGCTCTTTATATGGAATGCCAAAAAGCGGTATATTGTGGAAAGAGTCCAGTTATTCCCTTACTAGTGGACAGGGGCTTGCTCTAGCAATCCCAGGATGCTCTTCAAGGCGGTAGTGTTGTAGAGCAGCTTTAGGCTACTCATAGAGAAGTGTTAGACATTTGCACGTACACACAATAGTCAATAAATGAGCCAGTCGACTGGGCGATCCACACCAATTTATAGAGCGTGTATCTTTATATAACTTCTGGCACCAAGATCATCCCGATCCTGTAAGTACCTTTTAAAATAGCAGGTTTGAAGAAAACAATGTTTTGATACCTTAAATCGTAATTGAGGCACTTCACACAATGTTAACTTAGGATGAAAACGTGTATTGCATTCGGGACTCAACAGCTAATGTGACCCATCCTCTGGACTGAAGGTGAGTCAAGGTCTAATGGAACACCAACATTTTACCTCTGGTAGCAATGGGGCGGCCGGGGGCAGAGTTGCCTTACAGCGTGGGTGCCCCATTCATGTTTGTCGATCTGTCTGTTGGAAAAGAAGCTGCAGGCTCACAATGGGGGATCATTCAGGCAGAACCAGCAGGGGAGCTCAACTCTTGCGGTGCTTGGGGACGCCTATGACTCTAGTCTCTGGCAGGTTGGTTAGAACCAGTCAGTCGGCACACCAGTGGCTGGTATGTTTTAAGGGGAAATACCAGATTCAGAGTAGTGGAAAGATGTTGTTCAACTATCTACTTGACAGGTGGAATATCAAAGATATTGAAGTAAAAGCCTCACTCACGTAATAGTGACATGCTTCATCATAGGCAATTACTCCACACCCAGAGAAGATGGTACTCTCTGGGCGGACTCAACCAAAGATATACTGGGAGTTCCTAGATAAATGAACCACTGGTTAGGCAGGGAACCAGATCAGATTAAAAATACCTATGAGTGTACCCTATTTTAAATTATTTATTATTGGGCACTCATGATATCAGTAAAAACTTATTGTCGGGGTTTCTTTGAACTCGATTTGTTCAATTGTACCCGCTACCGTATGCCAACATGTTTCGGCCCGTCTTGTAGCCCAATCGGGTCTTGGGGCCTTCGTCAGGGCGATATCTTTCTTTTCCTTATGCTATAAGGTCCCTGCGATTAAGCTGTACATGTGCTTACATGCAACTCATTCGTACGTGAGGCCTAATGCACTCACCTGTCCGTATGTGCCTTCCGACTTCAGTAGAATTTTTCTACTGCCCTGTGCCTACTGGCATCATGCAGATCTCGTGTGTTAGGTGCAGTCCTGTAGTCAAACATTCATCAAGGACCCTGCACCGCCGTTGCACCTAGTCAACCACACCGTCTGCCGTCGGGCAGACGGTGTGGTTGACTAGGTGCAACGGCGGTGCAGGGTCCTTGATGAATGTTTGACTACAGGACTGCACCTAACACACGAGATCTGCATGATGCCAGTAGGCACAGGGCAGTAGAAAAATTCTACTGAAGTCGGAAGGCACATACGGACAGGTGAGTGCATTAGGCCTCACGTACGAATGAGTTGCATGTAAGCACATGTACAGCTTAATCGCAGGGACCTTATAGCATAAGGAAAAGAAAGATATCGCCCTGACGAAGGCCCCAAGACCCGATTGGGCTACAAGACGGGCCGAAACATGTTGGCATACGGTAGCGGGTACAATTGAACAAATCGAGTTCAAAGAAACCCCGACAATAAGTTTTTACTGATATCATGAGTGCCCAATAATAAATAATTTAAAATAGGGTACACTCATAGGTATTTTTAATCTGATCTGGTTCCCTGCCTAACCAGTGGTTCATTTATCTAGGAACTCCCAGTATATCTTTGGTTGAGTCCGCCCAGAGAGTACCATCTTCTCTGGGTGTGGAGTAATTGCCTATGATGAAGCATGTCACTATTACGTGAGTGAGGCTTTTACTTCAATATCTTTGATATTCCACCTGTCAAGTAGATAGTTGAACAACATCTTTCCACTACTCTGAATCTGGTATTTCGCCAATTCAATAGTGGTTGCTTTTTGTGAAAAAAAGTTACTCAGGGAGAACGCAACCACGTTGTTTATTCTCTCCCTCTCTGTTTGTGATAAAAAAAAAATGTTTTAAGGGGAACCCCTCTAAGGGAATCTCTGTGTGCATGTATTACTCAACTCTGACACTGGCATCAGTGCAGGTTTAATAATACGAGATGTTTGATACCAAACAACCCTTTTTTTAGTGAAGCCATCAGGTAGCTGGGGAACTCGTTTCCACCAGTGTCCACTGCATTCTTGTTAAATGGTTTCCCTGTTCACTTGTACTGGCAGCAATGGAACTGACCAACACAGGGGCATACCTGCTCGTTCAGTGATGCCCACACATGTATTATAGTGCACCCTGGCTTAAGGCTGTAAGGCCTTTGGGTAGGGGTGACTTACTTATACTGCATGCAGTGTCTGTGTGCATGTCACACAGGCTGTGTGCTATGTTGTGTTTTCGCTTTCATCTGCACCAAGACACGAAGCCTGCAGTTTTCATGAGCTCAGGTGGGGGCCTTTGGGTGGCACCATTTGTGCTGCCACCATTAGGTCCCCATTTTAGTGCTCTAGGTACCAGTGGTGCAATTCAGTAGGGACGTTCAGAAGGTGCCAAAGGTATTGCCAAGTGGGGGAAACAATTGTACGGTTTTGGGAAAGAGATCTAGCACTGGGGTCCTGGTTAGCAGGAACCCAGTGCACTTACAGTCGAAATCAAATGAAATACCTGGCAAAAAGTGAGGGCAACCATTAAGAAAAGGACACTTTAGTTTGTTATTTTCAACTTTAATGGTTATATCTAGAAAGCTGAATCTGAAAGAAACACATAGTGATAGATTCCTTACCTTAGAATTACTCCCAGGCGTCAGACTGGATCCCGAAGGTTTTCGTCAGCAGTACCCCTGCACGTCAGAACGTGGCATTGTGCGGGTCTGTCGTTTTGGTCGCCGAGATCATGTAGCGGCAGCTACTTAGACGCCGCCCTCGCGCGCTGACGTCAGTTCTTTCTTTTTCCGCGCCAGCATGCGCAGGTCCGGAGAGAGTAGCACCCCTAGTCATTAGGTCTCGCGAGCAAGGCTCGAAGAGACATTTTATATCTGGGCTTTTTCAAAGTGCTGCCGTGGCCTAAAGCTACAGTGCACGTGAACGTGCACGCGCGCAGCGCCATGTGTCTGCGCTTCACATGAACAGCATCTGCGCGTTGAGTGCTCCTCTCCGGAAGACCTGCTGAGTTAATTATAGGTCTGCAGAGGCATGCTGTGATAATGACCGCTCCCCCGCCCCCGCCAAGCGCGCGTGCCACGCTCCACCGGGCTTGTCTTGTTTTTTTTTTGTGCATATTTATATAGCGCGAACTCGACCCGAAGGTATTGGAGCGCTTTACATAGCACCCCATTTACATTACACATTCAGGCATATAGTGAGTTTTACGCACTCCTCTTCACCTGACATCCGCTTTTCTTCATTCTGTAATCTGCCCCTACTCCCCATCTTTGCAGAGTGGAATGAACCTCGCCTTTCCCAGTTCCTTACACCCTCACATATCTTAAAAGAAGGAACAAACAGGCCACTGCTCACACTCCTTTCACATACCAATGCCGCACACACATTCTCACAGTATCTATCGGACTATGTGAAAACAGCATTTTGTAGACACTAACAAGCTTTCACCTGCAAAACGAGTACAAGACAGTATAAATAGTGCTTTCACTGTGAAAACCACACGCTCCCACCCATCGTAGGCAAACTTGAGGCCCGCTAGTATTGCGTTCACTTTAGTCTCTACGTTATAGGTTGAGCGAGTGAGGCACGCTTTGATCGCTCGAAAGAGGCAACTTATTTTTCAAAACTGCTCCAGGGGCCGGCATGTTTGCATATCGGCTTATTCCCCGGCTTTGCACAACGCCGGGTAAATGTACTATGCAACACGGACCGACTAACTCTCAAAAGTTTCATGCTTAGAATTCAGTACCTCAGGGGAAAAAAAGTCAGCAACATTTCTGAGCATTAGAGACAGTGACTGTTTTTCCGTTGGTTCAAGAAAGACTCGTTATCACCCTCAGCGTGCCTTTGCAAAATATACATGTGGGAGATAAAATAAAACAGCTTGGCTCAAAATATTATTTTTTAAGGAACCATAGAGGTAACTGCTCGCATTTAAAATGGACATGTTTATGCATTCATTATACATGTTTATGCATTCATTAACTTAACGTGTGGGTTCACTCACGAGGTGGCTTTTAGGTTTCAGTCAAACACCAAACGTAGAATGAGAACGTACCTCTGAATACAGGATACCCATGGCTGCTCCACACGGGTCTGGAAGAAATTAATGCAGGATTCTGGGATTGCGGGGGCGGCGTCCGACTTTGCTTGCTTAAATCCAATCGTTTCAAGGGGTAACTTCTGCCTGTAAACACACGGCAACTGCCAGGCGCGCAACACTCATTGGACTCAAAGGGCTTCAGCGCCCGTCCCCCCCCCGCTCTCCTCCTCGGGTGTGGCAGCACCGGATGAGACAGCTTCCCGGGCCACACACAGCCGCTCCCGAGCACTTCACAGGTCTTTAAAAGACCATTTGCAAGTTAATGAGGCCTTGCTGTTGTTTCACCCTTTCTAAGTGCCCCTCCAGTTCCACTCTTTATTATGGCTTAAAAGATTCAGCCCCCACCAGACTTTCTCAAGCGTTCTAAAAGCAATATGGCACGGCCAGTAAAAGCGAGATTTAGAAAAAAACTTGTGATAGCTTCTCACTTTGCAAGAAAATCATTTTCTACTTTCAACTCGTGGCTCGTGAGTTGTTGTGAACGGCGTGTGCTCCATTGATTTTGACCCTTTTCTGGTCAATTTCAAGTCCAAGCGCGTATGCTCACGAGGTAGTGGGGTATCAGTTAGCCCTCTTATCACGTAACGTGATTCTAATGTTTGTTTTGTTTCCATTCTTACCCTTTTGCGCACATGAGACACCCAACATAACTGCTGTTCCCAGCTTTTTGGTTGCATTTTTTGTTTGACGATGAGCATGTGTTGTAATGAAGCAGCCGCATCTCTAAGCCTATATGTGTGCTCTCAACCAGATTTAGAGTCAGTGCCACACTTCTAAGAGGCGAGGTTGCAATTTGCACAACAGCGTTGCAGCTCTCACATGCACCAAATGGGCCCTGCTTGGAGCACAGCGGGAGTGCTGCTCAGTGCATGTCAAAGAATGCTTTCAGATATATGTATTGGACACACACATCGAGCTTGTCACATAGCACGTTACACAAACCATTGGCATTGTAAATGACAATGGCTTTTATTTATGTGTTTTTAACAACCTGCAAGCGGTGCGTAAACATGCACTTTGTACTTATAGTCGCTGCCTATGAGAAGCAAGGCTGGCAGTAACTGAATCTCTTTTACTACCAGCCTTGCTTCTCGTAAGCAAGGACTATGAGTACAAAGTGTGTGGTTACGCACCGCTTGCAGGTTTTCAAAGCACATAAATAAAAGGCATTGTCATTTACAATGCCAATAGCTCAAACTCTGGCAAATGCGAGACCTATTGCATTGCAAATGCTTGTTTTTTTACTGTTTTTGAGGCTTTTTTTTCTTGATTTTTTTTCGACTCCTGGTGTCGTAGGGATGCCCAGTTTCAAGTCTTGCGGGGAGTGTCACCGGATGATGTCGATGACGGACCCGAACCACGTGTATCACTACTGCCTGGGGCGCGACCACGACCCCAAGTCTTGTCCCGACTGCCGGGCCATGGCGCTGAATACTTTGAGGCAGCGGTCCCTTAAGTTGCTTGAAGTCCGGCAGTCGGCTCCGCTCTGCTCCTGGTCTCGTGGGATGTTGAGGGACCGGTTGCGGAGCCATCACCATCGTTCTTCAGGATCGAAGTCTTCGCACTCAGGTTCAGGTAAGACGAAGCACAAGAAGTCAAAGAAGCGTCGTCGCTCGACGACTTCCCCTGGCCCGTCACAAGACACGGCTGAGGGTGTGGATGATGCCTCCCCCACGGCTCCGATGGAGCCTACGGTGTCGCCGTCGGCCTACCCGCCTTTCCGAGGTCCGTCGGCGACTCCTGCCCAGCTCCAGGAATTTCTGGCATGGCCCGACTCTTTGGGCCATCGGGCGCTGCCGTCGCGCCTTCGGGCCCCGCAGGCCTGACTGGGGGTCCTCGCCCATCACTGTTGGCGGCTCCTGCATCGCTGTCGGCTTTGGCCCCGGTGCCGCAGGGCCCCCAAGGATCCAGGCCTGGATTCTGGTTGATGCCGGTTGACCTCGTTACACCTCCACTGACGTCGAACCCACCGGCACCACCTCCAACGTCGCCTGTGGCACCGCACGATGTCGGCCCCGGTTTCAGCCCCGACATGGACACGCCGACATGGACACGGAGCCGGAACGGCGTTGCTCGGCACGATTTCGACGCCGATAGGGCCTTTCTAACCCTATGTCCGACCTCCTTATTTTCAACCTGTACATCAGCCTGAGGAGGAAGGGAAGGGCTGGGAGGGGTCCTCAGACCCTCCCACAGCCTAGTGTGTTTGGCCTCCCACTCCTTAATGGCACTGGGGAACATGAGAAGGCTGCATTTTTTACATGACTTGAGTCATGCTTCGGACCCAGGCACGAAAGTCAGACCTTTTGGGGGGGTCGGAAATGGACATATGTCTGTCGTGGGAGTGGCAAGGCTTAAAGACTAACTTTCTTGGGGAAGACATTTCTAAGCACTGGACTGTTTTGAACTTTGGCTAAAAAATTCAGAAGAACCATGAAAAAATACACAGAGGGCATCTTTGGATCCGCATTGAAAGTGCAGCTAAAAGGGAACTGCTGTTGTTGCGCTGGAGTGGCACTACATGGCTCCACTTACATTACACCTGCTCTGGTTCCGGAGCCTGGATCGAGTCAGAGCCACCTGCCCACGAAGGAAAGCTATGATGAGAGTTTCCACCAGATCCAGTCTGGCGTCTGGGAATATTCAGAGTTTTGGGTGGGGTGGAGGGGCCATCTATAGGTATAAGTATCCACCAGAAGAAGTATATACACATTATACAAAAAATCAAGTTATTATAATTAATTTAACTGGTTTGTTGAATTGTATCTCTGCCCAAGTCCCTGTGTCTGAATAGGTTTCCTAAATCATTTCTGTAAGCGGTTAAACAAATGGTTGAGTCTATATTTGTCTATAAAGGGGAATGCAAGGAGGAATTGGTGCAAACAAATATGGCCTTCCAAATACAAGAATCAAGCATAACTCATGAGGTATAAAACTAATGGCTTCTGATTTATTCAATACTTGTTATTAAAAGGTGAAGATGCTCCACCAGAAGCAGGAAAGCCTCCTTGCTCAGTTTCATCCTCTTTGCAAACCAACTGCCTTATACCACCTTACAGCAGTAACACCAAGTCTAACTTCACGATGTTAGGGCACAGTAGAGACAGCAGAGCAAACAGTATGAAAAGATATGACAGGGAACCTGTGGAAAGAGGTGTTGGAAGCATAATGGAATTCTGAATCGTGCTCTGAACATTGTAGTAGTTAGCAAAACTTGGTTGGATGAACTTGAAGATACAGCCCACTCCTCTATAGTGCTAAATCCTCTGATACATTGCAAAGGAGGACACTAGAATGGACAAAGGCGTTCTATTTTAAATTCCAGATATGCTTCAGGGGAGTACCAAATTATGCAGCAGGCTTGACAATGTGGCAAAATAGGCAAATTATGCAGCCTAAAGTGGCATATTTTGTGATACTGTTACTTTATTGTTTTGTTGTTTTAACACGTTAACTGTGTCTGGGCAAATGTTTTACTTCTGCAGTACCAGTTTAAAACCCAAATACAGAAATAACCAAATGAAATGCAATTAGTCGACCTTTAGGAAGGGACTTCAAATGTGAACTACAAACAATTTTCTTTGTGCAAAAATTTGAAAAATGATGGCACAGGATTATGGAGAACATGCTGCGAATCCATAATGATTTGGAAAACACCACAGCATTGTATAATTCCAGTCGTAGGTATCATACCATCTACCTAAACTTTGTGTCTTGTGTACAGACTACCAAATCGCCCTTTCTTCACAGACTCGCATAATGGAACTGGCTATTTCCTCAAGCAGAAACGTGGCAACATGTGATGGAATGCTCTCAATGGAAGACAAATCTGGGTTCTTTCTAGAACTCTTTTTTGCTTTTTCTTGAGAGACCAATCCATTTCCTGGCCAATATGTAGGATTTTCGTGCTCTCTCTTTTTTGATTGGGCCCGAATGTTGTGCGTCTCTCAGCAGATATACAGGCTCCCTTTAAGATTCTAAAGACTATGGAATGTGTGAAATATTCTACCACCTTCTCAATTTGTACGAGATCCTAGACATTCTAATGGACTCAGTCTTGCACCTTTGCTCCCCACTTGATCCTTTTGGTCTTGATTGCAACCAAAGGTCTGTTTTATTTGGGTACAGGAGGATAGCCGGTAGGTCTACGAATTGTTCCATTTAGCTATCTGCTGGTTTTGCTTATCAGCATTATTACATTTTACAGGCAGCTGCATAAAACAATCCTTCACCCCTGTCCCACTCCACTTGCAAGCATATTAAAAAAAAGAGGGGACTTGCCAATCCCACTAATCTCCACATTTTTATTCTTTCCTTTTACACCTTCTTCTGCTTTAACCCAACCCTGTATTCCCATTTTCTGCCCTATTTTTTCATAGATTCTATACACTCCTTTCTCTTCTGCCAACTACCTGAAACTTCTTTCAGCCCCTGGCCTTCAACATTTTCCACCTACTAGTTGTCCTCTGTGCTGCGTAGTGCTCTGTAGTGCTTCTTTTTCCTCTGTTTTCTTCATCAATGACAAGCAGAAGCCATAGGGAATTGCCACAAACCATTTTTATAACTCCAAAACTAAATTTGTTAGTAGTAGTTGTATTCCAAATGTCTTAAGAATTTTAAGAACCTTCTACGTAACTTAATCCTTCTCAATGTGATTAAATGCCAGGTACAAACACAATAATTAGTTTGTCTTTTGTAATGGTGCATAATAACCTGTTTACTGGTTTGATAAAGAGAATAGAGGATGAGGACACATTTCTGCTCTCTTAGCACACAGCATGTCATTGCCTGATTTGAGATAAGTTGACCTCCAAATAGACCTGAAGAAGATACAATAAACTGTTAAATACGAGGCTTGAAGTTAGACACCCAAACACTGAAGTGAATAATATCTATAGGTAGTATCAATTCCTGTGAGTAGTTATGGATGACAGATTACAGGTTTTCCTATGACAGTCAGGATAAAGGACCCTAACTCATGCCAAAAGAGGAATGATTCTCAAGATGATTTCCAAAAGAAATGGTGCGATGGAAGTTACAATTTACAATATTGCAGTCTTTCAGGCTATTGTTGAAATAAAAGTAGGAATGCAGAGATGAAGGTAGAAGTGGTATAGGCAGAAAGGCGTACAACAGACCGCAACTCCACCTGCGCCAAAAAGCGTCACCTAGCGAGTGCCGCATTGGAAATTCCAACGCGCAGAACTGCTGACATTGCGCGTTCTCTTCGGTGGCGAATAGATCTAACCAATGCTCTCCCCACTGTTGAAAGAGACCTTGCGCCACGTCCGAGTGAAGACGCCATTCGTGATCCATCATGCACCTGCGGCTGAGTTTGTCCGTCCTGGCATTCAGAGAACCTGCCAGGTGTTGAACCACCAGGGAAATGCCCTGCTGTTCCAGCCATGTCCAGATGCGCAAAGCCTCCTGACATGGGGTCCACGACCCCACCCCGCTTGTTGCAGTACCACATGGCGGTGGTGTTGTCTGTGAACACCTGCACCACTTTCCCTTTGACAGAGGGAAGGAATGCCTTCAGTGCAAGTCGGATCGCCCAAAGCTCCAGAAGGTTGATATGGAGCTTGGACTCCACCGGAGACTAGAGGCCTCTGATCTCCGCCTCTCCCATGAGCCCACATGAGGGACGCGTCCGTCACCACTGTGTGCTCCGGTTGGGGAAGGGAGAGGGATCTGCCCTGGACCCAAAGTCGGTTCATGAGCCACTACTGCAACTGCTTTGCAGTGCCCTCCGAGATCTGGACATAATCGGACATGTTCACCTAATGCTGCGCCCACTGGACCTTCAGGTCGCACTGCAGAGCCCGCATATGCCATCTGGCATGAGTGACCAGCAGTATGCAGAAGGCCATGAGGCCCAGCAGCCTCAGGGTCATCCAGACCGGAACCCAGGATAGAGGCCGGAAGATCAGAATCATAGCCTGAATATCCTGGACTCACCGTTCAGGAGGATAGGCCCGAAACTGCGTCGTGTGCAGAACCGCTCCGATGAAGAGGAGCTTCTGAGAGGGAATCAGGTGCGACTTCGGTACACTGATGGAGAACCCCAGCAAATGCAGGTCGTCGGCTGTAGTCTGGAGGTGGGAAATGACTGCCTGGGGCGAGCCCGCCTTCAACAGCCAGTCGTCGAGATAGGGGAAGACTGGACCCCTGATCTGTGCAGATGAAATGTGACCTCCACCATCACTTCCGTGAACACCCGAGGAGTGCTGGTAAGGCCAAAGGGGGGCACGGTAAACTGAAAATGCTCGTGGCCTACCGTGAACAGCAGGTAACGCCAGTGGGCCGGCAGGACGGGAATGTGGAAATATGGTCCTGCAAGTGCAACGCTACCATCCAGTCTCCAGGGTCAAGAGCAGACAAGACCTGAGCCAGAGTTAGCTTGAACTTCTCCTTTCAGAGGAAGGGATTGACATTGCTGAGGTCCAAGATAGGACGCAGGCCCTTGTCCTTTTTGGGCACCAGAAAGTAGTGGGAATAACAACCACGTCCTACTTCTGGCGCAGGAACGCACTTAATGCCCCCCTTGGCCAAGAGGGCCACCGACTTCCTGTTGAAGAAGTGACAAGTGATCCCCCAACATGTGGTGTTACTGGGGTGGCATGGCTGGAGGGGTAGTCTCGAAGGAGAGGGATAGCTCCTCCGGACTATGTCTAAAACCCACCTGTCAGATGTGATGGTGCGCCAGTGGGGGAGGTGATGGCAAAACCCGCCGCCCACTGGCGTTTGATGGGCCTGAAAGACCGGACTGGGAAGGTTTTGGGGCAGTAGTGGCCGGGGTGGAAGTGGACTGACCCGCCCACTGGCCCCTTGAACCGCCCCCCTGCGGTTCTCACGTCCGTGGCCATGCTGAGACTGCTGCTGCTACGGTCTGTAGCTCTGAAGTGAACGTGCTGGGGCACCCCTTCCGTTGCCACTAAAGAAGCGAAAAGCAGAAGGTGGAGGAAGGCAAGTGGCCGACAGGCCCAAGGACTTGGTCATAGCCCGTGAGTCCTTAAAAAGCTCCGACGCGCTATCTGCCTTGTTGCCAAAAAGGCGAATGCCATCAAAGGGCATGCCCATCAGGGTGTTCTGGACATCCCTTGAGAAACCAGTAGTCCTCAGCCAGGCCTGGAGGCGTAGCGCTACCGTCGTGGAAATAGCTCTGCCCAGCGAGTCGGCGGTGTCAAGGCCACATTGTATCATGAACTTGACTGCATCTCTCCCCTCAGCAATAACTTTCGAGAGCACTGTCCGCGCCTCCTCCGGACACTGAGGCAGCACTTGCGCCACCGTATCCCACACAGAGTGGGAGTAACAGCCCAAGAGGCATGCGGTGTTCACGGACCGCAGCCCTGAACTGGTGGAAGAAAAAATCTTCTTCCCAAATTGTTCCAGTCTCTTGGATTCCCTCTCCGTCATCACGTTACTTTCTCGATGTGTCCACCTCTTATCCTTTTCTCGGCAGACATCACAATAGACCTTTCCTGTAGCAGAAACAACATATGACAGGATATTCATAAAGTATGAAACAAGGTGACAGTAGTGCAGCAATTCATGGTCATAGTAGCGCAGAGTGGGTGTTTAAACATGAAACACTCCCTTGTGGCAGGTGTGCAACAGGGGAATGCAACAGGGAGGACGGACAGTTGCCGTCTTGCACCCACCTCACATATAACTTCCTCCGGGGGCCTCCTATTGCGCATTGGATGCCGGAACGTCTGCGGCAAGAACTTGTGGGTTCTCAAGGAGATAACTTGTGAGGGGTCCCCATATGTCCCTGGGATGCGATGTGCAGGGTAATAATTCTGCATAGCTGGACAACTGTTCCTGCCAATAAATTGTCATTAAGCCATTCTTTGAATTTGGGCGCCCTACCTCTGCCCCAACGGCAAGCAACACGGTGTTTAGCCATCAATAGTACCATGGCAGTGTATTTGCAGCGTGGCGCAGGCATGAGTTGTGTATAACCTAACAAGGCTGTCAATGGAGAACGCTCAATATGTAGTGTTGTTATCTGATCAAATGGCATCAAAGATTTTCCCCCACTATTCATGTATTCTTGGGCAGGCCCACGCTAAATGGAGAAAATCTGCTCCCCCGCATCTGTCACATCTATCCGAGTCTTTTAGCTGGTATTTGTGAATTTTAACTGGTGTATAATATAGGCGATGGAGGAATTTAAAATGTATAATACGTAGTCTGCTGCTGGCAGATATTTGTGCAGCAGTATGTCCATTGGTCATCCGACAGCTCCAAACCGAGCTCTGCGTTCCAGCGTGCTCTCGAAGGGGAGGGAGGTTCTACCTGTTGAATATTAGTGGTGTGATAAATTGTGGAAACTAGGCGCCTTGGAGAAGAAGCTCGCATCATCAGATGTAAGAATGTTAGGTTCTCGGGGAAATTCTGGGGTAATTGAGCGTATGCTTTGGCGAAGTCGCACATAAAGGAAAATATCTAGGGGAGAGGGATGAAGCCCTTGGAAGATCTGTTTGGACGTGCAAAACATGCCATGGTGGTAGAGGTCCCCCCAAGTGGCGATTTTTGACCGTGTGCTTATTCTGCGGAAGGCTGTCTCCTGAAGGAGTGGCATAGTGGGATGATAGGATAGTGGTATCGAAGGTGAATAAAGCATGGGACATTTCAGCAGTGCGCCAATCCAATGCCAAGCATTAACAGTGCCCGTAAGCGTGGTTGACGCTTCGTTTCTGTGGCTCCTGACTGCGTGGAGCACACCTTCGAGCGGTATGGGATCAGCCAGCCAGTTTTCCGCCACAACCTGTGGCATACACCTGGGAGGATTGAACCAGTAATAGGCATAATGAGCCTGCGCACTTGTGTAATACAGCTCAAAATTCAGGATGCCAAATCCACCCTGTGAATATGGTCGGGTAAGTGTATCTCATTGCAAGCGCGGCTGTTTGACCCCCCCCCCCACACACACCAGTCGGATCACTTCAGTATGGAGTGTTTTAAAAAAAAATAGCCTCCCGGATGGTATGGGATGTTAATAAAGAGAACTGTGGAAGTATAACCATTTTGATCAGAGATGCCCGCCCTGCCATGGAGAGGAGTAGCGAGATCCAGTGGGTGACACATCCCGAAATGTGGTTGACTGCGGCGCATCAGTTCGTCCCTGTCCCTGGAAATGTGTATCCCTAAGTAGCGTAGGTCTGTGTCGCACCATTCCAGTGTGAAATCGAGAGGGAAACTAGTGGCTGCTGGGGTGAGGGGGGAAGATACAGGACTTCCCCCAGTTGATGTGCACTCCGGACAGGTGCCCAAATACTATGAATTCCCATAATATCGGATTCAAATTGTGCTGCGGATCCCTAGTGTACAATGTAATGTCATCCGCAAAGAGCGATATTAGAACCTGACGCAGATTACAGCGGGGTACTTTGTCCTGATGATGTTGTCTAAATTTAGCCACTAGGGGTTCAACCGCTAGGGCGAAAAGCAAGGGGGACAGCGGGCACCCCTGCCGAGTCCCTCTAGTAACAGAAAATCAGGAGATAAATGACCATTTATGAGGACTTTAGCGGTCGGTTGATGATATAACAGCTGGATCCAGGAGAGGAATAAGAGAGGAAAGCCCATTCGCCGCAGTACCCCAAACATGTAATCCCATTCAAGTGAATCAAACGCCTTAGTGGCATCTAAAAAAATCACCGCTGGCGGTTACTCAGGAGCCACATTATGTAGAATCGTGAAGAGAGTTCTTAAGTTGTGGGTAGTTGCTCTCCCAGGTACGAAACCCGACTGATCAGGGAGAACCAGCTTCTCCATTAACAAGCCGAGCTGATTGGCTATAACCTTAGCAAGTATTTTAGTGTCACAATTGATAAGGGATAACGGCCTGTAAGAATCACAGTGCAGAGGAGACTTGGCAGGCTTGAGAAGAGAGGTAATGAGCGCCTCTCTCATGGATGGAGGGGATTCCAAGGAGTCTTCATAGACCTCCCTGAGAATAGGAGCCAGTATGTCTATGTATGTTTTATAAAATTCAATAGGTATGCCATCCATGCCAGAGGCTTAACCAGATTGGATGCCCATTATAGCTTCCTGTATTTTATCTAATTCAAAGGGGGCGCATAAAAAATCTCTTTGGGAGTCTCCTAGCCCTCCCAGCACCACATCTCCCAGGAAGTCATTGAGATTGATGGGATCACACCTGGTCGAGGTGTACAATGAGGAGTAATGTTGTATAAATGTCTGAAGTATGTCATTAGTGTCGCGGTATATTACCTCCCCTGGTCTGGCCAACTCCAAAACATAATTAGAAAAGCGTGGCCTCCGTATGGTTTCAGCTTATGCTTTCCCTGGTCTCTTCCCCCTCCTCATATCGTCGGGCCACCCAAAACTTGCCCCTGAACCGTGTCTCTCGATTTGCAGTATCTGTATGATCTGAGAGTGTCTCACGAAACTCACGTTGGGTGTCGCTATCAGGTCCCGCGGAGGGCCGCAACTCCAGCACCTTAAGTTCAACCTCTAATTTTTTCAGCGTATTCTGTATATCCCGAAGCACCCCAAAGCTTTGACTTTGAACGCTTCCCAGATAGTCCTCACACTATTCACCGATCCCCTATTCCTATTAACGAAATCCTGAATTTCGTATTCCAACTCACTGTGAAATACTGCATCAAGTAGGGCTAAGGACTGCAACCTCCAGTTACAGCGGGGTGTGCCATATCCCAGAGAGGTTAACGTGAGCAGCACCGGGGAGTGATCAGAGTATGTTCTTGCTAAATGTGTAACGCTAGTGATAGCGAGACCCAGCCCCCGGGAGAGCAGCCAATAATCCAGTCGCGCCCATGAAGCAGCTTGTGCTATAAAGTGTGTGCCCTCCATTTTATTTGGGTGTATATGTCGCCAGGCGTCAATCAAGTTGTTGGCAGTGATTATGTCTTGCAGGACTTCACTTGTCTAGTATAATGGTGCGAGGCCGGATTAGATCTATCAACGGTAGGGCGAAGAGCTACATTAAAGTCCCCCCCGCAAATGACGTGGGTGGAACCTATATCCACTATTCCTGTCGACCATGCTGTGTCATGACTATAGTAAACATTTGAAAAAACAATCCCCTGCCCACCCCCTCCCACTGAAGCATCCCAATCATGCCAGAACTACATTCCCCACCCCCCCTTCCAAACGCCCCAAAACATCGATGATATGCTCCGTGTATTATGCAGCAAAGGACAATGGGGGAGCGCCCCTTAGGGGGAGCCCCTAGGTGTATGCATGGTGACTCCTCGCCCTTGGATATACAAAAAGGTGGTGCTGTTGATTCCAGAGGGGCAGAGGGTGCTTGGTGCTAATTTTATGTACACCCATTGTTATACTTAGCTGGTCTGCAACATTTGATGACAACTGCACTAGAGAAAGAGGTTAACAAGGCCCTCGAGGCAGTGCATCCGGGCGGTTTTCTCAGTCCAACAATAACTGGTTGCCAATAGCTCAGCGCGAATCTCTTTCTGTGGTAGGTGATGTGGATCTCGATCACGTGCTCAGTGAGGCGGGCGGTGAGTTTTTGCGCTTGAGTCGCTTTAAGAATTCATCCACTTGCTACTGTTTGGTGAAGAATGTCAGCTTCCCTTGATGTGTGACTCTGAGGCATACTGGATAGAGGAGCGCATGGTCTATTTGGGCCTGTTGCAATATTTGCTTGGCGGGCATGAAATTTGCACCATTCCTCTTGCACCACAGCCATAAAGTCAGGGTAAATGGTGAACGTGGTGCCCTCGAAATTCAGTTGTTTTTTGTCACGGACCACTCGGAGTGCCACATCTCGATCCCTATAATTCAAAAGTCGATGATGGGACGCAGCGTGCTCCCAGGGGGCGGGCGGGGTCCCAGTGATCGATGCGCACGTTCAACTATGAATTGGGATGAGTACGACTCCGCGCCAATGGTTGCCAGCAATAACCTCTCAATATAGTCCTCCATTGTCCTGGTGTTGGTGCTTTCCGGGATGCAGAGAACGCAAATATTATTACGTCTGCTTCTGGCCTCTAAATCTTCGTTTTTCGCTGCGATCAATTTCAGGAGTTTATCCATTTGTGCCGCATGTGTCTGAAGTTGAGAGGTGGTATCTTCTACATCTGAGATGCGATGCTCTGCATCTTTGAGACGTTCCTCATGCCTATCTAGCTTGTGGACTATGGCATCCATACGAGTTGTCATGGCATCTGTGTTTTCCGCTATGGCAGCAAGCCCTGCCTGACTTCCAGAAGAAAAACTTTCATGTCCTCATTTGGCAAGGTGGGAGAGTCCTGTGTGGGTTCGCCCCCAGCCACGTCCCGATCTCCCTGATGCAAGCGGCCGCCCCTCTTGGACTAAAAGGTCAATCGGGGCTGCCTTGTGTCTGGCTTTCCCATGGCTGGTACGAGAGTATGTTATGGTGAATGAGTCTTACCTAGCGCGTGGCGCACGTCTATAGCACTTAGCTTCAGGCAATAATTTTAGCTCACAGCAGTAAGAAGCAAAAGCGTCCGGAGCCTCCCGCTGTGCTGCGCCAGGTGGTCGGTATAATTTGCCAGGTATGAGCGTGTTCTGTGTTTGGCAGATCCCCTGATGTGCCACAAACTGTTGTGAATGTGCCGCCCCACACGAGGCCAATTGGGAACAGCGCCACTCGTGGTGACTCAATTGGGAATCTAGGTATACACCAGTGGGAATGTCCTCGGTTATTGGACCTAGCAAGTTTCCGGCCCCAGCAGTGATCAGCAGGCAGGTTTTATGTGACAGAGGCGCTGAGGAAAAAGAGAGAGGGCGCCGATGCCCAGTGTCGGATGTCCAAGGTTTCCCCGTGTGGCAATCGCGGGATAGTGGCAGCCGTTATTACGCGCCCCAAGCAAGCAGCCGTGGTGTCACTAGGGCCGGCTTCACTTCTCACCGAGCGTCACAGTGGTTTAGGTGGCGCCACAAGTTTGCGGGCTGGAGTCAGGCCGGTAGGCCCCTGTGAGCGCGGCAGGCCACCGCTCGTAGTGTCTCAAGTGGGGACCTCTGAGTGATACGGAGGTGCCGGATGTCCAAGGCTTCCCTGCGCGGCAGTCGGGGACAGTGGCAGTCGTCGTTACTTGCTCCAAGCAAGCAGCTGCGATGTCGCTAAGGCCGGCTTCACTTCCTGCCTAGTGCCACAGTTGCTTAGGCGGCGCCACAGGCTCGCGAGTTGGAGTTGGCTGGTAGGCCTTTGTGAGCACAGCAGGCCTCCAGGCAGGATCAGATGCAGCGCAGACGCAGAGTGGAACAGCGGCAATTATTGTAAAGCGTGATGCGCTGTTAAGGGATTTATCTATGCGGGGAGCGATGGCTAGTCTCACCCGTCTCTGTCGCTCGCTTTCTTCTTTGCCGCCAGCAATGAGGCCGAGTTGCCACGTGGGCGCCTCGGTCCTCGCGTATTCTCAAACACCGATCAGCAGCTCCGGGCCACCCAGGCAGGCACAGCGGTGGTGCCAGGAGGTAGACACAGCAGCGTCACGGAGCGCGCTAGACGCTCCAAAGTCGAGGCGAAGTAGCAGTCACCTATTTGCAGCAGGTATTATTCTATGAAGATCAAGTGGGCAGGATTAATGAGCGGATTTGGAAGCCGAGCTGCAGGAGCCTCACACTAGTGCGGCCATCTTGCTCGTGCGCCACCTAGCACCCCCTCCTGGAAAGTAGCTTTGCGCATGCCTATAGGATCTGGCTGGTTGCCACAGTTTTGACAGGCTCACTAAATACCGGCCGACAATCTGGTTCAGCATCATCCTGCAGACTGCAAGTGGTGTATTTGCACTCAGGTTTTCTAGAGCAGTTCTTAATTTTTTGACTTCGGTTGACCCCCACGCAATTATTACAGGAACCTGGGGACCACCAATGAATCATTATTGGAAGCCGGGGACCCTCACTAAGTCATAAGTAGAAGCCTCAGACCACAGCCTATGCATTTTTGAAAATTAGAACTGCAAAACAATACACAAAAATACAGAAACAAGCATTCATCAAATAAATACACAAATGATGATTTTGTTTTTTAATTCTCAAACAAATATAGAAATATATATATTTTTTTTAATTGGAATGGTGCAGCTTTTATATATACAAGTGATGCCACTCATCGTCCTTACTATATTGTTTGATACACTTGCACTGCTCCCACAAATCAATTTGAGAATTCTAACTTGCGGTCTTATTTTCAAAGCTATTTTGCTGTCGCCAAGGCTATGATTGACAAAACTGGAGCCTTTGCGACCTCAAAATAGCTTTTGGGTGTGTTCAATACCCGAATTGTGATTCTGTAACTTGCTCCTGAATCGCAAAACAAGTTTGCGACTACATACGGAATGGCAAATAGAAAGGGGCATGTTTAGGGCGTCCCTTCCAACTTGTGATTTCTATGTACTGATGGTTTGCAACCGCAATTTCAGTCGCAAATAATTTGCTAGGTTACAGCCACCTCAAAGGAGGTGGTAACACACTCGCAAACGGGATTGGGTCGGTCATGGACCCCTTCCCCTATGTCAGTGTTGTAAAAAAAAAATTTTTAGCTGTAAGCAGTGGTCCCACGCTTTTGAAACGTAAACTTTTTTTTTAAAACACATCCGTTTTCCTTTAAAGAAAACAGGCTGCATTAAAAAAAAAAATGATAATAATTTAAAATTTACCACAAACCTGGTGGTCTGCTGACCTCAGCAGCACATTTGATGGCTTTCGATTTTCCTCCCAAAGTGGTTTGTGTCATCTTGGCAGCCGGAGAACCATCAACAAAATGTATTTATGGAAGGTGTTGAACAAAAGTTATTGTTTGGTGCTCTTCTTAAGACATACAACCCCTGAAAGCACAGTTATCAGATGCTCTTCTGTTCTGTTTGTCATTAGGCTAGCAGAATCTTGCAACAGTTAAAGGTGAACTCTCAGCCTTTTCAGGCTTCTTGCCATTCCTCTTCAAATCACCTGTCGTGATACGTTTTTTAAGGGGCTGGTTCATGTGTCTCCACCAACTCCATTTGTCATGCCACAGTAGGACCTTAATTTCGAATCACCTATTTAATGTTCACTCACTTCAATTCCAATCACAGTTGTTCTCTCCGTCTTACCATCAAGACGGTATTCCTCATCACCATAACATAAGCAAGGCAATTGAGCGAACTCCAGGCATTGTCCTTGTTTGCCCCATATACATGTTTCTTTTCAGATAAATTGGTCCTCTGGACAAAAGTGGCATTCTAGCCCAAGTAATCACACCGTTTTACAAAGGGCAATCCATCACCTTGCCAGCTTTCTGTGCACGGCCTCACCCCTCTGAGGAAGAATGCTTCATCGCCTAGATCCTAAACAAGCACTTAGCATCTATGTGAACCAAACCAGAGATTACCATCAGGGCGAACAACTTTTCATTGGTTTCTCAGGGGCTAAAAGAGACAAAGTGGTGTAAAAGATGACTATCTCAAGATGGATTGTACTATGCATCAAGCTCTGCTAAGAAGCAGCTCCAGAAGGCTTATGCTCTCACTCTACCTGAACGAAGGCTATATGGGAGTCCCTCCTCAGATTCACAAAGCATTACTGCCTGGACAGCAGATCTGGTGGGATTGGCACTTCGCCCTGTCTGTCCTGCAGGATTTCCTTGTCTGAGCCATTCCACAGATGCACCACCTGGAAAGGACTGCTTTGGTGTCTCTTGACAATGTAAGGAATCTGTGGTTATAAGTCTTTATCGGAAGAATAAGTTACTTATTTTCAGTAATTCCTTTTCTGGTAGAGGCTCTTATCTAACCACATATTCCGCACTGACCCATCCACCTCCTTGTTTCTTGAATTATCTCATATACTCCAATAATAAGATTTCAGCTTACATTTTGCACATGACCCTAAACTGATTTCAGTGAGTCTGTCAGTCAGCACAGACAGAGAGTAGAAACAAACTGACAGCTCGCTTAGGTGCCCGCATGTGCATTGGCCTTGATGTCATGCCTGGGACAGGACGAACACGACGCAGAGCTCCATGACACCACCTTTCACACATGATGGAATTGCTATGAAAGTTTCTAGATCCAGCCTGGCATTTTGAAAAATCACAAGATAAGGAATCAGCGGTTAGAGTCTCTACCGGATAAGGCATTATCGAAGGCAAGTGACTTGTTCATTCTTATTTGTGACCCACAGAGTGGAGCAGCAACCAACATTATAATCCATAACATAGCTTTACTGATATCGAACCCGCACAAACCACAGTCAAGCTTTGGGAACCAGCAAAGAGCTCTAGTCATTCAGGAGACGAGGTCCACAAAACGAAGTCCACAGGATAAGAATCGCATACACACACACTCTACTCTGAGCACAACATAACAAAAGGATATTCACCAAAAAATCCTTAGACATTGATGTGGTCTTCAACTGTTAGGCAGTGAGTTCCAATTTTCACCAGCCCTGAATTTTTTTAATGAAGGTGAAATTGCTGAAAAGTTTTTAAGAGCATTGGAGCAAAATAGGAGGCAGCTGAAATGTAGTTCCTTTAGCTCTAAAGTTTTCATAAAGCTCTGAGCTAAGGCAGTTTACCAGGTAACTGTTTTTCGATAAGTTGAAATAAGAAGAAGCCACACTGGCCTGCAACTTTCTTTGTAATGGTTGACAGTCTGAGTCAGTATGGCCATATTTCTGATACGCAAATACACGCGGAGAACACCAAGCACCTACGGATAGACGTACTCGTCAACGGAGCCTGAATGTCGAAATTTGAACAGTGTGACTAACTCACGTACTTGGTTGGACCTTTGGGTAAACAACTGCGGACAACGCTTAATTACACCGGTTGTTTTTTGAAATATAAGACCCCCTGGGTCGGAATTATCACCAGGTGGAAGGTCTGAATTATTGGCCGTACTACGATAAGCCCTGAAGAAGTCGGGGGGTGTGTGTACCCCATGACGAAACACGTGTTGGCTGGCTGGATTTTTCTGAATTTCACCATAAAACCGAAAATTGAATCTACTTGATCGTCCTGTGATCCCTCATTATCCAATTATTATATTGCATGAATCTTGTTTGATACAAATTGGTAACATACCTTACATACTGTGAATTTAACGTGTGCACAGTCTTGCTTCATGGCCATATTTCAGTTCTAGTTATTCCCTTCATGGAGCATTCCAGAAATTGGTTTATAAGATAGGTAACTTATGGTTTGCATTAGCCCGGAGATCAGTCAGGTGTATTTCACCACTTCTGTACTTCAGTCACACCCAGATAATGGCGATAATGTTCTCAAACCATTGTCATTTGTTCCCATGCAGTGTCTGGCTTCTAAGCCTCTTTTTGCTCGTCCGTTACAATATAGTCTTTAGAATGCTTAAGAATGGTGCTTGTTAACCTTGATTTGAAAAAAATGAGGCTGGAATTCAGGATTTTTTCTAACTTGTATTCTAACTTCAATCTCCCAGTGTAGACAAACATTTTAAAGATGGTTAGTGAACATTCTATCTGGTGGTTACGGTGGCATATGGTGTTTACCTTTCTCTAGCCTTAAGGTATGCCCAAATAATCAGGCTTCTGCATGATGGTCATTCTCAGCCGTCACCAAAATTGGCCCATGGACAGCCAACACCCCTACTATGCACCGCTTTTGGCTATGCTCATCAGGGGTTGGCTCAGGCCCAGCGCCAGCCTCTTGTGGATGACTAACCTTCCACTGTGCACGGCCTGTGAACGTGCACAGCAAGGGAGTTAGCTTCAGGGCCTGGCTGCCCTCAATGAACAGCCAGCACCACACTTCAAATGTTCACAGCAGTGCGTTGGCCATGCGCCCAACCTCCACTGCTCAGGGCTGACCTCCTGCGCATTGCAGATTGGTTACAGTCTGATATATTACCAGACCCTTTTATTTTTTGGGTGCTTGTGTAATTATACTGGTACCGCACAACAACGGGGGTGCCGGACTCTGGTACTGGGAGCTGGCCCCATGCACTGTTTAAAAAAAAAAATTGTTAACTAAAGCGTAGTCGTCATCTCTCCTGCCTTGCCCCCCCCCCCCCCCCCACACTCATGGGCCTGGGTTCAAGGTGTGCCTGTCTTGCTGCTAAAGCCCATTGCATCCCTCATGCATCTTCAGCTTGCTGTCCCAGATCCTCAAACCCATCCTACTTTGCCAGCTTGCTTTCCATGCCTCTTCCACCCACCCTCCGTGGTCCCTGTGCTGTCCCAGCCCAGTGTCATCTTACTGCCCCAAACCCTCCCACCTTTCCTTTATCAGCTTGCTCTCCTAGATCCTCCTGTCTGCCCTCGGTTGTCTGTGTCCTTCCCCAGTGGGTGCCACGGTACCAGGAGCTGGTACCGCAGTACCTGCACCCTAATTATTTTTGTTTAATAAAAGGGGGGATAAGCCCCAAATGGCTTCGGCGTGAGAGTGTGCCCACTCTGCCCCCCGATGGGCTATTAATATTTTGCGTCAAGACTCTGGGATCAAGTCCCCGAGTCCTGTATCAGCAGCCAGCCAATTTGTTTCCTCTGTACCGTAGTAGCAGTATGTGTACAGTGGTACTGAAAACACCCAGTTGAAATGAAGGTGGCTGGGCCAATCGGAAGGCCCATTTTTTAAAAGCACTCTACTGCAGGCCTCCCTGGGGACTAACCGTACAGATATGCCTAACTTTTTGACCTCTTAAAGCCCACCCTGGGCCCCTCTTTCAGCACTAATGTGCTGCCAATATTTAAACAAATACACCAAATCACAAAAAGCATGATTTCGGAGTAAAGTTGTGACTTTCTGCCAAATTTGGTTTAATTCCATTTAGGTGTTTTCTCTGTGTCGGAGAGCTAAGTTTCCTATACCAATTGACATGGCAAAGCAACATTTTTGCCCAGCACCCACTGCCCTCCCCTCTTTCTTGGCCCCCAGTTTATGGACGGGTGCAAAACTTTCCACAAATGAGCTGCTGAGCTGGATGAACTTTTTCTGGGGGGATACGTTTTGGGAAGTTTCATTACGCAGCGCCAAAGTTACTAGCAAAACAAAAAACGTTCTCCATTTGGAAACCAACCTAACTATAACTACACAGTGGCAAATGTGTAACATGTATATCTATATATTTATATATTTCTAGTTTCATGATTTTGCATCAAGAAGTGACCTGTTAATGTTTTATTTTGCTCTCTTCTTTATTTTGTATTGAGTTTGAGGCCATTATTATACTTTGTATTGACTCCTATTTGGATCATTGATGTCCACAGCCCATGGGCAGCCTTCAGTGATATGGATGTGACTGAAAGAGGCCTGTTTGAGAAAGATACCATAGCTAAGTGGATCTTATCACACCTTCACGAATAGACTCAGTATATAGGAGGAATTTAATAGTGTTGATAGAATGTAATCGCTAATAGATTATGTTGGTGATTGTTGAACAAAGAGGTTTTTTGAAGGTATAGAAGTACCCAATAGACTCTTATGGTGGTTTGTCTATTCTTATTATGTTGTATTTATAATTTAGAAATGTGTTTGCAAGGCACTGAGGTGCCTGCGGGTTTTATCCTCCCACACTAAGGATATTGTATGGTGGAGGACCACCGATAATGTGCAAACCTGTTAAGGATTTAGAAGCATTTAAAAAAAAAGGTGTGTGTTTTAGCTTTAGAAGAATTGCATGAATGATTGGTTCTTACTGTAGGTTGTTTCAGGTTTGTGAACTGAGGTTTCTGCTTGACTTAAACTGAAAAATTCAACTACAAGTCACTTTAAGTTTCATTTCAGTTTGGAACTTCATTGGCTTGAACCACTTCCTTCTGATGTAGATATTGACAGTCTGAAGGTGCTAGTATACTGCTGAGGTCAGCAAAGAAGGATGCAGCTAGTCCAACAGAAAGATGCTTCAATGTCTTCATGCATTTGCAGATGAAAACTATCATTCCCCACAGGCAGCACTTGCTTCAGTTGAATTTTGGATGTGATTTGCAACAGGGCTGGAGAGTTCTGTATGATCAAGAAACAACATATTCACAGAACTAAATGACCCCACTGATTTTGATCAAATATGATTGATAGTCTTTAGTCATGTCGCACATGAAATAGCCTTTTTTGTTTCGTATCATAGGTGTCTAGGAAAAAAGCACCTTCTCAGAGAGCATGAATTCTGAATTGTTGTCATGTCTGATTTTTCATTGATTGTTGTTGATGTAAGTCCCTATAAGTAGGTTTGATTCGTTTTGAACAAAGGCAGAGAGTAAAGAAGCAACCCAATTATCAATTGGTCTTCAGTCGCTGCTAATGGAGTTCAAGGTGTTATTCAGGTCCCTCGTAAAATGTGATCTGTTAAGGTGCAGCAGTACCTATTCCCTTTTGCCACAATAATGCCTTTTCTTCTTGTAGCATTCACCATCTGGAATTGTGTAGGTGGGACGGGGCTACCTCATATTTAGCTTCTGGCAAGTAATTGCTATAACATTCACACACAAAAAAACAAGATGTTGCAATAAAATTCATACCTTTAAGGTTTGTGTATGTAAGAAACAATTCAGTCCACCAGCTGAGCAAATGTCAAAATGGCCTTTGCAAGTGTCACACACAAGTAGTTTCCTTTCAACTCGAATAGTTCATTAAGAGTTCACAAACTTCTGTTGTAGTCTCTCATGATCAGTGCTTACCTCATGCTTTCCGGTGTCCACGTTAGCCACTTTGGCGGCAGATTTTGTCTCCGCATACCACGCTAATTAGCAGGTTATTTTCAGATCATTGCCTATGAGCGGTAGTCAAGGATACCTTCCTTCATGCACTCTTCTATGAATTTCAGAAGGGCACAACAAAGTTCTTTGGGTTTATCATGCTCGCATTTTTTATAGTCCTGCCATGTAGATGCTGAACGATTGCTGCACTATTCCTAGCACCTAGATTTGCTGCTGTGCTATGACCAATGATGGTGGTTGATGACCAGATGGAAATACTTTGTTCCTGATCCATGGTGGTTGTTCTGCTCATAGCATTTGAGGGTAGCTCATGGGAACTATTGGGGTTATATGACCTCTAGGGTGCCGTTGGGTTTGGACAATCCTTGTGTGCTGATGTTTACATGACTGTTGAGATGCTTCCGTGTTCATATGTCTCCTATGCTATTGGATTTGCTTTACTCATGAGGTGCTACAGGATTTACAAGACCAGACTCAGGTTTTCTCCTGAGCTTACTGAGGTCTAGGGTGCAGCTGGCTTTTGATGATACATTGGTGGCCTGTTTAGTTAAGATGAAAACTGGATGGCTGTTCCTTTTGAGTGAAGCCTTGAAGTGCTGCTGGGTATGGAAGAATTACTGCTGTTTGTTTAGGATGACCCAGTGATGTGCTACAGTATTTCACTGCCCACTGAAGATGGACTAGGGAGACTGCTGTTTACCTTTAGTAGGTCTGGGTGTTGATGATCTTTGGGTGCTTCTGATTTGGGATTACAATATGTATGCTGCTGGCAGAGATGTCCCAAAGGTAAATCACATTTACATGAAA
This sequence comes from Triturus cristatus, assembly GCF_964204655.1. Lineage (NCBI taxonomy): Eukaryota > Metazoa > Chordata > Amphibia > Caudata > Salamandridae > Triturus > Triturus cristatus. Next base: position 346,109,797 of record NC_140594.1, on the reverse strand, counting down.
TGACATTACATTCCTTGTTTTGAACTACCTTGGAATCCTGCAGTGTTTATATATAACCACTGGCATGCTGATGGGTTGATTCTTCATTCTTGATTCTGATGTGTCTCTCGAATCCAGGTCACCATGGAATTAAAATAAGGTTTCTCCCTGTCATGCACATTTTGGTACATTGCCTCTTTTCTGGCACTCCTATTACTCCTTTTCTGGTTGGCAAAAAAAAAGCAAAGGCCCTGTCATTAATGCTCTTATTGAGGTGCTGACTGCTTATCCCATTCATCAACATAAAGTGGCACCCAATGCTTCTTGACCTTTGGGATAACAAAAGTGCCATATGTCTTGTGCCAGAAATGTGTTCATGTTGTTAATAGTGAGGAACAGTCTTTAATTTAAAATACATTTCTTGACTTTTGATTGCTTGTCTAAATTAACTTCTCTCTATACGCCTGATTTTACAAATAGCTTTATGTACATCGATTTGTTTCATTGGTGTTGAGGAAAAAGCAATATTTGATACTGAGTTCATCTTCAAGAATCAAATAATTCATGATATGTGGAATTTACCGATTGTAAGTTGCACTTATTTCAGTGGAAAATGGATATATATTGGAGATTTTACACCATGGGACATTTAGGGTTTGATGTAAGACCTGCACCACTGCTGGAAGAGGAGGGCTGATAGCCACGCAAAACATGGCAAAATCCACAAACTCATGGGTTTTATTATTTGCTAATATTCTGAAGGTACTTTCTGGCTTGAAAGGCCTTAAGTATCTTTCCGGTGTGCTAACAGGAAATAAACACCTCCATTTCTCTGTGGGGTTTTATGAGAGAGGTTTTCTCCAAAGAAAATAGTTTCCGGGGTAAAAAATAAATTATTAGTAAAAGATATATGTTAACAAGTATTGTGACAAGGTTTTTTTTAACAGTTGGGGTATTCCTGTAAATTTCCAGAGATGACAAATATTTCAAATGATATCCCAAGGCAATAGGTTTCACGTTTCTCTAACCACTGATTTGTGACTATGGTCTTAACTTGTTAATTCTCTTAGACACTATTTTCCCCAAGCATTCTTGTGAGCTCTACCCAGTAACAAGAAGAAGCTGTTATTGTGCTTTTAAAGCATATATGAGATGACAAGAGCCTTGAGACCGTTTATGGTTATGGGGCATACAAATAGTGTCAGTAGTGTTGGAGGGTCCAGGAAGTTAAATCTCTGCAGTTCTATTTGAAACAATGAAAATAAGATTCTTTATGGCTAAATTTGCCTTTTTATCCCCTTAGTCCGCAAGGGAGAACCTTCATTGATCACTAGCTAACATCTAGCCTTAGTCTGCAAGGGAGTTAGGTGGTCTTCTACAGTCATAAATTAATTCCATTATTCAAATCTTTTTTTTTTTTTTTACTTTATTTGTACATTTTCACCACAAACTGAATGGTCATATACAGAATCCTTCGAGACAATATCCATTGTCTTGTTTACGTTACCCATATTAGAGCTCTGAACACATAGCACAGCTAGATACACTTTACATTGTTCATGGCTTAGTAGCAGACACAGCATCATATACAGTTAGAGAGACACAAACACCTGCATTTAAATACTATAGTCCGTCTCGGCAGTTTGATCACTTTCTGTCCCTGTTGAGTTCAACAATTCTCTACATAGTTCTCGCCAGGTTGCTATGTCCTCATCCAACCTTTCGTCCCTGGGGCAGGCTTTCATGTGTCATTCCTCCGCCAGGGACCACTCCCATGCGTCTCTCATTCAATTTACAAAAGAGGGAGCCCGCTCACCCATCCAGCAAATAGCAACCCCCCGTTTAGCTAATACCAACGCTAGCTGCAATAGCTTGTTGGCCATTTTACTCTTCTTGCAGTGTGGCACCAGCCCTAGGAGGCACTGCTCAGGCTTAGCCTCCAACGCAATTCCCGCCCTTCCACGGAGCTGTGCTACTACCTCAAGCCGATACTGATGCACTTCCGGGCATTCCCACGCCAAATGCATGGACCCAGCATGGGCTCCATGACATCTAGGACATTCATGTGAACAGGAGGCATCGATACGATGGAGCCTTGCCGGGGTCCTATACACCCGTTGTAAGAAGTTATAGTGCAGCAACTTCAGCCGGGCATTGCAAGACACCTTGTGTGTTAGTGTACATACTCTGACCCACTCCCTCTCCAGCAACGGTGCCTGCAAATCTTCATTCCAAGCATCCCATGCCCTAAGCGCCAAAGACCCCGAGTCCGGCCTCATAGCATTATACAACAAAGACACCAAACTACGCCCTCCTCCACGTGTTATCAAAATGTCCAAGGTCTCCTTGATCCGGGGCATATCTGGATATGTGGGCCATGTCATCTTGGCCACTTCCATTAGACCAGCATATTGTAGATAGTGCCACTGTCCCAAACTGAACCCTTCACATGACTGGTCAAATGTAAGGTAGATATCATTTATATATAGATCAGCCAACACCCTGCAGCCATCCTCGATCCATGCCTGGAAAGACATGTTTTCCGCCATCCTGCGCACAGGGACCAACTGCCAAACTGACAATTCCGGGTGGAAGGGAGCCCGCCACAGCACTTGTTCCAAAACTTTCTGCCATATATAGGCCGTTTGTCTAACAATATATGGCAACTCTGCGCTCACCCCCGCACCCTCCATCAAGAGTGTAGGGAGATCCTCTGACTGCACTCGCCCGGCTAATAAACGCTTTTCCCAGTGATCGCCCTCATCCAACCACTGCACTGCATACTGAAGGTGGGCCGCATAATAATAAAGGTCAAATCTGGGTACTCCAAGACCACCCTCCTCATACCGTTTCTGGAGCACCTGCAGCGCAACCCTACAACGCTTCCCTGCCCAAAGCAGGGTCACCAGAAGAGAATTCAGTTGTCAAAACGCTTTCACAGGAATCAGGCACAGTGCGTTCTACAAAGCATATAGACATCTCGGCAGCATCACCATCTTTGCCACCGCCATTCTTCCCATTAAGGACAGCGGCAGCGTATTCCAGAACTCTACGGAGTGCCTCAGCGACTCCACCACCCTGTTCATGTTCAGCTGGAACAGCCCAGCGTCCCCATGAGCCACCTGCACCCCTTGATATCTAAAGTGATCCATCTCCCTTCTCAATCCCAAACTAGGAAAGTCTTCCGCCTCACTATCTCGCAGTCCTGCTAGGGGGAACTCCAAGGATTTACGTCTATTTATGCGCAGTCCTGAATACGTCGCTAACTTGTCCATCAGCCTCAGCAGGCGCAGTATGGCTTCACGCAGAGACATAGCATAAAACAGCGCATCATCTGCATAGAGTGAGATAAGATGCGTACTCTGCCCAATTTGTATGCCCCAGCGGCTCAGTTCCTGTCTTGCCCATATTGCCATAGGCTCAATGGCCAGAGCAAACAGCAGCTGTGACAGTGGGCACCCCTGCCGCGTGCCCCGCCCCAATAACCACTGCGCCGATCTGGTTTAACCCATTCGCACACATACCGCTGGGTTTGTATATAGTCTTTTAACCCATCTGCGAAAACGCAGTCCAATCCACAACCGCCCAAGTATTAAAAGCAATCGCCCCAAATCCACCTTGTCGAATGCCTTTTCAAGGACGATGGACACCAACGCCAATTCCCCAGGGGCTCCCTGTGTCTCATGCAAGACATGCGCCAGCCTCCTTATATTCATTGACGTACTTTGGCCTGGGATGAAACCGCCCTGGTCCTCATGGACTAGATGGGACATATGTGGACCCAACCGCTTAGCCAGCACTTTACATAACATTTTTACATCCAAATTAATCATATTTAGGGGTCGGTATGCCGCCGGGTCCTGGACATCGCCACCCAGCTTTGGAATCAGATGAATTTCACCCACACGCATCGTAGGGGGCAATATTTCACTCTCAAAGGACTCATTAAAAGTTTGCAACAGCGGCCGGGTCAGTATTGCTGAATATGCTTGATACTACTCAATGGGCAACCCATCCCCTCCCGGAGCTTTGACCCTAGGTATGTCGGCTGTCACCTCCCTGAGCTCCTTCTCCGTAAGCTGCACATCCAGTTCCATCTTGACCTCATCAGATATCTGTCTCAACTGTAGGCCCTCTAAAAAGGAGATATAATGGTCTGCACCCACCATGGCGTCTGCCCTATACACTGTCTGCAGGTGTTGCCGGAACATCTCCAGCTTAGCTGTCCAAGAATAAAACAGTTCACCCAACTGTGCTCGAAGACTGGTAACCGGGGGGTGGGGGGTGGGGGGTGGGGGCTGCTCATTCGCAATATCCAAGCCAATAACCAACCAGATTTATCACCTGCATGTAGCCGCTGGCGATATTTCGTAAGGGTATACTTATCCAGCCTATCCCAACTTTTTTCAACCTGTTCCCGTAATGCACGCACCCGTTCCTTTGCGACCCTGACTGAAGTTCAGCTAACATTTTCTCCCTGTCCTGCAGCTTAGATTGTAATTGCTTCCGGACGCCATATGTCAGCCCCATCGCTGCCCCACTAACCACAGCCTTCATCGCATCCCACTCGTGAGCTCTATTGCTAGCAGTGCCCCAATTAAGGGATACATACCCCGCTAACGTGCTCGAAATTGCCTCCTTCCCAACCGGATCCTCCAGAATATCAACGGGGAGCCACCATCTACGAGGGCCCTGCTCGCCAACACCCCACCGCACCGTGCAACACACCGGTGCATGATCAGAAAAAAAATGCGCCAGGAGTATAATCTCCGCTGCAATGAACACTGGATGCTCTCTCGCTAGTACCCTATCTAGACGACTGTGAGTGGTTTTCTGGGTCGGGTGGTGCTCCCTCCAAACATCCCGGATGCCTAGGTTACTCATTAGTTTTTGCAACTGCTTAGTCATACGCTGCTTGGTACACCTTTGAGTGGGGCATCTATCCACGTTATTTAAATCTTGAGACAAGTTTGCTTTGCTTACACTTTCCCAGTAAAGGGGTAAAGCGAAGACAAACTAGCAACACCTTTTTAGGCTTGACTTTACAGCATAGCTATTGTCGACTTAGTGTTCAACAGAAAGAGAGCCTTAAGAAGCACTTTTGAGAGAGGGATTTTGGCTCTGTCCAAATGTTGGTTCCCTTGAGTAGTGATTTTGATTGAGCAGAAGGTTTGTGCTTCTGCTGAAAATAAGTGCTTATATTGCACATTTTGCTTTGAAGAAACACAGCAGGACTGTCTTACATGGTGGATCGTTATTGTCATTCCGACATGTGAAAGTTTTATAAACCAGTACTTTGTTACAGGGAATCTCACAGATACCCATAGTAAGAAAGTGTTTTGTGGTTTGCTCCTGTGACAATTCCTAGGGCTATAAGTTTTGAACTTTAAGAGTCCTTGTTATGCTGTTTTATATTTGTGTACATATTTGTAACTTCATGGCTTTAAACTGAAATCTGCCTTGTGGGAAGGTTTGTGCAGAAAACAGTAAGTCTAAGTTTATTATGGGGACAAATCAGTGATAAAGGCTATTAGCCTGAATGATTCATTGGAAAATGTTAGAGGCTGTAGGTCCAATGTGTTCATTAGGAAACTTTATGACAAACTCGGTAAGCTTGACTTATTTTTTGTGAAAATCACTTGCTAAAGCAATACATCTTTGTGAGTGTGTTGTTATAAAGCCTATAAATTGGTATTGGGTTACACAGATTCTTACAGCTTATTTGTGGTAGGCCAGTGTTTTGGTTTTGGTTTTCCCCTCTGGCAAATTCTGTGAGTAGAAGATTAGTGCTTTGATAATCCTTGTTAACCCTCATAGCCTTATTAGAAGAGGTTGAACATTGATTTGCCACCTGTAATTGTGGGTATGTTTATAATTTCCTGACTAAATACCTGAGAGTTGCCTTCTTGGAAACCTAAATTCAATAGTTTATTTTGGGTGGCAGGCCAATAATGAAGGCTTTAGGAAATGTTATGTCAGATTGTATAGGTCTGATATGTTTATTATGAAAAGTTAAGACAAAAACAATAAGACTGGCAAATTTATTGTGAAAGTGGTTGATAAAGCCAATGGGCTTTTAAGAGTGGATTGTCATTAGACTGCATTTAAAGGCTTTAGACAGATTCTGTTACAAGGAATATCACAGATTACCACAGAGGCAAGGGTTTTGCTTGGTGTTGATTACCCCTGCTCACAAACATTTGTAGTTGAAGTTTTACAATTTGATTATCCTCGTTAGTCCCTTTGCAGAGGGGTTGTAGAATGTTTTGTCAACTGTAATTTTGTCTATATTTTTAATTTTATGACTGTGTGTCTGATGTGATATTAGTTTATTTGCAATATAGTAGGCCTCAGTTGGTTATGGCTACAAGTCAATGATAAAGACCATATACTTGATTGAGTCATTGGGAAACATTTTTAGATGCCACAGGTCTGATTCTTTATATTGAAACGTTACGATAAAAATCGTAGACCTGGCTTACAGAAATATATTTATTAAAGCCAGTTGACATTTAATGGTGGACTATTATTACACTGTAAGGGAGGCTGAAGGCTAGTATTTTGTTACATGGAATCTCACAGATTAATCTATATGAAAGATGTTTGGTGCTGGTTACCTCTCAAGCTCTGGGGTGGAAGATATGCATGATGATAATCCTTGTTAGCCCATTTTAAGAAGTGCTGTATACTGTTTTGGCAACCTAAATGTTATGTCTATATGTAATGTTACTGTTTGCTCGATGGCTGCCTTGTGTGTGTTTATTTTTGATATAGTAGGCCTGAGTTGGTGATGATGAATGCTACAATAGAGGTTGTAGGCAGGGCTGCTGAAATTGTGACGGGTAGGAGCAAATTATTTGGCATGATGTGGCGCATCTTGTGATAGTATTAATTGTTTGGGGATTTTTAAACTTTCTCATCTGGCATATGATTTTCTAGATTTGTATTTGTTTAACACACAAATGAATCAATGCACATAGCTGCCTTTTCAGCATTTTTAATCAAGAAACAATTTATTTTTCTCTTTTTTGTTAAAGCTACAAATAAACAGCAGAGTATGGACTATGTGCCAAATGTGGCAAATTCATAATTATGTGGGAAACAGTGGAGATGCAGAATCTCATAATTACAGTGGCCCTGGTTGTAGCTTGGGTTGTTACTTTGGTAAGGTTATGTCCTATACAATGGGGCTGACCTGTGTTATGAAAAGTTGTGACAAAAATAATCTGTTTTAATTATTCTAAAACCTATAGACCTTTAAGGGTGGATTAATATTACACTTTATTAATGTCTGTACATAAGCATTCGGTTACATAAAATTTTAAAGTTAGGAAGGATTTTGGTGTTGGTCACTTATGTACCCCCGGGGGTAGACAATTTGCACTGCTATAGTCCATCCTAGGCCTGGCAAATGTAGTTGCATGTCAGACCTTTGTCATTAAAAAAAAAAAAAAAATCTGCAAACATACATAGAGGGTAGTTAGATTAGACATCTTCAGTCTGCTCAAGCCTCTTTCACATCTATTGCCTAGGGGAAAATTACATTTTGCTTGATCACATGTACATGTCCTTCTGAAAATGAGTGTGCTTCAATGTTTGGGCAATGGTTTTAAACGTTTCCATTTTATACGGTGTCTTCCATTTCTTTACTTTTTTTTCTGAACTTCCTGCAGCACCCCAGGCAGTCCTATCGAGCTTCTTGCACACATTCTTCAAGAGGTGTATTGGCTGAGTCACCTACTTGCCCTCCGTGCACCAGCTGCTGAGTGATGCACGGAGGCCAAGTAGGTGACTCAGCCATCAAAACTCTTGATGAATGTGTGGCAACAGATATTACTTCCTTCAACCAAGAAACATTATTTTCCCACCACAAGAAAATCCTTACTTATGTCATTTGTCGAGGTAGGAACTTCCTTTATGACAACTGTGTACTGGTTCTCTAGAACGATTTAGAATAAGAGATAGGGATCCTAATTGCCCTGATGAATGCCCCTAACTTAGACTGGCACTAGAGTAGGCAGAAACATGTTGGCTCGACACAGATGAACAGGACATTGAACTTAATCATCATCAAATTCCTTTTTTCTGGTTTTTAAATAGACCTGAGATACCCTCCAAAAAATGTCCTTGATTGTACCTCAAAGTATTTTAACGTAGCTGGATCCCTTGTTTTTCCAGTACACTTAATATTGAGAGCTTCCTCTCTTGGAGGTTGAGTTCGCCCTGGTTGTACCACCTTACAATGGTGGGATGAGGTTGACAAGAATGAAGCATGCCACAAAATGTGGGTGAGGCTTTCTCATCAAGTATGACTGGCATGTCCTGGTGTGTCATTGTTTAAGTATTAGCCAAAGTAGGGCTATACAGCCATTATAAATGAGCCACGGTTTTGCCTAAACAAGGCATAACAATTATTAACATTGCATCTTTTTGTGGTACCCAGAACTTATAAACTTTTGCACCTTTTCGAAATCAGTGTCTCTACTGTACATCGTAGGACTATTGAGCAAGCCAGAGTGTTAACATTTCTAAACTATCTGGCGAAATCACAGAGGATTGATTCTCCTCTTTTGCACCGCCAAGGAGATGTATGTGGAATTATTTCCAGGCTCCTTGTTGCTCTATCATTTTCTCACATTGTTGACTTTTCAGAAATGGGTGTCACTTTAGCTTACCCCACAGTTCAGTAGCAAAACCCACTTTTTCATAAATAGCATGTAATGTTCTTTTGCGACTGCTCGCCATTTAAGCAACATGCAATTGCCTACTGTCATTCCTGTTGGGAGATCACAGGAAACTCATTTGTCCATGACAATCTTTGTAGTTAACATAATGACCCAGTTGTGTTAGCTCCCATTAAGTCGAAATGGCTTCCGTTTAAGATTTGCTTCTTCTCGAAGTGTGGTGTTGCTTGTGAAGCTATGCATGACCAGTCCGGATCACCTAACACTGAATAACTCAAGACTTCGTTCCTTTTTTTCTTTTCTTTTTTAGCAATGCATAGTATTTCTCCGCTCCTCTCTGTGCTGTGCATTCTAAAAGATATAGTCTTCACATGTTCCCAAATTGCAAATGACTGAAAGCATTCATGGTTGTAAAAGCAATGTCTTAAGTCTTGAGCGAAACTACCATTCAGAACATTCCTGTGTCTCATAATAGCCTGTCAAAAAGGTCATGCAACTAATAATACTACAGTGTTGGAGAAAAACAGCATGACATGTTTTTTTTCTTTTTATCTTCAGAAGACAAAGCATTCATTTTCAACCCTGCAACACCTGGGAAAATGAGTCATGGTGACTTACTAGGTCGGTTTGATGGGATGGCAACCTGACCATCCCCCTCTGGCAATTCAGCTGAACAGGTGTTTTATGTAGAGCAAATGATAATGCGCCACTTTCTGTAGAGCTGTAAACGCATTCAACACATTACATTAATCTCATTCAGGTTCGGTATAGGTGTGCAATACCAAGGCTAGTCCCATTCTATTTTTTGAGTCCATCAATTTGACCATCTTCAGCAAACGTGTTACAGATGCCATTGTATAGGTGAGAAAATTTGCATCCCTGAATTTCAAGGAACTAAATGATTTTTTCCAATCTCGCCTTTTCCTAAGAGTGAAGATACAAAATAGTCACTTAGTTTTTCATATGTCACAATTGTGTCGGTATTTGGTTATTCTCTCTTTCTTGCAGGTTATTTTCTTTACGTCCAGAAAACCAAACTCCTAGTTAAGACCCAGAGGCTTCAATTCAGTTAATGTTGAGAGCCCAGTCATCTATTTTTCTCTTCTCTATTCTTCTAGGCATCTCTTCTTAAACCTCTGTGTCGTCTTCTTTTCTGCTCTTTCTAAAAGGCCTAAAACTGTATTTTTACCATTTTTCTCTGCCCACAATTGAGAATTTGTTTGCGAAAGTTGAAGTGGGCTGTGTTTACAGCCCCAGCATATGCCACTATGTATTTCACTAGTGTGCCTTTTGTTTATATAGAATGCCTTTCCTGTCTTCTTTTTCCCCACTGTGTTGTCTATTCCTTATTTTGCTACATTTTCACCAAAGACACATTACTAACGTACATGGCACATAAAGGCAAATTTGTGTAAATTTGAGTTTGCCGGTGCTCTGTACTAGAACGTATGCCACTGTAGCATTTATCAATTCAATATGCTAACAAAATATAAAACTAGCACTTTCAGGCCATCCCTACACCTTAGCGTGACCTGGAATTGTCCAAAATGGCACACTTCCATTAAGTGTGAACATTTGGCGATAATGCTGACTCTGCTTGTCAGGAACAATAGATGGCGTCAGCTGCTTTGGAAGACCCTGGGCCTTGGCACTTATATATTCAAAATTAAGCACTGAATAAAGGGTTATTGAGTGCATAAGGTATGCGTAAAAAATCCAGCACTAGAGAACTAACACACCTCTAAATCCTGTTGTTTGTTATAGGCATGACACAAGTGAAGCCAATGCAAACCTTTACTGCATCCCTCCCCCCCCCCCCCACCCCCCCCCCCCACCCCCCCTCTCTGATTGACTCGCATCCATGCCCGGTGTGAATGGTGAGGGGCAGCAGAATGGGGTGTTAGGAAAATAAGGTTTTTACTCTAAGGCTGGGAGGTAGGGGCCTGCCTTAAAACTAATATTAGGTTATCTCATGCGTGCTCCTTACTCCTCAGTACACTTAGCCAATGCTGAATCCTCCAGAAAAAAGGCAAGGAAGGGCATTTAGACATTTAGTGTTGTTGAGCTGAGTACATTGGAGTGGCGTGGAGTGGCATAGAGTGGAGTTATGTACAGTGGAATAGAAAACAGAGTGGTGTACAGTGGTGTGGAGTGTGATGGAGAGGACTGGTGTAATATCGTACAGGGGGTAGCATATAGTAGATTGGAGTGGCAGAGTGTGGATTGGCATACAGTGTAGTGGTGTAGACTGGAATAGCGCACAGTGGAGTGGTATGGATTAGAGTGGCATACAGTAGAATAGCATGTTGTGGAGTGGGCTGGAGTAGGGTAGAGTGGAATGTCATAGAGTGTAGTTGCGTACAGTGGAATAGTGTATACTGGAATGTGGTACAATAGTGTGGTGTAGAGTGCAGTGGGTGGAGTGGAATAGTGTAGAGTGGAATTGCGTACAGAAGAATAGCGTATAATGGTGTTCCCTACAGTGGAGTGGATAGAGTAGAATAGTATAGAGTGCAGTGGGGTAGAGTAGAATAGCATACAGTGGAGTGGTGTAGCTTCGAGAGGCATAGAGTGGAGTGATTTACAGTGCAATAGCATATAGTAGAGTGGAGTACAGTGAAGTGACATAATGGAGTGGCATTCAGTGGAATAGTGGAGTGATGTAAACTTGAGTGGCGTGGGGTGGAGTGGTTATAGTAAAGTGGAGTGGCGTATAGTAGAGTGGAGTGACATAGAGGGGAGAGTTGTAGTTTAAACAGGTGTAGCTCGAAAGTGTGGGAGTAGATGTAATGTGGCAGGAATGTAGATTATGGAGTGTAAATCGTAATTTTTGGTAGTCGGTGAAATTTGTATAATTAAAGTTAGAATTGTGAAAATTCTTAATATATTGTTTTGTGGTAACTTCACGATGTAAGGCGGTATATGCCACTAACAAGGCTGTTTATTATTGGCTTATAGCTGTCTTTACATAGCTGTCTTTACAAAACGTAAAAGCAGGTCGTCAGTCCAGCTTCATAGTTGTATATTGTTTTGCTGTAACTTCGCGATGTAGGGATGTACATGCCAATAACAAAGCAGTATACGATTGACTAATGGCTGTCTTTTTCAAAATGTAAAGGAGCTCCTTGTGCCAGCTCCCCCTGCGACAGTTCTCCTGTCCAGCTTGCCCGCAGTCTGCTACCCTCTGCTGCCTGTCTACCTGCTGCCTTTTCTTCTGCTCGTTTCTTGCTCTGTTTTACCTTTTCTGCTTGTATTTCTCCCCTTGGTTTTGCCTTTCCTGCTGATTATTAGGATGATGCGTTCAAAGACACCAAGGCCTCTCCTAGGCCCCTTCAACCAGGAAACCTACCCTGTATTCATAGCTACTACCAATGTCTTCACTAAGCATTATTTCCTTGAACTCTAGGAGGTTGAATCGCCCGTTTAAAAGAACCAAAATCCTAGATTATTGTAAAGATCTGTTGAAATGAGAAATTTATAAAGCGCGAAACATTCACCTGAAGGTGTCAAGGCGCTAGCTCATCAGACGAGAAATGCCGGACAGTCTTAAAACCACATCAGAGATTGAAAAGCCACGTCTTTAATGCCTTCCTGAAGGCCAACAAGTGTGTTTCATCTTTTAACTTCAGTGGAAGCGAGTTCCAGAGTCTGGCCGTACCAACCAGAAAGCTTCTTCTACCCCAGGAACTCTTTTTGAGCCTGGGGACTGTCAGATTATGAGCACGAGTTGAGCGAATATGGCGAGCAGGGATGTATGGCTGCAAGTTCTGTTTAAAAAAGGCAGGTCCTATGTCATGAATTGCTTTAAAAGCTATACAGAGAGCCTTAAACTCGATCCGTCTCTTCACTGATAGCCAGTGTAACTCTTTGAGCGCCGAGGACGCAGATTTATGTTTAGGAATATTCAGCAATAAACGTGCTGCAGCATTTTGCACATTCTGCAACTTAGTCAAACATTTCTTCCGAAGGGTAATGAAAAGACCGTCGCAATAGTCGGCTCTAGAAAAGACGAGAGCTGAGGCCACTAACTTCCGCAGATTTACCGTATTAAATGGAAGTATCTTTCTTAGTAGTTCTTAGTGTGTAGAAAGATATGGATGTGACCTGGTTTACGATGCCTTCAAAGGAAAGCATGGAGTCAAACGTGACTCCCAAATTCTTTACCTTATTCGTAGGAATAGGTAGCGAGCCCAGCTCCGAAGGCCACAAAGCAGGGGACCAGAAATTAGTGTGGCTGCCAAAGAGTAGAACTTCGGTTTTACTGGAATTCAGTTTGACAGTTAGTGGCCATCCAGTCCCCCACCTAGCGGAGACAGGTATGGAACTGTGCTGCTGTGTCTGAAGGTGAGTCTGTCACTGAAACCACAATCTGGGTATCATCGGCATAAGAAATAGCAGAGAAACCCAGAGATCTGATTAGCCTCGCCAGAGGGGCAACGTAAATATTAAAAAGGGTGGGGTTCAATGAAGATCCCTGTGGTACTCCACATGGCAGTATAAAGTTTGGCGACTTGAATTCCGAAAGAGCCACAAACTGTTCCTGGCCAGACAGGAATGAACTAAGTAAAGCAAAAGCTTTTCCTTTAATGCCAATCCTCTCCAGGACTTCCAATAATTTTTGATGATTAACAGTATCGAATTCGGCAGAGAGGTCAAGCAGCACAAGTGCTGCATTGCCCCCTGCATAGACTGTCTGCCTAATCAGTTTGGACGCTGAAATCGGTGCCAATTTGGTATTATGGTGCTTTCTAAAGCCAAACTGAGTGGCATCCAGAAAGGCATGCTTCTCAATGTAGTCTGATATAACAGCATTCATAGCTTTTTCATCATTTTTGCGGGCAGGGGAAGTCTGGAGATTGGGCGGTAATTATTGGGATCAGCTCCATCTAGATTTGCTTTCTTTAGAAGGGGGAGAACAGATGCCAGTTTCCAGTTGGTAGGGAATATACTTGAGGAAACATTTGGTTGAAAATAGGAGACCGATGAGAAGTAAATATTTCTGGTAGAAGGTGGAAGATTTTGGGAGAACATGGATCCAATGGGGAGCCAGATTTAGTGGACAAAAGGAGATTAATGACCTAGTCATAGATCAGGGAGGGGAAAAAAGTATAATTCAGGGGGCCACTGATATCTAGGATAGCTGAGGAAATTTCCCTTTCCACACTGAAAGTAACTGGTGGCCCGAGGAGGGAGACGTCCCTGTTGGGCGACATAGCCCTCCTCCAGGAGACAAAGATCGTTTTTTAAATAAGCCCTATCATTGAGAAGGGGGTTAGTGACCGGTATGACCTGTTCTGAAGCCTGCAAAACAATAAAAAATACAGGGTACTCAGCTATTTCTAAAAACTGGAATAACGGTAATCGCCTCAGAACATGACACTGATGGTTTATGGCTACTCACCGGACTGAACAATGGAGAACATGTCTTTTACGTAATGAATCTATGCAGACGACCCGTCATTCTGGCGCACACTCAATAAGAAATTAACAAACGTTACATGAGACTCGAAAAGATACTGGGAGGGGACTTTATCCTCCCAATGGATCCCATTTTGGACCACCATCCAGCCTTCAAATTCAGAACCCCTAAAGCACATAAACAGATGCTCGAACTATGTACCTCACACTGGCTCCTAGATGTTTGGAGACTTTACATCCCACAGGGTAATCTCTACACATTCTTTTCCTCTCCACACTCCAGTTTCTCCCGCATTGACTATCTCCTAGTAGGTACCTCACTTCTCCAGGCCACATCCAAGGCTACAATTCATCCCATCCTTGTCTCAGATCATGCAGCAAGCTCAATTGTTAATCTCGCTAATAAAGAAATAGATCAAACCTGGTGTCTCAATATACTGACATCCTAGACAAGGAATCCCATGAAACAGACCTAACAAATTAAATTGAGCACTTGTTCAGAGAGAATAAATATTCCGTCACCTCTCCAAGGACACTGGGACACGTGTGCCATAAGAAGACAGATCATTAAACGAATGTCCAAATTGTAAAATTAAAGAAAAACACTCACAAATTTAAAAATACGGAACTCCTGAAGGTATTTAGAGACTTCTATGCAAAACTCTATATCCCAGAAACGTTGTGTGAATAATCTGAGTGCATGACGCTTCTATGTTACTCCCTCTTTGTAACTCTCCGACTTAGATAGAGCTTGCCTAAATAAACCAAGAGAAACAGAAGAAATTGTCTGTATATTAAAATCAGTCTGTGCTGGCAAAGTGCCGGTTCCCAATGGCTTTCCCATCATCTTCTACAAAAAGTTCACAAACCTCATTAGACATCTCAAAAAGACCTTACACCGCCTCGCAGTTCAAGACAAAGTGTTGCACACTGCATCTAAGCCACAATTGCAGTCATTCTCAAAAAGGACAAGAATCACTCTGACCCCAAATATATCCTCCCCATTTCACTCCCAAACGTGGAAGCCAAAATATTTGCCAAACTCCTAGCAGGAAGAGTGGAAATTTGTATTCCCCAACTCATCCACAACTCCCAAATGGGTTTTATTAAAGGGAGACTTGCCAGAGACAACATACGCACATGCTGTCACATAATTGAAAAGGCCAACCTTTCCTTGTTACCTGGAGTAGCGGTTGCACTTGACTCCGAAAAGGCCTTCAATAAGGTTTCCTGGCCTTTCCTCCATGCAGTCCTCAAGTCTCATAACCCCGGAGACTCATTTATCGAAATGACCATAGCCCTACAAACCAATCCAGAAGCAAATGTTAGAATAAACTGCACACGCTCCGCCTCCTTTGATCTACACCAGGGTACAATACCAGCAGGCAGATGAGAGCACCACCAGAAGACATTGAAAATGCAATCCCGACGATCACTAACATCATCCATGAGCATTCACGGGTCTTTCCTCTTAACCCACTTTGCTTTGTTTCACATTTAGGTGACTCTGAACTCAAGTGGCGAACCAAGCACCTCCAAATATCTGGAGATTTGGTTTTACAGTGACCTATCCAAAACCATACAATGAATCGCAAACCATTAACAAAGTCACAGAACTTCTTGCTTCCTGGTAACCCAAATACGTCTCATGGCGGGGAATGCTCCATACACTAAGATGATAACTACGCCAATAGTAAACTTTGTAACTTCCATGCTACACTTGAAGCTATCCTCTCCTTTTTCCATGAAAAATAGACAAATAAACATCAATGTTTCTTTGGTATGGCAAGAGAGCAAGGATCTCATATAAGGCCCTGAAACCTAATTTTGCAGAGGGAGACTGCAACCTACTGAACTTAAGCCACTACCATTTTTTTTCCTAGCAGCACAGGGTGCTTTCTCGCTACTCCCAGACACCCATAATTCCCCGCGTTGGATTAAGATAGAACATGCTGTATGCTCTCCATTTGATTGAACAATAACACTGCTAGTACTGCGCTAATTCTTTGAACTCCATTTTATTTAAGAGGACACATTTTGAGGATGAAACAAAAAGTGTCAAAGACTTGTCTTTTGCTTGAATTAATCAGTATTTTAATAATTTTCTTTTAGAACTTTGACCCTTCCTATTGTCGAAACAATTTTTAAAAAAAGGGGAATCACAATCAACAAAAGAGTTTGTAATAATTACACCACACCGATTATTCACTCTAACATACTATTCTCGCATACCAAACAATCTTGTCCAATCATACAATCACGCAGGCTTTTTGATCAGGAAATTAACACATTAACGACGTATTTTACAATCTTTTCTTTTTGGACCACAGAAATAGAGCATTCAAAAAAACATATCTATGAATGATTCTTATTTAGAAAGTTGTCAAGTTCTTGTCTTTATACAAGGTCTACGCGTTTCGAGACCCTTGATTAGCTGGGCCTCTCATCAGGACCTGTAGAGTGTGGAAGGAGAAGCCTGTATCAGTAACAGAAGGGGCCCCTGCACCTCTTTGAACAGATTGTTAGTTTCTGTATTAATAAAGTTACCTTGGTTTGAATGGAGACGAGCGTTTTGAGATAGAGGAGAAACCTGGGTAGAAAAGAGTGAAAGAGGAGGTGTAATAGCATCCATTAGAGTCTCAATCATAGATATGAGCTTAATTTGAGAAATGCCTTACTTTTCACATCAAGTTTTCGGTGTAGAAGCGGAAGGGGGACGGTTGTATCTGGTGACTTGAAGTAAGCCTCACTTTGATCCTGGGTATAGAGCATGAGAGTCTTTTTAATATGTTGACGAGCACATAGTCGGAAAAACGGCATTGTTTGGAAAGAGTTGAATTAGTTACCTTAGTGTGCGGCCGATTGGGGGCGCGTCTATTCTGTGCGGTGAGTTTTGTTGATCGGGTATGCTCTCCATTTAGCACCACCTCCCTTATCACAATGTTGCAATTTTAAACCCCTGCACTTGCAACATATATTTATAGACACTGCAAATGATCTAAAATGACTAGACAAAAGTATGCCGGATTCCATCTATAATTCCATAACAGCATCACTATGACACGACCTCAAAAGAAGGGCAGAGAATATTACCAATGTAGCCCACACCCGAGCCTTCAAAGGCCTCGGCCTAATCCGAGATCTATTTGATAACAATGAAGACCCTTGTCCTTTTTCTGAGCCGGCTGTGATATATAACTTGGACTTCTACAACTGTCCACACTGAGCACTTATCAGGGTACATGTTCTCGCCTATTGGGTTGGCACTACTCAGGTCATATTGCCTAGAAATGTTATAAAAATATATCTGACCCTCGCTCAACACCAAAATCAATGCGATGCGTAAAATGGGCCAAACCTCTTGACACTGACTCCTTTGATTACATAACAGGAAAGTTAGCAAAAAATTGGCATATCCTCCCTATGGCCTTTGATAATGCTGCTCTGATTGAACAAAAAAATAAAATTCTACCTCTATAGCACTCTTATGTCAAGACACGATCCTGACACAATACCCAGCATGAGCATGGTTAGGTCCATTTATTGTTATTTTTTTCTTATCTTTTATCTTTTCTTTCTTTCTTTTCTTTATTTCATCGATTATTCAAATATTATTCATTAGTGTACAGTATCTTGTATCACCCAGCACAATGTAATCCATGCCTTCCGTATACCGCTTGTGAAAATAATTTCTGTTCATCATACTGCGGAAGCTGTTATGTTTCTACCTAGCTGATTTATCACGTTAATTTTATAACTTGGTACACAGTATGCCGTTTCCTTGTGTTTTTCTATTGAAAATACCTAATAAAATAATTTGAAATTGGAACCAAAGAAAGAAAACTGATGGACGTCTTGGTTTTTGCTTTGAACACAGTTAAAGTTTTTCTTTTGGCTCTTTCAGCCTTTTTACTTGTGCAGACCAACCATCCTTGTTCAAGTCACTGATGTAATGTGTTTTCTGAGAGGTTTGCAACATACGTTTCTGCCAAAACCTTTTATTATGCGATAGTGCAAATTACATTTAGTCCTCGCCTTTCTGACCCATCGTGAACCAATATACAGTTGTCTATTGTGCCTGCTCGCCCCAGAAATGATCTTCCTGGTGTGGATTACGTCTGCCTGCAGGGTGAGTGAACCCAGGCCCTTTCGGTCCAGCCTCTCTTTACCACCTTTTTTTATTTTTTTAAACAAATGTTATTGTGTCAAGCCACAAATATCCTGCAGAGCCCTGAAACCTAGAGAACATCTGCCACTTATACGATACAAGAAAAGCATAGACGTTTATGCTTTACAAATTATAAGGCAACATATAATGACAACAAAAGAACAATAGTAAACCACCACCACCCCCATGCACTGTCAAAATACCCTCCCCCAGCAATTGCAGCTCATCCCTCATAGTGAGAAACAAAATCCCAAAGAAGTACAGAGGAAGGCCCCGGCCAGGCCGAGCCACTCCCGAACTACACTGTAGCATACCTCCTTCAGTGCGTGTCCATACCAAGTGAGGTGGGTTCTAACGAAAGTCCTCTATAATCAGCCCACCGCTTCCAGATCTTTGTGCGTTTACGTGGATATCCCCTGGCCTTGAAAATCGGGAGCTCCAGACCCATATTGAAGTCTTAGCCATTCTTCCATGCCGCCAAGGGGGGTGAGGCAGCCGCCTTCCAATGGCGCGTTTGGCTAGCGTAAAACCCCAAAACATTAGGTGGCGTTTGTAAATGTTGCCTCCAATTCCTTCCATAACATGTAGGAGTACTAGCCTAGGTGAATAGGGAAGGCCCCAACCCAGAACCTCCGACAGGCACGCCAACACTCTGCCAGAATCGCACAATCACCCCACACTGCCAAACTGTGTGAAAAAAAAAAAGTGCCATTGTCTTGCCCGCAGCACAGACAAAGCGGAGAGGCGATCAGGCCGGCCCTATATAGACGAGCACGGGTATAATACACCCGGTGTAAATAGTTGAATTGAATTAAGCAGAGCTGCATTGCGATAACAGCCTCTCTAGGGGAATAAAGAGCCTCCGTCCAGTCTTCGCTTTCCAAGGGGCCTAAATCCTCCTCCCAAGACCCCTGGAGTCTACCCAAAGTGGTGGAACTATTAGTCACTAAGGACTGGTATATTTTGGAGATTTTATGATCCTGGAGATCCCCCATGAACAGTTTGGCTTCAACAGGACTGAAGTCTGGAAGGGACTCCAGTTTAGAAACACTAGGGAGAAGGGCATGGCGGAGCTGCAAATATTTGTAGAATTGGGTCTTGGACATAGTAAAGTCCCGCTAAAGTTGCGCAAAAGATTTAAGAGTCGTACCCTGCATCACATCTCCGAGAGTCGAGATCCCGATGGCATCCCAGTCTCGGAAGCCCGCCAGACCAGCCAGTTGGGGCAGCAATCCATTTGACCACAAAGGGGTCTCCTTGGTAAGTCTACCCCACCATCCAATTTTACGCAAGGCTTGCCTCCAAATCGAAACACCACAGTAGTGTTAGAGGGGAGAACCTGATGCATCGGTGCCGAATAGAGTATGGTATGCAATGAGTGGGTTCCCATGAGTGTTCGCTCCAATAGGTAGGTCGTGTCAGTACGATCCCCATACCACCACTCATTCAGGACAAGCAGGTGGGAAGCCATATAATAGGACAGGATATCGGACGTGGCTAAGCCACCGCAATAGGTAGATTGGAAGCACATGCTTAGAGCCACCCTAGAGGACTTCCCAGCCCACAGGAATAGCCCCAGCACTGAGTTAACCTGGCGAAACCACGACGGAGGGATACTAGAAGGATAATTTTGTAGTTGATATAATAAGCATGGCAGGGAGAGCATCTTGAAAATAGCCAAGCGGCCCGGTAAAGAGAGGGGCATACGGGACCATGTTTTCAATTCATCCCTCACCCTCACCCAAATCAATTGGATGTTGCGTTCCCACGAAGTTTCAACAGAAGTTGTCAAAAAGACCCCTAGGTATTTTATGCCAAACGTGGTCGTCTGTACCGTAGAGGCCCAGTGGCCAAGAGCCGACTGAGGGCCAAGAACCCAAAGAGTGGACTTATTAGGGCTCAAATATAGCCCAGATGTGTCTCCAAAGATCTCCATGATCCGGAGCAATCTAGGGCTGGTCCTATTAACATCGGTCCGGAAGAGAAGGATATCGTCCGCGTATAAGGCAATTCGATCAGACACCCCCTGTGCCAACTCAAAGCCTGCCACCTGTGCATCGACACTTACCCATGCCGCCAGTGGCTCACTGGCCAGGACAAAGAGAAACGGCAACAGTGGACATCCCTGTCTGGTTCCTCTGCCCATCGAGAACATTGACGAGATGGATCCTGCAACGCGGACTGAGGCTGTAATATTCGTATACAAGAGTCTAAAATAGGACAGAAACCGCGGGCCTAAGTTTAGTCGGTCCAACAGGGCAAACAAATACATCCAGCTGAGTGAATCGAATGCCCGATCCATTTCTGCGAGGAGAGGGCTCCTGAGAGACCAAGACGTTGAATAGTATCAACTGCGACCTGGGCGCGGCGGATATTATGCCATGTCGCCCGATCGGGCATAAACCCGGCTTGATCTGGATGAACAACCAATGTAATATAAGGTACAAGCCTATTGGCCAAATCCTTGGCCAATATCTTAGCCTCAATGTTGAGCAGCGAAATAGGTCGATATGAGGCATGGCAATCAGGGGGTCGACCAGGTTTATGGAAGACCACTATTTCAGCGTGTCGCCAGTCCAGTGGCAGACAACCAAGCTCCCTCACCTCCTCTATAGTATTTAAAAGATAGGGTCCTAGTTTATTAGAGTAATGTTTATAGAATTCACAGGGATACCCGTTCGGGCCTGGTGCCTTACCCGAGTTTAGGCCAGCCAATGCCATCCCTAATTCATCCACCATAAGCGGACCATCCAGGCTATCGCGAGCCATATCAGAAAAGCGCTGTGGCGGGATGGCATCAAAGAACTGATGAATCTGCATCTCGGATACCTTCTCCCGAGAGGTATAGAGCGTTGCATAATATTGCGCAAAGTCTTCAACGATCGCGTGGGGATTGTCCAGAGGTTCGACACTCAGCCCTACTACAGCGGGGAGGGCCAAGGGACAAACAGCTCCCTGACAGAGGCGATGTAGTAATTTACTCGATTTGTCTCCCCATTGACAGACTCTGCTACGGGTGGCCAGCCACACCAATCTGGCCTCCTGCATCAATAAATCTGCATGGGTTTGGCGCGCAAGCCCCAGCTGACAGCGCGACAGCGCACCACTTTCCTCTGCGCTCGATCACTCCAAAGCAAGCAGGCGAGCCTCAGATTTCAGCAACTCCTCCCTCCGTGCCCGGCGGGCCGCGGCACAAAAGGAGATGTCTACCCTGCGTATCGTGGACTTCATGGCCTCCCAAAGGGGTTCTGCCGTCTCCACAGAACCAGTATTCAGCTCAAAGTATTGATCTATGGCCTTATCCATATGTGCACGATACTGCTCGTCCTGCAGGCTCCATGTGGAGAGACGCCATCGGAAAGGTGGGCGCGCCGGGCTGAGTTGCAATGTCAAGGCCACTGGGGATTGATCAGAAAGGCCCCGCGGGAGAATATCTACCCCTTATCCCCTATGGATCGCACCACCCGGGACAAATAAATAGTCCAGAAACAGAGGAAAAATAAGTGTAGCCTCGGTCCAGGCCGTGTAATGCACGCCAGGTATCAATCCACCCCATACCAGTCACAAGGGAACTCAATGTAGTTGCGGGGCAGGCCACCCTGTCTCCAGCGGTCTCGGGACAATAGGTAAGAAAATTATAGCAATCTGTAATCAAAATATGCCAACAAATTCCAGGTGTATATAAATGACAGTAACCAATAACTGTGCTCCACACATAGACCAAAAGAACAATTTTGATTTGAAAAAATATATATGTATAATTTTATTTATGTTCATCAATCATTTTTCTATGTAAATATATATCTTTTGTTGTATTTATCTATTAAGATCATTTCTTTGTTTTCCTTCCAAGAAGTGAGAAAATATATACAGTGTCAAAAAATATTTACAAAATTAAATCGCATATATCCGAACAATATTATTACAAGAAATTCATAAACCAGTATGGCAATCTGCTGATCTAGTAGAATTGATAATGCGGTCGATGATGAGAGCAATGCGGAAGATGGAGACTACGCGCGTTTCGGCAAAACTGCCTTCATCAGAGGACCGTCTATTGCAATACAGCTATGTGGGACATAAAACAACGTAAATAAATGGTTACGCCTATATAGTATATACATATATATACCTAGACTATTGGTCAACAGTTGAGTTCTCAGCAATTTTACATAATTATAAATAATAGCGGCTAATTTCAATATCAAGAAAAAAACATGATTATAGTGAATATAATACATTTCATAGATTATATTATGTACACATTTAGAGAGAAAAAGACAATATGGTCACTCTTTACAAAGAAATATATACAATATATAAAATACAAAAGGACAAGAAAAAATCCATACTCGCTCAAATTTATATTCAATCCACTGATAGAGAGGCATAAACTGTAATAATATTGTAATGATCAATATCATAAACATCTATACAGTGAAATGAAATAATAAAGAAACCATGAAGAAGAAAAAAGAGAGGTTATTATAGTAAGAAAGATTCAAAAAATAATAAATGGAATAAGTAAATAATGATAGTGATCAAAAAACGGCCCAGTATTGAAATTAGTCATATACACGTTTTTATTCTAACAATATGTATACAAGTTCTCATTCTTCATTATAAGTTCCATGTTAATAATGATCACTCTTATTTATATAGGAATTTTAGAATTTAGGCATTCTGCCATAGGTTGTGCGATCTAACTTACATTGACGTACAGAGCTTCACACGGCTTGACTAGGACTCTCAAAATTATTTGACGACTTATAGGACAACTGCAAAGATAACCCAAAACTCCTTTTTAGAAAAGATTCTTTTCACAATATATTGTTAGATCAAAAAACATTTTAGGATTACTAATATATATTGCTATACTTACTATAAAAATATAGAGCATAAAAATTCCTATAGTGTGCGGAATATCAAAAGATTTGCAGTATAGCCACAATTTTCATATAATGGGGTGCCACGTAGATAGTGGATTCTTTTCTGTGGGCAAACAATATGAATAACTATATCAGAAAAGTACCTCAGAGTGTTCTACATAACGCGTACTGTCTTAGCATATAATAGCGCAAGTTCGAAAGAAAATTCTTACTAAGAATACGGATGTAGTCACCGGCTACCAGTATCTTTAGATAAATCTTGATGTAAAAATGGCGCGTAAAAAGCTGATTTTTTCCTGTGGACAAACCATATATGTGACTATGGAGGGGAGATGTAACTCTAAATATCATATATGGCAGGTTCTATCCTAACATTAGCATTGCAGTTTGAAAAGCAATACTTATTTAAAAGTACTAAAGTCGTCATATGTCAGGCGAGCATCTGTTCTTAATCAATGCAGCTACTCTATAAATAAAAGGAAATCAATCACTTGTTATCTAGGTGAGAAGCGTTTAAATTCTCAACAAAAACACTCCAGTGTAAAAAAGACTCAATAACATATGGATCACTTACTTAAAAAGTTTATAAACGTGGCTCGACATTGTGCTGCTTAACTTAGCGAATGATGGCTTTCTTGTTTTGAAATGTACCGCAATACATTCATAGGTCTCTATGAAGGAAGAGTTTAAGGATTATATAGTTAACTATTATGTCATCGAGATCTTAATGCATCTTGTTATCTAACAGACTCAATACTAACGATGTCTATCCTCTATGGACGACCGTACCTTGATTATGGATGATGGAGACCTCAAACAGAGCTTCCGTGTCGTCTAACAGTGAACCGCCATATTGGGGATGCTCTGTTTCCAAGGGCCTTCTATTTATATTAAGTTTTTTTTCCCCGCGCGCGAACGCTAGTTAATTGGACCAATGTAGCGGATCTAGGCACACCTACCGCCGATGATGTAGGGTCCAGGAGGAAGCGAACCGCCGCAAGGAAGGTCGCCGACCCCCGCAGACCCAGACGCCCCCGGCGCCAACGATGCAAGGGCAGGTAAATGCCCACCGCAGTCCTGGTGGTCGGCGATCCGTGTGGGCTCCGACCTCGAGGAGCACAGACACTCTGCTCCGTAGAAGAGAGGGCGCGGGCAATGTTCAGGCCGCTGACACCCAGTTGCCGGCGGCAGCCCACCAAGGGCCGCGATCGACAGGCCCACTCTGGCAAGGGAAGCCGGGGCCTGGCGCAGAAGTCAGCCGGACGCGAGCCCAGCGGACGTCACGGGAGCCCCACCCCCTCAGGCACAGCCAGGATCGTCCGCCACGCGTCTGCCCAAAGCGAGCTCCGTGGAGGTGGCGGCCAGTCGCCGGCAATGTCGTTGCTTTCGCCAGATGCTCAGGGGGCTCCGCAGGTGTCTTTTAGGAGGATGCAGACCGATGGGGCAGGAAAAGAGCAGGATAATACAGACAGGCTCAGCGGAACTCGCCTAAGCTGTGGCCGCCATGTTAGCACGCTAGGCCACGCCCCTCTTTACCACCTTTTTCCTGGATAAACTCTTGTTATGGACTTGAGCTGGAGTTCTACCACATTTGGTGACCCGGTTTCAAGCCAGCACGTGTCCATTCTTCTTTGCTCCGCCTCATTCCTCATTAGAAAAAGTGAGACTCCATCGCTTGAACCTCAAGTTACTATGCAGTTTTTATATTGATTGTACTAGAGATCTTCAGTTGGACGATCATATCCTTTTGGAGGGGGAAGGGTCTGGTGTCTGGGGCAAAGAAGGGCTAGGTGATTCTGAAATAAACCACCTCTTGATAGATAATCGTCTGCTTTAAGATCTGCCTAGCATTGGCTAAAAATCATCCTCCACAAGACGTAAGGGCTCACTCTCCTGGAGTCAAAACTGAAATTACTGCCTTTGCAGCAGAGTGCCTGTCCTGGATCTCTGTCAGGCAGCTACATGGGCATAACTGCACATGTTCAAAGGCACTACTAACTTGACAGTCGAGTCTGTTGAGATGACAATTTTCCCTGCTACATCTTGTAGGACTTTTTGGTCTGTGCCATTCCACAGGCCCACCACCTTGGGCAGTACTGCTTGGGTATCTGTTCACAAGATGAGGAATCTGCTGTTAGACATATCCATCAGAAGAACAAGTCAGTAACCTTCAGAAGTGCTCTTTCTGGTGGATAACCTAACTGTATATTCTTCTCCGCCCTCTCACATCCCTATTCTAAAAGGTTCCGAATCGAGGAATCTGCACACTGGTTTGTTTCGTCTGAATGGAAGAGTTTGTGAAAGAAACTGACGTCTATGCTCATGGGTGGCGTCTCAGCTTGTCAATTCCGCAGTGGAACTGAGGCTACCCGGAGTCACATGACGCCACCTACCTTTTGAGTTTTCCAGATCCAATTTGACGCCTGGGTAAAATGACCTAGGGGTGTCATCTGTGGTTCCACTAGAGAGTGCGTTTCCCCTCCACCAGAAAGAGTGTTTCTAAAATCTGTAATTTTGCTTAGTGGCCATGTGTCATGTTATAAAGTATTTGTGCCTTCAGTGTAAAACCTTAACGCTGTCATCTTATGTGGGAGCATTTAAATGTGTATATGAAAGCAAACCTTTTTTTATTGTTGAGAAAAAGATGTGGAAGTGTTACATGTTGAAAAATATGAATTGATAGTGTAATAATATGATGTATTTGTGAGTAGTTGAACTGTTGTTCTAAACAGGTTGGATCTAAAGAATAAAACCTTTGTCAAATCATAGTCCAAGGAACTTCATTTGTGCCCTGTAGTGTCTCCTGTTTCAGTTCTCAGGCTTGCAACACCACTGGGCTTTCTTTGCTCTTTAGTCTACTTCTCAATCACGTTTGCGGAGTTGAAATTTCACCCCCAAAAAGTAGTGATTACTAATACTGTTGACACTTTTTTGAGCTGATCCCAACACATAGAAACATAGTGCCTTCCAACCCCATTCCTGGCTATACAGTTCAGGGGCCCGTGCACCAAATTAAAAGTGTTCCCCATTAGTGATTCAGCTAAAAAAAGAATTGCTCTGTGTTTTCAGATTGGGGCAGTTTTGAACTTGTAAAGACAAGCTGTAAAATAGTTTTGCAAGGTGTGAAAGACTGCATGGATGTAAGCTTTCTACAGGCAGTGTTTGTTTTTTAATATTAGGCAAATTAACTGTAAAACAGGTAAAAAATAATCATAAACTAACCCCACAAAGAGCCAAAAAACTTACACACACACTGACCTCTCAGATCAGCCCATCAAGCACTGCCTGATTGACTTATAGGCCAGTCCGACCCTGTGCTTGGTGTTTATTGAAATAAATGAGGCACAACAATGATACTGCTTACTCCGAAATCGAAGTGATCCAATAAGGTAAGAGTGACTAGTAATTACTATAATTAATTAAATTAATTATTGTTTCTCGCACAGTGTTGTTAAGGGGGCTTCAAATAGCTATGCATGAGCAGATGAGCATTGGACATGGATGTGGGGGGGCAGAGTCAAGGAATCGCAGCATGGCAATCTGGAAATGGTACTGTCCTGAACCACATGCAAACCAGAAGCAAATATATGTTTGGAATATGGTGCCAGTCTACTGGCCTCCTCGTGTTTGGAACTACTCTTAGGTGGAAGCCATGTAAAAAATAGGACTAGGGCATTAATTATGCAATTGCAAGAACAACAGTTGATGGACAGAATGCAGAACAATGTCATACATTCACCCCAGTACAGAGATCTGGGCCTAAATCCATCCTTTTTTCCCCCAACATGCTGTTCCAGTTTGAACCCAGCCATATGCAAATCAGTCTTGACCCTGTGCCTCATGGGAACAGACAAGCCCGAACTGCCAAGCCAGGTCCTCCATGGACTGGAAACAAGCATCCTAGGACTGGTGGTGTAGTGAGCAAAAGAATGATGGATTAAACCCAGATCTTTGTGACTGGGGGTGAATGTTTGCATTGTCCAGCATTCAGTCCATCAATTGTTTCTTTTGCATATGAAGCCCTAAGTGGGAAGGGTATACCCAGACGTGGGTCCCGTGCTCACTACACCACTGGATTCAAGCTAGCCAGGCTGAAGAAGGGTGATACCCTGAAACCGGTCCCAGGATGCTTGTTTCCGGTTCAGGGAGGACCTGGCTTGGCAGTTCGGGCTGGACTGTTCTCACAAGGAACATGGTCAAGACTGATTTGCATATGGCTGGGTCCTAACTGGAGTGGTGTGGTGAGCAAAAGAATGATGGATTAAACCCAGATCTTTGTGACTGGGGGTGAATGTTTGCATTGTCCAGCATTCAGTTCATCAATTGTTTCTTGTGCATTAATTATGCAACGCCCATGATGGATTGGGGTATGGGTCATCCATAACACACACACAACAAGCAAACAAATAGGGCAAACATCACACCCGCAGCACTTTTTACACCTCACACACCACTCACATTCACAGTTGTATAAACTTTCACCAACACCTCCAGTAAGTGACATCACAGTAGAACAGCCTAATGCACCAAAATAAGTGAACAGAAAGTGAACAGACACAGAAAGTGACAGTTAAGGGGGGTTTCTTATGGCAAATAGTATGTTAAGCTAAAAACACGGTAGAAATGACTGCAGGTGTGCCCATGGATATTACAAAACATATTTCCCCAACTTAGTTCTGCCAATAAAGGCCACACAAAATGCATCTCTGCATTATGACACTTTACTGCTCCGTTTACAGGCACCAGACAAATACTTTGCCTGTGGTGGCAAGTCAAAACACAAAACTACAAAGTAAGAGCATCATTTACCAGTTCTAAACGAAAAGTTAAAAAGAAAGCCAGAGCCGGCAACATGCTGTTTTAAGTAATTATTTTTGCTTGGAAATGCAGCTTGTCCGAGCCTCAGTACTAGACAATGTCTTGATTGCTGAGATGTGGTTAAATGCATACAGATGTATGTAGAGGAAGTAACAGTAGTGGCTGGTGTCAGGGCAGAGTGGCAGGGCAGGGGACGCCGACAAATATACATGAAAAGAAGAAGGAAAAAAACGTACCTGCCACCTGCTGAATCCTAACTCTACTGCTTCTGACTGCAGGATAGACTCTCAGACTCCCCTGCAACCAATCCTGATGCTGCTCTCATCATGCATGAGAGCAGCGTCAGGATTGGCCTGAGCGGCATGTATGTATGCTCCCAGAGAGACTGGGAGCCTGTGCCTGCTCAGTACGCACGCCGGTTTGGCCATCCAAAACTGCCCGCCAAACTGACATGTGCACTTATAGCAGGGCTCACCACTCACCCTCTACTCCGTGACTGCCCCCGCGTTGGCCACACCTCCAAGACTCGGCACTTAGAAGTTGAAAAATAAAACTATAAAATACCTGTTTTATTATGGTTTTATTTTTCAACTTACTTTTGAGGCTGCTGGTGGGGGAAGGTGGGGAACCCTCCTCCGCCAAAGCGGAGGAGCCGCCGCTAGGAAAAGACTCCCTGAGTGCGGGCAAATGCTGTCAGAGTGTTGTGTGGTGAACCTGCCTCTCAAGATAGTTCTTGATGCTTGAGGAAGTCTTAGAATTCTGATAAAGTAAAAGAGCAAATAAAATTATATTTTTTTTAAAGTAACACATCAACTGCTTTCATCCCCTCCTTCTGTGTATCCCCACTCTGGTTTTTGTTACCTACCTTCAGCCCATACTGACAACATGAGGTTTTCCCCCTACACACCTCATCACCACTAAGGTTTCCTCTTTTCCAACATTCTGATTTCACCGTCCTCCCTCAAAATCAAGAGATTCCCCTCCTCTTTTGTGGTTCGCCTTTCCTCTAACATTGTTTTGTATTGCCTGGTAAAGAAGCAATAGTTAGCAATAGGGATGGATGTGGGAGGAAATTGTAGGTGGTACTTATTTGTACAAGTTGGTGAGAGTTCTGTGACAAGATAACTGTTGAGACTCGGGACATGAGACCGGTTGTATGACATAATATAGAGCACTGAAGTTATGTGCTTCCAAAATATACAGTATACAGAAGTGAATATTGATTTACTATTCTCCACTCCAAATCCAAGTCATTAGAAGATCTACATTTAGTCAAATGTGCATATATGAATGATGTTAAGCATAGTCAATCTATACTTACATATGCACTCTTAGTTTAATAATATGTCGGTAATTAGTATTTGGTCTAAGATATTTTGACAGCACAATATTTAAAACTCAAATGTGGTATTATACCATGAGACAAAGCTGTGAGTTAATGGAAGGAGGTTAAAGACAAAATCGTGTGACCAACATTTTCATCGGAGTGTGTAGAGTTTATAATGAAAGAGTAATGTTGTCATTGGTGCACAGAATGTGTATAATGTGCGTTTGGATGTGCAAGCATTAGGTGGTTCGCAGGATTCACCCTCTCCATAATATACTGAAGTGCAACCTTTTTTAAATGGTTATAGACGCATGCTAGCTTGTATGCACGCATACACTAACAAAAAACTTTGAAGATTGATGACTGCCTGATACAGGATGGCAAGAGGCTAAAATCAAGCCCTCATAATTTAGGCCTCAATACTGAAGTTACCGATTCTGTCTTTTTTGAAACTATGCAGAATACCAAACTATTTTTAGAAAGAAAATATATGGAGATGTCTGCTCCTTTAAGTTTTACGCTAATATTTAAAATGGCCACATAAGAGGTGCCTCTAATACGCTGCTTGTTGATATCCATTCAGATCTCTTAGCTCTGCAAACAAAGTGTTGTAAGTCTTTAGAGGGTGGCATGTATTGTTATTACTGTGAATGGAAGCACACATTTGACCAAAAGCAACAAAAGTAGTTATTAAATTAGTATTCCTTCTCTAGGGTTTGTATTGCAATGAAACATATTGAAGTCAAAGAAATTACACAGTTTTGCCAGTGGCTGTCTATTTAGATAGTATTGATTTTCTCCCATTCATCCGTTCAACCACTCCCTCTTATTTAAAAAAAAAAAAAAACATTTTGGGCCACCTTCAAACTCACCCTACCCAGCCTTGTGTCTCCTCTTTGCCTTTCCTAATAAATTCACTTCCAGACAGTTAAATAGTCTGTTCACCCTTCTTTTTTAGGTCTCGCCTAGGCAGTACGCATGCGCTGCTGTAGGAGAGAGCTTTTAGGAATCGGTCTTCACTTTTTTTCACACACTTGTTAATTACAAACAGATGGCCCCTGCGCGCCGCTGCTCGCTCCCGCAAGGTGTATGCCGCCATAAGCACGAGTGCTTGTTGTTTTTTTTTTTTTATGGCCCACTTAGTGCCGTTGCAAAACCTCGGCTTGTTGCCTATCTTTGATTTCTCCCATGAAGGCAGTTTCCAGCCTCACCCTTCCACGCACACTTGGGCTTAAAATCTGGCACCTTAACCTTTAAATAAACACTTACACGCGTATGCCACCTATACCAGTGAGAGGTGGGCTCATTTAAACAAGGGGTGGTATATTCTTACACTTATTCGCTAAGAGCATGCATGTACCGGTTACCCGCTCCCTTCCCCCCCCCCCCCCTCCACACACACACACACACACGTACATGTGTGTCTGTGGCTGTAAGCGCCTGCCTCTGATCAGAGATTAATGGATACATCAGTCAAGCGCACCACGGTGCTCTGGCGCAGCGTGTAAGGCAAACACCCCACCTTGTTACTGAATGAAAGTGCAAACTCTGCCATGACATGCACAATTTATTACTCCCAGAAGGAATGAGTAACAGCGATGCACAGCAATCCTTCCGGGAGATTTTTTCACTTCAAACACTGAATGTGTGCACCACTTCAACACAGACAAAAACACATATATACCGACGGAATTACTTCATCAACGACCTGCGCGATAGACTGACAAGGTTTGCATATAAAACCACTGTATAATCTTATTTATTAAATGAACCGATTCGACCTGGATTTAACCAATGAAAAAACAAGCATTGGCATAGCCAATAGGTCTCGCCTTTGGGACCTTATAAGTGTTTAGACATGCAACAGTTGATGTTGTTGCACCAAGGATATTGTACTGCATAACTAAATACTTATAAGGTTCCAAAGGTGAGACCTATTGGCTATGCCAATGCTTGTTTACTTTGCTCTCACCAACACTAGTTTGCCTAACTTCGATCAAATATTAGACCATGCAGTCACTTGACTAAGCAATCGAAGCCTCTCTCCTCCCTTATAACTTGTCCCCTCCAGGCTGTTCCTTTCCACCTTTTTTCCTCCCTACTCTTTGATATATCTTATGAGAACACATTTTATTCGTTTTATGATACTTCAGTGTTCGATCCCATTCTGAATCCTCAATTAGGTCGTCACAACCATGTCCCCACTCATCTGAACTATCATAGGGCACAGCACTCTGTCTTGCAACAATGCTCTATATATTAAAGATATATGTCTGCCAACATGTCTGAGATCAGCAATTGTGTTCATTGTAGCCAGTTCTGGGGGTGGCCACTAAATCCCTACAGCAGTGCCTCGCCACAGCAGCCATCTTGTCAAATTTTAAGAACTGGCCTGGTCCAACTGAGAATCTGTATTGTGCCTCATCAAATGTGACCAACAACTTAGCCGTATTAAAGCGACTCAGTTCTCATTATACTCCCACAATCCACCCTGCTGTCTCTGCTACCTGTTTTTTAATTTATGAAAGCCTAGTTGGCTCCATATTTCAATTTCTTTCTAACATTTATCTTTCACTATATACTTACAAAGGTGTTCCCAAACATGTGACATCAGTGCTGTTAGTGTTAGGTACGGTATATTGGGGCTTTCACATCTTGGCGTCACTTAAGACACTCCCAGATCATATGAAGGCAGGAGCTTCCTTTCTGTGTTGCCTGATTCATCCACCCAAAATGGGAGGCATTACATTTGGGTTGCGAAGTAACACAATGTGAAATCTGGAAGGGCCAAGCCCTACTTCTCATATGAGAGCTTCAGCATACTAAGCTTTATTCTGGGGCACAACCCCCCTAAACACCACAATAGCTCAGTTAATATGGTCTCAATTCTGTGAAAGATACACTTAGGCAGCAAACACATATTGGCCTTAAATGCATACAAGCATCTAGGTAGCAAAATCGGTTTTGTCAGAGTTGCCTTTCTATAAGGGACAGCAACTGTTTATGGTAGAAAGGCAGAAAGTGCTCCACACCCAGCAGCACCCTCCCTGTATTGAGGTCTATATCTTCTTTGAGTGTAATGGATACATGTAAGGACCAAGGGGTGCCACGTAGTTCTCAAATCCGGAAGCTACTCCTTGGGCCTAGGAGCTAGTGCCCCTATCAGGAACCATCTTGATGTTCTCCAATTTCTCGTCAGCTCTGGTAGAATTCTGAACTTGTCTAGTAACTGCAGTAGGTGATTAACTGTTCTCCCTGCATATAATGCCAGTACGTTGGTCAAAAGACCTTGTCTCATTCCTTTGTCTATCTCTCTGGGTTCCATCCCATCTTTAGCGATTACCACAGAGCCTTCTTCAGTGTGTCTGGTAAATAAGTTGGGCGTTAGCCATTTTATAGAATTCAGGTTGCAACCCACACGTACCAGGAGTTTTCCCATTCGGCATATCTCTGAGTGCTGCTTTTAGTTCTACACTGGTCAGGATTTAGTCTAATTCCTCTCTATCCATAGTCAGTCTTCAGAGTTTCCCTTTTTGCAGGCAAGTACTGACCTGTTACCTACCCTGTGTATTCCCTTGTTTGTATATCTTCTGGAGGTGACACCAGAAGGCACCATTTATGGCCTGTTTAGTAGTGGTCTGACCACCCTCATCTATCACCTTTGTTCAGTTAAGTTACCTCTGGAGGAGCCAGGCCAGCATCGCCTCAAATTTTCTCCATCTCTTTGTAGTTGCCTGTGTGTCCTATATGAATATTTATCCAGCCTAGCATATGCCTCCCTGAGGTACCTTTTCAGTTGCACCAAGGCCCCGCTATTCCTCCTTTTAGAAAAATGAACCCTTCTCAAGCAGCAAAACCAAATCACTGTCAAGGTGAACTAGAAAAAATCACTAAATTAACTTGTGCTGAACTTTTTGGTAGTGTGGCACAAAAGCGGTCAGGCTGAAGTTCGAGGCAATGTGTAAAATATTTATTCTGCACCTAAACCGTAATAAAATGAAAACACAAGAAAAATCCACCTCTAATTTAGAAAAATAAAGTAATATTTTTAAAATATTTGACACCAAAACAACAAAAATCCAATCAGTAGAACCGGAGTTAAAGTTTTTTTGTAAAAACTAGTGCCTAAAAGATAAGGCACCACCCGTGAACATCTAGTCTTGCGTGATCGGTGCAGAGTCAAACGTTTTTGCTGACCATGATGGAGCATGGTTCGGAAAAATGAGGTGGATTGGGCCCGGTCTCCAGTTGCCTTCGGACTTGGTAGAATTCTTGAAGAAAAATGTCTAGGAAGATAACGTTTAGTGAGGCTGTCAACGATGTCCAAGGAGGAGGCGTCCTCTTCGGGGGTCCCTGGACGAAGTCGCCATAAAGATTTCTACATTCAGACTTAGTCATTTTAGTGGACGTCAAAGAAGCTGCAGGGTGTAACCAATGAGGGCTCCACAAGGCCAGAAACCCCTTTTTTTGCTGTTGCTGAGAAGACATAGTAGGAGCTACTGATAAGTCAGGCCAAACAGCTGTACACCTTGGGCAGATCGTGAGGCAGGTAGAAAGGTCCGTGTGTTCTCAGAGCACTTTTTGGCTGAAATTTTTCAAAGTGTAAAGTTTTCAATGTATGCTTTTTGGTCATCTTTAGCACCACGATACTGTCACAGGATCCCACAGGAGCACTCCTCCTCACTTAATCATTTATGGGGCAGCTCGGCCCTGCCCTCACCGTCCGCGGGTTGCACCCTGCCTGCTAAGCAAGCACCGTTAGGCCGCACTCCCAGGGGCCCCTCCACCAGGTGGGGTTCCTGGGAGTGCGGCCTAATGGGGGTCTTTCATCATTTCCCTTCCAGGTTGTCTGCTGAATTGTAGTCTGACATGTGCTGGCCTCATCCTCCTGATCAGTAACAGCCTGTGGTTAGTGCCTGCGTCTCATTCAACGGGGACTCTGGTTTGGGGGTGGAGGCCCGGCAGGGTCTTTTCCGTCTCCCAGAGCCCCCACAGCAATCTTATCAATCAAAGGATGTCTCCATCATCGTGGGTCCTTGCCGCCCGTCAGGCTCGCCAAAGCAGGGTCGAATTACTGTGTTTCTTGCAGCTATGTACTGTTTACTCAGGGTTGAACGCTGGGGACTCGCTCTGTGTCTAGAGGCTGACCGCACTTCTGATGATTTCGTTTTTAGCAGTTGCCCCCAAGTTCCAAACTACACGAGGAAGGCACTGCAGCTCTCTTCAGTGCCGGATGTCAGCTGTAAAACAGGATTGTTCCACAATTTTTACTAGGTTAGGCGGATCAGTTTCTGACTGTGTCCACTTGGCCATCTTGCTGGCCTCGCCAACCCCCTTTAGATATTGTTTAATAAAAAGCTTTCCTTAAACCTTCTTCTCATCTCTGTGTAGAGCTATTTGCCTGGGTAATATTTCAAGTGAACTTGCCCTTTCCCTTTACCTTACCAGTCAGTGTGCTTTCTGAAACATCAGTTGCTCAACACGAACACAGACTGCTGGAGTGCTGCACATCATAAGTTCATCTTGATGGACTTT
Source organism: Triturus cristatus (assembly GCF_964204655.1). NCBI lineage: Eukaryota > Metazoa > Chordata > Amphibia > Caudata > Salamandridae > Triturus > Triturus cristatus. The sequence goes on along the minus strand of NC_140594.1, from coordinate 346,074,979 downwards.
TTGCAGATAAAAGCTGCCTTAGTATAGCTTTTGCCTGTTGACCACTTTACTTTGGCCTTTCCCAGTAACTGCATCTATTAGCCTACCAGATGTTTTCAAGCTAGTTAAAAAAGAGATTAGAAGAGTCCTGCTCCCTTTTTTTATGTAAGATCTGCTTTTGCTCAAAATACCAAAATTTTTATTTTTCATATTTGTCTGTCATAATTTGTACATAGTCATTTTCACTGTTTTTCTATTGCAGTGTGTGAGCACTAAGCAATCATCTCTCTTATTTGAGTATTTAAAAATGTACCAAGATTTAATGATGCGTTGAAACCAAATATTAGGTCTTTTTATGGTGTGAAGATACCAACGCTGGGGTAAAGGTGGAAGGAAGATGGCGGACTAGCGCCGCCTCATCTCAGACGCACCACAAGCGGCTCCCAGACAGTTTTCCTGCAGCCGCGCCCAGATGCTCGATAGACTTACTGTAGATGTAGATGTTCTCTGCGGCTCTCATTGATCCTGCTGACGCGGATGCGTGGGTCCGCGAGGAGCTTCCGACGGCTTTGGCTGTCTTCTCGGCTGGTGTGCTGGCTGGCCGGCTCCTGCAGCTCGGGGCTCCACTGGATGTGCCTTGCTGGTCTTGCTGTGGAACACGCACCAGTAAGAGGGATGGCGCCACCTAAGGCCATGGCATAGCCAGCCCAGGCTACTAGGGCTACTGGTGTGCATGGAGTCTCTCAGGGCGAAGAGACTGCGGCAGCGGCGACTACTAAAATGGGGGAAAAAGAGGCTTGTTACGGGTTGGCAAACTCACACTTAGCTTACTGCAAGCGGGGAAAGCTGCCGAACTGATTTCCCTGGGGAAGGTCGTGGTTCAAACGGCCGATCCAATTGATACCATCTTATGTAGTGCACAGGAGGTTTCCTCTGGAGGCGCTCACAGTGCAAGGTAGGGCTACTTTGTTATCTTCTGCAGCGCTAGCAGAATCGGAGACTGATGTTGCTGGCCCGGGGAATGTGTCTGCCTTGGGTTGCACGGAGGCCCAAGTGTTAGGGGAGACTCAGGTTACTACAGACGAGCCAATAATGGAAGAGGTTTATGTGTCTACAGGGAGTGACAATTTGGAGGATGTTAATGGTGGGAGCCCTATTTTTATTTCCCAGGACCCTAATACTTTTAGCCCAGAGGTGGATGGTGATATATCCAATTATTCCGCCAGGGGACTTCTTCTGCGTGTACGGAACAGCGCGCTAAACCAAAATGGGTAACCCACCTACGCCTGATACTACGATCATTGGGTGGAAAAGCAGACTGGGTTCGCAACATACTCCTAGCCCCTCTATTAGGAATAAAATTGAACAACCCAAGGCGGCCAAACTTCGCATGAAGTGGACAGGCTTGCAGGGAAACAGCTGGCATAACAGTTCTGGTGTACGTCGGAGAGCTTAGGAGAGCAGCCCTCTTCGAAAATGGGTTCAAGCAAAGGGAGAGGTTAAGGCGCTGATCTCTCGGCTGTCTGGCTCCGGTTCGAAAAATGGACAGCGTATGGAGAGTACTAGCGATCAGGAGATGCACTTAACAGGATGAGCTGCTAGGTCTGAGGTATCAACTATGTTGGATTATCCAGCTCAGAACTGTCCAGAGAACAAGTCCTTCCCAAATGGTGTGTCGGCGCTGGAGCTAGGGGGGCATGACAAGGGCAACCTTGTTGGACACAACAGACAGGGTAGAAGACCAGTCATCTGCCAAAGAGCCGTCACTTGCTGTAATATTACAGGCATTACAAGAGCAACGGCGGGAAGCACAAGACTATCATGCACAGATCAGAGCTGATTACCTCAGTATTCAACAGTCACTGAGTGAGGTGATGGGCACGGTGGCCGGAATAACAAGGGACATTGCCGGGGTACAAACGAGGGTTGCAGCGACAGAAGATACTATTAAGACTACGGCTAAGACAGTACAGTCCCATGATGCGCAGCTCCTGGCTTGTCATGCTAAGATTTGGGAAACCGGCAACGCAAGAATATATCTGAGATTATTTGGGGTTCTGGAAGGCAAGGAGGGATCAGATCCTCGCGCTTATGTAGTCCAGCTTCTTTAAAAGGCCTTCCCGGACCTGTCGGACTGGGATTGTCAAGGTCAGAGGGCGCATAGGTTGCCTTTAACTTTGCACAGATCCAGTTCCCGTTATCTCCGACCTATTTTGATCTTTTTTGGGAATTTTTTGTTAAGGCAGGCGATATCTTTAAGGGCTCGGCCTAGTTGTCCAATAGTTGTTGACTCTTTTTCCTTATTTGTTAGATCTGATTTAAGTCGTGCTACAATGGAGAAACGCTGGAAAATGAGACAATTTATCGATCCTATCAAAGCAGAAGGGGCCCAAGTTTTTTTGCAGGAACCCGCTCGGCGGAAAGTCATCAAGGATGGGCACTTACAATTTTTTTTGACGGATGTAGAGGCTGAAGAAGCTTTGAACAAGTGGCAGATGGCAAAAGAATCTGGCAGGACTGATGGGATTTAGAACACTTTAAAAAGGCCTTTCCCTCCGTGATTATTGTGCTCTGAATTTTTTTATCTCCTTTTCTTCTCTCCTGATTCAGGAAGGCGTTTTGCTCTTACTCTTTGCTATGTATTATTTAAGATTTATTGAGGGAGGTGGAGGGCTGGCTGGGGCTGTTTTCGTGGTGCACCGAGATGTTAGCTCCCATATCCAGCACCAGCTTTTTGGGGAGGGTGATTCCTTCTTTAGAACACTGGGAGGGGGGTGGAGGGTTGTTGATGAGGGGTTTTGGGTGGGTGTACCGAAGGATGTGGGGCTTATAAAACAAAAAAGAAAAAGTCTAAACGAATGCTTATGTTTTCTAGAGGTGGTGGGGAATGGTGGATTTTTATTTTCATGATTTGAGGTATGGCATATATATTAAGGTATATGGCAATGATTAGGTGTTTGTCTTGGAATGTGTCAGGTTTAAACAGAGGATCTAAAAGACAATTAGTACGGGAGGAGCTTAGGGCATATAAAGCTCATATAGTACTTCTCTCGGAGACGCATTTAGCATACAAGGACTGAGGCCTTCTTAATCAACTGGGTTTTCAAAACGTAATATGTACTTCACAGAATGTGTCGATAAGGGGCACTGTTATTCTGGTTTCAAAGACCCTGGATTTCCAAGTTCATAAGGTATTAGCGGATCAAAGGGGGAGGTGGGCTTTGGCGCAAATTGAGATCAATAGTATGAAATATGTGTTTTGTGCATTGTATGGTCCCAATGTTGACGATCTGGCCCTTTTTGACTACATTTCCTTGGAATTAGTGAGATGGCAGGGGGAGCTAGTTGTAATGGGCTATTCCAATTGTGTCATTAATTATGCTATAGATTCTACTAGCCGGGCGCACACTTCTAGGATGGCGAAGGTGAGAGCTTCCATCTTAGAATTAGGGCGTCTGCATTCGCTACATGACGACGGGCGCTCTTTATTTCCAACAATACCGGGCTATACATATTACTCCATACCTTACCGGCAGTATTCTAGGATCGACATGGCATGGATTTCAGATAGCATTTTGCAGGGTTCGGACATGGAGGGGTGTCCTCGGATTACATCCGACCATAACCCCATATTATCTTTCCGGGTTAACCCTGGGCCCAAAATAACCCGGCCTTTTTCTTTTCCGCGCTATCTGATTACAGATTCGGAGTATCTGGTTTTCATTTCTAAAAAATGATTAGAATATCTGGAAGATAATCTATGGTCCTCTTCCCCGTGTGGGGTATGGGATGCAATGAAGGCATATATTCGAGGCGTTACCCAACAGTTTGTTTGGCAACAGAATAAGGAACAAGATAAGTTAGGTAAGGAAGCCTATCGAAGGCTTATAGCCAGTGAACCTTAGCATGCTGAGGCTGTCCATAAGGGGCCGGTAGATCAGGACTCTTTGTATGCCTCTTTAGTAGAGGACAGGGTGGCGATAAATAGGGTTTTAAAAGAGAAGGTAGCGGTGAGCTACATTAAGCATAAGACACTACAATATGAGTATGGAGATCGAATTGGGAAAGTACTTGCTCACCAGCTTATGGACAAGCACCTTGAGGCGAAGATCAAAGCCATTAGGGCGAGGGGGGTACACTATATAGACACCCTCAGGATATTGCTGATCAATTTTTATCAGCAATTATACCCTCCAGATGCAGGTCAGGATCTGACAGAGATGCAGAGTTATCTGGAAAGGAATAACCTCCAGGCTTTGACGGATGAAGATTTGCTCTTATTAGAGCAGGAAATTACATTGGAGGAAATTGAGGAAGCAGTAGGGCGGCTCACGTTGGGAAAGGCGACTGGGGAGGACGCTATTCCTCCGGAATTTTATAAGAGCTGTAAAAGTGTGGTGGCCCTGTTACTAAGAGAGGTAATCCAGCAAATTGGGGTAATTGGCCGAATCCCAAATTCATGGAATATTGCCAATATTTTATTTTTAAAAAAAGGATATGGCACCGGAGGAACGGGCTTCCTATTGCCCAATCTCTTTAATAAGTGCAGGTTTTTGCCAAGATACTGGCCACCCGGTTAGCCCCTATGATGGCCGGCCTGGTTTCTCCCCAACAGCATGGATTTATACAAGGGAGAGATACCGCTGCCCATGTCAACTCGGCAGTGGCGGCTTTCGATGCTGCGGGGAGGCTAAAAACCGACCTGGGCATGGTTTTATAAGATGCAGAAAAAGCTGTTGACCAGGTGGCTTGGGAATATCTTTGAGCAACACTTACGGCATTCGGGGTTAAGGAGAAATTCCAGAAATGGGTCCAAGCTATGTATCACAGTCCTATAGCTAGATTACTTTATTTTAATACTCAAACTGCTCCTTTTCTTATTCGCTCTGTTACTAGACAGGGCTGTCCCCTCTCCCCCCTCCTTTTTGCTCTCTACATTGAGCCATTTTTTCGGGCACTCCTGGCTAATGTCAGGATACGTCCACTGAATATTGGGCAACGCTTGTTGAAACACACCGCGTACGCGGATGATATCGCTATCTTTTTGGCTGATCCAATACCGGCAATAGAGGGTATCATTATGGAAGTCAAGAAGTTTGGCCTTTTTTATCGGGCTACAAATTAACATTAAACATTAATGAAACGCAAGTGCTTCTTAACTTTAAGCCAGAATTTCTGCTGGAAGGGGCATGCCCGACGGGTATGTATTTAGGGGTTCGTATATCGCCTAAGGTCGAACTTATTCATGCATTAAATTATGATCCTCTGTTAGCGATTATTACTAAGCAACTGAAATTGTGGCATAAGCTCCCAATCCGTATTCTGGGTTGGTGTAACATCATTAAGATGAAGATACTACCTAACTTTTTGTACTTATTTCGGTCGATCCCGCTGCGTATTCCTAATTTGTTTTTTAGTAAGCTGGATGGGGTTTTGAGTAGCTTTGTTTGGGGGTATAAAAAATCAAGATACACTATTGGATTAATGAAGCTTCCGTATAACCAGGGGGTCTAGAACTCCCCGATTTTAAATTGTATTTTTTTTTGGCTGCATTTGTTGTCCGCCTGCTAAGTCTCTTGAACCCAGATAAAGCGGATTTTTGGCATTGGCGTGTTCTTGGCACAGAGAGCCAGATGTTATTATATCGAATTGATGACCCTAACTACTTTAAACGGGTACGGTTCAAGGTTATTAGAGACTGTGTTTACAAATGGCAGGGCATTATCGCTAGATCTTCTTTATCTCTTATACATGATAAGCTCCCTCTCTGGGGTAACCTGATGTTGCCTGGGATATTTCAGGTTTCTGCAGGCCAACAATGGGCAAAGTATGGCGTTCACTATCTAGGGCAGCTGTATGACTGTAATGGTTTTGGATCATTTGAGAATCTACAGCTTACCTTTGCTATCCCTCAACGGATGTTTTTTAAATATCTTCAGGTCGGGGATTATTTCATTAAACAACTTGCTATTCGGAGTGTCTCAAATTCAGGCACTTGGGAGTGTTTGTGTGCCCAGGGATAAATATTACTATAGGAGAGGTAAAGACCGCTTTTGATATTATAGAACGCTCTGTACATTCGATCAACATAAGACTGCAACAATTTCGGAACATCTGTGCACTTTATTACATGCCGGAGAGGATTGCTAGATGGTCTCATGGTGGGGGGGGGGGGGGGGGGGGGGTTTATTGAGGGGCGCAGTGTAACTGCCCCACGTGTGGGCTACATGCAGCTGATATTATTCATATGTTTGTCACGTGCCCAGACCTAGGTCTTTTTTGGCAGAAGATGCTATTTGTTATTAAACTCCGACTGGGGGTTGAATATACATTTATGCTAGCTGAGAAGATGCTTGGTTATAAAGAGGATAGTGGTGGGCATAAATCCATAATTGCAATTATGTTAGTTGCTGCCCGGCTGGCGATAGCTAGGGCCTAGATTACACCCAAGCCTCCTTCAGTACCGGAGTGGTGGTTAATTGTAAGGGAAATTGGCGAAAGAGAAAATGCGCTATCTAAAGTAAGAGGTATCCGTGCCCTACTAGAATTTGGCTCTATATGGGGCTATTTAGATTATGTGTAGGCCGATGGTTGGTCTTATGGGATTAGTATGCGTTTCTTTCGTTATCTTTCCATTTCTTGATTTTCAGCAAATTTGTCTATTTGTGTAAAGTACTCATTTCCTGATGTCAATTTGCATACCGAATTTGCATATTTGAATTTATACTTCTACTGTACCGTTATTTTATTTCTTGCTACCACCTCTGTATTTTTTTTTGTACTTTGTATTATTGTGGATCAGAATGTTTGAATGTATTTCTTTCTGACAATAAAAAAAAGTTTTTAAAAAAGATACAAATGCATACTAAGATCCTCTTTATGCTGAATACTAGTTGTCACATTGTGATATTGATCTAACTATAGCAAATTAGCAAAAGGAAACTGTTCGAATATATTAGCTTCCCCAAGTTACGAGTGGTTATAGGGCAGCGCCTGTTGTTTATACTGTACATCCTTTCAGGCATGGATTGTAAAATAATTTCAATATTTTAAAATGGCTGATTTGTTCTGAACATTTTTAAAAAAGCACTGTTCAGCAAAATACTTCTGACTATTGAAAGTTTTAGATTCTGTCTGTTGACTGTGAGTCATGGGGTATGCAAGGGCCTACTACAGCTAAAAGAGATTATTTTAACCTGCGAACTACTTGGACTATTACATGGTAAACTGTTTCTCCCTTATCAAAACTTGCTACTTTTCAGCAGGTGTTTAGTATTTCAAAGCTATTGTCTTGAAGAACAGCCTCCTCCTCCTCCCAGGTGAAAATACTGCAGTGACCAACTCCAGTGTTGGATCCTTTGTGCGGTTCAGATTGCATTAATGGAAGAAGTACTCAACGATTGTATACCAATAGGTCAGTGGTGGAGCAACTGGATACCTATGCAAAGTGTTGGATGTGCAGTGGGTAGCTGTTTTTGTATTGCAAACAAATAATAAGGTACCTTAGAGTTGCTTTGGAAACATAATTGTATGTTTAGAGATTAAATAATGGTGCTGGATATGTGAAGGTGTTTAGTAAGATTTGTAAATTATCTGCTTTGATCATTTGTTCTTAATACAAACTTTATAGGTTATAGGTCATAATATGAAGTACATATGATAGTTTGTAGTTGTGTTAATGACTATCGTTTTAAAATGGGGAGTGCTTTTAATATATGTAGCATAACCTCTCTGTCTGCTGTCTAGGGTATAGTCGTCTTGTGCGTGCATGTGCTCAGTATGTTATTGTTGATAAAGGCTTCATCCATAATTGCCTGCCATCCGTGCTGTGTAAATGTGGATGCATCCTACAGAAGATGTTAGATTTTATTTCAGTTAGGTGATTCTAATCAAGAATTATATAAGTGAGACAAATAGGCACCTTGTCCAGAATACGTCTTCCTACTGAATAGAAGTCGGCTTCACTGGCCCCATACAAGGGATGATAGGGCTCTTTGCCAAATATACCTGGTGGTAAAACCACTTTTCTTTGTGCTTTATAAGTTGTTTAAGCCGGTTCAATTTGTTGTTCTCCATGCATGGGAAGGCGAGTGTCTAGGAGCTGAGGGATATTTCCAAACCAAACCCTCATCCACTCCAGAGAATCTGTGCACAGGATTAAGCACCACTAGCCATCTGAATTTGGAATTTTCTAGGTATTTTTTGACTGTAAGTTCAAGTATGCCCTTTCTTCCAGGTGAGATGTTCCTGCGTCATTTCACCAAGAAGGTGAGAAAGTCACCTTATGTGCAAATTTGGGGCTACAGTCTCAGCCTTCACTGTGGGTTGCACCATGGAGCAGAGACAAGTTCCTGTGGTAGGCACTGTTCATTGCAGTCCCAGCTTGATGAGGCTGTTCCAGCTCTGTACTTCTGCCAGTGCAGTCATGCTAACCTCGTGCTTAATGTTTAAGGTTGTTGAGAAGAACAAATTGCAAAAGGGAATAAAAACGGAATGTCGCTCGAAGTCTTTGGAGGCATTCTTGCTACCCATTGAAGCTTTGTTAGCACCGTAAGTACTTTATGAATTGTGGCGTCAAAGTTCTGCTAGTATAGCACTTTGGTTGTCTGCCATGCAGTCTTGTTGGTAGGGAGCTTCATAACAGATGAACGCAGATCCAAGGATTACCTGCCACACCACCTTCTTTCTTAGTGTACCACATTCAAAGGGGTGGGACCCCAACTCCCGGTCCCTTAACGTCCAAGCAGCCTTCTCCAGAGCACTCTGTTCATTTGGTTTTTTTTTCCTGTGGTGTCAGTCTTTGTACTCCACGGTGGGCCCCTTTCAATGCATTGACCTTTTTTTTGTGGGAGGTGGGGGTCAAGATCTAATGAATGTACATTGTCAGCCAGCTCCACTCCCCTCAGATTTAAACTTTGGGCTTACAAACATGGTGATGTTCATTGTAAGGTCAGACTAATTTATGGTGGACTTGAAAGCCAAGCTGCTCATGCTCCTTCAAGACAAGCTGCTATGCAGATGACTGTGGGAGCAGTACAGCTGCAGATACACCTAAAAAAGCACTCTTACCAGGCACTTTCCCAGTCATTGCCAGTTCATCCATAACCTACACCAGTGTCTCTTTGGTATTGCTAGCATCAATCCATGTATAGCTCTGTAGACCAACCTTGATGGTGGTAGAGGTAAGCAGGACGATACACCCTATGAAGCAATGCCGCTCTGTGGTAGCAAAAGTTCATGAGAATTTGTCCTCTGAGACTGGGATCATTTTCTGATCAGTCCAAGCCTTTCTATGTCTGGTGCCAATTCTGAATTGGTAGGCCCATGCACTCCAACCTTCTGCTGGGGTGGTGATCCTGCTTTTTGTGGCAGGAGTTTGTTTACGAGCGACTCATTGGGCTTGAGGTGCGTGGGCTCACTGTGGAGATTTCTCCATTAGTGTCTTGTAGGACACATTGGATATATCTTTCCTCATATACATGCTGAAGTTCTGAAGGGGCTCTCTAGTGGTGAGATTCAGTGAGAGTACTGACGGTCCCATTTTTAGGTAAGGAAAGGAGGTGTACACTCTTTCTAAACATATATGCCTGCTACCAGTAGATCCGTGGGATTTAGTCATCTCCATTGGCATGTTCCTGCAAATCATTCCTTATTGCAGGTGGTCAACAACCACAAAGCGGACAGCCGTAACAGGCATAATAGCCTTTAAATGTGAATTAAATCAAGAAAGCCTTGACTTAATCTATGACGCCAGAAGGTCCAGTGATCAACCCCCTTGTAACCCATCCAAACTTCAGGTAACGGAGGTTTTCTTCCTTGTTGAGGAAGGTATGGCATTGGGTTATAGAGATTTTTTAAAATTTTCCTGCAGATTGTCTTGTGCTGAACATTTGGAGAAGGCTCCTTATGGTGGTGCTGCTGCTGGCCTTGGGCGGTTTAAAGCAGGAGCCTTTGGGTTCCGCATGTTGGTGCAACTGAGTTAACGCTAAATGGCCAAATATTAAAAGAGCATAAGAGAACTCTTTAGCAGGCACATTTCTAGTCAACCTTGAGCGATCAAAGTCATTTAATAGGGTATATAGTCATTTTAATAAGGCATATTTACATAACCCACCAACAACATGATGTTTTCATGACCAGTTTGTCACCATCAGTACAGAAATTGGTCAGTGTGCAACCAGCTGAGATATTAAGAGGAATTTACATAAACTTCTGTGCCCACATAACTACATTGTTCATCAATTCTAACACCAAACAGTAATGCATGATATTGTATGCTGAATTGGTTTCCAAAGTGTTGGTAATATCAGATTATTTATGTCTAAAATCAGAAACCTCCCGCAAATATAGATGCAAAGTCTGCCTCCATTCCCAAAAAAATGGGAACTTGTTTTAAGATTTTATTTCTATAGTCCGGTTAATAAATAGCAGAATTTCAGGCATTCTGGCTAGTCAGTAACAATCAATTTGAAGATAATTTTTGTACGGGAACTCTCAACCTAGCAGATGTGTTTTAAAAGCATTGAGTTCGTTTTTCTCCACTTTTCATGCTACTAATGTTGAAGAAATGGGATAAGAACTGCCCTTCTCCCTACGTAGTGTTCCCATCGTGCTGCCGAACCTCCGGGATGTCGGCTGAATAGCTGTGTACCATGTTGACGTAAATAAAGGTTTAAAAAAAAAAAAAAAAAAAGAACTGCCCTTCTCACAGGACCGTAATAGATCTTACCAATTGAGTAACTCAGTCCCTCTCGTTTGTGGTGATATTTGTGACGAAAACATGAGCACTTGATGATAATCCCTATTATCTCGGGCCCGGTGAGGATGACTTTACTAGTTGACATAAGATTTGTATCCCATGCCAGCACTGGAAATGCCCTTGATGAATCATCCTTTTAATGCCTTCTCAGAGAGCGACATTAGTTTGTCTCTAAAGTAGGGCACAAGTCGAGGGTTTACTGGGTGAACGCCGTCTACACTGCCAAGAAGTCAGGTCCTACAGAAATATGCAATCCCGGTATAATTTTCAGAAACGGGACACATTCAGCAGCGCCTGCTCGTTGAGCAACGTGCAGGCAGTGAGGGGGCTTATCAGATTCCAGTTGAGCCCATAACAAAGAGCAAAAATTTAAGGGCCATCAGGCCTCCTTTTGTTGGAGTATCCTGACCTAAATGTAATGGAGGGGAAACAAAGGCACACAGATTATCACTTTACAGGTACTTACGCATGATTTTCAATTGCGTCAGTGCATGTAGAGAAGACATATGCATGCACTGCAAGAATGTCAGATGTTTTGGCCTGTTCCAGTATTTACACAAATGACTATTTAAATACCAGTATTTTGTTTGTTTTATTTCTTGTATAGCGCGATTCGCCACAATGCAGAGTGTCAGCTTGCTTTACATCACACGTACACATCGATGAATCACATGGGTGTAAATCAATGAACAGGATGTGTTACATAAGAGAGTGAGGACTGGAAGGTGTAGGAGACAGCCATATATGTCTTTCATAACTCACTGTGCTATAGTAGAAGGATTACAATTTATGAACTGCAAGTAACAAAAGGATGTCTGTGTTAAAACCAGTAACCCATTTACATAAAATAAAAATCTGTCATCTGCATGTTATAAGATATGCTCTGCAGGAGACCTATATTAACCCTCTGATACTTTGATTCAACTTTGGGCTTTGAGAAAACACAGATCTTTCCAGTAAATATTGTATTGTATTGTATTGTATATGTATTTATATAGCACTTACTACCCCTGACGAGGCATAAAATCTCTTTTTGGTGAGTAGCAAACTACTCCGCAACCCAAAAAAGGATTAGTGGTGCAATAGTATAGTAAAATTTGAGTTAATTTGAGCGATGGGCATGTGAGTCCGTTAGTTGGATTGAAAAGGTCAATTGGGGGTTACAAGGAGGGTAGAAGAGGGAAGAGTCTAGAAAGTGTTTATTGGGAGATCATAGTAGTAAAATGAGGTTTGGGATGAGTATAAGCAGAGGTGGAGGAGAGAATAATCTCTAGAAATTAATTGGGGAGATCATCGTAGCAAATTGAGTTTTGGGATGAGTCAAAAGAAGGATAGGTGAGGGAAGAAATTAGAAGGGCTGTTTGGCAGATCATAGTATTGAAATGAGGTTTGGGTGTGATCCAAGGAGGAACAGAGGAGGCTGAGTCTAGAAAGGGTTATTTTGTAGTAGAACAAGTAGAGTAGTAGAATAAAGTTTGAGATAAGTCGGAGAGTGGAGATAGAGGATATATTAAGAGAGTTATAGGGTGAAAGATACTTATGTATTTATTTTATTACAGTCGGAGTAAAGTAATAAATATACACATACATACATATATATTATTATACATATTTATATCCAGAAATACACATATCTAGATGCATATATATATAATCAAATTAAATGTTTATATGCACAGGGATGTGCTGTACATTTGTGTTTGAGTATGGTGGTTATGTAGGAAAGAGCCAGCTCTTGAGTAGTCTTCTGAAGATAAGGCAGGTGTTTGTGGATCTTATTTTTCAGGGTAATGATTTCCATTGTTTGACTGCTTGAACAGAAAAAAGATGTTCTACCTATGATTTTTTTCTTGTATATTGGGATTTTGTATCCATTAAGAGCGGCTAAAAAGGTTCTCACCCCACCACAGCAGCAATCCTAAATCCAGATTAATAATGCATTTAAAAAAAGGAAAAATGTTTGTACAAATTACGTTCTATTTTAGGTGAGGGAGAAACTCTTGTTCTGCCTCTACAGATTTAACATTGTTCTTTAAAAACATATAACAACAATAAATAAATAAAAGATGGCGGCACTGAAGTAACAATGCAGGCCAAACAAAAAGAACAAGATCCTGGATCCCAAAGTTACACGTGTTACAACCTTTCCCCGGTTTCCCAGAAGAGGATCTTTTTGCTGTTGGCTCATTTAACAGGAGCAAATTCATTCAAAATAATGTCAACAAACAGCGAAGATCATGATCCAAATTCCAAGATGGGATACCGCTGGGCCACCTTGGGCCACCAAGATAAAGTTACCACCACCAACTTTTTCTTCAGTGTACAATACGTGAGATCTCTTGAATAAACTAATAGTGCTAGCAGTACCCTTTAAATAATGTTTAAATTGTGAGGGAGAAAGGGAGGTCAAAACCTCTTCTTGCAGCTCAAGATAGCTCAGAACTAAAGTAAATTCTTGGAAAAAGGAATATTTACTCTGGTCTGAGCCAAATAAATATTTCATAATTCAGGAAGAGCCTCATGGAATCTTTTTCACTGTTCTTAAGCTGATACAACACTGCAAACAACGGCATGTCCATGTTATCTTAGAATCATTCCTACAACTCACGCCCAATATGTGTGAGGTCTTAAAATCTGAGGTCACTTATGGCGATGACAATTCCTGTGAGGTAATGGGCTGTAATGCTAGTATTGATGATGCCATGTGCAATGTCGCACACCGTGATGCCTCGTACTGTGGTATCACATGCCATGATATAGCTTGCATACTGCCTAACTTGGTTAGTTCCCTCATTTCTTCTTCTTCTTTTTTTTTTTTTTTTTTGAACTTGTGCCCTACTCAAAGAAAATCCATTGTGTTCTCCTGTGTCTGTCTAAATGTATTTTCACTAAGAGTAATGGCATCTCCTGTCTAATAATGTTATTAAATAATGTAGAATGTCTTATGTTACTGGTAAATGTGTAATGTGCATGTCGTATCTAACTCTGAAACGTCCCCAATACTATTTCTTAGGCTGTTATACAATATAGAGGTGTAGCTATTATTCTTAAGTAGAATCATGTGGCCCATGTTAGTTCAAATAGTATTATAATTGTTGATTATTGCCTAAATGTCTTAGCTGTCTGCAGAATCAGTAAATTTGCTGAGTAAGCATTTGCAGATACCTTGTACTACTACAAGTGCAAAGCACTTCATTGGAACCGATGTCAATGGATGCATAACATTTTTTTCCTTTTTCGGCTAATAATTTGTTTTTGAGTGATGTTGCCCACTCTTGAAAGTTTTAATTAGAACTCCCTGATCAGTTTCTACTTGTGAATTGTGTGTCATTTTCAACTGTTCAATCCACGCCTCCTCCTAGCATATCATTTGCCGGTATCTGTATGTTTCATGGTATGCCTTTGTCAAATCTTCTGGGTTATTTGGGCATCTTGATGAGTGTGTCTTCTTGTTTCACGACCACCACTTTGTCTCGTGGATGTCTATAGAACAATCAAAGAAAGCTCAAAGTGATTTTTCTATTTTAAGCTTTGATCGATTGATATGTGGGTTGATGCCTTTTGAATTCTTCTTTGCAAGTGCAGTGAATTCCAACTAATGTGCTCAACATTTCATGATGGATGATCTACTACAATGGTCACCTGAGAGATTGTATGAAAAGGGGCATTTATTTAGCAAATTCTAGGGTGTCCATCAGTACCCTCACTATGAAAGCGCCCAGATGTTTCGAATGTCATTAACTGTTGATCTATTTTTGCAACGGTCTCATTGTAGCCTGACATATGAAAGCAATTTGCTGCATGATGCCATCCTTCTTTAAAATTGCATGACTTATCTCACTTTAAAAAAACTGTTAGGCAGCTAATTTTTATCTGAATTGTTGTTTTACTCCCTTTCGTGGAGCACCCTACATGTTGTATTTATATTTGGACTTCTTCCTAGAATGTATGTTGTTGCGTGAGAGGGACAACATTTGAGTAGTTTGGTTTGTGACCTTACAACATATTTGAAAATAATTTAACTTGACCTACACGTTTTTTGGGCAAACAGAAGAACTAAAAGGATAATGGTTTCTTGTGTCAGTGATTTTTTCTTTATGAACTTTGCTGGAAGAACGTTTGCTTTCCTCTCATGTGCTTTTGTAGTTGATAGGTGAAGAAAAGGGAGTCTTATCAAACTGTTCTGCTTGGCTGAGGTGCCAGCTTTGTTGTGAATTTTGCTGCTCGAAACGTGCGCCTTTGAGACATTGGGTGTTGCCATCACGTAGACTTAAATAAGCCATTAGTCTTAGCATTTATTTGTGATGTTTGTCTCTTGCCATAGAGTACATTTCCAATATCTGGTTTGATGTTGTAAAGCCTCCACTGACTTAGGCATTACAGTCTATTTTTTGAATTTCCAAAGTGCCTTATCTGAGCATTGGTAAAACAAATATTTTTTGTCAAAAGCTATGTTTAGCACCTGTTCCATTACTTGTGTTGTTAAACCAGACACTCGTAGCCTAAACATCAACTTTGTTGAAAGAAGTCGACTGGCAGTAGATACAGCTTCTAACTAGGCCTTAAGTCAAATGTTAAAAATAAAATTGCCATCTTCCAAAGGAGTGGTAATCAGCCTTTCGCCTGTGTTATTCTGCACCTGTGGCCCACTGTTGCATTACAT
The DNA here is from genome assembly GCF_964204655.1 of Triturus cristatus. NCBI lineage: Eukaryota > Metazoa > Chordata > Amphibia > Caudata > Salamandridae > Triturus > Triturus cristatus. The sequence continues at coordinate 346,059,578 of NC_140594.1, read as the reverse complement.
AGCACAACAATATTGTAGAACTTTATAGTTACCAGCATATAGCAAAACGTACTTTAAACATATTCCATCACTTCGGTTGCTTTGCCTTTCTGATAAAGGGTCAGACGTAAATAGTAGAACTGAGGTTGACAGGGCTTTTTCTATTTGACCTATCACCGAATATGTCTCACCACGTCCCATTGTGTCTTGTGAGACCAATTTCTAATTGTAAAGTTCCACTCTCCCTGCAACTGCATGATCACTGGTTGGTTGCAGAAGGGCTGTGCAAGCGGTTTTTGTAGTGGAGTACATACTGCTCTTATACCGCTCTTACTATTTAGTCTGTATCTACAATCTGATGCCGGTGGTAAAAAGTTCCTCAAAGTAAAAACATCTTTCTATGGGAGATATCAGTACACTGAGGAATCATTGTTGAAATTTAGAAACCGTTTCATTGGTTCTAAAGCTGGTGTTTTCCTACATGTGATTTTGAAGCCAATAAAGCAGTTAGATTTTGGCTTGTGTGTAATTTTTGTTCAAGGTCAGTTTAGGTTCTTTGAGGTTGATAGAGGCAGTTTGTCATAACGCCAAGAGGCAGATGACTTTGTTATGGCATGGAGACCTTGTATTGTCTCTTTATTTGTTGACTGAATTATGCCCCTTACTCTAATGAATGTACAGTATTTTCAGGGCACACATCTTGAAACTGGTTTGGTGTGTTCAGGTGGAAGACGTATATTGTACAAGATATTTAGACTTATCTCCGAGTACCTAATATATTCAAGTAGCTAATCCAGCTTCAACAGAATGCATTGTTGTGGCCTGTTGGAAAGAGGGGGGGGGGGGGGGGAAGTTAAATAACATGTTTAGATAATTCAGTCATGAATGATCTCTGACTGCCGGGACCCAACTCCACAGACCACGGCACCCGCTGGAGCCCAGAGCACACACTATGCAGCTGCCGAGTCTGAATGCAGCCTGGGTGGCGCATTTGCTGAGGGAATCATTTGTTGCAGCAAGGAAGACTCTGAGGACTCGGGAGGCGGGCAGCCTGGCTGTAAACAAAATTGCAGCGACTTGCCTTGCAATTTAAGTAAGTTACTAGTGTCAGTCTCAGACAGTGCGCCTCTGGAGAGTGTTAATATTCTGAATCAAAATTATAACAGCGCTTAGCACAAGGTGCATCAGCTGCCTACCCTGTGTTAACCTGAAGTTCTGCAGTGACACGTCACATTCTCTGGCCACTAGTTTTCACAAGCCATGCGACATACTTGAAATAATACAGCGCCCCGGCTCACTCAGCTGCCGCCCCGGCTATGGGCGTGTCTCTCAGTCTCTCTTGCACCCCAATCAACGCACTGTGCTGTTTCAAGCTGTGGTGGCTGTTAATCCACGAGTTTTAGTGTGTTCATTTTGCTTGCAAGAAAGTGTCACTCATAGTTGTTGAAATGTCACTCATAATTACACTGAAATTATGAAAATGTCACACATAGCAATCTGAAACATTGGCAGCTATGTAGACGGCCAAATTTATACTGTTGATTACTCTGATCTGCAATTACCACAAACATTGCCTTCAACAAGCACAAATGCATGCAGTTGCCCATACCTTGCAAATGTATACAGCTTGTATTTATAAGTTTATAACTGGTCAGATAGGCAAATGTGAAACATTTTTTTTTTTAGCTCTCCGATTCTGTAATGGGACCACGATTAATTTGGTGTTCGGACCTATTTTTTGTCTCATTCTGCCTATGCAAACAAAGGCTTTAACTGACCTCCACCTGTTAGGCGACAGGGGGTTGACACAGCGGCGAGGGATGGAGTGAGAGAGAACTCTAGTTATGCGTTTTTGAAGCACAAGTGCGTGGTCTGGCAGTGATCAGTCCGAGTTGGGGTGTAACGTAGGCCCCTTCAGGCCCCGTGGCGCAGGGGGGCTTCCTAACTCTCCAGGTTACCCTAACTCTTCAGGGGGTTCCAAACACCTCAGGGAGCCCCCCATTCAACCCAAGGACAATGTATATCTGAGAGATATGTGAGGCTCGGTACCCCACATCACATTCTGTGGGGGAAGGGGGGCATTTGGGATACTTGATACTTTTTGAGCACGTCTTCATTGGGATACGACAGGGAGATCAGTCCGCTTGTCCTGAAAGAAGTAGAAACACAGATCTTTGCTGCATTGTTGATCCTTGAAGGCAGAGAAGATCAAGGTGGGAAGGTGTGTTTGATGGGAAAACGTGGAAACAGTATTTTTGCGTGGGGCCACTGTCTCATTTGGATTTCATCCATCCAGTCAGTGTTGGCTCACAGTGACCCGCATTCCCTGCTTAAAATTAAAAAAAGATGGCCAAACAAACGCATGTGTTGTCTTTGCACCCATTATTATTGTCAGTTGTACTAATGGAATAAAAAAGTGATCCTTCTGATAAATGAAAAAGGTATACATACCCTTTCAGAGTTGTGCCAGAAATTGAAACGTTATTTAGTAATTTGTAGTAGTATATGTATTGGAACACTAAAAAAAAAATCAAAATATTTCTTTCTTTTCTTTGCTTTTTGCTTGAGATTCTAAAAAGAAAAACAATTTCGGGTAAGACTGTGTCAAGTGCTTTCAGTTTTAAGACAAAAGCAGGTTTCAGGAAAATAGGAGGTAACACAGTTGTGCATCTTCTCCTGTTTTCATCTAAAGAGAAGCATTTTCAGAATACATAAGAATTAGGACTGGTGCAATTATTATAGACTTGTTGCATTGCATTGTAGGCCTCTCATTTCCACAGCGGTCGCACTAATTATTGCTTGTCTATGGAATGCCAGTGCAGTGCTTGCATTGTTGTAAACGTTTAGGCATGTGCTGGCAGGGTTGTAGTTGTATTACAGACTGTCAGTAGTAATGTAGTAAAATGAGGATCAACAATCTTTTAACAACAGGATTTTGCAAGGCCTTACGAAATAAGACCGGATTAAACACTCGAAAAGACACAGGAATCAGGCACCCTTTTCAGAAGAAAGGAAGCGCTTAGCGTTTTTGAGCTACAGCACAGGAGGATGCAACAGCATAGGAAAGATGTATAGTATAGGGAAAAACACGTGAAAGGGAAATGTAAGATGCTAGTATGTTATATGGAGCATAAAAGGAGTACAGTCCCATTTCTTCTCACCCGAAAAACTGGCATTAATTGACACATGTACCACAGCATCTGCTTTGGAAGTGCGTTGTTGGCAGTCTTAAATTAGAAATAAAAGGCTTCAAAGGACTGTATCTGTTGAAGATATAGGAAATGTTTAGTTTTCTTTGTGAAATTACTAAAGACCATGATGTGTTTTAGGATATGCCGAGTCCAAGAAATGTCAAAAAGTAAAATCTGTGTATGGTAACATGGAATATCTTATAATGTTTTGGTTATCCACCAGTACAAGGTCAGACAAGATGAGGGCATAAAAGAAAATAGTGCTAATTCTAGACACACTCTCCTTGGCAAGATTCAACTTGAGTTTATAAATAACTTTTTTATTGATGGCCCTAGTCAAAAGTAACAAACTAATTAGGAGAAGTGCATGGTTGTTGAAAGTGATGAGTTTGAGTGATTTATGAAATGGTATTTCAACATTTTATTCTTTAGGCTGAAGGAAAATTTGATTCTAGTGTTTTATCTAGCATCAGAAGGTGCTATTGTGCATAGTGTAACTGGAATTGGGACAAGAGTACAAATTCTGTTTGGCATCAGTTGGTCTTTATTGTTGGGGTGGAGGTCATTCTATTGAATTTGGAGGTTCGAAAGGGCAAACGTTTATTACCAGTCAATAACATTATGATCTTTGTAACCAGGTTACAAGGCAGATCCATGAGCATGAGCAGGAAAACGAGCTGCGGGAACAGATGTCAGGATACAAGCGGATGCGGCGGCAGCACCAGAAGCAGCTGATCGCTCTAGAAAACAAGCTTAAGGCAGAGATGGACGAGCACCGCCTGAAGCTGCAAAAAGAAGTGGAAACCCACTCTAACAACTCATCCATCGAGCTGGAGAAGCTGGCCAAGAAGCACATGGCATCAACTGAACGGGAGGTAAGTGAGCGCTGGCATCCAGTTCCATGTTTCTACTTTGTTTCATTCAGTTATTAGAAACTAAGAATTGTAGGGGTAACGGTTGAGAGTATAATTCAGAAGTATTGTCCAAGGAGATTTTAAATGTTGGTCATATAACCGCTAGACATTTTTTTAACTTAATTGTGTGGATTTTATGGCTGCAAAAATTGCTTTTTTGTATATTTCATTATAGATTAAACTATCAGTGGAGTACTTGGATTGCTATTGAGCATCAGTGCTTCTGAATCGTGACAGTTTTTTTTGTAACAAACTTTATTGAGCCATTGTTCCGTGCACATTACAATATAACAAATATTACTGGCATTTTTCATTTTATTTTAGGTGTAATATGGACTCATCTGTTTCCATAAGAAAATATGCAAATTTCAACCCTTATATCCCTCAGTTCCACCTTGCGGAAATAATAACGCTATGAATGTAGCATGCAGTGTCATATGTGCATTTCGAACATCCCCAAGTTATCTTGGCTGGGATTTATACTATTATTCCCAAACTAAATTAAACTTAATCTACCCCCCTCCCTACCCCTTCCTGGTCTGTCCGCGTGTCTCCATCGATTCCGTGCTATCTCCGTAAGACTCATGAATTCCAACCTATACCGTCCGTATTCCATGGGTCTTCCTCCCTCCGCTCCCCCATTGTCGCTGTCTGCATAGTAAATGTCTGATAGATTCAAGAAAGTGGGATATCCAATTGTGAAAGGTCTTCTAACATAATGTCCCAGTCCATAGAGATGGGACATTTCCTCAACCCCCTCGCCTCCTCTCGTTGAAGTGCCACGCTTTCCGCGCTACCCCACCTGATTACCTCCTCTTTCCATACATGCAGCGGGGGGCTCCTTGGTGACTTCCATCTTTTTGTGATTGCTCTGATCGGTAATATAAGTGCTAGAACTAGGAACCGTAAGTGGACCCTCTGGGCCTTGGTGCGCTGGCGTAGACCCAGGAGGCCCTCCAATATGTTATCAGTCATCGTGAGATGTGTAATCTCTCCCAGAATGCTACGAATATTTCCCCAATATTCTCTAAGGCATCCGCAGGTCCACAACATATGAGCAAAACCCGCCTCCTCCTCCCTGCACCTTGGGCAGTAGCTCTGGGCTTCCGGGAACATACAATGTATCTGCTTTGGGGTCAGGTACGCCCTATGAAGGACCATATATTGTATAAACTTGAGCTTGGCATTTCGGGAGACCCTTATGGGGTGTTCCAAAATGCTTTCCCATGCCTTGTCTGTAATTACCACATCTGCAGCGTCTGCCCATTTCTCACGGAGGTCTGTAAGGCAAATGGAGGCCTGTGATCGGATGCAGGTATATAACCACTTCACTAGGTGTCCACCCCTTCCCATATAATAAAGCAGATGGACCAGGTCATGTTGTGGAGGCTCGCAATGCTGGGGTGCCCATGTCATCTTGATGTATTGTGCCGTCGTTGCATGTAGCAAGTAAAGGCGATCGGGAGCCCCCGTGTTCCTTACAAATGTGTTATGATCTAGGAGCATACCGTCTCCGAAGAATGAACCCACCTCCGCTACTCCCTCATCCGTCCATTCTTGTATCCTAGCCATTGTGAGCCTAATGCCCATAACCGGCAGCCCCAGTAGCGGGCTATTGGGGGTATAGGGGGGGGCGTGGTCCTGAATCGTGACAGTTATGCAAGTTGCGTCTCGTCGGCGCCCCGTCCTTCCGCTTCCACCTCCCTTAGCCTCTCTCTTCCGCCTGGTCCGAGCGCCGTAGCCAGGCATGACGATGCGCCAAGCATCAGTGCTTCTGAATTGTGACAGTTATGCAAATTGCAATGCCCTTTCTTTCATTTATTTAATATGTCAATTAATGGTAAGTGATATAGTTTACATGTGTGTAATGTGCATGCCTAGTTATTCAGTGGTTCGTGGCACAAACCGGGCCTATAACTACCTTATTTCTAACGGATACAAAGGCTTTGTAAATGGTGGCTTCCCCTCGATGATAGTTTGAATGCAAACCGTAATTTTTATATCATTGTGGTTTTTTTTTAGGAGTCCCAGCATTGTGAGGTAGATGACATAATACCAAGTGTTCTGAAGGTCCATGATATAGGGTGTCACTAGAGCAATTTATGCACGATTTCTCACTGTGATGTTGGGATCAACATGCTGTCTTGTTGTTCATGTGTGTATTCAATGTCTTGGGCTAACAGTAACTGGGATCAGGCTTATCACCTTCAAGTGCAGATAAAGCATATCTGCTACACTGCTATGCGTAGTCGGTTACACGTGGATGGGCAAGTTGGTGCACATAGTGTGTAGCAATCTGCGAGATGTAGTTCCTTGATAGATACTAGAAGGGTTTTGAATAGGTTTCCCATCTGACTGTGCAACAAGGGCACATCTTTTTCAGCCTATACATTCCTATAACAAATATATACTGGGATCTGTAGCACTGGTCGCTTCAGTGGTCTTACATTGCTGAATATAAGGATTTGAAAAAGGAAAGCCAGGTTTGGGAAACAAACATGCAACAGGGTTCAGCACTCGAGTAACTGAGACCGCAGAGACGAGGTTACGGGCTACCACGCCGTTGAGATACTGTATATTATGGAACGGGAGATTTAAAGAAGCTATTTCTTGAGTATTTGACTTATCCACGACTGCGACCTGAAAAAAAGCTAGAGATTTGAGTTTATTTGGGTATTGAACATTGTCGAATGAAGGTTTACATTTGCCTTCATCCAGATAAAGGCTTTTATTCCTGAACTGAGGAAACCCTATCAATTATTTGTTTGCCCTGAAGAAGTCTCCCTGTAGGAGACGAAATGCGTTGGCTATGGCTTTCTCATGCTATCAAGGCTGTGAAATTCTATGCCTGTGAAAAAACCAAATAAAGAAAGGAATTCGTTTGAAAATCAGTCTTACGTCTTTGACATTCCTTTAAATACAACGGACTCTTTATTAATAGTGCTGAACCCTGTTGCATGTATGTTTTTGATAGGACTTGTTCCTGATTGAGGAGCTCAGAGGGAAGTGTTCCTCGGTTCTTTGCACTATAGAAGCACACGTTAACAACACTATTCATTTGTCAGGTGCAGTAATACAGCCTTCACCCTCTTCTTATTTGTTTAAAAACCAGGTTTGGGCAAGGTTGTGTCCCATGACACGGACTGTTAGGCAAGGACTTCGTAGAGAAAATGGTTAGAGAGTTAAGAGTCTGCACCGTGTCAAAAGCATTCTGGTTTTAGCCTCAGATGCACTGATAAATGTAGATGTAGAGGTCTTGGGTCCCGAGCATTAAGTTCATGCAGACTGGCAACATTCATGTTTCAGAATGAGACCTCTTGCCGAGCTCTGGATGGTAGCTCAGTGCCAGAGCAAGTAAGGGTGTAGGTAGTCAAAATAGCTGCAAACTGATTTTGGCAATTCTTCTAAGGTCACAAAAATTAATTTGCATATTATTTCAACCAAAGGTTTTCTGGCAGCTATGTTATTAGTTTCCCATCATCAGTGAACTTGGTAAACTCTTCCCCAGTGTCAACCACTCATCCCTTTCCCTTGTGGAGATTGATCTCCCCCTGGGTTATTCCTATTGCAAATGGTGAAAAGTGCTTATAGTCCTCCTACATCAGCAGTAATGAATTGGCTTAATGATAAAGGTCAGTTGACACTGCTAGTGCAGGCTCAATGTGGAAACATACAATCATAGTACTTGAGGAATTGCAGTGTCTGGTAACATATCACAGTATCAGGAGGTCCTGGTTCACTAAGGTATTCTTCAGCTCGCAGATAACAGCTCGAAGACAGGCGACAGTCCTACAAAAGGAGAGCTCATCAACGTCATTCAATCCCTCTCCAAGTGCCCTCAGTAATGTGCATGAGCACCCAGGTACATGCTCTTAGCACCTCCTGTTTCTGAAATGCTCCTAGCAGAAGAATTAATCATTTACAATTGTCTTTTCTGGTACATAATTGTTTGTTTAACTCAAGTTATCTAGTCAGTACGACCATTCTTGGGCATGATTCTTCTCACTTCACCCACTTGCATACTTGAACCCATTTCTGACGACGTATCCCATTCTTCAATTTCACACATTTTGATGTTATGATGATAATGCAGCTGGATATGAAGGGGCACATCTCCCATTTTGTGAACTATCTTGTGCTAATTTGGAACAGATTGTTTAGTCAACCACACCCACATTATGGCATCAGCAACATGTATGCTATTAAAATGGTTTTGAGCTTTTATTGGCCTTTTCCATAACAATATATATAAAACTTAAAAAAAGATATGAACACACACGTACACTAAATGTATACAGAGGATAGCGTTTTAGTATTAAAAAAATTTAAAAAGTCGAACATAAAATGCAATTTCTAAAAGATGTATCTTCTTGCAGGTGCATCACTGTGTAGTATTTCTAGACAACCTGCTAGGTGGTGTTGCTGCAGTGCAGGTTATAGATGCGAGAGACTTCATCCTTGTATCTGGCATTTCAGGTCCATAAATTCGCCACTAGTGCTTCTGACAGTCCTATCTGTTTTTCTACGTCCCACTGGCATTTCCCAGGCCAATGCTTAAATATTTTTCAACCTGTTGTGTTCGTTTTTTTTGTAATTAAATTTTTCTTGTTTACCAAATCATCAGGTTCCAGTCCCAGCCGACAAATGCAGATCATATTGAGCTTCAGATGCTCATTTGTCTTGTAAATGGTATCTACAAGTCAAGCGTGACACTGGTTCTTGTAGGCTGTGGGCCTTGGCGCTGCCAAAGGCAACAAGCATTTACAATTCAATAGGTCTCGCATTTGCGAGAGTTTAAGCTATTGCCATTGTAAATGACAATTCCTTTTATTTATCTGTTTTGATAATTAACACACAAATAAAAGGCAGTGTCATTTACAATGCCAATAGCTCAAACGCTTGTAAATTCCAGACCTATTTAATTTTAAAGAAGCAGCCGCCATTGTCCCAGGCTACTTGGAAAGTGAAAGCATGCATTGTGTGCTGAATGTTGCAGGAAAGTATGTTGTGCCTGCAGTAGGAGAAACTCATTAAAGAAAATAGAGCTTACGGACTGAATAAGACATACCGTGCAACAACAGAAGTAAAAGGGCCAATCCTCATGAGAGGCTACAGATGAAGACAAGGCAGTAATAAGGAGGGACTAACAAGTCTAATAACCAATCAGAAGCCAGCATTTACGAAGGACAATAACACACCAATGAAAAATATGGGCGGAGCTTCAAGTCCATACTCTAATACAGCATGCCTCGCAGAGCAGCGCATGCGCTGCCCAGGCTAGACCTAAAAACTACCAACGTACCAAAGGGACCCACAGAGCTAGTCAGTGCTGCCAGCATGACATGAAATATAAAACATGTATGTGTCACTCTATTAATTCGTCATCCATGGCAACATCAGCACCCTATACAATGATATTCATCACACATGGCAAGGAAGCATTTCAAAGCAGACATCGCACTTCCATCAAGGGTAGCATACTGTCCGTGTGGCTATAGGAGTAATAAACAATCTCGAACGCAGATTATGTGGTTGGTATATATAGTTGTACATCCTCAAATTGCATACTCTCTCAAAAAACTCCTCCCAATATATTCCGAAAACTCTACATGAAAAAAACTGTTCTTATATTAAAACTATAGATTGGTTTAATCTCCTTTCTATCCAGTGACCCTCTCCTTACATACCACCCTCTGCACACCTCCCTCCTCTCGCAGAGTATAGCGACTTCCGGTCTGAAACTGTGTTGCTGCTAACTAACAAGACTTAGTCTCCGCTACCTGTCTATTCACCCCACCAACCATCTGCAGAAACTCAGGGCTGCCACTAGTGTTCACACACTAATTCAATTAACTTCATCTACAAACACTGCAGTCAATGCATGGAACGGGTCCCTTGGCAGCATAAAACTAAGACCAATAACGCACAGCAGCCAATGACCACTAAATGAAACACTAACGTTGGTTTCCGGAGTGGTCTACTACTCGCCAGAAAGCGCTTGAATACCCCATCAGGGGTACTAAGCGCTATATAAGCGCAATTACACTGCAATACATTTCTGTCACTGGGTTATGTTCGTGCTCAGACTTCAAATGCAGAGATGCTTGGGCCCCAACATTATAAACTTGCAACATATTTTATCCACAAGAGTGGCACTGTCATTTATTATGTCGCATTCACGTATTGTTGTTAATTTTCCAGGGTCCTCCCATCCTTAAGGGGCTAGGGGTAGCAATGCTATGATCACTGGAGTAGCCACTAACATTGGTTTCCGGGGTTGCCTGCTACTCACTAGAAGGGGCTTCAATGTCCCATCAGGGGAACTAAGCGCTATATAAGTGCAATTACACTGCAATGCATTTCTGTCAGTGGGTTATGTTCGTGCTCAGACTTCAAATGCAGAGATGCTTGGGCTCAAACAGCACCCACTGTGTTTTGCATAGACAAAAGCAGATAATAAGAAATAAAAGAAGGACAAAGTTGTGTCGCAAAGGTGCAACTTACAGAGTTTGTCCCGGTGGTGGCAGCTGTCCGTCGGTCGGTCTATGACTGGAGTTGTGCGGCTCCGCAGCCTGCCACTTCCTGCCGGCCTCCCGAGCTCGGCTTAGAGACGCGGACTCCCAGCCTGCTCCGAGACGGGCTGGTATGTGAAGAGGTCTGTTCAGCCTCCCCCATCATAGCTAGAGGGAGGGAGGGGCCCTTCTCGCCCAGTCTTAGACACACTCACCGGGGCCTGGCTGGGAGGTGAGGGGAGGCAGCCTGCCTCAGATTTGCCTGTCCCAAGAGCTGGGAAGTGAGGGGCACAGATGTGTCTCCTCCCATGTAATCCCCCTCTGACAGCCGCACATCTGGTGGACAATCCCCTGGGAAGTGCTCATATCCTTCGAGCAGCCTGACTCATGGCGGATTTCCAAAGACCCCGGGGCCCCTCCCCAGCCCAGACCGCGGAAAACTGAGCACCCCGCGCCCCACATTTAACACAACCTGCAACCCACAACAGACGGCAGCTGCATACCTGCTTTTTTGTACACACAGAAGCGGTTTCCCGTTAATTTACACATAACAGGCTCCCTCACCGAGTGGCGTCACACACACTATAAACGTGACTCAATTACTCATGATTTACCGCAACAGTACCTATAAACGCACGTTCACGCATTTACTACAACAGTAGAAAAGGTACACTTCCAGATAATTACCATAATACAGCAAAATATTCAGTTTACTGGCTCAGTTTGCACGCTACAATGATTTTACATAGACAAGCACAAGTGCGTGTACAAACAGGCGCAACACAGACCACAACAAACGAAAAATCATCAAGGATTCTGCACCAAAAAAATAAGCGGCAGGGAAAGCGTTCGCTTTTACTTCCGAGTGAAAAAAAGAAAAAGCACACGAGTGGTGCGCGCACCACTGCGAGCCATGGCCTATTGGTGTCTATTACGCGCACCAAGCGCGTAATAGACACCAATAGGCCATGGGCGGAGCAGTGCGCCCGCCTGTGGCCTATTGCGTGCAGTCTTTCATTAAAAGACGCACGCGAAGGCCAATAGCTGCCCACAAAAGGAAAAGCACATGCACGATCGTGTGCGATTCTTAGGGCAGCTTCCAAACCCCGTTTTTCACCTACAAAACGGCTCGCGCCTGCGCGAGCACTGCTGCGCAGTGCAACGCAGGGCGCGAGCCCTAAAAAGGGATACAGATGTTAAACCCAGGTGAATCTTACTAAGTAGCAGAATCCTACCTGACATTCCAATTCCTTCCCAATGCGGATACCCTCAAATGGGTCCATATGTTTTATGCACCATAAGCACAAAATAGTAAAACAATTAGAGTCTCCTCCTTGTTTCAGAGCTGTAAGAAATCGGGTTGTTGGTTGAGGGGGCTTGAAACCCTACTCAAGCAACAGCTACAAACCATTTCAGGGTGAACCACTAGCAGTCACTAAAGTAACCTGTGTTTAACCCTCTGGTAGCTTGTTGCAAAGCATTCAGACTTAATTTAGAGGCAATGTGTAAAGTATTTATGCACACAAACAGCAATAAAGTGAAAACATAACACAAGAAAAATCCAACACTAATTTTGAAAACTAGAGTGCATCTTAATACATTATTTGACACCAAAACAACAAAAATCCAATCAGTAGAAAGATTTATGGTAGTATAGTACCTAAAAGCACAGAGCGCCACTTGCGGTTATCTGGTTGTGCGAGAGTTCAGAGAAGCTTACAAGTTACGGTTTATCGCAATGGTGCGCTGGCCGGAGCCAGGGACCAGATTAATCCTGTTGAAAAGGTTACCTTCTCAAAGTCAAGTGTGAAGAGACCAGTTCGCATTGGAGGAGACCACAAGGATAGTGTTGTGGATGGCATCGCAAATGGTCGTCACTGTAGCTCGAAGATCCAGTCTGGTGTTGCAGATGGTCGTTGCTGGTGCTTCGCGTTGGCGGTTACCGAGGGGCTGTCAATGCTGTAGCGCAAAGTGCAGACCTTGCTTTGCCGGTTATCGATGGTGGTCTCTGTAGCACGAAAAGTCTTGCTCACCACAGCTTCGTGTTGGCGGTCGGCATGGTCATTAAGCTTGTGCCATGAACGCGCGCGTTCGCTGTCACAAAGAGTCCAGAAGTTCAGGACAGGATTTCTCGTTTTCTTCAAGGAGGGGCTTAACAGATGCCACATCAAGGGTACAGACCTGGGGAGTACTTCTTGGGGATCAGGAACCCATTGCAGCGGATGCCAGCAAGACTCAGGCAGGTCCAGTCCATCATGCTCAGCTGGACAGTTTCAGGGAGGCCTCTGGAGCTTGTTTGTGTCTCTGTAGCTCAAAACAGGAGGTGGGTCAGCTGATCCTTTGACTTACTTAAGGCAGGGATGAAGGGTACAGGGCTGGTGTTCCTTCTCAGACAGCAGGGCAGGCTTTGGCAGGTCCAATGCTGTAGGTCAGTTGGGCTGTCGTCCTTCTGTAGTATCCACAGTCCAGAAGTGTACTGAAGAGTGGGTTTCACTTTGAAGTAACAGAAACTTCTGGAGTCTTCCTCCTACAGAAGTGTCTGGAGTTTCCTGCCTCCGAGTCCTGGCCCGTGTCTGTCTGGGAGGTGTGAAGTTCTTTGTGCGTGAGCTGGACCAGTGCTTTTGAAGTGCAAGTGTGGTAGGTGGCAGTCCCTTCCCCCACTCTCCCGAACTATCAAGCAAGGATGGCCAATCGCACCAGCCTCTATTGTAATGCTGCCTGGGAGGAATGCACAAATCTGCCAACTACACCTAGTATATGACCCAGGAACAGGCGTGTAGGTACCAAATGGGTTAGGACAAGAAAATTCCAACTTTCTAAAAGTGTCATTTTCAGAATTGTGATTTAATATCCCACCTTACTCTTAAAGCGGTTTTTAAATTACAATTCATCTACCATCAAGCATGGCATTCCTACCTGCTCCCACATAACAGTTATCACTTATTAAAAGTAGTATGGTAACCCATTGTTATGCTAGGGGATAGGGATGCCTTGCAGTAGTGAAAAACGGATTTAGGAGTTTTTGACTACCAGAACATGTAAAAATGTAAAGTAAATGTCCTGCTTTTTTTTTTGTCAAACTTATTTGTATTAAGTTTTTCATGTCATCAGATAATAAACATGGCAATACATTGAGTCCTTATACCCGTTTACTGCTATTAGCACTCTATTTCCTTGTACAGAGTTTGTCGGATTATCCGGGTCGAATTCCCTGCCACTGACTCTTCATGTATTACCTGAAATTCTACATTATATTGAGATGTAACACGGAAGAAAAAACAAGAACGACTTCTCCATAAAATTCAACCCACCCTTCTTTCCCAAACCCTCCCCTCGCCCATAAGCCCATACCCTAAGCGATGTGTTTGAATTATTGCTTCCGCTTGTAGGTGGGGGGCAAGGGATAGTGAATCAAATCTGTATCAAGGAAGGGAGGTGAAAGTAAACAAATATGAAAAGAAAGCAAAAACAGTAACCTGGATTAATCGGGGTCCCGGGTGACCTGGAGACGTGAATCTTATTCTGGAGTAAATTCTAACACTGATAGCGTTTCTGCTTAGATCTGGAACAGGTGTAGTGCTCTAACCCTCGTGGGACATGTAGTCAACGGTAGACCCCTAGATAGATAGCCGACCAGTGGTTTTCCAAGCATATTCAAAGTTTGTACACTCCTTCTCTGTAAATGTCACTCATCCGTTCCTTAATGAGAGCCTGCCATAACCTTGGGTGCCATTGAGTAAGGGCTGGAGCTTCTTTCTTTTTCCAAGCGGCAGCCATTGCTGTTTTAGCCGCCCCTAGGCAGAGCCACAATATGGCCTGATCAGCTGTCGTTTGGTGTTTCAGACCTGGGTCTCGGCGACCCAGCAGTGCAAAATCTGGGGAGTCTGGAATTGGATGACCTAATATCTCATTAATTTGAGCCAGGATTTCGGTCCAAAAGGGCTGAATTGTGGGGCAATCCCACCATATATGACGGAAGTCGCCCTGGAGGCCGCAGCCCCTCCAGCAGAGATCAGATGTGTTGGGAAATATCTTCTTCAGTTTCATGGGGTATAGATACCAGTAGTATAGTATCTTATAGTGAGCCTCACATAGACCTAGGGAGTGGTTATGACTTTTTATATCCTTCCATAGGGCTTTCCATTGCATATCTGTGATGTCGTGGCCTAGTGTGCGTTCCCAAAATTCAAGATGCCGTGGGTGCCTAGATGGGAGTGTGTGCAGCAGTAGGGAATAAAGGAAAAAAATGGCCCCTGCTACTGAGCTGTCCCCCTTCACATAGCAAATCCAGTTGGCCGCACACTGCTCGTCACACCAGCATGTTGCCCCAAGGAACTCTGGTAGATGTAGTGGCGACGGCGAGTACGCCTATGCCACAGTGTTGAAAAAAAGTATGTGTCGCATTAGCCATCCCTGGACACGTGTTTCGAGGTAGTTGCCTCTCGTCAGCAGGGAGTAGGTAAGTGTAAAGGGGTGCCGCGTGGACTGCCAATAACGGAAAAACAGGTAGAGTACCTCTCATGGCGCGCAGGTGCTGGTCCAGAGCTCGTCAGCCCAAATTGCTCAAGGGAGCCTTTATATAACAAATCCAGTTGGCCGCACACTGCTCGTCACACCAGCATGTTGCCCCAAGGAACTCTGGTAGATGTAGTGGCGACGGCGAGTACCATAGGGCTTTCCATTGCATATCTGTGATGTCGTGGCCTAGTGTGCGTTCCCAAAATTCAAGATGCCGTGGGTGCCTAGATGGGAGTGTGTGCAGCAGTAGGGAATAAAGGGAAAAAATGGCCCCTTTTACTGAGCTGTCCCCCTTCACATAGCGTTCTAGTGTCGTGAGTTCTCTTGTCGCCCCTTCTCTAATCGCGATTTGCAGGACCCAATGACACAATTGGAGATAGCAAAAGTATTCTGTGTTGGGCAGGTGGAAGTCCCTTTGACAGTTCTCAAAGGTTAAAATATCTCAGTTATGGAAAGTGTCAGCTAAGGTGAGACAACCTCCCTCTCTCCATGCATCGAATGGACCCGGCTCCAATGCCGGTGGGAAAGCGGGGTTGGAATGTATGGGGGTAAATGGTGAGGGGAACGAAGTTATTTTAGTCTGCTTTAGAATGTCGTCCCCGGTTTTAAGGGTTGTTTTAGTCGGGGTGCTTATGTAGGCATTAGCCGGTCGATCCGACTTTGGTTTCCAAAGTAGATCCTGTATCACCCTTCCTGTGAGCGCCCGATCCATGTGTAGCCAGTGTTTATCTGACTCACGCTGAGACCATTCCACTATGACGCGGAGTTGTGCTACTTTGTAGTAGAGGGTCAGATCAGGCATTGTCAGCCCTCCCTCATCAGAGGGCTTCTGGAGAAGGGCAGTCTTGGCCTTTTTTTCTGCCATACAAATATTCTTAACAGTATGTGGACTCCCTGTAGGAAGTCTCTCTCAAGCTCAGTGGGCAGGCTCTGAAATAAGTGCAAGAATTTCAGGAGAACTACCATCTTGACGGCATGGATTCTGCCCATCCAAGAGAGGTATAGTGGTGCCCACCGCTTAAGGTGGGCCCGGGTCTGACGCAAGAGAGGGGGGGGGGGTAATTAGCTGCAAATAGCCCTGAGATTTTGGGGGTCAACTTTATTCCCAGATATGTTAATTCTCTCTTGGCCCATTGTAAAGGGGTTGAAGCCACCAGGTCTCCTATTTCTGCTTCCGGTAGTGTCAAGATAAGAAGAAAAGATTTAGCCAGGTTAATACGCAGGCCTGCAACCCCCTCAAAGCACTACAGCTCCTCCCCGAGCACCATAAAGGGTCGGCGTGGGTCCGATAGAGTCAGTAGGATATTATTGGCGAACAGGGAAACGTTATGTTCGTCGAGCCAAAACGTACCCCCCTGTTTTTTTCTGAGCCTTGCAGCTAATGGTTCAATGCTGAGCGCAAAGAGGAGCAGGGATAGAGGGCACCCCTGTCTTGTTCCACTATAGCATTTTGGGCTTCAAAGTTGGCCGTTATCATGTTTATAAATGCATCGCAGAAGCCGAACCGCTGAAGGGTCTGAAAGAGAAAGCGTCAGTCTACCCAATCAAACGCCTTCTCGGCGTCTAAGCCCAGGAGAACTGCTGGAATCTGTTTTTTGGTAGTTTTTTCTATTAGGTGTATCACTCTGCGTGCGTTATCGTGTGTCTGTCTGGCCTTAATAAAAACCCGATTGGTCCGGGTGTATCAATCCCGGCAACAAGTTCTCCAATCTAGAGGCCAGGATTTTGGAATATAGTTTGCCGTCATGATTGAGAAGGGCTGTAGGTCAGTAAGAACTGCATTGCTGTGGGTATTCGGTTTAGGGCAAGCTCATTCCAGGGTAACCTGTACTGGTGCATGATCAGAGATAATAACAGGATGTATGATGGCTTCTCAAACATGTTTGTTAGTGCTTGGCTCATGAAAATGTAGTCGAGTCTTTAATAGGTGCAGTGGGTGTGGGAGAAAAAGGTGTAATCCCTATCTTCTGGGTGTGATTCCCTCCAAGAGTCCCAGTTTCTGAATGTTCTGTTTCAGATTCTTTGGGAAACTACCTGTGTGGACTCTGTGTGGGTGCGTGCTGTCCATCCCGGAGTGCCAGGTAAGGTTGAAATCTTCCATCAGGAGTATGTCCCCCTCAGCAAAGCCCCCCAGGAGGGACAGAGTGGTGTGAATGAAGACCCCCTGATTAGTGTTGGGTGCATATATTGCCGCAATTGTACCAAGTCTTCCCCGCGCTCGGCCTTTCACCATTACCACTCTCCCCTCCCTATCGGTCTTGTAATCTTCCGGTTGGAACTTGAGGGAGGAGTGGAAGAGAAGAGCGACTCCATTGTGTTTTGTCGTGGAGTAGGTTTACTATATCAGTGGATATGTCTTGTGTTTTAATCTGTGATTGGCGTTCATTCGTTTAACATTCCATGACAACGTAGTGATCACTATCGTGACTGTGTGTACCTAATCGCTAGCCTCCGTTCGCCTCCCTCTGTTTGCACGGCCTGCTCCTTCCCCTCCAACGGTCTCTGCCCACGTCCCATCCCTCCGTGTTTCTCGCTTGTGTGTCTCCAGTGTGCGCTGCCCATCTTTGTCCCTCCCGCGTTACCCCTGTCACCCAGGTCCCCGCCAAAAAGAGGAAAAAGTTTAGCAAAGAATAAAAAGGAGAGGCTATCAAACGTCAACACTGTTAACGTTGGGGCATCCTGTTCCCAGTTCAGATCACCTTTGTGGTGTTTTTCAAACATTTGAGGCTAGTTGGACCATAGTCCTCTGCCGAGGTCTGTGTAGTGAGGCTAGATCTTGAGACGAGTCTTGCTTCTTCGTGTTTAGAATTGTTGGTCTGCTCCACTATTGTGTTTTGTAGTACCGATCCTAGGGTGGTTTTGTGTTCATGATGACCAGAATTTTGCTGTATGTATAGTCAGCGGTCACTTGTTGTTCAAATTACGGAGTGGTATGTCAACGTCACTCTGTGGGACTTTCAAGAAGTTTATGCCGGTTTCTGGTGTGATATCAGAGGCTAAGTATCACTCAGGTAACGTCAGGAGGGCCATGTTTTTTCTGTGATCTGGGGGATGGTTTTTTAGCCATTGATTTCCTGTCCCAGCACCAGAGGGAGCGCCCTCTTGATGGTGGTAGTTGTTATTCTCGTGGCCGGTCTCTGGGGCTGGGAGGCCCAGCAGTGCGAATGCTTCCTTAACTTCAGTTATATGATGTGCCTTGTTTCGATGTTTGAACCCTAGTCAAATGGGTAGGTCCAGCAGTATCTAATGTTATCCTGCCTGAGTTTCTCCATGATGGGCCTGAGTTGTTGGCGGCGCACCAGTCTAGCTGGTGCTACATCCAGCTTGCAGGAAAATCCTTGAAACCGCAACGTGTTCATTTTCCTGGCGGCTTGCAGTATGGCCTCTTTGGTCGGGAATGAGTGTAGTTTTGTCAGGATATCTTATGGTGGACGTTTCTCTCCTTGGTTTGGCCTCCCCATCCTGTGGACTTGTTCTATCTTGACTTTGGTTGTTGCCCCTGACAGGGTTTCAGTAAAGAGACCCGTGACAAAGGCCTCCAGGTCCGGCTCTTCTGCTCCTTCCTCCAGGTTGCGGATTCGTATGTTTTCACGTCTCGACCTGTTCTCCAAGTCCTCGTTTTTCAGCAGCATTGTTGTAGTTGAGTTTGGAGTTCCCGCATGGTTGAAGATAACCTTTCCGTTCGTCGTTTGAGATTTTTGGTTTTGGTTTCTATGCCCATCACCGTGGTGCCCACTGAGTCAACATCTTGCTGTAGAGTTTTTGGCCTGCCACTGAGAACGGCCCTAAGCAAGTCCAGGGTCTGGGCCATATCCGCCTTTAGTTCCTGTTTAAATTCTCTTAGTGAGGCAAGTAGGTCCGCCTTAGATAGCGCCATGGCTTTCTCCCCTCCTGTAGGTCCTTGTGGGTCTTTAGCAGGTGTGGGAATGAAGTAAGAGGAAACTCTATTGGTCTGTTGTTTTTTGGGAGGCATAGAGGAGCCCTCCAAATCCCCTGTGCTGGTTTTGCAGGATTCCGACCGCTCGCTAGGCTTGGAGTCGATGGGATCCCCAACTCTCACCTTGCTCCCGTGTATTGGGTGTTTCTTTCTGCCCGCGAGAGTCTTGTGTGGTGTCGGTCCTAGGCTCTCCCACGATTGCTCCTCTCCTCCGATTCCTCAATCCTTTGCGAATCCGCTTTCCCCACTTCGTATTCTCCCCGCCCCCGCGGTTCCAATCAGCACACCGCGCTGCATTCTCTCCTGCGTCGGGAGCAGAGGCCGTTGTTGGGATCCAGGGGTGAGCGTGTGGGAAGGTGCACAGAAAAGGTCTCTGCCGCACTGCTGTAGTTTTTTAAAAATGTTCTAGGGCACTGGCTCGTATCTCATGCTGGCCCGTGTACTTTGCTTGTCAAGGAGTGTCTCGACCAGGCGCCATTTTGAGGTCAGGCAAGCGGCACCCCCGTGTCAGATCTCTGCTTTGAATCCTGTCTGTGGAGCTCATCGAAGTTGCTGGTCGCTGTCGCCGATGTGTTACCTCCACGATTACTGTGGGGTCATTTGTAAGTCTCACTAATTCTCCCCTGTGAAGGCGCGCTGCCTTACTGCCTGCGGACAGTGCCTTGCCGCCCTCACTCACCTCCCCCACGGGGAGGGTCGCTTGGTGCCTCGCGGGGCTCCTCTGGAATAGGGGGACCCCCGCTCATGCAGCGATGTTCCTGACACTGGGCGTTCACAGCGGATTCCGCATGGGTCCTTCCGGTACTGCTGCAGATTGTCCACCGTACAGGCCCTAGGCCACACCAGCTGTAGGAGAGTAGGGTCTGCTATCCTATGGTCACCCCAAATTTTTGCTTTTTTCTTCACTGGTTTTTGACATATTGAGGCTGTGGGCCTGCCAATCAGACCCCCAGCCTGCTGTTCTCTCTACTAAATTTACACTATGCACCCTAGGTGCATAACCAATTGGAAGTGGATCACCCTGTGAGCCCCCTGTACCAGTGTACACTAGGTACCCAGGGCATTGGTGTATCTAAGGCCTACCAGGGGCTGAAGCATGTATTGTGCCAACCCTGGCCTGGCCTAACAAATTTGACACAACTGGCTGATCACTCAGCTGGGGTAAGTTGGTGTAACCACCTCTTACTTAGGTGTAGTATACCTATACCTAACCTTAAATGGGACACATGTTAACCTATAAGTCACTCCTATGGCAGGCCTTAACAATCCTGAAGGCAGAGTGCTTGGTTCCATGTGAGATGGTGCTCTGGCATGAGCTGAGCCTGTCTGCAGTGGTCGGAACAACTTCCTTCTACTGTTTCCAGATATCGTCATACCATATACTCTTAAGTGCATTATGAACCTCGCGGTTAAATGCTAACTTTGGTTTGGCTTTATCAAAACATGTCGAGTAAGGTGTCATACGAATTGGAATACTAACCCCTCGCCAATTCTGGCGACGGGGTTAGCATTCCACCCTTCTAGAGGGACACGACATGTACAGTACCTGAAACCCGGGTAAAATCAGACATAGCCTCAGCTCCACAAAATGGATGCTGCCACCACAGACACAAGTCTGCCCTCCTGCTGCTGGGAGTCCTTCCAGCTTGGGAGGTGTGGACGAAGGGTTTCCTGCCAGGGGAGGTGCGTGCACCACCCCAGACAGGATTTTGTGTATTGGTCAGGTAGGTCTTGAAAGAAACCAGACATGCCTGTGGCTCACAAGGAGCCTCGGTGCATATGCCAGTTCAATCCGGTCCTGGGGCACACCAGTCCCGGGCCTGGGGCGAGCTGGACAAAGGATTGGGGGTGTAACCACCCCCCTTCCTGGTCCCACCCTTAGGGAGGGACCTAGCAGGTAGTCCGGCCCCTAGAATCCGCTTAAAGGTAGGAGCTGTGTCCTAAGACTTCAGACATCCTGGAATCAACTTGAAACTAAGAAGAAGACGGGAACTTCGACATTCTGCTGCACAGAAGACTGAAGGAAATCTCCCCTGTGGTCAGGGAGTGACCACCTTGCTAACGCAAGCACCATCCAGCGAATCAACGTCTGCTTTGCTGCCGCCTCCTGCCGGAGCCCGAGCCCAGAGACTGACAAGACCTGGACCTCCAGACCTCTCACCGCCCGATCCACAGTCCCTGAAAAGAGGAGACCCGTGGAGGCAACGAGACACGTGGAGCCAGCCATCTTGAAACGACCACGACAAGCTGCAAGTGCAACAACCGAGGCTCCCTCCAAGTTGTGCTTTGGGATCTGAGAAGCCCAACCCTCGAGCAGCATCTGCACCAAAGGTGAGCCCTCCAGCATCTCCACGATCTGCGTGGGGCCCTTCTGCATTTTGCCACTCGACGCGCCTAACCGGTTGCTGGCCCGTTGGCTAGTGGCCATCTTGGCGACGAACTTCAAGAAAAACACCGCTGGTCTGGTTGCTCCAGACTGGCCCTTGCTCCCCTCCAAAGGAGCAGTCCCTCTGACCTTGCTGGTCAGAACCATCAGCTTATCTTGTTCTCTACAACAATTGCTTTTGCCAAGGCTTGTTTGCTTCGATCAAGTCGCCGACACCGCCGACAGCGAGAGCCTGCGTGGGACAGCTCGTGAATCGACTCCTGGACGTCGTCGACCTTCAGGGACCACGTGGCTGCAGAGACAAGCTGCACCTTTCTTCCGGTTTGCACCCGACATCGCCTGGTACCCACCTGGTGCCACGCTGGTCACTGGCTAGTGACTGTGAACACTGTCCCCTCTGCTTACAGGTCTTCTACAACTCCGATCCACTCTTGGATCCACCGCATCCCTTCCGGACCGACCGCCTGCAGCATCTTTGTCCACAGGCTCCACTGAACAGATAGAAGAAACCCGACGCACTTCGAGGCCTATGCACCCGCTTCCTGTGGGTGAGGTAAAGCTGGCACTCCGGTGCCCAAGTGTAGAGAATCATCTCTAGTGTCTGTGTTTCCAATCTTGAGTTCATAGTCCATCCGGAAGATCCTTTTTGCAGTAACTTTGTAACTTTTACGCACCCATTGAAAACCTATGGGAGCACGCGTGTGACTATTTGCTCTGCACACGCACCCCGTGGACCTCCTGGTCACTAACTGAAGTTAGCTCCTTGTAGGCCCAGCGATTCTAGAGGCCCTAGGCCTTGTCCCTTTTCTGTTCGTGGTACTTATACCACTATTTTAGTATATGGTTTGAGCGGCCACCAGGGCCTATCCATATAAAGTGCAACTTCTGTGTATTCTACTGTAATCTTGTTTGACGATTTGTGCTCCTGTGCTCATAAAGAGACTAGGGGTTACTTTGAGAAATAAATACATATATATTTTGAATATATATCTGTGTGGTGTCCTTTCATTGGTATAAAAGGGGGTTGCATTTGGTAAAACAGCTGGCTTAACACGCTTCACGAGTTTAGCCTCATAGACTGCTTAGCCTACGCTACCACTAGGGCAGCTAGTCCGAAAAGGTTGACTTACAACCACACCATAAGGGTTGCTTGGCATGGTACAAGGTGGTCACTTTAACTAGTGAACATCATATACCAGGCCAACTTCTCACACCAGCCCTTCTTCTATCGGCCGCCATCTGGACATTTCCCACTGCTCTACAGCATTCCAACTCTGTTGTCGCCAGCCGAGGTGAGAATCGAGGAATTTTTTGGGCAGATTCTCTCTTTATCTAATTTTGCCGTCTTGGATTACGTCCACACGGCCATCTTGACTGGCCACGCCGTGACCAATGTCTAGCTTTTTAAATACAAAGCACCATGCCCTGTAGGCTATTTAGAGCCTACCCTGGGTGTGACTAATGTGTTAACAAGGAGAAGAAACTGTAACAGGCTGCAATGGCAGGCTTGAGACCTGTTTTGATGGGCTGCTTAAGTGGGTGGCACAATAAGTGCTGCAGGCAGACATGCAGCAGTTAATTTTACAGGCCCTGGGTACTGAATAGGCCATTTGGGTGTAAACCAATTTTACCATGCTTAGAGAAGAGAACAAAAAAACTTTAACCCTGGTTAGCAGTGGTTAAATGTGCAGAGTCCTAAAGCCAACAAAAACGAATTCAGCAAAACAGGAGGGGTTAAGGCAAATATTTCGAGGTGACCCTGCAGAGAGGGCCTGGTCCAATAGGAGCTAAAGTAGCTAACAAAGTCACAACTAGAACAACGAGATGATTAGTCTGACTGTACTTCAGAACATATATCAGTGCTAAAAATGCTTTAGTCTAAATTAGCACCTTTAAGTCTGAACAGAAGCATTCTGAACAAATTGAGACATTCGCACTAGCAATGATGCCGGTGGCAACAGCGTCCTGCCATTCAGGGCGGAGGGACCCCATCTCTGCCTTTAGCAAAGCATGATGAGTGTCTGACAGGCTGAGCAAAGATTAGCCTGACAAACATTCCCCATGACTGGGTCAGGCAGCCAGATACTTTACATTTGCTAAATGCTCCTACGCCCGGCAGCCTGAGCCGAGCTTTGCCAGGCTGAATATTTCACAGCCCTAGGGGATGTTACTTCGGCAGCATGGCAAATTCTTTTGAGAGCCTCCCATTCATGACGAGGGGGAGCGTCACTGACAGCCTCAGACCTGGGAGCCTCAGTTTTATGCCCTGTAGTGCCCAAGAATGAGATTGTATCAAGGCGCCTCGTCTCAGAGTGGGATTGGGGTTATCAACTCCCACTGACTCATCCCACTCTGTGAGGAGGTAGGGAATGCGCTCCTCTCTTTGGCTGAACCTACAACAATATCACTCAATGAGAGTAGGTGGTGGGATCATCCTGTTTGCCTTTTTTCCCCAGAGGCATCCAGCTCCTTCTGGTGCCTTCTACGTTGTCTCCGCCACCTGCTGGACCCATTACGTACTTTAGAAAACGTTTGGGTGCATTTTTGTGTGCGTACATGCTGTGGATGGGTGTATATGTTTGTATGTGCTTGTGAACGGTGTGTATCTGTGTGCGCTTGTGAATGGACAGTATGATTGAGTGTGCATGTGGCTACATGTAAGCGTGTGAGTGTGCACCAGACCCACAACTAACTTACATTATGGGCTTCTAGTGGTGCAGTGATTGGTTCCAAGAGCAACTAGATCGAAGCCAGTAAGTTTTGTTTGTCAGCCATCTCACATGAACCAGTTAAGGGAGTGATACTGAAGATGGCTAGAAAGAGAGTCTCTTGATATGTATTGGATAATGAGTGTCCTGTGAAAAAGGTGACCAGATTGAAAGTTTTTTTTCTTTGGCTCAGATTCTGATGTAATTGACCTTGTCGAGTTATACCCCAAACAGACTGTGGCGGATAATATATTGCCTCCAGTGTGTGCAAGTGGTGCAGGCACCTGCCCTGAAGTTCTAATTAATTGTGTTCTTTTATATCAATGATTGAAATTGCAGTGCATACAGTGCACCTACCTTTATTTCACTGAAAACTAGTGAGAAACTTTTCACAGAAGCCCTCTAAGACAAATTACAAACAGAGTTGCTTCTGTTTTTTAAGAGTAATTTAATAGGTCCAATTGTGGATGAATTCTGTATGAGAGCAAAATGGCATTTTAAGGCCACATCAAACTGCATAATAGCAAACCAATTTGTCCATCAAACACAAGAGCCTGGCAATCACTTGCTTGCCTCGCCTTTCTCTTGGATTATATTGTCTTATCCACTAGGCAACCCAACTCTCATCATAGACACCTTGTGGGGCACGCAGTGAGAAAACCATCAGAAAAACAGAGGTGCAAGAAGGACACGAGGCTTAATGCTTTAACTATTCTTAGCTACAGATCTATGCGGATCAAAGAGTTCCTTAGAATATTCTCAGTTTTCTCGCGAACTGAACTCTGGGTTTAGCCAAAAGCCCCACCTAAGCCAGCCTCAAAACCAGCACCCACAGAACACTTGATGGTGAGATCCAACATCAGTGAGGGATCTATCCAACTGCAGTAGTGTACATGCGAGGTCAAGCTCCACCAGGCTGACTGGTTGTACACACAGCACCCAAACGTGCCTCAGCGCAAGCAACAGATGATATCCTTCTGCCCGACAAAGAGAGCAGGTGGATTGATGCTGCTGCCAAACTTGTGGCAGTGGGGGCTGCCGTACCTCTGCACATCACAAATTCCTTTGGCTTGCTCTTTAGCTGTGATGGACACCACAGAGAGGAAATGGAAGCAGTCCCTGAGGCACTCAGAAAAAGAGGAGAGGAGCTTGTGACAGAGAGAAAATTAGTTTCAGACATAAACAGATGTGTCTTGGATGTTGCAGACAGCCTGTAAAGGCTGAAATGGAGAGAGGATGTGGCCTAACTGTCTAGGGTAGTCGATCTCAAATCTGGGGAACCGGGTTCAAGTCTCGACAATGATGCTCAACATCCTGTGATTCTGGGCAAATCACTTAATCTCCCTGTGCCTAACAAAAATTAACGTGTCCTTGTGTAACATAACTGGTGCTCATGTAAAGCGTTCTGATAACCGATACCTTCGAGCCAAGCTCGCACTATATCAAACTCTGAAGAAAAAAAAGAAATGAACACCAGCATTCCTCTGTGTTGCCATGCTTGGCGTGTAATCTTCGGGTCCAGCACCACAAGGTGCAACGGTGCCTCCTTGTCGTGCTTTTTTGATACGGAGCGAAGTTAATGAGATGCTGTAGAAAATCAAATGGATACATACATGGCTAAGTCAATGGTTACCCTTCAGTACCCCAAGGTCCACCGTTCACAATCACCAACTCAGAAGTGAATCAAAGGCTAAAGTATCCATCCAAAGGCATTGCTACCAGCATCAGCAGCAGTCCTTTCAGGATAAGCAGCCTTCTAAAACCTTCTCACTTGGTGGCTATAGAGGCAACAGCCGAGGTAAGGGGTGAGGTTGTTCTATCCGGGGCACCTCACCCTCAAAGCATTGACTTTCCTTCCATTCCTGTCATCACTCAACACTGGGGATGGGGGGTGGGGGTCTGATGTTTTTTAGCTCCCAGTATGAGAGAATTGCCTCAGACAGATGGGTGCTCTCAGTAGGACGGCAGGGCTATTGCCAATAACCCAAGCTACGACACCTAGCACTCCCTAAAGGACTTTCATGGGGATATCAGGACTTGTATGACCCAAGACTGGAAGGTGTGAACAGTCCCATCTTCGTGAAGGACCACTACCCAGCTGAACTGTAAAGTTTTGGTCCCCCACTACTATCCTGAGATCGAATTGATTTTCTGCTTGAGAGAACTGAGGGGCATGTGGCGTTAGTCCCCTCCCAACCTGCCTTCCAAAGTGTTGCCTTAATTAAGGTGATTTTTTTCTCTGCCTCCCCAGCTGTTGCTCTCGCTACATCAGGGATACACAGAGAGTGTCTGGGAACTTCGTGTCTGTCTAATATAACCGATAACCTAGATGGCCATGTAACACCTATGGAGAGTTATGTAGAGGAATTGCAAATAAAAGTTGAACATACACAGAACGTAGTCTCCGGCTAGTACAGCTGAAGTCATGGGTGTAACAATCAGAGTCTGTAATGAAAAGTCAGGCTACATTTAAGAACTGTTTAGTATCAACCTTGGTGAATGTCGTACACCAAGTTGAGTACCTGGAGAACGCAAAATGACCCACAGCGGTGTGCTTATCACCGTATGTCAGATATGGGCACCACAAGGGAGGAATCCTCTGGGCTTCTTAAGGAATGACACGGGTATGCATGTCACTGATAAGACGTAAACAGATATGCACCCTCTGATGTGCACATCACCAATCACATGATATCTGCCTAAACAAAGATGGTGCCCACATAAATGATGTCATCGCCTCCGCACATCAGTGTCTTCCAAGCATCTTTGAAGCTTGACGCTCGCGTGTTCACAGGCATGTTCACCTCGCGTTCCACAGACGCGCTCCCCAAGCTTGCGCTGTGGCTCGGCTCGCGCTTCTCCCAAGTACTGTATTTGCTCCTAAAACAAACAAACAGCAGGAAAACGACGATACCGGAGCGAGTGCAATCCTCCCTGCAATGACTGGGAGCGATCAGTCTCGTCCTCATAGGCTTCTGAGTTGACCCGTAGTTGAGCAGGGAAAGTGCAGCTGATCACTGGGTCCATAGCTACCTCAAGTAGATGAAGGTGCTGACTGGCCTAGTCACCAATTCTTGCACCCCTGTAGTGAAGACACACCCCACCTAGGGTAAGTTAAGATGGTTTATTTTAGCTATGCCACAGCCAGTCATACTCCAACTAACATCCCTGGAACGTTAGCTCCACATCTAGAACTCAGAGCGCAGGCAAAGCCCACTTTCCTTGATCTACGTGAAAGATTGCTGACAAATATTTTACAAATGTACAACTAGATTGCAACAAGGCCACCAGGATTGCAGTCTTTGCCATGTTCCCCAGATCCTGTGGGTCAGAAAATGTAGAGGTGCTTATGCTGCGGTTCTTGCACACCTAAGTAATAGAAGAGAAACAACGATATCTCAGTAGAATTTGAAGGGTTAGTTAGTTCCCAGTGTGAGGCCCTCTGATGTGAACCCTGGATGCTGGTACCTTATTAATAGATTTGACCAGAATATTAGATAGTTAGATCAATAAAGGCTTATCAAATGATGTGGAATTTTTTTTGTTAAAAACTACCACGGTGAGCCAATGCAAAACCGAACAAAAGAGCTCCAGTACAGTTAGAAGGAAAACATTTTTTTTTTTCAAATGTGAATCCTCACTATGTTTCCCTGCACAATTACAAGTGATTATTGAGGTTTAAGACTAAACGCCTACGACATTCTTGAGAGCCACTGGTGCCATGTGATGCTGTACAACGTCAACCGAATGTGGCATAGTAACAGTAATTTTTTTGCATCATAGGCATTAGTGAGAGAGATTACTTTCTTATCCATCTACCGATGGTGATCATGTAGCACTTATTTTTCACGTTATTTTATTAGGACATTTTTGATGTTTTTCTTTGGCTTTCATTTTTATCAGATGTCATCAAAATCATTGGGCGGGCTTCAAACTGTACTCCAAGTATCACAAACAAATCTCTGTATCCTACCCTCATGCTGATTGCCTATGGTTGCTTGGGTAGGTTTTGCAACACTTCCTAGTTTGACATGTGCTCTCAAGTTGAATGTTAAAGCTGTTACTGGAAACGTTAAACTTCTACTTTTGCCTGTCTGAAGGGCATGTCTAAGAATCCCTCTCAAGGCACGCTTTCAGTCTTGAAGCCATTCTCAGTGGATGCGCCACATTACACAGTGAAATATGTCATCCCCTGCCTCACACAAGGAATGGAAGAGTCCAGATGGTTTAGAGAACAAACGAACTTCTCCTTAGACTCCATCCCTATACTTCACAAAATATCTTAAACTTTGCAAACTACCTATAAGAAATTGGATTATTTGCAGTGAGTGACTACCCACGTCGAGGAATAATCGTAATCCTTGCCAAGGTGAACTTTTAAAGTCACTAAATTAAGCTGAGCTCAACCCTCTAGTAGCTATGGTAGTGTGCATACAGGCTAAACTTGGGGTAATGTGTAAAATATTTATGCGGTACCAAAACAGTAATAAAGTCAAAATGCAAAACAAAATAAAACTCAAGCAGACCTTGAAAATTAGAGTAAAAACTAATAAACAAAATGCTTTCAAAATGACAAAAATCAAATACATTGAAACAGATAAATGAATTTTTACCATTTTTAGTAGGAATGACGGCAATAAGCATAGATTGGCAATGAAAGTCAATAGTCACAGTAGACTGGAGCCTAGGCGCAAGTTGACTCAGTGGAGCACAGGTTACACAGGTTTGTCCTGGTCAAAATATCACCTTCTAATTTAGCCCTTTAAGTCCCAATCCACCACAGGAGTACACTTCTAAAGCCCCCAGGGCCTCACAATAGGCACTTAAAGACTACCAAGGTGTGAGGTAGAGACCAGTAGCAGGTTCCAGTCCAGGTCCAGTTGCCACTGATCAGCTGGGCAGTTTGAGGAAAAGGCCTCTCGCAGCTTGTCGTCTCCTTGTAGCTTTTCAGGCTTATGACCAATGGAGTCCACTTCTTTGTCCTGGGTACAAGAGAGAGCAGGTCCATTCCTGCAGGGCTCAGAGAGCAGGTCTGGCCCTCTTTTGTTCTTTCTCGGGTTCACCAGTGTTCTGAAGTGGGTGCCTGGAGATGCAACATTTATGCCTGAGATGAGCTAGTTGGTGGGAATGACACCTGTGCATGCCCTAACCAATCAGGTAAAAGTTTGCAGGGCCAACCCTACCCACTTTGGGTATTTTCAAGATGATAAAATTCTTTGGACACAGTAAAACTGGGCTTTGAGGGCTATGTGTGTACGTAGGGAGGGTGTTATGGTAATCCTAGTGTCTTCCCACATCCAGCATTAAAATCCAGTTTGAGGCAGCCACTATACCCACAATAAACCCAGAGAGAGAATTCTGGGAAATCATAAGTAGGGTATTCCAGCAACCACAGAGTGGATACACAAAAATTATTTTGCCATCCTTTGTTCCTTCCTTTCAGGGTTGCCCCAAAGCGTTATATGTAAACCAGGATTTGACATTGTAATGTCAAAAGGATACTCTCAGTCCCCCCCTGCATATTCTTAGAGGGTCTGAGGAGTCTTCTCTGCCTATTCAGGTCAGCTTATTTTTGGCTCCTGGTAAACATTTCACACTTTATTTTATTTTTTACACCTATTCAAATATTAATCCATGGCTGGCAGAAGCAGGGAAGCAAATGCAAACTTAGCCTCCAGGAACTCCAGGTGGGAAGAAGATAACTTTCTTAAAGTTGCTTTTCCTTAATATTTATTACATATCTGACTTTTCCTACCTAGTCCCAGTCCCTAAATACAGTCTTGGAATTTTTACTGTGCTCTGGTTTTCTACATTACACCGCTAGTCCTGCCACAGGGAAAATGGCTTTTGGGTGCTAGTTACAGTAAGGGCATGTTAATACTAACTTTCTT
This sequence comes from Triturus cristatus, assembly GCF_964204655.1. Taxonomy (NCBI): domain Eukaryota; kingdom Metazoa; phylum Chordata; class Amphibia; order Caudata; family Salamandridae; genus Triturus; species Triturus cristatus. The sequence goes on along the minus strand of NC_140594.1, from coordinate 346,029,542 downwards.
CATGTCTTCCTTTTAAATAGCATGCACCCTCCTGCCTTGTAGATTTGGAAGGGTAGTTTTGACATGTAGAATTGCAACTCTTACACTGCTACAGTCAGACTACACTGGTAGGCCTGAAGCCATGTTTGACACTGTCACTGTAGTTGATAGTACAATAGGTGCTACAGTGCATCAGTGACTTTTAACATATAGACAGACCATGGTTACACTTTGTACCATATACTATGGACTTAGAGGTATGTTGCACAAAATAATTAGGAATATTCCAATTCGATCGTCCTTAAAAGGGAAGCACAGTCACTTTACCAGAAGTTAGCAGGCTTAATATTCAGTGTTCTAACTCCAACAAAATATAGGTCCCAGCAAATGTGAAAAATACAGGGTTAACACACAGAAAAGGTGGATTTCATACAGTATCATTGACAGTAAGACACTTCCTTTGGTGCTTCACTGTCATATCTGCTTTGCATTGTACCAAGTAGGTATCGTGAATCCCCATGGTGTTTCCTTTACTCTCCTATTTTCTTCCTACCCCCTCCCACCACTGTACTGGCATATGATTATAGGAACCAATGGGGATGGGGACTGAATGAGAGAATACACATGCTTGACCCCAGATTGAGCTTTTGTCTGTGTTCTCTTTTAATCAGCCTGTAAAACAAAGTTGATTGTTTCCATTTAATACTAAAGTAGAATTTGTGATCACCAAAGCATCTCCACCAATGACCTCTAACGACACATTTACACCCACTATCTTGTGTGTATCACTATGATGCGTTCTTCCTGTAGCATATTGCTTGGTGTTTTGACAGAAGCTACAAAGGAAACAAAGGGCTATTTATTACTGTCCTCAGTAAACATTCTTCACTGTTCTGCCTTTTAAAGCTTGAGTGCACCTGTCGTGCCTATTGGTGACTTTGGGAAAATGATGTAACTAGATGTATATACCATCACATACCCTTTGTCCCATATTATAATTTATTAGTTACTATTCTATTTTAGTTAGATCTAGTCTGTGCTATCCTGATATGTATATGGCAAGGCTCTCCTATCTGTTTTGTAATATGAGGTAGTTATGGTCAATGGAAATCACCCAGAACTACTAATATTAGTGATGCAACACTAACCATCCCATCCAAGATTGTCAGCTGTGATCATATCAGTGCGTCCGGCAGGGTTGCCATCAGTAAAGCAAAAACAATATTATAAATATGGAATACCTCTACATGGGTAATACAGAACAGCCATGGCTGAAATGTCTCTGGAACCAGCATATTTTTAAGTCCCCCCCATATGCCACGATAAATAACAGCCACAGCTACAATTCCTCTTGTACCAACATAATAACATGAGTAATCTCTCCTAAATAAAAATAACTGTAAATATATTTTGAAACTACAACATTTTCGTCTTTAGTAGATATGCTTTTTAATTTTATTATAAATTAAATAATTCAACCAATCAAAAGCTTCTATATTAGTAGGCTGGGCTGCACAGAGGAGAGCTACTCAAAGGAAGCTGGATAGCTGCTGGTAACTCACAAGCTACTATTTGGAGACACCTGGTCTATAGCAATATTAGGGGCTATGGTAACAAACCATTTGATAAGCTAGCAAAAGACATGCTGTAGCTTAGAGTATAGGTTGGTCTCATCTGGAGTCCTGAAGTCTGTTCTTGGGTGCCCTTTGCAATTCGGAAGAAATGTTTAATGTGCCGAACCTGAAGGAGTTCTCAAAGGTTTGCAGATGCACTAATCTAGAAACGGTTCTCAGGTTCCACATGGTGTGTGCTCCGCAACGGTTTTGAAAACTCAAGATGTGAGCCTCTGCATGAGAATGGGTAGCAGTGCGTGGTCGTGGACACTGTCTTCTATATCCTGGTTCCTCTGAAGATGGCCATCCTGTTCCTGCAAGAAGTAGAACTCTCAGAGGAGGAAGAAGCAAACACATAGGACTCTGAAGGGGAGGATGAGCATGTGCTCCAACCACTTCATGTAAGTTGTTGGTTCCTTCTCCCCATGTTAGTACAGCACCTAGTGTTCTCTTTTTTTCTTGCCCCAGACTTGGCTCTTGTTGGGCGATTTGCCCTTGGATGTCGAGCTACAAAAGATCAGTGTAGTGATCAATGTCTGCACACGATAGGAAATACATTTTCCAACACCATAGCCTGCCACGTTGTGTTTGTGCTAAGTAACTGCACTCTCTCCCCTGACAAAAGCAGAGATGGAGGCCTTTCAGAAAGCTGTGTTCCTGATTTTAGATCCCTACACCCTGGGGCTTACTTTCATGGGGCACTGTTTTGATACTGCACCACCAGTGCCAGGTTGCTTCAATGCAACTTTGTCATTCTTAGCCACGAAGACCTTGAGCTTTTAGTTGATCCCAACTGCAGTGTCGTGAGCTGTACATTCTTTCTAGCTTCAGAGCCACCGTGATCAATAGTAATATACAAGCACTGATCTGATTCACTGCCTATGTGTGACATAGGTTAAAATTCCTGTTATTCATTGTATTTTGAAGTCTTCCAGTAAAAGACCTGTGGGTTGTCTAGAAGAGCAGGAGGTACACAAAATGAATAGAGTAACGAGGCCTGAGGTCGTACATAGATTTCAGCACCTTTTTAGTTCTGATTTCAGTGGTTCTGGATGATCAAGAGCCCCCTAACCCCCCACCACTCACCCCCCCCCCCCAACCTTCTCCTTTCCCCTATACTTCCTCCACTCTGTTGAGGATGATGGTAATGAATGTGGCAACTTGCTACTGCATATGCATGTGGTTCAGCTCTTTTTATCAACCTATAAAATACTTGTGAGTAAGTCTCTTTACCTGAGACTGGAATATATCCTTTGGAGGAAGCTCGAGGAACTAATATCAGTGTAGGAAGCTTTTTACCTTTATTTAAAAAAAAAAAGTTGCAGGAACCCTGAATATTCCTCTGGACTCATTTCAACCAAAGGTAAATCTCCTCACTGTGATCTTGTCAGACAGCCAATCGTCAGAGCTCAGTGCAGCTGTGTAATCAAGCCTTGTGGATGGCATAAAGGGTGCTTTAGAGAAACTGCTTTCTGCACTAGCAGTTGCACATGTTGCATCGAGAAACTCCTGCTGACTCTCCCTTATTTTCCTTGCACCTTATGCCAGCCAGTTTCGTTGTCCAGACTCTTTGGCTATGTTCAAATAGAACATCATCTCAATTGAGCCACCAGATAGGTATTTGAAGGAGCTGAATCTCCTTGGTCACATTTTTTTCCTTAAGTCTTTGAGAGCAACTAACACAAACTGCCTATTGGCTGGGTATAGACACGTCTGGTAGGAGATCGCAGAACTTGGAGTTCCTGCCTTATGTCTCCTGACCACAGGCTCTGATTCTTCATTGTACTAGTATTGTCAAGATAGAGAAAACCAGCTTATCCAGAACTGACTGAAGAAGTGGCATGCTTCTTGAAGGTAGTGTTCTGAAAACAAGTGAGAATGAGCTCTACAAATTTTTCTGGGGTTGAACAAACTCCGCTTTAGACATGCCCTTGACATGCAAAGGCTAGCAGACCATTCACTTTTGAAGTTAAAGCAGAGTAAGTGACTGCAAGATCCTGGTCCATTAACAATACTGGAAGTTTTATGTATAGAAAAGCCATTTTAATAGGCCATTACAATAAACTCAGCCATCATCCAAGCAAATTCTTCACCTACACAGTCTGAGAGGTTTGGGCAAACAAAGGCAATTGTAATTGTTTTTATTATTCTTTTCCACCCCTACAAAACAACCCCAAATTAAGACAATTATAATTGTTTTTATTATCCTTTTCCACCCCTACAAAACCATCCAAAACAGTTAATAGGCCAGAATATCGCCTCCCCAGTTGGGATCTTGGTTGTGTTTGTTTCTATGGTGGGAGACACTTGTATAGTGCCAATGGGTCCCTCAGAAAAAAGAACCAATACTTTATCCCCTTTCTAAAGAGTCCTCCTCATGTCTCTTTTCAATCACCTATGCCCCCCTCAAACATTTTAAATAAGCAAATTGGTTCCCTTCCCTCGTGGTGAAGGGACCATTTAAAAAATAAAAAAAAAGATATCCTGGGCATGGACCTGATATTTAACTTATAAAGTGAAGCCTTGAATCTCTGCGACATATGTCCTGTAGCATCACCGCATGGAGAGGAATCAATCTGGCAGAAAATATGTTCCGGATCCAGTCTCAAACATCGGAAGAAGACTTGGTCAAGGAATGTGTAGCTTAATCAGAATGAACATCATAGAAGAAAACTAACTTGTTCATTTGCTTGTGAACATTTTCCTTAAATCACTGATGGTATTTTCCCATGGAGTGCTTCTCTTCTCCCATTGCAGTCTGTTTACTCATATTATATTTTGGAAATAGGATGTCTGTAAGACTGTAGTTGATTCCTTGGAAGAAAGGTCTGTTCCTGTAGAATGGTTATTTACAGTCACATGAAAAGATGCTGCCATTTTACATCTTTAAGCCATCTAATTGTGATGTTTTAGTAAGTAATAAGGCAATTAAACTAGGTCTTCAATTCTAGAATGCTTGGTCTTCACTGTTTCCCAGGACACTGTTGGATTCACTTAACTTGCTTTGACTATGTTCCAAAAGTGTTTGCCCATGCAGCTGCAGCTATAGAACAATTTGACATCAAGATCAGAGAACTTTTGGCAGTCTCGCCACAGACCGCAAGCTACAGCTTGACTGACTGTTGCAGACAGCATTGTAGATAATACTGCACTGAGTCTGCCCTTGCTCATGATTGGATGCCTTTCTTTTTTTTCTTTTTTATTTTTTTATTGAAAACAAAAAAGGGCATGTTATAAAGTCACAGCAGTGGTAATCAATTAGTCATACACAATATACACTGAAAACCTCCTCTCGGTGTACACACTACAATTCTTGGAAGACAGTGTTCATTACGTGACATCAAGGCCCCCCACAATATCTTCTCGAGCTCTTGGCGGCTCACATATCTCGCCCCTGTACGCGTTCCAATGTCCCCAGATATGCGTCCATTTCTTCGGGCACCCCCTAGCTTCATAGATGGATCTTTCTGTCACCATGCACCAATCCATATCGTTGGACAGTCCGCAATTCTCGGCAGGTGAGAAGCCCTCCAAAACCACGCGATGTTTCGTTTGGGAATCATGAGCCCAAGTGTGACCCACAGTTGTTACCTGAAGGATTAGATGCCTTTCTTATCAATCTCCGTTCCCTTCTCTTTATTGGATTGCTTTCTCCCTATTCTGTTGTTCCCTTGAGCTTAGCTTGTTTACTCCTGCTATAGTCATGAAATTACTTATTTTTTAAAACGTTCTTGTTTAACAAGCCACAGCAGTGCATGACTTCGTGCTTTCACTTTTCCTTGCTTTCTCTTTACCATCTCTCTGCCGTCCAGTCCACCAACTTGGTGTTTCATCATGGCACATCAGTCATGTTATGCCTGTCTTGGTGATACCCTAGATATTGTCCCACTGCAGTTTTGTGTGCCTATTTCTGATGTCTTATTTGCTTATGAATATATTCATTTAATTGATTAATGTATGCATTTAATTTAGGTTTTGCCCCCATCCTCTGCCGCACCCCTGTCACGCAGTGATTGGAGCTTCTATTAGATTTGCCAATGCCAAAGCCTTTTAAAATCCTTCGGGATTGGCAAAGCCAGTAGTGGCTACCTGCCATTGCTTTCTATACTTTCACGGTAATTGCCATGACTTGTGACTCGACATGCTTTACGTTGCTACGTCGCATCATGCAACTTAGCTCACATGTACATAGATTTGAATACCATTGTTTATCCATACTTTCAAAATGCTTTGATGATGCAACACGTGGCACACACTGCAAAGGTCAGCTTAAAAGTATAGTTAGCTATCTTCTATACTTTTAGCGTAGTTGTGAAGGCATTGGTAAATTCACTTACATCACATGCACACAACTGGTCCATTTCTGTATCCTTTGCCAAGCATAATATAGATGTACTTGCATTCTTTGTCAAGCCTTGAAGTAAGTAGGCCTTAGATAATGGAAACTTATTGTCTTTAGCAAAGGAAACCTGAATAAAACTAGACAGGAGTCACACATTAGCCAATAGTTCTTGCCTTAAGGGGTCATTAGATGTAGAAAATCATATGTCTTTTTCCGGTTTAATGTATTTTAATATTGTATTTGAACACCTTGTCTTGCTCTTCTTTGTGTTTTTTCCACAGAGCTATAACTATGCTATTGGTTACATTATATTGTGTAGGTATGTCATGCACTCTGTCTTTGATCTTTCTGTGCCTTCCTTTCCCCGTGGTATGCAAGCCTGTGTCAACAGCTAGACCAAAATAACTTTACAGCCCAATTGTAATCTTATCTTGTACAAGAAGACTAAGAGCCCTAAGACGCTCTAATTGTCTCCTGGTGATGTTATTTAGGGTAATGTAATGAAGGGTCTAACCTTACTTTCTACTAGTCTTCCGTCTTTATTTCTTAGTCTTACACTCGCTGCCTTTACCCTCTTATGTGCCATCTCCCAATGAGCTTGTATCCCATGCAGTCTTGACACGTGATGGCTTAGTTGTGCCCCATTCAGGTATTTGTACTCTTGTACAAGACGCACCCTAAACACACTCGGGTTTCTCTTTGCAGATTGTCTGGGTATAGCTGTTGGTTTTCCCTTCTTAATGCACCGTTTGTTAGTTTGCTGCTCATGATAAAGCAGGAGTACTGTTGATTTATATGAGTATGAAAACATTTATATGGTAGCGGTTTGATCCAGTAATTGTGTAAGTTACGACAGCTGCTGCAATGAAACCTTGATTCTCACAAAAGAATTCTCTATTGAGCAAAATCTCAAGACTATCCCAATAACTGATTGCACTGTCACTGTCTTTTCAAGCTAACGGTATAATGCACCGTTTACAATAAACTTACTATTAAAATATGGACTAGTTTTTTCTGGTGTAACTGGTTTACTTTCCACATCTGTCTTTAATTTGTTGTGGTTCCTTCAAATTCATACCTATTTGAAAGTTATTATGTTCGATGGCATGTGTGGCTGTAGATACGGTTGTGCAAGTTGTTTCTCTTCGAAAAAGTCTTTAGAGTCATGCATCAAGTAACTCCTCCTCTTGATAATATTGTGCCTGGGCATAGCCTCCATTGTTAGATTGGTTTCTCTCCACCGTCGGGTTCAGACATGTGTGCCTCCGCTCTGTGTTTTAACTCCATTCGGTGTGATTCTTCAATTTCTTTACTGTTCCCCATGGTATTGTTTTCGATCGCACTTTTCACTTCTGCAATTCTTTCTAGTTTCTTCCGTTTGGGCTTCGACTGACTGCCCTTAAGGGCACCACCCAACTCAGGCCTACCTTCTCACATGTCACCGGCTCCATAAAAAATACATTTCTAATGGAATGTCCACTGTTCAGGTTTTGCCCGCGTTGCCACACAAAATACCTGCACACCAACCAACACCTCTGTGCAACATGTGCCTTTCACCTGACCATAGAAAGCTGACTGTGATTCATGTTAAGCATTTCGGTCCAAGAAAACTCTTCAGGATCGAAGAGCTCATCTGGAAATATCTCAAAAAGTGACAGAAGACACTCCTGACTGTTTTGGCAAAGAACACACTCAAGAGGAGCTGAATGCCGAAGAAGAGGAGGATTTCTCTATCAAAGAAAGCTCTGATTCTGACTTGGAGGTAGATACGGAGAAGCAGGAAGTACTCCTTCATTTAAAACCGCCAAAAACGTTTGCCACTCCCGTTAATGGAGGTTGCCGGACCACCACTGCCTTCGGGCCGTCGTCCATCCGAAAAACTGTTTCGGACTCTCTGCCCTTGGGCCTGGCCTGGAAGATTTTTATCAAAGCCAAGCTTTCGGCATCGACCTCTTCAAACCGGGAATATGTTTTGGAAATAAGCTGATCTTTGGTCCTGATTCGGCAGTTGACCCCGTCTTATTCAGCACCAACTTTGCATCCCACTTCTAAGTCTCAAACTTCCATACCAAAACCTTCGGAGCTGAAAGACTCAAAAGCATCGTCGGCTTCCAGGTCTCCAGTCGAACCCATTCTGGAAATAATGGACATTCGTCAGAGAAAAATTCAAATATAGAAGAGAACTGGTCGGTCCTTGCTTCCCTGCCTATGCAGAAGACATAAACATTTGAGAAGGCACTCAATATTCCTTTTTCTCCAACAAAGGACATGTCAACCGCTCTGCCTGCCATCCTCCTCCTCCTCCACCCCAATTACCACCACCTCCATCCCCTCTTCATTTTCCACCAGCACTCTCTCCAGCACACAACATACTTGATGTTTCACCTCGGGGTCAACACACTCGGACACAGGAAAACCAGAGGGGGGGGGGGGCATTGGGTGATCCTGACCCTTGGGATATATAAGATACTGATCTCACTACCCCCAATGATCCAGACCTATATCCAGCTCCCCTCTCCCCTCCTGAGGCTGCTACTTCCTTGCAACAGGTTATTTGTAGGTCAGTGGCTTTTCATAGCTCAGATCTGGGCAAACAATCCCTAGAACAAGACTTTATATTTGACACCCTCTCTTTCACACACAAGGACACCCAAATTTTGCCCATGCTTTCTGGCATGAGACATGCCAAGGACATTTTTAAGGAGCCAGTCTGTGCCTGGGTAATTACCCCTCGGATGAACCAAAAACATAAAGCTGGGCCTTCCGAACCCTTGTTTACCCGGAGTCAAGTACCACCTGACTCCATTGTTGCAACTACTGCACACAAAAGGACAAAACAGTCAGGCTACTGGAGATACCCCGCCTCCTGAAAAAGAAAGCAAATGCATAGATGCGGCTGAGAAGAGGGTGGCTGCTCAGGTAGCCAACCATTGTCTTCTAACCAATTCACAGGCCCTTCTAGCCACTAAGATAGAGCCCATTGGGACGAGATGGAGGATATCTTGCAGTACCTCCCGAAAGAACATCGCAAACAGGGTCAGCAACTTCTCACAAAGGGGCAGGCTATTGCAAACAATTCCATCCGCTGTGCCCTCGGCACTCAGATACAGCAGCCAGAGGTGTTAATACCAGTGTCCTTAGAAGGCAGGCATGGTTTTGGTATTCTGGCTTGAAACCAGAGGTCCAGCAGGCAATCTTAAATATGCCTTTTGATAAAGAGCACCTTTCTGGACCACAGCTGGATTCTACCCTTGATAAGATGTAAAAGGACACTGATAAAGCTAAGTTGATGGGAGCATTACAAACTTCCACTTCAAGAAGCTCATTTTGTTGCCCACCCTATAGATGGGCATGTAAATCTTCTGCCACAGATACTTCCTAACAAAAATAAACACAGTCCCCCTACACCAAGATTTATTTGAGAGGTTCCTTCAGAGGAAGTAACGACAAAGGAAGGGGCAGGGGTGCCTCCACTCATGAAGCAACAGCCACTGCCACACCGTGACTACCCAGTCCTACCCTCCGACCACACAACACCTGTCGGGGCAGACTACAGTTTTTCCTCCCAGTCTGGCATTCCATCACAACAGACAAATGGGTACTGGCCAATATTCAACATGGCTATTGTCTAGAGCTCATTACCACACCGGCCAACATTCCACTTCGCGCTCACAGGTTATCACACAAACATATAACACTTTTCAAACAAGAGGTACAAGACCTTTCTCTCAAAAAAGCCTTAGAACCTGTTCCTCTTCAATCGCAAGGTTCAGGAGTATACTCCCTATACTTTCTGATTCCAGAGAAGGATGGATCTCTAAGACCAATATGAGATCTCCGACCTCTAAACCAGTAAACATTATTGGAACACTTCCACATGGTCACTCTACAGGATGTCATTCCTCTTCTGCAACAGAGTGACTTTCTGGTAACACTAGACCTAGGGGATGCCTACTTCCACATACCAATTCACCCTGCACATCGCAAATACCTACAATTTTTCATAGCAGGCAAACACTATGAATTCAAAGTGTTTCCTTTCGGGGTGATTACAGCACTTCTAGTTTCCACAAAATGCCTGGCAGTGGTTGCAGCACATCTGTGAAGACAAATTATCCACGTATTTCCCAATCTGGACGATTGGCTCATCAAAGCCAGCACTCTCCAGCAGTGCCAATAACACAGTCAGTTTGCAGTGGATCTGCTTCACAGACTAGGATTTGCCATCAGTGTCCCCTAGTCTCACCTTCAACCTCAGCAAGTTCAACCTTACTTAAGAGCATTTTTGAACACACAGTTAGGATTAGCCTACCACAATCCCGCTCTAATTAAGAACATTCAGGCAACTCTTCCCCAGTTGCAGCCAGATCACACACTCACAGTACGGACTATCATGCGTCTGCTTGGAATGATGGCTTCATGCATAGCCATAGTTTCACACGCAAGGTTACACATGCTTCCTCTGCAGCAATGTCTCTTGCCAGTGGTCTGGGTCACAGGGCCACCAGGAACAACCTGCTAAAGGGGCAGCCTTTTCTGCACCCAGTTTCTCACATCACTCTAACCACGGATGCATCACAGACTGGTTGGGATGCCCACCTACCAGACTGGACAGTACAAGGTCTTTGGGATGACAAACATCAATCTCTACATATCAACTACTTTGAGCTTCAGGCGGTTTACCTAGCACTGAAAGCTTTCCTTCCTCACCTGTCTCACATGGTTGTCCTAGTCAGGACAGACAATATGACAGCCATGTATAATCTACAAAACGGGGGCGGGGGGCAAGTTCTTCACAACTATCACACCTGTCTCGGACTATATGGAATTGGGCTCTTCAGTCACAACATTCACCTGTTAGCGGAATATTTTCTTACAAAAGACAACTTTGCAGACCTTTATAGAAGGATGCAGCAACAAGACCACGAATGGGAACATCAGCCCCAAGTCCTTCTTCCCTACTTTCAAAAGTGGGGGTTTCCTCAGATCGACCAATCATCACACCAGAAAACGCAAAATTCCCAAACTTCCCCTCTAGGTACTCACGCCCTCTATCCAAGAGCAACACACTATGGATGAGTTGGTCATTGATATTTGCTTATGCTTTTTCACCTCTCCCTCCCCTTTCTGGTTCGGAGGCTCAGGCAAACACCTCTCACCATGATCCTTGTAGTTCACAACACTACTAGATCTTTCAGTAGTTCCACTCTAGAAGCTCCCCAACAGCCCAGACCTTCTCACTCTGAATCAAGGAAACTTCCTACACCCAGACCCCAAAACCCTCAACCTAGCAATTTTGCTCCTGAAGTCATAGAGTTTGGCTACCTTGACTTACCACCAGAATGTATGGTCATTCTCAAGGACGCACGCATACCCACAACTAGAAACTGATATTCAGCAAAATGGAAACATTTGTTTGCTACTGCCAATCCAAACAAGTTGATCCTATGAAAGCTATGGTGCAAAATATTCTATGATTTTTGCTTCATGTGCAGAAAGCAAATTTATCTTACACTTTCTTACGGTTACATCTCGCTGTGATGACTGCTTGGCTCCAAAATAGACAGCATCTCTCACTGTTCAAAATTCTAGTCATCAAAGAATTCATGGAAGGACTCATGAGTTATTCCACCTCGAGTTCCTCCAGCACCCTCCTGGTACCTTAACATTGTTCTCATTAGACTCATGGGTCCTCATGAGCCTCTTCACTCATGCCCCCTTCAGTTTCTTTCATGGAAAGTGGCATTCTTAATTGCCATTACCTCACTCTGGCATGTTAGTGAGCTCCAGGCTTTAACCTTAAAAGAACCTTTCTTCCAAATGCATAGACAAAAAGTGGTTCTTACTAAATTCCTACCTAAGGTAGTCTTTCAATTTGACCTCAATCAGTCCTTTCAGCTCCCAGTTTTTTCCCTCAACCAGTTTCAGTTGCAGAAGTAGCTCTTCTTACCTTAGATGTCAAAAGAGCACTCATGTTTTACATAGATCGAACTGAAACTTTCAGGAAAATGTAACAACTTTCTGTAGCCTTTTCTTCACCCCACAAAGACAACCCAATTTCCAAATCCAGTATAGCCAGATGGATAGTCTAATGTTTTCAAATTTGCTACATTAAGGCTAAAAGACCTTTACCTGTTAATTCCAGAGCACACTCCACTCGTAAAAAGGGAGCCCTCCATTGCCTTTCTCTGAAAGATTCCCATAGCTGATATTTGTACGGCAGCTACATGGTCTACCCCACACACCTTCACCACATACTATTTTGTGGATGTTTTAGCACGTCAACAAGCCAGTGAAGGTCAGGTAGTGCTACATACCCTTTTGCAAACTACTGCAACTCCCACAGGCTAAATACCGCTTTTAAGAAGGGATGGCTCTACAGTCTATGCAGAGCATGTGTAGCTACAGTCACACATGCCATTGAATGCATTGTAACTTATCCTGTACCATCTGTTCGTTGCATGTAGGGCTATAGATTCACGTGTGCCCTCCCTGGGTGTCTATGACCGTTGTAGTTCCATTATATATTTACATTTCACATGAACATCACTTTTCTTACACATAAATTGCACTCCTTTCTCACCCACCTGTGGGGAAACAATCCAACCATGGAGTTGATGTCCATGTGTAATAATACCAAGAGGAGGAGTCACTCGACCTTGTGACTCGAAATACTTCTTTGAAAAAAAAGAACTTGCAGAACATCCTGGACCCAACACTAGATTGCACGAGAATGCAGAGCATGTGAATCTACAGCACTTCATGCCACGAACAAATGCTTACAGGGTAAGTAACATAACCGTTCAGTTACTCTACTTTAAATCTTCTGTAATTAGAAAATCTTTAAACCAAAGGCGGCCGCAAATGCAGTTTGTTACTGTATTTCTAATTTCTGATTTCCTTCAGCCTCACAGCCATTACTGTACTTATTTACTTAGATATTTATTTTTTTCTTTTAAATCTTTTTATTATCAAAGACTCAAACTACAGCATACAGAGATAATAGCATGAGGACGATGTTTCCGTGTACAATGAACCACAGATGATACATTCTCAGGTTGAGTGGCCACCCCCCCGGTATTTCACCTCACTTCATGAATCTACTACTCCCAGCCCTCGGTACCTCCGCCATACTTAGATATTTTAGTAGCTCGTTATACCTTCAAAGAATAAGGAATACAGATTCATTTCCTGGGACCTAATCAGCCTTGTCTTCAGCAATAACTGCCTTTTGTGAAAAAAGGTATTCAATAGTATATGAGCTACAGTTTCTATATCTTTGTGCTTGCACCTACATATTGATCTTCCATGTAAAGGCTTTATCATACCACTTCCTCATCCCGGGAGTCATTTTGTTTTAAATCTGAAGCTTGAATGATTTTTCCCTAAGACCCGCCCTAAACCCTCTCTTACCATCCAATCGATTTTATACATCAAAGCAGGACAGTGAGTTCTAACGTGTTATGATAGACATTTTTTAATTTTAATCTTTGTATTGGCATTTTTAAACAGTGTTTATTTGTACAGTATTGTACATAGTATATCAGTGAAGAAATCTCAATTTTACTACTTTTGTTCATACATTTGTCAGCATCTTTTAGAGGGAAATAATCTCTTACATCTTATACAGGGATTGTTTCTAGGGCTATCATCTGCAGGTTTCCTCTCATTCTAATACTAATAACAAAAGTAAAAGATCTGTGCCCATACTACGGATAGTCAAGAAAGGGGCTCCTGGTTGCCAGCTATTTAATAACTTAACCCAGTCAATGTTCAAAGGTAAGCAACAACAATAAACTTGAAGTAAACCGAGCCTAAGAGATGATCTGGGGACATGGGGGGCAGTGCATTTGTGTGCTAATAATTCCGGCTTTACTCAGTACGGTGTTGTTGTATTGTGACTGGTTCCTTAAAATACTCAGGGCATGTGCTCTTTGACTAGGGGCCCAAAGGCGGGGTGACTTCTCATTGTCATACCTAGGGACAAATTGGATTATTTGTAGCATGTGTGGTTCCTCTTATGTATGGTTCGTGTGGAATGTCTAACTGACCTATTGTTAGTCAAGGTCCCATATGGGGTTTCCTTATTCATGCGTCTAGGGGTCTTTCCTTAGCTTAAGGTCTCCTCCTTAGCCCGTCTCTTAGACCTAGCATTCTGTCTGTTCTCTGGTGCATCATTGCTGTCTTGCATCTTCCTTCCAGTCTATTTCCGGATGGATCCATGCTATAAGGATTTCCGTCCATAGGTCTGCTATGGGCCCAATCCATACTCCCCTAGCCTCTTCTCTAAGCAGCACCCTCTCTTCAGCTCTCACCCATTTTGTGACGTCTTCCCTCCAGTGATGCAATCTCGGGCCCCCGACTGCCTTCCATGTCATGGCTATTTGCCGCTTCGCTAACGCTAGTGCAAGGTCTATAAATTATTATAGACATTCTCAATATATTTTTAGTATTTGTTTTCATCCTCATTGATCATCCCCTTTTCATTCTTTAAGTGTATTTTAATGTATCCAGGACTCTGGAATACTTTGCATCCAAATGTAGCTTACATTTCTCTTAAGCAGTGGATTGTTCCAAAGATATGCTGTATGGTGTTGTGTTTCATATAATAGCTAATGCACTAAATAAGAGTTTCATTCCAGCAATCAATACGTTTCTTTTGACACCCACGAGGGTTTTATTACCATTTTTTTGGTCCTTTATAGTTTTAGGTCTCGCCTGAGCTAATGCATGCGCTGCTCGGGGGGAGACATTTAGTAGGGGCTTTAAAAAGTGCTACCACAAGCTGCTTTGGCTGGCCCAGCACTTGCGTTCACGCGCGCAACCGCCAGCTTTATCTGTCTTTCCTCTCACTTGATTGCTTCCTCAACGCTCCTCGGACCCTCCCCTCCCCCGCCGCGTCACGCTGCTTTCACTTTCGCCCGCGGCAATGCTTGTTATGCTTGAATACTCTGCCATTGTTGGGTCGAGCCTAGAGAAGCATGTCGGCGTCCATTTAAAAACAGTCAACAAGGGAAGGCTTGCACCATTGGAATGCCAACACTGCACAGGGACAGTGTGTTCTAGATTAATCTACCCTCTCCTGCAGTACGAATCGGGCACCTGCTCAAAACGCAATGTGCATCGGCAACAGGACACTATACTGGATAAAAGAAAAATATGTGCTTTCTCGTTCTTTCCTGGTAGCTTTGTGGCGCTAGCCTAAAGCAGACATTCAACAACAAGCAAATACCGCAGGTCAAACAGCAAAACACGCAGGTGTGCGAGTCTGTAGTATGACCCCTTGCCTATTACACCCTCCCAGCTCTACTTCAATACAGACATTTTCAGGTGAAATCAATATGCGACGCTAAACCGACAAGCAGCAGGACGGAGACTCAAAGTTTATGTAGTTACTATTGGACCGTCTCATCACTACTTACTCTGCAGCGCACTCGGGAGGCAGACGTGCGCATTACGGCTTTGGCAGCACCAAGTCTGCTGGGACACACTCCTTCCTACTACATAAACACTGTAGCATCTATAGAGCACACATTACCCCCTTTGGAAGCGCTGAGCAGCCATAAGCCCTCCCACAGACAGCAATGTACTATGGGCAGGGCGTGTCCCCTGAAGGCGTGCTTTAGTTTTGAACCTATATAAGCAGGCCTGTTATGTCGTATGTGATGCCAAGTGAGGTGAGGGGGGCGTGTAGTGCGACCATCAAATCATTACACACACCTCGCGACACACACCCAACGTCCGATCGTCAATCAGTGGCTCTCATCGGACCCAAAGATCACCTTCGACCCAACACTTTCTATAGAACGCCTTTCTATTACACGTAGAAGTTGCCTTACGAACCGCCTACGCTATAATGCCCCTCCCCCCCCGCAGCCTCGTGCACACACCTCCGCATCAAAGCCACGTGGCTGTCAGAGTGCTGCCAACACAGTTCCCCGACGTAGGCCTGGCTTCGGTTAGGGGTGTGTTGGATAATAGACGGTAACTATCGGTGCCTTTCTACAACCAGACAACATCTCGGCCTACAATACGGAAGCGAAGAGAAAGGCCGAGAGCTGAGCAGACTCCGGCGGAAGTGTTGAGCTCTCCCCTCACACCAGATGTTTGTTGTACACCGGAGCCGTGAGATGAAGGTTGTGTTGCACGTGGTGAGATAAGAAGGCATACACACAAAACACAGCACAGTGTACACAACTAACAAGACATCCGCCTTTAAGAAATGTTATGAGTCGCAAATCTTAACGTTGTGAAGACAAAATTACACAATATTTTACTGGACAATTAACACAAATGAGCTTCCAAGAGTGACGACCAGCCAGCCAGTCAAACAATGCTAAACCATAACAAGCATTGGCATAGCCAATAGGTCTCTCATTTGGGACTTTATAAGTGTTTAGCCATGCAACAGTTGATGTTGTTGCACCAAGGATATTGTGCTGCATAACGAACTACTTATAAGGTCCCAAAAGCGAGACCTATTGGCTATGCCAATGCTTGTTACAAATTGTTTCGGCCACATAGGAGTATACCATACAACGTTTATTAAGCCTTCAGTAGTGAAGCTATTGGTTCTCTTTGGTAAATTTAATTAAATATTTCTGGTCGTGTTAGCCCTGATTTGGCCTATAATTATGACCCATTTTTTTAGCCAACTTCTTTTATCAATTTGTTGTGAACTAGCAGCCCTCATAGCAACGTTCCTAAACAGTTTGCAGCTCGGTTTGCCTTTCCCTTAAATTTGTTTTTTTCTGCCCACGTCATTGATTGTGTTTACTCTTTGTGAACAGCGTTGCAGCAAGTTAGTGAAATTCAGTAAGACGTTTGTGCAGACCAGTTAATGCATGGACTAATATGTTGATATCCTTATGCCTCAAAGTGAGTTTGTGTTTCAGAATTCTAGCAGTAGGTCAGTTTGTTTTTGACAGAGACATGCCTAAAAGGGCAAGTTTATTTATCGTTAAACAGGAATAAATACTACATACCACATTGCTTAAATTCATTGTGTGTCTTTACTTCGCATCTAATATCCGTTTCAAACCTCATTCAGTATTGTCCATGAAGCAGTTCGAAATGTATCTGTTCACATTGTTTTTAGACAGATGGGTCACTTTTGTGCAGTGGTCAATATTTGAGGCCTGTTTACGGAACACCGCCTAGGCGTGAAAACAGTGTTCTGTTTACTTCATCCAGTTATTCGAATTTTCCAAATAGAAACCTTTTAAAAGAATATTATCTGATGTATCAAACATTTCAATTAGCCTGCATTTTCAACAAGTGTCTCTGTTTACATAATATAAAGCAAAACTGTGATTTCATTTCATTGAGTTTGAAATTCTTCTGAAAAGTATGCAACTATCTTATACAATTAAATGGATATAATGTGTAGGAAATGGTTGCAATCCCATATGGTTCTAGAGCTCTTAAACCTTGGACCTCTGTATCCAGTCTTTTGAGTTCGGTTTTGCTCACATTTACACGCCCAAATCATGGCCTTCAATGCCATTTCTGTCGAAATAAACCAAATAATAAAAAAAATTAGAATGTGTTCATGTAATCCTAAATAAGGCCCCAGAGATCACATCACTGCAGAGCCAATCAGTCTTCACTGGTTGGCTCTGAGAAAATGGATTAAGTTTAAGGTTTTGACCATCAACCACAGTCATATAGGGGAGCGCGCCATAGATTCTGCTCAATAAATGCAACCTTATTTAACACAGTTGAAATAGTTTGTGCAGCTATTGAACAACTCCTGTTGCTTATCTATGAAAGTCTGAAAGCTCTAAAAAAAATGTAGGTGTCCCAATCATTATAAAAGTTAATATTTCAAATAGGAAATGCTGCCAAGCTGATTCTTGAATGCTTTACTTAGTTTGGGACTTAATTCCTTAAACCGGTATTTCCTTGGATCTTCAATTGCCGCCCCTGCTACAATTGCATAAAAGGCCCAACAGCATACTCCCAGAACAGTTACAACCTTCCCTTCTGTAACTATCAACTCAACCCCTGCAATTTCAGCTCTTGTTTGGCCTTCATCATTTTTGATTCTGGAATCTGAAAATTGGCCTGCATGCATAACCACAGTTTTGAGATGGTGTTTTCTGCTTTTTACTCTTCTCTTCCAGGAAGCCATGAGGTCTGGCATGTAGGCCTCTGTAAGTCTCTTTGAACCCATAGAGTTCAGAATTTATGTTGTAAAGATTTTTTTATTTTTATAACCTTGTTCCTTTTTATGTTGCTCTCGCTGCTGTTTGCCACCAAGTCATATCTTCTCCCAAATGATTATTTGCTGTAGTTCCAATGTTTTCTTTTGCAAATAATGTAATCAACAGGATTTTGTGTATGATCGGGAATATTTGAAAATATTTCCAGCAGATGCTTCACAATGCCTGTGGACTAATTGCTGTTGTCACAGTATCCACTGTAATCCACTTATGTAATGGGAATAGTCACATTGCTACCCAGTGAGTTGCATGGCCTTGGTTACAACTTCTTGCATAGGCTCACCAGTTCTGTCATTATCGCTGCCTTTCCAATTAGCAAAATAACCTCTTCTAAAAGGTGACAGCCCATATGCCACGTTTTGCCCATATGTGCTCTATAGCTGGCCCCAGCATGGCCAGTGTTCCCATTCAGTCATGAACCTCTGGAGGGCCTCACAATGGCATGAGCCATTTTTACTTTTCTGTTGGCATTGTCTTGATGGACTGCGGGGAAAGCAGGGTACCAGGGCTGGATGACTCCACATTCATGAACATAGGATCTTTCACTTCAAGAGAGCCCAGGCTATATATATTCAGGTAGAACAAAATAAATTGATGACCAGCCAAGCAGAAAACAACAGATCAGGAACTAGTATTTGGAAAGAAATTATTCCAAGAACTCAGTTTTATTCATGAGCCACAAGCCTTTTATTATATAATTTAATTTTTTCACATATCTGTATGGCCAGAGATGAACTGGCAATAAAGACAAGCCCCTACCTTCTTCAGGTTAGTCTTTCTAAAGAGAACATTGTCCCATAGGGCAGCCTTCCATACTTGAAGACTTAAGGAAGACAGATGCAAAAGCTCCTCTAAAAGAACTACAGGTTTGCATTATAATGATATATGTGAGTAATGCTCATAAATCCATTTTTCTCATGATTGTAGCAAAGATATGCCATGATACAGAAGCAATGGTGCTATCCATTCATAATGTGCCACCAGGTAGGGGTTAGTTGAGGGGGAAATAGATTTTTTTTGCTTAATCAAAACATAGGCTTATGCCCTAACACCACTACTTATTTTATTTTATCTTTAATCTCTGTTCCTGACATTTCATTAATGTCGGTGTCTGGGCAGCCCATGTTTGTAATCCATGGAGTTTTTGACTAGTGTGTGGAGTTTGATAAGTTGCTGAGAGGACTGGACTCTTATCAGTTAAGAAAAATGTCTCAATGACTGATTCATGTGCATGTGTAATTGCAGAAATCCATCGTCCGGACTGCAAATCTGTCCCTGTAAATGCTAGATGACAAATATGCGGTTCGGTGGAATGGTTAGCAGTCAAAATGTCTTCTATTGAACACATTCAGTGGTCCAAATTTTCAAAAAAAGATAAGGGAAAACATACTAATCAAATCTGATAGTCTATTAGTTATAAATTCCTTACTTTTTTTATTTCCCCCAGGCGTCAGTCTGGATCCGGAGATTTTTCTTCAGCAGTACACCTGTGTGTCATTAGGTGGCATCGGTCCGCTCTGCATCTGTCCGGAGTGACATTGCGGGACCTATATAGACGACGCCTATGCACTCTGTCTGCAGTTTTCTTTTTCCTCACTAGCCTAGCGCAAATCCGGAGAGAGCTTACCCTTAGCATTGTTTGGCTGGTCTTTGTCTACTTTTTTCTTGAGTCTTGGACTCCTGGTGCGTCGAAGATGTCCCAATGTCAGACCAGCTTCAAGCCTTGCAACTCCAGTCACCGGGCGATGTCCGTGACCGATCCGTACCTCGTGTGACTTTGGTGTCAGGAGTGCGACCAAGACCTGAAGTCGTGCTCCGAGTGCTGGCCCATGAACCCGTAGGCTTTGCGGGAGCAGTCCCGAAAGCTATTGGAGGCCCGGCGCTCGGCTCTGCGACACTTCCATTCTTGTTCGAGAGGAAGATCTCAGGGACGGTCCTCGTCGCACTCAGTCATCTGGGAGTTCTTAGAGTAGGTCAGGGAAACACAAGAACAAGTTGAAGAAGCACAGGCATTCTTCAACTTCACCCCATTGAACGTGACGCGGTACTCCAAGCGTCGTCGCTTGAAGGCTCAGTCTCCAGAGCAGCCTTCTGAGATGACTCTGAGCCTCCCAGCTTTTCCAGGAGCCGGACCGTCTCCTGCCCAAAGCCAAAAGTTCTATGAGACGTTGTGCCTCATCTTTGGGCAGCCCGGCTCTGCTGGGGCACCTTGGGGTCCCCGGAGAGGGTTGGGGGCCCAAGGTCTTTGACATCAGCGGCTCCAGCCCAGACTCCGGAGAGCCCCGTGGATCCAGTATCTGATCCTTATCGCTGCCGGTCGATCTTACTCTACCTTCCCCAACGTTGATCCCAGCGACGATGTTCCCAGCGCTGACCGTGACCCCAGTTGGAGCCGACTCCATCCTCGTCCCCAAAGTGGATACGGAGCCGGACCGACACCGCTAGACGTCGTTACCAACGCTGGAAGGAACTTTTGTTCCGGTGTTCATTCCTGGTGTTAAGTTTGAGTCATAGGGTGGTGAGAAGGAATAGGATGAGGCAACTTGACTCTTTATCCGGAAAAGCTTGAAGGATCGGACTGGCGAGTGGACCTGGGTGATGCCAGTGGTCTAGACACTTCCCCTGACACTGGCTTGCTTTCTCCCCCTACCGTAGCTACGGAGCAGGGAGCTTCCGTTGCTGTGGTAGTGAGAGGGGCAGCTGAGGACCTTGGCTTTGAGTTCCCTTTGGTGGCAGGCAGGACTAATCTCCTGACAGAGGTGCTTCAGCCTGTGGGGTCCACTTCCAGACCCCTATTGCCATTCAGTGAAGCCCTTACTGATGTCCTTCTGGGCACTTGGTCCAAGCCCAGCACAGGGGCTCCTGTGGACAGGACAATCGCCTGCCGCCCCCGCCCACTCTGTGCGACCCAGTGTTTAACGAAACATCCCTCCCCTGAGAGCTTGGTGGTCCAAGTCTCCTCATCAAAGGGCTCATTCCCTTATGTTCCCTCAGATAGGAAATCCACAAAGCTGGATCATCTTGGGAAGAGGATATTTTCTTCCTCCAGCTTGGCATTGTGGTCCGTGAAAATAGCATGCCTCTGGGGCCGATACTCCCATACCATCTGGGATAGAGTCGGGCAGGTGCTGCCTCAGTGCTCGGAGGAGACCCAGGCCATCCTCTCCCAGGCAGTTGCAGATGGGAGAGACGCAGCCAAATTCACAACATGTTGTGGACTGATACCACCGACTCACTGGGCAGAACGATTGCCACGTCTGTAGCACTCAGATGCTGTGCCTTATTCAGTACTTTTGACTTCTCAGGGGATGTCCAATCATCCTTGATGGACATGCCCTTTGATGGCACTCGCCTCTTTGGTGGCAAAGCAGACTTGGCGTTTGAGTGCTTTAGGATTCTTGAGCTACGGACAGATTCTTGGGCCTCACGGCGGCTACCCTTCCACTTCAGACTGCTTTTCATCCCGTTCGTGGCTGCGGATGGGGCGCCCAGCTACGTCCTCTCCGGTCCAGCCCAGCTACTGGTACACGCAAGCTGTCCAGCATCTGCGTGGCCACGGACATGGGACCCATCACCCTCACAGGTCACGGAGCCAGCAGGTGGGCCAGTCCACCCTTTAACCCCCTGCCTCCAAACCTTACTAGTATGACGTTTCAGGCCCATCATCAGCCAGTCGGAAGTAGGTCCACTGGCAATCCATCACATCAGACAGGTGGATTCTGTAAATAGTCTGAAGGGGCTACTCCCTCCCCTTCGAGACCACTCCCCCTGTCCATGCCACCTTCTTACGATCAAGTGTCAGAGGATCATTTGGCATTTCTCCGCAAGGAAGTATCGGCTTTCTTGGCCAAGGAAGCCATTGAGAGGGTCCTTGTGCAAGAAGTAGATCGTGGTTGTTTTTTCCGCTGTTTTCTGGTACCCAAGCAGGACAAAAGCCTAATCATATCCTAGATCTCCGGGCCCTCAACTTCTTCCTCCAGAAGGAGAAGTTCAGAGTGGTCACTTTAGCCCAAGTCCTGTCTGCCCTCGACCCAGGAGACTGGATGGTGGTGTTGGTCTTGCAGGACGCATATTTCCATATTCCCATACTGCCAGCCCACAGGCGTTACCTACGGTTATCGGTGGGCCAGAAGCACATTCAATTCTCTGTGCTCCCTCTTGGCCTTACCAGTTCCCCTCGGTGTTCACAAAGGTGATGGCTGTGGTTGTAGCTCATCTGCACAGATCAGGGGTTCCAGTCTTTCGTTATTTCCACGACTGGCTGCTGAAGGCGGGCTCTCCCCAGGCTGTCACCTCCCACCTTCATACTACCGCAAACCTCCTGCACTCGCTGGGGTTCACTATCAATGTGCCAAGGTCACACCCGACTCCCTATCAGACGCTCGCTTTCATTGGAGCCGTTCTCCACACGGTTCAGTTTCAGGCCTATCCTCCTCAGCTGCGAGTCTGAGATATTCAGGTTATCAAATCGATGTTTCATCCTCTATCCTGGATTTCGGTGAGAATGACCCTGAGGCTGCTGGGCCGCATGGCCTCTGGCATCCTGCTGGTGGATCATGCCAGGTTGCATATGTGGGCTCTGCAGGGGGACCTAAAGTTCCAGTGGGTGCAGCATCACGGGAATCTTTCCGACTACGTCCAGTTCCCGGAGGAGCAACTGCAGTGGTAGTTAACGAACCAGGATTGGGTCAGAGGTAGATACTTTCCTCTCTCAAAGGGCAAGTGGTGCAGGTGTTCACAGACACCTCCACCATGTGGTACTGCAACAAACTGGGCAGGGTGGGGTGTGGACTCTGTCAGGAGGCTCTTCGCCTCTGGACATGGCTGGAACATCATGGCTGAACACCAGAGCGGACATGCTCAACCGTCAGTGCCTGGTCGATCATGAATGGCGTCTCCATTCGGAGGTGGCGCAAGGTGTCTTTCAGCTATGAAGAGGGACGTGGTTAGATCTGCTCGCCTCAGAAGAGAACGCTCAATGTCAGCATTATTACGCATTAGAGTTTCCAAGGCGGTGATCGCTCGGTGATGCTATTCGTCGCGAGTGGAGCTTCGGCCTTCTGTACGCCTTTCCACCTGCATCACTTCTGCCCAGAGTGCTCAAGAAGATCAAGCATGACCTGGCTCCAGTAATTCTTGTAGCTTTGGATAGGGCACGAAGAGTCTGGTACCCCGATCTACTGAGTATGGCCATCGATCCTTCGATCACACTGCCTCTTCGAGGGGATCTTCTGTTACAGCAGCAGGGGACGGTTCTTCACCCGAACCTGTCCAGCCTCCACCTCCTTGCGTGGAGATTGAGCAGCGGCAGTTGACAGATTTCAACCTTCCGCCCGAAATCTGCGATGTTAACCTTGGCAGCCAGGATTCCCGCCACTAAAACGGTATACACCTGTAGATGGAGGAAATTTGTGGCATGGTGCACTACAAAGGCAGTTGATCCCCTTTCTGCTCCTCTTTCAGAGGTTCTCTTGTATATACTTTCTGTGGTCCAGCAGGGATCTGCCTTGGGCACTCTACAAGGATATCTTGCAGCTATGTCAGCCTTTCTATGCCTTCCACATCAGCCTTCCATATTTAAGTCTCCCATTGTTTCTAGGTTATTTACTCATTTGTTTCCTCCAACTTCCTTCATAATGCCCCAATGGGATTTAAATTTGGTTTTAACCTTTCTTATGTGTGCTCCCTTTGAGCCCCTTCATAATGGTCCTTTCAGGCTGCTGACTCTAAAAACTGCTTTCCTTATTGCCATCACCTCTGCTCGTAGGGTTAGCGTGCTTCAGGCTCTGTCCTCCAAGACCCCTTTTCTCTCTGTCCATCTGGATAAAGTAGTGCTTCAAACAAAAGCTTCATTCCTTCCTAAAGTGGTCACACCCTTTCATGTGGGGCAATCTATCAGTTGTCCACCTTTTTCCCACCCCCGCATCCCTCCAAGTTGGAGGAGAGACTCCACCGTCCGGACCCAAAATGTGCATTGACTTCCAGGTGGATGATCAACTCTTTGTTGGTTATGTGGGTGCCAAGAAAGGTCGGGCTGTTCAAAAATGGACCATCTCTCGATGGGTTGTCCTCTGCATTAAAATATGCTATGCTTTGTCGAAGAAGGAACCTCCTGTGGGGTCACGTGCTCACTCTATTAGAGCAACAGCAGCAACCATTCGTTAGCGCGTGAAGTCCCACTCCTTGACATCTGTCAGGTGGCACGGTGGGCATCCCTGCACACGTTTACCTGGCACCACTGCCTGGACAGTCAAGTCCGAAGTGACGGATACTTTGCCCGTTCGGTCCTCCTGGACTTCCTTGTGTAATCTTGGTTCGCAGACCCTCCTCCAGGGTTTGTATTGCTGGGGTATCTATTAAAAAAGGACTCTACAACTAAACGTCTCTATCAGATGAACAAGTTACTTATCTTCAGTAACGATGTATCTGGTAGAGATATATATTAGTTGTAGATTCCTTACTGCCCACCCATCCTCCCCGCTCTGCAAACTGGTTTCTAAGGATAGGGACTTCCCTATAGGGCCCTAGTTTTGTCGCACCAGTGGTCAGTGTCTTTCATGGCTCTGCGCTTCTGGCGTGGAAAGTCATGTTAAGAACTGACAGCGCACGTGAGGGTCCTCTGTATAGGTTCCATGATGGCATCCTGGCACCGATGACGGACGCCAAGCTGAGTGACGCCACCTAACAACGTGCAGGCGTACTGCTGAAGAAAAATCTCCGGATCCACAGGGAGGCCTGGAGAAAATTCTAAAGGTAAGGAATCGACAACTAACATATGTCTTTACCAGATACATTGTTACCAAAGGTTAGTAACTTGTTCTATGCTAATAGTCTATTTTATAAATTGACGCTGAGGCAAAAATAGTGCTCAAAATACTTAAAGCAAAGATAGAAGGATAATTTGTTTAGTCATATGCCCACTTGGGGTTTAGAGTACGCTCTAGGATATGTGTTTAATGTGGGGAATTAACACTATATATGACAACTTTATGGTTATTGATCATATTTAAGCTGGCCTAACATATCTTGGCTCTGCTTACTTTTCGGACCAAAATGTGTCTGCCACAATCACTTTTCACTGTCTGCAAGTGGTACCCTCTTCCATTGTCTTTTGTACTCTGTTTCACTCATTGCACTTCACATGCCTAAACCAAATCACCAATGTACCTTATCTTCAGTTGTCTCCCTCACTTCACTCTGCTGTGTATCCTTAGAACTGTTATACCAAATCCTTTTTTACCAATTTGTACAGAGGTACACACGTTGATTCCATAGTAATACATAGCTTATCCTACAGCCCTTTTCTGTTTCTTTGCTTTGTATTTTGGTACCAAGGCTGCCACCTTAAACCGCCTGCACTCGGCAAGCTGCATTTAAACCAGCAGTTTGGCCAGGTAAATCAAAGTTCATTGGAATATCAAATATGACACCTATGAAATGTACACTTTTTTGTTTCACATTTATCTTGAGGGAGAGCTTATGGCACATTTAATAGGTTATGGCCTCCGCCTTTAAGGAAGGCATTAACAGTATTACATTAAATGTAATCATTGTGCTCTATGCCAGGAATTAGACATACATCAGATATGAGAAACGTGGCGAGATGCTTGAATGCATAGTTAAAGAGATATAGCAATTTATTTACACAAGACTCCGGTGTGGATGCAGTGAAAAATATCTTTTACCAAGATTATCTTTAACAATATGCATAATTAGTCCAATAAATTCATTTTACCTACTGGCAGTTACTGGGTAGTTATAGTTAATACCAAGTTTCCATAGGAAAAGCATCTTTTAAGTTTGCTTATGACTTTGGCACCGTTTGATGAATCTTCACAAACCTTTCCAAAGAAAATGTTCTTCAACTTTCAGCTACTTTCTAAAAAGTTTTGGGATGATGAGTCAAACGGGGGCCAAGAAAAGGGGGGATCCCAAAGCATGTTTTCCCCATTCACTTTTCCATTGGAAAAATTGTACACAGCTCAAGTTAAACGGCTGAATGGAATTACACCAAAAGTGGCAGAAAGCTAGATCATGAACCAGAAAGCGTGCTTTTTTCTGATTTGAAGTAAATCTATTCCATAGTTTTGGAAAAATTAAGAGTCAAAAATATTTGTATATTTCAGGCAGCCGAGGTTCCGCAACTCCAACAGATAGGAGGATTCGATCTGATTGGGCGCCACCACATCAACAAAGATGCGGTGACAACCCTCTTAGTACTCGTGGGCTCACTTCCCTGTCCTGAGAAAAAGGCAAAACGATCATATAGGGAGCAGGGCAGGAATACCCTGCCCCACTAGGCATCGTGTGGGAGGTGGTGGTGATGGTGGTGGTGAGAGGGATTTTCGGGGTGGGGGCTGTCCCAAAGGGGCCACCCCTATCACCCTAAAGCCCTCCTCATGTCCTGAAGTAACTCTAACCAGCATCCTTTCCATTCACTGATAATTGCTTCCTATCTTACATCACTCATTACATGTTCTATGTCATCATTGATAACATCACCTCAACATCTGAAATTACATCATTGATGACAACACTGCATGACAGGGTGCAAGTTATATTTAATTGCGATAACTGTAACTGGTGAATTTAAGTAGTTTTGTTGGTTTAAAACCGTATGTTTTATTTGACATTTAACTAACTAGAACTTCTTTTTAACCTTTTTATTTTAGTGAATTTGAAAGTTTGTTTTTTTAATGTAAAGTAACATGCATATTATCATAATACCTATATAGATGTGTGTGTGTGTCTGCGTGAATGTGTGTGTGTCTGTCTGTGTCTGTCCTCGCTCCATGGGCACCGTGGCGTCCGCCCTCAGGAGCGGGTGCTTGATCGTGCGAGGGTGCACTCGTAAATATATCTTGCTCAAAAATAAACTGGGACCAGCACTCATTGGAGTGCTGGTCCCAGGTTCTTTTTGAGTAAAATATAATACATATATATATAAAAACTATACCCTTTCAAGCATAGAGTGACACATAAATTATGCAAAAAAGAAGCAGAGAACTCTGGGTAGTTCTCAAGTTTAGGTGGAAAGCAGCTCCTGTATAGAGCACTCTCAACACCAGCGACACTCTAGATCTGCTCACCTCAAATGTCTGGTTTTCTATCAAAGTCTTTAAGCATAGGATTAGCACAGTGCCATCCACGCTGAGATAGAACGGGACAAAGTCTTTTTCCATTTCTACAGCAATGTATTTAAGAATAGGACTAGCACAGTGCTGTCCATGCCGTGCTGTAAAATGACAAAAGCCAATTACCACTCCAGGCACAGTATTACAGCTTTGAATTGGTAAAATACCAACCAAGCCAACCTGAAATGAGTAAAAGCAACCCCTGGCACAGTGTTTCGCTCTACTATACATACATGTGTGTGTGGGAGTTATTGCAAAACAGAATTCAGTATCTTAAAAGGGGATTCAGTACTGCTTAACCCTGCTCATAGCCTCTAGTGACTAACTTCATGAATACTTGGACATCCTTGATAGGGTGGCCTCGATAATTAGCACCAAAGACTGGACTTGTAACGTAAGTTTATAAGCATATGTCACTTAAATTGGCACCAATCTCCTTCAGTCATGGCCAAACATTTCACAGGAACACATATTATACTGCCTTTGTAACATAAAAGTTTCTTACGTTTTGTAGTGAACTGAGCCAATCATATAGTCCCAATACTTTGATTACAGTTTGCTGTGCCATCCAACATGTCCCTTGGTCAACTACTTTGCGAGAAATCAAATTATTTTTGCATTTTGAAATACATCATCCCCATGTTCTCCACAGTAGGCCCAATAATAATGATAATGATGCCACTTGTAAAGCGCATTGCTACTTCTCACGAAGTGTCCCAGCTCTAGGAAGCTGAATACGAAGAAGAGTTTTACACAGACTAGAAGAACTTAACTGTAACCAAAAAGGCAAGTTTTAATTTTTTTCCTGAAAATCAGTTGGAAGGGGGGTAACTGAACTTCCAAAGGTAATGAGTTTCATATTTTAGGAGTCAGATGACTAAAAGCACAACCACCAATTCAGGATTTTCTAAATCTAGGAACGGAGGCCAATTTAGCCGCAGCCTACCTAAGATTTCTAGCTGGTGCTTAGGAAGTAACGATAGATTGTAAATAGGCAGGGCCTTAGCAGGAAAGCACCATGTAACAATAATAGAGAGCCTTAAACGTGATTCTCTATTTTACTGGCAGCCAGTGCAGTTTCTTCAGTGCGGCGCTAATAGAGGCTCATCTCTGGACCCCAAGCAGCATCTGAGCTGCCGCATTCTGCACACTTTGTAGCCTATTCAATCGCAATGGGGTTTCACCAAGTTAAACAACATTACAATATTCTAATCTGGATATAACCAGAGCCTAGACTACTATTTTCTGGCAGACTCCGGAATGAGGTGAACAATTTTTTTCAGGGAAATCGAAACAGTTTCCTGCAAGGGCATTGATCTGGTCATCGAATGAAAGCTTCTCATTAAAACCAGATGCCCAGGTTCTTAACCTTGGATTTGGGGGGTGGTAGAGAACCAAGGGTATCTGGCCATCAAGTTTTGGACCAGATATTGAGATGCTTGCAGTACCAGAACCTCAGTCTTCCCGGTATTCAGCTTTAAACAGTTAAGGTCCATCCAAGTGGCGACGACTGACAAACACACAGTTAAGTTTAGAAATGCACTCCTCAGGGAAATTCTACTGTTTCATTACTGGATTTGAAACACTGGAATCCTATTTTTTTTAAGTTCATCCTCTTAAAAGATGTGACAGCTGCCTGGCAGATTGGACTCGCCCAGAGAGTTATTCCTATTTCAGCTTGCAGATTGTGTGCCTCTTTTATAGGTAATGGTTTGGGAAGAAAGCAACGTTCTAAGCTAATAGAGAATAATCTTCTCTCAATGTTAAATGTGGTCATAGTTGCCTCTCTCATTTTCGCTTTAAAGAAAAGTATGGTGAGGTTCACAGTTCTCCATAGCTGATCATAGGAAGGCACATATTACCTACATGCGGGTGGGGGAGGGGGAATGGTGTTGGCATTTAGGCTTGTTTGGGGTTTGCCTTCTAGTTCACGTTGGTCTGTGTGCTTTGGTGTTGCGCCAAGATCTCTTCAAAGTTGCTTCCAGCCGTGAGATGTATATTTATAAAATGCATTCCACTGGAGAATTTAGAAGTCCTCAACAGCCCCTGGTGACATGATCTGTGCCGTAATAGAGATGGGCAACATACCAACAAAGGTACTTTATTTGGCTTTGCTTGGAAGAAGACAGTAGTTGGACTATGTTTTCCGCCACTTATGTACCACGTTATGGATTTAAAAAACAATAATCTGCATGTATTGTTACCTATGGTTGGTACCTCATTTTTGTTAACTAGGGTTCAGGTGACATTAGAGGGAACATTAGTTTACTGATTGAATACCTAAGGGATTTGCTAACCTGTTAGTTGGTGATCACATTTACCTTTCATACTGCGTCCCTTTAATAAATATCTGATTATTTCTATTAACAATTCTAAATTTGAAATTAGTTGTTCTTTTTTTTTTTTTATGACCGTGGTTTGTTTGTGCATACTTCAGATTCCTCTGCCCCCATTTCCTCCCTGCTGTATCTCTTTTGTTCTGGACATACGTTTGGGGAATATATGGACAGAGGTCACAAAGTCTGGATTCCACCGCCCACTTTGCAAAGTTCTTGGTTTGGTTTGTAAGGCAGTGTTACCTGTTGATTAGGTTATCAGTGCAGGTGCTGCTGTTTTGAGCTTAGTAATTAAGTTGGCATTCCTTTTTACCAAAATCTTTTGCTTAATGTTGATAAAGGTTAGCCTGATGGCTACAGCTGGGCTGTGTTTGTCCACTCCAGTCTAAAAATCCTTTGATCTGCTCTGACTGGGTGGCTGATTTCAAGTCGGCTGAACCATTTTGATATATGACTGAAACCCACCTTATTCTCAAAGACGATTCCTCAGCATCAGAAATGAAATGCTATATGGGTTAAACCAAGCGGGACAACCTTGAAAGTTTACCTCCCAAATATTTTCCAGGTTTCTTACCTAAGAGAAAAGAGGAACCCCTGCATAGTGTCTTCTAAAGCTGAGGTATCCATCCAATTCCCTGTTCCTTATAAGGATGGTGGACTAAAAGAAAAGCAGCACTTGCTCTAGCCCTCTCTTATCCTACAGGTGATTGCCAGACGGGCCTCTGCAATATTTGTATAGTGAAAAGGGAGACGTTTCCTTGACTGATTACAATGGGATAGCTGGTGCTTTGAACAAGGACAAATTATCACCTGCAAGCCAGAGCCCTGGGTGACATGTGCATACATATCTCTTTGTAGAATCTACAACTGTTGTGCTACCAGTCAGCATGCTGAAGTAGAAGTAGAAGACATGGTTGCTTGTTGGAGATGTTGGTCCATGTGGAATGACATTGCTGCTCTCCGGATGCATTGTGGTGGTTTAGTCGAAGCCATTATATGCCTGTTAAAGAACTTTATACGAACAGCCATCAATACAGATAGGGTTTGAACAGCGAATTGATTGTAAAGACTCCTAAAGTTATAGATAAATGAAGATATTGCTGTCCTGAATGGAGGTTTTAACTCAGTATGACTCTATATATATAATATATATATTTTAATATACTTTGACTTTATAGCACTGGCCTTTGTGGAGTAATGCATTTGTTTATTACTGCAAGTTTTTTTATTGGAATAGTTATTTTGGGTTTTGCCTTTGCAGATTGAGTATATGTGCCATTGCTTTATTATGCTACTTTTACTGAACGTATAAATCTGTATATGTTATTTCTTGAGTAGTTTGTAGTGCAATGATTATTTACTAAGCCTACTCTTTTATTGGGTAGTTTGGGCATTCCCTGCCGACAAAAAATGAGTAGGAGTAACCTTAATAAGCAATTCCTTGCTCTGTGTTAAATTATCTCATCCTATTTTGGTGTAACCTACTATACGTTTACCATTCTCTTTCCAACTGAAGAATGGGGGAAACACTATCCTCTGTCTGTTCTTAGAGAACTTCTCCATGTTGAGAATAGTTCCTTCAATAGCCAAATTAATTGTGTGAAAGACTCTGTATAGTGATCCATTCTGTTTATGGCCAAACCACAGAACTTTTGTTTGTTCAGAACCTTGTTTTTTTTTTTTACCTCCATCATCATTTAACTGGTTTTGCCTCAAACGTCTCTGCTTTTGTAGATAAAAAATAAACCCACCCTTTAACCCAACCCAATCCAAACTGTACTTAAGACCTAAATGAGAACTGCACAGTTCAAGTGTGATGGGATGCACTTAATTTCATATACACATATGAAGCGCTACCTGTGATTGTGTGCAGAAGCACTTTTCAATTGCTGTTACTCTTAAAGACAGGCCAGGGTAGGACCTCTATGTCTCACAACATCAAAAGAAGTTGTAGACGGGGAGATCAGTCAAAGTCGAGGAAGCCGAAGCACTCCCGAGCTCAAGGCTGGTAACGCGATAACTCTTAGTCGAAATCATGGTCTGCAGGTAAATCCGTGAAGTTGAATCAACAGAAGTGGTCCAAACATGGCTCCACCTCATTCCTCTACTCCTACCACATGGAGTCGTTAGATGTTCCGGGTACTGCTAGGCTGCAAACTTGGACTCAGACTCTAGCCTTACTTCCTTTGCACCCAGATTTCCCAGGTACGATGGCAACAGATGAGGGTATTTATATTTGGTACATGACTGGATACCTCAGGCGTACCTTCATCCCCTGTGGATCCGAAGTGACCTCCAGTTGGTCTACATTCGGCGGATCTGTCCCAGATGATGACTGTGCCATTCAACCTCGCTCGTAGGTCATTCCCAACTTCGGGCTTGATGCGACATCCCACACCTTTTACAGTAGCACAACCCACGTCACAGTCCGAGCATCGACATCAACACCACCAGTGCCGATAGTCCTATTGCCCTCTGAAGCGAAATTGGGTGACCTACACTGGCATAGCACTGACTCCACCCTTATTCACTGTCTAACCTAGCATGGCCCCCATGCTGCTTAAATGATTATGACAATGATGACGATCAATCACATCTCTGAAAACAAAAACTTATTTTTTGATCTGCAGGACGCCAGTGGCCTCGCTGGACTCTGACCTCCACTCACCTCTACCTGCTTTGGCCACAGCAGTGACTGCCTCCTTTGCCACTGTAATTATGAGGAATGCTGAAGTTTTTGATCTAGCTCTTCCTTCAGCTGAAGTCACAGCTAACGTTCTAACTGAAGACCTTCACCCAGGACAAACGACTCGGAAGCCTGTACTGCCATTCAAGGTGGCACTGACAGGTACACTGCTAGGCACCTGGTTTAAACCAGAATGTTGTCTGCCAGTCAACAAGCGGATTGCATGGTAGCACATGAATGCTCCTGGAAACCTTGCCTTCCTTCTACAACATTCGTCTTTCGAGAGCCTAGTGGTGCAGGCCTCCACTTTCCTTTTAACCACTACGCATTTAGAAACAAACCTGTCAGACAGGCAGCAGGGTGTTTGAAGGGCATGGAGAATGCCTTGCATTAAGGTCCATTAACACCAGATGTCTCATGGGGAGTTATTCCCATGTGTTGTAGGATGTGGTGGCAGACACCTTGCCAGCCGTCCAAGATGACATTCAGCAAAATCTACATTGCCTCATCCAAGACTCTGCAAAATACTCGATCCAGTCTGGCCTGGACATGACCAGCTGTTTGGCGCAGAGCAGTCGGGAAGAGCGTGGTGCTTAGGCATCATGCCTGGATCCAACCACTAGCTTTTCCAAAGACATCTAGCAACCTTTGATGAACATGCCATTCGATGGCACCTGTCTCTTTAGTGACCACCCGGATTCTGCACTAGAGCCGTTTCAATGACAGCAAGGATACAGCACCCTCGGTCAGGCTGGCACAGCCTGTGGCATTTTCCCCACTAGTTGCACTCCTTTAGAGGCTTTGGAAGAGGATATCTTATTTTAAAGAACAAAGGTCCTTAGCTTAAGGTAGGTAAAAAACATTTCGACATAGACTTCAATGAGAACTATGGGTAGTCTTCCAATGTCCAGCCGGACAAAGGAACGTTTATTTAGAACAGATGTAGCAGAAGTTAAACAGAGTGAAAGAAAGGAGAAAGGATGAAACATAGACACAATCCTGTACCGAGCTTTACAGGAAGGAGAATAGGGAAATGAGAAGAAATGGCAGGCAAAAACTTTGGAGCAAATAGTGGCTTAAAGTACAATACAATCTTAAATAAGCTCTAACCCACAGTTACCACAATACAATTTACACAATGGATAAATTGTGGTACTGTTTGAAAAGTCGACGTTTCGATCCCTAGCTCCTAATGCAAGGGGATCATCCTCAGGACTAAACATAAACAGTTGCCTGATTTGAGTTTGACGCTGGGAGTTAAAGGATGATCTTATGAAATGACTCGTGGTGTGACCAGCACAGGGAAAAGGCACGTAGTGTGTTGTAAGATCACCTTGGACACGGGAAAGTAGAGCGTGGTCTGGATGGGTAAGGTCACGTTCAAAGAGCCCAGCCGGGCACCGCGTCGGTGGAAGCGACGTAGGAATCAAAGCAGCAAGCAATGGCTGCTAATATAGGAGGAGCTCAACGGAGTCTCGTGGCTACAGCGTACGGTCTTCCTTTGTTTACAGCATGGTAGCAGTAACACGGAAGAGGATATCAGCAGAGGAAATGGGCAAAGCAGCCTCAGCATCAACCTTACTTCAAATCCTTTTAAGGTAGAGGCCGGAGAGCTTGCCACCAATGCCCATGGTCACTGGGGCAGCATACTACCCAATCTCCTGCCCCCCTCCTGCACACAACACAAAAACGATTTATTGTGCCCTCTGTGGCACATGCTCGCCCAGTGGGAGGTTGCATCAACTTTTACCTCCCCGTATGGATGAGCATCACATACAACTAATGGGTGCTCCAGATTGTGGAGAAAGGTTACCCCTATCTCTTTTCTGTCACACCCCTCTTATGTGCTTCCCACCCCTCAACACCTCCTCAGGACCATTTCTTCATACTCCACAGAGAAGATCAAGCTGTCTTGGCCAAGGGAGCTATAGAGAGGGTGTCGGCATCAGAGTTTTGGTACTGGCTGGCCACCTGTTATTTTTTGGTGCTGAAAAAGGGTCGAGGTCTTTTCCCGATCCTAGTTCTTCGCCCTCTGAACTTCTTCCTTTGGTTAAAGATTCTCACCCTGGCCCAAGTCTGGTCTGCCATGGATTCTGGAAAATTAATGTGGTAGCATTACATTTGCAGGACACTTATTTCCACATCCCTGTTTCAGGTAGGCTAAGAACACTTAAAGTTTGCAGTACTCTCCTTTGGACTTACCAGTGCACCTCGAGTGTTTACAAAGGTGATGGTGGTTGTCACGGTCCATCTGTGGAGACTGGGAATACCGGTTTTCCTATGCCTTCGACGACTGGCTGCTGTAGGCGAGCTTGCCTCAAACAGTTGTAAAGCACCTTCAGAAGACAGCTGACCTTTTGACGTCATAAGGTTTTTCTATCAGTGTGACAAAGTCACTTCTTCGCAGAGGCTTCCCTTCATCAGAGCCATTCTGGATATGGTGCTCTTCTGTGCCTTTCCTCCACCTCAACGACTCTAGGTTATTCGGACTATGATCCCAATGTTTCAACCTTTGGCTTGGGTCTTAGTGCAGCTCTGAGGATTCTTGGCCTCCTGCATCCTGCTTGTGGACCACAACAAGTTGTCATGTAGGCTCTGCAGTGGGATCTGAAGTCTCAGTAGCTCAGTCTCAAGGGAACTTGTCAGATTCCATCCGGGTGTTGGAGAAGGAAATGGAAAAATATTTGCAGAGGTAGCTACTCCACAGGCAGTTAGGCTGATGGCAGACCCCTCTCCTTACCACATGAGAGATAGCAGTTTTGGTGGATGCATTGTTGATGGGTTGGGGAGGTCATCTAGGATAGGTAAAGATCAGAGGTCTCTTGTCTCTGGCGGAGGCTCGACTCCACATATGCTTGCTTTAGTTGCAGGCGATTTACTTGCCATTGAAGGTGTTCTTACCGACTGTCAAGTTGGAAAGGGTGCAAGTTCTCACGGAAAACATACCTGCCATGTGGTGCTGCTTCAGACAGGATAGCATGGGGTTTTGGATCTTGTGCCAGGAGGCTTTATGTCTCTGGAAGTGGCTGAACACGAAGGGCATTTCCCTGATCACCCAGCACCTGACAGGATATTTAAATACCAGGGCGGACGAACTCAGCCGAAGTTGCCTAGCGGATCACGAATGGCGTCTACACTCAGAGGTGGCACAGGGCATCTTCCAACAATGGAGAGAATCCTGGCTCGATCTATTCACCATTTTAGAGAAAGAACAATTTCCAGACTTCAGTGCATTGAAATTGCCAAGATGGTTCTCCCATATAGACATTTTCATCCAGATTGGGGTGCGGTACTCCTATACGCCTTTTCGCCCCTACCCCTCCTGCATGTTTAAGATGGTCAGGAAAGATACAGTCAAAGCCGTCCTAGTGGGTCAAGACTGGCGAGGGGATTGTGGTACCTGTAACTTTTAGCCATGAGCAAAAGGTGAGGAATCTGCAATTAGATAGAAACTCTCTACCAGAAACGGCCTTGCCAAAGGTAAGTGGATGACTTCTCTTTTTTGAAAGCATAATAATGACATTTTATTATTGTAGCATTGCAGCTCCTTTTTTGGTGAATATTTGACAATGTATAAATAAAGAAGGAGTGGAGATACTGGTATTTAGCATTTATATTGCGCACCCTTGGCCATAAGTATGACACTTTACTTAATCTGGGAATACTCACATTTTAACTCTCTCTTTCTGTCCAGCTTGCTCAAACAGTTAGGAGATTCTCACAGGTGACAAAGGTCTACCCATTCAGGGGAGATTGACTGTGAGAACTTCAAGGATTCTGAGCTTATGGCTTCCTTTCTTTTTTACTACTGTAGAAGATGTAGACTTTTCTCGCTCCACATGTTGTACAAAAAATGCAAACCTTTTTTTTTCCCCCTCATGAGATTTGAGGAGTTTACTTTAATTAGGTCTGAAAACGCAATTGTGCAACATTAAACCCCTTTCTGTTGGTCAATGTTGATGATAAAGAGTTGGCAGAAAGACATATCGAGTTGAAGGTCTACTAAAATGGTACATTCATCTTCCTAAGAAATTATACTACTTAAATCCTGATTGTACGCATGTGTTTAATTCTTTTTTTAATAAAGCTCTTGTGTGATCTAGTTGGCCTGTCTTTTTTGTTATTATTCTTGGCTAGTTAACATTTTAAAACTTTTGATCTAGGGGGTCTCTAAGAAGCTAGTCTTGTGTTTTTTAACAAATCTTTTTTATTGAATAAACAAAAACAGGGAAGATCTAAACAAAAGGGGACAAAGTGCAGTGCAATTACAGATTTTCAAACCATTTCGGTGCATTGGTACATTATTCAACGTGATGTTACAT
Source organism: Triturus cristatus (assembly GCF_964204655.1). NCBI lineage: Eukaryota > Metazoa > Chordata > Amphibia > Caudata > Salamandridae > Triturus > Triturus cristatus. The sequence continues at coordinate 345,992,906 of NC_140594.1, read as the reverse complement.
TAGATCAATACTTCAAGCAAGTGTCCCATACAATACTAAATGATATAGACATTATTCCCTCGCATGGTCTGCCAGCTGTGGGGAGGTATCATCAAGAGTGTGCAAATCACCCCTCTAGACACGTTCCATGCCTCCCAAATTCTCGTTCATTTTTGTGGGCATCCTCTACTTTCGTATACCACTCTTTCTGCCTGCATACACCAGTCCATATCGGACTCCCAGTCACAAAACTTGGGTTTAAGTAAGCCCTTCCAGGTTCTCGCTATATTGCGTTTCACAACCATGCAGCCGAGGGAGACCCACACTCTCTCGGCTCTTGACAGATCAATTGCTTCCCAGATATTGAGGAGACACAAGCGGGGCAAAACTTTAATGGTTTTGTGGCAGGTCGAGGCAGTGCTGATGTGACCCTCCCCCAATATGTCTGAAGAGTCGAGCATTCCAACCATTGATGCAGGTATGTACCAATTTGGCCACATCCCCTTGGGCATGCAGCGGAGTTCAGGGCACCCATTTTTAAAAGCACTGAACTGGTGTAGTAAGCTCTGTGTAGCAGTTTGAGATGGATGAGTTTAATTCGGGAACAGATCGCCACCTCCCGGGAGGAAGCCAATGCCTTCTGCCATTCTTCATCATCAATGTCCCCAATGTCCTCCACCCATCATGCGCGAACTTTCCCTAGTGTGTCTGGTGTATTGTTAAGTTTTTTTTTGGTATGTCAAAGAAATAGCTTTTTCCTGGAGGTAGTCGTCCAGAAGTCTATCAAGGGGCGAGGAAGCAGGCAGTTCTGTGCCCTTGGGTATCGCCTTTTGTAGCGCATTCCGGGCTTGGAGGTATCTAAAGGCTCTGTAATTGGTAATCTCTTTGGAGATCGTTGAAAGGGGCCACCCTGCCCCTCACCCACAGATCACCAACCCTAGAGAGACCCATCATGTCCCACTTGTCGAAGCCAGGATGCTTCGACAGCAATCCCAGTTGGTATGTGTCAAGCAAGGGAGTGACTTGAGTAATTTTAGCTTTCCACACAAACTCAGTTGTCGCGGTGTGCCATATGGCAATTGTTGTAGAAGTGGGGGTGTATTTAGGTGCCTGGTTCCTCCCTCCATAGATTGGCCTGGGATAATTGCCGGGGAGCATGTTATGTCTATCCATCTTAAAGGCGGGGTCTCTCCCTGGTCGATGCACCCAGTGATTGATGATAACCAGCTGGGAGGCCCAGTAATAACTCGATTGTAGGTAGGGCGATACCCCCGTCGTACCAGCTTTTCATGACTTTAGTCAATGCTATCCGCGGGGCCCCATTATTCCAAAGCAAGGAGCGCACCTCCGCTTCAATAGTAACTAAATATTGCGCTGGGACCAAGTAAGGTGTGTTCTGCAGGACATAGATAAAGCGGGGGAGCGCCATCATTTTATAAAGAGCGGCTCTGCCCAATAGGGTAAGGGGCAGGGTTTTCCAAAGTTGGACGTCGGCCTGAAAGCGGCACAATGGAGGAGCCAGATTATGGTCATAAAAAACTACGGGTTGGTCATGGCATAAGGAAGCTAGTCTTGATGCCAACTGGCTGGGGGAATACTGGTTTTATCCCTTTGAATTTTGTTTCTTGCGTGTTAAGACTGAACGCAAAACCTACCTTTTGACCTTCCTTCCTTCCTAACATTTCCAGTGTTGGCGCCTCATATTACAGTTTTTCATAGCTGTATCTTTCAGTCTCAACATACCCGGGAATGGACCTCGTACCTTTTGTCCGGCCCCCTTGTGGCACTGTGTTGCACTGCAACTCTCACTGTGCTAGTTCTTTGTAATCACCTTAGTGGATTGCTGATCGGGAGAACACATTGGGGTAGTAAAGGAGCGCTGCAACGCTATGAATTCTCACGGGTGAAGAACTCGGGTCTAAAAATTGCAAATATGTTTTATTTTGCAGTTAACAATTTTACAAACACGTATGCAAATGTATCAGGTTATGTAACGTCACGGGAAATCGAGGAAGGTTATTTTGTGATTGTTGCTAGGCGTGTAGTTTTGCAAATCAAAACTGGCATGTCCATAGAAATTAAAGGCAATCTATATCAAACACATTCATACCTAGAAGAATCAGTGAGCACTGACTGCTGACGTCACAAAATTTGATTGGTTAACCAGTCTACAGTGCTGCGTTGGTGTGTGTGCATATACAGACAGTCAGAAATGCGAGCCGTTTTTAGGCAAATCAAGAGCTTTAAAAACAACTGCATTTGCATATCTACCAATCTCCAACAGCGAGGATTGCCTCGACGTATTTTGCAGAGCACAAATAGAATAACTACGTCCCGAGAACATGTTAATAACGAGCAGAGGCACTTGCCCATCCTTGTCATGCTCTCCTTTATTCTCGTACTGTTGTGTACCCTGCCTTTCAGACAGAAGGCTAAAGCATACCACTGACTAGCATCCAAAAGCAGCCGTGTGGGGCCCATAATGCCTCTCGTTCGGTGTCTCTCATGACCAGAAGGGGGGCCGAGTTCCTGGGGACGCTAGTCCTTTTCACCCGCTTTGCCAGGCTCACGAGAACGCTGGAGATGGGCGGACTGGGGAGCTGCACCAGAGCCTAGATTGCGCTCCGTTACCTGCCTGCTGTTGTCATGGGAACTGGCTCATTCTTCACAGCCACCTGTGGAGATCAGGATATACGATATCCCGACCATGAAGTAGCAGTTTGCCCGGCAGCAGAACATCACGGGAAACAACGTGTGATCCCAAAATATGTAGATTTATATATGTGGCTATCTTTTAATAGCAAGAGTATTGGACCAGTGAGGTATTTTGGTGTCATCATAAAAGCTGAATCTTCCGGATTGGCCATGGATTTGCCTGTAAATTATTCTTTATTTTAAAGTGTTAATTACTTTCCTCATTGGGGCCATTTTTCCTAAGCTGTACATTGAGTCCTGATATGTTAATAATTTCCTGGGAAGTGCCAAAGTTAGGTACGGTTCTCAATGGTAACATGAAATTCCTCATGTCTTATCATCCAGAGCAGGTCATAAGTACTCTGCAGTCACTGTTGACTCAAACCGGAAGCATGAACCCTTTGCTCTGAATTGAAAGGTATCTGGAATATTATTTTAAGAATGCACCCAGTGTGTCCCTTTCCTCCATCCCCATCCTTTCCCTCCGTGCAGTTACGGATAGCACTACTAGGGATGAAGGGGTGAAGGGCTGGCAAGCACTATATAAATTGTGCTGAGTGGTCCTATTGGCTCATACATTTAATATTTCGCCAAGATGAATTGGCTTCAGGACGAGCAGCATATATGAATGGTAGAAGCGTGATCTGTTTGGTGCTATGCTTTTATCAGTCTTGTGACGTTGCCCAAATAGGTGTTTGAAATAGAGGGCGAACGTCAAATGAGGGAACAGACTGACTTGTGGAGGAGAGGGATTTCCCTTTTAAGGACGGTTTCCCACACACACCAAAGGTGTCATGCTTCATCATGGGGAGTACTCGCATCATGAAGCCTAGTCATGATGCGGGCTGCAACCCCCTCTCTTCGAGGGAGGAGCTCAGGGAATGGTTTCAAGTATGAGGGGTATTCCTAAAACCCAACATACATGCCGAAGTGTTATTACTTTTCGTGATTTTTTTACTCACTTTAACACAGCAGTAGCTAATATAGAGATCCTGATGAAACCCACAACACTTCCTAGGCTGAAACATGTTGATCACTACTCGGTACAACTGCATCTAATGTCTACAGCCGTACTCTTCGCTATTAGTTTTTAACCCTAGCACATTCTCACAATTAATGCAGGTATGTACCAATTTGGCCACATCCCTTGGGGCATGCAGCGGAGTTCAGGGCACCCATTTTTACAAGCACTGAACTGGTGTAGTAAGCTCTGTGTAGGAGCTTCTCTAAATCATGACAGGGCCCTCCAAAATTTGCTTTCCCAACGTATTTGGGAACTGGAGTTAGATTAGTAAACTATCTTGTCCTCTTTCATTTGTGACTAATTAGTTGTCTCTCCTCAGATTTTAAGATAAACAGAAGATTTTTTACTACTTCCGGGAGCCACAGGCAGTCTGGGGAGGTTCTAGAATGAAAATATTAGTTTGATAACCATTCCAAAATGCCAGTGCGCCTCTTGCTTTTATTTCAGCTCCCTCCTCTTGCTCTGCCCCATTTCTTATTAGCTATGCCCATACATGGTTTAGGTCTGTTGTCCTCCCCACACCACAGGTGCTCATTCCCTCATCCCTAAGTCCATTCTTCAATAAAAATCTATTTTATTGCATTTACAGTAACCTAAAAAGTGCATTATATTAACAGCATACATGGGATTCTGTCAGAATGGCAAACCAAGCATCAAAGTCCCATCTCCTCTCATCCATGCAATATCTTGTCTTACTCATGACAACCAACATCAGTTTTTCAAAGTATTATTCAACAGGAATACCATTGTACCAATATTCATGACAGTAGGGCATTATGTCAGTGTACGCCAGTCATCTAGATACTCTCAGAGTTTCTCATCCATTTGGGTTCTAGGTATGTGTATCTCTGCAGCCACTGACCATTAAAGTAGATCTTCATACCTTACATTTAGCCCATTGCAAGTGGGGCTAAGCCGGTGTATCTCCGTTGTTCTTTTAGACAGTACTAGGCACACATGAGCCACCCTGTAATGTTTTTTCATGTTGGGGGTGGAACATAGCGCCAGCATGCATTGCTGAGTTAATCATTTAACAATCACCCCATGTCCCAGACACTACATGCACCACAGACTTAAACAAGCATCGGACATGTATCCAGATAAATCTTACGTAGTACCTCAAGTGTGAGGTAAGTAATACGAAAGATCTTAAATCGTGCTTTAATACATACCTTGCTAACGTAGGAATAGGCTATGTCATATTCCTCATATCTCAGGACTGCCTTGCTTCACTTGCTAACTCTATCCTCCTTCAGAAATTGTCCCCTTCAGTTCCTTTTTAACTTCCTGCTTGAGTACTGATTTCCCCACTCACCTTTATAGGCATATAGACTACCCTATGCTTCCACACTTTATTTTTATAGTTGTGCATTCCTTTCCTTTATCTAGTAATAGCTTCCTACTCTTCCTGGCACAGCAGGCATTGATTTTCTATTATTTATTGTCATGTGCAGCTTATTATCTCTTCTTTTCCTTAATGTCCTTTCACATGAAAGGACATCTGTTAGACTTAACCAAACCCCAATGTTCTCAAAGCTCCACACAGCTTCTCCACCTAGAGATGTTGACTCCAAGAGATTGGTGCAGGTCAAATGTATTAGTGTGAGTCCCCTCTTTCCAGAAATATGTATAGTCCTTGAATATGGGTGAGCCTCGATAATTGAAAAGCCTAATGTATCCAAAGTGCTTCCCGCAGTGTTGCTTTAAGACAAATACTTAGTATCCGGTGCCCCTGAGACTTAACTTCATACTAGTAATTACTTTTTACTAAACATATTTTTTTTCAATCAAATGAACCTACATTATGTTATTACCTTTGTTGGCCAAGCCGTTGACTGTATTTCATTCTAATCTGCCTATCCATGTCTTTGTGTCTTAGGCAAAGTCAGCGTCTACAGACGAGAAGAGGTTCCAGCAACAGATCATGACCCAGCAAAAGAGAGATCTGACCACCTTTTTGGAAAGTCAGAAGAAACAGTACAAGATTTGCAAGGAGAAGATTAAAGAGGTATATAAACTGTGAACTAAGTTAGCCTCCAAACTGCTTTAATTTTGAGAGGGCAATGGGATTGCGTGGGAAAGAATATGTAAAAGTCATTTTAGAAAGTAAAATTAACTAGGGACGCTAAAACCTGGTAGGATTTAGAGTAGTTTTGGCAAAATAAGGGCAAATTATGCATTTTAAAGCTTGTTGAACCAGTAAAAGTGAGCAGAACATATTGATAGGATTTACATATCACTTTAAATGGAGTTAATGGGGTTATTCCACAAGGAGATTCTTACTTAATGGTGTACAGCAATGCATTTTAAAAAGCATTGTGCCAGCCACATTTGTCAGCATAAGATAAAAGCATTGATTAAATCTTGATGAGTTTCAATAATCAGACATTGGTCAGAGTCCATAGTGTCTCCGTATATACACATTGAATGTTTCCATAATGCCTCAAGTAGGTGACCTTGCCAGGTTCCATATTTCTCAGATTTGTTCACAGCGGCCCACAGCAGATCAAGTTTATCACGTTGACAGATTCTATAAGATCGCATTTATTTATTTTTTATTTATTCATTTACAATGTTAACTGCATACCTTATCTAATGGGAAATATGACTTTGTATACAGTTTAAATAAATGATGGGTTTATACGAAACATGTTCTATGCCAGCAAGTCCATGAGGGGTGGATCTAGTGTTTTAATAAAAAGTCCACAACCTCTGTGAAAGGTCTTATGTTTTTCTTAAAACTATCTGCTTGGGAAGCCTCCCGTTTTTTTGTCCACTCCTTGAAGCTAGTGAATCAAAAAATATGATTTCAGGTATCCATCACTAAATGATTTTCAGCACCGCTCAAAGCAGCAAAAGATCTTGGTCATGTGTTCCTTTCTTTGTAGGACTGGTTGCATGTCAGCTTTCAATCAATCCGGATTTATATAAAGCGTGGCTAATCACCCAATATGGTATCCAGGCGCTTGCAGGTCCCAGGGGCTTATTCGAACAGCCAGGTCTTCGGGGCCATTCGGAATTCTGGAAATAAGGTGATGAACCGAAGGTGCGTGGGGAGGCTGTTCCAGGTCATTGCTGTAATGTTCGAGAAGGAGCGTCCTCCACTTCTGATTCGGTAGATGGGCAAGTGAAAGGAAGGTTGAGCATAGTCTTCTCGACGGTTCGTGTAAGTTCAGGCGGTGGTTAATGTAGGCGGGTCCTTGTGTGCTTGGGTCAGCAGCTTGGATTGGCATCTCTTCTGTACCGGGAGCCAATGGAGTTGCCTGAGGTGGGGTGTGACGTGGGTTAATCAAAGAAAAAGGAGGATGAGTCTGGCTGCGGCATTCTATATGGTCAGAAGTCTCTGTAGGATGAGTGCAGTGATTCCTACGGAGAGGCCGTTGCCTTTGTAAATTTGGCTGGTGATGAGGGGCACCCTTGTGTAGGGGTAGCCACTTAAAGATCTCACGGAGCATGCGCAGAGTGAGTAAGAAGTCAGAGGAGAGCGCATCGATGTGTGATTTCATGGTGAGCTTGTTGGCATTGATGACTGAGATATCTGGTGTGGTTGGAGGGAGTGGGTGCAGGTCCTAGGTCTGATGGCCACCAGGAGTCCTTTTATGTGTTGCTGCTGTTGCCAAAGATCATCACTTCTGTTTCGTCTGTGTTCAGCTACAGGCAGTTGTTTTTCATGCTGTATACGACGCTTGTCATACATCTGCGGAAGTTGGTTCTGGTGGTGGTGGGGTAGTCAGTGAGTCTGAGGATGAGTTTGGTGTCGTCTGCATAGGAAATATGTTGAGACTGTGGGATCCAACGATGTTGGCCAGCGGGTCATATATGCGTTGAAGAGCATGGGGCTGAGCCCTGGGGGACACTGCAGGTGATCTCCTTGGGTTCAGAGGTGAAAGGTGGGATGTGGATCCGCTGGGTTTTTCTGGTGTGGAAGGAGGTGATCCATCTGAGCATGTCCCCTTGAATGCCGATGTGGTGCAGTCTTTTGATCAGCATGTGGTGGAATACTCTTGAAGGCTGCCAAGAGATCAAGGAGGATCTAAACTGCTGTTTCTCCTCAGTCGAGGAGAGTTCGGATGTCATCGGTGGCTGCAATCTGGGCGGTTTCGGTGCTGTGATTGCTGCAGAAGCCGGATTGAGAGGCGTCGAGTAGCTGGTTCTGCTCAAGGTGTGTCATGAGGTGATTGCTGATGATATTTTCCAGTACCTTCGCTGGGAAACGGAGCAAGGAGATTTTCCAGTAGTTTTCTGGTTCGCTGGGGTCAGTGAAGAGTTTTTTGAGTAGTGGTCTGACTTTGGCGTGTTTCCAGGCATCAGGAAATGTGGTAAGTTGCTCACCGATCCTTTTGGTTTCCAAGGTTGAAGATGTGTTGTGGGAGTGACTCTGTGAAAGTTCCTCTGTGTATGGATTTCATGGTGGAGGTGGACTCCTTGGTGGAGAGGATGTTCCAGGTGGTCACTGTGTGGTTCGTGTTGGTTACGGTGGTGGCTTATCTGTTGAGGAAGTCCATAGGTGTGGGTTGAGGTTCGAAGTTTCTGTGTATGGTTGCGATCTTGTCGTGGAAGAAGTGGGCAAGGATGTTGCACAGCTCCTGTGAGGGTGTGATGTTGTTTTTGCTGCCAGACGGGTTGGAGAATTCCTTAACAACATGGAAACGTGTCTTGGTGGTGTTGCCGCTGATTTTGATTCATGTGGCGAGGGCTGTCTTCTTTGTTGCCCTCCACAGGCGGTGGTAGAGGTTGAAGGAGGTCTTAAAGAATGCTCCGTCAGAGGTGTTCTTGCTGGTGCGCCATCTCCTCTCCAACTGTTCCCTCATTTCGCTGGTCTGAGTTCTTGGGTGTACCAGCTGACCTTTTTGGAGATTTTCTCTGGATGTTGCTTCTGATGAGGACGTTGCTGTCTGAGAAATTGATGATCCAGCCATTTTACTGTTGAAGCAGATGTGAACCTTTAAGGAGTTATGATGCCATCTGGTATGTGCTTCCCATCCTTTTGCATAGCGTCCTTTATTGCCAGTTCCTGGTTAAGAGGGGGCTTCATTGAAGGCAGTATCTGAAGGAAAATATTAGTTATGGATTCCTCGCCTTAGAATTACCCCCAGGCGCCAAACTAGTTCAGGAGAAATTTTCTTCAGCAGTACCCCTGGGCTTCAGTAGGTGGCGTTGGTCGACTCCACATTAGTTGTTGGCGTCGTGATTGCCGGAATGACATCGCAGTGTCTGCTTAGATGCCATCCCTGCGCGCTGACATCAGTTCCTTTCTTTTTCCGCGCCAGCCAGCGCAGATTTGGAGAGAGCGGTACATCAAGTCACTTTTTGACTCCCTTTTTGCGACTATTTGTTGTCATCTTTTCAAGTCGTCTGACTCCTGGTGCACAGGGATGTCATCTCGACGGACCAGCTTCAAGCCTTGTGGCTCCTGCCACAAGCTGATGTCAGTGACGGACCCCCATCTCGTGTGCCTCTGAGGTCTGAAGCAAGACCACGACCCGAAGTCGTGCTCTGACTGCTGGGCCATGGCCCGAAGTCTTTGCGGGATCGGTCCTGAAAGCTTCTGGAGGCCCGGCAGTTGGCTCTACGCCGCTCAAGGTCCCGCTCGACAGGGAAGTCGTGGGACCAGTTGCGGAGCAATCACCACCACTCCTCGTCACAGTGTGCGTCTACGGGTAAGTCGAAGCACAAGAAGAAGGCGAAGAAGCATCGTTGCTTTTCGGGTTCTCCCCGTCCGTCGGCCGACACGACGCGGGATACGGAAGGTAGTCACCCGTCTCTGCCCGTTGGGTCGACTCCTAGCCTCCTTCCCTTTCCGGGAGCCGGAGCGACCCCTGCCCAACTTCGTAGCTTTTACGAAGCCCTCCATTCCAACTTTGGGCAGCCTGACTCTGCCCGTGCGCCTTCGGGCCCTGTGGACTCATCTGGAGATTCTAGGCCTTCAATGTCGGCGGCGCCGCAGGGCCCCAGGGATCCAGGCCTGGATCCGGATCGGCGCCCGTTGACCTCACAACACAGCCCACGGCGCCGAATCCATTACCGACACCTCTGCCCCCGCCGATGCCAGTCTCCCCCTCGACATGGACACGGAGCCGGACCGGTTCCGACTGTAACTTTTGTACCTCTGTTCTCCCCTGGTATTCCCTATCGCCCTGAGTGGCTACCAGAGGGGGGTGAGGGTGACTGGGAGGGGTCTGTGGTCCCTCTGGCAGACCAGTTAGAAGAACCAGACTGGAGAGAGGAGTTGGGTGAGGCCAGTGGTCTGGACACCTTTCCAGACCTTGGCATGCTATCTCCCCCTACCGTTGCTACGGAGGAGGGTGCATCATAGGCATTGGTGTTGCGTTTTGGCGGCTGAGGCCTTAAACCTTGAGCTTCCTACAGTGGCGGTCAGGACTAAACTCTTGACCGAGGGGGCTTAAACCGGCAGCGGCCCCTTCGGAGCCCCTGCTGCTGTTCAATGAGGCCGTCACAAACATCCTTTTGGGCAACTGGTCCAAGCTCAACACAGGCTTTCCTGTGGACTCGATGATTGCCTGACGGCCTGGCCCATCCCATTTACGTCTCCCAACACCCCAGCCCGAGAGCTTGGTGGTCCAAGCCTCGACTTCCAAGGGCGCAATCCCCTCCGCTCCACCTGATAGGGAATCCAAGAAGCTGGACCATCTTGGGAAGAAAATGTGTTCTTCCTCCAGCTTAGGACTGTGGTCGGTGAACACCCCATGAGCCTTGGGACGTTACTCCTATTCTGTGTGGGACATGGTCGCGCAGGTGCTGCCACGGTGTCTGGAGGATGCCCAGGCCGTGCTCTTCCGTGCAGTTGCCGAAGGGAGAGAAGCAGCGAAATTCGCCATACGATGTGGACTGGACACCGCCGACTCGCTGGGCAGGTCGATTTCAGCGTCAGTAGCCCTGAGACGCTATGCCTGGCTGAGGTCCACTGGCTTTTCGGGTGATGCCCAAGCTGCACTTTTGGACATGCCCTTCGATGGCCGTCGCTTGTTTGGCGACAAAGGACTCCAGGGCTACGGCCAGGCCCTTGGGCCTCTCTTCTACCTCTCGCCCTGTGCAGTCTGCTTTTCGCCCCTTTCATGGCTATGGAAGGGGTGCCCCATCTCGTTCTATCCAGAGCCACAGGCCTGCGCAAGCTGTCCAGCCTCTGCGCAGCAGGAGACGTGGGACTCACTGTCCTGGATCTGGGGGCCAGTGGATGGGCCAGTCCACCAGCCGCCCCTCTGCAGCAGCCTCCAAGCCCTCCTAGTCCGACCTTTCAGGGCCACCATTCGCCAGTATTTGCCATCAGCTCCCCCACTGTCTCAACATCACGTCAGACAGGTGGGTTTTGCAGATCGTCCAAAGGGGCTACTCCCTCCCCTTCAAGACTACCCCTCCATCCATGCCACCTCAATTCCATTGCACATTGGAGGATCACTTGCCCTTCTCCAACAGGAAGTTACGGCTCTCTTGGCCAAGGGAGCCATCGAGCGAGTTCCTGCCCCAGAAGTAGGTCGTGGTTGTTATTCCCACTACTTTCTGGTGCCCAAGAAGGACAAGGGCCCGCGTCCTATCTTGCATCTCAGGGACGTCAACCGCTTCCTCCGGAAGTAGAAGTTCAAAATGTTGACATTGGCTCAGGTCCTGTCTGCCCTCGACCCTGGAGACTGGATGGTAGCGTTGGACTTGCAGGACGCTTATTTTCAAATCCCTGTCCTGCCGGCCCACCGGCATTGCCTGCTGTTCACAGTAGGCCTCAGGCACTTTCAGTTTACCGTGCTCCCCTTTGGCCTTATCAGCGCCCCTCGGGTGTTCACAAAAGTGATGGCGGTGGTCACAGCTCATCTACTCCGATCAGGGGTTTCAGTCTTCCCCTATCTCGATGACTGGCTGTTGAAGGCGGGCTCAACCTAGGCTGTCATCTCCTACCTCCAGACTACGGCCGACCTCCTGCATTCACTGGGGTTCACCATCAATGTGCTGAAGTCACACCTGATTCCGTCTCAGAAGCTCCTTTTCATCGGAGCGGTTTTGGACACATCGCAGTTTCGCGCTTATTCTCCTGAGCTGCGAGTCCGGGATATTCGGGCTATGATTCCGATCTTTCAGCCTCCATCCCGGGTTTCGGTCAGACTGACGCTGAAGCTACTGGGCCTCAGGGCCTCCTCCATTCTGCTGGTGGACTATGCCAGGTGGCATATGCGGGCTCTACAGTTGGACCTGAAGTTCCAGTGTGCACAGCATCAGGGAAATCTTTCCGATTGCATCCATATTTCGGAGGACACTTCACACCAATTCCAGTGGTGGCTAACGAACCAGGATTGGGTCAACGGCAGGTCCCTCTCCCTTTCCCAACCAGAGTTCACAGTGCTGACAGATGCATCACTTCTGGGGTGGGGTGGCCACATGGGGGAGGCGGAGAACAGAGGCCTCTGGACTCCAGCGGAGTCTGGACTCCACATCAACCGTCTGGAGCTTCGGGAGATCCGTCTTGCACCTCACCAGACTTTGGCATGTTGTCTACTCCTATCATGGAGGAGGGAGCGTCTTGTGCAGTGGTGTTGCGTAGGGCGGCCAAGGCCCTACACCTCGAGCTGTGGCAGTCAGGACTAACCTCCTGACAGAGGTGCTTCAACTGGCAGCGAGCTCTTCTGAGCCCCTGCTGCCGTTTAATGAAGCCCTCACGGACATCCTTTTGGGCACCTGGTCCAGGCCCACCACAGGGGCTCTTGTGGATAGGGTGGTTGCCGGACGCCACTGCCCTGCCTCGGGCGACCCCACTTGCCTCTCTCAACACCCCTCCCGCCATGCTTGGTAGTCCAAGCCTTAGCGTCCCAAAGCGCATTTCCTTTAGCACCAACGGACAAGGAATCCAAGAAACTGGATCAGTTTGGGAAGAAGTTGTTTTCTTCCTCCAGCTTAGGGTTACGTTCGGTGAACACCGCATGCCTCTTGGGCCGTTATTCCCACTGCGTGTGGGATACGGTTGCGCAAGTGCTGCCTCAGTGTCCGGAGAAGGTCCGGACCCTGCTCTCCCTTGCTGTTGCCAATGGGAGAGACGCAGCAAAGTTCGCCATCCGCTGTGGACTGGACACTGCCGACTCACTGTGTAGGACCATTTCAACGTCAGTGGTGCTTCACCGTCATGCCTGGTTGAGAACAAATGGCTTTTCTGGGGATGTCCAGAACACCTTGAGGGGCATGTCCTTTGATGGCCGTCACTTGTTCGGCGACAAGGCAGACCGTGCACTAGAGTGCTTCAAGGACTCTCGAGCTACGGCTAACTCCTTGGGCCACTCCACCACGCTCCCTGCATGGTCTGCCTTTTGCCCCTTTGGCCACGGAAGGAGTTCCCCAGAATGTTCCTTTCAGAGCCACAGGCCAGCGCAAGCTGTTTAACCTCAGTGCCGCTGGGGACGTGCAAACAACTGACGTAGTTCTGGGGGCCAGCGGGCGGGCCAGTCCACCACCGCCCCCTCTGAAGCAACCTCCAAACATTCCTAGTCTGACCTTTCAGGCCCATCAAACGCCAGTGGGCAGCAGGATTCGCCATCACCTCCCCCACTGGCGCACCATCATGTCGGACAGGTGGGTTTTGCAGATAGTCCGAAGGCCCATTCAAGACTATCCCTCCAGCCATGCCACCCCAGTACCATCACATGTCGGGGATCATCTGGTTCTTCTCCAACAGGAGCTTACGGCTCTCTTGGCCAAGGGAGCTATTGAGCGCGTTCCTGCCCCAGAAGTAGGTCGTGGTTGCTATTCCCACTACTTTCGGGTGCCCAAGAAGGACAAGGGCCTGCGTCCTATCTTGGATCTCAGGGGCGTCAACCGCTTCCTCCGGAAGGAGAAGTTAAAAATGTTGACCCTGGCTAAGGTCTTGTCTCCCCTCGACCCTGGAGACTGAATGGTAGCGTTGGACTTGCAGGACGCTTATTTTCACATTCCCGTCCTGCCAGCCCACCGGCGTTGCCTGCGCTTCACGGTAGGCCACAAGCACTTTCAGTTTACCGTGCTCCCCTTCGGCCTTACGAGTGCCCCTCGGGTATTCACGAAAGTGATGGCGGTGGTCGCAGCTCATCTGCACAGATCAGGGGTTCCAGTCTTCCATTATCTCGACGACTGGTTGTTGAAGGCGGGCTTGCCGCCGGCAGTCGTCTCCCACCTTCAGATTACGGCCGACCTCCTGCATTCGCTGGGGTTCTCCAACGTGCCAAAGTGACCTCTCAGAAGCTCCTCTTCATCGGAGCGGTTCTGGACACGACACAGTTTCGGGTTTATCCTCCCGAACAGCAAGTCCGGAATATTCAGGCTCATGATTTAGATCTTTCAGCCTCTTTCCCGGGTTTTGGTCAGGATGACTCTGAGGCTGCTGGGCCTCATGGCCTCCTGCATCATGCCGGTCGATCATGCCAGGTGGCATATGCGGGCTCTGCAGTGGGACCTAAAGTTCTAATGGGCGCAGCATCAGGGGAATCTGTCAGATTGCATCTAGATCTCGGAGGGCAGTGCACAACAATTGAAGTGGTGGCTCACGAACCAGGATTGGGTCAATGGCAGATCCCTCTCCCTTCCCCAACCAGAACACACAGTGGTGACAAACGCATCCCTTCTGTGATGGGGTGGCCACATGGGAGAGGCGCAGTTCAGAGGCCTCTGGTCTCCGGCGGAGTCCGAGCTCCACATCAACCTTCTGGAGCTTTGGGCGATCCGTCTTGCACTAAAAGCATACCTTCCCTCTGTCCGGGGAAGAGTAGTGCAGGTGTTCACGGACAGCACCACCATCATGTGGTACTGCAACCAACAAGGCGGGGTGGGGTCGTGGACCCTATGTCAAGAGGCCCTCCGTCTCTGCACATGGCTGGAACATCAGGGCATATCCCTGGTGGTTCAACACCTGGCAGATTCACTGAACGCCAGGGCGGACGAACTGAGCCGCAGTTTGCAAGATGGATCACGAATGGCGTCTTCACCCAGAGGTGGTGCAAGGTCTCTTTCAACAGTGGGGAGAGCCTTAGTTAGATCTAGACCTCAATACCCTCTACGTTAATCTACAGAATACTCAGAACTGGCTTGCGCTCAACCATCTCAAACTTAACTCCATCAAAACGGAATTACTCCTCATTACCCCACCGAAACACAATCTTAAGATCGACCTTTGGATGAAACATCTAACTGCTCTCATTTGTACTCCTCATTTTGTAGGCTCTGCAAGATCTCTGGGAATTATACTAGACAAACATGCATATGCAGAACCACATCAGTAAAGCCACCAAAGGAGCGAATTACCAGATGAGCATTCTAAGGAAATTAAAACCCTTCCTCCCCCAGGATGAATTTAAATCGGCGGTCCAAGCCCTAGTCATCCCCAGGTTTGATTATGGAAGTGCCACGCTCAGTGGCCTTCCCAGATGCAAACTGACCGCTTTACAGGCCTCCCTTAACGCTGCAGCCAGACTCATCACCACTGTAACAAAAAGAAACCATCACATCTCCCCTGACCGGAAATTCCTAAACTGGCTCCCTTATGAAGCACAAATTCATCTAAAAATCGCCTGCATGACCCATAAAGCCATACATTTCAACACTCCCAGATACCTAGCACAAAAGCTGGAACTATCTGGCTGATACAGATCATCACAAAGTAACCCCTCCATGCTGCTGAAACCACAGACTTTCTGCAAGAAAACGTGCAACAGAGCTTTTTTCAGGCATCGCACCGAAAATTTGGGATTCTCTTCCGAAGGAAATCCATCTGATTCCCTCTACCGCCTCCTTCAAATTCGAAGTGAAATCATTCCTGATGAATAAATGGTTAGCCTAAAAGTCGTCACCATACCATATATCGATCGACCTTGCCTGTTGAACTCCTATTCTGTTGATCACGACTACCCCCTTCTGATCTCCTAAAGAGGTCGCGCTCCTATATTTGATATTAGTCTATGTTCGTATTTATGTCATAACTGCACTTTATTACTGTCTTTTACAGGTCTATCCACTCCCGAGCCCCCCTCCCCTCCCCCCTCTGTAAAGTGCTCTGATACCCTCACAGGGTATGTTCGCGCTATAAAAAACGTTACAATTAAAATAAATGCGCAGTTACTTGCAGCGCCTCTTGATCTTGAAGGCTTTTTTCCTCATTGCAATCTTGTCATGTGAGTGAACTACAGGCACTTTCACTGCAACTACACTACAACACCTATTTTCTTGACAAAGTCGTTCCTTCTTACCAAATTTCTTCATTCCTTTCCAGGTTGGGTAGTAAATCACTCTAACAGTGATCTTTGCTCCCATTCAGTCATTGAAAGAGGAGGTAGAGGCTCTAACATTTGGACCCCAAAAGAGCTTTAAGTTTTTACATTAATCATACGAAAGACCATTGAGTAGGCTCGACTTTATGTGGGTTTTTCTGGAGCAAAGAAAGGGAAGGCTGTGCATAAGAAGATCCTGTTTAGGTGGATAGTTCTCTGCATTAAGATATGGTGTGCACTGCTGGGGGGCGGAGCCTAGCCACGCAGCAAGATGGCCACTCGGTAAAGAGGCTCAGCCGGCTAAAATCTAAAATCTGCCAATATCCGTGCCCATCTGCGATTGCAGTGCGCACACAAGATCCCCCAGTGACTGTTGATGATTCCGGCATCCTAGCTGGAGAGCGACACCAGTCTGGAGCCCGTCCGTGGTGCAGAGCCAGGTGCGCAAGCCAAGGTTCTGGCCGAGTCACGAGGGGCCTGGCCCGAATTGCTGCTTGATTGCGATGTCCATCCCTAGGGAGATCTGCCTGGCAGAGGCAGACGGACTGAGGCGAGGCCGACTGAGAAGCAGAGGGCGACCAATGCGGGCGGGCTCGGTGCCCTGATGGGCGGAGGATAAGCTGGTTCTTGCGTGCTGTGGAGGCATGACTGACCTTGAGGAGACCTGCTGCGGAGATCCTGAGAGGCTGACTTGCTGCTGCATTTGCCTGGCCCAGTGGAAAGGTCTTGTCGCGGGGCTGGATGCCCCGTGTACTGCTGAGCCTGGAGGCCTGGGCAAGGGGACGCCATGAGTGAAGTCCCCGGCATGCCCTTACTTGCAAATTGATCCTTTGAGTCTACACGGCCATACACGAGACCGGAAGCGCTTTTGGCGGGGTTGTTGGGGCTTGCAGAGATCACTACTGCCTTTACCATGAGCAGGATGCTCAGCCACAGTGGCACAATCCTTTTGGGGCTATTTATCCACTGCACAATTAAAATGATGGCAGGCCTAAGTTCTGACGTGGAACATTAGAGTGCTCAATGACCCAAGGAAGGCTCGCCTGGTTCACACGTATCTCACCGGACATCACATAGATATCTGCTTCCTTCAGGAGCTTCACCTTACCCCCTCTACTTCTCCTGCCTCAAAGCACGCTGGTGTGCTGAAGTGCACTCCTCTTTATACTCCAAGTATGCCCGGGTCACCGCTGTACTCGTACGAAAAGGAACACCATGGAAACTCACACAGGCAAAGAGTGACACGGAGAGGAGATACGTCTTGCTGGCGGGGCAGCTCCACCGACAGCCCATCATTTTGGCCTGCGTGTATGGCTGCAACCTGGACAGCCCCAACTTCTTCACCGAGGTATGGCACCAGATAGCGAAATAAGCCCATTGGGTCATTATTTGGGGTGGAGACTTCAATGTAGTGCTTGATCCCAAGTTAGACAGATCAGGCGCTGCCCGTCGCCCCCACCCCAAAGCAACAGCGCAACTCCACACCTTGATGCACGACTTCCACTTAGTTGATGAATGGGGACATAAACACTGGGATCGTAGGGAGGGGACCTGTGTGACACTGGCGCACGAGGCCTGGTCACGCATAGATCACTAGCTGACTACCCGAGATGTGCTTACTTGGACAGTCAATGTGACTCAACACCACCCAAAACTGTCATATCACGCCCCAGTGCTCCTGGAAATTGCTTTCCCATTGGCAACTGCACACGCCTTTACGTGGCGCCTGCCTCCAGGCGCACTGCGTGACCAGGTATTTCGGACTGAGATA
Organism: Triturus cristatus; assembly: GCF_964204655.1. NCBI lineage: Eukaryota > Metazoa > Chordata > Amphibia > Caudata > Salamandridae > Triturus > Triturus cristatus. The sequence goes on along the minus strand of NC_140594.1, from coordinate 345,975,208 downwards.
AGCATGGTCATTGTGGAATACTTTGCAACCAACGAAGACTCGGTCAGCTCACCACAGACACTCTAGGAGGCCTTCAAGGTTATGGTAAGAGGGGCTTGCATTGCGAAGGGAGGCAGAAGTACTGAGAACGTTTAGATCGAGACTTGCACAGTGTGAGAGAGACCTGTGTGTACTCACCGCCCGGCAGTGCAATAAGCACTCCCCTGACACCTTAGCATCTATACTCAAAAAACTCAGAGTATAGTGAGGAGGCGAACCACGAACTCTATCTCTCCATAGAATCCAAAGCTTTGCAGTGCGGTGAAGGCAACCGTGCCAGGAAGACCGTGGTAGACATGCTTTGCACTCTCGGAGCCCAAGATTATGTTGTGGAGCTGCTAGAACAGCAGTTGGTGTGTTAAACTTGACACAATGTCCCCTTTTTACTCCTCTCTTTACCAAACTAACGGGGAGAAGCGAGAGGGGGATCTAACTGAATCTCGATTTGAACCAGCTCTTGTGGCTTGACAATGCATATTGTCAATATCTGGACTTGCCTTTTACTGAGGAGGAAGTCATACAAGTCATTCCCAGTCTCCCGATTGACAAGGCACCTGGCCTTGATGACCAATTTCTATTAAGAATACAGTACATATTGGTTCCTCATTTGCTGGCCATGTACCAGGCATCTTTAGAGGCTCATGAGTTGCCCCCTTCACTTGGGGAAGCGGTAATTATTTCCTTACTAAAGCCCGGCAAACCGGCACATCTATGCAGTTCATACAGACCCCTGTCAATGATTAATTGCAGACAACAAAATATTGGCTAAGCTTATTGCTGATCGAATTCGGCCACTCTTACCAGACATAGTTCACCCGGACCAATTGGGCTTTGTTCCGGATCAATCGAAGCGTAGAACCGGCTTGGCGGCAGCTGCCGCCCTCTCCATGCCACCAAAACGGTTGATTAACTAAAATGGTCCTTCATCTTTGGTCTCCTCTGACGCCTGGGCTACAGTTCGCCTTGTAAGTCTGTTATACACCTCCCAAGACTGCTTTTAAATGCATTGACATCAACCCAATTTACAATTACGCTGGGCACACATCAGGGATGTCCCTTATCCCCTATATTATTTGCCATTGCTATGGAACCCCTGGCAGCCCGTTTGCGACACACCACTCACGCAGAGGGCTTAATTTCAGAACCTGTAGAGTATTAGTTTCAATGTACACAGACGACGTGGCACACTACATTCGGGAGCCCCACTCTAACCTAGATACAGTTATAAGCGAGGTCATCAGTTTTGGGGGACTGTCGGGAATCACAGTTAACTGGGCTAAGTACATTATTTCCCCCCTAACAAGTAATACACCACAGTTCGAATCGGAATTCTCACTGACATGGACGACAGAGCCGGTGAGATACCTGGGAATATGGCTCAGCCGAGACAGAGATGAACTGTGGAGTGCACACTACGGTAGTACAATGGCCTTGCTGGAGGACAGAATTTCAACATGGAATCGCCTTCCTGTATCCCTATCGGGAAGATTGGCGTTAGCTAAAATGGTAGTTTTGCCAAAATTCTTATATCTGTTCGTGAATCTACCACTGCCTGCCTTTTTCTTCCAACGACTAAGGTCACAACCAATTTCACTTGCATGGGCCGGAAAGCAACCCAGGATAGCGTGGGAGATCCTCACACTCCCTTTGCGCCAAGGTGGACTTAATGCGCCTAATTTAGCACTATACGCACTGTGTGCCCAGCCCCATTATGGTAATTTCTGGTTATATCCCATCAAATTCCAAACACACGTGGCTGTAGAAGCCGACTTAACCCATCACACACCCCTATCCACTGCATTATACAATCTGTATCGGCAGACATATGCGGCGGTTACTACAGTGGAATGTGTGCGGTAGGCTTGGGATGGACAGACACCGTGCTAAACTTCCACGTCGGTATGCCGCATCCTTTCCGATAACTAACAATCCAATGCTACCGGCCCTACTGAATTCAAGTGCAAAAACTAGAGCACATAAGTGGTACTTGAACGCATTCGCGGACCTGTACACAGAAGGCCACTTCCTTCTCCCATCCCCACAGCCTGATGCCCCTCAGCCTACGGCTATGGATGTCCCACTATACCAGCAGCTGCAAGTCACATGCCAAGTGCTGCACAGTACATTTCCCGAATCCCCACCCACATTAGATTCCCTGGAACATTTACTAACTAATGCAACAAACCACAAGCTGATTACATGCTTATACAACACCATGCATGAAAAGGCACCGATATGTATCCCCAGGGCTCACACCCATGGATGGTGGACAGTGATCCGCCCATAACAACGGAACAATGGGCATACTGCTGCTGACAAACTGCGGCTCTCTCACCCAACTATAGGCTACGTCTCATACATTTTAAATTTCTGCACAGAACATACCGCACATCTATACAGTTACACCACATGGGTCTGAGAGAAGAGGCGAAATGTGTACGCTCTTTGTTGCCTCAAGCCTCCTTTTTAACACCTTGCCTGGGAATGCCCCAAAATTGCAGAGTTTTGGAAAACAGTGCATCACACCCTCCAACAAATCACTGGGAACCCTTTAACACAGACACCACTAGTAAGCCTCCTGTGGTACGTTAAAGAGGAACCACTAGAACATATGCGTTTGATCGCTTTGTTCCTACTACTGGTCAAGCGCCAAGTAGCCAAACACTGGGAGGGAAAGCCTCACCGCGAGTTGTACTTGCTGCAAGATGCAGTCTTTTGCCATGAACAGTTATCCGCTTATTGGGAACTGCTGTCATCTACTACCCGCCCCAAAGATGTATGGGAGCTTCTCCTGACATATTTAAGATCGAGGGATGTGTCCATACAACAGGATCAACCCTACAACACTTAGGAGACATAGTACTAGGGAAGTTTCAGGTAGAGCAGGGCAGTATGGGTGGTACAATGGGTCTCATCATGATGTGATCCCTGACCTAATGTGCCCTATTGAAGTGCCTCATGGAAGTGACTTTTATAGATATTTATTGGACTTATGAAATGTCAATCATTGCAGCACTTGGCAGGATAGACCAGGCTGTGGGACTCTATGAGAATAAATGTACCTGACGTACTTGTTTCTTACTCCACCTTTCCTTCTCCTTTCACTCTTCCTCTCTTCCCCTTCCTTCTTATACCCTCCACCCTCCTTATCCCAATTGACTGGCTGCTGTAACTGTTGAGGCTGCGGCCTTGTTTGCACTGTTATATGAAATGCCAATAAAGAGAATAAAACAAAAAAAGATCTTGTGTACACTTGTGTAGAAGATAAGTGAGCCCATTCCACCAGGGCAAAGGCCGCTGCCACTGAAATGGCATGACGAATGCCTGTTCTTGTCTGCCAGGCTGCAACATGGACGTTGGGGCATATGTTCGTGAAGGACAACTGCCTTTCCAGCTAGGTCCAGTGGGAAGGACATATTGTCCTCTCGGTTCTTCAAGACGTTTTGGTCTCAACCCACTCCACAGAACTTCCATCTTGGTTGCTACTTCTTCTGTGTCTTTTCTAAGGTGAGGAGTCTGCAGTTAGATGTATTACGAAGAACAAGAATAAGAGCTTACCTATGGTACTGCTCTTTTTGTTGGATACTCTATCTAAACACAGATTATTCACTGCTGTTCTAACTCCAGTTCTCTCTTTTTAACATATAGCAAGATTTCAATTCATTTCTCCATATACTGTTACCAGAAATTGTTCTGAGGGTGCAGAAAGTGAAAAGAGAAAAAACTGAAATCATAATGCAGGGTGGTACTTATATTCTTCTTGGCAACATCACTTCCAGGGTAGTATGGAGTCTGCACAAAGCCGTGTGATGCCACCTGCTGGCCAATGAGAGCACTGCTACAAATTTCTCCAGATCTGGTGTGGTCCCTGGGGGATGTTCTCAGAAGAGGAATCTATGGTTAGGTATATTATCCACCAGAAAGTGCAGTACTGAAGGTGACTCACTTGTTGTTCTGACTAAAGCACATACAAACTTTAAAGATCGAGAATTCCTTTACATCTTAGTTACTAACAGCTCTGCTAAAGGTATTGGCAGGCAAACATGCATCAGCATACTGTGGAAATAAATCTTGTTAAATTATATATATTTTGAGTGACTGTAGATGGTTTTCTACTGGTTAGGTCACATCAGGAGCATTAGGAAGTGCAAACATGGGTTGCAAGGTTAGTTGCTGGAATATAAGATGAAAACTTTTCAGTCTTTTATATAGGGATTTCCATCCCTGGAGCACACTCTGATTAGCTTTGTCTTGCAGAATATTAATTCCTTCCTGAAGTAGTGTCAGTATTCCACATTAACCAAGAGATTCTGCTGCCTTCCCTGTTTACAGCTAGTTTATATCCAGTAATCTGATGCAAAGACAATGCTGCATACCCTATATGTCAAAGAATGTCTAAAATGTTACATAGATTGGACTAAACGTTTTTTCCTCCATTGGTAATTATTCTTCTGAGACGCAGGACTTGATCACCTGTTGTGCTGTCCGCTGCATCTTTGTACTACAGAGCAGCAGGTTTCCTTCCTCTAAAAGGGCGAAAGTGTCATCTTTGAGCGTTGTGTAAAGCACATACCATGGATATAAGCTCACATGCTGAAGTAGTTTGCTCAGGCTCTGCAAAATAAAGTGTTCCTCTCCGGCAGATCCCAGAGCGTCCGCCTCCCACCCTTCCGATCCGAAGCCACAGACATCATCTGCGGCGTCCCCCAGGGCTCCTCCCTCAGCCCAACGCTGTTCAACATCTATATGCCCCCCCTCGCACAAGTGGCCCGCCACCACAACCTCAACATCATCTCCTACGTCGACGACACTCAGCTCATCCTCTCCAAGGCCATCGCCGACTGGATGAGGAGCAGCCGGCTGAAACTGAACTCTAACAAGAAGGAGGTCCTCATCCTCGGACCCAACCCCTCGGCCTGGGACAACTCCTGGTGGCCGACCACTCTGGGGACAGCACCGACACCCACCGACCACGCACGCAATCTAGGATTCATCCTCGACTCCTCCCTCTCCATGTCCAAACAGGTCAACGCCGTCTCCTCCTCCTGCTACAACACCCTCCGCACGCTTCGCAGGATCTACAAGTGGATCCCGACCGAAACAAGAAGAACGGTGACACAGGCCCTCGTCAGCAGCAGGCTGGACTTCGGCAACGCACTCTACGCCGGAATCCCAGCCAAACACCTACGACGACTAGAGCGCATCCAAAATGCCTCCGCCTGACTGATCGTCAACGTCCCCCGCCGCAGCCACATCACTCCCCACCTGACTAACCTACACTGGCTCCCCGTCGACAAGAGGATCACCTTCAAACTCCTCACCCACGCACACAAAGCACTCCACGATACCAGACCAGCCTACCTGAACAGCAGACTCGGATTCCACACTCCCACCCGCCAGCTCTGCTCCGCCAGCCTCGCCCTCGCCGCCGTCCCCCGCATCCAACGAACAACCTCCGGCGGCAGATCCTTCTCCTACCTCGCCGCCAAGACCTGGAACACCCTACCTACCCATCTACGGCAGACCGAAGACCTACTCGCCTTCAGAAGACTCCTCAAGACCTGGCTCTTCGGGCAGTAGCGAAACTCCCCCTCCCCTCTCAGCGCCTTGAGAAGCCGTGAGTAGCGCGCTTTACAAATACTATGATTGATTGATTGATTTTGTTAAGCACAAGCAGCCATACTTTTGCAATGTTTTTAGTGTTTCCATGTATCTGCTGACAGGGGGGCACTGGGTGGGTAGCGTAGGTCAAAGTTGCTCATAGTTGTTTGACTGGTTATCAGATAGTTGTTTTTTTACTGGTTGTCCCATAATAATTGTCTCAAGCGCAAATCTGATAAAACGGAGATCCTTTTCTTTGGTGCTAAGCACACACCTGATTCTTGCAACTGGTGGCCAGCTGAACTTGGGCTCCCTCCTTTCCCCGCTATTACTGTTAGAAATGTGGGTTTTACATTTTATTCTGACCTTCTTTCAAACCCCAAATTAACAGGGTATCAGCTAGCTGTTCAGCTATACTCCAATCTCTAAAAAGGATGCTGCACTTGGTTCCTGAAGATACTCACAAGTTCGCTCATTGGTTATCTCTCAATTGGATTATGCAAATAGTCTATATTTGGGTCTGCCGGCGTATCTGAATCAGGGACATCAGACAATTCAGATTGCAGCTGCTAGTCTGATTTTGAATATTCTTGTACATTTATCAGTGACTTCTTACTTACGGCAATCACATTGGTTCCCTGTAACCAAACCGATCCAATTCAAGGTGCTAATTTTTGTCTTTAGAGCATTCAGACTTAAAGGACCTCTTTATCTAAGGAAGAGTTTAAGGCTAATGTCAGGCGAGATCTTTAAGATCTAATAATCTAAAGCTACTCCAACTCCCTCGGTTTCACAGAGTTAGGAGCGTAGGGGGATCTTTTGTTTGTCTCATTTCTAAGCTTTGGACCGCTCTTCCTCTCAGTCTTCACCTTGTGCCTTCTGAGGGTGTTTTTAGAAAACACTTTAAAACTTTTCTCTTTAATTCCTGTCTGGTTGGTTCCTGATTCTGGTATAGGCTGTCTGGTTAGTTTTGTTACTGGTCTCATGATGCGACTGCTGTGATGCTCCTTCGGAAGCAGCTGTGTGCTTTATAAATGTTAATAATATATTGCATTGTATAGTCCCTTTCATCCTAGCAGCTCCACTCCCCTTCCCCCTCCTTGACTCCACCCTGTAAGCACAGTCCGAGAGAGAAGCACTGGTGTATTGGAACTGTGCGATGTTTAAGGAGATCGAGACATTCTTACCCAAGCTTTCAACTGAAAATGAAGTTAACTTAAGGTGTGCATAAAATAATTTGTTACCTTGCAGCTTCTCAAAATATCCTACAATGTATCTATTATCTATGTATTGATGTTTCTTTTATTGATATCTGAAACACAGGAGATGAATGAGGACCACAGCACGCCCAAGAAGGAGAAACAAGATCGTATTTCCAAGCATAAGGAGAACATGCAGCACACACAAGCTGAGGAGGAGGCCCAGCTTCTTGGCCAGCAGAGACTATATTATGAGAAGAACTGTCGGCACTTCAAGCGCAAGATAATGATAAAAAGGCATGAGACTGAGCAGCAGCACATAAGAGAGGTAATGTATTGTGCCAGATTTCCCTAAAGCTATCAGTACCCATAAGATGGAATGCTACTGTACATAAGTTGACAGTCCGTAGTCGATCAGTTAGCTGTTGTGTGCTCTATCAGTTGTTATATAGGTAGAATGGAATGTGGGTAGGGTGGCCTATACATGTGCAGCAGAGCTTCAGAATTTACTATATTTTCATCTCACTCTGCATTTATCTGCAGGCGGAACACTGATTTTCCAGGATGGAATTCCATTTCTGCATTCCTAGCCTAGCTCTGCCCAGTGAGGAAAACACAATTCTTGTAGGAAAGCAAGTGTAGATATGCTTTATTTTTGCCACCTAAGCCAGGATGGTGTAGGAGACAGAATATATTATTTCACTTTATGTGAAAGTGTGGCAGTTCATTCACAGCACATGTGCTCATTTGCAATGCTTTATACCTGTGACTGCGTAAAAGAAAATCTGGATATCTGGAAGAATTTGTTTGCTAGCATTCCTTTTTAAATAACTGCAACATAAATATTTTTGTAGGTAACTGTAATGGGTGGGGAAAATTGGGTTTTTGTGCTACAGTTGTCAGGGCCCAATCTTAGTGGTGGCATGTTCCTCACGAATGGCTACACCCAAAAGCCATCATAGGGAGGATTGTGCCTTTTCAAATTCGTATGCATTTATGCTGAATGATTTCCAAGCGTTCTTTGGTGAGTTCATGCATAGGACAAAAACAAAGTAAACTTTGTTTTTGTCCTATGCATGAGAATATAAATAAATACTATGCATTTGAAAATCACCAAAGAACGCTTGTAAACATTCACAAACCTTCACAATCCTCTATCCTTCTCTATAAATATTTTTGTACATGAGCATTACCAGACTCACATGAATTCATCCGATACATGTCTGAGAGATTGAAGTGGGAAATAACAGCATTTTAGTATACAAGTTAATTCATACCTATTAACACGATGTGCATATTGAAATGTTTGCTTCTGTTTATATATACAAAACAGGAACCGGATCTCTGCTTCCAGGGCCGGCTCAATTGTTGGGGACGCCCAGTGCGAGAATTTCTGTTGGCTCCCCTCAACCCGTGGTTTAAATAAAAAAAAAAATAAGTGCATGTGCCCGAACCTTTTCTCAGGGGGCTCCAACTCTTTCCACCACTTACATTTTTTTTCTGTTTGCAGTTTTATATTTGGCAAACTAGACCCTAAATTATCAGAGTGCTGTACATGAGCACAAGTTGCATTACATACGGAAACACAGGGAGATTAAGTGATTAGCCCAGAATCACAGGATGTTTGAGCCTCCCGCCAGACTCCAACCTGGTTCTCCAACTTTAAAGTCGGACACACTAGCTGTTAAGCCACACAATGGTCCACCTTAACCAATGGCGGCACCACTGCCTGCATAGACTCTATCCAAATTCAGGATGTACTCCTGATCTGGTTTGCAAAGTGCAGAAGTGGGGTCGATGCCTCTGAGGACATTTTGAAAAGTTTATTAAAGAGTTCCTATTATAGTACAAATTTCACTCACATTTGCTGAAAAGACAGACTCGGAAATAGCACACATCAAATATTTCAATACTTTCATTGTAAGAAAATTAAATCCAAATAGGTTAATCAGGTTAAATAAGATCAGATAGAACCAAGCATAGTGGCTACAGGTTGCGCAGACCTGAGTTACTCTTAAATAGACAAATGTTTCACAGTGAAAAGGCTCTGAAATTGGCTAGGAAAGATTCAAAGTGTTGGACTCACCTCACACCTGACATGCAGCTCAAAACGTTTATATTTTCATTGATACTCTGAATAGCTCTACCAAAAAAATAGAAAACCTGACCTGTTATTCCAATGTGAAGGCCTAAAAATATTTGTGACAATACTCTTCAACTCTGAAAGAAGGACATCTCTATTACAAGACCAGTTACTCAAACAGCTCCAGGGATGCACCTCAACCATGGCCGCAGCAACCTGTTATTCCAGCACTATGACCCTGAACAGCTCTGTCAATGCATTTCATTACTATTTTACAGCAAACCCTGCTACACAGGTACTTGGTTTGTCCCATTCTCTAAGAGACAATACTTTGAGGGACTATGTCCAAATTAGTTCATGCTGCAGTAACCATAACCATAACAACGCCAACTTCGTGACATCTTGTGAACAGAAAGTGAAAAGTTCAAACCAGCATCCACCTAAATCCAGGCGACAATGTTTGTTGCTGATGTTTCTCAAATTCCCCACTACCAATTACTACATGTTGTCTATCCCTGGTATCGAGGCTGAATGTATCCACTTCTCATTGTGGCAGCTTTAGAGGTCCTTAACAGGTGAACATCACCCCTTGCATGTACAGCACCAAACCCACACTGATGCGCTGTTTCCCATACTGACCATAGGGTTGGAAGGAGAGGCAGTCTGTTCTGTTGAGTTCACAGTAGACCCACCTGTCATGCTGATCAGTGTCAGGAGCAGGAATTCTGTTAAACAGCCTGCTCCTCCAGGGAAGAAGTGGGTCATGCATGGTCAATGAGTTGGTTCAAGGTGTAGTGTGGATGGTGAAAGACAGCAAAAAATGAGGGAACGGATATGGCACAAAGAAGTGTGCTACGCTGACAATGCCTGGCACACCTCAACTGAGTCTGCCCAGCCAATGGAGGCAGGCTCAGGGGTTAGGAGAACAACCTCACACAGCATTGCTTTCCCAGTTGGGTAAGCAATGGGTGTAGGGCTAGCTTCTGCCCAGTCTAATGACGTCAAGAGTAGTTGAGGAAAAAATAAAGTTAAATGAAATGAACAGCCTATATGGTGCGTTTTCCAGAGCAACCCACTTGCTATGAAAGTGAAAGTGTGCTGGTTCTCAAGAATGAATGTCAGTGTGTCACCTGTTGTAATCAAGCACTGGAATCACCTCAAGGCAGGACCAGTTATGCAGCTATAAAAGCAAGAAATGGAAATAAAGTGATTTGGCCTAGATCACACTGTTTAATCACTAAGCTAAACTGGACTTATTCTTAGTCTGTGAGTAACCTAGAGATCACATTTCTCCCACTCTTGGGGATTTAAAAATGTTGACAATATCAAAAGAGATTTACTGAGGTAATACCGGACTTGTGTATTAAAGCATGGCTGGAGATCCGTATAATCACTCTACTTTAAAAAAAAGAAAGAAATACCTAAGAAAGAATGAATGATCTAACATGGATTTGGGTCTGGATCTCATCCCATCAACGTTCATGTTCATTATAAAGTTGTATGATGTGCTGTGAAAGTAAAAAACGAATGTCAAGCATACTCTAAGTGTGATGCTTAGACAGCAGTTTGGGCTAATAACAAAACAGGCTACAATAACATTTAAAAGGATAGAAACTTCCTAAGAAAGAAAGCTATTTTTTCACTTACCTCACTGGGGTGCTCCTGGTGGTTAGGTTCTTTTAGGCTGTTTAGAGACGAGCCATATAACAGCTGATCTTCCTACCCCACGTTGAGCCTCACCTCTCTCTGCAGGGCTGAGACATTTTCCAGCCTGGTACAGTCTCTTCTAAACACCAACTACAGGGCTCTGCTTCTGCACTACAGGGCAATGCCCACACGCATGCATTCGCTGCCCAGTTCCAGCAGGTCCCTCTGTTGCAGTACCAAGCAGCAGCCACGGATGCAGATGCTAGCGTTCTCTGCACACAGTTCTTATGCATGTGCCATTCTGTGTCCTTCGGGTTGAGCACTTCCTGGCAGCCCGTGTAGACACACTTTGTGAGGTTGTAGTGACAGAGCTGGGAGTTCCTAGCCAGGTTCCGCAGGCAACAGTGCTTGCTGCTGAGTCCAATGGCAAGTTAGAAAACCATATGTACATTGGTTTAATGTCATGTTGCAGTCCAGGATAGATGCATTTTGTATTCCCGCTATCTTATTAGGTCTTACATCTTGTGAGGCCTACTAAACTTTCTTGATGGTTAGGTATGTGATAGTCAAGGCTTCGTCACAAACATGTATACCACTCATGACCAAAAGGAGTTATAAATCACACGACCAGACCGGCCATCAGCTGGTCATATGCCTCTCAAATGTTGACAACTATATTGAGCCAGACCTATTCAGGTTATATGGAAACAGCGAAGCTGTAAAAAAAAAAATGTACTTCGAAATCAACCAGCCTAGATAAAGCAAGACTAAACTAATCACATCGAAACATGCTATACGTGCTTTTAGCGACACAGATTCAAAGTATACAAAGTGCTGTTTCAGAGACACAACTTCACAAATATGCCATTTTAGAGACGGACATACTGTTCTGAAACCACAATGAAAAATGTTTTATCTTCCCAGACATATTCCTCTGCAATACTTTGCAGCACGTATATGACAATACACAATTTTCTCTCAAACATGCAAAAACGGCTGCAGATTCAAACTGCTCAATAGTGTTCCTGCCATGGAAAAAGATGCAACTCATACTAAGCTACATGCATCGCTATTTCACACAATCCAAAATAGTTTCCTTCCAGACACTTGGGCATATGTACTGAATTGTCACAGCAAGTTGCGCGGGCAGTCTGACACGATGCGCTCTCATCACATTTGTCTGTTGTCTGATCCACTATGGACTGCACAATGATTTATCATGCAATCGGCCGCGCACACTCTGTCGCTGTCATTCTTACTTATACACACAGTGCTCCATTACACATTCATACATGCACAATGTCTCACACACATACAATGCAGTTATACTGAAACATAAAACACATAATTTGCTTCTTTTATAGCTGTACAGAAATGCCTGTTACTCATTCAGCCATACACACAAATTGCCAATAAACACAAAGGGCACCACACCTATTCTGGCTGGGATTAATTGGAGTGTGTTGAAGTCAAGGCGCGATATGGCTAAAGATTCTGAGAACTACTCCAAGGAGAGCACCCCCCAGTCGACGGAACCGACATCTTTAAGCAGTTAAAAACAAAAACAAAGGAACTTCAGACAGCCGAGAAGACAAGTGGTACAGGTTGGGAAATAGGCCAGAGCACACTCCATCTCACAACACAACACATTGTAGGCGCCATAACCACCGCATGTGCGCTCTGAAATCAGTCTTATAGTGCACATAGCATCGCACAGAGCTCACCCGCCCCAATTTCCATTAACCAATCGGAGGTAGGCAAGACTGAGGCGCGATGAAATGCCGTGTTGATTATAACGTCAGCAGTCATTCGCCAAAGCCAATGGTGTGAATGCTGGAGCAAGTACGGGCAATTACATCGAAAGTTATATTTTTCTACTGGTAATACGGCCAGTGGCAGGAGCAGAATGCTAGTGCTGAAAAATACATTCTGGAAGTTGGCACAAATTAAGCACTGCACCACCCCCCCATCCCCCCCCCCCATGGGAGACAGGGGATTTTCTTTATGCAATCTGATAGCACATTCCATTTGAATTCGCAATGGTGTGTGCTTTCGGTGTACATGCGCAAATGGTGCCCCCCCAAAACCTGGCGCCCGGTGCGACGGCACCGCCCTAAAGCCGACACTGTCTGCTTCTTTCCCAGGTTTTCGTGTCCATTCTGTGCAGCCACTATATTACTCCTACATTGAAGATAACTGCAGAGGCAGTCAGTCAGTGATGTCTAAATAATTATACATGCAAAACGATAAAATATGTACCCGCACATTAAAAGAAACTCATATAATAAAATGACATCATAAAGAGCAACAACAGTTTAAACAACACAGACCTAATAGGAGGAATTTCTATGGAGGTTAGACCTGAATGTCATTTGTGTGTCATCTCAGACATGAAAAAAATCATCCTATTTAAACACTGGTAAGCATTTAAGGAATTTATCTGTGAACTTCTTACATGTTCTATGATAGGAATAAAACAAATATGATAGGAATAAAACAAAGAGGCAAGAGGATGTGTGACTGCAAAAAGATAATGCAAGGTTGAAGCTATAATTCAGGGAATTGTAAGTGTTCAGAAGAACAGGAAAATTAATTTAGATCACAGCAGAGTCCAGTAAAATAATCGACAATAAATCAGTTGCCAGCAAAGACAGACATTTTTCAAGTACAGCCTCAAATCTGGATAAGGTGTTTTGTTGTATGCAGCCACGTGACTTTTTACAGGAAAGTTGGAATGAGCCAAGCATTTCTGAATTTAAGAAATAAGAAAAGGATTCAAAATTCACTAGTTTCCGTGAGACAGTGTGATTAATAAGTAGTGTTGCTAAGATTGTTTTAATTCTTTACATGTGCTATTGCTATGGCAATGTTATTCAATTGTACAGTTATGGCAGGATTAATGTAAACAAACCCATTAAGTACTTTCTTTACCTAATGATGCAAACTGGACTTAGACTCACTGGCACTGATGAGTCGACATTCATAACGTGTATTAGATAGTGTTTAATGAGACTTCCTAAGGGCTCTAATGGCAGAATTTGGATTGGCCTTTGTTTACTTAATGCAGTTTTACTATTCTGTAGCTCTGCAGGCAAGACTACTATAGAACAAATGGTTTTTTTTTTAATTTTAGGGTAAGAGAGAGTGTGAAGTGAACCTATTGTTACTTTTATACAACACTTAACATACATCAGGAAGGCCAGTACAAACAATAAAGGAACAAATGAAAACACCTAAAGGTGTAGAGTTAACACACAAAGTGCCATGTTTAGAGTTTGGCAGATTGGATACTCCATCAAAACGTGACCGATATCCCACCTGTCGTATTACAAGTGCCATAGACTCTAAATAAGTACTTAAATGTTTGATTTTCAGATATATAGGTGGGTGGGGGGGGGGTTTCTTTTCTATAGGAATTCCAGTTGGAGGATTGTGATTGGAGATGTGTAAGAAGGTTTTTTATATTGAGTGCCAAAAAAATGAGAATGACATATCCAAAAGTAGTTATTCTTTCTTGTTGTTCTACATCAACCAAATTGTGTGCAGTGTCATAAGTCCATTACAGTCAGTTGTCCCATGCAGCTGCATGATGAGGGTATTGCCTTCATTCAGCAGTTTAATTATGCATTGTCTTTAACAAAAGACCTGTTGAAAATCTCATAGTTAAACGCAGAGAAATTGTATTCCCAAGATATAATTTTGTGGACAGTAGGTTTATCAAAAACTTTAACCAAAATCGAATGATGTTTTAATGCAATAACCTGATTTGTCCGGTATCCAACATAGGTATTTTAAGAACGGCAATACTTTTCTGTGATGATATTGGTGTTGAAACATGTGGGCACTAGGTTTCAGATATGTAGGAGTTTAAAATTCATACAAATGTAAAGAGCTTTTGATCAATAAAAATACACTAAGGGGCATATGCATCAACATTAGCATTTGCGATTCCTTATTAGCGAAAAATAAGGAATCGCTAATAAGGAATAGCAAAAGGCTATGCATGTAGGAATCGCTATTCAAATAGCGATTCCTTAACTTTCCTTATTACCGAATCGGTAATACCGAATCGGTAATAAGGAATACCTACCCATTCATTCCTATGGGCTTGGAGGCCCATAGGAATGAATGTAAAGCCATTCAGTATTAGCGATTCGGTATTACCGAATCGCTAATAGCTGGAGCACTTTCAAGGGTGCCAGGGTGTCAAAAGGACACCCTGTTGCACCCCTGAAAATGATATGTGCACATATGTTGCACACACACATGCTCTAAGGGCATGTGTGTGCGCAACATGACACTTTGAAAAATGCACAAAAGTGCATTTTTCAAAGTTTTTGCAAATTACCATGCAGTTCATCTTCATGGTAATTTGCTCCCCTTATTAGCGAAATCGCTAATTTTTTAACTTTGATGCATTGCATTTAAGGAATCTCACTTTGGGATTCCTTAAATGCAATCGCTATTTAAGGAATCGGTATTTTCAAATTCGTATGCATTTATGCTGAATGATTTCCAAGCGTTCTTTGGTGAGTTCATGCATAGGACAAAAACAAAGTAAACTTTGTTTTTGTCCTATGCATGAGAATATAAATAAATACTATGCATTTGAAAATCACCAAAGAACGCTTGTAAACATTCACAAACCTTCACAATCCTCTATCCTTCTCTATAAATATTTTTGTACATGAGCATTACCAGACTCACATGAATTCATCCGATACATGTCTGAGAGATTGAAGTGGGAAATAACAGCATTTTAGTATACAAGTTAATTCATACCTATTAACACGATGTGCATATTGAAATGTTTGCTTCTGTTTATATATACAAAACAGGAACCGGATCTCTGCTTCCAGGGCCGGCTCAATTGTTGGGGACGCCCAGTGCGAGAATTTCTGTTGGCTCCCCTCAACCCGTGGTTCAAATAAAAAAAAAAATAAGTGCATGTGCCCGAACCTTTTCTCAGGGGGCTCCAACTCTTTCCACCACTTACATTTTTTTTCTGTTTGCAGTTTTATATTTGGCAAACTAGACCCGAAATTATCAGAGTGCTGTACATGAGCACAAGTTGCATTACATACGGAAACACAGGGAGATTAAGTGATTAGCCCAGAATCACAGGATGTTTGAGCCTCCCGCCAGACTCCAACCTGGTTCTCCAACTTTAAAGTCGGACACACTAGCTGTTAAGCCACACAATGGTCCACCTTAACCAATGGCGGCACCACTGCCTGCATAGACTCTATCCAAATTCAGGATGTACTCCTGATCTGGTTTGCAAAGTGCAGAAGTGGGGTCGATGCCTCTGAGGACATTTTGAAAAGTTTATTAAAGAGTTCCTATTATAGTACAAATTTCACTCACATTTGCTGAAAAGACAGACTCGGAAATAGCACACATCAAATATTTCAATACTTTCATTGTAAGAAAATTAAATCCAAATAGGTTAATCAGGTTAAATAAGATCAGATAGAACCAAGCATAGTGGCTACAGGTTGCGCAGACCTGAGTTACTCTTAAATAGACAAATGTTTCACAGTGAAAAGGCTCTGAAATTGGCTAGGAAAGATTCAAAGTGTTGGACTCACCTCACACCTGACATGCAGCTCAAAACGTTTATATTTTCATTGATACTCTGAATAGCTCTACCAAAAAAATAGAAAACCTGACCTGTTATTCCAATGTGAAGGCCTAAAAATATTTGTGACAATACTCTTCAACTCTGAAAGAAGGACATCTCTATTACAAGACCAGTTACTCAAACAGCTCCAGGGATGCACCTCAACCATGGCCGCAGCAACCTGTTATTCCAGCACTATGACCCTGAACAGCTCTGTCAATGCATTTCATTACTATTTTACAGCAAACCCTGCTACACAGGTACTTGGTTTGTCCCATTCTCTAAGAGACAATACTTTGAGGGACTATGTCCAAATTAGTTCATGCTGCAGTAACCATAACCATAACAACGCCAACTTCGTGACATCTTGTGAACAGAAAGTGAAAAGTTCAAACCAGCATCCACCTAAATCCAGGCGACAATGTTTGTTGCTGATGTTTCTCAAATTCCCCACTACCAATTACTACATGTTGTCTATCCCTGGTATCGAGGCTGAATGTATCCACTTCTCATTGTGGCAGCTTTAGAGGTCCTTAACAGGTGAACATCACCCCTTGCATGTACAGCACCAAACCCACACTGATGCGCTGTTTCCCATACTGACCATAGGGTTGGAAGGAGAGGCAGTCTGTTCTGTTGAGTTCACAGTAGACCCACCTGTCATGCTGATCAGTGTCAGGAGCAGGAATTCTGTTAAACAGCCTGCTCCTCCAGGGAAGAAGTGGGTCATGCATGGTCAATGAGTTGGTTCAAGGTGTAGTGTGGATGGTGAAAGACAGCAAAAAATGAGGGAACGGATATGGCACAAAGAAGTGTGCTACGCTGACAATGCCTGGCACACCTCAACTGAGTCTGCCCAGCCAATGGAGGCAGGCTCAGGGGTTAGGAGAACAACCTCACACAGCATTGCTTTCCCAGTTGGGTAAGCAATGGGTGTAGGGCTAGCTTCTGCCCAGTCTAATGACGTCAAGAGTAGTTGAGGAAAAAATAAAGTTAAATGAAATGAACAGCCTATATGGTGCGTTTTCCAGAGCAACCCACTTGCTATGAAAGTGAAAGTGTGCTGGTTCTCAAGAATGAATGTCAGTGTGTCACCTGTTGTAATCAAGCACTGGAATCACCTCAAGGCAGGACCAGTTATGCAGCTATAAAAGCAAGAAATGGAAATAAAGTGATTTGGCCTAGATCACACTGTTTAATCACTAAGCTAAACTGGACTTATTCTTAGTCTGTGAGTAACCTAGAGATCACATTTCTCCCACTCTTGGGGATTTAAAAATGTTGACAATATCAAAAGAGATTTACTGAGGTAATACCAGACTTGTGTATTAAAGCATGGCTGGAGATCCGTATAATCACTCTACTTTAAAAAAAAGAAAGAAATACCTAAGAAAGAATGAATGATCTAACATGGATTTGGGTCTGGATCTCATCCCATCAACGTTCATGTTCATTATAAAGTTGTATGATGTGCTGTGAAAGTAAAAAACGAATGTCAAGCATACTCTAAGTGTGATGCTTAGACAGCAGTTTGGGCTAATAACAAAACAGGCTACAATAACATTTAAAAGGATAGAAACTTCCTAAGAAAGAAAGCTATTTTTTCACTTACCTCACTGGGGTGCTCCTGGTGGTTAGGTTCTTTTAGGCTGTTTAGAGACGAGCCATATAACAGCTGATCTTCCTACCCCACGTTGAGCCTCACCTCTCTCTGCAGGGCTGAGACATTTTCCAGCCTGGTACAGTCTCTTCTAAACACCAACTACAGGGCTCTGCTTCTGCACTACAGGGCAATGCCCACACGCATGCATTCGCTGCCCAGTTCCAGCAGGTCCCTCTGTTGCAGTACCAAGCAGCAGCCACGGATGCAGATGCTAGCGTTCTCTGCACACAGTTCTTATGCATGTGCCATTCTGTGTCCTTCGGGTTGAGCACTTCCTGGCAGCCCGTGTAGACACACTTTGTGAGGTTGTAGTGACAGAGCTGGGAGTTCCTAGCCAGGTTCCGCAGGCAACAGTGCTTGCTGCTGAGTCCAATGGCAAGTTAGAAAACCATATGTACATTGGTTTAATGTCATGTTGCAGTCCAGGATAGATGCATTTTGTATTCCCGCTATCTTATTAGGTCTTACATCTTGTGAGGCCTACTAAACTTTCTTGATGGTTAGGTATGTGATAGTCAAGGCTTCGTCACAAACATGTATACCACTCATGACCAAAAGGAGTTATAAATCACACGACCAGACCGGCCATCAGCTGGTCATATGCCTCTCAAATGTTGACAACTATATTGAGCCAGACCTATTCAGGTTATATGGAAACAGCGAAGCTGTAAAAAAAAAAATGTACTTCGAAATCAACCAGCCTAGATAAAGCAAGACTAAACTAATCACATCGAAACATGCTATACGTGCTTTTAGCGACACAGATTCAAAGTATACAAAGTGCTGTTTCAGAGACACAACTTCACAAATATGCCATTTTAGAGACGGACATACTGTTCTGAAACCACAATGAAAAATGTTTCATCTTCCCAGACATATTCCTCTGCAATACTTTGCAGCACGTATATGACAATACACAATTTTCTCTCAAACATGCAAAAACGGCTGCAGATTCAAACTGCTCAATAGTGTTCCTGCCATGGAAAAAGATGCAACTCATACTAAGCTACATGCATCGCTATTTCACACAATCCAAAATAGTTTCCTTCCAGACACTTGGGCATATGTACTGAATTGTCACAGCAAGTTGCGCGGGCAGTCTGACACGATGCGCTCTCATCACATTTGTCTGTTGTCTGATCCACTATGGACTGCACAATGATTTATCATGCAATCGGCCGCGCACACTCTGTCGCTGTCATTCTTACTTATACACACAGTGCTCCATTACACATTCATACATGCACAATGTCTCACACACATACAATGCAGTTATACTGAAACATAAAACACATAATTTGCTTCTTTTATAGCTGTACAGAAATGCCTGTTACTCATTCAGCCATACACACAAATTGCCAATAAACACAAAGGGCACCACACCTATTCTGGCTGGGATTAATTGGAGTGTGTTGAAGTCAAGGCGCGATATGGCTAAAGATTCTGAGAACTACTCCAAGGAGAGCACCCCCCAGTCGACGGAACCGACATCTTTAAGCAGTTAAAAACAAAAACAAAGGAACTTCAGACAGCCGAGAAGACAAGTGGTACAGGTTGGGAAATAGGCCAGAGCACACTCCATCTCACAACACAACACATTGTAGGCGCCATAACCACCGCATGTGCGCTCTGAAATCAGTCTTATAGTGCACATAGCATCGCACAGAGCTCACCCGCCCCAATTTCCATTAACCAATCGGAGGTAGGCAAGACTGAGGCGCGATGAAATGCCGTGTTGATTATAACGTCAGCAGTCATTCGCCAAAGCCAATGGTGTGAATGCTGGAGCAAGTACGGGCAATTACATCGAAAGTTATATTTTTCTACTGGTAATACGGCCAGTGGCAGGAGCAGAATGCTAGTGCTGAAAAATACATTCTGGAAGTTGGCACAAATTAAGCACTGCACCACCCCCCCATCCCCCCCCCCCCATGGGAGACAGGGGATTTTCTTTATGCAATCTGATAGCACATTCCATTTGAATTCGCAATGGTGTGTGCTTTCGGTGTACATGCGCAAATGGTGCCCCCCCAAAACCTGGCGCCCGGTGCGACGGCACCGCCCTAAAGCCGACACTGTCTGCTTCTTTCCCAGGTTTTCGTGTCCATTCTGTGCAGCCACTATATTACTCCTACATTGAAGATAACTGCAGAGGCAGTCAGTCAGTGATGTCTAAATAATTATACATGCAAAACGATAAAATATGTACCCGCACATTAAAAGAAACTCATATAATAAAATGACATCATAAAGAGCAACAACAGTTTAAACAACACAGACCTAATAGGAGGAATTTCTATGGAGGTTAGACCTGAATGTCATTTGTGTGTCATCTCAGACATGAAAAAAATCATCCTATTTAAACACTGGTAAGCATTTAAGGAATTTATCTGTGAACTTCTTACATGTTCTATGATAGGAATAAAACAAATATGATAGGAATAAAACAAAGAGGCAAGAGGATGTGTGACTGCAAAAAGATAATGCAAGGTTGAAGCTATAATTCAGGGAATTGTAAGTGTTCAGAAGAACAGGAAAATTAATTTAGATCACAGCAGAGTCCAGTAAAATAATCGACAATAAATCAGTTGCCAGCAAAGACAGACATTTTTCAAGTACAGCCTCAAATCTGGATAAGGTGTTTTGTTGTATGCAGCCACGTGACTTTTTACAGGAAAGTTGGAATGAGCCAAGCATTTCTGAATTTAAGAAATAAGAAAAGGATTCAAAATTCACTAGTTTCCGTGAGACAGTGTGATTAATAAGTAGTGTTGCTAAGATTGTTTTAATTCTTTACATGTGCTATTGCTATGGCAATGTTATTCAATTGTACAGTTATGGCAGGATTAATGTAAACAAACCCATTAAGTACTTTCTTTACCTAATGATGCAAACTGGACTTAGACTCACTGGCACTGATGAGTCGACATTCATAACGTGTATTAGATAGTGTTTAATGAGACTTCCTAAGGGCTCTAATGGCAGAATTTGGATTGGCCTTTGTTTACTTAATGCAGTTTTACTATTCTGTAGCTCTGCAGGCAAGACTACTATAGAACAAATGTTTTTTTTTTTAATTTTAGGGTAAGAGAGAGTGGCACGTTAGGGTGACCACTTTCAACTTTGCTTTCCATTTTGTGCTTTAGACAACTCAGGAATGCTACTAAGCAATTTGCATTTAATGTTTTGGTACAAATTTGTTTTTTAGTAGTGTAAGTAGGCCTTTATTGGCAAAGAGGTGTGGTTAACTTTGTAGCAAGTAAAAAAAGTCCATCCCCCACAGAGGCAACCGTGCCCTTAATCCAGAAATGTGACATTCAGTTATACAAAAATATTATAGTCCACAGAACAAGGAAAATTGAAAGATAAAAGTTGGGCAGAACACGGTCAATCGTGGAAGTGTACCACATTTCATATAAAGTAATGAAATACTAAAGAGTAACTTAGTGAAACAGGTTCTAGCAATCGCCTTTCGTTAAATACCAAGCCCTTAAGTTTTCTACTTCAGTGTTAGAATGCTGCTTGTGTGAAGTGAACCTATTGTTACTTTTATACAACACTTAACATACATCAGGAAGGCCAGTACAAACAATAAAGGAACAAATGAAAACACCTAAAGGTGTAGAGTTAACACACAAAGTGCCATGTTTAGAGTTTGGCAGATTGGATACTCCATCAAAACGTGACCGATATCCCACCTGTCGTATTACAAGTGCCATAGACTCTAAATAAGTACTTAAATGTTTGATTTTCAGATATATAGGTGGGGGGGGGGGGGGTTCTTTTCTATAGGAATTCCAGTTGGAGGATTGTGATTGGAGACGTGTAAGAAGGTTTTTTATATTGAGTGCCAAAAAAATGAGAATGACATATCCAAAAGTAGTTATTCTTTCTTGTTGTTCTACATCAACCAAATTGTGTGCAGTGTCATAAGTCCATTACAGTCAGTTGTCCCATGCAGCTGCATGATGAGGGTATTGCCTTCATTCAGCAGTTTAATTATGCATTGTCTTTAACAAAAGACCTGTTGAAAATCTCATAGTTAAACGCAGAGAAATTGTATTCCCAAGATATAATTTTGTGGACAGTAGGTTTATCAAAAACTTTAACCAAAATCGAATGATGTTTTAATGCAATAACCTGATTTGTCCGGTATCCAACATAGGTATTTTAAGAACGGCAATACTTTTCTGTGATGATATTGGTGTTGAAACATGTGGGCACTAGGTTTCAGATATGTAGGAGTTTAAAATTCATACAAATGTAAAGAGCTTTTGATCAATAAAAATACACTAAGGGGCATATGCATCAACATTAGCATTTGCGATTCCTTATTAGCGAAAAATAAGGAATCGCTAATAAGGAATAGCAAAAGGCTATGCATGTAGGAATCGCTATTCAAATAGCGATTCCTTAACTTTCCTTATTACCGAATCGGTAATACCGAATCGGTAATAAGGAATACCTATCCATTCATTCCTATGGGCTTGGAGGCCCATAGGAATGAATGTAAAGCCATTCAGTATTAGCGATTCGGTATTACCGAATCGCTAATAGCTGGAGCACTTTCAAGGGTGCCAGGGTGTCAAAAGGACACCCTGTTGCACCCCTGAAAATGATATGTGCACATATGTTGCACACACACATGCTCTAAGGGCATGTGTGTGCGCAACATGACACTTTGAAAAATGCACAAAAGTGCATTTTTCAAAGTTTTTGCAAATTACCATGCAGTTCATCTTCATGGTAATTTGCTCCCCTTATTAGCGAAATCGCTAATTTTTTAACTTTGATGCATTGCATTTAAGGAATCTCACTTTGGGATTCCTTAAATGCAATCGCTATTTAAGGAATCGGTATTTAAGGAATCCCTATTTAAAGAATCGCTATTTAAGGATTCCTTAAATACCGATTTCTGCTTTTGGGTTGATGCATTGGGATTGGGTATCTTTTACTTAATACCGGGAGCTAATAAGGAATCGGTATTTTACCGACTGGATTTTGGCTTGATGCATAAGGGTGTAAATTATTATATAAAACAGACCAGACCAAAAATGTAATAGGCTAAGTTTCACAATCGGGAGAGAGAGACTTTGGCATAAAAATCTTTATCTTTATAATAAAGTCCTGTCTGCATACAGGTTATACATTTTCAAAGTCAACAAAGCTTAAAAATTGACAACTGAAAGGGGGTGATTATTCTCTGCCTACCATGATATGGTGAGAGAATCCCTTAAAGTTTAAACTTTTTATCAGTTCAAATTTTGAAGCAGTTTTAGATAAAATAAACTCACTCATGACATGGAACTATAAGAGGGTGTAGGAATACAGATGTGTGGCTGAAAATTCCTTAGGTGTAGTTTTTAAGATACTTTGAGGAATCCTAAGTCTCCTTCACATTTTTCAGTAACTGAATAGGGAGAATGTTGGAAACAAAGCAACATACTGATATGTTGTACAGTGATGTGCAGTTGCAGTACTAAAAACATGATTAGTATCTTCTATGATTTAACTTAGTATATCATTTTAGAATTCTTCTCTACCAGTTGGCTAACAAGGTAGAGCATAATGTAGGGAATAGTCCCTGTTTTGACTTTCTGGAAGAGACATTTGAATTAGGTAACATAAATAAAAAAGAAAAATGTAAAAGGGGTTTGGATGAAGATCTTGATATGGAACTTTGGTTGCAGATATTTATAATTATACAGAATTTCCTTTGACTGTAATATAGTGTTTCACATATATTAGGAGAGACCTGGGAAATAATAAGAAAGATGAGGTAGAACAAAGATCATGACAGCTATGTGTATCAAAGTCCAGGACCATGGCTCATGGTTTTAGTGTTTGTCCTGATTTACCTCCTTTGGTTGAGTGAAGTGACTTGACACATGAATTGTTTTTGGCGATACTAGGCAAAGTACCATGCTCAAACTGCAATTACATCTGCCCATCTAGCTATCTGCATTATATCCTTTCACAAAAGGATACCTCATAAGCGCATTCTGCAAGTAACAGCAGGGGGAAAAACATGATAAGGGAAAATGTTAATTGGGCATTGATAAAATATGTGGGAGTAATGAAATACTACTTAAGTGCCATGTGTCCCTACTCAAACTAGTAACTCTCTTCCTATAAAAAGTTTTTCAAAAGTGTCAAGACAAGTACCGTATTCTGGTACCATATTTATCTTAGATGTACCAACCCAACTAACCATATAAGACTCATGGCAGATACATACTCTTCCATCTTCGGCACTATGCCAACCCATCCACAAATGCACTTTTGTGCCCTATCAGAGGTATGAAGCACTATATGAATTTAACTGCAATATAATAAAAAGCTTACCCTGTCCTTGACTGCATAAATATGCAGAAACACCATACTGCTACTGGAGAATGTTCATCTCCTCCACATAGCCTCCCGTCATCCACACAGTTTGTCAGTAAGTTGCTTCCATGAATACATGGGCGGTTGAGTGTGAACTGGCTTGATACTTTGAGGAGAACACAGAGTCTTTCCCTATTCCATTGTTTCGTTTATTGAAAACATGCACTCACTGGCTACAGTGGCTTGTGCAGGAGGTAGGCAAGGTATGAAGGAACAGATCCGGAGGTTGCAACTACTGAAAGTTGCAACTACTGAAAGGCCTACAGATACCCCAGTAGTAACACACAAACCTGAGGCTAGGCACATATATAGGTCGTAAGGTAGGGTTATCCTAAACCCCACATGTACTCCCAAGTGCTGAAATTCATACCTTTGACACTCAGTTTGAAGGAGGGAGCCCCAGTCACTACAAACTACACTGATTTTTCAAGGAGGATGTCTGTGGTCCAGCTTAACACTAGTTCAAAGGCTTGTACCTTACAATAGTCAGTCAGCTGTCACCAGCCGTCAGTGTGGTCATGGACAAGAATTGGGGTCTGTAGACACGTTTGTTAAAAGGAGTTCAAATTTAGACCCCTACATCCACCCGTGTGGCATACTTGGCTGTTCACCGACATATTCTATAACTTATGCCGATCCCCTGCCAGGTGACTTGTGAGACAAGTCTGCCATAAATAGGGTAACCATGAATTTAGCTAGGGTCAAAGTGTCAGGGAGTTTGACTCTAGAATGAGACCATTATGTTAATTTGCATACTAAGGCTGCTTTGCCATCTTTAGCACAGGAAGTTGTAGGTAGAGTTTGGGAAGAGTGTCGCCCCACAGAAACATGCCAGGCGTACAAATGTGCACATAGAAGGGAGTGAAGGGGAAGCAATCATTTGAGAGATGGGTATGCAAAGGATGGAAAATTACAGCAGGTTATTGGTCCACAAGAATGATTCAGTTTTGTTATATCCTGACAAATACCAGTGAGAGGGTTTTTTTACCACTAAACAAAGATTCTTTCATTTTATGTTGATGATCTAACATGTACACATCAGTGTCACAGATTTTTCTAGGAGACTTCAATCTCCACTGGAATAATAGGAAAGCTGTCTTAAGTCCTTCCTGTCAGATCAGGATCTGCCACAATTCTGTGACAGTTCAACCCACAACAAGGGAGAGACATTAGACCTCATCATAGCTAAAACGATCAATGTCTCAGACTCCATAATCCTCTGTGATTGGACTGACCATTACAGCATCTTCTTCTTTATCAATATTGAGGCGACTACGAAAAGATGCTAACCTACAAAAACAAAACAATGGAAAAGGAATATCCAAAATATCAACTCTGACCTGATTCCCGAGACAGGCATGGTTGATGTTCATGACCTCACAGATTTTTCCAATTACACTATTCTTCAAATACTTGACTCAACAGCTCCCCTCCAAATGAAAACGTTTCCATCAAAATCTCCAAACCTTGGTTCAACGAGAATCTGAACTCTGATCGACGCAAGCTAAGGTCAGCTGAATGAGTATGGAAATCGGTACCCTCCACTGAACACCTAAATCGCCTTAGAGCGCTGAGTAATGCATACAACAGGAAAATCTTGAAGGCTAAGGCGGGCTTCTTTAGAGCCCAGCTGAACCAAGCCATTAATCGTCCCCAAAAGTTATTTGAAATAGTCTAACAAAAATCGCTCAACACACCAAACGCTAAAGAACGAAGAGAATCGGCTACCCCTAGCTGCGAGGAGCTTGCCAATGTCTTCCTAGAAAAAACAAAAAACATTGATTATGACTTAGAGTCTAAGAATGCCCTTCCACAAGCTGCCGATCATGAGTCTACATTTTACTCACAGATCAAGGACCAATTTAGAATACCGATGGAAACTCCAAAAAGCAATGCCTCTTGGTACACCTTCACGCCCTACACTGAAAATGAAATCTAGAACACTCTTCTAGCAATTAATCCCTCCAATCACTTCATAGATCCTTAACCTCCTTCATTATTCGAAATGATAAAAACTTCAATTCTACCATTATGGTCAAAGATTGTAAACGCCTCTCTTAGGCAAGGCACCATATCTGACTGTCTTAAAGTAGGGCAGGTAACACCCATACTAAAGAAAGTGACCTCCCTCTGCTCAGATCTCAACAACTATCGCCCTATATCCAACATTCCCACTCTGGCGAAACTACTAGAAAAATGTGTACAAATTCAATTATGCAACCACATTGAGAATTACAGCCTCCTAGACCAACACCAATCCGGCTTCCGTCAAGGACACAGCACTGAATCAGCACTCACCCACACAATGGACGACATATTAAAAATGCTAGACCATAGTGAATCATGTCTTTTGATACTTCTTGACTAATCCTCCGCTTTCGACACGGTTAAACATGACAATCTACTGTCCCTACTGGAACGAAGGATGGGTCTATCTGTTCCTGTGCTACAATGGTTTACCTCTTTCCTAAACAACAGAACCCAAAGAATCAAGTTGAAGCAATCACTTTCTCATTCCTCCATGGTCACCCTAGGGGTCCAAAGGACTCAGCACTATCACCCATTCATTTTAATCTACTCATGGAACCCCTGACAAACGCGTTGAACTCTGCGAACATTCTATATCGCCTGTATGCAGACGACACACAACTGTATATGAAAATCTCCTCCTCAGAAGACTTCATGTTCCTCAACACTATTCTACATAATACTCAAAGTTGGCTCACTGGCAACCACCTCATGCTCAACACCAAAAAAACGGAATTCCTCCTCCCCATCCCCCTCCCCCCAAACCACACACCTAAGATAAACCTCTGGCTGAAGCATCTAACCTCATTTGACTGCTCTCCCCACATCATTTATTGTGATAAATCCTTGGGAATCACCTTAGACAAACACTTGAATATGCAGAAGCATATCAGTAATGCCACCAAGGGAGCTAATCATCAGATGAGCATTCTAAGGAAACTTTAAACCCTTCCTCCCTCAGACCGATTACAAAATAGTGGTACAAGTTCTAGTGTTACCAAGATTGGACTATGGAAGCATCACTCTATGTGGACTTCCCAAATACAAGCTGGCCCCGCTGAGAGCATCTCTTAACGCTGCGGCCAGGCTGGTCTCTGGAACAAAAAGAAATAACCACATTCCTCCAACCTTGAAAGAACTGAACTGGCTACCTTACGAGGCAATAATACAACTAAAGATCACCTGCATGACCCGTAAAGTCCTGCATATCAAAAACCCTAGTTACTTAGCACAAAAGCTAGCGCTGTCAGGAGGTTGCAGACATTCGCGAAGCATAAGTTCACTACTACTGAAACCCCAATCCTCCCACAAAAAGAGAACGTGTTGCAGAACCTTCTCAGGTATCGCACCAAAGAATTGGAACTCCTTACCACCAGATGTACGCAGAATCCCTTCCTCATCCTCCTTCAAAAAAGAAGCAAAAATGCTACTAATGACCAAATTCACATCCAAAGACTTTAAATCATACGTGACTGTTACCAACATATATTATCCTATCTACCACTGTCTACCTCTTTTTGTATTGAATGTCGAATATTGAATGTATGTAAATTACCGTCTCAACCTTCTAATGTTTCCGAATGGTGTAATGTAAAGTGCTCTGATACCCTCTAGGGTCATGTTCGCGCTATACAAAACTTTATAAATAAATAAATCTCCCCAAGCAAGTAATGTAGATCGTCACACAATGTGGTGCTTGGCATTTGGGGCATAGATAAACAAACCCAAGTATCCATGTTCCTATACTGGTAGTATGGAAATACTTAATTAGACCACTGGACTCCGAAATTACTTCTATTAATGACCTACGACCTTTCACCATTAAGTAGCTCAAGGCCCTTCGTGTGGTCTCAGCAAATGTGTGTGGCTGGGGTGCATCTGCTCGACCGCTGCCTCCTCCCGTGACGGGGGGATTCAAATATTGGCTTAGTAAAAACACCACTTCATTCCCTGTCTGCCTAAAATGTTTAACTGTTTATCTGAAAAACATAATTTTTAGTTGCCATCAATAGGGAAGTTGCCGCTTCCAAACATTAACAAGTATTTGCAAAGCCAATAGGTTTATAAGTCTAGTCTTGGTAAGCTGTTCTTGTATTTTTTTTCTCCATTTTTTATTACAAGTATATGCCACAACATATTAAACGGAAAAATAAAACATACATCTACTTAATATGGCCACCATATGCAAGCATTAACACGTTTAATTCCATTCACTGAAATAATCATTTTACTAGTATTTTTTTTTAAATAGCAAGTCTTTCTGTTGTGTCATGCCTTTTCTTATTATTATTTGGTATTTGTATTATTATTAGTGGAGGAAACAAGAAAAAAAATCACAAGTTAACCAAGCATTCAAATTACAGGCAGCTACATTGCTACCTGAACCCTTTATTATTTTACAAAAAAAATATTTCACCAGTTAACCAGGTACACGACGTCCAGTGAAAATAAATAGCCGGTATTTAAATTTAATATAAAAAATAATTTATTAAAAGCACAGTTTAAACCCATTGCCCCCTTCTGTATACCTTGGTGGGTGGCAGCAACATGTTAATAGCTATAACCCTTCTGTCTATGTGTATTATGTTGGAGTTTTTTGGGGGAAACTATAATTTGGTAAGACAGCCAAAACTGTCACAATAGCTAAACCTAAACAGGTAAGAAGTGTACAATATTCTTTGCTTTCCTTGGGGATATTTGGAGCAAAGTTACCCTCATATTTAAGCTCACCACCTCCCTCCCCACACCCATGCTTACCCCCACCCGAAACAAAGTAACAAAAATGCCAACTTATTTGTGGTTTAAGTGCAAGAATGTGGAGGTAATCCCATGGGGTAATTTGTAGAAAACCAGGAGGCACAGTAAATCAGGAGCAAGGAAAGAATATTGTAGGTATGTCAGACCACCCTCAATGCTCAATAACTAAATATAAGATAAATCATTCCTCACCTGAGGTTCCAACTACTTTGCTTCTCTCTGATGTTAGGAATATTGAATTAATTGTGTTGTCTCTAAATTTTTCATGGCACAAACAAATAAAAACAAGCTTTTTGTCTAGAATGGAGTAGCTGCTTGTCACAAGCCGGTCACCTTTGGTATCAGAAGCAGTTACATTGGATTTTATAGCAGCATTGTGACTGATTTCAGCAGAAGGTAACAAGCTGGCCTCACGCTGCAGAACTTCTTGAAATGCGCGAATGTTGTGATACAGTGTGAGTCGTGTTTGTTTGAAATAGCAGGAGAAATCTTTCTTAAATATGGGTAACCTCCTGGAGTGGAATTCCTTCTTTTCCCAGCATTGAGATAGTAGTCTCACAGTCAACATCTGCAGTCAGGAGCTTCTGTGTACTTTTTTGCTTAGGAGTAGCTCTAGTAACTATCTAATTGAGATGCACAGATTCTTTTCCCAAGAACCCCGTCCGCCCATGAATAGCTGGTTTTATTTCATTAATCCACTACATATTTCTGGCTGCATTCGGAGTGTGTTTCACCCCTTTCTATTGTGAGAGACTCTTGAGAAAGGTAATAAATAGGAAGCAAATGAAACCGGTTAACTGACACAATCTTAGGCTATACAGTACTAGAGCTGAAGCTCCCACTCTTCAGAAAGAGGACGTTACTAGATCTTTCTACATTTTTTTACAGCAGCCATCAATCAGTCAGTCAATCAGGGGCTTTTAAAGCGCCCTACTCACCAGTGAGGGTCTCAAGGCGCGGCGGGTGCAGCTCTGAGTCAGCTGAAAAGCCAGGTCTTGAGGCTCTTCCTGAAGGTGTGCAGGGTAGGGAAGCCTCTGATGTTGACTGGGAGCTCGTTCCAGGCTTTGGCTGTGACGTAGGAGAAAGCTCTTCCACCTTCTCTGGTTCTGTGGATGAGCAAGGTTTCTGCTAAGGCGAGGTCGGCGGAGCGGGGGTTTCTTTTGGGTGCGTTGAAAGAGATTCTTTCGTTAAGATATTTGGGTCCGATGTTGTGGAGGGATTTGTTGGTGTGGGTGAGTAGCTTGAAAGTTACTCTCTTCTCGAAAGTGGAGCCAGTGGATGTCTCGCAGGTGTTGGGTCATGTGCTCATGTCGCCAGGCGCCAACGCCGAGTCTGGCTGCAGTGTTCTGTATGGTCTGTAGTTTGTGTAGCTGGGACTTGTTGATTCCCGCGTAGAGGGTGTTTCCGTAGTCTAGTCTGCTAGTAATGAGTGTGTGGGTGATCAGGGGGATCCACTTGAAAGTCTTGCGGAGGGAGTTGAAACAGGTGGAGGCGACGGCGTTGATCGGGCAAGTCATGGTGAGGGAAGAGTCCAGAATGAAGCCAAGGTTCCGGGCGTGGTCCGTCACGGTGGGTGGGTTTCTGAGGGCAGAGGGCCACCAGGAGTTGTCCCAAGCGGTGGGGGAGGGTCCAAGGACGAGGACCTCTATCTTCTTCGAGTTGAGCTTTAGGTAGCTGTTGCTCATCCAGGCTGTGACGTCTTTCATTTGTTCCTGGAAGCTGAGTCTGGTGTCTTTGGGGTTCTTGTGAGGGAGAGGTTGAGCTGTGTGTCGTAGGCGTAGGATACTATGCTGAGCCCATGCTGTCTGACGATGGCGGCGAAAGGGTCCATGTAGATGTTGAAGAGCATGGGGCTGAGCGATGATCCTTTGGGAACTCCGCAGTTGATTTCTTTGGGTTCGGAGAGGAAAGATGGGAGTCTGATCCTTTGGGTTCTGCCGGCGAGAAAGGAGTGGATCCAGTCGAGGGTGGTTCCCCGTATGTCAGCGTTGTGGAGTCTGGCTGCAAGTGTGCGGTGGGAGATGGTGTCGAAGGCTGCTGAGAGGTCTAGCAGTATGAGGGCTGCAGTGTGGCCCTGGTCAAGTTGCACGCAAATGTCGTTGGTGGCGGCGAGAAGGGCAGTCTTGGTGCTGTGGTTGCTGCGGAATCTGGACTGGGAGGAGTCTAGGATGACGTTCTCTTTGATAAAGTTGGTCAGCTGGGCGTTGACGAATTTCTCGGTGACCTTGGCTGCGCAGGGAAGGAGAGATATGGGCCGGTAGTTTTTCAGGTCCGTCGGGTCAGCCGAGGGTTTCTTGAGGAAGGGCTTGATCTCAGCCCTTTTCCAGTCGTCGGGGAAGATGCCGGATTCGAAGGTGGCGTTGATGGTGATACGTAGTTTGGGCGCAATGGTGGCGGCGGCTCTGTGGAAGATATGAGGCGGGCATGGGTCCATGGGGGATACTGAGTGGGTGCGGTTCATGGTCGTGGTGGTGTCTGCGGTGGAGACCGGTGACCAGGTGGTGATGGTGGGATGGTTATCGTTGCTGGGGTCTCTTCGCTGAATTTGTCGTAGAGGGCCTTGATTTTCAGGAGGAAGTACGAGTCGACCTTGTTGCAGAGGTCTTGGGATGGTGTGATGTTCGTGGCTTCGCTGGAGGGGGTCTGATAAACTTCTGGATGATGTTGAAGAGTTCCTTTGAGTTACTGGCGTTGGTGAGGATGCTGTTCTGGATGAAGGTCCTCTTGGTGGCATTCTGTCATGGCGTGCTTGTAGGTGGTCTGGTCTTCTGTGGTTTTGCTGGTTCTCCATGGTTTTGCGAGACGTCTGCAGGAGCGTCTGGCTTCTTGGAGGTCGGTGGTAAACCAGGCGGCCTTCCCCCCTGTCTGTGGGGGTGGTGGAGGGGAGCGAGCTTGTCTGCGCAGCTGGTGATCCAGCGGTGTAGTTCCGTGGCTGCAGAGTTGGCGTCGGTTGTGGCGGCGGGGTGGGTCGTAGATGAGGGTAGAGTTGAGGTGCTCCTCTGTGACATAGCTCCAGTTCCTTCGTGGAGGGCGCAGGCAGGCTTGAGTGCGATGGTGGTGCTGAAAGAGAAGTGTACACAGTGGTGGTCTGTCCAGAGGGGCTGCGAGGTGTGGCTGAAGTGGATGTTTGTTCCTCCTGCGTAAATGGGGTCGAGGATGTGTCCGGCCTTGTGGGTGGGGGACATCGGATAGTCATTGAGACATCTATCTTTTGGAATTGTGATGGAGGGATGCTTTCTAGGCATCCACAACCCATTAGTTTGTGTACTTCTGCTTTTTTTTTTTTTTTAATATAAATGTTACCCCATTCGAGGGGACTTCTTTACTAAAGGCACTCAGATTTTCACTCCGACTTCATGAAGCTTCCACCACTTTTCAAGTCATCAAGCTATTGTTAGGCACCATTGACGCACACTTCTCCACTATCTAACCTTCTCCTTTGATGTAATCTCCTTTGCTGACAGCAGGGCCAGGATATATTCTGAAAACTCTTTCTTGCAACTGTTTTGGCTCTAACTGCACCAGCCTCTTTTGTAATTTCCTTTTGTAGGTCAAACATACTAGACCATGCGTATGCTGTCTATTGCGAGGCACATTTTGGCTTACAAGGAAATAGATGGGCTTGGAGCCTGCCCATTGCTCATTGTTAGTTGCCATTCCTTGTCACTCTTTCTTGGCTGGTTCTTATTTGTGTCCCGGATTGTCAGTCTTGTGGTTGTGCTGCCAATAAAACATAGCCTCTTTACAGTCTATTTGATTCGCTGGCATCACTCCTCCACTTTTCGCTTTTAAAGCAGTACTTTTTCTTTTGTGTGAAATGCTTCATTAATGTGCTGGTGTTTTTTAGCCATCTTCCTCGTGTATGTCTTGTCTGTCCCTCTGAACTTCTCATTGTTCTCTGTTGACTGACTGCTTCTCCCCTTTGCACCCACCCACATACTTCTCCCCATTGCTTCCCCCACCCAAGTTCTCTCTGTTGCTTTCCCTCAGCCCTGGTATTGTGTGGTGTTGGCATTCGCGCAGGCTGCGCGCATGCAGCAACAAACACACAGGACCATGGCAGTGGCTTATTGCCTGTAGCCTGTCAACCAACGAGCCTTTTATTATGTTACGTGAGGCCATACTATTTGATCCCACAAGTGTGTGTGCATGCGCACCAGGCCTTTGCGCCTCGTCTATGTGGGCTGAACGTTCCCAACACTACATTCCTGCTCAACTGTGAACAAAACAGACACGGAACACACCGTACATGACATCAAGACACTGGCTGGACATACACATAGTCCTGCTGGAGTTCTCATGCCAGACTTAATGTTTTTTACTCCATCGAAAAGACTCAAAATTGCTATGAGGGGTTGTGGTTGTATTGCAGTTGGTATCTCGTAGAACCATCTAACTGGATAGATACCAGTGTGAGATGTGTCTCTGCTGGCTTGGTTTTCTCTGCACCTGGGAGTGAAACTTGGGTTCCGGTGTCAGATGGCGGTCAGAGCCTACGAGGTTCCATGAGGTGGTCGTTTGAACTTCTTCCTGGTATTCCTCCCTTGAAATACCAAGGCAGTCGGTCCGGGGCAATTAGTCATTAGCTGGATCCCAGAACTGTTTGTAGAATGAGATGGTCCAGGTGACCACTTACCCTCCTCTCCAAGCAGTTATCATTTTGTCTTTCATGTGGGTGATGACCGATGGCCCTGGTTCAAAGGGGAGTCGGAAATTGCCACCAGGGTGGCGATCTTTTACAAGCACCCAATCTCCATTCTGTAGCTGCCATGGTTTAGCACGTCATTCTCAGTCTGCTGAGGCGTTCTGGCGCGTCCGCCTGGGGAGAGAGAGGTTGTTTGGCATGGGGCTCTCTGTCCACGTGAGGTGTTACAGAATTGGTGTTGGTCATGGCTCGGCCTAGGCAGAGTTGCCTAGGTGCCTCTCCTGTGGTTACTTGCGTAGTCACCCTTTATTCTCTCAGGAATGTGCATGTGGCACCCTCCACACTCTTCGCTGATGCTTTTGTGATAGATTACCTTTTCTAAAGTCCTCATGAGCCTGTTTTCCTCTCTGTTTGCCTGAGACCATCGGGTGTGATCCGGCAGAGCTTAGTGTGTTAGGGCTAGTAGTATTCAGACCACTCCTGCCCATTGAATGGGGGCCTATTGTCAGTGCATAGTTTTTGAATGAGGACACAGGCTGACACCTTTTCACACTATATGACTTCTGAGGTCGCTGTGGGTGTTATGATCTTGACCTCTGGGTAGTTAATGTAATCATTTATGATGATGAGCATGTGCGGCCCTTATGTGCTTGCACAGTTCCACAGGATGTTGGGGGATCTCTTCAGTGATGATTGGGGCTGGTGGTTGTGGGCTCCCAGTCACCTGGCAGGATTTGCAGTTGTTGATAGTCTTCTCCACAACATCGTCCACACCACACCTTGCATTGCAGCCTGCTTTTGGTTATGACCATGCCGTGTTGTGATCCGTGAGCCAACTGTACGGCCTGTTCTGTTAGACTCTGAGGGACGACCATCCTCGTTCCCCTCATTAGGCACTCCTCGCCATTTAAGGTAAGCTTGTGTTGCACGTGGTATAGTAACTGCAATGTCTGTCGGGCTTCTTCTATCCTTTGTCCAGTCATCGGATGTGATTGCGCCTATGCCCATTTTCAAGGCATTCATTGATCCTTGTTGCTTCCACTATGTCTGACAACAGCATCAGTAGAATCCGAGCGCGGTCCAGTATCATTCGAACGTACTTCTCTGTGTCTTGTGCGGTCTCTTCACCTTCGCGGTTTGCAGGGCAGGAATGCCTCAAGACAGAGTCACGCTGGGTTTTTCAATCATGACATGTAAGCTGTTGTAAATTGGTATTCCTGGAGTTGCAGTTTCCACTTCTCTATCCAATGGGGCAGTTTGGAAACTGATCCTTGGTACACCGGAATAAGCGGCTAGCAGTGAACAGGTGGCCATACAAATAGAGGTGGAAGCGTCTGCACCCCAGCGAACGGCAATTGCTTCCTTCTCCTTTGTGGGAATATCTTTGTTCTGTCTGCATGAGGGCCCAACTTGCGTATACTACGGACACCCATTCTCTGCAAGTCTGTTTCTGCAACAATACAGCACTGCGCCCCATGGGTCTGGAGTCTACAGACTATTCGAAGTCCTTCCTGAGGTCAGTGTATGTGAGCGTGGTTTCTTCTGACAAGGCTTTCTCCTTGTCTTGGAATGTTCATTCCTGTTCAGGCTTCCAGACCCACAGCTTGGATGTTTTTGTGAGGTTGCACAGTGGTGCTGTGAGGGTGGTCAGGTTTTGGAGGAATCTCCAGCAGTAGGTGTCCATCCCGAGGAAACGCTGGACCTCTGTCACTGACGTTGGGGTTGGAGAAGATTGGACGTCTTTGACCTTGGCTGGATCAGTGTGACTCCCAGTGCAAGAATCGATATCCAAAGAATCTGATATCCTGTTTGAGGAACTCGCACGTCACTTGATGTAGTGTCAGCGCACTATCTAGGCCTGCTAAAAACGACTCTAAGACAGATCATGTATTCTTGCAGGGTTGAGGAGTGCACCAGAATGTCGTTACTGACATTCAAAATGCCTGACAGCCGGGCCAGCACTTTCCAGATGTTTTTTGGGAGACCTCTGCGTCACTGCAGATACCAAAGTTGAGCCGGTTGTATTTTCATAGCCCAACATGTGTTGAATATGTTGTAATGTGTTTCTGGGTCGAGGAGAATCTGGTGGTATCCGGGCCTTGAGACCATTTTTGAGAACTACAGTGATCCTGCTTGTTCATTCACTATATCATCCACCGAGGAGGTCAGGTGATGCTGCTTTTGATGGCGAGGTAAACAATTTGCATGTCGACTCAGGTCCTGACTTCTCCAGGCTGCTTCAGCTTCCTTACCCCTATGATTGGCGAAACCCAGGGCGTGGGTCCATCGACCGTCTCACTGATGACAGCCTCTTCTAGTTTCCTCAGCTGCTGTTCTACCTTGGGGCGGAGATGGAATGCGACCCATCATAGGTGCAGGGCAACTGATTTAATTGACTGATCGATGTGGAGGCATACCATCTTAACTTTGAGGCATCCTATCCCCTGGATAAGCTGTGTGAATTATTACACTAGTGCTTCTACTCCTCCCATGTGGACGCCGAGGATGAAACGGACCAGGTGAAGTCCTTATGCAGTGTGGCAACTGAGTAGGAAGCCTGTCCTTTTCTTCGTGAAATATACCCTAGCATGTGTCACATGATCTCGGTGGTCGCTGTCCGCTGTGAAGACTCAGGAAAGGGGTATGCGGTTCCTGAAAAAATGCACTCTGACTGAGATAGTCTTCAACCTTGAAAGTTCTGGTAGGGTTTGATATAGCTCGTGTAATATGAGGTTTATGGATGCCCAGGTGTCTAACAAGGTTGTTTGTGGTTGCCCTTGTATCAGGATCCGACACTTTGGGGTCGATTTGACTTTCTGTTGCCGTGGCTCTACTACTTGAACGACGCGTATGGTTCCTTCCTGGTCATCGTTATCCATGTCACTGTTCTCCTGGACCTCTGTCGGGGCAGTGATTGTGTTCACCCCTTTCTTCTGAAGCTTCTTAGGGGTCAGGGTTGATAGACAAACTTTTGAGAAGTGGTTTAGTTTGCAACATGCAAAGCACTTCTTGACAAACGCCGGCATTCTCCTGCATGGTGGGAACTATCCACCACACCATGTGTAAGGATTGCTGGCGGTTAGGGCTTTCCTGCTGACTTTCTTTCCACTGCGGGGCCCACAAGACACAAGGTTGACTGGTTGTGCTTTGGCCGGGTTCTGCCGAGCTGCCTCCATGTGGGCCGTCTGCACTTTTGAGAGTTCATTTGAGCACCTGAGTGACTGGATGTTATACATGTTCTTTCCTGTGTTTTGGAGGATCTGCTCACACAGCTTTGCCGATGCACAGATATGAATGAACTGCACTCTTATTTCATCCTGTTAATGTGGATGTGTGCATGTGCTGGCTTGCTCTCGGCGACCGGCATATAATGCATTCACAGACTCCTGAGGATTGTGGCACGCGTAGTCAGGGTTGGCAAGTGGCTCAAAGTGGGCCATGAGGGCAGCTTTCAGTGTGGCGTAGGTGAAGACTGATCCTGTCTCTGTGACATTCCTGGACAGTTTATACACTTCCTGCTCTGCCAGGTGAATGAGCAATGGGCGTTTCGGCTGTCTTCGGTGGCCGTAGGTGCGAAATAGATCGTTAGGTTTTCCATCCATGTCTTCCAATGGGCAGCTTGCATGGCGGTGGGCCCTGTGAGCGAGACGGCTAGATTGGCAAGATGGATAAGTGCCCGAGGGGCGGGGGGCGCCAATGTGATCCTGGGCAGTGGCCACCAGGAGACAAACTGGTAAGCAGCGTCTGTGTGCAGGAAGTGCATGGCAGTCTTAGGCTCCAGCCCTGAGCTATCGCCAGCAGGCAGCGGAGCACGATAACCATAGCTGCCAAGGTTTCAGATTGCCATGTGTGGCATTTTCATAAATTCAGTTTAATGTGTGACATTTCAAGAACTATGAGTGACACTTTGTCGTAACCAAATTCAAGCAATGAAAACCAGGAAAACAGATAAACATCAGCAATTCCACCCATTTCAGCAACAAGACATTCCAAGAAGATGTTAAAACTGCTGGAAAGCACCAGAAACTGAAGCACCTAGTTTTTTTCTAAGCTGATCGTACTGTTAAACAAAATAAGGACTCAGATCTGCACCACTCATTGACAGTGCACGCTGCGCCACTGCAAACAAAAGAACATTTCTGTACATTTTAGCAAAGCCAGTTATTGTAATAGGTTCAGATTATCTGTTGCAAAAACGGCGCAGTGTGCTTGCCACATGCTCACCTCAAGTACAGAGAATAACATAATGACTGCTATAGTGGGGGATAAAAGGAGTAGGAGGTGGATGAGGACTGTTTTCCCGATTGGGTGTCCTCACTTAAAAGCATACATCGTTTGCTGGGGTACGGAATGTAGCCACGGTGCAGACTCCACTACCGAAATTTTGAGCAGGTGTTCTTTAATTTCTTGTTTTGCTCTGACAAACGTAAAATAACAAGCTTTACCTAATCGCTTTCTTGACTGCTCGGCCGCTTTAAATCTGGCCAATCAAATGAGCAAAGGGACAACAATTTTATTTAAGAGCTCCGATAGTTTTATGAGTTCAGAGTTTATAAGATCACTTACTTCGATTTGAGGCAGGCGACGAGCGAAGATGGCGCCATGGCAACAGGTGCATCCCCCTGGGCTGGTACATGCTCTCACAGCTGCAGTGCAGGCAGCACGCCTCCGGCCGTGCCCGAGTTAGTTGACCCCTAGTCCACGGAATCATGATTCTACCACTATGCACACTGCACAGAGCATGCAGTGGGCATAAAGTGGCGAGCAGCAGATATCTCTGCTACAGGGCAGCAGCAGGCTCACAACTGAGTCAACAGCCGCCAATGCTGGTGAGGCCCGGTGGGTGTCCGAGCGGTCACGGTGGCTTGCACATAACCTCAGCTGCCTCTGCCAAGACCCATTTCACTGTCCAGTGAATGCCGGTGCGCATTATGGAGGAGGCACCAAAATAATTACTGTAGCGTGGCGGGCAGCGTCAAACAAAAAAAAAAACATAACTGCCGCTCACCCTGCAGCACACTCAGAGAGAGTTATGGATATACTGTTTGTTGCATTCACGTGACCTCACCACGTCATGTGAATGCCATGCCCCTGCCCTGCCCGCAGCAGCTGTGATCTAATGAATGCTCATTGGTGCAGTCAACGCAGCAATGAGCCACCGGGTCAGTGCGACACTCCTGACCTGCCATTCACATATAGCCTTAGCACACTTGAGACTATTGCAAGACACTCTGCCAGAGCAGCAGGCGGTCTGCGCTGCGTGCTCATCAGAAGTGTTTGACCAGGGCAGCAATTTCTGTCCTGCTTGTCTCTTCCTCTGCACTGGCAGTATGTCAAGGAACGCAACAAATGCGTGACCTGGCATTTTTTAGTGCGGTGATGAGGATCACCGCACAAAAATGCGTTAGTATTATGCCTGATGCGTGGTACTTGGCAGGGCTGGATGAGGCAAGCGTTGGGCCTCAAGTCACGAAGAGCAGGCATGGCTGCAGTGATTAGAGGCGCCACCGCCTAGCAACAGCTGGCGAACGGAGTGATGCAGCCTGCCAGGGCCGCGTCTGTTTACAGTGCCTGCCTCATCACCATTGAGGTGTTGGATGTCGAGTAGACGACGGCTCGCATGCAGCAGCAAACACACAGTATCAGAGCAGTGGCATGTTACCAGCAGTCTTGTGGCCGATGGGCCTTTTATGAATTTTGTTAAGTCAGGCCAGGCCAAACCATGTGACCCCATGTGTGCTGGGGTGTGTGTGCCAGTTTTCCCCTTCTCTCCCGATCCATGCGGGCTGAACTTCCCTCTTCCTATCTGTTGCTTCATATTGGAAGACCAAGAATTAAAGCTTGAGGAACACAGTGATGAGCAGATGTAGGTGCAGAGGCAGAAGAAGATATGTAATCATTGCAAAGAATGGTGAGGAAAATGAGGCGATCATAGTATGCTGATATAACCAGAGTAGGGCTAGAAATTCGACTAGAAAGGGTGAACGTTTGCCTCAAGAAAGGAAGTAAGCCGTATGAAATTGTAGAGTGAAACAAGTCAAAAATCGGTGAAAAAGAACTGGACAAAGGACGTAATATAGTTTCTGCTGTATGCAAAAACGGGATTCGAAATAAATCCGTATATGGTGTAATTATTGAAAAGGTGATACTTGAGTCTAGTAAGCAAGAGGAAAGAAACAGCGACACTCAGATGAGCAATGATAAAGACAGCCGCTATTGTATATAGTCTAAGTCTTTAGTCAGTTTAAGTTAAACCATAAAAACATACATATAACTATTAAAACATAAAATCCATAAGCATTACAATAACTGCCGCGACAACCATATCAAAATTCATCTGAATTAAAGCATATTCCTATATTGATTGTCTTTTCATCAGTACAGTTCTCATGCTAGTGGTAGCGCTGTTGCGTTTAATTTAATCGTGTACTTTTTAGGTCTCGCCTGAGCCAGCGCTTTAGCGCTACTCTCGCGAGAAATTTTGTAAAAGGGGGATCTGGAAGTGTAAACTAGTGCTTTTCAGGCCTCCAAATACAGTGCATGTGCGCCGGGCTCGCGCACCATTTGGCAGCCTGAAAAGCACTGCCTGATCACTTTCGCGGACACAGCCACCATCTGTCTCCTCCGTCACGGGTCATTAAGTTGCATTCTCCTCTGCCTCTGCCCGATCACTTTAACTTTCACTTTCGTGGCTTGTTACTTTTCCATTCGACATTCTTCTAGTCTCAGCCGTTTGGGCAGAGGCATGAGCCTGGAGCTTCACGCCCAGACCCCTCTTGTCTGCTGGTTCTGCTACTGCAGGCAATGTGTGACAGCGCGGAGGGCCTCTCTCACTGTCTCTGTGTTTTTAACTGCTTAGGTTGAGGTCGAGGGGCACTGCAGGCTCCGCGATATGCCGGGCGGCAGGGCAGCTTGTATTTACAAAGGTGTTTTAAACTCTGTCGGGGACTGCCTCTTTGCAAGTCACTGTCACCATGGCTGGGTGGGTTGAATTGAGCAACTGCTGGGTGGTGCTGCAGCCACTACTCCTCCCAGACCAGGGCAGTCTCCCTGATGCTGAGGGCCAGTAGGCACTGGAGATTCCAGGGCGGGCATTTATTCAATGCCGGTGCGGCCTCGGTCTTTTCCCCTGCTGGCGGGGTGCCACAATCGACTGCTGCCAGAAAACCTGTACGCCGGAGCGCCTCTTGTCGTACCTCTGACTACATGTGGGCCTCGTGATGTTTTGCATGACCTCATTACGTGGGCGCTCCTCCCTCCTCCTCCTCCTCTAACCGGGGGGATGGTGGCAGATGGGGGCAGCTTACTGGTACCTCATTAGGTAGGGGTCATGGCATGTTGTGGGCCCCATCATACCTTGATGGGCCACAGTGCATCGGTCATCGGTGTCCTGCGGATAGCGCTGTATGTGTTTCTTTATGCTGCCCTCCAACTCACACAGCCTCTCAGCAGACAGACAGCAGCTGTTGTGGGGAGGTGATGGAGGCAAACGAGCACGAATTCCTCCCTTAGGCGAGGAAAAGGTTCACTCTCTTCTTGGGGCAATATGACTTCTTCACCGAACAGGCAATCGCGGCAGTACTGATGTATATATCCTCCTCCTGCACGGCAGTTAGCAGTAGGTCAGCACGATAGGGACCCGTCTCAGCACCTACTTTTAACAAGCATTTGCAATGCAATAGGTCTCGCATTTACGCGAGTTTGAGCTATTGACATTACAAATAATAATGCCTTTTTTTTTTTTTTAAGCATAAATAAAAGGCATTGTTATTTACAATGCCAATAGCTGAAACTCTCGTAACTGCGAGACCTATTGCATTGCAAATGCTTGTTGATCTTTTCTGTGTATGTGTATATCTTTGGGGAAAACGATATCGCCTTGCACAAAAAAAAACACTTAATCCAGGAAATTCAATGAAGCCTGATATGCACTGAAAATTAAGGTAGAAGCATTCTGTCTCTAAAATATGTCTGTTTTTGTTTAAAATCGCATGGGTGTGCATTCTCTTATTCCTAATTTCGGTATGCTCTGGCACAGTACAATGCCTCGTAATCGCCTGCAATACATTTAAACCCATTTTAGACACCCTTTGCAACATTTAAGCGCATCGTAGAGGGCAAGTGTTACAATTAAACACTCATAGAGTGCCAGTCCTAAATTTAAACACATCGCAGAGTGGGCCATTGCTACATTTAAATACATTGAATACAAATATTGAGGAAATTATTTTAAGATGGAAAGTCAGTCATTCTTTCCCACATTCTTCCTACACCCAAATTGAAACCTACCCCGCTTGCATGAAAAATGTTTATTTCAAAGGATTTGTAGAATATGCACACATATGTATAACACAATAACAATTCATACATTTTAACAAGTTGTTAGGCTCGTTTCCTCGGGTGCACGGTTGACCAGCCAGCAGCAGTCACATATGCACATCTAGTAAGTAGCCCGCCGCCGGTGTGTTTATTCAGCAGAATGTTTGACAAAGCTGACTTAAGGGGGTATTAACTAAGGAGTATTGAATAGCAGTCGGTCACTCAGATAAGCCTGTGTCGGACCCTGACCAGTGATAGAAGTAAACCATATTCAATTTTAAAAAATGCTGTAGGAGACGCATCTCCAATAGGAAATCCATGGTCCGTGCTCCCGAATTACAACGAAACTCAAGACTGGGGGTGGCTACCAGCAGCTTTGTCGTGTAAAAACTCAGCCTGACCATTTGGAAAAAACTTGTTAGAACTTAATCCTTTGGAGGCTGTAAAAGCTAACATCCCCCAGCCTCACCCTATAAATTGTATAAAACATCAGCCGGATCCGTGCCTCTCCCTGTGTTCATGGAACATTAGTGGCCTTCACCTTAAAATGTCCTCACTAGAGACCCGAAACTTTATTCTTAGCCCTGATCTAATTGCGGTTCAGGAAATATGGGCCACTTGCAGTTGTCCTATTGATGGATTTATTGAATTTTGGAAACCAGCTGTCAGAGTCAGCAACTATGGTCGCCCCAAGGGAGGATTGTCTATTTACATCTCATGAAGCCTAAAGGGCCCAACAGAGCTATTAAACATCGACGAGGATTGGCTGCTTGGAGTTAAAGTTAGCTCGTGGTGACAACAGCGACCTCTATTGTTGCTTAATGTTTACATCAATCCAAGCGTCCGGACAAAAAGAGCTCCCCTAAATCGCCTGCTTAATATTTTGAGCGACCTGGCTGTGGGCTTTCCCGACGCCGACTGTCTGCTTACCGGGGACTTTAATACCAACTTGTTCCAGGAAGACCTGTCGGATCTCCCCTCATTGTCTCTGTCAGCATTGAAATTCCAGTCCAAACCTTCAAATTATTCATACTGTGCTTTGGGGGAATTCTGTGTGTTGCAACTCCTTAGTGCAGGTTTCATCATAATGAACGGCAGGTTCACGCAGGATACCCCTCCAAATTGGTCATGGACAAATGGACGAAAGTTTTCATTTTTAGATTACACCATTTGTAACCTAGCCATGTTTTCTCACTTGGAAAACTACAGTATCAAAGCGCGACCAGAGAGCGACCATCGACCACAAGTTGTCACCATTAATATTAACTCAGTTTACCACAATACCGCCCCAATAACTCATAAAGGAGTCCATTCAGAAAATGTGAAACGCTTAAGATGGAACGATGAAATTAGTATCAACATCAAGAAGGAATGTTTGTCTTTTACATTAGGAGGACTCCACCCCATGGTTTCTCATATCACTGATTGGTCACATTTTTGCTATCATCTGTTAAACCTTTTTCCATCGCATTCGCATCCTCATACGACTACTTGTAGCTCCCAGTTTTTTATATCAAGTCAAACTATGAAATTAAAAAAGATCAGAAACACCGCCTTGCGGGCAATTAGGAGGAATCCAGAATCCAATGACTGTTTGAACAACTACAAAATTGCTCAGAAAAACTATAGACAGGCATCCAAACAAGATAAACGACTTCATCTCGATCAATTTTGGGGTAAACTTCTTTGGGAAAGCAAAAACCGTAATTCAAGAAAATCTTGGGCATTACTGAACAAACAACTCAGAGGAACAACCAGACAGGGGAGTGCAAACATTGCTGAGGCAGAATGGGTTACATTTCTGACCGACTACTTTAAGGCCAATGAAGGTGCAGTCTTTTTAGTAACAAACACCTCCTTTACGTCCAAAGATGGGTCTTTGGAGAACCAGGATAATACCCAAGAGCTGACGCAGCCTCAATGTGAGTTGATTTCCGTTAATCAAGCAAGGCTGGTCAAAATATTATCAAAAGCGAGAGCGGATGGAGCACCATCCCAAATGGCCTGCCACAGGCCCTGTTCAAAGCAAATGTTCCCTATTGGGCACAACAATTAGCAACCCTCTTTAGATCTGTGCTGAGCTGTTCAACTATACCAGACTCATGGCGAGGGGCAGTAATTCACCCAATATATAAGTCCAGCGCCCATTCGTCCCCAAACAACTATAGGTTGATAGCCTTACTGGACAATGAGGCAAGTTCTTCGCGAGTATTTTACTTGAAGAATTGAGTGCCTGGGCGAACCAAAAAGGCTTGATTCCAAAAAACCAAACGGGCTTTACTGTAAATTCAGGTACTTCGTCTAATTTATTGGCATTATCAGTACTTATCGACAAATCGCTTATTTCATCAAAGCTGGTATTCTGTTTTGTTGATTTTAAAGCTGCCTTTGACCGGGTCCCTAGGGAGGCACTTTGGGCAAAGTTAATGAAATGGGGAATCCCGGTCAAACTACTGGAGACCATTGTTCAACTATATTCCAGCACCTGGATATTCAAGTCAAGCTTGGCACTGGTACACATCTGTCTCGAAAAATTTTAACAGCACGAGTGAAACAGGGGTGTGTGCTAGCCCCATTGCTTTTCAACCTGTTTATTGCCGATCTCTCAGCCGACCTGGACGAGACAAATAGTCATTCCCCCCAAGGTCGGCAGGGTGCAGTTAAGTAACCTTCTGTATGCTGATGATCTTGTCCTCTTTAGCCTTACCCGAGTAGGGCTGCAACGATTGTTAAACAAACTACATAGTTATACCGTTAAGAATAACCTAGAGGTTAACCTAAAGAAAACCCAAGTGGTTATATTCGGTAGAAAACGTTATGGAGGTGGTGGGTGGTCATACAACAATTCCAGTCTTGTCGTAGGAAAATCCTATAAATACTTGGGGGTTAACTTTGACTCTAGGGGCACCTTCGCCAAGCATAGTAGTGACATTTCATT
Source organism: Triturus cristatus (assembly GCF_964204655.1). NCBI lineage: Eukaryota > Metazoa > Chordata > Amphibia > Caudata > Salamandridae > Triturus > Triturus cristatus. Next base: position 345,930,279 of record NC_140594.1, on the reverse strand, counting down.
GAAAGCCACAGCTCTACGATTGAACTTTTCAAAACTCTCAAAAAAACTGATGGGTCCGAGTTTGGCCCCAATGATGGTAGTTATGAAAGCTAAAGTCGGCCCCACGTTGTCATATGGTCTTGAAATTTTCAGGGGTAAAATCAGCACAACATTAAATCAACACGTGACTAAGATCTATAAAAGTGTTTTTCACATGCCGAAATCTGCCTCCGCTGCACAGATTAGATTAGAACTGGGCCTCCAAAATTATGAAATTTCCAGCGCAGGTGCCTACTTAAATCTGTGTCATAAGCTAAGGCGGGCTAAAGCCAGTTCCCTTGAGTCTTTGCTGTGGTTTGATATTGGCACTAATAATCCAAGTGGGTCCTATAGTAAATTATTTAATGAATGTCTTCAGCAATTTTCAGCAGGTGACCTCTGGAACCTAAACCCCAGTCAAACAGCTTTTAAAACCAGCATTAAGAAGCGTACTCGCAATCTGTCCCACACCATCGACAAAGCCTCTTTTGCCAAACGCAAGCATGCATGGGCAGTCATTAACTCTTATCAGTTGGCATCACCGTCATCATACCTGCCCTGCACATATTCTCTGTATTTAAAATTGCGATTTATGGCACTTAGACTGGGGAAATGGCACTTGCTGAAACATTTACCTATTTGGCGTTGCTCGTCAAATAATCAACAGTGCAGGGGTTGTGGGGCCTCGGTGGAATCTATGGAGCATGTTACATGCCACTGCCCCGCTCTCCTGACTCAGCGTAGACTAAAATTGAGGCCAGAATGGAATGGACTGGGAGCTCGGACCTGCAGGCAGGCAATTATTGCGGCCTTGAACCCAGAGAATACAGTTTTAAACAAAAGTTTTACTATTTTTATTTATCATGTATATCGTAAATTTAATCCGCAAATTGCAGGCCCGGTAACAATTCTAAAGAGAGTCACAGGTGTCTAAAACAAAACTGTAGACCTACAAGACTTCATTCTGGTCTCTCCTGTGCTCTCAACACCTGCAATATCAGGGTATGTGACTTCGATGATTTTTATCGACACTGCTACTTGATGACTGTTTTAATGAAATGTTTACATTCTCTGGGTTTCCTTATAACTCCGGGCTCCCATCTTAGTCTCTGACAGTAACACTTATTTCTTTGCCACATCATTAACATTCTGCCACTATATATTTTTTAAATTTGAACTTTCATATAATTCCTGGCCATTTTAATTATCTTTTTTTGTATATGTGTGGTGTGTATGTTCTGCTTTTATGATTATATTTTTTTTTAAATCAAATAAAGTATTTTTCAACGAGTATTGAATAGATCTCTCTCTTCTCACCTGGTTGAATTCTAATAAGGTTTACTTTTAGGTTGGGCTGTGCTTGTGCTGGCTCTTTGAGACATGTTGTATTCACTCTATGGATTTAGAGCCTGCCACTGCTTTGGATTGGCTATTGTCAGTGTCATTAAAAAAATCGGAGCCCCTAAGTGGCTAATGGTTGTTTTATGTCCCACCCTTTTCTCAAAAATTAACTCCCATAGAGTATTGCCGCAGGTCTTGCCTGCTTCCACTTTTTTATTGAATTTCGTGTCTGTTGCACTTTTTTTCTAAGGAGGACGAGCACTTTTTAAATGCTTTCATTTTGTTGTTTCTCTTAGCACTGCGCCCGTTTCACGAGCACTGTGCTTTATCTACTTGTTTTGTCGCTGGATTTAGTATTATTGTTTGATACTCTATCCGACCAATGCATTTACCCCCTTGTTTTAATTAAAGCTTTTCAGCTTTCATGGATGAAGAGTGCCATCTATTGTTTAATTAGGGAGCGTCAGGTTTTTCTTTGTGAATTTTGCTTTCCCTCTTATATTGTATACGAGGTGCAGGCTTTATTTTCTGTATATTGTCCGCACTGCTGCCCTCCAGTCAGACAGCCTGCAGTTGTAATCTGCATGCTCCTGTGCTCGTCTCAATCAGCGATGGCTGAGCAGTTGATGAGGCAGGGGAGTAAATTGAGAGACAACTGTATTGAGCACTAAGTGTGTGATTTAAAGGGCTGGTGCAACCTAAAGAAAAGCGGGCTGTAGGGCTTGTGCATGTTGGGGCTGGCTGGAGGAGGCTGTGTGATGGGTACCTGCCTGTCCGAGACGAGCTCATACTGACCAGAGAGACATCAGTCTCCCAAACAGACGAGGGGTAGTGAGGCTGCTGGGGGATAGACTTTCAGAGATCGAGAGAAACAGGCTGAAAAGGGCTGCCTAGTAGGCACTGGCGCTGACTTGGAACGATGCACCTGCTGATTTACATGATACTGATTGAGGACAGCTGTTGCAGGTTGGATCCCACAGTGGTTGATATTGTTTGCCACTGATTATGATTTAGTGCACTAGTGTGGGTGGTCAGTGCACACCTGGGCTGATTGTGATTTAGTGCACAACTGTGGGTGGTTAGTGCACCTCAGAGCTGATTTTAATTTCCTGCACAGGCTTGGGTGGTCAATGCACACCAGGGCAGCATGGGCTGGCAGGAACAAGGCAGCTGGTATCTTGGTTCAGATCACTATCCACCGGTTGGACCTGGCCATGGGTGGGAAGCAGTAGGAGGTTCTGAGGAGGAGGGGACTCACACTGAGAAGGGGGGGCTGTTTGGGAATGAGCCTCCATAGACCTCTTGAAAACCATCCCCACTGTATCTGGGGTACAAGGGGTATGTGACCCACTTGCACACCGGGACAGTGTACAAGTGACCTCTTCGAGATGGCCAGCTGAAACTAACTGACATTTCCGTGAAGGATTACAAGGCACGGACACCAGACTGGAAGCTACCACGAGAGATTAGGGACAGCTCTAGAACCCACAAGAAAGAATGCTCTACTGGAAGTCCTGTGTGGCACTGAAAGTACTGTGACCACCAAGCAGGGTAACTAGTGTCATTTGACAACCAAGGGTGGAGCCCCGTGCTTTACTTACTTTAAAAATACTTGGGTTCATCTCGTCTGCATGATTTACAAATCACTCACACTTTGGATGCGACTTTTGCATCTCAAGGGTTAGTAGGGCTGGTGCTGGGTCAATCAAATGTTTGATTAAAGAGTGGCCGGCAAGGTAACCTAGTCATTTTGTGGCATGGTGCCTCTGACAGGTAGGTAGGGCTGGCGCCGGTTCGATCGCATATGGATGGGAAACTAGTCTGGAGGGAAAAGTAGAGAGTTTGCAAAAAATCGATGGAGAAGAAAGGCTGGTTTGGTTGAGTTTGAGTCAGCCACTCATCAAGGAAAGCCAACAGGGCTATGTTAGAGCTGCCCCTACATTACAGCCCTTAAGAGGCCTAGAGCTGGTCGCCCAATTTCCAGATTTCCCAGTATGCCTCTGCTGTGGCCATCTTAAAAATAGATGAAGCCACTCCAATTTTTTTATTTAATGACATCATTTTAGCAGGAGATAGGAGGATCTGGAGCTTGAAAATCCAACTTGTGTGCCTGCACTGTATAAGTGGAATGGTGCGTATCTATGTATATGGGAGGAACTGTGTGGAGTACGTTTGTGTGTATCTGTATGTGTTCTTAATGCCTGTGCAAGCATGTCTATGTCTAGCTACGTGGGCTAATGTTGTTTGCTCTGAGTAGTTCATGTCCGTGTCTGTGTGTGTGTGCATGCGTATGTGTATGCATATCTTTGTGTATGCATGTGTTCATCGGTGTGTTTATTTGTTGTATAGCTCTTCAATTCCTGACGGCACAGCACCCAGGATAATACCCTACATAGCTAAACACTTAAAACGTCCCAAAAGTGAGACCTATTGGCTAAGCGAATGCTTGTTTATAAAATGATAGCTACTGCAGATCTTCTATTTTGTAGCTCTATTAATAACTGAAGTTCCGCAATTTAATAGTAGTCAGTTTATCAACTTCAGAGAATTAACATCCTTAGTTGACCATCCTGTATTCAAATGTTTGGCCTGCAGGTCCCAGCAGATGACAGCAGTGAGGGATTCACTCACTGATCCATGTGACTGGCAGGAACCACCCTCAGACTACTGCACATATGATTTGCTAGCCGATCCAATGCTCTCAATTGGATGAAAAACAGTGAGCAGCAGGTTATATTAATCTCAAATGAAGGCATCTTAATTTCAGCAAAAGTGTAGAATTTATCTTTTGGATGCTTTGTCATTTTGGTAGATTCATGCAAATGTATCACATTGAAAACGCCATTTTCAGCTCTCCAAATTGCAGGATTCTGGCTACTATAGCTGGATGGTACAGGTCGAATTAGCCTTTTTTCTTATTTTTGGTGTAAGGCTGTTATAGTTGTTGAATTGAGCCGCGGTGTCGCTTTTTTCTGGCAGAAAACATGAAGCCAGAGAAGGAGTCTATCATACTATTCCTAATATAAGGTGCCACCTCGTAAAACGTCTGATGTTGGTGCTCATCTGAAAACCTTCTTTGGTGGCAAAGGTGCAAGCATGGGATATCTATGTGTTTCAGAGCTCCATGCTTTCCTGGCTGGACTGTATCTGAACTGTGTGCATGAGGCATAATAGGGGACATGGTACACTGTGATAATCTTGCATATCCTGTTTGTCAAAAAATATGTGAAGCTCTAACAGATTTGAAACTGAATTGCTTGGAAGCAGATGATGCTGTTTCGTCATCCACTGCTGGCTGCATTACTAACTGTCAAGACCAGATACTTACGGGGGGGTAAAATGCCCAAACCTTAGTATAGTAGCCTACAACAGAATTCACATGACGAACTACCGCAAGGCATGAGGTAGGGTTTTAGGATATGGGACGCCCAGTAATAGATCCTGTGAGGATAGATGGTGCAGTCACAACGAATTTATCATCATTCTGATGTTATAAATGACTTATCTAATTTAAAAGTTTCACCTTCTAGCTGTACAATGGGTTTGATTCCTCTGCAGCTGAGAACTTTGTGTTTTCTAGCCTGATCGGCCTGGCTTGGAAGGAGGACAATAGGGATTTCACTGGAAAGATAGGCAGTTGTTAGCACAAGTATACTGGTTATTAGAAGGATCAAGCATAAGACAAAAACATTCTAGACTTACTGCCTTATCGCTACTGTAACTTTATATTTTATTTTATGGACGTCTGTATGGATCAAGGTCTTTCCAAGGTAAAGTTTATAGAGTTCCCAGTTTACTATTCTAACTCTAGGCAAGTAAAAGTTTGCAGATCTTAAAAAAAGACAGTCACATATATCAGTCATTGATGATTATTTTGGGCTTGAATTTTTAAGCGCACCCTTTGGAATACTTCACAGGTGTTGAATTCTTGTTCCAGTTTGTACTCCGATTTTCATCCACAGATTTTCCTTTTTTAATCTCAAAGGTTTTCTTACATACTCAATTTCTCATATTAGTCTTGCAAGTTGAATTGATTTGGGGTGTTTAACTTATTGTCTCACTAGCCTCTCATGCGAGTTCTGCAAAAAGCACGTCATAAATAACTTTTCAATAGCATGATCAACGGATCTTTTTTCCTTCCAGAATTTGCCCAAAAACTCAAGCACGTCTCTTGACTCAGATCAATGTCTCATCAACCGATATGGCACAAGTGCAACAGAAGCTCATTATACCTTTTTAGCTTGTGTTTCATTCTTTTATTGACTTTCATTGGGATTCTGGCATTGCTGCCTTGCTCACTTCTTCTCCTCAACGCTTAGCTGTTCCTCACTAACCTGCACAGGTTATGTGCCCACTTCAAAATCTGTGTACATCTTCTTCCTCCTCATTGCGTTCTCTTCAAACTCATGACTGAAGCCACATTGTAAAAGGTGATGGCCTCTGAAAACCTGCTTTTGTTGTGATGGTGCAAGTATACATGCTGTCCAGATGTCAGCTGTGTCAAACGCTGCTTTCATCAGCTCTTCTGCATACATCCAGTGTAGAGGGAAGGAGAGAGCGCCACTGCTTCCACTTCATGGGTGGGGTTCTGTGACATCTAGCGCCTAATTGTTGCCGGTTGGGCCAACCGGCTCTCATTTTTGGAAACCTGCACTTATTTCGCCACAGCTGACATCATCTGAGAGCAGGAGAAGGAAAAACATACAAAGGAAAAAGGTGGAGGAGAAAGAAGGAAAAACCATCCCAATGGGAAAAAGCAGGGGCTGGCAAGGGTGAGATAAAGATGCAGCAGTGTCTGGTAGTGGATTGAAGAGGGCTGAGGTGGATTCAAGAATGCACCCCTTTGGTATTAGGCATGCTCACATTCAGCAGTATAGGCCAAGGGCTTCTGGGCAGAGTTTTGGACACCAGCACTTACTCTTTTACAAATAGAGCACTGGTGATCTTCCTCAGGAGTAGGTGTTTTATGGCACCTAACAATCATAATGAGTCATTCTGTAATCTCGGCATATTTTGGTTGGTGCATTTCTAACCGTAGAGCCTCTCAAATTCTCTTTCCTTTCTGTCACGCCCCTGAAGCTTTCACCCATGTGGCTAAGTTCATAATTATTAAATATGTAAAGAGCCCAGAATTATTCTACTATATTTTGTTTCATATGTTCACTTTTCTGGTTCCAAATATTACTTAGGCTGAGACATTTGTGCTATATCCTCATCACAAGGTGTCTGTGTTTCTGTTCTAGTTTATCTTGTATTGCTGCACAGAAAGGTAAACATTATGCATGCTTAGTTTGGCTGGGAGACACATTATATTTTGGCAATGGATGATAAAATGCTCACATTCCTTTTATTACTACCAAGGCAGTTTATACTATTGATTTCAGTTGGATTTTTTTCTGTAAGTTAAATCCAAAAGCACACTACGATGTCTTTGCAAATGTTTCTCAGCTCAAGTATTTGTTTGTCAACCTGTCCGAGACACACACCATCAGTGGAGGACATCCTTGAGCCTCACTTGATTGACGAAGCCCGTCCGTAATTTAATTAAGGTCATGCGCATAAGCCCTGTGCCCAACAAGGATTCTAAAGAAATGCCATTCAGGTTAAGAAATCTAAGCCTAAAATACAATTGTGTAATGGCATGAACACAAATTGAGTGCAAATGTCAAACTGATTAAGTAAGCCCATTTTTCTCTTTTCCAAGGAGCAGAAGAGCACTATGTTTTGGCTTTATCCATTACTAGATGTTCTGCCTACCTTGGGCACGTCCTATGGATTGTGTCACTATCGGATCCTAAAACCTGGCTCATCTAGTTGTATCTAAGATGCTGAATCTTCGTTCCACCCATACACATTTCGAGCTCCCCACTAATTAAATGCTGGATGCCAATAGCACTTGCTAGATAGACAATAAAATTATAAACAGAGGATAGGCCTCCTTTACATAATAGGGGAAATAGATTCCGCACTGCGCCACACATAGGGACTTGTACCACTTCCACTATCTTGGTACTGTTCCTGAGCTCAAACAGTCTCCAAAGTTTGCATTCAGCTTCTATAATCTAGGCCCTCTGTCTTGCTTATCCACTCTTTTCTGGTGCATCTCACCCCAGGGTTGGATTTCCATTCACTTTGGCAAGTTTAAGTTATTCCCAATCTACGCCATTTCACCAAGTAATGCATCCTTGCATGCAGCCATTGTTACCTACTTGCTTTCATTTGCTCTTGCATTGAGGAACCATCCATAGCCCACAACTAGTCCAATCCCTGGGGCCATCAGCAGGACATCTTGGCCAGTAGCATGCAGCCAGTATCATTGTATGTGTTGATGAGCATCTCCCATACCATCGAAGCTCCACTGCACAAAGTAGACCGTGCATAATGTTACTTACAAGGAAATATTATAAACGCTATTATTACTATTATACCTAGCCTAATCATACTATGACAGAACCAATGGCTTCCCCTTTGCTGCCTGTCCTTTCTGATTAGCTCAAAATCTTCAAGAACCTCCAAGTACCTCATCATCCTCCCCTCTGGATACATGTTTTACTAAACCTAGAACCTAAAACGTCTACAAGGAAATGAGAACGGTGGTACTACCAGGATAACTCGTTTTGCTTTTTAAAGGAATATTTTCTTTTGCTCTCTGACAGACAATTTTGTCTACTTCAGGGAGATCTTGGAATGGTTAAAAGCTAATACCAATCATATCTTCAGGTTACTTATAAATGTGCTTGCTACCTGAGCACAAACGGAATTCTGTTTCAGATTTGTACCGTCTTGCCAGCAGGTGCTATTTTTCCAAATAGTTAAGGGTATATCCACGACAAAACATCTGCACTGCATTCTTTACATAATCGGCCAGCTAGCATGTTCAGGCCTACTTTCCAACATCATTGATGTTATTGCCACTTTGGTCTACTGAAATACAAGTTCCTGTCTTAGAAAAAAGTGTCTCCCATGTTAATGGAGCCTATGCCTTTTGGACCAAAAGAATGTAAATATTTCAAATAATCGCTAGAAGGCCTTTCTGTAAAGTGGTCTGAAGCAGTGGACCATTGTTGGAATACTGCCTACTGCAGGTCGAGACTGAGCTGTTGCTTAATCTCTGCTTTGTATATTTTGAAACATTTAGGCAGTGATCTTGTCCGGGTTTCTCACAGAAGGTGAAAAAAAAGATTTTGTGCGAAATGTTAAATCCCAATTCTTATCTCAAATGATTAAAACTTAAACTATCACCTCATGGAGCCAAAGAGAGGGAATACCATTGGATAACCCGGGCACTATTTGGTACTCCAAGGCCTCGCTATCTTTACAAAAGAACTGATTGGACAGAAAGGAATATCCTTATTCATTTTCATCGGCATCTGCTCCGGTCTGGATTATTTTCGCTGCCCTTAAGATTTGTTATCAGGGACTGCTGCTTGTACACTTAAAGTCAAAAATGCCATCTGAAAATTCCTGCCACTTGGCATAGATTTTAATCATACCATTGTCTTTATGATAAAGAAACATTGCCTCGTTAGTATACCATCCACTCACTACTTTATCAACTGTTGGACGCAACCATGAACTTCTCTCGTTGAGGCTTTCAGGAGTATGGGTGACTTCTTCATGTGTCACTGTGCTACTTAACACTTTTGTATATCACATAGAAGCAACAGTTCTCTTGAAGAAGTTGTGATGTACAGGATGTTAGTCCACCAAGATAGGTTGGGAAGCAGACAGCTAATGTTTTAGCAGAGGAGTTCCATGATGGTACGGAAGATGTATTGTTGCAGCTCCTGTTTTATGAACAGAGCTAATGGGGAATGGAGCCAGAGTGTGCACAAGCGTCGAATCAGAGTTCCCAAGGGACGTTTCCAAGATAAGGGTGTTAGTGGATATAAGATATTTGTCTCAAAACAGCCTTTTAGCAGAATTAGAGAGTTAGGCAAGTGTGATAGACCAGTACCATTCAGGGCAAGAAGCCCGTGGAGCAGCCACCAAAACCAAGCCGTGTAAATGTACCTCTACCCCACACCTAGGAGTAACACAACCCCCAGAGGTGAACGCACCAAAGGTAAAGTTAGTTGTTAGCTTGTATAGTAGAATTATAACAGAAAAAAGATGGACAGCAATCCTACATGGATTGGTCAGTTGCTAGAAACTGTGTTCTCTAGGTAGCTCAAGTGAAGCTGTGATGTTATGGAAAGGGACATTTCAACTTTCCTTCAGTTATCCAATAGGAGGGTTATTCTTGATTAATGGTGGAATAGATTTCCGTATCAAAGGAGCACTTCCTGAAGGTTGGACTTTTAAGAATCAGGATACCGGCGTTACTAAGGGAAAGAACACATCCTGAGATAACCTCATTCTTAGCTAGACAGTGTGGTGTTAAATAGTGCAATTTTATGGACACTGCATGTATGTCGATTATTCTCTTGGCTGTAACGGAATATGTTTAACGGTGAACTGGATTTGTGCAGTGTGTTTGCACAGTCTATCCCTTAAAACCTTCCTAGCTGCCGTGTGGAGGGATTGCCACCTGCAGGGGGTTAATGTGCATCTTTATATTAAATATACCTTCAAGTAGCAGAGTTGCCATAGTCTATTTTCGAGAAGACCGGAAATCCCGCCCTGATTTGAAGTCCTCTTCAGGGATTTTAGACTTTATTTCAAAAAGGATCCTGAGTTGTTTAATTTGGCCAAGGTATTCATATAAATGTGTGGATTTTGCATAAAACCCAGAGATGTAGAGCGTTAATTAATGGAAGAGCTGTAGTCAAGCAAGTTGAGAGAATTTATCCAAGCTTACACTGAATTTTAAAATAAAATGTTAGTTGTCACGCTAGAGATTGCAACTCTGTTTTAACAATTGCAATTGTATATTTTCTTTAAGTAAATCACAACCATGGGGACATGGTATCAATCTCTTTTTGTCAAATACTCAACTTAAACTTTACTTTCACATGTGCATCTTGAGTGCAAGAAATTTCTTTCAATAAGACAAACTTACTTTCTTCTACCATTGTTTCAGTTCTGGTTACAAGACTTAGATTGGAGCAGCATGTTGGATCTTAAACTGATGGTATACTGCTCAGACAATTGAAGATATGTTCACTTTGCCCACACGTAAACTTTGTATTCCAGACCCATTATCAGGCTCAGTTTGAGAGTGTAAACAAAACGCTATTGTCGATGGGAAGGTAACCATCGGGGAACACCAAAGGAGAGAAATTGCATATTTTTGACCAAAGCTGACAGATGTTCTTAGTTGAAGTTAGACAGCTGATCATGATAAAAGCTGGCTAGGTAGAGAGGTATTAGAGCCAGGTTCACATGTTCCTAACTTGCCAGCTAATTTAAGCTTTTTCTTCAGACTCACAATAACGCAAGCAACAATTTAAATAGTTACTAATATTAAGTTGCAGGAGTGAGTGATATTGTACATATTCTTTGTAGAATTGATGGCACCTGTATGATAGGGCTCACGTCTCCACAGCGTGGTTGCTTTAATAAAATAAGAAACAGCTTTGATTGCAAAATATATTAATTGGAAACATTTAACTTTTTTTACTTATAACTCTATTAGGATTTGAACAAGAAGCGGACGCAGAAGGAAATGGAGCATGCCATGCTGATCCGGCACGATGAGTCGACACGAGAACTAGAGTATCGGCAGCTTCACACACTGCAGAAGCTCCGAATGGATCTGATCCGCCTCCAGCACCAGACTGAGCTGGAAAACCAGCTCGAGTACAACAAGCGGAGAGAAAGGGAGCTGCACCGCAAGCACGTTCTGGAGCTCAGGCAGCAGCCCAAAAATCTCAAGGTAGGACACTGGCAAAACCCACATTACACGCAATAGAAACGGCAATTCTGCGTTGCTCAGATTGAAGTAGCATTTGTTTCATTTACAAGCATTTCTGAATGACTGCTAAACAGAGTGGGAAATAAAGTGTGTGTATATATCCAAAGGAGCCATCCTGGTTCCAGAGGGGATAATGTTGTGCTTTTGAGTATATGTCAGGGAGGACGTATCCCTTTCCTCTTCACTGAGGACCTCTCTACCCTCCTAGAGTTCCCACTCGGGATCCCTAACAGTGTGTGGGTGTGGGTGTGGGTGTGTGTGTGTGTGTGTGTGTGTATATATATATATATTTTTTTTTTTTTTTTCTTCATGTGATCAAGGTCCGGCTGGACCGAAATGCGTTATGGCCGACATGAAATAAAAATATTTGAGGCACTTACTTTGTGGTCCGTGCCTACTTTGCTGACGAAGATCTGATACAGAAGGTGGGAAGGGAAAAATACCCTTTTCTTTATTCAACCCTCACTCACTCTAGTAATGATATGCTTCATCATCGGGTTAATCCCAACTCCTAAAGGTCGGGGTGGGCTCGACCATATTCCAGGGAGCACTTATGAGGACTGGGTGTACAGGGCGTAACTTTAAAGATAAAATTCCTCACCCACTCCAAAAGTATCCTTTATTTGTGGGGTAGGAGGGAAGATTACAAATAATATGTAGGGCTAAATAATGTAATGGTCCTATGAACCTAAAACACCAACATGTTTCAGCCCTTCCCTAATGGCCTGTGTGAGGTCCTGGGCTTTCGTCAGGGTGGGTAGCGATGAAGTCACTTCCCCCGAAGATGTGAATAATGTATGCATGCAATTTGCATGAGAAGAATTCGAGAAAGGCATGTTCTTGCCGCAGCATTATGAGGGAATTACCCAATTTTAAAAGGGGCACCTGCTCCCACGGGGGCTTGAGAGGGAGGCCTTGTAGTCACATATTCATCAAAGGCCCCGTCCCTGCATAGAACCTACTGTCAGCTCAGCTCCCCTGCTTATATATGTATGTATGTATGTGTGTGTGTGTGTATATATATATATATATATATGTGTGTGTGTGTGTGTGTATATATATATATATTCACTGAAAAAACCATAGGTTTCACACATGTTATAGTTAGCGGAAATTTTACTGATAAAAAACCAATGAAATTCCCCCGTTATAGTTAGTGCAGGCAACTATAACTCACGCGACCGCAATCCTCTGCTGATGCTAATACTGTATTTAGACACTTATTTGCCCATGTCTTCTTCCATAAATCTTTAGCTATACATATATTACAAATATTTTTTTTTCATAAAGACACATATGTCATCAGCAGAAGATTGCGGTCGCGTGAGTTATAGTTGCCTGCACTAACTATAACGGGGGAATTTCATTGGTTTTTTATCAGTAAAATTTCCGCTAACTATAACATGTGTGAAACCTATGGTTTTTTCAGTGAATTTGCAAGGTTTTTTAAATGCTAATTCCTAACTATAACGTGTGTGAAACCTATGGTTTTTTCAGTGAATTTGTGCTAAGTTACTTTACGCCATTCGTGGCGTGCGCGCCCACTTAACGCAGTTCGTTCCGTGTGCGCACGGTGCGCTTCGCGCACCGTGCGCGCACAGTGAGCACGCGGTGCGCTTCGCGCACCACGCGCCCACTTTACGCAGTTAGTGCCGTGCACGCACGGTGAGCACGCGGTGCGCTACGCGCACCGCGTGCCCACGTTACGCTAGATGGGCCATGTACGCACGATGCGCTTCGCGCACCGTGCGCACATGGAGGACATATGATGCGCTTCGTTGTGAAAGGTAATATTTTAATTTTTCACATATGTAATATGCGTACGCTAAGCGTAATCGGCGAAATTATCGAAAAAATTAAAATTCCGTTTTTGTCCTTGGGGGATCTTTGGGGACTCCCCCAACATGGCTAGGTGCTTAGGAGCTGTCTAAACAGCCCCTTTACATGTTTTTGTCCTTTGTTTTTTAATCCCCACTCAGAGTGCGAGAGAGAAAATGGCGGCCGCCGCTTCCTGGTTTCGACCGATTCGAAAGTTTACTAAGATCTATCAGCCAATCAGAATCGCGCTCGCGCACGTCACCGTACGCGTACGGTAAGCGCACCGTAAGCTGGCTCAGATATATATATTGATTTAAAGGCTATTTTCTCAGAATCTACTGAACAGATTTACACCAAACCTACAAAAGGCACTTCCTTGACCTGAGGACTACCTGTCTGCCAAATTTCAAGGAACTCTGTTCAGCCGTTCGGGCTGTAGCTGTGTCTAAAGGTCCTATGGAAAAATGCATGGGAAAAACGCGTTTTGGGACCCCCCTTTTATCTCAGCCCCCGCTTGACGAATCCCCCCGAGACTTTCAGGGTAGGAGCGGAGCGCAGCTCCCCACCTATTTTGAAAATTTGGCGAGGATTCGTCGACCGGCGCCAAAGTTATTCAAAATAGAATGTTGCGGATTTCCTATGGTAAGAGGGTCCTAACTATAACTACCTACTGGCGACCGCCAGTAGGTAATATATATATTACATATATATATATATATATGTATATGTATGTATGTATGTTTGAGGCATTTGAGCTCTAGATCACATGCTTTGCATTTGCATACTCCTGCCATCTAGTGTTGGGTCCGGATGTTTGCAAGTTGTTTTTCTTCGAAGAAGTCCTTTCAGTCACAAGGTAAGGTGACTCTTCCTTTCGGTGATAGTGCGAATGGGCATCGACTCAATTGTTAGATTGTTGTTCTCTGCCATCTGGTTCGGACGTGTATTGCTGCGCTCCGGTTCGAAATCGTTCCCCTTGGTCCGCAATCCACTTACCCTCAATGGTATTTTTTTCGATCGCGTATCCTATTCTTCACGTATCGTATCGGTTTATACAACTCTTTTCGATCGGAAAATTTGTGGAAGGCCGTCGGTCCTAGCCGCGTCAGTCCACCTTGCAGTCCATGGATTGGACTCCATTTAAAGTTTGTCTTAGGTGCCATGCAAAGTTTCCACGCAACTTGTGCTTATCCCCAGAGCACAGCGAATAGGACTGCGACGCGTTTAGATCTTTTCAATGAAAGAAAGCGCTCCGTGACCGTCAGGCTCGACGTTACGAAATGCAAAGTCAAAATCTCTTCGGAGAAGATTCCGAACAAGAGACTTGCGACGCACGAGGACCCGAGGAAGAAAAAGAAAAGGAGGAGATCGTTTCCATCTCAGATTCTGGCTCTGACATGGATGAAGAGATTGTGCAAGTTCAGCGTATCATGAGTACTGAACCTCCCTTGCCCCAAAGTCCAAGTCAGCCCAAGAAAAAGGCTATGGTCCCACCTCTGCCTTCGGGCCAAGGTCGGCACCGAGAAAATGTTTCCAACGCCCGCCTTCCGAATCGGCACCAAAACACACACACATGCCTTCTGGCTTGGGATGGAGTCGGCCACATTCGGGCACCAAGCCGAAACCTTCGGCCTCTAAACTGAAACCAGTCTCTGAGCTGGCTCCTTTAACAAAATCAAAAGATTGTTCGGATCCGAAAACTTCAGCACTGAAAATCTTGGTACCTAGACAAAAAATGCTCCTTTACTGCAACAGGAGCCCCGTTTCGACTTCCTGCCTGCCAAACTGGACTCAAAACAAAGAGATCTGTTTATTAACCCTAAAACTGGACATATTTCCACCAAATTGCCCCTTAAACGCAAACCAAAGCCGGAAGACACTTATCACATTCCTCTTAAAAAGAAACATGTTGGTACTAATCCTTCTCCTCCTACTCTATCACCTCCTTCCCCACAAAACAAAACTTTACTGATAACACCTACTAATTCACTACAAACACCTGATGATCAGGATGATGGTGATGGGGGAGATGATACTATGCCTGCAGAACCCTGGACGGATTATAATACTGATTCACCCACAGAAAATGATCCTGACCTTTATCCTACAAAGCCCTCTCCACCAGACGATAATGTAGGCTGTATAGAGCTATTCAATAGGGCTGCTGAATATCATTGGGTTCAATTACATAAGGAATCCCTACAGGAAAATTTTCTCTTTGAGACACTTAGTACTTCACAAAGGTCAAGCTACACACTCCCCATGCTCAAAGATTTGTTGAGACATGCGGACGACATATTTTAAGACCTGTTTCGTGCACACATTCTCACCCCTAGAATAGATAAGAAATATAAACCTGCACCATCAGATTCAGCTTTCGTTAAAGGCCAATTACCATTAGATTCTTAAGTGGTTTCTAATGCCCGTAAACGGGCAAACTCACAAACGTTAGGGGATGCCCCTCCTCCAGACAAAGAACCTAAACTAATAGATGCTTCCGGGAAAAGAGTAGCTGCCCATTCAGAAAATCACTGGCGTATTGCTAACACCCAGGCCCTTCTAGCCAGGTACAACAGAGTGCACTGGGACGAAATAGAGCAATTGCTCCAATTTCTACCAGAAGTACATAAATCCAAAGCTCAAGACTTAATACAAGAAGGGAAGCTCATCTCTAATTTGTCAATTAGGTGTGCTTTAGATGCCGCTGACACTGCAGCTAGAGACATTAATACCAGTGTTTTATAAAGAAGACACGCCTGGTTAAGAATTTCCGAGTTTAAACCCGAAGTCCATGCTTCCATTCTGAACACACCATTAGACAAACAACATCTCTTTTTTGATAAACAAGTTTTATTGTTTTAAGTGACAAAACAGAAAAACATTGAGCCTGTCGAACCACCGGCGTACGACCACACAGCCCAGGACTACTCCCTCTCCCCCCCCCCCCCCCCCCACCCCCCAGGCACTCCCCCCGTAGACAAACAACATCTCTTTGGTCCCGTTGTAGACACCTCCTTAGAGAAAATTAAAAAGGACACAGACATTGTAAAATCTATGGGAGCCCTACAGTCCCCGTCCAATCGGGGTCCTTTCGTTGCTCCTTCTATCGTGGGGGGTCAAAAAGTATCTTGTCAGACACTGCCTCTACACCATACAAAAACAACAATCAGTCAACCTCTTCAAGAGGTTTCTTGAGAGGAGGGTACAGAGGCAACAATGAGATGGGTAGGGGTAAAGGTTTCACAACACGTACCTCCCCCTCACCTAACAAACAGTGACTTGCCTCCGCTTCCCCCCAATCATTCAACACCTGTCGGGGGACGTCTTCTCAATTCTTCCCTGTCTGGCAATCAAGAACTACAGACAAATGGGTGCTAGGAATTACCCAATCTGGTTACTGCCTGGAGCTTACCAACGATCCTCCAAACATTCCTCCACGTTCACGCAAAATGTCACCACAGCATCTACACCTCCTCAAAAAAGAGGTTCAGTCTCTCCTACCAAAGGGAGCCATAGAGCCCGTACGGCTACAATATCAAGGGTCGGGCGTGTACTCCCTATATTTTCTAATACCCAAAAAGGGCGGCTTTCTCAGACTCATACTAGACCTTGGAGAACTAAATTATTACATACAATGAGGACATTTTCACATGGTGTCACTTTAACAAGTGCTCTCACTTCTACAGCAAGGCAACTTTGTCTACTCTAGACTTAAAGGACAGATATTTACATATTCCAATACATCCTGCTCATCGCAAATATCTCAGATTTGTGAAAGCGGGGCAGCATTACCAGTTCAAAGTGCTTCCATTTGGAGTCACCACTGCTCCTAGAGTATTCCCCAAATTCCTAGCAGTAGTCGCTGCTCACCTACGAAGACAAATACATTCATGTATTCCTGTATTTGGACGACTGGCTCATCAAAGCCAGCACTTACCCAAAGTGTCTCCAGCACACTCAGATAACACTCCAGTTACTGCATCGACTGGGGTAAATGTGTTAAAGTCTCATCTCCAATCTTCCAACACACAAACCTATCTGGGAGCCACTTTAGATACTCAAAGAGCTCTAGCTGGTTCCAATGCAGCCAGAATTCGCCATATTTAGGCTCTAATCCCTCAGCTTCAGCCCAACCAGTCATTACCAGCTCAAGTGTTAATGCAACTGATGGGAATGATGGCATCTTGCATCATGATTGTTCCCTATGCAAGGCTTCACATGCGTCCCCTTCAACAATGCTTAGCTAGTCAGTGGAACCATTCATAGGGTCAATTAACCGATCTAGTGTTGGTAAACGGCTGCACCCATCTCTCTGCAGTGGTGGAACCCACAAAATCTGTCCAAAGGGCGGCACTTCATCAACCCTGTTCCACAGACCGTGCTAACAGCAGACGCGTCGCTCATTGATTGGGGAGCTCATCTCCAACATCACACAATTCAAGGCTTGTGGAGTCAAAAGCAAATACATCTCCACATAAATCACCTAGAGCTGCTAACAGTGTTCCTATAGCTCAAAGTCTTTCAAATTCACCTTATAGGCAAAGCTGTCCTAGTCCGCACCAACAACATGACCGCCATGTACTATATACAAAATCAGGGGAGGACACACTCTCTCCAACTGTCACTACTAGCACAAGCCATTTTGAGGTGATCCATACACCACAGAATGTATCTCCTAGCAGAATACCTTCCAGGAGTAAACAATCAAATTGCCAACCTTCTCAGCAGACAGAAGCAACAAATCCATGAGTGGGAACTTCACCCTCAAGTTCTTCTCCCACACTTTCAATGTTGGGGTTTTCCCCAAATAAATCTTTTCGCCACATACGAAAACGCAAAATGCCCAAGCTTCGCCTCCAGGTTTCCACACCCATTCTCCAAAGGCAATGCACTATGGATGAACTGGTCAGGGATATTTGCCTACGCTTTTCCGCCTCTCCCACTCATTCCACTAGTGGTTTGGAAGCTCGGGCAAACATCCCTCACCCTAATCCTAGTAGCTCCCACATGGGCCTGTGAACCTTGGTTCACAACCCTGTTGGAGCTATCAGTAGTTCCACCTTAAAAGCTGCATCTCACATCCAGTCTCCTCACCCAGACCCATGGAGAAATAAGACATCCAGATCCAAAGAACTCAATTTTGCAATCTGGCTCCTGAAGTCATAGAGTTCGATTATCTGAATCTTTATACTAACACCCTGGAACAGGAATTGGTGGGAAAGGTGAGGGACCCACCGTATATCAACAAGTGCCCGATAGTCTCCCTTCTCTATGCAGACGACGCAATGCTTATGACCCATACACCGCTTGGTCTACAAAAAGCTCTTACTCCATTTTTATGGTTAACCTGGGATTAAAATTGAACGCTAAAAAAACTTTTGTGATGACCCGTGGGAGGGGAAAACAGAAACTGAGGACTTTGCCACTAGGAGAAAGTAGGGTGGGATCCACAAATACGTTCACGTACCTGGGTGTCCTATTTGATCGCACTGGTTCTTGGAATCAAGTGGTCAAGAGTCGAAGCCTCATGTTTATAAAGTCGACTGCGGCCCTGGTCAACTTTTTTTAAAAAATGGGTAAAAGGCCCCCAGGGATTCTCCTCAAGACTTAGCAGGCAAAATGTGCAAGTATTGCTACCTATGGGGCTGGAGTTTGGGGCTTTCATGATCCCGCCCCTATTCAATATGTCAAAAATGCATTTTTAAGGTTTATTTTAGCAGTGCCCGCCAGTTCTCCTGTGTTTAATTGTCATAGTAAGCTGGGTATATCGTACATCACAGATGTTATTAAGGTACAACCACTATTACTTTGGCACAGGATTTGGACCTCAAGTAGCACTGGCCTCAATCGAGAAATAATTAAAGACTATATGAGGTTGGACCATGCTTGGTTGAATTATGTAAAGAATTTTATGAATGATCTGTCACCCAGCTTGTTATACCTGCCCAGAGTCAATGAATTCCATCTCCAGGAAAGAGTTTAAAGCTTTATGCATGTCTCGTCTAGAGACAATGCGACTCGCACTGGAGATGAATAAACCTATAGTAATTCAGCATCAATTGATTTTATCAACCTATGACATGCAACCATACCTTTCAAGATGTTTAGTGGGGTACGATAGGTATGTTTGAAGTCATTTCAGATTTGTGACTTTTTCTCAATTAATTTGCTACCCAGAGACTAACAATTGGTCCAAAGAACTATGTTGTTGCCCCTTTGATGATATGTCCCGTCAATCAAATACTCATGTAATTTTATTTTGTACTTTTTATGCTACTGAAAGATCAAGATGGATTCTGCCTCTGCTAAGGAGGGGGGGATGGGGGCAATGTTGACCGGCTCTGCTATACTTGCAAATATTGGGAAGCGATTACTGCATTGGAGTTATGGTTGGTTACCTAAAGAGCATATTGAGAGCAAGGAAAAATATTAATGCTCAACCCTCGTAGAAAGCAGTTTGGCTTTTATTGTATAGGATTGTTCTGTATGGATGTAGTGTATATTTCTGGTTTTCTCTTTCTTTCCTTTAAATAATGGATTTACTTACCAGCTTAGAACAAGTACACTTACTTAAATGAACAAGATATAGGAGCACAGTGCAATTGTACTTTTACCTAAGAATATTTTAACATGTTTTTATCTGTTTTGCTGCTTTCGTGATTTTATACTCTAAAATCGAATAAAGCTTATTTTGATTGATTATCTGAATCTTCCACCAGACTGTATGAACATAATAAAAGAGGCCAGAAGGCCTACTACAAGAGCTTGTTATGTAGCTAGATGAAAATGATTTGTTATATATTCTAATGATAACAATATCAATCCCTTGGATGCTTCCATACAAAATATAATCTCTTATTTACTACACTTGCAGCAGTCAGGATTAGCTCACACATCCATCTGCTTACATCTTGCTGCAATAGCTGCTTATCTACAAAATAAACAGCATTTGTCTCTGTTTAGAGTACCAGTTATCAAAGCATTTATGGAAGGATTAAAAGGGTAATATCACCATGACTTCCACCTGCCCCAGTATGGGATCTTAACATAGTCCTTACACGATTAATGGGTCCACCTTTTGAATCAATGCATAAATGTGAACTGCAATTTCTTTAATGGAAAGTCGCTTTCCTCATTGCAATTACCTCACTGAGGAGAGTGGGTGAGCTACAGGCACTAACCATAGAAGATCCTTTTTTCCAGCTCCACAAAGACAAAGTAGTTCTTCGTACTAACCCTAAATTTCTACCTAAAGTAGTATCTGCCTTTCACATCAATCAATCAGTTTAGTTACCTGTGTTTTTTCCTCAACCAGATTCAGTGGCAGAACGAGCTCTACACACCTTACATGTTAGAAGAGCTTTGCTATATTATATAGAAAGAAGAAAACCATTTTGCAAAACAAAACAACTCGTTGATCTTTCTCCACCACACACAGGAAATCATATATCTAAATCTGGTATTGCTAGATGGATTGTCAAATGTATTCAGTCATCTTATGTGAAAGCGAAAATAACTTTACCAGTACCCCCTAGAGCGCAAAATAGGGGCTACTATGGCTTTCTTAGGAAACATTCCCATAGCTGACATCTGTAAAGCTGCAACATGGTCTACACCACACACATTCACCAAACACTATTGTCTATATGTGTTAGTGAGGCAGCAAGCTAATGTAGGCCAGGCAGTACTTAGAATACTCTTTCAGACAACTGCAACAGCTACAGGTTAGCCACCCCTGTGGGAGAATACTATGCAAAGCATGTGATCTACAGCTCACATGCCTCGAATGGAAAATGTTACTTACCCAGTAAGCATCTGTTCTTGGCATGTAGAGCTGTAGATTGACATGTTTTACTAAAACAAAAAACATCGAGAGATCAGCTGTAGTGCAGTCACCAGAACTGTAGTGCAGTACCTATACCTGTTGCAGTTTCTTACTCGTATACATACGCATGGACATCTTTATTCTACATTTACTAACTCCATTCCCGCCCTCTGCGGGTAAAAAATCTAACAATGGAGTCGATGCCCATGCGCACTATCACCGAAAGGAGGGGTCACCTTACCTTGTTACTGGAAAGACTTCTTTGAAGAAAAAAAACTTGCAAACATCCGGACCCAACACTAGATGGCAGGAGTATGCAAAGCATGTGAATCTACAGCTCTACATGCCAAGAACAGTTGCTTACTGGGTAAGTAACATTTTCCATTTATGGTCTTTCCTCGTGTTAACATCATCAAGGCAGTATCTTGAAAAGAAAGGCATGATCGGCTTCATAGACACCAACTCAGAGAGATGTTACTTGCACCAAGATACAATGGGAACTCCGTATCTTGTGATGTTTTGTAATGTGGGAGACAACTCATGTATAGAGAACCTCCTTTAAGTAGCTGCCAGTATGCCAGCATATGGCTAAAGATTTTAAAAAATATATATATTTCGCTGCGTGCTTTCCTGATCTAGCAAATTCCCTGTCTATGGTCTGAAGAATACTACTTTACTGCATAAATACTGAAGTCAGATGTCAAAGCCATCAATTCATGTGATGTAAGCTTCCGTCTTTATGCTTTGATAAACAGCTCCTACTTCTCATACATTTCCTCCCTAGCACCTTCTCAGCTGCATCACAAAACGTATACTTGTTTTGACTGATCAGTAAGGCATTTAGCCAATATTGTATTTTGAGTATTAAGGGGAAATGCAAGATTATCCATCTGGGACAGTTTTTATATTGACAGAGAACCCTTGTTATGTTTCAATAGAAATTATTGTTATTTAGGTGTTGCTTCTGAACACATTTATAACTGTTTTCCCAAGAGTATGATGCTTAATCTAGCAAATCGAGATGGCAAGACTGAAAGCAACCCCTGTGGTACTCATGTCTTACAGTGGAAGAACTCAAGTGCCTTTTAGCAGTATGGAGTTTAAGAATGGTTCCAATAAGCTCTGATAGTTCATTTGTAAGTGGTGTACCTATAATATAAAATGGGCATTTATTCATCATACTGAGAACAAAGTATGTAGAGCTCAGGCGAAATTATTTAATGTTTAGTACATACTAATCAGAAATATTTAGGACGTTATGATGTCTTACCTTGCCGTTGCCATAGTCTACTCACTTCATCAACTTATATATGCCACTTCAAGTCTGTAATGTACTCTTTAGGATTTACCAGCAATTCAGTTTAGAAAATGCATCCGTTCCAAAAATATGTGGTTCTTTATAAGTGACTTAATCGTAGATATATGCTAGCAAACATTTTATGATCAAACATTAAGTCATATGAAGACCACTTTGTGGCATTGCCTCCTTGCGCCCCTCCTACCATTGCTACCTAATCTGCATAGCTAGTTAGTCAGCCAAGGCAACCTTTTAACCAATGTCTCTTTCGTTTGACAGGCAATGGAAATGCAAATAAAGAAGCAGTTCCAGGACACTTGTAAGGTCCAGACAAAGCAGTACAAGGCACTGAAAAATCACCAGCTGGAGGTTTCTCCCAAGAGTGAGCACAAAGCCATCCTGAAGTCTCTGAAGGACGAACAGACGAGGAAGCTGGCCATCCTGGCTGAGCAGTATGAGCAGAGCATCAATGAAATGATGGCTTCCCAGGCGGTAAGGAAAAGTAATTCCATCCTATTGCAAGCACCACTTTTTCTGATGGCTACTTGTTACCCTCACCTTATGAATATCCCCAGACACCAGTCTGCGTCTGGAAACTCAAAAAAACAATGCTTCTTGTTTGTTTATTCCTTCAAGAGATTTTCTCTCCAATTCTTCCAGTGTGCAAGGCAACACGTCAGCCCCTAAGACCACAGGGGTTAAACCATGTAGGGACTGCCACCAACAGATCTCTGTAACAGTTTCGATAAGGTGTGCCACTTGTGTTTTGAGTTGGTTTACGAAATCATGGAAACAGATCTATCCTTTCATTGTTACTACTTAGGTGTGCCCAAAGGGAGACACAAGAAATACACAAATTGACATTTCAACATTTATTTAAGCAATTGGATTCTTGTGTGTAGAAAATAATAGCTGCAATTATTAGTAGAAGGAAAGAAAGCATTGCTACCAGCATTACAAGAATGGTGAAAAATAGGAATAGTTCAACCATTATAATTTTTCAGTAATTATATGAATATGTATGATAATGATACTCCTTCCTAGCCCTCCTTATACTATAGGAAGCATAGTGAGAATGCATTATGCCAGATCCCATGGAGCAACCTAACTCCCTATTACCTGTGTGTGATGTATCAGGATGCCAGTCTGGTGTAGAACAAGCACCTGTCCTATGCAGGATAGGGATGGGAGTCAGCAGGGCTGGATCTCAGTCAGGGGCGAACATTCCAGGATAATCGATCAAAGTGCTCTTCTGGTGGGCTAAGCACAGAAGCAGTTTATATAATAGCCTGTTTCCATTTGCATTTTAGTGGTGCATTGTTGACGTAATGGTTTGTTTTTCTGATTCAAACTAAATGCAAGGTCAATGTGCTCAGTTATACTTTGCCCTTGAACAGAATGTACAATTGTCGTGATAAAAAGCTCACGAAGAAATGTGCTTGCAAGCAGAACAGTTTCTGTGCATGTTATCATGTACATGCAGAGCATGGAAGCTTTTGTGCATGAGCCCTGTTGAACCCCACAACACCCTGAGATTCCAAGTCCGACTGCTATTTTGCAGCAGGTCAAACAAATCCTTAAGACAGACCATGTTGCACATCTTCGGCACACTTCTGGGTCCCTCTGGCTTGTCTTCAGGCCCCATGGATCTGCATGATCTTTCAGTCCGATTACCACCTGTGGATCAGCCTTTCTTTGCAGTCTGTGTCCTTTGAACTAGCATCAGTGCTAACTTCAGGTCCGGCCCTAAATTCTGTACCAGCCCCTCTGACAAAGTTGACAGCGATGCCACCAGTTCAAGAGGAGGATCTACGAAATTCCTCGCGACAGAGATCATGTCCAGATCCTGATCTGTCTCAGTCAATACTGAATCCATTTGATTCAGACACAATTTCGTTACCCCACAGTCGCTCACAGACAGATAGTGCACCAACTTTTTGGTCCAGACTCGGACCAGTTTCAGCCATATGGGTATGACAATATGGATGATGGGCTAGAGTTTGCCCTATTCTATGATGAGGATAAGTGGTACATGGCTCTTCATCTTGCCAGTGGGTTGGATGCCTCAAACAAGACTGAGTTTTTTTCCTCCCCTGAACCAGCAACGGCGGAAAGCACATTCCTTTTATTAGAATGACTGTCATCCAGAGAGCTACTGAGGCCATTGACCTCCTCCTCCCCACTATCGAGGTAAAAACTAATGCTCTAACTGAGGTCCTCTAACATGGCCAGGCACTAACCGAACCTCTTGTACCTTTCAATGAGGGCTTCACTGATACACTCTTGCGTACATGGGCAAAGCCATGTTCTTGCCCCAGGTCAATCGACATATCGCCATAGACTAGCTCCAGGCAACCCCATTTTTCTTGTTTTTTTAAAGTCTTTTTATTAACAATTCCAGCAGGGTGATCCCTTTATACAGTAAGCAGTAATTACAGTTGTATCTCAGACTCGCAAATCAAGCAGTTGTTCCGTACATTATTTCAGTGGGATAATAAAGGATGATGGTTGGCTACACAGTTCCAGGTGTCAATGGTTCGTCTGGGGGGGGACATGTAGGGGTTCACATATGTTACCACGATATACATTCCATTTAGTCAAAATCGCTATCCATTTCCGGGGACAGCCACGTGCTACATATATCGTTTTCTCCCGCACCATACACCAGTCCATATCGTTTTACCAGGCATTCGGTGTTGGTGGTGTTGCCGCTCCCCACAGGCAGGCGATGTTTCGTTTAGCTACTATCTGGCCAAGCGTTGCCCAGAGTTTACCCTTGGTGTTTAGGTCTGTGGACTCCCAAACATTCAGGAGACATCTTTTGGCTTCTAGCCGAATCTCCACCCCCCATACTTCACTCATACATTCAAGTACTTTCTTCCAATAATTTTGGATCGGTGGACATTCTCAAATGATGTGGAAAAAGGACCCCACTAGGCCGCAATGTCTTTTACACAGCCCCTCTTCGCTCCTGCCCATCAGTACCAATCTGGGACCCGAGAGATGCACCCTATGTAGGATTTTTAATTGGATCCGTCTCAATTTTGCTGAAATGGCAACCTCCTTCGGTGAGGAGAGTGCTTCCTGCCATTCGTCATCCTCTTTTTCCAAGCCGTCCCGTTCCCATTTCTGCCTTAGGGCTGTTAAAGGATCTAGCGTGTTGGGTATAAGCTTTTTGTATGTAAGGGAGATGGCTTTTTCGGGCAAGTAGCTGTAGAGCAATCTGTCTTCTAGAGGAGAAGACTCCCGTATAGGGGACCCCCCTTGAGATGTTAGCTTGGAGGGAGTGTCTAACCTGTATGTATCCTAAGTATTCCGATGCTGCTAGTTCGTGTGTCTGTTGCAGTGTGGCAAATGAGACCATGCCGTTGTGTCCCCAGAGGTCCCCAACGCGGAAGAGACCTATCAGGTCCCATTTGTCAAAACCCTTAGACCGACCCAGTGGGCCCAGGCATTCAGAGTCCCATAAGGGAGTGCCTAGTGTGATCTTGTTGGTCAATCCTAGGCTGCGGTTTACAGTGTGCCAGAGCTGAACTGAATGCTGTTGGGGCCCGTCAGGGAATATTTGTTAGGTTTGGAATAGAGCGCCCTTGTGTAATTATTGCCTGGGAGTACCCATTTGTCCATCCTGTAACCTGGGTCGTCCCCACTGCGGGAGGTGCATTGGTTAATTGATAAGAGGTGCGCCGCCCAATAATATTTTTTAATATCAGGGAGCGCTATACCTCTATCATACCATCCGAGCGTCATTTTGTGAAGTGATATACGCGGTTTACCGCCCCACAATAGGTCTCTTTGAGTTGATTCAATGTCTGTAAAAAACCCCAATGGAACTGGGTCTAGGATATTCTGAAGGGCTTAAAGGAAGCGAGGCAATGCCGTCATTTTAAAGAGGGCTCCTCGTCCCAATAGAGAAAGGGGCAGTGACTTCCAGGTAGCCGTGTCTCGCTTGAACTTCTGTAGAGGTGGGAGAAGATTCCATTCTTAACGGCTCGGGGCATTCGTTGTAATGAAAATACCCAAGTAGCGGAACCAGTCAGTTACTGTTTGAATCGGG
This sequence comes from Triturus cristatus, assembly GCF_964204655.1. NCBI lineage: Eukaryota > Metazoa > Chordata > Amphibia > Caudata > Salamandridae > Triturus > Triturus cristatus. The sequence continues at coordinate 345,904,067 of NC_140594.1, read as the reverse complement.
CAGTCTTTTGGTACTGTAGGGGGGTCACCATGCAAAATGTATAGCAACGATTTGTTCCAGTTAATTTTATATCCAGAGTTGTGTCCGAAGCTTGTGAAGATGTCTAGGACCACCCTCAGTGACTTCCAAGGGGAGGCGAGTTATAGGAGGATGTCGTCTGCGTACAGTGAGATTCGATCCTCCCAGTCTTCAGCCCATCTAAGTCCCCTAATGGAAGGATCTCTTCGTAACCAGGCGGCAAGTGGCTCGGGAGAGAGTGCAAGAAGTAGTGGCGAGAGGGGACGCCCTTGCCGCGTCCCCCTGCCGAGAGAGATAACGTTTGAGATGTTATTGTTTACCACAACCTGTGCCAATGGTTCGGTGTAATGGAGCTGTACCCATCCAATGAAATTGGGCCCGAAACCCAACTTTTTAAAGACTGCCATCAGATATGCCCATTCAAGCGTATCGAACGCCATTGTTGCGTCAAGCGACACCACAATGGCGTCTTCTCTGATCGTGGCGTGGCGCCCCAACACTCCATGAAGCCTCCGTAAATTAAGCGCAGTATTTCTATGTGGCATAAAGCCCGATTGATCAGGGTGGACTAGTTCGATGGGCAAACCATTGGGGCCCAGGGCTTTTCCTGGCCGTAGATCTGTGATCGCCATGGCTAGCTCGTCATTGGTAAGTGTGCTCTCCAATGCGTCTTTTTCGGAGTCTGTGAGGAGGGGCAGTGGGATATCAGCAAGCAGGTCGGAGGAGTCCTCCTCCTGTAGTTCTGCACCACTCCGACATACTTGTGCGAAGTGGGTGGCGAATTCATGTACAATATCGTGGGGTTCAGTTCATACAGTACCTGAACTACTTTTAAGCTCTGGCACTAACCTCCCTGCCCTCTCATTTTTTTGTCCAGCCAGGCAATTAGTTTGCCTGGTTTGTCTCCCTGGTCGTAGAGGCGTCCATCCCTGTCCCTCGCTAGGGTTTTGGCCGCATCAGTTGCAAGGGCTTTATACTCCGCTTCCTTAAGTTATAGCCTGTGAAGAGCAGCTTGGTCTTCACCGTCATTTGCTGCCTCCTCGAGGCGAAGGAGGTCGTGTTCGATAGCAGCCATCTGTTTATTATTCTCCTTGCTCAGCCCAGCTATGGCTGAGAGGGTGTGTCCCCTGAATACTGTTTTAACGCCTCCCATAGAGTGGTAGAGGAGTCAACTGTGCCATCGTTCTCTTAGAAATATTGATCGATCGTTCGAATAAGCACAGCTTTTAGACCTGGGTTGCGGGTTGATGGGCGCTACACAGCCTACCCTTTTTTCTCCAATGGTTAAGTGGACCCATAGAGGGGAATGATCAGAAATGCCCCTTGCCAGGTGCTTGATTTCTCACCTGATCGTGTTTTGTTGTATAGGCATGAGGATATAGTCTATTCTAGAAAATGTACGGTGAGACCCCAAGAAGAAAGTGTATTGTTGGAGGTTAAGATGGCGCATTCTTCAGAGATCTGCGAGGCCAAAAGCCTCAATGAAATTGGAGAGCCAGTTTTGCCCAGTGCTAATGTCTCAGGGTGGGTGACGGTTGAGCGTGCCCTATACAACCGCGTTAAAATCCCCACCCAATATGAGTTGCCCTTCAGGAAGGGAGAGTATGAGTGTCCCTAGTTCCTGATATGATTGTGTTTGGAGACCCGGTGGAATATATACCGCTAGCAATGTAAGGGTTTGTCCCTCTCAACGTCCCGAGACCGCCGCGTAGCGCAACCCTAATTTTTTAATCCAGTGTTCAACTCTTGAGATTTTGGTGGTACAGGTGTCTGCCTGCAGAGTATACCCTAATGTGTTACTTCTACTCCCTTGTACAGAATGAAATCTTATGAAAACCCATGGTTACTGAATGTTTAAGTTAGCCAGGCTTTCTTTGAGGTCAGTCAGTGCCAGCTCCCTCCTTGGACGTTATATCCTTGCACTCTTGGACATAGTTGGTGAGTTCTTACTGGCAGTCTCCGAAGACTTGCGGGCTTGCTTGGCCCAAACTTTTCAGGATGTACAGCATGCTTTTAAATTTGTCATCCACTCAGGCCTAGACACCACTAATTGTTTAGGATCTGCTATTGAGAGAAGCGTGGTGCTCCAGTACCCCACATGCGTAAGACCCACAGGCTTCCCTAATGAACATAATACCACAGGCGTCCCTAATGAACATGCCTTTCAATGGTTCCATTTGTTCAGCATGAAGGTGGACTCTTCCCTGAAGCATTTTAAAGAGAGCTATGCCACTGCACACTCTTTGGGCCTTTTGACACTAGTCCAGCAATCCCCCACAACATTTTGCCCATTTTGGAAATATGCCAGGGGCTTGGCGTATTGCCAGCGACATGCCAGCTACTGGCACAACAGGCCTCCTAGCACTTTGGATTCGGGTCCATGGGTCCAACTGGCAGTGCTCATTAGGAGCAGTGTACATCCCAATCCCCGCTCCTCCAGCATCAAATTCAAAAACACATTAGTGTACTTTTAGTGGCCCACAGCCGTGCATTTTGAGTGTGTCAACCTCTTCCTTCAGGGGTGGCAGAGTATTACATCCAACAGACGAGCCCTTCAAATTGTTCAACTAGGCTACTCCCTACCAATCGTTTTCGACCTTCGGGACCATCCACCTATATCAGAGCAGCTTTTGGAGGAACATCTGTCCATTTTGCACGTGGAGGTGCAGGTTCTCTTGGCTAAAGGGTGCAGGCCTTGTATGTGGGGACTGAGTGTAATTCTTGCTACCTCCCTGTGCTGAAGAAAGACAGAGGCCTTCGTCCTATTTTGGAACTTTGCCCTCTCAACGCCTTAAAGAGCAAGATCATAGTCAACATCCTCAGCCATGATTCTACCCGCCCTGGACCCTAGAGACTTAATGTTGGCTTTGGATCTGCAAGACATCTATTTTCCCACCCCTGTTCTGCAAGCCCACAGGCGTTACATAGGTTCATGGTGGGCCTCAAGCCCTTTCATTTTGCCATTCCTCTTGCGTGTTCACAAAGGTGATGTCAGTGTTTGTTGCCCATCTTCAGAGGTCAGGGTTCCCAGTCTTTCTCAACCTCGACGACTGGCAGATTAAGGCGAGTTCACCTTAGTCAGTCTCGGACCACCTCCAGACATGAACCTCCTGACTTCACTGGGATTCTCAGTCATTCAATCTGTCAATTACGTCTGACTCCTTCACAGAGGCATCTTTTCATCTGAGCCATCCTGGTTACAGTGCACTTTCTGAGTTTTCCTCCTGATCAGCGAGTCCAGGACATTTGAGCTGTAATGCTGATGATTGAGCCTCTGCCTTGGGTCTCAGTGAGGATGGTTCTGAAGCTTCTTGACCTGCTGACCGCCTTCATTCTAATTGGCAACCATGCCAGATGTCATATGAGAGCCCTGCAGTGGATCGGAAATCCCATTGCACCCAGCACCAGAGGAAGCTGTCAGATTCTATCTATTCTATCCATATTTCGGAGGAGACTGCAAAAAACCTGCAGTGGTGGCTCCTTGATAGTCTCAGACCTTCTCCTTACCACACCGTGGTGACAGACATGTCAATATTGGATTGCAGAGGTCATCTAGGCGAGGTGAAGATCAAAGAACTCTGCCTCCTGCTGGAGTTGTGGGCGATTAACTTGGTATTGAAAGTTTTCATGACAACTATCAAGTGCAGAAACTCCCAGACAACACCACTAACGTGGTACTGCAACAAGTAGAGTGGGATGGGAACCTGAGCCCTATGCCAAGATTCTTTGCACCTCTGGATCTGGCGAATCAGCTTTCCTGGTCAGACTTCACCTTGCAGGATCTGTAAATGACAGGGTCGACAAACTCGGCTGCTGACGCCTAGCGGATCAAGAATGGCAGTTACACCCAAGGTGGCATCTTCAAGCAACGAGGAGTACCCTGGCTCAATCGATTTGCCTCTGCTGAGAATGTGCACTTTCAACACATTTTCTCATGGTAGTTTCAAAGAAGTCTCCATCTCAGATGCAAATTCCTACTTTGTTCTCCCTTCTGAAGTCATTGACGATTGCTCAAGAGAACGCCACAAATAGCTAAAGAAAGGAAAGAAAGTACAGAAGCGTACCATATCATGATAGATAGTTCAATGTATTGAGATCTGCTATGCAGTGACCAAGAAGCTGCCTCCAGAAGTATTGAGTGCCACTGCTGCTACCACTGTGTTGGCACATGAATCACCTATCCTGGACATCTGTCAGGCTGCTCTATGGGCATCAGTGCACATGTTCACGAAGTACCATTACCTTGTCTGCCAGGATGGAGTTGGTTTTGTCTAGTCAGTCCTGCAGGACTTTTCCGATAAGAGCCATACCACAGATCCACCACCTGGGAGGTACTGCTCTGGTATCTATTCACAAGATGAGTAATCTGCGGTTAGAAGTATTCATCAGAATAACAAGTTACTTACCTTCGGTAATGCTCTTTCTGGTGGATACTCGATCTAACGGCAGATTCCTCATTACCCTCCCTTCTCCCTGTTCTGTGGAATAGTCTGGTATCCTTCTAAAAAGGTCTACATTTAGGAATCTGCACACTGGCCCTTCCAATTTGCTGATGGGCTCTGCATCTGAGGGCGAGGACAAGCCTAGGAAAGAAGCTGACATCAGCATGCATGGGTGATGCTTATACGTGGCTCTGTTTGTCACTTGTAGAGTGGAAGGAAGTCCATGCAGAGTCACACAATGTCACCTACCAGCCCATCAGAGCTCTGGAATGTGAGTTTCCTGATACAGTCCAGCAACTGGGGATATTCACAAGATGAGGAAACTGTGGTTAAATAGAATAGCCATTAGAAAGAGCGCTACTGAAGGTAAGTAATTTGTTCGTCTGTGCCCTTACGAAATTTAATTTATTCATTGCCTGGTAAGCTCTTTCCTCTACTCTTCTGGAAGTTATCATACGTTCAGTATCCTTCCCTCCCAGGCAATCCCACTTATTTTTATTTAACATTACTGATTATTTTCACGTCTCCCTACTTCAATTTCAGACTAAGCAATCCAATGCCTCTACCGTGCCAAAATCTCACCTTGGTGTATTTGGAAGTTCAGGTCAAGCAGGATTTTAGAAGCTTCTATGTAGTACATTACGACCTTTTTGTTTGTTGCTGTTTCCTATGTCCCACAACCTGGCACATATCCATCCACCTCCATGATTATCTGTCTTTAACCTTCCACAGGCTTCGTTGCCTCTACTCTCATTACAGCATCACTGTCTACAACCTTTTATAAGCTTAATTGCTGAACTTCATGGAAGCTTCATACTGTCTACTCTCCTGTACCTAACCTCCTATATGATGCACCTTATAAACCCCCATTTTAAGGTCTGTGCCTCATTGTTTCATTCTATTTTGTAATGCTTTGCTGAGAAAACATTTTTCACAATTATAGGTTTTTAGGTGTCCACCATCCTTTAAGCAAACTGTATCCTACACTGAAAGAAAATCCTTTAGAATTAACAGTTCTTGCCCTCCTACAAGCCTCTATGCCTCCACACTTTAGTAACACATAGATATCATCTTATAAGCTTTCATGTCCCATTGTTCACTGATATGCATTATAAACTTTCATTTGTCATGGCAAGTTTCTACAAACCATATCATCTTCCTCTTCCATATGCACTTGCTTAATATTGTATACCTTGTGTTAAAAGCATTTACATTTTACATATTCGTCAATTTGAAAAGATGTTTTACAAATCTACTGTAGTCTCAATATAGTTGACCTTAGCTTCACTCTTAAATCAAACAATGAAGAAATCCTAAAAATAATTATTAAAATTGCCAAGTTCCTGATGCAAGGGAGTGCATTGTATATTCTGTGCAATGTATCTGATCTTTCCCCAGGACAATTCTGCAAATCCCATATTACAAAAATTCTTCTCTTCACTGAAACTATCTTTCCATAAACTTCTTCAAACTAACCTTTGTAAAAAATCGTTTGAATTAGTCAATCTGCAAGTTGTAAAAACAAATGTTGAACATGCATTTGCAGACGCTTGTGTAACATTGTCTAGATTCCTGTGCAACATCCTTCTGAATGCTATTTTGTAAAATTCTCTTTCAAGATTCCAGATAATCCTCGTACAAGCTCCCATGCAGCATCCTCCTAAAAGCTTCCAAGTAACCTCCCACGTAGAGGATCATTAAAAGGTACTCCTGTGTAACATTTCCCCTACACTGCCTCATATACCAATCTTCCACAAAGCCTCAAGCTCTTGTGCTGCATACACTTGCAGACACTCATGTAATATGCCAATGCTTGATCTTTTGTTGCATCTTTTTGTATTGTCTGATGTAACAACCCCAATGCTCAGTATAACATCTTTCTGCAAGTTCCTTGCTACATCATACACAGTGTAATACCCTTCTTCAAGCCCCAATGTGTAAAACACACGTACACACCCTGATCTAACTCAAGTAAAAAGATTATTGAAGTCTGTTGTATAACACTATTACAAGCTCCTACTTGAATATTGCCATATAGCAGCCTCTAATTGACTGTCATGAAAGCACCATCCACAGTCTCTTATGTAGCACCCATGCTCAACCCTCACTGATCCCACATTACTGCAAACTCCTATGGCATACTTTCTTAAAGGATTTCTTCTTCCTCTTGGAGAACACCATTTAAAAATCCTTCTGTAAGCTCCTATGTAATTACTAACTGAAACACTGCAAGTACAAATAATGATACAATCTTTTGTAACATAAAACTACAATACTTTATAACATGGTTTAGAAAATCTTGCACTTGAATATTCCATGTGCCTGCACAGATGACAACAGAGTCAGTACTTTTGTGGAAAAAATAAAATGCTAATATTACTGTTCTGCAGCGGCTTGCAAACAAATTGAAGTCTATTACAAGCTCCCATGTTAGCAATGTCTGCACTTACGTAATGGGTCAATGCCATGTCACTTCTGTCAGACAAGCTGATAAGCCAATCTAGTTTACACACATTCATAATTTACACACATTAACTACAGTTAAACAAGCAACGTTTTAACATTTTCACAAGGTTTGAGAGTCAAAAACCTGATTCATACTCCCATTTATTTAATCCATCTGTAAACCTGCTTCTCTGATGGACACTTTTACCTGTAGGTTCTTCATCTTTTAAATATCCGCAGGTGTATCTGGATTTTTAACAGCAATGCCTCGTACCACCCCAGACGGGACACTGTAGAGTTTCATATATGCACCACCTCTTTCTTCACTATATAATTTCCTTTCTTTCTGCACAGTCTGATATGGATCCGGAGCTGCGCTCCCAAATTTGTCCGTTATATCAACTTTAAATTCCAGAATTCAACAGCATGCCATGGGAAGTGTCTACCCCGACACCACATATTTTAAACCGTGCAGCATCTGCTGGTAGCAGTTGTCTGTCACAAAACCAAACACTTTTGCATGTCATGCCTAGGTTCCAGTCATACCAAAAAGTCTTATGATAGATGCTTCCTAGTGCACCCAGATGTGATCAGGGAGCGAGAAGCAAAACTGTACATTGCAGAACGCAAGTAACAGTCCTATTCAAAAGAGAGACCCCACTTCCAGTCCAAGTCACAAAGCCACTCTCTCTCCCAATCTCACTCCAGGTTCCGGCGTAAGTGCAAAAAGGCCAAGCAGAATTTATCTCCTTTCCACCACTCCCCCGCAGGGGAGAAGCTACAAAATCAACACTCCAGGGGCCCAACTCCTCAGGTGTCATCTGATTCAGAGTCATTTTCCAGCCTGACACTGGCATGCCCTGAGTCTCATGGTCCTTCGATAAACCCGCAGCAGATAGAGGGCTTCAAGAGCAGCCATGCTGCAAATTTACAAGGTCATGTTGGCTTCCTCTTGAGCACCTTCAGGCGCCATGGAGCTATGCTGACATCCAGTCTCACTTTCGCTGGTGGGCCCTTTACCGGTACAACTGACCCCAGTGGGCCTGCTCCCAGCTCCTTGCTCTCCCTTCACCATACTGTACCTTGACTGACTTACAAAATGCTAGTGCTCTAAACTCGTCTTCTGAGACTAAATTAAACCCTTCACCAGGATCACCCATGGAGGAAAGTAACTTCCTTGTTTATGGTTGTTGTTGGCAGAATGATGGAAGCACTAAATTTGCCAGCCAAACTATTGAGATAAAATCCAATTTGTTGAAGGAAAACTTGAGCCTGGACCTGCCACATTGGAGCCTTGGTGCAAATTAATGAGGCACAAAGAGACACCTCAATAGCATCATGGACGAAGCCGTGGTCAGCTTCCTTCCCATGCTGACAGACTCAGTTTTTCTTAATCACCATCTGAGCTCTGAGAGTCCTGTTGTTCAGCCATACAAAGCAGTGGTAATGCAAATGCATTCTGTTCTGCGACAACAGGTAGGGAGTTGAAACGAAACACATTGACGCTTTAGGTAAAAGTGTATTTTCTCCCATCAGCTCAGCCCTTCGGTCCTTTAACAACTCTGCCTCATAGGATGATATAAACATGCCTCTTGGGACATTGCCAGTGCAATCTTGCTGGGCTCCCAGGTGAATTCTGGAATGACCTTGCCCACCTCCTCACCTGCCACAACAGGTTCCAAGTTGCTTTGATTTCTCTGTCCAGGAGCATGCACAGCCAATAGGGGCAGGATTCAATTGATCGTGCACAGCTGGAAATCCATTACTTTGGATCAGTGAGTGAAATAAATTATACAGAAAGGTTGCGCACAGCCCTAAACGTTGTAACTCTGCCCACTAACCCGCCTTATCGCAGGTGTTTGTACTCAAGCTTTCTCCGAGTTTGCTGCCATCTTTCTGCAGGAAGTGTGATCGCTCTTGTACTGGGGGGCCGATAGAGAGACTACCGGAAGTGGTGAAGGGTGTTACTCCCACTACTTCAATGGTGCCCGAGAAGGATGGAGGACTGAATTTGGATCTTTGCCCCTAGCCTTCCTGTAGAAGGATAATATCAAACCACTCACTCCAGTCCATGTTCATTCTACTTTAAATCTGTCGATTTGGATTTCCCCTTTGACTTGCAATACTTTAATTTGCTGTTATTCCCTTCGACCTCTTCTCAGTCCCTCGGGTGTTCAAGAAAGTCATGCCGGTGGTCACAGCTCACCTTCGTACATCTGGGATATATGCATTCCTAAACCTCAGTGACTGGCTGCTCAGGTCTCACTCATTGCAGTCAGCTGCACACCTCCTCTGGATAATAATCATCCATCTTTCCTTCCAGGAGTTTTCTATCAGCAAACCAAAGTCCCACCAGAAGCCTGCTCAAATGCTTGCTTTAATCAGGGCCACAATCGTGTTCAGGGCCTTTCCACCATGCTAGGAGTCCATGACATTCAGAGCAAGATCCAAATGTTTTGGGCTCAATCCAGGGTCAGGGTGAAGTTGGCTCTGAGGCACTTTGAACTCGTCCTGGTCCCTCATGCAAACTGGGACATGGGTGCAGCACTGGGACTGCCTGTCAGACAACACCTGGATCTCAAAGGCGACATCGAAGACATTAAGTGGTGGCATGTGGTCACAAGCTTGACGTGCCTAACGTCATTCTTCTCACCCCAACTAGAGTTTACAGTAATGATAAGCTAATCATCTCTGGGTTGGAGTGGCCACTTGGGAAGGGTGAAAATCAGGGGTCTCTAATCGCCATGAGAACAAAACCTCCACATCAGTCTTCTGTATCTTTGTGCCATCTGTCTAGTTCCGAAAGCTTTTCTCCCATGGATCAGGGGGAGGCTGGTGCAAGGTCTGATGGACAGTATGGTCACCATGTGATACTGCAACAAGACAGTGTGGGATCTTGGAACTTGTGGCAAGAGGCACTGCACCTTTGGAGATGGATGGACTATCAAGGGATCCCCCTGGTGGCCAATCATCTGACAGGGTCACTCAACGCCAGGGCGAACCAGCTTGGCAAATGTCACCTGGAAGACCATAAATAGCGTCTTCACGCCAGATGGCTGAGGTCATCTTTGTCTAGTGGGGCATGCCTTGACTGGATCTTTTTACAAATTCTGAGAACGTGCATTGTCACGATTACTGTGGGTGGCATTCCTTGCTAAGTGGATCCCAGAGGGATGCATTCTGTCTCCAATGAGGTGCAGGGCTCCAGTACGCCATTCCACCTCCAACCCTCCTGCATCGCGTTCTGAGGAAGATCTGGACAGGCTAGGCCACAGTTACCTTGATAACTGTATTTGGCAAAAAGAGTGTGGCATCCCATACTGTAGAGCCTGAGAATTTGCCCTTTCAATCCATCGGCACCTACTTGAGGACTGCCTAGTTCTGCAACAGGCATTAACTGCACTTGAATCTTCACAATCTACACCTCCATGCGTGGAGACTGAGCGATAACTGAGCAGTTTTGGCTTAACTGCTGAAGTAGTGGATGTGAATCTGATTCCTAGATGCCCTTCACCTAAATCTATCTATTCTGGGCATTGGGCAATAGTTGTGGCCTTGATTCTCTGCAGGCCAAGTAATCAGACGTTTCTTTTATAGTCTTTTGGTCCAGCAAGACTTAGAGGTGGGCACAGAAATAGGTAAAATGCTGGCTTACTCGGGCTTGTTATTTATCAACCTTTGTTAATGTCACCCATTGAGATGATATTTCTAAAAGGAATGATGTGCAGGTTTCCACATATGTCTTGCACTATGCCTACTTGGAACTTTAACTTCGCCCTTAAGTTCCTGATGTGCACATTGTTCGAGCACAAACATAGCTGTTCTCTATGGCTCCTTACCATTAAGACTGTTTCCTTATCACAATTATGTCTGTGTGCCGTTTCGGTGAGCTGCAGACAGTTAGTGCAACGTCAATACACCACTTTCTTTCCAGATAAGTTGGTGCTGAGACTTTTGATTTCTTTCTGCCAAAGGTTGTTTAGTTCTTCTTTGTGGATCGATCCATTTCCTTTCGTGGCTTTTTCTCTCCATCACATGCAAGGAGGAGAATTTTCACCATTTGTGCACAAAGACAGTTTTAAGCTTCTATGTTTATTGTAAACAAGGGTAACCAGTTGATAACTAGCCTTTTGTGGTATTCTCTGATGCTAAAAAAGGGGAAGGCTGTAAAGAAGTGCACACAATCTGGGTGGATCTTACTGTGCCTAAGGACTTGCTATGCACTGGACAAGAAGGAGCCACCTGAGGACCTACAGGCATATTTCACCTCAGTCAAGACTACTTCAACCGTGTTGGCGAGGGGTGTTTGTGTTCTAGATATCTGCAACATAGTTGCCCATGCACATGTTCACCAAACACTCCTGCCTCAACAGTTCTGCTGGGAGGGCCGTTTTTTCCTCTCATCCTGCAGGTCTGAGTCACTCCTCGGGCCCTACATCTTTTTGGCAGTAGTTGCAGCTATTCAAAAGGCCAGAAATATGTGGTTAAAAGAATCCATCAGAAGAACGAGGTCTTTACCTTCTGTAACAATCTTTCTGGTGGATTCTCTATCTAACTGTAGATTCCTCACCATCCTCTCGCCTCCTCATTCTGTGGAGTGGGTTCCTGTGACTGTTAAAAAGATCCTCATGTTCTATTTGGCACACTGTTCCTTCCTATTTGTCATGGTGGCTTTGTCTGAGGGGGAGCTTAAACGTGCAAGACAAAACTGATGCTACACGCAGTGTTGATGCCTATATACAGCTCCATAGCTTCACTTCCAGGGTATGAGGCTGTCACAGAGTCCAGCTGTGTCACCTACCGTGCACAGTAGCAATTGGTGCTGAAAATCTGAATCCAGTCCAGCACGTGGAAATACTCAAAAGGATAGGAGTATGCCGTTAGCGACAGTATCAGCTTGAAAGAACATTAACAAAGGTATGTAACTTGATCTTTTTTTGTCCTCCTACATGCCTGCAGGTAACAAGCCTTGCAGATTGCCCTGCTTTCTCTTATTCAAACATCTTCTTGTCCACTCTTTGGGCCATGGGAATGTAAACCTCCCTAAAGCTTATTTTACCTAATAACCACTTCCCCAGATACAGAAAAATCATTGTGTGCAGCTGAATTCCCTAATCTGAAAGAAACATGTTAGTTAGATTCCTTACCTTAGAATATCCCCAGGCGTCGGGGTGGATCCGGAAAGATTTTTGTCAGCAATACCCTTGCGCGCCGCTAGGCGTCGTCTGCGGGTCCGTCGTCGGTGTCGTGATTGCCGGGAGTACTTAGACGCCGCCCTCGCGCGCTGACGTCAGTTCTTCTTTTTTCCGCGCCAGTAAGCGCAGATCCGGGAAGAGCATACCCTTTTAAGTCACTTTTTGACTAAACTTTTTGAACTTTTCTGGTTCCTATTTCGAGTCGACCTTGACTCCTGGTGCCGGAAGGGATGCCCGGGTTCAAGCCTTGCGACGCCTGTCACCGCCTGATGTCGGTTACGGATCACCACCGCCGGTGTCTCTACTGCCTTGGGATGACCATGATGCCGAGTCGTGCCTCGACTGCTGGGCCTTGACCTCGAAGGCTAGGCGGGAGCGGTCCCGCAAGCTGCTCGAGATCCGGCAGTCGGCTCCGCGCTGCTCCAGGTCCCGGTCGAGGAGGAGGTCGAGGGACCGTCGGGGTCGAAGTCCTCGCATTCTGGTAAGTCGAGACGCAGTAAGAAGTCGGAGAGGCGACATCGCTCTTCTGACTCCCCTCGTCGGTCGCGCAACTCGGCCGAGGGTTCAGGTGGCACCACCCGCGTGGCTCCATCGGAGCCGCAGGGGTCGCATCCGGCCCCATACCCTTCGGTCCCTGGGCCTGATGCGACTCTGACTGAGATCCAAGACTTCCTTGTAGCCATGAGGAGTCTCGCTCCGCCGTCGAGGCCTGCCAACGCGCCTTCGGGCCCCGCAGGCCCGACTGGGAGGCCTAGCGAGCCGGCGGCTCCGGCGCCATCGTTGACTTAGGTCCCGACGCCGCAGGCCCCCGTGGGATCCAGGCCTGGATCCCGGTCGACGCCGGTTGACCTTACAACCCCTCCACTGACCCCTTTGGTGCCGCCCCCGGCGTCGTCTTCGGACGACGTCGTCCCCAGGTTTAGTCCGGGCCCGGCGTCGGAGCGGCGCCGCCTGGCGCCGTCCCTGGCGCCAATGGATGACAGATTGATCTACCGCCCAACTCCAACCTTTCCGCCTGTCTACCAGGAGTCGGATGACGGGGACGACTGGGAGGGGTCTGAGGACCCTTTGGCACAGCAGTGCCAGTTAAGCCAGGACTGGGCAGAAGAGCTGGGGGAGGCCAGTGGTCTTGACACATCCCCTGACACTGGCTTCATCTCTCCTCCCTCCATGGCTACGGAGGAGGGTGCTACCTATTCTGTGGTGCTGCGCACGGCTGCCGAAGCCCTTCATCTGGAGCTCCCTGCAGTGGCCGTGAGGACTAACCTCCTCACTGAAGTGCTTCAACTGCCAGTAAGCTCCTCGGAGCCTCTACTGCAGTTCAATGAGGCACTGACGGCCGTTCTGATGGGCACCTGGTCCAAGCCCTCCACAGTCCCTCCTGTGGACCGGAACGTAGCCCGGCGCCACTGCCCCGCACCAGGCGACCCCAGCTTTCTGCCGGTGCACCCCACCCCTGAGAGTCTGGTTATCCAGGCCAATACCTTTCAGACCGCCTTCCCGTCCGCTTCTCCAGATCGGGAATCCAAAAGGTTGGAATGGTTTGGGAAGAAACTGTCTTCCTCCCTTAGTTTGGGGTTGAGGTCTATCAACACCGCATGCCTTTTGGACCGTTACACCCACTCCTTGTGGGATACGGTGGCGGACGTGCTGCCCCAGTGTCCGTAGGAGGCCCAGACACGGCTCGCCCAGGCTCTTGCCGAGGGTCGGTATGCAGCACGGTTTTCGATACGATGTGGGCTTGACACAACGGATTCACTAGGTAGGGCAATTGCGACCACGGTGGCGATTCGTCGCCATGCCTGGCTGAGGTCCACGAATTTCTCCGGGGGATGTCCAGAGCACCCTCATGGACATGCCCTTCGATGGCCGTCACCTTTTCGGCGACAAAGTGGATAGTGCGCTGGAGCGCTTTAAGGACTCCAGGGCTACGGCCAAGTTCTTGGGCCTCTCGGCCCCGCGCTTGCAAACTTCCGCTTTTCGCCCCTTTCGTGGCCAAGGAAGGGGTGCCCCCACACGTCCGTCTAGCCACAGGCCACAGAACCAGCCTCAACGCGGTCGCGGATTCTGCCGAGGCGGAGCAAGGGGACAGAAAGCCGGTCAGCCCACCTCAGCCCCAGCAGCATCTGCCTCACAGCCTTCCTAGTCCGAGCTTTCAGGCCCATTCAACGCCAATGGGAGGCAGAGTTCGCCATCACCTGCTCCGCTGGTGTACCATCACATCGGACAGGTGGGTGCTGCAAATCGTCCGAAGGGGCTACTCCCTCCCCTTCGAGGTGATCCCTCGAGCCATGCCACCGCAGTACCACCGCATGTCGGGGGATCACTTGCGACTTCTGCAGGAGGAAGTTACGGCCCTCTTGGCCAAGGGGGCCATCGAGCGCGTTCCTGGCCCAGAAGTAGGTCGGGGTTGTTATTCCCACTACTTTCTGGTTCCCAAGAAGGGCAAAGGGGGCCTACGCCCTATCTTGGACTTCCGGAAGGAGAAGTTCAAGATGCTCACCTTAGCTCAGGTTCTGGCTGCCCTAGACCCTGGAGACTGGATGGTAGCGTTGGACGCATATTTCCACTGCACTGTCCTGCCGGCCCACCGGCGTTACCTGCGGTTCGTGGTAGGCCACGAGCACTTTCAGTTTACCATGCTCCCCTTCGGCCTCACCAGTGCCCCTCGGGTGTTCACGAAAGTGATGGCGGTGGTCGCAGCTCATCTGCGCAGATTAGAGGTTCCAGTCTTCCCCTATCTCGACGACGGGCTGTTGAAGGTGGGCTCGCCCCATACAGTCGTTTCCCACCTCCAGACTACGGCCGACCTCCTGCATTTGCTGGGGTTCTCCATCAATGTACCGAAGTCGCATCTGAGTCCCTCCCAGAATCTCCTTTTCATCGGAGCGGTTCTGGACTCGGCGCAGTTTCGGGTCTATCCTCCGGAACAGCGGGTTCGGGATATTCAGCCTCTGATTCCGATCTTTCAGCCTTTATCCTGGATTTCGGTCAGGTTGGTGCTGCGGCTGCTAGGTCTGATGGCCTCCTGCATCCTGCTGGTACATCATGCCAGATGGCGGATGCGGGCTCTACAGTGGGACCTGAAGTTCCAGTGGGCCCAGCATCGGGGCAACCTGTCCGACCTCGTCCTGATCTCAGATGGAACTGCAAGACAGTTGCAGTGGTGACTCACGGACCGCAATTGGGTCAGTGGCAGATCCCTCTCCCTACCCTAACCGGAGCGTCCCTCCTGGGATGGGGGGCCACATGGGAGTGGCGGAGATCAGGGGCCTCTGGTCTACGGTGGAGTCCCGGCTCCATATCAACCTATTGGAGCTGCAGGCGATCTGGCTTGCACTGAAGGCATTCCTACCCTCTGTCTGGGGGAAGTGTAGTGCAGGTGTTCACGGACAACACCACCGCCATGTGGTATTGCAACAAACAGGGCGGGGTGGGGTCGTAGACCCTTTGTCAGGAGGCTCTGCTTCTCTGGACATGGCTGGAACATCAGGGCATCACCCTGGTGGTTCAACACCTGGCGGGTTCTCTGAACGCCAGGGCGGACGAACTCAGCCACCGGTGCATGATGGATCACGAATGGCATCTGAACTCGGACGTGGTGCAAGGCCTCTTTCGGCAGTGGGGAGAGCCTTGGTTAGATCTATACGCCACCGAAGAGAACGCGCAATGTCATCAGTTCTGCGCGTTGGAATTTCCAAGGCGGCACTCGCTCGGCGACGCTTTTCGTCGCGAGTGGAGTTGCGGTCTGTTGTACGCCTTTCCGCCTATACCACTTCTGCCCAGAGTGCTGAAGAAGATCAGGCGCAACCGGGCCCAAGTCATCCTTGTGGCTCCAGATTGGGCACGAAGATACTGGTATCCCGAGCTACTCAGTCTGTCAATCGATCCCCCGATTCGACTGCCTCTTCAGGAGGATCTTCTGTCGCAGCAGCAGGGGACGGTCCTCCACCCGAACCTGTCCAGCCTCCCCCCTCCATGCGTGGAGATTGAGCGGCGGCAGTTGATGCCATTTGACTTGCCTCCTGAAGTCTGTGATGTCATTCTGGCAGCCAGGCGTCCCTCCACTAAAACAGTATACGTCTGCAGGTGGCACACATTTGTGGCATGGTGCACAGCAAAGGCTATGGATCCCCTTTCCGCCCCGCTTTCTGAGGTTCTCCTCTTTCTTCTTTCCCTGTCCTAGCAGGGCTCTGCTCTGGGCACCCTCAAGGGATACCTTTCAGCTGTTTCTGCTTTCTTACGGCTTCCTGATCAGCCTTCTCTTTTCAAGTCACCTGTTGTTGCTCGGTTCTTTAAAGGCATTACTCATATGTTTCCTCCTGTCCCTTTCGTAATGCCTCAGTGGGATTTGAACCTGGTGTTGACCTATCTGATGTGCGCTCCTTGTGAGCCACTTCATAATTGTCCTCTTCGTCTTCTAGCTCTTGAAACTGCTTTCCTGGTTGCCATCACCTCTGCCAGACTGGTGAGTGAGCTCCAGGCTCTCTCTTCTAAGTCTCCTTTCCTCTCTGTCCATCCGGACAAGGTTATTCTCAGGACTCGTCCTTCCTTTCTCCCTAAGGTGGTAACTGCCTTTCACATCGGCCAGTCTGTTACATTGCCCACCTTCTTTCCGCCTCCGCATCCCTCGAAAAGAGGAAGAGAGGCTCCACCGTCTGGACCCAGAACGAGCACTGTCCTTCTATCTGGACCGTACTTAACAGTTCCGGGTGGACGACCAACTCTTTGTTGGCTACGTGAGCGCTAAGAAGGGGCGGGCAGTGCACAAGCGAACCATCTCTCGGTGGGTCGTTCTGTGCATTAAGACCTGTTATTCCTTGGCTAAGAAGGAGCCTCCTGTGGGGCTGAGGGCCCATTCCACTCGGGCCACAGTGGCTACTACTGCCCTGGGTCGGGGAGTCCCTCTGCATGACATTTGTCAGGCAGCTACGTGGGCCTCGCTGCACACGTTTGCTAAGCATTACTGTCTGGACAGCCAAGTCCAGAGAGACAGCTTCTTTGGCCGTTCTGTCCTCCAGGACTTCCTGGTGTGATCTTGGTTCGCAGACCCACTACCGGGGTTGGTATTGCTGGGGTATCTATTCTAAGGTAAGGAATCTAACTAACGTGTTTCTTTCAGATGAACAAGTTACTTACCTTCGGTAACGATAAATCTGTAAGAAACATTAGTTAGTTAGATTCCTTACCGCCCCACCCATCCTCCTCGTTCTGCGAACTGATGTCTAGGGTTGAGGTCATCCCTTTCAGGGACCTAGATTCATGGCACCCGTGTCGGTCTCTTGCATGGCTCTGCGTTGCTGGCACGGAAAGTTATGTAGCAGAACTGACGTGAGCGCGCGAGGGCGGCGTCTATGTACTCCGATGACGTCATCCCGGCGATCACGACGCCGGCGACGGACGCGGAGCCGCAGATGACGCCTAGCGACGCGCAAGGGTATTGCTGACGAAAATCTTTCCGGATCCAGCCTGACACCTGGGGATATTCTAAGGTAAGGAATCTAACTAACTAATGTTTCTTACAGATATATCGTTACGAAGGTAAGTAACTTGTTCTTTAAATCCAACAAAACATAAGGGTCCCTCTTGTAACACCAGCGTAATGTGAGGGGAGGTCAGGAAAATAGCATACCAATACAGGTGCTTCCTAATTTTCACAAACTGGTATTTTTGCAAACTGTTAGGATGTGGTATGCATGTCTCAAATGGCATAAAATGAGGGGTGTGACTGCTTCTCCTTTGCCCTGCTTCAGATCTGAACACATATATTTCCACACTTGTATTCCGATCAGTGTTTTAATACAGTGATTTCTTCCCACATATTCAACCACCACCTGCATTTATTAGCCTAACATTAACATAAACACACATCTCCAACCTCCTCTGGCACTTCATAACATTGACTGTTCCCTTAATATCCATCATTTTCTGCCCGTCTCTTTATAGTGATAACCCACTGACATCTTGCTTACATACACTGCTCCATGCATTTTGCCACCTGAAGAAATAAGGGCCTTGTCAAGCAGTGTGCAGGCATACCTTATAAGAGAGACTACTTTCCGATTTTAACATGACAAACTGTTAGGACAGATGTTCAATCTCTTGACCCCAGATCTAGTGATGATCTCTCTTCTTTATGATTTTCCCCTTTATTTCAGCTTCGTCTGGATGAGGCTCAGGAAGCCGAATGCCAAGCCTTGCGGCAGCAGCTGCAGCAGGAGATGGAGTTGCTGAACGCCTATCAGAGCAAAATCAAGATGCAGACGGAAGCACAGCATGAGCGCGAGCTCCAGAAACTGGAGCAGAGGGTGTCGCTACGCAGGGCGCACCTCGAACAGAAGGTACATACCTTAGCAGCAGTTGCAAGAATTTCCTTCTTAAAGCAGTTGTTGCAAAGTGTGGGTTTTCTGTGACAGTCTTTCACAGCTAGGCTTTATTACTGCAAAAGGTTAACACTTTTGCTTTCAAGGATGTCTTTGGTGGAACACAGACGTTGGTGCAAAGGAAACATTACTTAACTTTTGTTTTCAATCAGGTGACACATTGAGAAATCGCACGCTCACTCAGTGCCAGTGAATACGCTGATTTCTCAGTTGTAACAATCAATGCAGTGTATTACGACAGTCAATTTAATTTGTGTTTGAGATAGAAAGAACAGAAGTGCCACTTCTACAAAAGTCCAATGGGCTGGACAGGTTCTGATGAATCCTATAAACATACCCCTGAAGGAGAAGTATAATTTAAAGGTATTAAATTTCCCTTCTCCTTCATGGAATCTTCCTCATAATTTTGTATCTTAGGGAACAGTACATCCATCATCAATAATAGTGAAAAATAATGATTCATATCACAATTTAAACAGACTCATAGGTGGGAGTTTCCACCTTATATCTTAGATCAGTATTTAGCCAGTAATGTCTACAATGGGAAGTAAGAATGAGAAAGAATAGAATTCCTGTTAACTGCGAGTCCCATCTCTGCAATAGGCCTCTTTGCAGAAGCACGTTTCAATCTTATGGGATGGACACTTCACCTAACTGCTAAGCATTTGTTAGCTTTCAATGCTGCAAGGTCTAATCTGTGGAACTATAAATGTGGGAAATTATTGTATGGATATATTGTAGCCCCTGGTGCCCAGAGATAATATATGCCACAGTAAACTCTTTGGACAATCTAATATCCTTGGAATGGTCTCAGATGAGGTTTTAGTGCCTGGTGTTGAAGTTGTGGCTTCTACCGCTGTCGGGGCTTAAATCATCTTAAAATGCATGCTTTTTAGCCTTATTACCTAAATGATAAGAGATAATGGAGGAAAGGTGTATATAAATGTACTTTACCATGGTGTGAGAAAAACATTTTGCTTGGCGTTGGGTTCAGAGAAACCGGATACAAAGCTTTGTTATTTTGATTAGGCTGAGGGGAGACAAACAGGTTTCTGTTTGACTTTCAGTAGTCCAGGCAAGACATTGAAGACATTTGTGTTCATTAGCCTGGCATGTTCTTACTGAAAAATAATGCTTAAGGTCGAAATTGCTGAAAACCTTATGCAGTCTGTCAGAGCCAAATACTTCAACCTTTGTGCTCCCAAAAACAAGTTTCTCATCTTATTGACTTTTGTTTCTTGATATGATACAAGGAGGTCAAGTTGTGTTCTTCAAGCATAATATGTGTAATGCATCATTAGTAGAAAATCGCCAGTCCCAGGTGGGCCCTTAAGTTTTAGCATATTTTTATGTAATGTTTTTTCACAGCTGATCAGTCCCTGAATCTTGTAGTAGTACAGGTGTGCTTCCCAGCTGTGACCTGGCCAACATCAAATAACTGCAAAGTTTTGCAGTTATTTCCAGCAATGGTTTTTGCTTTATTGTATTTTGTATGGGCATCCACTTCTTGTGTAATTGATGGGGCTTTACCAAAATTAGAAGTGTGTCTGGTCTGCTGGATACTTTCTCCATCGGTCAGTCAGACAGAACTGTTGACTCAATAGGTGGCCCAGGTATGGTGAGACAATTTCAGAAAAAGGGGATTGTCTATGTGAGGGAATGTCTAACAAATAATTTTGGCATCCATACAGTACTGGGATTATCTGAAGAAGAGAATAGTACTCGGATGGAACCACTTTTTCGTTTTGGTTTTCCAACATGTTTCACAGTTTAG
Source organism: Triturus cristatus (assembly GCF_964204655.1). Classification (NCBI taxonomy): domain Eukaryota; kingdom Metazoa; phylum Chordata; class Amphibia; order Caudata; family Salamandridae; genus Triturus; species Triturus cristatus. The sequence continues at coordinate 345,883,810 of NC_140594.1, read as the reverse complement.
CTTTTTTTCCCACAGTTTATGACACTTCTATTTGATTGAATCACACAGGACTACTTTGTTTTGAAGAACTGATTGTGCTTCTTGAAATGAGTCCAAAGCACTTGTTATGCCCAGAAAATGGCCCACATACTAGAGTATCTGTAACTGTGAGGGGTGGCGAAAAGTCGGGCAATTTCATGCTTGACCCTTAGAAAGTTTGATTCTTAGAAATTAGCAATTACTCAGGGTATCTAATTCCAGGTCCAGTTGCTCTGATAATTCCTCATTTTCTCTATAAAAACTCTGCAAATCTCATAAATCCAATGGGGCCAATAAATCCTAATATTGAGACCAACTAATATAAGAGGTAACTCATAATGAGGGACAACCTGTAGAAGGCAATCCTTCAGATAAAGAAAAAGAGTGGTGTATGTTTTTCAAAGAAAATCCCACAATTGCATCCTTGCATTTGAAGTAAATCTGAGGTGCAAACTGCATTTCCAAAAGAAGTTCCTTGAACTGATGAAGGTATCCTCTGACGTGAAGGATCTTTCTGTGTAAGAGACATTAATTTTTATAAATGTGTCTTCGGATCAACAATGCAAAGTTAGTCAGTCCCATTTTGAATGAGTGGATTGATCTGGAGAAAGCTATTGTAAATTTACTTCAGTGGTGAGTTCTCTTGCTAAAGCCGAGGCAGCTTCCGATCTCCCACCTTCTACAGAGCACTAAATGCTTTCCATGGTAGGGAAGTGAATGAGGCAATGGGCTTGAGACAGCTGATTGGACATCAAGTTGCTAAATTATGACTTTGGGTGTAACTTTCTCATTTGTAGACTAATCAGTATGACCATTAGTCCTTATTTTATTGTTTCATATTTTGAGTGTAATACAGAAAATACAAGGAACCTCAACAAACAAAAACTGCTCCTTTTTCCATACACCTACATCAGCCTTCTCAATTGTTATTTAACTTTTGTTAACAGAGTTAGAAGGTGTACCTTAAGAAATTGTTGCAGAAGCTAAACCTGCCTTCCATTTTACTGTGATGTGTCTGCAGGTGGCCTTGCCAACTGTATTTAGTGTTCTTTTTTGTTGTTTGAACATAAGCACCTTTCTCTTAAACTTGATCATTGGGTATACAACCCTCACCCTCCTAAGCAGCAGGCCCTCACTCCTCTTATCTTATCTGTAGTAACAAAAGATAGGTCAGGCAACATCAACATTATTTCTTTCATAGCAAAGGTAATATATTTAGTATTTGCCTGTGGTTGAACAGATTCCCTCTGATTCTCCTCATGCATTGTGACAAGTACAGTCACTTTTACGCTTGGTTATTTGGTGAGATTATGAGGACTCACTCAAGTAGAGTTGGTAGTCTAGCTTATTCTTGGCCCACCATTTGCTATAAGAAGGCTTCCATTTAGATCTAAAAGATTGCCATGGTAACCTCTGCCAGAATGCCAAAGATTCAGACTTTAACAGCTTATCCTACATTTTCTAAGATTTCTGCATTTTTCTCTAGTTGGACAACAGATCTCACTATGAACTGCTGGGACTCGGCAAATATGTAGTCACTTTCGTGTTTGAGTATGTAAGTTACACATACATTATTTTACCCTTTAAAAGGTATTTGAGAAAATGTTCCATTCTTTCCCAAAGGAAAAAGTAATAACAGCCCAACAGATAAATAGCACTATTTTCAGATCCCCTTTTTGTCAAAGATGTGCATTTTATTTTGTCCTATATGGTGGGAAAGAGGAGAAAGAAGGATGATATTTTGGGACGGTTTTCTGCTACATTAGACTTTGATGGTGGATAGAACCTGAAATGTAAAATTCAACTAGTAAGGCAAGGTCTTGTGTATTCTAATTTAAGAAATATCTGCATCGCATGGTCAAGAAACCAGCTACCAGTATTCATTACTCTTTTAACAGTCATGGACACTGCCCTAATATATACTGAAATGCCAAACCATCAACTGCCTTGAACATTAAATCTTGAATGGAAAATGTATCCAGTGGGAAGGACCTGTACAGTCTGAGACTTCCATGCACAGGCAAAATGTTGATACTTTTAAATCTATTCACTCTTAAAAGGGTGTACAGGCTATGAAGGATTATAGGTCACCCTTGTCTGAGAGGTCTTCTGTGCAAGATGATGGGTACTCAGTGTCTTCTGGAGGGGTATTGGACGAGGAAAATTACTTCCTTAAGCCCCTGCCTTTTCTAGGAAGCGTATACTAGAAAAGAGTTTCATCACGACTATAGTCCTTATTGGTGATTTTTTGATGACAGAGATGATAAAGATATTGATCTAGGTAGGATGCTGGCATATGGAGTCCCCTTCCTTCCAGACTCAAGAGGTTTCTTGCTTTCAGGTCAGTGTACCGGAACATGCATTAAAGAGTCACCATAAATGCTCATTGTTCATTATAATTGTTGTTACAGGACACAACATACATATATAAGATTGGATCTAAATCAGTAATAATGTAGGGCTATATATTGCTGTACATGGCTGATCAACAGCATAATTTGAGTATTGATATACTGGCAGTGTGCTGGATTTGCCATACTGTCCTTTCACATGCAGGCAATGTGTTTTTTTCTGGAGAAAACATGAATATCTTCAGAAACCTGCACCTGCAAGCTCTGCCTCCTTTAACATCTGCTGCCTTCCTATATACCATCCATTTTCACCCGTGCATAGCAAGCAAACATGTTTTGCAGTTTATATTGTTCTGCCTTTTTTAGTGGCCTTTCTAAACTAGTCTCAGAAGCCTTCCCCCAGCCTATGGAACCTCTGCAGATTTGAAGCTTATATCCAAAAGCATTGAGACTTTATCTTGTTCGCAGACACATCAGTTGGCCTTGCCCTTAGATCCCTGTAAACAACTGCTGACAATCTTCCCAACGTAGAGAGAATCCTATATAGTGCATGTGTGAAACTGGCCTCAGAAAGAATGTAAATTGTGAGTGCCTGACAACCTTTTGTGGGTTTTAGTAAATGCAGAATCAGTTTATCAGCAAGACCTTGAGGTGCTAAAGGGAGAACGCTTACAATCTAGGCAACATATGTGGAGGCACTGCTGCATGTGTGCTCTGCCCCATGGTACTGAATACTCACAGCATAGTGATCTATTTATCACAGGCATTCCGTGATTGTCAAAGATTATTTAAAAAGTGATAATAGGGCAGTTATTTGGAAGGTAACATCTTTTTGGATTCTCTTCAGTTAGGTATTCCTCCTAGACATGTAACCGAGACAGAGCTAGGATCAATAGTAAACAGTATACTAGCAAATAAAGCCAAAATGAGCTTCTCATGCTCTAGGCCTTGTCCCCAAACATCTTTTGACAGTCCGGATGTGTCAGCTGGCATCATTCACCCAATCCTAGGGAAGTCCTTAGAATAGTTCCGATCCTTTCTATTGAAACTGGTACAAAAGGTCACAATGGGTTATGATTATGGTTGTATCCTTTGTTTAAAATCTACCTAAAAAACTTCTGGTTTTTCTGTCGCCATGAGACAGTTTAAGCATTTCTTCTTTCAGTCATGCACAGTAGAAATTTTAACTTGCTTTGAATAATTTCAGACCCTCGTGTTTTGGGATATAAGTGGGGGGATTTGTGGGGGTATCAACAGGACAGACAGGTTACTGGGCCCCAACGTGGTGGTAAAAGTCATTTGCCACTGGTGTTCTGGAATCGATCCTAATGTGGCTCTGAAAACTGGGCCAAGTACAATCCTTTAAGCACTTTACTGCCAGGGTAGTGAGGGCTAGCAGTCACAGACTTCTCAGTGAGCTAGTGTGGGAGTGGCAAAAGCTCGGAATTCAACAACCAAGAGACAAAATAAAATATTGTCCAGCCTAGTGTTAGTATTATAGGTAAAACAAAGTACTTTAAGCACACAGCATTACAAAACACTTCTCAGACCAATTGTGGGACAGCAATGCAGGGTAAAAATTCTGTTTGAATGTGGGTGTTGCACCCTTCTGTACCAACCCTACTATTAGAGTTCCAAAGCCTTTATGATCTGTGCCGCCTAATAATTGCAGTGTTGGCTAGACTCTGGTGCAGTCATGTAATCACCCTGAAGGCATATTTACACAAGAAGTTTTCTGTTTGCTCTCCTTTCAGTGCTTTATTAACATGGAAAATATCCTACTTTGCATAACAGACTGTTCGAGGCATATGAGCTGCAGATTGTACACTTAGCATAGATCGCCATCTGGTGTTGGGCCCGGATGTTTGCAGTTTGTTTTTCTTCTTGGACAGTCTTTGGAAGTCACGAGTTTGGTGACTCCTCCTTCGGTCCGTACTGCGCATGGGCTTCGGCTCCATCCTCAGATTGTTTTTTTCCGCCATCGGGCTCGGATGTGATACTTCGTGCTCCGGCTTCGAACTTCTACGGTTCCAGCCTCGACGGAAAATCCTCGTATCTTCGAGTTTCTGCATCATCATCATCTTCATCTCTCGAAGCGGCACTTTTCTCCATCCCGTACATCGGCACCGGCCTTCGGGCCCTCCTCGACTCCGGTCCCGGCCGATGGAAAGGACTCCGTTCAAAAAGTGCCCAAAATGTGGGTCTAAATTTCCCCACACCGACCTCCATCAGGTGTGTAATCTTTGCCTCTCTCCAGAACACGAGGCCAGAGACTGCCCCGCCTGTAAGTCTTTTCGATCGAAGAAAACCATCCGGGATCGAAAAGCTCGACGCACCATGGCGCACTCATCGTCTGCAGCTCCACCGGACATCTTCGGAGACGGCGCCGAAGCTTCGGGGCAAACACACACCGAACAGGAAGAAGACGTCGTCAGCGCTTCCGAAGCCGACGACTCCGACGTGGAGGACATCACACCGGCGCAGCGGGCCGTGAGTACTGTGCCCCCTCCCACTCCCGCGCCCAAAACCAAAGAGACTCAGGTTACTCCCTCGCCTGCCGGCCTGGGCAAAACCAAGACCAAAGCTTCGATCACCCCACCTTCGGGCTCGGTGTCGAAGCATCCAAAGTCTCACGGCAGCTCGGGATCGAGCCAGCCGACGCCCGGTGCCGAAAAACAGCATCCGGCACCGAAGAAAGCAATATCCAGCTCGACTCCGAAACCACCGGTGCCGAAGCCTGGACTCTCGGTGCCGACCAAACACAAACATAAATCTGTCGGCACCGACGCTCCGACGCCGAAAACTCCTTCGACGCCGAAAAAACAGGAGGCCCCAAAAAAGCATGGCGCACACAAACCATCGAAGTCCTCGGCTCCGAAATCACCGGTGCCGACGGACGATTCGACGCCACTGGCTCTGTTTACACCAGACCCTCTACAAAAGACTCTGTCCAAAGATCCAAAGACTGGACTATTGACTTTAATTATCAAGAAAAGACGCCTTGATACTCCGGCTCCTCCTCCACCACCCAAAAGGAAGGACTCTGCTACTTCTCCCCTCAGAGTGCCCTCCCCACTACCGCCTCCCCTACCTCCTCCACCACCTCCACCCCCTCCCCCTCCCAGGTTTCCGCCACCTCCACCTCACTACGATCCGGCCCCATCCCCAGATCCGGATGATGGGGACCCGGACAATTACCCGGCGGACGTCCCAATGGATCCCACTCCACCAGGGACCCCAGACCCATGGGAGGATTACAATAACCCTGATATACCAGATATACCTCAGGACGACCTATACCCATCCAGGCCGTCTCCTCCAGAGGACTCCTTAGGGTTTCATCATTTAGTGCAGAGAGCAGCACACTACCATGGGGTGGACATGCACAGTGAACCAGTGGAAGAAGACTTCCTACTGGATACATTTGACATACAAGACAAATCCACTTCTATTCTACCCATGCTTAAGGGTGTCACCAAGCACGCTACAGAGGTGTTCAAAGACCCTGTCAGGGCCAGAGTACTGAACCCTAGAATAGAGAAGAAGTACAAAGCGGCACCCACAGACCCTGCATACATTAAGGGCCCTGCTCCCCTAGATTCCCTAGTTGTCTCCACAGCTAGAAAGCGGGCTAACTCCCAATCCTCAGGAGAAGCCCCACCGCCAGACAAGGAATCTAAACTTCTGGACGCGTCTGGTAAACGCACCGCCTCCCAAGCTGCAAACATATGGCGCATTGCAAACACACAAGCACTGCTTGCGCGATATGACAGAGCACACTATGACGAACTAGAGGCTCTTATGCAGCACCTTCCAGAAAAACACAAGCGCAAGGCTCATGACCTGATACAGGAGGGTAAACTAATTACAAACACCTCCATTAAGTGTGCCCTCGATGCAGCCGACACTGCTTCTAGAGCCATAAATACAAGTGTCCTGCTTCGTCGCCATGCCTGGCTCAGGATCTCAGGGTTCAAGCCTGAAGTCCAGGCGTCCATACTCAATCACCCCTTTGACCAGCAAACTCTCTTTGGGCCAAAGGTAGACGAAGCGCTGGAAAAGATGAAAAAGGACACAGACACAGCAAAGTCTATGGGGGCACTCCAAACACAAGCCTCTAAACGTTCCTTTCGACGCTCGTCCTTTCGTGGCACAGGCAGAGGCTCCTCCACCGATAACGCCTCTACCTCCTACAAGTCCCCTCCTCAAAATACCTTTTCAAAGGGCAATCAAAGGGGTGGTTACAGAGGCAACAACAATAAGGGCAGAGGCAAAACCAACAACACCCGTTCTGCCACCCCACCCGCACAATTACTCCCCTCCGCTCCCCCCAGACCATCCCACTCCGGTCGGGGGCAGACTACAAGACTTTATCCACACATGGGAGTCCATAACATCGGACAAATGGGTGACCCAATTCATTCGGTCAGGGTACTGTCTCGAACTAACATCTACCCCACCCAATATCCCACCAAGGCACCGTCCAATGTCTCAAGAACATTCCACACTGCTCAAACAAGAGGTACTCTCACTCCTCCAAAAACACGCTATAGAGCAGGTCCCCGTCAATCAACAAAATCTAGGGGTCTACTCCCTATATTTCTTAATACCAAAGAAAGACGGGACCCTCAGACCCATTCTCGACCTCCGGCCTCTAAATGCCTACATACATTCAGACCATTTTCACATGGTCACCCTACAACAAGTCCTCCCACTCCTCTGCCAGGGAGACTTTCTCACAACCTTGGATCTGAAAGACGCATACTTTCACATCCCAATACACCCCTCTCACAGGAAATACCTCAGGTTCGTGGTGGACGGGCAACATTACCAATTCACGGTTCTCCCCTTCGGGGTCACCACCGCACCACGGGTGTTTACCAAATGCCTAGCAGTAGTAGCAGCACACCTCAGACGTCAACATATTCACGTCTTCCCTTACCTAGACGACTGGCTGATAAAAGCCGCGTCCTACGACCAATGTGTGCAACATACAAACAGCACCATACAACTGCTCCACCAGCTAGGCTTCACGGTGAACTACCAAAAGTCCCACCTCATACCATCTCACACAAAGCAATATCTCGGGGCCACTATAGACACCTCCAAAGGTATTGCCTATCCAAACATTGCCTATCCAAACTCAGCGAGAATCACAAGCATTCAAGCCTTACGCAAAACATTCCTTCCTCAACACTCTCTTCCAGCAAGAGTGTTTATGAAGCTCATAGGAATGATGGCGTCTTGCATCTTCATAGTGCCCCATGCAAGACTCCACATGCGTCCACTTCAAGAGTGCCTAGCACAACAGTGGAACCAGGCCCAGGGTCAGCTGACAGATCTGGTGTTGGTGGACGGCCGCACACATCACTCTCTGCAGTGGTGGAACACCACAAACCTTTCCAAAGGGCGGCCGTTCCTGGACCCGGTTCCTCAGGTGATTCTAACAGCGGACGCATCGCTCTCCGGCTGGGGAGCGCACCTCCTACACCTCACCATGCAAGGTCTATGGACGCCACAGCAAAAATCGCTCCACATCAACCATCTGGAGCTCTTGGCGATCTTTCTAGCCCTAAAATCTTTCCAAAAACAGATTTCGGGCAAAGCAGTCCTCATTCGCACAGACAACATGACTGCGATGTATTATATACAAAAACAGGGGGGGGACACACTCTCCCCAGCTCTCCCGCTTAGCCCAGAGCATATGGAGATGGGCAATTCCCCAAAACATCTTTCTCCTGGCACAGCACGTTCCAGGCGTACAAAACACCATGGCAGATCTGCTCAGCAGACAAACGCAACAACTACACGAATGGGAACTGCATCCACAAGTTCTTCACCCATTCTTCCAACAGTGGGGGCATCCTCAGATAGACCTCTTCGCCACCCACGAAAACAAAAAATGCCCAAGCTTCGCCGCCAGATACCCACACCCATTGTCCAAGGGCAATGCGATATGGATGAACTGGTCAGGCAGATTTGCATACGCCTTTCCACCTCTCCCACTAATTCCATTAGTGGTCAGGAAGCTACAACAGCACTCCCTCACACTCATTCTGGTAGCTCCCACGTGGGCCAGGCAGCCGTGGTACACCACGCTACTACAACTATCAGTGGTGCCACATCAAAAACTGCACCTATCCCCATGCCTCCTAACCCAGAACCATGGAGAAATCAGGCACCCGGACCCAGCTCAGCTCAACCTGGCGATCTGGCTCCTGAGATCTTAGAATTCGGATACCTTAACCTTCCCCCTGATTGCATGAACATCCTCATGGAAGCCAGACGTCCTACCACTAGGGCATGCTATGCCGCAAAGTGGAAAAGATTTGTAATTTACTGCCGTAATAATACAATCAACCCTCTAGATGCATCCATACAGCACATCATATGCTATCTGCTCCATCTTCACAGGTGTAACCTGGCATATTCATCCATACGCCTACACCTAGCAGCGATCGCTGCTTATCTACAAAACAGACAGCATTTATCACTCTTCAGAGTGCCCGCTATTAAAGCCTTCATGGAAGGCCTTAAACGAGTAATTCCTCCCAGGGCACCACCTTCCCCTGTATGGAATCTAAATTTAGTTCTCACACGACTAATGGGTCCGCCCTTCGAACCAATGCACAAATGTGAGCTACAGTTTCTCACCTGGAAAACAGCTTTCCTTATAGCTATCACTTCCCTTAGAAGGGTTGGTGAAATACAAGCGTTCACCATACAGGAACCCTACATACAAATGCATCACAGCAAGGTCATACTTCGCACAAATCCGAAGTTTCTGCCCAAAGTCATTTCCCCCTTCCATCTCAATCAATCAGTGGAATTACCTGTCTTCTTTTCGCAACCCCAATCTGTTGCGGAAAGGGCCTTACACACACTTGATGTGAAAAGGGCGTTGCTATACTACATACAAAGAACGCAACCCTTCAGGAAGACTAAACAATTGTTCGTTTCCTTCTCTCCACCACATAAAGGCAACCCCATTTCGAAATCAGGGATAGCTAGGTGGATTGTAAAATGCATACAAATTTGCTATCAAAAGGCAAAGAGAACACTATCTGTTCCTCCTAAAGCCCACTCTACAAGAAAGTTAGGGGCTTCTATGGCTTTTCTAGGGAATATACCCTTAGATGACATCTGCAAAGCAGCCACATGGTCTACACCGCACACCTTCACAAAACACTACTGTGTAGATGTGCATTCCAAGCAGCAAGCTAGGGTGGGCCAGGCTGTACTAAAGACACTTTTTCAAACAGCTGCAACGGATACCGGTGGTCGCCGCTAAGGTTGGGTACTGCTATATAATCTATGCTAAGTGTACAATCTGCAGCTCATATGCCTCGAACGGAATATGCTACTTACCAGTATGCATCTGTTCTTGGCATGTAGAGCTGCAGAGTTGTACACGCCCACCCGCCTCCCCGGCTACCTGTATCCGTTCCAGTACTTCTTATTTAGATACAACACATGGGTTTCTCACTGTTATTACTACGCTCCATCATTTGCCTGTTGGCGAAAAACAATCTGAGGATGGAGCCGAAGCCCATGCGCAGTACGGACCGAAGGAGGAGTCACCAAACTCGTGACTTCCAAAGACTGTCCAAGAAGAAAAACAAACTGCAAACATCCGGGCCCAACACCAGATGGCGATCTATGCTAAGTGTACAACTCTGCAGCTCTACATGCCAAGAACAGATGCATACTGGTAAGTAGCATATTCCTTACCTGACTTCTCATACTCTTTGGCACAGTTGATAAACCCTGCGGCAGTTGCAGTCCGGGCCAGTGTGCGACAGATGATTGTGCAGCAGTCCCAAGCTTGTGGTAGCTTTAGAGCTGTTGTGGCAGCAGTGACATTGGAGTTGCTGAAGTGGCAGCTTTGCTGGAAATGTGAAAGCTTAGTTGATCTCAGTGTGGCCACCTCTGACAGCTTCCCAGCAGTTGTGGCCTAACTAGACTAGGGACTGGAGGGATTTTGACATGGTTCTGGGCCACTCTCATCTTTGTAGATCATGGTAGTTGCAGCCTCTGTGCCAATCAATTATGCACACCTTGGCGGCACTGTAACATTTGGGCTCGACAACTGTGGCAGCACCAATCTGTCAATTGTGATGAACTGCTGAATTCTCTCAGTGATTGCTTTTATTAAAAGGCTCAAACTCAAATTAGTAGAACTTCAGTTGCACTCTGCCAGACAGTGCCTCATTCATCACGAGAGCTATGGTGGCTTCCAAAACTCCATTTTGCAAGCAGTGCGTTTATGCATAATGCTTTTAAAAAGTGAAAGCGAACACTGTGGAAGTTTGAGCGTGTTCAGAAACTGCAAGCAGCACCCCATAATTTAACCCTTGGTAAGTGGGGCATTCTTAAATACTGGAGAAGTTATTTGGGGGCAGATTAGAGTACTATTTGGTTGCTGTGTCGGCACCAGCTGCATAACATTGTGGTCTGTTTTTGAGCGTTTTGCTGTACCTGCACTCCGGTTATAGTTGCTTATATTTCTAAGTAGTGAACAGGGATGCAAATTATCCACACCGTGAACAAGAGGGAATGGGGAACAGTATGGGGTTAAGGGGGTGGGCAGTTTCGGGGCTTGACTTTTATGGCAGGAGTAGCGTTAATCACAGTATAGAAGGCAGTGCAGCTCTGTCCTGTGTGCACACAATAATGCATGGTACCACCGCATATTCCTGCCCCCCACCAAAAGATCATATCATCGACTCAATTCAGACCACCGTAAGCTCCTCCGCTGAGGCTGCATTGCGAGCTTTTAAGACGGCAGACCTGCTTTTGTTTATTTTGACTTGGGCATGGGCTGTTATGTATTTCCAGGTGATGCGCAGGGAATTGTTGTTTTGCCTGGTACTGTGCTTCGCCGCCTGCTGAATGCATGAAGACTAACACAGGGGCAGGGTGAGGAAGCAACAGAGGGGCATGGGTGTAATTGGAAACAACACAGGGGTGTGAGTGTTGTGGCGGAACACGCTGCGGAGAACGGCAAACTTGCAATGCAAATGTGCCGATCACGTGATGCCATATTCACGGAGGGGTAGGGCATGGAAAAGAATGCAGGACTAATGATTTAAAGAACTAACAGTCCTGTCAGATTGCTGCCATGATGAAACAGGTAGGAAGAGTCAAAAGACTAACATCGCAAGAGGCTTCAACAGTAACAATCTTTCAATTGTTAAAATATTATGTTATCCCTGTAATATGAATACAGGGGAAGCCCTGCCTTCCCAAGAGCTGACATACGTAATGGGAAACAGTGCTATAGAAGCGGGGGCTCCTTCAGCTGTTATGGCTTGCACCACTTTACACTGCACATGGGGGGGTGAACAGAGAAAAAGTTACAGCGAAGCTCCGGTGTATTACAAGAAACAGCAGGTGGTGGTGTTTTACTGCCGGAGGCTCGATGGATATTTTGTGGCCAGCGCCATACAAGCAGAAAAGGCGGGATTGGTGCGATTAGACAACAATAACACACACTGCGAATAACTAGCTGCAAGGGGGGTGGGAGGTGGTGTTGTGAGAACTGCACCGGGAGATTGTTAACTGCCTCCTGCAAGGAGAGAGCGGAAAGACAAAGTATCATTGAAACAAAAAATCCACAGGACAATGCAGGGCACTGGCCAAACAAAATGCTTTCGGAGTTAAATCCCAAGTAGCAGAGCTAAGCACACAAAGGAGGGACTGTTACTGAAATGCAGCAATAACAAAGCTGCATTTCTGATTAACGCAGCTAACAGCCAATAAGAATCAGTGGGTGTGCCACAAGTCATAGAATAGAATAGAACAGGTCTTGCAGACAACACATGTGCTGTCTTCGGTACGACTTAAAAAACGGTTTTGGTCTTAGAATTGTTCTCGCACAAGCTAAATAGAATGTCTCCTCAAACATATGAGATGGAAGCACAACATTTTTAAAGATGAAGAAGTAGCCCATAGCCAAGTAAGGTGAAATGTGGCTTTCAATTCTGGCTAATTGTGCAGCACAAATCAATTTCTTAAGATAGAGGGACCAGATGACGTAAAAATGTATCTGAAAACAGGAGCTTCAGCTCAACATGGCCAGCAAAGTAGGTACAACTAGATGTATGATTTCAACTGTCACAATGGTTTTTGACCTCAGAGCCATCCAAAACATTATTTTTGAACAAATTGGCCAAGAATCTTCCAATACATACTGTGTGCCAATACAGTTAAGTATATTTTCAGTGAATGATATTACATGGCAAAGGACTGAAATCGAGGCCCATTTATTGGATGCAGTAAGATTCCTTGTACGAAATTGAGGTGCTTTATGTGAACTTGAATTGCAAAGAACGATGTCAGTGGAAGTAGTTCTGAAGAAGTATTTTCATTCTTATATCAAAACATGATTGTGTACCTTACTTCTAGTGCATCTGCGTAGACATTTCTGAATTGCATATTCTTTTTTTGTCTCTTCAGATCGAGGAGGAGCTGGCGGCGCTGCAGAAGGAGCGCAGTGAAAGGATCAAGCACCTGTTTGAAAGACAGGAGCGAGAGATTGAGACCTTTGACACCGAAAGCCTCCGGATGGGATTCCGTAATCTAGTGACACTAGAGTATCCCAAGGAGGACTATAGATGAGACTGAACTCCTTTGCCATTAATAATAATACAAATATATGAAAAGAAAACACATTCCCCATTTGAACGGGCATGTACTCTCTCTCTCTCTCCCTGACGTCCCGTCGGATGCCGGTGCCTGTATTCTCTCTTTACTACTGATCAGGGGACGTCTCCGTGCAGTTGCAGTGCAGGACAGAGCTCCCCCGGTCCGTCTTATCTCTCTCTTTCTTCATAGTACGTCAAAGTATTGATGTCTGCGTGCAGTGGTGAGCACCATCCGGCGACCGGCCTCGGAGACCGTAGAGAAAGGGGCGTGGGAGAAATACTCAAGAATAAAGGGGGCAAAAAGAGAAGAGGAAAAGAAAGTGTGGATGGATGGCTGTGGCTGCAGGCAGGCATTCACACCAGTCCACGAAAGTGCAAGCAAAAATGTGTAAAAGAGAGAGAGAGGTGATTTCTGCAGCCTTACCTTAACTAGCTGCTGCATAAAGAAAACAAAAATAGGTTTTTTGGTATTTATTCATCAGGAATACAAAAAAGACAATTTTTTATTAGATTGAGAAATTTGATACATTTTACAGAAATTGTGATGTACATATCAGTGATGACAAATATTGAGTTAGACGGGGAAATTGATCCTGGGGGTGGGGGCAGAAGTTGCAAAGAATCAGCTTATGGGATTTTTGAAACTGTGCTGTCAGGGGTTAAAACGTGAGAGGGAATGGACCCCCATCCCTCCCCCCGCCCCATTCACATGGAAATAAAAAAAAAATGTTTCTCTTTCTTAGCTTGAAACAAGTCCCAAATGTTTCATTGAAAAATTTAGTTTCCCTGTTTTTTCTCGAAATGTTGCCAGTTTTTCGTCGAGTTTGGAAGTGGCTGTACCAGGGTGGTTGAGCAGCCCTGTGGCATTAGCGAATACAATCCAGCTTCTGTCCTAGCTCTCGGTTATCACCTCCATTCTGCAACATCAGCTGCCAAAGTGGGGGAAAACCTGGCAGTCTATTTTCTAAGTTAATGCACCCTGTAAGAGAGTCTCTTATTGTGGCAAGAGGGAGTCTTGCACACAGTTTGGCCACGAGCTGCCAGTGCTGAGCAGTGCGACCAGGCGCAATCTGTGCAAGCGGAAAAGTCCAATCTCTCCAGACATGCTGCTTATTGTAAAGCGACTATGAATTTCACATATGTACGGTGCTTAAAATGTCTTTTTTTTATACATTTTAAATTATGTTGGGGAGGATCCTCCGGTCTGCCTTCTCCCCAACATGGGTAATGGAACAGTTGCTGCTCCTCTGCACAAAGCACATGTAACGCACAATAAGTTGCCTTGGAACATTAAACCAATCTGGTTCTCTTAAGTGGCTGAATTCTTACAGGCTGTTTGGAGTGAGAAAAAACAGAGAACGATGTTTTTCTGCCTATTCCTTTTTAACGTGAGTGTTACCTCCTGTTCTCCCTTCTTTTGGCTGTTAGCTATCAAGTCTTCACACTCCAGACTACTGCAGACCCATTTCATTTCCTTTGCTAATTAATGGGTTTCATCTTTTAAAGTCACGGTGCAGAAAAAAAACAGTATATACCAGCTAGATTTGAGAGAAATTGGTGCTCTTTTCGGTACTTCTATCCAAAGTCTCCAGATACTCCACTATTTGTGGTTGGATCACTGCAACGATCGCCTGTTGCCGCGCATGCAGACTGCGGTCTCATGCAATTATACTTTTGGACCAACTGCCAGCGGCAGGCGTTAAGCCTGTACCTCCACGTCACTCCCAGCACCAGCTGGAGCAAGATCACTTTACGCCTCTGAGCCATTTCAAGAAATATAAGAAAGAATAAAGTTCTATTTCCATGTGATGTCAGAAAGTCCTACCCCCTCAATCCCCTTAAACCCATCTTGGTACTTTCAGATTGTAAAATAAGGATATATTGGTGAAGAAGGGGGTGTTCTCCCCAATTTCACAGCAGTCCCAGCAGCACAAAAAATGGGGCTTACAAAAAATAAATTGTGTATTTTGTGTATAGAGGGAATTTACGGAGAGAGCTTGGACTTATTTTCTTATTGTATTTTAACTGTTTCTCGAGCCCAAAAAGGACAATTTGTTTTGTTTTTCTTTTCTTTTCAACTTTTCTTTATTTTCCCAGTTCAGTATTTCAAAATTTACAAAAAACTGTCTAGATCAATATGCTCTTCCAGATCTTTCTTTTATTTTTGCCTTCCCACTCCCCCCAATCTTGGTCTTTAAATATTGCATTATTCACACTTTCAAGCTGTGTATTTTCTTACAATAAAGAGAAAACATTTAAAAAACAAGTTTCCTTTCTTGTGCATGCACTTTAAAAATGAACAAACAATGGAAAATATCAAAAATCCCACACACACATTTCAGGTTTCAGGAGTGAGTACGAGTTATTGTTGGAGGTTTTCATTACATTTGTAAATAAAAGTGTTCAACACTGTCATTGTTTGCTTTTGTGGTGGTTGTTGTTGCCTAAACATTTTGGGCAGCTCCGATTGCTGCGGCCTACTTAATGTCCACTAGCCGTTCTCAACAAAACAAAAGTTTAGCTGTTGAAAGAGACTTCAATGCATGGGAGGAGGACGTTTGAGTCATCTTGCCCTACAGTTGCCTCTCTGTGGTTATCAGAATCGCTGTTGCCCACATTCCCCCCTTCCCCTGATGTAGAGTTAATTTACTTTGCTAGTGAACCTAGAAGTCCCTCTATGATTAGAGAATGGTCGTTTACAAAAACAGGTTTGGTCAAAGATAAATCTATCTGGTAAAACTTTGAAGCCGATGACTAATGGCACATTTGTTTTCAAAAACACCATAAAACTAAGCAAGAGTCTATGCCGAAATTGCCCTTAAATAGAGCAGGTAGTATAAGAAAGAAACAGGATTGAGTTACAGGTATGCTTCATTAAGTGACATAAAACAAAGACAACCCTGAATGTATGAGGTTCATAAATCACAGCACTCTTTTGGGGAAATCAGTACTTAACGTAGCAAGTGTTAACGTTTTCAATATATTAAATGTTGCCAGGACATCATACGAGATCTGGAAATGTTTCTTTAGCAATACCCCTGCGTGTCGGTAGCTGGCATCCGTCGTCTGCGTTGTGGTCGCCAGGATGATGTTGCATTGTCTACTTAGATGTCTCCCCTGCTCGCTGACGTGAGTTCTTTCTTTTTTCTGCACCAGTCTTGCGCAGAAGCGGAGAGAGCTATACCTTAGACATTTTTTGGCTAGCTTTTTTGACGACTTTTGTCGACATCCTTTTTGATTTTAGACTTCTGGTGCAAGAGGGATGTCCCAATGTGTCAGGTTTTGCCAGACAAAGTCCTCGGGATTGTGCCGATGCTCGAAGGGGTCCACCTCTAAACTGCCCCAAGTCCGAAGAGCAATAAACTCGAAATGGTGGGATAGTTAAGTGGGGGAAGGAAAGGAAGGGAACTGCAGGGAGGGAGACCTGAGGAAACACAAGAACAACAATTAGTCCCTACTGATCATCCACTACACCCCCTTTCCCTGCTCCTTCCCTCTAACTCGTACTCATCTGATTGGGACCACTCTCCCTACCTGAAATAAAAGGTTGAAGACTGAGACTGGAAAAGAGGTGAGGGTAAATGCACACGTCCGACCCCAAATGCTATAAGATAGAAGAGAGAATATACTGTAAATAAAGCTCCTAGGAAAGAGTAGATCCTACTGTTCATTGCCGTAGATCCCTTTTCCCCGTAACCTACCCCTGGGTGAGGACGGCTAGCAGGTTAGTGCAGACAATCGGCTATCGTCACACCCTCCAAAGACTCTCTCTCCTAGTAAACAATAAGACACAACAAACAACTCAATTCAAGGTGCTTTCACCGGAAATGTACATTCTTTTCTGGTAACAAGGATATCACCCTTGAGTATTGGGATAACGGTTTTCTTAGCCCCTGAGGATTTAGGTGCATTGTCTTGTCAGTCTATGTGGAAAAATCAGGGACCCCATATACGAGGGGTGAGGAACAAGTCTCTCAACTCCGAACCGATACAACTATACCAAGGAGAAGGATCCAATCGCTCTATAGTCTCCCAAGTATTAGATCGATTTAGATAAGTTTAGAGGCTAGCGTTTAGTTTCCATCCTAACACCATGAGAAGAATGTGCACAAGTGACTAGGGATTAACTTATCCCTTTTTCGAGTGTCCTTTCTCTGCAAGAGCTCTGACAGTTCTGGCTCGCCAACAGAGAAAAGGATCGCCCAGTGGTTTACAAGTACTTAACCCGCTCCCCTGCACGAGACGCCAGCCGACAGTCTCACCAACAGAGGGGCGATAGCAGCGTCCAGATATAAAACGGGCATGCCGCTTATATCACAACCATATTCACAGACTGGGTTCCTCCGCACGAGATGCTCGGCAGCAATCTCTCCAACGGAGAACCGGGCAATGAGGACAAAGGCTGAACAAAGCACAGTACAATGAGGAAGAGAACGAGGCTCAATACAGTCCCTCTGCATGAGACGCAACGCTGCAGTCTCTCCAACAGAGGAACATACGACAAAGCCTGATCCCCTCTTTTAGACACTACCAAAGTAGCGTGTACTCACGGTACCGCTCGACAACAGCGAGGACGTAATCCACGGATGGTTCTCAGGTGTCTGTAGATCTCAAAACGCCATACGGAGCTCGAATCATCGGCCTCGCTGGAACGAAGTGGAACGCCTATTTCCGGGTTTGTGCGTAGCGATGATCACGTGGGACGTGATGACACTAAGCGTATTGGGAAATGTAGTTTTCGGAGAGCTATGCTTCCTGGTAGCGCCACCACCGGGATGCCGTCAGTGATTACTGGGATCGCGGTATGACAGTACGTCTCCCTTTCGGAAGACACTGACCGGCACCTGGTTTGGACGGATTACGTTTAAAGAAAGCGGATACTAACCGAGCTGCATGTACTGCTTCCGCTGGTTCCCAAGAGTTTTCCTCCGGGCTGTACCCTTTCCAGGACAGGAGGAACCATAGCTTTCGCCTCACCCATTTAGAGTCCAAGATCCCCTTTACCTCATATTCTCTATCCTGGTGAACCCAGATAGGCAGGGGTTGCTTCCTCACGGGGCAGTGCGAGGGCTTCAAGAGGGACACATGAAATACAGGATGAATGCGGAGGTGATCCGGTAGTTTCAGTTTCACAGCTACGGGGTTGATGTGTATAATCACAGGGTATGGCCCTATATATTTAGGATTAAAAACGCTGTGTTTTTTAACGCGAATGTGCTTCGTAGACAACCACGCCCTCTCCCCTTTCTTGTAAACGGGACCGGGTCTGCGATGCTTATCCTCCTGGGCCTTGTACTTTAGTTTGGCCTGAAGCAAGTTGTTCCTCGCTTCAATCAACGATGTGCGAATGTGGGATAAGTGTTGCTGTAGATTCGGGAGGGTTGAGGTGTGACTGGGACGAATCAAAGGTGTGACCCGAGGGTGAAAACCATAAGTACAGTAATAAGGTGTATGTAGTGTAGAGGCGTGTTTGGAGCTGTTATACGCTATCTCTGCCACCCATAGCCATTCCACCCACGCCTCTGTATTGCTATCGATGTAGCAACGTAAGTACTGCTTCAAGGTCTGATTTAATCTTTCCGTTTGGCCGTCTGTCTGATGGTGAAAACTGGTATCTTTAGCGCAGAGCACCATGATCTCCAGAAGCGAGCTGTGAACTGCGAACCCCCGTCGGATACTATGACTCTCGGAAGGCCATGCAGTCGGACCGCATTCGTCAAAAACAGTTCTGCCAATTGACTCGCGGATGGGACCTGAGGGCATGCGATGAAATGTCCCATCTTGGATAGATAGTCCACCACAACCATTATAGCGGTACAACCCTGATCCTTGGGCAGCCCCACGATGAAGTCTACTGACACTCTTTCCCAGGGGACTTCGGGCGTAGGCAGCGGTTGGAGGAGTCCCTAAGTAGCTCTGTGATCGGATTTTATTTGCGCACAGACCGGACACTGTCTCACCCAGGACATGAAGTTGGGGCGGACTGTAGGCCACCAGAATTGGCGCAATACCTTGTCTAGGGTTTTCTGGCCACCAACATGTCCTGCACACGGAAGTTCATGACACCAAGCGAACACCACCCTCCTTAGTTTTTGAGTGGGAACCAACAATTGACGATTTCTCATCGGGAGGCCTTGCCGTATGTGCCATTCGGGGTGGAACTTCAACCAGGTCTTCCATGTAAAGGAGCGGATTTGCTGTCGAGTTTTCCTTAGGAACTCTTTCGTTTGAAACGTCGACAACACTCGGCCAGGTTCGATGATGGCTCTGTCATCTCCCGGGGTTTGTTGAGTTGTGGTTTCTTGTCGTGACAATGCGTCTGCCTTCCTGTTTTCTGAACAGGGACGAAATGCAGTTATAAATTGGAATTCGGCAAAAAACAACATCCAACGGAGTTGTCTGGGGGTGAGATGTCGGGCGGCGCGCATGTATTGTAGATTGCGGTGGTCGGAATAAACAGTCACTGGATGGGCGGCCCCCATTAACCAGTGTCTCCACTCCAGAAAGGAGTCCTTGATAGCTAGGAGTTCATTTTCCGCTATCGTATAATTGAGCTCTGCGGGGTTGAGTTTCCTGGACATAAAAGTGATGGGATGCAGTTGTCCGGTTGTAGAATCTCTTTGGGACAGGACAGCCCCCACCGCTATGTCGGAGGCGTCGGCTTCCACGATAAATGGGATTTCAGGGTTGGCGTGAATCAGAACAGGTGCAGAGGTAAAGGCCTGCTTAAGGAGGTCGAAAGCTGTTTGCGCGTCGGGGACCATACAAATGGGGTTTTCTTCCGGGTCAACCGAGTATGGGGCGCAACTTTCTCCGAGAACCCTCCGATGAACCGCCTGTAAAAGTTGGCGAACCCCAGGAAACTTTGGATGTCTTTCATGTTCTGTGGTCGGGGCCACTCGAGGATTGCTTTTACCTTCCTCTCGGCCATGATCTGACCTGAAGGTGTTAGGATGACCCCCAAAAATTCCACAGTTGTCACATGGAATTCACACTTGGTGATTTTACAGAATAGATGATGTTCATGTAGGGCTTGTAAAATGCGGCTTACATGGCCCCTATGGTCTTCCTTATGAGCCAAATAGATCAGGATATCATCTATGTATACCACGACAAAGTGGTCAAGGAATTCTCTCAGAATGTCGTTTAGGAAGAACTGAAAAGCGGCGGGGGCGTTACACAACCCAAAGGGCATCACCAAGTACTCGAATAGACCGTACCGCGTCTTAAAGGCTGTCTTCCATTCATCGCCACTTCTCATTCAGACCAGATGGTATGCCCCGCGAAGATCTAATTTTGTGTAGATAACCGCCGATTTCACCTGTTCCAACAGAACCGGAATCAGTGGGAGTGGGTATTGGTTTTTCACGGTTATCGCATTCAACGCTCGGTAGTCTATGCAACACCTCAAGTCTCCATTGGCTTTAGGAATGAAGAAGAGCGATGATGCTGCAGGTGATCTGGATGGGCGTATGAACCCCAATTGCAGGAGCTTGTCTAAATATTCCCGAAGATGGAGGGTCTCAGGAGCAGTAAGGGCGTAGATCCTACCACAGGGTACCACCGCACCAGGCACCAAATCGATACGACAGTCATAGTCTCGGTGCGGAGGTAGTTTTTCTGCTTTGACGTCACTGAAAACATCTGCATACTCCCTATAGCAGGTAGGTAGGTAGGTAGGATTACGCTTTTTTCTGCAGCTGTGGCGATGTGCTGTCTTCGGGCTAACATCACAGAAGGACCGAGGGACGTTTGGTTACAATGGGTTTGGCAGTAACGGGAATGCAAAGACATGGAGGCGTTGGACCAATTGATAGTAGGCTCATGTTGTCGCAACCAAGGGAGAGCCAATATCATTCCGTATTGTGGGGCGTGAATAACGTTGAACGTAATCGATTTGCGATGATACCCCTCATACACCATTACTAGCTCAGGCGTTACGTACGTTATGGGACCAGCTTCAAGCTCCTTCCCATCCACCGCATACACATGCTCCGGAGTGTCCTTTAATAAAAGCGGTATCTCCAACCTCTGAGCCTCCTCCTTATCTATAAAACACCCTGTGGCACCAGAATCGATCATAGCGTGTGTTTGTTTGGGCTCCTGATTGATAACAATGTCCAAACCCACAAAGAAATGCTCTGCTTTTAGAAAGTTCGACCGGTTCACTGAAGGGATCATGATACCGCTTGATGGCTCCCCTTCCTGAGCCCTCAAGCTAAGGTGTTTTCCGCCTCTGTTTTCGCTGCTACTGTAGCTACTTGTCCTGGCCTGGGTCGCCCATACTTGGGTTTCACGGGACACTCACGAAGGTAATGGCCCTTTCTCCCACAATATAGACACAACCCTTGTTTGCGTCTATGGTCCCTTTCACTGAGAGTCAAAGAGGCTCGAACCGCCCTGATTTCCATGGGCTCTGTTTGAGTGGCTCCTCGATCCGAAGGAGGAGATCTATCCAATGACGGGGTGTATCTGTCCTTCCGCCTGTGGTCCCCTTTCCGCTCTCTCAACCGGTGATCCAGTCTCAAGGTTAGGTCAATAAGGGAGGCACAGGTCTGTGGTTGAGGATCCACCTGGGCAAGGACGTCCTTCAATTCATCCTTAAGCCCCTGATAAAATATAGCGGCTTGTTTGGATTCCGGCCACTCGGTTTCGGCCACCAGTCTGCGAAAATTATTTAGGTATGTGATAAGTTCCGTATTCCCCTGCGAAGCTCCAACAGGTCTTTATCGGCGGAAAAGGTTTCCGCCCTTCTATCGAACGTCTTTTCGAATTCATATCTGAAGGCCTCCCAGTCGTATAGCAAGTGATCATCTCTTTTCACCAACGGAACCGCCCACTGCGCTGCCTCCCCAGCCAGATAAGAGATCACAAAAGCTACCCTAGCCTGATTGGTAGAAAAGAGCTTCGGCTTACAATTGAAATGGAGCAATGCCTGTGTCATAAAACACCTGAACTTTCTTATTATCTCCGTGAAACCGTTCAGGAGGGGCTAGGGCAATCTGGGAAGGCATTTCCACCACAACGGGTATCGGTGAGGGGGTTGAAGATGCACCCGCATCGAAGGGGTTCCTTTGCATCCTTTCTACTATGGCCTGCAGCGCAGCTGTCTCCTGACGAGACGCCGCGAGCTCCATTTGGACTTGAGCCAAGGCGGCCATGACATCATCTAAGGTGGCCATCCCTGATATCGGCACAATCAAGAGGACAAATAAATTTGTGGGCCGAAGATTCTGTCCGGTTTTGCCAGACGAAGTCCTCGGGATTGTGCCGATGCTCGAAGTGGTCCACCTCTAAACTGCCCCAAGTCCGAAGAGCAATAAACTCGGACTGGTGGGATAGTTAAGTGGGGGAAGGAAAGGAAGGGAACTGCAGGGAGGGAGACCTGAGGAAACACAAGAACAACAATTAGTCCCTACTGATCATCCACTACACCCCCTTTCCCTGCTCCTTCCCTCTAACTCGTACTCATCTGATTGGGACCACTCTCCCTACCTGAAATAAAAGGTTGAAGACTGGGACTGGAAGAGAGGTGAGGGTAAATGCACACGTCCGACCCCAAATGCTATAAGATAGAAGAGAGAATATACTGTAAATAAAGCTCCTAGGAAAGAGTAGATCCTACTGTTCATTGCCGTAGATCCCTTTTCCCCGTAACCTACCCCTGGGTGAGGACGGCTAGCAGGTTAGTGCAGACAATCGGCTATCGTCACACCCTCCAAAGACTCTCTCTCCTAGTAAACAATAAGACACAACAAACAACTCAATTCAAGGTTCTTTCACGGAAATGTACATTCTTTTCTGCTAACAAGGATATCACCCTTGAGTATTGGGATAACGGTTTTCTTAGCCCCTGAGGATTTAGGTGCATTGTCTTGTCAGTGTCTATGTGGAAAAATCAGGGACCCCATATACGAGGGGTGAGGAACAAGTCTCAACTCCGAACCGATACAACTATACCAAGGAGAAGGATCCAATCGCTCTATAGTCTCCCAAGTATTAGATCGATTTAGATAAGTTTAGAGGCTAGCGTTTAGTTTCCATCCTAACACCATGAGAAGAATGTGCACAAGTGACTAGGGATTAACTTATCCCTTTTTCGAGTGTCCTTTCTCTGCAAGAGCTCTGACAGTTCTGGCTCGCCAACAGAGAAAAGGATCGCCCAGGGGTTTGCAAGTACTTAACCAGCTCCCCTGCACGAGACGCCAGCCGGCAGTCTCACCAACAGAGGGGCGATAGCGGCGTCCAGATATAAAACGTGCCTGCCGCTTACATCACAACCATATTCACAGACTGGATTCCTCCGCACGAGATGCTCGGCAGCAATCTCTCCAACGGAGAACCGGGCAATGAGGACAAAGGCTGAACAAAGCACAGTACAATGAGGAAGAGAACGAGGCTCAATACAGTCCCTCTGCATGAGACGCAACGCTGCAGTCTCTCCAACAGAGGAACATACGACAAAGCCTGATCCCCTCTTTTAGACACTACCAAAGTAGCGTGTACTCACGGTACCGCTCGACAACAGCGAGGACGTAATCCACGGATGGTTCTCAGGTGTCTGTAGATCTCAAAACGCCATACGGAGCTCGAATCATCGGCCTCGCTGGAACGAAGTGGAACACCTATACCCGGGTTTGTGCGTAGCGATGATCACGTGGGACGTGATGACGCTAAGCGTATTGGGAAATGTAGTTTTCGGAGATCTATGCTTCCTGGTAGCGCAACCACCGGGATGCCGTCAGTGATTACCGGGATCGCGGTATGACACAATGTCAGACCGGCTTAAAGCCCTGCGGTTCATTTCACAAGATGATGTCTATGACAAATCCACACCTCGTGCTAGTGGTGTCTTGAGCCCGACCACGACCTGAAGTTGTGCTCTGACTGCTGTGCCATGCACCCGAAGACTTTGCGGGAGTGGACCCGAAAGTTGTTGGAGGCACGGCGTTCGGCTCCGCTTCGTTCCCGGTCTCGTTCGAGAGGAAGGTCACAAGGCCATTTGCGGACCCCATTCCCCATCGCACTCCAATTCGTTGAGGTCCTCTGGTAAGTCGAAGCACAAGAAGAAGGCGAAGAAGCACAAGCACTCTTCACCTTCTTTCCGTCAGTCGGCTGATGCGACGCGATATTCTGAGCATTGTCGCTTGAAGGCTCCTTCTCCAGTGTCTGTTCCAGGGATGACTCCGTGGCTCCCACCCTTTCCGGGAGCCGGAATGTCCCCTGCCCAACTTCAACAATTTTATGAGGCCTTACACCTCCTCTTTGGGCAGCCCGACTCTGCCGGCGCGCCTTCGGGCCGTGCTGGGGCAAGTCGGGGGTCCTGGGCCTTCGATGCCGGTGGCTCAGGCGGGTCCCCGTGTATCCTTCGTTGGCGCCGATCTCGATGACGCTGTCCGCATTCTCATCCCTGAGTTGGACACTGAGACAGACCTGATGTCGGAACCGTCGCAGTAGGATACTTCTGTTCCCCTGTTCATCCCTGATGTTTCCTATTGACCAGAGAGTGGTGATGAGGACTGGAAAGGGTGGCTGTACCCTCTAACTGACCAGCTGAGAGGACCTGGGTGATGCTAGTGGTCTGGACACCTCCCCAGGCACTGGTTTGCTTTCTCCCTCTACTGTGGCTACGGAGGAGATAGCGTCCTATGCTGTGGTGGTGAGAAGGGTGGCTAGGGTCCTGGGCCTTCAGCTCCATTCGGTGGCAGTCAGGACTAACCTTCTGACAGAGGTACTTCAGCCTGCAGCTTCGTCCTCTGAACCCCTATTGCCATTCGATAAAGCCCTTACTAATGTCCTCCTGGGCACTTGGTCCAAGCCAAGTTCAGGGGCTCCTGTAGAGAGGACAATTGCCTGCCGCCACCACCCGGCCCCAGGCTATCCAGTGTTCTTGACTCAACACCCTTCCCCTGAGAGCTTAGTGGTCCAAGCCTCTTCTTCTGAGGGCACATCGCCTTCTGCTCCTCCAGATAGGAAATCCAAGAAACTGGACCATCTTGGGAAGAGGATGTTCTCTTCCTCCAGCTTGGCACTGCGGTCGGTGAATACTGCGTGCCTCTTGGGCCCTTTATTTCCATATCATCTGGGATACGGTCACGCAGGTGCTTCCTCAGTGCCCAGGAGAGACCAGGGCCGTTCTCTCCCAGGCAGTTGCGGATGGGAGAGACACAGCCAAATTTGCCATTCGGTGTGGACTGGATACCACCGACTCACTTGGCAGAACAGTTGCCATGTCGGTAGCCCTTAGACACTACACCTAGTTGAGGACATCTGGCGTTTCGAAGGATGTCCAGTCAACCTTGATGGACATTCCCTTTAATGGCCGTCGTATTTTTGGAGACAAAGCAGACTCATCGCTTGAGCGCTTTAAAGAATCTTGGGCTACGACCAGATCTTTGGGCCTCACTGCCCCTTCCTGTCCACTCCAGTCTGCTTTTCGTGGCTACAGAAAGGGCGCCCAACCACGTCCAGTCCAGTCTAGCCACCGGTTCATGCAAGCTGCCCAGCCTCTGCGTGGCCGCGGATGTGGGACCCAGCGTCCTCGCGAGTCTGGGAGCCAGCGGACGGGCCAGTCCACCATCTCACCCCCCACCCTCTCAAGCCACTGCCACCAAACCCTCCTAGTCCGACGTTCTAGGCCTATCTTCAGCCGGTTGGATGCAGAATTCGCTATCACCTCCTCCACTGCCAATCCATCACATCGGACAGCAAAAAATCCGAAGTGGCTACTCCCTCCCCTATCTTCTCTCGACCTCAGAGACTGGATGGTGGTGTTGGACTTGCAGGACATTTATTTCAACATTCCTGTCCTGCCAGCCCACAGACGCTATCTACGGTTCACGGTGGGCCACGAGCACTTTCAGTTCACCGTGCTCCCCTTTGGCTTTACCAGTGCTCCTCTGGTTTTCACAAAGGTAGTGGCGGTGGTCGCAGCTCACCTGCACAGATCAGGGGTTCTAGTCTTTCCCTATCTAGACGACTGGCTGTTAAAAGCGGGCTCGCCGCAGGCTGTCATCTCCCACCTCCAGACTACGGCGGACATCCTGCATTCGCTGGGGTTCACTACAAACGTGCCGTAGTCACACTTGACATCCCTCTCAAATGCTGGCTTTAATCAGAGCGGTTCTGGTCACAGTGTAGTTTCGGGCATATCCTTCTGAATAGCGATTCGGGGATATTCGGGCTATGATACCGCTGTTTTATCCTTTATCCCGGATTTCGGTGAGAAAGACTCTGAGGCTGCTGGGCCTCATGGCCTCCTGCATCCTGCCAGGTGGCATATGCAGGCTCTGCAGTCGGATCTAAAGTTCCAGTGGGCTCGGCATATGGGGAATCTTTCCAACTATGTCCAGATCTCAGAGGGGATTGTGACACAGCTGCATTGGTGGTTAACGAACTAAGATTGGGTCAGATGCAGATCCCTTTCCCTTATCCAACCAGATCTAACGGTAGTAACGGATGGGTCACTTCTTGGATGGGGCGGCCATTTGGGGGAGTCTGAGATCAGAGGCGTCTGGTCACCGGTGGAGTCTGGGCTCCATATCAACCTGCTGGAGCTCTGGGCGATCAGACTGGCACTGAAGGGATTTCTTCCCTCTCTCAAAGGGAAAGTGGTGCAGGTGTTCACAGACCATGCCACCGCCATGTGGTACTGCAACAAACAGGGTGGAGTGGGGTCGTGGCCCTTTTGTCAGGAGGCTCTCTACCTCAGGACATGGCTAGAACATCAGGGCATAACCCTGGTGGTTTAACTCCTGGCAGGTTCTCTGAATGCCAGGGCGGCAAATTCACCCATCTGTGCTTGATCGGTCACGAATGGCGTCTTCATTCGGAGGTAGTGCAAGGTCACTTTCAGCGGTGGGAAGAGCCTTGGTTAGATTTGTTCATCACCGAAGAGAACACGCACTGTCAGCAGTGTTGCGTGTTGGAGTTTCCAAGGCGGCACTCCCTCGGCTACGCTTTTCGTCGCGAGTGGAACTGCAGCTTCCTGTATGTCTTTCCACCTGTACCACTTCTGCCCCAAGTGCTCAAGAAGATCAAGCGCAACCAGGCTTAAGTTATCCTTGTGCTCCGGACTGGGCTAGAAGAGTCAGGTACCCCGAGCTTCTGAGCATGGCCATCAATCCTCAGATCAGACTCCCCTTTTGGGAGGATCTTCTGTCGCAGCAGCAAGGGACTGTTCTTCACCCAAACCTGTCCAGCCTCCACCTTCTTTCTTGGAGATTGAGCGGCAACAGTTGACAGCTTTTGACCTTACGTCTGAAGTCTGTAATGTCACCTTGGCAGTCAGGCGTCTCTCCACTTAATCGGTATACGCCTGCAAATGGAACAAGCTTGTGGCATGGTGCACAGCAAAGGCCGTGGATCCCCTTTTTACCCCTCTTTCAGAGGTCCTTTTGTATATACTTTATTTGGCCCCGTAGCTCTTTCCTCTGGGCACTCTCAAAGGTTATCTTGCAGCGATCTCTGCTTTTCTTCGGCTGCCAGATCAGCCATCCTTGTTCAAGACCCCTATTGTTAACAGATTCTTTAAGGGCATCAATCATCTGTTTCCTCATAATGCCCCAGTGGGACTTGAATCTTGTTCTCACATTTCTTATGTGTGCTCCCTTCGAGCCTCTTCATAACTGTCCTCTCAGGCTCCACACTCCCAAGACTGCCTTCCTTGTGGCCATCACCTCTGCTCGCAGGGTGAGTGAGCTTCAGGCTTTATCTTCCAAGCACCCTTTCTTCTCTGTGCATCCGGACAAAGTGGTGCTTGGAACAAGGCATTTGTTCCTTCCTAAAGTGGTCATACCATTTCATGTAGGACAATATATCACATTGCCCACCTTTTTTCCACCTCCACACCCTTCCAAGGAAGAGGAGAGACTCCACCGTCTGGACCTTAAACGTGCGCTGTAATTCAATCTTGACCACACAAAAGACTTCCGGGTGGATGTTCAACTCTTTATTGGCTATGTGGGTACAAAGAAAGGCTGGGCTGTTCAAAAACATACCATCTCTCGATGGGTTGTCCTTTGTATTAAGATCTGCTATGCTTTAGCGAAGAAGGATCCTCCAGTGGGGTTGCGTGCTCACTCCACTAGGGCTACAGAGGCAACCCTCTGGGGATGGATTGCTGGGGTATCTATTCTAAGGTATGGAATCCACAAGTAACAATCTCTATCAGATGAACAAGTTACTTACCTTCGGTAACGATGTATCTGGTAGAGACATATGTTAGTTGTAGATTCCTTACCGCCCCACCCATCCTCCCAGCTCTGCGAACTGATTTCTAGGGATAGGGACTCCCTTACAGAGCCCTAGTTTTGGTGTACCAGTGGTCAGTGTCTTTCATGGTTCTGCGTTTCTGGCATAGAAAGTTGTGTCAGAACTGATGTCCGCGTGCAGGGGCGGCGTCTATGCAGGCACCGCAACGTCATCCCGGTGACCACGATGCCGACGACGGAGGCGGAGTCGACCGACGCCACCTACCGACGCACAGGGGTATTGCTAAAGAAAAATCTCCGGATCCAGCCTGCGCCTGGGGGAAATTCTGAGGTAAGGAATCTACAACTAACACATGTCTCTACCAGATACATCGTAACCGAAGGTAAGTAACTTGTTCATTAACCCAGTCCCAAATGGCAGCGGAGTGCTATCCTTATCAACAGGATACATAGCAAACATTTGTTGATAGACATGCATGGTTGTCTATAATGGGGATGCATTCTAGGATGATAAGATTGTGAAGAGGAACCTTTTGAGCCTTTTCTTCTTAATTGCACCAATGAAAGAGCAAGACTGAAGTACAGAGGAAGGTAATTCTAGTGTCTTTGCCCTTATGAAGAGAAAGCTTATACGCAGGTGCGTTCTTTGAGTTTTCTAGACTTCCACCCTGTGCAGAGATATGCTCTTATTAGCATGAGTCCCAGTGAACCTGTGTTTAGAAGCAAGGCAGTCCATTTAATTCAAGTGAAAGCCTTTTAGACCACACATCAGACTTCGAAGTGGGGTCTGGTCGGGGGAGGAAGATAATGCTGTTTCAGGTTAGGGAACGTGTGCTTGAATTTTTTAAGGTTAGCAATTACTCAATCTGCAAAGTGTAGAGGGGTTTGGTTGGGGACGATGAGGATTCCCGGAGACCACTGACTAAAGTGTTTCCTATATCAATGTATTACAAGTTAACAACTTGGGCGTTCATAGTAGGGCTTTTTTGGCACATTAATGTACGATAGAACAATGTTGGTTTTGCTGTTTCTTGATGTGATCAGTGATGGACAGCTGTGGGTCACTGAAGTAGTCCAGGCACTTACT
This sequence comes from Triturus cristatus, assembly GCF_964204655.1. NCBI lineage: Eukaryota > Metazoa > Chordata > Amphibia > Caudata > Salamandridae > Triturus > Triturus cristatus. The sequence continues at coordinate 345,854,496 of NC_140594.1, read as the reverse complement.
GAAGGATCACAGACTGAAGAAAGTACCGGAGTTCATATTGGACAAGAGAGTTCAGGATTTCTCGCTATAAGGGGATGAACTCTGTCTTTGCTGGGTTGAGTTTGATAGGCTGCAGCCAACCAGGTTTGAATAACATCCAAGCAGAATCTAAGGTGAAAGATATTGTTAGCCAATGATACTTAGTATAGTTGAATATTGCCAGCATATGGGTAGCAATGTCTTGTTGGTTGGGTAGTGTTGATATTTTGTATCATGGAACTCCATACATAGGAGAAAACCACAACCCATTCAAATACAGAATATGTATGTCCCTTAACAAACACTATCTGACCCCCACCCCCCCCCCCCGGGCTGTCCCTAAAAGTACCCCAACCCCTTCCACTGCCCTTAGGCCTAATACCCTAAGCCCTGATTAAGAAAACTACCCCGACGCTCCCCAGCACTAAAAACTACTCCGACCCTCCCCCAGCCCAGAAACTACCTCCGACCCCCCCAGCTCTGAAAACTACCTCCGACTCCCCAGCCCTTTAAACTACCACCGACCATCCAGCCCTGAAAACTACCTCCGACCCCCAGCCCTGAAAACTAGCCCTGACCCCCCCCCCCCAGCCCAGAAAACTACCTCCGAACCCCACTGCCCAGAAAAATACTCCCAAACCTCCCTAGGCCAGAAAACTACCTCGAACCTCCCTAGCCCAGAAAACTACCCTCGAACCTCCCTAGCCCAGAAAACTACCCTGACTCTCCCTGCCCAGAAAACGACCCCCTGATCCCCCTGCCCAGAAAACGACCCCGAGCCCAGAAAACTCCCCCGACCCCCCCCGCCCAGAAAACTACCTGACTCCCAGCCCAGAAAACTATCCTCAAACGTCCCTAGCCCAGAAAACTACCCCGACCCCGCCAGCCAAGAAAACTGCCCCAACCCCCTCCCCCCAACCAAGAAAACTACCCAGTCCCGCCCCTCTTACCTCACCGCTGCTCTCTTCCTCGTGAGGTCTTGCTGCTTCTGTCCCTGCTGCCTTCAGAAGCCGGCAGCTAGATCGTGAACTACCTTAACCATGCATATGCGTGTTTAAGGCATATTCGTGGTTAAGGCAAGTGTGGTTGAGCTTGCGTATTCAGAGGACGATTAGTTAATACCGCGGTGTTCTGACTGCTTCCCGGCCCTCTCCTTCATCTAGGTCTTTGGTAAAATCGCTATTATTAAACATTGAGGTTGTGTAATTGTTATACAGCTATTCTGAAGGGTCTTTAAGCTGTATCTCAATTCATAAACACAATTTAAACTGCAAACAATAGGGATGGGAAAGCAGGCTTTGTGACAAGCAGATATTTCCCTGCTTGGTTTTCCATTTTCACCTGTAACATGTTGTGTTTGGGCAACAGATGTGTGAGAGCTGTCTGACAAAAATATTGCTCGATATCCGGAATTGTCAGACCTAATGTACACAGTGAGACCACTAGAGAATTTTACAAATAAACCCACTTTTGTCAAGGACGGGATTAAAAAAAATCTATGGTCTTGGAGGAAATGCATCTTCACGCTGGCGATTGGCAAGTAAGAGATCGCCATCTCTCCATAGGGCTTACTTAACCCCGGTCAAAATCCTGCGGTATTTCGGAGGCTCCCAATCGCCGTGCCCACAGTGCGGGGTGGAGGGTGCTGATTTTGGTCATATGTTTTGGTCCTGCCGGGGACTGGGCTCGTATTGGGCGGACGTCGTGGCGTGCCTGAATCAGGTGACTGAGCGCGAGTTGGAAGCAGAGATGGGGACTTGCCTTTTGTTGTGGTTTCTGCACACTCCCAGTACCAGAATTACGACTAAGTTTTGCGATTTGGGTCTGATACTGGCGAAGAGGGAGCTCACTCTGCATTGGAAGGCCAGGCCCGGTCCGAGCTTTCAGAGATGGAGGGCGAGTTTCTTGTCCTGGGCTGGAAGCGAAGGGACGCTTCGGCTTCAGATGGCCAGCCAAGCAGCTAACGATAAGGCGCTGGAAGTGGCGAGGACGTGGGGGATGTTGGTGGAAGAGCTGCGATCTTGGGAGACGATGACTGAGGAGGATAGGGATTCTGTAGACATGGACCGGAGGGTGGAATCTGGGACGGGGTCGACTGGGGCTACTGGGGAGTCCATGCAGGGCGGGGCTACTTAGGTACACTCATGGAGGATTCGGCGTCTGCACTCTACATTGACAGCTGTTGAGGAGCCAGGGTGGGAACAGGGGGCGCAGAGGGAGGTCAATGCGGGGCCCCTTCTCTCATGAGAACACTGTCAGGGCTTTCCTGTTTGTCTGGCGTTGGGATATCTCAGACCATGGGGCCTGACAGGCAGAGGTTGATGAGGGGTTGCCGTGGGCACACTGACAGGGGAAGGTGGGGGTAGAGAGGGTGGTGGGTGGGGAACCTAAGGCGGGAACATAGCAGAGTTGATTTCTCCTAACGTGTACTTCGATGGTTGGATCCTTTTATGATGCTATTGTGTGTAGTATTGGTCATTAGGATTATTTATTTGAAAATTCAATAAAAATCTTTACAAAAAAAAAGTAAGAGATCGCCAAACTTTTAATTCTTAAAGTAAGCAAATTTTCTTGCAATAGATGCATAATATTGTGTTTTTATTCATGCATACACGTATTCTTCATTCCTAAGTAATTTTGTGAGATGGTAATTTTAAATCAAAAGTGTTTTTCAAGCAATTGCTCAAAAGATCTGAAAATTCTCTTAATATCATTCATATGATGTGTCGAGGGTGGATGAGATTATCTGTAAACAGTGTAATTTTGAGTTCCAGAACACAACGTGTGTAACATGAGCATCTTTCTGAACTTCTCTAATTATTTCACATCTATTTAATCCAGTTCTCTGATTATGTCCCATTAAACTATTGCCATACATTTCTACCATCTGAACGTACTCACGCTCATAATGCCCCTTTCACTACCATACTACCACTAAAGCACAAATCTGCTATTTGTGGTATGTTTGTAATCTCATAAGTATGTACATGTCTATTTCCTTATTGTTTCACAAGTCCATCAATGCCCACTGATAACGATATGCAAATATTTCTAATATGTACATGAAGCTTTGTTGTACAATACTTTGCCATCTCCCGAGGTCTGGCATCAATACACAGCATCTAATAAACAAATCTCCTTTTCAGTCACTTTAGAAGGGACTGAAAGTTACTCACAAGCAACAGGGAGTAGAGATGGCTTTTCACCAATATGGTAGTCAGCTAGATAAAGAGCTGCCTCCCATGTGGAAGATTTGAAATCACATTACTTTGATCAGCTTTACTGATGCAGATCACAGTATACAGAGATTCGTAGGCACAAATATGTTATAATAAAACCGTGGTCCCTCTTAGTGTGGTCTAGTGGACAAAACATAACTTAATACTTTTGTTCACTGTGAGCTAGTGGGAATACTGAAGCAATGGGTAGATGTGGACTCTCACTGGGTTTTCTGATAGCAGCCAGGTTGCACGATTGGCATGCACTGAAAATGTTATTAGGTAAGATGGTTTTCTTTGATAGATGAAGTTGGCACATAGCATCAGAGACATATCTATAGATACAACGTTTTGTGGCTGACAAGTGTGGCAGCGTCTTCACAGATGTCATAACTTTGGGCAAGTGGGAGCTACAAGAATAATTAGGAGCCTATCAAAAAACTTAGGGCTATTACTTCTTTTGAAGATTCAAGGCAATTGCTAATTTATCAAGGCCATTGAAGGATTGTCAGCCATTACTTCGCCGGATTGTACATTGGGTGTAATAACTTAAAATGCAGTGTCACAACATTGGGAGCTCTTTCACATTACTACTTTGTTGGTAAGTCTCTTTTTTTGTATGTTGCTTACACATATATATTACATATATGTATCTGTGTGTGAGTGCATGTATACCATCACTGTGTAGGTATAGTTAAGTATGAATTTCTATAGAAAGTGTATGTGGTTTTTCTAAGAGATATGGTGCAGTTTATTCAATCTTAAAACATTTCCCCGGAAAAAGTTAATCTGCCTTAGCTCCTTCCTCGAAAGTTTTGTGTGATCAGTAAAGCAGGGGGCAGAGAAAAATGGTGGTCCCAAAATGGCTGTTTGCCATGCAATTCCCCATAGGAATTTTAAGACGTGTTTTCAGAAAAAGCAGCTGAACAGAATTACCCCAAATTTAGCAAAAAGCTAGATCTTTACTCTGAAAGCGTGCATTTTGTAATTTGGTGTAAATCATTTTAGGTGTTTTGGAGAAATTAAGCTTGAAACGTTAGTGATATCTGGATGGTTGATTCCGCAGGAGTACCGAGCAACTCTGCAGATTGGAAAAAGAGAGCATTCTGAATGGCAGAGAAAGCTTTTTTCCCATTAGCCACTTCAGTACCATTGGACCGGTAGTGGTTGCACAGGACAGAGAAATCCGAGTGACTGGCCACAACATCAACAGAAATTCTGTGGTCATCATTACAGGACACAGAATTCTGTCACTGTGTCCAGAACTTAAGGAAACAAGAATTGAGAAGAAAGTAAGCAATGAGTGGGCAAGGTATGGCTACGCAGACCTCCTACTTCACAGCCCCCACTGGGGCCAAATTGAAAGAATATTTGCCCTGTGTGACCCAACATGGCTTTCCTGAAGTACAGCGGGTCTCATATGGGACCCAGCTTGGTTGTTGTCCTTGGGAGTACTGTGGTACCAATGTAGGGAATTAAACAAATAAGTGGTAGGTGTCTGTGGGGGGTTGGCTCGCAATTGGGCATTGGCTGTGGCCAACCTAAATCTTCATCCATCCATTTGTCTCCGTGCTGGGTTGGGTGCAGGGCCTAGCCACAGGCTAGTTCCTTTGCCCACCCCTGTGCTGAGCACTGCCAGAAGCTGTGTGAGATGGGGCTGGCTGCCTGCTGGGAGTTGACCAAACCCTGCGTCCAACCCTCTACTACGCTCTGTCAAAAGGTATGCTCAGTGATGGAATTGGGTGAATATGATGACAAAAAAAACATAAATTCACAAAAAAAAAAGCAAAGGTCAAAGTGATGCTATAGTTGGATATGCTAATAAAACCTACTTTGTGTTTAAAAAAAAAAACTTTAGAAATTCACTAGAAAAAACAAAGGTTAAAGTGACGTTATAGTTAGGTATGGTAATAATATCTAACTTTACTTTAAAAACCTTAGAGATTCACTTAAAAAATCCAAAGTTCAAAGTGACGTTATATTTAGACCTAGCAATAAAATAATTTTAGTTTAAAAACACAGAAATTTGCTGGTTATAGTTTAATGAGCGAACTGTAAATTGTGCCCCGCAATGCACTGCTTATGACCGCACATATTCCATCACTCGTCAGTTAAATTACATTACTTCTCAAATGACATCATTCATAAAATTACTGATGACATCATAAAATATTTGTGGCACAGTCCAATAGGGTTTTTCCCTCAAAATAATTCTACACACTACAGGTGTGGACAATTTTCCATTCACCTTAATGGGATGAAGTGCTTCACATGATCCGCAATTTTGATTGAAGTGGTTGACCGGTATACATAAACTTCTGTAAAGACCCTTTTTCCAGGTCCCATATGCAATACTCCATTAGTTTAGTGAGATACACTACAAATGTTCCTGAGATGGGCACAGTGGCATACAACCTTAGCGCCATGATTACAATACCAGTGAGAAATAAACCAATTCAAAGGGGATCACTCCTACATTCTACATTGTTCAACATTCTCCAGTGCCTCAGAATCTTCAGCGAAGTTCTGGAAATAAATATCCACATTTTCTAAAAGTCCTTGCTACATAGAATTTGTTTATACCACTGCATTATGACTATTTAATTACGGGCACATGCCCACTTATCCAGTGGAGGATTGTCTATAATGAACAGAAGGTTTGGCCTTTCTCACAGATTGTTTGGAACAGGCTTTAAGTCTCAACCTGCTTATAAACATAGCTTTGCAACCCATAAATGTTTATAAATGTCACCTGAAAATATAGGACCTTGTTACTAGTACCTCATTATGTATATTTTATATTGCATGGTTTGTTAATTTGTTATGGAAAGGTTTAGAGCATTTGAGTGGCATCCATTGAGAATTCATCATTTGCTTGAGGCTGCAGATGTCTGTCAATGTTTTGAGAAAAATTTGTTTTTGTTTTTTGTGATGTGCCAATATTTAAAATGTGTAATATGCAGCTATTTGTATCAATATAAATTACATTTAGATGCAAAACCCATTGTAAGGAAATTAAAAACATGCATTGTGCATTTGTGCAGTACATTGACATTATATAGTAGATTTAATACAACATTCAAAAAGAAAAAAGGGGACATTGTAACTTTTCGATGGCAGGGTTCTGCATTTACAATGTTTATTTTCACACACTGGGGAGGATGCATTGATAAATGATGCATCACGGTTGGGCCTTCAAGAGTGAGCTTTTCGAGTGTGCTCTTTAATAGTCTAATATCAGCACAGTTGTGAAAATGTGTTTTTCACAACTACTGAGAGCAAGAATACCGAGTTTAATGTTTTTATTTATTTATGGAAGCTAAGAAGCCTAAAGATTAATTGAGCACTGTGAATGATGGGACATAATTCACAGTTGGACCACTTTTCTGTGAAATACAGGCTTTGAAAACACTGTCAAACATTCAAGAAGAAGGGTATCCCTTGTTTGTGTGTGTAAATATATGATATCACCATTCCTCTGGTCCAACCAGGACCGCGACCCACGGGGGGCAGGGGTGTGTGTGAAACTGGAGGAGCACACCAGTAGCACAATCGGAAACTTATATAAAAAATGCACACTCAGAGTTCATCTGCAGTTCCAAAAGGTGTGTTCATTCCATAGCATCTCATGATGCGTTTCAGCCAAGAAATGGCCTTAATCAGAGATATTCTCCATATATATACATATATGAAGGATAGATAGATTTATTTACCCATTCCCAAATTCAATTTTTTATTCTTTTAAATATATATTTTTTTGCATTTTCATATAATCAAAATACATAAATCATCTTACTAAAATATTGATATGTTTAGTTTTTAAATGTATTTATCTCTCTAATACTTTAAAATGTTAGATAATTTAAATGTACCTAAACTTTTTTTTAAGTTTGATTTTTTATATATATATATATATATATGTGTGTGTGTGTATATGTGTGTGTGTGTGTGTGTATATGTGTGTGTGTGTATATGTGTGTGTGTGTATATGTATATATGTGTATGTATATATGTGTGTGTGTATATGTATATATGTGTGTGTGTATATGTATATATATATGTGTGTGTGTATATGTATATATATATATGTGTGTGTGTATATGTATATTCACTGAAAAAACCATAGGTTTCACACATGTTATAGTTAGCAGAAATTTTACTGATAAAAAACCAATGAAATTCCCCCGTTATAGTTAGTGCAGGCAACTATAACTCACGCGACCGCAATCCTCTGCTGATGCTAATACTGTATTTAGACACTTATTTACCCATGTCTTCTTCCATACATTTTTAGCTATACATATATTACAAATATTTTCTTTTCATAAAGACACATATGTCATCAGCAGAAGATTGCGGTCGCGTGAGTTATAGTTGCCTGCACTAACTATAACGGGGGAATTTCATTGGTTTTTTATCAGTAAAATTTCCGCTAACTATAACATGTGTGAAACCTATGGTTTTTTCAGTGAATTTGCAAGGTTTTTTAAATGCTAATTCCTAACTATAACGTGTGTGAAACCTATGGTTTTTTCAGTGAATTTGTATGTTTTTTTAAATGCTAAGTTACTTTACGCCATTCGTGGCGTGCGCGCCCACTTAACGCAGTTTGTTCCGTGCGCGCACAGTGAGCACGCGGTGCGCTTCGCGCACCGCGCGCCCACTTTACGCAGTTAGTGCCGTGCACGCACGGTGGGCACGCGGTGCGCTACGCGTTACGCCCACGTTACGCTAGATGGGCCATGTACGCACGATGCGCTTCGCGCACCGTGCGCACATGGAGGACATATGATGCACTTCGTTTTTAAAGGTAATATTTTAATTTTTCGCAATAGTTATAAGCCATGCACAAATGGTGCCCTTCGGGCACCATTTGCACACGGGGTGGAGAGAGTGTGGATAATTTTTTTTTTAATATTTTTTTTTTAATATTTTCGTTTTTTAGTTATGCGATAAGCCATGCACAATTGGTGACCTTCGGTCAACAATTGCACACGGGTTGGGGTTAGTGTGGATATTTTATTTTTTTTTATATTTTTTTACCGTACGCGTACGGTAAGCGTAATCGGCGAAATTAGCGAAAAAATAAAAATTCCGTTTTTGGCCTTGGGGGATCTTTGGGGACTCCCTGTACATGGCTATGTGTGTGGGAGCTGTCAAAACAGCCCCTTTAAATGTTTTTGTGCTTTGTTTGTTAATCATCTCTCTCAGTGCGAGAGAGAAAATGGCGGCCGCCGCTTCCTGGTTTCGGCCGATTCGAATGTTCACTAAGATCTAAGAGCCAATCATAATCGCGCTCGCGCACGCCACCGTACGCGTACGGTAAGCGCACCGTAAGCTGGCTCAGATATATATATTGATTTAAAGGCTATTTTCTCAGAATCTACTGAACAGATTTACACCAAACCTACAAAAGGCACTTCCTTGACCTGAGGACTACCTCTCTGCCAAATTTCTAGTAATTCTGTTCAGCCGTTCAGGCTGTAGCCCTGTCTAAAGGTCCTATGGAAAAATGCATGGGAAAAACGCGTTTTGGGACCCCCCTTTTATCTCAGCCCCCGCTTGACGAATCCCCCCGAGACTTTCAGGGTAGGAGCGGAGCGGAGCGCCCCACCTATTTTGAAAAATTCGCGAGGATTCGTCGACCGGCGCCAAAGTTATTCAAAATAGAATGTTGCGGATTTCCTATGGAAACGTGGTCCTAACTATAACTACCTACTGGCGACCGCCAGTAGGTAATATATATGTGTGTGTGTGTGTATATGTATATATGTGTGTGTGTGTATATGTATGTATGTCAGTCAGTCAGTAAAAACTTTATTTCGTCGCAAGCCATAAAAGTGCTTACATTTTAAAAAGAAATCACAGATACAATATATTTACAAGCCATTGACATCCTTACATGACAGGCCTCTCCATAGCAACACGATCAAATAATCCCTAAAAACCACTAAGTTAAAAGAATAAAAGGATGTTAAATCTATCATTAAAAATAGATACAAGAAGATTTACAATAGTAGAAATGGCGGACATCAGGCTGTGCCATTAGACACTCCAATACAATTATACTTCGCAGCTTGCCTGATGTACCACATACTGTTTAAAAAAACAAGAAATCGCAAATACAATTGGAGGGCTAGTATCATACTTTAAGATTCTCAATGCCGCTATACATTGCTTGAAACCCAGGTTTTTACAAAGTTGTGTTAACCAGCGTTTACGCTGTATCCGATAAGCAGGGCAGAGAAACGTGGATTTCAGACTCTTCCTTATAATTACATACAGGACATTCCTTCTTTGAATCTTTCGCCCATCTACTAGTAAGTACATGAATTGGGAGGGTCCCTAATGTGAATTGCAGATATAATTTCCTAGCCCTGGGAAGTAGGATAAAATCTAGGAAGGGTTCCTTGTAGTATGTATCTTTTATAAGGAGAAATTCTGACGTGAAGCGCCTGTGTACGGAATTGTTTTGTATTTGGATGAGTTTCATTGCTCTGTATTGTCTTATTAGTTTCAATCTAGAGATCAGAGTACATGAAGTTTCAGGGGAACTCCACAGATCTGGGTTCCTTAATTCCAGAGTGAGGTCCTTTATATGACAGAGCCAAGGAATTCCCATATTGCGGCACTGGGGCAATATCTCTTTTAGCTCAGCCCTAATGTCAGACAGTTCAGGTGTCACCCAGAGTCGCCTCAAAAATGTAAGGGGTCTCAGTGCTATCTCTTCGCCCAGAGGCCTAATGCCCAAATCCATACGGAGGGGAATAAGTGGAGTGCTGTTCGGTAGACTTAAAAATTGCCTTATAAAATTATTTTCTGCCTTTGTTAGATTGGAAACCTGGCAATGGCCCCACAGCTCCACCCCATAGAATGCAGCCCCTCTGGCTTGGGCAGTATACATTTCAAGTGCAGGGGCAATGGGTTTCGAGTCTGAGGTTATATGCAGCTTCAAGATACCACCAATCGTCTGTGTTAGCCTAAGGCTAGCTTTTGCCACTGATGCCTCCCAATTAAAATACTCAGCCAGGGAGACTCCCAAGTAGTCTGTATATGTATGTATAAATATGTATGTGTATGTATGTATAAATATGTATGTATGTGTATATATGTATGTATGTATATGTGTGTATATATATATATATCTGCAGCAACTAGTCTTCTCTTTATATATATATATATATATATATATATATATCTATCTATATATATATCTTGTGATCAAGGCCTCCTGTAGGCCGAAACGCGTCATGGCGGCTGCGTAAAGTTCCTGTCCGCAAATAAAGACTTTAAGCACTCATTTTGGGTCCGTGTTCGTCTCTGCGCTTGGATTGTGCGCGCTGGAGGAGGCGATTTCTGGTGACATATATATATATATATATATATATATATATATATAGATATAGATAGATAGATAGATAGATAGATAGATAGATAGATAGATAGATAGATAGATAGATAGATAGATAGATAGATATATATATATATATATATATATATATATATATATATATGGTGTTAGGCCTGGCCTCCTTGACGTGGTTTCCCCTGTATTGTTGTCTCCACCTCCTGTGTTTTTTGATGTTATTCTGGACTTCGTTTTTGCTGGTTTTGGTTCTCTGGGCACTTTACCTCTGCTGATCAGTGCTAAAGTGCAGGTGGTCTCTGTGTAAATTGTAATTCTAATTGATTATCCCTGATTGACATATTGATTTACTGTAAGTCCCTAGTAATGTGCACTCTGTGTGCGCATGGGCCGTAAGTCAAATGCTACTACTGGACCTGCAGAACTTGTGTGCCACCCACGAGGAGCCTGTAAACTTGTCTCTGGCCTGTTGTTGCAGTGCCTGTGAGTGCAGTTTTAAACTGCAATGTCTACCTGGCAAGTGCACCCACTTGCCAGGCGCAAACCTTCCCTTTAGCTACATGTAAGGCACTCCTAAAGTAGGTCCAAGGTACCCTCATGGGCAGGGTGCAGTTTATATGAAAGGTAGGACATGTACTGGTGTGTTTCACATGGACTGATAGTGAAATACTGCCAATTTCGAATTTCCATATTGTAATGACTAGCTCTCCCATAGGCTATCATTGGAGCTGCCTTGTATCATTTTACAAGTGTAACTTTCAGTTTGAAACAGCAAGAGATTTGGAGTTTGGGATCACTAAGCTCAGAATTTAAAAACACATCTTTTAATAAAGCCAGCGCCCAGATAGCGCCTTGAGACCCTCGCTGGTGAGTAGGCGTGCTATACAAACACCTAATTGATGGTTTCTAAATTTTGTGTTTGAAAATGCCACTTTTAGAAAGTGGGCATTTTCTTGTCTAACCATGTCTAACCATCCTGTGCCTCTGTCTGTTTGTGGAATCAAGGTCTGGTTTAGACTGACAGGGGTCTGTTTGTGCATTCACTCTAGGCAGTCACACAAAGGGGAGTTGAGGTGTGCCCAGCATATCCGGATGGCCCATCACCAGGCTGATGGGCCTTCCTGAGCCAGAGTTGTGGTTGGAGTGGTCACTGACACCTGAATAGGTGCTGTGCTTGTTTCCTCCCCCCTGGAGTGTGTTTGGAGCCAAGGCCAGACAAGACAAGAACTTGTAAACAACAAAGACTTCCTTTTGAAGTATTCCGACTTCAAAGGTCAAAAGGGATATAAGCATTGGACCTAAAACCCCAGACTTTTAGAACACTTCTGGATTGAGGACTCTGCCAAGAGGAAGAGCTGTCAGGAGGAGTACTGCCCCTTTGCTGTGTGTTGCCTTGCTGGGTTGGCCTGCAGTTGCTGCGTCTGTCTATGGGCAGTGAAGGAACTGGACTTTGCTGTTTTGATCCTGCTTTCCAAGTTTCTCCAAGGGTTTGTGGGTGCTTGCCTCCTGTTAGAAGTCTCAGGGCCATCAAAGACTTCACCTACAGCACCTTGACTCCATTTCTGGGAGTCCAGAACCTGCCAAGTGGAGGAATTTGCTGGACTGTAATTGGAAGAAAATCATTCCTGAGGTTGTCACCGATTTCTGCACCGACGCCGTGGTCACGGCTCACAAAGTGAGTACAGCACCAACCTCGACGACACCGCAGCCCTTGTTTCACTGACGACATTGCATCTCACTGAACTAAATGCCGCTGCTTGCACTGTGGTCGTCTGCAGCGCCTCATGGCACCGACTTCGACAGCACCACAACGTTGGCTTAACCGATGACGACGCCTAAGCGCCCTCACCGACGCCCATGTCTCCACTACAGCTATGGTCTCTGCCTCGCTGCACCGCCCTCGATGACACAGCAGCCCCGGGCTGCAGACGACGGCGTCATTTACTCGGAAGCCATTGCTCTGCACCAACGCCACGCTGCTGCCTGCACTGAAGCTTCGGACACCGCTTTGTGAAGTACACGATGCACCATCTGCTAGGACATCGCAGCCTTGGCATTGCCGATGTCAACGCTCCTGACTTCGATCTCACTGAGATCGATCTGCAACGTGTGTGGCTACAAAGACTCCCCGACATCTGCAGCGGCTTGAAACACCAACACCAGCGACGCCTCACCACTGCACTTCACCGCAAGGTCCTCGAGGCCTCTTGAACTCCAACCTACTGTTTGTGGGTCTTCCCCAACTCTGTAGCTGCCTCTCTACTCCACCGAGGTCGGACTGAACTGTTGGATTTGTGGGTGATGACGTATTGATTGTCCCAGTTTATGCTATCGACTTCAAAGAACTGTATTTTTGAGATATTCTTTTAAAATTCATCTCTTTGCTTGGGAATGTTGGATGTTTGTCATTTTGGACTTGTTTTGTTCAGATAAATATTGGTTATTTTTCTAAACTGGTGTGGTGTCTATTTTGTGGTGTTCTCACTGTAATACTGTGTGTGTCTTGTACAAATACTTTACACATTGGCTCTGAGATAATCCTGACTGCTTGTGCCAAACTACCAGGGAGGTGAGCAGGGGTTATTTTAGCTGTGTCATCCCCTTATCCTGACTAGAAGGAAGGGTCCCTACTTGGACAGGGTGTATACCACTGCTAACTAGAGACCCCTATATATATATTATCTACTGGCGGTCGCCAGTAGATAGTTATAGTTAGGACCGTGTCTCCATAGAAAATCTGAAAATTCTATTTTGAATAACTTTGGCGCCGGTTGACGAATCCTCGCGAAATTTTCAAAACTAATGGGGCGCTCCGCTCAGCTCCTACCCTGAAATCTCGGGGGGATTCGTCAAGCGGGGGCCGAGAAAAAAGGGGGGTCCCAAAACGCGTTTTCCCCAGGCATTTTCCCATAGGACCTTTAGGCGAAGGTACAGCCCGAACGGCTGAACAGAATTACTTGAAATTTGGCAGAGAGGTAGTCCTCAGGTCAGGGATGTGCCTTTTGCATATATGGAGTCAATCTGTTCAGTAGTTCCTGAGAAAATTGCAGTTAAAAGCATATACATATCTATCACCGTGCGCGCACCGTGCGAGCACCCGAACGTGCGCGAGCGTAATTTTGATTGGTGGTTACATGTTAGTCAACGTTCGAATCGGTCGAAATCAGGAAGTGTCAGCCGCCATTTTGTTTGTTTTCAGTGCGAGAGTGAAAAAGGAAGGTGGCGAACGTGAAAAGGGGGCAGGGTAGAGAGTTCCTGACCCCCTAGCCTTTGTCAGGGGGTCCCTGAAGGACCCCAAAGGCAGAATTATTTTTCAAAGTTTTATTTTTTTTAAAATCGCGGGGGTGCGCTGAAAAACCAAAAAAAAAACTTAGCATTTAAAAAACCGTACAAATTCACTGGAAAAACCATAGGTTTCACACACGTTATAGTTAGGAATTAGCATTTAAAAAACCTTGCAAATTCACTTAAAAAAACCATAGGTTTCACACATGTTATAGTTAGGTGGATATTTCAATGAAATTCCCCCGTTATAGTTAGTTCAGATAACTATAACTCACGCGACCGCCACTCTATCACAAGGATGATGTCATCAGTGATGTCATGAGTGATGCCACTGACCATGTCATGAGAGATGTAATATGTAACGTCATGAGCAGGATTGCGGGCGTGCGAGTTATAGTTATCTGAACTAACTATAACGGGGGAATTTCATTGTTTTTTTACGAGTGAAATATCCACCTAACTATAACATGTATGAAACCTATGGTTTTTTAAGTGAATATATATATATATAGATATATATATATATATATAAATCCACAGCGGCACAATACAGCCACAAAGAGATGCACTCACGGGTATCTTCTTGCTTCAAATCTTTATTTTGTAGACCCCCCCGCACCAACATTTTTTTAAAATATTTTTTTAAATATAACTAATTGTCTCTTTCATATATATCCAACCCTGGGTAACATATCTATATATTGGTTATTTTTATAAACTGGTGTGGTGTCTATTTTGTGGTGTTCTCACTGTGATACTGTGTGTGTCTTGTACAAATACTTTACACATCGTCTCTGAGATAATCCTGACTGCTTGTGCCAAACTACCAGGGAGGGGAGCAGGGGTTATTTTAGCTGTGTAATCCCCTTATCCTGACTAGAAGGAAGGGTCCCTACTTGGTCAGGATGTATACCACTGCTATATATATATATATATTCACTGAAAAAACCATAGGTTTCACACACGTTATAGTTAGGAATTAGCATTTAAAAAACCTTGCAAATTCACTGAAAAAACCATAGGTTTCTGTAACGCCCTGAACGTCTCAGGATCGTTTAACAGACACGATAATGAGAACGCAACCACTTGTGAAGGTTTAGTTATTTTAATGAAGGCAAAAACAATACAAGGAATAAACAAAGGTTATAGTCACTGGAATCCTCCAGGCTAAGTACGTTACCAGCCCACAGCACGGATGGTCCTAACCGTCCTCTGCATATACGCCGATCCCGGCGTATGCCAACAGAGGGCAGAAATGAAATGGCCGACAATGCCAATCGGTAGGCTGTGAGGGGCACGAAGAGTGTTGGGGAGAATCGAGGTGTCAGGGAAACACCCAGCCGGGGTCTCTACCTGAAGGGAGCAGCCGCTCAACCTCTTCCTCAGACTGCACCGGGACGCGGAGTCACCTCCTGGTGATGCGTCACCGATACCCCAATCACAAGCAAAGAAGACTGAACCGAGAGCAGCCGCTCGATCGATCCTGTGGACTTCCGAGTCTGTAACGCGGCAAACACCTCCTGGTGTGCGTTACAGCTGGCAGTCCCTGTATCTCTGGTCGGGCTGGGAGTTACGACTCCAACCAGCAAAAGCGCCACTGCGCTTTGACTCAGCCGAGTCAAAAAGCGAAGCTCAATGGTTATCCGGTAGAGCTTCCGGGTCCTTCACAGGTGACGATGGGGCAAGACACGGCCCAGGGAGTAACGACTCGACCTACCTCCGTTCTTGCCTTACTGGAGCACCACTCTGGAACTCTGCTCTTCACTAAGCAGGTACGTCGGTGTAAACACAATATCCGACAGCGTTGGACCTCCCGGTTCCTCCCTTTATAGGGCGTGTTTTCCTTGAGTTATGTAACAGCTCTCCTGTTTACATAAGGGCGTGTTTTCCTTGAGTTATGTAACAGCTCTCCTGTTTACATAAGGGCGTGTTTTCCTTGAGTTATGTAACAGCTCTCCTGTTTACATAAGGGCGTGTTTTCCTTGAGTTATGTAACAGCTCTCCTGTTTACATAAGGGCGTGTTTTCCTCCCCTCGCATGACAGGAATTCTTGACAGTACATCCTCCCTCTCAGCGGCTCCCCACGGGTCCAGCGCTGGCAGGAAAACGCCGATGGAACAAGGAGACCAAGCGCGGAGCATGAACCCCTTCAGCCGGTTCCCATGACTGCTCCTCCGGGCCATAGCCTTTCCACGCAACCAGGTACCACAGCTTCCCCCTGCGCCATTTGGACGCCCGTATGCCCGACACTTCATACTCCACCTCCGACTCCACGCATACCGGCCTAGGTGTCCCAGACGGCTTGGAGGGTGCTGGTTTGAGCAATGATACATGAAAGACAGGGTGTATCCGCAATGACTGGGGCAAGCACACCTTCACGTTCACGGGACCCATACACTTGGTAATTCGATAGGGGCCCATGTACTTGGGATGGAACACACTGTTCTTTCGAAACCTCATGTTTCTTGTGGATATCCAGACGTAGTCTCCAGTGCGGTACAGTGGCCCGGGCCTTCTCTTCCTGTCTGCCGCAGCCTTGTATCTTCTCTTGGCCTCTATTAGGACAGCCCTTGAGCGCATCAACGTGTCTTTTATGTGTGCCACCCTGTCCGCTGTGGCGGGAATCCTGTCCTCTCTGAACGGATGTAGAAATGGCAAGAACCTGGGATGTTGGCCATAGTTGCTATAGAACGGAGATGACTGTGTGGAGCTGTGAGTGGCGTTGTTATAGGCTATCTCTGCAACCCATAGCAAGTCGACCCATTCTTCCCTGCCCTGGTCCACAAAACATCGCAGATACTGTTTGAGCGTTTGGTTCAGGCGCTCGGTTTGGCCGTCCGTTTGAGGGTGGTAGCTGGTGGACAGGGCGGTCTTAACATGCAGCGCAGTGCACCAAGTCTTCCAGAATTGCGCAGTAAACTGCGACCCCCGGTCCGACACGATCACCCCAGGTAATCCATGCAGTCGTACCACATTCTTTAGGAGTAGGGACGCCAATTCCCCGGCCGTAGGGACTCTCTTGCAGGGGATGAAGTGCCCCATTTTCGTCAAGTAATCCACCACCACCAGTATTGCCGTCATCCCCTGGTCTACCGGTAGGCCCACCACGAAGTCCAGTGATATGCTATCCCATGGTCTATCCGGGGTCGGAAGTGGATGTAAGAGCCCTTGGGTTCGGCCATGGTCGGCCTTCATGGTAGCACACATAGGACACTCCTGTCCCCACCTCCTGACATCCACTCTCATGGTTGGCCACCAGAAATGCCGTCCCATGCTAGCCACCGTCTTTTCAAAGCCCAAATGACCTGCGCATGGAGAGTCATGGCACCAGATGAATGCTTGTTTCCTTAGCCTAGGCGTGGGTATCAATAGGCACCTGCCCTTCAGGGGTATCCCGTCCTTCAGCTGCCATTCTCTGTGACCGAGGAGCCACCTCCGCCATGCGAATGACCTGATCCCTCTCTTTATTCCCCTCAGGAAAGTATCCGGTTGGATAACCCCCAATACCATCCTCGGGGAAATGATGGAATGCTCGGTCGCAGGCAATGGTTCCTTAACTGCAGATTGACGGGACAGGGCGTCCGCCTTCCGGTTTTCCGTCCCCGGCCGATATGTGATGCGGAAGTTGAACCCCGCAAAGAAGATCATCCACCGCAGCTGTCTGGGAGAAAGGTGTCTTGTGGCCGTCATGAACTGTAGGTTCCGATGGTCCGTGTACACCGATACCACATGTCTTGCCCCCATCAACCAATGCCTCCATTCGGTGAAGGCGTCCTTGATTGCGAGAAGCTCCTTCTCCGCAATATGGTAGTTGCGTTCGGCGTCGTTGAGTTTGCGGGACATGTACGCAACGGGATGAAGCACCCCTGTGTCGTGGTTGCGTTGGGACAAGATAGCCCCCAGCGCCACATCCGATGCGTCCGCTTCCACCACGTAGGGGAGATCCGGATCGGGGTGAGCCAACACCGGCGCCTTACCAAAGGCGCTTTTCAGGGCCTCAAAGGCTTTGTTCGCTTCAGGGGACCAGACAAACTCCTTGGACTTCCTCAGTAGCTGTGTGATTGGGGCCACCAATCCTGAAAATCCATCTATAAACCGCCTGTAAAAGTTGGCGAAGCCAATGAAACTTTGGACGTCCTTCGCGCTTTGGGGCACCGGCCATTCTTTCACCGCCTTGATCTTTCGTTCTGCCATCTCCTGTCCCTCTGGACTCAGCATCACTCCGAGGAATTCCACGGATGTGACGTGGAAGTCACACTTGCTGAGTTTACAAAACAGCATGTTTTCCCTCAGCTTTTGGAGCACAGCTTTGACGTGGTGTACGTGCTCCTCCACACTGGACGAATAGATGAGGATGTCGTCGATATATACGACCACGTAGATATCCAACTCCTCTCTGAATACCTCATTCAAAAAGTACTGAAAGGCTGCCGGGGCGTTGCACAGACCGAACGGCATGACGAGGTACTCAAAAAGGCCGAACCTGGTCTTAAAGGCGGTCTTCCACTCGTCTCCGTCCCTCATGCGCACCAGATGGTATGCCCCTTTCAAATCCAACTTGGTGTAGATACGAGCTTTCTTGACCTGTTCCAGAAGTACACTGATGAGAGGCAAGGGGTACCGATTCTTTACGGTTATCGCATTCAATGCCCTAAAGTCCACACAGGCTCTCAGCTCCCCATTAGCCTTCGGGATGAAGAAGAGTGGCGAGGCGGCCGGAGACTTGGACGGGCGGATGAATCCTAGCTTGAGGAGTTTATCCAGGTACCCCCGGAGATGCACGTTTTCAGGCTCCGTCAGGGCATACAGCCTGCCGCTGGGAACGCTGGCCCCTGGCACCAGGTCGATCTGGCAGTCAAACTGTCTATGTGGTGGTAGCACTTCCGCCTTCACCTCATCAAATACATCCTCAAAACTGTGATAAGCCTGGGGGAGAGCCACATCTTTTTCTGCCGCTGTAGCCACCGTCTGACTCCCGCTCTCATCTGCGTCAAGGGATTCCGTTCTTATTCCACAATGCAGGATGCAATACGGTGACGTCAGTTCGATGCGATGTGTTGGCCAATCCACAGAGGGGTTGTGTTTCTGTAGCCACGGCAATCCCAATATGACGCCATATTGGGGCGCTCGGATGATGTTAAAATCGATTTGTTCCAAATGGTTCCTCCCACATCTCATCGGAAGGACCCCCGTGTGCTGCCCGATGGGCCCCGTCACCAATCGCCTTCCGTCTACAGCATAGACGTCTTCGGGTACAGCTTTGGGAAGAAGCACTAGCCCTAGCCTGCATGCCTCGTTGTGGTCCATAAACATGCCAGTGGCCCCTGAATCCACCATGGCCACAACGGGTATCCACTGGTCATGCACTCCCACGTGCACCGTGAGAAACAGGTGTCGTTGTCCCTTAGTGACCGAGTTGGAAAGTGAAGGGATGGATGAGCGACTCCGAGATGCCCCTTCTTTGGTCTGGGAGTCCTCTATTTTTCCGCCGGTACATCCACCACGGCTGTTACCGACCGGTTGGCCCGATAACGTGACGTCTTCGGTTTGGCAGGGCATTCACGTATGTAGTGGCCTTTTTTGCCACAATATAGGCACAATCCTTGTTTACGGCGTGACTCTTTCTCCGTGGCTGTGAGGCTCGCTCGTATTGCGCCGATGTCCATGGGTTCTCCCTTGGATGCGGTGGAAGTTTCAGGACTTCCCACTGTCACATACGATGGAAGGGAGTTTCCTTTTCTCCCATGATCCCCCTTTCTTTCACTTAGCCTATGTTCCAGCCGTAATACCAGGTTGATAAGGCCCTCACATGTCTTGGGTTGTGGGTCAATATGAGCCACGGCGTCCTTGAGCTCATCGCACAGCCCGTGATGGAAGAGCGCCGTCTGTTTAGCAACAGGCCACTTGGTTTCCGCAACCAGCCTTCGGAACGCGTTGAGATACTGCACCAGGTCGTTGGATCCCTGTCTCAACTCAAGCATTTCACGGTCCGCCGTGTACGAGTCAGCCCTTCTGTCGAAGACTTTCAGGAATTCCTCGCGAAAAGCACCCCAATCACATAAGATGGGGTCGTCCCTGCTCACCAGAGGTACGGCCCATTGTGCCGCGTTTCCAGCCAAATAGGATATAAGGAAAGCCACCCGAGCCTGACTCGTGGGGAACGCCCTTGGTTTGCACGATAAATGTAGCGCCACTTGTGTGAGGAATACCTGCACTGTGTTAGGATCCCCACTGTACCTCTCTGGTGTTGCCAAGGGGACGGCTACCGGCATTTCCACTACCACCGCAGGGGTCTGGTTCGTGAGGGAGGTGCTGGGCGTGAGCGGGTCCAATTGGATAGCATCCAGTCTGGCTTTTACATCGGCTGTTTCTTGCCTGGAGGCAGCCAATTCAATTTGCACGGTCGCTAAAGCAGCCAACACATCATCAAGTGTTGCCATGTCTGTTATCGACCGGGAGACAGTTAGTGTTATTACGGTCGGATATTTTGTAACGCCCTGAACGTCTCAGGATCGTTTAACAGACACGATAATGAGAACGCAACCACTTGTGAAGGTTTAGTTATTTTAATGAAGGCAAAAACAATACAAGGAATAAACAAAGGTCATAGTCACTGGAATCCTCCAGGCTAAGTACGTTACCAGCCCACAGCACGGATGGTCCTAACCGTCCTCTGCATATACACCGATCCCGGCGTATGCCAACAGAGGGCAGAAATGAAATGGCCGACAATGCCAATCGGTAGGCTGTGAGGGGCACGAAGAGTGTTGGGGAGAATCGAGGAGTCAGGGAAACACCCAGCCGGGGTCTCTACCTGAAGGGAGCAGCCGCTCAACCTCTTCCTCAGACTGCACCGGGACGCGGAGTCACCTCCTGGTGATGCGTCACCGATACCCCAATCACAAGCAAAGAAGACTGAACCGAGAGCAGCCGCTCGATCGATCCTGTGGACTTCCGAGTCTGTAACGCGGCAAACACCTCCTGGTGTGCGTTACAGCTGGCAGTCCCTGTATCTCTGGTCGGGCTGGGAGTTACGACTCCAACCAGCAAAAGCGCCACTGCGCTTTGACTCAGCCGAGTCAAAAAGCGAAGCTCAATGGTTATCCGGTAGAGCTTCCGGGTCCTTCACAGGTGACGATGGGGCAAGACACGGCCCAGGGAGTAACGACTCGACCTACCTCCGTTCTTGCCTTACTGGAGCACCACTCCGGAACACTGCTCTTCACTAAGCAGGTACGTCGGTGTAAACACAATATCCGACAGCGTTGGACCTCCCGGTTCCTCCCTTTATAGGGCGTGTTTTCCTTGAGTTATGTAACAGCTCTCCTGTTTACATAAGGGCGTGTTTTCCTTGAGTTATGTAACAGCTCTCCTGTTTACATAAGGGCGTGTTTTCCTTGAGTTATGTAACAGCTCTCCTGTTTACATAAGGGCGTGTTTTCCTTGAGTTATGTAACAGCTCTCCTGTTTACATAAGGGCGTGTTTTCCTCCCCTCGCATGACAGGAATTCTTGACAGTTTCACACAAGTTATAGTTAGCTGTACATTTCACTCGTAAAAAACCAATGAAATTCCACGTTATAGTTAGTGCAGGCAACTATAACTCACGCGACCGCAATCCTCTGCTGATGACATATGTGTCTTTATGAAAAAAAAATATTTGTAATATATGTATAGCTAAAATTTAATGGAAGAAGACATGGGCAAATAAGTGTCTAAATACAGTATTAGCATCAGCAGAGGATTGCGGTCGCGTGAGTTATAGTTGCCTGCACTAACTATAACGTGGAATTTCATTGGTTTTTTACGAGTGAAATGTACAGCTAACTATAACTTGTGTGAAACCTATGGTTTTTTCAGTGAATTTGCAAGGTTTTTTAAATGCTAATTCCTAACTATAACGTGTGTGAAACCTATGGTTTTTTCAGTGAATTTGTACGGTTTTTTAAATGCTAAGTTACTTTACGCCATTCGTGCCGTGCGCGCCCATTTCACGCAGTTCGTTCCGTGCGCGCACGGTGAGCACGCGGTGCGCTTCCCGCACCGCGCGCCCACTTTACGCAGTTAGTGCCGTGCACGCCCGGTGGGCACGCGGTACGCTACGCGCACCGCGTGCCCACGTTACGCTGGATGGGCCATGTACGCACGATGCGCTTCGCGCACCGTCCGCACACGGAGGACATATTATGCGCATCGTTGTGAAAGGTTATCTATTAAATGTTCATATTTCAGAAATGCCATGCGCAAAAGGAGCCCTGCTGGCACCTTTTGCACACGGGGGGGGGGGGGGGAAATGTGGATTTTTTTTTTTTTTTAATTAATATTTTTACCGTACGCGTACGGTAATCGCATTCGGCGATTTTTAAAAAAATAAATTTAATTTTTGGCCTTGGGGGTCCTTCTGGGACACCCTAACCAAGGCTAGGTGGTTAGGAGCTGTCTAGCCTGCCCCTTTTCATGTTATCCAACTTTGCTTTTCCTCCCCCCCCTCAGAGTGCGAGAGAGAAAATGGCGGCCGACACTTCCTGGTTTCGACCGATTCGAATGTTTACTTTGATCTAACAACCAATCAGAAACGCGCACGGCACCGTACGCGTACGGTAAGCTTACCGTAAGCGCACGGTAAGCGCACGGAGCACTGCCACAGATATATATATTGATTTAAATGCTATTTTCTCAGGAACTACTGAACAGATTTACACCAGACCTACAAAAGGCACTTCCTTGACCTTATGGCTACCTCTCTGCCAAATTACAAGTAATTCTGTTCAGCCGTTCGGGCTGTAGCTGTGTCTAAAGGTCCTATGGAAAAATGCATGGGGAAAACGCGTTTTGGGACCCCCCTTTTTTCTCAGCCCCCGCTTGACGAATCACCCCGAGACTTTCAGGGTAGGAGCGACCGCCAGTAGGTTATATATATATATATCCACAGTGGCACAATACAGCCACAAAGAGATGCGCTCACGGGTACCTTCTTGCTTCAAATCTTTATTGTGCGGACCCCCCCCCCCCCCCCCCCCCCCCCGCACCAACATTTTTTAAAAGATTTTTTAAATATAACTAATTGTCTCTTTCAGATATATCCAACCCTGGGTAACATATCCATCGATAGATATAGATATATACAGAGATATATAGATATATATTTTATATATATGTTTATATATCTATGTATATATCTATATATATCTCTAGATATGTTACCCAGGGGTGGTTATATCTGAAAGAGCCAATTAGTTATAGATTCCTTACCTTGTGAATTTCCCCCAGGAGTCAGACTGGATCTGGAGAAATGTTAGTCAGCAGTACCCCTGCGCGTCGAAAGGTGGCGTTGGTCGGCTCCGCGTTCGTCAGTGACGTTATGGTCGTCGGGATGGCATCGTGTCAGCTATTTAAACGCCACCTTTGGGCGATGACACCACCTCCTCCACCTCTCCCGCCCCCCCCCACTCTTCGACTTTTCCCCGTTCGCCGAAGCGACAAGGGATGTGGGTAGTGCCCCTGCTGTGGCTCTGCATGCAGAGCCTGAAGGGTCAACTCCGAGGTTCCCACCCTTTCCAGGACCCAGAGCAGTTTTTATGAAGTGATGCATGCCATCTTTAGGCAGCCCGGCTCCACTGGCATGCCTTCGGGCCCTGCGGACTCGGCTTCCGCCCCGGTACCACAGGGTCCCCTTGGATCCAGGCCTGGATCCGGATCGGTGCAGGTCGACCTCGTTGAACCTCCCCTGGAGCCGATTCCACCGGCACCATGTCCGCAGCCAACGCCGGTTGTGTTGCCAGCCAGCGTCGACCCCGGCCTCCACCCCAACGTGGACACGGAGCCGGACTGGCGTCGACGGTTACTTTTGGGCCCCTGTTCTACCCTAGTGTTCCTTTCAGGCCAGATTGGAAACCAGAGGAGGGTGAGGAGGACTGGGAGGGGTTTGTAGACCCTTTAACTGACCAGTTGGAGTATGATCTAGACTGGAGAGATGAATTTGGGGAAGCCAGTGGTCTGGCCACCCCCCCAGACCTTAGCCTGTGGCTATGGAGGAGGGAGCTTCTTTCGCAGTGGTGTAGCGTAAGTTTGTTGAGGCTCTCAACCTCGAGCTACCTACGGTGGCAGTCAGGACTAACCTCCTGACAGAGGTGCTTCAACCGGCAGCGAGCTCTTCGCAGCCCCTGCTGCCATTTAATGAAGCCCTAACTGACATCCTTTTGGGCACCTGGTCCAGGCCCAACACAGGGGCTCCTGTGGCTAGGATAATTGCCCGATGCCCCCGCCTGGCTACTGGCGGCCTCCTCTTTCCTCTCCCAACACCCCACTCCTGAGAGCTTTTTGGTCCAAGCCTCAATGTCCAAAGGCATATTCTCTACCGCACCACCTGATAGGGAATCCAAACACTTGGACCATCTTGGGGCGAATATGTTGTCTTCCTCCAGCTTGGGACTGCGGTCGGTAAACACTGCATGTCTATTGGGCTGTTACACCCACTCTGTGTGGGATACAGTAGCGCAGGTGATGCCACAGTTCCTTGGAGGTGGCCCTGGCCGTGCTCTCCTGTGCAGTCGCCGAGGGGAGAGACACAGCCAAGTTTACCCTGCGATGTGGACTGGACATCGCTGACTCGCTAGGCAGGACGATTTAAATGTCGGTAGCCCTTCGACGCAACGCCTGGCTGAGGTCCACTGGTTTTTCTGGGGATGTCCAAGCTACCATCATGGACATGCCCTTTGATGGCCGTCGCCTGTTAGGCGACAAAGCAGACAGCGTGCTAGAGTGCATCAAGGACTCTCGGGATACGGCCAAGTCCTTAGGCCTCTCCACCTGTCCTGCGCAGTCTGCTTTTCGTCCTTTTCGTGGCTACGAAGGGGTGCCCCGCCACGTTCCTCCCAGATCCACAGGCCGGCGCAAGCTAATCGGCCCCTGCGCGGCCAGGGACGTGGGACCCACCCCCGTGGGTCTGGGGGCCAGCGAGCGGGCCAGTCCACCACCGACTCATCTGCAGCAGCCTCCAAACCCCCCTAGTCCGATCTTTCAGGGCAACCAATTGCAAGTGGGTGGCAGGATTTGCCATCACCTCCCCCACTGGTGCACCATCATGTCAGACAGGTGGGTTTTGCAGGTAGTCCGAAGGGGCTACTCCCTCCCCTTTAAGACTACCCTCCCAGCCATGCCACCTCGGTACCATCGCCTGTCAAAGGATCATCTAGCCCTTCTCCAACAGGACGTTGCGGCTCTCTTGGCCAAGGGAGCCATCGAGCGAGTTCCTGCCTCAGAAGTAAGTCGTGGTTGCTATTCCCACTACTTTCTGGTGCCCAAGAAGGACAAAGGCCTGCGGTCTATCTTGGATCTCAGGAACGTTAACCGCTTCCTCCAGAAGGAAAAGTTAGAAAATGTTGACGCTAGCTCAGGTTCCGCCTGCCCTCAACCCTGGAGACTGGATGGTAGCGTTGGATTATGCAGGGCGCTTATTTTCGCATCCCTGTCCTGCCAGCCTAACGGCGTTACCTGTGGTTTACGGTGGGCCACGAGCACTTTCAGTTTACCGTGCTCCCCTTTGGCCTTACCAGCGCCCCTCGGGTGTTCACGAAAGTGATGGCGGTGGTCGTAGCTCATCTGCGCAGATCAGAGGTTCCAGTCTTCCCCTATCTCGATGACTGGCTGTTGAAGGCGGGCTCGCCCCAGGCAGTCATCTCCCACCTTCAGACTACAGCGGACCTCCTGTACTTGCTGGAGTTCACTATAAAGGTGCCGTAGTCACTCCCGAGTTACTCTCAGAAGCTCCTCTTTATCGGAGCGGTTCTGGACACAACGCAGTTTCAGGTTTATCCTCCCGAGCAGTCCGGGATATTCGGGCTATGATTCCGATCTTTCAGCCTCTATCCTGGGTCTCGGTCAGAATGACCCTGAGGCTGCTGGGCCTCATGGCCACCTGCATCTTCCTGGTAGATCATGCCAGGTGGCATATGCGGCCTCTGCAGTGGGACCTGAAAACCTGAAGTTTCAGTGGGCACAGCATCAGGGGAATCAGTCCGACAATTGGAGTGATGGCTAACGAACCAGGATTGGGTCAATGGCAGATCCCTCTCCCTTCCCCAACCGGAATACACAGTGGTGACGGGTGCATCACTTCTGGGGTGGTGCGGCCACAAGGGAGAGACAGAGATCAGAGGCCTCTGGTCTCCGGCGAAGTCCGGGCTCCACATCAACCTTCTGGAGCTCTGGGTGATCCGTCTTGCCCTGAAGGCATTCCTTCCCTCTGTCCGGTTAAGAGTCGTGCAGGTGTTCATGGACAACACCACCGCCATGTGGTACTGCAACAAACAAGGTAGAGTGGGGTCGTGGACCCTATGTCAAGAGGCTCTCCATCTATGGACATGTCTGAATCATCAGGGCATATCCCTGGCGGGTTCTCTGAACACCACTGCGGACGAACTCAGCTGCAGGTGCATGATGGATCATGAAAGGCGTCTTCTCTCGGAGGTGGCGCAATGTATCTTACAGCAGTGAGGAGAGCCTTGGTTAGATCTATTTGCCACCGAGATCGCGCAAGGTCAGCAATTTTGCACGTTGGAATTTCCAAGGCGGCACTCGCAGTGGAGTTGCAGTCTTCTATACGCCTTTCCGCCTATACCACTTCTGTCCAGAGTGCAGAAGAAGATCAAGCGCGACCGGGCCCAAGACATCCTTGTTTTTCCAGATTGGGCACGAAGAGTCAGGTATACCGAGCTGTTACACATGGTCATCAATCCTCCGATCCTTCTGCCTCTTCAGGAAGCTCTACTGTCACAGCAGCGGGGGACGGTCCTTCACCGATCCTGTCCAGTCTTCACCTCCTTGCGTGGAGATTGAGCGACGACAGTTGACAGCCTTCGACCTTCCTCACAAAGTCTGTGATGTTATCTTGGCAGCCAGGTGTCCCTCCACTAAGACTGTATACACCTGCAAATGGAACAAATTTGTGTCATGGTGCACAGCAAAGGCTGTGGATCCCCTTTCTACCCCTCTTTCTGAGGTTCTCTTGTTCCTCCTTTCTTTGGCCCAGCAGGGCTCTTCTCTGGGCGCTCTAAAGGGGTACCTCTCAGCCATTTCAGCTTTTCTTAGGCTTCCTGATCAACCTTCTATTTTCAAGTCCCCTGTTGTAAATCACTTCCTTAAGGGAATTACTCATCTTTTTCCACCTGTTCCCTTCGTAATGCCTCAGTGGGACTTGAACTTGGTTCTTACTTACCTTATGTGTGCTCCCTTTGAGCCGCTTCATAACTGTCACCTCAGACTTCTTACTTTAAAGACTGCTTTTCTGGTTGCCATCACATCTGCTCGCAGGGTGAGTGAGCTCCAAGCTCTTTCTTCAAAGCCTCCCTTTTTGACTGTTCATCCGGACAAGGTCGTCCTAAGAACCAGACCTTCCTTTCTTCCCAAGGTGGTTACTTCTTTCCACATTGGTCAGACCATCACTTTGCCCACCTTCTTTCCGTCTCTGCATACCTTCTAAGGAGGAAGAGAGGCTCCACCGTCTGGATCCAAAACGTGGGCTTTCCTTCTACTTGGATCGCACCAAGCAATTCCGGGTGGATGACCAGCTCTTTGTTGGCTACTTGGGCGCCAAAAAAGGTCGGGCCATGCACAAACGAACCCTCTCCCGATGAGTTGTTTTGTGCATCAAAACTTGCTACTCTTTGGCAAAGAAGTAGCCTCCAGTGGGACTGCGTGCCCATTCCACCAGGGCAACCATCACTTTGCCCACCTTCTTTCTGTCTCTGCATACCTTCTAAGGAGGAAGAGAGGCTCCACCGTCTGGATCCAAAACGTGGGCTTTCCTTCTACTTGGATCGCACCAAGCAATTCCGGGTGGATGACCAGCTCTTTGTTGGCTACTTGGGCGCCAAAAAAGGTCGGGCCATGCACAAACGAACCCTCTCCCGATGAGTTGTTTTGTGCATCAAAACTTGCTACTCTTTGGCAAAGAAGTAGCCTCCAGTGGGACTGCGTGCCCATTCCACCAGGGCAACCATCACTTTGCCCACCTTCTTTCTGTCTCTGCATACCTTCTAAGGAGTAAGAGAGGCTCCACCGTCTGGATCCAAAACGTGGGCTTTCCTTCTACTTGGATCGCACCAAGCAATTCCGGGTGGATGACCAGCTCTTTGTTGGCTACTTGGGCGCCAAAAAAGGTCGGGCCATGCACAAACGAACCCTCTCCCGATGAGTTGTTTTGTGCATCAAAACTTGCTACTCTTTGGCAAAGAAGTAGCCTCCAGTGGGACTGCGTGCCCATTCCACCAGGGCAACGGCAGCTACCACTGCTTTGGGACGGGGAGTTCCCGACAATGAAATGAAATGAAATGAAATGAAAAGTGTGGCTTGTATAGCACAACTGTCACTCCTGACGGAGTCTCCTGGCGCTGCAGATAACTAGAACCGACTGTAACAGTATAGGCTAAATCATGGCCAAAGAGCAGACACCTGTTAGGCCGAAGATCCAAGTCTTAAGGGCTCTTCTAAACAGATCTTCCCGTTGGATCGCTCTCAGTTCCTTTGGCAAGCTATTCCACGCCTTTGCGCCCAAGACCGTTGCTGATTTCCCTCCTTTGGTTGACAATTTGAACCTAGCTATTGCAAGTAAATTTGCAGAGCTAGATCTGAGTGTCCTTGTTGTAGTATATGATTTAAATCTAGTGGAGAGATAAGCAGGGCTTAATCCGCGAGATGCTCTAAAGGTTGTCAACAGCAATTTGAACAAGATTCTTTTATGAATCGGGAGCCAGTGTAGGGTCTTCAATGCGGCAGAGGCAGACTCTCTACGTGGAAGCCTAAGAACCAATCTGGCCGCTGCATGCTGAACTACTTGGAGTTTCCTCAAGGAAGCCTTATTTATCCCTGCAAGGAGGCTATTACAGTAATCTAGCCATGATAATATAAGAGCTACTGTTACCGTTTTCCTTGCTGCAAGCGGGATGAGATTGAAAAAACATTTCAATGTTTTAATGAGGCCGAAACAGGTCCCTGTTAATTTTGAAACATGGGGTTTAAATGAAAGGGAAGAGTCGAACAGTACTCCCAGATTTTTTGCGACCTCAATCGGTGAAGGAGGGGCTACACTTTCATCTGGCCACCAGACTTTGGGTTGGAACAAATTATTTTTACCAATAGGATTTCTGTTTTATCGGTATTACAGCAGAGGTGGTGGTTGTTCATCCATTTAATGACTGCCGTAAAACAAGTTTTGAAATTTTCTTCAGCTTTCGTCGATTTCTCTTCCAATGACAGAATAAGTTGGGTATCGTCAGCATAAGATGTAATTTCGATCCCAAAAGACGAGATCAATGAGATGAGTGGAGCTATATATATATTGAACAACAGAGGACTAAGAGAAGCCCCCTGTGGAACACCCGTAGATACAATATGTTCGGATGATAGACAGGAACCCAGAGAGACAACCTGCTTTCTATTTGACAGGAAAGATGTAATCCATGCCAATGCAAAGTTGGTAATGCCACATGTTCTTAGTCTGGCTAGCAGGATGTCATGGGAGATGGTATCAAACGAAGCAGACAAATCTAAAAGGATCAGGACTGCCTTCCTGCCACTATCCGTTATCAATTTTAGGGTGTCTGATGTCTCGAGTAAAGCTGACTCTGTCGAATGTTTTGGGCGAAATCCGGACTGGCGGGGATGAAAAATAGATGTAGACTCAGCCAAGCTGGAGAGTTGTTTGTAGACTATTCTCTCTGTGATCTTACCCAAGATTGGTAAAAGGGATATAGGCCTATAGTTAGACAGGTTAGATGATTCAACATTCTGTTTTTTCTTGAGAGGCTTCACAATAGCAAATTTCCATTCCTCGGGTACTATGCCCAGAGTTAAGGAGGAATTCACTATACTGTTAATCAGCGGATTCACAACATCAATAATGTGATGTAAAAGAATTGGGGGACATGCGTCCAATGGTGAACCTGATTTACAGGCTAATATAGCCTCTTTTGTTTGAACCAATGTGGCAGTTTGAAATGATTGAAGGACGGGATGGTCCATTCTGTGGTCTAGTATTTTTCCATTGGCGAGGTCCTGTGGTCTATAAGTCTCAAAATTCCTTTGAATGTTCTTAACCTTGTTTTCAAAGTAAAGTGCAATTTCATTACAAAGTGTAGATGACGGAGGGATCACAGAATGTAGAGCTTTAGGATCTGTGAAAGATTTTACAATTTTGAATATTTCTTTTTAACTATGCTTTGCCATGATGATTCGTTTGTGAAAATATTATTTTTTAGCAGCTTTAATAACCAAATTATATTGTTTCCTGAATGATTTAAAAATGTGCAGTTTAATTACTTCATATCCCCTACGCCACGTTCAAGCTGTTTACTGTGCAGATGGAGATCTGCCAGGTCATTGGAGAGCCAAGGGCCGTTGTGGTTTCTCCTTTTAGAAGCGCGAATACCGCCTTTGGGGGGGATCTAATTTGTTCCCTATAGATGTTAACCAATTGTGCAGTCTAACCGAGTCCTCTCCCGGTTCCTCAATGAGTATTGGCACCGTATTTTGAGCTGTAGCTAATAAGAGGGGGTTAGAAACTAAAGACTGCCATTTCCACCTAGGTGCACCGGTAATATTACTGTTACTTGTGCCTACAATGTCCTTTAGAGGAATTGAAAAGACGAAAGGAATAAAACTATGGTCAGACCACGCCTGTGGAATTGGGTTTCCAATCTGAAATGACATAAGGTTAGTGCAAACCGTGTCCAGCGTATGCCCTGCACAATGTGTTGGTCCTTGAGCAACTTGTTTCAGGCCCAGTAGGGTGACCGTTTCGAGAAAAGATGAAACTCCTGGGCAATTATCACATTCCAGGTGTAGGTTAACGTCCCCAAGCAGTGAAAAATTCGAGTATCTAAGCACTGCCTCGCTAAGAGCATCTCCTAAAGATTCTAAGAAGGCATTACAGTTGCCTGGAGGGCGATATAGCAATACCCCAGAAAAGGAAAAGGAGTTATTTATGGTGCAGCAAAAGCTCATATTTTCTACTCCTTTTAGTCCTTGCAGGGTAAAGGTCTTCCATTGTAAGGTCTCCCTATGTATAATGGCTATCCCCCTCCCCTGCCGTCCTCTCTATCTTTCCTGCTCATAGTGAAGTTTGGCGGCAGGGCAACCGCTATATCCGGATTACAGTCTTCCGTCAGCCACGTTTCAGTAAAACATAGGAAGTCTAGCTTATTATCAGTAATTAATTCATTGATGTCCAAAGTATGCTTAGTTTAAGAACGTGCATTTATTAGACCCCCTCGAATGGAAACCTGATGACTGCTTTCCTTTTCCGGATCATTTGTGATATGATGGTCAACAAAGATTATCTGTGTCGGGCATTTCCAACAACTTATCGGGCCTCTGATTTTATTAACATCTAGGAAGTGACCGCAATGTTTACTAATATTCAATTTCTCCAAGTAACAAGCAGTCAGATTTCTTTTAGGGAGGTCACAGACAGCGTGGCTGGCGCTGGTCGCGCATTGGGCGTGGACGGGCGCAGACGGGCTTGCCTTAGGCGCGATACCGGCGCGCCCGCTGCACGGGTCTTCTGCGCGTCAGCGCCATTCTTTCCCTTTATACAGTGCTGAAAATGGTACAGCGGTAAGCTAGACCGTCATCCTTGCAAGATGGCGGCCAATAGATGTCCCACCGGAAGTAGGGGCAAGAGTATCGCGTCGATACTCCCTCCACACAATCAGCACAGGCTGTGGTGGCCTGGGGAGCAGACGCAAGGAAGTAGAGGCACAGAGTAAAAATGCAGTAAGAGTTCTTGTTTTCCTTTTGTTATCTTTTTAGGCGACTACAGGGCTAATCTAAAAATAACACCAAGCGGCGCAGTGCAGAGGTAAAATCAAACACTTAAAATTAAAACAACACAAAGAGCCTTCGCGTTACAGCTGAGCAGATTATCATCTGTCAGGCAGATACATGGGCATCTTTGCACACGTTCACAAAACACTACTGCCTGGACAGCCAAGTCCGGAGGGACGGCTTCTTTGGCCGTTCTGTTCTCAGGACTTTCAGGTGTGAACTTAGTTTGCAGACCCACCTCCGGGGTTGGTATTGCTAGAGTATCTATTCACAAGGTAAGGAATCTATAACTAATTGTCTCTTTCAGATGAACAAGTTACTTACCTTTGGTAAGGATATATCTGTAAGAGACATAGATTAGTTATAGGTTCCTTACTGCCCCACCCATCCTCCCCGTTCTGCGAGCTGACTTCTAGGGTTAAGGACTTCCTTTCAGGTACCTAGTTTTGTGTACCAGTGGTCAATGAACTTGCATAGCTCTGCGCTACTGGCGTGGAATGTCGTGTATAAGAACAGACAACAGCGCGAAAGGGCGGCGTCTAAGCAGCTGCCGCGACGTCATCCCAGCGACCACGGCGTCAACGACGAACGTGGAGCCGACCGACACAACCTTTCGACGCGCAGGGGTACTGCTGCGGAAAAATTCTCCGCATCCAGTCTGACGCCTGGGGGTAATTCACAAGGTAAGTAATCTATAACTGATCCATGTCTCTTATCGATTTATCGTTACCGAAGGTAAATAACTTGTTCGTTAGGGCCACGCTTCCATAGGAAAAGCATTTTTTGTTTTCCTAATAACTTTGGCAACGTTTGATGAATCCTCACAAAACTTGCACCAAAAAAGGTTTTCCACCTCAGCTTCTAACTGGAAATTTTCAGGGGATCCGTCAAGCGGGGACTGAGAAAAAGGTGGGGTCCCAAAACACATTTCCCCATTCATTTTTCCATAGGGCTTTAGACACAGCTACAGCCCAAGCGGCTGAACGGATTGACACCAAATTTGGCAGAAAGCTAGATCGTGGTCCAAAAAGAGTGCTTTCTGTGATTTAGTGTAAATTTGTTAAGTAGTTTTTTTTTTTCCCCCAGTTCTGTTTATAGTTATAAATCTCAAAGCAAAAAAATAAAGAAAACAGTACACTGCCATGTAATGACTTGTACAGATAGAGACAGTGATCCATCATCCCAGAAACACCTCTGTGCTCCCCTCCCTCCCCCCGCCCAGCCAGTGATTACAAATGGAACTGTTTGGTTAGCAGGCAATGAATGACCAGTCCCAGCAATAGATGTACAGGGTGTGCCTCTGTGTTTGTTCCATTTTCCCCTTGTCTTCACCTATTTTTGGGGACATCTCCTACCTTCATACACTGCCTTTTCTGCAAGTATGCACCATTTCATATAGTTTTTCCAGTCACTCCATTGCAGTGGTTGCTCTGCCCCCCACTAATGTGTGATGTTGCGCTTGGTTACCATCAGTTCCAGTGTTTTTCAAAGTCGCTCAATGCAGGATATGTCTGATGTGTCCTAGATATAAAGGAGGCAACACTTGGCAGTAGGCTTCATGTTACAGCCACACACATCACTCATAAAGTTGATCACAGGAGTCTGATAGCTTTGCAGCACAGCGCAACTCCATATAATGTGAAAAAATGTGCCTATCTAACCACAGTGTCTACCACATTGTGCATCTTTGGCTCTGCCCATTTTTGCAAAGGTAGCGCATGAGTCATAGGACCTGTGTAATATTTTGAGTTGTACTAAATGGAATCTGGACAATATGGCCACCTCCCTAGGGGATGCAAAGGCCTCTGGTCATTCATCAACCTTCCAGGTCCCGCTCCCATTGTGCCCGCAAGTGAACCAGGGTGTCAGGTAAGTTAATTATTTTTTGATAAGTAAAATAGCGTTACAGGGCATATGCGTGTCGAGTAGCCTGTCCTCCAGTGGGGAGGCGATGGGGATAACTGCACCTACTGGCAGTGCCTTCTGTAATGCATGTCATATCTGTAGGTAAAAATAAGTTTCAGTGGATGCTAGCTGATATTCGCTTTGCAAGTCTGTGAAAGGAATGGCGCCGCCCTGTATCTAGAGGTCCTCCACCCTCGACAGTTTATTGAGATCCCACTTATTCGTTCAGTAGTTTTTGAACAATTAAGGCTCACTAACTTTGTATATACCAGGCCGCGGAGGACCAGCAGAACTGTCTGATCTAATGGTGAGATGTGATTGGCTGCCACCACATCAACAGCGATGTGGCGGTTGCCATCTTAGGGCATGGCACTCAGTCCTGAGTCCAAGGAAAAACATTTTTTTAAAACATAAAGGGCAAGGATAGGTGCACCCTGACCCCTAGGCCTGGTGGTGGGGTTCCAGAGGGATGATGTCATAGAACATGAGTGATGTAATATGGGAGGTCACAACCAGTGCATCAAGGGCGAGAGTTCTAGTTCCTTGAACATTATTTCTGTGAATTTCTATGGGATTTTTTATGAGAAGTTGAATATTATCTCTAGACCTAACTATAATGTCACTTGAACCTTTGTATTTTTTCAGTGAATTTCAAAGGTACTTTAAAGTTTTTTGTAATATTTGATTTCTATATGTAATGCCAAACCCACGACACACACGGCCTTCAGCCACGTGGTTGCCTGCCTCCAGGTAGCCAATCTACAGTGTGATAGGTGCCAGGCCGTGAGCACAACTCCCAAGGGTGCGCAGCGGGGTTGGGCACATTGCCTGCTGCCCAAACCCCTCCTGGGTGCACACATTTGACTACGTGAAGTTAAAATATAAAGGGTTTCATTTTAAGTAAGGAAGGCCTACTGACTTTGTAAAATTGTCATGTTAGACCAGGCTTTTTCAGCGAGTTTATCCCCAGATGTTTTGCTTTTTTTGCCTCCTGTTTTTGACCCTGTTTTGGTTGGTTTTATGACTCTGGGCACTTTACCACTGCGTATCAGTGCTAAAGTGCATATGCTCTCTGTGTAGATTGGTGTTTCCACAATTGGCTTATTTGACTTACTACTAAGTCACTCGTACAGTGCACTGTGTGTGCCCAGGGCCTGTAAGTCAAATGCAGCTATTGGACCTGCAGCACTGGTTGTGCCACCCACACAAGCAGCCTTGCACACGGTTCTCAAACCTGCCACTGCAGTGTCTGTGCTCAGTCTGGTACTGCCATGTCGACCTGGCAAGTGCACTCACTTGCCAGGCCCTAACCTTCTCTTTTCTTACATGTGAGTCACCCCTAAGGTAGACAAAAGCTACCCCTGTGGGCAGGGTGCAGTTTAGGTGAAAGGAAGGACATGTACTGGTGTGTGAAACGTTCCGATAGTGAACTTCAGTGAATTTTGTTTTTCACTATTGAAAGGCTAACTGTCCCATAGGATAGAATGGGAGTTTATTTATAACATCTTATAAATATAACTTCTAATTGGGACAAGATAAGAAGGTGAAGTTTAGCATGCCTGAACTGAGAATCTAAAGATGCATCTTTTAGTAAGGATGATTTTTACATTCTGTGTTTGAAAATACCACTTTTAGAAAGTAGGTATTTTCTTGCTTAGCCATCCTGTGTGCCTCTGCTGGTTTGTGGATTGACTGTCTGGCTTTGGAGTGATAGTGACTGGGAATGTACATTCACTGTAGACAGCCACTGGGAGGTTGGGTGTGTCTTTCCTTTCCTTAATGAGTCAGGGCTGGGCTGAATAGACCTGGGCTGCATTTAGAGTAGGGGGAGAAGATTTCCTTTCACCTGAATGGGCCTAGTCTGCCACAATGCTGTCTCCACCTCCTGCCGGGAAGCTGCAACATAGAGGGGGGAACCACCTTTACAACGCAACTTTTACAACGCTATGCTATTACAACGCATTTTTTACAACGCAAAAACTTTTACAACGCATGCTTTTACAACGCGTGCCATTATATGGTAAGTACTGTTACAACGCATATACCTTTACAACGCATTATGTGAAAATGCCTTTACAACGCATTCATTTACAATGCATGGCTTTACAACGCAAGATGTTATATGGTAAGTACTTTTACAACGCATATACTATTACAACGCATTTTTTTTTCTTTGTGTTTCCATTTAAAAAAATATTTCTCTTGTTTAATTATTTTTAAAAAAGTATTTGTAATTTGACAAAAGTTATTTGTTTTTCAAAATATTAATACTAGAGTATTTTGTCTAGTAGAAATGTTTGGATGGATAGTAGTTAAATTAATACTTGAGTATTTTAATTATTTATAATAAAGCAATATTAATTTTTAAAAAGTGAGTAGTTAATTAAAATATTAAGACTTGAGTATTTTGTCTAGTAGTAATGTTTGGTTGGATAGCAGTTAAATTAATACTTGAGTATTTTAATATTTATACTTGGCCATTTAGTTTAGTAGGAATGTTTTGTTGGATAGTTAAAAAACTAAAAGATTTTTAAAATATTAAAAGTTGATACTTAATAATTACCAAATTTAAGAGTTGAGTATTTTTCAAAATTGAATGTGTTTTTAAAAAAAAATAATGGAGTATTTAATATTATAATTTAAATAAATATGAGTGAGTACCTAATTTAAAATACTAGAGTATTTTTATCACATATGAAAAGACTAGAGTATTTATAAGTCCAAAAGACAGTGCCCTTTTTTAAAGTAATGGAAGAGTATTTTTGGTTTAATTATTATAAAAATAATATAATTTTATTTTTTAAATAAAAAAAAATACTATAAAAATTAAAAGAGTAATATATTTACAAATTTATCATTAATAAAATTTTAAAATTAGAAAAAACATTTATAACTTACTTTTTGTAATAAATTCCCACGCTTTTCCATTGTAGTCTATGAGCGTCTTTGTCCTTCATTTATTTTGGCAGCCTTAGAATATACAACCCGCGGAACAAGAAAAGAAGGTACAGAAAGTGAAGTAAGAGAAAGTTTTGAAGGGAAAAGACAATAGAGTCAAGGTAAGGAACATATTTAGTTAATTTACATTTATTTAATTACAATATTGGTGTTTAAAAAAATTAATTTAAAATAATGACAGTAAACAATTTTTGATTTCACATTTTTATTTGTTTTAAAACTCATGAAAAAAATAAGCATATTTTTCATAAATTTTTCAAAGTAAGTTTGATTTTTATTACAAAATATATATATTTTATTTACATATATTAACATTTATTTACAGTAGAATTTAAAAAAGTAGTCCGCCATAAATTGAGATGCACGCGATGACGTAAGGACGTGAGCGTCGACGTAATGCGCCATTTTGCAGAGCATCGGAGGAGGAAGCAGCAGGAAGCTGATCTGCGTCCAGGTAGGAAATGTTTTCAGTTGATATTATAGATTAAACATTTAAAAGGGATACATATATAGTAAGGAAAGAATAAGGGGAGGTTGCTGGAAAACTAATAGATGTCTTAAATGTTGTTAAACATGTCCACATTAATGTCATTAATACATGACTATGTCGGGTCGCTTAAAGTAAGTTAGTTATTTAAAAAAAGTATGTAACTCTTACAAAATTAAAAGTTACTGTTCAGACAGTTGATTTGTTTATTTACGAAGTAAAAAACGTACTGTCGATCTTCATTTCTAAGTTCAAAAATTGAGCGTACTTGTAAATTTTGTAAATGAAAAATTGAAATACAAATGATGATTCAGCTGCAAAGTGCATTTCGGAATATGGTTTGATTTGTATATTATACATCTGTTTGAAATTTGGTGATTGGTTTTGACGGTATTTAAATTGGATTTTTTCGGTAATTTGAAAAATGGAGTTCCGATAATGAAAAGTGGTTCAAATTCGATGGAACAGTTAATTTGTACTAATTGGTTTATTTTGGTGGAAATGAAGATTTGTTTTAAATAATAAAAAAAACCCGACTTGTTTGTTTGAAAAAATTTTTAGAAAAAAAAAATTTGTATGCCAATTGAATTTTAAAAATTACTATAATTTAAAGCAAAGCAGGAAAGTAAGTACATTCATTGTTTTAAAAAGAAAGAATGTTAGAAAGATTTTCCAGGTAGTCTATAGCCACACACAACGAAAACTGTTGCAGAATTGCCAATAGTCTCTCAGACATTTCCCTTGTTTTGACTGTTACTCGTGGGTTTAGACTACCTGCGAGTGTTTGTGCTATTCTCATTTCTTGGAAACTTTGCTCCTTCTTCAAAGTTTCCAAAAATGAGTAGAAGTTAGGATGTGGTTTTCCAATTGTATGATTGAAGGAGTTATGCCACCCCTCAATGGCATTGTTTGTTTTGGCCTCTCCCTCTAAACAACTCGTGTAGCAGTTCCACCACTCCACATGGAATCGTGGCTTCCTCCTGCGACCCGATCTGCTTAGGTGTCCAATCCATGTGTCCTCAAAATAATTTAGAATGGGTGCCAATTTTTCCTCGTTACTCGTATAATAAACAGATTCTATAATTGCAGTGTAGTACTCGTCCACACTATCGGGAGGAACAAAACAAAGTGCAGTTAATTTTTTAAGTTCAAACTGTAGTTTGCTATCCCGAGAATATTCAGCAACTAGGGATGTTTTCTGTAGTTTACGCCAAAATGCCTGCGAAAAATGGAAGAAACATCCCTGAATTTGGGTATCCGTGTACGTTTTAGTGATCACATTGATCATGCTCAATTCGAAATCAATAATTATTTTTCGAGGACTTGCAGATGTTTTGCTTTTAATCACTGATAAAAGTTCAGTGTATGTTGCAGAAGTCTTATCAGGTAGCAAACTATACACTAAGGGAATTACACTATTGTTAATTTTAGCATGTATAGTGTAAATTTGAGTGAAAGGATGGGGTGTACTTTTAAACGTCCCATCCATCATCCAAATTTCACTACTTTCTAACTTAGCAAGGTTACGTGGGGTACTAAAAATTAGAATACGTTTCTGAGGGTTTTCGTTGTCATGCAGAAGGAAAGGTTCATCAGAAAAAGAAATAGAAAGATCATGAGGAATTCTAATGTCAGAGAATGTATGTGGTGTAGACAATTGAATATTACTTGCCTGCTTTTGTCTCTGAATAATTCTTCTCAAATTGGGTATTATAGGCATGTTACTAGCAACATGACTGGGGACATGCTGTGCAACCTCCCTTAAAATTGATCCTGTAGAATCATTGGAGGTGCTTGCAATTGCTTTCATCTCATTTATTGTCTCTCTGATTTCTACATCCATTGCAGAGGCAGAGTGGTTATGTTCAGTGGTTTTCACAACCAAATTATCAACAGTAACCGCTCTGCCACTGCAATGGGTAGTGTAGTATTGCACGCACCTCCAATGATTTCTAGTTAAACTTATTCTTTCCTTACTATATATGTATCCACCATGGTTTAACAAATTTTTGCCCTTCCTGGATTTAAGGTAGTTGGCTGCTCCAAGGCTAGACATTATCTGAAAAAATGAGAAAAGTTAAAAAAATTAGCATGATATAATTTACGATTTTTTAACAACATAACTTTTACTCTATCCATTATTTTGCCTACTGATGCACCTTCATGGAGTAAGAATAGTAAATTGTTACCCCTACACTATCCAACACTTTCCCTAGTGATGCACCTTCCTGGAGTTAGAATAGTAAATTGATACCCCTACACTATCCAACACTTTCCCTACTGCTGCACCTTCCTGGAGTTAGAATAGTAAATTGATACCCCTACACTTTCCAACATTTTCCCTACTGATGCACCTTCCTGGAGTTAGAATAGTAAATTGATACCCCTACACTATCCAACACTTTCCCTACTGATGCACCTTCCTGGAGTTAGAATAGTAAATTGATACCCCTACACTATCCAACACTTTCCCTACTGCTGCACCTTCCTGGAGTTAGAATAGTAAATTGATACCCCTACACTATCCAACATTTTCCCTACTGCTGCACCTTCCTGGAGTTAGAATAGTAAATTGATACCCCTACACTATCCAACACTTTCCCTACTGATGCACCTTCCTGGAGTTAGAATAGTAAATTGATACCCCTACACTATCCAACACTTTCCCTACTGATGCACCTTCCTGGAGTTAGAATAGTAAATTGATACCCCTACACTATCCAACACTTTCCCTACTGATGCACCTTCCTGGAGTTAGAATAGTAAATTGATACCCCTACACTATCCAACACTTTCCCTACTGATGCACCTTCCTGGAGTTAGAATAGTAAATTGATACCCCTACACTATCCAACACTTTCCCTACTGATGCACCTTCCTGGAGTTAGAATAGTAAATTGATATCCCTACACTATCCAACACTTTCCCTACTGATGCACCTTCCTGGAGTTAGAATAGTAAATTGATACCCCTACACTATCCAACACTTTCCCTACTGCTGCACCTTCCTGGAGTTAGAATAGTAAATTGATACCCCTACACTATCCAACATTTTCCCTACTGATGCACCTTCCTGGAGTTAGAATAGTAAATTGATACCCCTACACTATCCAACACTTTCCCTACTGATGCACCTTCCTGGAGTTAGAATAGTAAATTGATACCCCTACACTATCCAACACTTTCCCTACTGATGCACCTTCCTGGAGTTAGAATAGTAAATTGATACCCCTACACTATCCAACACTTTCCCTACTGCTGCACCTTCCTGGAGTTAGAATAGTAAATTGATACCCCTACACTATCCAACACTTTCCCTACTGATTCACCTTCCTGGAGTTAGAATAGTAAATTGATACCCCTACACTATCCAACACTTTCCCTACTGATGCACCTTCCTGGAGTTAGAATAGTAAATTGATACCCCTACACTATCCAACACTTTCCCTACTGATGCACCTTCCTGGAGTTAGAATAGTAAATTGATACCCCTACACTATCCAACATTTTCCCTACTGATGCACCTTCCTGGAGTTAGAATAGTAAATTGATACCCCTACACTATCCAACACTTTCCCTACTGATACACCTTCCTGGAGTTAGAATAGTAAATTGATACCCCTACACTATCCAACACTTTCCCTACTGATGCACCTTCCTGGAGTTAGAATAGTAAATTGATACCCCTACACTATCCAACACTTTCCCTACTGATGCACCTTCCTGGAGTTAGAATAGTAAATTGATACCCCTACACTATCCAACACTTTCCCTACTGCTGCACCTTCCTGGAGTTAGAATAGTAAATTGATACCCCTACACTATCCAACACTTTCCCTACTGATGCACCTTCCTGGAGTTAGAATAGTAAATTGATACCCCTACACTATCCAACACTTTCCCTACTG
Source organism: Triturus cristatus (assembly GCF_964204655.1). Classification (NCBI taxonomy): domain Eukaryota; kingdom Metazoa; phylum Chordata; class Amphibia; order Caudata; family Salamandridae; genus Triturus; species Triturus cristatus. Next base: position 345,813,528 of record NC_140594.1, on the reverse strand, counting down.
ATTCACCTTCCTGGAGTTAGAATAGTAAATTGATACCCCTACACTATCCAACACTTTCTCTACTGCTGCACCTTCCTGGAGTTAGAATAGTAAATTGATACCCCTACACTATCCAACACTTTCCCTACTGCTGCACCTTCCTGGATTTTGAATAGTTAATTGTTACCTCTAAAGCATGGTACATTTTAAAATCTGCTGCACCTTACAATGTTGCTTGAAATTACCTTTTTCTTTCGAAATTGCTTTTCTTGCTGACTCTTGTTCAGTGGTATTGGTGTGTAGGCTTGTGTAGACACTTACAAGGTGATTTGTTGTGGAATCGATAAATAAATGTCTGGAAAAGTGAAAAAAGAAAAAAATTTGGAAACAGAACGATGTTGAGAAATGTGTTTTTTAAAAATTTCCTTTAAAAATCGCACATGTGATATAAGTTGCAGCACATAACAATTTCCGTAATGCTAAACCATCCTTTAGACATGAAATATAATTCTGAAATGGGGAAATGTAATCATAACTGCATTGATTTTTTTTGGAAAACTTTAGCAATGCGATAGTTAGTGTAGTATTTTTAAGGTTAAGAATCCGTGCTGAAAATATATACCTTGTTTCGTAGAACTCGCTTTTCTGGATGAGGTGGCTGAAGATGATTTCCTTTGTTGGCTCAAGATTTTAGTTGTGATTTAAAGTTGTTTTCTTTGGGGAAATAAAAAGAGGAAAAAAAAATAATTAACGGTGGTTACAAATGTTGAAACTGAGTATCTTTAAAATTATACTGACATACAATATAACTAGTACTACATGACACTGTCCTAATCAATGCACCTTACTGCAGTAGAAATAGAGATATGTATCCCTACACTACACAGAAATATCCCTAATGTTGCTCCTTCCTAGAGTAGAAATAGTATATTGTTTCTCTAAACTATCCATTAGTTTTCAAATTAGGTCCGTTAGAGGAGGAATAATTGCAAAAGGAAGGATTAATAATGTATAGTATTAAAAAAATGGAAAAGGTTACATACCTTTTCCAGTGGTTTTTTTGTTATCGTCCCTTTAACCTGATGCTTGTAGGAGGTTGAAATTTTTTGGGGGAAAAGATGTTCACTGGTGGAAAAAAAAAAAATAATAATTGTTCCTTTGTCAACGTTGGTTAGAAAAAAAAAAAAAAAAAAAAACACTTTTGTAATATGAAAAAGGAGTATGAGTAACAATTGGTGAGAGTAAACATACTACACATTTGATGCATTTTTCAACTAAAACATAACAGGTAATTTCGAAACTATTACTAAATTAGTAAAATGCAGAACATTCATGGACTTAGAATACAAATATTTGCCCTAGTAATATGAAACGCTTTTGCAGATGTGGTAACTAACTGAAGTCTTATTAGAAATTGTTACTCCAGCATCATGGTAATTTTTCGTTTATTATGTGGTGAGATTGAGTAATAAAAAAAAAACACCTTTGCCAAACATGACTTTAGGAAATTTTTAAAAATAAATTTTACAAGTAAAACCATTACACATAAATAACATTTACCTGAACAATTGAGTTTGTCAATCGTTAACGTGGTGAGGATGCCAAAATAGGTGCAGCTATTGTGGAATGTCAAAATCTTCCGATTTTCTGGTTGTGGAAAATAAAAAACTTGTTTTAATTTTGAGTTTAATTTTGTTGATAATATATTGGAAACATTACATTTGTAAAGTTTTTATTATTAATTAAAATAATATTTTTTGTGGGTTATGAAAATATATTTTTCTAAAAACTAACGTTTAGAAATATATTAATAACTTACTAGTAGTTGTTCTGCTGTTATGCTTTCACGAGTGAATTCTGTGCTCTCTCTGAGGAGGTCGCAGTGCAGGTGACAGAGGGTCAGCTTATTACGTCTGCTCTCTCTGCTAGTTGATAATCAACTGAGTGCAAAATGGTGTCTCCCTTGTATTTATAAGTTTTACTCTGTGTCACTATTAATTTTTTAAAAAACTGCGTTCGATGTGTTTTTTTTAATGCTTTGTTTTACTGTGGAAAATGATAATTTAAAAATGCTTTTTAACAAATATTGTTTTCATTCATTTGCTCCGTTTTGGCATCCATTTTGGAACATGTCTTTTGGTATTGTTTACATAGAAACTGTGGTAGGACAAGTTTTACAAGTGAGATGGGTAAAATGGCGCCTATGTGTATGTGTGTTATGTTTCAGTTGGTTTACTTACTTTGCGATCTAATCATGTTAAAAATGTGTTTGTTATGTTATTTATTGTTTCGTTATTTTTTAAAAGCTTAGTAATGTGTGAAAACGGATTTTTTGGGGGAATTTTGAGTATTAATTTTAATACTCGAGTGTTAATTTTAATACCCGAGTATTAATTTGGTAATGCGTTTCAGACGCTTTACGTACAGTTCTTCTCCACGTTTTAATACACTTCCCCACCCTAAAACCCCTAATTTCCCTGCATCCCGTGCCAGATTTTATTGTACTTTTAATTTAAAAAAAAAAAAAATCGCGTTGTAATGGTATGCGTTGTAATATACTTCGTTGTAACAGCTCTTTTCAGTATTTAAATAGGTTTGGCGTTGTAAGAGAATTCGTTGTAAAGTAATGCGTTGTAGTAGTACTAGCGTTGTAAAAAATGCGTTGTAAAGGTAAGCGTTGTAATAGCATGCGTTGTAACGTCATACATCCCATAGAGGACAAAATTGGTTTTGAATGAGCACAGAGCATCACTGACACCAGAGAACTAAGAGAAATGCTGTATACAACGTGGGGCCTAGACCCCAGAACTTTAGATTACTTCAGGAATTCAAGAGGGACCTCTGCCAAGGAGAAGAGCTGGGAAAACTGAAGTGCTGGGTGCTGTCTGGGGTTGGCCTGCAGTGGCTGTTTCGGCCAAGGAGAGGATAAAGACTTTAATGTGTGCTATGTCTCCTACTTCAGGAAGATCTCCAAGGGCTTGAAGTAGAGCTTGCCCCCTGTTTTGAAGTCTCAGGGATACAAAGACTTCACCACCAGCTCCCCTGAACTTCCTTGCTGGGAGTTCTGACCTGCCAAGAGGTCCCTGTTGCTGTATTGGGCCACTGGAGGTTGTCCGTGCTGTTGGGTGCTGGAAAAGAAATGAAAATTCTAGAAGCACGACGCATCCGCACCTGTTTTTGATGCATCGGCGAAGAATTTGACACAGCGCCTGCGCGGCATGAAAAATCGCGGCACAGAGTCTGAGATACCCACACCGATTCTGACACAGGCCCTTCCATGCGGCTGCAAGAACCAACGCATTGTGGCACCGCGGCTGGATAGACCAACACAGCGTTGTCACAGCCTCATTGAGAACCAAAGCTTCCCCAATCATCATGCATCGCACCTGGGTGCCACATCTGCAAGAATGCCGGGACCGGAGTAACAAACCGACGACTCACCTCCCTGCACAGGAAGAAACAGACGCATCACCTCTCCTTCAGTAAGGAACTGACGCATTACCGCTCCTGTGTGGCAGTAAGGCACCGACACATCACCTCCCCTGGAGTAAGGAATCGACACATCACCTTCCCTGCGGCAGTTGTTGTTTGTGACCGTGACGCATCCAAGGTACTTTGTGTGGAAAGTGTTGCACTGTAATTTGCTATGGACAGAACTGTTTCTACCTTTTAAAAGCCATATTTTTATTACTGTGTTGTGGATTTTTGTCATTTTGGCCTTGTTTGGTTTAGCTAAAGATGACATATTATACCATACTGGTGTGTTGTCCATTTGTAGTGTATTCAGTGTATTACTGTATGTGTGCACAAATGATTTACACACTGCCTCTCAGATAAGCCTGTCTGCTCGTGCCAAGCGACAAAGGGGGTGAGCAGGGGTATTTTAGAAGTGCATTCCCCCCTTACCCTGACTAGGAAGAAGGGTCCCTACTTGGAAGGTGCAAACCATTGGCAACTAGAGCCCCCATTTTCTAACATTGGTGGTCAGTGATGAGGATCTGGACTTGCATTTGTGCCTTGCATACAGCGATTGGTGTACACTACTAATATAGTGCAGACCATTACGCAACCACATACTGTCTTTTTTTGTTTTCTGGTATCCTCCTGGAAGTATATTTTATACTGAAACTCAGGTTCGTTGTTGCACCTGTGAAGTCTTGACAAAATGGAACTTGACTTATGGCACATGTTCATCTGTACGATGAGAGAGTTGTGTGTCTGCAAGGAAAGGGGGATGCCTGTGAAGAGAAGGTCCAGGGAGGATCTAGAGACAGCCCTATTTCGTAATGAGCTAACACTACGAGATGAGTCTGAGGAAGAGGACTTCTCTGAAAGTGAGGGAGAAACCGAGAAATATGAATGGCTTCTGGCTTGTGAGCAGAGGCTGAGAGACCTTGATAAAGAGCTTGAGAGGGCTGAGACCAAGAGGGCCTTAGCCCAAGAAAAGGAAAAGTGTGTAGCTCAGGAAGCGAGCTTGGCTGGCCTGGAGGTGGAATCCAGCTCAGATGGTGGCAGCAAAAAGGTGTTATTTAGTGCTGAGGGAAAAGTACACACACCTGGAGATGTGGCGCCTGACTTGAAGGAGGGGGTTGACACACCCAGGGGGTTCAGGTTTATGAGGTAGCTCCAGTGGTGCGTAGTGTCCCTGAAGGGGATTGGTGAACTGGCACATTAGATCATATTCCTAGTGGTGGGAGGGACACTCTACTGACACTAGATAAGAGGTGCAAGGAGAGGGGTTCCTCTATGGTAGATGTTGTTGTATGTGAGTGTGGAGATCGCCCAGAAGAGTGTGGGTTGAGTGACAGAGACAGTTAGATACTGTCTTGCTAATCTCAGGAGAGTGATGTGGGTTAGTTGTGCGAGGAAATGGATGGTGAGGCAAAGAGTAGCTTGGTTAACACTTGTGTGGGCTGTGTGATTCAATTGTTGGAGTGCATATTTTAAGTCCCTGTTTTCGGGATATGTGTCAACACCTGTAAGAGTGTAAGCTCTCTTACCCCAGGGAGCTCACACTGGAGGCAGATCTTTTGGTGGATTCCAGAGGATCTGAAGGAGGCGGCTCAGGTTTTCCCCAACCAAGTGAGGTAGGGGAGGGTTGAGGTGGCCCAGATAGGTCACAGAGTAGTGGGAGGGGTGTAGGGTCCCATGTCCTGTCTCGCGATGTAAAGAGGACAAAATCTAATGTTGAGAGGTCGAAGAGTAAGGAACCTGCTGAGCCTTCTCCCTTTCATAAAAGATCTCCCTCTTCACCTGTTCCTGTGACACCTTTCAAGGAATCGTCTATGAAGAAAACCCATTCACCTACGGATCCGTCGGCGAAGGTCATCCCATTGGCTGTGGCTTTGTTGGCAGGGAAGGCATTGATGCATGTCTCCCCTTCAGTTCCAGTTACTACTGCAGCATCTACCTGGACGACAACCAGGATGATGACCACATCTTCATCGATGATGAAGACACTGACGACGATTACATAGTCGATGGCAAGAATTGTGAGGGCAACTTTGTCGACGACCTTGGCTCCATCTCAGCTCCCATTGACAAAGATTCTATCGATGCAACGTCATCAACCCTGTCGGTGGCACAGTTGACAACCCTGTTGATGGCCTTTAAAGATACTGTATTTATCTCAGATAATGCCTATTCATCATGATATTTCAAAAGTGTCTCCTTTGCCAACAATGCTCTTGCTGGAGATGCAGGAATCAGGAGATGAGTCTTTTTGGCCCTGCATGCAGCCCTTCACAGCATACTGTCAATTGTCAGGAAACCGAGGATGAGGATGCCGAACAAGGCCCTTCTGGCTATCTTTTTTTTTTCTTAAATAACATTTTTATTAACCTTTTGCATAGCATCACAAAATCTTATGTTACATCAATAGATTACGGTGTACATCAAAGATACAATATCATAGGTATAGTAGTCTCGGAGCATACAGACAGCAACATCTTGTCTCTGCGTGCACTGGGGACGGGAGACCAGTTACGACCGTACAGTAGTGTCATAATTCAAGGTGCGGTCATTCACTGTTATCTGACCCAGATGTCTCTTTGGGGGGGGGGGGGGGGGTTTGCATATATTTCCACGATAGGTGTTCCAATTCCCCCATACCCTTGTCCATTTTTTGGGACATCCTCGGAGAACATAGACTGCTCTCTCTGCCACATAGCTATGTCCAAATCTCTGCACCATTGCCCTAGGGTAGGGTTGAACCTGGACCCCTAACGTTGCGCAATATTCCGTTTTGCCTTTGTCATGCCCATTGTTACCCAGTCTTGGGCTGTGTTGTTTAAGTCCGTGGGTTCCCAGATATTAAGAAGACAGCGTTTTGGTTCGAGGAGAATCGTAACTTGTGAAAGTGTGCGCATCACCGGTCTCCAATATCTCGCTATCTGTGGACAAAGCCAGAGAATATGGTAAAATGTACCTGGCTCTCCACACTGTCGGAGACAAAGTGGCGTGTCTGCCCGGTGTATTGTATGCAGTAGTATCCTAATGCAATATGTACGGTGCAGAATTTTTAATTGCACTAATCTAAGCCTTGATGGTATCACTGCCTCCCTAGGGGACGCCAGTGCCTCCCTCCAGTCTGCCTCATCTATTTCACCGGTATCTATTTCCCATCGTGTCTTCAATGATGCCAAAGGGTCCAGATGGTTATTGACAATTTTCCGGTAAGTTTGTGAAATTGCCTTTTTGTGAAGGTGATCTGTTAGTAGCCGGTCTTCCCTTCTGGCTATCTTGAAGATGATTCTTCATTTCAAAACTGACGCCAGGAGTCTGCTCAAGAATACAACACCTTCCAGGAACATTATTGTGAAGATGACCTCGAGGAAGAACAGTATTATAGCCAGGGGATCTCTGTTGTGGTCTCTACATCGTTAGAGACCGATTTGCGCATGATTATTAATGACTATTATAAAAGGTTTCCGGAGGCCAATGCCCCGACGCTGCAGACTCTGATGCATCCGGACGCTTCTGAGGCCGTATCTCTTCCAAGGATCCCTATAAGACCACAGCAAAAGGAAACCCCTGTTTTACCACTTATTACAATTTGAGATACCTTGCTGACAGTGATGAAGCCAACAGCCAGAAAAAGGTGAAATTCCTTTTGACTCAACAGGGGATTTCCCGGGATGGGATGACTATGTGGTGCCATTATCTGCCTCACCTACCCAAGTGGACTCACCGCCAGATGAAATTGATAGTTTTCATGAGATCCTTGAAAGAGCATCCATGCGCTTTGCCTTAGCGCTCCTGGCCAAGCAAATCAAATGCTTTCTTTATTACTTTAAAGATTCAGATCCACCACACAGTAAGATCTATCCCGATAGTAGAATATATCTGGCAAGAGGGGTAGAAGCTAATGAAGACACCAGCTTCAGTGGATGCTGTTGTTCCAAAACTGAATAAAACATTTATAAAGCCCCTGACAACTCTGCAACTTGTCTTGTCGGTCAGCCTCACCCTGTTATATTGCAGGCATCCCAACGAAGGTCTAAAAATCCATCTACACCTTGCTTGGCTCCTCCAGACAGGGAGGGTAGAAGATTGGACATTATCGGCAAGCGTTTCTCAGCCATGGTGGCAACATCAATTAGGGCTTCTAATGCGCTGGCCATTTGGGAAGATGCGACTGTCAGATGTGGTCTGACATGTTGGTATTTTTGGACTATCTCCCAGAGGATAAGAGAAAGTGAAGCAAAATAAATACTCCTCGAAGGGGAAAAGGCCTCCTCCGAGATAATTGATGTGGCTGTGGATATTTCATCTACTGCCTTTCGTCAGATGGCAGGAGCTGCTGTCTTACTTCACCAGGGTTGGCTAAAAGCTACATCATTCTTCCCAAAAGTGCAGGCTAAGATTCTTGACATGCCATTCGATCAGGAAAATGTTTTTGGGAAGCATGTGGATGAAGCTTTCCAGTCCATAAAATCAGACACGGAAATTGCTCGCACCCTGGGCACATTACAGCAGCGACGCTTCCAGCCCTTTCGAGGTGGCAGAGGAAGAGGACAATTTATTTCTTAAGTACCTTACCAGCAAAATAGGTACCAGCCTTATTCCCAGAAGGTTTTCCACTCTGCTTATCCTTCCCAGCAACCATACAGGACAACCACAGCATTCTCTGACACTAGGCAACCAGTAGGACGACGTCCTCCGGCTGGAGGAGGGTCACAGGACGGTTCTAGACGATAATGATACATCACAGGCGTCAGTCACCTCAGCAATTCGGAAATCCACTCTTCAAGATTTACAATGCATGGAGGAGTATATCTTCTGACAAATGAGTGATGGACATAATCCAGCACGGTCACACCCTGGAGTTTTTACAAAAGCCTTCCAAGTTTACACCACACAAAACATCGCATCGTCATGCATCTCTGCTGAAGCAGGAAATGCACTTACTTCTCCAAGGATGCAATAGAGGAAGTCCTGTTGTGTCAACACAACACGGGGTCCTACTCAACTTCTTCCTCACCAGAAAGAAGTGAGGAATATAGAGACAAGTAATGGATTTGAGGCTCTTAAACAAATTCATCCAGAAGCTACCTTTCACGATGCTGTCCTCACAGGAGATTCTGCAGCTCATAGATACAGGGGATTACATGACATCCCTGGACCATCCCCGTGAAGCATCGAAAATTCCTGCAGTTCGAGGTGGCAGGTTGCCATTACCAATTCAAAGTGCTTCCTTTTGGGCTACGTTCACCCCCTAGGGTTTTCACCAAATGCATGGCCCCGGTGGCAGCCTTCTCGAGAAGAACAGGGCACCAGATTTTCCCGTAACTGGGCAACTGGCTCATAAAAGGACCTGCTTCTGGGTCTCGCTGGGAATGCAGTGAGACGCACACCGTGGGAGCTCCAGCCGCTCACTGCTTTTTTAAGCATTTATAGCAGAGCTGGGGGCTTGTCGGCGCCGCTCCAGGAGCTGCATGCCTGGCGGAGGACGAGAAGTGCCGGCTGGTGAGAGGAGAGCTGCTCAGAAGCAGCGGCGGCGGCCGTGGAAGGGCCGCTCCACATTGGCCTCTGAGCCCGAACCGGGACGCCCGCCATTTTGAGGCGCCCGGGCTTGGCGAACTGGGCAGATGATGAGAGCTGTTCTCGGAACCTCTGAGGCCGCATAATTCTGAGCGGCCTGGAAGTTGGCTGCAGAGCGGCTGGGGAGCGTCCGTTGGGACAGACAGTGCTTGCGGTCGGCCCAGTGCGGGAGAGTGGACTACTGGCCGGACCTGGGCCGCCATTTTGGGTGCTGTGTCCTGGACGCCCACCAGCCCTGTGCGTGGCTGCTCGCCTCCTCCAGACGCTCCACCGGGACAGCGTAGTGACAGGCGGCGCCTGGATTTGTATGGGTGGTGATTCTTACAGACCCAGCAGAGAGCGTGGATTCCTTGCTTTTGAGGGCTCAAACGGCGGTGGCCGCCATTTTGTCTGTGGCGGTGCCAGACCGTCCGGCGCTGTGGCTGTGAGTGGCCGATGAGGACTGCAGACCACGAGCCCTGAACAACACTGAGGGCCCTCTGGGGGGTGCCCGATATCGACGCCGCAGCTGTCCTGAGAGGTGTCAAGCCATCCTGAGCTGCTGGGACCACCGCACTGGGTCTCGTCCCCCTCCCTGGTGCTGACAGAAGGCGGGGAGAAGAGAGCGCGGGCGCCTGGGGTGGCGGCCCTTGTCCGGCATCGTTTGACCAAGGGGCGGGCCACATCTGGTGAGCGCGGGCCCCTGGGGGTCTTGGCGGTGCCCCGGCAGTGAGGTGGCCTGGCAGTGGTGACTCCTTGGATTGGCAGGCTCACGGATGAGTGTGGGCCTCCGTCCCTCCTTGCCTGGCCCACCCTGCCCAGCCGATGGACCCTGGCAGTATTGATGCACGGTGCAGGTGAGGTGTAGGGGGGTGGGGACACTCTTCGTTGGATCGCCCTTCTAAGTCTCCCCCCTTGACCCCCGCACCTTGCAGCTCCACGCGGCCCCGCTGTCCTGCGCCTGCCTGAGGCCTGCCTTGGCGAACTGCCCTATAAGCAACTGAGGTTTGAATCGGCCTGGCTTCACTGCCACTGGTGGCTCCCCTGTGACTGCTGGTGGGGTTGGTCCCAACGGCCCTACATGACCCGCAGCCCCCCGCTCACTCCCTTGTTGATACTCAAGAACAAGTGCATCCTGGTCAACACGCCCTGCCCACAGCACCATCCCCGAGGGTGGGTGCAGGGCCTGTGAACACTGGGGCCTCTCTCCTACTTGGGCACTGAGACCTCCACGCAACCTGCCCTGGCGGCGCTTCGATGACGCACCATACACCCGCCAACACAGGTGGATCTAGCGGTGTGACGCACTCTGACACCCACCAACTGAAACAAAGCAAGTACACTGGGCAGTCACACCTATTCTCTGCCGGTCCCTCAACCACTCCCTAGCACCTGCACCTGGCGCTGTTGAGAGGCACATTCAAGCGATGACACGTACTAAAGTCAGGAAGGACTCGGCAGCACTCCCAAAAGACAATCCTGTCACAGCGATGTGGGGTAAGGCTGGCACGCCGGCACCTGTAGAAGCAACCTCAAGAAGGGACTCACCACCTGTCACACAGGCTTTTATGGCTACCTTTATGACGGAGCTCAAGGCGGAGATAGGCTCTCTGCGCACCGAGGTCCACTCGTGTACGGGAGCTTAAAAAGGAGGTCACGGACCTCGGGGAAAGAGTGGATGGTCTGGAGAAGACCGTGGATGCCCGAACTGAAGATCAGGAACAATTCTGGCAGCGCCTGGCCGCCCTGGAAGAGCAACACATAGAACTGCAACTGAAACAAGAGGATTTAGAAAATCGAAGTCGCCGGAACAACCTCCGCATCCGGGGGGTTCCCCTCTGGGCGGATGGAAAGGACATCATGACTTACGTGGCGCAGCTCCTACACGAGGTCTGGGGCGATGATGATGTCTCTCCACTGGCCCTGGATTGGGTCCATCGGGTCACAGGCACCGCTGGCAGACCAGGTGTTCTACCGGACATCCTGACCAGGGTCCACTTCTTTACAGAATAAGAGGCAATTCTTAAGCCGGAGCGCGCCAAACCGGACCTCACCTAAAATGGGGCCACGATTCAGATCTATCAAAACCTCGCACCTAATACCCTCCGGAGGTGTCGAGATTTTAGACCGGTGACGCACAAACTACAAAGTCTGAATATTTCATACTAATGGGGTCACCCTTTCGCTCTCATTTTTCAATGGGAGTCCAAGCGCCAGATAGTAAGGTCCTTTAAAGAAGCGGCGCAGCTTCTCGGCTTCTCCTCAATGCCACCTTCTAGCCCCACCTGTCTACCGCCCCCCACGCAGGCACCCGCCAAGCCCTCATGGTCCACTGTGCGTCGTCACCGGCGCTCGCCACATCCAGACGAGCATTCATCCTCGCAAGCCAGGAATTACCTTATCCAACATATCCGGTCCCTGGAGGGGGAAAGATCTGCAGCAAGCCTCCGTCTCCTTGACTGTCTGAAAGTTCACCTCCACAAATGAACGACCCTGCTGATCTCGGAAACTGTCTCAGTCCCCAATGGGGCTGGCGCTCATCCTCTGGAACTGACCATCCCCCAGCTCCCTACCTGCAGTGTTGCGGGTACTGGACTGCCCACCCAGACGATCTCGCAGGCAGCTGACTACCCGCCCCTTACCTGTTCTTGAGAGAGTGACATCTCTGGCATCACCCGAGCCTTCAGGTCTAGGCGGACCCGCAACTGGAACAGGACATTGTGGTCCGGTTGGCTAATGTTGGTTATACATCCTTTGCTCATACTTCTATATCCTCTTTCTTCCTTTTCTCCTCTCTGTTTCTATATCTTTCACTATGCTGGTGGGGAACCCCTCACAGACGGTGCCCACCCCTTGACAAGGGTGACAATTCTCTGCACACCCTCCCCTCCACTACCCCATCTTGCTCTCTGCAGTGGCATGACGGACTACCCCAGATCTTGACACTACTATGGCTGCACCCTGCCCCCTGAAGATTTTATCCCTTAATGTTAAGGGACTTAATTCCCCTAACAAACGACATCAAACATGACACTACCTTCTACAACAGAGCCCAGACATTATCCTCCTACAAGAAACTCACCTTTTCCCTCGCATGGCCCATCCTCGATATCCCCTTCTATTTTGGGCTTCGGCGCCCACTAAAACGGCTGGGGTGGCAATCCTTTGCAGAGCTGGCATCAGGCAGGGGGAATCTAGGGTCTTCCATAGCTCGGATGACTGCTTCATCAGGGCTGGGGTTCGGATTGGACAACTCCTCTTTACACTGTGCAATATGTATGCACCCAACCAGACGCAGGACACCTATCTCCAGATGATCTTGCGGGAGCACGTCCCACAGGACGACCCCTCGCTAATCTTGGGGGTAGATTTCAATATGGCATGGGACCCTAAAATGGACCGCAGCGAGGCGTCCTCACACGGGACAGGGGCTATGTCCTCGGCCCTCCGGCAACAAATAGCGGACCTTGGTTTGCTAGATCCCTGGCGCTACCACTCCCCTGAGACGCGCACATTTTCGTATTACTCACCCGTGCATCGTTCATATTCGCGCATAGATTATATTTTTCTCTCTCACACCCTGATCAGCGATACGCTCTCGGCCTCCATGTCGGACATCTCGCTCTCCAATCAAGTGCATGTTGAACTCCTCCTGCAAGACCCGGCCGCTTGTCCCTCCCGTACCCCGAGATGGCGTCTCCCACTGCACATTCTGCGGGACCCAGTAGATGTGGTGAGCATACGGACTGCTATCGACTCTTACTTCGCTACCAACGATATCCCCGAAACACCCTTCCCTGTGGTATGGGATGCGTTTAAGGCCACGATCCGCGGTCATATCACATCTCTGGCAATTGCAGGGGCACGTGAGGCCCCTCTCTTGGAGGATTACCTCTCCAAAGACATTAAGGACTTAGAGAGACAAGACCAGGAACGACCCACACTCGCATGTAAACGCCATCTCGCTAATCTTAGGGGACAACTCCGTTCTCTCCGCACCAACAAGGCGGAGAGAGCCCTATTAACGTTGAAATAGCGACACTTTGAGGGAGGGGACAAGGTGGGTAAGATATTGGCGAGGCGCCTGCGAGCGCGCACTGCAAAAGCGCACATCACTAACATCCAACTTGCTGATGGCGAGAGAGCCACCACAGAGCGGGCCAAACGCAAGGCCTCCAGGCATATTACTCGGCCCTGTACGCGGCAGATGAGCCACCCACATATCGGGTCACGGATATCCTGGATCGCTGCCCCTGGACTCCATTTAGTCCCCACCACTCCCAGTAGCTGGAGGAACCCCTCACAAAAGAGGAGCTGGCGAGTGCGTTGAAGGACCTCCCTCTCGGGAAGTCGCCCGGCCCGGATGGCCTCCCCTTGGCCTTCTATCGTCTGCTACTACTACAACTCCAACCCTACCTCCTAAGGCTGTTCAACTCTTTCTCTGACAAGGAGGGTCCGTCGCCCTCCATGGGAATGGCAGAAATAGCCCTCATCCCCAAACCGGGGAAGGACCCCACTCTGTGCTCATCCTTCCGTCCCATAGCCCTCTTGAATACAGACCTTAAAATTTACACCAAAATGCTGGCTAAACGCCTTGATCCACACATGCCTGGCCTTATAGAGGTGGATCAAGTCTGCTTTATCCGGAACCGCCAGGGAGCTGACAATGTACGCAGAATTGCCCATCTTGTGGGGAAGGCACACCACTGGAACATACCGGCATGCCTTTTATCGCTTGACGCAGAGAAGGCGTTCAATCGGGTCAGCTGGACCTTCCTCCGAGCGGTGCTGAAGAAGATTGGACTAGGCCAGAACATGATAGCTAGGATCATGGCCCCCTACGTCTCCCCGCAGGCTCGGGTGGGAGTCAATGGCCAACTCACAGACCCTAGCTCCATACACAGGGGCACGAGGCAGGGTTGCCCCCTGTCCCCTCTGTCATTTGCCCTCGTGGTAGAGCCACTGGCTATGATGATCAGACAGGCCATGGACATACATGGCATCACCCGTGTGGGTCAGCAGAACAAAGTGGCGCTCTTTGCTGACGATCTTATCCTTACGCTGTCTCACCCGCACATCTCCCTTCCGGCACTACACTCCTTACTGCAATCTTTTGAGCTGGCCTCTGGCCTTAAAATCAATCATGGGAAATCCTGGGCCTTGAACCTTACGATCCCTGAGGAGGAGATACTGACCCTGCAAACACTCGTCCCCTGTCAGTGGCTCCATCCGCTATTTAGGGCTTCAGTTGACTCCCTCTCTTGCCACATGGACTCAAACGAACTGGCGGGAGTGTAGGAAAACCGTCTTGGAAGACCTGAGGGGTTGGAAATCCCTTCCCCTTTCCTGGCTAGGCCGTTTGAACGCTGTTAAAATGTCGGTGCTCCCAAAAATTCTGTACCTGTTCCAATGCCTGCCCACCCCCATCCCGCAACACCAGATTCAGAGTCTTCAGAGGGACATCACTGGCTTCATCTGGGGCAGGCGCAGACCCCGCTTCTCCACCAAAGTTCTCATGCTTCCGCGGGATAGAGGAGGACTAGCATGCCCTAACCTACTAGAATACTATTGGGCCTCTCACCTTCGCATAGTTTCGGAGTGGATAGCGATTGAGAGTGAGAAGGTCTGGTTCCACATGGACAGGGCGGTAACAGGACGAACCATTTGGGACCTTGCATAGCTCCATCGGACTGCACGCTCCCGCAGCGCCTACATTGCCGTGCCCACCAAGACGGTGCTGGACATATGGGACAAAGTAGCCGTATCCAAGGGGCTCGCTACCTTTTTCTCCCCTCATACCCCCATTACAGGTAACCCGCTATTCCCACCGGCCTTTCATCCGCCAGCGTTCTCAAGTTGGTTGGAAGGTGGATGTAGAACGATCCGAGACATGTACACCGGGGACCTTTGCCCAATGCAAGGAAGAGTTTCAGCTCCCGGAGGGAGCTAGGCTCCAGTATGCACAGCTGCGACATTGGCTGTCCTCATCTGCGATGCACCAAGCCGCCACCTGCCCATTCACCCCCTTTGAGCAACTGGTACGTTCCTTTGATGAGTCAAAGGGTCTCATCTCCCGGACCTACCAGATCTTGCAACACACCCGCGGGTAGATACTCACCTGTATCAATGGCAATCTACGTCCCCTACTGAAATTACACATGTTCAATGGAGCCGACTGTGGCGGGGCATACTGAAGGTATACCGCAGCATCTCCCAACGAGAAACCACGTATAAGATCATGACGCAGTGGTATTGTACACCTTCGCAATTACACAGGATGTTCCCCACATCCTCCCCGCAGTGCTGGAGATGTTCAAATGCTTCTGGGGACTTCATTCATATTTGTTGGGGCGCCCTCTCCTAGCCCTGTTCTGGAAAGAGGTTCTTGGTCATATCAAGGAGCTTCTTGGCTTCCCTCTGCCTGAATCCGCAGCCACGATTCTTTTAGGCCTTAAGCACGACAACTTATGAGCGCTTACCCGTAGTGACTGGCATACTGCTCTTCATATGCTGGGGGCCGCTAAGAAACTCATAGAGCTATATTGGAAAAAGGCAGAGCCCCCCCCCTTTCCGCATGTTTTGTTCGCATATGGCACGTAATGACTATAGAACTCTTCACAGCGCGCCTACAGTCCCGCAACACCCACTTTACTAAAATTTGGCAACCATTAGTTACGTATCTCTGTAAAATAGAGCATGCACGTCTCCTGCCCCCGAAACTCTGGGCCTTACGCCTCTTTGAAGATGCTGTACTCCCGTCTGATCCCGATAGACTGCTTGCATAATCATAATGACCCTGCTCATTGATGCACATGACGCATACACTGGCTCCCGACCTGATTAGAGTACAGTGATGGTTCCCCTTGATCCCCTCCCTGCCCGCCAGTATTCTCCTTATCACCATCTTCTTGCATAGATCTCTTCCCACGCGGTCCTTTCTCTACCCTGACCTTCTTACTCCCTTGCCGCTCTTTACTTGTTCACTCTTTACTGTCTTCTTTCTGTGGGCCTCTTGCTTGCCCTGTCTTCCTCTTTTTCTCGTTATGATATTATATATGTTCACTTTGGGCCTTGAAATTCTCCCACGATTGCAATCCAATGCTATGACACATGCACTATGCGGCCAGCCCACCAAGGGTTGTAGGCGACATGCTGTGTACAGTCTACATTGGTAGACTTCTTTTGAAATCGCTTGTGTGTTCATTGATTTGCGCGGCCGGCCCTGTGCAGGGTTGTGGGCCCTGTGCTGTGTACATCTAGGCCCTCTCTTTGTACGAAAGTAAAACAAAAATATATTTTTTTTAAAGGACCTGCTTCTCACTCTGCAAGAAAAAGACTTGGGCCTGTCTGAGGCCCTTCAGGACTGTAGGCCTCAAGCTGAACAGAGAAAAATAGTCTATAACCCTGTCCAGGGCAATTGTTTTTCTGGGGGAAAATCCTGGATACGGAGGTTGCCAAGGTTTTCCCAACTGCGCAAAGGATTAATCGCCTCAAATCAATAACAGCTTGCCTCTCAGCAAGAAGGTTCACTCTTGTCTGGAAGTGCAAGTCAATGTTGGAAATTATGTCATGTTGCATCCCATTGATTCCAAACTGTCGTCTTCGCATGAGGCCGTTGCAAGAACTACTAGACGATCAATGGGTCCAGGGCAACTTTGAGGTTACAATTTCAATTACCTCAGTTCAAGCTCAACAAATCTGGGAATGGTTAATTGCCAACAACATCACCCTGAAGATAGAGCAGGTCCCAGGGGTAGAGACTGAATGGGCAGATTCCTTAAGCAGGACATACAAACAATGGCACGAGTGGGAACTTAATCAACGGCAATTGATGCAGCTTTTTTAATGTGAAGGATCTCTTCGCATCTCTTCACAACAAGAAATGCAGGCTGTACGCCAGCTGATACCTGCAACCAGGTTCTGGGGAAATGCATTCCACCTAGCGTGGGCGGGAATGTTCGCATATGCTTTTCCTCTTTTCCTGCTCATCCCCAGCATCATTCGCAAAACGAATTAGGAACCTTGCTGTTTCATACTCCGCTCCAGCATGGCCAAGGCAGTACTGGTTCACCAAGCTCCTTTGCCTATCAAAGTGCACACATATTTCATTCCAACAATCGTAGGATCTTCTGTTGATGAACAAGGGGTTGATTGTCTATCCATAAATACGTTCACTCAACTGGTCAGTTTGACTCCTCACGACAATGAGCTCAGGACACTAATCCCGCCTGAGGATTGCAGGTCGATTCTCCAGCATGCTTGTGCTGACTCCACAAGTGCATGTTATTCTGCAAAACGGTATAGATTTTGCTCCTGGTGTAGCTCTCAGTCTCTGCATCCCCTCTTCCACCTCTCCAGAACAGATTCTCCCTTATCTCCTGCAACTAGCAGAATCATGACTGACTCACTCATCTATTAGGGTGTTAAGATGGGTGAATACGATGTCCATGTATACCATGTTATGTGCAGGCCTGACAATGTCAATACCCATAAATGCAATGCCAATGTATGCCATAAACTATATCCGCGCAACAGTTGCGATACCGGTAGAAACAATGTCAATGTATGCCATAATCCATGCACGCATAACAATGTCAATACCAGTAGAAACAATGTCACTGTAAGCTATGATCTAGGCATGCATAGCAATGTCAATATCAGTAAAGACAATATCGATGAACGCTATGACAACTGTACCCACAATATCGAGAAAGTCGGTAAAAATCAATGACTGACACATTATTTGTAGAGGTTCTAGCAAACTCGTTTCATTCCTGCCAGAATCACCCAAGTTGACCTCTCCATCAACCCCGAGTCAGAGATACGTGGTCAGATAGACCCTGCAACTCCAACCACGCAAGTGACAGCGCACAGGTGGGGTCTTACTGAGCCCAAAGGCAATTGTGCACCCAGGGAAAACCCTGATGATCCCACAGACAAACAGGTCTGAGGAAATTGGCCCCAATAAAACACGTTTGGCCAGAGGCACGTGTTCCCCAAAAATACCACAAAGCTAGATGCCACATGTAGATAGAAACTCTCAGATAATCAGGACACAACATGCAAACCACAGATAATGATCACACGCTCCCCATGCCAGACATCTAGACACATACACACTGGTCCACACTAGCTCTCCCCGAGGTCAAGAGCCATCTGTGTCCCCTTATCAGATGACTAAACTTGTTAATTACGACTAAGATGCTTTTCCAAGATTGCAGAGTTGGTTTATTGTACCTCACAAGATGTATATATTGTCAGACGCAACTTTGTGCAGCGAGAGACTTTCTTCAGACGCATTCTGTCGATACTCTCACGGCTGCTGCATTTAATTAAACCAACTTGTTCCTGTTTTGCCAAATGCCTCTTATCTTCATTTCTTTAACTTAAATTCATATCCAAGCAACAAGGGTCCATCTGGCCGCTGCCTCCAGATTTACGAGGCGTATAGGAGAACTTTCATTTTGGTCCAACAGGCTGGTGAAGGAGTTCATGAAAGGCTTCTTTCGAGTCTTCCCTTCATCGAAGTCCCTTTCTGTGGTATGGCAGCTCAACACAGTCTTATCTCCGTTCATGAGAGCTCCTTTCGAACCAATTCATAGGGCTGACTTGAAATTTCTTTCTTGGAAAGTACCTTTCCTTTTGGTCCTCACCTCCACAAGGAGAATACGTGAAATTCAAGCCTTGACAATTCATGAACCATATTTACAGTTTCGGGATGATAGTCATTTTGAAAATTAACCCTAAATTCATCCTGAAAGTTGCAACATCATTTCACCTAAATGAACCCATCATATTGCCAACATTATTCAGTAAACCATCTTCCGCATTAGAGAGAGCCTTACATTCGCCAGACGTTGGACGCGGTCTCAAGTTCTACCTCAATAGAGCAAAGACTTTCAGAAAATCTGATCAACTCCTGATCTCTTTTGCCCCACCGGGAAAAGGACACACTTTTGCAGGCAAGTATTGCTTGTTGAGTATCTGCAACCCTCACCTTCTGTCATGAGAAAGCAGGAGGAACATTGTCTACAAAAGTAAAGGCACATTCTATGTGGAAGGTTGCTGCTTCTTCAGCCCTGTTTGCAGGGGTATCGTTGCCTGAAATCTGCAGGGCAGTGACATGGGTTAAGGCCAATCAACTTCACGAAGCACTACTGCCTGAATTGCTTGAGAAAGGTGGATGTGGCAGTTGGATAGGCTGCATTACAGCGCCTGTTTTCCTATGGTATGCAATTTTTGGTTAGATTTGCATGCACTATTGTTTATGATGTTCTTTCTCTTTCTCTCTCTCTTACTTTATTATGGCTTTGTCACGTAATGTTTTACAGATCATTCTGTTCATTTTATCATGGTGGAATGGTTTGCATTACTTTACCTTGGTACTGATTGCTAGTTTGATTCAAGTATGTGAATCTATGAAAGATACAATATTGGAGAAAACTAAATTACTTACCTGCACATTGTGGTTCACCAGTAGTGATAGCTTTTAGTGATTCAAATGCCACCCTCCCACCGCCCCATTAAGGCTCACCATGTTCACACCTCTTTTTTCATTTATATACAGTCATACTCGAAATCTGAGGTATTGTGGATTTGCAGGGGAGGATTGCTTCTGGATCTCTTCTCTGATTGGTTGAAGTTCGGATGTATTAAAACAATGAGAATTGGCTAACAATGTCTATTGTTTTTTATCTGATTTTTAATGCTAATATATTAGCACTGCTTATGTTACCGGTACTGTGGGACTCCCACCATGACGGCGGGGAAGATTCAAACATGTGAATCTATGAAAGATATCCATACTGGAGAACCAAAATGTACAGGTAAGTAACTTGTTTTTGTTCAAAGATTTAATAGTGTATTTGCTAAACTGCTATGTTGAATAACCTGTTTAGTAAGTAATTTAATACACTGTTTTACATTATGCATGCTTGCGTTCTGTCCCCTATGATGCACTCAGCCTTGTTTCAATGTCTGATACTACGAAGCAAGTCATCTCAAGGAAAGGTTTTCAGCAGCTGAGATCGCTTGCTGTATCTCTTTTCAAGATCCTTTTCCCTCCTTTCACAAGAAACCCAGACACCTGCTAGTACTGTTACCTAAAGTTTCTGTTTGTCATGTGTATGCCGCTTCAATCACCTATTTGAAAAAACTGTATAAAAGTTGGGGACATTTTGGGAGAGGTTAGCATTACATGCTTATTTGCTTGGTTAGGTGAAACTATGTCTTTTTTACTAGCAATAATCACTGTATCTTTTCACAGTAATCAAGTTTTGGCCTTTCAGTGGCCTCGGAGAGATATTTTCCTTTCACACATGTGTTCTCTTTAAGGAATGGGAAGGAGAAGGAGGAGTTTAATCCCAGGAGTCCTGCCCCGAAATGGAAAAAGGTTATCACTGACTTTAAAAAACCTGCCTTTCTAGTTTAAGTTAGGAATTAGATGTTAAACATATGCAACATATAATAAAGATAGCTATTTTGGGAGAGCAGAGGTTTTTGCGTAGTCTATCACCAACCCACAAGACGTACCGCCACCATCTATTACTTACCCTGTTTTGACTCACGCTGTGGAGTTTGTGTATAACAATTGGATTATTTTACTATTTCACTGCCAAATCCCTTTTTGTAGTACTGCATGCATGTACTCCAATCTAGAGTGTTTAATGATTTATCCATGTTGATGGAGGGCACCATTGCTTTTGTAAGTTGTGTTGGTGTGCTATTGATCATGAAGCAGCACTGGTCACGATGGATTAAATACAGGAGTTCTTTTAGAATTATCTTTGACAATGCCTTCCCCATTGTTTTACAATATAAATTAATCATTGATGTGGTGTATATGGAGTCTATGAGGTTTCGGTAGGCCCACTATTAGTGCTTGCTTGGTGGTGGGTGGTAGGCCGCCTCATTTGCTGCTGAATATATACTGTGACATAGATGTTGTGCTGCCCGTGGCGGTCACAGAGCTTGCAGTCCAGCGGGCTGCCTTTAGGTGGGAAGGGTGCATGGGGAGGGGGGTAGTTTGGTACTTGCTATTTGCGTGATGGCTGCAGATAAGGGGGGCTGGGGGAGGCCGCCATCCCCAAAACTAGTGCCGCCTGGGGCAGACCGAACCCCAGTCCCCCCTTGTTACGCCACTGGATAAATATCAAATAGTCATTTGCCCATTTTTTTTTTAAAATAACTTTATTTTATTGGTTTCAAGCAGGCAAACTTACATGTAAACAGACCCAGAACTTCCCATTTGCGGCCCAACAGACCCCATTGCTTGTTTTAGGCGGCATATCACAAGTTTACGTAGCCAAAGCTAATTACTAATGTCCATGTGAAAAAAAATGTCCCACATTAGGCCCTGAGTATATAGCGCACATTGAAAGGCAGTGCATAGATCTGTTCCCTAATCATACCCGCCTGCCACCTTCCCTTTCCCTCCCTCCCTACCCCAACTCCCTCCCCGGTACCGGTGTGCCACTGCGCCTTGTGAGAATGAAGATGAAATATCTCCTAAACTGTATCTTTAGACTGTGGGGCGTCAGTAAGTCTGAGCAAGAGGAGGTATTTGGGGCATGTGACTTCGTTGAATTCATGCACCAGCAACGAAAGGATGGGGCGCCAGATAGTGCGGAAGGAGTCTGATGAGTGTGTAAGGTTAGCGTGTACTCGTTCCATCCCAATAATGTACCACAGTTTGTGTAGCCACCCTGTGTGCGTCGGGCGAGTCTGCGTGCCCCATAGAGATAAGATGTGGTGTACTGCTGCGCCCATTGCTAGCCCCATTTGCTTCCCCCGGATGGATTTCAATGGGAAGGTGATTGCGTTTGGCAGCCCTAGAAGGGCATAGGCAGGAAAGCGGGGTATTTCGGTTTCAAAGTAAGTGTCTATGTCGTCAAGTACTGCCATCCAGTAACCTGTCACCTCCCTACAGTCCCAGAGTATGTGCGTCAGCGTGCCCTCCTCATCGCAGCCTCTCCAGCAGGTGGGGCTACGGTCTGGGTTAATTTTGTGTAGTCGGGCCAGGGTCAGGTACCAGTAAAGGGCTACTTTAACCGCTGCTTCCCTGCTTGCTGTGTTCCTGGCAGTATGGTTTGCCCTGTAATAGATCTGTTGCCATTCCTTTAGTGAAAGGCTCCTGCCTAATTCTGCCTCCCACTGTCGCTGCCCAGCCGAACGGTCCACGGGTGCCGGTGGGCGTAACAGAAGATATAATTAAGAAATCAGTCTGCGGTCTGAGTGCTTCGATAAAAGCCACTTCTCATACGTCGAAGGTGTCTGCTAACCAGGGGGCGCATGTCTGGGTGTAGTAACCAATGGCGAAGTTGGAAGTATTGAAATCTTTTGGGATCTTTGATGTTGTGCCAATTAGACAACCCTGTGTAAGGAAGGACCCCGTTAAGATCAAATAGGTGTCCTGCGGATTTACAGGTCGAGGCTCGCCATTGTGGGAACGCCCGCGTCTCGAGTCCTGGGGGGAAGTCCGGGTTATCGAATAGGGGCGTGAGGGGCCAGGGGAAGGAGGTAAGGTTCCGCTTAGTCGCCACCGTGTCCCACACACGCATTACTGAGCGGGTGATAGGAGATGTGTTGAGATACATTGGTCTGTCCGAAGGTTTCAGGAATGGTATCTTCCACAAAGAGAGTCGTGCCATCGCTCTGTCTTGGAAAAGCCATCTTTTTTCTGACTCAGGTCTACTCCATTCTACGAGGTAGCACAGTTGCGTCGCTCTGTAGTAGGTCAGTAGGTGGGGAATCCCTAGGCCTCCATCGTCCAGGGGTCGGTAGACCAAATCTCTACGTACCCTCGGCCGTTTCCCAGCCCAGATAAAATAATGTATCTCTTTTTGCAGTGAATGGATATAGCGCATGGGGGGGTCCAACCGGAATAGTCTGAAATATATATAGTATTTTAGGCAATATGGACATTTACACCGCTGTGGCGCAGCCTAACAGTGACAGGGGTTGTGTCTGCCACCGGCGAAGATCCCGTGTGATTTGGGAATGGAGGTTGGAATAATTGCGTTCAATTGTTTGGTCAGTGGACAAGTCGGAGTTATCCCGAAGTATGGGATCTCGGTGTGGGGTCGCAGGTCCCCGAACCCTAGAAATATGCTCTCAGAAGCGTTCTCATTGAGGCCCAGAGGCAAAAGCAGTGATTTCCCCACGTTGACTTTAAAACCCGAGACTTTGCCAAAGTCAGTCAGTTCCTGTAAGAAAGCTGGGACAGAACGGCTGGGTGTGTCAAGAGTCGCTAAGATGTCGTCCGCATATAAATTAACGGTGTGACGTTCCCCCCCCAAAGGGGATACCAGAGATGTTGGGGTTGTCCCTAATCCGTTGTGCTAGGGGTTCGATGTAAAGCGCAAAGAGCAGAGGTGAAAGAGGACACTCCTGTCTTGTGCCTCGCCGGATGTCAAACGGCCATGAACTGATCCCATTGACACGTACCGTCGCTCTGGGTTGATCATAGCAGCTCGCGACCCAGGCCCAAAAACGGTTCCCTATACCAAAGTGTGCTAGTGTTTTGTCCAGAAAGCCCCAATCCACTCTGTCGAACGCTTTCTCAGTGTCGACTGAAAGTAATAGGGCGTCCAATCCCATATAATGGGCTTTGTCAATTAAGTGCATTAACCGTTTGGCATTGTCACTGCTTTGCCTGTTGGATATGAAACCCGATTGGTCGGGTTCAATAATGCCCGGCAAACGGGGGCCCAGTCTGGCTGCTAAGACACCCGTAAATAGCTTTAGGTCGAGATTATGTAGGGAGATTGGACGGTATGCAGCGCACTGAGTGGGATCCTTCCCGGGTTTGGGAATGACAACTATATCGGCTTCTAGCATGTCCGCTGGGATAGAACCCGGACCCTGGAAGGAGTTGAACAGGCGAGTTAAAATCGGGGCTAGGGGCTGGCAGAAGGTTTTGTGAAAACCTGCTGAGAATCCATCCGGCCCCGGTAATTTCAGAGGTTTGAGGCGGGAGATCGCGTCTATGACTTCCTCCACTCTAATTGGCGCATCGAACGCTGTAGCGCCGGACGCATTGATAGCTGTTATCACCGCCTGGCTAATATAAGCCTCACCTGTGCTGTCAATCGTGGGGTCCCTACTATACAGAGTTGCGTAGAAGTCACGAAGGGCTTCTGCGATCTGCTCATCGCCTTCGACCCGTTCACTGGATGAGGTGTGAAGGGCCGCAATTTTTGAGCGTTGAGTCCAGGCTCGGAGTTTGCTCGCAAGGAGCCTCCCCGTTTAATCTCCCCGATATAGTAGGAGTGCTTACGCCGTAAGGCGGCGTACTCCGCCCTATCAAGGTCAAGGCTAGCCAGTTGGGCCCTGGCCGATTTCAGCTGCCGCCACATTCGCGGGGCCCCAGTACGACTGTGCACTCTCTCGAGTTCTGCCACTTTAGCCGCTAACTCCTCTCTCTTCTCTCTGGCGATCCTATTGTCAGCTGCAGAAATAGCTATTAATTCTCCTCTCACAACTGCTTTAAGGGCTCCCCACAGTGCTGTCAAAGATATGTCAGTAGAATCATTAGTCGTCAAATAGTCAGTGATGCATTTATGTACCTGCTGTGAGACGTCCGGTTGTTGTAGTAACGATTCCCGAAGTCGCCACCTCCCCTTTGGACGGTGTAGGGGGCGTATGTCAAGAGTCACTGTTACGGCATCATAATCAGACAAAGCTGCCAGGACATTATCAACGGTTTGGACCAGGGTGTTGAGTTCAGATGACCCTATAAAGTGATCAAGTCGAGCATATGTTTGTTGTGCATGGGAATAGAATGAGTATTGTGTGCTGTGAGGGTGAGCTGCTCGCCAGAGATCTATCAGCCCCCTGCTTTGTAGCCAGTCCCTCCCTGCACTCTATCGCCCCTGTACAACCATGGCGTTGGCCTGATCTGTCTTTTCCAGAGTCCATGACTAGGTTGAGGTCTCCACCAATTAAAACTTGTCTGTTGTGATAGCGGAGTACTTCCGACAGGGAGTCTGTGAGAAAGGGCTCTTGCCCAGCGTTGGGAGCGTAGAGGGATCCTACAATGACGGGGGTATCCCCCACCCAAAACCTGTAAGCTAGCAGCCGTCCCTTTATCTCTGCTATTTTGTCCCCAATTCTGCCATGGAAGTGTTGCGCCAAAAGTATAGCCACCCCCCTTTCTTATCTGACGCAGAAGAATAGAATTGGTGAGGAAATGCCCGGGATCTCATTCTGTGCCAATCTTTGGATAACAGATGCGTTTCCTGTAACAGGCAGATCAAGGCCCCAGAATTCTCTAAGTAGCTCAGAATCGCCTGCCTCTTGATGGGGTTATTCCACCCCTTCACATTGAGAGTGAGGACTTGGGTTGCTAGGGTTGACATGGTAGTTCGCTGAGTGTGTGTCAGCTGAGCGACGAGAGTTTGTGATTTATGAGAAGTTGACTTAAAAACTCCGCGTTGAAATAGCTCCCATTCATGGATGCAACCTGTATCCGTGTTCTTCCCTTGGCTGCACACTGGTACCCTCCTCCCCCCCATCCCCTCAACTCCCTTCCCTCCCATCCCCTCAACTCCCTTCCCTTCCCTTCCCACCCCCCCACCCAAGCCCCAACAAAACATTCCCAACTACCCAACATTGTCCAATACCCTCAGCCCAGGCTGTGGACATATGGGAAGAGAATAACAGGGTGATCGTGGTGTCCGGGCGACCTGGGCTCCCCGCTCGCCACCCCCCCCACTGTTAGCTTAGGTGTGGTGCTTAGTGTAGTCCCCATGGTGAGATTAAAGGGAGTCTGGTATAGAAGTGTCTCTCGTTACTGCTGCTAGGGCCGAGGTCCTTTCGTTGGTCATCGTGGCGTGATCCGGCTTCACATTCGTCACAGGTGAACGTCGTCGTCCCATTCTCCATGGCTGCCACACGCTCTCCCAACTCGTCTACGTTGCGGCGTATTTCCCGAACCTCTCCTGCCACCTTCTGTTTAAGTGTTCGAAAGTCTTCCCGGAGGGTGTTAAAAAGAGTTTCGAGGAATGCCCGGGTGATGGGCACCTCTCCCTCTTCTTGTCGAGTGGGCGGCGTCGATGTTGGGGAGGTAAGGCTCCCTCTATCTCCTGCTGCTGACCCTTTTGTAAGCATTTCTTTTAAAATGTGATCTCCTTTTTTCCTCATGTTGGCCATGATGGTGACACTGGTTGTGTAATTTAGATGTCGCCTAGTGGTCTTGGCGGTGATTCAGTGCGTGGGTTCAGCCAGGTTGCTTCCTCCGGCCTCCCGAAAGGGTGTTGGGCCCGCTTCCGGCCTACGTGCGCCCTCGCTGAGATATGGGGCGATCCTTTCATATGCGTTCCTTGAAGGGCCACCCACTAGGCTGCGTCAAGATGGCAGAGGGGGGGCCCGAAGTGGGCTCCGTCGGGGCTGTAGGTGAGGGCCCGGCCGTTGGGAGAGGCGCACCTCAGAAAGAGCAAGAACATGTACCTCGGCGAGGGCCTCCCAGCTCTGAACTGCGTGTATCCTGGAGGGGTCTTTAGCAGGGCTGTAGAGTCCTCTGGGAGTCCCCCCTAATCCGGTCGGCACCTTCCTGCATTGGAGCAATGGCGGAGCAAGCCCCGACCTCACGAACCCCGCTCCCTGTAGATCTTCAGATCCCCCCTTACCAATGCCCGCTGCCGGTCTTGGGATGTCGCTCCTGAGGCCGCGATTGCCGCTGTGGGGGAATCAAGAACTGGGGTCCTGCCAAGGCCAGAAGCGGCAGGCCAGAGTCTCGCAGAGGCCGGGCATAGGTGGTGCCATTCAGACCGACCCCCTCTGCGCCGTTAACTTCGTCCCAGGTCGCGGGGAAGCCGTCACGAGTCAATAGCGGGCAGGTATCAGTTGTTGCTCGCTTGGAAAGCGCGATACGCCCCAGGCCCCCTTCACGGGGACAACACCCCCAGTAGTGCCGTTCCTGGCGGGCGCCGCTGCAGCCTCTCTCTCACCGGGCGCCCGCCCGACAATCCCCAGGCCTGGAAAGCGCCCCTGGGGCCCAGCGCGGTAGTGAGCAGGCCCCAAGGCAGCGCCCTCAATTTTCGCGCTGCCGAGCCCACCATGCGTCAGCCAGGTGTGCCCCTGTCAGGGGTCGGCGCGCCCCTCCCTCGACGCTGGAGTCACTCTCCGTCCGCTGCGTGGTTGTGGTGGGGAGCTGCTGACGGGTCAAGTCCAGAGAGGGTGCACTGTAGTCCGCAGTACCCTATATTCGGGTCCCGCGCCGTCGCAGCCAGGCCAAGAAGCCTGGTCCTCAATTTTCGCGCCTCCGGGCCGAGCGCGCAACCATCCGGGCGTGTGTCTATTTGGAGGACCGCGCTCACCCCCCTCCGCGCCGGAGCCACTCACCGCCTGTGACGTGCTCTGGTGTGTGGGTCGCTGCTGTGGTGCTGTCGCTCGATCGAAACGCCAGACCGGAGAAGATGCTCGCCTCCGTCCCCAGCATTTACTGCCCGGGCGCCATTTCGTCCTGGGAGCGCCAGGTCACCCAACAGGTCAGTGCACAAGTGCTTCTTGGGTCTGGTGGCTCAGCTGACCCCTCGTCGTGTAGCCACTATGCCCCTGTATGCCACTCCGCTACTTGCAGCACGGTTTAGGGGACTGTATGCGCTGGACAA
This sequence comes from Triturus cristatus, assembly GCF_964204655.1. NCBI lineage: Eukaryota > Metazoa > Chordata > Amphibia > Caudata > Salamandridae > Triturus > Triturus cristatus. The sequence goes on along the minus strand of NC_140594.1, from coordinate 345,785,917 downwards.
CTAGGGGCGAAGGGCCGCGGCGGGGAGCTTCTGTACTTCGCGTCTGGTCAGGTCGCCATCTTGGCCACGCCCCCCGCCCATTTGTTTTTGGAACATCTTGAAGCTTTCCAGAGGCAACCCATTGCTTCCGGGTGAACAACCGGTAGCTAACCTGATATGGTTGTGTCTGTTACGTCAATGGATCTAGGATTAGTCCATTTAGGGCACCATCAGGCCCACAAGTAACAGCTGATGCTGCGTTCCCACTTCCTGGAGTACATACAGTTGTCTGTAATATAAGGCAACTATGTAATTTATGTCTGCTTTCATGTGAAGTAAGTGCCCATTACGTACTGGATGACCTTTATGGAAGAGTGTGAGTGTGATATGCCTGTTCATGCTCGCCTGGCAAGCAGTCGGACAGGACAGTTTTGTCACCAACTGAATGGGCACATATTCATTATAATAGCATGTGCTTAAACGTTGCATGTTTCTTTACGCTATTGCCTTTTGAATGTAAATTCTTGGATGTTGAGAGTAGAGACTAGTTTTGTCATGGTCAGCACCCATAGGAGGGGCTTTTGTTCATACCAAACACAGAAACAGACATTGCCTACACTTTTCCCCTTATTAACTAAATGTGTGAAAGGGGTGCAAGTGCATTAAAAACAAGCATTGGCATAGCCAATAGGTCTCGCCTTTGGGACCTTATAAGTCTTTAGCCATGCAACAGTTGCATAACTAAATACTTATAAGGTCCCAAAAGCGAGACTTATTGGCTATGCCAAGCGGCCGCGAAAGTGAAAGTGATCGAGATCGCGATCAAACATCAAAGCGGCCGCGAAAGTGAAAGGAAATTGCGGTAAAGCGCGGCGCGCGCGCCCGCGCACATGCACTGTAGCTCTAGGCTGGCCTGGTAGCACTTTTTGGAGCCCTCTCAATAAGTCTCGCCAGACCAGCGCATGCGCTGGGTCAGGCGAGACCTAAAAACTTCTGCGGATAACTGGGTGTAGATCACATCAATCAGAAGTCACCATACCTGCCTATCGTGAAGGCCAGTGCAGGGGCGGAGCCTGAGTATTTAAACCACTCCTCTTGAGTGGACCTGTGCTTGTCAACCTGCCAAGACACTGTTTGCGTGTTGCCTCTGTAACACGCTTCCCGCGTTCCAAGACAGCGTTGTCTTCACGGGAGAGGTGCCGGAAGATTTCCTTGCTTGCATGCTCTCCTGACTTCTATTTCAGTGTGCACGGCACCAAGAGCTCAGCTGGTTGTTTTCTGCTCTTGTGCCTTTCTGTACCTTCTTCATCTGCCCTCCACTTCCTGGTGTCGGCATTCTGGGTCTATGCGGAAGGTTGGTCCCGGAATCAGATAACGTGTTCGCCCACATAACGAGCTGCGGTGCGAGCGCCCTTTATCAGCCTTGCATTCATCGCGTTCGCACGCACAGGGAGCTGCGGTGTGAATGCCCTTCATCAGCCTTGCATTCGTCGCGTTCGCACGCACAGGGAGCTGCGGTGTGTACGCCTTATTTCCATAAGCCCGAAATTCACAGCGTTCGCACATATGGAGTACAGTGTGCGCAAACGTGTGTCTTAATTTTTTGTACTCATTTCCAACGCGTTCACATGCACGAGGTGCTGCTGTGCAGAATGCCTTTTCTATTGGGGAATGATAATATAGTAAAAATACGTGGAATACAAGACGAGATGGAATTTGCCTCGTCTGCCTCCTTCTCCTGTGGAGTAATAGAGGATACAGGAAATACTGAACTGATACGTTACAGCACAGTTTCTGTATTCCATGTTATAGCTTGTTCATTTCTTAGTCTTCGCACATTATTTCCAAGGACTGGAATATTCCTTCTTCACCAACAGATTATCTGAGATGTTTTAGAGCACTTCCACTTCTACTGGTAGCCTTTCTCTCTCAGGCTTATTGGAGTGGAATGCATGTGAGTTATGGGGTGTATGCAATGTACGCATACTACTTACACATAGGTTTGTTGCATGCTAATGCACTTTTCTCTTCTCTCTCTAACACAGGGTCTCCTAGCACATAGTGTACTTCGTAGAAGGAAGTAAAGACCGGAGAGACCTTGTCGTGAGGTTCCACGACTGTTTATTGTTTTATCCATTTCCCCTTTCCCCTGTGGGCGGGCTTGCAGGGGAGTTATTGTCTCTTCCCTCTGTGGGTCCGCGCAGGGAGTAGTGGAGATGCTAATCATTACCTCTGCTGGTTTTTTTTCCGGAAGGTTAGTGGCTTGCTTTATCTGCTGACCTGACAAGTTCAACCCTCTATAAAGTGTGTAAGTCTGCCTTTAGTCTAGACAGATTGTCATTTAGTGCATTTTTGTCTCCTGTTGTGGTTTTTAAGTATTTGGGTATAATAATTGTCAAGGAAATAGATAAGATCCCACAGATCAATCTAAATAGGGTTGCAAGAGAAATAGATCGATTGTTAGCAAGGTGGAAAAAATCTCCCTCTACCCACCTGTGGAAGGGTCCATCTAATTAAAATGCTCATACTCCCCAAAATAACCTATTTGTTTAATGCCATCCCCCTCGGTTTTCCTAAGTTAGGTATCAATAAAATCCAGGTGAAGATCATAAGCTTCATATGGGCCTATAAGGGCGCAATGCTGGCATGGAAGAAACTCCAGTGCAGGCTCATTAAAGGAGGCTTGGCTCTCCCAGATATTAATTGATATTGCGCAGCCTTCCAATTTAAAAACATCCGGATTCTGCTTGGGAAGGCTGACGATTCAACTTGGGGGAGGCTTTTGGATGAAATGGTGAGGAGGGAAGGTGGAGATGTTTTTTTGTACAAATTTGGTGCCCCCAGGTACTTAAAAAAATATTGAAGTCTGCCCTCTACTTATGGTATAAGGTTAGGAGCAGGTGGGGTCTAGGCTACTATTCAGACTTTGCCCCAATCTGGGAATCTCCGGGACTCCGTTATGTTTGAAAGACAATTTGAGCACAATCATTAGAAGGGCAGGCATTACAAAATGGTCAGATCTGATATCAGCTGCGGGCATCCACCCTTGGGAGGCTCTAAGAACAAAGATCGGGAACGATTTTTCCAGGTTTAAGTATATTCAATTATCCTCATGGTTTACGTCCGAAAAGAAGCCCACGGTGATTGGGAGTTGGAGCTATCTCTCCAAGACGTTAATCTTAAAAACAAGGAAATCTATAAGTGGTATGAGAAACTCTTGGAGGCGGACGAGAAGGAGTGCTTATTGCAACATCTAGTTTGGAATGGGGCTTCCCTTGGGTGTGATATAGAGGCAGTTTGGGAATATTCCCTGAGGCTCCCATGCACATTTGTAAAACCAGCTAATCTGAAAAAGAATAATTTCTTCACCATAAATTGTCTATATTGGTCACCGGCCAAGATAGCAAAGTTTGCCCCTCCCCATCCCCCCAAGTGCCCAAGATGTGACTGTATAAGAGCTAACGATTTGCATATCTTTTTTGATGTCCGAAGTTGGGAGATTATTGGGGTGGAATTGAGAACGCTTTTAGGGCAATCTTGGGAGAGTTATTGCCCTGAACATGGCTCTCGTCCTATTTGGAGAAGATGGTACAACCAGTAAGAGGCTGAAGAACACACATAGAGGGCTGCTGCTTTAACTGATCCTGATAGCCCGGAGGGAAATCTGTATAAAATGGAGGGACCCTCTGCCCCCCAAGGTGGAAGATTGGGTTAAGGCAGCCATTAAAATTGCCCGTTTAGATGAAGCAGTGGCGAAGGAGAACAACCTCAATATTTGGCTTGACTTTCTGACATGGAGTAGTGCCTTGGGTTTCGAACATCTTCCCTTGGTTCAATGATTACACCATGACACCAACAAAGGTGTGGTTCTGGTAAGGCTTGCAGACCGAAGCGAATGCAGAGGCCGCAGGGCGCACAGTTCAGAAGGGCGGCTATATAAAATATTGCAGACGCTTTTTGGTGATATGAGGATTTAAAAAAAAAAAAAAGATTACTTGTATGTATACTTGGAATTTTTCCCATCACGCTTTTTTTTGCAGATTTCTCACAGATTCAAGATTACTATATTGGGAGCCGACACAGAGTGGGCCTACTTCATTGTCTGCCTGAAGGCCATGCCCCCTTTTAGTAAATGTTTAACGTTTGTCACAGTGGTGGCCTCTTTGTACTTGGCAACAGAAATCAACAGTGAAAAGGTGCAAGGAAACAATAGTTAGCAAAATGCTAAGAAGTATGTTTTGAAAATCTTGAAGGCAAAATAGCATCATACAGATTTAATGTTATGGGGCAACATTTGATAGCATATTTGCTTGCTCCAAACAATTCCCCATTTATTTTTACGGGGGGATTACGGTCACTGTAATATGTACTTAGTTTAAGACTCTAGATTGTAGATACAGAGCAAGGAAACCTATGTGCTTCAAGAAGTGAAACTACAATGGATCTGATGCCTGAATTACATGGTCCAAGTTCAGAGCCCGTCGAAAATATAGGTTAGTGCACTGAGTAAGCTCTGCAGTCAGTCAAGCAGATACACTTGGAATCCCAACTCCGCGCTGTTCGAGTAGTTTTGTCTACCACTGGAAATTATTGGAGAAACTAATAGGGAAGAGTTTCTTTTCATCATAGTAGACGTATGGTCTGCTGCAAATCCATCAACATGCGGCATGGGGCGTGTACTGACCACTTGTTGGGCCATGTTCCGACCGTGTTTTAATCATGTTCCTAACAGATAACAATGAAGACTAGCATCTGTTTAGGCGATAATTTTAACTTCACTCTGTACACCTTCTTACAATCTGCTCCACTCACCCACACACCTTGGTCATGTAGGGACAATTTAAAAACATCCAAAGAGCTCCTCTTAATTTTAGGAGTTGTATCCCACACCACAACTTAGCTGTGGTGTGAGGAGGCACCCTATGATAAAGCATGCCACCTGTTGGTAGGTGAGGGTTTATATCCTAAAAAGAAAATATTTCTTCCACACTTAACTGTACATGCTAGTTTATTTTGTTGATTATCAAGACCGGGGTACTTCAGTGTGCACATTATTCACCATGGGAGTACGTTTCCTGTTGTGCCTAAGTACCACATCCGCCAGCTAAGATGATGTTAATATGGCGAAGCCTTAATTCGCTATCGGACTCGGCTTGGGACTGCTTTTTTAACAGCCTAATACTCTGCGCACTCTCGCGTCTACAGCAATGACGCTCTCTTACCCAAACCTTTTACCTCACTCTAGGTTCCCAATCCTAACACTCTATCAAGAGCTCCTTCTATTTGGAAGTAGTATCCTATGTCACTCACTAGATGACTGATGTATGGAGGAACCCGATGATGAAGCATGCCACCCATTGTTGGGCGAGGGTTTTGTTCTTTAAACAAAACGTTGTCGACATCTGAGTGACTACTAATCACAACCATTCAACAGTTGTGATGTGTTGAGGTGGTGTGCAGCTTTTGTGTTGCAATATTGAGTACAGTATGAGTCATGGTTGACAGTGAAAATAGCAGACTATTTTTTTTTATTTTCTCTGTGAAGATTGTGAATGTCATGGCTTGTCACAGGTGCATGCCCCCGCTCCCATCATCTCTAGTCCTAGCATTATTGGCTAATTCTTCCACCTTTTACTTATGGCTTTGAAACTCAGTATGTCATCTGCGTTTAAATGACAGGAGTAATGGCACCCAGGATTGTGGTTGTCCCTTGGCTTCCCAGCTGTTACTCCACCAAAAGAAGAGTCATTCCCCATTCAGCCACCCCAAAAGCCACGACCTATGTCCATCTGAATACCAGGCTACATTGGGATTCAAATATCTGCTTCACTATTTGACGGTCCTATAGTGTACATTAGCCACGCCTGGGGCATGGTCAGGTGCTTGGCTTTCCTCCCTGTTCATGAGAGGAAGCCTCTGCTTGGGCTCAGCTCCTTGCCTTTATTTCTGGCTCTTCAGTTGAGATTATTTTCAAGCTAGACATTGAGAACATCTTTCCAGATATTTTCTGTTTGTGGTGCTTCTTGAAACTCCTTCAGCAGCAACACTTCAGAGGCTTTCCTTTATGTTATTTAAGCCCTCCCAGCTCTGCTTTCAGTGGCCGGAGGTTAGTGATAGTTAGACTTACTTCTTTGGGTTAGGGAGCCCTCTTGGGCCCCTGTACTATTTGCTGCACCTATATTCTGGGATTTTGTCCAGCTGTAAAAATTGTGCTGAAACAAATGCCTCTTGGGCTACTACAGTGTTATATTGAGATCCTTAGTGAATCTTCGTTTCTGAGCAATATCTTAGGGTTTGGAGCATGAAGAAATGCTTTAGGAAATTGTAACAAGATCGGTCATCACATGATGCATCACTCCCTTCCATGACGTGGACAAGATTCTAGACAGAAGTGGCACCAGCTTACATATCATAACAGTCTTATGATGATTCTTCTGGCTCTAGTAAGATTAAGGTACTGTGCCGTTGGTGTTGGATGTTAACCATGCTGCATCAGTTGCCAGAGTAAACCATGTTGTATGTCTTACTTCCTGTAGAATGTTACCATTCATGTGAAATGTGTGTAAATGAAAAAAACTTCTTATATTTTAACTTGATGTTAGAGAGAGAGTAACTATATTAGTCTTAAATGATGTTCATTGTTAAAAAGCTCGTGAGTCTGCAGAAATAAGCTATATGACTGGAAACTGATGTCTCTTGTGTTCCTTCGCCCATACCCCTAGCCTTTGCCACTCCTTCCCCATTCTTGGGCATGTTTGGCACAGTCGACTGGGAAGGAGATAAGTGAGTTATACGGCATTCTTGCAGCAACATTTCGACGTGCGAGTCAGTGGTAACTTCCACTTGACAGTGTACAACATAAAAAGACGAGCAATCAATATTCCTGGGCTCCTACAATGCATTCCCGGGGGCTTTCTGATAAGCAAGCCTCCAGGCAGAACAGTAGACAGCAGTTCCATCTTACTTTGCCCATGTGCTGCATTCCCCCCGTCCCCCCCCCCCCCAAGGTGAAGCACCATCATGTTGAGAGTTGTAGAGTGTGATGCCTTCTTTCTCTTTTGTGCTGGGGTCCACGCCATATTCTCCCTTCCCCACCCCTCATACTTCTGAAACTTGCAGACACAGTGTGGTTAGCCTGTCTAGAAGGAAGATGCAAAGAAGCAGAACTGCCTGAAATAAGTCCCAAAACTACCTGTAGAATTCACCAGCTCTCTCTGGAACCTTAGTATAAAACTGGAGCTGAAACGTTAAGTCAGTGTCAGAACTTATGAGGGACCCATGCCCACGCAACATCCCTACAAGCTGTTATAGAAAGGTCTCTAATCCAGTGCTGGTGTCTCTGCCAGCTAGCTTCCCATCCAGGTGAAAGGAAATCACGGGGTCCCAGTATTCCTGCTGGAAGCCTTGATGATCTACCCTGGTTGTTGAGGGAGAAGTACTGGGGGTATTTCTACAGAAGACAACCTAAGGGAGAGCCTAGAGCAGCTGCCATGAAGAAGAGATGACCGGAGGAGGGATTGAACAAGTGATAACTGCACTGCGAAGCCAACGGGAAGACTGCTGCTGCAAAGACCCATGGTGAGCCATTGAACGCACATGTACATCCCTGACTGCTCCCAGCTGGGCCGTCTGATTATCTTTCCCTTCCACTTCAGGCCTGGGAGAACTCCGTGGGGTTGATGGTACAGGCCAAATCTGCACATACCCAGAAAGGAGAGGCCAGCTGCCCTTGGACCAGCCTGTAACCATACAGATCCCATATTTCTCCCTGAAGCATGATGCACTGAATTAAACTGCAAACCACTGTTGCCACTTTTTTGCCAAGACTGCATGGTGCTGTGAAAGTCATCCCTATGAGCTTTGCTCCATTTTACAGCACTGCGGCCTTGTGGATCCTGGAGATTGGGCTCCAGAGACACCTGTGGTCATCCATGGTCTACCACCTCACTTGGCAGAGATCTTCCCCCTTTCAAGTGACACCAGGGTGGGTTCCTTTCTGTTTGAGCAAAGGGATTTCGTTTTCCCCTGTGACTGCTGCTACTGGGATTGCGTCTTTTGCTAGCCCAACCATGACCAGTCTGTGAGACTGTAGAAGCTACAAACGACTGGCTGCATTGCACTCAAACTGTGTCACTAGTGCAGTGGAAATAGTACATGTTCCAGCTGAGGAATTCAGCAGTTAGAGATTTTCAACCTACCGGTAACGGATAAAGAGGGTATATGTTTTGCAGCAATTGGCCAAATAACTACCCTCAGCTTGTACATTGAGTTGGATGAGGTGCCATCCCTACAGACAGGAACACAGGCATAATAGAGTGTTTTTCTTCAGGGCTTGTGTGTGGCTATACTGCACCCAGATGTGTTTTATGAGCAATCCAAACGGGAATCTCTTACAGTTTATTTGGACACTCACCCATTACTTGCTACATGGTCTTCAGTTTTATGGTTGTGGGAGGAGTGCATTGAGTTTCAGGTGCTACGGGTCCTGTTTCTTCTGGCTGTAGGTCACGTCTCAGCTGCCCATAGATCTCTAACAATTCATCTAACATAGCTTCAGTGCCCTGCAGGCTCTGTTGGGCTGCATCAAGATGAGAAGTGTATACCAAGTACATTGTCAAGGTTTGCCCCAGTAACACAAGTGGAGTCATTCTAATAGGAATCATACCATGTGGAAATTGCCACTTGCACCACTGAATGTATCCTTGGTATGTTGATACTCTGCCCACCCACATACGTGGAGGAGACTGAGCAGTAGCATCATTTGGAGAGACCTGAATAAAGAAACCAGTGTCAAAATCCACAGCAGGTATAATAGATCTCAGTGGTACAGTGGCAATTACCTACTACTACAAATAAGTCTTCACATCCTGTAATTAGCACAACGGGTCTGGTAAGATCGCACTGACTGTTTGGTGTATATTATCTGGTACATTTAATGCAGCCATGTTTAAGTGAACTGGCCCTAACCAACTAATGTGGACTTATTTATAACTGGTGAGCTCCCAAAAACTTTGGAAGAAGAGAACTGTTCCACCACCTGGAGAAAATGTTTGCATTTTCAACAGGAATTTGCCGCCTTGGCGACCTACAGGGGCGAAAGCAGGGGATGTCAGGGATGCCACTGCTGTGAGCCAGAGTGGATTGCCCCTGCCACCTTACGGATTAGATCTGCCTTGGCATTAGAATCAGTGTAGAAAGCCTGTGGGAAGCCACAGCAGTGAAAAGTGAACATGGGTCCTGTGGACTCAGTCAAGGAGGCTGGGTTAGTATCGGCTGGGTTAGTATCAAGATTACTCCAGGCCAGCCATACGTCCTTGCGAAATTATATGGTTAAAGATCACCCCACCCCCAATGTTTGAGTCTAAAAAATCGTGGAATAACATAGTTAAACATTTCAATTACACACTAACCTAAAACATAGAAAATGGAAGCCAAAATTAACTGAAGTATTAAGAATATTTAAAAAAAGAATACACCTAACATTTTAAATGAGGAATGGTAGAATCCTGCTTTATATTCTCTGCCAATATCTAGAAAGGAATCACAATATTCAATACCTTTCCTCAGGTTAGCAAAGAAGAGCGCAGCGCAATAGTTGCCATGTTCAGAGTTCACAGGCAAGGCACTCGTAACTCCATCATGTGAGGAGAAGATCGAGCCTACAGAGGCATGAGCTGTTGGACAGACAAGTGGAGCAGGTCCTCATGCAGCCACTGTCTCAGACACTCCAGAGCATCCAGCAACAATCATTGTCCCACCTGGCGTAGGTTTGGCAACCAAATTTGGATACAACAGAATCAGAAAACAGCTAATTAAATGTATTTGATAAGTATGTTTAAAGACTTTCACGCTTAAACAAGGTTCTGAGAACCTGCATGTGACACCTCAGTATTTTGCATTTCCTTCGGTGAAGAACGAATTGGTGACTTTAATCGTCTGGAGGTTGTTGCTTAAAGGTTCAGTCTAAGGCAGCGTGACAGTGAAGGTTTATTATACAGGGATGCTTCCATATCAATAGACAACCTTTCTTTACCAGCTAGTAAAAATTATCCGATTAAACGAGATGCAAGTAAATGAAACTATTTGAATGCAACAGATCGTTTAGGTATGCACATTTTTTTAATGCAACTAATGTCTGTTTATTCAACATGTTTATAATTCGCAGACAAACATTTCAATCATTGACACAATGGATGTTTTTATTTACCACCCCCTTTTCCAACCCCTAAGCCCTCGATGATCGTGCTCTTTCCATGTTCACTAGAGCACATTCAAAAGAAAACACTCCAATACTATCCACATTTCTTTTGAAGCTGTTGTAGTTGTTCGCTTGTATGTGCATGTGCTGCAAAAGTTGCAAATATCAATATTTGGCCTCCTCAATCATCATAACTTATGGTTATTCGGCATTATGTAGGCAACAGCCAAGTGAGCCGCAAATAGAAGCAGTCACATATAGTTACCATAAGAGACACCATCTAATATATCTATCTTTAGAGATCTACATTCAGTGACTTTATTGCTTCCCGCCCCAAAAACCCACAAAACTTTCAGGAGTCAGTACTCACGCGTAACTTACTCACACTGGTCCAGATCCAAAACAGGAAGTGACTAGGGGGTACGGGTATGTGTGTGTGTGTGTGTGTGAAGCAAAAGTAATACATTTCCCCACCCCCTCTCCCGTTAAAAATGCACTTAGTAATTACAGGAAAAATTAAAGCACTCCTTGATGTGCTAGCTGCTACTGGCTCAGGTTTTGTGGCACGGCCTGTGGCAAAAAAAGCTGATGCATTTTGTATGCACAGTTTATACCGTGAGTATTTTACACGTCATTCAAAACAAATCTGCATAAAGTAGATACAAAAGTAAATTACACATCTGAGAAAGTGTAACTTGCGATATATGTTACTAAACTAACCCCACCCAATACAGTCTAGCCGAGTGGGCAGAGAAAAAGGATGCAATCCCTTTGTCAATCAGAAAGAGCATACAACAAAGAGGAAAACAAAAATCATTCTACTGTTATCTTGGTTCACAATGAACCAAATATAGCTTTATCACAGAACCAATTGCAGAAATAAGAGCTATCAGCCTCGAATTATGCTGACCAATATAATCAAAACATTTGCAAATTGACTGAGCTCTCCTGAGCACTGCTTATTCTTGGCAAGCACAGCAACAACCATGTACTGGGTAAAATATATGTTTAGCAGTACCTACATTTGCACAGATCCTGCTACTGGTAGTAAATACCTCTGCTAAAGAAATCCCCTACCTTGTAGAGGGATCCGAATGACCATTTAAGATGGGGGTTGGATTAGAGGCTTACCTTTTAGAAAAAAAATGTGAATAGATCAAGAGATGAACTGCCCCCTCCTTTGGCTGGGTCTATAGAGAATAGTGGGCAACTACTACCTCATCACAAAAAAAGCAAAATGTATTAACAATACTTAAGTGCTTTAGGTTTTTCCACACTGCCTACTACTTTCCTGACAGCTGTTCATAGAGTTTTGGGACATATTCATCCCACTGTGCCTGATAACATGATCCAGCCACAGGGGTTCCCAGCCTGTACTTGGCACGGAAGGAGGCTGCACTGAACAGTCCCCGGTTTTCACCCGACCGATTGCTAAGGACAGACTCGTCACACTCGATCGGCCCGGGTTGTTCGTACACCAGCCACACGTATCGGTGCAGACCTGAAGGAAGAAAAGAAAAGACGACATTACCATAAATGCGGAGGACGCTTCTTGCCAAGTAAACGATGCCCGGAACCCCAAGGGCTAATAAAACCAAAAATCCCCTGCAATATGAAATGGGAGACTTCCGAGCAGGATAAAACAATAAAGTAAACCATACACTTAGGGCTTTAAAGCAAAATATCCCTGCACGCTGTGTCTAGTACACCAACAAAATTGACATTTTCAGCCTAAATAAATTAAACCATAAGCATTTTTCTAGTGATGTAGTGTATTTAAAGATTTAACACTTATTTTGCTAGCTACCTTAAATGAAAGGGATTTATGTGAAAATTAAACTAGTTCCTATTTCAGTGTGAAATTCACGCCAACCGTTTCAATGTTTTATTGCCAGACTATGAACCTAGACAATATAAACCACAGAAGAATTTACGCAATTAGTGTCCTTAACAAGCTTTTTTACTGTTTGTTATTCAGTTGTTCAACACACCAGAAATTGAAATTGAAAACATGGAGCACAGTCTGACAACGTTTTAACTGGTTGGTATGTTAAGTTTTTATTCATTAATTGAAATTGAAACCCCATTTTTAGGTCTCGTCTGAGACAGCGCTTTAGCGCTGCTCTGGCGAGACTTATAGTAAGCGAGTTTTGGAAGTGCAAACAGTGCTTTTCAGGCCTCCAAATACAGTGCATGTGCCCTGGGCGCGCGCACCATTTGGCAGCCTGAAAAGCACTGCCTGATCACTTGCTTTGATGTCCTCAGTGAGCCGCTGGGCCACTGAGGACATCAAAGTGCGCACCATTTGCCACCCCCTTGTTTTTTCCTTTGATCCCTATCTTTCCCTTCCTCAATCTCACCCTCTCCCTGCCTTTTACAACTGCGGCCCGCACCACTGCGCCCGCCCCCACTCCCCCCTCCCACTCCCTCCTCGTCAGCTTCAGTGCGCTCTTGTTCTGTGCCACTCGTTTTTCCTCGTTTTTTGTGCCTTTCTGCCCTCTGTTCCACTCGTTTTCCCTCTTTTTGTGCCTTTCTGTCCTCTGTTACACTCGTTTTCCCTCTTTTTTTGTTCCTTTCTGCCCTCTGCTCCTCTCGTTTTTGTGCCCTTCTGCCCTCTGTTCCACTCGTTTTTGTGCCCTTCTGCCCTCTGTTCCACTCGTTTTTGTGCCCTTCTGCCCTCTGTTCCACTCGTTTTTTGTGTGCCTTTCTGCCCTCTGCTCCTCTCGTCTTTTGTGCCCTTCTGCGCCACTCTTTTTTGTGCCTTTCTGCCCTCTGTGCCACTCGTTTTCCTCTCTTTTTTTGTGCCTTTCTGTCCTCTGTTCCACTCGTTTCCCTCTTTTTTTTTTGTGCCTTTCTGCCTTCTGTTCCACTCGTTTTTTTGTGCCCTTCTGCCCTCTGTTCCTTTCGTTTTTCTGTACCGGCTTGTGTGGAAACGCATATAATTGGGTGAGTATCTGTGCTTTTATCTGTGTATGCTTATTTTGCTTGCATACCACTTGGTGAATATCTGAGAGTGTGGGTTTGTGTGCCTTTTTGAGCTAACCAGGGACATTTCCACCTTAAAGATCAGGGAAAATATTTTAATCAAGAAATATTTCCATGATTTGTCAAATGTCCTGGGCATACGCTGGTATTCAGTGAATATAAAAATGTGTGTGCATTGCAATGTTTGTGCAATTATATGCATTTAACAACAAATACATAGACAAAAAGAATGCTCTACAAATAGCAGAACTGTTGCTGCGTAATTGTGCACCGTTTCACACAAAGAACATATGAAATTAACTGCTTGTCTCCAAGCCACGCCCTTAGCTTCGCCCCTTCTGTTACATTTAGTTAGTGCCTGCATTTATTTTTTTTCCATTTAAAGCACTGATGCTTTCAAGTACATAATTCTACATTAGTCTGTACACGTTTGCCTAGATCTCTGAATAATAATAGGTTCAATAACTCGAAAGAGAAAAATATACAAGAACAGTATTTCTTACGAAACGTCTCTAAACCTATAAAAATTAGCAGAAAAGAAGTTGGTCATTTAAAGAAGCAGCGAGTGCTTTCCTAAGAAGAGCTCTTCAGGAACCAGCCAGCGCCACGTTGACTGCAAGGTGACATGTTTACGTAGGACCACGTTCCCAGAACAGATGGCTGGCTTGTCTTTACCCACGCAGAGGAAAGGAAATTAGGGCTGCACACAGAACAAGCATCTGCAATGCAATAGGTCTCGCATTTGCAAAAGTTTAAGCTATTGGCATTGTTCATGACAATGCCTTTTTTAATCTATTTTATAAAACAAACACATAATGGCATTTATTTATCATTTACAAAGCCAATAGCTAGTGTTGCATTATTATTAGCAATGCCAGCTGCTCACACTTTTATAATGCGAGACCTATTGCATTGCAAATGCTTGTTAGTGAGTTGTGTCCAGTAGCGTATCGCACATCACGAAGTGAGGGCGGCGGAGTACATCCCAAATTAAAATAAGATGGTCTCACCCCAGGCATTCCGTACTTCAAAAACCCAGAGCCACAGACAAGCTATGCTTGTACTTAGCCTTGACAAACATATGCAAAAAAGAGCAGATTTTCCATAATTGCTTTCAACTTCATTAAATTAAGTTGGGAAGGGAGATTGACGATGGCAGTGAAAGGAGAGGTGAGCAATCCATTTTACTAGGGTATTGAAAACCCTACACCTTCTATCCTTTTCGAGAGTCCCTAGGAGGAAAATGTGGTAACTTCCGAGGCCTGTTGCCAGAAAATCTACTTTAAGTGGTCCTATTCGAAAAAAATATATAGCTAAGGCAAAATAGTTCGCAAATAACCATACAGGTTGAGGTGCAATTAAAATTTCAATTAAAACAATGTGGTAGAAATAGAAAGATAAATAGCCCTTCTTGGAGTGATCCAGAAAATAAAATAAACCTTCAGTTTAAAAAAGAAAATGTTTCTCTGGTGGCAACATATTTTCTGTTTAATGTATGCACAGATCTTTTATTTGGAAAAAAATCATAAAATCATAATAAAACACTAGAGAAAATATTATCTAAAAACATACATAACATCCCCTTTCAAACTTGTTTACATCTAATATACACTTGTATGAAAAATTTGTCAAATATTTTGGACCCAGGGAGATTTTTATCAAACTTAACTGGGTCCTTACTTTTACTTGTTACCAGTATGATTACTGGACAATAGCTCTTACTTTCTGTGCTACCATATCATGGTCAGACCATATTTGGACCAAATCCAGGCTGCACAATGTGTCATTAAAACATTTTATCCAGGGCAGGCTCAGTGACTTATCATGATTGAGCAGATCGCTGAAGCTGTCCAGACAAAATTTCAGTTCTGGATTAGCTGACAGGCATTGCCAAAGATTTACAGGCCTTATAACCCTCTAGATCTGATATACTTGGCACTCCAACTTCTTCCTGCAATAGTAACAGGGGGTAAAGTCATCAAATACCATCTGTATTAGGAAGTTCTTCTAACAATTGACTAGTTTCTTAGTATTTCAATCCCCCCTTAATTCTGCTTTATGGTGAGGAAGATTCGGTTTTGGCCTAATAGGTTCGAAGCAGGCCTCCACCATTATTAAACTTCCCCACTGAAAGTATCTGCTAAGTATTGGACAGCACAGTAATACTCTTGGATATCTTGGGTTACCAATCTCCCCTGGTGTCAAAATATTGAGTCCCAGAAAATCGAAAGATGCTTCACAATGATTAGAATGTTACAGTTCTCATTAATCCTAAGGTTCTTATGCGCATGATACTGCATATGTGTCTTGGAGATGTCACACCATTATGGAGATTTTTAATTGGAGAGCGCACATGTATGTTTGCATGTGTGGGTTTGAAAATGATTTAGCCATGCACCTTTTTGGCTTCATTTTATTTGTGCAATAGTGTTCATGCTGCTAGAAGGATAATGCTTAAGGCCTTTTTCATGAGGTAGGGTTGTGGCAGAGTTACTGGGAGTCCCATCCATATGCTTGTCATAAGAGATAAGGTTTCAGTCCTTTGCAGTACTTAAAACCACTTCTAGACAAATGTCCATATGGATGAGTAATGTTGTAAAGAAAAGTCCTCCCTCACTTACAACATGATTGGATGTTGCTTGGTAGAGTGCAGTTTTGTTTTGAGAATTTCACCTTTAGGTGTCTGGTCCAATGGCAGTAAAGTCGCCCTTGGAAAGAGAGATGGAGTACCTCAAGTGGTACTTTGTGGTCCTCTGGGGTGGTTTTGAATTCAACCCTCTGCCAATTTGGGAGCCAGTAAAATGGCTTCAGAATTGGCTAGAGAAGCCTGCCTGCTTCAAGCCGCGGATAGGTTTGGTGGCACAAACCTGGACTCTCGAGTTAGGTCCATATTTTGGCAGGGATCCTGCCATAACTAGTTAATGCAGCAAACAACCACTACAATGAGTTGTATGTATGTATGTATGTATAGCGTATTTATAAAGCGCTCCAATCACCCAACGGGCATCCCGGCGCTGTGATCCGACTAAACCTGTAAAAAAGTTAGTACTAACAGCAGCAAGCTACTCTATCCTAGGAAACAGATGAGTTTTCAATTGTTTTTTAAAGGATAGAAAGTCTCCAGCACATCTAAGCGGCAGTGGGAGATTGTTCCACAACTTAGATGCCATGTAGACAAAAGAGCGTCCCCCCATCCGCTTCCTCCGGATTTTGGGGACCATTACCAAACTAGCTGAAGCAGAGCGGAGAGATCTGGTAGGGCTGTACCAAGTGAACATCTCCTGTAAAGGGAGTGGTCCCAAACCATGTAAGGCCCGGAAGACCAAACACAAAGCTTTGTGTTCAACCCGCTGGGAAATAGGCAACCAATGCAAATCTTTAAGGGCTGCAGATGACGAGTCAAACCGTCGGCGAGAGAGTGCTAGCTTGGCAGCAAAATTCTGGACCCGTTGAAGTTTGCCCAGTGCCGTGATGGGAGCCCCCAGAAGTAGTGCATTGCAGTAGTCAAGTCTACTAAGAATGATACTACGCACTACTTCTGGTCTGGCATGGGCAGGGAGCAGAAGAAGGATCTTCCGCAGGGTACGTAGAAGCCCCATACAGGAAGACACTGTTTTGTCAATGAAACCCTCAAGTTGAAGATTGGGTTCCATAGTCACACCCAGATTACGAACCGAGCTTGCTGCTGCTACCGTGCCTTGAACAGAGGGAGGCCAGAAGTCTTGCGGTAGAGAACGTGGGACACGATCCACTGAACAATGCAACACCTCCGTCTTGGAGCTGTTAAATTGCAACGAGTTGTTAGTTAGCCATGTTGCCGTGGAGACCATACAGTGATGAAAGGTCTCCAATGACACCGCTTTCTCCCCCTCAAAGGAGAAGACGAGTTGGGTGTCATCAGCATAATTGGTGACCGTTATGCCAAAAGATTTGATTAATTTGACCAGGGGGCGGAGGTAAAGATTAAAAAGAATAGGGCTGATGGCTGATCCCTGGGGTACGCCCTGCCCTACCCTTCTGATGGTAGACTTGAAGGGAGGCAGGGCAATCACCTGATGTCTATTGGCCAGGTATGAAACAAGCCAATCTCGGGCCAGACCCATCACCCCGGCCTCCTCTAACCTCCTGGTCAAGATCGCATGGTTGACCGTGTCGAACGCTGCCGACATGTCAAGCAGCACTAAAAAGGCTGCCTGACCATGATCGGCACGCGAACGAAGGTCACTCAAAACGGACACCAAAGCTGATTCGGTTCCATGGGCTGGCCTGAACCCAAACTGCGCTGCGTCCAGACAGTCATTAGCTTCCAGGAAATTGGACAGATGTCTTGTGACCAATTTCTCCAAGATCTTAATCGGGAACGGGAGCAATGAGATAGGTCTGTATTTAGCAGGAGATAAGGGGTCCAGTGATTTCTTCTTCAGCAGCGGAGAGACTACCGCAAGCTTCCAGCTGTCCGGGACCTGGTATTGTATTTGGTAGAAAGAGTTTTTGAACAGCTGTTTTTGAGCCATGAATTGGAGTTAAATAAAGATTAGTTACAAGTTCACTGAGGAGGGCTGTGAAGGAGAGTTGATGGATGGTCACCATTTCAATGGAAGCTAGGTGGGGGTCACCAACTAGAAGCAGCAGGATCTACATCACTGAGGTATTAAAATATAAAGGATGTGGGTGCATTCACCAAGAATATAGGTGAAGCAGTTCATGACTGTAAACATGCTCCCAAGCCTCTAATATTCTGATGCAGAACGGTGTATCATCTACAAACGTGCAGTAGCTTGTCGAGGACTGTGATATAGGGTGTCATGCAGCAGCTGCGAATGATCGGATGCAATGCAATCTCTTGGTTTGCAATGATAGTAGATGATGGCAGTTACTTAGATATAGACATTACTGAGCTACCAGGCAGGATGACATTTTGTACCAATGGGAAAGTTCAGAAGAGGTCTTGCCTAAATTCTGTGGGTGTGAAAACAGTACTGCAGTTCTGAACTGCCTTCTGTATCTACAGGTAGGCACAAAACAAACGCTTACTGAGGATTGCCTGAGCCCTGAAAGTGCCAAAACCAGCTGATAAGGCAGCCATTGATAGTGCTTCGAAGCAAGGCAGTGAAAGTCTTTGATGCAACACCAATGTCACGATCTTTACAATTCGAGAAAGCACGTTTTCTTTACTGATTTGGCTCTTGATGCTTTGAAGAACACGTTTGTAGTTCCAGAAATATGTAGCACCACAACATCCTGCTGCTCGGCATCCAAGTCATCAAATGAAGGGGCACTCATCTGTGTGATAGTACTTAGCCTTCCTCTTCTGATATAAGGGCTAGGGATTGCATCATAGGTTCATGCATTCAACTGGTTATGGTCTGTGAACCAGAAATGACTCGGCTCCCTGTTTCCTCTGGTCTATCACATTCAGCATGCAGGAAAAGGATCAGAATTTCTAGTTGTTACCTATCACGAATCGTTCTTGTGTGGGTTTCTCTTCTGAAGATGTCCTGCAGCTTTTGATCTCCTACTGGTGGGTAAGACATTCTGCTTCTGCTGAGTGCACTGGCAAGATAATCGACCTAGACCAATAGATACTCCATCTCAATAGAATCCTTGTACTGCATGGGCAAGTGCCTAAGAGCTTGTGCTACCTTTGAGAGCATACACGATTTTGTGTCTCATTTTTCTGGTGTACTTTACTGAGACCCCATTCTCAGTCAAGAGGGAGCCACCTGATTGGGGGGAAATCATTACGAGCCAGAAGAATGGCTCAGAACTTTAGTAATTGACGTGCACTCAAGTTCTCTCTGGGAGACCAAAAGCCTAGGGTCGACAGATCCTTGGGGTGTTTCTTGCAACCCCCCAGCTCTCATCCATGACCAGAATTAAGTGTGGATTCATGGCCTGGAAAAGCAATACTTACACAAAGTTTCTGGAATCAGGTTACTTATCTACATTTGCTATTGCTAGTAACTTCTCATCTAGGTATACACCTACCTCTACAACTGTCAAGTTATTCTTACATCTTTCATGTATGCAGCTGACAATGCAGTAGCAGTGGAATGCATTATCAGAGTGCCCCTTAAGAGGGGCTTGTACTGCTTCACCATACCCATTTTTCTTTAAGGTTAATTCTTTTCTACTTCCTGGCTTCAAACAGTAATGCCATGACTTGCAACTTGTTTAGTTTGGCCGTAGGGAATATAAGAGCATGGGTGTATCTAAGTGAAGGTTTGCCCTGGAAATGTATGTTCTGAATAGCATCTCTAGCGGTAAAGCCATAATGGGACCCAGACTGCGCCAAATGGTGAAGAGTGGTGTGGGACTGAGGAGCCTCTCAAACGAACTACTAGTGAATTTAGAGCAGGCGAGCTGACGTAAGCTTATGTGGTGATGATTGAATGAGTCGTGGAGGGAAGGTTTAGGGTGGGACATTCTTGTTATTTTATTTGTCATGGTAGGGGGGTGGGATAGGATTTCATGGCAGATTAGTGTCTTTATAATATGTGCAAACCGGTTTATTGAAACTGTTGATATTGTAATGCACGTCAAATGCACATGACAATGTGTCTAGGGTGTACTGCCTTTGTTTTCATTTAAGGATCATATGCACTGACACCAATACTGTTTGCTATATGGTTTTTTTTTTGTCTTAAGAAAAATCAATAAAATGTTTTTTTTTTTTTAAAGTGAAGGTTTGCCCTAGTGTAATGAAAAAGCTTTATGGCTGTTTAGATTTAGAGAGAACAATTTAATTTTTGTGATTCCTGGACTGACTTCACTGTTAATAAACAGTCATCCAAACACAAGTAGACGTGGTAGATAATCCTAGAAGGCAACTTGAGGCAGAATGGTGGAATTCAGATTTGGTAACGCTGGCCTCTGATTTCAATGCAAATACATTTCTGATGTCTTGGGTGGACACATATGTGGAAGTCATGAGAGGCAAGGTATTCATTTTCCTTAAGAAGGGAGATGTCTTACAACGGAACAACTGTTCCTGGTCTATTTGTTGAGGTGGTGTAAATGAGGAAAGTGGGCACGACCCTTCTACAGTGCCATAAATGACTTGCTAGCCCCTTCCTAACCAGGGCAACGTGTCTGGAAAGGATATGCTTGTAAACTCGATCTGCTTTCATGAAACAAACTCCTTTATAAATTATACAAAGATCTGCCGTCGGAAAAAAAGCCATGACCTGAAAGGAAATATAAATTAGTACGTTGGGGCGCTCAAGCCCTAAGCAATTAATGCACTGAAAGCAAACTTTTGCAGTCTGAGGCTGGAACTAATGTCATCCACTGAAAGCGATTATAAGGTGCGCAAGCGAAGGCTTGTCTTGTTCAGCTGTAGGACAAACTAAAAAGTGTTGTGCACAGAGGTCAAGCTTTCTGTGCAAAATAACCTTCTCCTGCAACAGAAGAAAAGACCAGTGGCAAACGAAGATAGAGGTTGCATAATGCGGTGTATAATAGCGCAGGTGACTGAAGTCCTATTCAAAGTTCAAGCTCTTGCCGCTGCAAATATCTTCTCCTTCCCTGGCTTGCGGATATAGGTGCATTGCATAAGTCTGGGGGAAGGGAGACTGGATGTACCAGTACTGCTGCATTTTAAGAATACCAAGGTCTTCCAGGCTGACACTGGTGAACACCTGAAAAGCACCGCGGCTCCATGAATGATAAAACGCTGGAAAAGTCACCACTAGCTTATTCTTTCTGATCTTGATTAACTCTACATCGGAAATTAAGTAAACAAAGTTTCTTAAACGCGTAAGATTCTTACTGAAAAGAACGAAGTCTACTGAAACCTAATAAACCAATCAATTTTGAAACAACTATTGGCAAAAATAACAGATTTGGCCTTTCCACGCTGGTTAATTTGTTATGATTTATTATGAACACACATGCCAGAAACTGTGCTACACGTGGCCGCTTGATTCTTGCAATACAATTTTGAAAAACATACACTGATGCAGCTGTTTTACTAGTTATGTTTTTTAAATAGGTCTTTCAAATAAGTCATCATTTGTTTGTTATTTGTGAAGGAGACAAGACTAAGTATTAACCTAACCCAGCACTCAAATTGTAGTTAGCTACAATTTAAACTAAAAAGTTAAAGTAGTAGAGGCAAAATAAACAGCATGTATTTCAAAGTGAATATAAAAAAATGAAATAAACACAGTTTGAACCAGCTTTGCAACAGAAGAGAAAGGAACTATTTTTAGGAAGATGTTAACAATGTGCACAGGTGCTGTGCAGTCACTCAAAGTGAAGGAAGCCATTGAGTGATGTGGGCTCACCCATTGCCCCATGCTCTATGTTATGATGAGCGGAAGCAGAATATTAAGAATTTAACAAACCAATAAATGAGCCCGATGACCAAAAGGATATGTAAATTAGGCATAATGTTTGGGAACAAAATATGGCATGCTGTGTCAAAGGCCAGACCTCGAAAAAAAAAAAAGCAGAACTCGTGTGGCAACAAGCCTCCACGATTAAGAATCAGAATAACTTTTGAAGAGTTTTACATGAAAAGACGTAATGATTCGTGTTTGAAAACTGACAGGCAGACTAATTAAATGTGCATTTTAATTTCTAAAACGTTGCAAAAAGCTGATTTTTTACTTCATGGACTTAAAAACATTAACTACAAAATAACCCTAGTTCTAGTCAAATTGCAACACAAACAAATATCTACGGTGACTCACCTGATCCTTTTGGAGGCCCAGAACCAACATAATCTGATTGGACAACTCCAGTACTCAGGTCATTCCCCTTAACATTTACGACAAGGTAGTGATGCCATTCCCTAAAAGTAAACCAAAGGGTTGTTCTGAGCTTGCTCTTTTTAAGACGCACAATAAAATTCAACAGTAATCAAACATCCTAGATGTTAGCAATTGAACCTGCTAAACTGGTTGACAATTGTACATGCCAAGATTTAAAACCGGCTTGTATTTGTGGAAACACATTTTTCTTCCTTCTTACAAGCTTGCAGTAGTACTGGAACAATTTTCAGAGTGGGAGTGCTGTCATTAATGCTATATCACTGAAGTCATAGCGATTGTGGACAATCCAAGTGTCGCACATAAAACAAGTGTAGCAAATGTACTATGCACCTTCAGCAGGAGAGCAGTATAGGTGTGGTATGTAGCCAGTGGTGCATTTTAGAGCACCGGTGAGGTATTGCTCTGTCATTTACAGACAGCACATTTTCCACTGATGTGGTTCTAAATTTCCACAGAAATGCAGATTTACGGGTAAAACTATATAGCGAGCAAACAATAGTGTGTGGTAATCAGGTTTCCGAGCATATTTAAAATTTGCGCATCACCATGTAAAGTGTCTTGATTGATATTGGTCCTATTAAAATATTTGTTTCCATCACACCTCAGAATTACAAAAAATGTGCTGCATTTGTGCTTTCCTAATTGCTGATGTATTTTGAAATGTGTACAGTTCATTAACAGGTATTTAAAAGTTTTTGTATTAGAAAACAACTGACAACCTACAGCCTCTCCTTTCACTTCTTGTACCGCAGCAAGTTTGCCACTAAGATCACTTTTACAAAATAATCTCATTTTGTTGTAGGAGAAATAAAACTAAAACCCAGTTTCAGAATAAGCATCAATTTGTGTAAAAAAGCATAGCCTGACATTTGACTTCTGTCTTTGAACTCGCAGCAAATGTGAAATAAATACAAAATGTAAAAGCTTCTTTATTGCTCGTTCACCTTCGGAACTCCAGCATGATTGATTTTGGGGGTGCTGCAGCACTCGCCGCACCCCTACTTCCAGCACCTATGCAAGCTAGATAACAGAGCTGCCTATCCAAAAGTCACAAGCTCAAACATAATTTGTACAGAGAGGCTGGATCCTGAACATTCCCTATGGCACTTTCAAACCCTAGTTAATACAAGAAATAGTTTCAGGAGTCTGAAAAATAAAACCAAAATTAAGCTACTTCCTTCGCGTATTTTGAGTTGATTATTGTTTTGGTCTGATCGAGAAGGCCATCAACGCCCAACTCTCTGAGTTCATCGAAGCCAACCATGTCCTGGACATCTCCCAATCTGGCTTCTGAAGGAACCAAAGCACTGAGACCGCCCTTCTGGCTGCCACCGACAACACCTACTCCCTCTTCGACCGGGGCGAAACAGCAGCCCTTATTCTTCTGGACCTCCCGCCCGCCTTTGACACCGTCTCCCAGTGCACCGTAAGCACGAGACTCCATGACGCCGGCATCTGTGACAAAGCCCTGGACTGGATCTGCACCTTCCTGGTTGGGATGCTTTCATATTTCTGGTCCTTAATACCCTTTCATCCAGCCAATTTTAGACAGGACAGTTCCACTGCGTTAAGGACATTAGGGGAGGCCGAGTGATTAGCCTTTCAAGGTTCTGATGTACATCGCACCCATCAGCTTTTCATAACACTTTCTTTCTTCTCTTATATAGCAGGGAATGCATATGCAGCACCAACCTATGCTTAGAAAGATAGCACTGGTGCGGCCCACGGGGTTAAATGTTTGATTTATGCTAGCGAGGCCTTAAAACCAATTTTCACCATACACAAGCCAAAACCATTATGTTTGTTTAACGCTTCCTCTACAAAAACTGATAAGGACTTATGCTGTACGGCAGTAACCCACCACTTGCATCTTACTTGTTCCTGTGTTCCTTTGTAAAGGCTGATCGCGTATAAGTTATTTTTCATCATATTAACGCCATTCTCTCTTACCTAAATTTAGGATTTTTCCTGCTGGGAGCATCTGGGTCAGTCAGAATCACTGTATAAAGCTTGTCTTTGTCCATCCCATCCCATTCAATTAGCGTTGGTTTGTTCTGAACCTGCAACAATTCAAGAATATAACCTTAGCATTGGCCGGATTTTCGAAAAGTAAATTACTACTGTATAGAAACTGAGGCACGTTTTTTGTAAATCTTTGCATCAGGGCAAAACAATATTGCATGCAAACAAACAGAACTATTGTCACACCCAATTGAAGGGCGGGGTGGGTATACAGCAGCCAGGGGTTATAGGGCCTTAATTATGGAGGAGGTCGTTTGCCACTGGTTGGGGTGTGTTTTACTTTGGTTTCTGCAAACTGGGTCTTTCAGGGTAGCGAGGTAGAACAATCAAAGTTCACAGGGACGTAGTGAGTGGTTCAAGAGCTCAGAATTCAGCAATCAACAAACAGACACAATAAGGTATTGCCCAGGCTAGTGCTTATCTTTTAGTTAAAAGTACTTTATTCTCTCAGCAAAGCTTAATACCACACAATTCACTATGAATTACATTTACAGGGTTGTAATCCCAGTAACTACGATCTTCAGTAAGGAGCTACACCCTTCTTCTGGAACCCTCTCTCTCCCCTATGGATTATTAATGACTACATTCCACGGTACACTGTGGCGATATTTCAAGTTACACCACTGATCAAATGCACAACTTAGTTTGATGCCTTCTTACCCCTTGTGCTGACGCGCCAAAAATATCTTAAATCCACATGGCAGACTCTTTTGTGTGTTGTGTTCTAACCTCTCAGTACTGCTTTTACCTGCTAGATGGTGTTGCGGTACAAGTGGCGTGACTTGCGTATCCATCCTCGTAGTAGTGGCATCTTGTTGGGACAGGGACCGCAAGGTGGAGTAGGCACAGCAGGTCCACACAACGACACTCCTCTTCGGCAGTGGGGGCGTGCTTGAACTGAGCAGTGCAGACAGGTGCTTAGCTATCAATGTTGCAGCCTCTGGGATTGAGTCAACCGTGGTGGTGGCTTCGGCAGCTGCAGCCTCCAGGCCGAGCAGCTCTTCTTCCTGACATTGGGAGCACCAGTTTTTTAAGGTTTACCGCAGACTGTTGGATCACACAGTAATGTTTATTCTTGCAAAGTCTTGATGCAGCTCACAACAGGAGCCGATCAGAGAGACAAGAGGACCCCCTCTTTTGCGGTCATCTTTCTCTCGGTGCTTCTCACCCTAGAACTTGATGGGTTTCTACTCCTGGACAATCTTTCCTCCAGCACGGCCAGGCACCCTCCTTCCCGCAACCTGGCGTACTTCTAGGCACTAGGCAGACCCAAAGCTCCTCCAGCAGAAAAGTTGTATACACAGTTCACCACAGGGGACCTGATGCCTATCATAAACAGTTGCAATTATTATTGCAACTGCACTAGTATATTTGTGAAGTCTTAAGAATTTTTGATTACCCCTGTCCAGAGAAGGTTTTCTTAATCACTTCATACTTTTTGATGCATCATTACCCTTTAAGTGTGATAACACTGCAGCACAGTAAGAACTGTTTTGATAAAACAGGATCATCCCTCACACGTTGTTATTTATCTCTCATGCGTGCAAAACCAATATCATGCACCACCAATACCAAACTATCACCGATTCCACACCACAATACTGAACAACCACTAATACCAGCACCACATCACAGATAACAAAACTATACTCAATAGAACAGCTGCCAGTACCACTAATTTCACAACCAGTACCATCACCACTACCAAAGCCAGTGGTATCTTGTGAGATACATTTCTTCATGATTGCACTTGTGTGTGTTGACACAACACATTTAGCCACACGTCATTCTTTTTAAATCCATTTAGCAGAAGATCTTCTCTTTCTCTTCAACACGCTTATTTATGCAGACAGTAACAAACCTTGTGCTTTGGTCAAAGAAGATCCCATTCCAAAATAAATTAGCGTGGCAATTCATGAAACTGCAGACAAGCATATGGAAACATGAAACTGTCTTTCAAGCCATGGGCATTTTTGCACAAAAAGGCAGGGGAATTGAATTCTGCTGATCGCTTAGACTGCAACGCCTCTTCATGTTGGTAAGTAACAGCAGAGGAGTTTTGTTCCCGCGGCACTGCTATAAATGGTTTTGTGACATTGTACAAGCGCATTGACAAATCTAACTGCTTTGAGTAGTGCACCTTCACAATACGAAGACAACAATGCGCACATACCAAGGCACCTGCAAGTATACATTTTCATGTAGCCCAACAGCCATTCGGGCGCTCATACACAGTCCTAAGGTCACACATAAACCCTGTGCAGCATAAGGCATAGAGCGGCTGTTTTTAAACTCTGAGCTACACCCAACCTCGGATGGCTTGGCAACTGGTCAGCAATACAGCAGCCAGGCCCATTACAGTGGCCTCAGTTGCGCACTCTGATGAACTGGCTCCATTTTTCCAGAAAAATATTATGGACATATACTACTCCTTTCCAGATTCTGCTAATCACGTGGATTTTGGTCCCAGCAAACCTCTTTCGGATGCACGAGTGTTCCCAACTCTCACTGTGTGTGCGGTAAAAGATCTTTTAAACAATGTAAAATTTGTCGGTATTGACTGGCTTTCCTCCTTCCAGGATAATCGCACCTTCCAGGTCCAAGATCAGTTCGGACTCTCTGCTAGTCTCCCTCTCTGCTGTGGGGTTCCTCAGAGCTCCTCCCTGAGAACCACTCTGTTAAACCTTTATCTTCTTCCCCTTGCTGATATCATTCCAAGATTTGGGCTGTTGTTGATTTACTTTGCTGAAAAAACCCACCTGGTCGTGTCAATCTCTCCTGACTCCAAGTCTGATCACCTATCCATGACCTCTTGTTTTCAGGAAGTAGCTAGTTGTATGGCTGGCTGCAAACTTGAACTCAATGAGGACAAGACAGAAGTCATGCTGTTAGGGAACAATTTCTGCGGCACTGTCCTGAGCCCACTTCCAGACGCCTGAGTCAATTGCCCACCCCTAAAATTTTGATAAAGAGCCTTGGGATATGGCTTGATGTTGGTCTCATTATGGACCATCAAGCCAAAAAATGTGCCGGTAGCTGGTATGGTACCCTGAGATTTCTCAGCCTTCTTCCCTTCACTGCGGGAAGAGTTATTATTCAGGCCCTTTTGCTATCTCGTCTAGACTATGGGAATGCCATTTTTCTTGGTTCATCCCGTTAAACTGTCAGGAGGTTGCAGATCGTGCAAAATGCTGCTGCGCAACTCCTGATGAACATTTCCAAACAATCGGTCACCAAGGCTTTGAGCGATCTCCACTGGCTTCCAGTAGAACGCTAAGTGCAGTTCAAGACTTTCTGCATTATGCACAGGGTAATCATTTTTTTTTTAAAAGGCCCTTCTATAGCCTCCCCATATTTGCCGGTGAGAGTCCTCAGATCCTCTTCAGCTCACCTACTAATGGTCCCCAGGATCTGTAGATCTCACTGGGTTGGCTGTTCTATTTCCTTCCTGGCCCCTAGACTCTGGAACACTTTACCACTGG
This sequence comes from Triturus cristatus, assembly GCF_964204655.1. Classification (NCBI taxonomy): domain Eukaryota; kingdom Metazoa; phylum Chordata; class Amphibia; order Caudata; family Salamandridae; genus Triturus; species Triturus cristatus. The sequence goes on along the minus strand of NC_140594.1, from coordinate 345,758,474 downwards.
AACTGCGCCTATTGGGGCAGGACCTCCCCTTCCGCAAGGCTTTGAAGACATGGCTTTTCTGCACCTAACTTCCTTGTCAGTCCGGTTTTACCATCTATTGTGTCTGTCGTAGCACTGGGAGGCCTCCGGGTAGCCATGCGCTAACGAAGACCGCAAGAATAGAATAGGTCAGGTCATAAAGAGCGTGTTTGGTGCGCTGCAGCACCTGCTCTCAGGCTTTGCTCCACGTAAAACAGATACAAAATTCGAGAAATAAGGATAGTGGCCCCAGCTCACACGATAACTTGCAGTCCTTGTGTGCCTTTTATCAGAATGATTCCCTAAATAGGCGTCAGAATTCAGAGGCAGCCGACTGAATACTGCCACGCCTTTCTCCTGACTCTGGTGTCCATCGGCTGAAGCAAAGATGTACTCTACCATGGCCCTTCACAAGATGGCCGAGAGATAAACCTGAAGATGAAAGCATTCTAGTTTCTCAATCCTCATATTGTATTGTATTTGCATTTATATAGCACTTACTACCTACCCCCGACGATGCGTCGAATCGCTTTTCCGGCGAGTAGCACGCGACTCCAATAGGAAAGTGAGTTAATATAAAGCAAAGGGTTGATAAAGAATAAGTGAAAGAAAGGGATGCGTTATCGGACGAGACACTAGCATCCTTTATTACTCTAGATATCTTGCATCCTTTATTGTATTCAATGTAGACATGGGTGGACGCTATAAAGCATTTTACTCTGTATCCAAAGCTCATGGGTCACTCAGCTATTGCTCAAAGGGTGACAAGATCTCTTCAACGAAGTGGATGCACTCTATTCCTCACTCGTTTTCTTTTCGCTAAACAGCTATGCAGCGACCTAAGTCAGGATAGTGGCATCAGTCTGGCCAGTCACAGGGGATATACAAAGACACTTACTTAGAAAGCCTACATTGCAATCCAACACTTACTAATGTATGTTACCGCTTAACACGCTCATGCAGTACAGCGCGATGGCCGTATGTTTTTTGTCATTCAGATCTACCCCAAAGAATTCTAATTTGCTACAGGATAAACTAAATACTATGCAGGGAGCCCATTTTTTGTTCAGTGAGAGGGGTGGGTATAATATCTACCTGCAACCCTTTTGCATTTGGTAACCTTGCAAAGGCTGGGTGCTCTGCCAACTTCGTGCTTTCAGAGGTGCTCAACTCTTGTTCTTGTGTGGCTATTTCCCCTGAAGTGCTTCCTCGGAGGCTAGTCACGTTGCTGGGTTCTGAGAAGACTCAACCCACGATAGGCAAACCACGTACATACCGGTAACTAGATACCTTTAACACGACAGTCACCCAAATATAATACTGTATTTGCCAACGGTCGCTAATACTCGGCGAGCAAGCGTACACCCATCTATCCACTGCAGAAGTTGAACACTCCGGGTTCACCTAGTCTGTTAGACACGTCTCAGATCAGTTGTACTTGGCATCCGAGCGGTATGTACTTTATACGTCAGTGTCTTTCTATCTAGGTGCCAACTGACACATGATTGTGACTAGCGCCCCACGCTCTTCGTGCACATCTAATGCTGCCCAGTATGAGGGAGAAGGAAGCACGTACAGTAAGAACTCCCTGCAGGTGCCAGTTCAATTAGTCACTGTCGTAATTTCTTAACCTGAGGTATTAAATAATTACGAGCTCCGCTCAGCAGCACTGCCTTTAGACGCCAACAACACAGCGGACACAATAGCCCTGTTTCTATCATTCACGTGCTCTAGACTAGACACCAACTAGTACACATTGGCTATTGCAGGGTGTCTTTAATGCCCTTGAACAGCCGAAAGATGTGACAGGGCAGGGGCCAAGGTCACTTGGGCGCCGATTCATGAGACACACTAAATACTTTTGGGGGTGCTATAGGGGTACGTGATACAATTAAAACGATAGCATACGGTGAGTTATGAGAATTCTGAAAACGGGATTAGGAATTTATGAGCTTCTTGCTATTGAAGGGGACAGTTGCCGAACTGCAGTCTATTATTGGAACGGCTCCCGTTCGTTACCTGGGTGGGGGTCAGCTCCTTCCCCAGCTCGTCCAACTCTAAATTCCCGTAGCGGACCTGGAGAGGATGCACCGGCTTCTCTTCCACCTCATTGAGGCTCAGTGGTCCACTCCACGCGGACAAGTCGAGCGGCATGGTGGGCAACGGGAGGAATGCAGAAAGAAAGTACGTCAGAAAAAAAATCGAATAGCGACAATTCCCGTGCATGGACGACATCGTAGATCCCACCCCTCGCACGACTGACGGTTTACTTCTCCAATAGGGACCCGACAAAGGATCACCGAGGACCGGGCTCCCCGTCCCTATTGGCAATCTACTGTACGTCTGACCGCGCCTGTCTTCGGTCACTCCAGGATTGGCTTTTCTCGGGAAGAGGGGGAGAGGGGGGACTGTTAGTCCAATGTGCACAGTGCGGCTTTGCTGCCCACAGAACGTTCTGGAGTAGGAACTACGTCCCTGTCAAACTGTTGGCTCTGGAATGAGAAATAGGATACTACTGGTCCGTCAGAGAGTGGCCGGAGTAGTGCCAGCTCTTCAAGTACATTTAACTGGTCCATATTTTTATATTTCGCCGCCAGCGAAAATAATTGGAAAATTTATTTTTGTATCCAAGCCACTGAAAAAAGGAGATATTCTCTTTTGTGATTTAAACCTAAAATGCCAAACACGACAACATTTTAAAAAACGTTTTTTGGAATAGCCTATTTTATTATAATGTAATTGCATTTATATATACTACCCCTGATGAGGCGTCTAAGCGCTTTTTCGGTGAGTAGCACGCTTCTCCGGAACCCATAAAGGATTAGTGTTGAATTAGTATATTGAAATATGAAAGTAATTAGAGCCGTGGATAGGTTAGTCAGTTATTTGGATTGAGAAGAAGAGGGAAAAAGGTTTGAATGTATATAGCGCTTTTCAGCCCTGATGGGGTGTTGAAGCCCTTTTTTGGCAAGTAGCACGCTACTCTGGAGCCAAATAAAGGATTAGTGGTAAATTAGTATAGTAAAATTTGACACTTAGTTTGAATATATGTATGAAGTGAAGAAACATACAGCTCCATATAGGTAAATGACTACTTTATTTCTGAGGAGCACCGGTGGACATTACCATCTTCAAGTCCACCGAATAACGTTCTGGCCGCAACACTAGAACCAGAACACAAAGTTAAGTAGAAACATTCCAACATTATACGAGGATGCAAAGGCAACTTGGTTGCCAAGAAACACAACACTTGCCCCTCTTTACACAAAAAACAAAAATAATAAAAAGAAAGGAAAGTAAACTTACTAAATAGAGGAGGAGCGCACATTAAGAAAATTACATATTGTTAACCATACATTTTTAAGCAAAGTGTAAGCTCTGAGCGCACAATAAGAAAATTACATATTGTTAACCACAAAATCTTTAAGCCAAGTGGGAGCTCTCCTCACACGAGGCAACTTCTGATTAAGGGCAGAAGGCGTGATGCTCTCAGTGATGATCTCACCCAAAGTTTGACCAGCCGTAACCACCCCATCCCCCTCCTCAACCACAAAAGGTTCACTAGAAGTATTCTTCAATAAATCAGGGGAAACAGACGAGTGGGGACAAGATGAACTATTAATATCATCCTCCAACCATTCCGAATTGTGAAGATTATCGCTGATTCTTCCAGATTGGCAAGGACGATCAATAGCAGCCCCATTTTTAAATTCCATACCTCACCATTTTTAAGTCTCACAGCATTGTGCAACACTTCAACCACTTCTTCAGCATCAAAGAAAGCACTCTCTCCTTTGCATACAAACCCAGGTTTTTTAACTCTAACCCAGTCACCAACTTCAATGATAACTGGCTTGGTGGAGTGCTTAACATTAAAATAATCTCTGTTTTTCTCAGGAATGCGTTGCATTCTATTCCATACCTCATCCTTAGACCAGTTGACAGTGCCACAAGGACATAACCAACCAGGATTGAATTTAGATCGGGGTTTGCGACCACGCATAATAATAAAAGGAGGTAAGCCAGTGGCTTCAGTGGCAGTCACACAGTAAGCCCAGACAGTTTTACCAACCTGTTTAATCCAATCCTGAGAACCACTGTTAGCGATTTCAATTATACCTTTTAATACACGGTTACATTTCTCGACCATACCGTTCCCGCTAGGGTTATAAATAGAAGTAGTTCTGTGATTGATTCCAAGTTTTGCAAAACAATTCTTAGCCATATTAGACACAAATTGGATTCCATTGTCACTAATCAATGATGCAGGAATACCTTCTGAAGAGAAAATGTCATCCAAGAACTCAAGAACAGCAAGGGTATCAGCTTTAGCAACAATCTTAACCGCTGGCCAACGTAAAAAGAGATCCATAAGCACAATGATATACTTTTGTGACTCACCACATTGGTCCTTTATAGGCCCCAAATTGTCGATGGTCACGATATCCCATGGTTCCTTTGAAACAATAGTGTCACACATAGGTGGCCTGAGAGTCTTTAAGGATTTATCAGAATTGCCACACGCTGTACAGTTCCTGACCACCCTCTCTGTTTTAATATCCAAACCAGACCACCCAAATAATTTCTTAAGCACAGATTTGGTTCTGGTAATGCCTGAATGACCTTCATGGCCTGATTCAATAATAAATGAACGAAGATTCATAGGAGGTACAATTCTCTCTCCTCTTAACAAAAATCTATCACAAAAAGAAAGTTCAGATCTGACCTCCCAAAAAGGTTTGACCGTATCAGGCAGACTATCCTTACGGGGCCAACCCTCCAACACAAAAGACACAACTTTGGTTAGTGTTTCGTCATTATGAAATTCAGTCTCCCATTCCATCTTAATAATTGCAGAACGACCCTGATCATGAACTAAAGCCACCTGAAAATCATTCCATTTGTCATATTCACCCTTTTCCAACATAACAGGCATTCTAGAAAGAAAATCAGCAACAAAATTGTCTTTGCCAGGTGTATAAACAATTCTGTAAGTAAAATTCTGCATCCGCATTGAAATTCTAGCAAGTCTGGACGAAATATTAGAAGAACCTTCAGTGGTCAAAATTTTAACTAAAGGCTTGTGGTCACACCTCAAGGTGTAAACTTTTCCCCATGTAAATGATTTAAAATGACCGAGACCCCAAGCACACGCTAAGGCCTCCTTTTCAATGATTGGATATTTTTCCTCACATGGAGACAGAGACCTAGAGGCAAAGGCAATGATGTGTTCCTTGTCTTTATAATCATACTGAGATGAAACTGCGCCTAAACCCCTGTTACTTGCATCAGTAGTCACAATACTTTCAGCAGCAGGATCAAAACTGCTGAGACTAGCAGCAATTGCAATCCGCAGCCTTAATGGCTTTAAAATCTTTATCACATCCAGTAGACCATAAAAAAATTCACATTTTTCTTAAGTAGTTGGCGAATGTTAAAACATTTGTCTGCAAAATTAGGAACACATTTGGCACAAAATTCAGCCATGCCTAAGAAAAACCTGACATCATCCTTACTGGTAGGAGTCGGTGCATTTTCAATTGATGAGACCAAATAAGGCTTAGGTCCAACACCATTACGTTCAATGACATGGCCTAAATATGTTACATTTTCACATGCAAACTTACATTTAGAGAATTCAATAGTAAGCCCTTTACCTTTCAAATGCTCAAAACGTTGATGAGTCTAGAATCATGTTCCTCCTTAGTCCTACCATAAATCAAAATTTCATCTTGAAAAAATGTTACTCCCACCTCCTTTTTAAATAAGTGAAACATCAAGCTCTGAAATATAGCCGCCGCTGATGCAAGACCAAAGGGTATGCGAGCAAATTGATAACATCCAAAAGGAGTTATAAATGACGTGAGATGTTTAGAATCATGGGACAATGAGATTTGATGATAGGCTGATGAGAGGTCGATAGTGGAAAACCACTTCGCTCCCTTGAGGCAACATACCATCTCATTAATTGGGGGTAGGGGAACCTATCAATTACAATATTGTTGTTAAGATGGCGGAGATCGACACAGAGCCGGATTTTCCCATTGAATCGCTTGGCGATAACAACCGGAGAAATCCACTCCGAAGCCTCTATGGGCTCTATTACTTTTGCAGCTACCAGTTTTTCAAGTTCTTTGGCGACATCATCCTTAACCAAAATAGGCACATTACGACAACGATGAACCTTGGAAGTTGCATTCTCTTTAAGATGGATTAAGTGCTCGAAGCCTCGTAAATTGCCTAGATTACCACTAAAAACAGAAGGAAATTGTTTTCTCATTCTTTCCCCCAATGATGAACCTTCATCAACAATCAAAACCTGTTCTTTGCTGTTGGGATCCAATATAAAATGCAGTAGCTTCTGGTCCAACCAACCAAAAACAGTTGGACCGCTCTTCGCTACATACAACTTACCACGACTGCGTCTGTTTTTGAATTAAAAAACAAACCATCTGTAGCCAGTGAGATCAATTTACTCACCACTATAACCCTCAGAGTGAATATCTGGCTCCAATAAATGCTCACCTACCTTACCAATGAATTTACTTTTCCAAAATTTTTCGTCAATTATGGTGTAAGGTGACCCTGAATCCGCGATGATATCCACATTCACACCATCAATCAACATGTTACAAACAGGTTTGTTGGTACAAACAACACCATCAATATTTAGCATCATGTTACTTCTAAAGTTCATAGATAACTCTTCGCTTGAAATAATATCACTAGGATCAGGAACAGAGTTGTCCACTTCATCGATTGAATTATTCGTATTTATGACACACTTAACTCTAGAGTTCTTCCTTTTACAAACTTTAGCAAAGTGGCCAACTAAGCCGCAATTGGTACACTTTTGCTTAATAGCAGGACAAATCTTACTATGAGCAAAATGATAAAAACCGCCACATCTATATCATTTAGCACAATCCCTAAAAGGGGGTCTATCCCTAAACCTGGAAAGACCTTTATTGGGATCATTAGGCATATTAATTTTACCTATTAATGCTACATCTAGAGTATCATTTTTTAAGGCAACAGCACATCGACCAGATATTTCCGCTTTCCTTACGATAGCTCCAAGGGGGCATCGCCATTCACCCACAATCTATCTTGAATCGCAGGATAGGAGGTCTGCATAACGACTTGATCTCTGATGAGATCGTCATGTAAGGCTCCAAATTTACAATCAAGAGCTAGCCTCTTTAATTCAGAAACATAGTTATCAATAGTTTCAGATTTAGGCTGTTTCCTCTGAAATAACTGATACCTATTGACACCGATGCAGACTTTAGGTTTAAAATAGTTATCTAATTGTAATCAAGCGATTTTGAAAACATTAAAGTCACCAGAAGTCACAGTATTGGTTAATTGATGGAAAGCTTTAAGGCATATTGGACCAAGGGCATGCAGAAGTAATATTTTCGTCTGTTCAGCAGCCATCTTCTTTGCTTCATCAACGGCTTCAATGTAGTTAACAAAGTAAGCTTTCCACTCAGACCACTTAAGAGGAAGTTCAACACCAGTGGACCAAAATGGTTGAGGAGAAGAAATGCTGAAATTAGGAGTGTTGATCATAGTTGTGCTTGTGCCCTCCGTAGTCATGGTGACGAAATGTACAATCGTAGAGTTACAATAAGATCCTGTAAGACGTGCAGTACAGCCAGTCAAAACCTAAAACAGATCATGATTTATCTGGAAATACCTGAAAATGGATGCAGTATCCGTAAATACCTAAACGGATAATGTAGTACATAGGTGCAGATACTAGTAGTGCGAGGTGTAGTTACCAGAAACACGATGTGAAGATTTCCAAAAGCGCCATGTGCAGTTGCGGCAAAAATCCAGTTCCGATAAACTGGTTGCTTAGCAACGAATACACAAGGAAGAAAAAATCCAAAATGGTCGACTGGGAGGTCACGCTGCGTGATCAGCGTGATGACGTTGCTCCGCTGAAACGTAGATGGAGCGGAAGGGCGTCACAGGGAATTATACGCTTGCGAAGATACGGAATAGAAGATACAGAGAAGAAGCAGCATTGAACGCCTGGAAACTTCAAATGAGGCGATCTTTCAACGGAAGCCCAACGATGACGTGGACGATCCTTTAGCGATCTCTCAGTGAACCCTGTAAGTAGATCCAATCCAAAACCCATGCACTGCCAGGAACCGGAACAGTACACAATCTCCAGAAACGTTCACAGTTCAACCAAGCGTTGAGATAACGGTGGCACAGGATGCCTCAGCATAGTGCAAAATCGACGAAATCATACAATACGCAGATTTCAGTCTTTAAAGAATTCCCTGCACACGTAGGTTCAATGCTTTCCAGGTCCTCATCGCCAGTGAAGTGAAGAAACGTACTGATCCATATAGGTAAATGATTACTTTATTCCTGAGGAGCACCGGTGGACATTACCATCTACAAGTCCACCGAATAACGTTCTGGCCGCAACACTAAGTAGAACCAGAACAAAAAGTTAAGTAGAAACATTCCAACATTACACGAGGATGCAAAGGCAACCTGGTTGCCAAGCAACACAACAATGTACACCAAAATCAACAAGCATGTAAACAAGACTAAAATGCACATTTCATAGCTCGTATGCTGATGTTTGTATAAAAGTTGAATTTACAAATTATATTAGGGGTAATTTTCAAAGGTAAACACTTTATGGCAGTGGGAGGCTTATTTTATTACCTTGAACTTTCCTTGACATACTGAGGCGATCACTGCTGGTAATACTGCACAGTTCACATTAATAGCTCAGGGTGATTCGTTGAACAGAAGTAGCTCTTATTAGGAAAAACAGGTTGGAGACCCCTGCTATGTGTATTAAATTTCCTGAAGTAGCCGTCAAACCATCCAAATCAGGAAGCCTTTTATTATAAAGTTAATTAAAACCGTAACATACAAACATCATATTGATACTTAATACAATTTAAAAATTGTGTACACATTATAAAATCTAGCAATACGAAATAAATGTCAATTCCAAAAGCAGCATTTCTGGTTGATGGCAATATATCACTGTAATGTGGTACATTCTCCTTTCTTGATACTATTTGCTTCACAATTGGAACATAGAATAGTGTACCTGCTCTGTTCTGTTCCGTTCTGGAATAAGAGAACATTGGTTGTGAGGCATTTGTGTGCTGTACAGTTGAAGACTGACAGTTGGTGGATGAGGTGAATAAACCTACCTGTCTCACGTATGCTCGTGTTCCTGGTCATCCTTTCTGAAGAACACCACATTAATTTGGCGACGATCGGGCGAACCAACACCTCAACACCAATCCGCTTTGATCTTCTGTGAAGCGCTTCCATATCAGGGCAGACGCTGGTTCGAGGACGGACCCATCTTTTGAGAGGATACTTATTCTCCCGTGTCAACTGAGGACATTGTGAGAGTCTTGGACTTCAAAACGGAAGGGGTATTGCGATCCGTTTTTTGGGAGAAAGTTGCAAGTATCTGCAGTGACACGTGTGCGTCATTCTGCGCATGCGCGCTGCCATTCAGGAAGGAGGCGTGAATCCGTCCAATCGGAGTAGACGAGTCCTTCCCAAACCGAGGCTTGAATCTGGCCTATCGGTGAAGGACACGTCACAAGGAAAAGTGTTTAGAGAGTAAGTTAAGGAGCGCTGCGCGTCTGTAGCGCGTATTCAAGAGAAGTTCATTCTTTATGAACAAAGAGAAAAGATATGTGATTGCGCGTCAAGCCAGCACGATTGAAGGTATTAAGGGAGAGTTCCTGGGAATGTAATGTTGGATGCTTTGCAGATGGTACGTCCAGATGATTAAAAAGGTGGCACTTGTTATAAATTGGCTCATTTTTCTGCTGTAAGACATCAAGCAAGGCATATAGTGATGAAACTTTTGGATGTGGATTGCTGCTCAACGTTAGAGTTTCGGTGACTGGCACACCTCCAAAAAAAAAGAAAAAAGGAGCCAGTTATTCCAGAACTTGATTAGGGTTAATGTTATTTATTTGTATTTTCTTTCCACCTGTTTTTTTGAAACACTTGTTTTGGTTCTTGGTATAGATTTATGTTTGTAAGCTGTTTCAAGCGTAAGCAAGTTAAGGAGTTACATACCTGCTTTTGCGCAGGTGTTCAAGTTCTGTTTTGCTAGATTCATTGCAGGTGAATATTTTAAAGTACAATTAGCTTAAAATGCAGAATGTAACGCAACCTCCTTTCTTTCTAACGAGCCCAGGAGATCCTAATGTGAAATGGCAGAAGTGGAAAAAAAATATTTGTGAATTATGCAAGAGTTTGTGGGACAAATTTAAGTGCAGAGCGTAAACATTCGTTACCACTACATTGCCTTGGGGGTGAGGGACAGGAAGTGTTAGAACATTTACCAAACCTAAGTGCTGCTGAACAAAGAAACCTGAACGAGTACGAAATATGCATCCTACAATTAGATCGCCATTATTTACCAAGATTGAGCACGATAATGGAAAGGTACCATTTTGGGTTAAGAGAACAGAAGAAGGACGAGTCAGTTGAAGACTTTGTTTCAGCGTTAAGGAAACTAGCGTCTTCGTGCAAATTTGGTCCGGCTCTAGAGGAGAGAATCAGGGATCAATTCCTTCTTAAGTGTCCTCATGATAACATCAGAAAGGAGCTCTGGTTGAAGGATGAACCTCCACTGGAAGAAGTCATTGCTATTGCTAAACAAGTTGAGCACATGATGAAGTGCGTCGATGAACTTAGTGGTGAGAAGAGTAAACTCACCACGACTGAAACTAAAGTAGAAGAGGCCGTGTGTCAGGTACAGAAGAAAGATATAAAAGGAAAAGATAATAGTACCTTTGTTCCTGATAATGTTACTAGCTCAACTGTCAGTGGCAAGCCCATTTGTTTTAGATGTGGTCGTTTTGGGCATCTTGCAAATTAGTCCTTTTGTCCTGGCCTACGGGTAATTTGCAACACATGTGGACGCAAGGATCATTTTGCAAGATATTGCAAAAACAAAAATAGTAGAGGTGGTCGCACTGTCATAAAAAATCAACCTGAGGTAAAGGTGGTCATCTTCCAGGTTGTGTAAGGAAGGGTGACCACCCCTCACACATGGTGAATATTGATGGTGTAGCACTGGATTTCAAGTTTGATTCTTACTCGCATTTAACAATTATTGGCGAGGATGTTTTTTTTAAAGCACTTTGGAAACAATGCTAAACTCCTTAGGAATGACCTTTCTCCTGTAGATTATGGTGGGTTACCAATAAGGATGTCTGGGTATTTTATAGCTACTATAGAACTATGTGGAAGAATCATTGCAGGAAAAGTATATGTAGCTAAGCATGGTGACTCCCTCATGGGTTGGCCTCACCAACGTCTACTTGGAGTGCGTTTAAACCGCAACGCATCTCCACAGGTTCAGGTGTAAGCAGTTGAAGATTCCGCTCTTACATTTGTGGAACAGTTTCCTGACATATTTAGGGATTCTCTAGGGTGCCTCAAAGGGTACAAACACCACATCAAGGTAAGAGATGGGGCTGTGCCTGTGGTTGCCAAAGTAAGAAGGATTCCACTAAACGAACAAGCTGGTGTGCAGAGGGAAATTGACAAGTTGGTAGATGCAGGTATAATTGTGCCGGTGGAAGCAACAGAATGGCTCGCTCCCATAGTCGTAGCTAAGAAAGCCAGTGGGGAGCTTCGTCTATGCATTGACTTACGCGCTTTGAACAAAGAGGTCATTGTCGATAAGTTTCCGCTACTCAACATAGACGAGATAGTTAGTACCTTGAGTGGAGCGAAGTACTTCTCCACCCTAGACTTGGCGTCAGCCTATCATCAGGTTGAGTTGGATAACTCTTTTCAAGATCTAACGGCCTTTGTAACTCCCATGGGTACATTTACATTTTGTAGAATGCCTTTTGGTCTCATCTCGGCAGCCTCGGTATTCCAACGTCTCATGTCACAAATTCTCAAAGGTGTGGCTGGTGTAAAATGTTATCAAGACGATCTACTAATATCTGGTAACTCCATTCAAGAGCACAATATTTGTGTGTTTGCTGTACTGGATCGTCTGAGGAAAGCTAGTCTTACTCTTAGGAAAGATAAGTGCAAATTTGGTTTGGAAGAGGTAAATTATCTTGGCCATCGTATAACTGGCCTAAGAAGGAGTTGGTAGATTCTATCATGAAAATTTCTGAACCAGTTAACAAGGAGGAACTTCTGTCCTTTCTAGGCATGGTAGAATTTTATAGTAAATTCATTTCTGATTTTTCTGGGAAGACCCACAATTTGAGGAAACTCACTGTAAAGAATGTTGTGTTTCAGTGGTCAGGAGAGTGTGAGAAGGAGTTTGTTGCAATCAAGGAGGAACTTTGCAAGGCTCCTGCGCTTCATGCGTTTGTGCCAGGTGATCCTACCTTTATTATGACTGATGCCAGTGAAAACGGGCTAGGTGCTGTCTTGCTTCAAAAGAAGAATGGTATGGATTCACTTATTGCTTGTGCCTCGAGATGTCTCAGGGGGTCAGAAAGGAATTACTCTGTTATAGAGAAGGAGTCTTTGGCTATATTTTGGGCTCTAAGGAAATTTAAAGATTTTATTTGGGGAACAAAGGTGAACGTTTTGTCTGATCATAAGCCTTTGAAGGTGGTGTTTTCAAAGAAAGGCCTCGACTCCATTTCTTCTAGAATAAAAAAATGGATTATCTCTCTTCAAGAATTCGATTTTGAGGTAGATTATATTCCAGGGGTCATCAATAAATCTGCTGACTGTCTTTCAAGGTTAGTTGATCTCAGTGGAAATTTGGACGAAGAGGTCACTTTTGATTCTGAGGTTGTAAATGTATGTGAGATCACGGATGGTGTTGTTACTCAAGATGATTGGAAAGTTGAGATCAACAAAGATGTTGAGATAAAAAAAGTAATTGAAATGTTGGGTGAGAATAAACGGTTGGAGAAGCCATGGAGTTTAGTTTCTGATGAACTTTCAGTAGTAGATGGCTTGCTTGCTAGAGGGACAAAGTTGATTCCGCCACTAGGTCTTAGAAAGAGGTTACCCACGTTTGCCCATGTGGGCCATCCTGGCATCGTTAACACCAAAGAATTGTTGAGATTGCAGTTTTGGTGGCCAGGCATGGATGTTGAGATTGAGAGGTTAGTTCGCGAATGTGCTGAATGCTGTGCTAGTGACAACATTTTGAAAACAAAACAAACTCCCATGGTTTACAGAAAGTTACCCGGTCCCCCTTGGGATGAGATTTCAATTGACATTGTTGGACCATTGCATGGCGTGTGTGATACACCCTATTTGATTGTGACCTGTACTCTAGGTGGATAGAGGTGTGTGCTACAAGAGATGTTTCCACAGCAAGTGTAATTAAGTTCTTACAGGATATATTTAAAAAAGAAAGCTTTCCCAATAGCTTACTTTCAGACAATGGTCCACAATTTTCTTCTAATGAGTTTAAACACTTTCTTGACAGCTGTGGTATTATTCACAAAAAATGTGCGATCTATCATCCGGAAACTAATGGTGCAATTGAAAGGCTCAACAAAACTCTTAAAGAAAGTATTCAATTGGCGAGGGCCAGTGGTCTGAATTGGAAAGAATCACTTCAGGACAGAATCTCGTCTTATCGTGTTTCTCCTCACGCGCCCACTGGAAGATCGCCCTTTGAACTCTTTAAAGGGAGAATTCCCAATACGTTGTTATGTCCTGGGTCGATGAAATTGAACAAGGGTTTTGTCAATAATCAGATAGGAGACTGGAGTGTGAAGGAGCTGGAAAAACAGGCCTTGAGAAAATCTTACTTTGATGGGAAAAAATGTGCACAATACCAGGTGATAAAAGTGGGGGATCTGGTTAAAATAAAAGCTCCAGTTGGATGTCAACCATGGTCAAAATACACTAATGTTAGACCAGTGGTTACAATTTTCAATAATGCAGTCAAGACTAGTGATGGGAGGATTTGGAACAAGAGTCGTGTTGTGGTGGTGGGTCCTCCCTCCTCATCAGATCAGTCTGATGATAAGGGTTTGGACTCACGTTTGAAGTTTTCAAACTTCCCATCTTCTCTCTCTGGCATGCCCAGTGTCTTGGGTTGTGTTAGAGAGAGAAGTCAGAGGGTGAGCAGATATCCTGTGTATATGAAAGACTATGTTTAGTTTTGGTTTTAGATTTATGCAGACTTTCTGTGCATATGTGATTAAAGACCAATCTTTGTTTATTATATAGCAATGTACATGTATAATGCTTAGTTACGCCTATAATGTATGTTTATTTATCTCTGTACTTACTTGTGGTAAACTTGTTATTTGTTGTTGTTGTAGGGGAAGATGTGTACTGTGGTACATTCTCCTTTCTTGATACTATTTGCTTCACAATTGAAACATAGAATAGTGTATCTGCTCTGTTCTGTTCTGGAATAAGAGAACATTAGTTGTGAGGCATTCGTGTGCTGTACAGTTGAAGACTGACAGTTGGTGGATGAGGTGAATAAACCTACCTGTCTCACGTATGCTCGTGTTCCTGGTCATCCTTTCTGAAGAACACCATAATCACTATTGGCCGTTTAGTCCAAAAGGAAAGTGTATAGTATGAAAGACAATAACAAAAGTGTCCCAATGCTTGTTACTGATAGTTAGCTTTCATCAAAGTACATTTGTGCAATTAGACTAGAACTTGTCTGTTTCTTAGTGCTGGGTATTGTGCAGTGCAGTTAAAATAATGTTAACAAACTTCCCATCTTTTGCTAGAACTTGGGCTGAATTATTACTGAAGCACAAATCAGATGCTTCCCTGCAATGTCTCAGTAACTTTTCCCGATAGACTGGGACCAGTAGACGTCGACGATCGTTGGCAAGATGAGGGCAACAACATAGCAGATGTAACCAAGACTCATGTGGATAATTGCCACAGAATTGTCTTTCTTTTTAATGACACTCCTTTATTGATATTATTTAATGTGAATTGTAAAATAATTTTTTATTGTATGTTTGTATGGAATAATAGTGTTTTTATATTTTGTGTTATTCATGAATAAAAATATAATAAAAGATAAATACTCCATGCATTTTAGAAATTAGTTGTTGTCGTTACTAATGGTTATTTTGACTAGACACAAGATTTAGCATATGTTCTTTATTTTAATAATTGTCTAGGAAGTTATTGTTCATTGTGATAATTGCAGAGCCTACATGTTAGCTGACCATTCCTCCAAGCCCACAGCGGGTTAAAATCACGAATTGGAAGGGCTAACAGCCTCATAAATAATTTTATTACGAGTCTGTGATTGGAGAGAGTAATTAAAATATGGTTGAGGTTTCCCCTTGATATACGAGGCATCCAGAGCTGTAAGGAGTGGCTTTTTGGGAAGCGGAGCGATGTCTCTCTCGAATGACACTAGAGTAATTTGGCTTTTTATTGTTTTTTTCCACGTTGACAGGGGAATAATTGGATTAGAGAAGTTTATGATTTCAATCTTCAATGGGGAAACGGCCAATTTCATCTGTCTGTACCAAGGAGAGAGTTCATCCGTGAACACTGATTGCAATTGTTCTTTCATGGATTGAGCTGGTGCACGCAGAGTGTAGATGTAAAATGTAATTAAGTCTCCTAGACAGTGAAGATCTGCACTTGCCAGGCCCAGCTCAAGTCTCAGCCTGGCCCTCCTTGCATGCTGGGGAGCAGCAAATATTTTCTTAAAGGCCATTATTTAATAATTCACTAGAAAGGAAATCGGGAGGCATATTTTTCATCCGACATCCAAAGAGCCCGTCACCTCGCATTGCCAGTTGCTATACTCACTATGCAGAAGGCCAGATTTAGACAACTGAAGCAAGCATCAAACCAACCCTTAAAACAAGGACCACTTACCTATATCCCCTTGATCCATATTCATTACAACTGAAATGCACATACTCACGGTATGTATAATTTCTAGGCGCTGGCGCATAATCTCTTGAATCTCGTGAGCTAGGGTAATCTCTGCTGGAATACCCATCTTTGCCACCACCTATAGTGTTTCTAAATTATTATTAAAACAAACAGATTAATAATTTGTATGTTACAAAACGAATCCTAGGAGATTATACAAATTATTGTTCACCCACCAACTCTTAGTCCTACCAGAATAGCAAAATGTAAAGAAATGGGCAGTATTTATTTCTGAAAATGGTGGCACCCTGTTTGCAAA
Source organism: Triturus cristatus (assembly GCF_964204655.1). NCBI lineage: Eukaryota > Metazoa > Chordata > Amphibia > Caudata > Salamandridae > Triturus > Triturus cristatus. The sequence continues at coordinate 345,742,300 of NC_140594.1, read as the reverse complement.
ACCACTAGGTCTGGATTTTAATGTATTAAGGCAAGCAAATGAAAAACAGCAGGGGTGTAGTTATAAAGTTAGAGCAAGCAGGGCTGCACCGGGTAACCAAAAGCAGCCTTAACAAAACAAGCACTGGCAAAGCCAATAGGTCTCGCCTATGCATGTTATTGGCTTTGCCAAAATGGTTTTTCACTGTAGTACACCAGAATAGGTAAAAGAGAGTGGCGTGTTATAAAGTACCCTGGAGTGGCTTAGAGTTGAGTAGCGTGGAGAGATATGACGTAGTATACAGGGTTGTGGAGGGAGTAGAGTGGAGTGAGTTTCCATAATGTGTTGAGTTGGTGATTGGCTCCTCTGGTGGTTGCACTGATATGGTTTTGCATATTGAGGTGTTTGTCCAGAGTTATGCCTAATGATTTAGCGGAGTCCACAGCGTGAGGAGTGCAGTTGAGTGCTGTTAGTAGTTTGAGCCAGACTTGAATGGGGGTTGAGTGAGTTTGGGGAGCAATCAGGAGGAAATTGGTCTTGTGTGTATTTAGCATAAGGCGATTATGAGTTAGCCAATGTTGGGTTTTCAGCAGAGCAGAGATAAGAGTTTTGATGTCATCAGGTGATGAGATTTATAGGTAGAATTGAGTGTCATCGGCATACATGTGGTATTGGATGTTTGTGCAGTTCTGAATTTTAGTGAGGGGTTCCATATGTAGGTTTAAAAGCGTGGGTGAGAGTGCAGCTCCATGCGGCACTTCGATTGGTACCGGCGTACTGTTAGATAGACAGTGTTTGATTTTGATTCTTTTTTCGAGGAGATGAATTAGGTTATCATGTTTGACTGTGTCGAATGCCAATGAGAGATCAAGTAGTATGAGAAGGCAGAGTTCGTTCTGGTCAAGTAATCTCAAGGCGTCATCGATGATGTGTATTCGGGCAGTTTCGGTACTGTGCTCCGATCTGAAACCCGATTGGAATTGGTTCAGGAGTTGAAACTGTTCCATGTGATTACAGAGTTGTTTGTGAACGTGTTGGACACGGGTAGCGTGGTACAGAGCGGGTGGGCCAAACTCCGGAGGAAATGTCTAAAGCATCCACGCAGCACACACAGGCGACACCCAAGGCACACTACAAAAAGAGACCACACCAGTTTAGGTAAAAAAAACAGTATGTGTATTGTAAAATAAACACATCAGAAGGGAATCACAGGTGCATATAAACTGTGCCAGCCAGCACCAGGTAACCATTTACAGGGGGATTATATACATGGCAGGGCCAATCGGGACAAAGGGTAAATGGAAGTCCAGTAATGAATGTGAGGCATACAAGTGGAACCAGGCATCAATACATTTCGTCATGGGTCATAAAACATAAAACATCATAGTCCGACGTAGGCATCAGTAAGTAGGAAAACATTAACAGGGGTGCACCTGACACAAACCCCACTTAGGCCCGGGATCAGCAGCGCCAACCTTTGGGAAAAAGATATTAGGCAGGATCACAGCACCTCCTAGGGCACGAAAACACAACGTGCAGACCTTCAGCATGGGACCTACACATGAGGCCTAGAAGGAAAACATCCCTGCATCATCATATCAACATCAAACCATGAGCCTGGGAACATATTAGGCATCACCGAAGTGCATCCTCATTGGCATGAACACATTAGAAGGGGGCCTAAACCATGAGCAACACATTCATGTAAATAAAGGCACTCCCCAACACGTTAACAGTACCAATTAGTACAGTACCGGGGATGTGGGGGCCCCTCTTCTGGGACTCCCGAATCAATAATGCCCCCAAGACAGTAGCACCAGCACTCTGTAGGGTGGAGCCCCACTCCGGGACTCCTCAGTGCAAAGGGCCTCCTCCGTTGCAGCCGCCTGCCGTTGCGGTGCAGCTGTGGCGCCCAGATCAGCGCGGACCCTGGGGCCCCTTCAGTGGGACCAACAGGGGAGGCGGGCACCGGCAATGTACCCCGATGCCCCCCCTCGGCACAGCTGCCCACTGCCAGGCGGGGCAGCTGTACAGGAAACCACAGCGGCACTTCTGGTGCCCCTCCCAGCACCCACGATGCTCCCAGGAGCCCCCACTCACCGGGCTTCTTCCTGTGGCCTTTGCGCCCTCCTGGCCGGTGGTAGGGCGGCTGGACTGCAGCTACCACACCCGCGGGGCTCTCCTCGACTCACGAGAGCTCGGCCAACAACGGCGCCCCACCCGTCTTCACCTGGGCCCCCCCCCTGGGACCTGGGAATTCAATAGGGAGAGCGCGAGGCTCCAGATGACTTCTGGGGCCTCCCTCCTCTCACCTCCGGTGTGGTTTCACTTGCGGGGCACTGACCAGCGGTGTGGGCTCCCGCTTCGGTCTCTCTCCACGGGGCTCCCTCGTCACCACGGGAGCCCCGCCACCCCTCCGCCTACTTCCGGCTCCCTTCTTCGGGCCGGCGGGCCACGCCCCCAACCAGGCGTGCTCCTTCCTGGCTTCCAGGTCGCTGTGAGCAGCGCAGCGGCCCGGGGTTTTCTCTGCGCCCGGGTTGCGGCGGGAATTTCTTTCAAAGCGCCTCAGACGCGCTGGCACTCGGGCCGCAGCTGTGATTTATTTCTGGACTGTTCCCATGAGGCACAGGGTCAGACTGATTTGCATATGGCCATGTCTGAACTGGGGTGGCAGAGTGGGCTAAAGAACGGTGATGGACCAAACCCAGATCGTTGACTGGGTGTGAGTGTTTGATTGGTTCTGATGCTCCGTCCATCACCACCCCCTTTTGTACCGCTTTGTTCGCCATAAGTTGGCAGGGTATGCTCAGACATGAGTCGCTTGCTCACTTTGCCACTGGATTCAAGCAAGCCTGGCTGAAGACGGCTGAAATGCCAGAAACCGGTCCTAGGAAGCTTGTTTCCGGTCCAGGGAAGGCATGGCTTGGCAGTTTGGGCTGGACTGTTCCCATGAGGCACAGGGTCAGACTGATTTGCATATGGCCATGTCTGAACTGGGGTGGCAGAGTGGGCTAAAGAACAGTGATGGATCAAACCCAGATCTGTTGACTGGGTGTGAGTGTTTGATTGGTTCAGATGCTCCGTCCATCACCACCCACTTTTGTACCGCTGTGATTTATTTCTTGGCGGCAATCACGTGGGGTGGGCACCCGCTTTTCAGATAAACGTCAAGGCGGCAATAATGCGGGGTGGGCACCAGCGATAGGCAGTAAAGTGCGGGGTAGGCTCCCGCAATGTTTAAAGGCAGGCAAAAGCGGCACAAATGCGGGGTAGCCTCCCGCTCTGTTTAAATAAGCAGTTCCCCCTGGCCTCACCGCGCTGCAGGCATCACATGCTCCTCACCTCCTTCTTCTTCTTGGGGGAAGTAAGATACAGAGCTCACCATGCGCTGGAAGGCCCAGTCCTTAGAAATATAGCGCTTTCACCGCCCAGCGCTGCAGAGGACAGACACTCCTCTTCTGCTGGCCCTTTAGATGTAGCGCTCACGAGGTGCTAGGCAGGAGAGCAGCAGGCACTACTGGGCAAGATCAGCAGTCAGTGGGCACTCATCAGAACAGGGCCGCAATTCCTAGGAACTGTCATCCTCTGTAACGTGGAACTCCTCCTGATACAGCAGTCTTGACTTCAGCAGCGGGGCTCTCACTAGCCCTGTGGACAGCAGAGGGGTTACAGTTGGGCACAGGGGCCAGCACACAGGCCCATGCGGCGGTACCTCCTGACAGTAGGTCCCCTCACATTCAAGTCCACGCTTCGTCTGAGCACATGGCATCCCAGCTCCGCTATTTATACGCCCCTCACCCCACATACCAGACAGTGCCAGAAGCTTCTAGAAGCGTCTGGGGAAACTCGTCCTAACTGGTCTAAGGGGAGGTGTAAAGCACCCTGGTTACCAGGCTTCCCTCCAAAAGCTGGGGTTGCTGGGAAAAAAACAACTAGACTGGCAACCCAGCTTCAGTCAGGCGGCACAACACACAGTCATGGCGTCCATTTTAAAAGTAGCATTTCTTCACAGCACGAATAAATCTGCGCACGCCATTGCACAGCAGGTATCACTGCATCTCGCACCACACATGGCCTATACATTCCTCTACCATGGGGAAGAAAAGCAAAAAATTCAGGGCAAAAGGGCCAAGTCTAACAGAACGCATTTCTCAAGTAGCTTGTTTAAGGTCATGCTATTTGAGATGGGCCGTAAATTATTAGGATCAGATAATGCTGGATTAAGCTTCTTTAGGATGGGGGTGACTTGTCCTAGTTTGAAGTAGTCCGGAATCGGGCCCTGTATGAGAGATTCGTGGATGATCTTAGACCAGAGTTGTAGCACGGAGGATCTTGGGGGCATATGTATCAAAGGATACATTTGCGGTTCTCAAATAGCGATTTTTAGAGAATCGCTATTTGAGAATCGCAAAACGCTATGTATGTAGGATTTGCAAATAATTTTGCGAAACCTACATATTCCTTAATTGCGAATCGCAAATTGCGATTCGCAATTAAGGAATACCTCTCCATTAATTCCTATGGGCCTAAAGGCCCATAGGAATGAATGGGAAGACATTCTCAATTTGTGATTCTCCATTAGAGAATCGCATATTGGGAATGCAATTTCAAGGGTGCCAGGGTGTCAAAAAGACACCCTATTGCACCCCTGAAATGTGCATGTGTGCACATGTGGCACACATACATGCCCTAAGGGCATGTATGTGTGCCACATGGCACTTTGAAAAATGCAAATAAGTGCATTTTTCAAAGAAATCGCAAAATACCACCAACTTGAAGTTGGTGGTAATTTGCGAATTCTTAAGGAGAAATCGCACAACTTGGGTGCTGTTTACATCGCATTTCAGGAATCGCAATCTGCGATTCCTTAAATGCTTTTGCAAAATAAGGAATCGCAAATTTTGCAATTCCCTGTTTTGCGAGGACCTTTTGGGATGATACATCCCAAAAGGCTTTTTCCCGTTCGCAAACGGGCCGATTCTGAGAATCGGCCCGTTTGCAAACAGGAAATTGGCTTCATACATATGCCCCTAAGCTCTTTGAAGCACTTGGTGGGCAGTGGATTATTGAAGTGATTTGAAGGTGTCAGGGGGTTATAATTTTGAATAATTTATCATCACCTGGTAGTGAGAAGGTGTCCCACAACGCATAATTTTTTTTTGGAGTATACACCATGTACCCTAAGATAGGGGAACTTACCAAGGGTAAACATGAAGAGGGAGACGGTTGGGCTTGGAAAATATAGATGAATGTATTATCTTTTAATTCATTCTTAAATATATAATTTCTTAAACACATATACATACTTCTAAACATTACAAGGCATAATAAACATGAACCACAGAAGAATAAAAAAAATTGCAAACATTAATTAGTTATTCAAAATACCACATTTACCACTGTGCGTCACTGTGCAAACTGATTCATAATGTATATTCACTCAGTGGGAAGATAAAATTGGGAACACGTTTCGGTGGAGAGCACTAATATTGTACACCTGCTTCTGGACATTGTCCTTTTTCCATTCAGTAATTTTAACATTTAAGTTGTCAAATAATACATCAAGGCAATGTAATTGGTATTCTGTTTTAGGGTGAGCCCTGTTTATGGACTGTGATCTAATTCTCTAAAGAATTACTTTTTTAATGAGGACACAACTGTTGTCTGTCGAGTCCTAATGTTCACACATAATATGTCTTAATGTTAGTATAGGCAGAGTTATTGACTATGTAACCTCTCTATTTCATTAGGAGTGGTAAGTGACATCCACAAAGCTGTAAGGGACAGTTCTTTTGTTTGTTTTTTAAGCCCTTCTAGGGTTCACGCCTCCCAGGTGCAGCCCCACAATAAAATGCAGAGGTGCAAATTGCTAAATGCTTGGATGTATTCCCTCTCGGTTTGTATAGAAGCATATAAATAGACAGTTTGATGCTCTCACAGAAGTGCAGGCTCATTCACAGGTCCTGATATCCAAAACATGCATGCTAGGACCTGCGTCTGAGCTGACAGTTCTGTGAGAGAATTAAACCACCCGTTTATATGCTTTATGAATTTGTGACTGGTGAGTGGATGCTCAGTTGAGGTATACCTGGGGAGAGTTTCTTGAAATTTGAAAACTGTGAATTAGCCTTGTTTGGGAAGAATTGCACATTGTGCAGAAAACTCAATAATTTTGCCAAGGTATGTCTCAGTCGTGGTACTGTGCAGAAGACATGGGGAAACAGAATGAATGGGCCCATCATAAAATGCTTCACTCTACATTCAGAGGAAGCATCATCAAGGGAGGATCAACCTCATTAAGGAGGATGAAAAGGTAAATGGCGTCTTCATCATTTCCTGCTCCACAGAGAAAGAGAAGCCCTGCTGCCCGCAACCAACCTGCCAAGTGAGAATCCTAGGAAAAATTGTAATGGCCCTTATTAATTCATGAGTCAATAAACCTGAAGGACAGTAACTATTTCAAATTGCTTACACCCAGCCCAAAACCACATGCAACAAGTATACACATTTTTGGATATGGGCGCGTCAGGCTGATTTCTTTAGGAGGAGTTTTTGAAGCAATGATTGCTCATCACAGCTTTCAGACATGACATAGGTGTATGTGGCCATGGAGGGGACAGGAACTCTCACCAGCTGCAACACGGCTGAAGACCATGGCCTGACTGCTTTCACCCCAGTAAGCAGGATATTGCTGTTTAGTAGGCATGTTGGCCAAGTTCAACCACCTCTTTGTAGGGTTAGGTAGTTAAAAAAAAGAAACTAATTAAGCTGCACATAAACAAGTTGAAGACACCTGTAGCATGATGCAAAGCAAGGTGCTGTTTCAATGTAGGCTAACTGTAGAAAAGGAACTCCAAAAATTGGAGGACAACAAGGTTTTAGGGGCCATCCATCTATTTCTTCGATGGTGGTGGCTGTAAAACCCAAGCAGCCTGGGTTGGTGAAAATATGCATTGATATATCAATAAGTATCACAAAGCACTCAAACAAACAAAGAAAGCGTACTTTGTAAAAAAGGATTGAGGAAAACAGTAGCTCGCCCAAGGAGATTTTTAGAATAGTGAAAGAACTTTACAAGCGACAAGTTTCTGTCTCAATTACTTACCCCTTCTAAAGTTCACAGTGAGAAAGTTAGTGACTTCTTTAATGATAAAGTCTCTCAAATATACTCAACATTTAAAGCAGAACAAGCGTTAGAGGAGACAAACTGGAAATCTCTAGAACCTCATCCGGGCGCAACCCGTATGTAGGAATTTCTGAACTTATCACGGAAGAACAAGTCGAGAAATTAATGAGAGAGGTAAAATCGGAATTCCTGCTGCACCCATGACCGCCCTTTATTTACTCTTGGTTAGCAACAACATTGTCCCTACCTAACACAGACGTTTAATCGGTCATTAGATGAAGCAATGTATTCAGACTTGTGGAAACAAGCAGTAGTATCCCCACTGGCAAAAAAGCAGGCATAGATGTCTTCATTGTTTCTAATTATTGGCTAATTTCTCAACTGCCATATTTGTCCAAGGTTTTGGAGAAATTGACCTCCTATCAGGAGACTAATGATCTCCTAGACCCCTCGCAAACAGGCTTTAGAGCGAAGAACAATACGGAGGCCACACTCTTAGCAGTGTTCGATAACATAAGACTATTGGTAGATCAGGGCAAAGCTGCGGCCCTGATCCTACTAGATCTGTCAGCAGCATTTGATACTGTGTCAAACAGCCTTTTCATGTAAAAATGACACCAAAATGAACTTCACTTTAAAACTCTACAATGGTTCAGTTCCTTTTTAAGAAACATAACTCAGACAGTACACCTGGGCCCTTTACATCATGCCCATAAACAGTAAAATGCGGAGTCCCACAGGGATTATCGTTGAGTCCGACACCTTTTAGTGTGCATGTCTTTCCATCGGCCAGGATTGTGAAAAAATGGGGATTTAACATCTGCTCTTACTCAGATGAAACACAGTTGATGATAGCCGTAGGGGAAATACATGAGGAAACCTAATCCGGGACTCCTCTTGGTGGCCTACCCTATTAGAAACTGCTCCAGAGCCCAAATTGGTAGCAACAATCTAAAAATCTAGGAGTCCTGGTAGATAATTCATTAGCTATGCAAGTACAAGTAAAGGCAACTTGGGGCAAATGCTTTGCCATTTTAAAAATGCTATGGAGACTTTTTAAGTGGATTGCGGACAACTGGAGAAAAACTATAATTCAGGCTCTAATAACAAGCAGACTGGACTATGAGAATGCCTTCTATGTAGGCATGGCAGACTACTTGTTTTCATGACTGCAGGTTACTCAAAATGCAGTGGCCAAGTTAATCTGCAATAACGACAAGTTCAGTTCAGCATCAGCATGTCTGGAGATTTTACACTGGCTGGCAATGTGCCAAAGAGTGAAGTTTAAGCTACTGTGCCATAAACACAAAGCATTACATAAGACTGACCCTATAATCTTGCAAGATAGAATAGAATTATATTTGCCTTCATGCTAGCTGAGATCCCGTAATCTTGCATTAGAAAAAACTAGGTGAATAAAGAAAGTTAGAGTGGGAGGTCGCTCTTTTTTTTACATCAGGCAGCCGTATAGTGGAATAAATTACCATTAGACCTACGCCTCATTAAAGATCATTTGGGGTTCAGGAAAAAGCTAATTATTTAGGACATAATGCTTTTGGGGTCCACACAAACGAATGCCTTCAGAAACGTCAGGGAGTGATACTAGTGCAGTGATATCCCACTGGGGTGAGTGTTGCCCTCTATAAAAACTGTAAATAAATAAATATAAGGCTTCCAAACATGGCCCATCCTTGAGAACATCACTGCAGATCTCGGTGGTGTCCAGTGGTTCACCAAGTTAGATCGCAGCAATGGGAATTTTAAGCTACTCCTCAGGAGCTGCTACATAACATGTTATACCCATGATGGACTCAAACGGTACAAGTGATTGAGTTTCAAAATATCCTCAGTAGCAGATTTGTTTCAAGATGCAATCAAGGAAGCATTGTCAGGGCTTGAAGGAGTAACCTAACATCAGTGATGACATTCTAATCTAGTCCAAGACTCAAGCAGAACATTATCAAAGAATATGAGCTACCTTAGAATGACTATCTGAACAAGGCTTTCACTGCATGAGGAGAAATGTGAATTTTTCAAAGAAAGCATTCAATAGTTTGGATATATGTTCTCAAGAGAGGACATCAGCATTGATCCTAAGAAAGTCGAAGGAAATTAAGAATGCAAAAGTGCTGACTTCTGTCAGCAGGGTAAGGAGCTTCCTGGGAATGGCCAGTTACTGTGGGAGCTTCATCCCAGGGTTGTTCATGACTGCTCAGCTGCTGAGGGACATCACAATAGCCCATACTACATTGGATGGGTTCATGAACAGTCATTTCAGAAAGTGAAGGATGCTTCTCAAAGTAAATTGGCAATGACTGACACTCATAAACCCAGAGAACGAATCTCTAGCATTTGCTTTAATATGCCAAAGTTCTTGAATGGCATGCTAGTCATGTGGGGTTGGTGGCTGTACTAGTACAGGAAGTGACACCAAGGAAATAAGTACCCATTGCTTTTGCAAGTAAAGTCCTGGCTGACACTGCAATCTGAAACTCTCAGATTGAGAGGGAGGCATTGGCCATTAGGTCGCGATGAGTTAACTTCCTGTTATATATATATATATATATATATATGGCAAAGAGCATAAGATAATCACTGATCACAAGCCTCTCCTAAATTCTTTTCAAGGAACCTTATAACACCCGTTCCCCCCGAATAGAGCGGTTGATTTTACAGCTGCAGAAATACTATTTTAAAGTACTGTATCAACCAACGGCTGACAGTCCAGCTGACTGTCTCTTTCATCATCATGTAAGCAAAAACTACCAATGTAGTGAGACATCCAGAGTATCACTGAAAGTGCAATACCAAGAAAACGGTAGTAGTGTTCTATAGATCCCACCTCAAAAGACAATATATAATCAGACTGGGCAGCAAAAAAAAGTATTTCTTACTTATCGTGTAGCAAAAGACAACAAAGCAAGTTAGTCGTGGTGCCTTGAGGGGTTACAGATGCGCCCTACTACCTTGGGTGCACAGACACGCAGATCCCGAATGACCGTCACTGTGTGATACAATAAACAATACAGGTACCCCGGCACTCAAAAGTAATATCCCTTTTCCTTTTGTATCAAGCCTTAATACGGACAACCACATTTCATTTTTTCAATATATCACTGATTACAAGCACAGGTGGATTCTTACAAAAAATAAATGTTTTAATTTTGTCAAAACATTAAATTCAGGTGAAACATTAAAATATCATCATTTTCGAACAAAAACCATAGAGACCCCTGATTTTTCAAGAAACTAGACAATTCAAGGATTAATTGTAGAGGATAATAGAGGTTCTATAGTCTTGATCCAAAGGACGCAACAGCCGACACGTGTTTCCTCACATCGGTGACTTCCTCAAGGCTTTTTTAGAAACGTAATATTTGTGAAGTGATAACTTTCTGTTTGTTGGAAATTATGATGGCTAATGTGGCCGAAGTACGAGACGATGTTTTCTTGATTTGGAAAGGTAAGATCCGTTCCACGAGTTCGGAATCCGGATAATCACCTAACAAGTGATTCCTAAAATATTTATCAGAATGCCTGCATGTATTTGGTATAAGGTCTAACGATATCTCCAAAGTCTGTTCCACAAGTTCTAAAGAAATATTGCCCCTATTTTGATCTCATTATTTCATTGAAACGATTAGTCAATGAAGAATTAGATTTTTAGTTAGTCTTGTTGTAAGTGTCCATTATTCAAAACCGCCAGCGAGCTGTGATAGGCCCCATGTGAGGAATCTCGAATCCTACAGCATGAGCTTCAGTATCCCCGTTCGGTGAAAGGCCAAATACTATTTTAAAGTACTGTATCAACCAACGGCTGACAGTCCAGCTGACTGTCTCTTTCATCACCGTGTAAGCAAAAACTACCAATGTAGTGAGACATCCAGAGTATCACTGAAAGTGCCTTTCCCTGTGAATGAGGTTGGACAAACTGGTGAAGATAACAGAGGAGGAGTGGATGCAGAAAACGAAAAAGGTATGATCGGGGGCAGATGGAATATGTTCATTGCCAACCAGCAGGGGCCTGACACGAGGCGGAGAAATATGACGGTGCCGCCACGAAGAGTAAGAAGTGAACGGAGTGTCTCATGTGAGGGATATATTATAAATTGAAGTCACATTGTTCCCTGCTGGCCATTAGGGAAGGGATGGTGGCCCTTGCTCAAACTAGGCACCAAGGGTTGGCAGAGATCAAGAATCACTTCGGTGAGAAACAATGGTTTCTTGGAATGGATAGAATAGTGGAGGAATGAGTCAGAGAGCGCCTACATTGCCAGTTGACCAGCGAGCTGGAAACACAGGCCCCCGTAATAACAGAAGATCAGGCAGAAGAGCCTTGGACTGAGCTATCAGTGGATTTCGGTGCATTTCCAGATGGTCAACAAGTGATGGCCTTAATTGATGTGCGTTCCAAATTTCCAGCTGCCAAGACTGTACAGTCTACATCGTTTGAGCATGTCAAACCCAGCTGGAGAAGATGCTTAATGGTTTTGAAATACTTAAGTTTATAAATAAGGACAATGGTACCCCTTTTAATGAGATAGAATTCAAGACTATTGGTAACCATAATCGTGAAATTACCCCCAATGGCCCAAAGCGAACTTGGAAGTCCAGCGTTTTATGCTCACTCTCAACAAAGTGGTCCACATTGGTGTTGACAGTGGGGAAGACATTGAGTGGGCGATGTACTGATTCTTGAGAGTATATCAGTGTACACTGCATTGCACAACAGTGTGCGCACCACTTTGTTGTTTGATTGGTGGACTGGAGATGTTATTTCCCCAAAACACAGAGAGTAATAGATCAATAGAAAACACAGAGGAAAAGGCCCCTCTATAACCATATATACTGTCACCCCCACCATAGGCACTGGTAATGTAGTTGTGATTCAAGATAGACAATCTGGGTCGAAATTCAGACGCGGTTTGTGTGAGAATCCTGTGGTGTCATCAGAGTAAAAGGAACAATGGTTATGGCTAAGAGAGATTCTGACGTGGTTACCCAAAATGTGTCCTTGTTCAAAATAGTACACAGAAGTATAGTTGAATCCCAGATATACCTGCTGATAATGAACTTGTGGATGAGCTGGCGACGATTGAGTCGGGTGGACTAGAGAGCACCCATCTTTCCCTGTCAATTGAGACTCCTGTGGGGCCAAGGCCAAACAGAAGTGAAAAGAAAGAACTGAGTGAGACTTTGTGGTTCTGTAAGGAAGATGGCTTGTCGCAGCGAAGTAGCCAGTGGTATGATTTAACCAAGCTTAGAGGTTGAGTGACTGTTTAATGTCTGTAAATAGTTGTAGGCTGATGATGAGGTCAAGTGTTGTTCATGTTTGTTTGTTTATCTCGAAGTTGGGAGGGATTTAGTGCGTCACCCGGCATGGACGGACCAGCTGAGTGACGAAGCACGCATTCCTTGGCTTGGCCGAGAGGATAAGTAAAGGTGAGTAGGACTTCTGCTCAGGTTCTTACATGAGTTTTATTGCATGGTACACTTGGGATGTGTATTCACTGCTCTGCACTCTCTGAATACCAATGTGTGGGGATGGACTTGCTCCCAGCGATTTTATAGAAAACATAACCATATCAAACCCTCCCCGCCCTTCTCAGACAGCCCTCCCTGCACCGCGATACACAAATCTCTAGCATTTGCTTCAATATGCCAAAGTTCTTGAATCTAGTAGTCAGCCGTGCAGTGTTTCTGTCCATACTATGCGCTAGCTCACAACAGTATGATGTAAGGTGTGTCACAGATCTGCATGGCTTGCTGTAAGGTATGTCTTCCACCTGACAGTTTCTGCTCTTAACTCCATTGCTTAGCATTGGTCTGGCATGGTGATCCTTCCTCGAATTCTTGTTAATACATTTGGTGCCTCAGTTCTGTGTGCTCCCACCTTTGCCTCATGTTGTCACCAAGACAGTCCCCTGCTCCATGGCATTCTTTCTGAAATCTGCAATTTCTCTCTATTGGCTGGCATAGTTCCAGTGGCCTGGAAGCAAGGTTGTTGTGCCGCTCCTCAAACAGAATGGCACAGGCAGCTTTATTTTTTGCAAATTATAGATCTGTGTCTCTGTTGCAGTTCCCTAACAAAGTGGGAGCAAGTATTTAAAATAATCAACTTTCTGCCTATTCGGACTCAACCTGAGTGAGTTTCTTACCTTTGTACACCACAGATTGTTTTTTGACTGGACTCTTGAGCTGCACATGATCTGGAAGTGGATCTGGTGCCATTGTCTATCTAGTGCTTTCTGCTGCATGTGACGCTCTCTTCCCACTCTCATACAGCGTTTTAGAGGTGGAAGTGAGGCACAGTGGCGTAAGCGGGCAACCCTTCTCAGGATTATACTCTCAGACAGTCATACTTCATCACCAATATTCTCCTCCCAAGCTGCTTTTCTGCTGAGTGCCCCAGGCTTCTTCACATATCTAAACCCTATATAACATCTGTGTCAAGCCAAGATTGGCACTTGTTCAATATTTTGAGTTCCTGTTTTACAGTTATACCATGATAATGGGTAAGTTATCACCCAAAAGAGCGTTAAACCTGAATGATCACTGTGAGTGACTGGAGGTAACCTACTCACTGGAACCAAAGTTAGATAAACCCAACATTTAAATATTGGTGGTAGTACCACCGTACAGTCTGCCACATTTTGCTTTTTGACTGCATATTTTCTCCGAAAGATCAAATGAATAAATTAATCTCTTGCTTTTTATTCTGGTAACTGAAAATTAATCTTTGACCAGAAGCTTTACAACCGGATATCCCATGTCCTGAATAAGATCCATCTGCCCAAAAGTATACTATTTAAGTGTTGGTGCATACCACAGAAAGCACTCTATAGGCAGGACCTAGCCTTTCTTTAAATACACTTTCAAAGACATGTTCCACCTGCTACCATAAATATTCTATCAATCAATCAATCAATCAGGGTCTGTAAAGCACGGCTACTCACCCGTGAGGGTCTCAAGGCGTAGGAGGGTGGGAAGGGGTGGGCGGGGGGGCTGCTAATCTGTCTGTGCCCTGAGGTTCAGCTGAAGAGCCAGGTCTTGAGATCCTTCCTGAATTGGGTCAGCGACGGAGATTGTCTGCGGTGGAGTGACAGGGTGTTCCAGGTCTTGGTGGTGAGGTAGAAGAAGGATCTCCCTCTGGTCCTAGTCTTGTAGATCAGTGGGATGGTGGCTGGGGCCAGTTGGGTGGAATGGAGGTGTCTGGTGGGTGTGTGGCGGTGGTTCAGGTTTGCTGGACCTGCATCATGGAGGTCTTTGTAGGCATGCATGAGGAGCTTTAAAGTAATTCTTTTGTTGACTGGGAGCCAGTGGAGTTCCCGGAGGTGTTCGATGATGTGGAAGCGGCAGGGGATGTTAAAGACCAGTCTGGCTGCGGCATTTTTAATGTTCTGTAGTGTCCTGAGGAGTTTCTGGGTGGCGCCGGCATAGAGTGCGTTGCCGTAGTCCAGTCTGCTGCTGATGAGTGCATGGGTGACTGTTTTTCTGGATTCTGTGGGGATCCATCTGAATGTCTTTCAAAGCAGGATAATTGTGTGAAAGCATGATGAGGAGACGACGTTGATCTGATGGTTCATTGTGAGCGAGGATTCCAGTGTGATGCTGTGGTTTTCTGAGTGGTCCGTGGGGGAGGGGAGGTTCCCAATGCAGCGGGCCACCAGGAGTCGTCCCAAGATGAGGGGGTCCCAGGATGAGGACTTCGGTCTTTTCTGAGTTGAGTTTGAGGCAACTGTTTCTCATCTAGGTGGCAACGACCTTCATCCCGCTGTGGAAGCTATTTCTGGGTTTGTTGGTGAGGTAGAGGATCAGTTGTGTGTTGTTGGCGTAGGAGACGATGTTGAGTCTTCAGTTCCTGACAATGGCCACGAGTGGAGCCGTTCTAAAGGGTCCTAATGTCCGTAGTGCCAGAACTGGCGGCTGCACAGTCATATCTTACTTCTGAGGCTTGGACTACTCTGCCATATCTTACGTCTGAGGGCTGTAATATTCTAAAACTACTTTGTAGAAGCAAAATAAAACATTTACATGCTAGTTAAGACCGGCTTTTAACTAGATCCCTCAAGGAGGACTTTCTGTCCTTCAGCCTATGCCTGGTTCTGGGGTATGTTTAGGGTTCTCTTCAGCACACAGAATTTCTATCATCATCTATGCCACCCTATTCAGATTCAAACCACCTTTACCTGTAACTGCTTTACTTCTACCCTATTTAGCATGCCATATCATATATCCTTAACTGGTTCTGCCTCTAATGTCACACTTCACAATAAGGGGCATCAGAAATCATCATATACCACCATTCAAAAGCCCTCTGTCCAGAACTGACACTTTATTGTGTGTGCAAAAAATATATCACTCCAGAAGTGCTGCAGTTTCCTTTTATTGTCCCCATACGCGTTACACTAAAAAAATGACTGAAATCCAAATGTCCAATATGGTATACTGTTTGTTTGTTGTGCTCCTGAGGCGGAAGCCGGGAGCGAGGCTGTGTGCTAGTTTTTTAATCACTTTGTGTCACTTTAAACTTCGTGTAAATTTTAAA
This sequence comes from Triturus cristatus, assembly GCF_964204655.1. Taxonomy (NCBI): domain Eukaryota; kingdom Metazoa; phylum Chordata; class Amphibia; order Caudata; family Salamandridae; genus Triturus; species Triturus cristatus. The sequence continues at coordinate 345,726,647 of NC_140594.1, read as the reverse complement.
ACTCACTCACGCTTTCTGGAATCACTGTGGTCCAAAGCAGCCGATCTATTGCTGCAGCTAGACCGCCCCAGAACATTGTTTGGCGCCAGCGCGCTGAAACCGGAGGCCACGCCCCCTTCTGAGGCCACGCCCCCTCCCACAAACCGTACTTAAGACGCCGAGTTAAGGCGACAGGTAACTGTTTGTTTGTTGTGCTCCTGAGGCGGAAGCCGGGAGCGAGGCTGTGTGCTAGTTTTTTAATCACTTTGTGTCACTTTAAACTTCGTGTAAATTTTAAAACTCACTCACGCTTTCTGGAATCACTGTGGCCCAAAGCAGCCGATCTATTGCTGCAGCTAGACCGCCCCAGAACATTGTTTGGCGCCAGCGCGCTGAAACCGGTGGCCACGCCCCCTTCCGAGGCCACGCCCCCTCCCACAAACCGTACTTAAGACGCCGAGTTAAGGCGACAGGTAACTGTTTGTTTGTTGTGCTCCTGAGGCGGAAGCCGGGAGCGAGGCTGTGTGCTAGTTTTTTAATCACTTTGTGTCACTGTAAACTTCGTGTAAATTTTAAAACTCACTCACGCTTTCTGGAATCACTGTGGTCCAAAGCAGCCGATCTATTGCTGCAGCTAGACCGCCCCAGAACATTGTTTGGCGCCAGCGCGCTGAAACCGGAGGCCACGCCCCCTTCCGAGGCCACGCCCCCTCGCCCCGCACCGGAAGTAGCATAAATTATGTGCATGTTCCGGACGCGCAGCGGGCGCAACGAAGGCGCGCCTAAGGCAAGCCCGTCTGCACCCGTCCGCGCACGACCGGGCTCAGGGCCAGAATCTATGCCGGACGGGCACACCGATAGGGTGAGTTACTCGCGACGTGCCGTACTAAGTCTCAGACCTACAAAAAACACACAATGTAATTATGTTCACGACTCAGGCGGATATTTCACAAACAGTGCCATCTGCCCCCCGGTCAAATTACAACTGACTCAAGCACCATTCGCACACTCTGGCCTGAAATTAGCAGGACTGAACTGTAGGTCGCTCCCCATGCACGCCCTGCTTATTAACCATCTGCTCGTGGACCATGAGCTAGACATCCTGTTTCTCACAGAAACGTGGCTCACACCGCACTCGGACTAGGATGTGGTCTTGGCTCTGGCCCCGGGCTTCCTTATCCAGTCCCAAGCACGCCCTTGTGGTAGAGGAGGCGGACTGGCCATTTTGCACAGAGACCACTTCTCATGCAGAATTAGCGACGCTCACATCAAGGACTCAGAGAGCTGCCATTTCACCATCCATCTAGCCCCAACAACCTCGCTGACAGGTCTTCTGGTGTACCGCCCTCCCGGCCATTTCGGCCCCTTTGCCAGCGCCCTACTAGATTCCATATCAGCTCTTGCCCACTCTACACCCAACTTCACTGTGCTAGGGGACCTCAATATCCACTTCGATGATCCCCTAGACACAGGGGCTGCTGACCTGATATCGGACTTAGCTGCCTATGGTCTCCAACTGGCCAATACCGGAGCCACCCATATCAAGGGCCACTTGTTAGACCCAGTCTTTACAAATGTCCGTACCCTCCAGGCTAGACCCTCTTGCCCCCTCCCCTGGACAGACCATTTTCTGGTCCCCTTTTTTTGGCCAGGAGAATTTAGGAAGCCCCCCAAGCCCACCACATACACTCGGGACAGGGCATGGTCCAGACTCTCTATCAAGGACTGGGCGAATGCTCTAGAATCAACGACCCCCGCCCCCTCCGGGGACCCTGTTACAGCTGATAGTAACTTCAGGAAGTGGATTTCCGACTCACTTGACTCCATCATACCTACAAAAACCCGCGAAGACAAGAGCGGAAAGACAGGCTCAGCCCCCTGGTTCAACTCAGAACTCAGAGCCCTCCGCAAGGAATGTAAAAAAGCTGAGCGACTGTGGAGGAAGGATTGGCTTCACTCCAATAAAGACGCATACCGGAGGACTGTGAGAACATACAAATCTGCCCTGAAAATTTCTAAAGCCTCTTACTATGACGATAGGATAAAAAATGCCACTAACTCCGCAAGAGAATCCTATCTCATCGTCAAAGAACTCCTAAAGGTTCCTGAACCCCCACCACTGACCGTCGCCTTTCCAGACAGGAGCAAAGAATTAGCAAAATTCTTCGACTCTAAAATCTCCCACATCCTAGATTCACTCCCGCAGCCTAGCCAGCTACCTTGCTGGGACAATGTGATGCCCGACACCTGTCCAGTAGGCGCCCCTCGCCCGCTGCTTAATGCCTTTAGGGCGGTTACATCGGACGAAGTTGAAAAGACTCTGGCCAAAATGAAAAGTGGCTCCCCCCTTGACCCTGCCCCCATGAGGTTTCTTAAAACAGTCGCTCCTGCGATTGTTCCTTCAGTTATGGAGTTGATCAATGCTTCTCTATCCCAAGGCACCGTTCCTCCTAGCTGGAAGGGAGCGGTAGTCAAAGCCCTTCTTAAAAAACCCCAACTGGACCCCGCCGACCTGGCCAATTATAGACCGATCTCGCTCCTTCCGGGCATCAGCAAAATTGCCGAAAAACTGGTCAACGCTCAGTTGTCCCAGTTCCTGGAATCGAATAATCTGCTGCGACGTCCCAAACGGGGTTTCGCCCTGGCCAAGGCACGGACACCGCCCTCCTCGCTGTCATCGAGGAGGCAAGGTGCATTTTGGATGCAGGGAGATCAGTGGCAGTGATCCTCCTGGACCTTAGTGCAGCCTTTGACACGGTGAACCACCGTGTCCTGCTCCATCGGCTGGCCAGGGCAGGACTCGGGGGGACAGCGCTGGCCTGGTTAGAGTCATTCCTGTCGGGCCGCTCGTTTCAGGTCTGGGATGGCAGCTCCCGTTCTGACTCCCTTTCTCTGACAAGTGGGGTTCCCCAGGGTTCCTCACTGAGTCCAACCCTTTTTAATGCCTACATGGCCTCTTTGGAGGATATAGTTGCCCCCTTCGGCATTAAGATTGTGAGAGCTACGCGGACGACACGCAATTGGTCGTCTTGCTCTCACATCTAGACCAATGCCCAGATAATCTTCTGCACTGCCTCCAGAAAATCCACCTCTGGATGTGCGATTCCTCACTCAAACTCAACGGGTCCAAAACAGAAGTTATGCTGATGGGCAAGAAATGGTCAACAATTCCACCATCCCTTTGGCCCGACACCATGGGTGAGGTGCCCGCCCCCAGAAAAGAAATTAAGAGTCTGGGGGTCTGGCTTGAACCAGACCTATCCTTGAAAACCCAGGCTACCAAAACAGCCGGAACCTGTTTCGGACTTATGAGGTCAGTCCGCAAGATCCTTCCTTTGCTCCCCTCTCTTTCCAGGAAACTCCTGGTTCAAGGACTGGTTCTTGCACGACTGGATTACAGCAATGCTGTCTATTTAGGAGCCCCTGACGCTACTCTGGACAAGCTGCAACGAACCCAAAATGCAGCTGCTCGGATGCTGATGGGCCTTCCCTCCAGATCCTCCGCCAGACCGGCACTTAAGGCACTCCACTGGCTGCCAGTGCGAGAGAGGATCGAGTTCAAGGCTATGTGCATCGCGCACAAGCTCCTCAATGGACAAGGCCCCTTGATCCTGGGAGACATGGTTACCCCGTACAAAGCCTCGAGATGTCTGCGCTCGGACAATGAGCGACTGGCGAATATCCCCAAGTTTAGGAGGGCACGTACCGGAGGTCGTCGCTTCTCAGTAAAGGTAGCCACCCGCTGGAACTTGCTCCCCCGTAGTTTGCGTTTGGAACCCTGCTACCTGCGCTTTCGCAAGCAGCTCAAAACTCTGCTTTTCCCCAAATAAAAAGGTTTTCTTCCCCCTCTCCCCTCTTAGCCAACCTTACAGGTTTACAGCGCGGGGATGCCTCCGGGTCACCAGGCGCTCTACAAATCTTTAAATAATAATAATAATAATATTCATGGTTGTATAAATAACAAACTCAACCTCCATTACAGGTGGCCCTGAAACTGTCCAGCCCCAACAAAAGTATTACAAAAAACTGAAAATGCTTCAAAGTTCAGAATTTTTTTTGGGGCACATGTGTTTAAAACTGAGACATTATAGTAAGTAATGCACAGTTTCTATCTATGTATATGCAATGAAGGGTATTGAACACTGACTGAGAGAACCTCTGCACTACAAGCCAAGACTGCCTCTACCAATGGTCACCCGCAACATTCTAATTAGGCACTGGTGAAGAAAGTACTGGATTGTACTATTTGAACAGTGGTAGCGCTGTGCTGCAGTTGAACTAAGTAACCCAAATACATATCGTACCCCACATAGAAAACAGCACTTATGATGATAATCATTAAATTAGGCAGATGCATTTGCAATATAGCCTTCCAATCATGATGGAATTGTTTTTTTTCACTTGAAGGACAAGACTGTGATTTCATCCAGCTGCTACTTCCTTTCTTGTTGTTTTTAGGTCTGGCTTTTGTATGACAATAACACGTTACTTACAAGGTAGGCCTAATAGTATGTAAACATGACTGCAATTAATATTGGAGAATATGTGTAGCAAGCATAGGGTTTAGAGAGCAGACTAACTGTTGAATGGAAACATTAAAAAATATGTGCTTGTTCGCTATGGTTTCTACTAAGAAAGCCCATGTCGTACTTATACTGTTCAAACTAACATGACACAAAGAACATTTTCCACTTTTCTGGTGCACGCATTGTAACTGAGGCTGAAATGAAAGATGTCCTTGCAGAAATCCGTCTTGGAAGGAAGGAGTAAAATGTAGAATTTGTTTCCCAACGCAGTATAAGAGCTGAGGAATGAGAGATTCCTCAGCACTTGATTATACATCTTTTGTGATAAAGGTATATCGTTGTCGTTACAGGGATCTGGTTTGAAATATTGTAAGGGAATTCCTCTTCTTGCATAATCACCCAGAAAGTTTTAACTGATGCTGCTGGTTTTCCGACTCTGAGAGTGTACTGAGGCCAGCTAACCAGACCACAGTGCGAGTCTAAACCCTAAAAGTGTATGTTTGACTGGCTTGTACCCAATTGGCATAACTTAACTAACTTATGAGTCCCTAGTATATGGTACTAGTGGTACCAAGGGCCTGTAAGTTAAGCTGTCCCACATGGCTGTAGCACTTATTGTGCAAACGCAATAATATGATGGACAGAGCGCTGAAACTTTTCAGACACTCACCCCAGTCACTATCAGGTCTGGGTTAAACCCATCATCGTTTTTTAGCTCACTTCGCCAACCCAGTTCAGACCTAGCCATATGCAAATTAGTCTTGACCGTGTGTGGGATAAAGTAAAACATGTCTCCGAGCCTGCCACTTCATACTGATAGGGCAGTTTTAAACTGCTAACTCGACTTTGCCATTTAAACCAATGACGAAGTCCAAATCCTTTTTGTAAATATATATGTCAACCCTACATCAGGCCTATTGAGTCCTAAGAAAGGGTGCTGTATGATAAAAAGTGGGACATATATTTTCACATGTCCTAACAATAAAACTCCCAAATTATCGTTTTTGCTGTGGGAAGGCTAATAACCCCATTGGTGACTACAGAGTTACTCGCTGACAAATCAGCTTTGCTCACCTCTGAATAGGACTACTAAAGTTGGTACTTCAAGGTATCAAAATAATTGTTACATTAAATCCGATGATGCCAAGTCAAATTTAATATAACTTTTGAATAAAAACAACTTTTAAGACAGATGCTGGGCACAAGACTGCCTTCTGACCTCCTGGGGAGAGGTGTTAATGACTCCCAGGACAGGACACAATAAAAGTCTGATATTGGAATAGGGGATACCTCTCCCTGGCAGGAAGCTACACAGGATGTGAGCCCAAAATGCGAGCTTGAAAGGGGAAGCTGCCTTTGAAAGGCAAATGGTGGAAACACACAAAAAGGGCTGCTCCTTTGTCCTGGTAGACAGGTTGGTGTTGTGTGGAAATGTGCCTTTTCAGGGGCACACCGGTGCAGGGTTCACCCTTAAGTTTGCCCACGGGTCCTTAGACTAACAAAGAAGAGATTGGCACTAAAGCTGGAATTCAAAATAACAAGTTTATTAATCACTCATTAGTGGGACTACATCAATACAACACCCTCAGGCACTGTAGGAGGTAGTACATGGAATACAGAAACCATGGGTCCTTTATACACAGTTTGTTGCAGAGTAAGCATGTAGTTACAAATAGAAGGTACAGGCCTACACAGGAATAGCTATCGACTAACATGGGCAGATGGATATCACTTAGTCAGCAAAGTGGGAGGGGAAACAGAACTGCTTACATCAGTAGGATATGATAGACAGTTACATTCTCAAACAGGTGCATTCTAGCAGCTACAGGCCCTTCTGAGCTCATGCATTGCACTGGCTCAGTACAGAAGGAGTTAACTAAGGTTGATGACTCAAGCAGAATAGAAAAGCAGGCAACAGTGAAGACGGCAGAATCACAAGGCTAACAAAATGGATGCTGTAAACAAGATGGCTTCAGCTCATGCTAACAGCAATTATTGTCGATTTCCACAGAGGCCCTTTTAGCATTAGCTGAAGACATCTCTATGATTTAGAAGGAGCATGGAAGATATCATGGACATCAATCACCATTAACTCACTAATTTCTTGGTCTGTTACTAGTCGGGCATTTACATTCTTGACATTTTGTGTAGCAGGTATACATGAGGTACAGGTAGAAGCACAAAGGGAACAGAGCATCGGGCCACATTGGATCCATAGGCAACAGATAAAAAGGATCACAACAAATATACATAGAGCTGACAATAGTTTCCAGCCCCATACAGTGAACATAGTCCATAGCCATCCCGCCAAAGTCCACGTTCCAGAATCCTGATGGATTTCAGTGGCTATCTTGTGCAGCTTAAAAATTGCTTGAAAACTGAAGAGGCATGGTCAGAGATGTAGACACAGCAGCTGCTCCCAATAATGCGGCGTGCTCAGGCCTCGTCTGCTGGTCATATGTGTAATGTTGGTCTGTAAGACCCTGGGTGTGAAAACTTAATAAAATCTTTTACCAAAAAAAAATAATGCGGCGTGCTCCACCACGGTCTGCCAAGATCACATCCAAAACCATCCTGTTTTGGAGCACTATAAATCTCGCTATTTGCAGTTCTTCCATGATGTTTCCAAGTGCCATGGCTGTCTGATTGGTTACAGCCTCTACAACACGTTTCAAGCACATGATTTTTCTGCTGTTTAAGGCCGCACCAACAAAGAAGAATAGTCCCAAATTAAAGTCAATATACTGCTGCAATGCAGTATCAGTTTGATCCACCTCATCATGATTTATTGTCCTCTTAAATCGGCTCTTAGAAATATCATTATACAGTTTGTAGTCTTTGTGGTAGGATGCAGGTGCCAAAAACACACGTGGTAGCAAAAAGGACACAAAGCAGCTACCTGGCCAACCAATAGGTAGATGGTAATAACCTTTATTTCCGCAAATGAAATAGGTGTTATGTGAGGACAAAAAAATGCTATTGTTCATTCCAGTAATGTTCAGCACTAAGGTACAGTCACTTTTTCCCACAGGGATATTGCCAATACTGCTCACACAAAGGTCTGCTTGAGCTCTAGTAACAGCTATAACAGGAGGTCCATTACCCTTGATAGTTCGAGTGTTGGGGAAAACATAGTGTGTGGAGGAATTTCCTTCACGATACTCCTCCATTTCCCATACAGTTTCTTTAGCTTGTGGATCTTCTTCCTCATCAGCGTAATAGACTCTATTTAACTGAGTGTTAAGTCTTCCTGCATCAAAGTTGAAAATATTACCAATATGAGAAGCCCACAATAGTGCAAACCAGGCTCTGCAGGAGCCATTGTGTGAAAACGGCAAAGGAATAAAAGGCGTTCCTCCCTTTTTCTGATGAGCTGGCATCATTCCACACACCCAACAGTTGGTAATGTTCGTAACATTATGGGTGTGATGCATCATTTGAATGAACGTATTGTTGAGGAAGGACATTTTGTGCTTCTGCTCATGATAGGGAAGAGTAAAATATCGGTGCTCAATGGGGACAGGAGTAGTAGCAGTCAGTAGTTTTCGAGCAGGAGCTACTCCCTCTACAACCCATTTTATTGTAGCAATGATGACAAAAATCAATAATGAACATACTCTTTCGATCACAAACCTTTGCAGCAGTTGATTTCTTCTCCGCAGGCATGTTCATCTTGCCGTTGAACAACGGAACAGATGGTGCCCTAAGGTCCAGGGCAGACGTTGGTTTCTTCGCTGAGTTTGAGACGAGTAGCCACTAAAAGAGTACCCTCCTTTGTAACTCAGTCTTTCACTACCCAGGACAGTGGCTCAAACAGTCTTTTTCAGCAACAAAATGTCTCTCTTCCGGGGTCGCATCTGATATCGAGATGTACCAGGGATCGTGTGTTCCGGGAAGAGTTCCTCAGGTCCTTCAGGTGACGTGGCTTGTCCTTTCTCTATGTCCAGGATGTCGCGATGATCTGCCAACACAGCTGGGCTCACTAGGTCCTGCAACACCTTCCGACAATGGGTTGCGTGGACCCAGTTCTTCCAGTTGGTCACTCGAACCGCAGTCCTGGTAGCCAAGAGCACCTAATCAGGGCCACACCAACGAGGCTCCAAGGAGCTGGTCCGCTAAAAGGACTTCTTTAAGACAAAGTCCCCAGGCTGTAGAATATGGCCCTCACCCTGAGACCTGTCTGGAAGAGTCTCCCGAACCTGTTGATAAATAGAAGACAAACTGTCAGTCAACTGAGACAAATAATCGTTCATCAATACATAGGGTACATCATATATAGGGCGTGGCTTAGGAATCTCCCAAATATTCATTGGCCTTCCAAAAACCACCTCATACGGTGTGAGGTCGGATCGTGTATGTGGTATCGATTTAATAGATAGCAACGCCAATGGCAGTGCATCAGGCCATTTCAAAGATGTGGAAGCCTGTATTTTGGCCAATTTTAGCTTGAGGGTAGAATTGTAACGCTCCACTAGTCCTGCTGATTGTGGGTGCAAAGCAGCATGGAACTTCTGCTTAGTTCCCAATTCTTTCATGAGGTAATCAACAACTTGCCTAATGAAATGGGGTCCGTTGTCATTCCACAAAACTCGACAAATGCCGAATCTGGGGAAAAACTCCTTTAGGAGCACCTCTGCTGTAGTAAGAGCTGTATCATCTCTCATAGCGTATGCCTCCACCCATTTACTGAAGGAGCAAACCACTACCAAGACATACTTTAGGTTGTTACAATGCTCAAACTGTATGTAATCCATTTGCAAGACCTCAAAAGGTGCAGTAGGTATGGCAAACCCTCCTGATGGAGTTCGTGTTCCCTTTCCAGGATTATATTGGAGATAGATCAGACAAGACTGGACTATCTTTTTAGCTGTGCCGGCAATATCTGGATGATCCCAAACTTGCATAAGTTGCTTTGCCATTGATTACGCTGCAACATGTGCCGGCCCATGTGCCATGTGAATCATAGGATGTAAATAGGCTGTGGGTAACTTCCATTTTGTCTTTTCTTTATTCCTCCAACAGCCCTCATCAGCCAATGTTCCCTCCTTAAACTATTGGTCTAATTCCTCAACAGAAGCAGATCGTTGCATATCCAGAACCTCTTGCCTGGCATCATGCTAACGCTCAGCCTGTGATTTAACTACATTCATGGGTGTAGTACTTCGCTGCATTGCAGTCTCACAAGCTGTGTGTCCGCAAAGGCATTGCCTTTCCCTATTTTATCAGTCACTTTCTTGTGTGCGCTACACTTAACAATTGCCACTTTCTTAAGATATGTCAAGGCAGTAAGGAGTTTGTGTACTAATTCCCCAGGCACTATTTGCATCCCATGAGAAGTAAGAAAGCCTCTTTCCTTCCAGAGTTGGCCAAAATCTGCTATTGGTGTAGATGTTAACAAGTAGATCTGTACTAAGCTCACATGCTCTTGTCAGTGCTATCAACTCGGCTGCTTGAGCTGACGTCTGTGGAATGCGAGCTGTCTCAACTACTGTCTGAAGTGTTGTGATTGCAAAGGCAGCGGATGTCGTGCCATCAAGCAACTTCAAGCAGGACCCATAAACCCACAGTTCCCCATCAACACTAGAAAGGGGCATATCTTGTAGGTCAACACGACCCTTTGTTTGTTCTTCAGTAAGGGATATACAATCATGTAACTCCTGTGACTGAGACTGAGTGGCTGGAAATGGCAATAATGTAGCAGGATTCAGAGTTGGGCATCTTTTCAGTGTGATATGGGGAGCCAAAAGTGTCAATTCATATCCTGTCAAGCGGGCACCAGTCAAATGTTGTGTTTTCGTTTGATTTAAAAGAGCATCAACTGAATGGGGTACTAGCACAAGCAATCTATTTGACAAGACTATTCCCTCACTCTGACGTATGGACACAGCTGTCGCCGCCACCTCTCGAAAACACCCAGGCAGCGCATGGGCGACTGGATCAAGGACAGCTGAGAAATATGCACAAGGACGCTGCTTATCCCTGTATGTCTGTGTTAAAACTGAAAGAGCACAACCGTCCCTCTTGTGTACATAGAGTGTGAAAGCCTTAGTGTAGTCTGGATTTCCTAATACTGGTGCAGAACAAAGAGCTTGGCGCAACTGTTAGAAAGCATGCTGGCATTCAGTAGTTCATGGGAGGGGCATCGGAGTGTCTTTAGTCAAAAGGGCCAACAAAGGTTTAACAATGTGAGAAAAGCTAGGGATCCACTGCCTACAGGAAGAAGTAAGGCCAATCAGTGCACGAACAACCTTCTGAGTACGGGGCACAGGCGTGTCTAAAATAGCTTGAATGCGATCAGTTGTAAGTGCACGTCCCTCCTTAGACAGGAGGTGACCTAAATAGGTAACCTGCTGTCTACAATATTGCAATTTCTTCCAAGAGACTTTGTGATGATGAGAGGCAAGGAATGATAGCAATAACCGTGTTCCTTCTTCACACTGTTCAGGGGAATCAGCAGCCAACAAGATGTCATCGACATATTGAATAAGAGCCACCCCTTTCGGTACAGGGAAAGAATCAAGATACCTTTTCAATGCCTTGCTATAAATGCTAGGACTCTCTGTATACCCTTGTGGAGCTCTAAAAAATCTGAATGATCGATTATTCAAAGTGAAGCCAAACAAATAACGGCTGTCAGGATGAACAGGTATTGAGAAAAATGCATTTTTCAAATCGATCACACTGAATGTAGTTGCAGTAGGAGGAACCATAGTAAGAAGTGTCGTGATGTCAGAGACTACCGGATATTGGGGCCCTACGATGTTGTTAACTTCTCGCAATTCAATGATAAAGCTATACATTTAGGAATCTGTGACTTTTCCCAAAATAGGAAGAATAGGGCTATTACAGGTATTGTAATCTCGCTTTGGAAAATCTAGGAAATGTGACACCATTTCCTCTGATTACCGTTACCCGTGTTTCCGCTAAAGGTCAATGGATCATTGCCACCGTTTATGACCAGGGAGCCTTTACATAAACAGGAGCAATTCATAAAATGCAAATAAACATTTTAGCCAATAATGAGAGTTATGAGCAGTTTTAAAGGGATTTATTTTCCAATCAAAATCTAAGAATCTCTGACTCTTCATTCAGTAGTCAGGTATCAATCAGGTTACAGCATTGATAACAGAAAAATTAGGTTAGCACAAAGCATTATAATTTCCAAACAGCGCGTTCCATAAAGGAAATGATCCCTATTCTAAAACAATGGGGCTCAAAAGATGTCATTCAGAACTCCTGAAAAGTTCCAGAAGCAAGAGTGAGTTAGCATAAGCCAATCAATAATTAATAATTGCAGAATCTCCCATGAAGGGAAACCAAGAATAGAGCAAATAAGCCTTGGCAAAGCCAATGAGTCAAAGCAAAATCAGAATGGAAATAAACGTACATCTAATCTGCCTACGTCTGCCTACGTTCTGCTCTCCATCAAAGGTCTGCCCTCTCCTTCACTGCATCTGTAAATCAGGTTTCTTGTACACCCTGCAACTCTTCACAAGTGTTCGATATTGACATCAACATTGGATAGACAGTGTCCTTTTCAGATTCACATGTGAAATTTCCCTTAAATGTGAAGCTAGCAGGACACTATATTGGGCAACCAAATTTGCATCTATCTTTCCCATGACAATTGATACTCCCATTTGAGCAGTTAGACTGCATTCTATGGTAAGGACATTCAATTTTGTATCTTGTGCTGAGATAAATTCTTGTAAACATTGGCCATCTACAAAATAGACATGATCGGGCTCAATCAGGGGTTCATCATTAATGCCTAACCTTGGCCTCATGCCACCTAGGCATTCATGTTCATCTTCATTTTTTTTTATAAATCTGTTTTATTGATTTTTTCAAACACAGTGACAAAAATTCAGCTCACTTGCATATGAACTCCTTTGGCAGAACACTCCTTATCAATAGTATTATATATCACACATGAAAGGGACATAGTCGTATAACAGTTTGTAGACTGATAGCTCTATCCAGTTGCTCGGAACCCCTAACACAGTGCAGATCTAAAGCAGTGCTGTGCACAGCCCACTATTCCTATTTATGAGTACATCAAAATTGTCCCATTGAGTCCCTCAGCCGAATCTGTATCTACTGCAAACAAATAGTAAGAAAACAAAACCATATAAAACCTCAACCACCTCGAACCTAGTTCATGTTCATCTTCATCACAAACAGTTTCCTTTACTAGCAGTAGACTCAATACATTTGAATTTCAACATTTTTCAATCTCAAGTTTTTTCAGTAACAATTCCACAAAACGAGAACCCATTTCAGTTATTGGACATTCCATCATTAATTTCTCACTCTTTTTGTGAGTGACATCAACCACAGCTACTAAGTTAAGCCAGCTGAGCATTTCTGTGACTATGGGGTCAAAGGTTATTGGGAAAAACGTCACAGACTTTTGAACATCTTCATGTTTTTGAACAGGCACTGAGAGAGCGCAGCCCTCCCTCTCACTGCAAATTGGTGTATATTCTTTTAAATAAACTTGCATCCCTAGTGCCGGGGCACAACACATTTTCTCTTTCGACTCTAGGCATGCTTTTGTGCAATCGTTGTCCAATGGAAGCAGATCAGACACATCCTTGTGTGTCAGCCTCAGTAAAGGCTTAGCCACTAGGGAAAGGTTTGGTGTCGACTGTCTACAGTAGCCAACCATTCCCAACAGCATTCTGACTTCTTTCTGAATTCAAGGTGAATTCATCTGGTGAATTGCTTCCACTCTCTCTGGTGACACCTTTCTAGCTCCTTTTTCAATTATGTGTCCCAGATATTGATATCCTTTCTGGCAGTACTCCTGACTATCCTCATTATAAACCTGACAAATATCAATAACGGTAAGCCATTCTTCAGTGCATGCAATTTGAAAAGGTATATTGGCTGGATTCGGTTCCACAGGACAACACAGAACAACTATGCTACTAATCTTCTGCACTAATCTATACTTCTCATTGGGTTTCTGTAAACCTGTGATCAGAGAGTTACATGAACTTCCAATCAATTCCTCCAAAAGTCCCTCGCTCAGTTTATCTTCAATTACGGGGGAAATTCCTGCAACTGTCTCTCGTGTTGAATTGTATGATGGTGTTGCTGTATACATGGCATCTGATTCTAATTTGACTAAGACTGGTTCTGCACTTTTTATTAATTTGACATCTTTCGTTGTGAACTCCCATACTATTGGGTTCACTGTTTCTTCCAAATCAGAGGGTCATTTTTCAACCATCATTTCTGAAACTAATCCTTCAGCTGTCTCTTGTTGAGCCATTCTAAACTGTATATCCTCATCAGGAGTCTGATTTTCAATATCTTCCAGTGTACAGTAAATTGTGCAGTTTAACTTGCAAAACAATTGTTTTCCTGTCAGGCCTGAGTCACAAACAATAAATTGGTAACTTTCCTCAAATGGGCCTATTTGTGGTGCAAATTCTTCTAAAATTGGGTTTGTAATTTCTTTGTTTAAAACTCCTACAACTTCGCACTTTTTCCCTAAATAAGGTAGGTTTTGACCTTCTACTGTTCTCACAATGGATCTAATGATCTCAGAAATGTTGGGGCTAAAATTGTCGATTTCAAATACAGCAGACTATTCAACGTGTTCTTATTTTGGTTCTGAAAAAAATTAAAATTTGCTTTGGACAACTGATTTAAGTTAATCTGAGGGCTTCCCATATTTTGTGAGACCCTCGGGGCTTGGAGAACCTTTCTCATTAATGCCAGTTTCTGAATTGCCATTTGCTTTTGCTGAACTGGCATCTGCATTTCTCCCTCTATATGTGCCTTTCCATTTACTGCATCAGGTTTAAGTCTACACTTCCTCTTCCAATGCTCAAATCTGTTACAAAAATGGCAAAAGGTCACTTTCTTCAACATCGCAACATGCATACTCAAATTTGGACCAACCAAAACTCCTCTATCTCTGTCCTGTAAAACACCAAATCCTCCTTCCGCACCTTGTACTCCTGCTTGTGGAACCACACCTTGTATCTCACCTTCATCCTTCGCAATCCCATCTATCAACTTTCTTTGCCAACCAACCACACTTTGCTGAATGTACACACTGATCTGACCCAAGATCATTAATCCAATAACAAATTGAGAAACAAAGAATTTAATGTCACTAACATCAGTACACTCTCTCTTGCTGTGCTGTTGAAAAACCTGACACACTCTTTCACAAAATTCATTAACCAAATCTTTTAGTTCTTGTGAGGTTCTCTTCATCTCTACCCAATTAAGATCTTTTGGTGGAACGCGGCTCTTCAGAAAAGTAATCACTGCTTCATTTTTCTCCATAACAACAGAAGATGGTGCATTAGTGCAAGACTCTCTCATTGTCTCCTCACTTGGCCCTTGCACAACAGCTTTACAGTCAGACCACAATTCAATTACCTCTGCAGTGTCAAAGAACATTTTGAAATTAATCCACAACACATCTGAGATTTCAAAAAATCCATCAACTTGTGTGGTACACACAGGTTTGTCTCTCAACCTTGGAAATTTGTTCACAAATGCTGCAAGTTCACCTTTGTCCCGTAGTACATGAACATGCACTTCTCCCACTATTTCTCTCAATGGTTAAGCTGAAGTTTCTCCCTCACCCTGTTCATTGTTTTCCTCTGGTGGTTTCTTTTTCTTCTCCCATTTCCTTGCTAGGTCTGGCGCTTTCTTTTTCTTTTCATGTTTCCTTGCCCACTTGTCTCCTAATTTCTCAAAACCCTTCCATTCACAAATGTATTTCACCCATTCTGCAATGTGTAATCGCATTTGTGAAGAACGTGTTGTCTCAATTGCTTCATCATCCACCTGTACCCTGAAGCTTTTCTGAATTGAAAACTTCCTGAAACATCAATTTAATCTTTTCGGGCCAAATCAGTCAGTCAGTCACGTATGGTTTCTGCACATTTTGTAATTTTCTTACTCAGGTAAATTAAGTCTTTTTACTGATACTGGTTCAAATCCCCAAGATCTTAACCTTCCCTGAGAATTTCTTCAAGTTCAATTTTTAAATTTGAAACATAAAGTGGTCTCTCTTTTTCGGGTTCTGGGTCAATTTGTTCTACCATGTACTCTGTCCTTTTAATCCCTGCTGCTTCCTCAAACCATGGTCGAAAAATCCCATCTTCAATTAAATCAGTTTCTCCCTTTGCTATTGGTGTTGTAAAGACAATATTTTCTCTATCTTTCAATGCTTGAACTGTCCGGGGCAGTTTCTGTTCTGTAATCTGTGAATTCTAAGATGTTGAGATAAACCCTGATGTAATTACTCCTTCTACAGTTCTTTGAGCTTCTTGAGTTGGGACCATATTAATTTGGACAGTCAAAATTAGTCTACGCATTGTTTGTGCAGCTACTGTTTGTAATTTTTGTACCGAATCAGTCACAATTGGAGCATTAACGCCTGGCGGTATCACTATCGGTATCGAATCAACAGGTGGTGGGGCAATCTGGAACGTCTGTGAAGTTAACTCAATCTGCATTTCCTTTGGTTCAACAGAAGCAGTAGCCACTGTCGTATTTGCTGGTACACTACTATCAGAATTTGTACTGGAGACCACATTAGGTGGAGGACACTCAGTTAATAATGCATCCAATTTTCATCCCCTAAATCACTATCGGTTTGAGGCTTTTTTCATCTATAATTTCCTCCTCCTGTATCTGAATCCTTACCCTTTCATCCTCTCTTTCCATGTCTCTTGCTGTCTTTTCCCACAAGCTTAAGGCTTCAAATTGTGCGGCTCTAGATGGTGACTTTATTTCAGATAACATTTCTCTTAATCTCTCAATAATTTGCAGTTCAAAAGTACCATATTTTGGAAAACTCAAAGGACCCTCTTTCTCAGTAACCTTGCACCATTGGCGAATCCACAAACATGAAAACATTCCCAAATTCGTTAACATAAAATGTGCAGGCGTTCCATCAGGTGGGGTCTCGTCACAGACCCAAATCGAATTTGTCGATTTACCTCTCAAAAGTGTCTTAAAACCTTTAAACAATTTCATTTCTGCAATAATTCAATCCAATATTTTTATTTAATTCCGTAAACGTCAAGTTTTTTCCCTCCAATCCTGTTGCAGTTTAAATTTTTGAAGTTTTTCAACCAATCTCAATACGGTAATCACACAACGAACCTATCACAGTGCGGCACACTCTGATGTCACTTTTCCTCCGCTCGCAGCAGCTCACCCTCCTTTACAATTATCTCGTACTCAATCACACGTCCTTTTCATACGCTGAAATAACCGTTTGTCCCAAACAAGTTTCTTCTCTGACTGTCCGTCCACAGTCTCTCGAAATTGTCGACCTCAACTGGCAATTGTCTGTCCGCGAAACAACCGGACAATCGCCTCAACTGCTAGGTTTCAATCACTCAAATTTCATATACAACAACCCACGACCAGCATCGGTTACTCACGCACTCACACATTTGAACCCCCTATCTCGCTCTGGATAATCGATGACGTCTCACAATCCCCTTTCGGTGGTCAACAAAATCTACCGCGGGTGTCTTCTACACCACAATGAATTTTCCTGGGCTGCGCGCGCTCACAGCCTGATCTCACAATCACTCAACACTCACTCCAACGCCGCAAGACATTACACATTCAAAACAACACCGCAATCTAACACACTCCATGCAATTACCACAACCGCCATTACCGCAACTGGAATTGCCACAACTGAAATTACCGCATACCACGATCTAATCCAATGCAATTACCACATATGCCATTACCGCATACCATGATCTAATCAAACGCAATTACCGCAATATGCAATAACCGCAATCAAAATTTACCGCAATCAGAAATTACCGCAAATGCGCCGCTCCCTATTAATACTCACATCTTTTTCAGTAACCGCCTTCTTGGACCGCCTTCTAATACCGCTTTGCCAATCTTCAAGTTCTGGGCATTGGAATCAGGAATCAGGACTTTTTGGGGTTTAGGCCTTATTCTAACTTGGGCAATTTTTTTGTAGCTCCTTCCAGGACATTAACCTAAACTCTGCTCCTTCTGGTCAAGGTGTTCACCTTACCTCTGCTACCATCCTGTTGCAGCGGTAATCCCACGGTAAACTCGCTTTGGAAAATCTAGGAAATGTAACATCATTTCCTCTGATTACCGTTACCTGGATTTCCGCTAAAGGTCAATGGATCTTTGCCACCGTTTATGACCAGGGAGATTCTACATAAACATGAGCAATTCATAAAATGCAAATAAACATTTTAGCCAATAATGAGAGTTATGAGCAGTTTTAAAGGGATTTATTTTCCAGTCAAAATTTAAGAATCTCTGACTCTTCATTCAGTAGTCAGGTATCAATCAGGTTACAGAATTGATAACAGAAAAATTAGGTTAGCACAAAGCATTATAATTTGCAAACAGTGCGTTCCATAAAGGAAATAATCCTATTCTAAGGCTCAAAAGATGTCATTCAGAACTCCTGAAAAGTTCCAGAAGCAAGAGTGAGTTAGCATAAGCCAATCAATAATTAATAATTGCAGAATCTCCCATGAAGGGAAACAAAGAATAGAGCAAATAAGCCTTGGCAAAGCCAATGAGTCAAAGCAAAATCAGAATGGAACTAAACCTACATCTAATCTGCCTACGTCTGCGTACGTTCTGCTCTCCATCAAAGGTCTGCCCTCTTCTTCACTGCATCTGTAAATCACTTCTGCCCTCTCCTTCATTTCTGCGTCGGAGTCTGAAACTCTTCTGCAGCTTTGTGTCTCTAATCTCTGTCTGTCTGTCTCTCTCAAAGGGCTCTGAAAGTCTTCCTGCCTGTGTTCTGGAAGGTGTCCTGTCTCCTCTTCTTCTCTCTCCTCTCTCCCCCTCTGCTCTCTCCTCTGCTCTCTCCAAACTCCTAATTAGGAACGCGTTTATCAAATAATAATGTTACAAAGCATGTGGCGTGACTTTCTCTTCCTCCAACTGTAATCCAGCATTCTCCAAAAGGATGCCTCCACCCATCTGCAGATTTCATATGTCATCTCTCAGACAGGCAAAGATCCTTCCCACGGTACATTCTGCATCTTATTTAATACAATTTCATCTCCTAACCTTCCTTTTAAAAAATACATTTTATTTCTAACTACACACATAACATGAACTGCAAAATAACCTTTTTTTTTTAACTAAGCAAGAAACATTAAACTTGGTAATGCACTTTTGAAATACGTGATTTTCTGTTCTCACTAAAGCAAAGAATTAAATGAGGCTTTGTTCAACATTTCAAGCAACTACAGAGATAAAGCTCAGACCAAGGTCACAGCTGTAAATCATGCCACTGTTCTCTTTGCAAGGAGAGAAAACATTCCTTTGCTTATCTTTAAAGTCGAAAGAAACTAACAGACCAAGCTGAATCACAACCTGGTTCTGTTTTCTACATTATAAAATGTCGTACTAATTCAAATGCAAGTTATTTTCTACTGATGCAAATTTAACAGTTTTCACAAGTTAGGGTCACATTTTCATAGTGAGAACAACATTTAACTAAACACATTTAAATCAAACTATGAATTACTTGCACATGGGTTACATAAATTGCTAAATTAAAGTGTCTGGCTGAAGTCTGTGAATTTCAAGAGCTCATGTTTTCACTCTGTGGCACAGAAATGTGCATGTCACCTTTCAAATGCAGTTCCTTATTTCTGAAGCAAAGGCATGGTTTCCATTAATAAAGAAAGCACAGGTATAGGCTCTTTCACCCACAAGGTACTAGGTAACGATGACAAAGCAATATCCTCTTTAATAAGACAAGACCTCTCAAACATTGGATAGTTATAGTTTAAAATAACATGCACATCTTCTGGGAATCAACGTATTGTAGCACGAAAATGTTTAAGCATATCGATACCCACAATGTCATCAGACATGTTAGGGGAAAGCAGAAATGGACATGTTGCAGTGAATTTATCAAGACTAAATGCAAGTAGCTGTGACAGTGGGCTAAGTGTAGGTGTCCCATTGAACGCTATCAATGTTATCATTGTACCAGACAGGGGAGCCCTAGGAACCAATTGTTTAGACAGAGCACTACGAGTAGCTCCTGTATCAACCAGAAACTGATCAGTAGAACCCAAGACGTTTGCATCGACATAGGGACCCCTCTGATCTACTGGGACCTTCAAACGGTTCCTTACCCCATCCTAGGCATTCCTATGCATAATCAGAATCCTTAGGACCATCAGCCGAATAATTAGACATTTGGTATTGGTTTCGTCTATCAAAGGTATTAAAAGAATTTGGATTTTGTTCAACTGCCTCAATTCTGGTGCGATTAGCCATGCCTCCCCTATTCCCTGTGTTCCCTGGGCGGCTTCTCATACTTCCTCTACCCCGCTGATACTGCTGACCTCGCAAAAAGGGGCACGCAGCACACCAGTGTCCGATTTCTTTACAAGAAGCACACTGATCAGAAGACAAAGTTGCTCGAGGGTAAGGGGGTACACCAGGGCGATACATCGCACATCCACCTCTACCACCACCTCTAAATGAGGGACCATAGACTTGAACCAACATAACTTTATTTTTAGATCCTTAACCTTTTTATCCTCCTTTCCTTTTGCTTCCAATTCCTGTCGCTCATAATACTGAGCCATAGTCAAAAGGGAGAATGGGGAAGACGTAGTCCATGAACTCTTGCTGGCCTTTAGGTGACTAGCTATTTCTGGCAACATGTTAGTGACAAATTTGTCGACGAACAGATGCTTACCCATGTCATCTGTCAATGACTGCCCACTAAAATCATGGAATGTCTCTTCAAATCGTGTAAAGAAATCAGAAACGGACTCATCCGCTTTCTGTTTATAAGACGCTAATGTAGTCCAATCTTTTTTCTTAGGGGCTATAAGATTTTTCAATTTAATCACAATAGCTTTGGGAAGATCTAATTTCTCCTGTCGTGGTTTCTGCGCAGACTCTCTAGCCGCATCTGTTTGCTCTAAATGCACCCAAGTATCACCATAGGCGACATTATCATCTACCTTTCGAATTGATCTCCACATATCAGGGGGCAAAATAAGTCCAAAAAACATGTCAATAATCGGCAGATTCATAGTACAGGAGCTAATAGCTCCTTCCACTTCTTCATAAAAAGCGGCCGGGTTTTTCCGTGGGTCGGGCAAAGCAGCTTTAAGAGCCATAAGGTCTGCTCTACTCCAAGGAGTGTAGACCCAATTGTAAACAAAAATTGTTTGCATCATCTGAATCTTTATCATCATTCGTTCCTGCTCCCTTTGGGGGAACATACAGAGGTGCTGCTTCTCGCATGGGTTTCATAGTAACTTCAATATCACTAGTATCTTTATCTGTCCCCGTAGCTCCCTCTTGTCGTGCTGGAATCTGAGCTGTTTGTTCAACTGTAGCTGTACCAGCTGCCTTTTTCTCCTCTCGCAGACGTAATGCGTCAATTCACAATTTAACCACTCACCTAATTAGATCGGACACCTGTGAAGAAAGAAAGGGGCCTTCACTTAACTGTTTATAATCAGATTTTATATAAGAGGGCTCTAGGGCAGCAGAACATTTTTAAAAAACTGAGTATTACTTCCCAAGTAAACGTCTCTACAAAATATAACTGCTCTAAATCTGTCCATTGCTGAACCATTGCTATGAGTTCTAGGGCCGAGGCACTCCCATGAGCTGCTTTACGAGCAGCAGATCTAAGAGTGGTCTTGCATTCAGTAGTCAAAGTAGAGCGAGTCTTCCGCCCGTCCTGCTTATCTTCATCTTTTTCTTCTGAAGACAAATGCTGTTCATCAGAACCTTCATTCTCAGGGGCACTAGGGAATTTATACGGGGTTGGAGGTCGATTTAACAAAATATAATCATCTTGAGGTCTCTTAAGTATGGGATAAATGGGGCGCCTAATAGGGTACTGGCCAGTTACCTCTAAACGACACTCCCTATCTTCTTTTTTTTCATTCATCTCCTTATTTTTCAATTCCGATGCTTTTTTATATATTGTTTTTCGATGTTCTTTTTCTGCTATAGCTTCTTCTTTCCTCACTCTCTCATGCACTTCTTTCTCCCACATTCGTGCACAATCAAACACATCTTGTCGACTCTTCCGTTTAAACAGACACTGCTGATTTTTAAAATCAAATGACCCATTAACTGGCCATCGTAGATTAGGATCCTTTTTCGTATATTTGTTCCACAGTGTACTATACATTATGGAAGAAATACAGTATGTAATAGACATGTACCTATTAGGTATCCCCTCTAGGGGAGCCAGCTGACTACTTTCTAAATCCATTTTGGTACCACCAAGACAGCAACACATCCTATAATGTGTGCTAGGAGCAGGCATGCTACCAAATTGTAGCAAAATATTTCTTATCCCAGATATCTCAAAGTAGAGAAAAATCTCCACATTACCTGCCTTTATTTATTGCAATAAACAAACAAACAAAACCAGAATCTTGGCCAAGCAAATCCAAAATCAAGAGTGCCGCTTCAGCGACCTTACCAAACAAAAGTCTCCAACCTCCAACTGCTAATTTCTTGGTCGACCTAATGGTCACTGCAAAACTTACACCAAAGTAGATCTCAGTCGGGACCGGCCACCACCTGGAGGGTCAAATCGGGAAAACCAGAAAAGCACTTCGGTCTGCATAGACAAAAGGTCTCCTCGTGCAGGACGTCTCCTCAGTAAGATTCCATTCCTCCTTCAAGACCACTCCTTCGGATGGCCGCGTCTCCGATGAGCCCCCCGAGTCGGGCACCAACCTGTGGAAATGTGCCTTTTCAGGGGCACACCGGTGAAGGGTTCACCCTTAAGTTTGTGCACAGGTCCTTAGACTAACAAAGAAGAGATTGGCACTGAAGCTGGAATTCAAAATAGCAAGTTTATTAATCACTCATGCGTGGGACTACATCTATACAACACACTCAGGCATGGGCCTACTATACACAGTTTGTTGCATAGTAAGCATGTAGTTACAAATAGAAGGTACAGGCCTACACAGGAATAGCTATCGACTAACATGAGCAGATGGATATCAGCAAAGTGGTTGGGGAAACAGAACTGCTTACATCAGTAGGATAAGATAGACAGTTACATTTTCAAACAGGTGCATTCTAGCAGCTACAGGCCTTTCTGAGCTCATGCTCTGGCTCCGTACATAAGGAGTTAACTAAGGTTCATGACTCAAGCAGAATAGAAAAGCACGCAACAGTGAAGATGGCAGAATCACAAGGCTAAGAAAATGGATGCTGCAAACAAGATGGCTTAAGCTAATTATAACAGCAATTATTTTCGATTTCCACAATCGTGGATAGAGAGAGAAAAACTGTTGCCAAGCTAGTTTTCCCATGAGCATGTAGCTCTCAGGTAGCTACACCTCTATGATCGGGTAACAAGCTCCACACACAGAGAGAGGGTTTCTGCCATCTAGGGAGTGGGCAGAATATTGCATTCTGGGATAGCTAGATGCTACACATCATAGGAGTCGTCATCAGGCGGAAGGATACCTGGTAGCCCATTGACTAGCAACTGCCACATCTCCCAAGGGCACCTTCTGGGCATAAATGTGGTTCCCCCAGCTCTCCAATCATGTGTGCACTTGAGAGAGGACCAAAAAAAGGACTGCCCTGTTTTTCTCTGGACCTGGCAAAAGAGGCTGCACCAAAGACTGGACTGCACCTGCTGATCCTTGGGCTAGCAAAGAAAGGACTGTGCCTGTGGGGCCTGGCTCGAGAAAAAATCCCTTTCAAGCCCTAAAAAGAAGAGGTGAGACTCAGTTGGCTGATTTCCTATTAAAGATCCAGGGCCACAAAAGCTGAAGAAGCCTGAATTGGCAAGCCAGTATTCACAAACTCTTGAACGCCACAGACTGCCGACATGCAGACTGGCAGAATGAGTCCCAATGTTCAAATGTTGTACCTAATGCTGCTGGACCTGGGACAGTGGTTGGAGTGCAGTTTGGTCGCCCAGGAAGGATACTTGTCTTCTACAAAGGGAACCGTTGGTTTCATTGTGATCTGAGACCCGTAGTCCAGTGGCAAATGTACTTTTGCTAGATTCATCAGGGCTTCGAGGGACATCGACCATGTGGTGGCCAGAGTAGCCCGAGGAAGTCCCCCCGTCAACAGCACAGCATCTTCAGTATCCTGAATCCCTTGCATGAGGATCACTCTACTCAAGCCTTATGAGAGTTCACCCATAGAGCCTGGAAGAGGACTGGAGACTGCTTGTTGGCAAGGTAGCTGTCCAATAACTCCTTACTGGCCCACTTGACCTGCTCCTTGCTTAAGTTATTTTCCCACAGCGGGCCAGAGTACCCAAACATAACTCTTCAAAAGTATTACAACATTTACACTAGCTGCATAGTTACCAATGCTTGTTGACATTTTGACTGAAAAGCTGTGATTTACAGTTTACTTAAAAATGTATGCCTACAGTTGATTTTGTTTGATTTTGTGTCTAAAAATTCCTAAAAATAAGAACTATTATTATACATTGGTGTTGAATTTCTCTCATGATGTGCAACTTTCTTATTTTGTTGTTTTGGTGCTTCTAAATGCTTTACACTTAAACCTTTGTTTAAGCCTGTCTGCTCAAAGACACAACTACCCAAGGTTTTGCTCAGGTTTATCAAATGAGTCTGATGGGATCCATTATGGTAATGTGACTGTACTACGCAGTGAGGTCACACACCCACACCATATAATATATCACTTTTATCACTGACATAAATCAATATCTGGGGAGATGCTGAATGACTGAGTTCTGATTGCTAAGGTATGCGGGAAAGCTATACGTGATTTGTCATCTCCTAAGCTTAGTAAACTATCACAGTCATAGAAATTATATGGATGACAACATTTTAAACACCTGGGGTAACAGGTAAACTTTAAGGTTTAAATGTATGATGAAATATGATTGGACCCTATCTAACTTTGGCCTAAATATATATATTCTTTGTACAATTATTTGTAACAATTACGATCTTTCTGATACATCTCATTTATAGACAGATGCACATAATAAATAATCATATAAGTGTAAAATATAAATTATTGTTTAAGCGTCCCAGGTTGTACCTTTAGTTTACGTCAATGTGCATATATTTTGTAGCTTAAAAAATACCTAATTTCTGCTAGACAGCCAATGACAACACCACTTTCATATATCCTGTGTTCTGTGCTTTTTTAGTAAAGCACTCTCTATACCTGATACTAATGTAAACCAATATATAAATTAATTAACTTTTTAACAGGCAATTATATGATCATCTAGGTCAAAGACTGATTTATGTGTTTGCCTTTATTTTTTTTATATTTATTTTTATTAAACTTAGTCATCAAGATAAAATAGATGAAGCATAGGAGACAGTTACACTGTATAGCAGGTACAAATTCCAGTGGAGTCATACAAAAGTACACAATGGATGCAGTTTTATGGGGTGAGGGCTTCCTCTTGGTCAGACCATGGTGGGGGGGGGGTGGGGTGCAGATATCCCCTCTATAGCTGTTAGAGTTCCACTGACTCCATATCCAAGACCATTTCTTGGGACAGCCCCAGGCCACATACACCGTATTTTCCCTGAACATGCACCAGACAAGGTCTTCTTTCCACGCTTCGATTCTAGGTGGCTGCAAGGCTCCCCATAGTTGCGCTATATTCCTCTTTGCTAGCATGAGCCCTAGTGTAACCCACTGTTTGTTATAGCTAGAGAGGTCGGTGGGCACCCACACATTCAGAAGACATCTTCGAGCCTCCATTCGCAGATCAAGTGTGAGCTCTTCATTGATGACATCATGTATTCTACGCCAGTATGTTTGTATGAGATTGCACTCCCATAATATATGCATAAATGTGCCCTCTCTACCACATTGCCGCCTGCAATTCCCTGCTTCTGCTTTACCCATGCGAACCAGGCCAGGCCCTGTAATATATGTTGTGTGGAGAATTTTGAGTTGTATCAGTCGCAGCCTAGCATGTGTTCGCCTTTAAAGTCATTAATTTGTATGTTTACAATAAGCCTTCACTCGGTCTCGCTGTCTTCCTTTTTTAGGTCTTGTCTAGGCAGCACTTGCGCTGTCTCTTTGATACATGCTTAATTTAGGATAAGTACTATTAAAGTCAACGGGACCCCCGGAACCTGGGTATTGTCATTATAGACTACAAAATAGTTCTAGCGGGTAGCAAAATAATTCCTTTAGAGCAATAGAGCATTTGAACACAAGATTATATTACAAAAAGTATTTTTTTTAATCTAAAGCACACACAGAAGCTTCTTAGATTCAAGTATATACTTTACTTTTAAATATCTTTTTTAGTTATTAGTCAATTGAAAGACCGTCACACAAAAAGTATAAGTGGTGTGGACAATAAATTAGTGTCTAACGTGACACAAAACATAACAGAACATATTTTTACATATATCTCTGTCCAAATAATTAGTTCACAAAGTAACCCGACATCAACTTTTTGGGTTACAATGACTATGGACATGAGTCAGTGGTATGTTGACGTTCCAAATCGTCAAAGCATTGACGGGTTCGGAAGGGCATTCACTGCGATTGTGTATTCGTACAAGTAACTTCGGAAACGTATGTTCCCACCTATTTACCCTTTGATCAAACCTTTGGATCCTTGTTCCCTTGGAGGATCCTTCTAACCTTGAATCACTCTTGTTACAGATTGGCTCAAATCCTGGAGCCATTGACTATCTGTCAAGAATTCCTGTCATACAAGGGAAACACGCCCTTATGTAAACAGGAGAGCTGTTACATAACTCAAGGGAAACACACCCTTATGTAAACAGGAGAGCTGTTACATAACTCAAGGGAAACACGCCCTTATGTAAACAGGAGAGCTGTTACATAACTCAAGGGAAACACGCCCTTATGTAAACAGGAGAGCTGTTACATAACTCAAGGAAAACACGTCCTATAAAGGGAGGAACCGGGAGGTACAAGGCTGTCGGATATTGTGTTTACACCGACGTACCTGCTTCGTGAAGAGCAGTGTTCCGGAGTGGTGCTCCAGTAAGGCAAGAACGGAGGTAGGTCGAGTCGTTACTCCCTGGGCCGTGTCTTGCCCCATCGTCACCTGTGAAGGACCCGGAAGCTCTACCGGTCAACCATTGAGCTTCGCTTTTTGACTCGGCTGAGTCCAAGCGCAGTGGCGCTTTTGCTGGTTGGAGTCGTAACTCCCAGCCCGACCAGAGACACAGGGACTGCCAGCTGTAACGCACACCAGGAGGTGTTTGCCGCGTTACAGACTCGGAAGTCCACAGGATCGATCGAGCGGCTGCTCTCGGTTCAGTCTTCTTGCTTGTGATTGGGGTATCGGTGACGCATCACCAGGAGGTGACTCCGCGTCCCGGTGCAGTCTGAGGAAGAGGTTGAGCGGCTGCTCCCTTCAGGTAGAGACCCCGGCTGGGTGTTTCCCTGACTCCTCGATTCTCCCCAACACTCTTCGTGCCCCTCACAGCCTACCGATTGGCATTGTCGGCCATTTCATTTCTGCCCTCTGTTGGCATACGCCGGGATCGGCGTATATGCAGAGGACGGTTAGGACCATCCGTGCTGTGGGCTGGTAACGTACTTAGCCTGGAGGATTCCAGTGACTATAACTTTTGTTTGTTCTTTGTATTTTATTTGCCTTCATTAAAAGAACTAACCCTTCACAAGTGGTTGCGTCCTCATTGTCGTGTCTGTTAAACGATCCTGAGACGTTCAGGGCGTTACAAAATATCCGACCTTAATAACACTAACTGTCTCCCGGTCGATAACAGACATGGCAACACTTGATGATGTGCTGGCTGCTTTAGCGGCCATGCAAGTTGAAGTGGCTGCCTCTAGGCAAGAAACAGCCGATGTAAAAGCCAGACTGGATGCTATCCAATTGGACCCGCTCACGCCCAGCACCTCCCTCACGAACCAGACCCCTGCGGTAGTAGTGGAAATGCCGGTAGCCATCCCCTTGGCAACACCAGAGAGGTACAGTGGGGATCCTAACACAGTGCAGGTATTCCTCACACAAGTGGCGCTACATTTATCGTGCAAACCAAAGGCGTTCCCCACGAGTCAGGCTCGTGTGGCTTTCCTTATATCCTATTTGGCTGGAAACGCGGCACAATGGGCCGTACCTCTGGTGAGCAGGGACGACCCCCTCTTATGTGATTGGGGTGCTTTTCGCGAGGAATTCCTGAAGGTATTCGACAGAAGGGCTGACACATACACGGCGGACCGTGAAATGCTTGAGTTGAGACAGGGATCCAACGACCTGGTGCAGTATCTCAACGCGTTCCGAAGGCTGGTTGCGGAAACCAAGTGGCCTGTTGCTAAACAGACGGCGCTCTTCCATCAAGGGCTGTGCGCTGAGCTCAAGGACGCCGTGGCTCATATTGACCCTCAACCCAAGACATGTGAGGGCCTTATCAACCTGGTATTACGGCTGGAACATAGGCTAAGTGAAAGAAAGGGGGATCATGGGAGTAAAGGAAAATCCCTTCCATCCTATGTGACGGTGGGAAGTCCTGAAACTTCCACCGCATCCAAGGGAGAACCCATGGACATCAGCGCAATACGAGCGAGCCTCACAGCCACGGAGAAAGAGTCACGCCGTAAACAAGGATTGTTCCTATATTGTGGCAAAAAAGGCCACTACGTACGTGAATGCCCTGCCAAACCGAAGACGTCACGTTATCGGGCCAACCGGTCGGTAACAGCCGTGGTGGACATACCGGCGGAAAACTAGAGGACTCCAAGACCAGAGAAGGGGCATCTCGGAGTCACTCATCCATCCCTTCACTTTCCAACTCGGTCACTAAGGGACAACGACACCTGTTTATCACGGTGCACGTGGGAGTGCATGACCAGTGGATACCCGTTGTGGCCATGGTGGATTCAGGGGCCACTGGCATGTTTATGGACCACAACGAGGCATGCAGGCTAGGGCTAGTGCTTCTTCCCAAAGCAGTACCCGAAGACGTCTATGCGGTAGACGGAAGGCGATTGGTGACGGGGCCCATCGGACAGCACACGGGGGTCCTTCCGATGAGATATGGGAGGAACCATTTGGAACAAATCGATTTTAACATCATCCGAGCGCCCCAATATGGCGTCATATTGGGATTGCCGTGGCTACAGAAACACAACCCCTTTGTGGATTGGCCAACACATCGCATCGAAATGACGTCACCGTATTGCATCCTGCATTGTGGAATAAGAACGGAATCCCTTGACGCAGATGAGAGCGGGAGTCAGACGGTGGCTACAGCGGCAGAAAAAGATGTGGCTCTCCCCCAGGCTTATCACAGTTTTGAGGATGTATTTGATGAGGTGAAGGCGGAAGTGCTACCACCACATAGACAGTTTGACTGCCAGATCGACCTGGTGCCAGGGACCAGCGTTCCCAGCGGCAGGCTGTATGCCCTGACGGAGCCTGAAAACGTGCATCTCCGGGGGTACCTGGATAAACTCCTCAAGCTAGGATTCATCCGCCCGTCCAAGTCTCCGGCCGCCTCGCCACTCTTCTTCATCCCGAAGGCTAATGGGGAGCTGAGAGCCTGTGTGGACTTTAGGGCATTGAATGCGATAACCATAAAAAATCGATACCCCTTGCCTCTCATCAGTGTACTTCTGGAACAGGTCAAGAAAGCTCGTATCTACACCAAGTTGGATTTGAAAGGGGCATACCATCTGGTGCGCATGAGGGACGGAGACGAGTGGAAGACCGCCTTTAAGACCAGGTTCGGCCTTTTTGAGTACCTCGTCATGCCGTTCGGTCTGTGCAACGCCCCGGCAGCCTTTCAGTACTTTTTGAATGAGGTATTCAGAGAGGAGTTGGATATCTACGTGGTCGTATATATCGACGACATCCTCATCTATTCGTCCAGTGTGGAGGAGCACGTACACCACGTCAAAGCTGTGCTCCAAAAGCTGAGGGAAAACATGCTGTTTTGTAAACTCAGCAAGTGTGACTTCCACGTCACATCCGTGGAATTCCTCGGAGTGATGCTGAGTCCAGAGGGACAGGAGATGGCAGAACGAAAGATCAAGGCGGTGAAAGAATGGCCGGTGCCCCAAAGCGTGAAGGACGTCCAAAGTTTCATTGGCTTCGCCAACTTTTACAGGCGGTTTATAGATGGATTTTCAGGAGTGGTGGCCCCAATCACACAGCTACTGAGGAAGTCCAAGGAGTTTGTCTGGTCCCCTGAAGCGAACAAAGCCTTTGAGGCCCTGAAAAGCGCCTTTGGTAAGGCGCCGGTGTTGGCTCACCCCGATCCGGATCTCCCCTACGTGGTGGAAGCGGACGCGTCGGATGTGGCGCTGGGGGCTATCTTGTCCCAACGCAACCACGACACAGGGGTGCTTCATCCCGTTGCGTACATGTCCCGCAAACTCAACGACGCCGAACGCAACTACCATATTGCGGAGAAGGAGCTTCTCGCAATCAAGGACGCCTTCACCGAATGGAGGCATTGGTTGATGGGGGCAAGACATGTGGTATCGGTGTACACGGACCATCGGAACCTACAGTTCATGACGGCCACTAGACACCTTTCTCCCAGGCAGCTGCGGTGGATGATCTTCTTTGCGGGGTTCAACTTCCGCATCACATATCGGCCGGGGACGGAAAACCGGAAGGCGGACGCCCTGTCCCGTCAATCTGCAGTTAAGGAACCATTGCCTGCAACCGAGCGTTCCATCATTTCCCCGAGGATGGTATTGGGGGTTATCCAACCGGATACTTTCCTGAGGGGAATAAAGAGAGGGATCAGGTCATTCGCATGGCGGAGGTGGCTCCTCAGTCACAGAGAATGGCAGCTGAAGGACGGGATACCCCTGAAGGGCAGGTGCCTATTGATACCCACGCCTAGGCTAAGGAAACAAGCATTCATCTGGTGCCATGACTCTCCATGCGCAGGTCATTTGGGCTTTGAAAAAACGGTGGCTAGCATGGGACGGCATTTCTGGTGGCCAACCATGAGAGTGGATGTCAGGAGGTGGGGACAGGAGTGTCCTACGTGTGCTACCATGAAGGCCGACCATGGCCGAACCCAAGGGCTCTTACATCCACTTCCGACCCCGGATAGACCATGGGATAGCATATCACTGGACTTCGTGGTGGGCCTACCGGTAGACCAGGGGATGACGGCAATACTGGTGGTGGTGGATTACTTGACGAAAATGGGGCACTTCATCCCCTGCAAGAGAGTCCCTACGGCCGGGGAATTGGCGTCACTACTCCTAAAGAATGTGGTACGACTGCATGGATTACCTGGGGTGATCGTGTCGGACCGGGGGTCACAGTTTACTGCGCAATTCTGGAAGACTTGGTGCACTGCGCTGCATGTTAAGACCGCCCTGTCCACCAGCTACCACCCTCAAACGGACGGCCAAACCGAGCGCCTGAACCAAACGCTCAAACAGTATCTGCGATGTTTTGTGGACCAGGGCAGGGAAGAATGGGTCGACTTGCTATGGGTTGCAGAGATAGCCTATAACAACGCCACTCACAGCTCCACACAGTCATCTCCGTTCTATAGCAACTATGGCCAACATCCCAGGTTCTTGCCATTTCTACATCCGTTCAGAGAGGACAGGATTCCCGCCACAGCGGACAGGGTGGCACACATAAAAGACACGTTGATGCGCTCAAGGGCTGTCCTAATAGAGGCCAAGAGAAGATACAAGGCTGCGGCAGATAGGAAGAGAAGGCCCGGGCCACTGTTCCTCACTGGAGACTACGTCTGGATATCCACAAGAAACATGAGGTTTCGAAAGAACAGTGTGTTCCATCCCAAGTACATGGGCCCCTATCGAATTACCAAGTGTATGGGTCCCGTGAACGTGAAGGTGTGCTTGCCCCAGTCATTGCGGATACACCCTGTCTTTCATGTATCTTTGCTCAAACCAGCACCCTCCAAGCCGTCTGGGACACCTAGGCCGGTATGCGTGGAGTCGGAGGTGGAGTATGAAGTGTCGGGCATACGGGCGTCCAAATGGCGCAGGGGGAAGCTGTGGTACCTGGTTGCGTGGAAAGGCTATGGCCCGGAGGAGCATTCATGGGAACCGGCTGAAGGGGTTCATGCTCCGCGCTTGGTCTCCTTGTTCCATCGGCGTTTTCCTGCCAGCGCTGGACCCATGGGGAGCCGCTGAGAGGGAGGATGTACTGTCAAGAATTCCTGTCATACAAGGGAAACACGCCCTTATGTCAACAGGAGAGCTGTTACATAACTCAAGGGAAACACACCCTTATGTAAACAGGAGAGCTGTTACATAACTCAAGGGAAACACGCCCTTATGTAAACAGGAGAGCTGTTACATAACTCAAGGGAAACACGCCCTTATGTAAACAGGAGAGCTGTTACATAACTCAAGGGAAACACGCCCTTATGTAAACAGGAGAGCTGTTACATAACTCAAGGAAAACACGCCCTATAAAGGGAGGAACCGGGAGGTACAAGGCTGTCGGATATTGTGTTTACACCGACGTACCTGCTTCGTGAAGAGCAGTGTTCCGGAGTGGTGCTCCAGTAAGGCAAGAACGGAGGTAGGTCGAGTCGTTACTCCCTGGGCCGTGTCTTGCCCCATCGTCACCTGTGAAGGACCCGGAAGCTCTACCGGTCAACCATTGAGCTTCGCTTTTTGACTCGGCTGAGTCCAAGCGCAGTGGCGCTTTTGCTGGTTGGAGTCGTAACTCCCAGCCCGACCAGAGACACAGGGACTGCCAGCTGTAACGCACACCAGGAGGTGTTTGGCGCGTTACAGACTCGGAAGTCCACAGGATCGATCGAGCGGCTGCTCTCGGTTCAGTCTTCTTGCTTGTGATTGGGGTATCGGTGACGCATCACCAGGAGGTGACTCCGCGTCCCGGTGCAGTCTGAGGAAGAGGTTGAGCGGCTGCTCCCTTCAGGTAGAGACCCCGGCTGGGTGTTTCCCTGACTCCTCGATTCTCCCCAACACTCTTCGTGCCCCTCACAGCCTACCGATTGGCATTGTCGGCCATTTCATTTCTGCCCTCTGTTGGCATACGCCGGGATCGGCGTATATGCAGAGGACGGTTAGGACCATCCGTGCTGTGGGCTGGTAACGTACTTAGCCTGGAGGATTCCAGTGACTATAACTTTTGTTTGTTCTTTGTATTTTATTTGCCTTCATTAAAAGAACTAACCCTTCACAAGTGGTTGCGTCCTCATTGTCGTGTCTGTTAAACGATCCTGAGACGTTCAGGGCGTTACACTATCTTGTTCTTGGAGCTTTTAACTGCCCACTGCTTGTACAAATTAAGGACGCCTCCTTTTTGACAAAACCCATTGCTTTATGATGACTTTTAAAAATTCTCTGACTCGCTCTATCCAGGACTGGATGAGTGTTTCTTGCTACTACTTGGCTGTCATTTTGTTTTTGTCCTGAAGAAGACCCTTCGTGATCATCTTATATTGCAGACACTTGAGTCGAAACATCGGCGTACCGCTGACTCATGTCTATAGTCATTTTAAACCAAAAAGTTGGGTTACTTTGTGAATTTATTACTTGGACAGAGATATATGTAAAATATGTTCTGTTATGTTTCGTCATTTACGGTTTTATGTTTTGCCTGGCAGTAATTCACTCTTTCACCACATGTCACATTAGTCACTAATTTATTGTTCACACCGTTTATACTTTTTGTGTGACAGTCTGTTAATTGACTAATAACTAAAAAAGATATTGAAAAGTAAAGTATATACTTGAATCTAAGAAGCTTCTGTGTGTGCTGTAGATAAAAAAATCCTTTTTGTAAAATAATCTTGTGTTTTAATGCTCTGTTGCTCTAAAGGAATTATTTTGCTACCCGACGGAACTATTTTGTAGTCTATAACATATTTAGGATAATGGCATGAAGCTCCACCCACTTTCCACCCATCATTTTAATTGGCTCCTGCCCTTTGTAAATGGTGGCTTTTCATTGGTCAATAGGCAAAGTAGTCCTTCCTTACCACCACCTTTTCTCTTCTTGTAACCTCCCATGAGGACACCCCCTGTTACATGTGTTGTTACACTGTAGGCTTTAATTACAGCCTTCGAGCACTATTTTTTTTAATTAGCTTTGTCCTGCTGCAGGCAGGACACACTCTCCTTCAATGCATTTTTTTTTCTCCATTTAGGCAGTGTGGCACGTCTCAGCAAGAATAATGGCATACCTTTCTGTTTCTGTTTATTTGTGTTTTTGTTTTTCGTTTTTTTTACAATGACGGCACCTGCGCTTTAGCTTTAAACATCTTAAGTTAAATGTGCCTTTTTTTTCTATTTGTTTACTTTTTAAGCAATCGCGGCACCTGTGCTTTAGCTTAAGATATTGAAAGATAAAGCGCGGGTGCCGCCATTGTAACAAAAGTAAATACATTTTTTTTAAAGCATGCGGCGGCCATTTCTTTTCTATTTGCTCACTTTTGTTACAATGGCGGCACCCACGCTTTAGCTTTCAACATCTATAGCTAAATCGCGGGTGCCGCAATAGCTTCAAAAGTAAAGAAATAGAAAAAAAAGTTCCTACTTCTTTATTTTTTAAGCAATTGCTACACCTGTGCTTTACCTTCCGATGTTGAAAGCTAAAGCGCGGGTGCCACAAAGGTCTCGCATTTGCAACATTTTGAGCTATTGGCATTGTAAATGACATTGCCTATTATTTATGTGTTTACAAAACCTGCAAGCAGTGTCTACACACTGAATGCAGGTTTTTAAACACAGAAATAAAAGGCAATATAATTTACAATGCCAATAGCACAAACTCTCGCAAATGCGAGACCTATTGCATTGCAAATGTTTGTGTTTTTTAGTCATGACAGTGTCTGGTAAAATTAACCCTTTCTTTGCAACTCATAAACACATTCCAAAACATTTCAACCATTGTTCTGTTTCTTTTAGTCCTATGAGTATCGCCTGTCCCATAATGGAAGAGATACTGCTTTACTTCATTGCTACCAAAATATAGAACACTAATGGTTCACCTGAGCATTAGTTTACACAGAACCCACCTCCCAACTTACAGCTGCCAAACAGAGGAAGAGTTTGGTTTTGCTAAAGCACAGTTTATCGTCACCAGAACCCAGCGCTTCTTTCAAGCATGAAATAGGGCCTGGGTAGAAGTCCAAAATCAGAGTCACCCATTGGATAGTTGTGGAAATTAAATTTCAAGGTCGCTGACAAAGGATCCAGTTCCTTTATTTCCTACCTCCTAGCTCATACCTGACGAGCATTCTCTCTTACCCCTCCGGACCAGACTCAGAATTGATTTAAGTATCACAAGATGTTTCTCTCTGGCTGGAGCTGGAACATTCTGCACAACAGAACACATAAATACATATTATATAGAAAACAATTTGGATACTCATAAAGCGTGTTCTCAATCATTAAAGAAAACACATTTCCCTTTGAACCCTGCTCAGACTAAATTACAGTAGAGGCACTATGCTTTGCACCAGATTTATCCCTGTTAAATAGTAATTTAACAAATGTATTCATACAGAACACTTTTGACACTAAATGAATATACCATTTTTTGTGGCCATGCATTCACTCCATTTCACAAAGGCCTCAAGTACTTCAGAATGTTTTTTTAAACATTGATACATTATATCTTGGCATCTCTTTAAAGAACACCCTTCTGTGCTACTTATAAAAATTGTACGATTGTACTCTTACTGAGGCAAAACCTAAGATCTGATGCACATCATCCTATTGAAATATTCTCTGAAAGCAAAAGGGATCTAAAACGTCCTTGCATATCTCAGTTTGTTGAAGCTTCAAATTACATTAACATCTATAGAAACAGAAAGTAACTTAGTAACATAGAATACTCCGCTCCCCAAATGTGTCATGTGTTTCCTCTGCCTTATGCGTACTAGCTGTCATTTTACTTAGGATATGGTTTAAAGCAGGCCTTTTGTAAGCCTGTGTGTTGTGGCGTGCGGGAATGTCACCTACACGAGTAAAGTGGTATTTCCGTGCCCTCAGTACCCAACTGAGAGTATCTGGTATCCTGGGTTTTGAATTTGTCCACAACCTTATGCTAATCTAGTGGGTGCATGAAGGCTTGGGGCTGTCCCTTGGTAGACGTAGATCCTAAATGTGTACTGGACCTGTAGGGGCACACCAATCATGCCCTCATTTAAGGGATGATACATTACCGACCCCGTTTTGGGATTAGCATAGTGAACGGTGGTGGCAGTAAACTATGTTGTGTGAATTAGATCTTTTTATCTAGGTCACAGGAATGAAGGCCGATTGGCCCGCTCATGTAAAGTTCTGCCTCTGTGCGCTAACCTGGGTCCCACTGCTAACATCCCAGTGCATGTTATGAATGTGTGTATGTGTGGTGCCTGTGTAGTGTATTCATTGGTTGCATCAGTAATTGAGGCCTGTGGGTTCCATTAAAGATGTGTCCGGCCTATCGCTGTGCACAAGATGGAAGTGAGGTTGTTTTCTCAGACAGTGGATGTGTATTACTCACATTTCTGAAGGTTCTGAAACTAGAGAGAGTAGAAATAGACATTGACGTGGAGAAAGAGGACACATTTGATTAAGCCCTTTTGTTGTGAGGACCTGCTGATTAGTCTTCTGGAACACTGCTATTTGGTAGGTGGGTGGGGGTAAAAGGTGGGACTGCATTCTCCGCTTTTGAGAATGTGAATGGTACTCTAGGTCAGGCCAGCCCTTTATCTCTTTCCTATTGCCAGATGCAGATAGATCACACTCTTTGTGCCTCTATTATGGGTGCTTCAAACTGAAGATGATCCTATTGTGATGCACATCACTCTATACAAAGGATGTGTCAGGATGACTGCCTAGAAAACACACTTGAAAATGAACCAATCCAAACAGGTTCTGACAGTGAAGACAGAGAATCCACGTTCGCTGTCTATTTTAGCTGTATAAGAGTGGGAGCTGCAAATGCACTTATTGTTTCAGTTCCAAGTTCTCTCTGACCAAGGTAGGGAGTGCTCCACAAAGTACTCAGAGGATTTCTGTGGATTCAAAGCTGGTGTCTGCCTGACAGCCAGCTTCCGAGATGTGAAGGTACATTGCCTTGAGTCTGACCTAGAAGGAGAAGTTGTCTCTACATTGGAAAGCTTGGAATTTGACTTGCCTGCTGAGAGAGGGAAAGAGCGAGCTTACCATACAGGAGGTACCTGCATCCAGGGCGAATAAAAGCAGCTGACCCTAGAGCTGAGGATCTTCCTACCTGGAGAGATTCAAGAGAGTGATTATATGCTTCAAGGTCTGGAACGCAGTCTGTTCTGCCTGAGGGGCCTGCACCATGGCACTGTCGTTAAATTGGGCTTGAGCAAATTGACCTGCTGTGATCCTGGAGTTGTGCCTGAATTGGACTATACCAGTGCCCCATCACCGTGTCCTGAGCTGGTGTTTTGCTGCTAATGAAGAAGCTTCCTAAGGTGGCCCTGTGACCTCTGACCCCGCAGCTTACTGCCCAAATCACCAGGTGTCCAGAAGCAAGCCTGCAACCGGCCGGAGACCATCAACTATGCCATAGCCTGCTCACACTCCAGGTGGGGGCCTCCACTGCTGCTCCTACGGACTTGACCCAAGTGCTGGAGCAATTGCAGCCAGTGCATATTCTCCCAGAAGAGGAAGTGAGATCCTGAGGTGTGCTGCAAATCCCTGTCATGATAAGTGATCTCCGCAGACCCTCGCAGAGTGGAGCTAAAAAGAACATTTGGGACTGAGATAGTAAACTGAGAGGCAGGGGTAGCACTGCATTAATACCTGATGTCTGCCCATACCAGATTTGAACCCAGGAATAGGGGAGAGAGTGGGGGACAAGAGATTGCTAAGTTTGGGTTATAAGTCCCACTGAGGTAATAGTACCTGAATGTTGTAGTGTGTAGTATTACTTTTTCTGAGTATTAAAATACTTTTTTTTTTTTACAAAAGAAAAGCACTGGGTTAAACAATAAGTTATTGTACTGCATTCTGATCTGACAGCAAACCCACAGTACCTTCCTGAGAAGCCTGTGACTACTTGCCATTGATATTGCTGAGAGTCAAGTGCTGAAGTGGTTGCACTGAGCTCAGTTTACACAGCCATAGTAGGACAGACTACAGGACATCAAAAACAAATGACCTGAGGCTCCACAGTTGAGGTCCAGCAGCTCCTGCTTGCCCGATGCCCACTGAATGGAGTCCATGATCACATCTCCCTCTTTGCTTTAGAAATGATACAAACACAGAATGAACGTGTTGATTTATGGCATCATCCTATACATGGATTTTTTTCTGTTTGTCTGTTGATAATCAGGTGCAAACTGCTCATTGTTCCTTGTGCCTCTGTTGTGTGCACCAACTTGAGATGACCCTGCTGTGAAGAGCATCACTGAAGCCAAAGGCTGAGGCTGGAGGACAGCATGAGTGTTTTAAATCATAGAGGTGTT
Organism: Triturus cristatus; assembly: GCF_964204655.1. NCBI lineage: Eukaryota > Metazoa > Chordata > Amphibia > Caudata > Salamandridae > Triturus > Triturus cristatus. Next base: position 345,688,729 of record NC_140594.1, on the reverse strand, counting down.
GATTAGGAGGTAATTATAGATCACTTTCTGATTCGTATCCCACACAGTCTTTCCAAGCAGGGAGATTAAATCCTGTTAGAGAAAAAGAAGATCCAATGATGACGCTACCAGCCATTAGTAAGTCGATGAGGCACAAAAAACATTCTATTGACTGAAAATGACTGTTGCGGATCGCAATGAATTTTTCTCAGTGTGATCCTCATGTGACACTTGGTCTCACTCTATGATACTTTTGACAGAGACTATCTGATGCTCATTTATCCACGTCTCTGGCTCTTTTAGTAGCAGGCCAGTAAAGAATTTTGCTGCTCTATCAAGTAAAGAAATTTGACAATAGTTAGCCGGGTTAGAGGTTTTGCCTACTTTATAGATCAGATGGACAATTGCTCTGCACCAGGAGTCTGAGATCTGTGGGTGGCAATACAGTGATTGTAAATAGGAGTTAATACTGCCACCCAAAATTCTGGGTTGAATGTTTAAATTGTTGCAGTAAGTCATTACACAATGACCTTTTTTGATTATCTTAACCACTTGTGTAACTAGTGCCATCGATGCAATGCGAGTCTGTGCTTTTCATTGGCTTGTTTTTTGTATTAAAAGAGTGGTCCTTTTTTCAATGTTGTGCCCTCTTTGGGTTTCAGAAAAAAATAATCAGCCCACCCACTCTCTGTGATATTTGCGCAGTTCACAGCAAGCCACCCCTTTCCAAGATTGTTTACTGTTGACCAAAATTCTTTCACATTCCTGGACTTACTCGTGTATAGTAAGCGTGCCCAAAATATATTGTTTCTGCCCTGTCTTGCCAACCATAGCTCTTTTCTGTATTTTTTTCGTAAGGTTGCAATTTCCTGTCGGGAACTAATGCCGGTTGGGTTACATCTAAAAATTTGAAGGTGGTGACTTGATTCCATTATAATTGACCTTACGGCAGGCATTAGCCAACATTATTTCCTTCTCACGGAAGCTAGAACATATGCCCCCTTTGATTTAAATATAAAATCATGTATGAGTCTTTCTGTTCACTGCTCCCATGCCCTTATCAGGCTAGCGAAAGATATTTCCGGAATTTCAATTTAGAATCACTATTTCTCAATGATATTGTTGGCTATAAAGCCGTTCCATTTTAGCTTTTTTAGATTAGCTGTTATAGATTATCTGAGCGACTCTCTAGGTGTGCTCTACTTCCTTAGTACTGCAAGTTCTGAGTGTAGTCACTTTCAAAGCATTGGTCAATCATGAAAGATTTCAAATATTTGAACAGAGAGAGAGACTAAGGAGTGTATAATCTAGTATTGCCTGTGATTTCAAGGAGATACGCGTACAAGCTTGAGGTTGGTTCCCTTTTCACCTTTCGTGCACTATATGAAGTCCTGCATGGGTACCTATGCTCTGAATCTTTTCTCCAAGCAGGTCTCGCCTTTAAGAGAGTGGTTTAATTTGTTGTGTAATATTTCAAAGTTCATTCTATAAGAGCACTGAATCTTCTTCATGAGGATTGTTGAATAAATTATACATAGTTTTGATAATTATCGATGACAGAATTCTGCGGTTCTGAAATAGCCACACGTTTCTGAGATTTAAGGGGGTTAGTATAAATATTTATAATTTTAAGGGGCTCTAGCCAATCCTGCGACCATTTTTGTATTAATACTGCCAGGACCCATGGTACTTTGTAGTCAATTTAATTTACATTTAGATCTAAATTCAAGGAGATATCTAGATTGTTAGACCACCTCTGGGCTTGCTTTTGGATTTTGATTTTTAGGTCAAGGCATGCTGTATTGGAGTATGCACTTTTTGTTGGAATCTTCGTAACTTCCATTGTTTTCCATAGGCTTCTCAAGCAAGCACGGACAACAGCCTGTTGCTGTTTTTTCTGCATTTCACACCTGTGCTACCAGGAGTCAGGCCTGCATTTGTACTGGGTGAAACATTGAGTCTGTTTCTTGTATTCACACTTGATGGAGAATGATTTTTGAAAATAAAATCTGCTTAATGAATTCCACTCAAATGCATGTATATTTTAATAATATACACAAAACTAATAATATAACACAAGAGTGTATAGCATGAGAAATGTGCCCAAGGCACAAAAGTTGATTTTCTTAGTTGAAAAATGATGAGAATAATGCTAACTAAATGTTATTGTGTCTTTCTAACTGCAGAAAAATAAACGACAAAGAATCTGCGTTTATTCTTTGTGAAAGTAGTGAAGGCTTTTAGAAATAATTCTCTCTTTTGCTAAAATAAATGTATGCCTTAAGAAATGTTAGGGGATGTGCTTCTGTGTTCCTGGACTCCCATCCCTCAGAGTCTATCAAATGTTTCCTGGAAGTTTTTGTCCTCCAAATGTTTGAAATGTTTCCTTAGAGTGCAGATTTTTAGCCTATTCCTGAATAAAACTTTAGATTTTTTTCCTGTATAGGTAAGGGTTGTAGAACACATGAATGTAACTGTAACAGAAAATGGATACATTAGTAGCTAGATTATTTCCCCTTCCTCTGAAGCAAGTTGTACAATTTTTAGACAGAGAGTGTTTAGAAATATTACTTAGGTCATTGTCAGAAAACAGCCACACCATCATGTTTAGCCAATGAAAATGTTTGTAGACAGTAGAGAAATCAACATTTTAGCTGAAGAAAGGAAGTATCGTACTATAAAGATTCCTGTGAGAAAATTCTCCACGGCTCGTTCACAGAATGGTGTCCTGTCATGCGTTTGTGGTATGCTGCATGCCGTGCTGATTCTTGATTCTCTGGCTGACGGATCCTGCTGTTTCCTCAGAGACTTCCCTCAAGACTTTGCACATCATCAGCTGGTGGGGCTGCCTTCGCTATACCCTAACGGCTGTGGGGTTAGCCTTTCAGACTAATTGCACATTAGTATTTCATCTTGTAAGTGAGCTGTTATTTCACTGATGTTTCTCTCTCACACTCCTCTACACCTGATATTCTGATGTTTATTGAATGATCTGTAATGATTATTGTCTGTATTCTATTAACCGATTTATAACATTCTAGTTGTATGGTATTTGTGATTGACCATTCATATTATGTAATATTAAGAAAACTAATAGAAAAGAATAGTGTTTGTCTTTATTACGGTATCATTGAGTTATTTGGATATCTTTACGATGACCAATGTTTCGCATATTTCTTCATTGTAGGTCCTCGTGGACAAATAGCATTCCGTCTTTCATTATTTAGTCCCTTTTAGCTCTACCAATGATTCATCAGAGGAACTTTGATATTGCTAACTGTGTGCCAATGACTTATGGGCCCGCCATTAGAGTTACGCTTCTGATTATGGTATAGTGGTTGGTGTGGATAGATAATAACAAAAATCCCCAAACGCTTCCGCTGTATCACACCCTAGATGCAGGACCTGGATTTTGGGGGAGGCATTTCCAGTTTTATGCTGTGCACCGCTAGTTCTCCCAGTTTTTCTGTCAGAAGGCTGGTAGGTCTGGTCCCAAATTGAAGGGGTAACTGTGGAGATTGCTTTCTGGGTTTGCTGCTCTTTCCCCTGTTTAAAAATTAGGTACATTTTAATTGACTTAATGTATACTGCAATTAATTGCTTGATATTTTATTTGTTTCTCATCTTCCTGTCCCTTTACCCTTTACTGAGCTTATGCTGCTCGGTAATCCCTACCCCCTCGAGGTTGCTTCCACCTGGCCAGCATGTATGGGCCCTTTGCCAGCCCCCAAAATCTGAAATAAAGAGCCTAGGTTTCTGGCTTGACTCTGAACTCAACCTCAAAACTCAAGCCAGGAAGGTAGTCGCCTCCTGTTTTGGCATCCTGAAACTACTTCGTAAAGTGCTGCCTTTGCTTCCCCCCTTAGTCAAGGCGCTGATCTTATCTCGCCTCGACTATGGTAATGCTCTTTACCTCGGTGCCCCCGGTGCGGTTTTTAAAAAACTTCAAATTATGTAAAACTGCGCCGCCCGGTTTTTGGAGGGTGTCCCTAGCCGTCAATCAGCCAAACCCGCTCTTAGATCCTTGCATTGGCTTCCTATTCAGGAAAGGGTTCATTTTAAAGCTCTGTGTACCACCCACAAGATACTTGGAGGTAAGGGCCCCGACATTATCTCCTCTTTTGTCCAACCTTACAAAGCGCAAAGACAGTTACGCTGTAGTGATCTTCATCTGGCATTTGTTCCCAGAATTAAGAGGTCTAGAAGTGGCGGCCGCCTCTTTTCTGATAACGTCTCCAAACTTTGGAACACCTTGCCGCTGTATTTGCGAAAAGAGTCAGATCACTCCGTCTTTCGTAAAAAGCTTAAGACCTGGCTTTTTCCACACTGATTGACTTAGTCTATTGCGGTCTCGACCGTAGCGCTGGGATGCCTCCGGGTAGCCATGGGCTTTATAAATGCTACTTCATTCATTCATTCATGTTTTGCGAGGTGTTTCTCCTGAACTTGAGGTGCTTTCTTTGAGTCATGCTGACACTCTCAACTAAAAGAAATGTTTGAGCTTACAATTTAGAAGTCTTCTGCAGTCTGCACTTCTTCATTGCATAACCTTGTGAATCCATTTGGACATTTTAAGCTTTTTGAGGTCCAAAAATGTTCCAGACAAGGTTGTGGGTGAATTTCAGAGAAGGAAGTTACTTGTGTACCATGCACCAGGACCAGACTGGATACCGGGCTTCCCTTAATAAACAATGCAAAACAAATGTTTTAAAAAGTATAATTTTAAGCTATTTGTTTTGCATTGTTCATTTAGAAGGGCCGGCAGCTCCCCAGCAACAAAATCAACCCCTCAGCAGTGAACTTGGACCCCACCCTGCCACCCCAGCAAAAAACGCCCGGTAGCCATTCGGGCCTTTAGTGCACCTTTGATGAGATGCTAGTAAAAGTAGGAATTTTGGGTGGCTCATATCTAGCTTGTTTTATAGTTGAGATTTTCACAGTTGGCCCTTTTCTGGGGTCCATTTCTGAGGGGTACACTGCAAGTTAATTTTATAAAATCCACAATAATTAAGGACAGTGCTTCCGGTTAGTTTATCAGTTATGGGCAAACAGGCACAGATGCTAGACCCAGCACTTTCTGGATCAGCATCAGGAAGGTAAATTCCATGTGCATGCACAATCAGGTTATTTAGTGCCTCTAACCTTCGAATTAATTCCTTAGACAAACACGTTTAACTAAGGTTATTAATGGATCAACCTGAACCTCCAGGTTTTCAGAATGGAATTTTAAGGATTACGCGATGGTATGTAAAGTTGACGCATGCTTCGCTTCGGCCAGCATTCCTTATGTTCCAAAGAATACAAGTCCTCAATCACTGTGCATGCTTAGCTATCTTTCGTAGTAGTTAAGCCCTCTGGTTTAGATTGACATTCAGCCCAATCGTATCCTGTTTTCGGGACTGGTGTTTGTCTCCTGGACCTGATTCCTGACTTGGTCCTGTTTTTGAAGGCAAGTGAACTCTTGCAGTTTCGACAGCTATACGCCTACATTAGCTACAGTGCTCCAGGTCCAGTCCTGGAGTAGAGTAGACATAGGCGATTACTTGCATGGTCCTGGTAACTGACATTGATATTCTGAAGACCCGATCTTTTGGTAGTTCGCTGAAACAGTGTCCACGATTTGCTTTGTTTGGTTGGCCAAGCTTCAGGTGAAGTATCCGGTTGATACCACGTTGTTGATGTCTTTGTTTTTCTCTGATTAATGGCCTGGCTAGGCTATTATTTTTTGGGGGGGATCTTTTTATTAAACAGGCTCAAGATAAAGAGCATAGGTTCACAATTATGCATGTATGTAAATACAGTCGTACAAATCAGCAACACATCACCAGATATATGGGCATGGGTCCAATTCCAACAAACATTCAAGTAATATTACCACTATGAGTGACCCTGTTGGTAGCACAGAGTTTGTTCACACAATAGACAGCTCAGTTTTACATATTGACAAACAGTTGTAACATATACTTCGGGCGCCCTATACCTCCCTGTATCTGCGCATGGTGACCAAATCTTCTCCCATTTCTTAGTGCAACCCCTACTTTTGTACACAGTTTCCTCTGCTCGCTCGCACCAATCCAAATCTTTTTCCCACTCAGTCACTGATGGCGGCTGGAGCACTCCCCAGCATCTGGCAATATTTTGTTTTGCAAATCCTGTCGCCAGTCTCAACTAAATACTAACATATCTGGATCTCTCTGACTCTCCCTTGATCAGCAGTAGGAGCCATTTGGTGTCCATTTGGACTTCCAATTTGGTTACTTTTGCCATTGTTGCCATGACTCCCTGCCAGAACTGCACAATCTTGTGGGACTCCCATAGGATATGGATAAAGGAGCCCTCCTGCTGGCGTTCCCTAGTGCAGAGCGGTGTTAGTGCCCTCCCCCATTTGAACAACAGTGTGCAAGGATAATATGTGCATTATAATACCTTAAGCTGTATCAGTCGTACAGATTGATATTTTTCAGGGACCTTGGAGTGCCTCTATCCATTCCTTGTCATCTATATTGCATAGGTCATCAATCCAGGCTGCCCTGAGGCTCGTCAGAGGGTCTGGTATGTTATTCAGGAGTTTTCGGTAGATTGTGGATGTAGCCTTTTGGGGGATTGGATCTCCCAGAAGTCTATCCTCTAGGGGGGAGTGATCTGGGAGGGTTGTGCCCCACTTTGTGTGTCTCTGCAAGGCATGTGTGAGTCGCAGGTAGGGGAGTCTTTGAGCTGGAGACAGACTGTATTCTTTTTGTAGGTCTTCGAATGGAAGGGGAGTTTTGTTCCTCCACACATTTCCCAACCGTTCTATACCTATTGTCTGCCAGCTTCTAAAGCCTCCCAATGCCGCCACCTCCTTCAGCTGGCCTCCGACCCACAGGGGAGTCATGGTAGTTAATTTATCCTGCCATCCCAGAATTTTGTGTGCCTCCCTTCAGAATGCCACCACAGTCGCAGAGTGGCTGGGCCACTCAGGGTGTGTCTTTTTAGTGTAGAGGAGCGATTCACAGTTCCCTCCCACCATTGCATCTCTGTCCACTCTATAGGCTGGTTCACTCACTTCTGCGTATACCCATTCATTTACTACCAATAGCTGTGTGGCTAAGTAATATAGATTGATGTCTGGGATGGCGAGGCCGCCATTATAGACTCCTTTCTGCAATTTACGCAATACCATCCTGGGTGCATCACATTGCCACAGCATTGTGCGGACATCTTGGGACACCTGGTTGAAGATTGCCAGGGGGATTGGGTATGGGGCAGAACATAAGCCGTCCGCCTGGGCCCCTATACAGCGGCCAAAACCCCTACGACTTGTGGAGTCCCTCAAGGTTCTTCCCTGTCGCCAATACTTTTCAACCTCTACCTCCAACCCTTGATTCACTCACTTTAGAGTTGGGACATCACAATATACAATTACGCTGACGACCTGCAGATTATCTTCCCACTCAATTCCCCGGATGCCGTCAATAGCTTCCAGTCCGCTATGTTACACATCCAGCAGTGGATGAATCACAGCCAACTAAAACTGAACCCAGGAAAAACAGAGCTCCTCCTCCCCGGCTCCAGCCCTTCCTACTGGGGCCCGCGGTTCTGGCCTAATGAACTAGGCCTCCCCCCGGTTCCTGCAAAATCAGTAAAGAGTCTTGGGGTGACTATCAATGCTGAACTTTCCCTTAGATCGCAAGTGGACGCTGTGATCTCCTCATGCACGTTCCAGCTTCGTAAAATTCGTAAAGTAAGTCACCTTTTACCTTCAGCTGCCCTGGTCCAGGTTGTTATCTCCCTGGTACTCTCCCGCCTGGACTTCTCCAACTCCCTGTACTACGGACTCCCACAGTCACTGTTGTGCCGCCTCCAGGTCATGCAGAACCAGGCAGCCCGTCTCATGTACAAAATTCCCAAATGGCAGTCGACCAAACCCTTGCTAAACAAACTGCACTGCCTACCCATAGAACAAAGGGCGGCTTTCAAGCTGGGCTGCCTTACGTTTAAATCCCTCCATGGCACCAGCCCAGCGTTCTTGAAAACACTTATCACTCCATACCACCCCACCCGCAATCTCCGCTCAGCCCACCTACACCTGCTTGTTGTCCCTAAAACTAAAACCAACAAATTCGGCGGCCGCCGGTTTGCCCACCTAGCTCCCAAACTTTGGAACCCTCTCCCCCTGCCCATCAAATCCAGCAGTTCCCTCCTTCACTTCAGAAAACTGTTAAAAACCTTCCTTCCCCCCCCGGGCTAATCTCCGCCTCCTTACACCCCACACTCACCTCTGCCTTTTAGCGCCAGGAAACCCATGGTGTCAGTGCGCTCTACAAATTTCAGTTAACATAACATAACATAACATAACATAACATAACATAACATAACATAACATAACATAACATTCTGCATAATGTACAAAAGGTGTGGCAAGGCCATCATCTTGTATAGCGCAGCTCAGCCCATCAGGGACAGCGGCAGGGTACGCCAGTGCAGCATGTCTGTGCGGTGTCTATATAGTTGGGGAGTAAGGTTTCTCATCCGAAACAGCTGCTGAACTCGGGTAACATGAACTCCCAGATATTTTAAACCATCAAGTACGACTGGGGCCATGTATTTCCCCGGCAGCCCCTGGGGGAGTGGGGGGTGGGGGGGACGTGACATAGGAAATATCACCGACTTTGCTCAGTTTATGGAGAACCCAGAATAAATTCGAAGATATGTAGTACTCGTGCTAGAATAGTATGGTCTTGAAAGGTAGATAATTACATTGTCGGCATATAACAATATCGGCTCTTCCCAGCCCCTATGTGTTACAATGCCCCAAATCATCGGGTCAGTTCTGACCCAGTGTGCCAGTGCCTCCAAAGTTAAGGTAAACAGCAGCGGCAACAGCGGGCAGCCCTGTTTTGTGCCCCTTCGCACCTGGAATGTACTGTACAGCACTCCGTTGATTTGTACTCGGGCCAACGGGCCCGGGTATAGCAGCTTCACCCAACTACAGAAGGTTGGACTAAAGCCCAGCTTAGTGAGCCCTTCAAATAAGTACAGCCACTCAATGCTATCAAAGGCCATTGAGGCTTCCAATGCCATTAGTGCCGTCTGTTGCGAGGTGGGGTCTTTAGTCAAGTGGAGCACTATGTACAATCTTTGTAGATTGTGACGAGTGCTTCTATGTGACATAAATCCGGATTGATCTACGTGGACTATGGCTGTTATGACGGACACTAATCTTTTGGCCTGAACCTTAGCCAACACCTTTGCCTCCACATTGAGCAATGAGATTGGCCGGTATGAGCTGCATTGATCTGGCAACTTACCCGCCTAGTGTATGACTGCAATAGTGGCCGCTCGCTGGTCTACGGGCAATTGTCCCTCTTCTCGCGCCTCTACTAGCATGTTGTATAATAGTGTTATTATTTTGAAAGTGAGGCATTTGTATAGTTCGACTGGAAGACCATTTTGGCCAGCCGCCTTTCCTGATTTTAAGGATCCTAGAGCTTCAGACAGCGCCTCACTTGTGAGGTCCGTGTCTAAGGCGTCCTGTGACTCCGCAGACAGGGTTGGTAGTGTAAAGCCCTGCAGCAATTCATCGCAATCCCTCTCAGATCTTGTACATACCGGTGCATATAAGCCTTCATAGTATATGGGGAAGGTTTCTGCTATTTCCACATTGGCTGTATGTAGTGTCCCAGCTTCGTCTCGTATGTTGACCACCCATGATCTCTCCCTGTCTCGCATTTTCAGCCATGCCAACAGCATGGACGCCTTATCACCCATATCATACAGCCGGAGCTGCGTAGCCAATGCATAGGCCCTTGCCTCACTGTCTGCCAGGCTAGGCTATTATTGATCACTCTTTCCAGGAGTTGGCTCTCTGCCTTCCAAGTAGGGACTTTTGCTTTCCATTTGTTTGAAGAATGTAAGAATCGATGATGTTGATCTTATCAGTCCTGGTTGCATTGTTGACTTCTTGAGGGCCTTACTAGGCTTAATGGTCTTGATCCCGATGTTTTATTTGATTTGAAAGATCCAGTCGTCTTCCGTTTTCTGTACATCTGGCCCAAGCTCCCTCTTTGCCTACCTAACCTAATTTTCCACTGATTGTACAGGGTAGGGGCAGAAATCTTATGAGGATTTGCTGACAATAAAAATAACAATGATGGGTCAGTACTTGATTGACTCCTTTACACTTTATGACTACTTGTGCTTCATGATCCTGTCCTAGGCAAGATTATTCAATAATAGAAATGCAGGTAAGTTCTTCCTTTTCTAAAAGATGTATACACAGGTATTCCTAGACTTAGGCCCAGTTTAGAGGAGAAAGTGGTAATGCAGCAATATCACCACTCCTCATTCTTCCAGGTTCTTCCTCCTGCCATGCCAAGTCAAATTGTTTAACAGCTGACTGGTCAAGTGGGGCAATATTTACCTTCAACCGATAGCCAGGCGTTTATGTCTCTATAGGGCTCAGTCATTGAGGGTGTGATCTTATCCCAGTCGTCTTTTTTTTCACAAACTTATCTATTGAAAAGAAGCTATGACATGCACAAACATGCTACAGCTAGGAATATCGAAAGACAAATGGCATGAAGCATACCCAGTTTGTCTATCTGATATCTGTGCACATTTATCGCATATGGCATCCACATTCCTCAAGTTCATTGAGCCTGTGTTTGGACCAGAGCAATGCTGAATAAGGTCCAGTCTTTAGGACTATCAAGGCGCTTGTTCCCTCTGTGGATTGGAGGCTAATCCAAGAACCATCAAATATCACATCACATTGTACTCATTCAGCATCCCCAGATTCTGGTGTGTTTTATGGGCAGCCCCTAGCAGATTGGGGGGTGCATGTTAGTGTGAAGCACCACTCCCGCTTTTATTATAGGGAGCCAATATTGCAGCACTGTTGAAAAACTGGCCCCTAGTAACAAAACCGGCACCCACAGGTACAAAATCAGCCCCCACTCTTCTGGCCTACCAGGAACCCGCCCGTGCCCCCTACGGCCAGTTCAGCCCTGCCTCCATTCAGGCATGGTGGGGAGAGGAAGTCCATCCCCTTCACTATTTTGGGGCTGATAATTGTGAGGTGTGTTGCTGTATCCACAGCTCCTCCATAATCTCCAGTAGGGCTACCTTGGGTGTCAAAACGATTGGTTGCCACACCACAGCTGCTAGTGCCTATTAAACTCTCTTACAATAAGGGTGGATCCCTGGGACATTTCCAGATCAAGAGCATATGGGTACCCCTTTGAAACCTTACACCGAGTACAGGTAAAGGAGACCCCGCTTTCCATCCTCTGTAGCTGCTCTGGAATTAAGTATATTCTATGTTGGTAGTGGAATTAGATGAGACACTGTCTGCCAATATTACCAGTGATCAGAGTACCATTCTGGCCTCACTCCACTTATCATCAATTGAGCCTAGGTCAACTTCCCAGCCAGTGCGTGATTGGGTCTGGAGCATTTGTAACTAGTGAGTGGTACAGAATTGACAAGTTGTCAGCTTCAGTGGCCTCGTGATCTAACAGTAGCTTCTTCATTGCTAGGGTTGTGACCACCACCTTCTGGTCTTTCCTTCAGGATCTAACATGCGCCATGTCACTCCATCTGATTAAAGACCTAAACGCCTCCAATAGTGTGATTGAGAAGTGGACCGAAGGCTTGTTAATCTTGAAGTATTCTTAGATATGCCCTCAGAAGGAGGCATCCAAGTTGATGCATGTGAGCAACCATGGGCTGAACTGCTAGTTATCTCTGGGCCTTTGCATCAGCACCATGCAGTAATGGGGAGTGGTCTGATATGCCCTTGGGGAGGACAGATGTCTTCACAACATCTGATACGTCAATTGTTGGTAAGAATAAATAATCATGTCAGGAGAGGTAGCCATGTGCTGGTGAGTGGAAGGTGCTCCACCCTTCCGAGCACGCCAGACATCCACCAGACCTTGGACACCCCAATTTGGGAGTCCGGTGGAGAGTCGCGTCACTGAATAACTCGCTCACCACACATCTCTTTGATTGTCCGTGACTGCTGATTATTTGTTTAATACATGTTAAGTTGACCAGAAGTCAGTGGTGGTGAGAGCCCTCAGTGTACCATCAAGAAGAGCTGGAGGGACGTACACGCATCGCAGCGACCATTGCTGACCATGCATTGAGCCTGTAACTGGAACATTTCTGCACTGGGGATCCTCCCTGACTGAACTATGATGGGGAGAAGGACCTGTGAACCAGTATTTCAACTCCTCGGTACCAGGATGTAAAGCCTGCATGATGGACCCTTTCCTATCAATAGCTTCTCAGGAATTTACATCTAGTGCCTAAAAGATGGGTATGCAAGAGGCATGTCTCTTCACAACATACATGACTGCCCCTCTTGGTATTGAGGCCGTTAACATTCCACAACAAAATTTTATATGAAGTGGAGTGTGGTGCTTCCATTTGCCTGGTCACTGGCTTGTGTTGTTTAGCTGTGAATATCTTTGTATAGCCGTCCATGAATTATGAAGTACTTCTCTCATGAACTAACCATAAACTAAATTCTCCACTCACCCAACTTCCCCTTCCTACAGTTCTACCCCAGATCTATTGCCTATAGTCAAGGGACAGGTCCAGTCTGGCAGCATCCGCACTTTCAATCAGAGTGCCATTGGCATTTGTCACTGTGCAGTGTCAATAGGTAAAGCTCCTTTAATACTTTCAGTGTGAGACTGCATATTCTTCTCGGCAATGATTTGAGGGTTCATATAGGTTTAAGTCTCTGTTGCAAATTCATTACAGTGATCAATCTGCAGATCCTGGGAGATTACACCAAAAGCCTCCATTGCTTCATCGTTTTATTTATATGGGAGGTCTCCCTCTTGCAAGTTACGGTCCTCTGGATGTGCTGCACGTTTGCTATAAGGGGAGCCACATCTCCTGGGTCACCTCACACTCTGTGACAAATGAGTCTTGATGGGTATAATCTCCTGGTGTCTGCGGGCTCCTGAGGTTCCATCACAGTCCCAGCCTTCCAAGGCGCTGTCAAAAAAAATGATTTTCCCTTGTGAATGGCTTTCAGCCAGGACTTTCAACCAGCATATATATTAGTTGCACAGCTTTGAGTTTCTGTTTGACTTCCAAAACGATCTAAGTTGTTGCTGAACATTATGTCTATAGTATGGGAAAATCATGGTAGAACTTGCCCCAACAAGCGGGCCTCTTTCTTTCTGACTGCCTAAAGGATCGCATCCCAGTCTCAGTAGTTTGGTAGATGAAATATGAAGGCCTGAGAAGGGGAACTGTTGGAAGGTGGCAGGGGTATCCTATCTTCCCAAAGCACGGGTATACGCCCTTAGCTGGTACCCAGGACCAGAGCCATGACCTGATTAATTGAGTTGGTTGGGATCCCACCCTCCGTCATTCCTACTATTCACTCATTGTTTTGTCGGGAAGGCCCTATCTCTATCCACCCTATCCACTTCATTGCAGAGGTCTTGACGAAGGAGCGAGAGGTCTGCACTGACTTCACTGATTTTAGTTTCCAATAATGAGCGTGTATCCTTTATGGCCTGCAGGATCTTCTTTCCCAGAGGCCAAGAACCACAGCACCAATGACCGGGCAGCTGGCACAGGGTAGTGTCTGATTGGAATAGTGTGGTGGGGCCTTCTCTTCATGCTGTCACTTTTAATCTATTGCAGCTAAGTCCCTAAATGGTGGATGAGTGTGGCCACAGCAGGCTAACAGAGCCTGCTTGACACCCATGGGATGACACACGCAGCTCCAGGCAGTTTTCAGAATGCTTTCCACCCAGCCTAATGTTGGCAGAAATTTGGTGTAACTAGGTTCCCCTCCCCTAGGTGTGTGAAGGCTTCCAGCATTGTCCATAGAACTGACCACCATGGGGCCCCTCCTGCTAGACCCACATGATCTCACTGGGTGAGTAATGTCCAAAGCAAAGCGGCGGGGTGGCCACCTGTCCACAGCAGGACCTAATGATGAAGAGATAATTACTGCTCGCAGGCTTGGCCTTCGCTCAGGCTGTTGATTAGGGGCTGATTGGTGATCCTGGGTGCCTACTCTGGGGTTCCCACCTCAGCAGCAGCTTGGGTGCCGCTAGTCCCTCCAGGGAGGCCAGAGTGGCTCCTCAAGGTTTTCTTTGGATTTCCATGTGACTGTTGGGGGGTCCATCGGCAAGCTGCATCCAGATCAGCCACACAGCCGCATTGACTATCCAAGGGGTCACAGAGATTGTCTCTGTCAGGAGAAGTTGACTGGCGCTTGGAAGACCGTGTCCTAGATATTCACGTGTGGGAGTGAAGACCATCCAGTCTCCCCTGACACCAGGTGAGGCCCAGAGCAGCAGCCCCGGACATGTCCTCACCACAGGTGGATCAGCACTGCCCAATGTACGAGATCACCCAAACTCACTCCTCCAGAGTCCCGTTGCTCACCACCTGAGGGGGAGCTGCACACTCATAGACCCAGAGGCTGCATGTCCACCTGGCACACACAGAGCTTTCAGGTCTCCTCACAATGCAGGTGGTGGCGATCACCATCAGATTAGGTTGCAGATTGCTTTTGAAATGCCACTGTACATGCGAGAAGGCCACCGGATTCTTACGGATGAGGGGGCAGTCAGAGGGGAGCTTAGGTGAAAGTGGTTGATTGGTAAAGCCACGCCCCCATATGATCATCCTATGTTCATAATATGAAGCCCTGCAGCCCCTCCTGAGACTGTCCAGAGAAGCTCTGACTTCCACCCCTGACAGAACATAGACAACTGGCTTCAAGGAATTGGAAATGTGTTATGAATGTTCAGCCTCCAATGTCCAAGATGGACATGGGCAGCTGAGCACAAATGTTACCACCATCTTGTGCTGCACCTACATGTGGAGTTCAATTAACTTCTTTCACTCATCCAGGGAGACCTGTACACTGAACACACAGAGATGTGTACACATGAAGTGCATAAAAACACACACACACACTCACTAATTCTCAAATTTGATTATTCAGCATCAATTAGCATGACAATTATATTTACCTAAATCTTGATATCGATGACCCTTTCTCAAACCCTGTTAGCGCTGCATAAATCAAATCCCTTCTGGTGAAATCGTCCCAATCGAATGCAGGCTAAAACCCGAATATATTTCCGGAAAAGTTATTTTCGCTCGGCACGACACAGTCCCAATGATATCCAAAGGACCAGACAATCGTGCAAGCAAATCGATCACGCAGGTTCGGTACACCCTTCTGGAACGCACTAGTCTACACCTCTCTTTACAAGCCCCTTTTTATAATAATTTCTGGATAACATGCTACATTTTCTTGACTTGGGAATGTCTCTGATTGGCTAAATCCCCCTGAATTTACAAGAAGCGGTGACTTTCCCAAGAGTTTTTGTTTCTCATGGAACATAATACGACACCTCACAAATTTGAAAGTTTCCCTAGGGTTCTCAAGCGAAAGTTCCGAAGTAACAACATGTAGACCTCCGGGTACAGGTCGCTATTGTATTTTCAGTCATTCACACTGGCTGGGTCATGGCAATCCTCCACGTTCTTATCCTTGACAAGTAATACATCGTTTTACGGTAAGAGGTCGCCTGGAGATCTTCAGAGCCATCTGAGTCTGCGCAGTAGACATCGCGCTCACACGACGGTGGCCACTTACAAACTCCATTTTGGATATTGCGGCCTAGTAGGCCCGAATGCCAACTTAAGTGAAACAAACGCAAAAGAATAATTAATATGCGGAAATGAAGATTCTAATGTTAAACCCACACTAATCCCTTTATATATTAGTACTTTCCTAGTTTATAGCAACATTTAAAGCAATATTACTCACCATTTCGTCCTAACAGGAACGCAAAACATCACACAAAAGCAATATAACCATGCAATTTTCTATATCAACAAAATCTATTGTTAATATGCGTACCACAGTTATTGATTAGGGTTATTTGCCATGCAATTTGCTTTTTAGTCCCGCGTGTAATTTGTGTTTACTAAAGTGTAAAGTTGGTTAATATCAAATTTCCACACCATAAGTACAGGTTAATAATTAGAATGATTAGGTAATTAGTATTTTCATGCAAAATAGAGAAGGTATAGAAAATGTTGTTTTACCTGCTCCACCAATCCCCCCTTTTTTTAATATCACCACAAATCCCACTAAATTGCAATTGAATTTTTTATGGAAATGATGTCTCAGTTCCCTTTCAACAACATGTTAGGTTACATCTCTGTTTCTCCCATCTCATCCACTTTTGCCTTCTTATACATACTTTCTTTCCATTCTTCCAGTTCTATATCTCCCCTTTCTCTTTCCTTTCTGTCTTTTTCTCTCTTTCTGATTGCTTCTCTTTTTATTTTATTTTGTAACTTTCTTCTTTTTATACATACACAACCTAATCTTAATATTAATACTAATAGTACTACACAAGTTACTGGAATTAGAACCTTGCCTATAAATGTACTGCCTAACTTAACTAAGAAGTTCTTAATAGTAGAAAACCCTTTCCCAATTTTCTCCCAAACACTTTCAACCTCCAACGGAACAATCTTCTCATGCAAGTCAGTTGTATTTTTAATATATGTCTTTAAATCTTGACTTTCGTCAGGAATATAAGTACAACAATGTTGCACCATCAGCATTCCACAAACTCCTCCCTCTTTGGCCAAAATAATATCAAGGGCAAGTCGATTTTGCATCACCACGGCTCTCATGGCAACCATTTCGGTATTTACTAATAGAAACCCTCCAGCAGTGCTTGTCGATAAGCGATCCACCACTGTAGATAATTTTCTGATTTTATGTGCATTCAGAGATATTTCAACGGCTGGTATCAGTGCTCCAAAATATCCCCTACAATTTCTGACCAACTTTCCCTCCTTCTACGTACTAGTTGTCTACCTATCTCATGTGCACCATCTTTTCCCCTTCCCACATGAAATATCTTTGGAAAGACCAGGCCCAGGTAACATGTACCATACCAATTGTCCGGTAACCGATAATAAGCTTTGTTCCCACAGATAAAATATAACCCAGGGAATACCGGATCGTTTCGTCCTTTAAATTCCCATCCTCCCATGATTCTATATGTGTCATGGCATTCACTCGCACCTATAAAGTAGTTATCATACACCGTTTCATTTCTTCTAATACACAATTTCCCTTTCTGAGGCCAGTCCAAGGCCATAGCTGTACTGGTTTCTCCCTTCAAATGTTTTTCTCTTTCTACATCCCAAACTGTCTTCTCTCCTTTTCCCTCAGGTATCTTTCTTTGCATCTTAATTCTTCTTTCTTCTACCATGTCCAAAAAGGTCTTTTCTTCCTTTGTTGAACTACAAGTAAGATTATTTTTAAACACTGCCTCTAAAGTCAATTCTTTAGTTTCTAAGAAATATTCACCTAAAACTTTACCAGGTTGTATCTTATTCAATTCAGGGACTACAGGTACTTGTGAAAAAATATTATCTACATCGGAGAAATAATATTCTAATTTCCCTATTTTGTAAAACAAACTTGCTAACACACTACATGTTATTCCATAAGTCACAGGAAGGTGGTGGTATGTAACGCCTTCTGACACTGATGCAGGTAACTGCATGCAGACATAACAGTCCCTAACGTCCATGGTTTTTACATATTCATACAATAACTTTGAAAAAACGTTGTTAGAAAAATCAGTTATGGACCTGTCCTTATGTAAATCAATTCTATCTGTTAATCTAGTTATGTGAGTATAATGAATCTTTTCTACATTAGTCTTATTCTCGATATGACCTTCTATCATTTTGAATGTTACTTTAAATGAGATTATTAAAGCTAATACACTCCATAGAAGCATTAGTAATCCTGTACAACAACAACACACTTTGCACCATCTTCGAAGGAACACACATGTAGATTTTCTACTTTCTGTGTTTGCCATTTCGGAAAGGATTAGTGTCTTTTAACTTGACCTCGTCCACTCACAACTAGTTTTGCCTAAACCCAAGGCTCTGAGCGCCTACTTGGTTTTTTCAGTCATATGTCTTTATCCAGTAATTCAATCTCTCTGCAGCTTTTCTTACACTTGAGTCTGGCATTTGATCGTCTTTCACTTTGTTTTCAGAATCTTGACTCAGAATTTCCTGAACATCCGCTTCTTCTCCGATATCGGACAAGATAACTCTCAGGATCTCCGAATCTTCTTCCTCATCAACCACTTCCAGTACAGTCACTCCTAGACCTTCCTGGCTATCTGCTTCCTCTGGTACTTCAGGAAGTGCCACGGATGTCCATTCCGGCGACTTATAGCTCTGGTTGGGTTTCTTAATTTGCTTTCCCTTTTCCAGGTGGGTCTGATCAGTGTCTTTTGAGTTTTCTTGGCTAGACACCTCATTCACTTGTTCTGCTTTAGATGACTTTACTCATGTCAATCGATATCTCAGTCTTTTTACTTTGTGTGGCCAAATGTCCTCTTTTGCTGGCCTTTTCAACTTATTCACCTTTTCACTCCTTTCGGCTCTCCAGGCTCTCTTTCTCAAGACTCGTCCTTCTTGTACTTCTCCTTCACTATCTTCAGACTCAGTCTCTAGTGGACTTTTACCTTCTGTAGATTCTCCTTCCACAACGTCCTGTTCTCCATCGGATTTTGTCCCTCCTCGTGTTTCTTCCACGCAATCTTCCTGCTGACTAACTGTCCCTTCTTCTACCTGGATGTGTGGTTTCCCTGCACCTCCTCTGGAGTCTTCCGCAACAATCTTGCCCTCTCTCTAATTCCTCACCTTCTACTTCTACGACCTCAGGTGGAATTTCTCTTGAACTTGCACTTGGAGCTTCCTTTTCAAGAATTTACTTAACAGTTTCTTTGATATTCTCTGATACGCCCTTTGATATTTTCTCTTGTTCAGGATCTGACTCTGAGCTGGTATCAGAAATTTCCAATCGCCTTCTTAATGGTAAATTCTCTGAACTTGGTTCTAACTCTTCTCTTCTTGGAGTTGGTCTTACTCTGGCTTCTTCTGAGTCTGACTCGGAACTGGTATCGGATTATCCAAAATATTCCTCTTCAGGTCTGTTCACTGGACTAGGAATTCGCAGAGTATGACTTGCATGAATCCACTTCTTTACTCGGGCACACTTCACAGCCGTTGTCATGGTCAGAATCACCTGACGTGGCTTCCCCCAGCGTGGGACCAGGCAATTTCTTCTTCTATGTACTTTTATCCTTACCCTGTCTCCTGGGCTTAAATCATGAGCTGGCTTCTTTTCAAGGGTGGTGGCATCCGGTCCAAACTGATGAAACACAGAATGAATGGAATCAGCCAACCCCTTGCAATAATCCAACACAAAGTCATCAATTATAGGCAGTAGTTTGTTGACAGGAATAAAAACATGTCTCATCGCCCTACCCATGAATATTTCGTGAGGACTCAGTCCCGTGTTCCTTTCAGGGATAGATCTAATAGTCATGAGCACTAGAGGCAAGACATCAGGCCATTTCAATCCTGTGGCCAAACACATTTTTCCCAATCTGTTCTTAATGGTGCCATTCACTTGTTCCATCACTCCAGAAGCCTCTGGATGGTAAGCACAGTGCAGTTTTTGTTGTACATTCAATGCTTCACAAATCAATTTTATAATTTCATTCTCAAAATGCTTGCTCTGTCTGACTCGATCGTAACTGGAAAACAAATCTAGAAATGAATTCCCTTAATAGGAGTTTGGCTACTGTAACCCCATCACTCCTTCTGGTTGGGTAAGCCTCTACACATCGTGAAAACAGATAAACCACCACTAAGACATATCGTAGTCTATTACATGGGGACATTTCAATGAAATCAATCTGCATTCTGGTGAAAGGACCTCCTTCCCATCCTATTGTTCCCAAACTCACCACTGTCTTTCTTCCTGGATTGTATTGTTGACATGTGAGACATCTTTGACAAATACTCTCCGCTACAAGCCGAAGCTTAGCATTATACCATGTCTGTTTGAAAAGTCTGATCATAGCATCCCTTCCTATATGTGCTTGCCCATGGTACATCCGTGCCATGGTAGAGACCATGCTATCAGGCATGACTGGTCTTCCATCCCGATAAACCCAAATTCTGTCTGACTCGCTGGGTGCTCATCCTGATATTATCTACTGTCTCTTTTCCTCCTCTCCTGCCTCAGCCTGCAATTGTCTCACTTCTTCCCACGTATTTACGGTGTTAGTAAAAAGTAAGGGACATGAGTTCATTGCCTTTTCCCGGTTCCTGTTTATCGCATTCTGATTGCTCGCACAATATTGGGCTATGTCATTTGCAAACTCGTTTCCCGCCGACACATAGTCAGCGGTCTTCGAGTGAGCTGCACACTTCAGCACTGCCAATTGCTTAGGCAGCTGTATCGCCTCAAGCAATTTTCCGACCACTTCAGCATTTCTTATAGGAGTTCCACTTGTTGTCAAGAACCCCCTTTGGGACCATATCTGCCCAAAGTCGTGCACAACTCCGAAGCCGTACTGGCTATCAGTAATCACAGTGACTCTCAGATTCTTCCCCAACTTGCACGCTCTTGTTAACGCAACTAGTTCAGCAACTTGAGCTGATCTCACTCCTTTCAAACAAGACACTTCCAATACAGCTGCAGCAGTACACACTGCATATGCTGCACTCAAAATCCCTTCATCAGTTCGCAAACATGACCCTCCACAAACATCACATAGTCACTTTCTTTTAGAGGCACATCCTTTATGTCTGGACGTGGCTTGGTGCAATAGTCAAGCACTTCCAAGCAATCATGATCCACGTCATCTTTCACTTCCACGTTTTCAGCATCGGGCAACAACGTTGAGGGGTTTACATTGAGACACCTCACCAGGCTCACATTTGTTGCTCCCAAAATAACTTTCTCATATTTAGTTAGACGACTATGCGTCATAATTTGTGTGCAGCTCCTGGTTAAAAGGATTGCCACATCATGCTGTACAAACACTCTTACATGATATCCCATCACAATTCCTTCAATCTGTTCCAAGCTCTTACAGGTAGCAGCCACTGCTTTAAAAAAACAGGCAATGCGACAGCTACAGGGTCTAGTATAGCCAAAAAATATGCAATTGGTTGTCTCAATTTTCCATGTTTCTGTACCAGCACAGAAAGCGCACACCCATTTCTCTCACTGCAGTAGAGTTCAAACTCTTTTTCATAGTCAGGCATTCCAAGAGCTGGGGCTTCACACAAGCTGTCTCTTAATTGTTTAAAAGCCTTCAACTCTTCTTTGTTCAGTTCGAGGGGGTCTTCACATCACTCTTCGTCAATCGTACCAACGGTTTTGCAATCAGTGAAAAATTGCTGATCCACTGACGACAACATCCAACCATTCCAAGAAACATTCTCACTTCTCTTTGAGTCATTGGTGCTCCCATTCCTTTTATTATCCTGATCCTGTCTATAGTCACCTTCCTCAAGCCCTTTTCAATGTTATGGTCTAAGTATTGTACTTCCTTTTTACAAAACGGTAATTTCGATGGGGATACTTTAAGTCCTCCATCTGCCAAATGATTTAACAATGCAACTGTATCTACTACACAGGCTTCTCGGGATCTCGATGCCACCAGTAGGTCATCGATGTACTGAACTAGCACTGAGCTTTCGGGCAGTTTTAAATCTTATAGCGATTTCTTTAAAATCTGATTAAATATCGATGGACTTTCTGTATACCCCTGTGGGATTCGGCACCATGCCAAGGTACGTTCACCGAACCAGAACGCAAAAATCTGTTGGCTGTCAGGGTGCAATGGGATAGAAAAGAAAGCATAACACAGGTCAATGACCGTGTACCATTCTGCATCGTGAGGAATCTGATCTAATATCACTGAAGGATTCGGTACTGTGGGACAACATGGTACAACAATTTTATTCACTTTTCTCAGGTCTTGCACTATTCTGAAGGTTTCTTCAGACCCATGATTGGTGAATTACATGGACTACTCATTATTTCTCTCAAAATACCTTGTTCAATCATTTTGTCTATTATAGGGGTAACTCCTGCAATTATTTCCGGTGTCAATTTATACTGAGGAATATTTGGGTAACTTATACCTTCCTTTACAGTAATCTTTACAGGGTCTACATTTCTCATTAACCCCATATCTTCTCCTGTGACATCCCATACCTCGGGTTTCACTGTTTTCTTCAATTCCTGAGGCAATTCTTCTTGATCAAATGCCGCAAAGGCTTCAGAAATCTCAGGCTCCAGATTGGCCATGGTCATTTTGTATAGTAAATCCTCATCAGGAGTCTCAAAAGCTATGCCATCAGGAGTACAGAAAATCGTGCAATTCATTTTACACAACAACGCCCTCCCTAACAAGTTTACAGGACTGGTATCACACACGACAAAGCGGTGCATGCCTGAAAATTTCCCTATTTTAACTTTAACCGGTTCAGTGAGATATGTCTTTATCTGTCTGTTTGAGACTCCGACTACTTGGATTGTGTCATCCGAGAGAGGACGATTTTTAACATCAGCTGATCTAACAGTTGAACGAGTAGCACCAGTATCTACCAGGAAAGTAATATTCTCATCATTTATCTTTCCATCTACAAAAGGGCCTGTCTGGTCTACTTCTAGAGTTGCACCAAGTACGCACTCTTCTTCCTCTCCTCGGCACCGTCAATAACTCTCTTCTGACTCACTCTCATCACAGTGCAGCCAATACTGCGAAACAGCACTAGTGCACGGTTGCTTTGTTACCTGTTCTTCGGTGTAGAATCCTGTCTCATTACTGTATTTCTGAGGGTTTACTCTCTGTGGAAAAGGTGGCTTTGGCACCTGACACTGTTAGGCAACAACCTGCTGCTGTCGCTGTGGTTGACAACTCACCTCATTCTGCACCTGTG
This sequence comes from Triturus cristatus, assembly GCF_964204655.1. Classification (NCBI taxonomy): domain Eukaryota; kingdom Metazoa; phylum Chordata; class Amphibia; order Caudata; family Salamandridae; genus Triturus; species Triturus cristatus. Next base: position 345,665,911 of record NC_140594.1, on the reverse strand, counting down.
GTTTTAATGAGGAATTATCGCCATTAGCACTTGGGGGTAATTTACACTCAGATTTCCAGTGCCCTACCTTTCCGCAATTATGACATGGCCACTTCTTCTTGGCTTCTTCTAAACTAATCTGTCCCTTTCCCTTTCCAATATTGGGTTTTAATTTTACATGGCCCATGCAATTTGCTTGTTCAATCAGTTGGGCTTCCTGTCTTTCCGCTACCTTAACCTGAGCCCACATGGCCTTTTCTTTCAACTTTCGCTGTTTTGCTTCAATTTCATCACTGAAATATTTAGCATGCCCCAATACTTCATCTATCTTTTTATTTTGCCAAACGACAGTATGTTGTTTAATCATTTCGTTTGCTTCAGGTCTCAATCCATACACAAATCGATACACAAAATGACTTAAATCCTTCTCACTCAGTTTTTCATCCCCACTGTATTGCTTAAATGCTTATAATAATCTCTCATAGTATGCATGTACAGATTCCTTTACTTCCTGGTGAGTTCTATCAATCTTTACCCAATCCGTTTCTCTTGGGGGCACTTTTTTCTTCAAAAAAGTGATTACCTGTTCATATTTTCTCATTACTTCTGGGTCAGGGGCACCTGTTTTAGGGTCCCTAGGATACTCCTGAGTAGGCCAACCAATTGTAATTTTACATTCGGTCCATAAATCTGCCGGTACAATTATATCAAACAGTCAATTCAAATCTACCCACAGTACTTTTGACAATTTTACAAATCTTTCTACCTGTCGGTACCACTCCACGGGTTTCTCGCGTAAACAGGGAAAATCATTTGTAAATCGTAAAATGTCCTGTCTAGTCCAAGGAACATGCACATACCCTCCTCCTGGGATCTCTCTGATAAGGCATTCTGTTACCACAGTTTCCTTTTCTCTTACTGGAAACGATGAAAAAGTCTTATCTGTTGCTTCATCTCTCTTCCGGAACCACTTACTTTTCCACCTGTCTACATCACCCCATTTCCTTAGTAAAGCAATCAGTTATTTGATTTGTGTTAACCTTCCTGCAGTATTTACATTTTCAATATCTTTCTCAGAAAAATCTACCCTATATGGTTTCTGTAGAGTGCTTATTTTCTCAAAATCAATACCCATTTCACTGGCTTTCTCTTCTAGTTTCTCATGTAAATTTCTAGCTCTCCAAGTTATACTTTTACATAGAAACATCAACTCTTCGTCCTGGTATGCTTTTAATTTTTCAGTTGGAATCGTCCCTACTATTAATTCTTCCAGTGTTATTTTTAGTTTTGCAAAAGGTTGAGGTTCCATATCTTTTCGCTGTAAGCTTCTTAACCAATCGCTTAATTCTTCAGAAGTAGGACCTACAGGAGTCGTTTCATCCCTGATTCCCCCTACGCTTCTCTCTGGGGTCCCTGGGGCTGTTTCTGTAGTCATTAGCGTTTTACTTGCTGGGCTTTGGTTCAGTGTCAGATTTTTAGGAGTACTTAATCCTGAGGTTCCCACTAATTATCCCCATGGATTTTCTCCCGAACCTCTTGCTTCTGTCTCAATTGGTTTATTACCATGGTATGGAACGGTCAAACAATGCTTGCTATCTTTCTGTTTATCAAAGACAGACATTACTGGTCCTATAGTTACAGGCACAGTTACAGCTTCCATGTTTTTAGTCAATTCCCTAATTTTCTCAGTTAGTTCCAAAGTAGTCCTAGCCAATTCTTCTGAATTTTTCATTTACCATCCTAACAGGTTGGGATATCTCAGACTCTCTAAAGGGATTATTTTTCCCTACATCAGGGGGTGTTTGTTCAACCGGTTTAAAATTTCTTTTACTGGTGCACTCGGCATCAGCAACGTTGAATTTGGTTGGTACGGGGGAGGATTTTTATAAAACATGTCCTCAAGCACATCATCCTCCGATTCATTCACACCATACTTGTAGCCTTCTGACCCTGGATTGTTTTTCTTCTCTGTACATTTTCTACCACTGCTCTCTTCTGCATTTCTTAACGGAAACATTCCATCAGCCATATTCTCACTCCGCCATCTCCTCCTTCTATCATCATGATTCTCCTGTCCATATGGTCTACCAAACATAAAACTATACCTTCCCCCACTCCGCTGTTGTTCTCTTTCGTACATCTAATCTTCCCATTCCGTTAAAGCTTCAAACTGAGTAGGTCTAGGTCTCGGTTCTAATCCCATCATTTTTTCTCTTAAGTTCCTCAATACAGCTAAATTGAATGAACCATTTTCTGGAAAGGCTAAAACTCCATCATCTTTCGTGTACTTTGCCCAATTATCTAACCAGATACATGTGTGATACCCATATTTTGCAACCATGAAGGATGCGGGTGATTTCGGTGGAGGAAGCAATTGTCCCTCTCTAGTCACAAATGGCTTATCCTTTTTAAATAGATTCTTGATCTTCCCAAACCATGACTTTTTCTCTTTCTCGGGTGGATCATAATACATCATTTTCTCTTACATCTGTAGTCTCGATTTACTAGACTTCTAGAATCGCTCTTCCACAACTATTCTGTTTGCTGTCCAATCGCAGCGCGACTCACACTAACGCACCAATCACACTGGCAATTTTTCACTCCTAGCGCGGCACACACCAGCGCACCAATCCTGTGCGTCTACGTCACTCTACAGCTGGCCAATCCCAGTGCGGATCTTTTCTGACGTCAGCTTTTCCTCACTACTCCAGCTTCTGCTGACCCCTCCTTTACAAAATTTATCGGCAAATGTTCTCTTACGTTCTCCTCATTCAAATATGTGTTAGTAACGACATAAAAACACCACCATTGCCTGATCCGCTAAACAAAGACATAGTTTTTGTCCAATTATACAAGAATTCCGTATTTCTGAGAGCAGCGCTTACCTCTGCCCTTCCATGGAACTATTCCATTTCGCCGATAAAGTAGCACTTCCCTCTACCTTACCCTTCTAACAAGCAAAAAGGCTAACCGTTTCTCTGGGGATAAAACACATGTGGAAACTACACTGCTCCTGAGAATTAAGGCCAGAGTTTCACGAGAGAACCCGTTGCTATTTCACTCACGCACATTCACAAAGAAATGTCCCTAACGATAACACATGACGATGTTACCAATTCGAACCCAGACAATGTTTTGTGCGACTCCAATCGCCACACGTTTTCCCCCGTGTACCTACAGGGCGTCCAACTTCCTACATCCCGGAAGTCTTCAAAACAACATAAAACGCAACGCGACTTAACATAGAGTGTTACAACATAAACCAACAATTAATCAAACATCCGCAATCAATAACCAATAATCAATAATCAATTATCACCAAACCAATACAATAAAATCATCACTAATCACCAAACTAGCCAAAAATAACCATCAATCTGCTACCAGAAAAACTGCTCCAGCGTGAAGGGGCAAATTTACATATCCTCCCTGCATCACAGACCCGTCATCGCACAAACTCATTCACGCATGCATTCATTGGTGAGGCCCATAACACCAACACTCATACGTCTCACACAAATCTGCACACAGGAGGAAGAGGAGCGCTGGACATGTGGGGGTACCTTATTACCTATAGGAAAGGAAGTTCATTACAATATATATATATTTACATCAGTACCTATAGAATCCTAACCTTAACATCAAGGCACTCCACCACTTGGTCGACGGACCAATTAGTTGGACTGGTTGATGGTGATTTAGAACCAGCTAAAACACATTTAAAGTTTTGGAATCTTTAATCAATACCTTCCCTAAAGAATCACAAACTCATTTTCTGTTAATCAATGTTTAGTTTATCTAATTAATTCGCTTTCATTTACATAATCAACTTTGGTCAACACAGAGTTCAAATTTGATTATTCAGCATCAATTAGCATGACAATTATATTTACCTAGATCTTGAGATTGATAACCCTTTCTCAAACCCTGTTAGCTCTGCGTAAATCAAATCCCTTCGGGTGAAATCATCCCAATCGAATGCAGTCCCAAAGATATCTAAAGGACCAGACAATCGTGCAAGCAAATCGATCACGCAAGTTCGGTACACCCTTCTGGAACGCACTAGTCTACACCCCTCTTTACAAGCCCCTTTTTATAATAATTTCTGGATGACATGCTACATTTTCTTGACTTGGGAATGTCTCTGATTGGCTAAATCTCCCTGAATTTGCAAGAAGCGATGACTTTCCCAAGAGTTTTTGTTTCTCATGGAACAGAATACGACACCTTCCAAATTTGTAAGTTTCCCTCGGGTTCTCAAGCGAAAGTTCCGAAGTAACAACATGTAGACCTCCGGGTACAGGTTGCTATTGTATTTCAGTCATTCACACTGGCTGGGTCTTGGCAATCCTCCACGTTCCTATCCTTGACAAGGAACACATCGTTTTACTGTTAGAGGTCGCCTGGAGGTCTTCAGAGCCATCTGAGTCTACGCAGTAGACATCGCGCTAACACGACGGTGGCCACTTCCGAACTCCATTTTGGATATTGCGGCCTAGTAGGCCCGAATGCCAACTTAAGCGAAACAAACACAAAAGAATAATTAACATGCGGAAATGAAGATTCTAATGTTAAACCCACACTAATCCCTTTATATATTAGTATTTTCCTAGTTTATAGCAACATTTAAAGAAATATTACTCACCATTTCGTCCTAACAGGAACGCAAAACATCACACAAAAGCAATATAACCATGCAATTTTCGATATCAACACAATCTATCGTTAATATGCGTACCACAGTTATTGATTAGGGTTATTTGCCATGCAATTTGCTTTTTAGTCGCGCGTGTAATTTGTGTTTACTAAAGTGTAAAGTTGGTTAATATCAAATTTCCACACCATAAGTACAGGTTAATAATTAGAATGATTAGGTAATTAGTATTTTCATGCAAAATAGAGAAGGTATACAAAATTTTGTTTTACCTGCTCCACCAATGTAAAAAAAACTTAACACCAGATTTGACAAACAACCAAGTCTTACAGTGTTAAGGGCCAGATTTACAAAATTCTAATTTTGCATTTCCTAAATAGCGACTCCATAGGAATCGCTATTTAAGAAATGCAAAATGATATGTGCAAATTTTGGGATTCCCTAATAGAGATTCATGTAGAATAGGAATCGCTATTAGGGAATCGCAAATAGGAAATGCCATTGCATTCCCGCCTATGGACAAAATAGGAAATGGTTTGCATTTCCTAAATTGTGATTTCCTAGTAGGAAATCACAATTTAAGAAATGCAATGCCAAGGGTGCCTCTAGGATTAAGGCCCCCTGGAAGTACCTCGAATTTCCTAGTGCACATGTGAGTGCACATTTGCCCCAAGGGGCATATATGCGCTTCATGTCACATTAAAAAAATGCATTTTAAATGCATTTTTTACAATTTGCACATGGTTCTCATCGACTGTAAGTCGAAGGTAATTGCATTTCCTAAATACCCAGTCCGCATTAGGGAATGCTTTGTACATGGGCTTTAATAACCAAAAATAGGTCATCCCTATTTGTGATTCCCTAAATCGCGGTCACAATTTGTGATTTCCACCGGGTAGAAATCACAAATTGCGACTAAGCCCGGGCAGAGAACTCCGCTCTGCCAGTGGAGTTTGCAGAGTTTTGTCAAATCCGCGGTCCGTTGATACCGCAGAGTTTAGGCAGACCTCTGATTTTGCAGCAGAGTGGAATTAGCCAGCCCCTGCCCACACCCAAAGCAGTAAAAAAAGCACAACGTAAGGGTTGGCGAGGAGGAGGACGGTGAGGACGAGGAGGAGAGAGAGACCACGGCGAGGAGGAGGGCAGCCCGGAGACGCCACAGCAGGTAAGTTATTTTTTTATTGCTTTTAAATTAGGGAGCTGAGTTCCACAGAGTTTTTTTTCTAACTCCGTCGAACTCCGTGTAGTGGCACTCCACGAACTCCGCTCGGGCTTAATAGCGACCGCTCTTTAAAAGAGTTGGATGACAAACCAGTTACAAATTTTAATGTAGTGGAGGCAGGGAAAACTCGTCAGCAATCTGCATGTAACACTAATTTGACAATCAAACCTACCAAGGGTGAGAACTCAAGTCCTAGCAATGTTAATATGTGTTTCAGTTATGGTAATGCTTCACATACCAAGTGGGGAAAATGTCCGGTGGCCAATGTGACATGCAATTGCTGAAGAAAGGTTGAACATTTTGTTTGTGTGTCCAAGGAAGAAGACCAACAAAAATATGGTGTTGTGTGTGGTGGAGTCTGAGGATGAATCTGACACTGAGTTATATGTGTAGGTGATGAGCAAGTTTGTGCCCAAGAGTGTGATGGTACGCATAATGAACCTATTCTGGGTGATCCTTTGAGTTGTGTGGATCCCATAGCTGAAGTTTGTGTTGGGGATACAGTCCTTAAACTGTTGGTGGATTCCGGTGCCAGGATCACCATGATAACACAACGCCTGTTTGCAGAGACATGTGGAGAGAGACCTTTGTTGCCTCCAGACAGCTCCCCTGTTTCGTATTAAGGTCAAAGGACTGAACTTTTGGGTTACATAGAAGAGGTAATGGACTTTAAGAGGAGAAAGATCTGGGTCATGATTTATGTGGCGGTCAAGGGGCTTAACATCGTAGGATGGTTCCACCAGGGACTGTTCAGGATGATACTAAGGCCTGGAGCCAAATAGAAAATCCTAGTGGTTGACTGTGAGGATGTGGGGCAAAAGTGGAAAGAGAAGTTCCTTTCATTGTCTAGTGATAATTTGGGTAAAATATAGGGTTTAAACACAAGATCAAAATAAAGGAAGGTGCGGTCCCGGTCAAGCATATACTAAAAGGGGTATGGGAGAGAAGATCTTGAGAAAAGAACTCAAGAGCCTGTGCGACAGCGGGATCATTGACCCCCTGAATCTTCTTTGTGGCTGTCTACATTGGTGGTGGCCCTCAAGAGGTGTGGACAGTTACGAGTGTGTGTGGACCTGAGGTAGTTGAATAAGGAAATATGGGCTGACTCGCACCCATTTCCAAAGATCTATGATATATTTGCTTGTATCCAGGGAGCTAAACGTTTCTCTAAACTAGATTAGGCCGCTGGCTACCATCAAATGGAACATCATCATGATTCGCGACATTTAACTGCTTTCCTCTCACCTCTTGGTACTTTTCAGTATCGTCACATGCCGTTAGGTTTGTACTCTGTGGCATCTCTATTTCTAAGGGTGATGTGCAACTTACTGAAGGAGGTGGAGGGTGTCCTAGTGTTTCAGGATGATGTTTGCTGAAGATTGTAAGTCTCATTATGGTGTTCGCCATAGAGTGTTAGACATTTTTCAAAAAACAGGGTGTTGTCTTCAAGATAGAGAAGTGTAAGTTCATGTGCAGAGAATTGGAATTCCTATGACACATGATTTTGGAGGGAGGTATCACACCAATGCCTAGTTTAGTGGATGCCATTGTGTGTGCTCCACCACCACAGATAAAAACTGTTGTTAAATTATTGTTGGGTTTGTGTGAGTACTACTCTCGTTTCATCCTTGATTTCACCACCAAGGTACATCCTATCAGCAAGCTGCTAAAAAAAAGGGATTACATTTGTGTGGTGTGATAAATGCATCTCAGCTTTTGTTCAGATCAAGTCCTTGTTTAGTCAGAGCATGGCTCTTAAGCCTTTTCATCCAGGTTTCTAATGTAATATTACACTGGATGCCAGCCAGGTTGGTTTGGGAGCTACCTTGCCGCAAATAATTGGCTAGTGTGAAAATACTGAGTTTTTGCATCCGGAGTGTTAAGGTAGGCAGAACTCCAATGCTCAGTAATTGAGAAGGTACTATTGACATTTTTGTGGGCCATCAAGAAATCTTGACCATATGTATGGAGAAAGTGTTTCATGTTACAAACTGATCATAAGCCCTTAGTTAATATCCTAGGGAGTGGGGTGAACAAACGTTGTACACTGAGAATTTCAAGAATGATCACCAAACATGTACAGTATCAGTTTGATGGTGTGCACATTTCGGTTGGCAGAAATGGTAGGACTGATTTTCTTTCCTTGTTTCCACTCAAGGTCAATGAGGACAATGAAATTAACTTTTCTAATCTTATTGATGAAGATTGTAAAGACAGTCTTATGGCATCTTTAGAGATGCCTGTATTGAAGATGTGTTCTGAAGGTGAGTGGATGGCTGCCATGAGGAGTGACCTATTTTACAACAGGACGGTGAACTTGTAAAAATGGTTGGCCCAGAGAAAATATGTTATCTCCCTTGTTGCAGGCATACTGCAAGGTTGGAAGTGAAATCTCTATAGAAGTTGGTATGCTGTTACTGTTCAACAAGTTTATTCCACCTCATACTGTTAGAGATGACATAATCAGGAAGGCCCATGATGGTCATCTGGGGTTGTCTCTAACCAAACACTACATTCAGTAGACATTTTGGTGGCTTAACATGCATGCTGAGATTGGGAACTGTTTTGTGTGTATGTCGGCTGACAAAAGATTTACGGTTGTTAATCCACCTCTCATGCCTGTTGAGTGTTCACCTGGGTGAAGTTGGGCATTGATGTAATGGGGCCTTATGACTCTCTACCTTAGGGAACCAGATACATTTGAGTGCTGGTGGACTATGCTTGGCCTGAAATCAAGATGGTCAGGGAGCTGAGTGCTAAAACGATTGTGGAGTTTCTTTGGGGAATTTTTAGGGGAGAAGCGTTTCCCGAAGCCTTGGTTTCGGACAATGGGACACAGATTGTGAGAAATGAATTACAGGTGGTCTTGTGGTATCAAATGTGGGAAGTTTGCTGTACCACCTACAAACCAATGGTTTTGTCGAGAGAATGAACTGTGTTGTGGGTGAGTATATCAGATGGGCCAAAGCGTAAACAATGATGTGGCTAAGTTGGTGAGTGGCATGTTGTGGTTTTATAGAACTATGCCACACTCCTCCACTAAGGTGTCCCTTTTCGAACTATTGAGGGGAAGGAAGGCTAACACAAATTTTAGACCTGTGTGGATGACAAAACGGCTCAAATGCGACCATGATGTGAAAAACATGGATGTCTATGGTAAAGGACTGCATGTCTCAAGCACAAGAGAAACAACATTTTGGTATGATACAAAAGTGTCAAATTGGTCCCTCTGTAGACTGGGGACATGGTATGGATAAAGTCTCCTGTACATGTGAAGAAGGGAAAGAACACGTTTGGTGAGCTGGTCAGACTATAAAAGATTTGAAGAAATGCTGTTCAACTTGAAGGGGGGCATTGGCGGAATGTGGCAAGAGTGGTCAAAGTAAGGATGAATTCTAGAGACGATCGCTTAAGGGGTAAGGTTGCTGAACCTATTAAGCAATTGTTGAATAAGGGATGTGATTTCTCTGTGTAGCCCAAAGGTGAGATTAGAAGAAGTTGTTCAAGAGTTATTGTTACTCTAAGTAGGTTTGGGACCTAACTTCTAGGGGTTATGTTTTCTTGTGGGGTCCTTTACTTTTTTGTTCCCATTGTTATTTTGTTTAGTTCTGTGGGTTTTGCTTTCTGGTTAGTTTTTTTCATCCTTTTTTGTAAGAAAAGAAGATGTGTAGTATCCTATATATTTATGCATGTATTGTATTGTGAACTTCATCTGCTACGTACATTTAATGGAGTGGTACTATGTCATTCTGTACTAGTGTTCCTTTTATTTGTATGAGGCAAGTTCTGAGAATGTTTGTATTTGAAATGATACAGTTGTTCCAGTTATTGTTAGCTGGTGGAGGCGCTTCGCTTTAGGTCTTACACAGCCATGTAGCAATCGTAATAAAGTTTACCTTAAAATACATGTATAGCCTCCAGCGTATTACTGCACCCTAGTACAACCTGTGTGCAGTAGAAAACGTATTAAAATCAATGTTAAACACATGGAACAGACATGTAAAATACAATTAAACACTACATTTCAAAAGAAGGCCTTCCGCAATACTGTAAATGAACTATCAAGTAATACACTGAAAAAATATACTAAGACAATATCTAGTTATACGAACTAGCTTATCTAAGTCTGTCCCTACAATTAACCAGATAGGAAATAAGTTTAAAATAGTTTTACCTGAACCAGACGCCAGTACATATTGACTAATAAGACTATATAATCAAAAAACTGGAAAACATTACAGAAAAATATTTTATTCCCATAGAAATCAGTCTAAACTAACGTATCTCATATATTAATGTTTATAAAATAATAAACAACATGAAAACATTTTTCTGTTCAATAAAATTTACAAAACTTTTTTAGCCCTTAATAATGTATTCAAATATTTAAAAATGATAATGTAAAGAATTTCATGTTTGTAAAAAGTACTGTACAACATGTTTAAAAAGAATTATATAACCACAAATACAATGTTTGCATATTACAACTCTATCATGTGTAATTATTGTGAAATAAAATTAAAAAAAATCTTAAATAAAATCACATTTATTGAAAAAATATGTACAATAAAAATGTTATATATTAAAAATGTTCAGAAAATGTATATAACAATAAAATATGACAATAATACTTTATGAAAACTATATAAAAAGCAAATAAACAAGAAATGAGTACAACCTTTAATGCACAAAATAAAAAATACAAACAATTGGTAACAACTTGTTGATATCCCATTTACTATTCCAAATAAAACCAAGCCACATTGGAGAAAGTGTTATAAGTCAGGTAATTTCTAATTTACTCTCCCCACTTCAATTTTAACCACACTGGGGAAAGTGTTGGATTTTGGAAGGAGAGGGCTTCAGATTTACTACTGCCAGTCCAAACTTAAGGTCATTCAGGAAAATGCTGTACTTTAAAATTTCAAAATTTACTAATACCACAAATGAATAATAGACATAGCACTAAAAACATAAAAAGTAAAAAATATTAATTTGTGAGTTAATAACTGTAAATCATTTAAAAAAATATATATTATCCAAATATATGTAAAACAATATTTTGTTACCATTATGGGCATAATTACTATGTCAAGTGGACTTACGTCCGCCTGACACGCTATTACAATGCGACCACACATGGTGCGGTTGCGTACTCCCATTTGTCTATGGGAGCCTGTGCTACGGCCGTAAACTGGGCGTAGCACAATTTCCCATAGACAAAGGAGAGAATCTGTTCATCCCTGCAGTGCGTGGCAGGCATCTCAAGGTGCCTGCCATGCAGTGCAGGGATTAACGGGGGGCACCATAGGTCACCCCCTCGGCCCCCAACCGCAGGTGCAGGATGAAGGGGGCCCAGCTAGGTGTACCCAATGTCGCTTTCCGACAGGCTTTCTATGTCGGAAAGCGCAACATGGAAAGCCTGTTGGAAACCGACATCGTAATCCCTACGGCATATACAACATCCATAGGGATTACGTGCCGGCTGGTTTTAGTTTCGATCGCCTGCATTGTAATGCAGCAGTTGATACTGAAACCGCGATGAGGCTCGGAAAGCCTCCGACCTGCGGTCGAAGTCTTTCCAACCCTCATCGTAATGAGGGCCTATATATCAACAAAAGGTAATGCTCCCACTAGAAAAAATGCACCAAAATTAGAAAAACACCTTAATTTCAAACAAATGAATATATTCACTATATATATATATATATATATATATATATATATATATATATATATATATATATATATATATATATATATATATATATATCTCAAACAGAAACCTCTACTCCACACCAGGAAAAGAGCACGTACATGAGGGCAATTTGGGTTTAAGGCCTCTTTATTAGATCTTGCCTCCTCCGACCCAGCAGAAATGAGACGCGTTTCGGCTGTAGCAGCAGCCTTCTTCAATCTTAATGTGCGCCATTTTGGTGTCGGCCTATATACAAAAAAATTAATAGACATAGAAAAGTTAATGAGGGCTGCTATTGACCAAGTCATTAAAACCAGTGGATTAAAGAATAAGTATTGCAATTAATACTATATACATTGTGGCAAACGCTATCATAAAAAATAAAACACATAATGCAAAAATATTTGTTAATAAAGTGCATAGTGCAAAAAACGAACCACTGTAATACAGAACCTTAATTGTATTTGAACACTGGAAAATAAAATGCCTTCATGTTGTTTTAGCCTAATAGTCACTATAAACCATTTTACTAAAACCATCGCACTAGTCACATGGTGAATTTGTACAAAATCGCGCTGCTTAAACAACATTAGTCCAGGGAGACACTATATTCTATTGCTGATATTTAACATATGAATGCACCATGAGGAAATAATCGCGCTGTCACGTCTGGCTATTTGTTGAAGGATATTAACGAGGTTGGACGCACTCCTTTAACCCTCGGTGCTGCATGCTAACTACACAATGTAAAACCTGAATTACATTTGACCATTTAACACCACATCTGCGCATTTCAAACCTTATGGTAGGTACCAAAATACAGGATAGTGTCCAATTGTATTGGCCAGGACTACCATTACCATAATGCCTCAGTCTCGTATCAAGCAGTTACTTGAATGCGCCGCCTATGCACACCCCCAAGTTCGAATTATACCTGACGAACTCGGGCGCTGTGGAGCAAGACTCGGTATCACTGCGTCCTTTTTCCATAAAGGTAATGTTCATTTAATCCTTCTGCATACCCGCCAAAGTTTGTATTGTTCCTGACGAACTCGGGCGCTGAAGAGCAAAATTCAGTGTCACCGACTCGGGCACTGAAAGGCAAGGCTCGGTGTCACGGCATTCTTTTTCATAACAATATTGTCCGTTTAATCCTCCATCGTGTCTGCATGCCTTTCTTAACTTGCCTAAATTCCAGGCTTCCAAAAGGTTAATGAATAAATTAGTCCCGTGTGTATGGAGCCAGCCGTAATGAGCATATATTCATGAAGTCTCCACTCGTGCAGCCGCATTCACCAAGTAAACGTACACATAAGCAGGGTCGGGGGAGACCAATATACAAAAATTAATAAGCCCCATAGTCCTCACCGCTTTTACACGGTGCCCAGTCACCATGAAACTCGCCGCATATCGAGTAGGGCATTTCGAGACAGGGAGAGGACAGGTCCCTGCGCTGAATGAATATATATATAAAATTAAATTATTTCAATTAATAAAACAAAATTGTCAAATAACCAAACAAATCATTTAAAAAAATGAAATAAAAAAAATAGAAAAATATTAACTCCTTACGTGCTGAGGCTGAACGTTTGATGTTCAAGGCACTACCTCTCTATTGCCTAGGACGTCAATGGGTTGTCCTCAGCACATAACTGCTTCTGTTTTTAAATCAGAAGATTTTATTTTTATAAATCAGCCTCCCTCATGTCCAAGTATTATTGTTTTTGTTTTGCTGTAACACCAGCATGTTCAGCAAGGACATCACAGCAAAGCAAACATTAAATCAGACACACAAATGGAATGGTCTGCTTTCACCTTTTGATCAGTGGCAGAGGCATTACTCTGCCCCCTGAGCACTGATCATTTTTCAAGAGGCAGCACTGGAAAGGGAAAATGTCCTCTTTCCAGCGCTTCCTTATCCTAGTGGATCCCTGCTTGAGGATGGCACTGGGCAGGCTATCCCTAAGTAAGGATCCCCTCCTCTAGACTAACTGGGATGGTGAGTGTGGGGGGAGCGGTCCCATGAGCATGGGCCTGTGCTCCCCCTGCCCCTGGCCCTATTACTCTTTCTGCCCCTCTCGGGATTGATGGAGCCGTTCATTTCAAATCTGACTCCTTGGAAGAGTAGAAAGGCCTCTAGACACAAAGGATTTTTGAAAGACCGACTTGTTTTGGGTGGAACCGTTATACCCCCACTGGGGAGCAGTTAGGGGTTATTCATTTATATGTATTAAGAGGGTAACTGTTCCTAAAGAAGGTCGTGTGTGCTCTCGAAGTGTAGACAGATCGGGTAGGGTGTGGGGAATTTCTCCTTTTGAATATAGTGCCCTCACACACCCTTTCGAGTGTCTTGCTTCATCATGGGGCGTTGCTCCTCGTGGGGGTGGCGCTGCAGTCCCCCACGGGCCCCGCAGGAGGGCTCTTTGTCGGAGATCTTTTGTTTGGAGACGCCGCAGTTGTGCATGGGGGTGTGTGGGCCTATCTAAAGGGTGGTGAGTGGTGCATTTAAAAATTACTGGATAAAGTATAAGACCTTTATTCGCAACTCTACCTAGTAAAAGTTTAAAATAGTGATCCTGGAGCTCCTCTTGGAAAAGAAATAAAAGAGGGCAGATGTGAGGATTACTGCTGCTCTCAGGACGGTGCGTGTGAGTCCTAATAATAAATGGTCAACATGTTTCGCGCTTCAAGGTGGGTCCTTAAGGGATCCCAATGCGCTTCGTCAGGACCAAACTATAAGTGGGTGAAACAATTGTAAATGAAGGGGAACAGGTTTCAAAAAAGGTGCTGTGTTGTAAACCTGTGATACCTTAATAATAGGTAAATGCAGCGTCCACGCGCTGGTAGGTACTCCTTCTTGTTTGGATAACCTTTACCCAACCTGGTAGGGTAGAAATACACAAAGAGAGACACACAAATGGATAGGGGAGAGGGAAAACACTGAAAATAAAACATAGCATCTGGTAATCATTAAACAAGATCTGTTGTGATTGCAATGTTACCCAGCAAAAGGAGTAAAATTTAAACCATGCTTCAAATGATTACATGCAGGTACAAATGACTTGTGTTGGAAGAGTATTCAACATCGTGCTCAAGACCGCTATGGTGGGGTGCGAGTAATTTTAGATCTATTAACAATACTCGAGTGCCATCAATGAGTATCTGACAACCTGTGTAAGAAGACTTGTAGCGGTCATTACGTGATAATGGAACACTATTATTTGTGAGAATCTTTTCCAAGCACGGAGCTACATGATAAAGCCTACCCTGAAAGTATAGGGAATGGGCTCCATCAGCAACGCGGAGTAGGCAGAAAGAGAAACTGGATAGAGGAAACAAAAAATATATCATGATGTCGATATTTTGGTAAGCTGTCATAAGACACAGAGTGCATGAGCTCACCTCATTGGTTTTAAGTGGATACTCACGGGTGCTCTTTCGCCAAGGGTGAAGTAACCTACCCCTCCTCCGGACAGCGCTGGAATGGACAAGGGAAGTTTTGAGAACGCGTTTATAAGTATGTTACTTCGTGATTGCTTAGTTCCGGGTAGGGGCGGTCCCGGGACGCCGAAAAATGACGTCATGACGTAGCGTCGTGTGTAGTCAGGGTGATTCTGGGCGTCACCGGACCTTATTGGTCGTTGTGTTTTTTGTTAGCCCTGGAAACCTTGGGAATTGTTCAGTGCTTGGAAATGACGTGGTGGGACTGAACATTCAGTTGTTATGGTGACCGGGGGTGTGTCTGACAAGGTGGAGTGCCAACGTATTCGAAGGGATACACGTTTGCATACGTCGCGGGACATCAATAAAGTTTTCGGGATAAAGAAATGCCGAAAAGAATCAAAATGATGTCTTTTCAAGGGGAGTGTGCTATTAAGCTATGCGGACTACGTAAAAGAGTGGCGTGGATATGTCTCGTATGAACCATGTTTGTGACAATATGGATCGTAATAGGTTTCTCATCTTTTTTCTTGAACAATGCATCGGAGTGTTCATACATTGTTTGTGACATTGAGGATCGTAATTTTCTAATCATATTTGTTATTGATCAATATGTCAGAGTATTGGTCATTTAAAGATGAGTAGAATGGTATGAAAGGAAGGTGTCATGTTAGCTCAGCCCAGGGAATTTCATCATTCAAGCCCCTAGTGTCACATCCCAATCTGTGGACCCATCGTTGCTCCTGTCTGAACAGAGTACGTTTTGTCCAGTTAGGGTTGGAAACAATGATGGTCCATCTTAAACTGTTCGCTGTGTGTCCTTGTTCTGCGAAATGTGTTAGTAATTTCGTGTTTGTTTTCCCTCGTCTTATGGTACTTTTGTGCTCCCCTATACGAATCTTAGCTGCTCTTGTGGTCATTCCCACATATCTCATGTTGCATGGGCAGACGATGGTATAGACACAGTTGGTCGTGTTGCAATTCGTGTGTCTAGTTTGGTGCCAAGGTGTCGCCAGGCCCAAGTCGATTTCTTTTGAAATCATGGTCTCAGCACATGTGGAACAGGAGCCACACGGGTAATGGCCTACTACTGGTGGTAAAGACCAAAGTGTCGATTGAGGTGTAGTTTGTGGTCTTGGCCTAGTGTGTACCAGGTGGTCTCTCAAATTCTGCGTTCGTCTGAATGCGAACAGAGGTGGTGGGCCAGGGTCAAATGATCCTGAATTCAGTATAGACCAATGTTTTTTGATGGCCTTTCGTACATTGTTGGAGCTTGGAGTGAAAGTAGTGACACAAGTCATGGTGTCCAATACAGGTTTTTCTTTTATTTCAAGAAGAGATTCCCTGGGGCTGTTTCTGGCTCTCTTATGAGCTTGACGGATGATGTTTTTTGGGTAATGTCGTTTAGCCAGATTGTTACTGAGAAGATCAGACTGTATCTCAAATTCCTTTTTAGTATCACAATTCCTCCGAAGGCGTAGGAATTGGCCAACTGGGAGGTTATTTCTGAGTGCTCTTGGGTGGTGGCTGTCATAGATCAGGAGATTGTTCCTGTCTGTCGGCTTCTTGTAGTTGGTTGTATGAAGGCAACCATTCTCCAATGTGATAAGGAGATCCAGAAAGGGAATTTTTTGGCGCGATCTTGTGCTTGTAAATTTCAAATAAGGGTTGAGAGTGTTGACCCAATTGCAGAATTCCATGCACTGTTCTTCATTCCCTTGCCAAAATAAAATGACATCGTCTATGTAACGACGCCATAAAAGAACGTGTTCCTTAAAGGGGTTGTTATCTCCTAGAATGTGTCGTTCCTCAAAATGAGCCATATAAAGGCATGCCAGGCTCGGCGCGAATGTGCTTCCCATGCTCGTGCCTTGTATCTGATGGAATAGTTGGGATTTAAAGGCAAAGAAATTTTCTTTCAGAGCAAGGGAAGCACAGTCGCAAATAAATGGAATAGGGGTGATGTAAGGCCAAGGGTTGATGTTTCCGAGGGTGTCCTCTAGTACTTCCAAAGTGGCATCCTGTGGTATGTTCGTATAGAGGGCTTCCACGTCCATTGTCACTAGGAAGTCTATTTTGTCTGCATCTGGAAAGAGATCAATGAGATTGAGGACCTCTGTGGTGTCCCTCAGGTAGGTGGGGGTCTGACTCACTAAGGGGCGTAGATAGAAATCGCAGAATTTGCTTAGTGGTTCCAGAACAGAGTCAATGCCAGAGACAATCGGAC
This sequence comes from Triturus cristatus, assembly GCF_964204655.1. NCBI lineage: Eukaryota > Metazoa > Chordata > Amphibia > Caudata > Salamandridae > Triturus > Triturus cristatus. The sequence goes on along the minus strand of NC_140594.1, from coordinate 345,648,690 downwards.
GGCCCGGTGGGGGGTTGACTCCTTTGTGTATCTTAGGAAGTGTGTAAAAATACGGGGTCCGAGGGTCTTCTGTCGTGAGAAAATTGGCTTCCTGTTGTGAGATCCAGCCTTCAGTGGATGCCTCACAGACCATGCTCTTGATCCGGGTCAAAAGGCGCCTGGTGGGATCTTCTGTAATCACTTCATAATATGTGGTGTTAGCCAATTGGCGGGTGCATTCTCTGTCATAAGTCTCTTGGTCTTGAATGACAATTGCCCCTCCCTTGTCAGCAGGTTTGATTATGATATCCCGATCTTCGGTGATGGTTCGGAGTATGATTCTTTCTTCTTTGGATAGGTTGTCGTACGGCCGCTTCGGATTTAAAGCTCCAACTTCTTTTAGGACCGCTTGTTCGTAGGTGAGGACCTCGTGAGGTGTCATAGCGGTTGTGGGGGTGAACTTTGAGGGTTTCTTCAGACCAGTCTCAGTGGAAGGGTTGTCCGGTTTTCCTTGAAAGAAAGCCTTCAGTCTGACTTTTCAGAAGAACTGATGGAGTTCTTGATGTAGCCTAAAGGGGTCTTCTTTTGGTGTGGGGACAAATCCCAACCCCTTTTCCAGTAGCGTGGTTTCTTTGTCTGTGAGTGGTCTAGATGAAAGGTTCACCACTAAGGTCTCTGACCTCTCGTCTGGCTCCGTAGCGTCATTGGTTCCTGGTCTTGCCATTGTACCTTCTTGTAATTTCCTCTTCTTCTGCCTCTTCCTTTGCCCCTCCCTCTGTTGTGAAAAGGTGGGTTCGGGAATTGTTGAAAATGAGTCGGCAGAAGATGATGATTAGGAGGTATGTGCCACATGGGTGGAGGTCCCATCCATTGTCCCGGATAGCCTGGTGGTTGGAAAGATGGATGAGAGAATTGAGGGGGTGGTGGAGGATTCTGGAACAAGGGAGGGCGTGTTGATTGCGGTGTCCCTCTGGTATGTTGTGTATATCGTTGCCCTTCATGGCTTGAGTCGCTACCAAGTGATCCTGTTCTACTAGATCTGGTACTACTCCCTTCATCAGAAGTGGTTTCATAGTTTTGAAAGACATAATCTTCTTTCGTATAGGGGTAAACCTTCTCTTTGTTGAACCTTTTCAGGTCTTTTTGGAACTTTGTGATCTTCTGCTTGGTTAGAAAGTCTTTGTGTTCATTCATTTCCTCATTTATTTCCGCTAGTCTTGACTTAAATGAAGAGATAGAAACACCTGTTTTTAGGCCATTCTCAGCTATGGTAATTTGAATAAGTAGTTCATCCGAGAGACGTTTTGCCGTGTTAATTATTAACACGAGCCAGTCTCGTGTGCACTTCCATGCAATTTGAGACCATTCCGTGCGGAATGTTAGGTCTTCAAGAAAGATTCTCGGGGATATGGTAACCAAGAGACCGTTAGGTGCTACATTAGCCCTCAGGTATTCTGTCATCATCAGCCCATGTAGAGCTGTCTTAATTTGTAGTTTCCTTAGTGATAATAGCGATTTCCAGTCGTCTGCTTTACTGCCTGTTGCTGCGCTACCATCTTCTCCTAGTAGTGAGGGTGCCCGCAGTATTTCTGCTACCGTGGCGTCATCAAAACTGAGACCAACGGTATCCATATTTGTATGGATGTGTTTTTTTTTATATATACAGGCTCCCTAGATGGTATAACTAAGAAGAGGTCAGAAGTGTTACTGAGAATAGAAAAGAGGAGATAAAGATAACTAGGTCCCACGGCTAACTGCCGTACGTTAAATTATGCTACAAGAAGAGGGGGGGACCGGGAGCGTAATTGGAGATAGGTCCAGTACCCGTGCTCCCTCAGAATCACGTATATGTATTAAGAGGGTAACTGTTCCTAAAGAAGGTCGTGTGTGCTCTCGAAGTGTAGACAGATCGGGTAGGGTGTGGGGAATTTCTCCTTTTGAATATAGTGCCCTCACACACCCTTTCGAGTGTCTTGCTTCATCATGGGGCGTTGCTCCTCGTGGGGGTGGCGCTGCAGTCCCCCACGGGCCCCGCAGGAGGGCTCTTTGTCGGAGATCTTTTGTTTGGAGACGCCGCAGATATATGTGGGAATGACCACAAGAGCAGCTAAGATTCGTATAGGGGAGCACAAAAGTACCATAAGACGAGGGAAAACAAACACGAAATTACTAACACATTTCGCAGAACAGGGACACACAGCGAACAGTTTAAGATGGACCATCATTGTTTCCAACCCTAACTGGACAAAACGTACTCTGTTCAGACAGGAGCAACGATGGGTCCACAGATTGGGATGTGACACTAGGGGCTTGAATGATGAAATTCCCTGGGCTGAGCTAACATGACACCTTCCTTTCATACCATTCTACGCATCTTTAAATGACCAATACTCTGACATATTGATCAATAACAAATATGATGAGAAAATTACGATCCTCAATGTCACAAACAATGTATGAACACTCCGATGCATTGTTCAAGAAAAAAGATGAGAAACCTATTACGATCCCTATTGTCACAAACATGGTTCATACGAGACATATCCACGCCACTCTTTTACGTAGTCCGCATAGCTTAATAGCACACTCCCCTTGAAAAGACATCATTTTGATTCTTTTCGGCATTTCTTTATGCCGAAAACTTTATTGATGTCCCGCGACGTATGCAAACGTGTATCCCTTCGAATACGTTGGCACTCCACCTTGTCAGACACACCCCCGGTCACCATAACAACTGAATGTTCAGTCCCACCACGTCATTTCCAAGCACTGAACAATTCCCAAGGTTTCCAGGGCTAACAAAAAACACAACGACCAATAAGGTCCGGTGACGCCCAGAATCACCCTGACTACACACGACGCTACGTCATGACGTCATTTTTCGGCGTCCCGGGACCGCCCCTACCCGGAACTAAGCAATCACGAAGTAACATACTTATAAACGCGTTCTCAAAACTTCCCTTGTCCATTCCAGCGCTGTCCGGAGGAGGGGTAGGTTACTTCACCCTTGGCGAAAGAGCACCCGTGAGTATCCACTTAAAACCAATGAGGTGAGCTCATGCACTCTGTGTCTTATGACAGCTTACCAAAATATCGACATCCATGATATATTTTTTGTTTCCTCTATCCAGTTTCTCTTTCTGCCTACTCCGCGTTGCTGATGGAGCCCATTCCCTATACTTTCAGGGTAGGCTTTATCATGTAGCTCCGTGCTTGGAAAAGATTCTCACAAATAATAGTGTTCCATTATCACGTAATGACCGCTACAAGTCTTCTTACACAGGTTGTCAGATACTCATTGATGGCACTCGAGTATTGTTAATAGATCTAAAATTACTCGCACCCCACCATAGCGGTCTTGAGCACGATGTTGAATACTCTTCCAACACAAGTCATTTGTACCTGCATGTAATCATTTGAAGCATGGTTTAAATTTTACTCCTTTTGCTGGGTAACATTGCAATCACAACAGATCTTGTTTAATGATTACCAGATGCTATGTTTTATTTTCAGTGTTTTCCCTCTCCCCTATCCATTTGTGTGTCTCTCTTTGTGTATTTCTACCCTACCAGGTTGGGTAAAGGTTATCCAAACAAGAAGGAGTACCTACCAGCGCGTGGACGCTGCATTTACCTATTATTAAGGTATCACAGGTTTACAACACAGCACCTTTTTTGAAACCTGTTCCCCTTCATTTACAATTGTTTCACCCACTTATAGTTTGGTCCTGACGAAGCGCATTGGGATCCCTTAAGGACCCACCTTGAAGCGCGAAACATGTTGACCATTTATTATTAGGACTCACACGCACCGTCCTGAGAGCAGCAGTAATCCTCACATCTGCCCTCTTTTATTTCTTTTCCAAGAGGAGCTCCAGGATCACTATTTTAAACTTTTACTAGGTAGAGTTGCGAATAAAGGTCTTATACTTTATCCAGTAATTTTTAAATGCACCACTCACCACCCTTTAGATAGGCCCACACACCCCCATGCACAACTGCGGCGTCTCCAAACAAAAGATCTCCGACAAAGAGCCCTCCTGCGGGGCCCGTGGGGGACTGCAGCGCCACCCCCACGAGGAGCAACGCCCCATGATGAAGCAAGACACTCGAAAGGGTGTGTGAGGGCACTATATTCAAAAGGAGAAATTCCCCACACCCTACCCGATCTGTCTACACTTCGAGAGCACACACGACCTTCTTTAGGAACAGTTACCCTCTTAATACATATACGTGATTCTGAGGGAGCACGGGTACTGGACCTATCTCCAATTACGCTCCCGGTCCCCCCCTCTTCTTGTAGCATAAGGGGTTATTCATTCCCAGTTTGCCACCCAGGGCCTCAAAGCCCACTTGACACCAGGGATTCAAGAAAGGCACTATTTTTGAGGGAGTGGAGCGTCCCCCATGGCATACGCCTTTGGTCCACCCCATCCCAGCCCAAATCAGTATTTTGGCCCCCCACCGGGGGGTGTTAACCCCCAGTCTGCCCCCTCAGAGAGCAGGGGGAGATAGATCTTTGATCCCCCTTGCCCCAGGCCAAATCAGCCTGTCGACCCGTTTGGGGGAGGGCAGGGAGTGATGACTCTCAAATCTACCCACACAGGGGTAGAAAGGGCACTAGACACTTAAGAATTGTAGCTGTACTGTACTGTTTTCTTTTGGGGGCGGGGGCATGGATGTGTTTCACCCACTCATGGCCTGATAGCCCTTCTGCCCCCAAAGGAGCAGATTTGGGGAGTTTACCCCAATCTGCTCTGGTGGAGGAAGAAAACCCACTAGACCATCATGAACCAGGGGCTTGGAGGGAAAAAGGGTCCAAAAACAAAAAAAGAAGGGGTGAAGGGGCATTTACCTAGGCATCGATCAGAATTGGCCCAACAGTCACAAAGCCCACTAGACCTTTGTTGCAGAAAAAACAACTATGAGGTATCGGCAGACCAACCCGGTGTTGGGCCTGTACTCTGACCCTAGAAAACAAGAGGTAATGTGGATTATTTTGGCTGTAGTTTTGACTTATGGAACAGCAAAGTCAGGGTGAATCCAAATCTCCTCTAACTTACTATTATGAATGTTTGCACTATTTGGGCCTGTGCTCTGCAATCCACAGAAACCTCAAAACCTAGACATTTCTGAAAAGTATACATCCTATGGAGTCCAGGGTTGTGTAACTCACATGGATACCACTATGTATTCTTACCCACAATGCCCAGCAAACCCCAAACTTTGCCTAAAATTATGCATTCTACTTGCATTGTGACATACACTTCCAGAATCTGGAGGGATCCACAAAATTCCTACTACCTAGCGTCCCTCCACGTGTCCCAATAACAATACTAACCCAGTTGTATGGCCTAGTGTCCCTATGAGGAAAGACTCCCCCCTGGAAGGACTTCCACTGTCCTCTATGTTGAGCCATGCATTTGGACCATCTGCCATGGCCACTAGGGTTATCTAAACAAGGGTGGTAGCGTTTTTATCAGCGCAAGCGGGGTAATGTTGGGTGGTAGGAATTTTATCTTCCCTGCATAATACAGAAGTTTACATCACAAAAATCAAGGAAAATGCTTGATTTTATGCAAAGTTTGAGGTTTGCAGAGAATTGTAGGTAAGATATATGTTGTGGAATCCGCACGAGGAACACCACCCTAGACTCCCTTGTTATCTAGCTTTCATAAATGTCAGGATTTGATACATTTTCTTGGATGGCTGCCAAGCCCGGGTCCTAATAGTGCCGCTACCCCTATTGTCGATTTCTCCATGTTGCATTTTGAGGTCTTTTGTGTGGCAGGCCCTAGACCGAGCCACACAAGTGGATTACTATTTTTAATCAGGACAAGAGGGAGAACGCTCTGTGGTAGGAAATGTGTGGATCCCTGCAAATTCCAGTACTTTCCCTCACAGTAATGTGAGCAACATGTGTGTTTTAGCCAAAGTTAGCGGTGTGCAAGGGCTGTGTAAAAACAAAAAACACAAACACACCTCATGAGATCGATGCAAATTACACCACCATGGACTTCCTTGGGTGTTTAGTTTTCAAAGTTTGAGGTTTGCAAGGGTATCTGAGTAAAAAAATCAAACAAAAATACTTCATGAGATCCATGCAAGTCACCACACCCTGGACTCCCCCCGGTGTCTAGTTTTCTGCTACGTCTGGGTTTGGTAGGTTTTCCTGGGTGGTGGTCAAGCCTGGGCTCAAAATCCACAACTACCCACTTTGCAAAGAAAGGGTCTGTTTTGAGTGGAATAATGTGACCTGTTCATGTTGCGTTTTGGGTCCTTTCCTGACCCGCAAAAGCGGGGTTGTGTTTTTTATCACAATGCATGTGGGAGCTCTTGGTAGTAGGACATTTGTAGATCTTTGCAGATTCCTCATAGACATGTGAGGGAAATGTGTATTTTTAGTTTGACGTTTGCAAGGACTTCTGTTGTAGGGTTCCCTGCGTATGTCCTGAACTAGGCCTCAAAATCTACAGCTAACCACACTGCCAAAATGATTGGCTTCAAGTAGAAAAATCTGATCTGTCTATGCTGCTGGTTAGGTTCTTTACTGCCCCGCGCACAAGACCTACTCACACAAGTGAAGTAGCCTTTATATCAGGAGACATGTGGGAACATAGAATAGTAGAACATTTGGTATTGACGATTAGATTTCTATGCATTTGTAGCTTCTAAAAAGAAGCAAGTGCGCAACAAAGGAGGCATTTTGTAAAATGCCCTGTAAATCACATTAGTATGGGTACCAACAAATTCAGAGGTGTGCAAATAATCGCTGTACAAACTCAGCATCTTGTGTACATTTCAGAGATACATAGGTTTCCTTCATACCTATTATTTATTCTTTATATTTTACTATATGAAGTGCTGTGAACTTGGTCTACAACGGAAAATCATTGTAAGTTGCTGCTCAGTTGTTAGCTCCGAGTATCACATGTCTCCTTGGAGAACCTGCTTACCGTATATATCGCCGCAACCAGAAGGGTCTATTGGATGTAACAATATATTGCTTTCGTAAATTTGCCATTGTGACAAGAGAAGTTACAAATGGAAATATAATTTTTTTATTTCAACTATTGGTTTCATTCAGAAAACCTTGTAGGATCTACACAAACGATCCTGCTGAATTCAGAATTGAATTGAATTGTATCTACTTCTTTTTTGGGAAACATTTTTTCAAGTTTTTCCCCGATTGTGGCGAACTGACCGCTAGTTGCAGCTCTGCAATCGTAAGCTCAAGGGCCACCTCCGGTGGGAGTTTGGGCATGGCGATATCTCTAATATAGGAGTGCGCCTCCTCCGTGGTCATAACGGATGTCGATGTGTAAACCTGGTGGAAATGTCACGCCAGTGTGTGCACAATTGTGGGTGGGTCGGTTACTACTCGGCCATCAAGCGTATGGAGCCGCGCAATACTTTTCTTTCCCACGTCACGCTTGTCAAGCCATGCCAGAAGCTTCCCGGCCTTATCGCCAGTCTCATAAATCTTGTGCTGTCTTGCTGTCATGCGCGACCTAACCATGTCTTCTAGATAGACCCTGTGTTCTTGTTGTTTGAGGGACAGATGTTGTGTTGCAGCTGGGGAAGGGTCGCGGGTGAATTTGGCTTCCGTTTCACGTAGCGCAAGCTCTAGGTTATTCAGTTCCTGTTGTTTATTACGCCTATAACCGGTGATAGCAGCGATGGCTTGACCTCTGAGCACTGTATTGTAGGCTTCCCAAAGAATGGTAGGAGAGCCAACTTATGACTTGTTTTCCTGAAAGTAAGTATGGGTGGTACTACTGATAGCCTTCTTGATTTTAGGGATTTGCAGATACCCTGGATATATAGAGTAGATACGCTGCCGGATCTTGTGGCTACTTGTGTACGTTAAAATCACTGGAGAGTGATCCGAAATGCCTCTTGGTCTGATCTCTATGGACTCCACATTTCTCAGACATTTAGCTGAGGTGAAAAAATAATCGATCCTCGAGAGACTATTGTGGACACCAGAATGAAAAGTGAATTGCCGTGTGTCAGGGTGCCGGTATCTCCATGCGTCAGTAAGCCCCAGAGCCTCTATAAAGCTCCCGGTCTGGGAGAGACCACTGGCTCGCGCCCTGGTGGGGTATCGGTCTAGGTTCCCATCAATGGCGTCATTAAAATCTCCACCAATCAGTAATTCCCCCTCCGGCAGAGCAAGCAGAAAATCACTAAGCGCTGGGAGCGTGACCGCGTGGAGGGCTGGAGGAATGTAAACCGAGACAATATTTAGAGGCATCCCTTCCCATTGACCAGATAGTGCCGCAAATCGTCCGTATTTATCTATTTTCGTGCGATGTACTATGAGCTGCAATTGTTTTCTAATTAGAATTCCTACCCCTCTTGAGCCGGAGGTGAACTCCGAATGCGCAATCATAGTGAACCATCGATCCAAAGCCTTGCATGCATTACCAGTGAGATGCGTCTCCTGTAAGAGAGCCTCCGTCAGGGCACATCTTTTTAAACAATGTAAGACCAAGCCCCGTTTTATTTTGTCTCCCAAACCGTGTACGATCCAGGTTTCCAGAGTGAGTGGGGCCGCCTGTGACATAGAACGCGCCAGAGGTTCCAACACTGACGGGCTATGCGTTGTCATTTCTGTCAACATGGGGACGTATTATCATCGCATCGTAGCCATCTTGCACTTCTTAGTGCATGCCCAGGAACTCTGTATGTCGTGTGTTTGGAATGGGTGTAGTCTATTTGTTTCGTGTGTAACAATGCAACTCTTAACTCAAAGTTCCTTAACTGAACCCAACCCCCCACCCGCCTCCCTGCTTCCCTGCCTAGCGGACTTTGAACTACCCGCCACCCCAACCTAGCAGAGTGCTTTGTTCCCCAAACCATGTACTTGCGTGAAGGGGGAGAGCTACGACCGATCATAACGGGTCTCTCCCTTAGGCCATTACTTCAAGTAAGAACTTTTAGTCCCTGCAGCCACATGGATCACATGCTTTGGTGTCTGTGTCTCAATCGGCCCAGTCCAAGTCTTCTCCATTTCAAAATCATCTCACAAAAGCTGTCCGAGCTATGCTCCTTCAGATAATCACCCAGTCAAAAACTATCGGCTTGACAGTTTTAGTCCCGGTCCGAGTCTCTCGATATGTGCGAGGGGGCTCTCTCCTCTGGGGCTGTCGCAGTTCGTACCCCCACAGTCTCTGTTCCTCCAGATGCTCTTCCATTCCCACACCCCTTTCTGCCGGTTCCTGCGGTCATCCTCCATCCGTCAAGCCAGTTCTGTGCCTCCTGTGGGGATGTAAAGAACCATGCCTTTCCCTCAGCCTCTACTCGCAATTTCGCCGGGAAGAGCATGGCGTATTTCAGGTCGCGACTTCGTAGTTCCTTTTTTACTTCCATGAAGTCTCTCCGTTGCTTCGTGACCAAAGGCGTATAGTCTGGGTACATCATCACTGTACTGTTATCTACCTGGATGGGAGGGGCCACGCGGGCCGCCTGCAGGATTGCGTCTCGGTCACGGAAATTAAATAAGCGGGCTAGTATAGGCCTGGGTGGTGCGCCCGGTCGCGGTCTCCCGCCAGGCACCCGGTGCGCGCACTCCACTGAAAAGAAACTGGACAATCCTCTGGGCTGCAGCTTGGTCTTAATCAAGTCTTCTACGAATAAGTCTAGGCCTGGCCCTCTTACGCTCTCCAGAACTCCCACCAGGCGAACGTTGTTGCGCCTAGAGCGCCCTTCTTGGTCGTCCAATTTGGCCTCCATTTGCTTTTGCGCCTGTTCTAGATTGCGAACTTGACGTTGAAGCATCGCTGTATCAGATGAAAGCGTTGCTGTCGTGGATTCAACCTCCGTCAGTCGGGTACTCAATCAATCAATCAATCAATCAATCAATCAATCAATAACAAGCTTTAATCGGATCATACAAAATGTCCATAAAAGCATACTATAAAATACAATAAAAATTCATTTATAACCAAAAAGAAGCAGCATTATTACATATTTAAAATACACATAGTCATTATATAATTATACATATCATAACGAAAATACACTTTATATTGTTTCATAGTTCAAAATTTCCAAGTGAACGAGTTCATATCTTTGTTTAATTGCCGACATTATATAGCAGTTTACTGCCTTACAGGCAAATACATTTACCAAATTTCGTAAACAATTAAAAGCGGCTTTATAGGAATACAGGGAATTTTCTTTAAAAATTGGACGTAAAAATTGTTTATAATTTCTATGTAAAATTTACAAAATAGTAAAAAATGAAGGGTACTTTGTTTGGACCTACCATCACATGGACAGTTTGGAAGATTGGCCCCCCACTTAGCCCTTTTTGGAAAGGCAAAAAAATAATGTAACGTGTTCATCCGTAGTCTGGTTAGGTAGAATCTATGCTGAACATTTGTTATAGAAACGAGGTATGGCTGTATACCCTTTGCAATTGGCCCCTCAAGATAGGAGACAATGGTTATCTTAGTACTTGAAACCACATCTCTTGACGCAGTCCTAGTGTTCAAGAGGCTCCTTTTTAACTCGACCCTACTGATTTTTTGAATATCTTCGGGTTGATTCCAATTCAATGCCAAATTGCATTCTTCTAGAAGGCTACTAATATAACTTAACCAGGGTATTTTCTTACATCGGTCTTGGAATAGACAGTCTAGTATAATATCCCTCGTAAAGTGAGTTTCTTCCCTACTCCAGACACGGTGCCACAACTTTAGAGTAGCCAAACTAATCAGATCATAAATATATGATGTCCCAGTTTCTGTATGCAAAATAATCGAAGGGGTGGAGGCAGGTACGGCTAACAAACGTCTTAGAAATTTGTTTTCAAGGGTGTGTATCGGCGTCGTATCTGCCTGACCCCATAAGGCTCCCCCATAGCAACTCCCTGTAATACATTTTGCTTCATATAACTTCAGGATCTCCCGTACAGGTTTATTGCCAATTTTATGGGAGAATCTGAAGATAGCCTCCACTAATTTCACAAATTTCATCTTGCATAAAGTTATATGTGTGTCCCAAGTGCCCTTACTGTTAAAAAGGATACCTAAATAAGAGAAGGTAGATGTTCTCTCAATCCGTATCCCATTAATATAGTGAGTTTTAATTTTAATATTCTTTTTACCACATGACATGACCAAAGTCTTGCTCAGATTGATTTTTAAGGATTTTTCTGTCATAAAATCAGTACAATTATCCATTAAAATTTGTAGGCCATTCGCTGTCCTTGAAATTAGGACTGCATCATCGGCGTACAACAAAAGGGGCGTAGGCCGATTACCAATCTTGGGGACATTTGCCCCCAAGTTCTGTAATAACACATCAACACCATTTATATAGAGTGAAAACAAAAGAGGCGCGAGGGTACAGCCCTGTCTAATCCCACGTGTAATGTTAAAGTGCTTTGTGCATTCTCCGTGTATTCCGTAACGTATCTTGGCGGAAAGACGAGCTTAGATTTGAGATAAGAAACCAATAATGTCCTCGGGGGCACCCATCCCTCCCAGCGTCTCCCATAGCTTTGAATGATTTACCAAGTCAAAAGCACTTGACAAATCAACAAAGCAGAGATGAAGGCAGCCCTCCCTTGCGGATGTATATTTTCCTATTATTAGTTCTAAATTCAAACATTGTTCAATTGTTCCAACGCCTCGTCTAAAGCCATACTGAGCTACAGATAGAATCTTTTTTGCTTCTACCCTCTGTTCCAGCCTGGCCAACAACATTCTGCCCATAACTTTAGATGTTGAATCAAGCAAAGATATAGGGCGATAACAACTAGCACTACTCCTATTTCCTTTTTTGAAAATGGGGACTATCAAACTTTCCGCCCAGGTGGCAGGTATCACCCCGTCAATTGTGGCATTAAAAAATGTATGCAAGGAGGAGCCTAGCGCGCAACCAAGAAGGCCGCGTAGGTGCGAGGCTCCCGAGGACCTCCGCAACCTCCTACGTCTATCCTGAATTCATCCTGCCTCGGTTGAGGGGACTGTGTTGGTGAGCCTGAGCTGAGGTGGTACCCGTTTTCCGTTCTCAAATCGGACCTCGGGTGCCGGAGTGAGCACCGATTGAAGTTTGCGGCCTTCTTCTCGCCGAACCCCGGATTTGCGTTGGGGGGTGACCCAGTGGCAAAGTGAACAACAACGGCGGGCCGGGCCTGGCGAGTCGCGTACCCCGCACTTTCGCTTTCGCTTTCGCACCGTCTCTGCAAGTGAGATCGCGGAGCTTTTTGTGTTGGTGTGGCCTCGCTGGGGGACCCTGCCTGCCTGCCGGCTGTGACCCACCCCGCCGATCTGGGGTGGCCCCCCCGGAGCTCGTGGCCCTGATTGCCTGCCCTCTACGGCGTTGCTGGTGCGATTGTGGGACCAGCGGCGATGGCCACGAAACAAGATGGAGATCGGTCAAAGACCAAGTCGACCCGGCGTGGCACCGTCCATCAGGCCAACAGCATGGACCGCTATACCCTCCAGAGGGGATCTCCCGGCGGACCGCACAAGTCCCCTGAGGGCCCTTCTGATGCCCCGGACTTGCCCACGGATCTGACTCTCCACGACGTCATGGGCGCCATTTCCGAGATGAAGGCCTCGGTGGGCCAGCGGTTCGACACCCTGGCACAGAAGATCGACGTGGTCCTTGTGGATGTTGGCCTGGTGAGGGCCGATCTTTCCAAGACCAACGATCGAGTTGATTCTTTGGCCCAAACCGCATCGGGCCTTACGACTGAGGTGGCGGCACTACAACTGGAGGTGCGCCGGCTTAGTCAGGCGAGTGCACTTATGGATCGGCGCCTTGAGGATTCCGAGAGTCGGGCCCGGAGGAATAACATCCGCATCATCGGAGTACCCGAGGGACGGGAGGAAGCGGCGGCGGATCTATTTGTGGAGGACCTGATCGCTACCCATCTCCAGCCTCGGGGACTGAGTAAATTTTTTGCCGTGGAGAGGGCCCACAGAGTTCCCGGGGGAAGGCCAAAGGTCGGAGCCCCTCCGCGACCTCTCATTGCCCGGATTTTTAACTTTCGGGACAGAGACGCGGTCCTGCAAGCCTCCAGACTACATGGGCCGGTTAAGCTGGAAAATATGGAGGTGAACTTTTACCCTGATTTCACCCAAGCGGTCCAGAAGCAAAGACTGAGCTTCCTGGGCGTCAAACGCCGACTTCGGGACCTGAACTTAAAATACGCCATGCTCTTCCCGGCCAAGCTGCGAGTGGAGGTGGATGGTCGCACGCACTTTTTTGATCGTCCCGAAGTGGCCGGGGACTGGCTGGACACTCTGTCTGGGGATCGTGATCGAGATGGCGGGGGGGGGCGGCGGGAGGAGACGGCCCACTGGATCGGGACTGAGGGGTCAATATTGGGCCTCACTCTGGACGAATACGATGCTACTTTCGATCAAGCGTCTGTCTTTGTACATTCCCCTCCCATGGAGGTTGTGTGGGGTCTAGAAGGGGTACTCTTTCCTCCTCTAGGGGGTCTAGCTAGTTTCATTCTATAGGGGCGACAGGCACACTGCAAGTTGGGGGGGCTGTCCGGGCTCATGCAGGGGTGCAGGGAGGGGGGAGTTTTGTTGGAGTGGGTGGGTTGGGGTGGGGTGTTGTTCGTTTACACCACAAGGCAAACGTATCATTGTGTTATCTCTACAGTGCTCTCTGGGGGACGAGTGCTGACTTCTGTTTATGATGGGGGGTAGGGGACTGAGTCTGTTGTCCTGGAATGTTAATGGACTGGGGGACAGGATAAAACGAGGTGTGGTCCTGCAGTTCTTGAAGCGAATTTCGCCCGATATAGTTTTTCTGCAGGAGACGCACCTCATTGGCAACTCCTTTTGCGCTATGAATCGACGGGGCTACCGCCTTGTGGCCCATTCGGGCTTCACGTCTGGTTCAAGGGGTGTGGGCATTATGGTTAAAAACTCGCTCCCGTTGGAGATTGATGAGGTGCGCCATGACGATAGGGGACGTTACACGGTTTTGGTGGGCAGAATGGAGGGCAGAGTGGTCGTTTTTGTGTCAGTATATGTCCCGCCGGGGCTGCAGACGACCACCTTTGCGGACCTGGGGCGCCTCCTCCTTGGCCTTCCGGAGGGGATTCTAGTGGTGGGGGGGGATTTTAATGCTGTAGTTTCCGGAACTGTGGATCGTCACCCCCCTAGGGATCTCCCCCGGGCCCAAGCGTGGTTATCTGGCCTCTTGGATACCCTGGGGCTGGTGGATTGTTGGCGTTTAAAACATCCCACGCAGCTACAGTACACCTTCCATTCAGGGGCTCATGGTAGTCTCTCACGGCTAGATTATGTCCTGGTCCCAGCGGCTTATGTGGGGAGGGTGGGAGAGGTGCGCCATTTGGCACGGGGTATTTCGGACCACTCCCCGCTCTTGTTGCACTTTGATATTTTGCCGAGGGGAGAGGGTAGGGTGGTCCCGATCCATCCCTGGTACCTGCGTGACCCCACCATTCGCGCAGAGCTGATTAAATCCCTTAAGCGCTATTTTGACGAGAATGTGGGGTCTGTGTCATCGGCGGTCTCACTGTGGGAGGCGTTCAAGACAGTACTCCGAGGAGAGGCCCTGTCCCTTATTTCCCACTCCCGGAGGCGCGAGCGGGAGGAGGTGACCCGTGTTGAAGCTGAGATAACCGAGTTGGAGGGTGATCTAGAATGTGGGGTGACGGATGACAAATTACATGTTCTCCAACTCAAGCAAGCGGCCTATAAGGCCCTCGTCACGGAGGCGGCCAGGGGCCTCAGTAGAGAGCAACAGGGGAGACTGTATGATGTGGGTGATAAGGCTGGTAAATTGATTGCGTGGCTGGATAAAAAAGAGAGAGCGAGTCGAGTTGTCCCGTTGATTGAGAAAACGAATGGTGTGTGTGTCACTGAACCGGAGGAAATTGTCTCCTGCTTCGCGGACTATTTCCGTGGGGTGTATTCCCCGGTGTCTTCCTGCTCTGAAGAGGATTCCCATGCCCTGCTCAGAGATATCGCGCTGCCTTCCCTTTCGGAGGAGGACAGAGTGTCGTTGGACGCCGCTCCAACCTCCGAAGAAATTGCCCTCGCCATACGCTCGGTCGCTTCCGGCAAGGCCATGGGTCCTAATGGTCTTCCCATCGAGTTGTATAAACTGCGACCGGATACGCTGGCGCCGCATCTCCGTGCTATGTTCCTTGCGGCCCACTCGGTGGGTTCCCTCCCGCTAGACCAGCGTCTGGCTACCATCATGGTTATCCACAAGGAGGGGAGGCCACGGGACCGGGTCACATCCTATCGACCCATTTCGTTATTGAATGCGTAGCCCAAAATTCTCGCCAAGGTGTTGGCCAATCGGCTGGTCGGCGTAGTGTGTGACTTGGTCCACCAGGACCAGTCCGGCTTTATTCCCCATCGTAACACAGCGCTTAACCTGCGGCGTTTGCATGGGGTGCTCGCACGTGTCCCGTTCATACGGGAGCCGGCCATCTTGGCGTCCTTGGACGCCACTATGGCGTTTGACACACTTGAATGGCCATATATTTGGGCGACGCTCGCGAAATTTGGGTTTGGCCCAGGGTTTATCAGCTGGGTTAAATTGTTGTACTCCGGCCCACTGGCGCAGGTGGTTGTGAACGGTAGAGTGTCGGCTCCGTTTGAGTTGGGCAGGGGCACGCGGCAGGGCTGCCCGTTATCGCCGCTCCTTTTTGCGCTTGCCTTGGAGCCCCTGGCGGAGTGGGTGCGGTGGGAACCTTCTATTCGTGGTCTCCGCTGGACCCCCGAGTATGAGGACCGCGTATCTTTATACGCTGACGATATTCTCCTGTACCTGGCTTCCCCACGTAAATCACTGATAGTACTGGTTGATGTATTGCATTCATTTGGTCGTAACTCCGGCCTTGTCATCAACTGGGCTAAATTGTGCGTGTATGTTCTCTCTGGGGAGGCTCCTATCCTTCCGCGGGGCTGTCCTATCCAGATCGCCCCAGGGTTTTAGGTACCTGGGTGTCTTCATTACCCTGGACGCGGAGGCCCGGTATGATCGGAACCTGCTTCCCCCCCTCCGGCGCCTGAAGGAGGATGTCGCGCATTGGCGGCGTTTGCCGCTCTCGCCGCTCGGCCGGGCGGCATTGTTTAAGATGATGTCGCTGCCGCGTTTCCTGTACGCTCTGCAGAATACAATGGACCTCGTCCTGGCGCGCTACTTCCGCGAGGTGGAGAGTTTGCAACGCCGCCTGTTCTGGGACGGGAGACCGCGTATCGCCCTGGCGAAGCTGACGCTCCCGTGGTATGACGGGGGGATTGCCCTCCCGGATATTAAACGGTATTATTGGGCCTCCCAGCTGGCTGCGATTAATCACGGCCTATACGGGCCCGCCCTAAACCCGGCCTTTGAAATGGATAAGATGCTACTGTCGGGTGGTGACAATAATCGAGCGCTCTACTCCAGCTCGCTCGACGCACGTCTGACGGGCCCCACGCGTGTCATGGTACGAGTGTGGCACGCGGCTAATGTAGCGATGGGGTGGAAGGATCGTTTGACCCGGGCGTCACCACTGTACGCATCTGAGCAGTTGGGCTCCCTGTGGACCTCGAAGGGCTTCGAGAAGTGGGACATGATAGGCATCAGCAGGGTGGGGGATCTCTGGACGAGGGGGGGATTCAAAACGTTCGAGATGCTGCAGACGGAATTCCAGTTGCAAGACAGGGAGTACTTTCGGTATATGCAGATCCGTCATGCACTATGCTCCGCTTTCCCGGACGTCGCCTCCATCCCGGAGTACTCCCCTCTGGAGGATAGAGTGCTGGATGGCCATGTACCGGAAAGCACGATCTCATTAATCTATAAAAAACTGATTAATGACCGCTCGGGATTGCTGACTAATCTTCGCGAGGCTTGGGTTGCCGATGGATTGGAGCTGGACGACGAGGACTGGGTCTCTGCGGTGGCCTCCCCGAAAGAGGTGGCCATACCGGCCCGCCTTCGCTTCGTCCAGCTCAAGATACTCCATAGGGTCTACATAACGGGGCCAAGGCTATTGCGTATGGGCTATGCTGTGGACGGGTTGTGTAAGCGTGGGTGTGGTTCTTTGGGGACCTTTCTTCATATTTTGTGGGAATGCCCAGAGGTGGAGCGATTCTGGCGTGGTGTGCATGAGGTCCTGCGGGTGGTTACGCGTGTGTCGCTGCTGCCCGAAGCGAGGAGATGCCTGTTGAACGTGTGGGAACCAACCGACTATTCGGCGCCACAGACGTGGTGGGTGACTCTGGGATATATGGTGGCCAAGCACGATATTGCTCAACTGTGGGGTTCCCAGAGGTCCCCGACTGTTTCGGCCTGGAAGGAAAATATGGACTGGTGCATGTTTCGGGAAAAGGTGGTGTATGTAGCGAGAGGTAAGCCTGGGACATGGGTGAAAGTATGGGGCCCCTGGAACGCCTACCGCGGGGGAATCTGTGCCCCGCCGTTATTGCCCGATCCATCGCCTGCCCCGTCCCCTTAGCCGGTTTAGCTCTCCGGTACCGGGCACTGAGTCCACCCAGTCCCTGTCCTGACCTTCTCCCCCCCTTGATACTCCTATGGATTGGTAGGGTCCCCCTTCTAGGGGAGCACATGCTGCTGTTTTCGATCGTGGGTTGCCTTGTGGTTTTGATTTTTTGTTGTTATTTATGTTAAAAAGAAACCGTCATGTGGGGTCCGGATGGTGTGGCCATCAACGCTGCTAACTCCTGTAACGTTTCCCTTTGCCGCAGCATGCGTTCTACTGTGTGTATCATATGCTCCTCTTGTTTGCTAGCGGCCGGCCTGAAGGTTGTAGGCCCATCTTTGTATATTCTTTGAACTTTGTAATAAACGGTTTCAAAAAAATAAAAAAATAAATAAATAATTTTTTTTAATGCAAAACAGGTGACCAAAAATCCATATTACATTTAAATATGTCTATTGGCACCCCGTCGGGGCCAGCCGCTTTACCACTAGCGCTATTCTTGAGGGCTGTTCTTATTTCCTATTTACTTATGCTTTCTATTTTGGTGTATTTTAAAATTATGGCAGTTTTATCCTCATTATTTGTGATGTCCTGATGTGTTTCATTAAAAATTGCTTCAAAATGGGTTAACCAATCTGCTGGAGTGACTACCGTGTCAATTCTTGCTGATTGGACATCTTTAAAAAAAGGTGGGTCCAAAGTTTTCCAAAAAGGAATCACATTTTTAGTCTCCGCAGCTTTAATTAGGTTCTCCCAGGCATTTTCCCTGATCTCCAATTTTCTTTCAGTCAGGGCTTCTTTATATGATTTCCGAAGAGAGTTAATCTCATCCCTATTACGCGGAATAGTTTTTAGGGCAGACTTTAAATCTCTTTTTAATCTGGAACATTGGTTATCAAACCATCTTGGGAAATGCGATACATTAGTCTTAGAGTTCCTTCGTAAATTATCAGAAATTACATTAGAAATATTTCGGAAGGCCATGACTATATCGGTACATTTTGAGGATTTATCAAGGCAGGTTATAATATGATGATTAACTTTTGGCAAGGTCCAATTTATAAAAACTTCTGGATCAACACCTGCCCATTTAATTGAAATCCCATTTCCCCCCTGCGTTTTTATATCCACGGCATGAGTGCTTGATACAGATTTTTTAAAAGAGGGAGAATTTAGGGTTAATAACAGGGGGTGATGATCACTCAGTAAACTTGGAGAAACTGTACATTCGAATATCAAAAACCTGAGATTTATTGAAGTTATAAAGTGATCAATACATGAGGATGATCTTGCTCCTTCATAAGTATAAATAGAACCCCTAGCCTCACATCCACTCCCCTTTTTATCTTTCTCTGTAATTTCTAGATTGTGCTTAAACATGACAAGATTTATACTTTCCCCATAATTATTATGTGGAAAGTGTGCAAAGGCACTACCTAGTTCCTCTTCATAACCGCATTGAATTCCCAATATAAGATTACAGGGTTCAATATTAAAATCCCCTGCCCAAATTAAAGAACAATCAGGGTCTGTGCTCTTCATAAAGTCCGTCAATTCTTCATCTAAGGATGAGATAACCTCATGTCTCGAAGCATTAAAAATGTTATTATAAAAGTTTATCACTATTGTGTCCTGTAGTCCTTTTGCCGAAAAAACATAAAAACTGGAAATTTGGTGCCTTAATATAAAAAAATTTAAGAGTCAGCCTAGAAGACAAGGATATTAACGCTGCTTGGCCCCCACTGGCCCTACCTGCCTTTGATGGGATAGTATTTGTTAAAATAGTCTTAAATCCGTTCACGAAAAAGTTATCTGTAAGCCAAGTCTCCTGTATTAAGACCACATCACATTGTTGGATACTTTTGAGCCAGTTTACATCCTGCAATTTATTCCTTACCCCAGCAACATTCCATGTCATTATCTGTAGGTGCTCCTGCTGTAGGTCGTTTGCAGGGCTTGACTCTGCTCTCGCGATGAGCCCTATACTGCCTCCAGCATTACTCTCCTCGCTAGCAGTAATTCTCTGGTTCAAACTCCTCCTTACATGGTGTAGAGTATCCAGCCGGGTGGCCATGTTACTCGCGGATAATACAGGGGGCCAAACAGAACTACTTTCTGACAGGGACGGACCACCACACTGTAGTCAATCACAGCCATCTAGGCCGGATAGAGGAGCAAATCTGTTAGCTAGGCTTAAATGGGGTGGTGTCTGTGTGGCTCCATATAATACTCTCTGGTGAATTATTTCAGAGGGAGTTGACCACCCTTTCCAAGTTAAATGACGGGGTCTATAAAAGAACCCTAATGGAAGAAGGGTGATTTTACTGGAATGATACTTTAAATTAGTATTCCCTATATATTCTAACAAAAATCTCACAACCTGCTCGTTATTAAAATTTGCAACCACACAGTCCCCTCTCCCAATCTTCCTAGTATATCCTATCCAAGCGGAACGTCTAGCCATAATCATCTGATTAAAGATGTCCCAATCCCGAACCACCGCATTCTTCAGTTGGGTTGTAGGCCAATGCATGGTTTTGGCCATCTGCTGATCAGTGGTTTCAATCTGATCATCCTGTAAAGTTGGAACATTTCGCAGCACCACTACCAAGGGGGCGGCAGCTGGAGGGAGATGTAAAGCCTGAGAGCAATTTAAGGCTAAGCTATCATCCACTTCCTTATGCATCCGTGGAAATTCTTGGCTTTGAAGTCCCGCTAATGAACTGCCAGGAGGTGTTGCCGCCATTCTACGTCGCCCGGAGGCGCATAAATCAAAGCGCGACTCCCGCTACGCGGGACGCACGCGGACGTGCGCCGTGCGAATCCCGGGCCAAGGGCGGGCCCGTTTGAGCCCGTTCGTGACCGGAAGAGGCCGGGCAGGGCCTACAGTCTAAGTCTGACGCTCCCATAAGGTCAGTCCTGGAACAGTCTAACCAGATATATGGTATATTGTGGAAGAGGTAATGCCATCTGGGAAAAATAGTAATCCTCTAAAGTGTGATTGCTATCCCCCAATACATATTGTAAGAATGAATATGCGAGAGGGCAAGGGGAGAACTGTGCAGCCCTCCGGTAGCCTGGTGGGGACTTTGGATCATTTCCTGATTAGAGCAAGCTCAGTCCTTGCGAATGAAATAGCATTGACAGAGCGTCGCTTACCACAAATGAGCAGACGTTCATTCTTAGGTGCCCTGGCTTCTGCTCGTACCCCTGACTGTCCTCCTCCTCCTGCCATAGATATCGATATTACTGATAAAATAAGTGAACTTGGACAATCCATCCATGAACCATTGAGGGCGCAAGTTGGACTGAGACAACTTAATATTTCACCATCTGATGAACTGGTTGAGGTGGCCATAGCAAATAATCGAAATAGTCCTCCATCACGTATTGCTACAAGATCTGCCTTCCATGGCAAAACTGACTCCTCTGTTATAACTTCAGAACAAAATGGAGAGAAAGGGATTCTCACAATGGGTGACCATTGGAGGGGGTTACTCCCAGTCCCCTAATCAATATAGTATCAAACAAAAATAGGGAGTACTCCCAAATGACAGAAGACTGTCTATAGAGTATTGGCACGTGGAGCAAATGAAGAAATAATCTTTCTTAAGAAGACCTCTCACTCACCAGCCTGGCTGGTGACATGCTTCATCATCGAGGTCCCACCCAGATAGCCGAGTGCCATCCGGGTGTGCTGCGACACCTGACTACAGTGGAGCTGGTTTTTAGGGATGAAGGTGAATAGTGAATGTGGATAAAAATTGGCCAGATTTAACCCAATTAAAAATAATTTTATTCCAGGGTAATTTGGACAATAGTTAAAAAGTAGTGAAGATACCAAAAAAGGTTAAATTGACCTATGGTATCTAATAATATACAAAAGAAAGTGAAAAAATGTTAAAAAAATAAAAATAAAAAGGTGAAAAAAATGTTGACGGTCTACATGTTTCAACCATCAGTTGCTATTGCTTTGGTTTTCGTCAGGACCATAAAACGTGATCTGGGTGGTGCACACTCGCTAAGGTGTGCCCTGCCCTAGATCCGTTATTGAAACCTAACCCGCTACTCACGGTTAGGAAAACCTTTCTCCAAGTCGTCGAAAGGAAAAATTTAGAGAGCGGTGTTTGCGCACCTCATGGGAGACGAGATCACACAATTTGTAATTTCCAAATTCAGAAATACAAAACTGCCCGCGTTTCTGCCTAAAGGCAGAAATCTGGCCAATTTTTATCCAAATTCACTATTCACCTTCATCCCTAAAAACCAGCTCCACTGTAGTCAGGTGTCGCAGCACACCCGGATGGCACTCGGCTATCTGGGTGGGACCTCGATGATGAAGCATGTCACCAGCCAGGCTGGTGAGTGAGAGGTCTTCTTAAGAAAGATTATTTCTTCATTTGCTCCACGTGCCAATACTCTATAGACAGTCTTCTGTCATTTGGGAGCACTCCCTATTTTTGTTTGATACTATATTGATTAGGGGACTGGGAGTAACCCCCTCCAATGGTCACCCATTGTGAGAATCCCTTTCTCTCCATTTTGTTCTGAAGTTATAACAGAGGAGTCAGTTTTGCCATGGAAGGCAGATCTTGTAGCAATACGTGGTGGAGGACTATTTCGATTATTTGCTATGGCCACCTCAACCAGTTAATCAGATGGTGAAATATTAAGTTGTCTCAGTCCAACTTGCGCCCTCAATGGTTCATGGATGGATTGTCCAAGTTCACTTATTTTATCAGTAATATCGATATCTATGGCAGGAGGAGGAGGACAGTCAGGGGTACGAGCAGAAGCCAGGGCACCTAAGAATGAACGTCTGCTCATTTGTGGTAAGCGACGCTCTGTCAATGCTATTTCATTCGCAAGGACTGAGCTTGCTCTAATCAGGAAATGATCCAAAGTCCCCACCAGGCTACCGGAGGGCTGCACAGTTCTCCCCTTGCCCTCTCGCATATTCATTCTTACAATACGTATTGGGGGATAGCAATCACACTTTAGAGGATTACTATTTTTCCCAGATGGCATTACCTCTTCCACAATATACCATATATCTGGTTAGACTGTTCCAGGACTGACCTTATGGGAGCGTCAGACTTAGGCTGTAGGCCCTGCCCGGCCTCTTCCGGTCACGAACGGGCTCAAACGGGCCCGCCCTTGGCCCAGGCTTCGCACGGCGCACGTCCGCGTGCGTCCCGCGTAGCGGGAGTCGCGCTTTGATTTATGCGCCTCCGGGCGACGTAGAATGGCGGCAACACCTCCTGGCGGGCAGCAGGGCAGTATGGGAGCAGTGGTCCTCCTCGCGTCAAATGTCAGCAGTTCCCGCATTGCGGGAGCCGCGCTTTGATTTATGCGCCTCCGGGCGCCGTAGAATGGCGACAACGCCTCCTGGCGGGCAGCAGGGCAGTATGGGAGCAGTGGTCCTCCTCGCGTCAAATGTCAGCGGTTCCCAATGTCGGGTGCCACCATCAAAGCTCATCCCTTATTCCTTTATCGCTCAACAATCAGTGCTTTAAATGGGCCGGTACTCACCGGTACTGAGTACTGGCACTTCTTAATTTTATGTCTCTGAGTACCGGCACTTCTCTACTGCCGAGGATAGTACCGGCGTTACTCATAAAAGCATGGTGCTGGCGGTCTGTCTCTAACAGCCCAGGCTCTTCTGTAGACCTGAGCCGAGCCCCGAGGCGAGGCTCTAATTCTGCCACTTCTTAAAAAGCCCTCCCTGGATCCTCTGCTCCCAGAGAGCTATCGCCCTATTTCACTCCTGCCTAGTTTGGCCAAAGTGTGTGAGAAGGCTGTCACATTTCAACTGACCAATTATGTGGAGGTGGCTGGCGTGCTTCATTCTGCGCAGTCTGGATTCCGGGCCTCCTACAGTACCGAATCCGCTCTGTTGGAGGTCTCGGAGTCAATTCGCGAGTGTCTGGACGCCGGCGGGAGAGCGGCACTTATACGGCTGGATCTCTCGGCGGCGTTCGACACGGTGCCCCACGCCAAGCTCCTCGACCGCCTCTCGGACATTGGAGTGTCTGGGAATGTGCTGCTCTGGATCAGGTCCTTTTTGGAGGGTAGGTTTCAGCAGGTCTGGCTCCCTCCGTGCGCTTCGGCTCTCCTTAATGTCACCACGGGGGTACCTCAGGGGTCGTCACTCAGCCCTCTGCTTTTTAATATCTATGTGACTCCACTGGTTTTCCTGGCGGAGTCCCTGGGGGCTAAAGTGATGGCCTACGCCGACGATACCCAACTGCTGTTTACCTGGAGCAAAGCAGATGACTCGATGGTCAAACCTCATCAGTGTCTGTCTTCGGTATTTCAGTGGTTGGCTAATGCACAGCTTAAATGCAACGAGGCTAAGTCAGAAGTTCTGCTGTTCGGCTCGTTTCCCTCTGAGTTTAGAACAAAACTTTGGCCCTCGGGCTTTCCATGCCCCCCAGCGATTAATGGAGCCGTTAAAAACCTCGGTGTTTGGTTTGATGATAACCTAAACTTTGCCTCTCATATTAAAAAACTTACCGGCACATGCTTTGGGCTTTTGCGGAGTCTTAGGAAGTTCCTTCCCATGCTCCCGGTTAGGGCTAGAGAAACGGTGGTGCGCGCTTTGCTCTTATCCCGTTTAGACTATGCCAATGCCCTCTTGGTAGGGAGCCCTGGTTACCTTGTATCGAAATTACAGGTGGTCCAGAATTCAGCAGCCCGACTTCTGGGCGGACTGTCCTCCCGGCAAAGTGCCCGAGACCAACTGCGGGTTCTTCACTGGCTCCCAGTTCAGTCTCGCCTTAAATTTAAAATGCTGTCTATTGTTCAAAAAGCCCTTTATGGTCTTGGCCCCAAATATCTTCAGGTCCGATTCTCCTTTTACATCCCTAGGAGACAGCTGAGGTCTTCCTCATTGTTGCTTATGCAGACCCCCAAATTTGAGCGGGCCCACTTGGGGGGCAACTCCTTCGCCCGTAGAGCTTGCCTTGCCTGGAACGCCCTTCCCCTGTCTTTGAGGGCCATTTGTGATCCTCTCTTGTTCAGGAAATCCTTGAAGACCCTATTGTTCTGATGAATTTTGTGGGATTGTTGCCTTTTTTCTGTTGCTAGCGCCGGGACACTCCCGAGTATCTGTGCGCTCAATAAATTTAAATAACATAACATAACATAACTATTCAGCTTGGACTCATCTGCATACCGTCGAGGTGTTCACCATCACGCTGTGTTGCAAACACAGAAATAAAAAAAGCCGGGTACTCATTTTGGACACGTCTGCCCTCAACAGAGAGATGTCCATAGATATAGTGCCTAACGAGGTTTGCATTTGGGTGAATATCAGCATTATATCCTGTAAAGTTATTTCCTTGGAGGACGAAGATTGGGCGCCATCTTCGCCACTCTTCTGTGTCCCCGCGCCTGAGGCCTGTTCACCCCAGTAGGCGTATTTGTCCAGTTTACTCTGCTGCGGACGCGCTGGCCCTTACCTCCCATTATAAGTGGATTGGTGGAGATTAGTGAGTTGCCTCCAGGTTGGTGGTAATCGCCGCGGCCATTCAGTTTTCCCTACCACCTGGAGTCGTAAGATGTTAGTGTCCACGGTGGCTTCAACCACTCTGACTGATCCACTAGTAACCCCTGGAATTAGGGCCTCAACCAGCGGGGTCAAGATACCCCAATCTTCCAGTAAGGCTGCAGTATTATGTCCGGGATCTGGGTGGCCCCAGCCCCTCCTTGGAGAGCCACAATCTCGACGGTGCAGTGCGGGCTGTATAGGTCCAGCTGCAGTTATAATGGCCTCTCAAGTACTCCCACCGAGCTCACGTATCCGCCACGGAGGTATTGCGACGAGGGAGGTATTTCAATGCACTTTATGGGTCTTTGTTCGGGCCTCACTGTGGTGTCCCTTTACTGCAAGTGCTGGCGTCTCCCTCACGAGCGGTATGAGCCCCTGGCTATTGCAGATGGTGGCTATTCCTCGTATTATACTGCTGCTGGGGCTGCTGACTTGTCCCCTTACTGGCCCGTCTCCTTACTTAGATCGGGGCATGACAGCCCCCAGCCACCATTACATGGGCTTCTCCTTCCTGCAGCCGCCGTCTGTTGCTGCAGCGCCGCCAGCGCGATCGGGCCTCCGCCACCCGGCTCACTTCCGGGCCGCCGACGCGTTCCGCAGCTACCGCTGGGCGTCTCAACTCGAGGTCCCGGCTCAGATGGCACTTGGAGGCCGTGTCCCTTTTCCTCGGCATTTCAGCCCCGAGGCGTTTCAGATCTCGCGGATACCAGCATCGAGTGTCACCGTGGCATTCCCAGTTGCAACGATTGGGTCAAACATCGACGTAATGGCGGATAAGTGGCAGGATAGTTTGGGAGAGACTCCTCCGGCCTCGGAGCTCTCTCAGGCTGCGGACATTTTCGCTGGCAGCTAGCCACGCCCCCAAATTGTATCTACATTGCAGAAATGTATAACTTTCCACGATCACACACAGGTTTCCACCAATGTCCACCAAGTAGCTTGAAACCACAAAAAATTAGGAAAAAATGGGCTACCTCTTAGAAAAATGCCAAACTGTTGTAATTTCTTTTTATTTTTGATACATCTCTGCTTCTTCCTCAAAGCTGGGAAAATGGTACCTTTAAAAACCCTGGATGTTGGAAAAAAGGACGGAAATTTGGTGTGGATACCTAATGTGGAAAAGAATTGATGAAGACCTATGCACAAAGTATTCCAAATAGCAAAACGAAAGGCTGAGCACTGAGGGTTGAAAAGCCTCAGCAGTTAAAGTATTAACATAATATAACAAAACATACATTTTAAACATAACAAATTAAAAAAATTAAATCTCTTAAATTATTCCCTTCCCTATTCCCCTATTACTCCAACAAATCACTCCTAAAATATTAAAAAAGACAACCTTTTTAATAGCAAATACTTAAACCTAAATCAAATATGCCATTCCACAACAATATTTCTAACACTGATATTAAAATATTTTTTTTTCAATTTTATTTTCCTGTGACATTTTGAACGACCATATATATATTTTTTAAAATAACTTTTTATTGGTTTTCTCATAACATACAGAAAAATATGTGACATTGCATACCTCGAGAAACAGTACATCCGTAACTGTAGTGTCATTCCACATCAAAAACGGCAGTACAATCATTATCAGGTACAGTAGAGCTAAAACATGTGTCATTACGCTTGCTAAGAGCCCAGCTGCACCCACCCACCCCTAACGACCATATTTTTGGCATTA
This sequence comes from Triturus cristatus, assembly GCF_964204655.1. NCBI lineage: Eukaryota > Metazoa > Chordata > Amphibia > Caudata > Salamandridae > Triturus > Triturus cristatus. Next base: position 345,622,027 of record NC_140594.1, on the reverse strand, counting down.
TGAGATTTGGTCTCACATCCCGTTGCGGAAAAATACCAAATCTCCCATGGAAGATCTTTCAAATCTCCACCCTATTTCCCTCCTACCCTACCTGAGCTAAGTCCTGGAAAAACATGTCAATAAACATCAATCTGATCATATCGAATCGGCTGGCTACCTAGACCCATCTCAATCAGGCTTCCGCCCCAATTACAGTACGGAAACTGCATTGGTGGCCATAACAGACAACATCAGGTTTGCGCTAGATCAGGGCCAATCAACCATCCTGGTGCTTCTAGACCTCTCTGCCGCATTTGATACGGTCAACCACCAGACTCTGCTTGGAAGAATGAGGGAAGCAGGGATTGGGGGAGTGGCACTGCAATGGATATCCAGCTTCCTCTCTAATCGCACTCAGACTATCAATCTGGGCCCATATCGGTCCAATACAGAAAAACTGACCAAGGGAGTGCCTCAGGGCTCGTGTTTGAGCCCAACTATGTTCAACATCTACGTTGCCCCCTTGGCCACACTGTTAAGGAGCCACGGGTTTGTCCCGATATCCTATGCAGACAACACCCAACTCACCTTCTCCTTTAATAAATCATTCCAGACAGCACAAGCCTCTTTTTCTTCCGGCATGCTGGCCATCTCACAATGGATGAGTAACAACTTTTTGCATCTGAATGCCAGAAAGACGGAAATCATGCTTTTCAGAGAAGCTGCCCTTTTATGGGCACCAAGCTGGTGGCCTAAAGAGTTGGGAACTGTTCCTGCCCCAAGAACCACAGCAAAAAATCTAGGGGTGCGTCTCGACCAGACTCCAACAATGAAAGAACATGTTACCCACACGGTTGGTGCATGCTTTCATGTGTAGGCCTTCTGAGAAGAGCTTTCCCCTACCTCCTGTACTCCTTACGAAAGACTCTTATACAAGCCCTGGTACTGAGTAAACTAGATTATTGTAACGCACTACTGATCGCAGCCAACAAGTCTGCCTATGTTCAACATCTACGTTGCCCCCTTCGCCACACTGTTAAGGAGCCACGGGTTTGTCCCGATATCCTATGCAGACGACACCCAACTCACCTTCTCCTTTAATAAATCATTCCAGACAGCCCAAGCCTCTTTTTCTTCCGGCATGCTGGCCATCTCACAATAGATGAGTAACAACCTTTTACAATTGAATGCCAGTAAGACGGAAATCATGCTTTTTGGAGAAGCTCCCCTTTTAGGGGCACCAAGCTGGTGGCCTAAAGAGTTGGGAACTGTTCCTGCCCCAAAAACCACAGCAAAAAATCTAGGGGTGCGTCTTGACCAGACTCTAACAATGAAAGAACATGTAACCCACACGGTTGGTGCATGCTTTCCTGTGTTGGGCCTTCTGAGACCTCCCGGACTTGTTACGAAAGACTCGCATACAAGCCCTGGTACTGAGTAAACTAGATTATTGTAACGCTCTACTGATCGCAGCAAACAAGTCTGCCTTAAATCGCATTCAAGTGGTACAAAACACTGCAGCAGGCTTAGTTGCAAACGCACCCTACAGGTCAGCCTCGCTCCCTCTTCTACGACAACTACACTGGTTACCTGTACTGAAACGGGTGGAGTTTAAGATCTGCTGCCTGACACACAAGGCAATATTGGGAAACGGTCCCTCCTACTTGGCGGAGAGGCTTCACCAATATATCCCCCCAAGGGACCTGCGAGCTCGGTTGAAATCCCTGCTCAAAATCCCTAGGATTGAAAAAACACAAACAGGAGGAAAAGCCTATTCATACCAGGCACCTTTAATATGGAATCAGCTCCCTTTGGCCTTAAGACAATGCCCTGATCACCTGAAATTCAGAAAAGCCCTGAAAACCGCCCTTTTTTAGTATAGCATACCGTCACAACTTCTTCTGCAAGCGCCAAGATACTCCTCTGGGGGTGATTCATGCGCTATATAAGCTAATAAACATAAACATAAACAATGTTCTTCCATAATATTTTTTCAGAACACCTGGAAAATGTAGACTGCGAGACATAAGGGAGATGAGGTGACAGCCGCAGGTCGGTATTCCTGGCAATGCAGATTTTTGAAGGTAAGTGTCCAGTTTGAATCAGGTGGCTATATCAACTGAGAATGATTCGAGGTTATGTTATCCGCTTTGCAGATGCAGCAAACCAGGCTCCCTTAAATATAAACAGAGAAGATCTCAAAGTAAAGGGTCATCCAAGGTGACACATATAGAGAAAGCACCCTGACAGGCAGAAATAAAGTTTAATTACAAGTTGACTTGGAAGATATAATTGATTACTTAGGAAACGCCCTACCAAATGGGATCAAAATATTTGCATTTATGAACCAAATTAATCAGGTGTCCAAGGGAATCACCGTCAGTGAAACTGCTCTCACACCCTCGCAACTCCACCATTAAGTGAGGCCTCTCCAAGCCCTGCACTCCCGTAGTGTTGGTGTCCGGGGCCCTCCTCCACCCGCAGGTTATACCTGCACCTCATCCCTGGTAGTCCAGTGGACCTCTGACTCCTTTCTTTCGCTCCACTTTCTGCCCCCTTCTGCTCCATTTTCACCTTTCAGCTTTTTCACCCTTTCACTCTCTATAGCACTTTTTTCCTGCTTTCTGTTATGCTCCGTTTCACCCTTTATTCTTCTCATCCTTGTACTCCTTATACCTTTTTCCTTTTCTTTTTCACCCTTTTACTCTTTTTCCTCTATTGCCTGCGTTTCTCCCTTTTTTCCTGCCGCTGCTGCCCCCGCGGCCCCTCCCCCCAGCGCGACCAGGCCGAGCCAGTTCCCCTCCCCTCCCCGCTCCCAGCTGTCCAGCCCTCCCAGACCCCTACTTAATGGCGGCCGCTGCACGTGCAGTGGGCGCGCCAAAGGCAAGCCCGTTTACGCCTGTCCGTGACCGCGACCAGTGCCAGGAACCCTGGACCTCCGCACTGCCAACGATACACCCCAGCGGCACTCCACATACTCAACCCAGGCCACAACAACAACTGATAGCTAGCATCACCAAATGACACCCATGGACCCTTCAGCTGTCAGCGCTGCTGGTACACCTGCAACACCACCAGGAACACCGACCCAGGACAACGAACACAAGAAGACAACGAAACCGAAGACCCTGCAATACATCCTCCTCAACGTACGATCACTCCACAAACACGCCACCAAAATCTGGGACCTCCTCGACAGCACCACCCCGGACGTAGCATTCTTAACCGAAACCTGGACCAACACCACCTCGGGACCGGACATCGCCATCGCCATTCCCCAAGGATACAAGATCTCTTGGAAGGACCGCCCCACCCGCTCGGGAGGAGGAATCGCCATCGTCCACAAATCCACCCTCTGGTTGAGCACACTCTCCAACGAGCCAACAGACCTGATGGAACACCTACACTTCAAGATACAGGCCAACCCTACCACCACCCTCCGAGGAACCCTCATCTACCGACCCCGTGGACCTTTCACCAACTCCAACACGGATATCATCTCCCCGCTAGCCATCACATCCACCAACTACACCCTGCTGGGAGACCTCAACTTCCATCTCGACAACCAACTAGACCCCAACACCACATCCCTCCTGGACAACCTCCAAAACACTTTCAGCCACACCACCGAACTCCCATGGACAGACCACCGATGCGTCCACTTCACCTTCAGAACACCCAGCATCCACAGACACCAGCACATGCTCCCACAAAGAAACTGGACCAAAATCACCGACGACCAGCTCACCTCCTCACTCAGCAACCCCACCCCAACCACTGCGGAAGATGACAACCCCAACACCGCAGCCCGAACTCTGCACAGATGGATCTCTGACAGCGCCAACATCATAGCCCCCTCAAGAAGAACAACTCACACTTCAAGAAAGCTAGATGGTTTACCACCGAACTTCGAGAGTCCAGACGCACATGCAGCCACCTCGAAAAGGCCTGGAGGAACTCCAAATCCACATAAGACCACAACAACTTCAGCGCCGCCACCAACGCCCACCACCAACTCATCAGAAAAATGAGGAAAAAAGCGATTGAAGACAGAATCTCCACACATGTGCACAACAGCAAAGAACTCTTCAGCATCATTAAGGAGTTCGCCCAACCCACCAGGGAGTCTACTGACATTCCTTCCTCACAAGACCTCTGTAACAAACTCAGCACCTTCTTCCAACACAAAATCAAGAACATTTACGACAACTTCAACGAAGACAACAAACACACTGAACCCTTACCAGGCACACCCTGAAGCCAACGATTGACAACTGGACAGCCCTCACCACTGAAGACACACTGAAGACAATTAAGTCAATCCACTCTGGGGCCCCCACGGACCCCTTCCCCCACCACCCATGCTCTGCCACACCATCAACCGCTCCTTGGCGAACACCTCTTTCCCCGACGACTGGAAACACGCTGAGATCAATCCCCTCCTGAAGAAGCCCTCGGCGGACCCCTCCGACCTCAAAAACTACAGACCCATCTCCCTGCTCCCATTCCCAGAAAAAGTAATCGAGAAAGCCATCAACAGCAAAACTTACCACCTTCATCGAAGAGCACAACATCCTCAACTCCTTCCAATCCGGCTTCTGAAAAAACCACAGTACAGAAACTGCCCTCCTCGCCGCAACAGACGACATCCGCTCCCCACCGGATAGAGGAGAAACAGTCTCCCACCACACCCTAACACGCAGAGGGATCCGGGACAAGGCCCTCGACTGAATCCACTCCTTCGTATCCGGCAGAACGCAGAGGGGCAGACTCCCTCCTTTCCTCTCCGACCCTACACCAACCATCTGGGAAGTCCCCCAGGGGTCCTCCCTCAGCCCCACGCTCTTCAACGTCTACATCCCTCCGCTCGCTCCCATCGTCAGAACACTCGGACTCAACATATTGTCATACGCAGACGGCACTCAACTCATCCTCTCCCTATCCAACGAACCCAACACAGCCAAACACAACTTTCAAGAAGGCATGGAAGCTGTCGCCAAATGGATGAAAAGCAGCTGCCTACAACTGAACACCGACAAAACAGAAGTACTCATCATGGGCCCAAACCCCGACGCCTGGAACGACACCTGGTGGCCCCCCGCCCTCGGAAGCCCACCCACCCACATGGACCACGCACGCAACCTTGGAATCATCCTGGACTCCGAGCTCAAAATGGACCGCCAGATCAACTCCGTCGCATCCTCCTGCTTCCACACCCTCTGCCTCCTATGTAAGACCTTCAAATGGATCCCCCACGAGCACAGAAAAACCGTCACTCACGCCCTTGTCACCAGCAGACTCAACTACGGCAACACACTCTATGCCGGAATAAACAAAAACCTCACCCGCAAGCTACAAAACATCCAGAACACCGCCGCAAGACAGGTCCTCAACCTGCCAAGACACTGCTATATCTCCCAGCACACACTTCAAGATTCTCACCCACGTACCCAAAGCCCTTTACAACACCAGACCAGCATACCTGAACAGCTGACTCAAATTTCACGCACCCCAAAGGACCCTACGATCATCCCAGCTCTCCTACGCCCGGTCCCCAGCACCAGAAAGACCAGATCGGTAGGCCACTCCTTCTCCTTCCTCGCGGCCAAAGCCTGGAACGCCCTTCGCTCCACCTCAGACAGGCAACATCGCTCCCCATCTTCACGAGAAACCTCAAAACTTGGCTTTTCGACAGACCCCCTCCTTGATGGACTGTAACCTGTCCCCCACCAGCGCCTTGAGATCCTTACGTGTGAGTAGCAATGCTTAACAAACATGTGATTGATTGAGTGCATGGGTCAGCGGGTAAGAGGCCAATTTATATAGTCTCAATGAAGGACTGTCCAGTAAATTCTGTGAACAAGTATCTATCGTTGGCAATTAATGGGGAAATTAGGGATTTAAAGGTAGAGATCCATATACTAGACCATTGAGAGGGGGCATAGTTTTTTTTAAAGGACATCAAATCTTCCTAACGCGTTATTAATGTTTCCTTCAGATTTGTTGGTGATTTCATTGACTGCACATACATGGTTATGATAAAAAAGGAAAATTTTATTTTTTACACGTTGATGATTAGCTAAGAAACCATACCTCATGCCGTTCAATGTACCTCAATATCTCACACAAAACATCACTGATGACATCATTCATTGACAGTACCAATTACCTCACTGATGACATTTCAAATGACCTATTTGATCACAACTTCTGGAAACAGTTAGGATACCAACAAATGTAGTTGAACTTAAGAGCATTTGAAATATTTTCTTAAAACAACCCTTTGATAGCATTTCTACTGCAACAGTCGTCACTAGTAATGGTAGTGGCAAAAGAGGTTCTTCATATAGGAACAATATACACTACATTATTAAAGTACACAACACCCACCATTACAAGTGGATAATTTCTGAAGAATACAGCATTTGGCAATAATTTTAACTGATTCAAGAGTCTACATACCCAGAAATAACCCTTCTCCACCTCTTTTATGCATCCATCAGGACACTTTAGGTGTACTGTTTTCCAGGTTCTAGTTGCTCGAGCAGTAAGTGAATGATATGATTGCAGACTGTTGCCCCATCCACAAGTGCTAAGCTCTTTTTTGATTTGTGTGTGGTGGTTTGTGCAAAAGTATTCACAACTTGCATTTTACAAAAGGTAAATTAGTGTTCTTTTTCTCCACATGTCGGAGATTCCAAAGGTACCCAAAGTTTGTGCATTTCTCTGGAGAGAATCAAGAAAATTGCCAGAATGTAGCCATTCCTATTGAAAAAAGTACTGTGCAACATATTTGTTTATTTATATAAAATAGATTCAACAAAAGGTGCCAAGGATCACCCTCTTCCTAGCTTTCAGGAGCAGGCGAAGTTGTAAAAAAGTAGTTTTTTTCATCCCAGGTTTTGGCAGGTTTCTAAGGGGTGGTCAGTATTTTTTGTAGTTTCCAACTTCTTGCAGTTTGTGGCAAAAAGAGATGTGAAACTCATTGGAGAACCCAGAAAGCTGTACATTACTTAAAAGCAGACAACATTCTGAATTCATTAATGAGTCATTTATGTATATTTCTAATGGTTTTCCCAAATATACTATTTGTTGAATTCACAAAGCAAATGTAGGGAGGAATACATAAATAAACACTGGTGACAATTTATTCGACCGTAATTCAACTGATAGCCGATCTTCAAAATGAATATTGCATTTCATCCGGCGGACTCTTCTGATCACAGGTGTATACAGTGTTTGTTGGTTTTCCAGAAACATTTGACACTCAGACCATTAACCGAGCTGTATGTTAGGATTTTTTTTATTGTATATAGACCATGAATCAATTTCTAAGTTAAAATGTAATTAATGAAAAATAGGTATGAAGGAAATCTATACATTTTTCAAACGTCCCCAAGATTCTGAGTTTAGAAATATTAGTTAATTACACTGCTCTGAATCTGGGGTTATCTATAATATTATGTGATTCGGAGTGCATTCTGCAAAACGACTTCTTTCTAGTACACTGCCATATTTGGAAGCCAAAAACAGAAAGAAATTCAAGAGAGAATAACAAACGTCCTATGTTAGACCCGGGGTTCGAAGCCCCTACCTCTGCCACCCAAATATTAGAACCAGGGTTCAAATCCGCTGGTTGGCTGAGGTAGGTCTCGCGTTCCAACGTCAGGGAAAGGAATGTCACCTTCTGAGATATCCCCGCTCACCCCTTTCATAGCTCATCACGAGCAGCCAGGCTTCAAGGCAAATGTGTAAAGTATTTGCAACCACACTCCGAGTAACCCAATGATAACACCACAAATAGACTCCAAACGTGTTTTATGAAACAAGTATACATTTTTTAGAAAAAAGATATACGATAAGACCACACAATATGAATCCAACATATGCGTATTTGTAATATTCCTCCTGGCCAGTTGTTAGGCCAGCCAGCCCTTATCAGCTCTGGCGATATTAATGAACACTTCTAAACATTCTACTCTACTCCGAACACCATGTTATGCAGATCGTAATACTAGAATCCGGTACTTTTGCAATGTAAAAATAATGTCATGCGTAATACAACCACCAGGTACGTCGTTAAACAGATACACAGGCAATGCGTAATACACTAATCAGGTAGTTCGTTATGCAGGAATAATGCAATGCGTAATACACTAACTGGGTAGTTCGTTATGCAGTAACAATGCAATGCGTCATACGACAATCGGGTAGTTCGTTATGCAGAAACAGTGCAATGCGTCATACACTAATCAGGTAATTCGTTATGCAGGGATAATGCAATGCGTAATACTCTAATCAGGTACTTCGTTATGCAGACATAATGCAATGTGTAATACGACAGTCAGGTACTCCGTTATGCAGTAATGGAATAATGCGTAATACACTCAGGCACCGATCACTGTGCCTTTGACGGTTTCTCCGCCTCTCCTTCTGACTTGCAGTCAGAATCTCAACAGTTGCCCCCAACACAGGTACGATGTAAACAAAAAGTGCAGCTCCACACTTCAGCCCCTGTACTGTCACTCCCTTGGCAATACGGGCCACGATACGGGGCGAAGCAGAGGCTCGTGCTGCCGGAAAGAGAGAGAAGCCGAGAGCGTCTCCCTCTGAGCCCGCACCCCGCCTCAGGAGTCGACACACGTTACCTGGGGGCGCAAACTCACTCTCCTCTCCTCGTCCAGTGGCTGAGCCTCCAATGCAATCTTTGTGGATTGGCAACGGTGGGCTCGGGCCGGCGGCACAGCTCCTCCGGGGCTGACGGTCCGGGCCGCTACAGTTATGAAGATCTCAGGCTGCCACAGGCCACACGCACACAGCATTGCTGACACTTCCTTGAACTTGCGGGTGCACAATCACTGGGCACTCCACACAAAGGTCTCAGGCTGCACGTAGATCACGCGCACAGAGCCGCTGAGACTCACTTTAACTCCGGTGCACACGATAACAAGGCAAATCCTCACGAAGGTCTCACGGTACATAATGCACATACACACAACGTCGATGAGACTCACTTGGATACCGGTGCACACGATAACAAGGCAAATCCTCACAAAGGTGTCACGGTGCACAACACACACGCACACAGCATCGATGAGACTCACTTGGATTCCGGTGCATATGATAACTGGACAATCCTCACAAAGGAGTTCAGGTTGCAAAAAGCACATGCACACCGCTTGGCTGATCCTTGCTTGGACTCCAGGTGCCCACGATCACAGGGCACGCCTTACGAGGGTCTCAGGCTGCAACAAGCGCGCACACACAGCGCAGCTGAGACTCTCATGGAAACTTTTGTTCCTGTGTTTCCACAACAGGGAGCCAGCTCACTTCGGGCCCTTGGGGATAAGTTACTTCAGGACACAACACACAGCAAAGTCCTTCAAGCAGGGGGACACAGCTCACAGCAAAGTCCTTTTAGCCTTTCCTTGGTTAAAACGGCAAACTGCAGGCCAGCCCCAGAACACACAACAAGGGTCAGTCCTATCCTTCAGTCTATTCAGTTATTTCTTCCTTGGCAAAGGTCCTCTTGACCATGAAGTAGCTCCAGTCTTGTTCACACTTGATGAAGCCATTCTCCAAAGTTCACGGGCTTCAGCTTTCATAGTTATTCCCCTCAATGGCTTTTAAGTCTTTGTGTTCAGGGGGCACTGACCCCTGTTCAAACCAGTTCTGGGTGCCTCCTTGCCAGTGACACCTTTCTTCCTTTGATTAGTGGGGTCTGGATTCTCAATCACTCAGCAGGAGATGGGACAATTGTTTTATAGCAGCAACTCAGGCCTCTTCACCTCTAGGGGCTTTTCCTCCACCTACACTCCAGATGCAGGTCAGCCCGTTGCTGTCTCACCTCCTCCCCTGGGTCAAGATATTCCCCAGATCCTATCACTTTCAAATCCAGACAGTCAATCCACAGCCAGGCAGAGACACACCGAAATGTTTGAACACAAAAACTCAGCCACTTCTAAAAGAGTGGCTTCTAAACACACAATGCGAAAACCACTTTCATAAAAAGATGTGTTCTTACATTGTGAGTTCAGGCATACTAAACTTCACCTTTCCATCTTAAGCCTTTGGGAAGATAGGCTGGAAAACATATTACACAGCCTCCCCATTCTGTTCTATGGGCAAGATGACCTTTCAACAGTGAAAAAGGAAATGGAGATTATTTCACTGTCAGGACATGGAACACACCTTAGTACATGGCCTACCTTTCACATGCACTGCACCCTACCCAGGGGGTACCGTGGGCATACCATAGGGGTGTCTGATGTGCATAGAAATGGAAGGGGAAGGTCTAGCAAGTGGGTGCACTTGTTAGACAACAGGGCAGTTTAACAAACTGCGTGCAGGCACTGCAATGGCACGCCTGAGCTCCCTTTTTAAGGCTACTGGTGTGGGTGGCACACTTAGTGCTGCGGGCCCACTAGTAGCATTTGCATTACCAGCCCTGGCACACATAGTGCACTTTACTGGGGACTTTACTAGTAAGGCAAATATACCAGTCATGGACAACCAATTACCATTACACTTTATACAGGGAGCACTTGCACTTTGACACTGATCAGCAGTGGCAAAGTATCCATAGCATCTAAGTTGGCAACACCATGTCCTAAAAAAGGTCTAGGGGGAAAGCAAAAAGTTTAGGGACTTAGGCCAAAAAGGGCCAAGTCCTACATCCAACTATTCTTCCCCCCAAAAACATTACTCTGTTTAGTTTTTTTTAGATACTTCTTAATTAGTTTATTCAATGGTGTAGTATGACATACATACAGGAGTTTCTTATATTTTCAATACAACCAAGTACTGTACACATCTCTTAAATTCGACATTCTTTAGATAAATCTTAACTCTGTATTATGGTCCAAGCTTTTTTCCTTGTTTGATACTGTGTTCTAGTACTACCTAACAGCAGAACAATATTTCCTGTTTTATATTAAAATTATGCGCTCTAGGGAGTCACAACTGTCTTTTCATCATTTAAGCATATCTTATTAATACTAACAAACAATTTGTCCCAATCCCTGGTGTGAGAAGTTTGCCTGGTATATGCTGTTAACTAGTTAAAGTGGACACCTTGCACCAGTACAATTCGATTCGATGAGACAGTGTTCAAAGTCACTTGCCAGTGACCCGGGGCCAGGAAGCTAGATGCCCACAGTAGTCGGGTGATTTCAGGTAATCACAGGTGTCTTGACTCTTCAGCCACGAGGTCCAGGAGGCATCGACGATAACGAGGAGCTGGATTCGACGTGTCCCACAAAGTTTGCAGCTTACTGAGGTGTCGGCAACTGGATTGGAGCCAACAAGCCTTGGCAACAGCAAGTCTTGTGGAAAGTGAAGAAAGTCAGCGGTGCAGAACAGCAAGGTCTGAGGGACTCACCCAGCAAAAGTAAGTCATGGCAGGCCTGGAGCAGCCAGGGGAGCCCTTTGGTTCTGTAGAAAAGTCTTCTGGGGACCCACAAGCCAGCCAGCAAGGGATCGCAAAGAAGTCTTGGGAGGATTCAGTCACCAGGAGCCCACGGTCACTCGGGACGAGGTAGGCCTCTGATCTTCGGAGGAAATCCTGCTGGAGGATTGGACCACACATGATCCAAAGCAGAAGTTCGTAGAATGTCTTGAAGGGGTTGCACTTGACAATAGTGCACGGTACCCGTGTATTGCTGTTCCTCGTCACTCGTGGGATTCACTTGCCTCAGCTTCACTGGAGACTCACGATGGCCTTGGAGAAGTCAGGAAATCCACTTCCGGGGCTGCAGGGACTTCAGACTCTGGCGGGAGTGGGAAAGTTTGCGACCATTGATGCAAAGTTTTGGTGCCTGCCAAGCAGGGGGTCACTCCTTGACTCCAAGGGAGATTCTTCAGTCTTCCAGAGGTAGTGGAACGTTGAAGGCCCAGGATTCTTCTTCAGAGCGTCGTCCAGGGATATCTAGTTTGCAATGGTAAGGGTTCCCTAACTTATACTACAAGGAAGGGAGGGACTAGCTCTATGACCACTCCTATGGGAGGGTCAGGGGAGTGGGTGGCTACACCCACTTCCCTTTGTCCAGTTTCGCGCCAGAGCAGGGGCTGGTAGCCCCTGAACCGGTTTGAGCTGGCATATGCACAGAGGAGCCTACTGCTCCCCCAGTGCAGGATTTCAAAGCACTCTAGGAGTGCACCCACCCAGCCCCAATACACTAAATCCTGTCTGGAAGGTGGTTACACCTCCCTGTGACAGGATGCCTATTGTTGGGTCTCCTCCACTGCGAGTTTCGGTCAGCAGCAGGAGGGCAGCCCAGTGTCTATGCTGGTGGCATTCATTTTTTGATGCCAGGGCTCTTCAGGATTCTACCATGTTTCCACAGTGGGTACATGTCTATCCCTCTAGAAGGGTGGGATCATACTCCCACACCAGTTACTGGTGTGGGGGTATGATTCCAAAGCATTTGACACCAAACACTACATGTTTTGATGCAGCCATCCCAAAGTTAGCATTTACGGCTAGGTTATAATGCACTTAAGAGTATATGGTTTAACCGCATCCACAAACAGCCACAGAGAATGGACTCTGAGAGCTGCAGAGGGGCCCTGCTCAGGCAGAGGCACCCCCTCACATGGAACCCAAGCACCCTGCCCTCAGGATTGATAGGGCCTGCCTTAGGGGTGACTGATAGGTTTATCTGTGTGTGCAGGTAGAGATATAGGGAACCTATACCTCAGTGAGGAGTGCTAACACTACCTCACCCAGGCTGCAGTAGCAGGCCTGTGGTGTCAGATTTAGTCTGCTTCCCAGGGGGAGCATAATACATGCTTCAGCCCCTGGTAGGCCTGTGAAGTACCTATGCCCTTGGCACCGAAGGTACCATATACTAGAGGCACATAAGGTACGACAGTACCAATCAGTAGTGCATCTAATATGCACTCCAAGTTGTTTAGAGAGAACAGAGAGGCTGGGACCCTGATTTGCAGGGTCCCAGCCAGACTATAGCCAGAAACCAGTGTAAACATCAGAAAAAAGTGGGGACAACATAAGTGCAGATCCTACTCTCCTACACCTGGGAAACCATTTAACTTAGTGTTGTCCAGTGTTACCTCCAGTATTCTCTTTTCCTCGCACATGAGGTAATTTACATGTACCTGCATAGGATCTTAATCTGTTGCCAAAAGAGTGAAGGGCAGTGTGTGTGGGGTGGGGAGTGAACCATCTCCCAGTTGGGCCTCCCTCACATTCCCCCTCTCATATTTCTGTAGAGCTGTCCCTTTCACTCTCCACACTCTCATCATTGTCTGAATGTACTTCATCCCTGGTATTCGATGCTCTCAGTACCTCTGCCACAATTCCACTATTGGGCAGCGGTGAAGCCCTCGAGCTTCCTCTCGTTGTATAGCTCTGTCTTCTGCTTTGGCCCATATGCCTATGTTTTTTCCCACACTAACACTGTGGGGCCTTTCATCGCTTTCCAAGTCAAAGCTATATGCCTGCACGCTCACACCCGGGCTAGGTCTACAAACCTAGCTCCCACCTTTTTTGATTTTGGTCTGGAGAATAATCCCAGTAGACAAACTTCAACAGTGCAAGGGAGTGCACGGGCCAGCGTGGTAATAATATGATCTAGTACTGTGCCCCAAAATTCCTGCAGCTTCATGCACTCCCAGGTCATGGGTATGAACCCTGCATCTCATTTTCCACATCAGGGGCAGCCCAGATCTCCCCTATGTATAATGTTCAGTCTGTGGGGTGTGAGGTAGATCTGTGAACATAATTAAATTGGATGAGTTTAAATGCAGCATTCCTGGATATTTGTTTTGGGCTCCGCAATAGCCGGTCCCACTCCCTGTCCTGCAATTTCCTCTTCACTGCCCCGTTCCGCCTCTCATGTGTTTGCTCTAAAGGAGTTTTTACCATCCCTACAAACGCTCTATAATGCCACTTTGCTAAATGCCTAGCGGGTCCCAACGTCACCAATGTCTGTAGTGGCTCGTGTATCTTGCCGGCCGCTTCCCCAAAGATCTCTAAATGTTCTCACCACCGAGTGGTAAGTCAAGAATTGGCCACTGGGCAGATCATGTTGGGCCAGAAAATCCTCCAGGGGGATCAGGTCTCCATTCTGGAAGCAGTATCCCACTGAAGTAATCCCAGCCGCCGTCAAGTGGGACAGTTGCACCCCCGAAAATGAAATAGGTGGAACTCCATGTGGAAGCCCAATTATAGGCAAGCCTGGAGCATAAGGAGGGACTCCAGCAGTGCGTCGAAGACATCTTTTCCAACTATATAACACCGCATGCAACCGCACCCCCGGTTCCGGGATATTCACCGAAAGGTGTTAGCTTATGATGGAGCAGTTAAAACAAAATTTTATATACCTTCTCTATTTTGCATGAAAATACTAATGACGTAATCAATTTATATATTAATTTGAACTAACTGAGTGCTGTGATTTATTAATCAGCAAAGTGCATTTTTGATAAACACAAATTACACGCGGAACTAATTGCTATCTGCATGGCAGAATAACTTCATGACTAAATGTGGTACGCCTATTAACAATAGGAGGTGTGGTAATAGAAAATTGCATGATTTATGTTGCTTTGGTGACATTTGCGTTCCTGTTGGGACCGAATGGTGAGTAGCATTGCTTTAAATGTCGCTATAAGCTAGGAAAATACTAATATATAATGGGATTAGTGTGGGTTTAAACATTAGAATCTTAATTTCCATATATTAATTATGTTTTATGTTTGTTTCGCTTAAGTTGGCATTCGGGCCTACCAGGCCATGACATTCAAAATGGAGTTCAGAAGTACCCACCGTCTTGTGAGCGCGATGTCTACTGCGCAGACTCGGATGGCTCCGAGGACCTCCAGGCATCCTCAATTCAGAGCACAGTGTTCCTGGTCAAAGATAGGAACATGGAGGACTGCCAGATTTCAGTCAGTGTAAATTACCAGAAGAAACAATAGTTACCTATAATGAAGAATCAACATTGTTGCATGAATGACATAAACTGAGGACATGACCAAGCCGTTTCCCTGAGAACCCAAGACTATGAGAAAGTTGGACCATATTACCATTTTTGCAAGATTGACCAATCACATTACATCTTAGTTCAATAAATGTTTCATGTTACCCAAAATGTTATTATAAAAAGGGTAGTAGAGGAGCTAGCTAGTGCGTCCCGAGGGAAGAGTGCGTTCCAGAGGGGTGTCCAGATTTGCGTGATCGACTTGCTTGCACGATTGCTTGGTCCTTTGGATATCTTTGGGACTGTGCCGTGCTGAGCAAAGGAACTTTTCGGACATATAAATCTTGGCCTGCATTCGATTGGGACGATTTATCAGAAGAGACTTGAATTATGCAGAGCTAACAGAATTAAAGAAACGACCCCGATAGCAAGAATAGGTAAATATAAATGTCATGCAAAATTGTGTTGATTAATTAAATTGGAACTTTGGTTGACCGAAATGCTAAATTCTGCAACTAAAAGCAAATAATTAGATAAACTAAACATTGATCAACAGAGAATGAGTTTGTGGTTTCTTTAAATAGAGCATTGAATAAGAATTCCGAAGCTTTAATGTGTTTTAGCTGGTTAAAAATCACCATCAACCAGTCCAACTAATTGGTCCATCGACCAAGTGGTGGAGTGCCTTGATGTTAAGGTTAGGATTCTATGGGTATTGATGTATATATGTAAAATATTGTAACATATTTCCTTCCCTATAGGTAATAAGGTACCCCCCCACATGTCCAGCGGGTACATCGCCCTTCTGTGTGCAGATTCGGAGTGAGACATGCGAGTGTTGGTGTTATGGGCCCCACCAATGAATGCGTGTGTGAAAGAGTAAGTGTGGTTGTCAGATCTGTGACGCAGGGAGGATCTGTGAAAATTTCGCCCCTTTCCACTGGATCAGTTTTTCTGGTAACAGATTGATGGTTTTATTGCATTGGTTTGGTGATTATTGCTTATTGATTTTGATTTCTGATTATTGATTATTGAGTGCGGATGTTTGGTTGATTATTGATTTATGTACTAACATTCTATGTTGAGGCGGGTTGCGTTTTATTTTGTCTCTGAAGACTTCTGGGATGTAGGAAGTTGGATGCTCTGTAGGTACATGGGGAAAACGTGTGACGATTGGAGTCGTACGACGCATTGTCTGGGTTCGAATTGGTAACATTGTCGTGTGTTATCGGTAGGGATTTTCTGTGTGAAAGTGGTGTATGGATAGCGAAGGCCACCGGTGAAATTTCGGTCTTAAGAACAGGAGTCAATTGTGAGCTCTGATTACGCTTATCACTGGAAAGGTAATAGGTCTCCCCTAAGCTTGTAAGAAGGGTAAAGTAGAGGGAAGTGCTACTTTATCAACAAATGAAATAATTCTGTGGAGGGGCAGAGGTAAGTGCTGCTCTTGAGAAATACAGAATTCTTGTGCGAATGGACTACATTTTCCGTATGAATGTGCGTAAGTGAAATAGCATTCGGTTTTATCGTGAAACTCTGGCCTTAATTCTCAGGAGCAGTGTAGTCTCCACATGTGCTTTATCTCAAGAGAAACGGTTAGCTATTGCTTGTTAGAAGGGTAAGGTAGAGGGAAGTGCTACTTTATCGGCGAATGAAATAATTCCGTGGTAGGGTAGAGGTAAGCGCTGTTGTCGAGAAATACGGAATTCTTGTGTAAAAGGTCAAAACTATTCCTTTGGTTTAGTGAAGCGGACAATGGTGGTGTTTTTATGTCGTTACTAACAGATTTTGAGTGAAAGAGAACGTAGAGAAAGTTTGCCGATAAAAAATTGTAAAGGAGGGGTCAGCAGAAGCAGGAGTAGTGAGAAAGCGGATGTCAGAAAGACCGTGCTGGGATTGGCCAGCCATTAAGAGACGTAGACGCTCCAGATTAGTGCTTTAGTGTACGCGGCGTTAGGAGTGGAGAAGTGACAGGGTGATGTAAACGCTCCGGATTGGTGCGTTAGTGTGAGTCACGCTGAGATTGGAGAATTACAAAAGTGACATAGACGCTCCTGATTGGTGCGTTAGTGTGAGTCGCGCTACGATTGGATAAGACCACAGAATAGTCGTAGAGGAAATCTAGCAATACAGAATAAGGAAAATTATGTATTACGATCCACCAGAGAAAGAGAAAAAATCATGGTTTGGAAAAATTAAGAATTTATTTAAAAAGGAGAAGCCAATTGTGACTAGGGAAGGGCAGATACTTCCCCCACCGAAATCGCCCGCATCCTTTATGGTAGCGAAATATGGGTACCATACGTGTATTTGGTTAGATAATTGGGTCAAGTATACCAAAGAAGATGGAGTATTAGCATTCCCAGAAAATGGCTCTTTTAGCTTAGCAGTAATAAGGAATTTAAGAGAAAGAATGATGAGACTAGAACCAAGACCTAGACCTACTCAGTTTGAAGCATTAACAGAATGGGAAGATGAGATGTATGAAAGGGAGCGACAGCGGAGTGGCGGAAGGTATAAATACATGTTTGGTAGACCGTGTGGACAGGAGAATCATGATGACAGAATGAGGAGATGGCGAAGTGCAAATATGGCTGATGGGATGTTCCCTATAAGAAATACTGAAGAGACTAGTAGTAGAAAGTGTACAGAGAAGAGAAACAATACAGGATCAGAAGGCTACAAGTATGGTGTGAATGAGTTGGAGGATGATGTACTCGAGGACATGTTTTATAAAAATCCTCCCCCACACCAACCAAATTCTACATTGTTGACACCAAGTGCGCCAGTAAACGAGGCACCACAAAATATAAAATTTGGGCCGACGCCACCTGAGGTAGGGAAAAATAATCCCTTTAGAGAATCAGAAAATACACAGCCCGGTAGAATGACAAATGTATATTCAGCTGAATTAGCCAGAACAACCCTGGAGTTAACTGAAAAGATTAGGGAATTGAACAAGAATAAAGAAGCTGTAACTGTTCCTGTAACAATAGGAACAGTGATGCCTGTCTTTGATAAGCAAAAAGATAGTGAGCATTGTCTAACGATCCCTTACAACAATAATAAACAGGCTGAAACGGGGAAAAGGAATTCAGGAGAAAATCCATGGGGACAATTGGTAGGAACTTCTGGGTTAAGTACTCCTAAAAATTTGACAGTGAATCAGAGTCCAACAAATAAAAGATTAATGACAACAGAATCAGTACCAGAATCCCCAAAGAGTCTAGAACAAGTGAGGAATTAAATAATCCCTGTAAGTCCCACTTCTGATGAACTAAGTGAGTGGTTAAGGAGCTTATAACAAAAAGATGCCGAACCTCGACCTTTAGATGTGGCAACATTAAAAATACCTTTGGAAGAATTGATAGTAGGGACTATTCCCACAGAAAAGTTAAAAGCATATCAGGATGAAGAGCTAATTTTTCTATGTAAAAGCATAACTTGGAGGGCAAGAAATTTGCATGAAAAATTGGAAGAAGTGGCAAGTGAAATGGGTATCGATTTTTTGAAAATAAGGTCATTACAGAAACCTTTTAGAGTAGACTTTGCTGAAAAAGACATTGAGAATTAGAATACCGCAGGAATATTGATTCCAATCAAAGAGCTGATTGTTTTACTAAGGAAATGGGGCGATGTAGATAAATGGAAAAGCAGATGGTTTCGGAAACGAGACGATGTAACAGACAAAAAAATGTCAGCTTTCCCAGTAAGAGAAAAAGAGAAAGTGGTAACTGAATGTCCCATGAGAGAGATCCCAGGAAGAGGCTATGTGCATGTTCCCTGGACTAGGCAGGACATTTTATCATTCACCAATGACTTTCCCCGTCTTCGCGAGAAGCCGGTGGAATGGTATAGGCAGGTAGATAGGTTTGTTAAATTATCAAAAGTATTATGGATAGATTTGAACAGTCTATTTGACATAATTGTGCCAGCAGATATATGGGCGGAATGTAAAATTACAATAGGTTGGCCTACTCAGGAATACCCTAGAGATCCTAAAACAGGTGCCCCTGATCCAGAGGTAATGAGAAAGTATGAGCAGGCAGTTACCTTCTTGAAAAATAAAGTACCACCAAAAGAAACTGATTGGGTAAAAATTCATAGGACTCACCAAGAAGTAAAAGATTCTGTACATGCCTATTATGAAAGATTGTTGTTGGCGATCCTAGTCGTACATTGGCCGATAAACATGGCAGATGGGCTATAGCTCAACTGAAATCCGGTCTTGTAATCTGCGCAACTTATGGTTCAAATCAGGATGATCCCCTACTTTTTAGAGATCTAGAGCTAGAACTGGCCTCTTGGCCTGGCCCTCTTATTTTATGCGGAGATTTTAACATCGCCGTAGGGAGGTGTTTTGATATCCAATCATCCGCAAACTATAAAGGGCGTAAGCCTAGGGTATACAGGGCCTTATGCCAATTGATGGATAGCCATAATTTACTGGATGTCTGGGGATTAAGGAAGAAAAATGATGATGGATTTACTTATTTCTCATATCCCCACAACAAGTATGTCCGAATTGATTATATTATGTCATCACTAGAGGACTCGCTCTTGCTCGATATAATTAAATCTCCAAAAACGATTTCAGACCACAACGCACTTACCCTTATTTTTGATTTGCCAAGCTGTGAGAAGCCGAAAGTGCAATGGTCCTTTGATAGAAAGCTACTCGTTAACCACCAATATATAGCCCATATAACATCATGGGCCCAGGGATTTTTCGATTGCAATCAGTTTAGTGCTTCTAGACTGATTGTATGGGACTGTTTTAAAGCAGCATTAAGGGGGGAGACTATTGCGTTTGTGGCTAAGCGCAAAAAGGTAGAGGATAACATTAATATGAACCTAATGCGCGAATTGTCTAATCTCGAGACTTATCATGCTGCCCTGATACAACAGGGAGTTCCAACCCTCGATACTCTTCAAAAAATACTTGTATTAAAAGCCGAAATTAACAGCACTCAGGGGCGTAACAAACACCCCCGCAGCCCCCGCGGTGCGGGGGGGCCCCCACTCTTCAGTAAATGAAGGGGGCCCCCTCAGCTCTTCGGTAGAGAGCTGTGAGAGAGAGGCTTGCTCTAAATCAAGCCTCTCTCTCTAACTAAAGCAGCTTGCACGGAGCTCCTGCGCTGACCCAGGACTGAAGAGAAACAATGTAACAAGTTACATTGTTTCTCTTCAGTCAGAGCCACCAGCCAGTCCCGGAACAAGGATGGGGGTGGGGGGGGGCCCAGAGACAGCAGGAGGCAGCACAGAGGAGAGCTGACCGGGGGAAAGGATGGGGGTGGGGGCCCCAGAGACAGCATTCACCACCGGGCACAGAGCTGACTTCAGCAGGAAAGTTTGCAGCTCCAGAAACAGGATCTGCTGGGACACATTAGAAGGTGAGAGTTAGAGCTATTGATGTAATGGACAATGTATTTTACCTGTGCGTTTTCTGTTTGGAGTGGAGGGAATGTGTGTGGTGTCAAGTGGACAAATATGGTTTGGATTTGAATTGTTAGTTATGGAATTGTGTTGCGTGGATTGGATCTGTGTAGTGAA
This sequence comes from Triturus cristatus, assembly GCF_964204655.1. NCBI lineage: Eukaryota > Metazoa > Chordata > Amphibia > Caudata > Salamandridae > Triturus > Triturus cristatus. The sequence continues at coordinate 345,601,553 of NC_140594.1, read as the reverse complement.
ATAATGTGGCATGGTGTGCAGTGTAATTATGTGGTATTGAGTGGAGTGGGATTGTGTGTTTTGGAGTGGTATTATCTGGAATGCTATTTTGTGTTGTGGAGTGGTATGTAGTGGAGTTTACTTATGTGGTGTGCTGTTAAATATTGTAGCATGATGTGGAATTTTGTGGTGTAGATTGGATGTAAGTGGTGTGTTGTGCATTTGTAGTGTAAGTCTGAATTATGTCGTTTTTTGTGAATTATGTGGTGTGGAATGGAATTGTGTAGAGTTGAATTGTGTGACGTGGAAGTTGCGCTGTTGAGTGAAATTATGTTGAGTGGTATTATGAGGCATGGTGTGAAGTGTAGCTATGTGGAGTGTTTTAACGTGGCATACACTGGATTTATGTGGAGTGTATGTATGCAGTATGGAGTAGGGCATAATTATGTGGAGGTTAATTATGTGAAGCTGAGTGGTATTATGTGGAGTGTTATTATGCTGTGTGATAAATTGTGTGTGTATGAATTGTGGAATTGTGTGACGTGTGGAATTATGTGGCATGGTGTGGTGTATAATTATGCGGAGTGGAATTATGCAACATGTTGCAGAGTTGTATTTTGTGGAGGGTAATTATGTGTTTTAGAGTTGAGTACAAAAATGTTGTGTGAAGTGTAATTATATAGGTTGAAGTGGAATTATGTGTAGTTGAGTTGTGTGGAGTGTAATTATGTGGTTGGGAGTGCTATTAAGTTGTGTGGAATGTTATTCTGTGATGTGGAATTATGTGGTATGGAGTGAAGTGGAAATATGGGTATTTTTAGGATTGTAATTATGTGGTATGGAATGTTGTAGGGTTAAATTATTTATAGTTGAATTGTGTGGTGTGGAATTATAAGCAGGGGCGTAACACAGGCCCCCGCAGCTCCCACGTTGCGGGGGGACCCCAGAGCTACAGAGCCTCCCTCGGTGCCAGCAAGCACTACACATCTGTGACTGTCTGGGATAGGTAATTAATTATTATAGGTAGGTTATGTAACTTACGCTCGCTGTAGACTTTTCTTTATAAATTAAATGGTAAAATTTAAAAAATGGTAACGGTGCACACTGTACAGCGTGCAGATGTCTCCGCCGCCACGTCTGCGCGGTCTTACTCCTCACCCTTAGGGTGGGGCTGGTGACCAATTGTCATGCACATTGCTGACTGGTGAAGCGAGCAGGCATCCCGGAGGCCAGAGTGGAGACAATTGAGAGGTAACGTGCGACGGAGACCACCTGCCATAATTTAATTATTTCTCTGGCTAGCCTTGTTTGCCCTGTCTTCTGCGGCCCGTGCAGGTGAGTCTGTCTGTTCGCCCAGTCTATGCCACCCCCGCGCAGACAAGTGCACCCCACCCAAAATTCATTGTGACGACCACTTGTGTGCGTAAGGTCTCCAGTTTAGAGTAAAGGCGTTTAGAAAAAGAAAGGAGCCTTTGGTACATGAAGGTTGTTTGGAAAAGAGGGGGGGGGGGTTATGTTACACATTAAAGATTAAAAGTGCGTGTCATCAGTTTCACCTGCGATTTATGTTGATTTGCGGATTTTACAGAAAACACAAAAATCGTCATTGAAGTTTGTGGGCGCAAGAAAATGTACCCTTCACCTATGAATTTACACCTTCGTTTGTGACTTTGGGAGAAGTTTCCCGGTTTCGCCCGACTTTGTCAAGGCAAAGTGGTACCCACTTCCCCCCAAAACTGACCCGATTTCTTGTCGCCGATTTCTAGTTGTCGAGTGATGTCAGTTCTGAAGGGGCGGGTCCAGCTGAACTGGACATCAGGGTGTGAGTGGGTGGGGGGGAGGATTGGGGCTGAGAGGGGGAGGATTGGGGCTGTGGTGGCAGTGGTGCTACATAAATTGCAGCTTGCAGAAAAAGTGGTTTCTAGCTGAAACAGATAAAAGTTACTAAAATACAGCAACATGCGTTGCTGCAGTCGAATGCCCTTTGCTAAAATTGGCAGGCCACTTTTCAGCTACTCTTTGCTGTTTCATTGTTAAACTGAGACTGAGGTGAAACATTTGCTTTAAAAGGTGCAAAAATTAAGTATAAGTATCACAAAATGTGCGGCATTGGGCCGCATAATTTGCCTTTTCCTGCTGCATAATTGAGTTCCTGCAGCATAATTCTCATGGCTCTGCATCCCCTCTGTTCACTGCTGTCGCAAAGAACCACCAATCCTACCCCATTGATATGAAAGGAAAAAAATAACATTTACAGCCTTTCTACGTTACGAAGCATTGTCTACCAGAGGTTGAACGTGACGTCCGTGGAAACAGGCACCAGCGTGTGTAACTCTCTTCTCTTTCTGGACTTTTTTTTTAACACCAGCACAATCTACCTCACTTGCGACCTTTGAACTGTGGGGCGCTCTGTGCACTTTTCCGTCCTGAAGCCGTCGTACTCCGCTCAGTAGCAGTAAAAGGATCAATATTTCTGGTCCATAAATGGATCCAAATCCCTGACTCTGTGGGTGTGACAAAATCACCCAGCATCCTGCCCCAGAAACCTGCCAGCCCCACAGACCTCTCCAGGCAGAGAAACCTGCCAGCCCCACAGACCTCTGGGCACAGAAACCTGCCAGCCCCACAGACCTCTCTGGGCACAGAAACCTGCCAGCCCCACAGACCTCTCCAGGCAGAGAAACCTGCCAGCCACACAGACCTCTCCGGGCACAGAAACCTGTCAGCCTCACAGACCTCCCCAGGCAGAGAAACCTGCCAGCCCCACATAACTCCCCTAGCACAGAATCCTCCCAGCCCCTAAGACCTCCACAGGCAGAGAAACCTGCCAGTCCAACAGACCTCCCCGGGCACAGAAACCAGCCAGACCCACTGACCTCCCCAAGCACAGAAACCTGCCTGTCCCACAGACCTCCACAGGCACAGAATCTGCCAGCCCCACAGACCTCACCAAGCACAGAAACCTGCCAGCCCCACAGACCTCCCCGGGCACAGAAACCTGCCAGCCCCACAGACCACACCTAGCACAGAAACCTGCCAGCCACACAGACCTCTCCAGGCAGATAAACCTGCCTGCCCCACAGACATCCCCAAGCACAGAATCCTGCCAGCCCCACAGACCTCCCAGGCCCAGGCAGAGAAACCTGCCAGTCCCACAGACCTCCCCTGGCAGAGAAACCTGCCAGTGCCATAGACCTCCCTAGGCACAGAAACCAGGCAGTCCTACAGACCTCCCCATGCACAGATACCTGCCAGTCCCACAGACCTCCGAGGGTACAGAAACCTGCCAGTCCCACAGACCTCCCCAGGCACAGAAACCTGGCAGTCCCACAGACCTCCCTGGGCACAGAAACCTGCCAGCCCCACAGACCTCACCAAGCACATAAACCTGACAGCCCCACAGACCTCCCCGAGCACAGAAACCTGCCAGTCGCACAGACCTCCACAGGCACAGAATCTGCCATCTCCACAGACCACTCGAGGCAGAGAAAAAACCTACCAGTCCCACAGACCTCCCCAAGCACAGAATCTTGCCAGCCCCACAGACCTCCCCAGGCAGAGAAACCTGCCAGTCCCACAGACCTCCACAGGCAGAGAAACCTACCAGCCACACAGAACTCCCCAAGCACAGAATCCTCCCAGCCCCACAGACCTCTCCAGGCAGAGAAACCTGCCAGTCCAACAGACCTCCCCGGGCACAGAAACCTGCCAGCCCCACAGACCACACCTAGCACATACACCTGCCAGCCCCACAGACCACACCTAGCACAGAAACCTGCCAGCCACACAGACCTCTCCAGGCAGAGAAACCTGCCAGTCCAACAGACCTCCCCGGGCACAGAAACCAGCCAGTCCCACTGACCTCCCCAAGTACAGAATCCTGCCACTCCCACTGACCTCTCCAGACAGAGAAACCTGTTAGCCCCACAGACCTCCCAGGGCACAGAAACCTGCCAGTCCCACTGACCTCCCCAGGCACAGAAACTTGTTAGTCCCACAGACCTCCCAGGGCACAGAAACCTGCCAGTCCCACAGACCTCCCCGGGCACAGAAATCTGCCAGCCCCACAGACCTCACCAAGCAGAGAAACCTGCCAGCCCCACAGACCTCCCCAAGCACAGAAACCTGCCAGTCCTACAGACCTCCCCAGGCACAGAATCCTGCCAGTTAAACAGACCTCCCCAAGCGCAGAAACCTGCCAGTTCCATTGACCTCCCCGGCACAGAAACCTGCCAGCCCCACAGACCTCCCCGGGCACAGAAACCTGCCAGCCCCACAGACCTCCCCGGGCACAGAAACCTGCCAGTCCCACAGACCTCCCCAGGCAGAGAAAGCTGCCAGCCCCACATACCTCCCCAAGCAGAGAAACCTGCTAGACCCACAGACCTCCCCAGGCAGAGAAACCTGCCAGTCCCACAGACCTCCCCGGGCACAGAAACCTGCCAGTCCCACAGACCTCTCTGGGCACAGATAACTGCCAGTCCCACAGACCTCCCCGGGCACAGAAACATGCCACTCCCACTGACCTCTCCAGGCAGAGAAACCTGTTAGTCCCACAGACCTCCCCGGGCACAGAAACCTACTAGTCCCACAGACCTCTCTGGGCACAGATACCTGCCAGTTCCATTGACCTCCTCGGCACAGAAACCTGCCAGCCCCACAGACCTCCCCGGGCACAGAAACCTGCCAGCCCCACAGACCTCCCCGGGCACAGAAACCTGCCAGTCCCACAGACCTCCCCAGGCAGAGAAAGCTGCCAGCCCCACATACCTCCCCAAGCAGAGAAACCTGCTAGACCCACAGACCTCCCCAGGCAGAGAAACCTGCCAGTCCCACAGACCTCCCCAGGCAGAGAAACCTGCCAGTCCCACAGACCTCTCTGGGCACAGATACCTGTCAGTCCCACAGACCTCCGCGGGCACAGAAACCTGCTAGTCCCACAGACCTCACTGCCGGGGCATATGAGAACGTTTTTCTATTTTTGGGCTGTGGCCAAAATAGAATAATCTTACTATGGGCTAATTATTGTTGCTATGTCAGTGCAAAATGAATTTGTTCTGTTTTTTACCTGGTGTTAAAGTGGATGTCTTATGGCCCGAAGTTGTAGGTCTGTTGTTTTTCTAATGAGATAGGTCCATAACTGAAATAAGAGGCATGTCTGGCATCTTCACAGTGGCGTAAGATAAGCCCCCGCAGCCCCCTCGGTGCAGGGTGGGCCCTCAAGCTCCAGGGGGCCTCCTCTGAAAAAGTGGTAGGTGGTGGCCCGGGGAAGGGGCCCCCTCCGTGTACTTTGCAGGGGGGCCCCCTCAACTTTCGTTACGCCACTGACAGCACTTTAACCCGAAAAGCTGTAGAAATATATGAAGCCAATAAAAGTAAATTATATGAATCTGGAGAGAATGTAGGCAGATATCTAGCCCTTCGAACACGACAAAAACAATCTCAAAATAAGATCAAGCGGATTGAGTATGAGGGCCAGGAATATTCCTCCTCACATGATATTGTGGAGGTATTCCGAAAATATTATCAAAAGTTATATCACAGCGATAATTCATATCCTGATGGCGCCATAAAAACTTTTCTTAATAACTGGTTATCGGACCAAGATCTTAATCCCTCGGTTGACGAATTAGTTAAAGAAGATCTCGAAAGAGAAATTTCAATTTCGGAGCTGGAGATTGCACTCTCTGATCTTGCAAACGGCAAAGCAGCAGGCCCGGACAAAATTCCGCTAGATCTGTATAAGGTGTTAGGTAAACAAATACTCCACTATTTATTGGACCTGTTTCTGGGGGTTTAGTATCATTCATTCCCACCTGAATCCTGGAAACATACCAATATAGCCATTTTTGTGAAAAAAGGTAAACCCCCGCATCTCCCATCTTCTTACAGGCCCATATCTCTAATAAACTCCGACTCAAAACTTTATGCCAAGATCCTAGCTAATCGGTTGAGTGGGATCGTCGAGCGTCTTGTCTCCCCGTGGCAGCATGGCTTTATCCCTGGTAGGGGTACTACGGATCACACACGGAGAGCCATCACCCTATTTGACATCATGGGCAGCACGGGGGGGAGATGTCGATGATCCTTCTCGACGCCGAGAAGGCATTTGATCGTGTTTCATGGAGCTTTCTGTGGAGCGTCCTGGAATCAAATAACTTCGGGAATAAGTTTATTAGAGCTATAAAGACCTTATATATAGATCCTAAGGCAAAAGTCTCCATTTGTGGTGTTGAGTCGGAGTTTATTGAGATACAGAGGGGTACGAGGCAGGGTTGCCCCTGCTCTCCAATATTATTTGCTCTCTATATTAACCCCCTAATTGTAAAATTGCTTTCTTCACCCGGTATTCGGCCTGTTGATATTGGTGTGTTTTCAACGAAAGTCTTGGCGTATGCCGATGACGTGGCCGTTTTAACAACAAATCCTGCTGACGCAGTTCAGGAAATCGAACTAATTACCCAGGCCTTTGGCACCTTTTCAGGTTATTCCCTTAATAGGGATAAAACAATGGTTCTCTGTACAAATAATACGGTTTTTGATAGCCCCCTTAAAGTGAAGCAAGCCACCTACTTAGGTGTCTGCCACTCTTCGGATGTGAGGGAAATTGACCATCTTAATTATACTCCCCTGATTAACAAAATAAAGACTGACCTCAGTAGAGTAGATAATTTACATCTTTCTATAATTGGCAGGGCTAATTATTTAAAAATGAATATCTTTCCAAGGATACTCTACTTGTTTCGAGCAATTCCGATCTTGCCTGGAGGTAGCTTTATTAAGATCATTGACTCCTCCATGTCCAAGTTCATGTGTAGCTTCGGAAAGATCAGAAGAGCCCTACCTTTTTTAACTCTACCCCAGGAGAGGGGTGGGCTAGGTATCCCCAGCTTAACATTATACTTATGGGCAACATTTCTTCAACATATGGGCCCATTACTTAGTCATAAATCAACCACCTCGCTTATTATGGAACCCTTTATCCCTTCCATTTATGAGCTGAGTCTTGGGACTAAATGCCAAGGCCTATTTTTAAGGCAGGTTGAACCATTATATTATAAAAAAATTAAGTTAAAGGTAGTCACAGATGCTTGGATGGTATGGAAATCTGTATCCAAACATTTAGTAATTCCAAAATTCACAAAATATACCCCCTTATGGCGTAGCTCTATTATTTCTATTAGTCTTAATGACTCTACCGCCCGCAGGTGGGAATCCTTAGGTATTAATACAGTAGGCGACTTTCTCGGCCAGGATATTACTTCGTCATTTGGATGGCTGCAGCAGAAATTTACTATTCCAACCACCGATTTTCTAAAATACCTCCAGGTGTTTACAAGCATTCGTAACTGTATCCCTAGAATTAAATTGGATAATATCAATCTGTTTTCTATTATTGGAAAACGCTCTACTAGAATCGGCACTCTTTATCAATTGTTGATCCAAAACATTCCAGATGACATAGAGCGGGTTGAGCAGGCTTGGTCCACAAGGTTAACTAATCCAAATGTTGATATTGATCTATGCTTGGCCCTCTCATCTGAACTTTTTATAGCATCGAATCTTAAAGCACAATACTACAGAGTTCTCTATAACCTTTATTTCACGCCTGCAAAGTTATTTTCCTGGGGCTTACGGCCTGATGATAGCTGTCCGAGATGTAGCCAACCCCAAGCGAACTTAATCCATATGTTCGCGGATTGCCCCAAATTAGGTTTATTAAAGGCTACGATTATGGGATTCTGGGCCCAGGTATTTGGTCACGATATCCAAGACTCAGTAACTCTTTATTTAATGGGACATGATGACTCTCTTGGTCATAGTACTGAAGAACAAAGGATACTTTTTTTGGGCACTGCTATTTTTCGTATTATTTTAGCTGCGCGGTGGAAGGACCCTGAATTACCCACTTTTCAGATGTGGCTTAGCCGTCTTTTGGCAACCTATAAACAGGAGCTTTTAATATATAGCTCTAGAGGTAAAAAAACTAGGCTTCTTGGGGCTCAGATTTGGGCTCCTATCTCCAAATGGTATTTAAATCATAGGTTTAATGACATATCTCCCTCGAACTGAATGATGTATTCTCTTCTTGTTTTCTTTTTCCTTTTTTTTTTCTAATTAATCTAATTTAAGTCCCTGCTGGGTTTTATATCTATGTAAACCGTTTGTATGATTGTCTATATCAGATTTACTATTGCTTTTTATATTTTATGATATATTAGGTTGTATGAATTCTGCTCAATAAAAATAAATTAAAAAAAAAAAAAAAAAAAAAGAGAATTTGAATACCGCAGGAATATTGATTCCAATCAAAGAGCTGATTGTTTTACTAAGGAAATGGGGCGAAGTAGATAAATGGAAAAGCAGGTGGTTTCGGAAACGAGACGATGTAACAGACAAAAAAATGTCAGCTTTCCCAGTAAGAGAAAAAGAGAAAGTGGTAACTGAATGTCCCATGAGAGAGATCCCAGGAAGAGGCTATGTGCATGTTCCCTGGACTAGGCAGGACATTTTATCATTCACCAATGACTTTCCCCGTCTTCGTGAGAAGCCGGTGGAATGGTATAGGCAGGTAGATAGGTTTGTTAAATTATCAAAAGTATTATGGATAGATTTGAACAGTCTATTTGACATAATTGTGCCAGCAGATATATGGGCGGAATGTAAAATTACAATAGGTTGGCCTACTCAGGAATACCCTAGAGATCCTAAAACAGGTGCCCCTGATCCAGAGGTAATGAGAAAGTATGAGCAGGCAGTTACCTTCTTGAAAAATAAAGTACCACCAAAAGAAACTGATTGGGTAAAAATTCATAGGACTCACCAAGAAGTAAAAGATTCTGTACATGCCTATTATGAAAGATTGTTGTTGGCTTTTAAACAATACAGTGGTGATGAAAATTTGAGTGAGAAAGATTTAAGTCATTTTGTATATTGATTTGTGTACGGGTTGCGCCCTGAAGTAAGCGAAATGATTAAACAGCATACTGTGGATTGGCAAAATAAAAAGATAGACAAAGTATTGAGGCATGCAAAATATTTTAGTGATGAGATTGAAGCAAAGCAACATAAGTTGAAAGAAAAGGCCATGTGGGCTCAGGTTAAGGTGGCAGAGAGACAGGAAGCCCAACTGATTGAACAGGCAAATGGCATGAGTATATGAAACAAAAACCCAATATTGGGAAGGGAAAAGGACAGATTAGTATAGAAGAAGCCAAAAAGAAATGGCCATGTCATAACTGCGGAAAGGTAGGGCATTGGAAATCAGAGTGTAAATTACCCCCAAGTGCTAATGGCGATAATGCATCATTAAATCCGCAGGTGCAGAATGAGGTGAGTTGTCAACCACAGCAACAGCAGCAGGTTATTGCCCAACAGTGTCAGGTGCCAAAACCACCTTTTCCACAGAGCGTAAACCCTCAGAAATACAGTAATAAGACAGGATTCTACACCGATGAACAGGTAACTAAGCTGCCGCGGGCTCGTGCTGTTTCGCAGTATGGGCTGCAATGTGATGAGAGGGAGTCAGAAGAGAGTTATTGACGGTGCCGAAGAGATGAAGAAGAGTGCGTACTTGGCGCAACTCTGGAAGTAGACCAGACAGGCCCTTTTGTGGATGGAAAGATAAATGATGAAAACATTACTTTCCTAGTAGATACTGGTGGTACTCATTCAACTGTTAGATCAGCTGATGTTAAAAATCTTCCTCTCTCGGACGACACAATCCAAGTAGTCGAAGTCTCAAACAGACAGATAAAAACGTATCTTACTGAATCAGTTAAGGTTAAAATAGGGACATTTTCCGACATCCACTTCTTTGGTTTGTGCAACACCAACCCTGTAAATTTGTTAGGAAGGGATTTGTTGTGTAAGATGAACTGCACAATCTTCTGTACTCCTGATGGCATAGCTTTTGAAACTCCTGATGAGGATGTACTGTATAGAATGACCATGGCCAATATGAAACCTGAGATTACTGCGGCATTTTCTATATTTGACCCAGAAGAATTGCCTCAGGAATTAAAGAATACAGTGAAAACTGAGGTATGGGATTTCACAGGAGAAGATGTGGGACTAATGAGAGATGTAGACCCTCTAAAAATTACTGTAAAAGTAGGGATAAGTTACCCAAATATTCCTCAGTATAAATTGACCCCTGAAATAATTGCAGGAGTGACTCCTATAATAGACCGAATCATTGAACAAGGTATTTTGAGAGAAATAATGAGTAGCACATGCAATTCGCCAATTATGGGTCTGAAAAAACTTAATGGAACTTTCAGAATAGTAAAAGACCTGAGAAAGGTGAATAAGATTGTTGTATCATGCTGTCCCATTGTGCCAAATCCTTCTGTGATCCTATATCAGATTCCCCATGATGCAGAATAGTACACAGTCATTGATTTGTGTCATGCTTTCTTTTCCATCCCATTGCACCCTGACAGCCAACAGATTTTTGCATTCCGGTTTGGCGAACGTACTTTGGCATGGTGTCGAATCCCACAGGGGTATACAGAAAGTCCATCGATATTCAATCAGATGCTGAAAAAGTCCCTAGAAGATTTAAAAATGCCAGAAAATTCGGTACTAGTCCAATATATCGATTACCTACTGGTGGCATTGAGAACTTGAGAAGCCTGTGTAGTGGATACTGTTGCGTTACTGAATCAACTGGCAGATGGAGGACTTAAAGTATCCCCATCAAAATTACAATTTTGTCAAAAAGAAGTACAGTATTTAGGCCATAAAATGTAAATAGGGCTGAGAAAAGTGATTGCAGATAGAATCAGGATAATCAAAGGAATGAGAGCACCAATGACTCAAAGAGAGGTGAGAATGTTTTTTGGAATGGTTGGGTATTGCCGTCAGTGGATCAGCAATTTCTCGCTGATTGCAAAACCTTTGGTACGATTGACAAAGAGTGATGTAAAAGACCCCATTGAATTGAATAAGGAGGAGTTGAAGGCTTTTAAACAATTGAGAGATGGTTTGTGTGAAGCCCCAGCTCTTGGAATGCTGGAGTATGAAAAAGAGTTTGAGCTCTATTGCAGCAAGAGGAATGGGTGTGCACTTTCTGTACTGGTACAGAAGCATGGAAAATTGAGAAGACCAATTGCATATTTTTCGGCTATACTAGATCATGTAGCTGTAGCATTGCCTGGTTGTTTGAAAGCAGTAGCAGCTACTTGTAAGAGTTTGGAACAGAGTGAAGGAATTGTGATGGGATATCCTGTGAGAGTGTTTGTGCCTCATGATGTGGCAATCCTTTTAACTAGGAGTCGCACCCAGTTTATGATGCATAGTCTAAGTATGAGAAGGTCATTTTAGGTGCAACCAATGTGAGCCTTGTGAGGTGTCTCAATGTGAACCCATCGACATTGTTACCTTATGCTGAGAATGTGGAAGTCAGGGATGACGTTGATCATGATTGTCTGGAAGTGCTTGATTTTTGTACTAAGCCACGCCCTGATATAAAGGATGTACCTCTGAAAGAAAGTGATTATGTGATGTTTGTAGATGGGTCATGTTTGAGAACCGACGAAGGGATTTTGAGTGCAGCGTACGCAGTATGTACTGTAGCAGCTGTACTGGAAGCATCTCGCCTGAAGGGAGTGAAATCAGCCCAGGTTGCTGAACTATTTGCATTAACAAGAGCGTGCAAGTTAGGAAAGAATCTGAGAGTCACTGTGATTACCGATAGTCAGTATGGCTTTGGTGTGGTGCATGACTTTGGGCAAATTTGGTCCCAAAGAGGGTTCTTGACATCGAGTGGAACTCCTATAAGGAATGCTGAAGTGGTTGGAAAGTTGCTTGAGGTGATACAGCTGCCTAGGCATTTGGCCGTAGTAAAATGTGCTGCACACTCGAAAACCGCTGACTATGTGTCGGCAGAGAACGAGTTTGCGAATGACATGGCGCAATGTTGTGCGCGTAACCAGGATTCGGTTAATCGAGGCAGGGAAAAAGAAATTAATTCTTGTCCCTTGCTTGCTACTGACACTGTGAATACATATGAGGAGGTGAGGCAGTTACAAGAAGAGGCAGGAGATGAGGAAAGGAAACAGTGGATAAAATCAGGATGTGCACCCCGAGAAACAGACCACGTTTGGGTTTATCGGGGTGGAAGACCAGTCATGCCTAATAGCATGGTCTCTACCATGGCACGGATGTATCATGGACAAGCACATGTAGGAAGGGATGCTATGATTAGGCTTTTCAAACAGACATGGTATAATGCCAAGTTTAGGCTTGTAGCTGAGAGCCTGTGTCAGAGATGCCTTATATGTCAGCAATACAATCCTGGAAGAAAAACAGTGGTGAGCCTAGGAACGATAGGACGGGAAGGAGGGCCTTTCACCAGAATGCAGATTGACTTCATTGAAATGCCCCCCTGCAATAGACTGAGGTATGTTCTAGTGGTAGTTTGCCTATTTTCACATTGGCTGGAAGCATACCCGACTAGAAGGAGTGATGGAATTACTGTAGCAAAACTACTATTGAGAGAATTAATTCCCAGATTTGGTTTTCCAGTCACGATTGAATCAGATAGAGGAAAGCCTTTTCATAATGAAACCATGAAATTGATTTGTGAAACATTAAATGTACAGCAGAAACTGCATTGTGCTTATCGCCCAGAGGCTTCTGGTGTGGTAGAACAAATGAATGGCACCATTAAAAATAGATTGGGAAAAATGTGTTTGGCCACAGGTTTGAAAAAGCCTCTAGTGCTCATGACTATTAGATCTAACCCTGATAGGAATAATGGACTGAGTCCTCATGAAATAGTAATGGGAAGGGCAATGAGACATGGTTTCATTCCTGTCAACAAACTATTGCCTATATCTGATGACTTGATGTTGGATTATTGCAAGGGGTTGGCTGATTCCGTTCATTCTGTGTTTCATCAGGTTGGATCGGATGCAACCACTCTTGAAAAGAAGCCAGCTCATAATTTAGGTCCAGGAGACTGGGTGAGAGTTAAAGTGCATAGAAGAAGAAATTGTCTGGTCCCACGGTGGGGAAAGCCACGTCAAGTAATTTTGACCACGACGACAGCTGTGAAATGTGCCAGAGTGAAGAATTGGATTCATGCTAGCCATACTTTGTGAATTCCTAATCCCGCGAATAACACTGAAGAAGAATACTTTGAAGAGTCTGATACCAGTTCCGAGTCAGATTCAGAGGAAGCAAGAACAGGACCAACTCCTGGAAGGGGGGAATTAGAATCAATTCCAGTTGCAGCACCAGAGAATCTACCATTAAAAAGGAGATTGGAGATTTCTGACACTAGCTCAGAGTCAGATACTGAACAAGTACAAGTACCTGAAAGTGTAAAAGAAAACAGTGAGAAAACTGTCAAAGAAATTCTCGATAAAGAAGCTCCACATGTAAAAACAAGAGAAATTCCACCTGAGGTCGCAGAAGTAGAAGGTGAGGTACTAGATACAGAGAGTAAGGGCAAGATTGTTGCGGAAGACCCCCGAGGAGATGTAGGGAAACCACACATCCAGGTAGAAGAAGGGACAGTTAGTCAGCAGGAAGATTGCTTGGAAGAAACACGAGGAGGGATAAAATTAGATAGAGTACAGAAAGTTGTGGAGAAGAAATCTATCGAAGGTAAGAGTCAAGGTGGAACTGAATCTGAAGGCCTTGAAGAAGAAGTACAAGAAGGGCGGATCTTGAGGAAAAGGGCATGGAGAACGGAAAGAATTGAAAAGGGAAGTAAGTTGAAAAGGCCAGCAAAGGAGGAAATTTGGCCAAACAAGATAAAGAGATTAAGATATCGATTCACACGAGTAAATTCATCTAGAGCAGAGCAAGTGAATGAGGTGTCTAGCCAAGAAAAATCAAAGGACACTGATCTGACACCCTTGAAGAAGGGAAAACGGACTAAGAAACCCAACCAGGGGGAGGAGCCTAGCGCGCAACCAAGATGGCCGCGTAGGTGCGAGGCTCCCGAGGACCTCCGCGACCTCCTGCATAAATCCTGACCATATCCTGTCCTAGACGAGGGGACTGTGTTCGTGAGACCGAGCTGAGGTGCCACCCGTTTTCCGTTTCCAAATCGGACCTCGGACACCGGCGGGAGCATCGATTGAGGTTTGCGGCCTTCTCCACGCCGGCCCCCCGGATTGGAGTTGTGGGGCGATCCGGAGACAAAGTGAACAACAGCGGCGGGCGAGGCTGGGCGATTCGCGTACCCCGCACTTTCACTTTCGCTTTCGCGCCCTCCTTGCTGCCAAGCGAGGTAGGGTCGCGAGGCGGCGTGCGGTGGTGTGGCTTCACCGGGGTGCCCTGCCGGCCCGCCAGCTGTGATCCGCCCTTCGGAGCTGTGGTTGCCCTCCCCCGGAGCCCGTGAACTGGTCTGTCAGCCCCTTTCAAGGAGATTGGCACGATTTGGGGACTGGAGCCATGTCCACGAAACAAGATGGCGACCGGGCAAAGGTGAAATCGACCTGCCGTGGCGCAGCCCCTCAGTCTAACAGCATGGACCGCTACACCCTCCAGAAGGGATCTCCAGAGGCGCCGCGTAGGTCCCCTGTTGGCCCGACTGATGCTCCTGCTCTGCCCGCGGATCTGACCCTCCGGGACGTCATGGGCGCCATCGCCGAGATGAAGGCCTCAGTGGACCAGCGCTTTGACACTCTGGCGCAAAAGATTGACTCGGTCCTCGTGGATGTGGGCCTGGTGAGGGCCGATCTGTCCAAGACGAATGACCGGGTCGACTCTTTGGCCCACACCACCTCGGGCCTCACAACGGACGTGGCGGCCCTCCAAAAGGAGGTGCGCCGACTGGGCCAGGCGAGCGCCCTGATGGATCGTCGACTGGAGGATTCCGAGGGTCGGGCCAGGAGGAACAATGTTCGCATTGTCGGGGTGCCGGAGGGACGTGAGGAGGAGGCGGCGGATCTGTTTGTGGAGGACCTGATCCTCACCCGTCTCCAGCCCCGGGGGCTGAGTAAACTCTTCGCAGTGGAACGTGCCCACAGGGTCCCCGGAGGGAGACCTAAGATCGGAGCCCCTCCGAGGCCTCTCATTGCCCGGATCTTCAACTTTCGTGACAGAGACGCTATCCTGCAGACTTCTAGGCAACAAGGACCGGTCAGACTCGACAATATGGACGTAAACTTCTATCCTGATTTTACTCCGGCGGTCCAGAAGCAGAGACTGAGTTTTCTCGGAGTCAAACGTCGCCTATGGGACCTGAACCTCAAGTATGCGATGCTTTTTCCAGCGAAGTTGAGGGTAGAGGTGGATGGCCGCACGCACTTTTTTGATCGTCCCGAGGCGGCCGGGGACTGGTTGGACACTTTGCCCGGGGATCGGGGCCGGGGGGGTGGGGGGGGCGCGGTTGGTGGGGAGGGCTTGCCGGATCAGGACTGAGGGACTAATATTAGGCCTTGCTCTGGACAACATTATTGTCATCATTGACTGATTGTGTAAGTTCCCCTCCCGTGGAGGTCGTACGGGGTCTCTTGGGGGCTTTCCCTCCTCCTCTGGGGGACTAGTTAGTGTTTTCATCTATGGGGCGACAGGCACACTGCACTTTGGGGGGGCTGTTTGGGCTCATGCAGGGGTGCAGGGAGGGGGGAGTTCTGTTGGGACGGGTGGGTTGGGGTGGGGTGTTGTTTGTTTTTACCGCAAGGCAAACCCTTTACTGTATTGGTGTTTTTGAGGTGCTCTCGGGGGGACGAATGATGGCTTCTGTATGTGATGGGGGGTAGGGACTTGACTTTGTTGTCTTGGAACGTTAATGGACTGGGGGATAGGATCAAGCGAGGTGTGGTCCTGCAGTATCTGAAACGAATTTCGCCAGATGTGGTCTTTCTGCAGGAGACACACCTTATTGGTAATTCCTTTTGTGCCATGAATCGGCGTGGCTATCGTTTGGTGGCCCACTCGGGCTTCACGTCTGGCTCGCGGGGGGTGGGCATCATGGTTAAGAACTCGCTCCCGCTGGAAATAGATGAGGTGCGCCATGATGAGAGGGGACGCTACACTGCCTTGGTGGGGAGAATGGA
The DNA here is from genome assembly GCF_964204655.1 of Triturus cristatus. Taxonomy (NCBI): domain Eukaryota; kingdom Metazoa; phylum Chordata; class Amphibia; order Caudata; family Salamandridae; genus Triturus; species Triturus cristatus. The sequence goes on along the minus strand of NC_140594.1, from coordinate 345,585,552 downwards.
GGGCAAAGTGGTTGTCTTTGTTTCAGTGTATGTCCCACCGGGGCTACAGTCTACCACTTTTGCGGACCTGGGGCGCCTCCTCCTTGACCTTCCGGGGGGGCTTCTGGTGGTTGGGGGGGATTTCAATGCGGTGGTTTCTGGGACTATGGATCGTCACCCCCCTAGGGACCTCCCCCGGGCGCAGGCGTGGCTGTCCGGCCTCTTAGATACATTGGGATTGGTGGACTGCTGGCGCTTAAAACATCCCACGCAGCTGCAATCCTTCCATTCGGGTGCCCATGGTAGCCTCTCGCGGCTTGATCATATCCTTGTCCCTGCGGCCTATGCTGGGAGGGTGGGAGAGGTGCGCCATCTGGCGCGGGGTATTTCAGATCACTCCCCGCTCCTGTTGCACTTTGGTGTCCTCCCGAGGGGGGAGGGCAGGGTAGCTCCAATCAATGCCTGGTACCTGCGCGACCCCACTATTCGTGCTGACCTGATTAAATCCTTGCAGCGGTATTTCGAGGAGAATGTGGGGTCTGTCCCTTCGGCTATCTCCCTTTGGGAGGCCTTCAAGACAGTTATTAGGGGGGAGGCCCTCTCCTTCATATCCCATGCCCGGAGGCGCGAGCAGGAGGAGGTGACCCGAGTGGAGGCCGAAATTACTGAACTAGAGGGTGATTTGGGGAGTGGGGTGACGGATGCTGCACTGCATGTTCTACACCTTAAGCAAGCGGCCTATAGGGCCCTCGTCACGGAGTCAGCCAGGGGCCTCAGTAGAGAGCAACAGGGGCGACTGAATGATGTGGGTGATAAGGCTGGTAAATTGATTGCGTGGTTGGATAAAAAGGAGAGAGCGAGTCGTGTGGTTCCGCTGATTGAGAGGATGGATGGTGTACGTGTCACCGAGCCAGAAGACATTGTCTCTTGCTTCGCGGATTATTTCCGCGAGGTGTATTCCCCGGTCTCTCCCTGCTCGGAGGCGGATTCTCATGCCCTGCTTCGAGATATCGCGCTGCCCTCCCTTTCGGTGGAGGACAGGGAGTCGTTGGATGCTGCTCCTACCTTGGACGAAATTGCCCTCGCTATACGCTCGGTCGCATCTGGCAAGGCCATGGGCCCGAACGGCATCCCTATCGAGTTGTATAAGCTGCGACCGGACGTACTGGCACCCCACCTCCGCGCGATGTTCCTGGCGGCCCACTCGCGGGGCTCCCTCCCGCCGGACCAACGTCTGGCTACAATCGTGGTGATCCACAAGGAGGGGAAACCCCGAGACCGGGTTACCTCCTATCGGCCTATCTCGCTCTTGAATGCGGAGCCCAAAATCCTTGCCAAGGTGCTTGCCAACCGGCTGGTCGGCGTGGTGGGCGATTTGGTCCACCAAGACCAGTCTGGCTTTATCCCCCATCGCAACACGGCCCTCAATCTGCGGCGCTTGCACGGGGTGCTCGCGCGTGTTCCGTTTGTGCGGGAGCCGGCCATCTTGGCGTCCTTAGACGCCACCATGGCGTTTGACACGCTCGAATGGCCATACATTTGGGCGATGCTGGCGAAATTTGGATTTGGACCGGGATTCATCAGCTGGGTCAAATTGTTGTACTCGGGCCCGTTAGCGCAGGTGGTAGTGAATGGGCGAGTCTCGGCCCCGTTCGCGCTGGGACGGGGCACGCGACAGGGTTGCCCCTTGTCGCCGCTCCTGTTTGCATTGGCCTTGGAACCCCTGGCGGAATGGCTGCGGTGGCACCCTTCCATCCGTGGTCTCCGTTGGACCCCCGAGTATGAGGACCGCGTGTCCCTCTACGCTGACGATATCCTTTTGTACCTAGCCTCCCCGCGCAAATCACTGATTGTCCTGGTTGATGTCCTGCGCTCCTTTGGCCGTAACTCAGGCCTTGTCATCAACTGGGCTAAATCATGTGTCTATGTGCTTTCCGGGGAGGCTCCCGTCCTCCCGCGGGGATGTCCGATCCAGATTGCCTCGCAGGGGTTTCGGTACCTGGGTGTCTATATCACGCTGGACCCGGAGGCCCGCTACGAGCGAAACTTGCTTCCCCCCCTCCAGCGCTTGAAGGAGGACGTCGCGCGCTGGCGGCGCCTGCCGCTTTCGCCGCTCGGCCGGGCGGCATTGTTTAAGATGTTGTCGTTGCCGCGCTTCCTGTACGCTCTCCAGAACACTATGGACCTAGTCCCGGCGCGCTAATTCCGTGAGGTGGAGAGTCTACAGCGCCGCCTGTTCTTGGACGGGCGGCCGTGTATAGCCCTGGCGAAGTTGACGCTCCCGTGGTATGACGAGGGGATTGCCCTCCCGGACATTAAGCGGTATTACTGGGCCTCCCAGCTAGCTGCAATTAATCACGGCCTCTATGGGCCCGCCTTGAACCCGGCATTTGAAATGGACAAGATGCTCCTGCCCGGTGGCGACTACAATCGAGCACTCTACTCTGGCGCGCCGGATCCCCGCTTGACGGGGCCCACGCGTGTCATGGTGCGGGTGTGGCACGCGGCCAATGCAGCTATGGGGTGGAAGGACCGTTTAACCCGGGCGTCGCCGTTGTATGCGCCTCAGCGGTTGGGTTCCCTGTGGACCTCGAAGGGCTTCGAGAAGTGGGACACGATTGGCATCAGTAAAGTGGGGGACCTCTGGACGAGAGGGGGATTTAAAACATTCGAGACGCTGCAGACGGAGTTTCAGCTGCAGGGCAGTGAATACTTTCGGTACTTGCAGGTCCGTCATGCGCTGGGCTCCGTCTTCCCAGACGTCGCCTCCATCCCGGAGTCTTCCCCCCTGGAGGATAGAGTGCTGGATGGCCACGTTCCGGATAGCACGATCTCCCTCATTTACAAAAAATTGATTAATGACCGCTCGGGCCTTCTGACCGGCCTCCGTGAGGCTTGGGTTGCCGACGGGCTGGAGTTGGACGATGAAGACTGGATTTCCGCGGTGGCCTCTCCGAAGGAGGTGGCCATACCGGCTCGCCTTCGCTTCGTCCAGCTTAAGATTCTCCACCGGGTTTACATGACGGGGCCAAGGCTTCTGCATATGGGTTATGCTGAGGATGGGTTGTGTAAGCGTGGGTGTGGTGCTTTGGCGACTTTTTTGCATATTTTGTGGGAATGCCCGAAGGTGGAGCGATTCTGGCGTGGTGTGCATGAGGTCCTGCGTCTGGTCACGCATGTCGCACTGTTGCCTGAAGCGAGGAGATGCTTGCTGAATGTGTGGGAACCAACTGATTACTCGGTTCCGCAGACGCGATGGGTGACTCTGGGATATATGATAGCCAAGCGTGACATCGCTCAACTGTGGGGATCCCAGCGGCCCCCGGCGGTGTCGGCCTGGAAAGAACATATGGATTGGTGCATGTTCCGAGAAAAGGTGGTGTATGTGGCGAGGGGCAAGCCTGGGGCGTGGGTGAAAATATGGGGCCCCTGGAACGCCTACCGCGGGGGTATCTGCGAGCCACCACTGCTGCCTGCTGCCTCACCGGCTCCGTCCCCCTAGTTGACCCCCTCCCCCAGCCCCGGGCACAGAGTTCCCCCAGTCCTGGACTTGTTTCCCTTCCCCCTCTTCAGATTCCTGTGGATGGTCGGGGTCCCTCATTTGAGGAGCACGTGTGGTTACCTTCGATTGCGGGTTGCCTTGCGGGTGTGGTTTTTCTATGTTGTTGTGTGTGTATAAAATGATACCGTATTGTGGGCTTAAAGTCATGTGGCCCACGTCGTTGATGCCTCCTGATTTACTTCTCTGCAACGCCAAGTGCCCTTTTGTAAGTTTGTCAGGTGCTCCTGTCACTCTAGCGGCCGGCCGGAAGGTTGTAGGCCCATACTTGTATATACTTGAGATTGCAATAAACGGTTTCAAAAAAAAAAAAAAAAAAAAGAAACCCAACCAGAAGTATAAGTCACCAGAATGGACATACGTGGCACTTCCTGAAGTGCAAGAGGAAGCAGACAGCCAAGGAAGTCTAGGAGTGACTATACCAGAAGTGGTTGAGGAAGACGAAGATTCGGAAATCCTGAGAGTTATCTTGTTCGACATCGGAGAAGAGACGGATGTTCAGGAAATTCTGAAACAAGACTGTGAGAATGAAGAAAAGAGTGATCAAATGCCAGATTGAAGGGATGAAGGTTTCACAGAGATTGAATCACTAAGCAAGAGACATATCTGATAAGAACCAAATAGGCGCTTAGAGCCTTGGGTTTAGACAGAACTAGTTGTGAGTAGACGAGGCGAAGTCAAAAGACACTGATCATTTCCGAAATGGCCAACACAGAAGATAGAAAATCTACATGTGTGTTCCTTCAAAGATGGTACAAAATGTGTTGTTGTTGTACAGGATTATTAATGCTTCTCTGGAGTGTATTAGCTTTATTAGTTTCATTTAAGGTAACGTTCGAAACAATAGAAGGTCATAGTGAGAATAAGTCTAATATAGAAAAGATTCATGACACTCATCCAACTAAAGTGATAGATAGAACTTATTTACATAAGGATAGGTCCATAACTGATTTTTCTAACAACGTTTTCTCAAAGTTGTTATATGAATATGTAAAAACTATGGATGTGAGAGTTTGTTACGTCTGCATGCAGTTACCTGCATCAGTGTCTGACGGAGTTACATACCACCACCTTCCAGTGACATATGGAATAACATGTAGTGTATTAGCAAGTTTGTTTTATAAAACAGGGAAACTAGAATTTTATTTTTCTGATGTAGATAACATTTTTTCACAAGTACCTGTAGTTCCTGAATTGAATAAGGTAAAACCTGGTAAAGGTTTAGGTGAATTTTTCTTAGACACTAGATAATTAACTTTAGAAGCAGTATTTAAAAATAATCTCACTTGTAGTCTGAAAAGGGAAGAAAAGGCTTTTTCAGATATGGTAGAAGAAAGGCGAATCAAGATGCAAAGGAAGATACCTGAGGGAAAGGGAGAAAAGACGGTTTGGGACGTTGAAAGAGAAAAACACTTGAAAGGAGAAACTAGTCCGGCTATGGCTTTAGATTGGCCTCAAAGAGGGAAATTGTGTATTAGAAGAAATCAAACTGTGTATGATAATTATTTTGTAGGTGCGAGTGATTGCCATGATACGTATAGAATCATGGGAGGATGGGGATTTAAAGGAGGAAATGATCCAGTATTCCCTGGATTATATCTTATCTGTGGGAACAAATCTTATTATTGATTACCGGACCATTGGTATGGCACATGTTATCTAGGCATGGTCTTCCCAAAGATATTTCATGTGTGAAGGGGAAAAGATGGTATGCATGAGATAGGTAGACAACTAACACGTAGAAGCAGGAAGGTTGGTCAGAAATTGTAGGGGATTTATTAGGAGCACTGATACCAGCCGTTGGGATATCTCTGAATGCACACAAAATTAGAAAATTGTCTACAGTAGTGGATCGCTTCTCGACAAGCACTGCTGGAGGTTTTTTATTAGTAAATACAGAAATGGTTGCCATGCGAGCCATGGTGATGCAATATCGACTTGCCCTTGACATTATTTTAGCCAAAGAGGGAGGAGTTTGTGGAATGTTGAGGGTGCAACACTGTTGTACTTATATTCCTGACGAGAGTCATGATTTAAAGAAATATATTTGAAATATTACGGACTTGCATGAGGAGATTGTTCCATTGGAGGATGAGAGTGTATGGGAAAAGATTGGGAAAGGGTTTTCTACTATTAAAAACTTTTTAATAAAACTAGGTAGTTCATTTATTGGTAAGATTCTAATTCCAGTTACCTGTGTGATTTTATTAGTATTAATACTGAGACTAGGATGTTTATGTATCAAAAGAAGAAAATTACAAAATAACATAAAAAGAGAAGTTGCTAAGAAAAGAGAGAAAGAAAGAAGGGAAAGAGATATAGGAGACATAGAACTGGAAGAATGGAAAGAGAATATGTTTAAGAAAACAAGAGAGGAGGAAACAGGGGAAACAATCATGTGACATAACAAAACTTAAGAGAACTGAATTCATTTCCGTAAAAATTTTATCAAAATTTATGGGAATTTGTGGTGATATTAAAAATCACCAAAGGGGGGATTGATGGAGCGGGTAAAACAACATTTTGTATACCTTCTCTATTTTGCATGAAAATACTAATGACGTAATCAATTTATATATTACTTTGAACTAACTGAGTGCTGTGATTTATTAATCAACAAAGTGCATTTTTGATAAACACAAATTACACGTGGGACTAATTTCTATCTGCATGGCAGAATAACGCGATGACTAAATGTGGTATACCTATTAACAATAGGAGGTGTGGTAATAGAAAATTGCATGATTTATGTTGGTATGGTGACGTTTGCGTTCCTGTTGGGACCGAATGGTGAGTATCATTGCTTTAAATATCGCTATAAGCTAGGAAAATACTAATATATAATGGGATTAGTGTGGGTTTAAACATTAGAATCTTCATTTCCATATATTAATTATGTTTTATGTTTGTTTCGCTTAAGTTGGCATTCGGGCCTACCAGGCCATGACATTAAAAATGGAGCTCAGAAGTGGCCACTGTCTTGTGAGCGCGATGTCTACTGCGCAGACTCGGATGGCTCCGAAGACCTCCAGGCATCCTCAATTCAGAGCATAGTGTTCCTGGTCAAGGATAGGAACATGGAGGACTGCCAGATTTCAGTCAGTGTAAATTACCCGAACAAACAATAGTCACCTATAATGAAGAATCAACATTGTTGCATGAATGACATAAACTGAGGACATGACCAAGCCGTTTCTCTGAGAACCAAAGACTATGAGAAAGTTGGACCATATTACAATTTTTGCAAGATTGACCAATCACATTACTTCTTAGTTCAATAAATGTTTCATGTTACCCAGAATGTTATTATAAAAAGGGTAGTAGAATAGGGAGGAGCTAGCTAGTGCGTCCCGAGGGAAGAGTGCGTTCCAGAGGGGTGTCCAGATTTGCGTGATCGACTTGCTTGCATGATTGCTTGGTCCTTTGGATATTTTTGGGACTGTGCAGTGCTGAGGAAAGGAACTTTTCGGACATATAAATCTTGGCCTGCATTCGATTGGGACGATTGATCAAAAGAGACTTGAATTATGCAGAGCTAACAGAATTAGAGAAACGACCCCGATAGCAAGAATAGGTAAATATAAATGTCATGCAAAATTGTGTTGATTAATTAAATTGGAACTTTGGTTGACCGAAATGCTAAATTATGCAACTAAAAGCAAATAATTAGATAAACTAAACATTGATCAACAGAGAATGAGTTCGTGGTTTCTTTAAATAGAGCATTGAATCAGAATTCCGAAGCTTTAATGTGTTTTAGCTGGTTAAAAATCACCATCAACCAGTCCAACTAATTGGTCTATCGACCAAGTGGTGGAGTGCCTTGATGTTAAGGTTAGGATTCTATGGGTATTGATGTATATATGTAAAATATTGTAACATATTTCCTTACCTATAGGTAATAAGGTACCCCCCCACATGTCCAGCGGGTACATCGCCCTTCTGTGTGCAGATTCGGAGTGAGACATGCGAGTGTTGGTGTTATGGGCCCCACCAATGAATGCGTGTGTGAATGAGTAAGTGTGGTTGACGGATCTGTGACGCAGGGAGGATCTGTAAAAATGTCACCCCTGTCCCCTGGATCACTAACAATAGTCTCTGATTGTCAGGTGTGTTGTATTTAGGAGGCCAAGGTTCCATCAATCTAACCACTGGGCCAACCATTGAAATTGGGCCGCAGGGTAATCTAGTTCAAAATGCAGGGCACCTAATCCTGACTTCACCGGGGTTTTCTGTAGCATGGCCAGTGATACTTTGTTTCTACCCCCATCCTAGACTAATTCCCAAAGTAGTCTATTAAGCACCGCAAACCTCAAGGACAGAATAACCACTGGTAGGTTCACGAAATAATACAGCAATGTGGGAAGCATAATCATTTTAGCAAGCGCCATGCGAGCCATCATGGGGAGTTTGAATGAGCGCCAGAATGTGACACATACCTTAAGGGACTGCATGACCGAGTTCAAATTCCCATCATAAAGATTGTCCACATTATGGAATACTTGTATCCGTAAGTATTTAACATTACCCTATTTGCTATCATCCACAATAGGAAAGGCCTCAAAATACAGCAAGCAGATATCAAGTGCTTTCCTAGCAAACCTGGATATTTTCTGAAACCTAACTACCCAGTCAAGTTTATGGTGGTGTATTTTATGCGAATCCCACCACTTTCTTCCCCAGAATGCACATCAAACTGTGACTAAAGTAACAGATTTTTCTAACGTTTTTGAGAGGGAAAGTTCTGGAATCTGGGGCATCCTGGTGGACTCCAACCTGAAATCCTGCAGCCGCCTCCCATGGCAAGATAGGGGAGTAATGGCCTCTTTTATGGTATAGGGTTGACATCTACATGCCATTCCCCTGCCCCCTTGTGACTTCCTGTTAAGCCTTGAACAGAGGACAAAAGACTAGGGATTTAACAGACAGATGCAGTGTTTTGCCTGGTTGTGGTCAATGTGGACCCTGGACTACTGGGGAAGCGGGAGAAGTTGGCCTGGTCTCGGCCCACTGAGTGGAGGTGGCCCAAAGTGATGTACATTTTTCTTTCGGGGCAGCCCTTCTCCTCTAGTGGCCCCTGGGAGGGAGCCAGTATGGAATCAGTGAATCATTGGTGGAAGGAGCGGCAGTGGTTGCCATCATAGATGCGTATTGCAGTGGCCTCTTTCACTATGCAGTCCCTGGGAAGGACTCGATTTGGGTGCTGACCAGAGGTTTTGAGGCAGTGATTGTTGCTGCATGTATGCTCTATGTTTGAATGCCCCCTGTTTTCTTTGCAGGAGTTGTTGCCTGCCACCTCTGTGCCCTCAACTAAGTGGCTTGAGTCCTCTATATTCGATGCTGTGCAGGAGTGTTGTGTGACTGAGGTGCGGCAACAGACGAGGTTCATGGGGGAACAAAGCAGTGTGAGTATCTCCCCGAGGTCAAAATTAAGCCTCAGATCTCTTGTGGAAAATCCAGAGAAACATAACCGGTCATTCTGGGACAGTAACTGTTTGGAGGCACTAAGACCCCTCAGTGTACTGTATGTATCTTATCCCAGTGCCCGGTTCATGGAACTGAGTGGGAGTCAAATCCCTTTGGTCCCTTGATTGCGATCTTGTATTAGATAGTCAAGGGAGATTGTACACCAGCTTCTGTTTACAGAGAAAAAGCTCCTTGCAAGGAGACGGATATCCATGTAGGTCTCTGGATAATTATGCTGAGGAAGTAGCCAGAGCGCTTGTGCCCCTGGGGAGAAGGGCCTCCTCCCTTATAGTTGTGCATACCCTCACCTTCTCAGTGACTTTTGAGCATCTTCTAAGGTTGGGTAGCCGGCCTTGGCAACCCTTGGGAAGTGGGGTAGGAACTGACGCACATCAGGCCAGAGGGGCGGGCCGGTTTTGTGGCCGTTGGGGCGGCTTTTGTTACAGGGGGCGGTGCTTTTTACTGGCACCACAACCCTCCCTACCCCCCTCCCAGGGCCAGTCGAGCAGGCAATCTGCCAGGACTGATTGCTGCTGTGTTACATCACAAACTGTTCTCCCTTGTCCCTTTACCTTTAAGCATCTGTATATATATGATTCCAGCACCTGGCAGGCTTAGTGTGGGTTCTAAACAGAACTAGAACCTGGTCATTCTGTATCTGCCTGCTGCAGGAGATGGTACTGTGCCTTTGAGATGAAACCACCTTTTCACTACAACTGGATTCTGCTTCAATATTTATTGGATTTTTACACTGGCGACGAGGATGGAAATTTCTGCATTTTCAACATTTTAGCTCACTGCGTTTATGCCCACGCGACGTTCATTCTCCTTGCCAAGCTCCGTGGCAACAGAACGCCTGACAGTCGATGGAGGAAGCTGGACGAAAGAACAATACGATCCTACATCGTACGACGCCTGACATCTGACGCCTGACGTCACCTCTATGCCCGGCGTCATCAAACGCTGCGTGATCCAGCATCTTCCGCCATTTTAAGTTTGGATCCCACATGTCGATGTGCCCGACTGCGCATAACTTTTTTTCCTCATTTCCTCAAATACGTTGATGCGCACGACTGCGCATAGCATAGTTGATCCTTTCTTTCATTCAACATGTCGATGCGCACGACTTGGATCTATTCAATAATCATTTGATACCTGTCATGGCACAAGTGTATATATTGTGCGCATCACGCCGATGGGCACGGCTAACTACATTGCATATCTACAAAATATATATATATACACACACATGAGTGGAGAGATTTACATTGTTTAATATTCTTGTACTATTTTGTATATTTTCCACGCTGATGTGCACAGCTGAAACTCTTATTACTTACCACCGTTTAATAGTCATTCATTCTGATTTGCACAATTTATCTTTACGCTAATGTGCATAAATGGAAATTTCAGTACAATTTACTGTGCTACATAATTTATTGTTGTAGTGTGTAACTAATATGGTCAGTATTCAGTTTCAACTTTAGTGATCATTTCAGCCGCACTTGTTTTCCCTGTTTTACTGTATTCATTTACAAGGTCAATATGCAGTTTGAACCTCCTGCAAACTTTTTACAAGCTAAAGGGGATCCACCCATTCCCTAGTCTAGATGGAAAGAGGAATTCTTAACATACATGAAAGCTATTGATGGAGACAGCATGGGTAATGAAAGAAAAAAAATATACTACTGCATTGTTTAGGGTCAGAAGGTCAAGCAGTGTTTAGAACTTTACCTACTGTCCAAGGGGATTTAAGTACCTTTGAAGAAGCCCTAGCCAGTATGGAGTGTAGGTTCAAACCCACAACCAGTATTGTACTCAATAGATATAAGTTTTATACTCGTTCACAGAAAGAATCTGAGTCCTTCAATGATTTTTTGACTGCACTTAGGACACATGTGGTTTCTTGCAACTTTGGGGTTATCTCAGATGAAATGATCAGAGATCGGATTCTAGTAAATGTAAATAGTAAAAAACACAAGAACAGCTCTGGGTATTGGGAAATCCTACTTTACATGACACTGTTGCCACTGCCAAAGCCTTTGAACAATCAGAAAGATGGATGAAGACTGTTGAAGAAGTTAGTTCTAAGAATGAGAAAACTGTAGACGATGTGTGTGTTGTGAGTACTTCTTGGAAGTTTCCTCAACCAGGGAAGGAAAATGACAAGAATATAGTTTGTTATAGATGTGGTAGTTTCAACCATGTAGCATAATTTCAACATTTTCCTGCCATTGGTAAAGAATGCATTAAATGTGGGAGGGTCGGTCATTTTGCCAGAGTATGCAAAGCTAATAAAAAGAGAGTACTTAACAGGGGGAAGTGTTTCCCATGAGAAGTAATGAAGTCTCATGTGTGAGATGTGCGGGTGATCAAGGTAGTGAATCCATGAAGGAAACTGGCATTGTGGTATCAGTTGATGATTTCTGCACTAGCGAAGGTGAAGTCATGAAGTCTCCTAAATTGTTAAATTTTTAGACAAAGATTTAGAGCTTATGGCTGACTCAGAATCACCATGGTCAATAATTACTGAAAACTATTTTAATGAGAAATCTTTGACTTGTGAGGATTTATGTGCCTCAGATGGTATTGCTCGAAGTTTTGATGAGATCTATTATCAATCTCATGGGGCATGCTGCTTCTGATGTCTCCTTCAAAGGGAGTACAGCTTTCATCAAATTGTATGTGGCAAAGAAAGGTGTTAATGTTTTGGGTTGGAGAGATCAGTGGAGGTTGGGAATAATACTTAATCCTCGTAGCAGAGAACCTGTTCTAATAATTGAAGATAACACAAGTGGGAAGGTAATTGAAGATGAATTTCCGGAAGTTTTTTCTGAAATGTTGGGAAAACTTAAGGGTTTTACGCATTTGATCAAGCTTAAACAAGGAGCTGTCCTGTTAAATAGAAACTTTGGAATGTTCCTATCAATGTTAGAGAGGAGTTGGGAGGTGTCCTTAAGAAGATGTTAAAGGGAGGTATTATTGAAGAAACAGAATCATCAGAATGGGTTTCTCCGATTGTTTTAGCACAAAAACTTGATAAATCATTGAGATTATGCATCAATCTCAGAGCTCTAAATGCTAATATTCTGGTGGACTGTCATCCTTTACCGAATATTAATGAAGTTGTGAGCATGCTTGGGGGTGCCACCATTTTTTCTACTCTTGATCTTCGTCTGCGTACCACCAGATAGAATTGGCTGAGGAATCACATCACATGACTGCTTTTATCACTCCTCAAGGTTTATTCCAGTTCAGAAGGATGCCTTTTGGACTCACTTCTCAAGCTTCTGTCTTCCAAAGGTCTATGTGTCATCTATTCAAGGGGATGGAATCTTTTGTCAAATGTTTTCAAGTTGATATTCTTATATTTTCTGGTGATAAAGCAGTTCACGCTGAACATCTTTGAAAAGTGTGTGACGTTCTTAGTAAACATGGATTAACTCTCAAAAGAAATAAATGCAATTTATCTCGAGACTCAGTGGATTACCTAGGACACACATTAGCCATGGAAGGCGTGGTACCAAAAAAATCCCTTGTTGAGGCTATCCTGAAATCCCCTGCTCCAGATTCAAAGGATAAACTTGTCTCTTTTCCAGGTCTCTGCGAGAACTACAGTAAATTTATTAAGAACTTTGCTTCCAAGATGGAACCCTTAAGAGAACTTACAAGGAAGAACATTGAATTTGTATGGGAAGAAAGACAACAAGAAGCTTTTGAGAGTATCAAGGCTGAGATGGTGGCAGCCCCCACTCTAAAACCGTACTGTATCAACAAGATGTGCATAGTTACAGTAGATGCAAGTTTGTATGGATTGGGAGGGGTTTTGTCACAACATGTTGGGAAAGAAGAGTGGAATGTGGCATTTGCCTCTCGCACCCTTAATGACACAGAGAGGTGCTATGTGGTTATTGAGAGAGAGATTTATTAGCTTGTGTGTGGGTGGAGGAGCATTTCCACAACTATGTTTGGGGAGCTCGTTTTCTTTTGAGAACAGATCACAAGCCTCCTGTAACCATTTTGTCTCCTGGGGGTGGTCAAAATGCTACTGCTCGCATAGCTAGGTTAATGTCTCGCTTACAAGAGTACAATTTTCAGATAGAATTTGTACCAGGAAAAATCAATGTAACAGTGGATTTTTCTTTCAAGGTTGCCTTGTGAGATGAATGAAGAAAGAGATGATGAAGAGGAGATTGTAGCCAATATTAAGGAAGTGGTGTCGGGGAGATTTGGTATCATTTTGGAAGAGATGTAGAGAAGTGCTAAGGAGTGTGATAGCTTGCTTCTCAAAGTTACAGAGTATGTGAAAGAGGAATGGCCTCCCAAGAGTGAAATTTTCGCAGATTTGTTTCCTTTTTGGAAGGTCTCAGGTGAACTGGAAATGGAGGGAGATCTGGTATTCAGGCAAGGTAAATGCATTCCACCCTTAGCCCTTCGTGATCGTATTTTGTCTGTGGCTCATGAAGGTCATCTGGGTATGTCCTTCATGAAGAGATTGGTCAGAACGGTGTTTTTAGGTGGCCTGGTTTGGACAGATTTGTGGACAGAGTAGTAAGGAAATGCTCTGATTGAGCTAGCAGTGAAAAGATACTTAAGTGTAACGCTGCTCCATTAATTTCTGTGGAGTGGCCTGAGTTTCCATGGCAAAAGGTTGGTTTTGACATTTCAGGACCATTTAACTTTTTGCCTCGTGATCTCAGATTTGCTTTGGTGATGATTATCATACCATATGGCCTGAGATCAAGCTTTTACCCCACGTTAATGCTTGTAATGTGAGGGTTATGCTGAAGTACTTCTTACGGATGAAGGGGTCCAGATGAAATCTAAAGATATGGCAGATTTTCTTACATTTTTTAACATTTTTCATGTCACTACTGCCTTGTACGAACCTCACGGTAATGGTCAAGTGGAGAGATATAATAGAGTCTTGAAACAAGACATTCTATGGGCACGTAGTTTTGGTGCTGAATGGAAAAACAAATTGAGAGAGAAGTTATGGCTGTACCGTATAACGTCTCAAACTACTGAAGTTAGTCCTTTCAAATTGTTGAAAGGCAGGGAACCCCTCTCCAAGTTGTGCCCATGGTGGTTTAGGAAGAAGAGATGTGTGAGTACTTGTGGGGGAAACAGAGAAGATGTGGCTCTGTGAGTGGAAGAGAAGCAATTGAGATGCAAACACTATTATGGCATTAGAATGAATGTGAAACATCCCCAGTTTGTTGCTGGATACTGGGTCAGAATATGCAAACCAGGTATTTTGCTTAAGGAGAGGCCAAATTTGGAAGACCAATCAAAGTCATAAAGGTTAGTCGCAACAGCGTTGTCACCCAAGATGGTAAGGTATGGAATGTCAGGAGGGTGGCTAAAAGTGTGGGTGTCTGTTCAGAATGTTGTTAAAGAAGGAAGATGTGTTACATCACAAACTGTTGTCCCTTGTCCCTTTCCCTTTAAGCATCTGTATATATTTGATTCCAGCACCTGCCAGGCTTAGTGTGGTTTCTAAACAGAACTAGAACCTGGTCATTCTGTATCTGCCTGCTGCAGGAGATGGTACTGTGCCTTGGAGATTAAACCACCTTTTCACTACAACTGGATTATGCTTCAATATTGATTGGATTTTACATGTTCTCAAGCCGGCCCTGACAACAGGTAGTGCTAGAGGCTCCCCTCCAACGAATGTTGGTCCAGTGCTGCATGCGGTGGTCTGAATTTTCACCACCATATCTTTCAAGTGTTAAATAAAAAAATGGAAAAAGCTCAGCCCGTATGCTCAAATGAATCCTGTAACGATCAAAAGATAAAAAGGAAACCTATGAAACAACAAATAAAGGGCTCAGATGTGCCAATAACAAATAAGGAAACTTTGTTTGGAGACAAATTAGATTCCTTTAAAGCAGCAAAAAGGTATTGATGAATACACAGTTGGAAGTGGCTGGGTGGAGTACCCAGGATACTAATAAGAGCCTCAGCCATGATGTGATATGTAATCTGGAAGCTTTAGTTTCATCCAGTCCTGTCAAGGAATTAATGAATCCGCAACTCTCGTCATCCCTCTGCATGCAGAGGATAATCCTCAAGGATACAATAGGGTTAGCAATTAATGTAGTGGGAGACATCTCGGTGATAAAAAGTCAGCAATTGTTCTCAGCAGGTGGCAATGTAATCAGTGATCAATTGCTCCAAAATGACTGTAGTATACCGTCATTTTCGACTGTCAGTTTACATCCAACAACATCATCAGCAATATTAGATTTTGTATTGCTTAAGCAAGGGACCCTTAAATGTATCCTAGAGTCAATAGAAGTAGAAATCCAAAACTAACACCACATTCACAACTCTTATCGAGGAAAACAGAGGAGCTACAAAAACTGAACATTTGTTTGTTGACTTTAGTAGACAGTCAGTCCAGTAGGATAGGAAATGTAGCAGAGGAGGGGGATCCATCCCATGAGAGGCCTTGTAAAGCAGTGTCTCCTCATACAATGCAGGAAGTTGGAATAGTGATGAAGGGTAGGTACTGAGAGCCAATACACCGACGGAAACTCCCGTACCTTTCGGGTCTTTCAGGAGCGGCTTAACTATAGCCTCGCTGTAGCTAGTCACAGACTTGGCCCGCCCTGATTCATTTGGTCTTTGACACCTCCACTCACTTTCATTGTCACACCACGGTTTTTTGGTCCTGACGCAGCTCCATGGATCTTTTCGACCACTGAGGCGCGAAACATGTTGACCTTTTAGTTACTTGGGCACATTACGCCTGTAGGAGTAACTCATGACCTTTGGGGTCTTTTATTCTGACAAGGGTACCTTCATAATAAATCGCAGCAATTTGGTTACCCTTATCCAGTTTTAACTTGCATGCACCATCTCACGCTTCACATAGGACTCCCCCCCCGCACTCATCTGACGGTGGTTCTACCAAAAGATCTCCGACAAAGAGACCCTTCGGGGGACCCATAGGGCATTGCAGCGCCAGCCCGAGGAGGAGCAAACGCCCGATGATGAAGCATGACATCCTTTGGGGTGTGTGAGGGCAACAAGAGACAAGACATCGTGCATGCCTCTTACTAGTGGGTCCGATACCTAGGACTTTTCTTTCACCTCTTTATTTTGTCCTCTTATCTCTCCTTTGTTACGGTGAGCGGGTGACTTGCAGCACCCCTACCATTGGAACAGTTACCCTGCATTTGGTATTGTGACCATTATCAGGAGCACGGGTACTGGACCAAAACCAGCTCCTAGTCTCCCTTCTATTTTTTGAGATATATGCAGCCTATATATCTCATCATTCAATTATACTCAAATGGAGGTACCAACAAGAGGGAGTTCTTAAAAATTATCTTCTAACTACAACTTATCATACTGGAGATATCAAAATAATTTGAGTCTGCAGGTGTACAGAAATCAGAAAAGAACATTGATAGTAAGCAACCCCCTAAGAAGGTGACTGTGACTAGTCATCATCGATGTAAGAGAATTCAGAATAGGATATCATGTGATCATGCCAATGTAAATAATACCTTTGAAAAAAAAGCCTCTAAAGTCATTAACTAACAAGCGTCAAGGCAATGCTACAAACTGTAACCACGAAATAGAATGCAATAGGAAATCAAAGAGGAAGTTGTTGCCTTTTAAAGGTTCTGAAGGTCAGAATACAAAAAAAGGTTCTTAAACAGGTTCAAGATAGATGAAGCCAAAGTACCCTGTTTTTTATATCAACTGCAAAGGAAAAAGCTACAAAGGTTGTCCTTTGAACATGTCAAAGCTGTTACCATTGTTTAAACAAATTCCAAGCCTCACAGCTATTAGTTCATCTGATTTGAAGAGTGGGATTTATGGTTTCAGAGGAAGGGAGGGAAATACCAAAGGTGGAATGTTCTTTTTGTCTCATTTGAAACTTAGGACCTGATTTAGATCTTGGCTATACTCCGGTCGTCCCTCGGTTGCGGCGGTTTCAAGTACTCCGTCAAGTTGACGAAGTTCCGCTTGCTGTATTTAGATGTGTGCAGGCTCCGCTGGCTTTGTTGCAGTCAGGCCGGCGATATTTCAGTGAGCTGAATGAGTTGTCCCCATTGTGCTGGAGTTGTTCTCGTGGCAGATTGCTGACGAAGTGAGTCCCTGGTGGAGTGGAGACTGGTGAGTACAACTTATTTTTTTGTCATAACATATATATGTTGTGTTTGACTCAAAAACATATGTAGGTAATGTGTTATGTCCCATTTTGTTGCATATTTCATGCCACACAAACAGCATACACACACTATTGAATGCACACCCTTAGGCAACACAAGCACAACACCCCAAGCACTACCACAACAACAATATTTTTTTTAAGTGTCAATACAGGTGTGTTCAATTAACTTTGATAAGTCAGAAAATGAACAATACTGCGTTACACATTTAAAAAAAGTGTATGTAAGATCAATGCAAAAATACACAAGGCTTCTTGCAATTGTAACCACACGATTCATAGTAAGACAATTATAACAGATGCTTACCTTAGATCCCGGCGACAATACAGTCATTTGGCATCATGGTGGAGTCGGAGCTGCAAAGAAGGGACCTAGATGATGGTGTTCAAGATGCAGAAGGAAGTGAAAAACACTTCAAACTGTAAGTTCTTACCACATTTCCTTCCATTCCGCCAACTCAAAGTAGGAGATATTCCCGTCACAATTGCCTCGATGGAAAGCCACATCGTGATTAATGCATTGGTTATCTTGGCTGGACTCCCATGGACAGCTTCTTCTGCCTATGGCATTGTCGACATGGGCGAGAATTCCTGTCCGAGTGGGCAGGACTCTGGCGGTCTTTCATCCATTGACTCACTAACATCTAGACAGAATCGACAGACTGCCAAGTGGCGGCGGGACTATTACCGCCAAGATCTAAATCGGGCCCTTACTCTGTAAAGCGTAAGAAGAATCTAATAAGAAGGGTTTCATATGAAATCTGGGACCTGAGAATCACGCACCAAAACACTGTGGTTCTTTCATAACATAGTAGTTTAGTAGACAATCAGGTGCACTTAGTGTTGTACAACAAGAATACCTGGGGGAATGGGATGGAGGGAAGAGGCAGGGTGCAGAAGATTATGTTGGGGGATTGGTACGTTTTATCATACAGTCTGATAATTCCAGGCGATCTGGGTATACTGGGAAGCCATACTCACATGTGTTAGGGACACCAGTGGTGGAGCCCTTCAACTATCCCCTAAACTGTGCTCGCCCAACACCCTAACGGAGTGGGAACGGGACATGGACTGGTGCATGATCGCAGAAAAGGAAGTCTATAAAAGCAGGGGTGCCCTCAGAAGTGGGACCGGGTATGGGGTAAATGGAACACCCATAGGGGCAATGTGTGTATCCTCCCCTTTGTCAGTTGGACCAGGTCAGGGTGAGGTCCGTAATATCAGAGATGTCAATGATGAAACGTGATGGGCATTTGAGATCATCTGAGATTGTAAGGAGCTAAGTAAGTCACAACCAACTCCACTGTTTTATAATGTCGTTGTCATTTATGCCTGCTATATTACTTTATAAATTCAATAAAAATGTTTTTTTTGTTTTTTTAAAGAATACTCAATCAAGAAGCAATAAATGAAATCTGATCATTGTGAATGATGGAATTCCATATGAGGCCCCACAAAATAAGCTTAAACAAACTAATCATTATAATCGCTTGTATGATTTTACCGATGATAAAGGTGGACCGAATTGTGATTCTCCTGCATAGGTTGTGGAATTCTCTTACAATCTAAAATTCTGGTGTAGAAATAGATATGGTCATCAAAATTGTGTGCAAATTGGGACTTTTGATCACTTGTTGAGTGATTACCATATAGTTCTCCTGCAGGAGACATGGTTGCAAGAAAACACGACCATTGATAGTTTTTTTAATATTGGTAAACCAGGTCACAACTGTGGAGAGGGTAGATTATGTGGAGGCCTCTTCACACTGATCTCCACCAGGATAATATGTAACGTGAAAAAGATTGACTGGGAAAGTGAGTGGGTGCAAATACCGATAGCTGAAGTACAAGCTATGTGCAGGGTAAAGTAAAATTAATATTGGTGAACATGTATCTCCATAAAAAGATAAAATTAAGTTTGACTGCTTTTTTGGAAAACTTGAACATCATTTACTTGTGCTGAGGGCAGAGCACTTAATTATAATGTGCGGTTTTAATGTAAAAATTTATCAAATGAGAGTTGAAGTATTATTTGATAATCTTGAATTGTATAATATTCCAAATGTTATTTTTCTGTCAGTACAATGCTCAACTGATGCTAACACTATGGGAAACTGGCTAAGTAGGAATGGCGTAATAAACTGAAATTGGCGATTTGAACTGGATTAATCGGTCAGAAAACCGTTCTGTGTATGGTCCTACCAAGGCCCAATAGATTATGTGTTGGTACCCTGGGATGCTTTTAACCTCTTTTATGGTTTTAATGTAAAGCAATATGAAGGTAGTGATCATTGGGTGTTGCAGGTTAATCTTTTATTTTTTGAAGGAGCTCGAGGGGACAATGTGGTCATCTTTTACGTGGATTCTTAAAATGATTAAAAACTCACCTGGGTGATAGACATGTTCAAGGCTTTGAATTAACTGCAATTAATCCCTCAGTCACACAATCATTTCTTAACCCATAAGGGAAAATTAGATTGATTTTCCTCCCTCGTTGACAGCATGCTTGCTAACAAATTCAAGCAGGCAGCGTTAGGAACATGGGGAGTCCAGGACACCCTTTTTGGGTTGGTTTGATAACCACTGTATGGAGCTTGAGAGAATACGTTGAATAATGCAGGCAGATATTAGAAGAGGCTCTAGGTCTGTAAAGTTGGCACAGGTATGTGGATTTAAAAAAACAGTATATAAATTATATGAAAATCAAGAAAGGGTCTTTTTGTAGGCAACAATGGAATGAAATGCCAGAAACGATACAGACAGGGCACCAGAAAACATTTTGGGGATTGTAAATATAAGTGGTATATGCAATGGGTCTGCCTCCCATATGATAACGGAAGATATCTGGGCCATATATTTCCATAATCTTTCTAACCATACTTCTCTAGCACACCAAACTGAAATAAATGAAGGATTCCGAGTTAGTTCATCTTTTATCTGCTAAAAGATACAATTCCATTGGTCAATCTAAGTAGGCCTGCTGGACCTGATAATATACCAGCAGCAATAATAAAGTTAAATATGCAATTGCGGGTGAAATATTTAGGATTTTTATTTCAGTGGGAGGACTCCTAGATGCCGGAGGGGATCGAACATCACACCTTTATTGAAGAATGGGGATGACAGCAACCCTTCTAATTATGGGCATGTACGTTTTTAGATGTTTCTGCGAAGAGTTTTCCTAAATTATTGTTGGTTAAACTGGTTGAGTGGGTTTCAGCAACATTTGTTTGCAGGTAGAGCAAGGAGTGTTTTGGGTGGGTCACTCCACAATCGATCATGGGTTTTGCATTATTGGCAAGTCCATTGAGATAAATAAAAGATTGTGCTGTTTCAACGTGGACTTCTAGACACGTTCAATATTATGGACCGAGGAGGATTGTGGGAAAAAATGATCAGCCTAGAATGTTGCACAGGATCTGTTGACCCCAATACAATCACTATATACCTCAAATTGGATCGAAGGTGAATTGGACTCCTTTGGCCGTCTTAGTAAAAATATATATATTGGTAATGGACTGTGCCAGGAGTGTGTGCTAGCTCCAATTCTTTTTATTATTTATATGGCTGATTTGCCCAGCTCATTTCATGTTTTTAGCTCGTTCTCTCCGAAAATGTGATCTTCCCATATATTGTGCTATATGTACATTGATAATTTGGGGCTATTAGACTATATCCCAAAGGGTCTTCAGAAAAAAAGGATATTTTAAAACATTACTGTAAAAGCTAAAGTTTTAGTTTTTGGGAAAGAAGGTGTCAAATTTTACATAATTTTTAGATGAGCCAAATCTGGAAGAAGTTAGAATTTATAAATATTTAGGGTTGCTTTTCTCTCAAATTAAACTGGGAAGAACATGTTAAAAGTATTACATCTAGAGTACTTTCACTGTCAGGTTTCCAGGTGAAGTTTAATAAGACGTGTGGAGGGCTTTCATATATTCCACTCATCAAAGCCTATTCCACAAAATTCTGCAATAGGCAAATTATGGTTCAGAAATTATATGCATAAAAAAGGTGAGATTTTAGATTTGGTCGAACATAGTTGCTTGAAACAAATATTAAGTTTGCCGAAAGGGTCAGTAATCCAAAGTGTATGTTGCAAAAGGAACTTATTAGCATGGTCAAATATGGTTAGTATTAGTGTTTGACAATTTTCAAATGAAGATGAAGTGCCAAAGTTATCACAGATCTGTTAGTTGATGGCTTGGAAATATCCAAAAGATGTTAAAGAGTACTTCTTATCGTCAAACGTTTTTGGCGGATGGTATTAGTTTCTCTCACAAAAAGTTATCAAAGGAGGGCGTCCTAAGACTGTCTTTGTTAGAAGATAGGTGCCATCTGTCATAGAAACCCTCTCTTGTGCTACCATTACTGTCCCAGCCTTTGTTTTTAAAATATGTGTTTTATAGGAGACACAATGTCATCGACACGTTATCCAAGATGCACATTTTTTTTGTTAGTTGAAATATTTAAGATTGGTAAGAAACGTTATTAATTGTGCCTTATTGTGATGGGGAAGTTGTTTTACTTGTTCTAACATTTGTTTTATTGACAAAATACTTACTGACCTACCTGGCTCGCCAGTTTTCAGATGAGCCCAGGATTGGTTGGGTTCCATGAGTGCCAGCAGACTAAGACACCAAAGGATGCAGCCATCCCCCATGGCGAGTGAATGGAAATTGGGATTTGTTTGGGCACAGTTTTGAACTAAGTACCTGCTTAGGGAAGGTAGAGCCCCATTCTACCTTCTCCTGAGGGACAGAAATACATCCTCCCCTGAGTGTGGCCCAATGCGAAGATGGTCTGTTACCCCACTGATTACTTTTCCCTGTTGTTCCCTGGATGGTGTTCTGTCCCTATGTCAGATTAGTGGTTAATGTTTCAATTTGCCACCCAAGAAGGAAGGGCCCCTAGAGATTGAGGTGGGGATCACCCAGTGTGAGAACGGGACTTCCTACCATCCCATAAATGTTATTTTCTTTTTTTGTCTCAGTGGTCTCGTGGGCGCTCTGATTTCATGGGTGGACATATTAGGGCATTGCCACAGTATCTGCCATGGAAGGCACAAAGCCCACCAGACCACCACAGAAAAAGTTGGAAGCAGAATGGGGCCCATCCCAACCAGAGTCCTTCTGCCCCCTTGGACGTTGAGGGTTTGCCTCCAATATTCCTGGCAGAGGACAAAAACCCATTAGACACTATGGTTCAGTGTCCAAAAGTAGAATGGTATGGAGCATTAATTCATCTTAGCATGTTGTCCTTCTTGCGAGCACAAGATAATGTTTCTGCCACCTAGTGGAGGCAGAACAGGTAGTGTTTACCCTCTCTCTGCCGGGCCCTATGTCCGAACTACGACCAATGGATCCAAATTATCCCACACTTGCCATAGGGGTGGCTGTTGTATTCACGCTATGGTCCCTGGTTTGGGTTCAAGGGGTGGGTGGGGGGTGGCGGGTTTTGTCTGGATGCCAGGACTAACAAGTCCATACTGCATTATTTAAATAAAAAAAAAAAGATACACAATCCGTGAGCCCAAATTATAAAATTATTACATTGGGTGCATGGTCTGTTTATGCTGTGATGCCCACCACCACAAACTGACAAAGTGTGCCAGACTACAAAACAAAAATACTGTCCTTAGTACAGGCACAGACTCTGACAATTTGCACATGTGCTGAAGAGAGCGCTTCAGTGAAAGACAGGGCTGCGGGTTGAAAACCATGGCTTTGTCTTTCACTGGAGGCAGACTGGCCTTTCCCTAAAGTGGAAAAAGGGGGTTCCTGCAGTTGGCTGCAGTGCATTACTGCAGCTGAATGCAAGGGGATGATGCCTGGGGGTTCTCTGGGACCCCGTGCCCTCCCACCATGGGGTGCCCTTGGGGGTGCAATGACTGCTCTACCTCTGTAGGACGCACAATCAGTGTGCCTACCAACACTTTTTTTTTACGTCTAAGCCTATAACGTGGTAGGGTTGCAAAAGCAAAGTGGTCCCTCATTTGTATGGGACCAAGCCCACAGGCAAAAGAGGGACTGCCCCTCATGATTGCGCCTACCAAGATGTGTTTCAGCACAGTCCCATATGATGGACTGGGCACTTAAGAATCTGCGGTCCCCTTTATAGTATCGAAGTGCTCTGGTGTTGCAAGGATTAGGCACCAATGTCTGTTGTGCTAGAGGACACATTTTGTATAATGGCCTCTGTGTTCTAGTATGCTTTCTGTCCCCCTCCACGGGCATGGAAAAAAGACTGCTTGGGGGTTAGGTGTGGGTGATGTGGCCTCCAGGATATACTGTCCCTGAGCTCATTCTATGTTTGTTTAATAACATTGAACTCCTGGTGTGCAGTGTGCTCTCTGCTACCCCTGAGAATGGCAGAAAGACTTTAGGGACATTAGGTGGATGGGAGCCGATGCGAGGACAGTTTGGCTACCACCTTATTGTTTTTAAAATAGACTATTCCTGGTGACACACAGGTTTTTTTTGTCCTCCTGGGGTGGGCAGTTTGGGGGTATACCCCCACCAGCCTCCCAGCGGTACAGAGACTATGAACACTAGGCATGGGGGAATGGAGCCTTATGCAGGAGTGTTCGACCCCCATTCCATTCTTAGTGGGCTATCTGTCCCTCTATCTCTCTTCTCAGAGGTCAGAAATATTAACTCATTTGGGGGAGGGGGAAAGCTCTTGGTCATGCCTAGGTGAACACATCCCCCCCTTAAAATCATCTTTGGTCTCTGGCACTTCCCTCCTGTAGCATTCCCTTAGCAGAGATCCACTAGGTAAAGGTACTGTTGGAAAAGAGAAAACTCTCTGGCATCTCTCCCATTGTGATTGGTACTCTGGAGCTAAGCCATGCACCCGAATAAAGATCACAATGAAAGCAGGTGAAACCTTCCGGTGTCGGCTGCTTTCAGTTGAATTTGTTGATGTAAGGGTGCAGAGCACGTTGTACATTGCTGAAAATAAAAAATACACTTCAGGGTGCAAGGGAAGCTCTTCCCTTGCAGCCTAAAGACAAGATATAAAAACCGAATTCCCTTGGTGTGAGCCCTAAAGGGGTTTTCTCCCTTTAGCGAGAGGACATGATGTTCACCTCCTCAGCACTGTAGCGGCATGGAGGACATGAAATATCACCTCATCTGCAATAAAGGCGTTTAAACATGATATTGCTTTTACCGTTACATGTTAACCAATGGGAGTGGTGGGGGTGTGGTGTTAAACCATAGCCTTTGGGAATGTTTCTTTTATTGTGTGCCACACTTCCAAAATCCTGCATTCTGCCTTCTGGTCTAATTTATTACATGTAATAGCTACAACATACTAGACCCAGCTTTCTGACTCCTCTCCCTACAGTAGTACTTGTTAATAATGCATATCAATGCCAAACACAACCCAATGTACTGGTCTATCTTACTTTCCCCCTGCAATTTGTGCAGAATGCATATTATTGAAGCAGTGTGTCTTTAAGTATTAAGAGTGTTATGTTGAATTTCGTCGAGTATTTTGAGTAAAGCGAGTCTATTTCTATTCAATATAAGTTAATGAAATAGTATTTCCTTGAACCACTCAATATAGAGAAAATGACGTTATATTCACTTCTTTGTAGATAAACAGTTGTACTTTGATGTAATTCTCTTTGTGCAACAATCTCACTGTTGATGCAGTTTGTGCTCTCACCAGTTATGTCATCAGTAGTGTTATTTTAAATTGTCATTAGCGATTTGTGAGGTAATGAGCAGTGCCTGGTGTGGGCGTCAAATTCTTTGCACAGCTAACCATAACTGGCTAATTTCATTTATACTCAGGCTCACTTTAACATTTGCTTTTTAGGGATGTCTGGGGCTTTTATAAACAGATATTGCTGTCTTATGTAGAAAGGAAAGGAGATATATTAAGCATCCAGCTTCCAATGTATAGAGGAAAACAAATATACTGCATCCAGCTTCCTTTTATTTATATTTTTCTCATGTCACACAGAATTCATTAGTGTGCAGTATGACTGGTCGTAGAGCTTGGCCTTTGGCAATGTTGTATACCTGGAACCTAGGAACCTTTACCTGGTATACACCCACTTCTTGAAAAGATCATCTTTGAAAGGGGTTCTTGGACAATGGATACCTTAATGCGTATAGAAGGTGAGTAACCAAAATAGAGAAGAAAAGGAAAAAAGAATTACATTTTTACCAAAGTAAGAAGCTCGTGAAAGACCGTTCTGTGTGTTTTTAAATATTTGTATGCTGTTTTTTCAGTAATCCTTAGTGGCAAGCACCATCTTCTAAACTATGTCGATACAACTAGTGAAACTCCTTAATGTCATCATCCAGCATCTGTGAACCAGTCTTGGAGTTTTGTTCCTCACCCAAGGTATAGGTTTCAAAGTCCTTGCAGTACACTGCAATTCTTTGAAGATGTGGATCGGTCGCTGTGTCAAGCCTTAATGATACCCTGAGGAAGTTAAGGCAGTTTCTCCTCCTCTTGCGATCTGGAAGTTAGTTTTTAGTAGGCTTAAGTAGCTCTCTACTCTCAGAACATTTTCTCAACTGCAGGGATAGGTAACCCCTAACTAATAAAATCAAAAAGTACTTTGTCTTTAATTTTACAAAACATCTGCAGATTGAAGGAAGTGACCCGATTAGGGTCACCTGGGTCACTCGCGACCACCTCTCAGCCTTCCTCACAAATGAAGAGTTGGTCAGACTGTAGAGAACACAAACCAAAGATATTTTATTAAAGGACACTCGAGTGGAGTCCGGTCTGACCTGCATCCTTGGACTGCTGCAGAGGGACTGGTTCCAGCCAGCGTAAAGATACATTAAGTACATTTCAAACCAACGAAGGCACTGCCCAGAAGGGAAAATTCCAGGCTCATACAGCTAAAACAAAGGGGTGCAGTAGGATAAGTTTAAACTCTAAGGCTGGGTACACGCTATCTGTAAGTGAAGGTTGTCCCGCCCCTGCCCGTAGCTGGGCAGGTGGGAGAAGGCCTCTATCTAGTGGGAAAGGTATGTGCTAACGAGGACAATGGACTCAGTGAAAGACAGCGTTAAACCTTGAGAAAAGGAAAAAAATAAAAGTTCAAAATGGCGGCTCAATTTTAAATGGTGCAGCGAATGCTAACTTTACATAGAATAATATGCAAGCAAAACGAATGCGTAACATTTACATTTCAACAAGATCAAAACTTAAATTCCACAGACCTGAAACAGGAAGTTCCGCTGACGTCAATACATTTCTCATGGAATTTGAGACTGGACTTCCTGTTTTAGGCATGCAAACTTAAAATCTGAGTATGCACATCTTTGGAGCTCAGTTTTTACAAAAAAACCACAGAAGAAATGCACAAAAAGTTTTAAGATCTTGACCAAAAGGATCTCTCAAACACTCTTTACAGGCACTAACACTTAGCCCGATTCACAAACGTAATTTTGTAGCATAGAAAGTAGTACTATAGTATACTATAGTACTACTCCCCACATACTACAAAATGCAATACCCAAGCCTATGGCCTGTGACCTCTGAGTCTCCTTACTTTTATGTGTGGAGATTTCTGTCAAGTTGGCAGGGCTCGCCATACATGTGGGTGTACATTTTAGTAGTAAGCATGGATGGAACCAGGGGAGTAGTGGGAAAATAGAGAATAGTTAATAATAATTGGGGAGCGGTTTAAGGAAATTTAAGGAGCGGTTTTGAAGTGACATTCTAATGCAATACGCACTCCCACAAAAAGACTAGATACCATAGCCCAAAGGTGTCAACAGGGCAATTTAAAAAACATTTCAAATGCTTTTAAATTAATTGAATATATACCTTTTAGCCAATGTTACTAAATATTAAATAAAAACGTTAGAGCGTATTTCAATTGTTTAAATACTCATTTTTACAGATTAAGTTAATATACTTAAAGATTATTAGTTCAAACAAATTTCATTTCCAGGTTACCACCTATTTTAAATTAATTTACATTTAGATTATACATTAAAATATTTGGTTTAAAATGTTTAAATAATAATAGACTAAAAATGTTCTGTATACTTTCCCGTAGGAGGGCCACCACCTCTGCCATGGAGATATTCACCAACTAGAGAAAAGTTACTAGGAGTACCTTTGCACTCAAATTCTGTAGTAGGAAGTTCCACCCCACTCACTTGAGGGGCTGGAGACATGTAAGCCTACACCTACATATACATTTTTACTCCAAAATGGTGAATAGCAGAACAGTGGGATATTAAACCTAGGTGTAGGAGCAAATATACACAAGTAAATGTAGAGGTGTATATTTACCTTTGTGAATGAGGCCCCAGGTGTTTATATATATTAAAAGATATTTATATGTACAGGGTTTGTGTTCCTGGGCTTGAAAGAGGAAGTTCTACCATTGCTGATATTTTCGGAGCTTTTAGGTTGGAGTATCCAGGTTAGGAACCAGAGATTAAGTCAGGGCATTTGTACTGGCTACTTTTTTTTTTTTTCAGTTCACTCTTAATATCCCTTGTAAAAATCAGGTTTACCACTATTATATCCTAATATCCTAAATATGTTGCTTTGCTATACAATGTTTTTTTTTAAAAAACACACTTTATTAGTTTTCTTGGTTTCTCAAGTCATGCATAGTGTTAGGTACTTTTGTAGACACAATTGTATTAATATACCATGCATAATGTCATGTATAAACATCCGCATTAAAGCATTTTCAAGCAATTTGTACCATTTCGTACAGTATACATTACAGTAGCCTTCCTTGGATGATAACAAGATAGCAACAAGATATTCTTGCAAGTGCATTTAAAATAGCTTCAAAACTTCTAAACTCCCCATCCCCCCTTTACTGGCTCCACTCCAGCTAGTATCAACATTGATCAGTTTTGCCCTGATTCCCTCTTCCGCTCATATTAGCATGATTGACATGTGTATTGCATGTAATAGCGTTGCGCATTGAGCCATTCTTGGGTTGGAGTCATACCGTCTGGGGACTATTTTGTAAATGTTTCTCTATGTGTCATTTACTACAGGGACAGGTGCTGGTTCTAGGGCTTTAAATGTCTCCAACACCTTTTTAGGATATTCTAACAGGGCGGTACATTCCCTGTCAGTCAATTCCTTTTCAAGGTCCATGTACCATCTGTTAAGCAAATCAGTAAGTGAAATCCCAGCATGCACCCTAATACCTTTGTGTAGCCATTTAGTGAGATGCCGCCTCTTGCCCATTAAATAGATTGCTTGTAACAGTTCGTGCACCGGAAGTTCTTCTCTAGCAGGGGGCCAATGCCTCTTAACGTACACAAGAATTGCTGCATGTGTCATATATAGGTTGCCCGATATCCCATTTTCCCTAAGAAAGTTCTCATGATCCATGAGAGCCCCGGCACTGAAGAGTACCTCTACTGTGGTGATTCCTCCCTCAGACCAGCTGCGGGTGTTCGGTTTAGTAATTAAGCCTGTGAGTGTAAGGATACCTAGTAGCGGTGTGTAGTTTGAGTATGGGGTACACTGGTGCGTGTACTGTAGCACTTTCCTCCATAACGCAAGTGCTGTGCGCAATAGCGTCGGGGCATTCTGGGGGGTCTTGGAGCGAGGCAGCATTTTTACTCCAAAATGGTGAATAGCAGAACAGTGGGATATTAAACCTAGGTGTAGGAGCAAATATACACAAGTAAATGTAGAGGTGTATATTTACCTTTGTGAATGAGGCCCCAGGTGTTTATATATATTAAAAGATATTTATATGTACAGGGTTTGTGTTCCTGGGCTTGAAAGAGGAAGTTCTACCATTGCTGATATTTTCGGAGCTTTTAGGTTGGAGTATCCAGGTTAGGAACCAGAGATTAAGTCAGGGCATTTGTACTGGCTACTTTTTTTTTCTTTCAGTTCACTCTTAATATCCCTTGTAAAAATCAGGTTTACCACTATTATATCCTAATATCCTAAATATGTTGCTTTGCTATACAATGTTTTTTTTTTAAAAAACACACTTTATTAGTTTTCTTGGTTTCTCAAGTCATGCATAGTGTTAGGTACTTTTGTAGACACAATTGTATTAATATACCATGCATAATGTCATGTATAAACATCCGCATTAAAGCATTTTCAAGCAATTTGTACCATTTCGTACAGTATACATTACAGTAGCCTTCCTTGGATGATAACAAGATAGCAACAAGATATTCTTGCAAGTGCATTTAAAATAGCTTCAAAACTTCTAAACTCCCCATCCCCCCTTTACTGGCTCCACTCCAGCTAGTATCAACATTGATCAGTTTTGCCCTGATTCCCTCTTCCGCTCATATTAGCATGATTGACATGTGTATTGCATGTAATAGCGTTGCGCATTGAGCCATTCTTGGGTTGGAGTCATACCGTCTGGGGACTATTTTGTAAATGTTTCTCTATGTGTCATTTACTACAGGGACAGGTGCTGGTTCTAGGGCTTTAAATGTCTCCAACACCTTTTTAGGATATTCTAACAGGGCGGTACATTCCCTGTCAGTCAATTCCTTTTCAAGGTCCATGTACCATCTGTTAAGCAAATCAGTAAGTGAAATCCCAGCATGCACCCTAATACCTTTGTGTAGCCATTTAGTGAGATGCCGCCCCTTGCCCATTAAATAGATTGCTTGTAACAGTTCGTGCACCGGAAGTTCTTCTCTAGCAGGGGGCCAATGCCTCTTAACGTACACAAGAATTGCTGCATGTGTCATATATAGGTTGCCCGATATCCCATTTTCCCTAAGAAAGTTCTCATGATCCATGAGAGCCCCGGCACTGAAGAGTACCTCTACTGTGGTGATTCCTCCCTCAGACCAGCTGCGGGTGTTCGGTTTAGTAATTAAGCCTGTGAGTGTAAGGATACCTAGTAGCGGTGTGTAGTTTGAGTATGGGGTACACTGGTGCGTGTACTGTAGCACTTTCCTCCATAACGCAAGTGCTGTGCGCAATAGCGTCGGGGCATTCTGGGGGGTCTTGGAGCGAGGCAGCAGGAGGGTGTGTAGGGCACCTCAATTAATGTCCTGGGTGGTATATCCCAGTTCATACGTCCTGCCAAACAGAACGAGAGCAACTGTAGTTGGCTTGCAAAGCAATAAGCGCGGAGGTCAGGAGCACCCAATCCCCCTTTGTCTGTCTCTAATTGCAGTTTGGCTAGACTCACCCGCTGACGACCACTCCCCCAAATCAAGTCAGAGAATAGGATTTCAAGTGCCTCAAATATGGGAGCATTATCACCGGGAGGTTTGTAAAAAAAATATAATACTCATTGGAGGACCACCATTTTGGATATCGCCACCCGACCCATTACAGATAGGGGTAGCGAGGTCCAACAGGCCGTTTGGGATCGGAGCGCCCTTATCGCTCTGGTCAGGTTGCCCTCTATTAGATCCTGCAGATCTCTATAAATATTGATGCCTAATTATTTGAACGTATGCTGTGCTATGGTTAAAAAGAGCTGTCCAAGCGGCAACATATCTGGGTGTACGCCAGGGTGAAAGAAGAAAGCCTGAAATTTAGCCTCATAGATAGCCAGGCCCGAGACCAATTGAAATTGTCTAAAGATGTCCGGAATTGGTCCTAGGTTATCGGACAGATCCTTGGCATATATAATTATATCGTCGGCATATGCTGATAGCACATGCGTGGTGTTGCCCAGCCTGATACCTATTTGTTCTGCCTCTGCCCGCTGCTTAATGGCCAGGGGCTCTAGTGCGAGCATAAATAGCAGGGGTGACAGTGGGCATCCTTGGCGGGTACCTCTGCCTATTGGATATGTGCGTGAGATGTGATTCCCTGTGCGGGCCTGCACCGTGGGCGCCATATATAGCAGCTGTACCCATTTCAGGTACTCCGGTGGTATGCCAAATTTCTCTAACGATTTGACCATGTAATCCCAAGACAGGACTTCAGAAAGAGAGGACTGCTTCTGCTGTTGAACCCATGGAGAGAAACCCCAATGGCTGGCCGTGCTCCCACCTGTGCCAAGGACCAGCAAGTGTACTCCAAACGCTAGTTGTCTAGCCTCCTTTTAAGCTTCAGGGGTACTGAGGTTAAAGAACCTATACTTCTGCCCAGTGTCTAGCTGACCAGTTTGCCCTGGACTCCCCTGGTGTAGCTCAAGAGATTGAGTTTTCTAGCCCCCAAGAAGTCCTTCTCTGGATTTTTGACTAGTGCAGGTGTGTACTCTTTCTTGCCACAGAATTGCATCTTGTGAGCCAAAGCCAAAAGATAACTGTTTTTAACATGGAGTCCGAGGCTCCTAGACCACCACTACTTATTTGTTGGCAGCCTAGAATGCTGTCAAGGACCAAAGCTCTTCACTGGACCCCTGGACTTCTCTGATCCATTGTTGAACCCCAAGCTGGATTCAAGCTGCAGAGGACATCATCAAACACAGTTGATGAGAAAAAGAACCAAAAACAAAAGTCACAATGTTCTAAGGTAAAATATTGATCAGGACCCATCCGACGTCCACATCCAACCTCGGCTTCCATTGCAGTCGGCCTGAAACTTTGGCTTTGCCATGGGCCCCTGCATTTGAGGCTTTTAGACTACCGCTAAAGTGAAAAACATTGATTTACAAACTTTTAAAAACTTTTCCAAACTTTTTGGAGTGAAAAACTGTGATTTCTGAAAACCTTACCAAAAATTCAAAACTCCAGTTCCCCTCATCAGATTTATGTAGTTTTGGTATCTATTTGAAGATAAAAATATGCTATATTTTTAATAACTTGGAGTGTGATTTTTATTGTCTCGCGATTCTTAGTTATTGACTGTTTTGGAACTGAAATGTGTTACATTTGGGGGCCTATTCATGGAGAAGTCAAGCAGTGCAACACAGCAAATCACATTGCTACCCTGCACTGTGTAACAGGGAAAGGGCAGGAATGTGCCATATTTAAGGCAATATTGCAGAGTAACACAATGCAATGATTTGCACTGCATTGCGTTAATCCAGATTTTTGGAGCCACGCAAAGCGGCTTTGCCTGGCTTCAAAAATCAGTTTTAAGATTAAGCAAACTTGACACAAATAGCCTTATAAATAGGTCCCTTGGTTACATTTTGAGTTCAAGCCTGATTGCTCTGCGCTACAGCTACCCAGAACCGAGCTATTGTTTGATTTAAAGAAATTTAACTGGATTTTATACAGATTAGTGAGATTATTACATGGCAAGATATCACAACTAACCCAACTAATAATCCACTTTTCTCACAAGGTTCAAACATACAGTCTCAACACCCACCCGACCCCATTACCCACCACCATTTCTTGATACAGTCTAGTCCAGCTGAACCAAAACAACAGCACGCAAAATGAATTTCAACATTCACATGAGTTGTGTCCCTGTTTGCCTTAAACCTCATTCCAGCCACTTATTATTCATCAGAGCACAAATCCACTCATCCAATTCTCAAAAATTAACTATTTGATGTGAAATTGAAGCTGGATCAGGTCCATAAATCCACACTCTCCATCTTTGTATTGCACAATACTCTTCTCCCAGGGCTCATCTTCTAATTCCCCACCACTATTTCACCTCACTCAACAAACCCTCTTCTAAAAAGTCCAACATACACAACATCCATCTGTTTGGAGATCTCCTCCATGCACACACACACACACACACACACACACACACACACACACACTACTACTACTGAATCCCACGCACCTAAATAGTCTGTGATCACAGATCCAGCATACATCTTAATGCTACACTCTTCAGAGCAAGATGTCCTAAACACAATTAAAGATTAGTTTGTCCAAACAACATCATAAGAATCACCTCCTCTCAACCCATTGCTCATCTCTTACGTATCACATCAAATCTG
Source organism: Triturus cristatus (assembly GCF_964204655.1). Taxonomy (NCBI): domain Eukaryota; kingdom Metazoa; phylum Chordata; class Amphibia; order Caudata; family Salamandridae; genus Triturus; species Triturus cristatus. Next base: position 345,552,543 of record NC_140594.1, on the reverse strand, counting down.
CCCTCCAGAACTTTAAGATTATTTTCTCTAATGCAACTTCCATGTCTGCCTTCATTCAATCATTCAAGATTAAACTTGATGCAATTGCACTCAGGGAAAGCTGGCTCTGCTCATCCTCCATAACACTGTTTGATCTAATCCTATCAATATCCTTGACCACAGGAAAAAAATTAACTTGCTCTTAAGCCCATTACAACAAAAATGGCTTGCTGTAGGGGGTATAAGGTGTTGGATTTAACTCCAACACCTTCCCTACTGTTGCACACACTGGAGTTGGGATAGTAAATTATACTATTCCAAACTCCAGCGCACCCCGACAGCAAGTCGGGGTAAAAAATTGTGTTGTAATGGCATGCGGGGTAAAAGCATGCGTTGTAACGTCATACAACCCTCAATATAGTATGCTTGTCACTAGGTAACAAAAAGAGTATTATTCATGGTGTTTTTGATTATAGCACTGGCAAACCACTTTCGTCTTATAATCAGATTTCCTCCTCCACATGCAGAGAAAACAATGACCCCATAACATCTGTACTCGAATATTTCCTACAGAACAAAAGGCTACTACAGCATTTACCCTTCTCTACCCACAATAAGGGCTCCCACTGTACCTATTTTTTGTAAAAGAACACAGCACAGTAATGCCTAATTCTCTCAAATTAACTTGGTCAGGCCACTGATACTAAACCAGAGGTAGACATATTAAAATCTAGAGACCTCAGACAAGTTGACAAAAAACTGGCAAACCCAGTAGGCCTGGCTTTAATATGCCAACACGTGCAAACAGAGGCTTGCACAAAAACTATTTATGTCTTGTCTCTGTGCAAACGTTTTCTGTGGCTCGAACGTTTGTGCCCCGTTTTTTATTTTTCAAGAATGTTACCTGATCCAGAGAAAGTCATGGTACCCGCAGCCATGCCTACATAAGCAGATATAAGTGATCAAAGTCCTTTCTATGAATGGCAAGTTACTATTCCTGCTACATTAGAAACATTTTCATCAAGAGTTTCCTCATGTGTGTGCTTACCAAGCAGGGTCAGCTTTTTATCTGTACACCTGAAGGGTTGTTTGGAAAAAACACCATGGTACATGGAAACAAACCGACATCAGCAGTAATGATGATCTTAGTCCTTTCTATGGATGGCAAGTCACTGTTCCCGCAACATTAAAGACTTTTTCATCATGTGCTCGCCCATACGTGTACTTACCAAGTAGGGTCAGCCATTTATCTGGACATCTGAATGCTTGGGTGCATTTCATAAAAATCTGGCACAATGTTCACATTAGATGTGATGCCTGTAGGCATGCGAGTCATGCTGGCACAGCACGAGCCTGGGTGAAGGCACAGTAAGTGAAATTATTTCATATGCCAACCAGAGCCTGCACGTCATGGAATGTGCATATAAGCAATCAGAAAAAAATAGCTTGCCTGTGATCTAGGTCTACGAGCCCCATCACAGCTACGTCTATTGGCTCAGTGGGCTAATACATCAACTGGTTTGTGTTTGACCCCATCATCACAGTTGCGAACAACCTAAGTGGGGTTCGGGGGGAAATTTTTGAAAAAAAGAGTGGCCAAATGGTGCATTTTCAAGCAAATTTGAGAAAGCAGGAAGGTTAATAAAGCAATTGTGAAAGTGCAGTTATTACATTAATAAAGAAATGTCATTACATAGGTAGCTGCTTATTCAGTATAACCATAGAGCTTCATAACAGACTTCGAGATGCAATGCATTTCTGAGTACAATGTTCAAAATGTGCACCCGCCCCAACCACCATGTAGAGTGACCACACACATAGCCCTAACTCCAATCGAAAAAAATATTGTAGCCGGGGTGAAAGAGCAGCAAAGGAGGTTGGGGCCTCTTGTTCTTCGCCCAAAAATTGCCCCAAAATTATGGTAATGGTGGTCAGGCTTTACCAGGTGCTGACAATAAAATAACAATTTATATTTGAAACATTTGGATAATCAAACAAAGACTGGAGGTAAAACATATTAACACTGTCATTTTTACCTTGCAGTTTGCATGCAGCTCTTAGATGACAGTTAATAGCTCACTGTTCTATGTTAGGATTTCAACTTACAAACTGCAAGTAACACAAGGATCTCTCTGACAAAAGCAATGACTCACTGACCTATTTACATCATGTGCATTTTGCGATCTGCATCAGGTACATTAACCTTCTGCGCTACCTTTCCATGAGTCAAAACTTCCACTAGACAAAACTCTGATCTCTCTCTAGGAAAAACATTAACCATCAGCGTTATCATGACATCTTTACTGTTTCTGAAAATTGCTAGAGGCCAGGAAGGTGGTAGCGAGTGCTTTTAGATTTAGAACCATAATATACTTGCAACTACTACATTCAAATTATGCACTAGACAAGACAGAGAGCAATATGCTGCCTAAATAAAAAGTACCAACATCCTGGAAAAAGCAAAGTAAAGTATGTGAAATTTAAGCAGGAAGAACATGGGACCAATCCACCCATAAATCAATCAGTCATTGCAGTACCCCACGATTTGTGCACTTACCCACCCGGGAAAACAATGCTGTTCAAAAAAAGACAAGAAAACAAAACAAAAGTACTGCTTCACTGCCAAACTCTAAATGCATAAACCCCCCCTGCTGCACAACGGAGTGGGACATGGAATACCTCCTCCCACACTCAAATTGTGTCAATGGACCTGCTCACCTGTGGTTTGGGACCGACCCCCAAATAGTTTGGTGAACCTGGTGCACATGCTCACCACTGTCGCAATCATCTTAGAATGAGAATCTGGTACTGATAGGCAGTTTAGAAGCTTTCACTGGTGGGACTTGTGAGAAGAGATTGCGCGAACCTGTCACTGATGGGCAGAGTACCAAGCTTCAGGCCTTACCCTGGCGTGCTCTGCAAGGAGGTTGCATGGGTTGAGCCCTAGTAAAGCTGGACACTCCCCACATTCAGAAAGTGTTCCACCCTGAAACAGTCACTTTCTGGAAATGCGCCAACGAACTGGAATGTTATACTGACATCTGACTGGTCCACTTATAAAAATGAACTTCAACAGCACTTGGTAAAACCTCTCGCAATGTGTACCCACCTATTGTATCTGATCTGCTCAAACATGTACTACAAACTACAAAGATACCAAAACCTTTCTGGAGACAGCCTCCTGTTCGAATATTATTATTTGGTTCTTCGCTGCTGGCTTTATGTCCTGCTCTGCACCATGTGCTATGGATCATGACGAGCTATTTCATGGATTTAAGGAAATAAACATGAGGAAATGACGTTACGTGTGGCTAAGGCCACAGAGCTAAAACGTAAGATTTTGTTTTTTTTCTCATCAAAAAAGATTACTGGTCATAGGCTGGCTTTAACCCAATTTCTCACGTACTCTGAGGAGACCACAAGGTAACTTTAGCCTCCTGTTCCACAGCAAAAAATACATACATGAAGTTGGCTTAAAACCGCCACCCTGGAAGGTCCCTCCAGTGTTCACCGTACAAGAACATACAATACAATTCGCTCACGTCCTCGTGTTTTAGGATTTATCTAGAGTCTTATGCCACGGGTGCTGTCTCCTCCATCACTCGTGGATCAGTTGCAGGTAGTACTGCTACAGTTCCAGTTGCAGCTCGCAGTACTTGGGGGGGGTCGCGCAGGGGTGGGGGCCGAGGGAGAATAAAATTTAGAAAACTTACCTGACCGCCTCTGGTTCTGGTCCGCGTTGGCGCCTCTTCAAATAGGAACAGCACTGGAGTGGCAACCCCTCAGCTAATCGTGGCGCTGCTGCAGGCTTAGGGCACGGTAACTCTTCGCCCGCCGCCTGCCCATTAGGGGACCGAGGGGCTCCTAATGGGCATGCGCAAGCCAGTGCAAACACAAGTGCGCATGACTGGGCACGGGCAAAAAATTAGCTCACCTTCCCCACTCATGCGCACTTGTGCTGCTGCCTGTCCCTGGCTGGTCTGACAATGCATGTCAGTCAACATGACGCCGGACCGCCCACCCCCTTCAGACTCTGAAAGGGGTGGGCGGTCCGACGTCATGCTGACTGACATGATTGTCAGTTCTCCCTCGGCGTCTCTGAACTTAAGTAAACTGAGTCAGTTTACTTAAGTTCAGAGACACCGAGGGAGCTGTGGTTGCGGGCGGGGGGGCAACGCCCCAATGGATGCACAGCGCCTGTCACCTCCCTCACCCTGACGTCATCTTCCTCACTGAGACCTGGCTCAATCCTGCTTCTGGGCGGGACATCGCCTCAGTTACACTGGATGGCTACAACATTGCACATCCAGACCACATCAACAAACACAGAGGTGGTATCCCCATCATCCACAAAGAAACCATCCTCTGCACCACCTGAAGGATAACGCCACCTTAGTTATAGAACACCTCAACTTACAACTCCAAAACCACCATCAGAGGCACCCTTGCCTCCAGACCTCCAGGACCTCGCCCCATCTTCTGTGACACCATTTCTGAACTCATCGCCCTGCTCACCATTGACTCCAAGCATTGCATCTTCCTCGGAGACCGCAACATTCACCTTGACGACCCCAACAACACCAACACCGCAAACCTCCTGGAAAGAATGACAAACATCGGTCTCACTCAGATTTTCACCAACCCTACACACATTGCAGGACACACACTTGACCCCATCTTTACGGCCAGTGACAGAGTCATGTCAGTGAGCTCACCTAGACAGACCATGCCATTGTCCTCTTCACCATGACGGGATCCCCGAGCTCCTCCACCAAGTCACCCAGCACGCATCACTACAGCTGGAAAAAGGTGTCTGAGACCCAGAGGACTGACGTTCTCAACACCTCCATCAATCTAGAACCAGCCATCAAGAACCTCTCCACTTGGATCACTGACTTTGCCGACAGAATTGCCCCTGTCAAACCCATCAAATTCAAGAAACCCTTCAAACAAGCCAGCTGATATAGGGCAGAACTGTGAACCACCAAACCCACATGCAAGTGTCTTGAAATGCGATGGCACAGCCCCAGGAAGGCCACGGACCATGCCACTTTCAAGACATCCCTCGACCAATACCACCAACTCCTAAAAAAGACAAAAAGGAGCTCCCACGCCAATCGCATTAAAGCCAGCTTCAACCACAGCAAAGAACTCTTCAACATTGTCGGAGAGTTCTCCAACCTCTCAGCCACCGAAAACATCATCTGTGGCACCTGGGTACACTTCTTCCACAACAAGATCCCCAACATCTACGAAAACCTTGAACTTCAACCCACTGCTGTGACTCCATCAAACGCCTCGGTCCCTCTAGTCCAGTCCTCACCCACCTGCTCACCACCTGGGACCAGCTCACTACTCAAGACACCACCGCTGTCATGAACTCCCTCAACCCTGGAGCACCCTCAGACCTCTATCCCCACCACATTTTCAGCCTCATGAGCAAGATAATCAGCAATGAGCTCATTGCTTTCTTCAACGCATCCATCACCACGGCCATCGACCCGATGAATGGAAACACACAGAAGTGAAATCCCTGCTCAAGAGACCTTCTGCCAACCCCAGCGACCTTAGGAACTAGCGTCCCATCTCTCTGCTCCTCTTTCCAGCCATAGTCCTCGAAAAGGCCATCAAACAGCAAATCTCTTTCCGACACTGAAAGAAATAACACCCGTCTGCATGTTGACGGCACAATCCATCTAGAACAAATATAAGACGATTGTTCAATATGTGACCTTAAAAACTCGGCGATCGTCTCATTTGTCCCTGATGAAGGGTTGTTCAAACCCGAAATGCATTGGATAAAAATCAAATGAGACATATAAGACGAATAAAAAATTACATCTTCAAAGAAAAGTGAATAAAACTTTCTTCCAGAAGAAACACGCCTTTGATTATTTCATTTTTGAAGAACCAGTTAAACTTACTTAAAGTTGGCATAAAGACCTCCACCCGGAGACCTACCTAGTGCCCAGGGGGACACATCCACGTAGCGTTGTGCTGCCTTCTTCATTCTAACTGACGTTCTTGACCGGCACGTTGCCCCAGGAACACTATTAAAAAATTCACAGAATACTTAACTTCTCCTAATAACCCACAGTTGTAGTGCGCAACTCATTTTTCATCAGCACACATCCCTGTGTGCCATGCCTGCAAACCACAGCCCTGGCATAGGTAAGCCACCCCTTTAGCTGGGTACACTATACCAGTGGTGAGGGTACAATTGCATGAGCTCTGTACCCCTACAGTGTCTACGTCAATTCTTAGACATTGTAAGTGCAGTAATGCCATAAAGAGTATATTGCCTGGGAGGTCGTCAGCAGGAACTCCACAGCATCATAATGGCTTTACTGAAAACTGGGAAGTTTGGTATCAAACATCTCAGTCCATTAAACCCACACTGATACAAGTATGGGATTTAATGAAAAATGCCCTCTTAGGAACCCCCTGAAAAACGACCTAATTCTAGCGTCCTGGCTGAGTGGCTGCTCAATAGCTACCACCACCAGAGCCTGTTGCTCTCAGGGTCCTGAAACAAAGCACATCATCCTGGAACGAGGTGCCAAGCTTCCTCCCCCAGGATGGGCAGGGTCCACAAAGGGGAAGCTTCAAAGGCTTGCCACCTTTGTGAGCTGCTCCAGCCATTTGCTGCTCCCAGCAACTAGCCCCCACTGGTTCTGACCCCAAATTTGGGCAGGAGAATCAGCGGGAAAACCAAGTTAGGAAGAGAGGTGTGCCCACCTTTGCTAACCCCACCCCTCAGGTGCTGGAGGCGAGGTGAAGTACAACTTGCAGATGGGGGGACCCAGCCAACCAGAGTGAGGCTTATGCCCCCTCCCACCGGAGGGTGGCATAAAAGGGGGTGTACCCACACCATGGGAGGGACCTATTGGTCCTGACCTGAACCTACCTGTAACACCCCTAAATTTAATATTTAGGGGCAAACCTCAACCTTGCCGCCTCAGACCAGAGCCGAAAAGAAGGACCAAGAAGAAGAAGGACCAGACAGCCATTTGGAAAGAAGAAGAGGACACCAACTGACTTGGCCCCAGCCTTTCCGGCCTGTCCTGACCTCAGACTCCTCCAACAGAACCTTGGTGTGTCCTGCAGTGAGCAGTCCTCAAAGACCCAGGGAAAACGCCCTGCCTTCGTGACTAAAAAGGACTTTGTCTCCCGTGAGCACTGGACTTGCTCAAAGGTAACCGACTCCGGCCGAGTCCGTGAGTCGCCAACACTCCGCTCCCAGCACCCCAAGCCAGAGTGACCCAACACCATCATGAGGTCCCCCAGAAATCCCAGTCTGGATCCCAGTGACCCCTGAACCGCAACTAGCTCCCAATTCAAACCTGCAGTTGACAACAGGAAGGTCCCCTCAACCGCGACCGAAGGCGATCCCAAGACCAACTCCATAACCAAAGCGGTTCAAAGAAACCAACCGCCACAGTTCAACCGACTCTGTCCCCGAATGCTTGTGATCACAGGACGATGACTCCCAAAGCCCAACCGACTCTGCAGCTTCAGCCAAAACCGCATCCTATGCCTGTCCACCTCTGCGCCTCTGGTGGTGTAGTTCATATTGCCCATTGGGCCCTAAAGTGCTGACTTTGACCCCAGGAGAATTTTGTTTCCTAACCTGGTGGCCTGCTTGCCCGCAGTCCCCAAGCCCACGACCGTGCTTAGCCCATTGGCTAAGGTGTGGCCCCTGCACTCTGTACCCGGCCGCCTCTGCGCCGCTGGTGGTACGACTCGTGTGCCTATCTGATCAAAACCTGCTCACGGACTCGTAACCCTCGTTTTGTTCATCCAAGACTACATGTAAGAGAAATGCTTTATTTGTTGATTAGTAAAAACACTTTGGATTGTGACAGGAGCATTATTATAGCAATTAGATCAGACTAGTATCACATCTTTAGCTGACAGAGCACATATACTACATTGTGTTAAGAAATATCATGGTACATTGGAAATCAATACCATATTTCGTACCAGTCACAGAAGATATCCTTTCAAATTAAAGCTAAAAATGTTCTCAATGAAACCCCTACCCTACCCCCAATTTTTGAAATTAACATTTCAAAATACCATAGTTAAAGTGCAATAGGTAAAGTGCACTTGTGTAGTGTCTTACATCTAGCAGCAGTAATGAAAGTGCACTTAATTATACGAATTCGATTGGTCTAATATCGCAACTGTAAAAAACAAAAACACATATAATACAATTTGATGCGAGTAATATCAGGGTACATTTTAAAATGGTTTCATATTTCGCACCAATCACAAAAACCATTTCTCCAAATGGATGATAAAAACCTTCTTAAGGGAACTACCTGCTCTACCTCCAAAGTTGAAATACGTACGTAGGAGTACCAAAATTAAGATGCAATAGATAAAGTGTACCTGTGCAATATCTTACAGCTAGCAGCAATGGTTAAGAAGAACTTGTGCAAAGTCTTACGTTTAGCAACAATAATTAAAGTGCAATTGTGCAGTGTCTAACATCTAACAACGTTCTAAACAGTTAATTAGAATGGATAATTTCTCCTCATCAGAACAGGCCCACACTATGCAAATAATTGATTTAGTATTAGGATTTTACCAGTTACTACAAGCAAAATAACTTCAGTTTTGGGTAGCTTTATCCGGTTACCATAAACAATTAAAATCTTTTAAAACTTCAGTTTCGGGGCCCTACACAGAACTTCAGGAACAATTTTATGGGATTGCAAATTTTCATTTAATATTGTCAAGATTAACAACATTATCCTGCAAAACCAGTCATTAATAATCTAGACATGCAACTGATGTTAGGTGTCCCACTCCGAAAGTAGCTATTTTTCTGAGATGAGGATGAACTTTACAAATTGTGGGATCATGCGGGCCGTATTCCCAGTGAGACCAGTTATAATAGCTTGTTGACATGTTCTCACCAAAAATTTGTTAAAGATGGATTTTAACAGAGCTTTCCTCTCTTCTAACAGCTGTGGGCAAGTAGTTACAATATGCATAAAAGATTATTTCTAAAAGCCACCTAACCGACAGCTGTTTGTGGACCAATTTCGTTCCCATGTAGGGATTCCATTCTTTGTGGAATATCTCCCAAATCGTAACAACCTAAATCTGTCCGTTAAAAATTATTTTTAATGGGTGGTGAGATATGATTGAGGTTCTAATTTAGTGAATGAGTTAATAACTGACCAGGAGTGACTCTTTTTAGCGAGCTCATCCTTGTCTAAGAGAATCGATAGAAAGGTAGCTGATCGATTTATTGTCTGTTTGTACACCACTTTACTCCTGACTTCGTCTTCAAAGGGTGGGGACTTAAAATTATTGAAACTCTCCATTAGACAAGCTTTCAAGCTCCTAGCATGCCCTAAATCTCATTAACACCTGCCAACATTGGTCCCTGAGGGTGCCCTGGTCTGAGCAGAAAAAAGAATATAACGATTTTAAAAAGGCAGATTGTCTTAACAGAGTTTGTCTTTTCAGACCAAATTCCAATATAATATTGGCATGCCCAATATACCTTGGAACCCTAAAAAGAGATTTTAAAACTTTTATTTGTAGGTTATCAAGGATTTTTGAGTCTTTCTCTCGAAAAATCATTGAACCATAAGCCAAAGAGGGAATCCGCTTTGCTTTCATGACCTTAAGTAAATACTCATGGTTTGGACATGCCAACGTTTCTCTCAACTTTCTAAAAGCAAAGGACAAGGCTGTACCTTTTGCTTTTTGGTTGATAAAATGCTTTTAAAAGACAATTTGTCATCGAATGTGCTGCCCAAATATTTATAGAATTTCACAGTTTCGATATGAAACCCATTAATCTTCCATACTCTCTTGTCTGATTTTGTGCCGCCAATCGTCATTATTTTTGTCTTCTTGTTAGTTATTTGTAAGCCATTAGCAGATATATAGTTATTGAATGAATCAACTAATCTTTTTAAACCTATAGTAGTGTGGCTTAACAGTATGGTGTCATCTGCATATTGTAAATATTTGATATCTTGTCCGAAAAAGTAGGTGAGTGGGCATTAACATTTTTAAAATATAACTGTAGGTCGGCCATAAAAAGATTAAAAAGGCATGGTGCCAGGACGCAACCCTGTTTAAGACCACTTTTAGTTTCAAATCTGCGAGTTGTACATCTACCGTCACGACTTTAACCTGGACCCATGTGTTAGTATATAGCATTTTAATCATGTTGAGCAATTGATTTGGGATGCCACATTCAGATAACTTGGCCCATAGTAGATTGCGGGGAACGGAATCAAAAGCGGCCTTAAGGTTGACAAAACAAATATATCACTTTTGCTTTCTATACTTTGCTCTTTCGGCCAATAAAGTCTGTCAGGTCAAGTTCATGGTCGTTGACTCGCCCCTTCAAAAGCCAGTTTGGTATGTTGGGATTAGATCATCTTTTGTGGCCCATTCTTCCAGGTCATTCAGCAAACAGCTTGAGAAGATTTTTGCCTCCACATCTGTTAATGAGATTAGCCTGTAATTTGCTGGATTGTTTTATGAGCCACTTTTAAAAAAAATCGGCTGTATTATGCTTCCCTGCCATGACTCGGGGACCATTTATCTTTAATAACAAGGTTGTTAAAATCTCTGACCAAAGATCAAGCTTTGCCTTAAAGATTGAGTTTGGGATTCCGTTGGGGCTTGGCGCACCATTCGATCTAATCCTGTTTATTGCCATTTTTACTTGTTCTGTTTGCCATGTCTCATTAACTTGTGGCTTGGCTTGAATGAGATACTGATCATTCCTAGGGGTTCCACCGTCTTCTCTGTTCAATGGGCTTGACTTTTGATGAACAGCATTATTGTTAAATATTATATCCGGGGATGCTCCATATAGATTTAAAATTAAAAATGCCCAGCAGGATTTGGCGATATTAGCGCTATTCACTCTTTTGCTGCCATTTTCAATATTGTTTATTATGCCCCAGAATACTTTCACATTTTTAGTTTTGCAGGAAAAAATGCAGCTTAGTCCATATTCCTTCATAGTACGTATGTTTGGCTTTCCATATTTCATTTTTATAGAGCCTTCTGAGCCTTTTTGGTTTGTGAAGTTCCAAGGTTTTTATGGCTCCATTCGGTTTTCTAAAAGTCGCCCTTGTTGCTTTATTGAGTTCTCTTTTTTGATGAAGTAGCCTATTTGCATACCATCCTGATTTTTTGGGCCTCGTAATGGACCCTTTTGATGTAGTGGCAGTAGGGAAACGATCCAAAAGGAAAGCACACAAACGGGGCTAAATATTAACCAGAGACATCCCTTGTTTTTTATCAGTTAGCGCCTTAACAATTGCAGGTTCTAGAAATTCCCATATTTCCTTCTGGTTTCTCGAGTTCCACACTAGCCTTTTCAGGCTAAAAGCCGTTAACCCGGTAATCATAGATCTTGCTTCGGGCAGGTGGGCAACTGATAATACAAGGGAAATTGTTTGTGGATTGTGGTCGCTTTCTGTCCTGGGAATCGTAGAAGGAGGATGTCAACTCCATTGAGATGATGGAATAATCAATAATGGAGAGTTGACCTGATTTTTTAAATATAGGTACACTCTTGTTAAGGTTTTGAGCGTCTTCCTGTAGTAACATAAGATTATATTTATTGACCTGGGAACGGCACATTTGTGTCAGTGCTTAGCTTGGTTTATTAGCGTAGTTATTAGTGAGGAGGTGCATATTAAAATCTCCTGAGATAATTAGCATAGTGGCTGGGTGGTCATGGTACAATTTTTTTACTACTTCCCATAGTACAGTAAATTGGGATGTCTTGACACTGTTTTTTGGACTTAAATAAACATTTATAAATATTATAGGTTGTTTGAGGTCAAATTTATTGCACAGAAGCCACGCTAGTTGAAAATCGATTTCATAATGTCTGACATCCAAGGTCAAAGATACATAGATAGATAAGCCACCACGTGCGCGACCGAAGCATGACGGGGTTCCTTTTTCATATTCCATGTTTCCTGGAGCATTAAAACATCAAAATCCCTTAAAAAGGTTACTATATCTTGGTCCTCTTTTAGGGTTTTAAGGCCTTTGGTGTTCCATGAGCAAATGTTAAAAGGTTTTATTTCCTTGATTGAACTCTTTACGCATCATTCATGCGTTCCAGTTTTGCCATTTGTGAGTATTTTACGAAGCCAGCTCCAGTCATCACTACGTGCTGTATTTTTCTTTCGCTCCTCACAAACTCAAGTGCCCGGGTAACAGCTTATAACTTTGATCCCGGATGACAGATCTGGATTAAATAGTGACCCTGAGGCTCCTTTAAATACCCTGGTATGACCTCCTGATCTTATAGTTGTAGAGGAATCTATTGAAGCAGGGTTATTGTGAAAGTCACCTCTTTGGTGGGATTATTGAGATCTTGTTTGAATTCAACCAAATCTAAGTCTTTCGATGCTAAATCCTTAAACTCTGGGATTGAGTTCAACAGCTTCAGAATATTACCACGATTCAAAATATTGATGGGGCCCTTTGAAGTATACCATGGGGTAAATACTAATTTCATAGTTAGAACTGGATACTTGTTGTTCTCTAACGTTCCCTTTTTTATGTTACCACTAGTCTCAGGTGACAATTGCATGCCTTGAGTGTTCCCGTCACCTGGTATGATGTCTTCCACGTCTGGTTGTCCGAAGGATACTGTAAACTTGATATTAGTTGGAATATTTTCGAAAAAGGCAACATTGTTAACACGCTTCCCTCTGACCACATCTTGCACTGCACTCTGCCGATCACTTCCTCGTTGAGCCGGATCTTGTCGTAGCACTTGAGAATTAGGTGCTACAGTTAGTTGTGACATTATAGGATTATGTGCTGCTTTAGTAGATAAGGTGGATACGGCTAAACCATTTGGACATGAAGTTAGCCCAGCTGTTGTTTCGCACCAACGTGATTCCAAAAATCTAAAAATTGGATACATTTCTTTTGAGTTGAGATTAGTTGGTGAGCTGGCGTTTGTAGATTTCTTTGTTTTTTGTGGGCTTTTCTTAATCTTTTTCTTGCTCTTTTGGTTAATCCATCTTGTATTGTATTAGTGGTTGGGACCAGGTTAGAGGTGGCTTGGGAAGCATTAAAACCAGATACTGATAATTGTTCAATGGGTTTGTTTACTTTCGTCGAGTCCTGAAGTTTCTGAGGGATGGTTTGTTTAGTCTCACCCCTTGGTGATTGATTTTCAATTTGTATATCCTTCCTTATAGATGAGAGTATGTTCTGTTGCTGAACTTTACGAGTATGAGAGCTATTTGCCTTTTTTGTAGATTTTCTTCTAATCACGTTTTTGGCCTGTGAATTCCCAGTTTCGCCTGATGTTCCTACAATTAGAGGTTTGGTATCTGGGTGATGGGAATGATCTTCTTCGACAAAGCCTGCTTTGCCTTCAGTAATCCTGTCCGACATTGTCTTGACCTCTGTCACCATGGACCTTACTATAATTGGTAGCTCTGAAATGTTATCGATCATATGAGCACCAGTACATGTGAACAGTTGATTGTCTTTGTCAGATTGGGCAATTAACTACCAAGTTTGTTAGGTGAAGTAACTTGGTGTCCATCCCGGCTACATAGAGAGCCAATGTATTTAGTAAGTCCACCTAGATGTTCAACTTGACTGAGTGGTAATAAAGGGCATTGGTGATATTGTCCATTGTATTGAGCAGACTACCCCATATTTCATTTTCAGGATCTTTTCATTTCTCCTCAGGAGCACGAGTGCCATCCCGAATATTTTCATCATATTTGGCTAACCATGATAAGTCTGCCGAACAGAGAGGATTAATTGGAGAATCAGCTTGCACAACCTTGCTTTGACCATTTGAAGCAAGCACATTCTCTGTAGAAAGTTTACTCAGGACCAGGGTCAGCATGTGGTCATTATTAATGATACTGGTTTCCAGAAGGAGGCTTGAAGGATCCATTTTAATTGCATTACTACAACCATTTGGGCTTGAGGAGGCCTTGGGTATCATATTTTGGCAACCACCAACAATATCTGAATTGGGCAGAATAAGGGAGGGTATCCGAATGGAGGGGGTCATAAAAACCTTGTCACTTGTATTTTGCTCAGGGCCAGAAGATATATTAATCACAGAGTTGTTCACATTTTGTCAAATAACCTGATGCAGTTGAGAAATTGTGCCTACATTAGGAGTTGTCGCTATCTTTTAATCCACAATAGGAGGTGCTGAAAGGTCGAGATTTGTTGTACCTCCTTGCCCACTGGATGAGCCTATTTGCAGTGGTCCTCATAGTTTTGCACTGGAGGCATGAACCTGAGCTTTTACCAGGAGTGGGCCGTTGGTTTATGGCGTTGCTGATGAGGAGGCCACACTAACAGCTGTAGGAAAAATACTGGGGCTATTATCGGCTGGGGAGTGATTACTGCTGACTTCCTTGTTCCCTGGAAGAAGTAGAACGTTATCAAGCATACACCCCGGGATGGGTCCTAAGCCTTGCAGTATTTCAGCTTTGTTCGTAGATGTTTGATCTCCATCTACACTGCAGGCTATTGGTACTTTTCCATAGTCTTTGTTTGCAATTTCAGGTTTCTGTTTGAAATATCCTTTGATGGTTGGTTGACTGGTCCTGCTACGCACTCCTGAGTATTGGGCGTCTGCAGGAGAAGTTAAAGATAGTGCTGCTGAATTGTCTAACTCTTGATCTGTATCTCCTATTGGACTACTCAGACTGCTATGCAGAAATCCGTACCCAGTCTCTCCATTCTCCTCATTCTTTATCCGCCGCTTTGTTTGGGGTCGTGGGAATGACCCACGCAGCTGGCCTGACCTCATAGTGTTAACTACTCAGAGGTTTTAAAGGTATTCCAACTAAATTCTGCACCACATATACCATTATGTTGAGTGCGGAGCCTGGAGGCAAATAGTGGCAATGATGGTTATAATAATGCTTAGCAACGACCACAATCCATTAAGCTAAAAAAAAAACGAGTGTGAAGACAGACCGTACTCTAGCAGTTGCCTCCACTGCCTCCACCTCGTCACACGCTCCCAAAAAAACTACTCTGCAGTGGGTGGGAGCCAGCAAACGTGGCGTCACAATGGCTTAACAGAGAGGGGTCCCAGACTCCAGCTGGGTATCTGGCCGATATCACGCTGGTATCGGGCTTGGTAGCAAGCAGGAATCAGGCGATTGGAGAGAGGCAAGTGGTGAGCAGGTGCTGCCAGTTGCACACAGGCCGCACCCAGACCTAGCTGGCCCACTTCCTCAGGCATCCGGGCCCCCGCTCGGTGAAGACCTTTGAAGGGAAGGTAATGATAATAGTAAAGGCTGTGTACAGCGGCTGTGGCTCACCTTTCCTTCTGCTACCGTTTCCGCTTCACCACAGTTGACAGCCCAACAATTCAGGCTCGGGTTGGCCCTCCAGTTCTCCTTACGGCTCCTATGCTCCTATACTTCTATGCGGCTCTCTTTCCCTGCCACTTCACCACAACTAACGCAACTGATGCGGTCCCTGGAACCGGGACCAGGCACGGGCTTGCAGCTCCTTTTACTTGCGGCTCCAGCTGCTGCAGCTGATTGCCCCTGGGGACGGGACCGCTTCACCATAGCTGGCAGCCCCCAGGGATAGCGGCCCTCGCTCACGGCACCTACTGTCACAGCTGACAGCCCCCGGGAAGGGCTCATGGCTCCTCTCACTTGCGGCTACCAGCTCCTCCTGCCAACAGCCCCGGGACCAGGCTCAGTAATCCTTCAAAACCTTCAGTTCGCAGCTCACAGCTCACAACCAGCTGCAATCAGCCGCGTACGCCCAAGACTAAATCTGTATGGTGAATAATCCTGCAACACAATAACGGTATTGCCAAATGTATTACCCATATTTTTCTTTCCCTCAGGAAATGTCCCAGCTTAGTATCTAGAGATACCTGGCTGTGTAAGAAAAGTAATTACAAAGTAATCCTAACTACCTGCAAATACAAAGTAATACTACTGCAAATGATTCCCTGCATTTAAAGTGCATATGCTTTCAAAGTATTCTGATATTTTCCTATACCAGGCCTGGCTTGGTTCTAGAAAATAAACATAACTAAATAATATTTTTATACAAACCAATTGGTCAGAGTTCAGCCTTTGAGTGTAAGAAACCATTTCTTGCCTGAGTTATACAATGAATGCTTAGCACTACTCTCTGATAGGCTCTTACTGCTCACCCACACTACCACAAATAGAAAGTAAGGTACTTTCTACTTTTACCTCTGCCTACCTTTGGGGTTCCACTGGACTCTGTGCACACCATACCTTACTTTGGTATAGTATATACAGAGCCAGCTTCCTACACAAGGTCCACAGGTTATATTGTACTATCCCTCCCAGCTGTAGGTGTAAATGAGGTGCAGAATGGATGTTTGTGTGAAGAAAGCGTCAACCACAACCCGAGATTGAACTTGACTCACCAACAGAACTTGCGATCACTGCTGTGGCAGATCATAATACGAGTCAAGATTAAAGCGTAGGACGACAGAAGTAGGTGAACTGCCTATTCACGTTTCACTCCAGGAAACTTTGTTGTGGTGCAGGGAAATGCAGAAATTCAGACATCCATTTCCTTTGAACTCCAAATAGGGTCCACTAATCAAAAGGCATCATCCAAATCTGACGAATGCTGATGTAATGTGTCTCATTTCAGAAAATTCTATAGCCCTTGTATGAGGTGCCTGTGGGGGACAACCAAGAATGTCGACAAGAGTGATGAAACGTCTCATTAGAAAAACTCACTTCCCCGTCGGATATCAAGGACCATCAGGAAACTTGACGCACAAATGTGAACTGTGCTTGCTGTATAAGAAGGAGAGATGCCACCTCAAATGACCTGCAGAGGAAATACGAGACACAATGTCTACCATTTACCTACTACAGGTAGCAAAGAAGAAGGAAGAGGATGACTAGGGAGATACGGGCAGACACCTGAAAAGTGTAAGTGATAGGACATGCTTGAGTTGCAGCCCAGACAGAATATGGCAAATGGAATCACAATTGTGCTGGTATCTTATGAGTATGTATAAGCAATGGGGTGACCCTGTGTCCCTCAGAACCTGGGTAGGATTATTACAAGAAAACAATGGTTCTGTCGGGTATGAGTAAAACAATTGCTTTGTTATGCAAGTGAATCAAGAAAAAAGTACGGAATCAATCCAGAGTTGACCACACAATCTAAAAAGTACAAATCACGGTGACGCTAGATTTGGAGGGTGTGATGTCATTCTTTATATATAAATTTCGTTCATTTATATGAAAACACCCATATCACTTGTAACGCAAGGTTACCAACGTAATAAACTGTAAAGTGAGTCAGTGAGTCAGTGACAAGGTGACAAAAGTGACAGAATTGTGCATAGTATATACAGTGATCAAGTACAGAAAAAACTTTTTATGTACACAATATACATGAGGAGGGCCAGTATCAATCAATCAATCAGTGACATTTATAGAGCGCACTACATACCCGTAGGGTCTCAAGGCGCTGGGGGTGGGGGGGTGCCGCTACTGCTCGAACAGCCATGTCTTCAGCTTCTTCCTGAAGGAGAGGTGGTCTTGGGTCAGGCGCAGGTCGGTCGGGAGGGAGTTCCAGGTCTTGGCGGCCAGGTAGGAGAAGGACCTTCCTCCTGTAGTCGCTCTTCGGATGCGGGGGACGGCGGCGAGGGCGAGGTTGGCTGATCGGAGGTGGCGTTTGGGAGCGTAGAAGTTGACTCGGCTGTTGAGGTAGCTCGGGCCTTGGTCGTGTAGGGCTTTGTGTGCGTGGGTGAGGAGGCGGAAGGTGATTCTTTTGTTGACGGGGAGCCAGTGAAGGTCTCTCAGATGTCCGGAGATGTGGCTGGTTCGTGGGATGTCGAGGATGAGTCTGGCTGAGGCGTTCTGGATCCGCTGGAGTCTCTTCTGGAGCTTGGCGGTGGTACCGGCGTAGAGGGCGTTGCCGTAGTCCAGTCGGCTGGTGACGAGGGCCTGGGTGACGGTCCTCCTGGTCTCGGTGGGGATCCACCAGAAGATCTTCCGTAGCATGCGTAGGATGTTGAAGCACGCCGAGGAGACGGCGTTGACTTGCCTGGTCATGGAGAGGGAGGAGTCCAGGATGAAGCCCAGGTTGCGTGCATGGTCAGTCGGTTTGGGTGCGGTGCCCAGGGCGGGAGGCCACCAGGAGTCGTCCCAGGCAGAGGGTGAGGAGCCCAGGATGAGGACCTCCGTCTTGTCCGAGTTCAGCTTCAGGCGGCTGGTCGTCATCCACTCGGCTACGTCCTTCATCCCTTCGTGTAGGTTGGCTCTGGCGGCGGCGGGGTCGTTGGTCAGGGAGAGGATCAGCTGGGTGTCGTCGGCGTAGGAGATTATGTTGAGGTTGTGTTGCCGTGCGATGGCCGCGAGGGGGCTCATGTAGACGTTGAAGAGGGTGGGGCTCAGCGAGGATCCTTGAG
Source organism: Triturus cristatus (assembly GCF_964204655.1). NCBI lineage: Eukaryota > Metazoa > Chordata > Amphibia > Caudata > Salamandridae > Triturus > Triturus cristatus. The sequence goes on along the minus strand of NC_140594.1, from coordinate 345,534,128 downwards.
GGACGCCGCAGATGACATCGGTGGCCTCTGACTTGTACGGTGGTAGACGGACTCTCTGTGTTCTTCCGTCGAGGAAGGAGATGATCCATTCCAGCGCCTTGTCCTGGATTCCGACGTTGCTGAGGCGCTGTACTAGGGTGCGGTGGCAGACAGTGTCGAATGCTGCGGAGAGGTCTAGGAGGATGAGGGCCGCTGTTTCTCCGTTGTCCATCAGGGCTCGAATGTCATCGGTGGCGGCGATGAGGGCGGTCTCGGTGCTGTGATTGGCTCGGAAGCCGGACTGTGAGGGGTCGAGGGATCCATTCGTTTCGAGGAAGGCGGCCATCTGCTTGTTGACGGTCTTCTCGATGACTTTGGCTGGAAATGGGAGGAGCGAGATGGGGCGGTAGTTTTTGAGTTCGGTGGGGTCCGCTGTGGGTTTCTTGAGTAGCGCGCTGAGTTCGGCGTGCTTCCAGCTCTCAGGGAAGGTGGCGGTGTCGAAGGATGTGTTGATGATGTCTCGCAGGTGGGGTGCGATGACAGCGTCAGCCTTGTTGAAGACGTGATGAGGGCAGGGGTCGGTCGGTGATCCGGAGTGGATGGAGTTCATCGTGCGGATGGTGTCTTCGGTGCTGATCGGAGTCCAGGCGTGGAGGGTGGTGGTGAGGAGTGGTTGTTCGGTCTTGGTGTGCGTTGGTTGGTTGCTGAAGCTGTTGTGTATGTCCGCGATCTTGTTGTGGAAGTATGAGGCGAGGGAGTTGCAGAGGTCTTGCGATGGGGTGATGTCGTTGTTTCCTGCGCTGGGGTTGGAGAGCTCTTTCACGATGTTGAAGAGTTCCTTGCAGTTGTGTGCGTTGTTGTCCAGCCGGTCCTTGAAAGCAGTTTTCTTGGCGGCGCGGATCAGCTGGTGGTGCTTCCGGGTGGCCAGCTTGAAGGTGGTCCTGTTGTCCGGTGTAGGATCCCTTCTCCAGACTTTCTCGAGGGCTCGGCAGTTCTTCTTGGAGCTCTTGAGTTCGTCGGTGAACCACGGGGCTTTCTTGCTGCCGGGTCTGCTGGGCGGGGTCCTCAGCGGGGCGAGTTCGTCCGCACAGTTGCTGATCCACTGTGTGAGGTTGTTGGCGGCCTGGCTGGGGTTCGCTGAGCTGGCAGGGGGGTGCTGGCTCAGGGAGGTGGCGAGCTGGTCTGCTGTGATCTTGTTCCAGCTTCTGCGGGCGGCCTGTTGCTGGTGGTGGTGGGTCGTCGTTCTCTTGAAGGTGAAGTGGACGCAGCTGTGGTCCGTCCATTGAAGCTCTGTGGCGTGGCTGAAGACGATGTCTTTGCAGGATGAGAAGACGGCGTCGAGTGTGTGTCCGGCGAGGTGGGTGGGGGTGGATACCAGCTGCTTGAGTCCAAGATTGGCGAGGTTGTCGAGCAGGGTGCTGGTGTTGCGGTCGTTGTTGTTCTCCAGGTGGAAGTTGAGGTCCCCCAGGAGGATGTAGTCGGCGGAGGGGAGGGCATGCGGGCTGACGAAGTCGGCGATGTCCTCGCTGAATTGTGTGCGTGGTCCCGGGGGTCGGTAGATCAGGGTGCCTCTGAGGGTGGTGTTTGGGTCGGTGTGGATCTGGAAGTGCAGGTGTTCGGCGGTGGTCAGGGTGTTGTCGGTGCTGGTCGTGAGATGGATGGTGTTCCTGTGGATGATGGCGATGCCTCCTCCCATCTGGTTGGCGTTGCGGTCCCTCCGGACGATCTTGTAGCCCTCCGGGATGGCGATGGCGATGTCGGGAGCTGAAGAGGCGTTCATCCAGGTCTCCGTGAGGAAGGCAACGTCAGGGGCTGTGGTGTCTAGGAGGTTCCAGCGTTCCACGGCGTGTCTGTGGACGGAGCGGGTGTTGAGCAGGATGCACTTGAGGTGGGTGCTGCTGGTGTTTGGCTTGGCGGCTGCTGGTGCGGGGCAGGTCTGGATGCAGGAGAACTTGCAGGCGTGGCAGCTGAAAGGTCCGTGGGTGAGTCGTGGTGTGGCTTGGTGGCAGTCTGGGAGTCGGCCGGTGTTGAGTGCGCTGAGGGTGGCGGCGAAGTACGTCAGGCGGGTAGGTCGGGGTCTTCGTGGGCTAGGGGTTCTGGCGCAGGTTGCCATCGTTTATTTTAAATGTCCTGATGAAGACCCTGCATGACGATTTAATGTCGCTTACATTGGGTTGAAACGTCGACGATAACTGCTAGGACCAGTTCAAGACCTGTTTTCCATATATGTTTTGATTTATTCGTGAAACGGTGTCATTGTGATTTTCCTTGATACTGGCCCTCCTCATGTATATTGTGTACATAAAAAGTTTTTTCTGTACTTGATCACTGTATATACTATGCACAATTCTGTCACTTTTGTCACCTTGTCACTGACTCACTGACTCACTTTACAGTTTATTACGTTGGTAACCTTGCGTTACAAGTGATATGGGTGTTTTCATATAAATGAACGAAATTTATATATAAAGAATGACATCACACCCTCCAAATCTAGCGTCACCGTGATTTGTACTTTTTAGATTGTGTGGTCAACTCTGGATTGATTCCGTACTTTTTTCTTGATTCACTTGCATAACAAAGCAATTGTTTTACTCATACCCGACAGAACCATTGTTTTCTTGTAATAATCCTACCCAGGTTCTGAGGGACACAGGGTCACCCCATTGCTTATACATTATAATACGTGCAGGTGCTGACCTGCGAGGGTATTGTTCTCTCATTTGTTTGTTTCTTATAAATGTGCGGACATTTCTTCAATATTAATATTTGTCCCTGAATAGTATCTTCCATTGTACTATGTCTGAAAGAGAGACACTGTCGTATACTGAAGAGTATATAGCCAACCTAATAAAAGAACAGGGGAGCTCTGGCTTCCTTTTAGGCCCAGACAGATTATCAGTGGATGTTGGTCTCAATGAGAAATTGGCCAAACTAGAGCGATTGGAGAAGAAATTAGTGCGCTCTAGACTACATGGCCATGTTCTGACCAAATACCTTGAATCAAACATAATTCCCAAGGGTTTGCAGGTTCGCAATGAACCAGCAATATTTATAGATGTACCTAAATTCAGGGAGGGGTTCAGCTTTGTGGCGAATAATTGTTCCAGGCACTGGATGGTGCTTGGAATAGAAACTGCCATTGAATACGTAAAAAAACTCACACAGGAAATTGCGGAACTCAAGAGAGAAATCCTGGGGGATAGTGCTCTAACAAATGCCAAGGAGGCCCTGGAAAGGGCCGAGAAAACCCTAGTGGAGTTCAATACAACAACGTTGAATAAAAAACTGGATAAGCTATCTAAGGACATCAGAAATTACGACAAGAAATCCACATACCCATACTTGGCGGAGGATTACTATCAACAGGATAGTCAAGGTTTCTTTTCCAATAAAAGCAGACAGGGCCCCAGAAGATTCAAGACCTTTTCTGACTCTACGGTTGGCAGTGGTTCAGATTCAGATCTGGATAGACCTTCCACCAGCAATCAGGATAACCAATTGTCCCTTTTTTTAGGGGAGGGCCATCGGCAATCAAACAGGGGTGGGGGTCAGGACCTGTTCTGGGGACGCCCAAGAGGATGGAACAACCGCAGAGGAGGGAACAGTCGGCGCACCAATTCACGTGTCTGTTTCTTCCAACCAGAAGCCCATGGGGAGATCTCGACCCGCAGACAAACGTATCGTTGGTGAATGTACATTCGGATGATGCATTTGCCATTGGTCCACCGCCACTTCTGAATATGCCATTACTCCCACAGCAAGGCACAAAAACACCATTGTCTGATTACAATCCACCAGCTATAATCACAAGTGAGATCACATTGGAGCATCATGTAGACACACCGATGGTAACTCCACAGTTGGAGCAGCCTACTACCAGTGGCCGTGGTAATGATATTTCCCAGCTTGTAGGAGTCCATCAAGCTAACAACAGCCTCAGATTGAGCCAAGCAATTCCTGATCCCTTGCCCTCTGACACTCTGGATCCTATAATCAATCTCTCAGACTATATATTAACAAATGAAGAAAGGAAGGTCTTAGCGAAAGGATTATCATTTGTACCCACATCTGTTCCCGATTCCTTTAATGTTAAGGTTGAATTGCAACGCTTCTTCAGGAAAATCCGGTTGAAATATTATTTTTCTAAAAACATCTATGCCCCGGCTGCCACAGCCACACCTTTCAGACCTGCCTCAACATTTACACCGAGTGCATATATGATGAGTGAAAAAATAAACGCCTATGAAAAGATTGTGCTTGAGGAAATCATGGGCCTACTTGAGAAAAAGGAATATATCAAATATAACATCAGCAAGCCAGAAAAGTTGGCCCTTTCAACTCTGGGAGCTAATGAGGCAATTGTGATTAAAGCCGCAGATAAGGGTGGAGCTGTTGTCCTGCAGAACACACAAGACTATGTTGCAGAGATAGAGCTACAATTGGGATGTAGAGACAGTTACTGCCCGGTACCAAGAGACCCCACATTTGAAATAAAATCATTGATTGAAAGAATTACGATGGATGGAGTGACACAAGGCTTCCTTAGTCAGTCTGAGTCTGACTTTCTGAACAAACGTGAGGCTAGGATTCCGACTATATATACCCTCCCGAAGATCCATAAGCGCCTGGACAAGCCACCAGGCAGACCAATTGTCTCGGGATGTGGATCTATACTGGAACCCCTTAACCAATTCATAGATCATTTCTTGCAGCCATGGATACCATTGACCAAATCATATGTCCGGGATACGATGCATATCATCCAATTGTTGGAGGGTCAACCATTCGATACTCAAACTCAGCTATTGGTCACGCTAGATGTATCCTCGCTCTACACCTCCATTCCCCAGACAAGGGCTCTTGAAGTGATTAAAGAAATCCTTGACAAAAGAACGAGACCTCACTGGATTCCGACCGATTTTCTGCTGGGCCTGTTGGAAATTGCCATGAAATATAATTATTTTATTTTTATGAAGCAATTCTATTACCAATGTAAAGGCGTGGCGATGGGGGCTACCTATGCGCCGAGCCTGGCCAATATCTTCATGGATGCATACGAAGAGGAACATCTCTACAACCACCAAAATCCGTTCATTGACCACATTACTGCTTGGAAACGTTATATAGACGACGTTATTATGATCTGGTCTGGTACTAAGGACGAACTCAATCTGTTCCACAGCTGGTTGAATGCTAGATCGAATGATATCCAGTTCACTATGACGAATGACAACAGCACCATCGATTTCCTGGATCTTACCTTTGTGGTTGATGATGGACAATTAGTCTGTGACCTCTTTCGTAAACCAACAGAACGGACCACCCTCCTTAAGTATGACTCTCACCATCCACGCAGCTTAAGGGATAATCTTCCGTATGGTCAATACCTGAGACTAAGGAGGAACTGTACACGCAGAGCCGATTTCTTTAAAGAAACAGAGATCCTCACCACTCGATTAAAAGAACGTGGCTACCCGGTGGGTCTGTTGAAACGCGCACGCAAACGCGCTTGGTACAGCCCGAGAGACGAACTCTTGCAGGTCAAGGAAAACAGACCGAAGAAGGAGAACATTGTATGTGTTACATCCTTTAACACGAAGAGTAATGGCATGAAGAAAATCATCAAGAAGTACTGGAATCTGGTTGCCAGCGAGCTCCCGACCATTGAAGAACCTATCTTCGCGTTTAAGCGGGGCAAGAATGTGAAGGACAGTGTTGTCAAGGCATACCTTGAACCACCTAAACCACGGGGTCTTAGGGAACAGTTGGGCCTACCTCCCCTCGTGGGCCATTACAAGTGTGGCCAATGTAAAGCCGGTCCTTTGGCAATAGAGGGTTCTTCCTTCACCCATAACAACAGAACATATAACTCATCAACTTTCACGAATTGCAACAGCTCCAATCTCATATATGCGATAAGATGTCCTTGTGATTCCCTCTATGTGGGACAAACAACACAAAAAATCAAAGCAAGGATATTACAACACATGAGTCGCATTAGGTGCAAGACGCAAGGGGCCCCCATGGTGGATCATTTTCTGGCACAAAGCCATCAGCCTGAAGACTTGAAATGGTGGGTGCTAGAAAAGGTAAGCCAGGCGCCTAGAGGGGGGTCTATGGTTTTGAATCTAAAGAGAAAAGAATGTAGATGGATTCATTCTCTTAATACTGTCCAGCAAGGTCTTAATAGCCTCGAGGAAACATCTAGAGAGATGGGTCAACTATGATACTCCCCTTCTGTAGTCTGTATATATGAGTGTGTCATCAGGAGCTTGGTCAGTCATAATTTCAGCTCGATAGTTTCGTTGTAAACTAGCACCTTCACATGTTGACTTGGGACGGCCCTCAAAATTTATTCAAAAAATTTATTCACCCAATGTTTTTGAGATTGCCATTCTAAAAAGTTGTTTTATTGCACAGTTGTGATGTAAACAATGACGCATGTTTTCCCTTGAAACTATTTCACATGTTGATTTGGGTTGGCCCTCAATTTTCATTCATCCAGTGTTTTTGAGCTTGCTATCCTTAAAAGTTGCTCTATTGCATATTTGTGATGTAAACAATGACGTATGATCTTTCCTTAAAAATGTTGTCAACATGAACCAGTCGTATATTTATTTGCACATGCAGGTATGGGTCTGCAAATTATTTTGGTGAACATATACATAATGTACTGATGTTTTTAACTACATGCACTCTCGAGCCAAGTACGCGTACAATCTTGTACAAATACCAACTGCTTCTGGTCCTTTAAGTGATTACAGTTGCCGGTTAACTCCATTGACACATAGCTTTATCTCGTGCGCGCGAGAGTATTCAACACGTTCTGGCATTCCTGCACACTTATATCTAATTATCTCCTATGTGCAAGAATAGTCCGCACTGCACGCCAGATTCTTATCTTTTTAACCGCTCATTTATTGAGTTAACCACGTAGTTTGACACAGCTACCTACGTCAGCCAAGCGCGCGATCGTTCTCGCGTTGGTCTCAGCTGCTTCAGTTCTCTGAAGCGTACGTGGTTGCTAGGCAACTCGCCTGACACGTCACTCTGTCTACGTCAGACAGGACTGCCCCGGCTTCCTTTCATTTAGCAGCCGGTCTGTCAGTTGCGGCTTCCTCCGACCAAGAGAGGAGGTGCTGCAGCGTGAGTCATGATCGCTTAGCTTCGACCTTTAATTCAAGTAAGCACTCATTCCCCGTTTCGGTTTTCTTGGATTATGTACCCGGTTATGATTGGGTCTTCAACGAATGCTTATCCTTACAGAATTTGAGTCCGAATTGGTTTTGACGTATTCCACTCACCGGACTCGGTACGCCCGTTGAGGTGAGCCCCTTTTTAAGCACCTTTGTTGGTTTTTCATAACCCGTGATTGCCGCGCCTAATTTCCAAAACCGGTTACAATGGGGGTTAATTAGTTTATTTACTAACACTTACTCTTCCCTTTGCGTACTCCTCATCACTCTAACATCGTAGAGGCGTATTCTCATTTTTGTTTAATGAAGGCATCACACGCTCCACTTTGACTTACAGAAACCACATTTGATGAGGCGCTCTGTCTTTCTACACGCGAACAGTCGATTGCCGTGCCTAATTTCCAAAACCTTTTACAATGGGGGTCAATTAGTGTATTTACTAACCCTCACTTTAACATCGCAGAGGCGCATTCTCATTTTTGATTAATGACGGCATCACACGCCCCACTTTGACTTACAGAGACCACATTTGATGAGGCGCTCTGTCTTTCTACATGCGAACAGTTGATCGCCAGGCCATCCTAGACCACTGGCTAGGTGAGTTATGGCCATTTCATTTGGGACCACACATTAAAATAATCGCATATTACTTTATTGATACGTACTTTACTTGCCCTTGCAGGTTGCCATCGTTTATTTTAAATGTCCTGATGAAGACCCTGCATGACGATTTAATGTCGCTTACATTGGGTTGAAACGTCGACGATAACTGCTAGGACCAGTTCAAGACCTGTTTTCCATATATGTTTTGATTTATTCGTGAAACGGTGTCATTGTGATTTTCCTTGATACTGGCCCTCCTCATGTATATTGTGTACATAAAAAGTTTTTTCTGTACTTGATCAATGTATATACTATGCACAATTCTGTCACTTTTGTCACCTTGTCACTGACTCACTGACTCACTTTACAGTTTATTACGTTGGTAACCTTGCGTTACAAGTGATATGGGTGTTTTCATATAAATGAACGAAATTTATATATAAAGAATGACATCACACCCTCCAAATCTAGCGTCACCGTGATTTGTACTTTTTAGATTGTGTGGTCAACTCTGGATTGATTCCGTACTTTTTTCTTGATTCACTTGCATAACAAAGCAATTGTTTTACTCATACCCGACAGAACCATTGTTTTCTTGTAATGGTATCTTATGAGTGGCACCTGCTGTTACTCCTTTTGGGTGGAACAAAGCAGCATTGAGTAAAGAAGTTGCTTCCCCCAAAGACCAACTAGGAACAGTGCCTGTTTTGTTTTATGCAAACAACATTTGTGGTTTAACCACTTGCCCGTTGGCCTACAGCGACTTCTAAACACATTACTGCAACTATGTGGTGAAAATTCTTTGCACCAGCTATCAAGGCAAGATATTAATAAAAAAAATACACTTTCGCCAGAAGTATTTGCTTCAACGGGAATAGCTTGTAGAATTGCATAACTCCCGCTATCCAGGTCTGCAAACTGATAAGCATTTCATGTGATGCCCCTTGGTTAGTAACAACCATTATTATGGGCCTCGTGCAATGTAACATATTTTTTTTTTTTTTGGTATTTATAGAGCGCAACACTCATCCCGTGGGATATCACGGCGCTTTATACCAAAGAAGCTGCTGCTGACGTGTGCTGAGACAAATAGGAGTTGGGGAAGAGGTGGGTTTTTAAATTCTTTCGAAACTGGAGATAGTTTGTGGTATGTCTCAGGTCAGTAGGAAGTTCATTCCACCTTTTTGCTGCTAGGTAGGAAAAAGAGCGACCACCTGTTCTGACTTTGAAAATACGTTTCGTTTTAGCCAGAGCTGAATGACAGGAGCGTAGGTTCCTATTGGGTATATAAAATTCAATTTTCCCATGAAGAATTGTGGGGCCAGTCTTGTGTAGGGCCCTATGGGCATGGCTAAGTAGTTTAAAAGCAGCTCTCCGACGCATCGGGAGCCAATGAAACATATAATATGGTGGGTTGTGAGTGGATTCACAAAAGATAACATATAACGTTCAGCTACTACCACAATTCATTTATGGGCCCATATTTCATGACTAAAATCTGGTTGTGATATGGACAAGACTGAAGGTTTCGTATGGAGGAATGCTCTGGTCTTTGCATTCCAATCCAGCTCACCCAGTTGTATTCAGACTCAGTTGCTGACACTCCAGACTGCAATAATGATGCTTTTTAAACTCTGTCAAGCTAAATATTACAGCCTTCTATGCAAATGTGAATATGTGAACAAGTCCAATGAGTAAGCCAATATTTTAGGATACAATGATCACAGGGTGCACAAAAGAAGAGTGAAGTAGTTGACCTAGAAGTAAGTAAGGTACCAGTTCCTGTAATACGAACTTGTGCTGCTTTTCTTTAAGTCTTAATGTAAGACATAACTTAGAAATCTGTTCTGAGAAAACACGGGATTATTTCTCTTCCACTCACTTCTAAAGATAAGATTATTGTGGCTGGCACAGAGAGCGGTATTGGAAATCACTGGGGCCTGGCATGACCTCCATAAAGATACAATTAAGAAAGCTGTGTTGGGCAGGAATTGATAATCTCAAGTACGTTTTTTTTGTTGATCTGTTGCAACAGTCACAAGATATTACATTGACCACCTAGGGGCAAACACGAAGATTGATCCTCATGAAGATGTTATGCTTACATTCATAAATCCCTCAAGTTGTGGAATATGATTTACAGTGAATAGATACTGCAGTCAACTGGAATGTGCTATTAATAATGTAAATGTGTATTGATTTCCCAAGGCAATTATCATATTTGACAGTGTGACTGCTTTTTATTGTAACTGTTTACATTTTTTTCTCGCACCCGAAATACATTCTCTTTAATATCATATTTTAAATGTGATGAGGGTCTGTGTTTCAAGTAAAAACAACAGTCGCTCTGTTTTCTTATATTAAAAGTATCAAAACTTCAGTAAACCTTTTTATCTTTTTTTAAAAATGCTAATTAGTGGATTAGGGTTTCTTTGTTAAAAAACATTAGGTCTCATTTAAAATAGTTAATATGCGATAAATGTGTTGAATGTTGTTACACACTCTGCTGTCTTCATTTTTGACCTGATGCAAAACTTATTCAGTGGAATGGACTGGATTTTTAGAGGGATGAAAAAAGGGTGTTTTAGGGATTGTTGGAGGACTGTTAAATGGTGCAGCCTAAGAAGCATATCTAAGAAATCTCACCAAGATGTGTGACATTTGTGACTGGTTGGGGACTCGGGAGCCCAGTACAAGCGTAACAGAGTTCTGTGCTAGACTAACTCATAAATAGAATATTACTGGAGAAAGAGTAACAAAAATCAGCAGACAACATGTATTTATTGAACATTTTGCATAGCACCATTATCCTCGACCATAAACAATGAAACACCTAACAAGGTCAATTAAATGGTAAGCCCCACCTGCTACTTTTAGAGTGCACAGCCAGATAAACATGTTATCAAATTGGGATGAACAGTTTCTTAGCCTCTAGGATCCCAGTTGCATTTTTTATTTTGCAGAGTTTTATATAGCGCGAACTTGACCCGAGTTGGGTATCAGAGCGCTTACATAGCACTAGTTGCATTACATGAGGACACATTCACTTTTTTTTTGTTAGGCACGGGGAGATTAAGTGATTTGCCCAGAATCACAGGATGTTCAGCGTCATTGCCGAGACTCGAACCCAGTTCCCCAGATTCGAGGTCGACCACCCTAGCCGTTAGGCCAACTCCTCTCCTCTAGTAAGCAACCGTATTTACTGTATTGCTTTTAACCTTTGTCAAAAAAGGTACTTTCAGTGAAATTGCCTTGCAAATCCGGCCTGTGCCAGGTAGGCAGGTACAGTTTTGTTTTCCTAGTCGATTAAGGACAGAAATAGAGTTCGCAGTAGGTCGATGGTTCAATGTCTCTGTTTGCTTTACCCGGACTCAGCCACAGCAGACCCTGTCTGCTTAGATCACTGGGACATGGGCAAAGCCTAGTTGCTCGATTCTTTATTGTACGCTACTGTAATAAAAGAGGCGCTCTTGTGATTTGGCACCCTATGAAGACCCTCAACTACCACCATTTTAATTGACTTTAATGTGTTATTTTGCCCTAGCCTTAATGTAGGTTGGTCCTGCATATGCCTGCTTCTCTTCTGTCCTGTAATCTTGCTGTCTTTCAGTGGGAGCTGTCACGGAGTGGAACAGTCTTGCCAAGAGCAGAGCGTGTGGGTTGTGCATTTGAAGGCGTGAGAGGGAGAGAGAGGGGTGGAATGTGCTTTTTGGTCTTGAAGTGCAGTGTTGTGAGCGGTGGTGCACACGTGCTCGGTGTTGTACATTGAGAGATAAAGTATGTGATGCAGAAATGTGTACGGTGTTGTTTGGGTTATGTGAATTATGAGTTCTTACTGACAGACATTTGGAGGGCCAAGTACCCGCAGGAACGCCAATATACCTTTCATTCCGGGGCACACAATAGTTTGTCAAGAATAGACTATATATTTACATTGGCAGCAGGGATGGAGAGTACTAGACACAACACACTTGCCCAGGGGTATATCAGACCACTCACCAGTACTAATCACCTATGCTTCCTTCATCCCGGGGGGACGCAGACTTTTCCCACTGTACCCAAACTATTTAAAAATCAGAGCGATCAGGAAAAGCCACGAAACACTATTTTGCAGAAACTGAACACTTGGTATCATCGCCAAAGGCACTATGGAAGGCAGACAAAATGGTCCTACATGGCCAGGCTATCTCGTTGGTGACAAATCACAAGAAACAGCAGCAACAACAGATTCAGACACTAGAGCAACAGATAGCAAGGGCAGAGGCAGATCACGCCACAGATATTACTGATGATACAACATACAGGCTCCATCTAGCTCAACAGGAATATAAAACCTTCACATGGGAGGAGACAAAATCCAGACTCACGGCCACGCGACATACTATTTACGAACTGGGTGATAAGGCAGGAAAACTCCTAGCGTGGTTAGATAAAAAGGAAAGAGCTAATAGATGGATATCGCAACTACAAATACAACAGGGTGTCATGACCTCAGACCCCCAACAAATAGTTGACATGTTATCGACCCATTATGAGCGTATATACACACCACTAGACATAACTACAGTGGATGAAAGTATAGCCTTCTTAAAAGATATAAAGATGCCAACACTGGACCAGGCAGCAGTCCAATCCTTGGAGGCGGGTCTAACACATGATGAGCTGCTACGAGCGATACATGCCTTACATACAGGTAAAGCCCTGGGACCAAACGAAATTCCAGTAGAATTCTATAAACAGACAGCTACTATTCTTGTGCCACACCTACTTAACATGTACAAGGACAGTTTGGCGAAGGGTGAACTTCCTAGGGATCAGCGCCTGGCAAAGATAGTTTCCTCCGCGCAGCGGACGCGCTTTGCGGACGGGCCGGACTCAAGCCGGAGTCATGCCAGAGTCCTGCCCGTCTGCGCCCGTCTGCGCCCGTCAGCGCTAAGCAGGCGCAAGGTACCAGGGATGCTGCCCGGCCCTCATGTTCTCCAGCTTGTCCCCGGCTGTATTCCCTGAGTACCCTTAAATCCCTTAGACCCACCCAGCTAGATTGTCACCATACTTTCTCGCCTGGGCAACTGCGACATAGTTCGAACTGTAAATGCCTGAAGGGGTCGATATTAGCCCTCCCGGGACCTGTCACCAATTTCCATTTGAAAAAAGGGACTCAAGAGCCCCCACCTCCCTTGAAAGAACTAGGCTTCCTCATTAACACTCGCTCCCTGGTTAAAAACAACTTAGCGTTCAGGTACTTTGTGTCCCAAAGGAAACCCTCTTGGGTTTTTGGAACAGAAACATGGGGCTCTGACTCAGCAGGCCCTGACCTGCTTAACGCTCTCCCTGACGGCTATACTATGGTTAGACAGGATAGAGAGGGCCGTAAAAAGGGCGGAATTGGTATAATACACAAGATCGCCTTTTCCTGCCATATGGAGTCTCTTCCCTCTCCCAAAAACTCCTTTCAGGCCATGTTTTTCTCTCTTAGCTCTTCTCCCTCAGAAAACTTTTCCGGGGTTCTTGTTTATAGACCCCCAGGCCCCAGATCTTCGTTTGGCTCTGACCTTTTGGACGTCATAGAGCCCTTTCTAAATAGGCCTTCCCTCACTATCCTCGGGGATTTTAATTTCCATTTGGAAAACAACAATTCCAGCGATACGCTATCCCTCGTGGAGTCACTGGCCTCCTTCAACCTACTTCAAAAGGTCTCATCCTCCACCCATATTGCTGGTCACACGCTAGATGGAGTCTTCACGAATGATACCAGGTTAGAGTTAGGTCCCCTCTCTCCCCTCTCCTGGTCTGATCACCATGCGGTCTCCATGGAATTTACTCCCTGTGCCTCCTCAGTTTCCAGGGGAGATATAAACTGTTGGGTGCAGAAGAGGAATTTCCGGGGCCTGACTGACCAATCTTTGGGCCCCTTTATCGCCAAATTCAAGCCCCTCCCCTCACAGGACGTTGATCTCTCAGCACGGGAGCTTGCGAAACCATCGCAAATGCAGTGGACACCCTGGCCCCTCTTAAATCGGTATATAGTGCCAGGAAACGTCCCTCAGCACCCTGGTACTCTGACTCCCTGAGAACTCAGAGGCAGGTATGTAGGAGGCAAGAAAGGCTTTGGAGATCTCAGCCCGATGCTGAAGGCCGGTCCAAGCACAAAACCCTCCTTAAGAACTACAAAGCGGCGGTTCTGCCCGAAAAACAAACATACTTCTCCAATCTTACATCTTCCCTTACCTCTTCTGGTGATTTGTTTAAAATTGTGGATACCTTATCCCTCATCCATCACCCTGACCCCATAGTCCCCTCACAAGTTCTTTGTGATCAGATTTCTTCTTTTTTCCATACCAAAATATTAAATATTTACACATCCCTCCAAGCGGACAACCTTACTCACCCTTTTCCTTCTGACCTGGTGAATATTACCCCCCCTATTGAAACTCTTCCTAGCTTTCCTCTTCTTACGGCCTCTGACCTTGAGAGACTGTTGGACTCCCTTAGGTCAGGCTCTCCTCTTGATCCCTGTCCGCTCAAAATCTTAAAAAACTGCAGGGCTACCTTAATTCCCCCTATGTTGGTGGTTATGAATAGGGCTATTTCCAGTGGGACTTTCCCAGCCTCCTGGAAAACTGCTATTGTGAAGCCCCTGCTAAAAAAGGCCACTTTGGACCCTGGGACCCTAAAGAACTTTCGTCCCATCTCCCTCCTCCCTGCTCCCGCCAAGATGTTGGAGGCTCACCTGAATTTTCATCTCAGCTCCTTTCTTGACAAAACCTGCCTGCTTGATCCATCCCAGCATGGTTTCAGAAAGGAGCACAGCACCGAGTCAGCCCTTACAGTGGTGGTCAATAATATCCGTGATAAGGTCGACAGGCGGCAGACTACGCTTCTGATCCTGCTCGACCTTACAGCCGCATTTGACACCCTGTCTCCCACCATCTTGGCTTCCCGACTTGGCGAGATGGGGGTGGAGGGGCTGGCTCTCAGTCTCCTCACCTCCTTTCTCAATAATAGGGAGCAAAAGGTAAAATTGGGTGACTTCCTCTCCACTGCCAAGCCTTTGCACTGTGGGGTCCCTCAGGGCTCTTCCTTGAGCCCCACTCTTTTCAATGTTTATGTGGCCCCACTTGCTAGGCTTGTGAGATCTTTTGGATTGGAAGTTCTCTCGTATGCCGATGACACCCAAATTATGGTCTCCCTGTCACAATCTGTCGGGTCTACGGCCCTCAACTTTAGGAACTGCATGGGGGCTGTGGCAGGTTGGATGACGTCAAACTTCTTAAAGTTGAACGGGGAGAAGACCGAAATTCTCGTCTTTGGGGGAAACAAAGAGGTCTGGTCAGCCGACTGGTGGCCATCGGCTCTGGGAGTCTGCCCACAACCTTCTTCTGTTGCCCGTAACTTGGGAGTCCTATTTGATACCTCACTGGCCTTTGACTAGCAAGTGAACAGGACTGTATCCACCTGCTGTGGGGTGCTGAGAGTGTTGAGAAAGCTCACCCACTACCTTTCCCCTGATGCTCGGAAACAAGTCTCGGTTGCCCTTCTATCCTCGCGCCTGGACTATTGTAATGCCCTCTATCTTGGGATGAGCAACAATCTGGTTCATCGGCTGCAAGTTGTTCAGAACGCGGCAGCAAGGTTTGTCGTTAACGCCCCTAGACGCTCCTCTGGGACTGCCATTAGGAAACATCTTCACTGGCTCCCGGTCCATGCCAGGATAAAATTCAAAACCCTGATTATCATCTATCGGGCTCTTCATGACGCAGGGGCAGAGGGCATTAGGTCTTTGGTGTCGTACTACACCCCATGTAGGGCCCTGCGATCCTCTAGTATGAAGCTGCTTACGGTCCCCCGTTTTGCCAAAGCAAGGTGGGGAGGTAGGGCCTTCTTTGCCCTTGCCCTTAGACTCTGGAATGAGCTTCCCCCTGATCTCAGGAATCAGGATTCTTTTTCCCTGTTTTGCCGAGCTCTCAAAACCTTCCTTTTCTCTGAAGCCTACCCCTAATGCTCTTCTTTCTCCAGATTTGGCTGATTGTTCTCCATCATTTGCGCCTTGACGCCTTCGGGCAAAGTAGCGCATTACAAATCCCTGATCAATCAATCAATCAATCAATACATAACCCGGGCAAACCACCACAGGACTGCATGTCATACAGACCAATATCTATCATAAATGGGGAAGCAAAGATACTGGCAAAAGCACTAGCATTGCGATTGCAACCATATTTAGAAACAGTGATTCACCCGGATCAATCCGGATTCATGCCACATCGCAATATGGCATTGAATCGGAGAAGGGTCAATAATGTCATGGCTCATAGATCCACTATAGAGGAGGATGCAATGATTCTGTCCCTAGATGCACGAATGACATTCAACATGGTTGAGTGGCCCTTTCTTTTCGCAGTTCTTCACCACTTGGGCTTCGGCCCCAAATTTTGTTGGTGGGTGAAACTACTATACACGAAACCCATGTCGCAGGTGGTAGCAAATGGCCGCATCTCGGCTACCTTCCCTTTGGGTAAGGGGACAAGGCAGGGCTGCCCACTATCGCCGCTCCTGTTTGCAATAGTACTGGAACCACTAGCGGCATGGATATGGCAAGATCCGATAATCCGTGTACTCAAGTGGACAATGGGATGGGAAGATCGCATCTCGCTGCATGCCGATGATGTGATGCTATATTTGGCTTCACACTCACGTTCACTTAACTGCCTCCTAGATATTTGTGCGGCAAACGGACGTGTGTCAGGGTACACCATAAATTGGGCGAAGTCACTCATTTTTATACTTCATGGCACCCCCCGCGACTCCTGCACAATTGCGACATACAAATAGCGGACAAAGGGTTCAAATATCTCGGTATTTATATAACATATCAGGATACACACTTAACGGAAAAAAATCTTATGCAACCCCTAGCGCAGTTTTGCCGAGATGTCCTCCACTGGTGATCCCTACCACTCACATTACTAGGCAGGGCAGCCCTTTTTAAGATGATGGCACTGCCCAGATTCCTCTATGTCCTACAAAACACGCCATTTCTAGTCCCCCCCGGCATACTTCATAGCAATTAACAATGAAGTGAATAAGTTACTATGGAATGGCAAGGCAACCCGTATAGCTCTGCATAAACTGGTAAAAAGCTGGTACGATGGAGGCATTGCCCTCCCTCATATCAAAACTTACTACTGGGCGTCACAATTGGCGGTGCTAAATCAATGGTTACACGCAGCACCGGATGAACCAGCCTATCGCATGGATAGACATCTCTTGGGAGTAGACGGAATGATGAGGAAACTATATAATAACACTAGAACAAAGACTCTTACAGGGCTGACAGCACATACAGTAAGGATATGGCATGAGGCGCAACGGGCACTGGGATGGGAAGGAGTCATGACGCAGGCAACACCACTAAGGGACAAAAAAAATAAATAGACCAGCTACGAAATACTAAAGGTTTCAGGCAATGGGACCTGATAGGCATCTCGAAGGAGGGGGACCTGTGGAAAAAAGGCGAGGTCATCTCATTCACACAATTACAACATACCTATGGCCTAGCGAAGACGGAAGCCTACAGATATATGCAGATTAGACATGCGCTCGCAGCACTGATCCCACAGGGCACACAACTGCCAGAGTCGTCCCCCCTAGAAGATAGGCTACTTACGGATCATATGACAAAAAAGGCCATTTCGCTAACATATAAGAAAATAATAAACAATCAGCCGGACCCGACAGCGGTCCTCAAAAACAGATGGGTTTAGGAGAACTAGATGAGGCGGACTGGCAAGAAGCAATGGCATCCCCCAAGGAGGTAGCGATCCCCTCTAGATTAAAACTAGTACAACTGAAGGTTCTACACCGCACGTATTATACCAGAACACTACTGCATAAATTAGGCAAGACAGATTCACCACTTTGCCTCCGACAATGCGGTGCACCAGGCACGTTCTGGCACACAATCTGGCAATGTGTATAAATTACCACATAGGGGACAGCAATCATGCATATAATTTCACAGGTAACAAGGATAACGATTACACCGGAACCGAAAAGATGTCTGGTCAACATCTGGGAGCCAACGGATCTAAATCACGCGGCCCAGGATTGGGTGGCGCTGGGTATGGCAATAGCGAAAAGAACTATAGCACAACTATGGGGAGCCAGACAGACCCCCATCATTAGAAGATGGTGCCAGGACATGGACAACGCAATGATAACCGAAGAATCAGTATACTTACATAGGAGATGCCCTAAAAAGTGGACCTGGGTGTGGGGAAAGTGGAATGCATATCAGGGCAACATTTGTGATCCCCCACAAGAGGAATCGCTGTCAGAAGAAAGTGACTAGCTAATGAGAGAAAAACATGTGCTACTGTAATAGATATGAACATGAACAAAGTTGAAGGTGCAAAAGAAAACCCGAAGTATGTACTGGTTAAACTAGTAAAGATCATGGTTCAACTATTGTCCTACTACATAATGTATGTAAACGTAAATACAAGTGGTAATGCAGCAATATTTATAACAGAAAATGTGAATAAAAATATACATATTTTTTTAATTATGAGTTCTTACTATTGGTTTTGACATGGTCTCATGTCATTTGTGTCTTCTGACTTTGCCTTGCTTATGAGTTCTGACTATTGGCATGGCTTCATGTCATCTTGTTCTTTGACTTTGACTATTGGCTTTAACAGGGCATCATGTCTGACTTTGCCTTGTTTCTTTGCGTGCACAGCAGTGCTTGCAAATTGTTTAGGTTATTCACATTCAAGGTCTTGCTGTTTTCCTGAGCAATTGTTTTTGTTTCATCTACTCTGGAAGGCCTTGTGAGAGCTTCGTCAAGATACAGGCTGGAAGATGTGAGAATGGAGGAAGGGACATGAGAGCTCTTTGCTGCCATGGGGATGCTTGCTTGGAACTTGGCCAGTTCTGGTAAAATTCCTCTGGCACTGGGAGGAGGTCTTTTGCGAATCTTCTAGTGTGTTTAAAGCTGAGGGTTGCAGACTGAGAAACTGGGAGTTTGGAATCCCAGCGAGGGCAGACGTGTCTATCTCGGAGTGACCCTGGTAGCTAAAGCTCTGAACCCCGGCTGTTAACTTCCCCAGTCAGAAGTGGGCTAAGATGCAGATGCAGTGTTTGCACCAGGTGATGTATTGAGTTTTGTGGGCATTGCCATTGTGATGTTTAGTCAGTGGCTTTGATCATCTGCGGTGTTTTCTTTGTGGTGTGGGAGGTGCACATCCAGAGTAATCCTCTGCTATATATCTATCTATCTATCTATCTATCTATCTATATATATATATTTCTGATCTCTCGCAGGACGTCCAGTGTGTCTTATCTTACATCTTGTTTATTAATCAGTATTATTCATACATTTAGATTATAGTTTGCTACATATATTTGAATCTTGTGTATTTGGCATCTGAGACAGCCTTTGTTTAGAGAGCATTGTGTAATAAACCCCAAGCCTTTTTCTAAAAGAGAGAGAGAGTCCCTGCATTTTATTTTACTTGTTCATTTAAAAGTGTTTGATACTAATGAATCTGCATTTATTGATATATTTGGCCCACCGTTCATTAATAAACTTGGGTGGGTTATTTCAAAGCACCTGAATTTGTCTTTAGCCTCCAAAATGGGAGTGCTGTGCAAAGTGTGTGATTTAAAGGTGCAGTGATACATTTGCCTCTCTTTAGGGGAGCGCAGGGTTTGGGTGCGTCCTTTTTGTGAAAAGCAGATTTATTACATCTACAAAAACGAATGCTAATGGATTTGCCATGGTTTTGGCGTCAGTGCAAAGTTTCTGTGGCATACTGTGCCATGACCCTAATGTGTATTATAGGTTTGCTGGTAGAAACCTTGGACTACAATTCCCAGAGTGCACTGATTTGTTAAATGAAAGCACTTGGTAAAGAGTGATTTTGCTGAGTTGCCAATCTGCTTCTTCATCCTCCTTATACAAAATGACTGTATACTTCCGGTGTCACCCATATATAAGCAGGACCCAGCTGAAGACTTTGCTTTACTTCATGAACAGGGATCAATGACAATCTTCAGGCTGGACAGTTACAAAAAGATAGCCTTTCTTTCTGGAGAAATGAGTACAAATCAGCATAGAGAGAGAGATGAGATAGTAAAATGTATTGACCTAGATTCTGTTGATGTTTTGTACAGCTAAATAATTACTCTTTTCACCCCTTTGGGACTTTCATTCAAGCATTGGGATGCATGGGAGTCAGAGAAACATTCCTAGAACTGGGAAAAATCTTGCCTTATAGTATATAGAAACTTAGAGGCATATTTATGAAATAAGCAGTGCAGGATAGTGCGGCAAGTCACCTTCCTGTGCATCACTGGGAAAGGGCAGGAATTAACCGTATTTATCTAATATGACATATTCCTGTCCTTTCTCCTTGCGCAGTTTTGGCAGCCTAGCGCCAATGCAAGCACCCTTGCACCATGGTGCATGGGTGTCTCCATTGCATGCAGGATTGTTTTTGTACAGGAATGGGTACCTTTCTGCACAAAAACAATCCTGAGAGGCTTCTTCCCCTTTCTATGTGTGCTACAGAATGCAGCACTAAAAGAAAGAGAAATAAACGTGGACAAATAAAGATATTTCTCCTCGTGCCTCACCTGGAGAGCCATATGATTTTAGAGCATTCCCAGGCTTACAAGGCCTTGTAATCTGGAAATTCATCAAAAATCTTGGGAGTTGCGTTGTAACACCCACCGCTACGCCAGTGGAATGTCTCTCATAGAGTAAGACAACGCAGCGATTTGAGCTGCGTTGCCTTACTCCAGGTTTTTTTAGCCACTCAAAGCCACGCAAACTGGCTTTTTGTGGCTTCATAAATCTGACTTAAAGGCTTGCGTCATGCATGTACCACTTTGCGTGGTGCAAACGTGACACATGCCTCATAAATATGCCCCTCATTGTGCAGCCCTCCTGACCTTTACATGTGGCCTCTTGGTGAACATCAACACTCGGGTGCTGTGTACTCGACTGAGCACAAACATTCAGAAAGATGTGAAACTGACAAGAATTTATTTACATGTTAAGAGAAATGAAAAGGAGCACAGAAGGTGACCTGCACCACTCATCTGCAGGAACACATTTGTGTTTAAAGACATTGTGCAACAAACGTAAACATGTGGTAAAGTTTCTTCAATATTAAAAATATATATATTTCTCTAATGTGGAAATGTTTCACTTTAATACAGTGTTCACAGCCACCGTATCCTGTCAGAGTGGTAAAGCCAGGATGAAACATCATGTCTCTTAGTACAATGACTACAACGTTCCCACTGTGCCATGTCTATCAGTGGAGGTTGGGTGTCTGCTTCTGCCCACTCAGTGAATTGCACACCTTCTTGGGTTGCCTTTGTAAAGGATTTGTATAGCACACACAACTTAACTTAACCTGTTTCTAAGCACTCCTAATATTTACAGGTAAGAGACTAAAGCCATAGGGAGATTTTAAGTCTTAAGATTCATGCGCACTGACTCTGTGGGCTGAGGGGGTGTGTGACGCCTGGACCAATCACCGAGCACAAAGGGGCATTTAGGGGCAGAATGGCGCGAGCGCGCACGATTGCATCCTCCTGAGGCTCAGCCGGGAGAGACGCGACTTTGTGTGTTTCTTTGCGAATTTGCACAGCTTTTTTTTAAATATCTTTTAAACCTCTTACCTGATTGCCTGCTTTTATGTGTTTTTGACGTGATTTTATCCTCGGCATCCTGTTTTCATCCCTGTTGACGGCGCAGTAGTGGAGTTTCAGTGCCTGCGCTCCGCACATGCGCACTGACTCTGTGGGCTGAAGGGGTGTGTGACGCCTGGACCAATCACCGAGCACAAAGGGGCATTTAGGGGCAGAATGGCGCGAGCGCGCACGATTGCATCCTCCTGAGGCTCAGCCGGGAGAGACGCGACTTTGTGTGTTTCTTTGCGAATTTGCACAGTTTTTAAAAAAATATCTTTTAAACCTCTTACCTGATTGCCTGCTTTTATGTGTTTTTGACGTGATTTTATCCTCGGCATCCTGTTTTCATCCCCGTTGACGGCGCAGTAGTGGAGTTTCAGTGCCTGCGCTCCGCACATGCGCATTGACTCTGTGGGCTGAGGGGGTGTGGCACGCCTGGACCAATCACCGAGCACAAAGGGGCCTTTAGGGGCAGAATGGCGCGAGCGCGCACAATTGCATCCTCCTGAGGCTCAGCCGGGAGAGACGCGACCTTGTGGGTTTCTTTGCGAATTTGCACAGTTTTTTTTAAAATATCTTTTAAACCTCTTACCTGATTGCCTGCTTTTATGTGTTTTTGACGTGATTTTATCCTCGGCATCCTGTTTTCATCCCTGTTGACGGCGCAGTAGTGGAGTTTCAGTGCCTGCGCTCCGCACATGCGCACTGACTCTGTGGGCTGAGGGGGTGTGTGACGCCTGGACCAATCACCGAGCACAAAGGGGCATTTAGGGGGTGAATGGCGCAGCGGGCGCGCCGCTGGTGCGCCGAAGGCGCGCCAAATGCAAGCCCGTCTGCGCCCGTCCGCGCTCGTTTCGCGCCCGGCGCCGGACACTCTGCTCATTATTCTCCCCGGGGGAGAAAAATTTGGTCTAAGAAACAACTGCTCGACCTATCCAAATCGAATTGTGTAAGGCCTACTTGCTTTGCACTAGACAGGCTGTCGGCAAAGAGTGGAAACCCCTGCAAAACACAGTGTGATTCTTGTAAGTTTAATTTGCCTAGACCGGCCCTAATAAAATCGCTTGATATTTCTATAAAACCAAGTACTAATACCATGGATACTGTTCATAGGGAACAACCCTTCAAAGCAGCTCTGATAAATTGCAGATCTCTGCCCAAGCATGCTGCTGAACTCTGGCTGCTTCTAAAAACCTCAGGTTTGGATCTGCTATTTTTGACTGAAACTTGGCTGCGAGAAGGGTCGAATCCGGACATTTGTCTGACCGTTCCCCTGGGCTATAGAATGGTTATAGCCAATAGAGCTGACAACAGACTTGGGGGTGGTCTGGCAATAATTCTGAAAGAGGAGTGGGAAATTTCATATAAGAAAATAGCAGAGACCGGTCCCATTGAGACCTTGTCCTTCCAAATTAAATTCAACAAAAATCTTTCAATGGCAGGACTTTTAATATATAGACCCCCTAGCACTCCGACTTCCTACTGGTCGCTACTATTTGATTGCATCGCCAACCTATCGTTACGTTATTCCAACTACACTGTGCTAGGAGACTTTAACGTACATATGGACCTGGCTAATTGCCCTCTGGTCTCTCTAGTAGACGATGCACTAAAAAGTTTAAATTTTGTGCAAAGAGTTCTATCCCCCACTCATGCAGCTGGACACACATTAGATCTTATTTTCACTAATGACACGACCATCATTGTGGAAAAGCCGCTGCCAGTAACCTGGTCAGATCACATGCTGGTTACATTTAAGCTGGGACTGATGTGCCCTGCTAAGCACTGTGGACCTAATATAGAAAACAGAAGAAACTGGAGGAAAGTTACTCCTGATTCAATGAGAAGGGAACTAGCCAATAGCACTCCTACTCCCTCCGGAAACCCTATTAGAGACTCCTCCCTCTTCAATGCATGGCTGACCTCTGCCCTAGACAAGATAGCCCCGATTAGATCCTGTAAAATATCTAGGAGTAGGCCTTCTGCGCCTTGGTTCAATAATGAACTCCAAATGGAAAAAAGTCATTGCAAAAAGCTGGAGCGTATTTGTAGGAAAAACTATGAAACCTCAGCTAAAGAGACTTATAAGGAGGCACTGAAGAAATTTCATACCCTCAAACGCAAAACCATGAGAGACTTTATGGCTAAACAAATCATGGAGGCAGAAAACTCCCCAAGGGAGATTTTTACGATAGTAGAGAGTTTCTTGAAACCTCAGTCCCTAAAAAGCACTGTCCCGGCGTCTCTTCCGCTGTGTGAGGAACTAGCCTCTTTTTTCCATGACAAGAATGCGGCCATCTACGCTACCTTCCCTATTGCGGATGAGCAGGCGATACCTTTGGTATGCCATTCAGTCAAATGGTCAGACTTCCGTCGGTATGAGAAGGACGCCTCGCTGAAGGATTTGATGAAAGTCAAGTCTGGAAGCCCTTCCGATCCTTGTCCGGCTAGAATACTCAAACTTCTAGCCCCTGTAGTTAACAACTCACTGAACAATGTTTGGAATACCTCACTGGACACGGGAATCTTCCCTACTGAATGGAAGAAAGCCTTCGTCCGTCCTATTCTTAAAAAAGAGGACGCTGATCCAACAGAGCTGAAAAATTTTAGACCGATCTCTCTGCTCCCAGCTCCAGCCAAGATTCTGGAAAAGGAGGTCCAGAGGCAGCTGTCAGATTTTCTTGAATCAAATAGCTGCCTGCACGACTCACAATAGGGTTTTAGGAATGGTTACAGCACCGAGACAGCTCTTCTGGAGGTGACAGAGTCAATTCGTGAGACGATGGATGCTGGAAACTGTGCCATGCTTGTGTTGCTCGATCTATCGGCAGCTTTTGACACGGTCTCCCATAAGATCCTGCTCAATAGGCTCCACTCACTAGGAGTGACTGGGACCGTGTTACGTTGGTTCCAGTCGTTTTTGGAAAACAGATCTCAACAAGTCTTCCTTCACCCACATGTCTCCAGCTCTAGGACACTGCTACAAGGGGTCCTACAGGGATCCGCCCTGAGTCCATCCCTGTTTAATGTGTATTTGGCTCCACTGGCATCTATCGTGGAAGGTTTGGGTGTCCGTGTTGTTTCTTATGCTGACGACACTCAACTTATTTTCTCCTTCAAAGAGCAGAGTGAGAATGCTTTTACCAACTTCAGGCAGTGTCTTCTTAATATCTCGTCCTGGATGACGGATAACTGCCTGAAGTTGAACACTGACAAGACCGAGATATTGTGTTTTAATCAGACTCTCCCCCCTCAATCCGAGCTCTGGTGGCCTGTAGAACTAAACCCTCCACTATTTCCGGTCAACTCAGCCAGGAATTTGGGTTTTAGAATTGATACGCACCTTACAGGCAAGGCCCAAATATCGCACATATCCTCACAATGCTTCTGGAAACTGAAGGCATTGCGCAGATGTCTTCACTTTCTTCCTATGGAATGCAGGAAGACGGTGGTCCATGCGCTCATCACCTCGCAGTTAGACTATGCCAACAGCCTTTTCATTGGTCTCCCCGACTACCTTCTGAGAAGACTTCAAAGGATCCAAAATGCTGCGGCCAGACTTATCAGAAATGTGCCCCTACGGTATCACATTACCCCCCATCTGCAAAGCCTACATTGGCTACCGGTTAAAAAAAGAGCGATGTTTAAGGCTCTGGTCATAGCCCACAAAGCGCTCAGAGAGGTTGGTCCTCTCTATCTGAGACGCAGGCTCCAAAAATATCAGAACGCTAGAACTCTACGATCTAGCAACTTGAACCTCCTAGCCATTCCACGCTTTAGAAAAGCAAGGTCGGGAGGCAGAGCTTTTGCAGTAAAAACAGCCACGCTGTGGAACATGATGCCTAATCCCCTGCGTCAGATAAAGGCGGAATTCTCATTTAGGAAGGCCCTCAAAACATGGTTGTTTGGCCTTTCCCCTGCCTTCTAACCCTTTGTCCTCTCTCCTGGGCTCCCCCCTCTCTGGATGGATGCTAGCGCCGGGACACCTCCGTTGGAGGTAGCTGTTGCGCTTTACAAATGCCAATAAATAAAAAAATAAAAAATAATATTTAATTTCAAGGCAATAATCAAGTTACATTCTTTGTACAGTTGACTCACCAAAGAACAAATAGCAAATATAAAATAACAAATAGCAAACCTAGAAGGTTTACTTCAGGCGGTTGATTCGGAGTACCCATGTTATAATACTTAATGAACTCTTACGTTTCATAGAAAAGTAATCACCCTCATAGTTTCAGTATGAGGAATCTTTTCCTAGTGTTCTACTGACCTCTGGTGGTTCATAATCAGAAATACGGATATTCAGCACTGTTTTAGGAACAATTATATTATCTGCACACACCTCTAGCGAAGTCAGTTATCAAAAACACGTCTTGTTGGATGTTAAGCAGAAAGTGAAGTCCTGTGACTGTCATGTATGCAAAAACGAATCGCCTTGGGCCTGTTGCACGTTAATGTTACTTAAGGATGGTCTTTTTCTGAAACTTTAAAGTAAAAAAAAAACTGGATCGGGGAGGGGCGAATTTCTACACGTCACATTTTCTCCACTGATTTGAGTTTGTTTCTAATCAACGGTGGAAAATCAAAATACATTTACAAAAAACACTTATCTCAATAGCTGTGAGGAAGGACTCGTGCTCCAAATAGCCGCTGGACACTCACAGAAATCTTAAGGGACATTTTTCAGTTTTCATCCTTCCTTTGTTTCCCTTTTTAGTTCCCGCTGGTTGTGAATCTCCAAGGTCTGCCCTCTCTCAGCCATCCATGTCCTCGGTGCTTAAAGTTCTCCCGATGTATCACAGCTTTATATGCATGGAACACGCCATTTTGATTCGTTCATGGACAGTTTTGGGCTCCTTGCTGTTGACCCTACTTTTCTGTTCCATCATGGAGGGCCAGCAGATGAACTAACAGGCGACGCCACGCAAGAGGCATTTAAACAGGGTGCCACCATAAGCAGGTGCAGTGGGCAGGAAGAAACGAACAGCGAAGAGGTGGGAGCTGGGAGCTTTGGCTGCCATGCTGCAGGTATCTGCTCAGGCTGCCCAAGGAGACGATACATTGAACTACAGAGGGCAGGAGGAATGAGTAGGGACATGGATCCGGACAATAGAGGGCAGGACAGAGGTGGCCGGGGACACCACATTGACCTTACAGGGCAGATGCCAGGGGTTGCAGCAGCAAAATACACACACACCAGGCAAACGGGAAGGCAGTGCAGCACCACGGACCATGAAAAGCAATGGGAAGGGGACATGCACATGGACAACAGAAAGCAGAATGGAAAGAGGCAAAAGCAGCAGGCTGACCATAACTGACAGACAGGATGTGCAGTTGCAGCACAACATACCATGACAGGCAGGAGGTAGGGGTAGGGGCATGCCAATGAACCATTGAAGGCAGTAGGGAGGGGACAGGGGGCCCGCACATGGAAAACAGAGGGCGGAGGAAGGGCAGGAGCAGCAAGATGACCGTGCAAGGCATGGGTCCCTTGCACACTGTGTCACTGGAATCAAGCTGTACCCGGCTGATGAGTCTATTAGTTGGGCAAACCTGGTCCTGGGTTGCCTATGTTCTGGTTCAGGGAGGCAAGGTTTGGCAGTTCAGGCTGGACTGGTCTCATTGGAGCAGGGTCAAGACTGATTTTCATATAGCTGAGTCCAAACTGAGGTGGCATGGTGAGCAAAATAATGATGAATTGGGATGTGGCCCTCAGTGATTACCAGTGGCTGGGAGAATAATTTAAGCATTCCACCCATCACTGTATTGTATACTTATTGTGCAGGCAGAATGGGCACAAGAAATACAATACACCATGGAGGGCAACAGGGAGACTATAATGGCATACATGCAGGCAATGGAGGGAACGTGGGAGGGGCAACATGCTTACCACACTGGGCAGGTGGGAAAGGCAGTGGCAGCAGAAAAGACCATGCATGGCAAGCGGGAAGGTTAGTGGCAGCACAATGGCCGTGGTGGGCAAGAAGGAAGGGGCAGAAACAAGCACAAAGGACCATGGAGGGCTGAAGGATGGGTAGGTGCTTTACATAGATGAGATAATAAGGGAAGGGGGCAGGAGCTTCACAACAGACAACGCACAACAGAGCACGGATGGCAGAAGGGAGTGGCAGCAAAATGGACATCGGACAATGGAAGGCAGGGTGGAGGGGGCAGGGACCTGCGACAGCCATCTGACCATGCTGGGAAGGCGGCAGTGGCATCTCAACAGAACACCTAGGGCCATATTCATTATTATTATTTTTTTAACAAATATTTATTATTTCAAAATCATAACAATACCATCATTATCAGAATATGTAGGCGAGCAGGTGCTCATGCAATGATAATTTGACATGGTCGCGCCCAGTGACATACCCATAGCAGACATATACAGTGTTCCACTCTTCATTACAATAGTATCAAATGTCAGCGAGACCATTGATAAGCAATGGACATATTTATTATGAAGTGATGCAGCTCAGTGCAGGAAGTGCAGCAAAGTCACCTTGATGCGCTGCATGACAGAGGAAGGGCTGGAATGGGCTGTATTTGACACAACATGGTGCATTATTTCCTTTTGCCTGCACTGGCACACAATGTGCTGCCTAGCACCAACGCAGTCACTCTTGCACCATAGTGCAAGGATGCCTGCGTTGTAAGCAGGATTGTTTTTGTGCCGGAAGCAGCACCTCCTTGCACAAAAACAATCCTCTGAGGCATTTTCCCCTTTCATTGTGGGCAGCAAGCTGGAATTGGGGCTGCACTGTGGACAATGCCAGGCCAGACCTTGTGTCCAGCCCCACTGCTGTGCATTACGATGGACATCTTACTTTATGTTAAAAAAAAAACCTAGAAATTCACGGAAAAAACCAAAGGTTAAAGTGATGTTATAGTTAAGAACTGTACGAATATCTAACTTTACATTTTAAAAAAACCTTAGAAATTCACAGAAAAAAACAAATGTTAAAAGGATGTTATAGGTAGGTGAAAATGTCACAGGGTATACCTGCCTCACGCGGCGAAACTAGCGCCTCCCGCCATTCCGGATCATCGAACTCGACTACATCACCGGCCCATTTCTCCCGCAGGGGTCCCATTGGGTCTGGCAGGTTGTTTACAAGCTTGCGGTATGTGAGAGACGTGGCCTTCTTTGGCATATAATCCGTCAGCAACCTGTCTTCCAGGGGAGATGCTTCCGGAACCTCCTCGACGGGTGCCAACTTTGATACCAGGGCATGTTTAATCTGCGTATAGCGAAACCATTCAGAGGGCGCTAGTTCGTATTGTTGTTGCAGGCGTGTGAATGGGACCACTGCCCCTTTCTGCCACATGTCGCCTACCACTGAGATCCCGATGCTGTCCGAGCCATCAAAGCCCCTGCTATTCCTGAGCCGCCCTGTCAGAGCTCACCTTCAGCTTCTCGCTGGTTACCGTTGTCTTGCACAGGAACAGAAGTCGCTAGCTTCCCGACTCCCACTACTAATCACTCAGCCCCAAGAAATGTCTTTGGCTCTAACTGATCAGCAAGGGGGAAGGGGGAAATTGGATAAAATAATAAACGATAGAAGAGACTGGTTCTGGACCTTCTGGTTTTCCTATCTGGAATTTTTCTTCAGCTATCACTCTGCCTTCTGAAGACTCCTAAGGGTAACTAAGCACACAACAAATTATTATTCATTCTCTACTCTATTCTGTCTCTTTTCTTCTCTTCTCTTATGATTTCTCTACCTACCCAGAATCCTGAACTCTGTGCCTCTCTTCCTGTTCAACTCTCTCTTTTCCTCTTTCTTGTTATTGATGTCGCTAATTATCTGTAAAACATATATCTTTTTATTATACCTATTTACTCTTTGTCTTTTAAAAAACTTCTTCTACTCTTACTCTTTCTCTTTTTAAACCTACCATTAATGTTTCTGTGTGTGGCCTTCTCTTTCTTCTCGTGATTTCTCTTCTTTCTTTTCTTGCCTCTTGCTTATTCTAAAAACTGTCGTTTTCTAAAATTAAGCCTTTTGTGCTTTTAACTTTTCCTGTTTGCTTCCTCTTCTTAGGTTACTGCGGAGCTGCTATAACTCTGGTAAGTCTTTCTTCTTACTTTCCTAGTTAACTGTTGGTATTGTCTATTAACTTTTCCTGAGGAACCGTTTCTCAGTAAATCCTATAATGTTCTTCATTTTCTGTTACAGGACTCTGTATGCTGATCTCTGCTGACCTTGGTAAGGGTTATACTTATTGCGTCACAACACTGCTTACATTTCAATGTGAACTAAAATTCTATCAATAATTCACTTAGCTTTCTTCGGTTTTCTTTTCTGGTGCGGCTGAAGTCTTCGCTCATCTTTTCCCTGTAGCGACGAGGTGACTCCGTACTCGACTCCGGGTAAATAGCCCACTACGGACTCTTGCGGCTTTTCTGACCTCTTCAGTAAGTATCGGTTTCTTGACTCGGAACTACTCTCAAACGTTACTCTGGAAAGCTTCTTACTCAAAATTCACTTCAGAACTGGAACACACTCGAACACGTCTTCTCTGAGGAAATGTCTAGGTGAAGTGCGCATTACTTCAGGCGTGCGCGCGTCACATCGTCTCTCTGAATTTGTAAACAACTAGACCGCAAACCCCAGCGCCTGAGCGGCCATCTTGCCACAAACTCGACCATTGAAGCCCATTCGAAACCGAAACGCCTATTGAACTAAGTTCCTTGTGCTTCGCTTTGTGACTCACATTAGGGATCCTGACATGCCCCAACCGTTTTGCGTCCCATAGAGGCGTGAGCTGGGTCAGAACCCCCCGCCACCCCAGTTTGGCCTGGGCCGCATGCCAGATGACTACGGTCTGTCTCAGAGGGCCAATTAACTTCGGGGCCAATCTTCCGTCGTATAAGGGCGACAGCATACCCCTCGTGCCCACTATGTCCCTGTCCGCCTTAAATGCTGGGTCAGACTGTGGCGCGTGGAGCCATTGATTGACTACCTTTAGCTGTGACGCCCAGTAATAAAGTTGGACATTGGGGAGCACAATCCCCCCGTCATAGCAACCGCGGACTAGTTTAGACTGCGCAATTCGTGCCGGCCCGTTACCCCATAGGAGGCTAGTGACCTGTTCTGCAATGGCACGAAAGTAGGCCGGTGGCACCTGATACGGCGTATTTTCCAGCATGTATAAAAACCGAGGCAGAGCCATCATTTTGAAGAGCGCCGCCCTCCCCAACAGGGTTATCGGCTGTGCTCCCCAGTGACGTACATCCCGTTTGAGGCGGTCCATAGGGGGCCGCAAATTCCGCCAGAAAAATTCCGCCTGATCCGCCGTAATATATATGCCTAAGTATTTAAACGACCCTTCCGTCATCCGGAGCGGGCAATCCGCGGGTAGCCGCGGTGGAGGGCCATTTAGTACGTACAGGACCGACTTGGACCAGTTTATCGTATATCCCGACGCTCTGCCAAAGACTTTGCAGATGTTGAGTAGTGCTGATATAGAACTTCTAGGGGAGGACAGGTACAGCAACAGGTCATCCGCGTATAGGGAGACTCGGTCCTCCCAGCCGTCAGACCATTTAAGGCCCCGTATCATGGGCTCCCAGCATATCCAAGCCGCTAGCGGCTCCAGCGCCAGGGCGAAAAGTAATGGCGATAAGGGACAACCCTGACGCGTGCCACGCGTCAAGGGGAAATCCTCCGACATATGTCCATTGGCAGTAACGTGGGCCAGTGGTTTGGTGTAAAGGAGTCGGATCCAGGCACAGAATTTGGGCTCAAAGCCCAGGAGTGACAGTACTGCAAAAAGAAAGGGCCATTCGACCATGTCGAACGCCATTCGCGCATCCAGTGAGAGGAGCACCGCTGGTTCTCGCAAACGGTCCATCCGAGCCATCACCCCGTGCAATCGCCTCAAATTATGGGACGTACTTCTGCCGGGCATGAAGCCAGACTGATCTGGGTGCATGATTTCCGACAGGTGCGGTGTCAGCCTGGTTGCCAGCAATTTTGCGAGGATCTTAGCTTCCGCATTAAGCAGCGATATGGGACGATAGGAGGTACATTTATCAGCTGGTTTACCCGATTTCGGTATCACCACTATGGTGGCCGTGCGCTGATCAGGCGGGAGTTCGCCCTTCTGCAAACTGTCAGTGAACATACTCAGTAAATGTGGCGCAAGCGTCCCAGCCGCCCTCTTGTAGAGGTCAACCGGAATGCCGTTTGGCCCTAACGCTTTACCGGATTGCAGCTCGCCGATTGCCACCTGTATCTCCTCCACCGCGGGTTCAGCTTCCAGGGTTTCCTTAGCCTCAGGGGAGAGCTTGGGCATGTCAAGGTCGCTGACGTATGTCAGCGCCTCCTCCACTGTCATGGAGGAAGCGGAAGAGTAGACCGCCCGAAAGTGCCCTGCCAGGACACGTACTATTTCACGCGGGTCAGTCGTCATCTGTCCCTCATCAGTGCTAAGCTGCGCAATCCACCTAGTGCCTCTATCCTTTCTATCAAGCCACACTAGCAGCTATCCAGTTTTATCACCAACGTCGTAAATTTTGTGCCTCGTGGCTTCCAAGCGCTGCCTGGTGCGCTCCGTGTACCGTGCCTGCGCTACACGCAGGCTGTGGGAAGCTTCAGGAGTTGGGTCTTGGGCCTGGTGGGCCTCCGCCGTGTGTAGCTCAAGCTCTAATGACTCCAGCTCTAAGTGTTTTTCGCGCTTGTAAGCCGCAATGGAGGCCATAGCCTGCCCCCTAAGGACTGTTTTATATGCCTCCCAAAGGACAATTGGGGAGTCAACAGAGGCTCCATTTTCCTGAAAATAAAGGCTTGTCGCCTTCGCGATTGATTTGTGGACAGCCGGGAGCTGGAGATAGCCTGGGTGTATCGGGTAGATGCGGCGTCTCGTTAGGTGGCAGTGTGTGTATTGTAGGAGTATCGGCGAGTGGTCAGATATGCCCCTGGGTCTGATTTATATACTATCTACGTTTTTGAGACTGCCAGCCGAACCCAGGAAGTAGTCTATCTGAGTTAAACTATTGTGTACCCCCGAGTGGTATGTGAACTGTTGCGCTGTTGGGTGATAGAGCCGCCATAAATCCGTTAGCCCGAGTGCTTCAATAAAGCTCCCGTGGCGGGATACTCCCGCGCCACCCGCCCGCGCAGGGCATCGATCAGTTAGGTCGTTTATTACAGCGTTAAAGTCACCGCCCAGTATTAACTCCCCCTCCGGCAGATCCAGCAGAAACGTGCTAAGCGCCGGGAGCGCCGTGGAATGCAGTGCTGGTGGAATATAAACAGAGACTATATTCAGGGGCCGCCCCTCCCATTGGGTGACGATCGCTGCAAACCGCCCCGATCCATCAGTTTTAACTTTATGTACTATTAAGGGGGACTGTCGTTGCACCATTATGCCCACCCCCCGAGACCATGAGGAGAATTCGGAGTGTGCCAGCATCTTATTCCCCCATCTATTCATCGCTCTACTAGCAGTGACGGTAAGGTGAGTCTCCTGCAGCAAGACCACCGCTGGGGCGCACCTCTTAATGCCATGCAGGACCAGACCTCGCTTGATTTTGTCTCCCAAGCCCCGCACGTTCCACGTGAGCAGAGAGAGAGGCTGCACCGGCGTTAGATTGTTCCTAGCTGGCATCCCATGCGTTATATCAGTCATTACAGTGGCTGGGGCAGAAGGTACCAACCGTTACGGATATACCTGTGTAGGTCGTGTATGTTATATTTAGTGCATGTACTGCATGTTCTAAGTGTCATTGTCACCATGAACAGAAACTTTTGAAAAGAACATTGAAACAACCCCCGACCCCCTCCCTGCCTCCCTGCCATACAGACCTTGAACTGCCCGCCACCCCAACTCGGCAGAGTGCTCAATACCCAAATCCCCGAACATTACTTGCGAGCAAAGGAGCGGGAGGTCCGAGGAAGACCAAGAACATCCCCTGTCCCAAGGTCCAATTGTCCTTGCGGTACAGTAAAATTATGTAGGCCACTCCAGTCCCGATAGTCCTCCAAGTTCTCCACACACCTCTAGTCCAGGAGAGGCGCCAGTCAGAGCTCTATCTGGCCGCTCCCTCCGGCCGCTCCGCCTCCTCCGCCCTTCGATCTGGATCAGCGAGGTCCTCTGACCCCCCAGGCTGTCGTCTTCGCCTGTCCGAGCGCCCGACACTTTTCACCTGTTGCCATCCCTCAAGCCAGTCATGAGCTTCCTCCGGCGTCTCAAAGAACCACGTCTTCCCATCCGCCACCACACGTAGCCGCGCTGAGAAGAGCATGGAGTAGGGTAGCTCACGGGCTCTCAGTTTCTTCTTGACTTCCAGGAAGCTCCTCCACTGTGCCGACACCATCGCCGAATAGTCCGGGAAAAAGGACACAGTTGAATTCTGGATACGGAAAGGCGGCACCACTCGAGCCATCTGGAGAATGGCATCCCTGTCGCGGAAGTTGAATATGTGAGCCAAGACCGGCCTGGGGGGGCGCCCCAACCTTCGGTCGGCCACCAGGTATTCTATGGGCGCGTTCAACCGAGAAAAAGGTTGAGAGTCCCCTGGGCTGCAACCTGGTTTTTATCAGGTCTTCCACATATAAATCCATGGCGGGGTGACCCTCACTTTTGGGAATTCCCATAATCCGCACGTTATTACGGCGGGAGCGCCCCTCCTGATCGTCCAACTTGGTCGCCATGCGCTTGTTCTCCGCCTCCAGTTGCGACACTTTTTGTAGTAGATAGGTAGTGTCTTTCGTCAGGGTAGATGTCACTTGCTCCACGTCCGTGACCCTGGCCGACATTTTCTGAAAATCCGCTCTGAGGAGGGACACATCTGTAGAGATCGACCCCACAGTAGTTTGCACTTTAGTCAGGGCCGCCATAATGTCCTCCAGCGTCACTTTAGGTGTCCCGGCTTCCACCGCCACCTTTTCGGTGCGCCCGTTGCGGTCTGGCATTGGGGAAGGGTCTTTATTGTATGCAAATTTGTCCAACTTGCCCTGCTGGTTCGGCCGACTTCCTTTCCCACTCATAGTCGCGCAGGTAGGTGCAGTTGAAGGTTACCCTTGTTTCCTGGAGGCCAGTTGGTGGAGCAGGGTGCCCCGGTGAAGCGCAGTCGTTCCCGAGCTAGTACAGAATTGGCCGCCGTCTCAGCCCACAGCTGTTGGCTCCGCTCTCCGGCACAAAGCAGATCGCAAGGCACACACCCCCAAATAGCGCAGGGCCCCCGCGCCGATCACGCTGCAGCCCGCAGCGCACCTTGCTGAGCTCGCCCAAGGGAGGCAGCGCAGGAGGCCCCAAATACCACTGTCCGGCGGCACCACCAGTCTTCTCCTGTCCTCCTCCCGAAATCTCCGAGGCAACGTGGTCAGCCAGGCCCCCCCTCGGAGCGTGTCTCGGACGCCTCCTGCAGTTCGCGTTGTCAGGCGGGGGAGGGTTTCACCCGCCGGACCCTCATCCGACTCTGTTGCGGGGCCGTCCCCCGGTGTGCCGCCTCAGCGCCGTGTCTCCCCTGCCTTGTTGTTGCTGCGGCCATGCAGGAGCGACCAGACCAGGGCGCGGATGTCTCGCGCGAACGCCAGGCCCCCAGCAAAGCGCCAGCTCCCCCGGTGCGCCGCTCGGGCGAGTCCGGGCCTCCCGCACGCCACCCGGGCCACTTCAATAAATCTAGGCCCCGGTCTCGGCCGCCGACCCAGGCTGCAACTGTTAAGGCGGCGCAGATCGTGTTCCGGGACGCTGGGAGACCCGAGACTTGGATCAGGCGGAGTCGCTTCCTCTCGGCTATCAGCCTGCGGACCTTGGGCACAGAATCTGCCGCGGATTAATGGACGGATGAGAGGGGAGTCGGCCTCACCCTCGGAGCTCCTTCAAGCTGCGGCCATCTTGCCTGGCAGCTAGCCACGCCCCTCGAAGTAACATATTTTAGTGTGATAAAATTATCTGTTTTTGTTTAAATAAGAAAAAACTTAGAAATTCACTGTAAAAACCCAATGGTTGAATTAATGTTATAGTTTGGTGAATTTGTCAGTGATAACATTAATGTTTTTAACTTAAAAATACCACAGAATGTCACCAGTCATAGTTAGCAGAGCGAACTATAACTTTCACCCCTATCATGCACTGTGACCAGCAGTCAGATAAACAAAGGACACTCCAAAAGGTAATCACAACAGCATTGGCAGGAGCTATTAAAGCAGTGAATGTAGCCAGTGCTCAAATCTGGTAGAATCACCCTGCTTTTACATCATGCTCTAAACACAAAGTCAACACTAAAGTAGTTATAAAGTAAAAACAAAAAAACCTTGTGTGTGGATGTGCTCATTGTGAGAGAGCAAAATGAAGTCACTAAAAGTGAAGTTAACAAGTGGCTGAAGTAGGCTGACCTGTTGCACCATGCTGTATGCTGTAGTGGGTGGAAGCAAAATGTGAATGACCAAACAGACCAATGGATGTAGATAGGTGACTGAAATTCCCATAGGTTAGTACATTATGCATATAATCTTAGTAAAATCAAAAGGTCTTGGATAATGCCAGAACTAAGGAGCACCTACTCACTCCTACCGATCACTACATGGTATGCTTCTACAACTGCACTCATGCTGCTTAACTTCTGGTTAACTTCCAGTACTATGAGGGTAGCGCTTTGGGCACCCCTCCGGGTCCAATGAGACTGCAATCTGTGAGTTAGGACTCTATCATGGCGTACATGCATGATCCATGTTTGCCTATGAAAAGAAATAATCAGCATTAGGGATCCATACAGCAATACAGTTGGGCACTCAGGGCAGGCATGCACATCTAAAGCCCCATGGAGGACTTTTCAGTCCGAACTGTTACATTTCCTGCATAGATACAGAATGTGCAGAAAACATCTTATGTGCTGCTGGCGATGTAGAGGTTTCACAGGGTCTTCATGAGCATAGCATGCGATTCGTAAAAAGGGCCACCCAGTGAGGAGAAATATTACAGTTGTATTTAAGAAGTCCTGCATCAATAACAATCCTTAAAAGTAAGCAGTCTAGAATGACATGTAGTTGCCCTATCACTGCAGATATTCTGAAATTGTCAACTGATTATTTCCCACAGTAAGATGCATTATCTCATGCACGGTGGAGGCCTGCCTACTGGGAGGACTCCCTAGACCTAAGAAGCGTAAATCAGGTTCTAAGTTTATAGACCTAGCACTGGCATTAGCCAAACACAGAATAACAATGGCTTGGAATTCAGAGAAAGGCCCAATATTTGACACTTGGGTGCGGGATGTAAGGACTTGGGCAGTGGCAGAGGGAAGGGTTCTCCGCAGGGAGGACACCAGGGGAATTTGAAGACGCCCATTAGCCAAGCTCTAGATGGAAATCCTGGAGAATGGGGAAGATCTGGGATGTGAAACAGACTCAGACCAGGGGGCCCCTGACGGCCTCAGGGACGACATAGGGTTAATTGCCCTATGCACCACATGGTACAAGACATACCATGCCTTCCCACTCCCGGACTTGCGGATTCATACCTAAGATGCTGGCAAGAAGCTGGCACCTTCTGGCGGACACCCCCTGACCTACCCATTCACAACTGTAGACTACACCCCTCAAGACACTTTAGTTAGATTTATGTTCTTTTTATTTTTTATTGTTGTAAGCTAGGATATTGAACAGATTGCTAGTGTCCTCCACATAATATCAGGTGACCAATTCCCTTGCAAAAGTTTGGCTACTCCTCTCCCTCCTAGTTCAGGTAAAGAGTCAACTTGGGTATACACACTCATGATCCCTAAAGGAGTTACCTAAGACCTAGCTCAGGCCCCACTGACTAATAAGTGAAGAGTCCATGCATATTCGAAAAGAAAAGCTGATCACAATGTGTATAAGTGCAACATGCAAAAGTGATGGAAATATGTGTTCATACCTTGATTGAAGAAATGTATGACCTCTGATGTGATGTCTCAGTTCAATGCGTAAGAGACAGTGGGCCATATGTAGGTAGAACGTGTTTTGCGATTCTCTAATTGCAATTTTTAGGGAATCGCAATTAGAGAATTGCAGGTAGGATTAGCAAATAATTTTGCGAATCCTACATATTCCTTAATTGCGAATTGCAAATTGCAATTCGCAATTAAGGAATACCTCCCCATTCATTCCTATGGGCCTAGAGGCCCATAGGAATGAATGGGAAGACATTCTCAATTTGCGATTCTCAATTAGAGAATCGCAAATTGAGAATGCAATTTCAAGTGTGCCAGGGTGTCAAAAGGACACCCTGTTGCACCCCTGAAATGAGCATTGGTGCACATGTGGCACACATACATGCCCTAAGGACATGTGTGTGCACCACATGCCACTTTGAAAAATGCAAGAATATGCATTTGTGAAAGAAATCGCAAATTACCACCAACCTGTAGTTGGTGGTAATTTGCGATTCCTTACGGCCAAATTGCACTTTTTTGGTGCTTCTTACATTGCATTTAAGGAATCGCAAAATTTGCGATTCCTTAAATGCAATTGCAAAATAAGGAATCGCAAATTTAGCGATTCCTTATTTTGTACGCAGATTTGCCTTCCTACATACCACTTAGCAAAATTGCGAACGCAAACGCCGAAATTCGGCGAATTTCGGCATTTGCGATCGCAATTTTGCTTTCTACATATGGCCCAGTAATATTTTCCTGACAGTGGTAATGTATTGGACTGTGTAACTAACTGTTTCATTACTTACAAAATGCCAATGAAGTCCCTCTTTTTTAACAAGTTTACCCCAATCCTGACTCAAACTAAATTTATGCTGATATATAGAACCTTCTGGACTCCTTACTGACTAAATAAACTAAGACTTGGAGATACACTCACATGTTCGAACTGCAACCAAGGGATTGGTAATCTCACTCACATGATCTTCCACTGCCCATCCCTAAAAAACTTACTTGGACAATATATTTGAATTCTTTAGCATACTTTGTCAAATTCATTCCATAGGGAATTCAGCTTCCTACTTACAGGTCCCTTAGATCCAAATCTAAATAATGAGGAAGACAGACACTTATTGGATCATTTGCTCACACTAGCGAGTAAACTCATCCTTAACAACTGGAAAACACAGCTACTATTACATCAAAAGCCTGGAGAAACTGGATCTCTTTCATTGGGGCGGTAATAAGATTTCACTCCAGACCACTCCCTGGAAAGCAAAATCAATAGCAATTTGGTCCACACTAGATCATTTTATGGCTAGCACCAAGCCCCCGTAAATGATGCTTACTTCAACCTCATTCCACGCATTAGGGCACCTCATGATGGCATTTCCAATTATAAAAGAAACATACCTTAGAACACCACTATGGAACTCTGAACCCATTCCATGTTAACAAGCCACTACCACGATCCATCAATGTTATCTTATCAGGAATTCACTTAACGCTACACACCCTGTCATACTTGCTGCTCAGCCAGTGTGAGTGTGGTGTGGAATATTTGTGTGGATGATGCTGTGGAATGTTGGATGAGTGAGGATGTCAGTTGGGGTATGGGCTGAGCAGCAAGAAGGCTGCCCCTGGTGGGGCTCACTGTACTTCTACTCCTGAACTTACCATCATAATAAATACTACCTAAAGATACCCTGGAGTTGGATCATCGTTTTTTACAACATTTTGGCGACAATTTTAAAAAAAACCTGCGTGTGAAAACTTTATAGAAGCTGAGACTAACTGAAACTTAACCTGCATTGGTATGTGAAGCTTGAAGTAACTCCTTAATGAAGAACCTCATCTTGAAACTAGGCACAAGAAGTTTAGAAGCAGATTGCCAGCCCTGAGCCCCACCAGTGACCACTAGACCGGTCGGCCCCAATGCGGGCGTGCCTGATCCTGCTGTGTCTTCCTGGTTTTGTTTGTTATGGAGCTGTAGGGATTTATGCTGTCCCTCATTTTACTATTTTCTGGTCTGCCGCAACCATGATTTGGGACACCCTGTTGTGACTTCACTACTTTTGTCGTATCTCCAGCTCTGTGCTTGGATTTGGGCCATTTCATTGTGACCAGTGTGCTGCTTGTGTTCGCGCCACAGGTGAAATTTATCTTATTCCCTGGGGATTTTTTCCACTTTTTGCAGAGGTTTGCTATCTTCCCCACAGTCCGTGCCTGGAAGAGCAACAAGTAAGAGGAGTCCCCAGAGCCCGTTTTCTGAAGTGCCATTAGGAAGATGAGTCCCCAGAGTCTGTGTCATGAAGAGCGACAGCAACAAGTGCGAGGAGTCTCCAGAGACCTTGCTTAGAAGTGTCACAAGGAAGAGGAGTTCCCTTGGTCCTCGCTGGGAAGTGCGTCAAGGAAAAAGTGTCCCCAGAGTCCGCGTCGGGTAATGTTACAAGTAAAAGGATTCCCTCAGTCCGTGTTAGGAAGAGCAACTCGGGATGTGCTAGAAGGGAGATGTGTTTTTCACCCGCCTACGTATTTTTCCCTGACTGGCTTTCTGATGTAAAGTGGTGCGGTGGTTGGTGCTACTGAGGTAATTGTTCTTTACTCCTGACTAAACCATCGTTCGCCGCGCATGTGTTTTAAAAAAAACAAAAAACTTTCAAATCTGTTTACTCACCTGTCTCCAACTGTCTCTTCTTGAGCGTTGTGTCTAGCGCGAGCAATGGAATTGGGAGTTCGCTGAGTGGGGAGGAGCTCTCACGCTGTACAGCAAGTGCGTACATGGAGCCACCGGGCGCTCCGTAAGACTGCGTGCCGCCATTTTCTATCTGGCAGTCTATGCTGAGGAAGTTTTCGGTCTGTGTTCCCTGTTGCCGGTGATCGTCTCATCTCATTATTTGGAAACATGGTCAGCCATTTAGCATTCTGGTGAGCATCTGTGCGACGCGATGATTAATATTCTCCATGTGTTCTGCCCGCACTGTCATTGCCATAAAGCGACTCAGCATTCATCTAATTCCCTAATTTGGAATAACTTTCTAGGGAATTCTGTCCACACTGACTTTTGGAGAAAGTTGGTGAAATGACTTTTGCTCGAGAGAGTCTAATGTTTATTTCTCTATTCTTACCAGGGAAGAACTTGGTTTCTGTTGACTATGGTTTTAATCCATAGGTAAATGATTCATTTTAAAATATAAACTTCGGGAAACTTCACTATAAATTTTGATAACTTCATGAAAGGAGTGTTTTTTGTTGTAAAGAAGAATGATACATAGGCCAAGTGATGTAGAACAGGATCACAGCTTTATTCATAAGATCACTTCTTAGTTACAGCTTATAAGATGTCAGTCAGATCCTTCAAAGTGCCCCACCAGGAGCAGCCTCCTCGCTGCTCAGCCCTTCCACACCAACTGATTCTCTCTTCCAATACAAACACCCTCAACATTCTATATGACCTCATCATAGGCTGAGCAGCAAGGCAGAGAACTTCTGTAGGGAGAGTGCATTAAGTAATTAGTACATTACAACACATCTCCCCCTTATAGTGAAAACATTCAAATTGTGTGAAGGTGATAAAACACACATCTCAGCAAAGGAGGATGCATTAACAACAAAATAGTTATACATCACCCCCCTGCTATAATGATCATAACAATCAAATGCATGGGGATTGTGAAACATACAATTGAGTGTAAAGGTGGATGTATAAAATAACAAAATTACTATACACATCTCCCCCTTATAATGATCATAAACAACAAAGAATGCAAGTTAAAGAAATACATTCTTAAAAACAGTGGATGCTATCCACCATAACACACACCTCAAACTGCGGGTACAATACCGACACACCTCACAGAGTACCCATTGCGCCACAAACTAAGGCACAAAACTGCGGCAGAACAGGGATCTACAACCCTCAACTGCACATATTAATAACAGGACAGGTCTACCTCAAAGAAGAGGAATAAGATTCTACCCATACTAAAACAAGGTAAATATAATACAAAACACTCTTGAAACACTGTTGAATCTCAATATGGGCATCATTACCCTACCCGTAACGCATAGTCCAAACACCTTCCATGATGAAACAAGCACATACAGGGTATTACCAAAACCAATAAGTCAAAGAAGCCACACAAGAGGTAGACTTCTTATGTGCGCACCCGTAACGCACAGTCCAAGCACCTTCCATGAGGCAACAACCACATACAGGGTATTACCAAAACCAGAAAAGTCAGAGAAGCCACATGAGAGGTAGACTTCCCACGTGCGCACCCGTAATGCACAGTCCAAGCACCTTCCATGAGGCAACAACCACATACAGGGTATTACCAAAACCAATAAGTCAGAGAAGCCACACGAGAGGTAGACTTCCCACGTGCGCACCCGTAACGCACAGTCCAAGCACCTCACATGAGGTAACAACCATAACAGAGTATAATTAAAACAAGTAAAACAGAGAAGCTTGGTAAGAAGAAGTCTTCTCACGTGCGCCGCACCAGTAACGCACAGTCAAAGTACATACTCAAAATGCTACCCTCCAAAACCAACCTCATACTATAAGAAAACATTTTGCAAGATGAGATACACAAAACCGTAAAGCATCATATAAAAAAACATACTGAAAAACGAAAGACCCCATACAAGACAAAATATGAACTGTCCCATGAAAACAATAAACTAAAAAAAATGAAGTAGTCACCGTGGTGATGCTTGGAATCTTGGAAACGTGTGAACAGCAACATTGAAAAACAGTACCTTGGTTGAAGATTACCCTTAACCACACTCGGTTTCCTTTGACATCATCCATAACCAAACTCCATGGTGTGGTGCTCGTGTGGAGATGGCAGGAATCCGTAATCCAAGAAGACCTTGCAAAATGTGGAAAGCAGAAAGTTGCTGCAGCAAGAGAACATGAAGTCGACATTAGCGATGGAATCTTTAATTTAAAAAAAAAAATGTGGTTGGCAAATTGGGAGCATAAGCAAAGGCACCAGCAAGGAAAAGGAAATAGCGGTCGCCAACTACAAGATGGTGGCACGTTTACATGAGGGGTGCCGGGTGGCTCAAGGCATAAACATGCATGAGATGTTGTCGGGCAGCAGTCTTGACGCAGAAGGAGAGTCACAAGGAAGAAGACAAGAAGACGCGCGTGATGGCCACTTTCGAATTGGAAGGCTCACGCTGAGAGCAACGGAGGCCACAAGGTGACTTTTTTTTTTTTTTAAAGAAAGTATATCTCTTGAAGTCGTAATGTGGCTAGTATATCAAATTTGAACACCACACAAAAAATAAAAGGCGCTCCATACCTTTGTGTGTAAATGTGGACAAAGTCGACAAATACCCAATGTGGTGACTTTGCCAGCACACAACACC
The DNA here is from genome assembly GCF_964204655.1 of Triturus cristatus. Lineage (NCBI taxonomy): Eukaryota > Metazoa > Chordata > Amphibia > Caudata > Salamandridae > Triturus > Triturus cristatus. Next base: position 345,491,390 of record NC_140594.1, on the reverse strand, counting down.
GGAGCTTGAATTTCAGCACAAGCAATGCGTAGGGTAACATCAGTCTCTGGGGCGCTTGACAATAGAAAGTTGCCAGTAACAGGAGAGACTGTCCCAATGCATTAAAACATAAACAGACCATCCAAGGCAGCAGTTACCAATTAAAGTAACCATCTCACTCTCATTTCATAGAGTCACACAGCAGACTCAGGAGATTATGTTCCAAGGCAATTCGACTTTTGAGGGTTCAACAGAAAAGAGGGAACGTCTAACAGGAACTAGCAGACCCACCCTTCACAGGTGATGAGGGACACCATCAGGAAGTTGTAGTAGATTGATATCCAGGCCACAGATGATGCTCACCCAATACAGGTTACAGCAAGTTACAGCATGCCAATACAGGGATAATGCAGTAGGAACTGGCACCTTGAGTTGTGGGCGACCGATGACAGGGTCACTGGTGGGGCTTGGGTGCCAATTTGCTTCACTTATTAAAATTAATTCATTTACCTTAGAGTCCTTAAAGTCTTTAGTTCCTTTGGTCTTGCTTACTCCACGCGTAAGGTTCTTCCAGATCATCGCTAGTGTTGTAAAGAAGAATGATACGTAGGCCAAGTGATGTAGAACAGGATCACAACTTTATTCATAAGATCACTTCTTAGTTACAGCTTACAAGATGTCAGTCAGATCCTTCAAAGTGCCCCACCAGGAGCAGCCTCCTCGCTGCTCAGCCCTTCCACACCAACTGATTCTCTCTTCCAATACAAACACCCTCAACATTCTATATGACCTCATCATAGGCTGAGCAGCAAGGCAGAGAACTTCTGTAGGGAGAGTGCATTAAGTAATTAGTACATTACAACATTGTTCTTTTTCTCAGCCCTTTTGGTGCTGTGTTTTTCTAAGCTTACAGTCAAAATGTCAGTTCATTTATAGTAAGTGTCGTGTGTGAGTTGACTTTTGGTGTTAAGTCACTCTGGGTTACCACCCTGGTTTTGCTGTGGGAAGTGGACCCCTAGTTGTTGGTATGTTTTTTTGTTACCATCCTGGTGTTGTTGTGGGGTAAGTATGTCCTTCACTTTAGTGGTGTGAGTGCGTGATGGTTTTTAAGTGTGAAGATTCTTGGGTAAGCCCACTGTTGTTGTTGTAGGTGTGGGTTGATTTTTAGAATCACCCTTTTAGGTGTGGTGTTTGAGTTGACTGGGGAAGAGTCGCTCGCTTTTTTTGATGGTGGTTGACTTTAGGAAACACTCACTGGCATTGGTCTTCCTTCCACTCTTGTGTGGTTGCGGTATTGTTTTGCTATAGTGTTTTTGTGCACTTGTGTTGGCGTTCCTTCCACTCTTGTGTAGTTGCTGCACTGTTTTACTATTGTGTATTTGTGCACTTGTATTGGCACTCCTTTCACTGTGTGGTTGTGGCATGGTTTTACGATAGTGTTTTTGTGCACTGGTTTCGGTGTTCCTTCCACTCTTGTGTGGTTGCGGCAATGTTTTACTATTGTCTTTCTGTGCACTTGTGTTGGTGTTCCTTCCTCTCTTGTGTGGTTGTGGCATAATTTTTCTTTCTTTTTTTGTTTAGTCGGGGGGTGACTGCTGCTGAACCGTTCTTGTTTGGTTCCCTGTGTGTTCATGTGCTTTTCAAATGATCTGTAACACATTTCTGTCCTGTTTTAATAAAAATCGAATATGAACTATGCTGGGAACTGACCACTGATTTTTCAGTAGCACAATAATACGACATCTTCAAAATATCCCGTGAAAAGAAGGTACTTTTGCAGTTTGGATTGTCCCTGTTTATTATAAGTGTGATAGGTTTTCAGATTTCCCGCACAAAAAGTTACGGTGCGTTCTAGGGATATTTTTAGTAATTAAAAGACACAGCACATTTGGATACAAGGTTATTTCTGAGACTCTCTTCAAGGTACTTTAATTTCTTGAGTACTGAATTTTATTTTTGCTGCAGCTCGCCATCTGTCTCAGAGTCTCAAATGTAAAAAGTTCCAGCTATCAGCTAGACTTTACAACAAATGTTGGTTCTTAAGTTTCAGCAAGTCTACAACATTTCTCATCATCTGGTGAATGATGTCACAATTGCCTTCAGAAACCATGCCGACATCAACATTCTAGGCTGCTTACTGTTTTTTTTAAAGATATCTTTAGATTTCAAAAACCTTTACTTGATTTTATAACATAAGCAGTAGGAGCAAAGCAAAATAATTACATGTATGTGAAATACATCATTCCATGTGTTCCAAGTATGAAGGTTGGATACATTAGTGCAATAATTCATTGCAATTTGTTGTGACCGTCCTATACAAGTATTACAAATGCTCTTTGATGGTCACTAGTCCATGGAGACCGGTAAATAACTGTTAAGATCATAGTATAATCTTGAACAGTGCTCAATACAACGAGAAAATTTATAATAATTAAGTAAATAATATCTAATATGACATATGGTATATGAAATCATAATGCAACTTAATATAACTTAACATAAATGAATTAAAAAATCTAATGTAAGTGAAAGCTTAGGGGTGTGTTGTAAATAAACGATAATCCAACTCCAGGGTATCTTTAGGTAGCATTGATTATGATGGTAAGTTCAGGAATAGAAGTACAGTGAACCCCACCAGGAGCAGCCTTCTTGCTGTTCAGCCCATACACCAACTGACATCCTCACTCATCCAACATTCCACAGCATCATCCACACGAACATTCAACACCACATTCGCACTGGCTGAGCAGCAAGCATGACACTTCCCCCTTCTTCACGGTAACCAACAACAAAATGCAATGGTCCAAGAAAAAGTATACACTGGTAACATGTACATGAATGGAAATAACATGAGAAACCATTGCAAAGGCCTGAAGATGACTGAGGGCATACAAGTTAAGATCAAAAGCTAACATAGAACAGTACAATGGGAATGCAAGTTAACAACATAATGCATAGAAAGCACAGAGGAATGTAATACATTGCTTGCATGTTAACAAAAGATGATAAATGTTAGAAATGGACAATGCTCACCAATGTACACACAATGATGAAAACAACAAACTCCGCAAGATAAAAACTGACTATAAGAAAGCACAAAGACTACACATACACACATTCTCTCCCTTTCTACACAAAGCAGACACAATATATATATATATAAATATATATATATATATATCCAAAAAACAATCGTTACAGCGTTTTCACAAGAACGATGCCATGGCCACAATGCTTCATCTCAGCGTGCTTTTATTTCAACGGTCTTGTCACTCTACGCGTTTCAGAGAACACCTCCTTGTTCACGAGTAAGAGCGTTAGTAAGACAACTTCTTTTAAATTAATCATGTGACACCAAAATAATAAAGAGTGAAAACAGATTCTCCGTATGCATGGGTTGTTCAGAGCTGGGAAAACAGACGTTTTCAAACATAAATGTGCAACAGTTGTAAGTGCAAACAAAGGGGAGCTTGTTACGGCGCTCAAATTGTTCATATAATTATTCAAGCAACAGCATAAATATAAATGCATCTCTGCCAATAGCCCTGTCTTTTTCTAAGGGCGTGAGGAAATTAAACATTTGCCCGAGCATTTCCCGTGTGAGAAATTCTCACGTATTGATAATTGGAAGACTTAGTGTAAGTTATTCTAGCATGAGCGGTCAAGGGATAAACATTTTAAACATTTTAAACATTTTAAAATTCAAAATGTCAGTTCCGCCTCAGTGGGCAAGCGAGTTTTTTTTTAAACAAATTAATCAGTGTAAATTCACCGAAAGTAAATATTTAGATCAAAACAATGATAAAGGATCATGCCCCAGTGGGCATACACATCAAAATTATCTTGTATACGGTGCCACAAAAAAAAATTAAATATGTGCTAAAATAGTCAAATGACCGTGACTTCCTCTCTCAGTAAATTTTCTTCTCTTCCTCATTCGTATCCATACTATATGCACTTAACAAGAATCAAGTTGTATCCCACTCTCTTTTTGAACCACATTAGAGACCTGTGAAACAAAATCAAAATAAGGTGCAATTATTAAGAGAAACATCTTTCATTGTTTACATTTGCTAAATTACAGGTTAAAAAGGAATGAGCATTAAAAACAATTAAAAAATGTAATCGTCTGGTCTATTCTCAATTGTCTATTATCAATGGAGTTCTATATTGATCAGAATTGCAGTACAGAACATACATTTAATGACTAACCCAAATGAACTGATAACCCTTCATCACTATTATGTCCTGCTGGTTGCATTGTATGGTATTTTATGATCATTCTGGACTCAAGTCGTCTCAGTTCTTGAATTCTTGAATTCTATCACCCCCTCTCTCTCTCACGGGGATATTGTCAAGAACACAGAAGGACAGTTATTCTGATTATGGCAGGCTGTGAAATGTCTGGCAATAGGGTATTGTTTGTCGTTGTTTTTAATAGCCATCAGATGTTCCAATACACGTTTTTTTGCCTTGTGTATGGTACTCCCTATATAGTATTTGTCACAGGGACATCTGAGGGCATAAACGACATATTCAGTGTTGCATGTGTAGTGTCTCAAAATTTTAAAGGGTTTCATTTGGTGTGACAATTTAACTTCTTTACAGTTAGTGCTGTATTTACAGGCTTTACACTTCCCACAAGTGTAAAACCCCTGTATTGTGCTTGTTTTTACATTCGTGGTCATCAAAGTTCTACAAACACTATCTTTAAGGCACTTTGATTTGCGATAGGTGATTTGAGGATATTCTTCTATACATTTGACTAGATCTTTGTCAAGTTTCAGGATTTCCCAGTATTTTTTAAGTGCAGTTTTGACCTCAAAGGATCTAGTATGAAAAGTCGTAATGAATTGTACGTTGGAGGTCTGTTGATTGGTAAGTGGTTTCTGTTCAGGTTTGTTATTGAATAACTCATTTCTTTTTCGTTTGTCTACTTCATTGCATGCCTCATTGATGCAAGTTTTGCTGTAGCCTCCTATTTTAAAACGTTCACACATAACCAGCTTTTCTTTTTCATACTCATTAGTTGTGCTGCAATTACGTTTTGCCCTGAGAAGCTCTCCGAGAGGAATACTGTTGATTAAGCTTCTCGGATGACAGCTGTCAGCGTGCAGCAAACTATTTCCTGCAGTCACTTTTCTAAAAAGTACAGTGGAAAGTCTATTATTGTCAATTTTGACAATTTTGACAATTAAATCCAAAAATTCAATACTTTCAGCATCTTCAATGCTACCTCCCCAAACGCAAAAAATGTCATCTATATATCTCATCCAGCTTTTTAAATTGGTGTTGTACTGGTCCAGGTTGCTGACTACTTGCTCCTCCTGCTATTGGCAGAGATGCATTTATATTTATGCTGTTGCTTGAATAATTATATGAACAATGTGAGCGCCGTAACAAGCTCCCCTTTGTTTGCACTTACAACTGTTGCACATTTATGTTTGAAAACGTCTGTTTTCCCAGCTCTGAACAACCCATGCATACGGAGAATCTGTTTTCACTCTTTATTATTTTGGTGTCACATGATTAATTTAAAAGAAGTTGTCTTACTAACGCTCTTACTCGTGAACAAGGAGGTGTTCTCCGAAACGTGTAGAGCGACAAGACCGTTGAAATAAAAGCACGCTGAGATGAAGCATTGTGGCCATGGCATCGTTCTTGTGAAAACGCTGTAACGATTGTTTTTTGGATATATATATATATATATATATATATATATATATATATATATATATATATATCCACAAAAAAATGCCCTGAGGCAAGGAAGCACACAACTGCTGAGTGCTTAGTCAAAAGCTTTAATTTCCAAAAACCGGCAATTCTGCTCCGAAAGTCTTGTAATCCTTACGCGTTTCAAAGCTCTCTGGCTTCTTCTTCAGAGGATGACGACTGATGAAAAACTGAAGTGCTCGTTTGGCGCCTTTCACGCATGCAGTTGCAGCCCACGTGGGCCCTCCCAGGTGAGTTCAGATTCTTAGCATGCTGGTACCTGTAGTTCCCTACATCGAGCAAAACATAAATCCCAAGTGGGTTTCAGTTCCCCAGTGGGTTTCAGTTCGTATTTCAGTGTCTTTGTTGGAATTAAAAAACCCCAGTGGGCTTCGGAAATGCAGACCGGAGTTGGCTTTCACTGTCTCAGCTGTGCCTGAAGGTTGGAAAGTTCGAACCCTGTTGGGCCCCATGAAAAGGTGGCGCTTCCTTCACGGCCGGGCTGCCGTGCTCACAAATCCACAAAAAAATGCCCTGAGGCAAGGAAGCACACAACTGCTGAGTGCTTAGTCAAAAGCTTTAATTTCCAAAAACCGGCAATTCTGCTCCGAAAGTCTTGTAATCCTTACGCGTTTCAAAGCTCTCTGGCTTCTTCTTCAGAGGATGACGACTGATGAAAAACTGAAGTGCTCGTTTGGCGCCTTTCACGCATGCAGTTGCAGCCCACGTGGGCCCTCCCAGGTGAGTTCAGATTCTTAGCATGCTGGTACCTGTAGTTCCCTACATCGAGCAAAACATAAATCCCAAGTGGGTTTCAGTTCCCCAGTGGGTTTCAGTTCGTATTTCAGTGTCTTTGTTGGAATTAAAAAACCCCAGTGGGCTTCGGAAATGCAGACCGGAGTTGGCTTTCACTGTCTCAGCTGTGCCTGAAGGTTGGAAAGTTCGAACCCTGTTGGGCCCCATGAAAAGGTGGCGCTTCCTTCACGGCCGGGCTGCCGTGCTCACAAATCCACAAAAAAATGCCCTGAGGCAAGGAAGCACACAACTGCTGAGTGCTTAGTCAAAAGCTTTAATTTCCAAAAACCGGCAATTCTGCTCCGAAAGTCTTGTAATCCTTACGCGTTTCAAAGCTCTCTGGCTTCTTCTTCAGAGGATGACGACTGATGAAAAACTGAAGTGCTCGTTTGGCGCCTTTCACGCATGCAGTTGCAGCCCACGTGGGCCCTCCCAGGTGAGTTCAGATTCTTAGCATGCTGGTACCTGTAGTTCCCTACATCGAGCAAAACATAAATCCCAAGTGGGTTTCAGTTCCCCAGTGGGTTTCAGTTCGTATTTCAGTGTCTTTGTTGGAATTAAAAAACCCCAGTGGGCTTCGGAAATGCAGACCGGAGTTGGCTTTCACTGTCTCAGCTGTGCCTGAAGGTTGGAAAGTTCGAACCCTGTTGGGCCCCATGAAAAGGTGGCGCTTCCTTCACGGCCGGGCTGCCGTGCTCACAAATCCACAAAAAAATGCCCTGAGGCAAGGAAGCACACAACTGCTGAGTGCTTAGTCAAAAGCTTTAATTTCCAAAAACCGGCAATTCTGCTCCGAAAGTCTTGTAATCCTTACGCGTTTCAAAGCTCTCTGGCTTCTTCTTCAGAGGATGACGACTGATGAAAAACTGAAGTGCTCGTTTGGCGCCTTTCACGCATGCAGTTGCAGCCCACGTGGGCCCTCCCAGGTGAGTTCAGATTCTTAGCATGCTGGTACCTGTAGTTCCCTACATCGAGCAAAACATAAAGTTATTTTTATTTTTAAAGGACACTGAAAGAACTGAGCCCACTGGGGTAATACTAACTCGATGTACAAACTACATGTACCAGCATGCTGACACCGGAACTCACGTGAGAGACCCAGGAGGGGCCTTAAAAGAATGCATGCAATCAATGGTGCTCATGAGTCATTCAGTTCATCAGCTGCCATCCTCTGACGAAGGAGCCCCTGAGCTCTGAAACGCGTAAGGAAAATATTTCTTTTGGAGCTGAAATTGCCGGTTTGACATTAAAAGGCTTTTGCAAGCACTTTGCTGTTGGTGGCGTTCTTGCATCAGGGCAACTTGTTTTTTGGATTTAAGCACGGCAGCCTGGCCGTGAAGGATGCCACACCCCTGGATCTAAGAAGGGGGCCCCACAGGTTTCGAAGGCTTCGGAGCCTCAGGCACAGCAAAGGTCAAATTACAAGACCGAAATTTCTGCACCAAAGCCCACTGGGGCTGAAGTTATTTTTATTTTTAAAGGACACTGAAAGAACTGAGCCCACTGGGGTAATACTAACTCGATGTACAAACTACATGTACCAGCATGCTGACACCGGAACTCACGTGAGAGACCCAGGAGGGGCCTTAAAAGAATGCATGCAATCAATGGTGCTCACGAGTCATTCAGTTCATCAGCTGCCATCCTCTGACGAAGGAGCCCCTGAGCTCTGAAACGCGTAAGGAAAATATTTCTTTTGGAGCTGAAATTGCCGGTTTGACATTAAAAGGCTTTTGCAAGCACTTTGCTGTTGGTGGCGTTCTTGCATCAGGGCAACTTGTTTTTTGGATATATATATATATATATATATATATATATATATATATATATATATATATATATATATATATATATATATATATATATATTGTGTCTGCTTTGTGTAGAAAGGGAGAGAATGTGTGTATGTGTAGTCTTTGTGCATTCTTATAGTCAGTTTTTATCTTGCGGAGTTTGTTGTTTTCATCATTGTGTGTACATTGGTGAGCATTGTCCATTTCTAACATTTATCATCTTTTGTTAACATGCAAGCAATGTATTACATTCCTCTGTGCTTTCTATGCATTATGTTGTTAACTTGCATTCCCATTGTACTGTTCTATATTTGCTTTTGATCTTAACTTGTATGCCCTCAGTCATCTTCAGGCCTTTGCAATGGTTTCTCATGTTATTTCCATTCATGTACATGTTACCAGTGTATACTTTTTCTTGGACCATTGCATTTTGTTGTTGGTTACCGTGAAGAAGGGGGAAGTGTCATGCTTGCTGCTCAGCCAGTGCGAATGTGGTGTTGAATGTTCGTGTGGATGATGCTGTGGAATGTTGGATGAGTGAGGATGTCAGTTGGTGTATGGGCTGAACAGCAAGAAGGCTGCTCCTGGTGGGGTTCACTGTACTTCTATTCCTGAACTTACCATCATAATCAATGCTACCTAAAGATACCCTGGAGTTGGATTATCGTTTATTTACAACACACCCCTAAGCTTTCACTTACATTAGATTTTTTAATTCATTTATGTTAAGTTATATTAAGTTGCATTATGATTTCATATACCATATGTCATATTAGATATTATTTACTTAATTATTATTAATTTTCTCGTTGTATTGAGCACTGTTCAAGATTATACTATGATCTTAACAGTTATTTACCGGTCTCCATGGACTAGTGACCATCAAAGAGCATTTGTAATACTTGTATAGGACGGTCACAACAAATTGCAATGAATTATTGCACTAATGTATCCAACCTTCATACTTGGAACACATGGAATGATGTATTTCACATACATGTAATTATTTTGCTTTGCTCCTACTGCTTATGTTATAAAATCAAGTAAAGGTTTTTGAAATCTAAAGATATCTTTAAAAAAAACAGTAAGCAGCCTAGAATGTTGATGTCGGCATGGTTTCTGAAGGCAATTGTGACATCATTCACCAGATGATGAGAAATGTTGTAGACTTGCTGAAACTTAAGAACCAACATTTGTTGTAAAGTCTAGCTGATAGCTGGAACTTTTTACATTTGAGACTCTGAGACAGATGGCGAGCTGCAGCAAAAATAAAATTCAGTACTCAAGAAATTAAAGTACCTTGAAGAGAGTCTCAGAAATAACCTTATATCCAAATGTGCTGTGTCTTTTAATTACTAAAAATATCCCTAGAACGCACCGTAACTTTTTGTGCGGGAAATCTGAAAACCTATCACACTCATAATAAACAGGGACAATCCAAACTGCAAAAGTACCTTCTTTTCACAGGATATTTTGAAGATGTCGTATTATTGTGCTACTGAAAAATCAGTGGTCAGTTCCCAGCATAGTTCATATTCGATTTTTATTAAAACAGGACAGAAATGTGTTACAGATCATTTGAAAAGCAAAATGTAAAAAACACATAGTAAATGAGCCGAAAGAATATAGATAGAGTATGGATTAGGTATGGTAGGCAAGCATTCTAAAAAGGACAGGGAATCTCACTGTATTTATTAATATCTCATTTTGAAAGTACTATTCTCAATTTGCACAAAATAACTTTAAGAGCGTGGTAACAGGTAAGTCATTCAATCCATGTACTTTATATTGGAAATAAGTACACCACTTAAAGGTGGGGTGTCAGCATGCTCCCAGGTCTTCAACTGCCAATCCAAGAATCCCCACAACGTTCTGACCCCCCCCCCAATATTCTCACATCCTTCGTAACATTCTGATCACAATGCCCCACAAACATTTAATGTATTCAAGCCATCTTTTGATTACTCTGCACAGTGTATAGTATAATACTGCTCACTGTGTCTGATATGTAGAGTGAGGGACTCTTTGCCTTTTTATCTGAGACCCAGAAAGCAAGTCAGACATACCTCTCAACATCTTGTTATTCTGGGCAAATCACTTAATTTCCCCGTGCCTAACAAAAATTATTGTGTCTTTATGTAATGCAACTAGTGCTCATGTAAAGCGCTCTGATACCAGATACCTTCGGGTCAAGTTCATGGTATAAAAAAGCTGCTAAGAAAAAAAAAATGACGTTCACCTACAACCAGCCGCAGATATTGGCTTTGACAATAGTTGTTAGCTGTTAAAGATAAACGAACAACAGCAAAGGTTTTGTTGTGAATAATTAATATTAAAAACAGTTAACTTATGATATTGTGAGACTGTAATATAAACATTACTGAGGACTGTGGGAGGGGTAGTGGTCTTCAGAGTGTCTCAATCATTCCAGTTATGTTCACTCTGTTAAACCTACTTTCTTTCTCTCCACATCGCGCTCCTCTGCGTATCTTACACTTCATCTCTTTCCTCTTCAGCACCCTCTTTTCAATCTCCTGAAAGCTTTTCCTCGCATCTCCTTCACTTCACCAATTCCCAAACACATGACACACCCATTCCTTGACAGTATTTTGATGTGTGTACCTCCTTCACCCACATTTACACAGAATAACAATTGCAACTAGAATATGTGACCATTGCTCTGTGAACTCTTTGGAGAGGCCAAGGATTGCATGACAAATAAATCCTGAACGCATTTCTAAGCCGCTGACAGCCACTGTGAGAAACTCACACTGTATTCAGCATCTACTCTAGAGCTCTACATTATGGCCCATTATAACCACATGGAGCTGATGCAGTTGAAAGTATGCACTATGGAAGAGTAATTTGCTTGACAAAATAAAACATACAGAAAACCAACATCCTGAAAATAACAAACACTCTCAAGGAATGCAAGATTAAGTAAAACTTTCGATATATTAAAAAGTTTTTAAATTTATTGTTCAGAAATCAATCAATATTTTTTCCATTAAAGTTAAAGACAAGAATATAGGGTCAGATAGTGACCTAATTCCTTGTCTGTTTTTAATTGCTGCCGGATCTGAGACCCCAAGGGACCAAGCCTACTTTAATCCCTGGAAATACATTACAATCTAGAGTACAAAACAGCCTGACAATATGAAGGTCAGTCCCACTTCCATGGTAAATATATACTAGGTGACGGCCATCAACTTTGTACAGACTTACAATTTTCCTGTTAAAAATATATAGCACTCAAATAATAATGTATGGAAATTGGGTTTCTGTGAATAATTATCATTTGGTCATCAGCAATTAAAGTGTCTTGATTTGTTTTGATCCTATTAAAATATCTGTTTTCAGCCCACTTCAGAATTACAAAATTTTTAAAATGTTTGCTTTTCTTCCAGGAGTGCATGGGTGACACGGCAACTGTGGTCCTCATACAGGAGAACATGTTTCATAACATCTTGAGAGCAATTATTCGCTAAGGACAGATTCGGTATGTTGACACTTATGGTTTACTTTTTTCCGGACCTCAGTCCAGGGACCTTGGATTGTGAGAAAGCCTTGCTTCTATTAAGAAAGATTGAACAGGAGGGTGGTATATGTGACTCTCTTGCTTATTTAATATGACAGAGGCTCCCAGCAGGAAACAAAGTTGACATCTTCCAGGAGATTATTATTGATTGACTAAATAAAATCAACCTAAGAAATGCAAAAAAACATAAGGACAAGCATAGCAACATGACGAACGAGGATTGGGAAGCAGTCCTAGATTTGCAACAAGATAAAAATATCATAATTAAAGCTAGTAATAAAGGAGGCAATATTGTAACCTTAAATCATGAAAAATACATAGCTGAGGCCAACAAACAACGGAATAACAGGAATCACTACAGCAAGCTCCCCAAAGATCCCACCAATGAGCATATGCAAGCCTTCCATCTGAAACTTAAGGAATGGCATGGCAAAAGTATTCTGGGCAATGAAGAATATATGGATTTAAAGACCACTCATCCCATGACACCTACAATCTACTTCCTTGCAAAGGTTCACAAAGACTGTGCAAAACCCCAGGGAAGCCCATTGTGAGTTCTATTGAATCACTAATCAATCAATCAATCAGGGGTTTATATAGCATGCTACTCACCCGTGAGTGCCTCAAGGTGCCATGGTGCAGCTCCAGATCAGTTGAAGAGCCAGATCTTGAGGCACTTCCTGAAGGTGTGCAGAGTGAGTCAGCATTTGATGTTGACTGGGAGCCCATTCCAGGTCTTTGCTGCGATGTAGGAGAAGGCTCTTCTGCCTGCTCTGGTTCTGCGGATGTGTGGAGTCTCTGCCAGGGTGAGGTCGGCGAGCGGAGATTCCTTTAGGGTACGTGGAAGGAGACTCTTTTGTTGAGGTATTTGGGTCCGATGTTGTGGAGGGATTTGTAGGCGTGTGCCAGTGCTTGAAGGTCACTCTCTTCTCGATGGGGAGCCAGTGGAGGTCTCATAGGTGCTTGGTCATGTGCTTGTGTCGTGGGGTTCCGAGGACAAGTCTGGCTGCAGTGTTCTATATGGTTTGGAGCTTGTGTAGCAGGGTTTTGTTGGTTCCAGCATAGAGGGCATTGCTGTAGTCCAATGTGCTGGTTATGAGTGCGTGGGTGACGGTCTTTCTACATTTGGAGGGGATCCACTTGAAAGTCTTGCAGAGGATGTGGCGGGAGTTTAAGCAGGTGGAGGCGACAGCGTTGATCTGGTGGGTCAAGGTGAGGGAGAAGTCTAAGATGATGCCGAGGTTCCGGGCGTGGTCCGTCAGGGTGGGTGGGTGTCTGAGGGCAGGGGGCCACCAGGAGTGGTCCCACGCAGTGGGGGAGGGTCAGATGACGAGGACCTCTGTCTTCTCTGAGTTCAGTTCGAGGCAGCTGCTGCTCATCCAGGCTGCATCATCTTGTATTCCTTCTTGGAAGCTGAGTCTGGTGTCTTCAGGGTTCTTCGTGAGAGAGAGGATGAGCTGGGTGTCTTCGGCGCAGGATACTATGCTGAGCCCATTTTGTCTGACGATGGCGGCGAGGGGGCCAAGTAGATGTTGAAGAGCGTGGGGCTGAGCGAGGATCCTTGGGGTACTATGCAGTTGATCTCAGTAGGTTCGTTGAGGAAGGGAGGGAGTATGATTCTTTGGTGCTTCTTTGGGTTCTGTCGGAGAGAAAGGAGCGGATCCAGTCGAGGATGGTGCTCTCTTTGATGAAGGTGGTCAGTTGGGTGTTGATGAATCTCTCTGTGACTTTGGCTGTGAAGGGAAGGAGAGAGATGGGCCAGTAGTTTTTCAGGTCCGTCAGATCAGCCGAGGGTTTCTTGAGGAGGGGCTTGACCTCTGCCCGCTTCCAGTCATCAGGGAAGATGCCGGAATCGAGGGAGGCGTTGATGGTCCAGCCTAGTTCGGGTGCTATGGCGGCGCGCGGCTCTGTGGTAGATGTGCAGTGGGCACGGGTCCGTGGGTGCTCCTGAGTGGGTGTTTTTCATGGTCGTGGTGGTTTCTTCAGTGGTGGCAGGTTTCCAGGTGGTGATGGTCGGCTGGTTGCCGATGGTGGGGAGGGGAACGGTGTCTGGAATCTGTTGTCGTAAAAGGCCTTGATTTTCAGTTGGAAGTAGGAGCTGAGCTTGTTGCAGAGGTCCTGAGAAGGTGTGATGTCTGTTATGTTATGTTATTTAGGGTGTCCTGGCGCTGAGCACTAACTACCTGGTACCCTCAGCCCCTGAGCCCAGACTGAGACTTAACTGAGAACAGTCAAGTTTTCAGACTTTTCCTGAACAAAAGGAGCTGCGTGGCAGTCCTTAGATGTAACGGAAGGTCGTTCCAGGCAATGCTGGCTCCTTGGACAAAGCTCCGTCCACCCCAATTAGCCTTTTTAACTCTAGGAATGATCACCTGCTTTGCTTCCAATGAGCGCAGCAGTCTCCCAGGGACATACCATTGAATGCGCTTTTTTAGGTCTTCTGGGCCGATCCCCATCAGGGACTTAAAAACCACACAGAGAGCCATGAATTGAGCTTGTTGTTTTATCGGTAGCCAATGGAGGTAGCGTAGGCCATTTCTAACTGAATTAAACCTTGGAGTGCCGGTAAGCAGCCTGGCCGCCGCATTCTGCACCATCTGTAATCTGTTAAGATGTTTCTTATGAATAGTCAAGTACAGGCTGTTACAGTAATCCAGACGGGACAGAATGAGGGCTGAGGCAACTGTTCGGAAACTTTCTTCAGCGAGGAAGAATTTTATTTTCCTCAGGGTTCTCAGGATGAAAAAGCTGACCTGGTCCCCAAATGTAAGTGTGTTGTCCATGATCACCCCCAAGTTCTTGACTTTCCGCGAAGGGAGTGGAGGGTTGCCCATATCACTGGGCCACCATGCTGGAGACCAGAGGTTGGGGTTGTTCCCAAAAATAATCACCTCTGTTTTACCTGCATTTATGGCTTTGCTGGGGGGGGGTTTGGTGAGCTGCTGAATGACGTTGAAGAGTTCTTTTACGTTGCTTGCATTGGTGTGGATTTTGTTCTTGAGAAAGATCCGCTTGGTGGCTCTTATGCGCTAGTGTTATTCATTCATGGCGTTTCTGTAGTTGTTCTGGTCTTCGTTAGTTGTTCTGTTCCACCAGAGTTTCTCGAGGCGTCTGCAGGAGCGCCTGGCTTCTTGGAGGTCAGCGGTGAACCAGGCGGCCTTCAGGGGCGTTGTTTGACGTGGTGGCGGAGGGGTGCGAGCTTGTCCGCGCAGTCGGCAATCCAGCGGTGTAGCTCTTTGGCTGTGGAGTTGGCGTTGCTCGTGGCAGAGGGGGTCATGGAGGAGGGTGGTATTGAGCAATTCCTCTGTGATCTTGCTCCAGTTTCTCCGTGGTGGGCACGGGGCGGGTTTGGGTGCGGTAGTGGTGGTGAAGGTGAAGTGTACGCAGTGGTGGTCTGTCCAGAAGGGCTACGTGGTGTGACTGAAGTGGATGTTTGTCACTCCTGCGAAGATGGGGTCCAGGGTGTGTCTGGCTCTGTGGGTAGCGGTGGTGATGAGCTGGCTCAGTCCGAGGTTGGTGAGGTTGTCAAGGAGGGTGGTGGAGTCGGGGTCGCTGCGGTTGTCACGGTGGAAATACAGGTCACCGATGAGAATGTAATCCGTGGAGGCGATGGCGTGGGGTGTCACGCGAGGTCGGCAATGGTGGTGTCGGAAGAAGCGCGGTGTTCGGGGGGGGGTCTGTAGGTGAGGGTCCCGCGCAACGTGGTTCTAGGGCTGGTTTGGATCTGGAGGTGGAGGTGCTCTGTGATGGAGAGGGGGTTGCTCGTGCTGGAGGTGGAGAGTCAAAGGGAGTGCTTATTTACGATGGCGAGTCCCCCTCCTGGGCAGAGGGGTCAGTCCTTTCAGTGGATCTTGTATCCGTCGGGGATGGTGATGGCGATGTCGGGGGTAGAGGTGGCATTGGCCCATGTCTCCGCGAATAAGGCGACGTCAGGTGAGAGGGTGTCGATCAGGTCCCAGATCTCCGTGCCGTGTCTGTGGAGGGAGCGTACGTTGAGGAGGATGCACGTCAGGGCTTCGGTGGTGCGGGTGTCCATTGTGGGTCTTGCAGTTGTGGGAGAGCTGTTGATGGTGAAGGATAGTCGGCAGTGTCGGCATGAGAACTGGCCGTGGGTGGTGTTCGGTGCCAATCTCTGGCATGGTGGTTTCTCCCGGGGTTGAGTGTGAGGAGGGCGGCGGCGGTGTAGCAGTGGGGGTCGTAGATCCAGGGTCCCTGGCGCTGGCCACGGTCGTGTCGCGGACAGGTGCAGACGGGCTTGCGTTTGGCGCACCCGCTGCACGTGTCTGCTGCGAGACCGCGCAGCGGGTGCTATTAAGTAGGGGAGGGGCGGGAAGAGATGTAGGGAGGTGGGAGCGGGGGCTGTGTAGGGGGCAGGGCCGCAGGGGCAGCAGCAGCAGAAAAATGGCAGAGTGAGAGGACTGGCGGGGAAAGACACCTAGCGGGGCAGAGGAGAGAAAAGTGTGAAATAAATAAATTAGAGGGCGAAGAATAAATGAAAAGAGGGCGAAGAGAGAGCGAGAGCAGAAATCAAGAATAATGAGGGTGAGAGTCAGGAGTCAGAAGCAGCCAGCCGGCTCGAACCCTCACCAGGAGGAGGACTTGGCACAGCGGCGAGATGAACAGAGATGCAGAGCTGCTTGGGAGAGAGCTGACCTAGATCGGAGGTCAATGTTTCACTCCTTGAGAATACCTCGAGATTCATAGATGTCTTCTTATTTCTGTACATAGTCAACCTTGCATCCCATTTATGGAAGTCATAAGATTTTTTTCAATAGAGTCAATGATGTCCCTTGGAAACTGAACTCCCTCATGGGTACATTTGATTTGGTTTCCTTATATACATCCATTCATCGTGCAGATGGGATCAATGCATGTAAATATTTTCTAAAATCCTGCTCAATATCTCTTCAGGAACACTCAAACAAGTTATTAGAGATGATGGGATTCTGTCTTCACCACAATGTACTTATTTTTAACAATGATTATTTCCTACAAGACCAGGGAACAGCAATGGGGACATCATTTGCACAAACCTCTGCAAACTTAATGATGGGTTGTGAGAGGGCAAGTCGTGTGGAACTGTTAGACTTGGGGGTCTTTAGTTGGCGCAGGTAGGTACTTGTGACAAATAGAGACCCCCAAGTCTAACATTGGTGGTCAGCGGTGAGGATTCTGGACTTGCATTTGTGACTCATGTACAGTGATTGGTGAACACTACTAGTGAGTGCAGACCAAAATGCAACCACATACTTTTGGTAGATTTCTTTTTGGGACTTTCTATTTTTGCCAAGTTTAAGCATCATGGAGGAAACAGCATCCATAGCATCTCTTGATCTTGAATGGGAAGAGTAGAAACTAGAAAGCTACAAAGTTACACAGCTGAAGTACTTCTGCAAGAAATTCAATGTTTCCACTGCTGGGTGCAAAAATAAGGCAGAGTTCTACAAGGCGCTGGGGGCCTGGGTAGAATCAAGAAATGCCCTTGATAATGAGAATGTAGAGGAGCAGCTGGAAGGGCCAGTGGTCCCAGGGGGAAGGAAAGCAGTCTCCCCAGCGAGTAGCAGTGTTTCTTCCAGAGGCCTGTCTCCAGAGGAGTTGGAGGACAGGGAGAGATGCAGGGTACATGAGATGGAGCTGACCAAGCTCAAGTTAAACGGGCAGTTGGAATTTGAAATGCAAACTAGAAAGTTAGCCATAGAAGAGAAGAAAATGCAGTTTGAACATGAAAAGCTTTTGAGGGAGTTGGAGTTGAAGGCCAAGAGCTTAGAGATTGCTCCATCTGGTGGCAGCACACTGTCAATGCTTGTTGAGTCTAGAGTGTATATCCCTAAGGATGTGGTGAAGGAATTTTTTTTAAATGATATTGGGCAGTGGTTCAAGGCCTATGAGGTAACCATGTCTTCCCACCAGGTCCCTGAGAAGGATTGGGGATCAGGGTTGTGGGGGCGATACCTTAGTGAGGGGCGGGACGCACTATTAGATTTGCCTGCTGATGTCTATAATTCTTATCCCCACATGAAAGATGCATTAATGTCCAGGTATGGTTTAACTCCTGAATTGTACAGACAGAGGTTCAGAGGTTGCAAGAAAATAGAGAACAGTACCTGGGTTGAATATGTCACTTTTTTCTGCAGAGCATTGGATGGTTGGGTGAAGGGTAGCAAAGTTGATGATTTTCAGGGACTTCTTGATTTGATTGCATGGGAACACTTGTCAAGTAACTGTTTTCCTGAGCTATGCCAGCACCTGATTGATAGTAGGCCAACTAATCCTAGGAAGCTTGCTGAGGAGGTGGACCGCTGGGTCAGTACCAGGGTCCACAAGGGTCACGTGGGAGACTCAGCCAGGAGTGGGCAGGGTCCCCAGCAGAAGAGTGGGGGGGACAAGGGTAAACAGAGGGAGTTCTATAGAAGGCCCCAAAGTAGTCCCCAAGGGAACCAAGGGAAAGGTTGTCAGCCTCCCCCCCCAAAAACCGTCAGGGGCTCCGACAGGTCCACCTGTTCAAAGAGGGGTCCCGAAATACTACAAACGTGGAGACCTGGGTCATTTAGCAAATGATCCCAAGTGTCGCCTGTTTGGAAAACCAGCACCCCCTGGTGCAGCCCCCGGCAGATGGCTAATGTAGCCCTGGGTGAGGAGATGGGTGCCCAAGGTGGGTGGGGTCCCGCAGAGATGTCCCTTATCTCATTAGGAGACTGTGAGGTGGTCCCCAGGACCCAGCTGCCTGATAACACTAAAAAATACAGGCAGTGGGTGACCATCAATGGCCATAGAGTGGAGGCTCTTAGAGATACAGGAGCCAGTGTGACAGCTGTCAAGTGTCACCTGGTGTCTCAAGAGCAGGTTGCCCTTGGTGCATTCTACCCAGTTGTTGCCGCTGACAACACAGAGAGTCACTGCGAGGTGGCTCAAGTTCCCTTTGAGTGGGGGGGGGGTCTCTGGTGCTCTTCAGGTAGCTGTGAGGCCCGCCATGCCTGTTGACTGTTTGTTAGGGAACGATCTGGAGAGCTCCCCTTGGCCGAAGGTGGAGCGGAGTGCTCATTTAGAAATGTTGGGTTTGCCTGACTGGGCGTGTGTGACCACCTGGTCCATGGCAGTGAGTAAAGGTGCTAAAGAGGACCTGGAGCCTGAGAGGGAGGCCCAGGTACCTGCCGTCAAGAGAAGAGGCAGGGGGTGCGGGAAACGATCCCCCGAAGATCCCACGGTCCAGGAGGGAGCAGGCCCTGAGGGGGATGCCCTGGAGTCTACAGGGGAACAGGTAGCCGAACTGGGGGACCTGCCTGAGCTGACCCATTGGTAGCAAGAAGGAGGACCCTCCAGGGAGGAATTCTGCAAGGAGCAGAAAGAATGCCCTTCTCTTGTGGGTCTGCGGCAACGGGCTGCAGACCAGGCAGCAGGTGATCAGTCTGGGTCACATTGGATCTACTGGGAGAATGATCTCCTGTACACTGAGCCTAAGGTTGCTGAGCCTGGGTCAGTCCGTGTGCTGGTGGTACCCCAGCGCTCCAGAGCCTTCCTACTGGGGCTGGCTCATGATGTTCCATTGGCAGGACATTTGGGGCAGGACAAGACCTTTGAGAGACTTGTCGCCCACTTTTATTGGCCCCAAATGCGCAGGAGTTGAGACACTCACTGCAGGACATGTCAGACATGCCAGGCAAGTGAAAAGAGTGGGAGGAAGCGCAAGGCTCCTCTCCAGCCATTCCCTGTGGTCAGCACCCCCTTTGAACGGGTGGGTATTGACATTGTGGGCCACTGGACCCCAAGACAGCCATGGGCAACAGGTTCATCCTGGTCTTGGTGGACCATGCCACCCGGTACCCGGAAGCCATACCTCTGAGAATAGTGACGGCCTCCGTGGTAGGACGAGCACTGATGGGAATTTTCTCCAGAATGGGATTCCCTCGTGAGGTAGTGTCCGACCGAGGTACTAACTTCATTTCCAAGTATATAAAGTCCCTGTGGCAAGAGTGTGGGGTAACCTACAAGTTTACCACTCCTTACCACCCCAAGGAAATGGGTTGGTTGAAAGGTTCAACCGAACCCTAAAAGGCATGATTATGGGTCTTGAGGAACCTATGAGGCATAAGTGGGACGTCCTCTTACCATGCCTACTCTTTGCTTACCGTGAGGTGCCACAGAAATCTCTAGGGCTCAGCCCCTTTGAGCTTCCCTATGGACACCCAGTGAGTGGACCTCTGAGTTTGGTTAAAGAAGGCTGAGAGCAATCTCCCAGGAAACCTCCCCAAGATGTATATAGCTACATGCTGGCCTTTAGGAACCAAACTCTGCGTTTCAGGCAACTCGCTGAGGCGAATCTGGAAGTCAGCCAGGAGGAGATGAAGCGGTGGTACGACCAGAATGCCACTCTGGTAGAGCTTCAGCCTGGTCAGAAAGTGTGGGTCATGCCCCAGTGGAGCCCTGCGCACTCCAGGGTAAGTAGACCGGACCATTTGAGGTTGAGCTAGAGGCTGCCCGGTACCTCAGCACGTCTGACCTAACGTCTGGGTACTGGCAGATCACCTTGACTGATGGGGCAAAGGAGAGGTCAGCATTCTCCACACCAGATGGGCACTACCAGTTCCGGGAGATGCCCTTTGGGATGAAGAATGCCCTTGCCACCTTCCAGAGGTTGGTCAATCAGGTTTTGGCTGGAGTGGACTCGTTCAGTGACACCTACCGGGATGACATCGCAGTGTTCAGCGCCAGTTGGGAAGAACATCTGCGCCACCTCTGGGAAGTGTTGATGGCACTGCGGAGGGCAGGCCTCACGATCAAGGTGAGTAAGTGCCAGATCGGGCAGGGTTCCGTGGTGTACTTGGGACACCAGGTGGGGTGCGGCCAGGTAGCACCCCTGCAGCCCAAGATTGAAACCATCCTGGCTTGGGTGCCACACAAAACCCAGACAGAGGTGAGAGCCTTTTTAGGATTCACGGGTTACTACAGGAGGTTTGTCAAGGGGTATGGCAACATTGTTGCACCCTTGACAGCGCTGACTTCCAGGAAGCAGCCCAAGAAAGTGATTTGGACTGACACCTGTCAGAAAGCTTTTGAGGCCCTGAAAACTGCTATGTGCACGGCGCTCGTGCTTTTGGCACCCAACTTCTCCAGAGAGTTCATAGTACAAACAGACGCTTTAGAGCATGGTGTGGGGGCTGTTCTAGCACAGATCAATGAGGAGGGCCTAGATCAACCCATAGCCTTCATCTGTAGGAGGTTACTTCCATAGGAACAGAGGTGGAGTGCTATTGAGCGTGAGGCATTTGCTGTAGTCTGGGCACTGAAGAAGTTGAGACCCTACCTGTTTGGGACTCACTTCCAGGTTCAGACAGACCACAGGCTCCTCAGATGGTTGATGCAGATGAGGGGTGAGAATCCAAAGCTGTTGAGGTGGTCCATTTCCCTACAGGGGATGGATTTCATGGTGGAACATCGCGCTGGTACAGAACACGCCAATGCTGTTGGTCTGTCCAGATTTCTCCGCCTTAGTGATGAGAACTCCCAGGAGGTAGGGTAGTTCTCCCCACATTTCAGCTGGAGGGGACACGTGTTAGACCTGGCACCTTGGCGTGGGTCTCCCTTCCATTTTTTGCTGTTGCCTCATGTGGTTTTGCTGGTGTTAGTTGCTCAGGACACTGTGCCACTGCTGTCCAGTGCCACAGTGCAAGT
This sequence comes from Triturus cristatus, assembly GCF_964204655.1. Classification (NCBI taxonomy): domain Eukaryota; kingdom Metazoa; phylum Chordata; class Amphibia; order Caudata; family Salamandridae; genus Triturus; species Triturus cristatus. The sequence continues at coordinate 345,469,901 of NC_140594.1, read as the reverse complement.
GCTCCCTATTGTAAATTGATGTATGAATTTGTGATTCCATGATTGGTTGGTTTGGTTTACCTGTCAGACCCTAGTACATTGCACCAGGAGTGCCCAGGGATGGTAATCCAAATGCTGCTGGTGGGCTTGCAGCACTGGTTGTGCCACCCACAGAAGCAGCCTGTAAAAGTGTGTCTAAGGCGTGCCATTGCAGAGTCTGCGTGCAGTCTGGTACTGTCATGCTGACTGGGCAAGTGCACCCACTTGCCAGTCCCTAAACCTTCCCTTTTCTTCATATCAGACACCCCTATGGTAGGCCCTAGGGCAGGGTGCATTGTAAGGATAAGGTAGGACATGCCCTGGTGTGTGTGGCATGTTCTAATAGTGAATTACAGCCATTTTCGTTTTCACTTTTGCAATGCTACCTGTTCTCCATAGGCCAGAATGGGCAGTTTGATTATTACATCTTATAATCCTAACGGACTCGGGGAACAGGGTAGAAATTCGAATTTAGTATGCCTGAACTCAGAATGATAAAATGCATCTTTTAGTGAAGTTGGTTTTAACATTCTGTGTTTGAAAATACTACTTTTAGAAAGTAGGTATTTTCTTGTCTAAACATTCAAACCTGCCTCTGGTAGGCTGTGTATTCCTTGTCTGGAGTTTGAGTGACAGGGCTGGGGAATTCCAGGTGACAGGGTGAGGTAGCCCAGTGGTGAATAGAGAGATCTGCATCTAGATGGGAGGGAGGAGTTGCACCTGGGACCGGAATAGGGCTGTGCCTTCCCTCTACAATGCTGGCTCCACCCCCTGTGGTGCTTCTGATGTCTCTGCCCTGCACTCTGAAAGGAAAGAAGGAGTCATGTAAACAAAGTGCTCCAGGACTGGCCAGAACTGGTTTGGACTAGGCAAAGGCCTCTCTGCCTTCAGAGAACAAAGGAAAACTTAGTATGAATATTGGGACCCCAACCCAAGAACTTTAGATCACTTTGGGAAACAAGAAGAAACCTTTGATGAGGAGAGGCTATCCCTGAAACTGGGGGATTGGCCTGAAGGGGTTGCCTACTGCCAAAGAGAGGAGAAAGCAACTTTGTGTGTACTTTTGCTCAACTTGTGAAGGATCGCCAAAGGCTTTGAAAAGAGCTTGCCTCCTGCTGAAGTCTCGGGGATAACAGACTTCAACCACCAGCTCCCCGGAGTTCTCTGGAAGTGCCTGCTGCTGGACATTGTGGAGGTCATTGTATTGATCTGCTGAAGATGCAAGCGAAGGACAGTATACTCATCTAAATTCTCATTTGATATGGAAGCCATGTGTTGAATAATATACATCATTGCTGGAAAAAGTAGAACAGTAAAAGAGAAGAAAATGGTGACTGTTATATGCCATGACAAAAATGCAAAGGTTACGTTAGCAGTCCAGGTGTAGTGCCGAATCTGTTCGTGGCGGGAAAAGGGTTTGACCCTTTAAATGTACACTCTGCACTAAGGAACTCTTTGACCATGTTGAAGGATATGGTCGAAACAATTTGGTCAACACTCTTGCACCTTATATGATGGAAAAAAGAAAATAAAGGATTCCTTTTGTAAAATGGAGTTGTGCCGCTTACTTTCTTTCCCGTTGGCTGTGAAGGGGCGACGCATGAGTGAATGCCGGAAAGTGTTTGTGGTTATGTATATATTTATATATATCTCATCCGGTCCATGCGTGTAGCTAGCGTGCGACCCAAACGCCGGAGGTGCTTGTAAAATGCCCGCAAGTATTTGCTTAACAATACTTCAGTCGGCGTAATGGTTATCTGCCGTGCTTGCCGATAGATGAAAAAAACGATTCCAAAGCATTATCTGGAGTGCCGTTCTGTTCAAAGCAATTGAGGTATTCATATGTATACACAAACAAAAATCCCCATTGCCAGGTGGTTTGGGTGTGCGGCTCAGGGTACTCACCTACGTATTGTGTTACTGTGCTCCTCAAATGAAAAAGACATCCAAGAGACACAGTGCCGCGAAGTTCAGTGCTACTTATTCTGGTTGGGATAAAAAGGTACCCAATGTGTTTCATGGGTCCGCGCACTGCCTTTCACCAGCACAAAAAATAATCATATATATATATATTTTTTTTTTGTCACAAACTTCTATACATGTATAGCCCATAGAGACGGTACAGCTATGGGCACGTGCTTCGCCCCCAGCTACGCAAATCTTTTCGTGGGCTGGTGGGAGAAGCACGTGGCCAGGGGTGAGACCAATGAATGTTGGATGAATAAAATCATGATGTGGGCAAGGTATATTGATGACCTCATTGTGGTTTGGCGCGGCGACCGGGCCTCTGCTGAGGAATACATCGCTGCGCTAAACGACAATGAGTTCAACTTAAGATTCACCAGCAAGATAAGTGAGACCTCGGTAAACTATTTGGAGCTGGAGGTCTATGTAGTAGATAACATCTTACAGACACGACTTTACAGGAAACCGACAGCAGGAAATGCGTCCTGCATGCAGCCAGCCACCATCCTAGAAGCTTAATACGAAATATACCTTTTGGAGAACTCCTTCGTCTAAAACGGAATTGTTCCGATGGGGGAGATTTCGAAAGAGTACAAAATGAAGCAATAACAAGATTCCAGTCCTAATAGGACTTTAAATGAGGCTGCAGAAAGGGTGCGAGGAATAAATAGGAAGGATCTATTGGTGGACAATGTGAAACAGAAAACAGAAGGCCCTACACGCATGATTACAAATTTTAATGCAAGAGCAGGGGAACTGGTGCATGTGTTCAATAAAAACTGGCACATTCTTAAAACAGATGCCACCTTAAGAAAACACCTCCCGGACCACCCTTCAATAACCTATAGACGCTCCCAGTCACTGGGGTATCATCTTGTTCACAGTCACTTTGAAAAATCATCCAAGGCTCCAACTATACAAAGCATAAAGGGTTTTTATCCATGTCTCCGTTGTAAAGCCTGTAAATACAGTAAAAAGAAACTAAACTATAGAGGAAGACCAGATGATCCACGCCCCACAAGAGAAATAACGAAATTCCTCAACTGTAATTCAGACTTCACGGTGTATTGTTTGGAGTGTCCTTGCTCCAAGCGATACATCGGAAGTACAATTCATCCAATAAAAAAACGGGTCCTAGGACATATGCGCGCGATAACAAATCGAGATAAAACATATTCTGTGGCGCGCCACTTTGAAATACATCATAACAGTGATAGGGACCTGTTGACATTTTTCTGTTTGGATAGAGTGGAGAGGAAAGAAAGGGGAGGAGACCGAATTAAGACTCTAAGAGTGTTGGAATCAAAATACATCATAGATCTCCAGACAAGGGACCCCATGGGGCTATATAATGACGAAGAGCTTTGGGTTAATTTATAGTAAAGTTCTTTTTAAGGGAATGATTAGTGAACATATAAAATGTACTATATAGGAGAATTTAAGGACATTGGTTCACTCTCTTCCCTTCATGTCCGCAGGGCCACTTTATGGTCCCTAATGATTCTTTGGAAATGAAAAAAAAAATTAAAAAAAATGTAATTTTTTGTTTTACATTTTTATTTTTGATCAACACATGAAAAAGCTCATACAGAGCGGGATACATAAATATGGGTACTGTTATCAATATATATGAAATATATATGTTTAAGAAATTATGGTTGAATGTTGGACCCAATGATAAAATCAGCGAAATACGCTGTATTGAATGTAATTGGTGCCATGCACAGGAGAAGGAAGTCCACTTCATAAAAAAGTTGACAATAGGTCATATTATATTAATGCATTATGTATAACTTTTTTACCCTTTGAAATTTGTTTACACACAACAATAGCACTTGCACTTTATTATTTCTTTTTTAATTCAATCGTTTTTTGAATGAGACATGTCCTAAAGAAAACATGTTGTAAGTTTGCCGCCATTGAGGCAATTAATGTAGAAGTCCACCTTTCATGTCAATTGGGACTCCGTGAGGTTTCACGGTTTAAAATGGTTGAATTGTAAACACACGGCTAACACTGACGAAGACAGACAGCGAAACGCGTTTGTTAGAGGGGTAGGAGGTCTGTAATAAAACCACTGTGGAAACGGAGATCTGCGTGCTTTCCTCTTTCAAGACCTCATTGGTGTTGGAGTTTTTCGTATATATATATATATATATATATATATATATATATATATATATATATATATATATATATATATATATATATATATATATATATATATATATATATATATATATATATATATATATATTATCTACTGACGGTCTCCAGTAGATAGTTATAGTTACAACCTAGTTTCCATAGGAAATCTCAAAATTCTATTTTGAATAACTTTGGCGCCGGTTGACGAATCCTCGTGAAATTTTCAAAACTAATGGGGCGCTCCGCTCAGCTCCTACCCTGAAAGTCTCGGGGTGATTCGTCGAACGGGGGCCGAGAAAAAAGGGGGGTCCCAAAACACGTTTTCCCCATGTTATTTTCCATAGGACCTTTAGACACAGCTACAGCCCGAACGGCTGAACAGAATTACGTGAAATTTGGCAGAGAGGTAGCCATAAGGTCAAGGAAGTGCCTTTTGCAGGTCTGGTGTAAATCTGTTCAGTATTTCCTGAGAAAATAGCATTTAAAAGCATATCAATATCTATACTCGCGCACCGTGCGCGCACCCTGCCGTGCGCGAGCGCAATTCTGATTGGTTGTTAGATGTCGGTAAACATTCGAATCGGTCGAAACCAGGAAGTGTCGGCCGCCATTTTGTCTCTCGCAGTCTGAGGGGGTGAAAAAAAAAGGTGGAGAACGTGAAAAGGGGGCAGAGTGGACAGTTCCTGACCCCCTAGCCTTGGTCAGGGGGTCACAGAAGGACCCCCAAGGGAGAAAAAAACAATTTTTTAAAACATTTTAAATCACGAGGTGCACGCACCCTGCGCGCACGGCACGCACTGCGAACCGTGGGTGCTCGGTGCACGAAGCGCACCGAGCACCCACAGAGCGCGCACGGTGCGCGAAGCGCAAGGTGCGTGCAGGGTGCGCGCACCTCGCGATTTTTAAAAATTTATAAATACATAACTTAGCATTTAAAAAACCGTACAAATTCACTGAAAAAACCATAGGTTTCACACATGTTATAGTTAGCTGGACATTTCACTCGTAAAAAACCAATGAAATTCCCCCGTTATAGTTACTGCAGGCAACTATAACTCACGCGACCGCAATCCTCTGCTGATGACGTCAGATATTACATCACTGATGACATATGTGTCTTTATGAAAAATAAATATTTGTAATATATTTATAGCTAAAGATTAATGGAAGAAGACATGGGTAAATAAGTGTCTAAATACAGTGATGTAATATCTGACGTCATCAGCAGAGGATTGCGGTCGCGTGAGTGATAGTTGCCTGCAGTAACTATAACGGGGGAATTTCATTGGTTTTTTACGAGTGAAATGTCCAGCTAACTATAACATGTGTGAAACCTATGGTTTTTTAAGTGAATTTGCAAAGTTTTTTAAATGCTAATTCGTAACTATAACGTGTGTGAAACCTATGGTTTTTTCAGTGAATATATATATATATATATATATATATATATATATATATATATATATATATTTATATTTATTATCTACTGGCGGTCGCCAGTAGATAGTTATAGTTAGGACCGTGTTTACATAGGAAATCTGAAAATTCTATTTTGAATAACTTTGGCGCCGGTTGACGAATCCTCGCGAAATTTTCAAAACTAATGGGGCGCTCTGCTCAGCTCCTACCCTGAAAGTCTCAGGGTGATTCGTCAACAGCATTACTTGAAATTTGGCAGAGAGGTAGTCCTCAGGTCAGGGAAGTGCCTTTTGCAGGTCTGGTGTCAATCTGTTCAGTATTTCCTGAGAAAATAGCATTTAAAAGCATATAAATATCTATATGCGCGCACCGTGCGCGCACTGTGCGCGCACGGTGCAGTGCGCGAGCGAAATTCTGATTGGTTGATAGATGTCAGTAAACATTCGAATCGGTCGAAATCAGGAAGTGTCGGCCGCCATTTTGTCTGTCGCACTGAAGAGGAAGGGTGGAAAAAAGGTGGAAAACGTGAAAAGGGAGCAGGGAAGAGAGTTCCTGACCCCCTAGCGGATGTCAGGGGTCACAGAAATAACCCCAAGGGTGTAAAAAACATTTTATATTTTTCGAAAAAAAATGCGGGGTGCGCCCACCGTGCACCCACAGCGCGCGCACGGTGAAAAACCTTGAAAAAAAAAATAATTAATAAATACATAACTTAGCATTTAAAAAAACGTACAAATTCACTTAAACAACCATAGGTTTCACACATGTTATAGTTAGGAATTAGCATTTAAAAAACCTTGCAAATTCACTTAAAAAACCATAGGTTTCACACAGGTTATAGTTAGGTGGACATTTCACTTGTAAAAAACCAATGAAATTCCCCCGTTATAGTTAGTTCAGATAACTATAACTCGCGCGACCGCCACTCTATCACAAGGATGATGTCATCAGTGATGTCATGAGTGATGCCATTGACCATGTCATGAGCGATGTAATGTGTGACGTCATGAGCAGTGGATTGCGGGCGTGCGAGTTATAGTTATCTGAACTAACTATAACGGGGGAATTTCATTGGCTTTTTACGAGTGAAATGTCCACCTAACTATAACCTGTGTGAAACCTATGGTTTTTTAAGTGAATTTGCAAGGTTTTTTAAATGCTAATTCCTAACTATAACGTGTGTGAAACCTATGGTTTTTTAAGTGAATAAATATATATATATATATATATTCAATGAAAAAACCAAAGGTTTCACACATGTTATAGTTAGCTGGACATTTCACTCATAAAAACCAATGAAATTCTCCCGTTATAGTTAGTTCAGCTAACTATAACTCGCGCGCCCGCAATGCACTACTGATGACGTCACATATTACATCACTCATGACATGGTCAGTGACATCACTCATGACATCACTGATGACATCTCAAATGACATCACTGATGACATCATCCAGTGAATGTGTGTTTTTCTGAAAATTAAATATGTTTTATATATGTATATCTCAAGGTCGATGGAAGAATAAATGAGTATATAAGTGTCTAAATTGATGATTTGTTTTTGAAAAATTAATTGTATTACTGACTGATTAAGTGTATCTTTTTGAATACATGGCTAAGTGAGTAATGTTTAAATGTGTAAATACCTGTATCAGTCTCTCACTTTGTATATAAGTGGCTGCATGGGTTGGTGAGTAGCTACATGAGTGTCTATATAGGTTAATAGTTGGTTTTTTGAGTATCAGTATGAGTGTCTGAGTGTCTTCATGGTGCGGTGGGGGGTATTACGTAGTGCATAGATGCATGAATGAGTGACTCACTGTTTGTATGTGTTGAAGACAGCATGTGTGCAGGACTGTATGGGTGGATGAGTGTGTGCATGGGTGTGTTAGTGAGTGAATGACTGTCTCAATAGTGTCTTCATAAGTAACTACATATGTTTTAAACTAGTATATGTGACTATTGGTGTTTATAAGTGAGTATATGTGAGAGTGAGAGATTGGTAGACTTCCTGTATGAATAAGTATGTGTTTCTATAAGTGATTGTTTAAAAGACTAAGTATGTGTAAGTTTCTGTAAAAGTAAGTGTGGTGGTGTGTGTATAACTGTATATGCAAGTAAATGGATGTTTGATTCTTTATTAGCATGAGTGACTATGTGTGAGTAACTCTATGGATGAGTGGCATTGTGTTACAGGATGTTTAGGTGTATGAGTACATATGATGTGTGAGTACATGTATGAGTGACTGTATAGGATTGTTGGTGTATGAGTGGATGTGTATGTGGATCTTAGAATTACTGAATAGGTTGTTGTAACTGTTATTGGTATGTCCATTTTTTTGAAAATTTTAGTCTCTATTTTTGAATGTTTGTATCAAAGGTTATATTAGGGTGAGAGGAGGTCTACCACTCTGTCACAAGGATAATGTCATCAGTGATGTCATTTGAGATGTCATCAGTGATGTCATGAGTGATGTCACTGACCATGTCATGAGTGATGTAATATGTGACGTCATCAGTAGTGCATTGCGGGCGCGCGAGTTATAGTTAGCTGAACTAACTATAACGGGGGAATTTCATTGTTTTTTTACGAGTGAAATGTCCAGCTAACTATAACATGTGTGAAACCTTTGGTTTTTTCATTGAATTTCTAAGGTTTTTTAAATGCTAATTCCTAACTATGACGTGTGTGAAACCCATGGTTTTTTCAGTGAATTTCAAAGGTTTTTTAAATGCTAATTCCTAACTATAACGTGTGTGAAACCCATGGTTTTTTCAGTGAATTTGCAAGGTTTTTTAAATGCTAATTTTTTTTTTCTTTTTTTTTTTTTACATATTTTTATTTTAATTTTCTATCCTTTTTTAAAGACTATGGTTACATTTTTAAAATTCTACAATATGTTTTGATTTTACATTTTTTATAAAATAAACAGGTAAAATTTATTAGCAATACATTTTTTCCTTTTTTTTTAATTTTTTTTAGTGCGCGTACGGTAAGCTTACGGTAAGCGTACGGTTTACGCAATGTCCGTAATTTATCTACGCTGTTTGCGTATAGTTACGCAATTTGCGTAGCCGCGTGTACTCTGCGTGGGGCGCGTACGCGTGTACGCTACACGCGCACGTTACGCGGAAGTGTCGGGGAGTGACTGTTATGCGCATGCGCGCGAGCGCGTGTCTTTTTTACGCGCATGCGTACTTTTGCCGTAAGCGTACCGTAAGCGTACGGTGGGTCATGTGATCATGAAACACAACTTTTGATTGGTTGAAACTACTTTCAGTTCTAGAACTCTCCTACACCACACCCATTCCCCTCATTTCTGCTTGTGATCCCTTAGGAGAAGGAGCTGGGTTGTCTTTGTGATACGATGGCAGAACAGCAGAGCTCTTCTGAGAGTGAGGCTAGCAGCACTACCTTGAGGCAGAGAGCGAGGAAACAAAAGACCTCTTACGTATGGGAGTATTTTACTTTTCCAGAAGGCCAGCAAAAGGTAAATGCACCCTTAGTGACTTGCAAGCTGTGTAAGCGTGTACTTTCAAGAGGGAATCCTGACAGGAAGTATTCCTTTGGGAATCACACCATGATGAGACACCTTAAGGATGTACACAGAAGGACACATGCTCGACTTACTGAAGGTAACCCTTCAGTAAATCAACCAAGCACATTCACAGCAGCTCAGCCTGGACCATCATCTGCAGGGCCGAGTCCTTCTTCTGCAGGTCAGGTGAGCCCTTCATCTGTGGGGGGAGCATCTCCTTTTTCTGGTCCTCAGGACATTAACCCTCGGTTTGCGAGGGTTGAAGTACGGTGCGCCACTTGTCATGATCTAATTACTTATAGGGAGACCAGTATTTCCCTAGTGAACAGTAAAATAGATCAGCACACTTGTCGTACCATCTAATATTCCCAATCTTTCTTTCCTCTGTCCCTGCATGAACACAACGGCTCTTTTAAGAGCCAACCTTACCTTTCATCTATTTTTTATATATGTTTTTAAAACTTTTTTTTTATTTTTTTTTTACCGTACGCGACGCGTAATTTTTTTTTTTTTTTTATAAAAACACTAAAAATCAATTATCACATTACAAGGTCCTTGCGAGACTACAAAGAAAAACAGAAAATGTGATTGTGGAGAAGTGGAAAAAAGGGACCATGATATTTTTGACTTACCATACCCACTCAAAAAAATATTTATTCATTTAAATTTTTTTTTAATTGCTTTAAAAATGGTTCTAGTTTTCGAAAATTATCTATCTCAATCTGAAAAAAAAGAAAAAAGTATTAATATTTTATAAAACATTTTATAATACAGTACACATATTTACATATTTTTCAAAAAATATTTTTGCCTTTTTTTGCTGTTTTCAAAACGAAATTTCTTTGCCAATTTGAAAGCACACTTACTACTCTTTTTTTTGGCAAGTGATAATCACTTTTACAGACTGACACATTTTGAATCCACTTTTCAGATTCTTAAAAAAGCACATGTCCAAACTGCTTTTTCAGACCAGCACCATTTGTAACCTGGGTGACTGCCTACACTCCAGCAAGGGCAACCAGCCTTAGTGATGATGAATGTATTTGCATTACTGACTGAAACCTCAAACCCCACTCGCTTGTGAATACTGTGCATGATTCCACATAGTAAGCAGCTGGGTGTGTGCTAAGAGTCTGCTTCTGCACCAAAAAATGGCTCCCCCTTTCCATCTAATGCAACTGTGAAATCACCAGAGCAATACGCAATAAATCTCTGCCTATAATTCCTCTTTGCACACAGAGTCATGTTTTCACATTAGTCACAAAACGAAATTTCTTTGCCAATTTGAAAGCACACTTACTGCTCTTTTTTTTGGCAAGTGATAAACACTTTTACAGACTGACACATTATGAATCCACTTTTCAGATTTTTTAAAAAGCACATGTCCAAACTGCTTTTTCAGACCAGCACCATTTGTAACCTGGGTGACTGCCTACACTCCAGCAAGGGCAACCAGCCTTAGTGATGCTGAATGTATTTGCATTACTGACTGAAACCTCAAACCCCACTCGCTTGTGAATACTGTGCATGATTCCACATAGTAAGCAGCTGGGTGTGTGCTAAGAGTCTGCTTCTGCACCAAAAAATGGCTCCCCCTTTCCATCTAATGCAACTGTGAAATCACCAGAGCAATACGCAATAAATCTCTGCCTATAATTCCTCTTTGCACACAGAGTCATGTTTTCACATTAGTCACAAAACGAAATTTCTTTGCCAATTTGAAAGCACACTTACTGCTCTTTTTTTTGGCAAGTGATAAACACTTTTACAGACTGACACATTATGAATCCACTTTTCAGATTTTTTAAAAAGCACATGTCCAAACTGCTTTTTCAGACCAGCACCATTTGTAACCTGGGTGACTGCCTACACTCCAGCAAGGGCAACCAGCCTTAGTGATGCTGAATGTATTTGCATTACTGAGTCCAACCTCAAACCCTTAAACTATTCTTTTTTTATACCAGTACACCTTAATTTATTGTGAAAACATAGTCCATATTATTTTACTTGTTCCTCACATTTAAATTTCTCCCAAAACAGAAAATAATAAACACAACTTCAACAAAAAGAATTGCATTTCTATTATTCATTTCTTAATTTACCATATACATCCCCTCTCAAACTCTAAACTCACCTTTAAAATTAGTTAGTTGTGAAAGAAATGTGGCACTCCAACAGCAGATTATCAGAGCCAGGATCTCTGTTCTTTACACCTCTCTCCTCTCAGCAGAACCAGATAATGGCAAACTTTCCCTCTCTTTTTCCACACATATACATGTTAGTTTCAAATCTCAGTGCTTGCCCCTTTTTTTCAAATGTAATCACACATTTCTATTGGTTGAAAACCAACCCTTTTCCAAAAGTACCCTTCCCCCAACTTGACTTCTGCCTAGTACCCTTCCCCCAACTTGACTTCTGCCTGCTACCATAGCAACAGCTCATGGAACACTGCTGTGTGGAGTTAGGTCAGAAGTTCACCAAACAATGTTTCAATTCCACAGAGCAAGAGTGCTTGACTTTTCAAACCTAACAGCAAATCCATAGTACTGTTCTTTGGTAACACATTTTTCTGTACCAATACAAAACATGCTTCTATTAATTTACACATACAGCCTAGTTTTTATTCTAGAATGGTATGAAACAGCCAATCAGTTCTTTTTTTTTTGAAAAAATATGTATGCCTCCATTTCCAAACTGTCTTTCTTTCCATATTACCATTCTACTGAAAGACACCTCCTGAGTGCATCCAGTTCTCCTTTGAAGATGTTCACAGTGTGGATTGTAGGGCACAGCTATGTCTTCTGGAGTGAAAAGTATGCAGAGAAAACAGATATGGTGAGAGACCTTGCTTTGCCAAATGTAGACATTAAATGGATTGGTCAGAGAGGGTTAAAGTGGCACCAATTGATGCCATTGGTGAAATCCTTCATGCACATCCAACACCCTGACCTCATAATAGTGCACTGTGGTGGCAATGACCTAGGCACTTTGACTGGGGTAGGTCTGGAAATGCTTATGAAGGACACCTTTGCACAACTGTTTTCACTTTTCCCTAAAACTGCCTTTGTGTTTTCTAACATATGCCAAAGGCAAAAATGGAACTGGTCCAATCATTTCTGTCCGCAGATTGACAAAGCAAGAAAGCACGTCAACAAATCTGTTTCTGCTTTCCTCCGTGACTATGGTATGGGTTCCATTTACCACAACAACTTGCGTTACGACATGCAAGACATTTATAGAGGAGATGGTGTGCACTTCAATGATGAAGGGAACAGAGTCTTCCTCTTGAACCTTAGACTCTGCATCGGTACTTACTTGTAGGTACCACTAAAAAATCACTTCATAAACACAACGGCTCTTTTTAGAGTCCCCTAATATCTAAACACTTAAATCTGATTTTCATTTCTTTTTTTTTTTTTTTTTTACCGTACGCTTACCGTACGCGTACCCCGTGATTTTTTTTAAAATCAATAAATGTTTTCTTTGTACTTTTCTGTCCTTCTTTGACCCCCTTACAAATGTTAGGGGGTCTGTAACTCTCCTCCTTGCCCCCTTTTCTTGTTATCACTCTTTTTTTTCTGAGTGAAACACACGAAATGGCGGCCGCCGCTTCCTGGTTTCGACCGATTCGAATGTTTACTAAGATCTAAGAGCCAATCAGAATCGCGCTCGCGCACGCCACCGTACGCATACGGTAAGCGTACCGTAAGCGCACCGTAAGCTGGCTCAGATATATATATTGATTTAAAGGCTATTTTCTCAGAATCTACTGAACAGATTTACACCAAACCTACAAAAGGCACTTCCTTGACCTGAGGACTACCTCTCTGCCAAATTTCTAGTAATTCTGTTCAGCCGTTCGGGCTGTAGCCCTGTCTAAAGGTCCTATGGAAAAATGCATGGGAAAAACGCGTTTTGGGACCCCCCTTTTATCTCAGCCCCCGCATGACGAATCCCCCCGAGACTTTCAGGGAAGGAGCGGAGCGTAGCGCCCCACCTATTTTGAAAACTTCGCGAGGATTCGTCGACCGGCACCAAAGTTATTCAAAATCGAATGTTGCGGATTTCCTATGGAAACGTGGTCCTAACTATAACTACCTACTGGCGACCGCCAGTAGGTAATATATATATATATATATATATATATATATATATATATATATATATATATATATATATATCGTACCAGTCCTGGTTCGAAGGTAAGAAAAACAGGCGCTGACTCCGTGGGTGATATATTCAAAGAAAAATGTTTATTCTGTTGTACAGGCTAGACGCGTTTCGGCGGTCTTGCCGCCTTGTTCACTACAACATGATCACCACCGTACTTCTGAATTTAAACTCTCCACCAGTGCACAGTTCAAACTTGTTGTCATGGCAACTCCCTGCTGACCATAGACATAAACAAAATTATTCAAATATGGTACTCTGTATTTTACAGTGAGTAATGAAGGGTTATACTAGTGTATGATGAGGGGTATCAGATTGTCACGTGGATGATGTCATCAGTGATGTCACTGACCATGTCATGAACGATGCAATATGTGACATCATCAGCAGTGCATTGCGGGCGCGCGAGTTATAGTTAGCAGAACTAACTATAACGGAGGAATTTCTATGGTTTTGTACGAGTGAAATGGCCAGCTAACTATAACACCCCTGAAACCTATGTTTTTTTCTGTGAATTTCAAAGGTTTTTTTAAATGGTAATTTCTAACTAGAACGTCTCTGAAACCTATGGTTTTTTCAGTGAATATATATATATATACATGCATATATAAACATATATATAATCTGCATATCTATATAAATATTAATATAAATGCATGCATACATATACATATATGCATACATATGCATGTTATGTACATGAAAGTTTGAAAAACACTAATAAAAGCAAAGCTAAAAAGCCACCAAATTACAAACTGAATTGCTTTAACTTAAACGAGGGTGAGACCTATTGCATTTTCAATGCTTGTTTACTTTGGTTCCATCAAGAAGGCATTCAGATGTTTCACACATTTGCCATAAATTCTGAATGTTAGCACTCTAGTTGCTCATTAGATCACTGTAGTAAAGCTGCTGCTCACCAGGGAAGTCCGCTGCTGGTATTCAAAGTGCATGTTTCAGTCTGCATGTCAGAATTTTTTAAAGAAATAGAAGAGGATTTGAGAAGTAAAAATGTGCCCTAATTTTTCTTTCTGCAGCACTAATCATAATTTCTATGGCAAAATGAACCCCCTCATTTTGTTCCTTTGCAAATTAAATGTTTTAAGAGTTACCACTTTATTCCAATCAAGATGGCTTCAGGTGTGCCATACTTTTGTAATAAGTAGGACTGTTAGCGCTCTAGTTGTTCTTTAGAACACTCTAGGACATTCTGTCATTGGGCTATACTTGGGCTACATCTGGGTGATATTTGTGCTACATTTGGGCTCTTTTGTCTCCGGTGGCCATCTTGGGAGACTTATTTGTTATGAAGTTTCCTAATTTCCTCATTTACTACATTCTCCTCAGTAGGAATACTTTCAGTTTTTTACTTTGATTCCATCAAGAAGGCATTCAGACATTTGCCATAAATTCTGAATGATAGCACTCTAGTTGCTCATTAGATCACTGTAGTAAAGCTACTGCTCACCAGGGAAGTCTGCTGCTGGTATTGAAAGTGCATGTTTCAGTCTGAATGTCAGAATTTTTTAATGAAATAGAAGAGGATTTGAGAAGTCATTCAAAATGTGCCCTAATTTTTCTTTCTGCAGCACTAATCATACTTTCTATGTCAAAATGAACCCCCTCATTTTGTTCCTTTTTAAATTAAATGTTTTAAGAGTTACCACTTTATTCCAATCAAGATGGCTTCAGGTGTGCCATACGTTTGTCATAAATAGGACTGTTAGCGCTCTAATTGTTCTTTAGAACACTCTGGGAAGCTGCAGTAGAATACAAAGGAATCAACTGACAGTCTCTGCCCTTGTTGGATGTACACGTTTTACTGAGAATGTCAGACTTCATTCTCACATGACTGAGAAAGATAATGTGAATTTACAGAAAAGATGCTCTCAGTTTAGCTTATAAATTACCTTCCAAACCTCTGTGGGAAAAGCATGAGAAAATATTTTGCTCTCAAACATGATTCATGATATCCCAGCAGAAGGCTTTTTTACATGGTAAAATCACCTTAGAACACTCCACAATTCCTAAAATGAGTATGGTACCATCAACAAATTATTTATAATGTAACTAAAGTCTTAAATCCTTCTATTAACTGCACTGCTTTTTAATGAGGTGCGATCATGTATATTGGTCCCAAGATGGCTGCCAACACTTCTTGGATGAAGTGCTGACAGCCATTCAGATCTCACGATGGGATGTGTGGTTAGGCTCCGCCCAGATATATATTTGATTTTGATTTTCTCAGGAACTACTGAATGGATTTACACCATTTAAGCAAAAGGCATGACTCTGAACCAAGGTCTACCTTTCTGCCAAATTTGGTGTAATTCCGTTCAGCAGTTCGGGCTGTAGCTGCGACTAAAGGTCCCTATGGATAACTGCATGGGGGAAAACACGTTTTGGGACCCCCCTTTTTTCTCAGCCCCCGCTTGACGAATCACCCCAAGACTTTCAGGATAGGAGCGGACCGGAGCGGGCCACGAGTTTTGAAAAGTTCGCGAAGATTCGTCAACCGGCGCCAAAGTTATTCCAAATAGAATGTTGCGGATTTCCTATGGATAATAGGTCCTAACTATAACTACCTACTGGTGACTGCCAGTAGGTAATATATATGTATGTATGTATATGTATATATATATATATTACCTACTGGCGGTCGCCAGTAGGTAGTTATAGTTAGGACCCTGTTTCCATAGGAAATCTGCAACATTCTATTTGGAATAACTTTGGCGCCGGTCGACGAATCCTCGCAAAATTTTCAAAACTAATGGGGCGCTACGCTCCGCTCCTACCCTGAAAGTCTCGGGGGGATTTGTCAAGCGGGGGCTGAGAAAAAAGGGGGGTCCCAAAACACGTTTTCCCCATGCATTTTTCCATAGGACCTTTAGACACAGCTACAGCCCGAACGGCTGAACAGAATTACTTGTAATTTGGCAGAGAGGTAGTCCTCAGGTCAAGGAAGTGCCTTTTGTAGGTCTGGTGTAAATCTGTTCAGTAGTTCCTGAGAAAATAGCATTTAAATCAATATATATATCTGTAAGCGCGCTCCGAGCGCGCACCGTAAGCTTACCGTACGCGTACGGTGCCGTGCGCGAGCGCGATTCTGATTGGCTGTTACATCTTAGTAAACATTCGAATCGGTCGAAACCAGGAAGTGTCGGCCGCCATTTTCTCTCTCGCACTCTGAGGGGTGGAGGAAAAACAAAGTTGGATATCATAAAAAGGGGGCAGGCTAGACAGCTCCTAACCACCTAGCCTTGGTTATGGTGTGCCAGAAGGCCATCCACGTCCAAAAAATTAATTTTTTTTTTTTTTAAAACGCCGAATACGCTTACCGTAGGCGTACGGTAAAAAAAAAATAATAAAAAAAAAATCCATATTTCCCCCCCCCATGTGCATATGGTGCCTGCAGGGCACCTTTTGTGCATGGCATATCACATACAGAACATTTAATAGAAAACCTTTCACAACGAAGCGCATAATATGTCCTCCATGTGCGGACGGTGCGCGAAGGGCATCGTGCGTACATGGCCCATCCAGCGTAACGTGGGCACGCAGTGCGCGTAGCGCACCGCGTGCCCACTGTGCGTGCAGATAACTCTAACTCACGCGACCGCAATCCTCTGCTGATGCTAATACTGTATTTAGACACTTATTTGCCCATGTCTTCTTCCATTAAATTTTAGCTATACATATATTACAAATATTTTTTTTTCATAAAGACACATATGTCATCAGCAGAGGATTGCGGTCACGTGAGTTATAGTTGCCTGCACTAACTATAACGTGGAATTTCATTGGTTTTTTACGAGTGAAATGTACAGCTAACTATAACTTGTGTGAAACCTATGGTTTTTTCAGTGAATTTGCAAGGTTTTTTAAATGCTAATTCCTAACTATAACGTGTGTGAAACCTTTTTTTCAGTGAATATATATATATATATATATATATTCACAAAAATGCCCCTTCCGACTGTATTGACCCAGATGGGAGGTGGCGCACACTCCGGCGGAGCGTGCCGGTAATTAAGTTCCAAAGTAGAGAAAAAGCAATCCCAGTGCGCTCTCAGGAGACAAAGCCACAGACACGAAATGCAAAGAGGGGTTGTTTATTCCACAACGCGTTTCAGCTCGGAAGCCTTGATCACGTGGAAGAATGTGTACAACAGGGTAACTGATAAAGTTGTAATTCATAAACATGGACATGGGACTGAAAGGCCAGCCCAAAGGCATATTCGCCGACTATGGCAGACATGTTGGAATGTGCAACAAAGAGTAATAATTGTCTGGGTTTGCATACATAATTATCAAGTGATCAAACACCAATGTAATTGAAATAATGCATGAATAAAATACAATGTTTCAAATATAAACGCTACACGAAAATAATAGGAAAAATGCCTAGAATCAAACGAATTGTAGCGTTATTGTGAGTAAATGCATAGTGCTTGCGAACTCGAGAACGGGGCTGGTGCCTGGCATAGGCTCATCAAAAACAAATTAAATGTATGACCCAACTGGGTTTGGATAAGGGGATAAAATAAAATGAATGAAGAAAATGAAAATGTGAACCCAAATGGGTTCGCGTTACGATAGGTAACAGCGTGTATGTCAGGCAGAAGGGTCAATTTTGTATGAAATACAACCTGGGGGTCAAATACCCCAGGAAAATAAGTATAGTGCATGAGTCCCATAAAGTCCAAAATTAATGGAATGCCGATAAAATCAGTTACCGTGCTCGAAAACGTGAAGAAACGGAAGGAAGGGTAGGTGGCCCGTGCGGAGTGAGTGCCAGTGAGAGGGCACCTTCCTTTCTTCCTGAAATGAAAAAACACAAACAAAAGACATTGTTAAAATTGCCATGGCAAATACTCATAAAAGTACATACATAGTCAAATGGGAAGAAGAATCTCAGACCTGTAATCAGAAAAATGAATATCATGAGGTGAGCGAGAGAACTAAAATTGCCACATAGTTAATGATACAGACATCAAACAGTAGTAATCCTGACAAATGGTTATTCCTTTAAATGAACGGACAATTCTTCATCAAAATTGAGGCCCCCTGGGTGTTTGGTTTGAAATTGGACTATGTACTTGGACTCACGTTGCCTTAATTTGAGTACCCTGTTGCCTCCTCTAAAATTGATTGTAATTTGTTCCAATATGAAAAAAGTGAGGAGTTCAGGGTTAGAAAAATGTGTTTCTTCAAAGTGGCGGGCCACTGGGTATTTCACATCTTTGTGGATTATGGCTCGGTAATGTTCAAGGACACGTTTTTTGGCAGGCAGGGTGGTGCTGCCAATATACCAACGAAGACAGGGACATTCAATGACATAGACAACAAAAGTGGTGCTGCATGTCAGAAATTCTCTGATTTCTTTCGTGACGCCATTATAATTGAGTTTGTTGCGGAACTTGCTGTTCTTACAGGCCTTACAATGGCCGCAAGGGTAGAAACCCTCGAGGCCATGTTGATGTCTGGTAGGGTAAATGGTGACATCACTTCTCACCACCATGTCCCTAATGCTCCTGCCTTTGCGATAGGTGATACTTGGTCTGTTAGGTATGGTCTCACCAATTATATTATCGCATTTAAGAATGTCCCAATGTTTGGCTATAGTTTTGTGTATACTGCTAGAGTCAGAGTTAAAAGTCATGATCATCCTGGTGGTGTTAGTGGTGTCATCATTTGTCTCAGTGGGTTTGTCTGAAATGGTATTCTCCCTGGGTATGGCATCCGCTCTAGTTTTGGCTCTCTGGAGAACCCAGTTAGGGTATCCCCTGAGCTTGAAACGTGAGATCATCTCCCTGCTGGTGGTTTCATATGTCTCTGGGGTGCTGCAATTCCTCTTTGCCCTCAACAGTTCGCCGTAAGGGATACTCCACTTGAGTATCTCCGGGTGGCTGCTGAGGGCATGCAGCACACTGTTGCCTGCAGTTGACTTTCTAAAGAGAGTAGTTTGCATGGCATTGTCAATGATTTCTATCTTGACATCTAGAAATTCTGCATTGTTTTTGCTGATATGGCTGGTCAAGATAATGTTGTTATCATTGATGTTGAGTTTGTCAATAAATTTGGTGGCTTGTTCTTCATCGCCATTCCAAATGACAAACAAATCATCAATGTAACGCATCCATGTGGTGACTTGGTCGAGATCTTGTTTGTACTCAGGGTTGGTGAATACTTGTTCCTCCCACAATCCCATAAAGAGATTGGCCAGACTTGGGGCAAAGCAAGAACCCATAGCGATCCCGACCAACTGTCTGTATAGTTCACCGTTGAACAAAAAAATATTGTTGGTCAGACAGTGATGGATCATTTCAATAATCATGGCACTGTGGTCTCTGAGACGTAGGGGTCTGGATTTGAGATAATATTCACATGCCTCTATGCCCTGACGGTGGTCAATAATAGTGTAAAGTGACTGTACGTCCAGAGTGATGAGACAAGAATTGGTTTCCCATGTGATGTTATTGAGTTTTTTGAGGAAGTCTTTTGTGTCCCTGATGTAACTGGGAAGATTACTGACATATTCTCTCAAAAAATGATCAATATATTTGGAGACATGCTCCGAAACACTGCCCCTGGAGGATACAATAGGGCGCCCGGGGGGATTTTTGGGGTCTTTGTGCAATTTCGGAAGAAGATACAGTGCAGGAAGGATAGGATGGTCATTCTTTAAATAGGTATATTCCTCCCACTCAAGTAGACCTTTCTCTCTCCACATGATAAGCTTGTCCCATAGTGTGGTGATGCTGGTATTATATCTGTCAACCCTGATATGTTCATAATAACGGGTGTCAGAAAGTTGCCTAATGGCTTCAGTGATATATCCGTCCCTGTCTAAGATGACAACATTGCCGCCCTTGTCAGCAGGGCGGATGATGATATTGTTGTCCTCAATCAATGATTTAAGTGATTGTCGTTGTGTGTAAGTTAGATTGTTGTATTGGTTTCTCTTCTTACTGTGTCTCAGAGTGCATAAAGACTTGGTGACGCAATCATGAAATGTATCGATAGGATCATAAGGAGATGTTGGAAAGAAGGTGGATTTTGGTTTGAAGCCTGAGGAGGCATGACTGTCAGTGGAGAGGCCGATTATATCAGCAACTTGAGTTGTGCTCAGTTGTTCTCCACTGTTGGCATCCTCCGTTCCTGAGCTGCAATTCTGATCAAGAACTATCATATCACTCAGTATCTCAATATCGCTTAATGTGATGTTGTTCAAATGGTGCGATGCATTAGACAAGTTCTTACTGGGATTGTTCAATCTTTTGAGTTTGTGCCATTTTTTTAATTTGAGTTTTCTTACAAACTTAAAGATATCAATTCTGGTATCAGTGAAGTTGAAAGGAGCAGAGGGGCAGAAAGAAAGACCTAGGCATAAAGTCATTTTTTCAGTCTCAGTGATGTTTCTTTGAGATAGGTTGACAACTGTTTTGTTTACCGTAATGGAATCCATTAATAGTTCTTTCTTGGGCGAGTTCTTGTTCCCACGGTGCCCCTGGCTCTGCCTCTTCTGCCATCGCTGCTGAAGTCTCTTAGTCCTGTTTCGTCGTTTCCTCGGCCTCTGCCGCGACCTCTTCCCCTCTGCCCCCGTGTTCTGGTTGCCGGAGTGTCCTGCCTCGTCCTCCTGCTCCGGCGCAGATGGCGGTACTCCTCTAAAAAATTCACGGGTCTGTTGTTGGTTTCAGTGATTGGGGACGCTTCTGTTGAAATGTCTGATTCTGTACCACTGGCGGTAGATGTAGATGCTGTCGAGATAAGGAGGTTCTCACTTGTGGGTACGATATTGGCCACTTTGGTGTTGTATAGATAGTCGAATTTTTTGCTAAACGTGAGGATCCTCCCACTATCATAGTCATTATAATCCCTATTCAGCTTGCGTTCTTTGCGCGCTTTAATCTCCTCTTCGTGTTTGGCCAAGCGCTCTTTCATGATGGTAATGGAACTTTCTACAGTTGCAGTGTCAGAATATTTTTTCATGCATTATTTCAATTACATTGGTGTTTGATCACTTGATAATTATGTATGCAAACCCAGACAATTATTACTCTTTGTTGCACATTCCAACATGTCTGCCATAGTCGGCGAATATGCCTTTGGGCTGGCCTTTCAGTCCCATGTCCATGTTTATGAATTACAACTTTATCAGTTACCCTGTTGTACACATTCTTCCACGTGATCAAGGCTTCCGAGCTGAAACGCGTTGTGGAATAAACAACCCCTCTTTGCATTTCGTGTCTGTGGCTTTGTCTCCTGAGAGCGCACTGGGATTGCTTTTTCTCTACTTTGGATATATATATATATATATATATATATATATATATATATATATATATATATATATATATATATATATATATATATATATATATATATATATATATATATATATATATATATATATATATATATATATATATATATATATATATATATATATATATATATATATATATATATATATATATATATATATATATATATATATATATATATATATATATATCCGAAGCACTTTCCCGACTCTTCCCACTTCCCATCCGGCGAAGAGAGAGTCACGGACACCAGTTCCTTCGTGGCAAAATCAGGTCTTTATTTCAATGTTACAGCTATTCTGACGCGTTTCGGATAACACAGTATCCTTGTTCACATGCGGAAGTGCAGTTCGCCAACAGTTTTTATACCTGTGTATCTTTTTTTGTGTGTTTTTTTGTTTCTTAGTAATGGTCTTTTGCCAATGGTGCTTTCGTGTCATGTGATACTAAACATAGAAAACACCCTTATATTGCGCTAGTATGCTTTCTTTGGTCTACCATAATTGCATTATGCCAAAGGATAATAAATGTTACATTGGTGGCTTTGTAGTTGTTAATATTAACATGACAAAAAGCAATTATTATTGTCTACACACTTTTTTAGCACCTTTATAAATACCTGCATGAATGCCTGATACAATGCACATTGTTCCACAGATGGTCTCAGTTGTTAATACTATATTGCGCTATACAACCTAGATAGGATAAATCCTGTACCGCCTGATGAATACATTTCTTTTTTGATCCATTTGACAATGAATATATTAATTATAGGAACATGAATGCAATTCATAAATATTAGTGCAAAAAAAACTTGGTAAAAACACAAATTATTAACCACCAAAGTTCTTGTGTATATATATATATATGAATCTATCTATCTATCTATCCATCTATCTTGGCCCTTTTTGTCTCAGTCCCTAAACGTTTTGCTTCCCCCCCCCCCCCCCCTCCCGAGACCTTTTTTCTGACATGGTGTTGCCAACTTAGCTGCTTTGGACACATTGCCACTGCTAAACAGTGTCAAAGTGCAAGTGCTCCCTGTGTAAAGTGTAATGGTAATTGTTTGTCCATGATTGGTATGTTTGCCTTACTAGTAAAGTGCACTATGTGTGCCAGGGCTGGTAATGCAAATGCTACTAGTGGGCATGCAGCACTAATTGTGCCACCCACACAAGTAGGCTTAAAAAGGGAATGCTGGCCTGCCATTGCAGTGCCCGCGTGTAGTTTGTTAAACTGCCATATTGTTCTGTCAAGTGCACTCACTTGCCAGACCTTACCCTTCCCCTTCTATGCACATCAGACACCCCTATGGTAGGTCCAGGGTACCCCCTGGGCAGGATGCAGTGCATGTGAAAGGTAGGACATGTACTAAGGTGTGTGCCATGTCCTGACAGTGAAATAATCTCCATTTCGTGTTTCACTGTGGAAAGACCATCTTGCCCATAGGATAGAATGGGAAGGCTGTGTAATATGTTTTCCAGCCTATTTTCCCAATGGCTTAAGATGGAAAGGTGAAGTTTAGTATGCCTGAACTCACAATGTAATAACACATCTTTCTATGAAGGTGGTTTTTGTATTGTGTGTTTATAAGCCACTCTTTTAGAAGTGGCTGGGTTTTTGTGCTCTAACATTTCTATGTGTCTCTGCCTAGCTGTGGATTGACTGTCTGGATTTGAAAGCGATTGGATCTGGGGAATGTGTTGACCCAGGGGAGGAGGTGAGACAGCAACAGGCTGACCTGCATCTGGAGTGTAGGGGGAGGAGAAGCCCCTAGAGGTGAAGAGGCCTGGGTTGTTGCTATAAAACAATTGTTCCATCTCCTGCTGAGCGATTGAGAATCCAGACCCCCAATAATCAAAGGAAGAAGATGTCACTGGCAGGGAGGCACCCAGAACTGGTTTGCAGGGGTCAGTGCCCCTGAACACAGATACTTCAAAGCCATTGAGGGGTATAACTATGAGAGCTGAAGCCCCTGAACTTTGGAGAGTGGCTT
Organism: Triturus cristatus; assembly: GCF_964204655.1. Classification (NCBI taxonomy): domain Eukaryota; kingdom Metazoa; phylum Chordata; class Amphibia; order Caudata; family Salamandridae; genus Triturus; species Triturus cristatus. The sequence goes on along the minus strand of NC_140594.1, from coordinate 345,446,319 downwards.
GATCAAGTGTGAACAAGACTGGAGCTACTTCGTGGTCAAGAGGACCTTTGCCAAGGAAGAAACCACTGAATAGACTGAAGGAGGGGACTGACCCTTGCTGTGTGTTCTGGGGCTGGCCTACAGTTTGCTGTTTTAACAAAGAAAAGGCTAAAGGGACTTTGCTGTGTGCTGTGTTCCCCTGCTTGAAAGGACTTTGCTGTGTGCTGTGTCCTGAAGTAACTTATCCCCAAGGGCCCGAGGTGGGCTGGCTCCCTGTTGCAGAAACTCAGGAACACAAAAGTTTCCATGAGAGTCTTAGCGGCGCTGTGTGCGCGTACTTGTTGCAGCCTGAGACCCTTGTAAGTGTGCCCTGTGATCATGGGCACCTGAAGTCCATTCAAAGATCAGCGACGCGGTGTGCATGTGCTTTGTGCAGCCTGAACCCCTTTGTGAAGATTGTCCAGTTATTGTTTGCACCGGAATCCAAGTGAGTCTCATCGACGCTGTGTGCGTTATGCACCGTGAGACCTTCATGAGGATTTGCCTTGTTATCGTGCATCCGGAATCTAAGTGATTCTCAGTGACACTGCGCACGTGATCTTTGTGCAGCCTAAGACCTTCGTGTGGAGTGCCCGGTGATTGTGCACCTGAAGCTCAAGGAAATCTCAGTGACGCTGTGGGCGTGTGACCTGTGGCAGCCTGAGATCTTTGTAGCAGTAGCGACCCGGACCGGCAGCCCTGGTGGTGCACGTCTGTACCTAATAAAGGACTTCAAAACTGGTTGCAGTGCGAGTGCGTCCTTAATCAATGGGCAACCTTGGAGCGTGAATTTACTTGCGGCAGTCCGGCCGTAGAGGATGCACCACCCGACAATTGGGGGCCATGTGGCTCGGAATCACCGGGCTGTGTTGTGGGTCTGCAACGAAGGATTGAAAACGTGCCCCACCCGCTGAGGCCCATCTAAGGGCTTAGAGAAGTTTCCAGCAGAGACATTGTGCATCTATAAAGAGCTTAATAATTATGACACGGACTACGAATCCCAGCAAGCAATGCGAACACCGCATCGGCGGAGCACATCAGAGTGCAGTTAATCATTTACTTAATGGGGGCGTGTCAGAGCAAGCACACCACTGAACTGTCGAGCCTCTGAGGAAGGAGGAATCAACCTCTGAAACGCGTCAGGCTTATCGGCATGTAAGCTGCCAAATGGATTCGGCATGGTGGTGCACGTCTGTACCTAATAAAGGACTTCAAAACTGGTTGCAGTGCGAGTGCGTCCTTAATCAATGGGCAACCTTGGAGCGTGAATTTACTTGCGGCAGTCCGGCCGTAGAGGATGCACCACCCGACAATTGGGGGCCATGTGGCTCGGAATCACCGGGCTGTGTTGTGGGTCTGCAACGAAGGATCGAAAACGTGCCCCACCCGCTGAGGCCCATCTAAGGGCTTAGAGAAGTTTCCAGCAGAGACATTGTGCATCTATAAAGAGCTTAATAATTATGACACGGACTACGAATCCCAGCAAGCAATGCGAACACCGCATCGGCGGAGCACATCAGGGTGCAGTTAATCATTTACTTAATGGGGGCGTGTCAGAGCAAGCACACCACTGAACTGTCGAGCCTCTGAGGAAGGAGGAATCAACCTCTGAAACGCGTCAGGCTTATCGGCATATAAGCTGCCAAATGGATTCGGCATGGTGGTGCACGTCTGTACCTAATAGAGGACTTCAAAACTGGTTGCAGTGCGAGTGCGTCCTTAATCAATGGGCAACCTTGGAGCGTGAATATATATATATATATATACACTGAAAAAACCATAGGTTTTAGGGAAAGGTATAGTTAGTTGGACATTGAACTCGTACAAAACCCGTGAAATTCCCCCGTTATAGTTAGTTCAGCTAACTATAACTCGCGCCCCCGCAATGCACTGCTGATGACGTCACATATTACATCACTTATGACATGGTCAGTGACTTCACTGATGACATCACTGATGACATCACTGATGACATCATCTAGTGACTGTGTGTTTCTGTAAAGTTTAAATATGTATAATATATATAGGGAAAGGCATATTGAAGAATGAGTGGGTGTATAAGTGTCTGAATGGATGTTTTACTAGGTGCGTGACTGACTCTATAAGTGAGTGCTTAAACATATCTTACTGAATGCATGTGTTAGTGACTAAACTGTGTGAATCTCTGTGTCTGTCTGTCTGTTGGTGTGTAAGCGACTGCATGGGTTTGTGAATAACTACATAAGTGTCTATATGAGTTATTGATTGGTTGTCTGAGTATGGGTGCCTGAGTGTTTGTGTAGGTGGGGTTTTGTACGAGTGCAATGTCCAACTAACTATAACTTTCCCTAAAACCTATGGTTTTTTCAGTGAATTTCTAAGGTTTTTTAAATGCTAATTCCTAACTATACTGTCTCTGAAACCTATGGTTTTTTCAGTGAATTTCAAAGGTTTTTTAAATGCTAATTCCTATCTATAACATGCCTGAAACCTTTTTTTTTTTCAGTGAATTTCAACGGTTTTTCAAATGCTAGTTTCTAACTATGCCTACAGAGGTAGGACATGTGAATAAAGAAGATAAAATTCACAGAAAGAAGCAAAAGAAATGTAGAAAGAGGCAACAGAAGTCCACAAAGACTAAGAAAATTGCAGGAAGAAGCAAGACGTGCAGAAAGAACCAACAGAGGAGCAGAAAGAGGCCTTGTTGCAAAATCATCCTTTGCCCGCAACTTTTTCAGACGGGTACTGGTGGTAAGTGACTCTGACTAACCAGGCCTAGAGCCAATTCTATGCTAAATGACACTTAAAATACAGTGAAAACACCTACATACACTAGGGAACACCATGCGTTGGGGTACCCTTGTGATTAGCATGACCTCCTCTGTAAGACCCTAGTATATAATAGGGTAGGGGAATTAAAACTACCTCTTAAAATGCGCCACGGGGCGCATTTGCACACTGGTAAAGGGAGGGGGGCGCCTGAGGTGACATGTGTGCAAACACGCCCTGCGGCCGTTTTAATTTGGGGATAAAGTCCCCTTGATTCCTGAGTGTCCCTTAGGTCCAACTAGCCCACCAGGTATCTCCAGTAAGCGCCACTGAGCCGCATTCCAGAGTGGTGTAAAATGGGGCACGGCCTGGACCACCTCTCTCCAACAGAGCGCAGTGGCACTTACTGGAAGTACCTGGTGGTCTAGTTGGTCCCCAGGGGCCCTCAGGATTGAAGGGGAATTATTTCCCCAACTTAAAACGCGCCACAGGGCGTGTTTGCACACGTCACCTCAGGCCCCGTCCCCTCCCTTCACCACCGTGTAAACTCGCCCAATGGCCGTTTTAAGTTGGGAGATTAACTCCCCTTGAATCCTGAGGGTCCCTAGGGTCCAACTAGCCCACTAGGTACCTCCAGAAGGGCCATAGAGCTGCATTGCAGAGAGATGTAAAAAGGGGCATGGCCTCTGAACACCTCTCTGCAATGCAGCTCCCTGGCACATACTGAAGGTACCTGGTGGGCTAGTTGGCCCTCTGGGACCCTCAATATTGAAGGGGAATTAATTCCACAACTTACAACTCGCCACGGGGTGCGTTTGCACAATGGTGAAGGAAGGGGGTGGGCCTTAGGTGACATGTGTGCAAACACGCCCTGTGGCGCATTTTAAGTTGGGGGATTAACTCCCCTTCAATCCTGAAGGTCCCTGGGTTGCAACTAGCCCACCAGGTACCTCCAGTAAGCTCCACAGAGCTGCGTTGCAGAGAGGTGTAAAAAGGGGCGTGGCCTCTGAACACGTCTCTGCAACGCAGCTCCCTGGCGCATACTGGAGGTACCTGGTGGGCTAGTTGGCCCCCAGGGACCCCCAGTATTCAAGGGGAATTAGTTCCCCATCTGCAAACGAGCCAGGGTGCGCGTTTGCAGAGTGCTGCAGGGAGGGGGCGGGGCCTCCGCGATGCCGGTCTTTTTTTAAATGTATTTTTTCAGAATGGGGGCTGTGTAGCCTCCCTTCTTTTCCTATTTTATTGGCCCTGGGAACCTCATCCCCCAGGGCCTGACTTCTATTTTATTTTACTTTTTTTTTAAATTGGAAGGGGGCCACGTGGCACCCCTTCCTAGGCCATAATCGGCCCCGGGGACCCCATCCACCGGGGCATGGCCATTTTTTTTTCAAATTAATAGGAGGGGGGCTGTATTGCCCCCCTCCTTAGGAATTTATGGCCCCGGGGACCCCATCCCCCGGGGCCGGCCTTTGTTTTATTTATTTATATATATTATTTCTTATTTTTGAGGAGGGGTGCCACGTGAGATGTCATCAGTGATGTCATGAGTGATGTCACTGACCATATCATGAGTGATGTAATATGTGACGTCATCAGCAGTGCATTGCGGGCGCGTGAGTTATAGTTAGCTGAACTAACAATAACGGGGGAATTTCAATGGTTTTGTACGAGTGAAAAGTCCAGCTAACTATAACGCCCCTGAAACCTATGGTTTTTTCAATGAATTTCTAAGGTTTTTTAAATGCTAGTTCCTAACTATAACGTGCCTGAAACCTATGGTTTTTTCAGTGAATTTCAAAGGTTTTTTAAATGCTAATTTCTAACTATGCCTACAGAGATAGGACATGTGAAGAAAGAAGAAAAAACGCACAGAAAGAAAAAAAAAGAAATGCAGAAAGAAGCAACAGAAGTCCTCAAAGACGAAGAAAAGTACAGGAAGAAGGATAACGTGCAGAAAGAACAAACAGAAGAGCAGAAAGAAGCCTTGTTGCAAAATCATCCTGTACCCTCAACTTTTTCAGACAGATTCTGGTGGTAACTGAGTCTGACTAACCAGTCCTAGAGTCAGTGCTATGTTAAAAGACACTCAGAATACAGTGAAAACACCTACATACACTAGGGAACACTATACGTTGGGGTCCCCCTGTGATCAGCAGGACCTCCTCTGTAAGCCCCTAGTATATAATAGGGCAGGGGATTAAAACTACCTCTTAAAACGTGCCACAGGTCGTGTTTGCACACGTCACCTCAGGCCCCGTCCCCTCACTTCCCCACTGTGTAAACACTCCCTGTGGCCGTTTTAAGTTGGGAGATTAAGTCCCCTTGACTCCTGAGGGTCCCTAGGGTCCAACTAAACCACTAGGTACCTCCAGTAAGTGCCACAGAGCTGCGTTGCAGAGAGATGTAAAAAGAGGCACGGCCTAGACCACCTCTCTGCAACGCAGCGCAGTGGCGCTTACTGGAAGCACCTGGTGGGCTTGTTGGCCCCCAGGGTCCCTCAGGATTGAAGGGGAATTATTTCCCCAACTTAAAACGTGCCACAGGGCCTGTTTGCACACGTTAACTCAGGCCCCGTCCCCTCCCTTCACCACTGTGTAAACGCCCTGTGGCCGTTTTTTAAGTTGGGAGATTAAGTCCCCTTGAATCCTGAGGATCCCTAGGGGCAAAATAGCCCACTAGGTACGTCCAGTAAGCGCCATTGCAGAGAGGTGTAAAAAGGGGCATGGCCTACACCACCTCTCTGCAACACAGAGCAGTAGCGCTTACTGGAAGCACCTGGTGGGCTAGTTGGCCCCCAGGGTCCCTCAGGTTGAACGGGAATTATTTCCCCAACTTAAAACGCGCCATAGGGCGTGTTTGCACACGTCACCTCAGGCCCCGTCCCCTCCCTTCCCCACTGTGTAAACACGCCCTGTGGCCGTTTTTTAAGTTGGGAGATTAAGTCCCCTTGAATCCTGAGGATCCCTAGGGGCAAAATAGCCCACTAGGTACGTCCAGTAAGCGCCATTGCAGAGAGGTGTAAAAAGGGGCATGGCCTGCACCACCTCTCTGCAACAGAGAGCAGTGGCGCTTACTGGAAGCACCTGGTGGGCTAGTTGGCCCCCAGGGTCCCTCAGGGTTGAAAGGGAATTATTTCCCCAACTTAACACGCGCCACAGGGCGTGTTTGCACACGTCACCTCAGGCCCCGTCCCCTCCCTTCACCACTGTGTAAACGCGCCCTGTGGCCGTTCTAAGTTGAGATTTAGTCCCCTTGAATCCTAAGGGTCCCTAGGGTCAAACTAGCCCACTAGGTACCTCCAGTAAGCGCCACAGAGCTGCGTTGCATAGAGGTGTAAAAAGGGGCGTGGCCTCAGAACACCTGTCTGTAATGCAGCTCCCTGGCGCATACTGGAGATACCTGTTGGGCTAGTTGGCCCTCAGGGACCCTCAGTATTGAAGGGGAATCAATTCCCCAACTTACAACTGGCCAGGGGGCGCGTTTGCAGAGAGCTGCAATGAGGGGGCGTGGCCTCCGGCGCGATGCCGGTCTTTTATTTATTTTATTTTTTTAAGAAGGAGGGCTGTGTGGCCCCCCTTCTTTTTCTAATTTACTGGCCCTGGGGACCCCATCCCCCAGGGCCTGCACCCTAATTTGTTTTGTTGAAAAAACATGAATTTGGCCCTCCCAAGGCCTTAATCGGCCCCGGGGACCACAACCCCCGGGTCATGCCCTTTTTTTTTTTTTTTTTTATTCTTTAGGAGGGAACTGCGTTGGCCCCCTCCTCAGGCCACTTATGGCCCCAGGGACCCCATCCCCCGGGGCCGGCCTTTGTTTTTTAATATTTTTAAAAAATATATATTTATAGAAAAACCTAGGACATGCTGGACAAACCGTATGTACCTATCACCATGACGATTTGCGTGATATTCATTAAAAGGCGAGTATGCATAGAATGAATCCACATGGAATGTATTTACACCGCTAGTGAAGCTCTGACGTGTCTGATGCTCTACCGTGCCTAATCCCGGCGCCCCCGCCGGTGTCGTGTACCCCACAATGCTTACCTCGGCTTGTGGAGTGATTCCGCAGGGATGACAAGAGCGCCCGCCCCTGCACCCACCTACCCCTTAAGGACAGCAGAACCCAGCAGGGATGCGATGGAAGCAGGGAAGGGAACCAGTGGGAAGGCAGGAGGCGGCGGGTTTCGTCGTTGGACGGTGGCTGGAAGACAGGGAAAAAGACCTAGTTAGTAGGTAACCCCCCTCTCTTGTTCCACCCCCGTAATCCACACACAAGAAGAACCTCGTTGTTTCCTCTAGCGAGGACTCACCAGTGTTGGACAGGCTACGGGCCTTAGTCCTTATGCCGGTCCGGGCAAAGAAGGTGAGGGGCTGTAACGCTGATCAAATGCCCTCCAACTGTACCTCGCTTCTGAAGGCGCACGACGGCGCTTGGACAATATATGTACGGGCTCTTCCCCTTGGTTTGTGGTGAAGCAAAATAAGGAAAACCCATAAAGCGCTCCTGCGCGATGCTAACAAAATAACTACGAGGCGCTCCTGCGCGGTTCTAACGAAATAACTAAAAAGCGCTCCTGCGCGGTGAAAAACAAAACAAGCCCCACAACACTCCTGTGTTTGCTAGGCTCCAAATGTGGATGAGAGGAATACCTCGCCTCGATGTTTCGGCGTCGATTAGTCAGAAGGCTTCCCCAACGGTTCTTTAGATGAAAAGGGTCGGCTCTTGATCGGCGCGGCTGGGCTCCGGATACGATCTCCGCTCCTCGGGAATCAAGAAGGAATTCGAAGCGGTGAGTTGGCGGGAAGACGCGATGATATGCGTTCTTCCCCGAAGTGCTTCTCATGACCTTACGTCCGTGGTGAGGACTAGACCGGGAACCTGCTTTGGACCGGAAGTGAGTCTCCCGGTTCGTGTCTGTGTGTGTGGATGCTGGAGTGCCGGCAAATGCCGCGACCATGACAGTACGCCACCCGAAACAGATCCCCCACCCGCACCTCCGGAGACCCAGTAAATGGAAGCAGGACGGGGGCTAAAGGGATGACCCAGATGGAATGCACGGACTAGGTCGGGAGCATGGCGAACATGAGACAAAGGCTCCCAGGACCGCTCGTCCGGGCCATAACCCTTCCAGTCCACCAGGTAGTATAGTTTACCCTTAGTACGACGGGACCCCAGGATGGCCCTGACCTCGTACTCAACATGACCCTCCACCACCACCGGAGATGGGGGAGACAGAACAGTGCCACCCGGGCGGACCAGCTGCAGAAGGGACACATGGAAGACTGGGTGGATCTTCATGTGCGGAGGCAGCGAGAGCCGCATAGCCACGGGATTAACCACCCTTTCAATGACATAGGGACCCACGAAACGGGGTAGCAGTTTCTTGGGACCATGCACGTTGAGGTGCCGAACAGAGAGCCACACCTGATCACCCACGCTGTACATGGGTTCTTTTTGACGATGAGCGTCAGCGTGAGTCTTGTATGTGCCTTTCGCTTTGGCCAACTCAAACCGAGCTTGCTGCCAAAGGCTGCGCAGGGCGTTGTGGTAGGCACGTACTGTCGGCAACAAGCTGGCCCGCGGTACCTCCCAGGAGGAGGTGCGGGGGTGATGGCCGTGGAGACAAAAGAATGGCGACATACCGATGGCTGAATGTTTTCCGTTGTTGTAGGCGTATTCTGCCATCCAGAGTACTTCAGACCATTCCTTTTCGACAGTTAGCAGTAAACAACGGAGGTACTGCTCCATGGTGTGATTCGTTCTTTCGGCCTAACCGTCGGTCTGGGGGTGGTATGCAGAGGACAAGCGCACCTCCATGTCGAGGATCATGCACACCTCCTTCCAAAAGCGGGACACAAATTGCGAACCCCGGTCCGTAATGACGGCTGAAGGGATGCCATGGAGGCGCACCACCTCCCGTACGAAGATCAGAGCCAGCTCCGCCGCCGTGGGTAACTTCGCCAAGGGCACGAAATGCGCCATTTTAGACAGGTGATCGACGATGGTGAGTACCGTGGTATGCCCTGTTTTGGTACGGGGTAGGTCCACCACGAAGTCCATAGAGATCGTGTGCCACGGGTATGGTGGCACAGGGATGGAACGCAGAAGACCAACCGGGGGTTCTGAACTGTTTTTACTCAAGAGACAAACGGTACAGTTCTTTACATGGTTCTTCGTGTCAGACACCATAGACGGCCACCAGAACTGCCTTCGCACAAGTTCAAGCGTTTTGTGGAAGCCGGGGTGGCCTGATAAGACATGGTCGTGGCACAGGCTGACTGCCGTCCGTTGGCTGGAACACCCAGGAAGGAATAACCTGGCACCGTGGTACAGCAATCCGTCCACGCATGTTACCCCAGCGTTTTCCGCCACCAGAGCTCCCCGGTTTGCATGCTCCGTGTCCTTTTCCACTTGAGCCAGAAACTCCGAGGATGTCACAACTCCCTGGAAGCGATCCTCCGAGAGTATGGGACCCGGTTCGATGGGGTCGGGTTCCACGTCAGACTCCCCTAGGCGTGATAGGGCATCGGCCTTGGCGTTTTCCTTCCCGGGGCGAAACGAGATGACGAAATCGTATTCGTTAAAGAATAAGGTCCACCGAAGCTGTCGGGCAGTGAGGGCACGGGCCGATCGTAGGAATTGAAGGTTCCTGTGGTCCGTGTAGATGGTAACCGTGTGCTTCGCGTCCTTCAGGAAATGGCGCCATTCTTCGAACGCGGTCTTGATAGCCTGAAGTTCCCGGTCGGACACCGTGTAGTTGCGTTCCGCTGGTTGGAGTTTCTTGGAATAAAAAGCCACCGGATGTAATAGTCCTGTGCTGGTGTTCCGTTGGGAGAGGACCCCTCCTAAGGCGTCTTTTGAGGCGTCAGCTTCCACCACGAAGGGCGTTCGGTGTCGGGGTGCATCAGAACAGGGGCTAGGGTAAACCGTCTCTTCAGTTCCCGGAACGCGTGGTCCGCTTCCTGATTCCAACCAAACGGCACATCCTTGCGCAACAAGCGTGTAATCGGGGCTACCATCTCCGAGAAACCTGTGATAAACCTCCGGTAGTAGTTGGAGAAACCGAGGAACCGTTGAACCCCCTTTACGGATTCAGGAGGAGGCCACGATAGGATGGCGTCCACCTTCTTATCGTCCATCTGGATACCCGCAGGAGTGATGATGTGCCCCAGGAACTCAACAGAGGTGACATGAAAAGCGCTTTTTTCCAGTTTGACGTACAAACGGTGTTTCCTTAGTTGTTGAAGGACGGAACGGGCATGCTGGACATGTTCTGCGGAGGACTGGGAGAAAATCAGGATGTCGTCTATGTAGACAACACAGAAGATGTCTATGAATTCCCTCAACACCTCGTCTATGAAGTACTGGAACGCTGCGGGGGGGTTACAGAGTCCGAAAGGCATGACCTGGTATTCGAACAGACCAAACTTCGTCCGAAAGGCGGTTTTCCATTCGTCACCCTTTCGGACTCTGACAAGATGGTAAGCGCCCCGCAGGTCCAGCTTCGTGTAAATGGTGGCGTTTTTCACCTGTTCCAGTAGGTTGGTAATCAAGGGCAGCGGGTAACGGTTTTTCACAGTGATGGTGTTCATTGCCCGGAAGTCTATGCAGGTTCTTAGATCTCCCTCCTTCTTCGATATGAAGAAAAGAGGAGAGGAAACCGGGGACCTGGAATGGCGAATGAACCCGTTGTCCAGGAACTCGTCCAAGTACGACCCTAGGTGGAGATTCTCTTTCTCAGTAAGGGAATATATTCTGCTGCATGGCAGCGTAGAGCCGGGAATCAGGTCTATCCGGCAATCAAAGGACTGATGCGGTGGCAGAGTGTTGGCCCCTTTCTTGTCGAACACATCGGCTAGGTCCAGATATTCTTCTGGGATCGCTGCTTGGGACACCACCCCCATACCCTGAAACGGCAGTGAGCGTGCTTGTATGGAGCGATCTCCCAGGAGGTTGTCCATAGCGTAACAGGTTCCACAACAATGTTCAGAATCCAAACATATCACTCTGGTCACCCAATCAATGCGGGGGTTGTGTTTCACTAACCATGGTAAACCCAATATCACCTTGAATTGAGGAGCATCAATGACGTCAAAGCTGATGAACTCAGCGTGGTGATTTGCAAAGGACATAGTCATGAGCTCGGTTTGATGTCTGATAGGGCCGGAGGTCAGGTCCGTTCCATCGACAGCCTTAACATTTTCGGTTTGGGCCTTCGACACCTTGTTCATGCCCAACGCCCTTGAGTAAACTGCATCAATGAAACAGCCCGTAGCACCGGAATCCACCATAGCAGTCACCTGCCAGGTTCTGCCCGCCTGATTCTGTAATTAAACTTCCACCCCTATGTGGTGGTTACCGTCGAAAACGGCAGGGATCGCTATGGAGCAATACCGAGAACCCAGAGGACGGATCCCTTTGTCTACTGGGTTACCTCGTTTCCCTTCTGGTCGACTTTGGTGATAGACAGGGCAAAGGGCCTTCGACCCCGAGGTTTTGATGGCTTTACGGGACATTCCCTGACGAAATGTCCGCTTTTGCCGCAGTATAGGCATTGGTCCTGCTTCCTCCTCCGTTCTCGTTCCTGACTGGTCAAGGGCCCTCTTACGCCCCCAATCTGCATAGGTTCCGCCACCTCTCCCTGAGGAATGGGTTCCTCTCTGGTTTTGTCCGTTCCTCTGTCTCCAAGGGCCAAAAACCGGTTGTCACCGCCCTTCCCTTTCTCGGATCTTCGTTCCTGGAGTCGGAAGTTCATTTTTACTATGAGATCGATGAAGGGGCCGATTTCGTCCGGTGGGTTGGGTAGTTGCGAGATGAGATCCTTCAGGTCATCGCGTAGTCCCCGATAAAACACCGATACCTTTTTGTCCTCAGGCCAGTGGGACTCAATCACTATTCTACTGAACATGGTGATGTAGTGAAGCAAATCCTGGTTGCCTTGCTTTAGGTTCAGCAACTCATTGTCCGCTGCTTGCACGAAGGTGTGACGAACATGCGTCGCATGGCTTCCGTGAACGTTGGCAGATGGTGTAGCATGGGATCATCATGTTCAACCAGCGCTATGGACCATTGAGCAGCGTCTCCACCCATGTATGACAGGATGTAGGCTACCTTGGACGTGTCATCCGGAAAGGCTGCGTTTCTGACCATGAAATGCAGGTGGCATTGATGGATGAAGATACCATACTTGGTGCTGTCACCGTAGAAACGTTCGGGTGGTGCCAGCTGTACGGGATGAGGGGCGATGACTTGAATGGCATTGTTCGGGTTGGTGGTAGCGGTGGACCCCCCAAAGACGAATGTGGGCTGTCTTAACACGCCTTCTTGCACGACCCTCGGACTAGGGGTAGTTCCCCACGGGTTGGTGGCCCCATTTGCCACCTGGCTCTGTAGGGCGGTCATATCTTGACGTAATGTATGGTTTTCTGCCTGCATAGCAGCCAGCATAACGGCTATGTCGTTTAACGTAACCTCCGGGTCGCCCATGTCATCCAGGCGGAATGGTAAACGTGGGCTTCGAATTCTGTCGTGTACCCCACAATGCTTACCTCGGCTTGTGGAGTGATTCCGCAGGGATGACAAGAGTGCCCGCCCCTGCACCCACCTACCCCTTAAGGACAGCAGAACCCAGCAGGGATGCGATCTAAGCAGGGAAGGGAGCCAGTGGAAAGGCAGGAGGCGGCGGGTTTCGTCGTTGGACGGTGGCTGGAGGACAGGGAAAAAGACCTAGTTAGTAGGTAACCCCCCTCTCTTGTTCCACCCCCGTAATCCACACACAAGAAGAACCTCGTTGTTTCCTCTAGCGAGGACTCACCAGTGTTGGACAGGCTACAGGCCTTAGTCCTTATGCCGCTCCTGGCAAAGAAGGTGAGAAGCTGTAACGCTGATCAAATGCCCTCCAACTGTACCTCGCTTCTGAAGGCGCACGACGGCGCTTGGACAATATATGTACGGGCTCTTCCCCTTGGTTTGTGGTGAAGCAAAATAAGGAAAACCCAGAAAGCGCTCCTGCGCGATGCTAACAAAATAACTACGAGGCGCTCCTGCGCGGTTCTAACAAAATAACTAAAAAGCGCTCCTGCGCGGTGAAAAACAAAACAAGCCCCGCAACACTCCTGTGTTTGCTAGGCTCCAAATGTGGATGAGAGGAATACCTCGCCTCGATGTTTCGGCGTCGATTAGTCAGAAGGCTTCCCCAACGGTTCTTCAGATGAAAAGGGTCGGCTCTTGATCGGCGCGGCTGGGCTCCGGATACGATCTCCGCTCCTCGGGAATCAAGAAGGAATTCGAAGCGGTGAGTTGGCGGGAAGACGCGATGATATGCGTTCTTCCCGGAAGTGCTTCTCATGACCTTATGTACGTGGTGAGGACTAGACCGGGAACCTGCTTTGGACCGGAAGTGAGTCTCCCGGTTCGTGTCTGTGTGTGTGGATGCGGGAGTGCCGGCAAATTCCGCGACCATGACAGCCGGTGGGTACTCTCCAAGTAGACACCCTTGTCGTTTATTTATACAAACATGGGTAGCTATTGACGGGCACATTTAATATACACGCAAACCAAGCCATTCAAAGGGGATTCGACAAAAATTCGACCAAACTATGCAAGAAACCCACCTCACGGTTAATAAAACACACATCCACCGCCGGATGTGTAATACTTTTTATTTTACTCTCTGGAAAGGAGACAAACCTCACTTGAGAGTCACAGCGTGCTCCTGGCTGAGCCCAGTGCTGTGTTACACCCACCAGTGCCCGCCGAGTGCCTCACACCTCTGTGTTGTATTCCACCAGCTAGTGCGTATGCTATGACACTCTCTAGCCCATGTGCACTGTAACACCACCCCGTGAATATGTCATGCCACACTTGCCTTCGCACGGGTTATATTACCCCATCGAACGTGCCTTCCTCGATGCCAATGTTATAACGCACAGCGCTATGCCATACATATTACAATCTGGGATCCATATCTATGTCACAGTGCATATGCAACGTTACACTCCCCAGCACATATTTTATATTACAACTTTAGAGACTAGTTAGGTTACACAACACTGCCCTGTGCATATTACACTCCAAGGCGCATATCGCATAGCACGCGCTAGTGCCTGTGCTATCTCGCGCTCTCCAATGAATCTGTCATTGCGCACAATGTATTGCATATTTCACACCCCAGTTTATCTTCTATCACACTTTTCGGTGCATAGTTTATACCATATACTACATCTAGTTTTCATTTTCAATCGTGCTCTCAGGACTATGTTCTATATAACACTGCGTCCACCTACCCTTTTCACGGGCATTACATTTTGCGATGGGGGGTGGAGGGTCAGGGGGTGTTTCTGCCAAGTGAGCCCGGAGTCACAGTCACAAACGTCCTCTTCTTCCTGAATAAAAGTGAGATTATGCTGCATACTTGTTCATATTTTATGTAGTTCACACAGACACGCATTTTAAAAACAATAAAGTTCCTAATTCCCACCTTCTCTGAACAGTTCGCTTGCTGCCCCATCCACCTCCTCCCTATCCTCTGTTGTCTGAATCCATGGACTAGCCTCCTCCCTCCTGCCATGCATGGTCTGATGTGATGCCACTGCCCTCCATTTAGCATGATGTACCAGTCCACTCCTCCTGCCCTCCATTGCCCAATTCTATGGCCCATCATTGACCTCCTGCTTAGCCTCTGTGCTTAGCTTGCTGGCCCTAGTCTCCTTCCCCCTGCCCTCCGATGTGATGTCTTTGTGCATGCCCCTGCTCCATCCTTTTTGCCCACCATGTTCCATGGACCTGCCACTCCTATCTACTCTAAGTGTTCTGTTGAGCTGCCACTCCCCTCCCACCTGCCTAGCATTGTCAGATGACTGTAACCTGTCCCTACCACCTCCACCCTGCCTGTCCACATGCCATACCCCTATCCCCTTCCTCCTGTCCTCCGTGGTCCATTTTACTGCCACACCCTTCTGCCCTCCCTGGTCTGTTGTGCTGCAATTACTCCTCCTGCCTGCCCCACGCGGTCTGTTGTGAGGTCCCTTTCCCTGAACTCTCTTGTCTGTACCCAGGTCCTGACCCTCCCTTCTATCCTCCATGGTCCTTTGTGCATGCCCCTGCACCCTCCTTCTTGCCCATCATAGCCATTGTGCTGCCACTAACCCTCCCGCTTGCCATGCATTGTCTTCTGTGCTGCCATGGCCCCTCCCACCTTCCCTGTGTGGTCAGCTAGCTGCCCCTGACCCCCTCCCACCTTCCCTCCATGGTCTGTGTGTATGCCATCATTGTCTCATTGTTGCTCTCCATGGTGTGTCTTGTCTCTAGTGCCCATCCTGCCTGACCTCCATGGTCATCTTGCTGCTCCTGCCCTGCCCCCTTGCCCCCACCGATGTGCAGACCCCTATTCCCTCCCTCCTGGCTTGTCTGTTCCATTGTAATGCCCCTGATCCGTCCCTCCTGCCCTTTATGGTCTGTTATGCTGCAGCTTTCTCTCCTGTCTGTCCATTATGGTCAGCTAGCTACCATTGCCTCTTTCCCCTCTGTTCTCTGTTGTCCATGTGCATGGTCCTGTACCCTCCCTATTGCTTTCTATGGATTGTTGTGCTGCACTCCCGTATGCGCTGTGTGGTGTATTGTGCTGCTGCAAACCCTGATGCCTGCCCTGTAGGGTCAGTTTGGTGCACCTCTCCATGTCCCTCCTGTCCTCTGTTATCCGAGTCCATGTCCCTACCCCAATTCCTTCTGCCTACCATGATCCAATGTACCATACTTGCGAACATTTTGAACTTGGTAAGAGGGAGATTTTGAAAAAAAACTGGGGTATTGATTTTCCCCTTTGAGCTACATTGAAAAAGAGGAGATTGTAGATAGGAGACAGATCAAATAAAGCCCATTTGAGCTTAAAAACATTGGACGTTTCCTGGCTGAAACGGGTCTGTTGGCATGTGTGGTTGTACTACCACTGCCTCTTCCTTCTGCCCACAATGGTCTATTATATTGCCACAGCCTCTCTTGCCAGTCCTGTATTGTTGGTTTGTTCCCCTGCCCCCCTTTCCACTGCCCTCCATAGTCTGTTGCGCTGCCACTGCCCTTCCTGCCTGCCCAGTGTGGTCAATTGTTGCATCTGCACTCTCCTACCTGCCTTCAATTTTCAGAGTCCATGCCCCTGGCCTCTGCCTCTCAACAGTATCCCAATGAACAACTAGATTGCTAACATTCTATATTTATTACAAAAGTGTGGAACGCCTGACGTCATCTTGATGTAATCAAAACTGTAATACCTAGAGTATTTCCTTTAGAAATTACATATATGAGAGGGTCTTATTTGCATCAAAATTATGCTTAGTGCTCTAAAAAACTAAAATGAGGACATATTTTCTGAGTTTTCAAATTGTGACAAAGAACTTTTAAATTATTTGTAATCTTTATGTTTTTTTATCCAGTTGACCACTTGATTAAATGTTGCACCTAGGGGAGAGGATGTTTTGTTACTTCCAGAGCTGCAGACTTTGCAACTGGGGAACCAGGTTGGAGTTTCTGCTTCATCTCAACATTCTGTGATTCTGGTCAAAACACTTAATCTTCCCATGTCTACAACCAAAATGAATTTGATCTTGTGTGATGTAACCAATGCTCATGTAAAGCACTCCAATACCTGACAAGTCTGCACTATATAAAACTGCAAATACACAAAAAATAAGTGTTTTGCACACTTCTGTCATTGGGCTACATGTGGGCTACATCTGGGTGATATTTGTGCTGCATTTGGGCACTTTTGTCTCTGGTGGCCATCTTGGGAGATTTATTTATTATGAAGTTTCCTAATTTCCTCATTTACTGCAGTCTCCTCAGTAGGAAATGCTTTCAGTTTTTTACTTTCCATCAAGAAGGTATTCAGATATGTCACACATTTGCCATAAATTCTGAATGTTAGCACTCTAGTTGCTCATTAGATCACTGTAGTAAAGCTACTGCTCACCACGGAAGTCTGCTGCTAGTATTAAAAGTGCATGTTTCAGTCTGCATATCAGAATTTTTTAATGAAATAGAAGAGGATTTGAGAAGTCACTCAAAATGTGCCCTAATTTTTCTTTCTTCAGCACTAATCATAATTTCTATGGCAAAATGAACCCCCTCATTGTGTTCCTTTTTAAATTAAATGTTTTAAGTATTACCAGTTTATTCCAATCAAGATGGCTTCAGGTGTGCCATACTTTTGTCATAAGTAAGACAGTAAGCGCTCTAGTTGTTCTTAAGAACACTCTGGGACATTCTGTCATTGGGCTATACTTGGGCTACATCTGGGTGATATTTGGGCTACATTTGGGCTCTTTTGTCTCTGGTGGCCATCTTGGGAGATTTATTTGTTATGAAGTTTCCTAATTTCCTCATTTACTGCAGTCTCCTCCAATGTTGCCGGATTGGGCTATTTCTCGCACAATTGGGCGACTTTTTTCCCAGTTGTGCGGGAAAAACCCATGCCTGGCGGGGGACTACTTTTTGGGCTAGAATTGAAAGGGTGTGCGCAATTTCACTGGCCTGGGCAGGCGCCGACCACGAGGAGGCATGCATCATCATGACGGTGTAGGCGTATGTGATGTTGTGCAGTCAAGAACGTTAAGTTGTTACTCTACGTAGTGCACAGTGCACTCACTCTTATTTTGCACATGCATGCTGCACCGCCGCACGCGCCACCCAGAGGGGTCACCTAGCTTTGTTGTGAAGTTGTGTGTGTGCGGGCACTGCGGGCCAAGGAGGGGGTCCCCCGGGGCCGTCAATCCAGTAGCGCGCGAAAATGCTACCAATGAAGGCTCTGGGTATAATTTTTTGCCCAGCCCCTGCAGTTCTCTATAATGCTGGGACTGAGTGACATCACGGGATCTTACTTTCAAGTTTCGGTGCCGCAGCGGTGCTTGGCTCAACGGTGGACGGCTGGACGGGACGCATGAACGCAGCACAGCCGCAGGCCGCCCGGCGGTGCCCGCAGTTGCTGAGTCCGGACTTCGACGCCGGACCTCAGGTGAGTGAGTCATAGGCGCAACTAGAGCCAAATTACGGGGGTGGGGGGGGTGTAAGAATTTTTTTTGAGGGGGGGCTGAGTCTTAAGCAATAGACAGAGTGGAGATTGGGGCAGGGAATTAAGGGCGCGTGCATTTGTAGGTAGGGTGACCAACCATGGTCCGTAATTTGGACCTCTCCGGGGCAACGTGTAAACCTCAGCGACACTGTCGGAGGCCGTGATTGCCCGTCAGCTGAAAGAGCAGACGGCAGCTCCCGCCCGCTGGAGGGAAAGACAGGCTGTGGGGCAGCCGAGAGAGAGACTGGGTACATAATCCAGTTAATTCAAAGAAGCTGGTGAAACAAGTTGATAAGAAGGGGCTAGAGTTCTTTCAGTCTCACCATTTTAGAAAAGTGCAGTTTCAATATTATATTCAAGGAAGCCATGGTTGCTGCATTTTTATTTTATGCAACTAACAACCATTAACAAAGCAAATGGTTCTGGCTTGTTGTAGGTGTAACGTTACTTGTTGTGATATATATCTGGAAGCAATGACAGAAGAGGCAAAATACCAGTCCGGCGACACACAATGCTAAGCACAGGTTTTTAGCTTAGTTGTTTTAAGCAACACCATTAATTACATAAGACCCCCAGTTTTTTCATCCCGCTTAAAGCCCTGGAAACACCATGTCACAATCACCTCATGGCCTGGCACTGTGCATCATGCATGACTCTTGACTTCCACTTTTTCAGATTGCCTATGTGCAGGTGCATAGTGAACCCTCCCCCACCCCACCCCTCGATTTAGGAAGACAGCAAGGGCGAAATTCTTGATGGGCCTCTTCTGTCTGCAACTCTGCAGACAAAGGCTCAGCTCATTATTATGAGGAAAAGGTGGGCGAGTGAGTAAGGGATGGGTGGATGGCTGGATGGATTAGTGAAAGGGTGAATGGATGAATGAAAGGGTGAATAGATGGATAATGAGCGAAAGGATGGATGGATGAGTGAAAGGGTGGCTGATCAGTGAGTGAATGGGTGGATGGATGAGTGAATGGATGGATGAGTGAATGGATGGATGAGTGATAGGGTCAATGGATGGATTCATGAGTGGATGAGTTGAAGTATGGGTGGAAAGAAGAAAGGAAGGATGGCTAAGTGAAAGGGTCAATGAAGAGAGAAAGGGAGGATGAATGGATGACTAAAAAGGGGACTGGGTGGTAGGATGAGTAACTGGGTGGATGGATGATTAAGTGAAAGGATGGCTGGATGGGTGAGTGGATAAATGGCTGATGGTTGGGTGGAAGAGTGGATGGATGAGTGTACGGATGGATAGGGTGAAAGGGTGGATGAATGGATGAGTGAAAGTGTGGATGGAGGGATGGATGAGTGAAATGATGGATGGAAAGATACGTACGTTTTCAAATGGATGAATATGTTTGGATATAGATGGAATTACTTACACACTATTACGCGACCTCCTTTGATGTGTATGTAAAGCGTACCTTGTGTCCCGAAGTTTTGTCCTGAATTTTGACCTCCCATCCTGAATTTTTGTCCTGAATTTTGACCCTTTGTCCTGAATTTTTACACTTATCGTCCTGAATTTTCACCCATGCCTGTAGGTCACCCTATTTGTAGGAAGGGATGAATATTGATAGATGCCAGGAAGTTGACGTAGGTAAAGAGTGTTTTAACACCCAAACCAAAACTGACCACATTGGTTGTTCGTAGGCCAGCCCAGCTTCGAAAACGGTCGTGCAGGGGCCACCCAACCTCGCACGCACCTGCTGGCAGCACCGCGTGCGTCTGTTTACCACTGTCCTGGCATGGATCTGACACTTCGTGCTTCACCACGTTGCTGATGCCAAGGCGCGCACTGACGCACACTGTTTGCCGCTCGAACTGGACCTGACTTCGGGGGGGGGGGGCTGAATCTTTAAGCAATAGGCAGAGTGGAGCTGCAGGGGCTCTTAGAAGTCACAGTGAGAACTGGTCTTAAAAATTAATAGCATTAAGGCAGGTGCCCAGTTAACACCCTCCCACCATCTGTATATTGAATAGAATGTATATTTGTCGTTAAAATTGTTTCCGATGACAATTTGTGCATAATTGGAGACTTGCTAATTTGGGCTGGTTTTTGGGCTGAAACTGGTCTGATTGGACTTATTTTGGGCTTATATTTGAGCGGCTTTGGGCTTGGGACGGGTCTAAAAATCTGGCAACACTGGTCTCCTCAGTGGGAATACTTTCAGTGGCAGATTTAGGTTTCCTGGCGCATCCCTGCAAATCAGCAGGGATGCGCCAGGAAAGATGCGTCACTCAAGTTTACCCTTGCGCCACCACAGATGCGCCGCATTTACAATGCAGCGCATCTTGGCGCAAGGATAAACAGATGTGTGACGCATCTGATGGTATTAGGGCGGCGCATTGCTGGAGTTGTGTCGCAAGCACGACGCAACTCCAGCAATGCTCAGGGACTGCCCATACCGAACATGCTGCGTCATGTCTTACGCCTGCTTCAAGCAGGCGCAGGGTTTTGACGCAGCAGCGTCGGAAAAGTGACTCAATGAAATCTTGAAGATTTCACTGCGTCACTTTTCCAAGGCTTTTTCCGACGGAACGCCCACCCTGCATACATTAAACCTGACACAGGTTTAATGTAGCGCAGGGCTTTACAACGTGACGCATCTCCCTAGATGCGTCATATTGTAAATAAGGCGCAACATGGCGCATGGTTTACGCCACCGGTGCGTCACAGAAGTGACGCAACGGCGGCGTAAATGTCACGCAAGGGGCTTGTAAATCTGCCCCTCAGTTTTTTATTTTGGTTCCACCAAGAAGGCATTCAGATGTGTCACACATTTGCCATAAATTTTGAAGGTTAGCACTCTAGTTGCTCATTAGATCACTGTAGTAAAACTACTGCTCACCAGGGAAGTCTGCTGCTGGTTTTCAAAGTGCATGTTTCAGTCTGCATGTCAGAATTTTTTTATGAAATAGAAGAGGATTTGAGAAGTCAAAATGTGCACTAATTTTTCTTTCTGCAGAACTAACCATAATTTCTATGGCAAAATGAACCCCCTCATTTTGTTCCTTTGTAAATTAAATGTTTTAAGTGTTACCACTTTATTCCAATCAAGATGGCTTCAGGTGTGCCATACTTTTGTCATAAGTAAGACTGTTAGCGCTCTAATTGTTCGTTAGAACACTCTGGGACATTCTGTCATTGGGCTATACTTGGGCTACATCTGGGTGATATTTGGGCTACATTTGGGCTCTTTTGTCTCTGGTGGCCATCTTGGGAGATTTATTTGTTAGGAAGTTTCCTAATTTCCTCATTTTCTGCAGTCTCCTCAGTAGGAAATACTTTCAGTTTTTTACTTAGGTTCTATCAAGACGGCATTCAGATGTGTCACACATTTGCCATAAATTCTGAATGTTAGCACTCTAGTTGCTCATTAGATCACTGTAGTAAAGCTACTGCTCACCAGGGAAGTCTGCTGCTGGTATTCAAAGTGCATGTTTCAGTCTGCATGTCAGAAATTTTTTATGAAATAGAAGAGGATTTGAGAAGTCAAAATGTGCCCTAATTTTTCTTTCTGCAGCACCAATCATAATTTCTATGGGAAAATGAACCCTCTCATTTTGTTCCTTTGTAAATTAAATGTTTTAAGTGTTACCACTTTATTCCAATCAAGCTGGCTTCAGGTGTGCTATACTTTTGTCATAAGTAAGACTGTTAGCGCTCTAGTTGTTCGTTAAAACACTATGGGACATTCTGTCATTGGGTTATACTTGGGCTACATCTGGGTGATATTTGGGCTACATTTGGGCTCTTTTGCCTCTGGTGGCCATTTTGGGAGACTTATTTGTTATGATGTTTCCTAATTTCCTCATTTACTACAGTCTCCTCAGTAGGAAATACTTTCAGTTTTTTACTTTGATTCCATCAAGAAGGCATTCAGATGTGTCACACATTTGCCATAAATTCAGAATGTTAGCACTCTAGTTGCTTATTAGATCACTGTAGTAAAGCTACTGCTCACCAGGGAAGTCTACTGCTGGTATTGAAAGTGCATGTTTCAGTCTGCATGTCAGAATTTTTTAATGAAATAGAAGAGGATTTGAGAAGTCCCTCAAAATGTGCCAGCACTAATCATACTTTCTATGGCAAAATGAACCCCCTCATTTTGTTCCTTTTTAAATTAAATGTTTTAAGAGTTACCACTTTATTCCAATCAAGATGGCTTCAGGTGTGCCATACGTTTATCATAAGTAGGACTGTTAGCGCTCTAGTTGTTCTTTGGAACACTCTAGGAAGCTGCAGTAGAACGCAAAGGAATCAACTGACAGTCTCTACCCTTGTTGGATGTACATGTTTTACTGAGAATGTCAGACTTCATTCTCACATGACTGAGAAAGATAATGTGAATTTACAGAAAATATGCTCTCAGTTTAGCTTATAGATCACCTTCCAAACCTCTGTGGGAAAAGCAGTTTTCTCTCAAACATGATTCATGATATCCCAGCAGAAGGCTTTTTCACATGGTAAAATCACCTTAGAACACACCACAATTCCTAAAATGAGTATGGTACCATCAGCAAATGATTTATAATGTAACTAAAGTCTTAAAACCTTCTATTAACTGCAGTGCTTTTTAATGAGGTGCTATCATGTATATTGGTCCCAAGATGGCTGCCAACACTTCTTGGATGAAGTGCTGACAGCCAATCAGATCTCACAATGAGATGTGTGGCTAGGCTCCGCCCAGATATATATGTGATTTTACTTTTGATTTTCTCAGGAACTACTGAACGGATTTACACCATTTAAGCAAAAGGTCTACCTTTCTGCCAAATTTGGTGTAATTCCGTTCAGCAGTTCGGGCTGTAGCTGCGACTAAAGGTCCCTATGGAAAATTGCATGGGGAAAACCAGTTTTGTGAGCCCCTTTTTTTCATGGCCCCCGCTTGGCGAATCACCCTGAGACTTTCAAGATAGGAGCGGACGAGAGCGGGCCACGAGTTTTGAAAATTTTGCGAAGATTCGTCAACCGGCGCCAAAGTTATACTAAATAGAATGTTACGGATTTCCTATGGATAATAGGTCCTAACTATAACTACCTACTGGCGATATATATATATATTATCCACAAGCGACCCCGATTTCTGAAGTCAATGGCCCGTTGACAGGTGGTGAGTCACACCGGGCAGGTCTCCCGGCAACGTTAAATCCACACAATATCTTCTTCAAAGAAGGACTCACTCTCGGGAGATATACCAGTGTTTATTCATGAAGGTTACGCGTTTCGTCAGACAAGCTGACTTGATCACACAAAATACCACAGAAAATAGGAGGCATTACATAGCTGCTGAAATGAAAGACAGACTAGTAATTGACAAGTGGTGTAAGTAACCACGGCGGCCATTTCTAAATGTACAAATAAAGTTCCATAATTGTAAATATAGGTTCATACTGATGATTTATACAAATAATGGAACAGTGAAACTCTGCATTAATTTTACATAGAAACATGTCCATGGAAACACCCTTATTACAAGATTGAATAATCGGTTTTTACAGGGTGTGAAGTGTGTGTCAAGCGCAGTTGCTTAACTCTAGATTAATACTACAATCTAGGTAACATGAATATTAAGAGGCCGAATAGCCTGCAAAATTCAACTCTATAATTAAAGGGCTGAGCATCTAGGCGAAGTGCAAATAAATGTGAAACTCGGCATAGTGCCGCTATACTCAGCGCATTAAGCCAGATAGCCTGTAAAGTGTACCTAGATCAGAAGCTTGCGATAGTGCTTCTCATTGGGTTGTTAGGTGAATCTCTATAAACAAACCTGGCAAAATTATATCTGTAAGAACAATAAAATTGCAGCAATTGACCAAAGTTAAATGGCAAGCTAAACAATTAGTTGATTTATTCAATCACCATAGTGGTTTTTAGAATCAACACACTCATGTCCATAAGGTCAGGATCCATGTGTAATACAAGACCAAAATTACAGCTAGCTGACCGACTCCAAAATCAGCAGACTTACAACCTCCTGATCAAAGAAAGTGCCCAAAGTGAACAATAAGTGAAAATAGAAAAAGAAAAGAAAAATATATGTCTTATCTGAGATGGACCCACAGGACGGAGAAGAAAAGGGTAGGGTAACCGGAACGGATGAGACAGTCCACAAGTGTGGCGACCCTTCCTTTCCTCCTGTGCACAGAGAAAAAAAGGAAAGTGATGTTAAAATTAGAGATGGTTATACTATTACATCATAGTAATTACCTTTTGATAAAACCTAATTTAGCCAGCAAGATACATATACAGTCATAGTCAGAACAGATTGAACAGAAGGTAGAAACAATATTCATTCACTGCGTAAATATGTGCTCAATTCTTCGTCCAGGTTATAGCCTTTCGGAAACTTTGTTTCGAGTTCAATTATCCACCTGGATTCACGTTACCGAAGTAGTAAGGTTCTATTACCACCACTTGGACCGGTGTGGACTTGTTCCAAAACAAAGTAACTTAACAACGAACTGTTGGACACGGTAAACAAAACTATCAATAATTTAAGTGAAAGGCCATTGACATTTTCTGAGAAAAGTACATTATGCCTAGGTCTTACCTGTAGCCCTACGGAAATTTTTAACTATGCAGATGCACGCATTGACTTGTACAAATTTGTCAGGAAAGCCAAACTTAAGAAATGGCATTTCCTTTACAAACGAGATAGTAATAATCAACTTTCTATAGAGGATAACGTCAGCCGTCCCTTCCAAAATTTGAACATTGCAGATGCAGAAACATTACGTGACATGCATGAGTTAGCTATGGGATACGAACCGCAGATGACTACTCCCACTGAAGAATGGGAGCCAGATATTCCCACGGACTCTATAGTTTCAACAAAATTTAAACCCCAATCTATTTTTTACCCTAACCTCCCTCATGATAACATAGATACTTTTCAAGACGTTGTCACGCAAGCCCTGTCTAAACTCAAACATCAAACCAATAAGAAAAAGAACATACAGTTTAATTTATCTATCAAACAAAAGGAATTTCTTAAAATATTGGCAGCAGACCCTAGCATCATCATCCGCCCTGCGGATAAAGGGGGAAACATCATCCTTTGGGACAAACATATGTACATTGCGGAAGCACAAAGACAATTGGGTGATAAAAAAGTCTATATGAAAACAAATATGGACACATATAATGCCAGCATTTTTGACACTTGGGACAAACTGAAAGAGTGGGAGGAAAAAGGCTATGTAACATGGGAGGAATATTGTTTTTTAAAACGTGACTTTCCTAAACTATCAATTTTGTACCTCTTGCCTAAGATTCACAAAAATCCCACTATGCCACCAGAGAGGCCTATTGTATCATCTATAGGTAGTACCTTAGAAAATGTGTCCAAGTACGTCGACCATTTCCTTCGGCAGTATGTCACAGGACTCCACTCACACGTAAAGGATAGCAAAGACTTTCTGACTAAACTCAAAGATGTCAGATGGGGACTGTTTGGACCCGGCCCTTCTGGCAGGTTCACCCCGAAACTTTTTGCTTTTTATTGGTGACTTGGTTTAGTGAATTTTTGACTTCTGCGCACTTTACCACTGTGTCCCAGGGTAAAGTGCATGCGTGTAGTGAGGTTGGCCTGCCCTCCCATAGGAATGCATGGGGGAATGTATGTGTCCTGGTAGTTCCTGATGCGTGGGGCATGCAGGCTCAAGTTTTGTATGTGCGGACTCGTGTGAGTGAATGCTGCGCGATGATGTGTGCGGCGTGCATGTACCTAGTGTGGAAGTGCCACTTCTAGAAGTGGGCACTTCAGTGTGCAGTATGAAATGTGTGCCTTGTCTGGCGATTGGCTGGTTGAGGTCATGTGACGGGCTAGGGAAATCCCCAGAGTCAGGATGAGTCACCCAGTGGTGAATGGGGAGATCAGCAGCTAGATGGGTGGGAGGAGTACACCTGGGTCCTGAATAGGGCAGGGTTTTCCCCACACAATGCTGGCTCCGCCCCCTGTGGTGCGACTGATGACTCTGGCCTGTCCACTGAATAGGGAGAGGGGCTGAGCAAAACAAAGTGCTCAGGGACCAGTTGTAACTGGTTCGCCCCTTACCTGCACATTGAAGACAAAGGGTTTTACTGTATAAAAAGGGGCTGTGTCCCCTTACAACTTGTTCTCTGCCAGGATCTTACCTGAGGGGGGCCTGCTGCTGCTGGACCAGAGGACCGCCACTTGGACTACCTCCCTGCCTGGAGGCCCAGTGAGCTGGCTCTGGGTCCAGCCTTGCCCCCACCCCTGCCCTGCGGCATGCAGGGAAGAACTTTGCTGGACTTTTGTGGTTCTTTTTATCCTTAGCGCTAGGAGCGCTTTATTTGGTGCCCCCAGCGCTTCTAGAGCGCTTTCACCTGGTCGTAGCGCTAGGAGCGCTTTATTCTGGAGGCCGGTGCCCACCCGGCCTTGTGGTGCGCTTGCGGGTGCCTACCTCACTTATTTAGTTATTTCCCTACGGTGGGTGCCCACCCCGCCGTATATTGCTTATTGCGAGGGAGCCCACCCCTCTTGTGAAGTTAAAATCACCGCCGCGGCCCCGGCGAAACCAGGAAGTCAGGCGCCTGGCTGAGGACGTGGGCGTGGTCTAAGCAGGAAGCAGGCGGGAGCCTACCCCGCGCTCCTGCGTGTGCCCCGGGGGAACGCCGTGACCCACGAGACGAAGGAAGCCGGAGCGGGGCTCTCGTGAGTGAGGAGAGAGCCCCGCAGCCCCCGAAGCAGCAAAGAGTGGCCGCCTCCAGAGGAGCTGAGTCCCCACGGCGAAGTCCCGGTAAGGAGAGTGCTCGGGGTGGTTTCTGTCCGCATTGAGTCCCCCGTGCGGGACTCCAACGTCGGGGGCAGTCTTTGGACAGAGCCCCGTGTGGCTCCAACGTGGTGGCAGTGTCCACGAGCCCTGTGAGGCTCCCACGAGGCACATTTTCTGGTGATCAGAGCCCGAGGCTCCAACGAAGGGGACGAATATTCGTTCAGAGCCAAGAAGGCTCTAGGGGGCATTTTAATTGTTTTAGAGCCCAGAGAGGCTCCACGGGAGCATCAAAGTTGTTTTAAAGGGCACAGTGGTGCCACGCTCATTCCTCCAGCTGCCCAGCACTTAGTGGGCAGCTGCAACATTTAGGTTGGGGATATTTACGTTTTGGTCTGCGCAGCTGGCGCAGCTTGACCGGACACAGGGCGTCTTAGCCCTGACAAGGCCAGTTGGCCTAGGGACTGCCACAGGTGGTGGCTCATGAGAGTTTCTCACTAATGTTCCTTACCTGCACCTCTGAATGTTTTATGCATCATGTGTTTTCTTTTATGACACCGCTGAATGTAGTTTCTGCATCATGTGTTTTCTTTCAGAACACCGCTGAATGTTTTATGCATCATGTGTTTACCTGCCCGGCACCTCTGAATGAGTTTATGCGTCATGTGCCATGTTCTACACCTCTGAATGTTTTATGCATCATGTGTAATGTGTGTTTTCCCCTACAGGTATTGTGTTACTTAGGTGGTTGTTGTCTCCTAGTACCGGTGGTGCTAGTGAGGTCCTAGTTCCCTGCGTGATAGTCTCCTAAGGTGGTTAGGGTTGCGTAGGTGGTACTTTCTTGTTACCAGTAGTTACTGGTTGTGTGCTATATATGTTATTTTTGTGCCACAGTAATTTTATATTTGGTGCTAAGTGCTAAATATCTAAAAGTGCTGATTCCTGACAGTGGTCCAGGTGGCCCTGTCTTGTACATATCCCTTGTAAATTCTGCCCGTGCCTGTTGGCACATTGTAAAGTGTGTATTTATTATCTAATGTGTTTTGTATAATACAAAGGTTATTTTTATAGAATACCTTGTGTGGAGTTTCCTTTGTGGTGGGCCTTGGGTGTTGTTGCTGGGTGCGCGCGCAAACGCTTTACACATCGCCTCAGGGATAAGCCTGTCTGCTCGTGCCAAGCTACCAAGGGGGTGAGCAGGGGTTATCTTTGGCGTGTAACTTCCTTGCCCTGACTAGAGTGGTGGTTTCTGCCTGACTTTGGCGCAAGCCTTAGCCAACCAGAAATCCCATTTCTAACAGGGACCCACTGACCTGATGATAACACTTGATGTAAATTCCCTCTACACGATTATAGATCATACGCAGGGCATTGAAGCATGTCATCATTACTTGGAAAAGAGACCATTAGAGTACTTAGAACATACCAAAATGCTCTTGGAGATGATGCACCTATGCCTTACCAATTACATCCTTATGTTTGATGGCACCATCTATAAACAGACCCTCGGTACGGCCATGGGAACTTGTTTTGCCCCTAGTTTCGCCAACCTCTTTCTAAGCAAATGGGAGGAGGACATTAGAAATGACAGAACACTTTCATCGTCTTTTGGCAAAGTCAAAATTTGGCTTCGCTATATAGACGATCTCTTTGTAATCTGGACTGACACCGAGGATATGGCCATAAAATTCATAGAGAAATTAAATAGTAACACACTTAACATCACACTTACTAGCAATATGAGCATACACTCTATTGCATTTCTGGACCTACTCATTAAACCTGAGAGAGAAACACTTCAAACTAGCCTTTTTCGCAAAACAACAGCAGGTAATACCCTCCTTCACGCTCTCAGCAGCCACCCAGATACCCTAAAATGGAGTATCCCGTATGGGGAACTGCTGAGAGCGAGAAGGAACTGCAGTACTGACACTGCTTTTCAACTAGAAAAAGAAATCATGATTAAAAGATTTAAGGATAGAGGTTATCCTAAGTGGGTTCTTCGTAAAGCCATTAATAGAGTGAATCAAATTGATCGTGCTCAAACCTTGACCACCGAATCTGAAAGTAATATTGAGAACATCACTGTCCCTGAGGAAACCAACAGAGTCATACTTACCTACAGTGGTAACTCTGGACAGATACAAAAGATACTGGAAAACAAATGGGATATACTTACAAGTGACCCCCATCATTGGCCATACTTTCCAGGGCAGACCGAGAATAACTTACAAAAAAGGCCGTAGCCTCAGAGACATCCTCGTCCACAATGACAGAACATCTAGGTCAGTTACTAGCGAACACAATCTTAAAGGATTTTATCCCTGCGGCCACTGTAAAGCCTGTTGTAATAGTTATATGACCAAAACAGTTGCCATCCCAGGTTATGTATGCCTAAAATCATCAATCAATTTCTAACTTGCAGCACAACATATTGTGTATATGTGCTGACATGTCCCTGCAAACTATGGTATGTGGGTAGTACCACATTTATGGCAAAAAAAAAGAGTGCTTGAACATATGCGGGCCATAAATAAAAAGGACAATCATTACCCTATCGCCAGAAATGTTGACCTTTTTCATTTGTCAAACAGTTCGTTCTTGAGTTACTTTGTTTTGGAACTAGTCCACACCGGTCCAAGAGGTGGTAATAGAACCTTACTACTTCGGAAACGTGAATCCAGGTGGATAATTGAACTTGAAACAAAGTATCCGAAAGGCCATAACCTGGACGAAGAATTGAGCGCAGTGAATGATTATTGTTTCTACCTTCTGTTCAATCTGTTCTGACTATGACTGTATATGTATCTTGCTGGCTAAATTAGGTTTTATCAAAAGGTAATTACTATGATGTAATAGTATAACCATCTCTAATTTTAACATCACTTTCCTTTTTTCACTTTGCACAGGAGGAAAGGAAGGGTCGCCACACTTGTGGACTGTCTCATCCGTTCCGGTTACCCTACCCTTTTCTTCTCCGTCCTGTGGGTCCATCTCAGATAAGACATATATTTTTCTTTTCTTTTTCTATTTTCACTTATTGTTCACTTTGGGCACTTTCTTTGATCAGGAGGTTGTAAGTCTGCTGATTTTGGAGTCGGTCAGCTAGCTGTAATTTTGGTCTTGTATTACACATGGATCCTGACCTTATGGACATGAGTGTGTTGATTCTAAAAACCACTATGGTGATTGAATACATCAACTAATTATTTAGCTTGCCATTTAACTTTTGTCAATTGCTGCAATTTTATTGTTCTTACAGATATAATTTTGCCAGATTTGTTTATAGACATTCACCTAACAACCCTATGAAAAGCACTATCACAAGCTTCCAATCTAGGTACACTTTACAGGCTATCTGGCTTTATGCGCTGAGTATAGCGGCACTATGCCGATTTTCACATTTACTTGCACTTCGTCTAGATGCTCGGCCCATTAATTATAGAGTTGAATTTTGCAGGCTATTCGGCCTCTTAATATTCATGTTACCTAGATTGTAGTATTAATCTAGAGTTAAGCAACTGCGCTTGACACACACTTCACACCCTGTAAAACCGATTATTCAATCTTGTAATAAGGGTGTTTCCATGGACATGTTTCTATGTAAAATTAATGCAGAGTTTCACTGTTTCGTTATTTGTATAAATCACTAGTATGAACCTATATTTACAATTATGGAACTTTATTTGTACATTTAGAAATGGCCGCCGTGGTTACTTACACCACTTGCCAATTACTAGTCAGTCTTTCATTTTAGCAGCTATGTAATGCCTCCTGTTTTCTGTGGTATTGTGTGTGATCAAGTCAGCTTGTCTGACGAAACGCGTAACCTTTACGAATAAACACTGGTTTATCTCCAGAGAGTGAGTCCTTCTTTGAAGAAGATACTGTGTGGATATATATATATATATATATATATATATATATATATTTATTTATATTTAAACGAATGCTGATTTCTTTCCACAACAGCACACCGAAGACCAGAATGTTGCAGCAACGGTATTTTATTTCACGCTTTGTTCAAGACCCAACGCATTTTGGGGACAACCCCTTGATCATATATATATTTATATATTTACATGGACGTTATTGTCAGGATTCCTGCCACAGCTCACCTCTCTTGACTATCACAATATACTGGCATGACTCATATAATTCCCCCCAACCCTTATGAATGAACAAACTACTTGTACCCTGACTTTTGACTATATTACATGCTGTTGGTAATAGCTAGCTGCAGCTTCTTTTCAATAGCTTGTTTGAAAAGGCTTAATAGCTTTTATAAATGTTTTCCCATGCATATGCAGGGTCAAGGGCCACGGAAACATGCTGAAAATCCACCAGAATAAGCATCAAGCAACCAGCATAGATGACCTCAATGTGAACCTTCCAGAAGACAGCCCTCCTCAAATTAATCCCCTGCACCTGTTCCTTGCTATAAGCAATTAGAATGCGACCTTTGTGAACATTCTAAAACACCTTATAGAAGGCAGCCTAATTAAGTCAATTATCTGCACCTGTTCCTTGTTACAAACAATTAGAATGTGACCTTTATAAACGTTCTAAAGCAGTCTTATTTAAAGACCATTTGTTCTCCTCCCTTTCGCTTAGCCTCTTTGCTTGCCACTTACCCGTTTCCCAGCTTCCAGGACTCTGTCTTGCCAGCTCCCTTGATCCTCCCGCTTTGACCTCACAGCAAAGAACGTCTCGCATTAGTCTCGCACCTGAATGGAAAAAAGAACAAGAAGAAAAGGAGAAATGCATTAACAGTCCTGATTTTACTACACGCTGAACTCACTCGCAACATCGTGCTCTAATAAAGGCAAACAGCGTTTTTGTTCAACTCGTACATAATGTTAGCAGGGCTCTGCGAGAGAGGATTTGGGTGAAGCTAACCCTGTTCAAATTTCCTTGTGGGTTTGAGGCTGAAATCATACTCAATAGCTTCAAAATGTTGATGAAGGAGCCTCTGCGGACAATTTAAATGAAAACAAAACAGTTAAACTAAAGGTTGGTTGGGATTGGAAGAGATTTCATGAGCTGATACCTTAAGAAATAGAGGTAATATTAGATTAAATCCATATTATTTGTTTGTTTAAAGGTACCATATCTGCCGGTACCAATCATCAGACTGGTGTGAATGCCTGCTGCAGTGTTGCTGCTGAGTAGATGAGCCACAGTATCTTGACTTTACATGCTCTCTCCATCCCAACCCCTTCCCCCTGGGATTTGCCACAGGAGCAGTGTCTCTTCCTGTAAACTGAAGGCAAGTCTCGGTAGGATTCGGGAACTAGTGTCGCTGCCCCATTGGAATCATCTGGGATCCATGTAGGTGGCTTATAACAGAAGGCTAAGCTACACACCCAACATTCTTTTCGGGGGCACCATGAACAATCAAGATCAAATATTCACGGACAATCTAGCAGGTGCCTTATCAGTGGACCCCAATGATACTAACAATCAGTCTGAGTTAATGCAGCAGTGGCACCTGGATTTAAATAGGTTAAAAGCAGAAAATGCAACACTTAAGGAAGAGTTGCAACGCGAGAGGACACATTTCAAACAAAGGAGGAATACTAAACCCAAGGATAGCCGCCCAGTTCTCACCCAGCCTGTGTTTGGAGAACCATTTCATAGGCATTTACAACTATTGACCAAAATCTGCAAATATCTGCCTCTACACCCAGTCCTGTGCCCTTAGCAGCTCCAAAACACTTTCATGGCAACAGTACTAAATTTGAACCCTCTATAAGTCAATGCCAATTACATTTCCTATGCAACTTCCAGGCATTCCCCAATGACACTGCTAAAGTAGCATTAGTAATCTCTTATTTGGGAGGTGTATCTGCTAACTGGGCAATTCCTTTAATAGAAACAAATGATCCCCTTTTCTATAACTATTTTGCCTTTAAGGCTCCCATGATTAGTTATGTGCAAAACATGTTTTTATCCAAGCAAGTGACAATGAATTATTAAACCCACAACAAGGTTCTTAGGACCTGCGGACTTAAATCACTTTCAATCGACTGGTGGCGGAAACGCGCTGGCCGAAAGAGAAAAGAACATCCGTATTCCATCAAGGGTTGAGAGATTACCTTAAAGATTCCTTCTCCCCCATTGTTGATCTGCCCGATTATTGTGCAGAATGTATTGATCTTGTGGTTAAGCTAGATCACCAATTGGGTGAGTGACAGGGTGACCGATCTCGCAGTGACACCAGAGTAAATGTTCTCAGAACCGAGAAGGAGTCAGACGGTAAGACTCTTGATATTGAACCTTTTGCAGATAGGGAGGTATAAGGGGTCTACTATCTAATGTGGAAAAAGAACATCACCACAAATTAAGCCTCTGTCTTTATTGTGGCAAAGCTGGTAATTTCACTAGGGAATGTTCTGCAAAACCAAAAAAGGATAAGGCTATGGCTAGTGTAGAGGTTGATCGAGAACAGGGCAAACTAAAGCTCTCGACCAGAAGGGAGATCATCTTGTTGAGAAAAGCCTACAGGTCTCACAATATCCAATGTAGGAGCATGAATCCGGTGGCATTTGACTATCTGAATCACAGTAATCCTATCCCCACAGTGGAGGCACATAATATCCATACTTATTGACTCAGGGGCCACAGGCAATTACTTCTGTCTAACCCTAGCTAACAAACTCGGGCTCACAAAAGTTCCCAAAGAAAAACCTGAGCCTATGCGAGCACTAAATGGTTCAGAGTTGTCTTCTGGACTTCGAGAAGCTCTAACCTTAGTGTGCGATAATGGGTATACTGAACTCCCACATTTGGGGTAATTTTGGGAGTACCTTGGCTAGAACACCATAATTTAAAAACCGATTCGGTACACCGCACCATAACCTTGGACTTACCATTCTGCACTACTACCTGCTTCCAAGAGGCTCCAGAGGTGGGAATACCTCTGCATTACGTTTTGGTTGAAGGAGCAGAAAACCTTAAACTACCCAAAGAATACCAGGACTTTTAAGATGTTTTTGACCATGTGAAAGCTATCCAACTCCCCCCACACAGAGCCTTTGATTGTTGCATCGATATCCTCCTGGGAACAACGCTGCCCTGCAGTAGAGATTATCCATTTACAGAACCTTACACTCAATATCTACGCAAATATCTGAATAAACTGCTTGAGATATGTTTCATATGCTACTCCACGTCACCTGTGTCTTCCCACTCTTCTTTGAACCTTCGAAGAGTGGGAGTTGAGGGCTTGTGTGGATTATAGGGCGGTCAATAAGGTGAATATTAAGAACTATTATCCTCTCCCGTTAATTACTGTACGACTTGATCAGGTCAGAAATTCCCCCATTTCCACCAAACTAGATTTACGGGGAGATTACCACTTGATATGTGTATGTGAAGACCATGAACGGTAAACCACATTTAGGGCTAAGTTCGGGCTGTTTGTTATGCCCTTCGGATTATGTAGTGCTTCGGCAGCATTTCAATATTTCATTTATGAGGTCTTGAGGGAGTTGTTGGATGTTGGTGCAGTGCAGTGTTATTTAAAGACTGTCCACACTCCTCCCCTTTGCTTAGCCTCTTCACCTGTCACTTACCGGTTTTCTGACTTCCAGGACTCTGTATTGCCAGCTCCCTTGAACCTCCCGCTTTGACCTCACTGCAAAAGAAAGTCCCTCATTAGTCTCGCACCTGGATGGAAAAAAGAACAAGAATAAAGGGAGAGACTCATTAACAGACTTGATTTTACTGCGCACTGAGCTCAGTTGCAAAATTGTGCTGCAAATAAAGGTAACCAGCGTTTTTGTTCAATTTGTACATGCTGTTGGCAGGGCTCTGTCAGAGAGGACCTTGGTGAAACTAACCCCATCCAAAGTTGCTTGTGGGTTTGATGCTGAAATCATACTCACAATAGTTTCGAAAAATGTTATGAAAGAGTCTGTACGAACAATCTAAATGAAAACAAAACAACAGTAAAACTAAAGATTGGTTGAAATTTGAAAAGATTTTGTGAGGTGATACCTTATGAGATAAAGTTAACACTAGACTAGAGCCTTATTGTTTGTCTGTTTATAGGTACCATATCTGCCAGTACCATTCATTAAACCGGTGTGAATGCCTGCTGCAGTGTTGTGTTGAGTAGACGAGCATAGCATCTTGACTCTACACACTCTCTTGATTCCAACCCCCTTCCCCATGGAATTTGCCACCGGAGCAGTGTCTCCTCCTGGAAACTGAGGGTAAGTCTCAGGAGGATTTGGGAACTTGCATTGGAACCCCATTGGCATCATCTGGGATCCAGGTAGACGGCTTATGATAGTTATAGTTAGGCTCAGATTTCACTCATACAAAATCAGTGAAATTTAGCAGTCACCTGAGTGGCACCACAATGCACTGCTTATGACTTCACATATTACATCACTGATAACATGGTCAGTGACATCACTGATGACATCACTGATGACATCTCAAATGACATCCTGCAGTGAGTGTAAGTGTTTTCTATGAGTGTTAAAGATTAAAGGTTAGATTAATATACTAGGTGCACAAGCAGTGAGTGATACTACATCTAACAAATATTATGTGTGTGACTGTGTGTATCCATGTGTTTGTGGGTATCTGAGGGGCTGTATGGGTGTGTGAGTGGGTGTGTGGGTTATTCTGTGAGTGGGTGTGTGACTGGCTTTATGAGTGAGTGAATTGATGCGTGAGAGGCTGTATGGGTGAATGAAAGAGGAGCTGTTTGAGTGGATGTTTGGTTGAGTGAGATACTGTGTGAGTGACTGTATTTGGAGAGTGTCTATGTGAATGGCTGTATGGGAGAGTGAGTGGATGTGAGTGTGCTTGTATGGATTTGTGAATGAGTATGTAAGTGGTCGTTTGGGCATGCGAGTCAATGTGGGAATGCTTGTCTTGGTTAGTGAGTGGCTATGTTGAGAGACTTTATGAGTGAATGGGTGTGAGTGGCTGTATGGGTGAATACATGGGTGTGTGAGTAGCTGTATGGGTGACTGGAATATGTTTAGCTGTATGAGAGAGTGAGTGGTTGTGTGAGTGGCTGTAAGAGTGAGTGAGTAGATATGCGAGTAGCTCTATGGATGAGTGAGTGGTTGTGTGAGTACTTGTATGGGTCTGTGAATGGTTTTGTGAGTAGTTGTGTGAGTGTATGAGAGGTTGTATAGGGATGTGAGTGGGTGTGTGACTGCTTCTGTAGATTATGTCATCAGTGCAGTCACTGACCATATCATGAGTGATGAAATATGTGAGATCATAAGCAGTGCATTTAGGTACCGTATGTTATAGTTAGCTCAGCTAACTATAACTGCTGAATTAAATTGGTTTTGTACAAGTGAAATCCGAGCCCAACTATAACATCCCTGTAACCTTTGTTTTTTTCCGTGAATTTCTAAGGCTTTTTTAAAATGTTGCTTCCTAACTATAATGTCCCTATAACCTTTGGTGTTTTAAGTGAATTTCTGAGTTACAAAAAAAAAAATTGTATTTCCTAAATGTAATCACTAACCTTTGACAATGAGTGCGTGAGTGAATGCATGAGTGTTTCAGTAGGTCTGTGAGTGGGTGTTAGAGTGTATTTGAAGGGTTGTGACTGAATGGATGCGTCTTTGAGTGGGTGAGTGAGTGGGTGTGTGAGTGTCTGAGTAGATCTGTGAGTGGGGGCATGAGTCTCTGAGAAGGTCTGTGAATGGGAACATGAGTGTCTGAGTGGATCTGTGAGTGGGTGTCCGAGTGGGTCTTTGAGAGCATGCAAAATTCTCTGAGTGGGTCTGTGAGTGGGTGCGTGAGTGGATCTGTGAGTGGGTGCATACGAGTCTGAGTGGGTATGTCAGTGAGTCACTCAGTGGGTCTGTGAGTTGGTAAATAAGTGCTTGAATGGATCTGTGAGTGGGTGCACCAGTGTGTGAGTGGGCCTTAGAGTAGTTAAGTGAGTGGGTTTGTCTGAGTGCATGGTAAAAAAGTAGGGGAGCACTCAGGAGAAAGTCCTCGTGCAAGCTCCCCTGTGACAATCATCCTGTCCAGCTTGTCTGAAATCCGCTACACTCTGCTACCTTCAGTTTTGTGCCTCCTCCGCTTGTTTTCTGTTTGTTTTTCTGCCTCTTCTCTCCTCAAATGCAAAAACAACAGTTGATGGACAGAATGCAGAACAATGTCATACATTCACCCCAGTGCAGAGATCTGGGCCTAAATCCATTGTTTTTTTGCTCACCATGCCATTCTAGTTTGAACCCAGCCATATGCAAATCAGTCTTGACCCTGGGCCTCATGGGAACAGTCCAGCCCGAACTGCCAAGCCAGGTTCTCCCTGGACTGGAAACAAGCATCCTAGGACAGGTTACAGGGTTTCACCATTCTTCAGCCAGGATAGCTTGATTCCAGTGGCATGGAGAGCACGGGACCCACGTCTGGGCACACCCGTCCCACTCGGGGTGACAAATGCTGGTGGATTCAACCCAGATCTGTGACTGGGGGTGAGTGTTTGCAGTGTTCAGCACTCCGTCCATCATCTCCTTGTGTTTGATTTGTTTGCCCTAAGTTGGCAGGGTATGCCCAGACGTGGGTCCCTTGCTCACTTTGCCACTGGATTCAAGCTAGCCTGGTTGATGAGGGCTGTTAGCCCGAAACCGGTCCCAGGATGCTTGTTTCCGCTCCAGGGAAGACATGGCTTGGCAGTTCGGTCTGGACTGTTCCCA
Source organism: Triturus cristatus (assembly GCF_964204655.1). Lineage (NCBI taxonomy): Eukaryota > Metazoa > Chordata > Amphibia > Caudata > Salamandridae > Triturus > Triturus cristatus. Next base: position 345,409,059 of record NC_140594.1, on the reverse strand, counting down.
TGAGTCACAGGGTCAAGACTGATTTGCAAATTGCTGTGTCTGACCTGTGGTGGCAAAGTGAGCTAAAGAACGATGGTGGATTCAACCCAGATCTGTGACTGGGGGTGAGTGTTTGCAATGTTCAGCACTCCGTCCATCATCTCCTTGTGTTTGCTTTGTTCGCCCTAAGTTGGCAGGGTATGCCCAGACGTGGGCCCCTTGCTCACTTTGCCACTGGATTCAAGCTACCCTGGCTGATGAGGGCTGTTAGCCCGAAACTGGTCCCAGGATGCTTGTTTCTGGTTCAGGGAAGACATGGCTTGGCAGTTCAGTCTGGACTGCTCCTATGAGGCACAGGGTCAAGACTGATTTGCATATAGCTGTGTCTGAACTGGGGTGGCAAAGTGAGCTAAAGAACAATGGTGGATTCAACCCAGATCTTTGATTGGGGGTTAGTGTTTGCAATGTTCAGCACTCCGTCCATCATCTCCTTGTGTTTGCTCTCTCCTCAAACCTGCCCTATATTTTGCCTCTTTCTGCTGGTTCTGCCAGTTATTTTGCCTCTTTCTGATCTTTCCTGACCTTTATTCTGTCTCTTTCTGCTTGTTTCTGACCTCTATTTTGCCTCTTTCTGCCCATTTCTGCTCGCTCTTGACCTTTATTTTGCCTCTTTCAGCTCGTTTCTGATCTTTATTCTGCCTCTTGCTGCTTTTTTCTGATCTCTATTCTGCCTCTTTCTGCTTCCTTCTGACCATTATTTTGCCTCTTTCTTCTCTGCATAGATCTATTTTGTCTCTTTTTGCTAGTTTCTGACCTTTATTCAGCCTCTTTCTGCTCATTTATCACCTTTCTTTTGCCTCTTTCTGCTTGTTTCACACTTTAATTTTGCCTCTTTCTGCTTGTTTCTTACCTTTATTCTACCTCGATCTGCTCCCTTCTGATTTTTATTCAGCCTCTTTTTTCTCATTTCTGACCTTTATTCTGCGTCTTTATGCTCTCTCCTGGGTCTTTTTTCTGTCTCATTGCTCATTTCTGACCTCTATTTTGCCTCTTGTTCCTCGTTTTGACCTCTATTTTGCCTCTTTCTGCTCATTCCTGATCTTAGTTTTTCCTCTTTCTGCTCATTTCTCACCTTTATTTTGCCTTTTGGTGCTGGTCTCTGCATCTATTTAGCCTCTTGGTACTGGTTTCTGTATCCATTGTGCCACTTTCTGTGTGTTTCTCACCTTTATTTTGCCTCTTTCTGCTGGTTTCTCACTTTCATTTTGCCTTATACTGCTTGTTTCTCACCTTTATTTTGCCTCTTTCTACTCGTTTCTCACCTTTATTCTGTCTCTTTCTGTTTGTTTTTGACCTTTATTTTTCCTCTTTCTGCTAGTTTCTGAGCTTTACTCAGCCTTTTTCTGCTCGTTTCTCACTTTTTTTTAGCCTTCTCCTGCTTGTTTCTCACCTTTATTTTAGTCTCTTTCTGCTCGTTGCTGATCATTACTTTGCCTCTTTCTGCTTGTTTCTCACCTTTATTTTGCGTCTTTCTGCTTGTTTCTCACCGTTATTTTGCCCCTTTCCGCTCATTTCTGACCTGCATTCTGCCTCTTTTTGCTAATTTCTCACCTTTATTCTGCAACTTTCTGCTAGTTTTTACCTTTATTTTGCCTCGTTCTGCTCTTTTCCCCGGGACCGCCGAGGGAGCCCAAAGCCCCAGCGGTACCATCTGGCTCCCTACCTTCAGCTGGAGCCAGCATTGCTGCTGCACAGAGGCAGCTCTCTCCATGCTGGAGCAATTGCTTTATCTCTTTGCCTGCCCTCATGTCTGCAGGCAGGAAAAGAGATGAAACCTCCTCTTTCATCGGGCAGAAGCACTTCAACAGCTCCCGCTCACTGGAACCAGAATGTTTACTTTTGATTGGTGGGAGCTGTCAATGCTCACACCAAATAAAAGCAAACAGCTATGTCCTGGGTGTGGGCACCCTGGGACAAATCAGGAGCCAACCCTGGGGAGATGGTAATCCCCAGAGCAGAGAATGGCCTGCACTCCCCCTTTAAAAAAATAAAAAAGCACCGGGGAGGTAGAGGTCCCCGGGGTGTGGGGGGGTCTGTCCAGCCCACACTCCAAATTCAAATTAGCATCAAGTAGGTGGTGGTCCAAGGGCCTGGGGGTCCACCCGGCCCTACTAGTCAATTTTTTTATAACCCTTCGTAGATGGTGGTCCCGGGTCATAATAAACCCCCCCTCCTTTTTTTTTTTTTTTTTTAAAAGCCTGCATGGCCCCTGGATCTGGCCTACCCGGGGGCTATAATGTAAACAAATGCATTCCCGCTGCAATTTGTTTTTAAAAGTAATTTTTGGCCCTGTCTGGGGAGTCTCAGGGGGACCCCAGGGCTAAAGTTAGGGGATTAGGGTATTCCTATCCTTCCCCCTTTTCTTTTTAAAAAAAGAAAAACATTTTTCCTGGGACTTGGCTGAAGCAGAGTCCTAAGATGGATGCAAACATTCTTAGCATTTGCTAACATGACTCATTAAACACTTTTTAATTCATAGATGCACATAAAGTTCCTCAGCATTGCTTAGACTGGTTGGTGTCTTTGTCCTGAGTCTTATAATGTAACGAGATTCAAGTTGTCTCAACCTTTTAGTTCTGTCTCCCCCGCGTTCAATCTGTGGGACTGTATCAAGTCCGAAGAATCTCATCGCTCTCCAGTCACTATTCTGACATTAAATCAAATGTTTAGCTGTGGCGTAATTCACATCCTTGTTTTTGACCGCTCTTATATGTTCAAGTATTATTTTTTCCAAGATACATGTTGTGCTTACTATGTACTGTAAACCACAGGTGCATTCTATCACATAGATTACGTATGTTGTTTTGCAAGTAATGTTATGTCTAATGTGGATCATTTTTCCTTCCTTATCAATTAGATGTTTCTTGTTAATTCCTATCTTGCATACCTTACAGTGACTGGAGAGCGATGAGATTTTGGCAAATGCTCAGAGTGTGTATAGATATTACACAGATAAATGTCAGTTATGGGTTTATTAATAACTGTATATATATAATGAATTATAGCATGTAAACAAATGTATTTAACAAGAAGGGTGTAGTGGATATGAATTTTATGCAATATTATACTAATAATGGGAAGACCAATTGTAATTTATGTTCACATGATTATGAAACTACAAAACCCTGAGTACCAACTGTAATTTACAATAGGCGCCCAATCATGACACTGAGAAAATAATGTTTCCACAAAACAAAATGGCACAATAGACCCTGTAAGGTCGAAACGCGTTGATGGAGTACTGGGTTTTGCAATAAAAGAAGATTTACGAAGGATTTACTGAGTGCAGCATCTCTTTAAATACATAGATATATATATATATATATATATATATATATATATATATATATATACACACACACACACACACACACACACACATATATATATTTTTTTTCCTATGTAGGAGGGCAACAATGTGATCTTCTTCTATTTTAATGGCCATTCGCTTTTATAGCTGTTATCACTCTTTTTCCATTCATGTAAACAAAGTCTCTTTGCTAAATCATCAAACGTTGAACTTTATTTCAAGATCCTTTATTCACAAACATCACCTTTTTTGGGCAGACCCAGTCAAAGTATTTCATACCTTATATGGACTTTCTCAGGGTAATTATCGGAGGTTTCAATTCCTCCATGCCCATTGTTTAAATCCCGGTCACGATCCTTCATCTATCTCATGTCCTCCTTGACGTACTGCGGTCTACCGTAATGGCATCCAATCGCTCGAAAGGAAAGTGGCATCCATAGGGCAATTAGCACGACAAACACTCAACACCCACTTGAGAAAGACAGAAGGTCGAAACACGTCATGGGAATCTGTTGTTTGAATAAATGAATTGTTAACTGCCCCCGGGCAGCGTCATCTCTGTTGATATATATCTATATATCTCTCCTACTGGCAGTCACCAGTAGGTAGTTATAGTTAGGACCTATTTTCCATAGGAAATTTGCAACATTCTATTCCCAATAACTTTACGGATCTATTGCGCCCTGAAGAAGTCCTTCTGTAAAGGACGAAACACGTCGGCTGTGTTTTGATCACCCCCGTATTTTAAACTTTATCAAAATAAAGAAGACACCTGAAGAATACAAGTGGACACATATTTTAGATCTTTCTTCCGTGTCTGAGTACATTTGTGGTGCACCTGTGCTTTTTGTTAAACTGTGATATTCCAGTATTGGATCTACATTGTGACAGTGGGTGCACACTAGATATTCTGGGTAGTTCCAGAATCTATGTATAATAGATAGGGATAGCAAATCAGGTGCTGAGGCCTATAGGGTTCCACTGCCTAGCTTTTATATATTTGAGTATGACTAAGCAATGCATGGCCATGTCTTAATGGTGTTGCATCTCTTAAAGCCGGGGGTGGAGGGCTTGGACAAAGTTGTCATAAGTTAGAGCCATGTAATAGTATGTGTGAGGGCTTTTATTTGGGTAAACTTACTGTTGATTCTTGAACTCTCATTTGTAAACGGAACAGAGACAACACCTTTTGCCTCGTGAAAGGAGAGGCCAAGACCCAGGGTCCAGGGAAGCCAGAATTCTGATTAATTTGCAAGCTATGCATTCATGACAGAAAAAGGCAATGGGAATGATAATTAGTAGCAAAAGAGCTTAGATGCAGAGTGTTCTTTTGTTCTGTGTGATGAACGGACAGGACTGTGAAGAGCACTGTGGTTCTGTAATCACCGTTGACATTAGTACCCTAGACATTTAGATCAGGTTCTCCTCTTCTTAATGTCAATGTGCCCATCCCTATTTATGGACCTTTTCATCCCGAGTACCTGCCCTTGGCTCTGCCTCCAATCTTGCATCTTCTGCAGATGCATTTAGAATGTGGGCTAACAGGGGCAAGTGCAAAGCTTCCTATTTTTGTATGCCAATTGAAAATTAGGCAGCAAGGATTATGACATCAATCCCCCCCTTTTATAACTGTGTAGTTATATGGACACCCTCCTACATCAGCCAGCTGCCCATATACTCAACGAGCCACATCATCAACTGTACCTGTGCAAAAATAGGTCCAGAATGGGAGAGGCGCTCAAGTATTTTTGTGTTAATCAATTATTTAGATTCAAGATAACAAGGTGGAGTCCAAGTAACTGTAATCTCCACTCCAAGCGGGTACTTTATAAACCAAAAGGTAAGATGCTACAAATCATACAAACCATTTCTTTCCTTTCTAGCACTGCTTCAAGGTTGAAAATCTACATAAATGGTTTAACGAAAACCTTGCAAAATTAACAAAGGTTTTCTACCAAATAAAGTTTTGACAATCAATTATTTACTTTTAAAAATCATAAATCACATTGAACTACCATTCCAAATGATGAAACAACACCACATGTTTTAAACACAGAGATGTGATAAAGGTGTAGCATTTGAAATAAAAGAAAATGATGTATTACAAACCTCACTAATACAGATGCTCAGGTACCAATATTATGGCAGAGGTAGACCTTAAATTGTGTAAAAATCCGATGTGTAATAGTGTGAAAGGGTGAAGTCAATTTCCAATTCTATTCATATGCAAAGGTCATTTATTTCCACACAATGTTTCGGTACTGGAATCACTATAGTTAAAACAATATGAGTAAACCCTTACCTAAAGTGATTTAGAATGCTATAAACATCAATAAAACTCCCAGTAGTCTCTGTGGTGTGTCAATCAAATATTGAGTTTGAACTGCATTCAATTTTTTATGACAGACTTTGAGTTAAGGATGAAGTGCAAAGATGCTCATATTTTAATCAGGCAGATTCAGGATACCCTTCGGTTTTGATTTTGATGTAGCCTTTGCCATGCATAAGTAGGAGGTGTGTACTGTAACAGCTCTAGAGCACCACTGTGTGGGTTGAGAAACATTTTTTGTTTCCATAACTGTACCTGCAGAGGAAAGCCGGAGGCGTAATGCAAAATAACATGAGGTTGCATTTCGCTTAACATGGTATCGCATAACAGCCCTCTGCTCTGTTACAAGAAGAAGCACGTGTAGGGTTTTTTTTTTGTTGCACAGGTCATTTATTTTAAATCAACGCCTTGCTGTGTATGAGTTTATGTACAAGACAGGCCTCTCATTTCTGCTAGTTATTATTGTATCAGAAATGTGCACTTGGTTAAAACATTATACCACACTTATGATACATTTTGGACAGGAATGGGCAACACTTTGCTACACATTGTACCCGCACATGAGCCAGTGACAAGTGGAGACAAGTGCAAATGTGTAAAGCAATTCACTTCACTATTGCACAGTGAAAGGTGTACGTTCAGAATCCGATTGCACCCTTTCGACACCCTTGTGCCAGACGTCACCTTCCTCACAGAAACCTGGACAAACTCTGCATCCGGCTGACATTGCCACCGCCATCCCCGACGGATACAAAATCCAGAGGAAGGACCTCCCCAACCACCCAGGAGGAGGGCTTGCCATCACGCACAATAATTCCATCCTACTCACCACTACCAGCACAAACGACTCCTCATCCCCCATTGAACACTTCCATTTCCTGATCTACACCAGCCCCAGAACGACCCTATGTGGCACCCTCGCCTACAAACCTCCCGGACCGTGAACTCCGTTCACCACAACCATCACGGAACTCATTGAGCCCCATGCCATCGCCTCCATGGACTACATACTGCTCTGAGACCTGAACTTCCACCCCGACAACCTCAGTGACCCCAACTGCACCGCCCTCCTAGACAACCTCGCCAACATCGAACTGAGACAGCTCGTCACCACCCCTACCCACAAGGCAAGACACACTCTCAACTCCATCTTCGCAGGACGGAACAATATCCACTTCAGCCACACCACACAGCCCCTCTGGATGGACCACCACTGCGTACACTTCTCCTTCACAAAAAACACCACTCACAAACCTACACCACGCCCTCCACGAAGGAACTGGAGCAAGGTCACGAGGAGCACCTCAACTCCACCCTCAACCCCGATCCCCCTCCCACCACGACCAACATCAACTCTGCAGCCAACGAACTCCAGAGATGGATCACCAACTGCGCAGACAAGCTTGCCCTCCTCCAAACTCTAACAGACAGGTCCCCATGAAAATCACCTGGTTCACCACCGCCCTCCGAAAATCTAGACACACCTGCAGAAATCTTGAGAATGTTTGAAGAAACACCAAAACCCCAGAAGCTCGGACCACCTACAAGAACTCCATGACAGAATACCACCAATGCATCAGATCCACCAAAAGGACCTTCATCCAGGACAAAATCCTTTGCAACACCAGCAACTTGAAGGAACTCTTCAGCATCATTCAAGAATACACAAAGCCCCGCAGCAAAGCCTCGGACGTCACACCTTACCAGGTCCTCTGCAACAAACTCTGATCCTACTTCCATCTCAAGATCAAGTCCCTCTACGACAACTTCCCCGATGACTGGAAATGCACATAAGTCAAGACCCTCCTCAAGAATCCCTCTACAGAGCCTATGGACCTCAACAACTACAGACCCATCTCTCTCCTCCCCTTCTCAGCCAAAGTCACCAAGAAGTTTGTCAACATCCAGCTCACAGACTTCATCGAAGCAAACTCCATCCTCGATTCGTCCCAATCCGGATTTCGCAGCAACCACAGCACCGTGACTGCCCTACTCGCCGCCACAGACGACAGCCGCACTCTCCTCGACCAGGGCCACATGGCAGCCCTCATCTTACTAGACCTCCCTGCAGCCTTCAACACCGTCTCCCACCACAGTCTCACCGCCAGACTCCACAAGGCCGGCATACAGGGAACTGCCCTCGACTGGATCCGCTCTTTCCTCACAGGCCAAACCTAAAGAGTAAGACTACCGCTTTTCCTCTCCAAATCCACAGAGATCAACTGTGGAGTACCCCAATGATCGTCACTCAGCCCCACGCTCTTCAACATCTACATGGCCATCCTCGCCGCCATCACCAGACAGCATTTACTCATCATTGTATCCTATGCCGATGACAACCAACTTATCCTCTCCCTCATGAGTCAACCCAACACCACCAGACTCAGCTTCCAGGAAGGAATGAAGATGTTGCATCCTGGATGAGCAGCAGCTGTCTGAATCTCACCTCAGAGAAGACAGAAGTCCTTGTCCTCGGACCCACCCTGTTGCAACCCACCGGATGGGGGCTCGGAGAACACTGGCTCGGCGCGCTAGAGCAATGTAGCCGTCCGAGAAAAACTACACCTCCCAGGATCTTCGGCGTGATGACGTGGTGACGTCATAACGTGCGTGAGGCATTTCCTAGAAAACGCTTCCAGGGCAGCGGAACGCTGCCGCTTACTTCATCCTTGAGGAGTCGTGCTGTTTACTGGAGGCTGGTAAGGATGCCGTGTGCACCGCATCTTCGTTCCTACCTTTTGGTCAGTATTCACGCTCATAGCTTACGAGTGGCCGTCTAGGGGGTCCGTACTTTCTATGGGATTGCTCCATTGGCAGAACCACTTGCCGGTTCCTTGAGGAGCAACCCATTCAGTGGGTCCCACGTCCAGGCATTCAATCAGCCAGAGAGAGACCCGTGGCATCGGGGTTCTCCTTGATCGCTTGCTCCCGTCGTCCTTCCTGGTCCTGTGGAGGGGGGCAAACTGCTTTACTCGTTTTCCCTGTTGGCGAGCCGCCTTCGGCTCTTGCAGGGGAAAGATACTTCTTGATACTTAAGGGGCAGGCTAGCCCAAACTCTTTTTTCCTGTTGGCAAACCACATAGGTTCATGCAGGGAAAACGCCTATGGTTTCCTCTTAACAAACATTGCCACCGCCAGGAATCATTGGTGGCCTTAACGTCTTATCATTTTTGATTGTGATATGCACAGTACTTGAGCCTCCGGGAATGGAGGGGAACTATCCTTGGTGACAAAGGATAGACACACTGGTGCAAGGTGTTTGGCATATATATTGTTCCTGCGTTTGAACACAGCCTCTACCCAAGACATTTTGGGAGTAGGGCCAGACGAGTTCTCTGCTATTGCTGGTATCTGTGCTAATTCATGAACGTCATGTTGATCTCTTTGTGTGTCCTGTAGCAGGGGTATTGAGAGTGGGCAGAGGACGGCTCTTCCGCACCCCTGTCTCGGCCAACAGGATTGTTTCCATGGTATGTAGTAAGAGCCTGTGATCCACCTCATGGTTAATGTTACAAGGTATTGCACAGATTGCTGACTGTGGTATTCTTTCCCCAGGTTGAGCTATAGATCACGACAGCCAATAACCTTGCAGAATAGATGAGGCGGTGTTTTCTTTCTTTACAGGTACTTCCCTTTGAACTCGGGTTGTTCTTACAGTGGGGTTCGGTGGAATAGGAAAGAACAGTATAAATGCTCTAGTGGTTTTTATAACTGTTGTTGTCTTTCCAGGTCTCCCTCCCGGCTGGCCCCTTCCTTCCCTTCCCCCACTTGACCACTCCTTAGAGTCTGTGTATATATACATTCAGACCGTGGTGGTGTCGAGAGGTGGACCATTCTAAGCAACGTACGATCCTGAGGATTCCCGGCCACAACAGAGTAAGCGGCCCAAGAATAATATCCCTCCCGGTCGTACGTTCCGATATGGCCACCTTGGAGGATGTAGTTGCTGTGTTGCAGATAGTACAGACTGAGTTGGCGGCTTCTAGAGCAGAAACCGCTTCCTTACAAGCTACCGTAGAGAGGATGCAAAGAAACCCCTTCAGTGCAGGCCTACCGCTGACCTCCCACTCTCCCCCTCTGGTGGTGGAGATACCCACGCCTGTTCCTTTAGCCACCCGAATGGTTTAACGGAGAGAGTAGCAAGGTGCAGGTCTACCTCACTCAGGTGTTTTACTACCAATCATGCTAGGGTTGCCTTCTTGATCGCTTATTTAGCGGGGGACGCAGCCCAGTGGGCGGTCCCTCTAGTTAAAAGAGACGATCCCTTACTGTATGATTGGGATACATTCATAAAGGACTTTGAAAGAACGTTCAATCGACGAACTGACACACTCTCAGCGGAATAAAGACCTGTTGGAGCTACGGCAAGGTAACTGGGACCTCATAGCCTATTTGAACGACTTCTGCAGGCCGAATGGCCAGAGGCTAAACAGGCTGCCATCTTTCATAGAGGCCTCAAAGAAGAGATGAAGGACGTGTTGGCCCAGATTGAACCACAACCCGCAAATTGCGAAGACTTGATAAACCTAGTCCTCCGTCTAGATCATCGTCTCAGTGAAAGACGAGGAGAAAACAAGCGGATAGACCGTGCGTCCTGGCGACAAGACCCAACCAAGACCTCTGACCACTCAGCCGCTTCCAAGTCAGAGCCCATGGAGATAGGAACGGTCCATTCCTCCCTTACCCGCGAAGAAAGGGAATATAGGTGCAAGAAAGGCCTTTGCATTTACTGCGGGAAGAAAGGTAATTTCATCCAGGAGTGTACCTTGAGGACGAAGTACCCAAGCAAACAAGTGGCTGCTACATCCGAGGGAGCGTCGGGAAACAACCATGATTGAGGAAGGGAGAAGGGTATTCCTCAAGCCCTACATACATCCCTTCTTTGAGTGGTGAACCCCAAAGCACCAGACAACTTTTTTTTATTGACCTTTCCCTGCTAGTACAAGGGGAGTGGCGTCAGGTATCGGCCATGGTGGACTCTGGTGCTACCGGATGTTTCATAGACCAAAAACAAGCAGCAGTTTTGGGGTTGGTGCTGCAAGCCAAGGACACCTCGGAAGCAGTATTCGCAGTGGATGGAAGATCTCTGGAAGCAGGACCTATCCGGTTCCAAACCGATGTCCTGAAAGTACGCCAGGGCCTAGACCACCTGGAAAGGCTTGCCTTTAACGTGATCCAAGCCCCCCAGTACGGGATCATCTTGGGGTTCCCCTGGTTAAGGTTACACAATCCAAGGGTGGATTGGGTGGAGAAAACAATACGGTTTACCTCGAACTATTGTACTTCACATTGGGTTCCCTCATCCTTGAGTCAGTCACAAGTGATGGCCACACTTCACCATATAGCCACAGCCGCAGAGAAGTCGGTCACGTTACCAAGCGAATACCAGGAGTACGCCGAGGTGTTCAACGACGTGAAAGCCGAGATACTCCCACCCCACCGGCAGTATGACTGCCAGATAGACTTGATACCCGGAGCCGTCGTTCCCACAGGACGGGTATACGCCTTAACGGAACCAGAAAACACGCACTTGCAAGCATACCTGGACAAGTATCTGGTGTTAGGGTTTATCTGCAATTCTATGTCTCCTGTGGCTTCCCTGCTATTCTTTATTCCGAAGGCCAATGGCGAGCTGCGAGCCTGTATTGACTTCAGGGCGCTCAACTCCATCACCGTAAAGAGTCGATATCCTTTACCACTGATCCCGGTCTTACTAGAGCAGGTGAAAAAGGGCGTCATATATACACGGTTGGATCTGAAGGGGGCCTATCATCTTGTACGAATGCGCGAGGGAGATGAGTGGAAGACGGCCTTCAAAACGCGGTACGGCTTATTCGAGTACCTCGTCATGCCCTTCGGGCTATGCAATGCGCCGTCTGCGTTTCAGTTCTTCCTGAACGATGTTCTGCACGAGTATCTGGATCATTTAGTCATTGTGTATATCGACGATATACTGATCTACTCACCCACCTTCGAGAGCCACACCGGTCATGTACGTACCATCTTACAGACACAATCTATATTGCAAAATCAGCAAGTGTGAGTTTGTTGTCACCACGGTGGAATTTCTGGGAGTGATGTTAACCCCTAGGGGGCAGTAAATGGCAGAAAGGAAGATAGCAGCGGATAATAGATTGGCCCGTCCCAGCTAATGTCAGAGACATCCAATGCTTTTTAGGCTTCGCCAATTTTTATCGTTGATTCATCAGCCAGTTTTCATCATTGGCGACCCCTCTCACCCGTTTGTTGCAGAAGAAAACCCCTTTCCTGTGGACCGAGGAAACTCAAAAAGGGTTTGAAGCGTTGAAAGACGCGTTTACCTCCGCTCCTGTTTTGGTACACGCGGATCCCGATCAAACGTACATCGTGGAAGCAGATGCGTCTGAACATGCGGTAGGAGCCGTTTTGTCTCAACGCCATGTCGACACAGGCCAGCTCCACCGGTGGCATACCACTCCGGAAAACTCAACCCAGCAGAAAGAAACTACACAATAGCCGAAAAGGAGCTCCTGGCTATCAAGGACGCCTTCCAGGAGTTGAGACATTTCCTCAAGGGAGCCAGACATGTGGTTACCATCTATACGGACCACTGGAACCTACAGTTCATGGCAGCTGCCCGCCACCTATCTCCTCGACAACTTCGATGGACCCTGTTCTTTGCCGAATATAACTTCCTAGTCACCTATAGGCCTGGCAAGGACAATAAGAAGGCCGACGCCTTAACCCGTCAAACAAACAGTCCACTCAGGAAGAACAGGAGGAGAAAGCCATCATCGATCCAAAAAACTTCATTTGTGCCACCGCCACGGAACCCTTCCTCAAAAGAGTGGCACAAGGCATGCACACCCACGGTTGGAAGAAGTGGCTGTCAAGACATCCGGAATGGACAATAAAAGAAGGTCTTCCGATACGGGGAACGCAGTTGTTGCTTCCCATTAGCTCTCTGCGAAAGCGGGTTTTCACCTGCTGTCATACCCTTCCTAGCGCAGGTCATAATGGGGTAGAAAAGACCACAGAGAGAGTCCTGCACCAGTTCTGGTGGCCTACCGTAACGACCGACATCCGCACATGGGTGATGGAGTGCGTAATGTGTAACCAGATGAAGTCATCACATGCCAGACAAGCAGGACTCCTACAGCCATTGCCCACTCCGGAACAACTGTGGGAATGCATTTCCCTGGACTTCATAGTAGGCATGCCACCAGATAAAGGGCACACGACAATCCTGGTGGTGGTGGATTACCTCTCACAAATGGCCCACTTCATTGCCTGTAAAGCCATGCCCACTGCAAGTCAGTTAGCTCGACTGCTGTTGGTACACGTGGTGAGGCTACACGGATTACCACAAGTGGTAGTTTCAGACCGGGGTCCACAATTCACTGCCAGGTTTTGGAAGGCATGGTGCACAGCCATCAGGATAACGCCTAATCTGTCTAAGGGCTTCCACCCTCAAACCGATGGGCAAACAGAGAGGGTGAACCAAACCTTAAAACAATACTTACGGTGCTACGTGGACAACACAACCAAAGCCTGGGTGGACAGTTTATGGTTGGCAGAAATCGCTTACAACAGCGCCACACATAGCTCCACAAAATGTACTCCTTTCTTCTGCTCTTATGGTTTCCACCCTAGATTCATCCCTTTTTTGCACCCGGCCAGAACGGAGGCTTTGCCAGAAGTGAGACAGACGGTACTTCACATTCAAAATACCTTGAAATAAACACAGGGTGAGTTGAGAAAGGCCAAAAGGACTTACAAAGCATACACAGATAGACACCGGCGTTCAGGGCCTGTGTATAAATTGGGGGATTATGTATGGGTGTCCACTAAGAACATAAGGTTCAAAAGATACAGCATCTTTAATCCTAAATACATAGGCCCGTATAAGGTAGTGAAACTCATAAATCCAGTAGTAGTCAGAGTAGCCTTGCCCTCCCCGCTTAGGATTCATCCGTCCTACCACATCTCTTTGCTTAAACCCGCTCGTTCATCGGCCAAAAGAGGGTTGCCTCCGGTGTTGGTGAATGAGGCACTGGAACAAGAAGTGAGGGGTATCCTAGATTCCAAGATATACCGAACCAGACTATGGTACCTGATATCTTGAATGGGATAAGGGGATGAAGAAAACTCTTGGGAGCCAGCAGTAGGAGTACACGCCCCTCGTTATGTCCGGCAGTTCCACAAACGTTTCCCGAGGAAACCATGCCTTTGTCAGTGTTCATCGGGAGAGGGATGTACTGTTGCAACCCACCGGATGGGGGCTCGGAGAACACTGACTCGGCGCGCTAGAGCAATGTAGCCGTCCGAGAAAAACTACACCTCCCAGGATCCTCGGCGTGATGACATGGTGATGTCATAACACGCACAAGGCATTTCCTAGAAAACGCTTCCAGGGCAGCGGAACGCTGCCGCTTACTTCATCCATGAGGAGTCGTGCTGTTTACTGGAGGCTGGTAAGCGTGCTGTGTGCACCGCATCTTCGTTCCTACCTTTTGGTCAGTATTCACGCTCGTAGCTTACGAGTGGCCGTCTAGGGGGTCCGCGCTTTCTGTGGGATTGCTCCGTTGGTGGAACCACTTGCCGGTTCCTTGCGGAGCAACCCCTTCAGTGGATCCCACATCCAATCATTCAATCAGCCAGAGAGAGACCCGTGGCATCGGGGTTATCCTTGATCGCTTGCTCCTGTCGTCCTTCCTGGTCCTGTGGAGGGGGGCAAGCTGCTTTACTCGTTTTCCCTGTTGGCGAGCCGCCTTCGGCTCTTGCAGGGGAAAGATACTTCCTGATACTTAAGGGGCAGGCTAGCCCAAACTCGTTTTCCCTGTTGGCGAACCACATAGGTTCATGCAGGGAAAAACGCCTATGGTTTCCTCTTAACAAACATTGCCACCGCCAGGAATCATTGGTGGCCTTAACGTCTTATCGTTTTTGATTGTGATATGCACACTACTTGAGCCTCCGGGAATGGAGGGGAACTATCCTTGGTGAGAGAGGATAGACACACTGGTGCAAGGTGTTTGGCATATATATTGTTCCTGCGTTTGAACACAGCCTCTACCCAAGACGTATTGGGAGTAGGGCCAGACGAGTTCTCTGCTATTGCTGGTATCTGTGCTAATTCATGAACGTCATGTTGATCTCTTTGTGTGTCCTGTAGCAGGGGTACTGAGAGTGGGCACAGGACGGCTCTTCCACACCACTGTCTCAGCCAACAGGATTGATTCCATGGTATGTAGTAAGAGCCTATGTGCCACCTCATGGTTAATGTTACAAGGTATTGCGCAGATTGCTGACTGTGGTATTCTTTCCCCAGGTTGAGCTATAGATCACGACAGCCAATAACCTTGCAGAATAGATGAGGCGGTGTTTTCTTTCCTTACAGGTACTTCCCTTAGAACTCGGGTTGTTCTTACAGTGGGGTTCGGATGGAATAGGAAAGAACAGTATAAATGCTCTAGTGGTTTATATAACTGTTGTTGTCTTTCCAGGTCTCCCTCCCTGCTGTCCCCTTCCTTCCCACTTGACCACTCCATAGAGTCTGTGTATATACACATTCAGACCGTGGTGGTGTCGAGAGGTGGACCATTCTAAGCAACGTACGATCCTGAGGATTCTCGGCCACAACACACCCCTCAGAATGGGACAACACATGGGGGCCCACCGCCCTCGATCACGCCCTCACCCCCACCCCCATGGACCACACCTGGAACCTCGGCATCATACTAGACTCCTTCCTCACCACGACCCGACAGATCAATGCCGTCTCCTCCACGTGCTTCCACACCCTCCACATCCTTCGCAAGACCTTCAAGTGGATCCCCCCAGAATCCAGAAGGACTGTCACCCACGCACTCATAACAAGCAGACTGGACTACGAAAACGCCCTTTATGCCGGAATCAACAAATCCCTGCTCCGAAAACTACAGACCATCCAGAACACCGCTGCCAGGCTTGCCCTTAGCATCCCACGACATGAACACATCACCCAGCACCTACGAGTCCTCAACTGGCTCCCTGTCGAGAAGAGAGTAACCTTCAAGCTACTCACTCACACCTACAAATCCATCCACAACACTGGACCCTAAAACATCAACAAAAGAGTCTCCTTCCACGCACCCAAGAGAAACCTCCGCTCTGCCGACCTCACCAAAACCCCACGCATCGGCACAGCCAGGACAGGTGGAAGAGCCTACTCCTACATTGTGGCAAAAACCTGGAACGAACTCCTCTAGAACATCAGACGTTTTTCCACTCTGCACACCTTCAGGGAGAGCCTCAAGACCAGGCTCTTGGACTGATTTGGAGCTGCACCCCCCCACCGCAGGACCTTGAGACCCTCACGGGTGAAGAGCACGCTTTACAAATCCCTGATTGATTGATTGCCCCATGCGTTTACCCTTGTTAGGGCAGCATTTAAAAGCATGGTTCAATAGTACAATACAGTGCAGCTGTAACATAATTCTCAAAATTCATCCCCTGGGTTTCTTACAGATGCTACAGACTATTGCCATGTACTGATTGTGGCAGATCAGAGTATTTATATGCCAGACCTGGAAGACATACTACTTTAAAAAGCAATGAAAACAAACACTTTTAAGATTGCCTCTTTTCAGCATCAAATCTGGTTTGGGTCAAAGCTTGATCCTATCAACACTCGTTTTGAACACTTTATCAGTCTTGCTCTGGACATCATAAGGTTCTGATATCTTACCTTCTAAAACTTATTTTTTGACACTCAAATCAATGTTAAAGCCTGGTATTCGGACAGACCTACATGCTTCATGACTAGACCACTGGCTTTAGCTTTCACTAATAGATGCTGAAAGATCACCTTAAACTTAATGATTACAAAACCAAGATCATTACCTTTGGATAATGAAAGTACCCTTAACCAGCAACCATTAGGCAGCAGGAACTTGGCCTGCTACCAGCGACATCAATTGAAATAAAAAGTTGGTAATTTTCTTGGACTACAGTTTACCACTAGTTTGCCAAATGAACCAGGTCACAAGAAGTACATGTGAACTCTTTAACACATTTTTTCTCATTTAAGTTAAACACTGAAGCTACAGGCTACCACTACATTTGTCATATCTCATATAGATGACACAAATGAACTCTGCCTAGGGACCCTGCTATTCCTACTCCGAACACTGAAAGCTATCCGAAATGCTGCAAGACAACCCCCATTACACCAACTTTTCCAGTGCCTCAGGCTGCTCATACCTATATGCTTGATTTTAAAGCCACTCTATGTTGTACCAGGGCTGAATATGTCAATGGCCCAAACTTCATTCAATTAAACTCTAAAAATATTTATTTACGAGAACCTTCAACTCTAATGGATTGCCACAGCTGACCGTCTCTCACTACGTAGAGACACTTATCTGTGGAACCTGCCTCCTCAGTCAAGCAGTGAAATTTCGAAAAACTCTTGGGAAAGACAACAAATGTTCAAGACCACAGGGAATTCGAAACAGCAGTAAAAACTGGGCTGTTTGCCATCAGGTGCTAAAGGATTACACCACCCAATAGAACCCAGCATCTGAGCTGTCTGGAGGAAAGGATGGCACATAAGTCTGTATCATACCTACCATATAATTAGACCCACATTTCAGAAAAGGATTGTAGGCATGCAATATGCACAGATATCGCTGACTTTGCACCACTCCACGCATATGTGCAGCTACACATTTACAGAAACACGAGCCACTTCTATCATGCATGCTGTGGTAACACTTCCCACATAGACTACAATGACATTTCCACTCCATTCTATCCTTCAACTGATGATAAGCTTAAGCTATCCCACTCCTTGATTAGTGTATTTAAAAAACCCCCCCAAAAAAACCAGGAAGTATTATTCTCCTAGAACTTACTCGTGCTTGTGGTCTCACCTAGCAACTATTCTTAGAGTACAGTAGCTTTTTGCTATTATAAAATAGCAGCTTCATGAACTTGAGCTCCTTCAGGACACTGTGTTGGCTGGCAGGAGCAGGGTGTTGCACTATGGTATGGTTATTGGAAAAGTGAATGGTGACTTAAACCTGGCAGCAGTGATTTGTGATTTTCTTCTACAGCCTACCCCCAGAGACTGAGTCATGTGCGCTGGGCTGGAATGGGAACCCAAAAGCCCTGGAAAATGTTTTAATGCCATTCAAATTCTGCAGGGGGAAATTGAAATGTGCCAAACACAAGGAGATGATGGACAGTGCTGAAACTTTTCAGACACTCACCTCCATTCACAGATCTGGGTTGAATCCATCATCGTTCTTTAGCTCACTTCGCCACCACAGCTCAGACCAAGCCATATACAAATCAGTCTTGACCCTATTCCTCATGCTAATAGTCCAGCCCGATCTGCCAAGCCAGATCTTTCCTGGACCGGAAACAAGCATCCTGGGACCGGTTTTGGGGTAGAATCCCTCATCATTCAGGCTAGCTTGAATCCAGTGGTAAAGTGAGCAAGGGACCCACATATGGGCATACCCTGCCAACTTAGGGCGAATAAAGCATATTCAAGGAGATGATGGATGGAGCCCTGAAACGTTTCAGACACTCACCACCAGTCACAGATCTGGGTTGAATCCATCATCCTTCTTTAGCTCACTTTGTCACCCCAGTTCAGACCCAGCCAGTCTTAGGCAATGCTGAAAAACACCAGCCTCTAGGATGAGGTGACCATCAGTACTGAAGACCACTGGCAATACAATTGTCTGACACAGATAATATTCAGCAACATAAGAGGCCGCCATCTCTGGTTGTGTTACAGTACATACTCTGAGCATTCAAATAGTTTCTTTGCACCCCAAGGGCTCTTTCAAATCACGGAGAAGTTCCAGATGTTTGTGTGCCATATTCTGTAATAATTATTGCACAGACACACATTTTTGTGCCACATGATCTCCGAAGCATTCCACCTATGTTTGAGTCCTGGAACCGATAAGATGTCCCCTTTGCAGGGGAGTGAAGTAACATATTGCATCTACCTGCAAGGTGAGTTCTTGCCTGCTCTGTAATCTTAGCTGGTACACTGCTTGCAGTGACAAAGTGTCACTCTCACTGTAGCACTGTCCTAAGTGCAGGTGCACATTTGCATGTGTCATGGGGATAGTGAATTAATCAGGAGGACTATCCGAAACTGTTCTGGGTGCAACAAGTATTTATTTATTTGATGAGTTTTATATAGCGCTGGCTAGACCCGAAGGTATCAGAGCGCTTTACATAAGGAAACAAACGAGTTGCAAGTCACAAGAAAAAAAAAATTACAGAATGATTTACATAGACAAGACAGGAGTTACTAGCGAACACCAGAAATCAAAATAAAAAAAAAAAGACCAAGAGAGCAGGAAGTCCACAGGAAGGAGACAGCAGCTGAGAAAAAACGACAAGATATATTTCCGAAGTCCGGCTGGGTAGGTGACGGCCATAGCGGTGCACCAGTAAAAGTAAAGTAAAATTAAGGTTTTGCTGCAGCACAAATCAGGACAGTGCATGCTATATATAATCTTGCTGCGTGTGAATTAAGGGAAAACAAAAACTGAGAAACCACAATGGGGAAAAACAAAACATGGAAAACCAATTTTGAGAAACTACAAAAACATCAAAAATTAAAGGAAACATTTTAAAGGAAATATAATTTGAATGAAAAGGTCAAAATTGCATTAAACTTGGATGGAGTTTAGAGCTACTGTGGGGTTTTTGGGTGCAGGGATATGTAATGTTTAGGAAGATAAGGGACTTTTAGGGGTCAGGAATAACTGGAGTTTCGGCATAGAAAGGTTTCAGGGCTGGGTAGAGTGTGAAAGTTGTGGAAAGGTTTTAGGGTTCATGGATGGGCAGAGTTTAGGGCTGGTAAGGTTCAATTATGCATAGCAGCTGGAGTGGTGAAGAGTTTTTAGGGTTCAGGATAAGGTAGAGGTTTGGGTGGTGAGGCGTTTTTAGGATTCAGAGATGGTTGGAGTTTGGATGTAGAAATGGGTATTTAGGTTTGAGGGATAAGTAGTTTAGGTTGATGAGTTCTTATGGGTCAGTCATGAATAGCTGTTGTTTATGGGTGGTGAGGGTTTCTTTTAGGGTTTATGGACGGTTTGAGTTAGGTTGTGCTGAGGTGTTTTAAGGGATATAGAATGGGTGGGGTTTAGACATAGAAAGGGGTCTTTAGGGTATAAGAATGAGGGGAGGTAAAGTAGTTATTGATTTTATGGTTCATGCATGGTGGACTTTAGGAGTAGAAAAGCCTTTTAGGCTTCAGGGATGAGTGTAGTTTCAGTGTGGTGAAGGGTTCTAGGGGCAGGGATTTATGGTGTTTAGGGGTTGTGAAGGTCAGCGATGGATGGAGTTTATGGGTGGTGATGGGTCAGCGAATTAAAAGCATCCAAAGTAATTTGTTTGCCAATGTAAAAGATATAAATAGGAAATAATGTCCCTTGAAGTAAAGCACTGAAATGAATATCTCTGACAAAACTGTTTCTGAAAGAAAGACTGGCAACCATTGTATTTACACTTATAAAATAAGCATTCAAAAGCAAATTTCGACTAAAAAGACATTCTAAGATTTTTTCTGCAAATGGTAAAAGCTGTTTATTCTGAAAATGTCCAATAAACAGTTTAGATGAAATGGTCTCTCTGTAATGTATTCCATGAAATTGGTTTCTATGAAATGACACACACCATTTAATCTGGCTTCTGTAGTCTAAGCTCAAACAAATAACCCTTTGTTAAAGTAGCAAATCTGCTTCATTAGGGTTACATACATAGTTGGTATAGATTTCTGACTTTTCAGTATTTCAAAAAGAATCCTAGAAGTACTACAGAAAATGTACATCAAGCATAGATTTTCTAGAGTATTCCAATTTGCCACAAGCTGGAACATTCCAAATATGTAGAAATATGTAGAAAAATAGTTCCAGATGGAAGTTGACATTGTTGCTTCATTTACACAAGTTTAATTATATTTTCCCGAAGGGGAGATCCTTCCACAAAGCCTTCATTAGACATAGGAGCCCATAGCATGCTTGTGATAGGAGTGTTTCTAGGGTAAGAATCTCCACTGCACTTGTCATAGATAGCCCCCTATGAATGCCCATATTCCTGCCCCCTAACCCTACTTATGGGTGAAGCAGTTCTGTGAACGTTATTCATTCAACAGAAAACTCCAAATCATTTTATTCTGTAAATCAGGATGCTTATTTTAGTTTCATGCATTGCGCTTTTGTGTGCCTAAGTTCAACTTAAGTGCATATAAATGTTTGGATTTAGGACCCATTGTAAGTAAAAATCTGACTTGTTTTAATGATTTGTTGGTATCAGTGCTATGAGCTGGCGAAATGGATGAACATAGTAGGCCTTTATACTGTTAATGCCAAGATATACTGTAGGTGCTATGTTGACCTACATTGTATGAGTTGATATTCTATCCGTATTTACAAACACACTCCACAGATCGTATTCTTGTGCATAATGATAGATTAGTTGGTCACATAGAAAGGCAGACTACACCCTTTCTTCATGCAACTAAAAGGGCGTGTTGAGAGAACCTTTTGACACCTTGCCAAATGAAACCTTGGCACTTTTCTAAGATAGCTGAAAATGTGCCAGTAGAGAACCAAGTATGCGCATGGGGCCGCCTTGCTAAATCCACTTTTGAAACTACTAACCTTAAATGACATGTTAATACCCTGACAATGAACCTTCTAAATACGTGTCTTGTCATGAACCTCCTACTTGTAACTGTTGTTTGCCTTACAAAAAGTTCCAAGACAAAACCGTTTTTGTTCTGTTTCTTCTAGCTGATGCTGCTCTGTGGGTTTAAAAAGGTTTTTGTTATATATATTGACAACACACCCTCCTTAAAGCAGCTGTCCATGTGCCATACATTGAAACCACACTCCTTAAAGCAGCTGTCCATGTGCCATACATTGAAACCACACTCCGTAAAGCAGCTGTCCATGTGCCATATATTGAAACCACACTCCTTAAAGCAGCTGTCCCTGTGCCATACATTGAAACCACCTTCCTTAAAGCAGCTGTCCATGTGCCATACATTAAAACCACACTCCTTAAAGCAGCTGTCCATGTGCCAGATGGAGTCGCTGGGGTTGACACTAGACCTTGTTTATCTCTTTGTTCAATTAGTGGGCTTCTAAACCTCTTCCATAGGAAACCAGAAACTAGAGTGCCATGTTTAGGTGACCCGAAGATGCCTGCATGAATGGCCCTTGGTCATGACCCTGCCAACAGAAAGCAGTGCAAGGAGGACAGACAAGATGTGTCCACATGGGATCTATATGATGTCCTGCTTAGTGTGTGAACAACATGAAATACTATGCTTGTTTAGACATCTATTAGATGTCTGAAAGTGAAGAAAACAGCATTTCAATGAGAGACATTATGTGCCTGGGTGATGATTTGATGCATGTCACAAACGTAGGTTGCATAGGGACCAATGAACAAATATTAGATAAAAGTGGGAGTCAGATTGGGGTGCATATTGGAGTTGCCTGTCTCCAGAGCAGAAGTCACCCTGATAGAGTAAAGACTGTGACGAGGAAGACCGACAATAATAGACTACTCTTGACATTTACACATGCTTTCTAAAATAACATTCATAATAACTTTTGTAATATAGAAAATGTATCTTCAGTAGAAAAACGTGATCTGACTGGGGTACAAAGAGATCAAGAACAGAGGTCCATAAAATGTGATTTCCTGGATTGCATTGTGTGGCCCTTAGTGCCATCTTCACTCACAGAATTGTAATCTTACACTGGATAAATCATTTTGCAAGTGTTGAAGCTGTAATGTCCGGCGCGCGAGGAGGCGTTCTAGCCTACCGCGCTGCCGGAGTGCGCTAGCGCTGACGCGTGACGTCAGACGCTAGCGGGTATAAAATAAAGAGGCGTGGCCTCTGCTTTTTAGTCGGGAGCCGCGTGTATAAACTAAACCACCGGCTCCTGTGATTAATTAGCGCGAGCGCGCTAATATGTAAATGAGCAATCATCAAAATGCTACACTGGCGACGAGGGAGTGTTTCTGGACCCTGCATGTGATGCATGTGGCCTCACAGGGCTGAGTGGCTGCCCCCCATGTACTTGGCCTGAGATCGGTGCTCTCTCCCGGGCGGCTCTGAGGAGGCAGCTGGTGCTACACATGGGACCCATGGTGAGTGGCCCCTCCAAGTGGCCCGGGAGCATTGCCACGCACCTGTTTGGTGGAAGGGAGGCACAACCATTAGCCAGCCGATGCCCGTCCTGTACCCCGGAGCAGGCCCGCGCCCTGTAGGAGCGTCCAGGCCCCTAGGACCCTGAAGCTGGATCCCTGAGGGACGTGACCCCACTTGATGGTGAGGAGGAACGGGGGGCCACACCAGACGCGCACTGGGCGTTGCCCACTATTTGAGATCGATTAGGGAGGAGAAGCAGACGGCCTCCGCAGCACGCTGAGCACGTGCCAAGATGGCGTCCATTCCCGCCCTAGAGCCGTTCATCGTCGACGGTGCCCCGTCGTCCCTTGCCCCGCGCTGGAGGGATTGGACAGACCGCCTACAAATATATTTTGAGGGGGCAGGCATAGCTAGGGAAAGACGCAGAGCCCTACTGCTCCACCTTGGCGGCAAGGACATCCACCGCATCTACAAGACCATCGTGGAGGCGACGCCAAAGACATACATCACGCTGCTGAACGCTCTAAATGCCCATTTCGAACCCATGGCGAACAGAGACTATGAAAAGTTTATCTTCCGTCAAGCCAAGCAGGAGGCCGGCGAGTCGCTAGATGCATTCCATGGCAGACTGAAGGAGCTTGCCAGCACGTGTGGGTTCCGAGATGAGCAAGAAGAGATCCGTGGACAGATCATACAAGGGTGTTACTCATCCAAACTCCGGGTCACCATCCTCCAGGAAGACGGAAAGCCCCTGGCGGACATCCTCACATTAGGCCGGTCAAAGGAGCTGTCGCAGGCGAGGGCCTCACATGTAAAGACTGAACTAGTCCAGGTGGCAGAAAAGGTGAATGTGGTACGGCCCAAGGTGAGACCAGCAGGAGGGAAGAGACAACCGGACACAAAAAGGAAAGACTGCGGGTATTGTGGAGGCCAGCCCCACCGCATACAAGAGTGCCCGGCAAGAGGGAAGAAATGCAGTGCATGCGGATGGATGAACCACTTCGCAGCGGTGTGCAGGTCCACCAGAGTCAAGAAAGAGGCTGCACACGCGGTGCGGGAAGAGGCGGATAGCGAAGACATGGATGATGACACCGAGGAGTACCCAGTCCACTACGTATTCGCGATCAACCAGCCACAAAGGAAGAAGCGCAGACTTCCGAAATGTCGCATCTTGATCCACCAACAGTAAGTTAAAGCGACCATTAACACAGGGGCGTCCATTGAGCTGATGGCCGCCAACGTCTATCACCAACTACGCACCAAACCCCCGTTATGAGAAGCAAAGATCCGAGTATTTGCATACGGCCAAAAGACGCCCATCCCACTCATCGGGTGCTTCAAGACGGAATTGCAACACGGGGTGGTGAAGATAGGCACCACCATCTATGTCACAGAAGAAGGCAGTGGCATGCTGTTGAGCGGGCAATCGGCCGAAGAGCTGAGACTGATATCGTTTGCCATGGCAGTCCTGAAGGAGGAGTTGGATACCATCATGGAGGAGTTCGGGGAAGTGTTCAAAGGAATCGGGTGCCTGAAGGGGAAAGAAGTGTCCTTACATATCGATCCATCGGTCCAACCGGTGGCACTGAGGCACAGGCGAATTGCGTTCCATCTGAGGCAAAAGGTTGAAGAGGAGCTGGAGGCTCTCGAGAAACAAGGCATCATAGAGAAGGTCAGTGGACCAACCCCGTGGGTGTCCCCAATCGTCATTGCCAGGAAGCCGAAACAGCCCGGACAGGTCCGCATCTGTGTGGACATGCGCCTCCCCAACGCCGCCGTAAAAAGGGAACGACACCTGACGCCCACCATTGATGACATCTTAGGGGAGTTGAATGGGGCCAGGTGGATCAGGCTATCACCAGCTGCCACTTCACCCAGACTCGAGGTACATAACCACCTTCTCTACACACGTGGGCCTCGAGTGCCGCCGAGGTATTCCAGAATACCATTAGAGAAGTCCTCAGCGGACTCCCCGGAGTGCTGAAGGTGAGCGATGATCTGCTGATCTACGCGTCAACCATGGAGGAGCATCACCAGAGGTTGAGAGGAGTCCTCAAGAGAATCCAGGAGTCAGGCCTGACTCTGCACTAGGAGAAATGCCAATTTTTACAGAACAAAATTAGTTTCTTCGGGTACACCTTCTCGGATCAAGGAGTGGCCCCAGACAAGGTGAAGGACGTTCAAGAAGCCCCGGCCTGACAAACATTTCAGAGGCAAGGAGTTTCTTGGGCATGGTAAACTTCTGCGGACGCTTCATCCCTGATCTCTCCAACCTCACCAAGCCCCTCCGGGAATTGACAAAGTCTACGACCACCTGGCAATGGGGCCCGACCAAGAGCAAGCTTTCCAAGCAACGAAAGCGGCTCTGTCGGCAGACACCACCTTATCGTACTTTGACCATGCGAAGCCCACCAATGTGGCTGTGGACGCCAGCCCCAATGGTCTGGGAGCGGTGTTGGTGCAACTCCAGAGCAACGGAGAGTGGGCCCCCATCGCCTACGCCAGCCGGTCTTTGACCGAGATGGAACAACGCTACTCGCAGATCGAGTGAGAGGCCATCGCCATCCATTGGGCCTGCAGACATTTTCACGTATACGTGTATGGCCATCACTTCATGGTGGCGACTGACCACAAGCCACTCATACCTCTCTTCCAAGGGTCAGCTTCAAAACCTCCACCCAGAATCGAGAAGTGGATACTCCAACTGCAAGGGTACGATTACCGGGTGGAGTACAAACTGGGAGCCACAAATCTGGCGGATTACTTGTCTAGGCACCCGCGTAAAGCCACCAAGGAAGAAAGGGACGAGGCGGAGGACACAGAAGAGTATGTCCGGTTAGTGACTGAACGATCACGACCCCTTCCCATAAGTCTAGATGCAATCATCGACGCGTCGAGAAGGGACGCATGTCTGCAAATAGTGGCGGCCGCAGTCAAGTCAGGGGACTGGAGGGCCATCCAAGAGTCGCTAAATAAGAGGACACCCCATGCCAAAATGACACTGGAGTCCATCCTGAGGGTAAAGGGGGAACTGTTCATTGACAGCCAAGGATGTCTGCTACGAGGCCCCAGACTGGTCATGCCGGCCAGCCTCGCCCAGCAGGCGGTAGACCTAGCCCACAGAGGACACCAAGGAATGGTAAAGACCAAGGGCAGGCTCAGAGCCGAGGTATGGTTCCCTGGCATGGACGCAATGGTGGAGCAAACGGTGAGAACCTGTAATTGGTGCCAAGCGGCAGGACAGCCGGATCGCCCTCACCCAGTGGTGACAGAAGAAAACCCCCAGAGGCCATGGGAATGTGTAAGTGCCGACTTCGGGCACCTCCCAGATGGACGTCATGCACTAGTCATCATCGATGATTTCACCAAGTATCCAGAGGTCGAAATAGTGGGGAGCCAAACAGCCACAGAGGTGATCGCAAAGTTTGAGAAAACCATCGCCACTCATGGCATATTTGAGGTAGTCAAGACTGACAACGGACCTCCTTTTCAGGGGCAAGAATTTGCAGAGTACCTTAGGAGCTGGGGGATCCATCACCACAAGGTGACACCACGCTGGCCCCAAGCCAACAGAGAGGTGGAACGATTTATGCGCACCCTAAATAAGACAATACGCATAGCCATGGCGGATGGGTCTCCTTTGGAAAGGGCGATCTATAGTTTTCTGAGGGAATACACGATGACACCCCACATCACAACGGAGGCAGCACCAGGAACGGCCACCATGGGCCGAATAGTGAGTGACACGCTTCGCCACCACCCGACGTGGGTTCCGGCACAGGCCAACAACGAGAAGACTCTGGCCAATCGGACTCGCTCAAATGATCAAGCCAGCCGGCGGAGAGGAGCTCAGGAGTCAACGATCCAGATCCAAGATCGAGTGTATGTTAAGGACCGATACCCCGGAAGCAAATTTCGACTTCCCTTCGAACCACGACCATGGACTGTCACCCGCCGGACCGGCACGACGGTGACCGCCCAGAGAGGAGCTGAAACGGTCACCGGGGATGTATCCTTTTTCAAGAAAGCCCATCCTGGAACACCTCCGTGTCCTGGGTTCGAGCCAGAGGGACGGAGCCCGAGCCAACAGTGCGGAGACCCGGAGGGGGAGGAAGCTCCGGAGGACGATTACGATCCGAGGGGCCGTGACCCCCTGTCCCCGCCTGCCACGCTCTGGGGTAACCTGCTCAGCTGCTCATCGCCCCAGGATGAGCACAACACCCCAAGGTGCAGGACCCCGGAGATGACCCTGTACAGAGGGGGCCAATCCCACTATGGTTTGCGGAGGAATCCAGCACCATCCTCCCAGCTGGCTGACTATCTGGTGTAACCCGCAAGGACTGGCGGACTGGTAACAGATCCTTCGTTTATTTGCATATTGTGTTAATTGTTTGCTGTTTTGATAAAGTTGGAAAGGAGTGTAATGTCCGGCTCGCGAGGAGGCGTTCTAGCCTACTGCGCTGCCGGAGTGCGCTAGCGCTGACGTGTGACGTCAGACGCTAGCGGGTATAAAATAAAGAGGCGTGGCCTCGGCTTTTCAGTCGGGAGCCGCGTGTATAAACTAAACCACCGGCTCCTGTGATTAATTAGCGCAAGCGCGCTAATATGTAAATGAGAAACCATCAAAATGCTACAGAAGCTACAGCGGTTCTTTAAATGTTTGTATTGTATGTAATATGCTATTCAGTTGAGGTCTCAAAGGTAATGTGGACTGTGGGGGTACACGGTCCCTGAGGAGACTGCCAGTGCGGAGACACTGGCACTGGGGGACAATGACACCATGGACATAGGAAAAGGAAGTCGTCATGATTCTCAACAAGCTCCAGTCTGAAGAAAATACTACTTTCTAAAAAAAATGCAGTCTCAATGTTTTCTAAGTTTTCAGCTAAAGCTTTTCCTTGAGCTCCTAGTGATAGTATTTCTTTTCTATTTATTTATTATATTTTATTAAACATTCGCTCAGTTCTGCAAATCTGCCATCGAGATGAATACTTCATGCATACAACATTGTTAATGTAAGCGTTACACCCTGCCATAAGGACCAGCACTTTCTCACATGTTTTGCATGCAAATGTGTAGGTGGAATTGCACAGTTTTAAAAACGCAGGGAGTTTGACCTCACTGGGACGTGTTCTTAGGGTGACCAGACGTCCCGGATTTCCCCGGACGGTTCCCGTTTTTGAAGAAGCGTCCCGGTGTCCCGACACTTTTCTCCAAATTGTTCAAATGTCCCAGTTTTTTGGTAGTGCCAGGGTTATGTCCCAGCTTTTAAGGGAGGGTCGGGTGAACCTGCACGTTAATCACAGTGTTGTGAAGGCTCACATTTCGACTGGCTCTTAGAAACGGGGACATAAGTTAAATTCTTTAAACTCTCCTGCTGTGCTGCTTCGCCTCATTCAAGCAGCAAAGCAGGATTTAATGAGGTGTGAATGGGGGCTGCAGAGGCCTTAGGGCAAGGCCAGGCCCAGCAGCAGCTGGACCCTGGAGCGCTTCCCAGACCGGGCGGTAAAGTAATGAAGTGAAATGATTTTTTTTTCTTAACGAACACAAATATATATATATATATATATATATATATATATATATATATATATATATATATACATACATATATATAAATTCACTGAAAAAACCATAGGTTTCAGGGGTGTTATAGTTAGCTGGACTTTTCACTTGTACAAAACCATTGAAATTCCCCCGTTATAGTTAGTTCAGCTAACTATAACAAGCGCGCCCACAATGCACTGCTGATGACGTCACATATCACATCACTCATGACATGGTCAGTGACATCACTCATGACATCACTGATGACATCTCAAATGACATCACTGATGACATCATCCAGTGAATGTGTGTTTTTCTAAAATTAAATATGTTTTATATATGTATATCTCAAGGTCGATGGAAGAATAAATGGGTATATAAGTGTCTAAATGGATGATTTGTTTTTGAAAAATTGATTGTGTAACTGACTGATTAAGTGTATCATAGTGAATACATGGCTTAGTGAGTAATGTTTAAATATGTAAATATCTGTATCAGTCTCTCACTTTGTGTATAAGTGGCTGCATGGGTTGGTGAGTAGCTACATGGGTGTCTATATAGGTTATTAGTTGATTTTTTGAGTATCAGTCTGAGTGTCTGCATGGTTCGGTGGGGGGTATTACGTAGTGCAACGGTGCATGAATGAGTGATCCACTGTTTGTATGTGTTGAAGACAGCATGTGTGCAGGACTGTATGGGTGGATGAGTGTGTGTATGGGTGTGTTAGTGAGTGAATGACTGTCTCAATAGTGTCTTTATGAGTAACTACATATGTTTTAAACTAGTATATGTGACTATTGGTGTATATAAGTGAGTATATGTGAGAGTGAGAGATTGAAAGAGTTCCTGTATGAATAAGTATGTGTTTCTATAAGTGATTGTTTAAAAGACTAAGAATGTGTAAGTTTCTGTAGAAGTAAGTGTGGTGGTGTGTGTATAACTGTATATGCAAGTAAATGTATGTTTGATTCTTTATTAGCATGAGTGACTATGTGTGTGAGTAACTCTATGGATGAGTGGCATTGTGTAACAGGATGTATAGGTGTATGAGTACATATGATGAGTGAGTACATGTATGAGTGACTGTATAGGACTGTTGGTGAATGAGTGGATGTGTATGTGGATCTTAGAATTACTGAAGAGGTTGTTGTAACTGGTATTGGTATGTCCATTGTTTTGAAAATTTTAGTCTCTATTTTTGAATGTGTGTATCAAAGGTTATATTAGGGTGAGAGGAGGTCTGTCACTCTATCACAAGGATGATGTCATCAGTGATGTCATCAGTGATGTCATTTGAGATGTCATCAGTGATGTCATGAGTGATGTCACTGACCATGTCATGAGTGATGTAATATGTGACGTCATCAGCAGTGCATTGCGGGCGCGCGAGTTATAGTTAGCTGAACTAACTATAACGGGGGAATTTCAATGGTTTTGTACAAGTGAAAAGTCCAGCTAACTATAACACCCCTGAAACCTATGGTTTTTTCAGTGAATTTCTGAGGTTTTTTAAATGCTAATTCCTAACTATAACGTGCCTGAAACCTATGGTTTTTTCTGTGAATTTCAAAGGTTTTTTAAATGCTAATTTCTAACTAAGCCTACAGAGATAGGACATGTGAAGAAAGAAGAAAAAATGGACAGAAAGAAAAAAAAGAAGTGCAGAAAGAAGCAACAGAAGTCCTCAAAGACGAAGAAAAGTGCAGGAAGAAGGATAACGTGCAGAAAGAACAAAACGAAGAGCAGAAAGAAGCCTTGTTGCAAAATCATCCTGTACCCTCAACTTTTTCAGACGGATACTGGTGGTAACTGAGTCTGACTAACCAGCCCTAGAGCCAGTGCTATGTTAAAAGACACTTAGAATACAGTGAAAACACCTACATACACTAGGGAAAATTATGCGTTGGGGTCTCCCTGTGATTAGCATGACCTCCTCTGTAAGCCCCTAGTATATAATAGGGCAGGGGGATTAAAACTACCTCTTAAAACAGGCCACAGGGCGTTTTTGCACACGTTAACTCAGGCCCCGTCCCCTCCCTTCACCACTGTGTAAACACGCCCTGTGTCCGTTTTTAGCTGGGAGATTAAGTTCATTTGAATCCCGAGGGTCCCTAGGATCCAACTAGCCCACTAGGTAAGTGCCACAGAGCTGCGTTGCAGAGAGGTGTAAAAAGTGGCATGGCCTGGACCACCTCTCTGCAATGCAGCTCAGTGGCGCTTACTGGAAGCACTTGGTGGGCTAGTTAGCCCCCAGGTGCCCTCAGTATTGAAGGGAAATTATATCCCCAATTTAAAACGTGCCATAGTGCGTGTTTGCACACGTCACCTCAGGCCCCGTCCCCTTCCTTCACCACTGTGTAAACGCGCCCTGTGGCTGTTCTAAGTTGAGAGATTGAGTCCCCTTGAATCCTAAGGGTCCCTAGGGTCAAACTAGACCACTAGGTACCTCCAGTAAGCGCCACAGAGCTGCGTTGCGGAGAGGTGTAAAAAGGGGCTTGGCCTCAGAACACCTGTCTGCAGTGCAGCTCCCTGGCGCATACTGGAGGCCCGTTGGGCTAGTTGGCCCTCAGGGACCCTCAGTATTGAAGAGGAATTAATTCCCCAACTTACAACTCGCCAGGGGGCGCGTTTGCAGAGTGCTGCAAGGAGGGGGCGTGGCCTCCGGCACGTTGCCAGTCTTTTATTTATTTTAATTTTTTAAGAAGGGGGGCTGTGTGGTTCCCCTTCTTATTCTAATTTATTGGCCCTGATGACCCCATCCCCCAGGACCTGTCTCCCAATTATATTTTTTTGACCTCAATCCCCAGGGCCGGCCACTGTTTTTTATTATTTTAAAAAAATATATATTTATAGACACACCTAGGACATGCTGGACAAACCGTACGTACCTATCACCATGACGATTTGCGTGATATTCATTAAAAGGCGACTATGCATACAATGAATCCACGTGGAATGTATTTACACCACTAGTGAAGCTCTGACATGTCTGATGCCCTACCGTGCCTAATCCCGGTAGACACCCTTGTCGTTTATTTATACAAACATGGGTAGCTATTGACGGGCACATTTAATACACATGCACACCAAGCCATTCAAAGGGGATTCGACAAAAATTCGACCAAAACTATGCAAGAAACCCCCCTCACGGTTAATAAAACACACATCCACTGCCAGATGTGTAATACTTTTTATTTTACTCTCTGGAAAGGGGACGAACATCACTTGAGAGTCACAGCGCGCTCCTGGCAGAGCCCAATGCTGTGTTACACCCACCATTGCCTGCTGAGTGCCACACACCTCTGTGTTGTATTCCACTAGCTAGTGCATATGCTATGACACTCTCTAGCCCATGTGCACTGTAACACCACCCCGTGAATATGTCATGCCACACTTGTCTTCGCACGGGTTATATTGCCCCATCTAACGTGCCTTCCTCGATGCCAATGTTATAACGCACAGTGCTATGCCATACATATTACAATCTGGGATCCATATCTTTGTCACAGTGCATATGCAACGTTACACTCCCCAGCACATATTTTATATTACAACTTTAGAGACTAGTTGGGTTACACAACACTGCCCTGTGCATATTACACTCCAAGGCGCATATCGCATAGCACGCGCTAGAGCCTGTGCTATCTCGCGCTCTCCAATGAATCTGTCATTGCGCACAATGTATTGCATATTATATTTCACGCCCGGTTCATCTTATATCACACTTTTTGGTGCATAGTTTATACCATACACTATATCTAGTTTTCATTTTCAATCGTGCTCTCAGGACTATGTTCTATATAACACTGTGTTCACCTACCCTTTTCACGGGCATTACATTTTGCGATAGGGGGTGGAGGGTCAGGGGGTGTTTCTGCCAAGTGAGCCCGGAGTCACAGTCACAAACGTCCTCTTCTTCCTGAATAAAAGTGAGATTATGCTGCATACTTGTTCATATTTTAAGTAGTTTGCACAGACACACGTTTTAAAAACAATAAAGTTCCTAATACCCGCCTTCTCTGAACAGTTAGCTTGCTGCCCCATCCCCCTCCTCCCTATCCTCTGTTGTGTGAATCCATGGACTAGCCTCCTCCCTCCTGCCATGCATGGTCTGATGTGCTGCCACTGTCCTCAATTTAGTATGATGTACCAGTCCACTCCTCCTGCCCTCCATTGCCCAATTCTATACCCCATCATTGACCTCCTGCTTAAACTCTGTGCTTAGCTTGCTGCCCCTATTCTCCTTCCCCCTGCCCTCCGATGTCTTTGTGCATGCCCCTGTGCCATCCTTTTTGCCCACCATGTTCCATGGACCTGCCACTCCTATCTACTCGGAGTGTTCTGTTGAGCTGCCACTCCCCTCCCACCTGCCTAGCATTGTCAGATGACTGTAACCTGTCCCTACCACCTCCACCCTGCCTGTCCACATGCCATGCCCCTATCCTCTTCCTCCTGTCCTACATGGTCCATTGTACTGCCACACCCCTCTGCCATCCCTGGTCTGTTGTGCTGCAACTGCTCCTCCTGCCTGCCCCGTGCGGTCTGTTGTGAGGTCCCTTCCCCTGAACTTTCTTGTCTGTGCACAGGTACTGACCCTCCCTTCTATCCTCCATCGTCTTTTGTGCATGCCCCTGCACCCTCCTTCTTGCCCATCATAGCCATTGTGCTGCCACTAACCATCCCACTTGCCATGCATGGTCTTCTGTGCTGCCATGGCCCCTCCCACCTTCCCTGTGTGGTCAGTTAGCTGCCCCTGACCCCCTCCCACCTTCCCTCCATGGTCTGTGTGTATGCCATCACAGTCTCACTGTTGCTCTTCATTGTGTGTCTTGCTTCTAGTGCCCATCCTGCCTGACCTCCATGGCTATCTTGCTGCTCCTGCCCTGCCCCCTTGCCCCCAGCCCTCTGTTTACATGTGCAGACCCCTACTCCCTCCCTGATCCGTCCCTCCTGCCCTTCATGGTCTGTTATGCTGGAGCTTTCTCTCCTGGCTGTCAATTATGGTCAGCTAGCTACCATTGCCTCTTGCCCCTCTGTTCTCTGTTGTCCATGTGCATGGTCCTGTCCCCTCCCTCTTGCTTTCTATGGATTGTTGTGCTGCACTCCTGTCCCGCATGCCCTGTGTGGTGTATTGTGCTGCTGCAAACCCTGATGCCTGCCCTGCAGGGTCAGTTTGGTGCACCTCTCCATGTCCCTCCTGTCCTCTGTTATCCAAGTCCATGTCCCTACCCCATTTCCTTCCATGATCCAATGTACCATACTTGCGAACATTTTTAACTTGGTAAGAGGGAGATTTTGAAAAAAAACTGGGGTATTGATTTTCCCCTTTGAGTTACATTGAAAAAGAGGAGATTGTAGACAGGAGACAGATCAAATAAAGCCCATTTGAGCTTAAATACATTGGACGTTTCCTGGCTGAATCGGTCTGTTGGCATGTATGGTTGTACTACCATTGCCTCTTCCTTCTGCCCACAATGGTCTATTACATTGCCACAGCCTCTCTTGCAAGTCCTGTATTGTTGGTTTGTTGCCCCTGCCCCCCTTTCCACTGCCCTGCCCTCCATAGTCTGTTGTGCTGCCACGGCCCTTCCTGCCTGCTCAGTGTGGTTAAATTGTTGCTTTTGCACCCTCCTACCTGCGTTCAATTTTCAGAGTCCGTGCCCCTGGCCTCTGCCTCTCAACAGTATCCTAATGAACAACTAGATTGCTAACATTCTATATTTATTACAAAAGTGTGGAACGCCTGACGTCATCTTGATGTAATCAAAACTGTAATACCTAGAGCATTTCCTTTAGAAATTACATATATGAGAGGGTCTTATTGGCATCAAAATTATGGTTAGTGCTCTAAAAGACTAAAATAAGGACATATTTTCTGAGTTTTCAAATAGCGACAAAGCACTTTTAAATTATTTGTTATCTTTATGTTTTTTTATCCAGTTGACCACTTGATTAAATGTTGCACTTAGGGGAGAGGATGTGGTGTTACTTCCAGAACTGCAGACTTTGCA
Source organism: Triturus cristatus (assembly GCF_964204655.1). NCBI lineage: Eukaryota > Metazoa > Chordata > Amphibia > Caudata > Salamandridae > Triturus > Triturus cristatus. The sequence continues at coordinate 345,374,662 of NC_140594.1, read as the reverse complement.
ACTGGGGAACCAGGTTGGAGTTTCTGCTTCAGCTCGACATTCTGTGATTCTGGTCAAATCACTTAGTCTCCCCATGTCTACAACCAAAATGAATTTGTTCTTGTGTGATGTAACCAATGCTCATGTAAAGCACTCCAATACCTGACAAGTCTGCACTATATAACACTGCAAAAACACAAAATAATAAGTGTTTTGCACACTTCTGTCATTGGGCTATATTTGGGCTACATCTGGGTGATTTTGGGCTACATTTGGGCTCTTTTGTCTCCGGTGGCCATCTTGGGAGATTTATTTGTTATGAAGTTTCCTAATTTCCTCATGTACTGCAGTCTCCTCAGTAGGAAATGCTTTCAGAATGTTAGCCCTCTAGTTGCTCATTAGATCACTGTAGTAAAACTACTGTTCACCATGGAAGTCTGCTCCTGGTATTAAAAGTGCATGTTTCAGTCTGCATGTCAGAATTTTTTAATGAAATAGAAGAGGATTTGAGAAGTCACTCAAAATGTGCCCTCATTTTCTTTCTTCAGCATTAATCATAATTTCTATGGCAAAATGAACCGCCTCATTGTGTTCCTTTTTAAATTAAATGTTTTAAGTGTTACCAGTTTATTCCAATCAAGATGGCTTCAGGTGTGCCATACTTTTGTCATAATGTAGACAGTAAGCGCTCTAGTTGTTTTTAAGAACATTCTGGGACATTCTGTCATTGGGCTATACTTGGGCTACATCTGGGTGATATTTGGGCTACATTTGGGCTCTTTCGTCTCTGGTGGCCATCTTGGGAGACTTATTTGTTATGAAGTTTCCTAATTTCCTCATTTACTGCAGTCTCCTCAGTAGGAAATACTTTCAGTTTTTTACTTCCATCAAGAAGGCATTCAGATGAGTCACACATTTGCCATAAATTCAGAATGTTAGCACTCTTTTTGCTCATTAGATCACTGTAGTAAAGCTACTGCTCACCAGGGAAAACTGCTGCTGGTATTGAAAGTGCATGTTTCAGTCTGCATGTCAGAATTTTTTAATGAAATAGAAGAGGATTTGAGAAGTCACTCAAAATGTGCCCTAATTTTTCTTTCTGCAACACTAATCATACTTTTTATGGAAAAATGAACCCCCTCATTGTGTTCCTTTTTAAATTAAATGTTTTAAGAGTTACCACTTTAATCCAAGCAAGATGGCTTCAGGTGTGCCATACGTTTATCATAAGTAGGACTGTTAGCGCTATAGTTGTTCTTTGGAACACTCTGGGAAGCTGCAGTAGAACACAAAGGAATCAACTGACAGTGTCTGCCCTTGTTGGATGTACATGTTTTACTGAGAATGTCAGACTTCATTCTCACATAACTGAGAAAGATAATGTGAATTTACAGAAAATAAGCTCTCAGTTTAGCTTATAGATCACCTTCCAAAACTCTGTGGGAAAAGCATGAGAAAATATTTTTCTCTCAATCATGATATCCCAGCAGAAGGCTTTTTCACATGACGAAATCACCTTAGAACAAAACATAATTCCTAAAATGAGTATGGTACCATCAACAAATGATTTATAATTTAACTAAAGTCTTAAAACCTTCTATTAACTTCAATGCTTGGATGAAGTGCTGACAGCCAATCAGATCTCAGGATGAGATGTGTGGTTAGGCTCCGCCCACATATATATATGATTTTACTTTCGATTTTCTCAGCAACTACTGAACAGATTGACACCAGACCTGCAAAAGGCACTTCCCTGACCTGAGGACTACCTCTCTGCCAAATTTCAAGTAATTCTGTTCAGCCGTTCGGGCTGTACCTTGGACTAAAGGTCCCTATGGAAAATTGCATGGGGAAAACGCGTTTTGGGACCCCCCTTGTTTCTCAGCCCCCGCTTGACGAATCCCCCCGAGACTTTCAGGGTTGGAGCGGAGCGGAGAGCCTACCTATTTTGAAAATTTTGCGAACTTTTAGGCACAATACGATGTTGAGGCAATTTGAGAACAAGGTTTCATGAATTTATAGTTGCGTGAATTATATAAAAAAGAATAGAGGACTAAGCAAACTTGGTTGTTATTGGCACACTGCTATGTTTGCAGAAATGTGAATTAACATTTTTTTGTTGTTCTCGCCTCTGTTCACTGTCAATTATATAACTTTATTGAGATTGAACTTTTAAGGTAAACATCACAAAATGTTGTTACCGTTTCAAGATGGCCGCCAAACTATCAACCAGGAACACATACAAACTGTAGTCCTCTTTTTATGTTATTGTACGCTAGACTTGCGCGTAGTGCCGATGCTTCTTTTCTTGTGGTGAATGTATTTAACTGTTGGAATCAAACAGATACTTACCCGTGACCAAGACGATATGTTCGTCGAAACGCGTTGGGTAAACCTTATGGCTTAAAGCACATTAAAACTTGCGTGAAGGAACTTTGGATATGCTGTGTCTTTCTTGGGGAGGAGTGCCTTCGTGTATGATATACACATGGTGAGACGTTCATATATATATATGTATATATATATATATATATATATATATATATATATATTTATTATCTACTGGCGGTCGCCAGTAGATAGTTATAGTTGGGACCGTGTTTCCATAGGAAATCCGCAACATTCTATTTGGAATAACTTTGGCGCCGATTGACGAATCCTCGCGAAATTTTCAAAATAGGTGGGGGGGTCCCAAAACGCATTTTCCCCATGCATTTTTCCGTAGGACCTTTAGTCCAAGCTAAAGCCCGAACGGCTGAACAGAATTACTTGAAATTTGGCAGAGAGGTAGTCCTCAGGTCAGGGATGTGCCTTTTGCAGGTCTGGTGTAAATCTGTTCAGTATTTCCTGAGAAAATAGCATTTAAAAGCATATATATATCTGTAAGCGCGCTCCGTGCACGTACGGTAAAACTTACCGTACGCGCACGCTGCCGTGCGCGAGCGCGATTCTGATTGGTTGTTAGATCTTAGTAAACATTCGAATCGGTCAAAACCAGGAAGTGTCGGCCGCCATTTTGTCTCTCGCAGTCTGAGGGGGTGAAAAACAAAGGTGGAGAACGTGAAAAGGGGGCAGGGTGGACAGTTCCTGACCCCCTAGCCTTAGTCAGGGGGTCCCAGAAGGACCCCCAAGGGCCAAAATTTCCTTTAATTTTTTTGCGAAAAATCGCGGAGTACGCGTAGCGTGCGCTTACGGTAGAAACGGAAAAATTCCGCAAACTGCGTAACGTGGGCGCACGGTCCGCGAAGCGCACCGTGCACGTACGGTACGCGCACGGTGAAAAACCTTAAAAAAATAAATACATAACTTAGCATTTAAAAAACTGTACAAATTCACTGAAAAAACCATAGGTTTCACACACGTTATAGTTAGGAATTAGCATTTAAAAAACCTTGCAAATTCACTTAAAAAACCATAGGTTTCACACGTTATAGTTAGCTGGACATTTCACTCGTGAAAAACCATTGAAATTCCCCCGTTATAGTTAGTGCAGGCAACTATAACTCACGCGACCGCAATCCTCTGCTGATGACGTCAGATATTACATCACTGATGACATATGTGTCTTTCTGAAAAAAAAATATTTGTAATATATGTATAGCTAAAAATTAATGGAAGAAGACATGGGTAAATAAGTGTCTAAATACAGTGATGTAATATCTGACGTCATGAGCAGAGGATTGCGGTCACGTGAGTTATAGTTGCCTGCACTAACTATATCGGGGGAATTTCAATGGTTTTTCACGAGTGAAATGTCCAGCTAACTATAACATGTGTGAAACCTATGTTTTTTTAAGTGAATATATATATATATATATATATATATATATATTCCCATACGAGTGCTCAACACTTGAGGGTGCACTCGGGAGACTGCAATCTTGCTCAGACATCGCCAGCGCTCCAACCACTCACTGAGCCTGACGCGTTTCGGACGTATCCTTAATCATAGGCTGACTCCAGTAACTGATATGGCAACTGACATTTATTCAAATAATCTTCCTCCAATGGGATCGTTGGTTCTTCACCCAATGCCTTCTGGGATTTGTAGTGTCTTGCTGCCAAAACTCTTGCCCCAATGGGATGTGGTAAGTCAAAGTTCCTTCAGCCCTCACTGGGCTGTGAGGCGCGGGCAATGTCCATATTTATAAGCACTCTCCCCACATATAGCGACGACATGATTTTGCGCTGTGGCCCCTTCCTCGATCCAAGGGTGGTGCAGCCCTCCTACGCCTGAGCCGGCGCGAAAATATTCCCATACGAGTGCTCAACACTTGAGGGTGCACTCGGGAGACTGCAATCTTGCTCAGACATCGCCAGCGCTCCAACCACTCACTGAGCCTGACGCGTTTCGGACGCATCCTTAATCATAGGCTGACTCCAGTAACTGATATGGCAACTGACATTTATTCAAATAATCTTCCTCCAATGAGATCGTTGGTTCTTCACCCAATGCCTTCTGGGATTTGCAGTGTCATGCTGCCAAAACTCTTGCCCCAATGGGATGTGGTAAGTCAAAGTTCCTTCAGCCCTCACTGGGCTGTGAGGCGCGGGCAATGTCCATATTTATAAGCACTCTCCCCACATATAGCGACGACATGATTTCGCGCTGTGGCCCCTTCCTCGATCCAAGGGTGGTGCAGCCCTCCTACGCCTGAGCCGGCGCGAAAATATTCCCATACGAGTGCTCAACACTTGAGGGTGCACTCGGGAGACTGCAATCTTGCTCAGACATCGCCAGCGCTCCAACCACTCACTGAGCCTGACGCGTTTCGGACGTATCCTTAATGTAATGTAATGTAATGTAATGTAAGTGCCAATTTGTATCGCGCGGCAATCGCTCCAAGGAGCATCTAGGCGCCCAGAAAGGACCACCAGATGTTAGGTAGTCCCTATGCTTACTTGACCGAGAACCCGAATTACACTAGGCTTCTGGCAGTTATATCTTGGAGATTAAAGAACCAGGTTTTTAGATGTTTATAAATATGGACATTGCCCGCGCCTCACAGCCCAGTGAGGGCTGAAGGAACTTTGACTTACCACATCCCATTGGGGCAAGAGTTTTGGCAGCAAGACACTACAAATCCCAGAAGGCATTGGGTGAAGAACCAACGATCCCATTGGAGGAAGATTATTTGAATAAATGTCAGTTGCCATATCAGTTACTGGAGTCAGCCTATGATTAAGGATACGTCCGAAACGCGTCAGGCTCAGTGAGTGGTTGGAGCGCTGGCGATGTCTGAGTAAGATTGCAGTCTCCCGAGTGCACCCTCAAGTGTTGAGCACTCGTATGGGAATATTTTCGCGCCGGCTCAGGCGTAGGAGGGCTGCACCACCCTTGGATCGAGGAAGGGGCCACAGCGCGAAATCACGTCGTCGCTATATGTGGGGAGAGTGCTTATAAATATGGACATTGCCCGCGCCTCACAGCCCAGTGAGGGCTGAAGGAACTTTGACTTACCACATCCCATTGGGGCAAGAGTTTTGGCAGCAAGACACTACAAATCCCAGAAGGCATTGGGTGAAGAACCAACGATCCCATTGGAGGAAGATTATTTGAATAAATGTCAGTTGCCATATCAGTTACTGGAGTCAGCCTATGATTAAGGATACGTCCGAAACGCGTCAGGCTCAGTGAGTGGTTGGAGCGCTGGTGATGTCTGAGTAAGATTGCAGTCTCCCGAGTGCACCCTCAAGTGTTGAGCACTCGTATGGGAATATTTTCGCGCCGGCTCAGGCGTAGGAGGGCTGCACCACCCTTGGATCGAGGAAGGGGCCACAGCGCGAAATCACGTCGTCGCTATATGTGGGGAGAGTGCTTATAAATATGGACATTGCCCGCGCCTCACAGCCCAGTGAGGGCTGAAGGAACTTTGACTTACCACATCCCATTGGGGCAAGAGTTTTGGCAGCTAGACACTACAAATCCCAGAAGGCATTGGGTGAAGAACCAACGATCCCATTGGAGGAAGATTATTTGAATAAATGTCAGTTGCCATATCAGTTACTGGAGTCAGCCTATGATTAAGGATACGTCCGAAACGCGTCAGGCTCAGTGAGTGGTTGGAGCGCTGGCGATGTCTGAGTAAGATTGCAGTCTCCCGAGTGCACCCTCAAGTGTTGAGCACTCGTATGGGAATATATATATATATATATATATATATATATATATATATATATATATAAAGCCCCAAGACGTAATAGGACATTTTCTATTTCTGTGCCCGTGTCCCGGTTTTTAATTCTAAAAATCTGGTCACCCTACGTGTTCTATCCCTCTGCCTCCTCTCTATAACTGCACCACGGGTCCCAGATTTTCTCCCATTTCTTCAGACATCCCCTACTCTGGTAGACCACTTGTTTGGTTCTCTGACACCAATCCACATCTGCTGCCCAGTCTCCAACCCGTGCTGCTCTTCTTGCCCCCCCAGGCGTGGGCTATATTCCTATTAGCAATGCACAATGTCAACGGCAGCCATATCTTTTAGTGACAGTATTTCTTTTGTATGTTCTGCTACTTCTTTCCTTAAATGCAGTTTCCAGTAATTTAATTCTAGAAGCTCAATCGTCTGGCATTCTCTCTTGATTTCAGCAACTCTTAGGATTCCTTCTTATTCGACACAGATATCTCAAATCTATATTTGACCTCCATTGTCAAGTTCAACAAGATACTTTACAGTTTTTTTGTATAACAAAGTAATCATATCTTCTATCTTGTATAATGACCTTGCAGACTGATTTTCCTTTCCTTTTTTTGGGGGGGGGGGGGGGGGGGGCGGGGGGGTTTATGGTGGTATCAAAAATACCCATGCAGTTTGAACACATTTATTTCACCCAATGGACCAGGTACATGTAGATTCCAAGTCGCATAGCCATAAACGCCCCACATTGAAATCCTTTGGCTAACATTGCTTAGATGTAGCACAATGGAGCGACTGTGAATATATAAAATTAAGCTTCAGTCCCATACGTTTTCAGTGTTTGAGATGAAGGATTTCGACACAACGTGAGATCCATGAAGGACACACAGTATGCTAGACGCCTATACAACTTTTTTGAGAGTCAGGAAGTGGTTGAGCAGTTTTTGGGTTGAATCCCCACACAGATATTAGTTAAGTGTAAGGTCAGTGCTTTAGACACATGGGTTGACATAATATGAGATTTTTGTGGTTATCAAACTTATTGGGACTCCAGGGCTGTCTGGGTTCTCTTAAATAAAATAGAATTTAATTACATCTATTGAATGTAGATTGTTACACACCTGGTATGGGAAGCTATGCACTAAAAGTTTGTTTGAAAATATAGTAATGCATATTGAATACTTATCGTCTCCTCTAGTTTCAAGCAATGTTTCATTCTTGTTTGTATTTGCATGTGCGTTTGTATCACCCCCTGGCGAAGGACATCGGGATTGATGATTTTTAATGGACAATGTCCATGATCATGCATAGCATAAGTCAAAAAAGGCATGAAATCATGTGAAAACCTGCATTATGGAACATTAATAAATGGATGATATAATTTTGTAAGAACTCCACTGAATATTTAAAGTGATTATTTGGTCTAAGGGAGCAGCTCATGGCAGCAATTACGGCAGTTAATCAATAAACTATTTGTCGATTGACATTGAGTTTGTTATAAAATAGACTTGAGTGTCAGTAGTATATTTACTCTTGCTCCGCCTTTTATCCCTTATACTTAGGCAATCTCACTACATTGTTGTCATCCGCCATTATTCGGAAAAGGATATGAAGGAGAAGGGAGGGTGTTGATTGGGCTTAAGTTTAACCTGTGTATGTATTTCTGAGTAGTATGCTTAGAGTTTTCGTTTTTTATATGAGGTCTGGGTAAAGTAGCTGTGGGTCTTCCCCTTATTTTTCCAGCAAATCCACATAAGTACTTATCATTAGGCAAAACTTTATTTATTCCTTTTTCAAGATAATAATAAATCCAGTTTAATACTCCTAGTCTCAGTTGGCAACTACTACGTCTGTCAATTACATTTATGTTATAACTGACATTCTTCTCTTACCCTGTGCTTTTTACTATCTCATCCACCTCTCATACTGCATTCGTCTGAATAAGCTTGGCTTTTCTTTACTTGTCTGTTGAAACTGAAACCTTTTGGATTCCGGTAACGTTCCTGTTCTGCCTCTTCCTTCTCTGGTGCTGCCACACCCTCGGAAGTCGAGTCAGCTATTAGTTTACTGCTGTGTGGCACCTCAAGCGCAGCTTTTCCCAAGGTGAAAGGGCTCTCTCAGACGCCACTCTGTCCTGGGAACATATATGTAGTGAGAGGTGAGGAAAACATTGGCTAGGTGTTACACAGACAACATCAGGTAAGGAACAATAGTACTGTGGAGGGATCTCAGCGCAGAGCTCATGTGCTGCGTGCTATGTTATGTTATGTTATTTAAATTTGTAAGGCGCACAGCTACCCCAAGGGGTTTCCCGGCGCGGCCAGGTAAGAAAAATATAAAGAGTGAATTACTGATTAAATTCCTATGTCTTCGCTCTTGTACGGAAAATTCCAAGAACGGGTTCCTCCCCTATTGCGATTGGACGGGAATTCCACAAGGAGGGTCCCAGAAAGGAAAAGGACTTGCGGCCCGTTAGGGATATTCCCCCCCAAAGCTGCCTCGGCTACACTGGGAGGAATAATCTAAGATTACTAGAAATACCTAAACCAGCAAAAGGAAACAAATTAGAAACATTTGCCTTCATTAGTCCTTTTAAAAAAAGGACACAACAGTAGATTTAACAAAAGAAAAAAAGAATTGTGACATATTAAGACTCAACCTAAATAGACCGAAGCCCAGGAAAATCTTGTTAATTTCCAGACCTGTATAATGAAGAAACACATAATTCAGTATTCAATTAATCAAGTAGTATTTGTAAGCGTGGCTGATCACCCTGGGGGTATACAGGTGCTGTGCTGCAGATATCAGTTGAAGAACCAGGTCTTTTGTCTGTTCCTGAAGTGGTTTAGTGAAGGAGAATTGCGCAGGTGGAGGGGGAGGGTGTTCCAGGCTTTGGAGGCGAGGTGGGAGAATAAGCATCTTCCGGAGTGGCTGCGGCGTATACATGGTGTCTGAGTAAGGGAGAAATGTGCGGAGCAAAGGTTTCTGGAGGGTTGGTGGAAGACCAGGCGGTGGTGCATGTTACTCTAAAATCTAAGGTATTTTATTTGTAAGGCATATCATTAACTATTGGGCCAGATATATGTCATGCTTCACAGGAAAGGCATTGGGAACTGAGAAAAAGGATGGAGGAACTCAAGCAATTAGGAACTACAGTTCAGATGTGGTTACCAGCAATGTTTAGAATAGTGTTTCAAAGCAAAATGCAGAATATTAGGAGCATAAGTGAAGTTGACGATCAATAAAGAGTATAAAAACAGCAAAAGAACAGCCCTAGAATTATTAGCAAAGTTAGGAAAACAAAGTCTTAGTCACCTAGAATAAGCTATGGAGGGGACAAAAGCAGTGAAAGATCGAAAGTCACTTTGAACTGAAGGTTGTGGTAGGGTTCCCCAATGGTGGGCACAGCTGGCGAAGAGCAGAGAGCTGGCATTACAAAAATATTTTTTATTATTCACCCTAAAAAAAAATTGCATGATCGAGATGGATATTAAAAGGGATTCAGCAATAAACTTGATAACATTGAAAGTAAATGGATCAAGAATGAAAATAAAGCAGAGGCAGGTTTAGGAACATATGAAGAAATGTAAGGCTCAATCATGGTCCTTCGAAAGACTAACCTAATAAATATTGAATGTCAACATTTATATAAAAACAAAAGGTGGACACATGATGTTTTAGTCACAAACCAATCTTGCTATACTGAGGGGGTAGTGACTTTGGTATGCAGTAGTGGATGAAATCCAATCAAGAACAGACAAGTCTGTAAGGTGGGTTTTGGCAAAGATAAATATGAATCAAATTCTCTGATAGTAGCTGGCTATTACAGACCAAATGGTAAATGATGCCACCTTTCTGGAAATTGTAATAAAAAAATGTATGGGATTGCACAACTGCAGTAGTCCTAGTCAGAGATTTTAATGCCCTCCTTAATAATGACTTAAACAGACCAAACATAGGTGCTACCATAAAAACCCATGAAATACGATAGTACTTACTAAATGCTATGCAAAACGTAGGTTTCATTGATGAATGGAGAGAAGAGGTGGGTACTCAAGAGAAGTTCTATATGCTACAGAAAAGAATATCGAAACTACTCCAGGTTAGATCTGTTTCTTGTCGATCTAATAGACTTGAAATACTTTGATAAGGGTGAACATTTACCCTCCCATATTTCTGATCATATGGCAGTCTCTATAAAGCTGAACGTTCCTGAGAAGCATAAATATAGTTGATGGACAATGGATAAGAAAAATGAAGACATTTTTAATATTCTTATAGGGTGCACTAAGATAAGAGTTGTTTGAGAAGAATATAAACAAGAATATTCAGAGGAATGTCAAAAAAGAATAAAAGGTAAGGAAAAATACACAACATTAAAGAAATGCAGACTTGGCTGCATCAGACTAGTACTCTTGAATCCTATAAGGCCATGATATCTAAACAGCTAGAGAAAGCACGGAGGACATTTATATTAATTAGAGAAAAAAGGAATATTGGGAAGTCAGTAAAATATCCAAAATTTAGTAATCTGCAATCAATGGGAATGAAAAGTCCAATCACTGAAGAAGAAATACACTTAGGGCCTTATTACGAGTTTGGCGGTCTGGCTGCCGAAGGACCACGTCCGCAACTGCGAGGAGGCTGCTGAGCCTTTGACTGTCTGACTACCGTATTACAAGTTTGCTGAGAGGCTGGCAGGGTGGCTGCGGCGGTCTTGCGGCAGTGGGCAATGTATTTCAATGTATATCGATGCCTGTGTGTACATTCCTAATGCATATATGTCTAATGCATGATATATGTTGACAAATATCACCTACCCATTGCTGAAGTTCAACCCCTATGTGGGCAGTTTTGGTAATGAGTATATGGTAGCAATTCACTTACCTGTATTTCATCGCAGACGGGTTGTATTCCTCTGGGTGAAGATGCTCCTGTGTAGGGGGACTTGGAGAAAGGGATATACTTCGAAATCTGCTGGAAAGAACTGGAAAGGGGTGAGTATTCACCCCAAATTCTTAATCTCCGTCGGCCTTTAGGTGGCAGCCTGAACGCCGCAGTCAGCTCGTAATACCGACGGAGATGTTGCGCCTCTGTACCACCAAATGGAGGCCTCCTTCCCCAGACCGCGACCCCGGCAGCCGGTGGTGTGCTGGCAGTGCTGGAGGTCCAGTGGCAGTCTCTGCTCAGGCAAAAATCCTACCTCGTAGTATGGTAGACGGCTTGCAGCAGTCAGACCGCCACTGCTGGGACGGCGGACCATGGACCTCCAAACTCTTAATAAGGCCCTTAGCCTTGATAAGACAAAAAAGGGAAAGCAGTGAATTCTTTAATTCAATATTACCAATAGGAAGCCAATTTCTAGAACATGGAATGAAGCATTTATATTGGTAATTTTAAAACCCAACAAAGACCCTGAGAAGTGAGAATCGTATCTACAATATCATTGCTCAGTAGCAGCCATAACGTATCTCCTGGGGTATTAGCATCAACACTGACTAGAATAGTATCTGACCTTGTACACAATGGCAAAAAAGGCTTTATTTTATCCAGGCAATTATTTGAGCTAATCCATTGCCTAATAAGGACTGCCGACCTAGCAGTGAGCCATAATAGACCTCTAGCAATTATAACAATAGTAGCAGCTAAGGTGTTTGATAGGAAGATAAGGCTTTGTTAGCGCTATACAAGCTATATGTCAAATACCACCTGTTAAAATATTCATGAACAGCAGTTTTACACAGGACATTAAGAAAACAACACGTATAAGACAAGGATACCCTAACTCACTGCCTTTGTTTGATTTGTATTTTGAGGCAGCAGCCCAGTATATGGACCAGAACCTTATTCCTTGTACCTGTATAGCTATCCAAAATAAAGTAGCATTATTTGCTATTGATCTTGTAGTTATTCAGATATTGTAAAAACTTTGCTGAGAATAAATGAAAGAACCCAGAACTTTGTGAGAATGTCCGGATAAAGGGTGAATGCAGACACGTCCGAGGGAATGACAGGGGATACACACCTTCAACATCACTACATTTGTAAAGAAATGAAGTATCTGAGAACTAGTATTGCTCACATTCTAAACTTGATCCCCATAGAAAACATACAAAGAGTAGCAAGGGAAATACATAAACTATTCAGGATCACAGTAGTAGTCATTTGACTGAATATAAAAGAGTAAATCTGATTAAAAATCCATATTACCAAAATTAACCCATTTGTTTAAATATATACGACTACAATTTGATAGAAAAGAGAAATGTAAGGTACAAGGTGAAATCAATAGTTTTAAGTGGGTTTCTAGGTGGATCAGGATCTCATGCAAACAATCAAGAGGTAAAAAAGAAAGGAGGGCTAGATTTGCCAGATATTCAGTTATACTGTTGGGCATTCCAGTAAAAAATCGTCAAATCCCCTTTGCTTACTAAATGGAGAACAAAAGGGGACTGCTGTTACAAGAAATATCAAGGAATCTAATTAAGGATACTTTTCATAAAAATGTGTGTCACCAAAGTATTTTAAAAAGACTAACCTACAGACAGCTACACCTCTTACTTGAGGTTAGGAAGCAGTTTAAAATTCCACATTGCAGTGAATTGACTCCAATACGGATTCCCCAGGTTCCCCAAAATGCCTAAAAGATCAAATTAGCATCACTTTAGGAAAAGCAAGAATTCTAAAACTGATTCCACTATTAAGTGGTGAGGTTATCCATAGCTGTGAACATTTGACAGATATAATAAAGGGAAATCTCACAAAGTAGAAGTATGCACAACTGTCATCATGTTTTGATAGAAAAGAAAGGATTGCTATAAGTTCAGAAAAGTTGGAGCTCCAGCTACAAAATACAGCTCAGGTGAAGAAAGAAGTTGTCAGATGGCATCAACAACTATACGTAGCAGTGTATAAGATTATATGGCCCTTATATAAGGTATGCTTTATTCAATATTAAATTCTGTTTCATTAAGGAAAAATTGTTTATTTGCATTGCACAGAATAGACTGGATGAATCACAAATTAGTTAAGACATCTGAAAATTCAGAAGGGAGATGTAGAATATGTGAAATGGTGCAACCTGATGACAGTCACATGTTTGCTGGCTGCCCTTCGTGGAACTACTTTTGGCATAATGTCGGTAAGATAATGTAAATTTTAAAAGCCTTGGTGGACTGAAAATCTGGATTTTATTAAAGACACAAAGGCTAATATTATGTAGTAAATCCCTTTATTGCCACCACCCAGCAGCACCTTTAAAGCTTATAGAACTTGGAACCCAATAGCATTCCAGAGATAATAAAACATCCCAACAACCAGTCCTCTTCTCAAACTTTAAATATGTCTTCCTATTAGCATCCTTATAACTTGTAATAAACTTCATTTTTACAAACACTTATTTCTCCAAAAAAATCCATCAAAATTGGCAAAGATCTTAAACTTGACCTGTATAAAAAAAATCAAACAATCAATACATTAGGGAATGGTTTATTCTGGGAGGGATAATATTAGCCTCCATGTCTTTAATGGAATCCAGATTTTCAGCCCACCAAGTTTGTGGAAAATCTACATTTTATATCAAGAACCGAAGGCCAATATTATGCAAGTTTAAAGCTTAGAAACCAAACAACCCGTTGCACTCTCCACATGATTAAAGTAAAAACGTCTGAACATAAAATCATATTACCAAACAGCACAACATAAAATATCTTGCAAACTGCCACCCATGATAAAAGCATTTGAAGCAGCTGCACCCCTCAGAGAATGTGCACTAAAACAAACTTACACCCACACTAGATCGTTGCATTATCTCTTTCACGTATCTTTCTAAAGTTAGCAAAGAAAGTTCTCTATGAGGATGCCTAAACAAAACAAGCTGTTGATCCACTCCTGAATGTCTCATCAAAACTGTTATGCGCTCATACTCCTTCACACACCGAACCACACAGAACTTCTCTCTTTCATCAAAATAAGGATACAAAATTGAAAAAAATCATCTTATATCTCTGTCTCAAAGGAAAACATATCCCTTCTGGAGGATATGACCTATAAAATACCTCCAAAGCATGCACATCTGATACTCTATGAAACTACACCAAACAAAACAGCATAGTCAACTTAAAATACAAATCTCTCAAATTGATATTTGCATTACCATCCCAACTTTCTAGAACTTTCAGAACGTTCAAAACATCCCATTGGGAAGTGTATATAGAAACTGAAGGTTTAGCAATCGTCATGCTCCTTAATAATCTTTTTTCAATCACATACTGACCTATTGATAAGCCATTCACTAAAGTATGACTAGCAGCAATAGCTGACCTATACATATTCACAGTCCTGGAAGCCGGATCTCTAACAGACAACTCTGATAAAAAATTAATCACCTGAACTATATCAACTGAAAAGGGATCAAGATCCCTTTCCACACACCAGCATGCCCATTTACTCCATACCAATCTATACGCCTTTCTCGTTCCTGGAGCCCAGGATTCCTCGATATGCCTCGAAGCCTCTGATGAAAACTCTGGCTTCCTCCATACTCTCCTGAAAGTCTCCATGCCACTAACGTTAACTGATCAACACTGATCAGACAGTGAATTTCTCCCTGAGGACCTTGCAAAAGTTCTGGAAATGTCAAAAGCAACATTGGAAAGTCTACTCTCATTTCCAGTATGATTGAATACCATACTTGAGATATCCATAAAGGAGTTACCACCACTACCGTCTCCATCCATCTGCTATTCATCCCTGTCATAATTCTAATCATCATTGCAAATGAGGGACAGGCATACGTGTGAATCCCTCTCCAATCCTGGAAAAAAGCATGTATGTCTGCTGCTTCCGGATCTCTACGCCAGCTGAAATACTTCTTCACATGAGCATTCAGCCTGTTCGCAAAGAGATACACCTTGAAAGGACCCCACAACCTGCTCAAATTGCTGAAACAATCCTGTTCAACATTCAGTTGTTTGAATTGTGAAAATTCCTTGAGAACCAATCCGCCACTGAATTCATCAACCCTGGAATATGGCCCGCCTGAACTCTCATACTACTCTCCAGGCAATACTACCAAAAAATCCTTGTTAAATCTGCCAGTCCCTTCGAATGTGGATCTCCCAATCTGTTTACATACCTTACCGCTGATGCACTGTCCATACTTCGCACCACTGAACATTTGACAGTTAGATCTGCAAAACATTTAATTGCAATACTGCTGATAACTCTAAACAATTTATATGCAAATTATTTTCTTAATCTGTCCAATGACTACCAGTCCTTGACCGTTTCCAACTTGCACCCCTTCCTTCCAAGCTCGCATCCAATCCCACAACCAAATCTAGATTTTTGCAACACATATCACATGCCCATTCCATGCTTGAATATTCCTCAGCACCATGTCCTCTCTTCCCTTGCCTCCAATGATAGACACACTATTTTGAGTACCTCAATCCATTTCGTAAGTGTTTTGCTTTCAAACTCTGAAAGGCCCAATAATGCTAGGGACCTGAGAAAATAGCCTGAATAGTAGAGGATGAAAGACCCAGGTGTTAACATACTCAATGAAAACTTGTCTAATTTCGGAGTATACCATATCTCTTTCTGAATTCTCTTCAACCTCTCCTTGGTAACCTCAGCAAACCTTACATCTTATCTATTATAAAACCAAGAAACCGAGTTTGCTACTGTGGTACTAAATATGACTTCATCTGGTTCACTACAAATCTCAAATTTTCCAACAGCTGCACTGCCAACCCTGTATGAGAAATCAACTGTTCTCTGTCCTGATCCAATTCAAGATGTCATCTAAATAGATTATCATTTCAATTCCACTCTCTCTCAGATACGCAGCAACTGACCAAAGGACCATTGTAAAGCCCTAAGGTGCTGACGAAAGTCCGAATAGCAGGCACACAAACTTCAACACCTTCCTCTTCCAAATAAATATTAAAATCCTTTGATGACCTTCCCAAATTGGTAATGTTAGATATGCATCCTCCAGATCCAATCAAGTCATCCGATCCCCTTTCTGCAAAACATCCTTTAATAAATATATTCCTTCCATTTGCAAATGATGGCAAACCACTCAATCATTTAAATCTTGTAAATTTATAACTGGTCTCACACCCTTGTCCTTCTTCTCCACCAGAAAAACATTTCTCATAAATCCGTTTGAGTGATATTCTTCTAACACAACTGCCCCCTTTGAAATCAACGACTTTATTTCCAAATCTATCAACCTCATATGATCTGTATTGAAAACTAGTCTGCTTGGCAAATGTTTTTGAACTGGACCCACGTACTGTTTCCGAATCTCAAGGAATCTTTGTAATCTGTATCTATTGTTGGTAAAACTGGGCAAGTCTACTGTCTAATTTTAAAGGGATACAAGAAGGGTCTTGACCTACCTGATGATCCTCTGGTTCCCATTTATCCTTGGGCAAACCTTCCCTAAGTTCTCTGTCTTTGTGGGTAAACACCTCTACTCTGGTAGGTTTGCTGACCTTGAAAGCCTCTATGACATCATGAGAAAGAGCCTCTAGTAATACTTTGGCCACGGCCTGCGAACCAACTACTCGTTCTCCGGCCATCCCAAAAACATGATCCTGAAACACTTTCTTCTGGGACTTTTGAAGAGAACAAAAAGCCCCTACAAAACTAGAAAAATTCTTAATAAGGCATCACCGAAAAGCAACCCATTAGCTGAAGGCCCCAGTACCTTATTCGCCAGGTCCACCAATTTAGGATTGTATTACCCAGAATGCTTTTCCGTCTTTCATTAGAAAGTGCCATATTGGCGTTGCCTAACAAGCAAGCAGCCCTTTGAATCCACTGGCACAATTCATCCACATCCTCTTTCTTATTGTAAATATTTGCCTCCTCGGCTATGTCAAAAACGTTTGGTCTGTGAACCCACAACATGCAAAAGGTTGTCTTGCCAGGATCTCAGACCCTTGTCCAAACCTTTCCTAGGGTCTTGGCGACCTATGCTAATAAACTGTATTATCGTAGCATCTAGCTCAGGGGCTATCAACAAACTCTTGGCAACAAAGGGTCTAGGGCACTCAGAGGTCAGTCTGACTTGAACATCCTTAGGGATCTCCCATTTCATCCAAAACTGAACATATTCAGCCTAATGTTCAGAGGGTGTCCACTGAGGTGAGACTGGATGCTTAATGAGTAAGGGTCAAACATATGTTGACCACATTAAGTACCTCATCACCTTTTTCCTTACTATAATCTTTAGAGAATTTCTCCATCTGAGATCCCTGGTCTAAATCCGAAGAACAGCTGAGCTCTACTTCTGCACTTCTAGAGGATTCATCACAAATCACTGTATTATGCTTACTGCCCTTTGACCGCTCTACTTCCATCTTTCCCTGGCCTTTCTCTTGCTCACCATGTGGGCCTCAACACCACCATCTTTCCTGTCAACACAGAAATCATGCTCTGCCTCAGCAGATCTCCTCTTTTATGCCAACCCTATGTTGACAATCACATACTTTCTTTTCTGGGTAGCTTTACCCCTTTTTTTACATTCACTTCTGCTTCATTAGCAGACCAAAAGCATTCCTCCTCCATAGGAATACTTTTACCAATCCACAAATCCAATTTCCTGTCCATCCTACTTGAGACTTCCCAAATAGTTTTTCCAATAGCTCTATTGAGCTTCTCATCAATACTCAACTCCTGCGAGGCATCATCATCTCGCTCCATATCCTACTAATGATCCTACTAAAGTCACCTGAAACCATCACAATTCCAACACTTGATCAATGCTAATGCCTTCTGAAATTGTCTAAGCTCCTTCCACACACTCAAACCGATGTCTTCCGTCAAAGTACCTCATCTCGTCTCACTACAGGTAGTACATGTGGTCAATTGCTGTGAGGAAACCCTCTCATTTCGTGAATAACCACACGCTCGCAACCAGGTCAGCATATCAGCCTTCCACCAAGATGGCGCCCGCGATATACGAGTGTGTGCGGGTAATAAAGAGACAGTTAAAATATCCGTATTTCCAAACGTTTGGCCTGTGCCCAGGTCAGTATCTAAACATTTTAATTATAACTAAACATTTTCATCATCATCAAAAATAACTCTATTTCGGCCGATATGCCCATAAAAGCACAGCTAAAAATACAATACATTACATTTGACTCGTTAACATAACCATTGCACTGGGAGCGGCATCAACTAGCACATTGGAGGTATAGACTTACAATCATGTTACATGGTCATCACAAGTGTCCTACTAGCTCACCCCATGGCCCAAAGCTATTCTTTGAATGAGGGAAATCATAAAGTGCTCATGCGCTATAAGGGCGGCCTGATGTCTTTTACATTATTTGAAAAATTAGATTCAATAAAGTGCAAGTGCCTGAGGAAAAGGTGACTATTTCAACAGACCCACAACACTCTATTCTAAGTAAACATTCTATAAAATAAGTTTTTGGGCAACTGTACACTTTTACATTGCTATAAAAAATCATTAAAAAGTTAGTTTCAGTAAAGTGCTTGTGCATTACATCAGAAGCATAGAGATGTTTACATTGTTCTGGGACCGTACTCTGTAAAATGCATATGCAAATCTTAAATAGGGCCAAGGCCATTGAAATTGACCCCTAGCAGCATTTCTATTGCAGTCAAAGTGGCCCTCATCTAGCATCATTGAACAGTCATGTGAAGAAAAATATAAAACAACTTGTATGAAACATTACAGTTAAAAAAATTAAAAAGGTCCTGGAATGGTTTTGTTCGATTATAAAATATCACAAATAAATCAATAATCAGGGCTCATTATAAAAAGGTATAAAACAGTGGGTTTGCCAGGTCTAAAGGAACATCTTTAAAATGGCACCACGAGTGCACCACATTGAGAAGAAAAAACGTGAAATAGAAAACACAATAGGTGAGTGGGTGTTATATTTCAAAAACCTATAGACCTCAGTGTCTCTATCCCAAATTTCTACATAGCTGGCGGAGCCAGTGAATCCTCGCCCTTTTATATCCTTGGCAGAAAAATATCACATGAGATTCTATCTCCTCTAGGTTATTACAGGCTGGGCAGCCCAAAACGGGTGAGTCCGCCCACTTGCTGTTAAATGCACGCAGCGGGAGCACCCCATGTCTGAACTGTAAATATAATTTCTTAGCCAAGAATGGCTGAATATCACCCAGAGCTGGTTCTAGTCTGTTTTGGTCTTTTACTTCTAGAAACTCCAGTGTTAGTCGACCGACTAGAGGGCTCCCCAGTACCTGAGCTTGTTTGTACTCCCAATAGTTCTCCATCAGGTTCTTCCTAGAGGTAACGGGGCAGGTTTCTCCTGCGTTAATCCACAAATTGCCCCTCCCCATGGTGACACAGATGTTCCTAATGTGTGCCAACCATGGAAATTAGCCCGCACCCTGGAGACTCAGCACTTCACTCAGCTCGTCCCTATATGCGGCCAGTTCAGGGGTGCTCCACAGGTGTCACCAAAATAATAGGGGTCTAAGGGCAGCTTTATCTGTGATCGGTCTAACCCCTAAGTCCATTCTAAGAGGTGTTAGTGGGGAGCTAGAGGGCAGACACAGCAGTTGCCTAGCAAAGGAGTTCTCAATGCTCGATAAAGAGCCCAGGGGATGATAGCACCAGATTTCGGCACTGTACAGGGCAGTACCCCTGGTTTGGCATTTATATATTTCCACTGCCGGGCCTATAGATTTCTAAGTACAGCTCCTGAATACCTTTTTTAGGCCCCCTGTTGTCTGTGCCAACTTTAAACTTGCTTTCTGGATTTGCACTCCCCAGTCCAATTTTTCAGTGAGCGTGATCCCGAGGAACTCAAAAATGGACACCCTCTCTAACAGGTTCCCATTTAAGCAAGGATTGGGCCGGGTACTATTACTTGCATTAAATACCATGTACTTAGTTTTTTGCAGATTGATCTCCAAACCCCGGTTCCTACAGTAGACACTAAAAATATGAAGGGCCCTGTGAATTCCCATAGGTTATTTAGAGAGGAGGATAGTATCATTCGCAAACATCGCTGGTATTTTGCAATTTGCAAGCTTAGTGGCATCGATATCATTCCCTGCAATCAGTGACTCTACTAAGCCGTTGATAAAGAGGCAATAAGTGTGGGAGCCAAGACGCAGCCTTTGCGTACACCTCTTTCCATTTGCAGAGGAGCAGTTAGTTCGCCATTTTTACCAAACCTACTTTGGACATAATTGCCTTCATGCAGACGTTCCAACTGATGGCAGAGATATGATGGGACATTCATGGCCAACAGGGGGGCCCAAAGTTTTCCCTTCGGAACCAGATCAAATGTGCATTTAAGGTCCACAAAGATTAATAGAGGCTGCCACCCTCTATACAAACTGATTTCCAGTATAGTAATTGTAACCTGAAAATGTGATCGATTGCTGAGATCTTAGCTCTAAATCCAGCTTGGAGGGGCTAAGGACATTATGCTCGTCCATCCATCTCTGTAGCCGCCCTAGTAGAACGTGGGCAAATATTTTTTGACATACATCAATGAGAATGATTGGGCAGTAATTAGCAGGAAGAAGCGGAGAACCCTATTTAAAAATAGGTATGATTTCGGCCCCCGCCCAGGTGATGGAGATCGACATTCACTGCAGAATCGCGTTAAACAAAGACCACAAGTAGGGGGCCCAGATAGCGGGTTCGGAGCAAAAAAGGACCCCATGGTTCTTATTGAGCCCTGGGGCCTTAGATGGTGTAATGCTGCTTACTGCATCTGTTATCTCTTTAAGGGTGATAGGGGAGCATTTGGTGAAATTGTCTCGTATGGTGTGCATGTGTTGCCCACTAGCCCCTCCTCATTCACCGCCCTTACGTATAAGGATTCAAAATGTGCCTTCCATACGTTCTCCCCAATATTTGGTTCTATGACCCTTTTTCCTTCCTGGGTTCCTGTATTAACCACATTCCAAAAAAACACCTCATGTCATGCAAACCATTTCTTATTTTCCCAGCTTCTTTTTGCTTTCTTAGTGACTTTTTTTGTGGGCTGCCCTTTTCTCTCTAATTACCACCCTGTCATTAAGTTTAATTGCAGCAAGGAGATCTGCCTTGGCCATGCGGCAGCTATCATTGTACCATGGGTGGCGAGGACTTCTTGCCCGCCTAGATCTTTTATTGGGGTTAAAAATATTAGCCATAGTGGTTAATAGATTTTGATGATTATTGTAAATTTTGGAGAGGGAATTGGGGATCCCATAGTTCAAGATAAGTTGTTTCAAAATGGGATGATTATTTGGTATAATGAGGCCAACTTTTCTTGAGATTGGCAAAAATCACCCGAGCGTACTCTCCTCCTGCAGTTGGTCAATTTTAACCTAGAGTCTGGTGGTGTTAATACTTCAGATCCATTCTTATCACAAGGTGAAGTTACCTCTATTATAAGAGCATTGTGATCACTATCAAAGTGGGGCATGATTTTAAAGTCTAGCACCCTATGCCAAGATTTTGTGTCTACCAGAATATAATCTATGAAAGATGCTTGGCCCGGTCTGTTAAAGGTGTGATTCCCAAGTGTATCGAATTTGGTGGGACCATTGCACGCTCTTAATGAGCGGTTCATTGTGAGGGAGTTCATCTGCAACGCTAATGGAGACCACGCCCGTGTTGGAGGAATGTTGGGCTCTGGGATGGCCCAGTGAAGGTCCTCATTGCTTGAGTTACCTGTAACCAGGCCATTCAATGGTTCAAACTGGCAGTCAAAGTCCCCGCCTACAATTACCCAGAAGTTGTCAGGGATTGTGAGGAGAAGGGCGGTCAGTTGGACTAGAGTTGGTGATTCTTGGCCGGGCGTGCATAGACATTTGTCAGAGCAATTCTGATCTTCTTAGGGAAGGTCAGAAAAATACCAAGGATGTTGCGTGATGATGCCTCTATCTGACTTACGGCACAACCCAAATGTACACCAACCCAGGTGCATAGTCCCCCTGATGGGCTCCGCCTACCCACACTAGTAGCTGTTATGCTGAATGAGGCGTAGCCCACTTTGTGTTTGTGCGCCCTGGCCCAACCTTCCTGGAACATGCAGATCTCATGTTGTCCTATAAATGACCCCCATTCTGGGTTGTCCAGTTTGGAGGTGAGTCCTGCTATGTTCCAAGAAAAAACCTGTAGCCTGGGAGGACCTGTGCAGATTTCTGGGATGAGGAGTTGGGCACCCTGCCTCGCTGTTTGACCTGGGGGCAGTGGGTTTAATCGCCTCCAAACCTGCTGTCTGTAGGCCATTACTGACAACAGGGTGGCCAGCTATATTAGCATGGGGGTTTGCGGTCACCCACGTTTGAAGTTTGGATGCCTGTGTGCTCTCCAAGGGTTGGTCGAGAAGTATTTGGATGGTAGAGACCCTATTCCATCCTCTGGTTTCTACTCCACCCTCTCCCACCACCTGGACCACAGCCTCTTCCCCTTTCTGCTTTGGATACCCATGCCCCTGAGTGGACTCCCCTTGTAGGTCAGAACTCCCATATGGGTACCCCATACGTGCCAGTCAGTCTACCGATTCTAAAAGGTTGACTCTATTAGAGATTGGTAAATTACAGAGTAGTGGACTGGGTCGGTTCTGTCCCAGAGTAGTGAGTTGCTTAGTTTGGTTCGACATCCCCCTCTCATAGCCATCCTGTCTTCTATTAAATGTCCTGGGGGATATAAATAGCCCAATGAGAGAGCGCTTATGCCCCATCCACCCTTCAAAGGTTCCCGTCTAGGAGTGCTTGTTCGAGCATTGGGGTCCTGAAGTTAATCACAACGCAGTCCCCTGGTACATCTTTCAGCGTCCAGCCCACCCATCCCACCCTGCGTGTCATAAGTAACAATTTTAAAACATTCTGTATGTTTAAAGTTAATCAAAACCTTGTTTACTTCCAAAACAAAATGCGTGTCTGCGCTTGTGATGCTCAATACGCAGCCCAAACACAGTCTTTACCTTTGATAAAATTGGCACCACCGCACCAAGAAAATGAAAAGCAATTTGTGCACTCACTGGGCGTACTGCCAAATCCTTTTGTATATAAATGAGTGCAGTCCAGTATTTTACATTTAAAATAACACACAGCGCCAAACAGCAGAACTCACGCTGTGACAACTTACATTTCAATCAGAGAACACCATATCAAAATTTGTAACACACCATACATAATACTTAACTGAGTGAGCAGCAGCAATAAAAGAAGGAAGAGGACTTGTTGCTGGAGTGTTTTATTATCTTTGGATTGTTATTGGATTCGAAGTTCTATAAGCTTAAAATGTGCTGCAGAGTGGTGGCAATAAAGGGATTTATTGCATAACATTGGCCTCTGGCTCTTGATATAAAATCTCAGCAATTGTTAATCAAAATGTGAAGGTAAGTATAATATATCAATTGTATTTGATATAACTGAACAAGACAAGAAGTGACATATCTAAAGTAAGATAAAAAAAACTTTTATCCTATTTTATACTCCTAGTTAGGCATGAAATTGGTAAGAGATAAACTTTGACCATGCCCCCTCACGACCCCTAGTTTGGTTGAGAGCAACAAAAAATATTAATTGTTTAGATAAGCAATTTTAAGAGGTACAGAAAGACATTCTAAAGTAAATTTGGGAAATGGCTGGTTGTATGAGAAGCTAAAATATTGAACATCAATGATAACAACAGATTTTTCTCTTGGAATACCTTAATGTGATCCTATATGAGCTGATCACAATTGCTGGAACGTAAACATAGGAGCTGATCTGAGGCAATGCTATAGAGATAATGTGTTAGCTTTTTTCTGGTGATACAGATTAAAAAACATCAGTCTCCAGAATGCCAACAGTGATACAAGGCGTTCTGCTCTATAACCAAAGTACTTAGAAATAGTAGTTATAATAAAGCTTATTAAGACACATCAAATCATTAACATCAATAATTTACAAAAGATAAACATTATTTAAGACATAATTTTCTTAAAATATGCAATTACCTTCACTTGAGCTATGGACATTCCATTTTAAACCCAATTTAGAAGTTTAATCTGGCACGGAGAGTGATAAATTCTCACATTAGAATGGCAATGGAGATTCCTGAGAAAACTCAAACAACAAGCAAAGATGTTTAGATCTTGGCTGGTCAGAAAGCCACTGTGTTTGGTTGACAGAGCTGATCTATCCTAAATGATTACGAAACGTGTGGTGTAAGATTGAAAGCATGTTGGACCTGGTGCTCTCTGCAGAGTCACCCTCAAACTTTTTGTCTTCACTCATTCTATTTTTGCTGATTTCACTTTTGTTGGCCTTAGGACTCTTGTGTACTTTACCAGTGCTAACTAAAGCTAAATTGTCTATGCTCCCTCCCTTAAACATGATAAGATTGGGTTAATCCTATCTGCCATACTTAATTTACTTATAAGTCCCTTTGAAAGTGATATACCATGTACCCAGGGTCTGTAAGTTAAATGTTATTAGTGCGCCTGCAGCACATACTATGCTACTCACTTAAGTAGCCCCCTAAAACATGTCCCAGGCCTGCCATTGCAGCATGAAGACAGTTCTAAACTGCCAATTCAACTTGGTAACATAATCCCCCTGTCAAGCATCAAACTCCTTTTTTATTACATGTAAGCCACCCCTAAGGTAGGCCAAAGGTAGTCCATAGGGCAGGTGCATTTTAATTGAATGGTTGAACATGTACTTTTAAGTGTTACATGTCCTGGTATTGAAAACCCCCTTAAATCATTTTTCACTACTGCGAGGCCTATCTGTCCCATAGGATAACACTGGGTTGCCTTAATACATTTAATAGGTAACAGCGTTTGATTGAAAGCAAAAGACACACAATTGATGGACGGAATGCAGAACAAATCAAAACATTCACCCCCAGTCAAGAGATCTGGGTTAAATCCATTATTCTTTTGCACACTATGCCACCCTAGTTTAGACCTGGCCATATGCAAATCAGTCTTGACCCTGTGCCTCATGGGAACAATCCAGCCCGAACTGCCAAGCCAGGTCCTCCCTGGACCGGAAACAAGCATCCTAGGACCGGTTTCGGGGTTTCATCCCTCTTCAGCCAGACCAGCTTGATTCCAGTGGCACAGTGAGCCCAGGACCCACGTCTGTGTATACCTGGAGCACTTAGGGCGAGAAAGCAAAAGACAGACAATTGATGGACGGAATGCAGAACAAATCAAAACATTCACCCCCAGTCAAGAGATCTGTGTTAAATCCATCATTCTTTTGCTCACCATGCCACTTCAGTTTAGACCTGGTCATATGCAAATCAGCACTGACCCTGTGCCTCATGGGAACAGTCCAGCCCGAACTGCCAAGCCAGGTCCTCCCTGGACCGGAAACAAGCATCCTCGGACCGGTTTCGGGGTTTCACCCCTCTTCAGCCAGGATGGCTTGATTTGCATTTGTCACCCTGAGTGGGGCGGGTATGCCCAGACGTGGGTCCCATGCTCTACATGCCACTGGAGTCAAGCTATCCTGGCTGATGAGGGCTGAAAGCCCGAAACCGGTCCTAGGATGTTTGTTTCTAGTCCAGGGAGAACCTGGGCTGGCAGTTCGGGCTGGACTGTTCTCATTGGGCGCAGGGTCAAGACTGATTTGCATATGGCTGGGTCCAAACTGGAACGGCATGGTGAGCAAAAAATAGATTGATTTAGGTCCAGATCTCTGTACTGGGGTGAATGTATGATATTGTTCTGCATTCTGTCCACCAATTGTTCTTTTTTCATTTGTCACCCCGAGTGGGACGGGTATGCCCAGATGTGGGTCCTGTGCTCTCCATGACACTGGAGTCAAGCTATCCTGGCTGATGAGGGCTGAAAGCCCGAAATCGGTCCTAGGATGCGTGTTTCCAGTCCAGGGAGGACCTGGCCTGGCAGTTTGGGCTGGACTGCTCCCATTGGGCGCAGGGTCAAGACTGATTTGCATATGGCTGGGTCCAAACTGGAACGGCATGGTGAGCAAAAAATAGATTGATTTAGGTCCAGATCTCTGTACTGGGGTGAATGTATGATATTGTTCTGCATTCTGTCCACCAATTGTTCTTTTTTCATTTGTCACCCCGAGTGGGACGGGTATGCCCAGATGTGGGTCCTGTGCTCTCCATGCCACTGGAGTCAAGCTATCCTGGCTGATGAGGGCTGAAAGCCCGAAATCGGTCCTAGGATGCGTGTTTCCAGTCCAGGGAGGACCTGGCCTGGCAGTTTGGGCTGGACTGCTCCCATTGGGCGCAGGGTCAAGACTGATTTGCATATGGCTGGGTCCAAACTGGAATGGCATGGTGAGCAAAAAAAAACAATGGATTTAGGCCCAGATCTCTGTACTGGGGTGAATGTATGACATTGTTCTGCATTCTGTCCATCAATTGTTCTTTTTGACGTTTGATTGAAGACAGATAAGCAGTTAATGTTTAGTATTTATGAAGTGGAGGTCTTGCAGGTGTTGGGTGATGTGTTCATGTCGTGGGATGCTGAGGACGAGTCTTGCCGTGGTGTTCTGGATGGTCTGGAGTTTGAGTAGCAGGGATTTGTTGATTCCAGCATAGAGGGCGTTTCCGTAGTCTAGTCTGCTTATTATGAGTGCGTGGGTGACGGTCTTTCTGGATTCGGGGGGATCCATTTGAAGGTCTTGCGAAGGATGCAGAGGGTGTTGAAGCAGGTGGAGGCGACGGCATTGATTAGGCAGGTCATGGTGAGGGAGGAGTCGAGTATGATGCTGAGGTTCCGGGCGTGGTCCGAGGGGGTGGGAGGTTGCCGAGGGTGGTGGGCCAGCATGTGTTGCCCCAAGCTGATGGGGTGGGTCAGAGGACAAGGACTTCTGTCTTCTCCGAGTTGAGCTTCAGACAGCTGCTGCTCATCCAAGATGAAATGTCTTCCATTCCTTCCTGGAAACTGAGTCTGGTGGCGTTGGGTTCCTTCGTGAGGGAGAGGATGAGCTGGGTGTCATCGGCACAGGATACTATGCAGTCTGATGATGGCTGCGAGGGGGGCCATGTAGATGTTGAAGAACGTGGGACCGAGCGGTGATCCTTGGGGTACTCTGCAGTTGATCTCTGTGGGTTCAGAGAGGAAGGGCAGGAGTCTGATCCTTTGGGTTCTGCCAGCGAGGAAGGAGCGGAGCTAGACAAGGGCGGTTCCTTGTATGCCAACGTCGCGGAGGCTGGCTGTGAGAGTGCAGTGGGAGACGGTGTCGAAGGCTGGGGAGAGGTCTAGTAGGATGAGGGCCGATGTGTGGCCTTGATCGATGAGCGTGTGAATGTCGTTTGTGGCAGTGTGGAGGGCGATCTCGGGGCTGTGGTTGCTGTGAAACTTGGATTGGGAAGGGTCAAGGATGGCGTTCTCCTCAATGAAGTTAGTCAGCTGGGCATTGAGGATCTTCTCAGTGACTTTGGCCGCGTAGGGAAGGCGAGAGATGGGTTGGTAATTTTTCAGTTCCTTAGGGTCTGCAGAGGGTTTCTTGAAGAGGGGCTTGACTTCTGCGCGCTTCCAGTCATTGGGGAATGTGCCGGATACGGAGGTGGCATTGATGGTGTGTCGCTGCTCGGGCGCTATGGCGGCGGTGGCTCTGTGGCAGATGTGTGGCGGGCAGGGGTCCGTGGGGACTCTTGAGTGAGTTCTCTGCATGGTCGTGGCAGTATCTTTGGTGGTGACCAGGGTCCATGTGGTGATGGTAGGCTGGCTGTCGTCGCTGGGGGAGGGGATGATTTTTGCGGTCTGTTTGTTGAAATTGTCGTAGAGGGTCTTGATTTTCAGATGGAAGTAGGAGCCAAGCTTGTTGCAGAGGTCCTGGGAGGGTGTGACGTCCGTGGCTTCGCTGGGGGGCTTGGTGAATTCCTGGATGATGATGTAGAGTTCTTTTGAGTTACTGGAGTTGGCGAGGATTTTGTTCCGATGAAGGTCCTTTTGGTAGATCAGATGAGTTGGTGGTGTTCTGCCATGATATTTTTGTAGGTGGCCTGGTCTTCAGTGGTTTTGCTGTTCCTCCATCTCTTCTCGATGCGTCTGCAGGTGCGTCTGGATTCTTGAAGGTTGGAGGTGAACCCGGAGGCCCTCAATGGGCGCTGTTTGTTGGGTTGCATAGGCGGGCGAGCATGTCTGAGCAGTTGGTGATCCATTGGTGTATTTCTTTGGCTGCAGAGTTGGTGTCGGGAGGGGGATCAGGGTTGAGGGTGGAGTTGAGGTGCTCCTCAGTGACCTTGCTCCAGTTCCTTCATGGTAGGCATGGTGTTGGTTTGTGAGCGGTGGCGTTGTTTTTTTTTTTTTTTTTTTTTGTTGAAACCGTTTATTGCAATCTCAAATATATACAAGTATGGGCCTACAACCTTCCGGCCGGCCGCTAAAGTGACAGAAGCAAATGACATACATACAATAAGGCACCTGACTTTGCAGAGACGATAAAGCAGGAGGTATCAACAACGTGGGCCACATGACTCTGAGCCCACAATACGGTTTCGTTTTATACAACACAACAACATAAAACCACACCCGCAAGGCAAC
Organism: Triturus cristatus; assembly: GCF_964204655.1. NCBI lineage: Eukaryota > Metazoa > Chordata > Amphibia > Caudata > Salamandridae > Triturus > Triturus cristatus. The sequence goes on along the minus strand of NC_140594.1, from coordinate 345,346,047 downwards.
CCGCAATCGAAAATGACGACACGTGCTCCTCCAGTGGGGGACCCCAACCATCCAAAGAAATCCAGAGAGGGGAAGGGAAACAGATCCGGGACTGGGAGAACAATGTGCCCGGGGCTGAGGGAGGGGGTCAACTAGGGGGATGGAGCTGGTGAAGCGGGAGGCAACAACGGCGGCTCGCAAATACCCCCGCGGTAGGCGTTCCAGGGGCCCCATATCTTCACCCATGCCCCAGGCTTACCCCGCGCCACATACACCACCTTTTCTCGGAACATGCACCAATCCATGTGTTCTTTCCAGGCTGACACCGCCGGGGGCCTCTGGGATCCCCACAGTTGAGCAACGTCACGTTTAGCTATCATATATCCCAGAGTCACCCATCGTGTCTGCGGAACCGAGTAATCGGTCGGTTCCCACACATTCAGCAAGCATCTCCTCGCTTCAGGCAACAGCGCGACATGCGTAACCGCTCGCAGGACCTCATGCACACCACGCCAGAATCGCTCCACCCTCGGACATTCCCACAGAATGTGCAAAAAAGTCGCCAAAGCACCACACCCACGCCTACACAATCCATCCTCGGCATAACCCATACGCAGAAGCCTTGGCCCCGTCATATACACCCGGTGGAGTATCTTAAGCTGGACGAAGCGAAGGCGAGCCGGGATGGCCACCTCCTTCGGAGAGGCCACCGCGGAAATCCAGTCCTTGTCGTCCAACTCCAGCCCATCGGCAACCCAAGCCTCGCGGAGGCCAGTCAGTAAGCCCGAGCGGTCATTTATCAATTTCTTGTAAATGAGGGAGATCGTGCTGTCCGGAACGTGGCCATCTAGCACTCTATCCTCCAGGGGGAGGACTCCGGGATGGAGGCCACGTCTGGGAAGACGGAACCCAGTGCGTGACGGATCTGCAGGTAGCGAAAGTATTCACTGCCCTGCAGCTGAAACTCCGCCTGCAGCGTCTCGAATGTTTTGAATCCTCCCCTCGTCCAGAGATCTCCCACTGTACTGATGCCTATCATGTCCCACCTCTCGAAGCCCTTCGAGGTCCACAAAGAGCCCAGCCTCTCCGACGCATACAACGGTGACGCTCGGGTCAAACGGTCCTTCCATCCCATAGCTGCATTAGCCGCGTGCCATACTCGCACCATGACACGCGTGGGTCCCGTCAAGCGGGAATCGGGCACGCTAGTGTAGAGCGCTCGATTGTAGTCGCCACCGGGCAGGAGCAGTTTGTCCATTTCAAATGCCGGGTTTAGGGTGGGCCCATAGAAACCGTGATTAATTGCAGCTAACTGGGAGGCCCAGTAATACCGCTTAATATCCGGGAGGGCAATCCCTCCGTCGTACCACGGGAGCGTCAATTTTGCCAGAGCTATACGCGGCCTCCCATCCCAAAACAGACGGCGCTGCAAGCTTTCCACCTCACGGAAGTAGCGCGCCGGGACCAAGTCCATAGTGTTCTGGAGAGCGTACAGAAAGCGCGGCAATGACATCATCTTGAACAATGCCGCCCGGCCGAGCGGCGAGAGCGGCAAGCGCCGCCAGCGCGCGACGTCCTCCTTCAAGCGCTGGAGGGGGGGGAAGCAAATTTCGCTCGTAGCGGGCCACCGGGTCCAGCGTAATATAGACCCCCAGGTATCGAAATCCCTGCGAGGCAATCTGGATCGGACAACCCCGAGGGAGGACAGGAGCCTCCCCGGAAAGCACATAGACACAGGATTTAGCCCAGTTGATGACAAGGCCTGAATTACGGCCAAAGGAGCGCAAAACATCGACCAGGACAATCAGTGACTTGCGCGGGGAGGCTAAGTACAAAAGGATATCGTCAGCGTAGAGGGACACGCGGTCCTCATACTCGGGGGTCCAACGGAGACCACGGATAGAAGGGTGCCACCGCAGCCACTCCGCCAGGGGTTCCAAGGCCAGTGCAAAAAGGAGCGGCGACAGGGGACAACCCTGTCGCGTGCCCCGTCCCAGCACGAATGGGGCCGAGACTCGACCATTCACCACCACCTGTGCCAATGGGTCCGAGTACAACAATTTGACCCAACTGATGAATCCCGGGCCAAATCCAAATTTCGCCAGCATCGCCCAGATGTAGGGCCATTCGAGCGTGTCGAACGCCATGGTGGCGTCCAAGGACGCCAAGATGGCCGGCTCCCGCACGAACGGAACACGCGCGAGCACCCCGTGCAAGCGCCGCAGATTAAGGGCCGTATTGCGATGGGGAATAAAGCCGGACTGGTCTTGGTGGACCAACTCGCCCACCACGCCGACCAGCCGGTTGGCGAGCACCTTGGCGAGGATTTTAGGCTCCGCGTTCAAGAGCGAGATAGGCCGGTAGGATGTGACCCGGTCTCGCGGTCTCCCCTCCTTGTGGATAACCACGATGGTAGCCAGACGCTGGTCCGGCGGGAGGGAGCCCCGCGAGTGGGCCGCAAGGAACATTGCGCGGAGATGGGGTGCCAGTACATCCGGTCGCAGTTTATACAACTCGATAGGAATGCCGTTCGGGTCCATGGCCTTGCCAGAAGCGACCGAGCGGATGGCGAGGGCAATTTCGTCCGAGGTGGGGGCGGCATCCATCAACTCCCTGTCCTCCATTGAGAGGGAGGGCAGCGCGATGTCACGCAGCAGGGTCTGGGAATCCTCCTCCGGGCAGGGAGAAACCGGGGAATATACCTCGCGGAAATAATCTGCGAAGCAAGAGACAATGCCTTCCGGCTCAGTAACACGTACACCATCCATTCTCTCAATCAGCGGGACCACACGACTAGCTCTCTCCTTCTTATCCAACCACGCAATCAACTTGCCAGCCTTATCACCCACATCATACAATCGCCCCTGTTGCTCTCTGCTGAGGCCCCTGGCCGCCTCCGTGACGAGGGACCTATAGGCCGCCTGCTTAAGGTGTAGAACGTGCAGCGCAGCGTCAGTCACCCCACTCCCCAGATCACCCTCCAGTTCAGTAATTTCGGCCTCCACCCGGGTCACCTCCTCCTGTGCGCGCCTCCGGGCATGGGAAATAAAGGAGAGGGCCTCCCCTCTAAGCACTGTCTTGAAAGCCTCCCACAGGGAGATGGCCGACGAGACAGACCCCACATTCTCCTCAAAATACCGTTGCAAGGATTTAATCAAGTCCGCACGAATAGTGGGGTCGCGCAGGTACCAGGCATTGATTGGAGCTACCCTGCCCTCCCCCCTCGGGAAGACATCAAAGTGCAACAGGAGTGGGGAATGATCTGAAATACCCCGCGCCAAATGGCGCACCTCCCCCACTCTCCCGGCATAGGCCGCAGGGACAAGGACATGATCAAGCCGCGAAAGGCTACCATGGGCCCCCGAATGGAAGGTGTATTGCAGCTGAGTGGGATGCTTTAGACGCCAACAGTCCACCAATCCCAGTGTGTCCAAAAGGCCAGACAGCCACGCTTGTGCCCGGGGGAGGTCCCTAGGGGGATAGCGATCCATAGTCCCAGAGGCCACCGCATTGAAGTCCCCCCCAACCACCAGAAGCCCCCCCGGAAGGTCAAGCAGGAGGCGTCCCAGGTCCGCAAAGGTGGTGGACTGTAACCCCGGTGGGACGTACACTGAGACAAAGACGACTACTTTGCCCTCCATTCTCCCCACCAAGACAGTGTAGCGTCCCCTCTCATCATGGCGCACCTCGTCTATTTCTAGCGGGAGCGAGGTCTTGACCATAATGCCCACCCCTCGTGAGCCTGATGTGAAGCCCGAGTGGGCCACCAAACGATAGCCACGCCGATTCATGGCACAAAAGGTGTTACCAATGAGGTGCGTCTCCTGCAAAAAGACCACATCAGGCGAAATCCGTTTCAGATATTGCAGGACCACACCCCGCTTAATCCTATCACCCAGTCCGTTAACGTTCCAGGACAACAAAGTCAGGTCCCTACCCCCCATCCCATACAGAAGCCACCATTTGTCCCCCGGAGAGCATCTCAAAAACACAAATACAATGAAGGGTTTGCCTTGCGGTAGAAACGAACCACACCCCACCCCAACCCACCCATCCCAACAGAACTCCCCCCACCCTGCACCCCTGCATGAGCCCAAACAGCCCCCCCAAAGTGCAGTGTGCCTGTCGCCCCATAGAAAGAAAACTAACTAGTCCCCCAGAGGAGGAGGGAGATCCCCCAAGAGACCCCACACGACCTCCACAGGAAGGGAACTTACCCTAACAGTCAATGGTGACAATAACACAGTCCCGAGCAAGGCCTACCATTAGTCCCTCAGTCCTGATCCGGCGGGCCCTCCCCACCAACCGCTCCCCCCCCACCCCCCCGGCCCCGATCTCCGGGCAAAGTGTCCAGCCAGTCCCCGGCCGCTTCGGGACGATCAAAAAAGTGCGTGCGGCCATCCACCTCCACCCTCAGCTTAGCCGGAAAAAGCATTGCATATTTGAGATTCAGGTCCCGTAGGCGACGTTTGACACCGAGAAAGCTCAGTCTCTGCTTTTGGACTGCCGGAGTAAAGTCAGGATAGAAATTTATATCCATATTATCAAGTCTGACCGGCCCTTGTAGCCTGGAAGTCTGCAGGATAGCGTCCCTGTCCCGAAAATTGAAAATCCGGGCGATGAGAGGCCTCGGAGGGGCTCCGGCCTTAGGCCTACCCCCGGGGACCCTGTGGGCACGTTCCACTGCAAAGAATTTACTCAGCCCCCGAGGCTGGAGATGGGTGAGGACCAAGTCCTCCACAAACAGATCCGCTGCCTCTGCCTCGCGTCCTTCCGGCACCCCGATAATGCGGACGTTGTTTCTCCGGGCCCGACCCTCGGAATCCTCCAGTCGACGATGCATCAGGGCGCTCGCCTGGCCAAGCCTGCGCACCTCCTGTTGGAGGGCCGCCACGTCAGATGTGAGGCCCGAGGTAGAGTGGGCCAAAGAATCAACCCGGTCATTTGTTTTTGACAGATCGGCTCTCACGAGGCCCACGTCCACGAGGACCGAGTCGATCTTCTGCGCCAGAGTGTCGAAGCGCTGGTCCACCGAGGCCTTCATCTCGGCGATGGCGCCCATGACGTCTCGGAGGGTCAGGTCCGTGGGCAGAGCAGGAGCATCAGTCGGGCCCGTAGGGGACCTACGCAGCGCCTCTGGAGACCCCTTCTGGAGGGTGTAGCGATCCATGTTGTTGGATTGATGGGCCGCGCCACGACGGGTCGACTTCACCTTAGCCCGGTCGCCATCTTGTTTTGTGGCCATGGTCGCGGTCCCCAAATCGAGCCAATCTCCTCAAAAAGGGGGTAGACAATCCCGTTCAAGGGCTCTGGGGGGGGGCGACCACCGCTCCGCAGGACGGACCGCAGCCGGCGGGCCGGCAGGGCACCCCAACGAGGCCACACCACCGCACACCGCTTCGCGACCCTACCTCGCCTGGCAGCAAGGAGGGCGCAAAAGCGAAAGTGAAAGTGCGGGGTGCGCGAGTCGCCCGGCCTTGCCCGCCGCTGTTATTCACTTTGTCGCCGGATCGCCCCACAACTCCAGTACGGGGGGCCGGTGTGGAGAAGGCCGCAAACCTTAATCGGTGCTCCCGCCGGTGTCCGAAGTCCGAATTGAAAACGGAAAACGGGCGTCACCTCAGTTCGGGTTCACAAACACAGTCCCCTCATCTAGGACAGGATTCGGTCAGGATTTATGCGGGAGGTCGCGGAGGTCCTCGGGAGCCTCGCACCTACGCGGCCATCTTGGGTGCGCGCTAGGCTCCTCCTCGTCAGCGGTGGCGTTGTTGAAAGAGAAGCGAACGCAGTGGTTGTCCGCCCAGGGTGTTGGGTGGTGTGGCTGAAATGGATGTTGTTCCCTCCTGCAAAGATGGGGTTGAGAATGTGTCCTGCCTTGTGGTTGGGGGTGGTAATGAGCTGTTTCAGTCCGAGGTTGGCGAGGTTGTCCAGGAGGGAGGTGGAGTTTGGGGGTTGCGGAGGTTGTCGAAGTAGAAGTTGAGGTCTCCGATGGGTATGTAATGGAGGTGGTGGCGTGGGGTGGGATGAGGTCAGCAATGGTAGTAGTGAACTAAATTCTAGGTCCGGGTGTCTGTAGATGAGGGTGCTGCCTAGGGCCGTTCTGGGGCTGGTCTGGATCTGGAAATGGAGGTGTTCGGTGGTGGAGAGTCGGAGGGAGCTCTTGTGTGCCATTGCGAGTTCTCCTCCTGGGTGGTTTGGGCAGTCCTTTCTCTGGATCTTGTATCCATCGGTGATGGCGGTGGCCATGTTGGGCCAGAGGAGACATTGGTCCAGGTTTCCATGAAGAAGGCGACGTCTGGCGAGAGGGTGTCGAGGAGGTCCCAGATCTTTATTGCATGTCTGTGCAGGGAGCGCACGTTGAGGAGGATGCACCTCATTTGTGGCTGCTGGCGTCCGGCGTGAGTGCGGTGGACGTGGGGTTGCGGAGGGTAGTGAAGGATTGTCAGCAGGTGGACTGGCCATGGGTGGTGTTTGACGTAGACAGTTGGCAGTTGTTGTTCCTTCCAGGGTTGAGTGAATGGAGGGCAGCTGAGTCGTAGCGGCAGGTGGTTAGAGAACCAGGTTCACTGGTGCTGGTCGCTGTCGGGTCACGGACGGGCGCACACGGGCTTGCCTTTGGCATGCCAGCACCACCCCTGTTGCGCAGCGTCCTGCATTAAATAGGGAACGGGGAGGGAAATGCAGCTGGGAAGTGGGAGTGGGAACCAGCAGGGGAGAGAGGCCACAGGGGCAGTAGCAGCAGGAAAGGGCACGGAGGACAACAGCAGCACAGGTACAGTCAAGGAATTAAAACAGGCAAAATAAAACAGAAATACAGAAGTAACAATTACAAGGCACAATAACAAAAAAAGACAGACAAAAAACAGAAAATGGGCACAAACACAGAGTCAGACAACAGCGGACCAGCAGAAGAGCAAGGCTCTCCCACTGGACCACCAGGAATGAGGCACAGGCAGGAGCCTGCGGGTGGAGGAGGGCCTCGAACACCTAACAGCTCAGGGAGGTGAAGAGGTCAGCGGGAGTGGCACAACAGCAGAGCAGCTAGGGCAGAGTCTCTGACCAGGAGGTGAGAGGTTAAGTGTAGATGCCACAGATATGGTTTTCCTGAGCATAAATGGTAAGGATCCTATAGATGCCTAGATAGTCAAAATCTAAAACTGGGCACTTGGAAAATGTTTGGCTCAAAACTGCTCCAAGTACTGAGGGACGACCGCGACCAACCTGCTCATTAATCCAGCAGAGGTGCATCGCCGATCAGCCTGAATTTGCAGCTGCCCCCCTGCTATGTTCTCTGCAGCAGCAAAGCCTGTTTAGAGACCCTTCACCAAAGGTGTATCCAACCTCGTGGAACAGTCACCATGACTTCGTCCAGTGGATCCCCGATGATGACGCTCCCTCCTCGGACACCCCCTGCAGCCTTGCCCCACTGAACTTTATCTTCTCAGAACATTTTTCTTTAAAATTCTTCTAAGTGAGAAGGTAGGCATTGGCCTGGTCCAATCCACTTCTTGTATCCAACCCGCGCTCCAGCGTGGTCTGCCATATTTTTTTACTCCGACTCGTGGTTGGCGCTCTGATTTTTTTTAGGCCCTAGTGTTTACTAAAACATTTGACAAATTCATAACACCGATTCTACTAAATTGGTGTGGGATTTTTCTTGCGTTGTGTTTTCACTTTATTACTGTTTGTGTGCTGCACAAATACTTTACACATTGCCTCTAAGTTAAGCCTGACTGCTTTTGTGCAAGCTACCAGGGTTAAGCACAGGTTAATTTAGTGAAATTTTGGGGTTCACCCTGTCAGGCTCACACCCCAGTCAACCAACAATCCAATAAGACAGTACTTTGAATTTTGTGTGAATAGTGGCTGGGAAAGTTAGAGGTCCTCTTGAACGTTTGTAAAAGAGCCTATAAACATTCCTACTGAAAAATGTAAACTGGAACATCTGGACCTTGAGGCAAATACCAGCCACTCATAATGGTAGGTGAATGTCAACTTGCTGTAAATTGCCTGTTGTAAGAAAAATACAAAAATCCCTTAAATACCTGATCTCGAACCAGAACAAAGTATTATAGGGTAAATTGAGGTATCTAATGCTAACAAAGATGTTAGAAATTTCTAGAATCTAGTGGCTGCTACTCAATTTCTGCTAAAGAGATGAAATATCTACCTCTCGTTAGGAAGAACAGAGAGATCAGCTCTTTCAAGCAGGACTGCAAGTTTGTAAATTTGCCATGGCCATGCCTGTACACTACCATTCAATGCTCTCCAAATGTCTTGAGCTGTTAGTGACATTTCTCAATCTGTTTGAAGAAAATGACCCAGATGACTGTGTTGGTGTTGCATTCAAACATTTTTCTAGATGTTGGGTATCGATTTTGCTCATTTGCCTTGTGGTTATCCAGTAGTTCTAGCAAGGATCTCTGCTGTTATTAGAAAAGAAGAGGGTGACAAAGATCCAATATTATCAACCAGCGGTCACATTGAGATCTACTAGTAATATTTTAGCTAAATTACTAGAATCTAGCCTCGAAGTCTAACTGGAATGAAACAGAATAATTACAGTTACTCTGGATTCCGAAACGGCCATTCCACCAATTGTTTAGCTCTCACCAACACGATAAAATGATCCCTAGTTAAGAAATCATTCCCCTTGATTGCAGATTAAGTGATCCTATTACAGCATTCAACACCTTGATGGGCTCTTTCTTTAGGGTTAACCTAAAGAACATGGTATTCTCAGTGGCGGGTCTTCCGCTATGGTGGAGCAGCCTCACCCCACTGCTTTCGAGCAGTGTAAAGGAAAGGAAATATAAAATGATAATAACTTTTAGTTATTATCATTTTAAGTTTCCTTTGCGGGCGGGCGGGTGGGCAGGGCTGCTCTACTCACAGAGCAAGACAGGGGAGGAGTGGTTTGCCCACTCCTAAGTGCGCAATGACTGTTTGGTCGGCCCACGGACTGCCCAAACCAATCATGTGCACTTTCCCCATCTCCATGCAGGCTGCATTACAGCCGGCGTGGAGAACAAGCACAGGCGCCCATTCCCTGGTTGAGTGTTGAACCAGGAAGCTCAAAACCAATCACAATGCTGCATTGTGATTGGTCAGGTGAGCCTGGGTGCTTACCAATCCCAATGCTGCCTTGCAGTGTTGTGATTGATCAGGGGACCCTGGCTGTTTTTCCTGCCCCACGAGGAGAGCAGGAGCTAGGAGCAAAAGCAAGACCTGGTGCCGGCGGCAAAATGAGTGTTTAATAATTTTTGTTTTGTTTTGTTTTACATTGTTCAACCTCGCCGCCATGCGCCCCCCTCACTGTCATCCACCCCCGCATCCGCCCGGCCATCTTCAAGTCATGCCAGCCACCACTGGGTTACTGAGAGGTATCCAGCAGTATACCATGAAGACTGGTGCAACAGTGTGTTAAGACGGGGGGCTGGAGTAAATCTTCATAATAATCACTCAAAGGGACTTCTACAGAGTTACTTATTAGAATCATTGCTATCAAATGTTTTTACCGTCAAAGCTACACCTGGATTTATTTAAATTAAGCAACTTGTCAGACTGAGCCCCAACTCTGTTTTATGCTGATAACATGAGCATTGAGCTTCAGCGCTTACTATTGAGCTTCAGTGCTTACTAAATCTGTTGTGGCTGTATGTAGTATGTAGAATTGATTAAGGCTAAAATGATGGTATCAGAGGATAGAAGGCCTGGGAAGCACTTGTAGCACAAGGCAGGACAGTCTGGACTTAGGAAATTGTCTATAACCAATATTATCAGTGTCTCGATTCGGATAAATGCTATGCATGGAAATCAGTGGTCAGCTACATACCATGATAAATACAGTGGCATATCCCTACAGATGTGCGGTATTGCACATAAAGTCATGTTTCTTCCTTATTTACTGATAAAACCACTGTAATATGTCTGAGAAAGGCAGAGATCTTGATTTCATTGACGCTCCTCTACCTTGCACATAATGTGTCAGCATGTTGTATATAGAAATATCATCCGATATAAAATCTTGTTGGACCGTGTCACGCAGGCCGGCATACAGGGTCCCGCATTCAACAGGATAAGGTCCTTTCTCGAAGACAGGACACAGGCGGTTCGCCTCGGTCCCTTTACAGCCCCCAATCTATCCACCACCTGTGGGGTGCCACAAGGCTCGTCCCTGTCTCCACTCCTTTTCAACCTATATCTTAAACCATTGATTCACTCACTAAAAGTCAGAAAGGTAACTACTTTCAACTATGCTTACGATCTTCAGCTAGTGTTCACCCTGGACTCCGTCAATTCTGCTGCTGAATTTCAAGCCACCATGCTTCATATCCAGCGCTGGATGGATCTCAATCATCTCAAACTTAACCCGGGCAAGACTGAATTAGTCCTGCCTGGGAAAAGTGAGTCTCTATGGGGCCACCATTATTGGCCTATCGAACTAGGAGCCCCCCCACCCCCTCATCCGCTGTGAAGAGTCTGGGGGTTACCATTGACTCTGACCTCTCTCTCAAGAGCCAGGTCGGTGCAGTGGTCTCCTCATGTTTCTTTCAACTGCGTACAATTCGCAAGAACACCCATCTGCTATCTCACTCTGCACTTATACAAGTTGTCATCGCCTTGGTCCTCTCATGTCTTGACTTTTCCAACTCCATTTATCTTGGCCTGCCCCTGTTCCTACTTAACCGTCTCCAACTGGTGCAGAACCAGGCCGCAAGATTAATTTTTAAACAACCTAACTGGCATTCTGCCAGACCTTGGCTATCTAAACTTCACTGGCTCCCTATAGCCCAACGTACAGCATTCAAGACTGGTTGTCTGATATTCAAAGCGCTATATTGCAGGAGTCCCAAATTCATCAGTGGCATGATTTCTAAACATACCCCTCGGCACGACTTCCGCTCCGCCCATCTCCATCTACTGACTCTCCCCCTCTTCAAGCTCAAACGTCAAGGTGGCCGCAGGTTCTCCTACCTCGCCCCTAAATTCTGGAACACTATACCCCTAGCAATCAGGAGCTGTGACAATCTGTTAGGTTTCAAAAAAGCACTCAAAACTTGGTTATTCATGCAAGCTTATGCATAGGTCCTTTCGCTGCCAACATTACTCAAGTTTAGCGCCATGAAACCTTCTGGTGTCCGTGCGCTTTTATAAGTTCCTTATAACATAACACAACATAACTGTGTGCTATATAAAAATAACATTCCCTTAGGTGTAGATTTCCTATTATGAATTTCAATGGGATTATATTTTTGTAAACAATATTTAGGACACAATATTTCTGTAAAAGATTATTCTGATACCATGTCAGATGTGGGAAAGTCACCTTTTCTGTGTGATCACTCCAGATTATTTTGTTTACGAACCATATTGTTCCTGGTATTATGATTCTATGCACTGTGGCATTGATTTGATGCCTCAATGTGTGATTTGCCCCTAAAATGGTACTGTCAAAATTGATTTATCCCAGTTGGTCTATTTAACTTTTCTGGAAGGGCAGGGAAGATGGTGTAAAAACTGCATCCCACGTGAGCTTTACCTTCCACACCATGGGTGCAGTGTGTATTTACACCACCCACTTATAAGGCAAAAATATATGGCTGCTAGGAGTACCATTATGCTGTGGCTGTAGTGCAATTTAAAAGCACTACAGAAACATTTGAAAAGGAAAAGTGCCTTTTGGCAACCCCAAAACCTTTTCTGTTTATTAAGTCATCAATAAGGAGTGCCTTGTAGGCCTACTGGTTTGGGTGCTTCATATGGCCATGCATCCAAAATCTGTTGTTGCTGTGAATGTGAGGCTAGATTCTGCAAGAATAGACCTAGGTATAATCAAAACCCTTAATTTATATCTCCTCTTGTTAAAATGCTAGAAAATGTTCCACAGTTATTTTCAACTTAGTTTAAAAAATCTAGTTTTGCGTTGCAAGTGGATGTTTGATAACATTAGTGGCATAAGCAACATTGATATAGTAAAGACATAATAAAGGATATAGAGTAAAAAACAAAATGTGTTGAAAACTACATTTATAAGTATTTAGCATGTGCTACTTAAGACAAAACTTGCCTAGAAGCAGTTTTGCCACTCGTTTCACCTCCAGAGGCACAACACATAGCCATGGCTGACGTTACTGGCCATCCTTTCCCAAGGACAATAGCCTGGCCTATAGGTCTAGGAAGGCAGGGCGTTGTTAACAAAAGGCCACTTAGCAGGGTTTAGCCATCTTGGTTGGGGACAGAAACAGTGGACAGAACAAATGATGGTTTTCACTCTACCTCTTTGACTTGAAGATGCAAAGGCATATGACTGGTTCTGTTTTTCATTCCTCTCAAGGACCTCTTAGACTCCTTTGGCTACAGTCCCAGCAGGAAGGAAAACCAGTTCATGACCCTGACAGGGGTAGAAGAGCTGATTTAACTAGGGGAATGATATACAGAGAATCAGAGCCTCTTCTGATAAAAGAAGGGTTAGTCATTTCAATGTAGAATTCAGTGAATGTTATGTTACAAGTACTTGTAAAGCGCGCGTACACCACACAGTTTCATGGCACTGAGATCAAAAGAGTTCTCCCGCTGAGAGATTCATTTATACACATTGTGAAAGAGCCAGGTTTTCAAAAGTATCCTGTATTAAGGGTATGATGTCATAAATCTAATGTCCTGAGGAAGAGAATTCCAAATTTGAGGGGCTAGGACCGCAAATCTTAGTCCGCCCAATTTCTAGCATTTGAAGGACGGAGAGGCTAAGAAATTTGGATGGGAAGACCTAAGGTCCCACGTCGGGGTGTATCTCTGAACCCGAGTGGAAACAAATAATGGGCAGTTGCCATGAAGCGCTTTGAAAATGAGGCATCCCAACTTGAATGCACTGTGTTCCACTATCGGCAGTCAGTGTAACTTTTTCATAAGAGGGGTGACATGTTGCCATCTTGGCTAGGGATAAATTAATCTAGCAGCCTGCTTTTGCACCAGTTGTAGACTTTTAGATTGATATGCCGGTATACAAAAGTAGAGTGAGTTGGCATAGTCAATATGTGAGATAACTAGTGCTAAAACGACTTGGGTCAGAGCTTCAGTAGTGAAAAATCTGCTGATCTTTCTGATTTTTTGGAGCTGAAAGAAGCAGGTAGAGACCACTGTCCCAATCTGGGATTTTATATTCAGATCACAGTTGATTGTGATGCAAAGGCATTTAGTGGATCTAGATGGTAGGGGTGGATTTCCCAGCTCAGTCGGCCAAAAGTTAGAATTCCAGGGATTTGAGGACCCACCAATTAGGATCAATTCCGTTTTGTCTGGGTTTTATTTCAGCTGCTTACTGTTCATCTAGCAGCTAATGTGTCGCATGGTAGTTTGAAAATTGGTGGCGGAGGCGGCCGACTGGTCAATGTCAAAGATCAGTTGAAGATCATCAGTGTAGTTGAAAGTGCATACCTTCCTTTTGCCTAAGGAGTGAATAACAGGCTACAGAATGTATTAAGAATGTACACAGGCCATGAGTTTGAAATTGCATTATATAAAGTATGCACATCCTTGAAAATAAGGCGGATCATAGTTGTGTGTGGATTAGACTACACAGTTAGCCACGGAACTAGTGGTGAAATCCTGATCTTATTTTCCACAAAGCCTTTTCAAGTTCCTCATGGGTAACATAGTTTGAAAATTAATTTGGAAGACATAAAAGTATAATTAGCTGTTTCTTTTCAGAAACATGATATGGTTAAAACCCTTTAATGCTAGAAAAACCTGCCCACAAGTAATAGACAGGATGCATTTCATAATGTATAACCTTAACATGGACGCCAATTCTATCCCTCCATGTGAGTTCGCAAAAAACAGGAATGAGACATTTAGGCTCACAGATTCAAGACTGGCTAATTCAATATGACATTACTAGATTAATTTGGTATCACCAATTACCTACAGATAGACAATGACACTGTTGCTTTCTTGTTTCAATTTGTTTAGCAATATATCTTTATTCTTCGTGTAGGGTTGCCCACTTTCAATATTTTAGATTATCCTACATTAGGTTTAAGCCCCAGATTGTCCATGAAATCTATGGATCCCTTTACTAATATTTGAGGGCATTCAAGATTTTTGGGTTAATGCTGCATCATTTGTGTAAAGGAACAACAGAAGGGGTTTATTTTATAACTTGGGAAAATCATTCTGAATTTTAAGCAGAGTCTTCTAGTCTGTATACAGGGAAAACGGGGGTAAGGACACACCCCTGTCCCTACTCTTTTTTTGTAAAAGAGCAGATCACTGAACTCACCACTACAGAAGTTGGGCTGTGGTATTTGTATGTAAACTACAAAGTATTTCCACCAAAGGACCCTCCATCTCTCTTTTGTGCAGACAATTCCACAGCTTGGATCCATCTGCAGAATCAAGTGCAGATGTCAGGTCCATAAAGCCAGATGAATTTCTCATCTTTTGGTCCATGTGTATTTTGAAAATATTAGAAAACCAATGCTTGTGTAAGGCCAATGCCCACAACCTGTCCAAAACCCAACTGCACTTGATTTAGAATATTTTGCCTTTTCCCCTCTCCTGCAGCTGGATCATACTAGTGATCTTTATTGAAATATCAATGACAGATTCATAACGATAACAGACAGGAAGTTTGTGCACTAATACATGGGTATATACAATATGGAAAATTAAGTCTATCCTTCATCACTTTGAGCATCTTTATTAAGGGTTTATGCAAGTGAACCAGAACCCCCTCATGTCCAAGCCTTTTTTAATAGACTTTTTTAACAGGCCTAAGTGACTTGACTATCGTTTCATTAGCATCCTTGGGATCCATCTTGTTACATCTTAGCCTTGTCTTGTTTTATTTGACAAGCATTTCCCATGGGTTTCATTAACTGGATGGCCGATCCCCTAAACCATAAACAGACTTTAACAACTAACATAAGTTGTTATGGCCATTCTCCTCCCTAGCTAATACCCGAACATTCATTACCTTGTTTACCAAGCTCCCTGAGGTCAGTATACCTTCAATCATGGAGGGAGCAGTGCTTTCCTTATATGTGCATTGTTAACACCGAAGCTACACATTTGGCAAGGAAGAAAGTCAAAGGTGGTCAAGAATTCAAGGACCAACTTCCCATGAGCAACACTTTTGTTTCATTTGGATGTGCATCCATGAAACACTCCCTTTTTGGTTTTGCCTGCACATCATTTGTGTTGTGGTTGTGAAATCTATTGTATTAAATATAAATCTTAATCTCTCACTTGTCTCCCTTGTATTGATTCCCATGCATGTCACTTACTTTCCTCTGCTTCTATTAGCTGTAGCATACTGTTTCCTGTTGTTTTCATGGTGTGCTTTTCTTATCAGTTTCCTGAGACCCAAGTGCTGTTTCCATCTGCTTTTGAAGTGGAACATATTTTCTTGATGTTACACAGCGCTTGTGCTGAACTTGTTTATCCAATCTCCCCTGCACAGTGGTTGTTTAGGACTTGTGCCCTACACCTATTGATAAAATACGCATAATCACTGTAAAAATGAAACAAATCGTCCTGCCAGCTAAAACTATTCCTCTATGCATGCACATAGTTATTGAAGATCCTTGAGCCTGCTTACTGTTGAGAAACTACATAACAGCATGTACTGAATGAAACTGGAACAACCTGTCCTGAGCACGTGAGTCTAGTATAGTGTGCATGCTCAGTGCAGAGATACTTCTCCTCTGCGTATGCTCAGTTTGAGAGCATGGGCTCGTGAAGCAGCGCTTCTGGTGCTCACTGCGCAGACACTGAACTCGGCGGAAGGAAAACCTGGTTCCGCACCTGGGGAGCCGAGGCTGAGAGGTGGGACCCCTATTACATGCATTATTCCGTAAATTTTTATTTGTCTTTTTCTTTTACATTTAGGACAGATAGCATTGTAATATTTGGACACAGTGATACAACCCAGGAAGTAAGTGTACCAGTCTCTTTACCAACTTTCGTGAATACTGTTTTTATTTAACGTCATCACAATATTATTGATCCCCTTTTTGCAGAGTTATGTATATTATGTGTCTAATCCCGCCTCCTTCCCATTTCTCGTGGGCACGTCACCTAATCGTGAGGTAAATTGACATTCATTCTTTGGTAAATTTGCACTGTTATCTCACTAATCGAAGCATATTCATAGCACTCACACAGATTATCATCCATCTGTGATGTATCTGACTTTTGTCGATCATGTACTCCCTTCAATAGAGACATTGGAGTTGTTAATTTCAATTTCAATTTTAATTACAGGTGGACACTCAAATAGTCACTGCTGAATAAATAGATATCACGGCCCACAAGCAGAAAATCACTACAGCTATCAGATTTCATTGTACATTATCGTCGGCAAACGCTTCAGAGTCAATTACTCATTAACAAGACATATTATGCTCATAGGTAATGTGTATCCGTCCTTAGAGTTGGTTACGTGACGGAGGGGGTAATACTACTTACAGGTCATCCCTTACCAGTGAGTCTGAACCACTGCCAATCATGTTAATCTAGACTATCTTTATGAAACAATGAGATCACTTCATTCATTATTACCATTCAACAGCGATCTCAATTACCATGAGATATGAATCCGGTCAGTGACCTTGCTACCTCTGCACAACACACTGCAGACAGTGTTCCTCTTGCTACTGTAGGAGGGATGCTGAGTGCAGTGTCCCTCCCTGGGAGTCAGAAGTGACAATGATGCCTTTACTTTACAAGCACCTTTGGAAGGACTGTGTCTTGCATACAGTGTCCACGTGAGCATCATGGAGTGAGGGGATTTATCACTGTACTATAAAGTCAGTGACCTTTCTAACTTTACTTCGCAACAACGCTGAAAAGGGAACATGCCATTTAACAGTGCATTTAATATGTGCAGTGACCCTAATGCCTCGCCCAAAAGGGCTGCCAATAGCTGTAAGTTGCGTGCATATTGACACATTTTCTTCCAGCGCTTAACACTCATGGGGAGGTTGTCCGTCACTGTACACTGCCAATGGCGAGGTCTTTGCTGTTTAAACACTTTGGGAAGAACACATTACTGTACGGTGTCTGCAGCAATTAGCCTACTACCTAATACTAGACAGACCTTTTGAGGGGGCCGTCTCTTTACGCTGTCTACTGTGGCCGTGTTTCTTCTGCTGTCCGACTGGTCTTTAATTCACTTGTTTGGAACTATTTTAGGATTTGCCTGCACTGACCTTGCACTGTGCTTGTTTTTCATGTGCTTGCATTTCTGTTGGGAGGCTTAGTTGGTTAATCAAATGTTTTTGCCGTCGGATCGGATGTCTTTTATTTGCTTCTCTTGTTTCTGTTTCACTCCGCGCTGTAACGTTCACTTCTTTTACAAGGCTTGGAACGCATCGTTCCCCAAGCCTTGCTTTCAGCCATGAGCCCCACCCACAGTTTTTGCCTTACCACCTGTTACTTACTACACAATATTTTGCTTTTCTCAATAAAACAAGTCATAACACTTTTACGGAATTCCTTTAAATTATATTGCACAACTGCTCACCAAGCTAAAACTAATAATCTTTTTTTTGTTAATCACATAGGTGAAACCACTGCATTTACCAATGCTTGTTCCTGTCATCCTGTGTTATCACGTAATTGTCAGGTAAGGAGCACCACAATGTAGCATTAAAATTGCCGACAATCTAATTCATTTTTTTTGTTAAATGATTTTTATTTGCAATTTATAAGACAAATTGATAACAGAATTACTACGATATAAATTGATACATATGTAAAGATTGCAAAAAGTTGGTAACAATATTAGAATAAAATAGAAAATGTTTTTTCTAAACAAAGAGATGAGAGAGAATAAAAGATGGATAAAGAGTAGAATAAAAAAAGAGGGAGCAGAAGAGAGGGAAGAAAAGTGAGGGAAATAATACAGTTAAGAGTGCAGAGTAAGAAAATTAATGAAAAGTAGCCAGTATAAATCAGATTTAATCGTTTTTGTTGTCTTAAGAGAAGATACAATATGGATCCCATGTTTATCACATACAAAATTCCACCAAATAAGTACAGATAATTTGGAGAAATCTTTCCAACATGAAAGTATTATTTTAAAGGCAAGAGCAATAAACAAATCTAGTAACATTGGTCTGTTAGTCAGAGAATCAATCTCAATGCATAAAGAGCCTAAGAAAACATGTTGAGGTGTGAGAGGAATATTACATTGAAAAACTAGTAAGCATTTATTCCAAACTGATGTCCAAAAAGTGTCAACATGACAACAATTGCATAACTTGTGTTAATGATCCAAAATGTTTAGAAAACGACCATCATAAAGGAGAGGCAGAGGGATTCAATTTAGCTACATGTTCTGGAGTAACAGGCCTATTAAATATAAAAAAGAGTGACTGTGTAATTCGAGCTGCTTTTGAGGTTCTGAAATATTTAAGCCAAAGTTCTTCCCAAACATGAGAGGGGAAGAGGTATTTAAGTCTTTTTCCCGTAACACTTCTAACGTACTTTTAATTGTAGAGGAGGATGGGGATTATAGAAATTCATAAATGAATGCAGCTGGTATTGATGGAAGTGGATCATAATTTATGTTGGCTATTGATGTAAATGGTTGGATAGAGGAGGGATTTAAATGATAGTAATCTAAAAAGGAATCCAGCAGGTGATATGTAGTTTGCAAGTAATCAAATGTTGCAATACACATATCATTCATAAATTGATGTACACAAGGAATATCTTTTTCTTTCCAGTGTCTAAATTAAATAATCTATTATGCATCTTGAGAAATGTATGGCACCAAACAGAAGAAAATTAAAAAACATTGTTGGATAGAAAACTTACTACAGAGTAATCCATTCAATAAAATGTGTGAGTATTTTAAAATAGGATTTTTTTTAAATAAAGATGCATTTGACATCAAAATAACATCTGTAAAAGAAACAGTCTTTAGTTAGGATAGTTCAAAATGAATCCAGTAGAGGGTATGGGTTGATCTTTGTAATCATAAGTTAGATCACAAAAGTGTCTACATTTTAAAGAGGAATGATATAATTTAAAATCAGGGAATCTAACTCCTCCTACAAGTTTGGGTTGTTTGAGTCTGGTGATAGATATACGTGGAGATTTAATATTCCATAAAAGTTTATACAGCAAGAATCAAACTGTGTAAAATAATAGCTTAGGATTTTAAAAGGTGACATTGAAACAGTGTATAGGATATGTAGTACAATCATCATTTTAATAGTACCTAGCCTTTCCCACCATAATAAAAACAGTGGGGACCAAGTTGAAAGTAGTGCTATATTTTGGATTTTAACACATTTTGACTAATCATTACTAGAATAGTGGGAGAGAACCATACACCAAGGTACTTAATCTTGAAAGGGCACCATGCAAAACTATGATTAGTAAAATCATATTGATAGCAGAAAGAATTCAAGTGCAAAATCTCGACTTCAGTAAAATGGAGTATGTAACCCAAAATACTAAAATAAAAAGACATTCCTTTGAAAAAAGGTGTTAGAGAGGTAGGACAATTGGACATATATGCCAAAATATCATCCGCATGGGCAGATAATTTAACTTCTTGAGTGCCATGTTTAAAGCCTGATATGTTAGTATTACATCAATTTCTTTCCAGAAAGGGTTCTAAACATAAAACAAACAATAAAGGAAGTAGGGGACAGCCTTGTCTGGTACCACAGTGTAAATCAAAATAAGGGTGGGGGGGGGGGAAATCTCCATTCACAAATACACTTACATCAGGGTAAGAGAAAAAGTAATTTTACAAATGAAATTAATATAGGACTAAAACCAAATCATTGCAGTTTGAAACCGATACAGTCAATTGATATGATAAAAAGCTTTTTTAGCATTCAGTAACACTGGTGCTAGAGGGGACTTGACTTTTGCAGCTTGACTAATATTATTAGAAAAAAATATTCTTGCATTATAACCAGATTGGTTAGATTTGACAAGCATAGATACAACAGAATCTAAACATGAAGCCAGGATCTTGGTGAATATCATGCAGTCATAATTGGTAAGTGAAATGGGCCTGTAATGTTTCCAAAATGTTGGGTCTTTATCATGTTTGAAGATAATAGTTAGCAGGGCATCTAGGAAGGAGCGACTGGTTTGGAGTCGGAGATGAATAAATGACCGGTACTTATAAAGTGCACAGCTACTCCAGCAGGAGTGTCCCTGCACTAACAGTTCACATATGGCTGCCCTACTAGAAGGCTTAGCTCTTAAAAAGCCATTTTTTCAGCCGTTTCTTGAAGTGGGTAAGATCTGTTGATGCTCTCAATTTTTTCCATGCTTGGGCTCCTAAGAAGCCAAAGACCTACCACCTCTGCATACCAGGCGTGTCTTGGGGATGCAGGCCAAATCGGCAGAGGATGATCTATGTGCTCTGGTAGGTGTGTAGCGGCTGGCTCGCTTTCTAAGGTAGCTGGCGCCCATGCCATGGAAGACTTTGAAGAAAATGATCATGGCCTTGAATTTTATCCGCTCCCTCCCTGGAAGCCAATGTAAGGTCTTGAGATGAGGGGTCATATCCAACCTGGGTTTCAGTCTGAGAATCGCCCTGGCTGCAGAATTTTGCACTACCTGAAGGCGCTGAAGGAGGTAGTCCGGAAGTCCCAGGTAGAGGGCATTGGCATATTCCAATCTGGACGTGACCAATGCCTGTACCACTGTCTTCCTGGAATCTGGAGGGAGAAGCGGAAGGAATTTCTTCAACATCCGTGATAAACCAAAACAGGCTCCTATTAGAGCCTGAACCTGGGACAGCATCGAGAGCTAGTTATCGATGTAGTTACCCAGGTTCTTGACGGTAGATTGGGGAGCACAGGGAGGGGAGAGTTCTGCGGGCCACCATTGGCTCCAGTTGTTCACAGCGGGCTGGCCAAAGAAGATAATATCGGTTTTATCAGGATTGCACTTGAGCTGGTTCTCCTTCAGCCATCTAATTGCATCCCCATTGAAGTCTGTGTTTTTATCGCATGTGATAATCAGCTGAGTATTATCATCAGCATAAGAAATTATTAAGGCGCCCTGTGACTCCGCAAAGGATGCTAGAGGTGATATTCATAAATTAAAAAGAGTTGGGGTTAGTGAGGAGTGTTGCGGGACTCCAACCTGCATGCTGGGCACAGAGGCTGATCATGTAGGAGTCCAGATATCCAGGCTGGTACCCTACCTTTGATGCCCATGTTCATCAGTCTGTCGAGGAGCATCACGTGGGGCACTGTGTCGAATGCCGCCAACAGGTTGAGTACAATAAGAATCTCTCTGCCCCATGGTCCAACTTGTCTCTTAGATGTTCCGTCACCTCCAACAGGGCTGTCTCGGTGCTGTAGTTGTCCCTAAAGCCAGATTGCATGGGGTGCAGGAGATTGTAATTCTCTGTATACTCCATGAGTACTTTGTTAACATGTTTCTCTGATACTTTGGAGAAGGCTGTGAGGAGGGAGATGGGTGTATAGTTCATAGGAACGTTAGGGTCCACATTTGGTTTAGGAGTGGCAGAATTTTTGTCTGCTTCCGGAGTGGTGGAACAATGCCCATTTCAAGAGAGGAGTTAAATACCGTATTGGCTGGTGGGTTTAAGGTGGCTGCTAGAGCAGGTACCAGTTTAGCTGGGCACACTTCTGTTGGGGATCCCAACTTGAGGCCCATGAGATATGCAAGTGAAATCTTAAGTTCGATGTCCGGTATCTGTAACAATGGTGGCAATTGTGAAAGTGCTGGATGGGGTTGATTGATGATTCCCTGATGGGTGCGAGGAGAAGAGATATCCTCCCCCGCCTCTGTGGAGCAGGACTGCTGGATCATCATTATCTTTCCGTGAAAGGAAGGAGCCACCTGGCTTGTCCAATCTGCAGATAACGGAGCTTCCTTGCTCACTGCCTTAGGAGCCGTAAACGACTTCACGATATTAAAACTTTTCCTTGCCCCTGTTGTTGGTTGTTGCAATTTTATTCTTCAGATAGCTTATTTTGGCCATTCTCACCATTATATAGTGTGAATTTAGAGCTGCCTTATAAATATTCATATCCTCTGAGAGATAATGCCTAAGCCACATTCTTTCAAGGCCTTTGTTTTTGCTGACTCTCAAGGATTCATTGAACCATGGCGCCGAACGGCCGGTCCTCCTAAAGGTACGTGAGGTCAGAGAGGCAACTGCATTGATGTTAGTCCTCAGCCATGCTTCTAAAGTACATGCATGGCTGTACTTTAAAGGAGTTAAAATGTTCTAATAACTTGGGTGTACAAAGGTGAGGAAAATTAAGAAGGAAGTTTAATATAGAACCCATCAGGACCAGGAGCTTTCACTTACTTCAAGGACTGAATGGCAGCTAAAGAATTTGAAAAGTAATATCTGCATCTAGAGCTGTACATTTATCAATCAATGAGGGTGGTCGAGGGATTCCATCAAAACATTTTTCAACATTTAGTCCACATGGGGTGGTATCTTCAGTATATATTAAATCATAAAAATGTTTGAAAGGGTTTAGAAATATCAACATCTGTTTTAGGTTTTTAATTTGCAAGCATTTTACCAGCTTTGTTCTGCCCAGTATGAAATTTAGACTTAACTTCAAGAAGAATATTACGTGTCAAACTTATTTAAATTGGCTTTAGCCTTGATTACATTGTATAGCATCTAAAATTTTGAAGTAAAATAACTATGTGTAAATGCTTTAATTTTTTGTAACAAAAGGATGTTTTGAATGTGTAAACTTTTTTTCCACTTTGCTGAGTAGGCAATGGTAAAGACTCTAAAAGAAGCCTTAAAGGCATCCCAATAATTGAAAATAAAAGTATCAGTGGGATTATTGAACGGGAAAAATTGCTGTATAGAAAGAGTAGCTTCAGAAATAAAGTGATGGTCTGACAAGAGCAAATTATTAAATCTCCATCAACTAGTTTTTTATTTGATATTTGAGATAGCAAAAGAAGCTGGTATTGGGACATAGTCACAGATAAAAATGGAACCAATCTCAGCAAATTGCACAGTATTAAGTAATGATTTAGTAACTAAAATACAGTAATTTCTCGACATTGTATTGTGAACATTAGAAAAAAAGGGAATTCCAGTTCAACAGGATTACGCATCCGCCAAATATCAAATAATGGTCTAGAGGAAATATCAGACTTAAAAGCCTTATGTGATACATCTGGTTTAAATTTATATTTGGATTGTCTATCAGTAAAGGGATCTAGCAGTTGTTTAAAGTCACTGGCAAGGATGACGTTGGAGTTGGATATATTTGCAATTTGTTTATTAATAGTATGTCAAACTTCAGAATCGGGTTGAACAGAGCCATATATATATAAAAAAGTCAAGTGTCGATTGTTCAAAGTAAAATTGACTAGCATCAGTCTACCATCGCTATCACATTCTATGGAACAACATGCAGGTTTAACGCTTCATGGCATAGAATAGCAACCACACCCTTCCAATCAACTGCCGGTAAAAAATAAACCAGACCAACCCATTGTTTCTTCAATTTAAGAGATTCTGAGGCATTTCAATGTGTTTCTTGTAAAATGGCAATTTTAGTTTGAAGTTAAGAAAGATGGGAAAGTCCCTTTTTGTCTTTTTATCGGTGTCCAAGCCAACAAACATTCCTCAAGACAAATGTAAGCATACTTGAAACGTAGCGAAAGGAACACAGAAACCAGTATGATAATCTACAAAAAACGGGGGAAAGGACATGGGACAACAATGGTTAAGTGCAATAGGAATGTAATAAAGGTCAAATATCAGAAAAGCAAGAAAAAAAAGATAAGAATGGAAAGACATATATGGGAAAAAGTAATACATACAATGAGAGAAAAGAAAGCAGATGAGGGAAAAAGACCCAGATCTGACAGAACAAATAATGAAGAAGCGAGTGTGTCGTGTCAACACCATGACGAGAAAGAGCAGAGATGAAGAACATAAAAAATAAAGCCAAACAAAAGGGATGCAGAAAAGAAAGCATCTTATGATTTGAAAATATTAGTTTCTATTGCATGCAATGCCATAGTTTGAAGGAATACTTATAGTTTGACAGGATCATCAAATGATTTAGTAGTTCCCTCATGAGTTATTGTGAAAGAACACGGGTGTAGAATTCCATATAGGATATTCAAATGTCTCATCTGCGTTCTCAAGGCTAGAAACCCCGTTTGTATGGTGCTGGTGGAAATGGAAATATCTTGGGATATGAATAGGTTATGTCCAGACCATATTAGTCATTTATTTTGCTTTAGCTGCTTTTAACACACTGGGAAGATTTGTGAATTCCAGAAAAAGCATTGGGATGACTTGGGATTTTGATGACTGAGTTTTCCTAAACAATAGGGACATTGCAAGTTAAGAGAAGGGGGACCAGGAAAACCAAGCAAATCAGGAAGGAACTTCTGTCAAAATTCAAGAAGACTGGCAGATCCTATAGATGAAGATTATTATTATATTGTTAAGACAGCTCCTGTTTTCCGTATCCTCTATATGAAGTTTAGGTTTTGAGATCTCAAGTAATGGGATCTTCACAGACATATCCTGAAGAAAACTAATACTTTGTTCCAGATCAACCATCCTGTTCTCCATAATGATCCATTGGTCTCCAATTTGTGGTAATGTTTTATTGGTAGTGCTCAAAAGGTTGCAAGCCGCGCACCTCATCTAGAATGGTATCCAAAATGGGGTTGTTAGATGAAGCGGTAAGTGAAGGTGGATCATTTTTGGCCCTCTTAGATTTTGCCTCTGAGGTAGCTTGAACTCCAACGAGTGAGCTGCTGACCATGTTAATTTTAATTTTTTTGCTATTTGACAACTGCTGTAGAGATTTGGTTCTGCCCCTACATAAAATTAGTGAATGGAAATATGTGTTATTGCAGCACGTTAGACATAATAAGCAATAAAATAAGAGACGTGAAAGCCCATTAAATGAAGTTCCAATACAGCAGCTGTGAAACGATAACCACAAGATTCAGTCAGGAAGCCTAAAATGTCAGGAAGCCTAAAATGACAGCCATGTAACTGTATATCTCAGGCGTTTGCTGCTGAGTTACTGACCGCACACACTGTAGCTCACCGTTAGGGCCATCCTCACTTCTTAATGCTGAAAAAGCACTGAGGGGCTGATTACAATTCTCGGGGTCATAAGACTGCCGGACTCATGGTGGCAGAGGCCCATCTGCTGCATTATGACTTTAAAAGTCATTGTGGAGGAGGACCACCGGCGGCGCCAGGGAACAGTCGTTCACTAGCAGTGGCGGAGCTGCCCCACAAAGTAACATGCTGACTGGCGCAGTCCTGCTCAGCGGATCAAAAGTGATGCCAGCCATTTCATGGTGGGAGCCCGCCAAGAAAAGGCTGGTGGTGAAGGAACAAAGGTGGCCCTAGAGGGCCTGCACACCCCCTCCCCACCATTGGGACACATTCAGGGTCTGCATTCCCCGATAGTCCCAGCACGGCCTGGACGTCACTGTCCATGCCGTGCTTGAACTTTTTGCCTTTCCCATTGCTGTGCCTGTTTTCCAGGCACCGCCATGGGAAAGGCGAAGGACCGTCCGCCTTGCACAAGTTCAACTCATAATAAGGTGGGGGGTCCTTGCACAGCTTTGGCGCTGCAGTGTCAGCAGAGAGCCAGCGCAGCTGCGCCCAAATTGTAATTAAGCACCTTGTTTCTAAGTACTAAAGTATCCCCCAGCCTTCTGAGCCGAAGTAACACAGAAAATGGAAAACGTGAGACAAACAAAAACACCTTAAGAAAGATGCCTTTAATTTTTCAGCAGCGAAAGTGTGCATTCCTTTCAAATTCAAGATTATGAAAGTCGTCAATGACAGCTGGGAAACAGAGAGGAAACACTAGCCTAAATGCGTTATACATTTCTATGTCAGTGGTTGGCCAGAAATGTGGGCGTGCTCTGCCATCCTGTGCCCAGAGCACGTTGTTGTATACACAGACCGAGGCTCCAGTGATTATGATCTGGCTTGGGGCCCAGGCACTCCTGCTTAAATGGAGAGAGAGACCGAGAGAAAAAAAAGCTTTCTTTTGTGGTTCTCTGCATTGGCCCTGTAGCTACTGGGATTAGCAGTTGAGAAAAACATACACACGTGAAGGGACTTGCCTGAAAGAATATGGAAAATAGAGTCATACGTAAAGTGAAGTTTTTTTGTTCTACATAATTCTAAGGTCAAATAAAAAATTGGAATGTCATCGTTGTAAAAAGTGTATATGGTCAGTGAATCTTAAGCAGGAGTGAGAATCTTAGGTAACTGAATCTGTAAAAGACTGTAAGAGCAACTTGGTGAATAAAACAAAATTAAAAACTAAATCGAGTGATCCCTTAGGTGAACTCTACATATGAATCGGTTTTCAATATTTTCACATGAGTGCAGAGTGGAAGCACACAGGATTCTACAGCCTAAGCCTGATTCAAATTAACCTTTCTGTATTTAACTTCATCTCTCAAGCCACAAAAGGTGAATTGGCAATTGTAACTCGATTTACCTATCCTTACAATTACCTCAGGATGGTTTATTATTGCACACTGGGTAAATCTGCTACCTGAGCGGGGAGTGAGTGTCCAAGGGTGGGGATACACTGGAAATTCTTGAGATTGCAGAAATTTCCAAACGTCTGTACTATAGCTTTATAGTCTGCTGTACCAGCCATTGTAGGCCCGCTCCAGCATTATAGACCAGAGCCAAAGGAGAGGGCCTTTAAGAAGGGAGAAAAACGTTAATGCGTGTATAGTCCAGATATGGAGGGCTATAAGGTTATTAGAAAATTCCGCCACCAGAGGGAAGAATGTTCTCACAAATAAAACAAAGGACTCATGGAGCCTGTGGTGGTTGAAATCCTCTCGGGCGCCGTGAGGTCTTTGTACAACTGTACAGCTGTAAAGGAAAACATTGGAATTTTTGCCTTCAGACCTCCTGCTTTTGCTGACTTTGTTCTTGCTGGACTTAGGACTCTGCACACTTTACCACTGCTAACCAGTGCTAATGTGCTTGTGCTCTCTCCTCAAAACATCGTAACATTGGCACATATTATTTACTTATAAGTCTCTAGTAAAGTGCACTACATGTGCCCCGGGCCTGTACATTAAATGCTACTACTGGGCCTGCACCACTGATTGTGCCGCCCAATCAAGTAGCCCTTTAAATATGTCTCAGGCCTGTCATTGCAGAGCCTGCATTTGCAGTTTTAAACCTCCATGCCAATTGGGCAAAATAAACTTTTTGCCAGGCCCAAGCCATTTTTTTTTCCAGAGTTCTAAATAGCGCGAACTTGACCCAAAGGTATCAGAGTACTTTACATGAGCACCAGTTGTGTTACACAAGGACACATTCATTTTGTTAGGCATGGGGAGATTAAGTGATTTACCCAGAATCACAGGATGTTGAGCATCAGTGCTGAGACTTGAACCCGGTTCTCCATATTTGAGATCGGCTGCCCTAGCCGTTAGACCACATCCTCTCCCCTTTTTAATACATATAAGTCACCCCTTGGGTGGGCCCTGGACAGCCCCAAGGGCAGGAGGCAGTGTATTTAAAAGGTTAGACATGTACATTTAAGTTTTACATGTCCTGGTATTGAGAAACTTTATATTTATTTTTTCACTACTGTCACTCCCATAGGATGACATTGGAGTTGCCTTACTACATTATAGAAGTGTAATTTGTAAATGGAAAGAGATAACTAGTTCATATTTGTGTCTGCTGGAATCCTTCTAAAAAATCCTAATTTATGGTGAAGTTGGATTTTTAATTACAATTCTGAAAATGCCACTTTAAAAAGTTGGCATTTTCTTGCCTTACCTATTTGGTGCCTGCCGCCTATCTCTGATCACATGACTGGGTGTAGTTGGCAGTTGGACTTTGTGAATTCCTCCTAGATAGCCACACATAATGGGAGCCTAGGTTTGATGGGATGGGCCATCACTCAATTAAAGACTTGTAGAGTGCTGCTTATCACCCGTGAGGGTATCCAGGCGCTGGCTTGTGGTTGAGGTAGGCTGATCCTTTGTTGTGCAGGGCCTTGCAGGTGATGTCCAGCAGTTTGAACGGGCACCTTTTCTGGATGGGGAGCAGTTACAGGCAGGATGGGAGGGAGGAGCTGGGCCCAGCCTCACTAACACCTGAATAGGCTGTGTCCTGTCTCCACACAAAGGGCTGCATGCCCCCTGTAGTTAGTCTGGAGCCAGGGCAGAGAAGGCAGGGAAAGCAGGGCATCTGTGCATTTCAAAGGAATGCCTCTAAAAGCTTCTGCCCACTTGAAAGGTACAACTGTGCATAAAATAAGGACCCCAGACATCACCTCTTCATTATACTTCTGGACCTGAAGGTACTCTGACAGAAAGAAGGACTGCTGTGCTGCTGCAAGTACTGTCACTCTGCTGGATCATTGCTCTACAAGAAACAGCTACCCTGCTGTGCTGACCTGCTGCCCTATTGCCTGGGGAAAGAAAACTGGACCTGCAACTCCACCCTGAACCCAGGACCCAGAGTGGCTCAAAGAGTTGTGTGCTGGCCTCCTGACCTGAGCCCCAGGGATATACAAGGCTTCCCAACTGCTACTGGACCTGTCTTCAGCGAGTTAGACCCCCCCCCCCCCCAAGTGATGCCCCTCAGGTCCTGGACCCTTAGTGTGGCTCAGCAGGTTCTCAAATCAAGCTTTTGGGCTCTTTGCGACTGTAAATGGGTACCGATCGCACTGGAACCATGCAGCTCGCATGGAAATTCAGTGCAAGCTGCTGCTGCCCTCACAGAGCAAGTACCGATTGCCGTGGAGATCCGCTGATGTGAAGCTCCGGCCCTACTGTTCACAACCCCCGGCCTGCTTTCCGCCCCACGTCAGCCACCACCATAGACGCTCTCCTTTCTCCCCGCGATGCTCTCCAGCACGACTGGGAATCTTGGCACAAAACTGGAGAAGATAAAGTTTCATTGGGACTAATCTAGGACTGTATCCAAACCGTGCTCCATTGCGGTCGGCCTGAACCTCTGACTTCGACCCAGCTCAGAGTGACCAGATTTGTGGTTAGCGCTTTATGCTTTTAGGTACTATATTGCAGTTTAGTCGTTAAAAATTCATAAATCCAGCTCTACTGATGTGAATTTTGTCATTTTGGTAATGGTTATTTTTTAAATTAAGCTCTATTTTTTTTTAACCTGGTGTGGGATTTTTTTCTGTTATTTTCTCACAGTTTTAGTTTTTAAAGTGTTGCACTAATACTTCACACATTTCCTCTAAATTAAGCCTGACAGCTCCTTGCCAAGCTACTAGAGGGATTGAAAACAGGCTCATTTGGGGTTTGCTTGTGCCTTACCCTGACTAGGATTGTGGTTGCTGCTTCAGCAGGGCCCACACCCCAGTTAACCAGCAACCCAATTTCTAACAATGCCGGCAGGTCCACTCAGCCTTTCATCCATTTGAGGTCGATAACACGAGTACCATTGAGTTTGATAAAAATAAATATCTGTTATTCAGCACCAAGATACCTCCGGGTGAACGTGCGCTTTACAAATACACATTATGTTATGTTAGAAGACACTTTCCTCAGTTTTCTAAGATCAGAAATAAGGTTAATCACCATGTTTTAGGGTCATTGCCACCTGTCAATAAAAGTTTTCATTGATCCCAGATAAATAGCTGTTGCAATAGTATATCCTAGACAAATATAAAGCCAGCTTAGACCATCCATAGTTAAATATAGGATGATGTTTTTAGCATTCTAAGGTGGAAAAAGTAAGCAGAAACAGTCTTATTAGTTTGATGAGACAATGAGAGCTTGTCATCAACCTACAAAAAAAAAAACTTCTGTTGACCCAGATGTTCTAGCAAACTCTCTGCAGTATCTCTATCTGTACCCATTCAAATTTTTGGGAAGCATGTTAACATGTTGACTTCTTTTTTAAAATCACAGACTGCCTTGGACCGATCTAAATATTGTTTTAGACCTATGCACGGCACCAAGTCAGCTCTGTTCGTGACAAGAGGATGAGTTAAGATGGGTTCTGGATCAGGGTGGATGTGCAGCCATTAGCTCTTAGATTTTTCAGACGCCTTTGACAAGATCTCGAGTAAGGTTTTGGTCTCAAAAGTTTAAGAGATTGGCGTTGGTGGGCGGGCGGGCGGGCTTTGCATTGTCTGTTTTGTTACCTTCATCGTTGAACACATGGTTAAGATTCGCTCTTCCCTGGCCAGATGTCGATTTAGCGGAGGAGATTTTAGAGGTAGTCTTGGCCTCCTTAAGGGTGTTGTCATGGTTAACATCTGAATATGAAAGAGGATTATAGGACTTTAACTCAGTAATGAAAATTATGATACATATCTGGTCCTGTGTAAAATGAGCAGCATGGATGCCACTGGTTGGCAAGTGGGTGCAGTTGGGCTTGCCTTTAGCACGTCTTCGGTGAACCAGCGGCACTGGATGGACACTCTCCTGCAAGATTTAAATATAAAGAAATGATGCCTTTGCACATGCTTAGTCTACCCCATCGAAAAGACTAGTGCTAACCAGATTGTTGCTTTAACCAACAAGGATGCAATATTAATAAATATATATAATCAGCAGATTTTAAAAATCACCCAAGCAGAAAATAATAATCTTCCCACAAGTAGTAATGTGCAGAACTGTGTGTGCAATCAGAGCTTGCTGCACTGATGCACTCCCACCAAAAAGTTCAGAGTGCTAACCTGTGTTACTGCTTTAACCACACAAGCAGGTGGTGTAAAAAGCAAGCAATAAAATTATTAGCTTTTAAAAATCACCCGAAACATAAGTACCTAATATCTTCACAATTAGAAGAGTGCAGAGCAGTGTGTGCAATAAACGTTCAATCTTTATCAGTAAACCTTTTATATGAGGTTTCATATGTCCTTTTAAATATCTACCTGGGAAATGTAATTTTATTGCCTAACTATCATCCCTTACAGCTTTGCAATCCTAAATGCTGATTGATTATCCATCGTCTAAATTTTACTTTTAATGCACAAAAATATTTATTATTTCATTGCCATTATTACACATAGCTTTGTCTTTAAAAAAAAAAATCATTATTCGAAAAAAGGCTCTGTTTATTATCAAAATATGTTATTAAACTACAGTCAAACCATAGGAATTCAGCTAACTGTTCATGCTAGACCCTCAGGTCAAGAATAGTACACCATTAGAAGTGGTCTTGGGGAGAGTGGCATTGCATTGTTTAGACCAGTCTGGTGCTTACCACGGTGAAACAGAGGTATTTCCAACGAAAAGTGAAAACCGTAGCAATTCGCTTAGGAGCCCACCACTTTTATATCCATTGCCATAGTCATGTCTATCAAATCAATGTAGCTCATAAGCTGTTGGTCCCACTCTTTCAAGTTTCCTCATCAAAGCCATCACCAAGAATTGTAAAGTCTATCTATCAACTCCAAGAGTCCTCCTTCAAAGTCATCTACAAGCCAGGCTGTCTCAATGCAGTTCACTATCTCTACTGGCACCAATGGCCTTGGAGGCTGAAGCACAAAATGCTGAGGAAACAAAAGAGTATATATGTCCTTAGTTATATCATGGTCCAGACCCCTGCAGATGTCTGCTGCTTTTTGGCTAGGTTGGCACTATAGAAATACCATATACATACATACATTCAACAAGTGGCCACTTCTAATGATTTTCGTCTGCATCCCGCCATCATGGCAAGTGTACATAGAAGATGGAATTCTATCATACTGAACAAACTGCATCGCATTGAAGCTGCCTTGCCGATTCCTGCAAAACTGCTCGACACTTCTGCATCCGTTATCAACGATGATATTCCTACTAGCCCATGGGCCAGGTTAAGTGTTGATTTTGTCAGTATCCCAGTTGGTCAGGACTTCTTGGCTTCGAAAAGCAATTATTCTAAGTATCCTTGAATCAAAGTTAATGAAACCACTTCTGCTGAAGAAGTTATCCTTAAAGTGGAAAAAAGTATTGCAACCCATTGACTGTTGCATGAACAGTGAACCAATAACAGACCTTTTATCGGTCCTACACTTTACAGATTTTCTCGAATATTTTATTCACCTCAAGCTCACCCAAAGATGGCCCAAGGAAATGAACCATAGAATATGTGGGACACCTATTATAAAAAGCTGGACCTGACACAATGGAAGTGGTTTTTGACATATTGAGCACCCATAGTACATTTTGATAAAAATGTTGTCAACGCAAGGAGAGCATCAGGTTTCATTGGTTTGTCACACCCTAAAGGGACTTTTAATGAGTACCCTTTCAGAGCCTCAGGTTTTTTAGTAAATTTGTGTGAAAATCCTGCTCCAATATGCACTATTTTAAACAGTTTTTTTCAAAATTTGCTTCGGGAGAGCCCTCCTGAGAACAAGATGGGCTTACTTGCTTTGCTAGTGTATTGAAAGTACAAATATTACGCCCCAGCACTTTCAAAAATCATCAGCCTCCAATTCAAGAACACAAGGGTAAACAGTGCACTGTACTTTCTGCAGCTTCAAGTGGGAATGGGACATTGAAATCTGCATTCTTCGATTAAATAAAAAATTTGCTAAAATTCAAACAAATTTTTAGACAAGTTGTTGCCATATTCATGAAAAATGTTGTGTTAGAAGAAATCCTTCATCTCTGCGCTTCATCTGCGTAACAGTGCCTTGCAAATGATCATCAATCAAAATAGGGAAACAGCCATCACATCACATGTGTTACAACGCATGCGATGACAACGCATTCATTACAACGACCGCGTTTTTACATCTCAGTACCATTACAACACAATTCGTTACAATGACTTGCTCTAGGGGGCGCTCTAAACTAAGGAATAGTATAATTTACTATTCCAACGCCTTCCCTACTGTTGCACACACTGGAGTTGGAATAGTAAATTATACTATTCCTAAATCCAGCGTGCCCCCTAGAGCAAGTCGTTACAACGACTTGCTCTAGGGGGCGCTCTAAACTAAGGAATAGTATAATTTACTATTCCAACGCCTTCCCTACTGTTGCACACACTGGAGTTGGAATAGTAAATTATACTATTCCTAAGTCCAGCGTGCCCTCTACAGCAAGTCGGAACGACTTGCTTTGTAATGGTACTGCAATGTAACAACGCGGTCTTTGTAACGACCGCCTTGTAATCGCATGCGTTGTGAACACATGCGATGTAAAGGGATATATTCATCAAAATGTACAAGCAATTAGGGATGATTTAAGCCAGCAACATAGTTCATATTCGTCATATGGTCTATATCAACTAATACATGCAGAATTAATTACTATTGTTTCTTTTATCTCTTTTTCTCACTCCTGATGATTTACTTATACATTTCTCATTCCTGTGTTCACAGAGGCAACTATTAAACCATGAAAGATTGTTGTGCAAATAATTTAGGTTATCAAAGCATTTCTGTCTTTTGGGGCACTAAATTGTCTTCAGAAAAACACATAGGGCCCGATTTAGATCTTGGCTAATACAAAGAGAAACAGGTAATATCCCTGTGCATATTGTGTCAACGCTCTAAAATAAATATGGGTTGTATCTGAAATGCATAGTTGTCTGAGTTGTGTTGTTATGTTAATCATTCTGTTATAATAATTTAGCTATGCCAATTATTGTGATGTAATCCGGGTTATGGTCATGTGACAATTTCTTGGGCAGCTTCAGGTTCAAAGGCCATACGTGGTCACTTCCTGTGATGACATTAACGTCAAATGGTTTATGATATCACTTCCTCTACCTCTGGCATTTTGTTGAATGGACATCCATGGGGTATAGGAGGTCAGATTTATGTCTCTGACTTGGTTATCCGGGTTAGTAGTAGGTTTCCTTAGAGTCAGATGTATTCCTTGTGGTCAAAGTGTTTGTCTTATGTGATACATGCGACAAGGCATTGGGTTCCAGTGTGCTATATCTTGCAAAGAATGGAGGAAATTATTTTATATATGAATGACAAATTTGCAGCAGAAAATTTATGAAAAGACAATGGGCCTGATTTAGATCTTGGTGGATGGGTTACCACGTCACAACGGTGACGGACATCCCGCCTGCCAAAATATAAATCCCATATGGTATAATGGATTTATATTTCGGCGGGCGGGTTATCCATCACCATTGTGACGGAGTAACCCGTCTGCCAAGATCTAAATCAGGCCCTATGTTGTTTGGCTGGCTAGGCCCCTGGTTCTGAATCAGCTGGAACGATATCCAGGGTGGTTCTGGGCCAAGAAATAGGCGTGGGCACCAAATTAAAATTGGCCCCCATTGCAGAAGCAGATAGCTAGAAAAAAGTGGTTATATCACTGAAACCAACAGTAAAAACTGTCTTAACTGGCCATAAAACTGACCGACAATTGCTAAAATACCAGCCCACACACCGACCAGTCCATTGGGCACTGCCTGATTGCCCCATATGCCAGTCCGACCTGGGCGGTAGCTGCCACCCTGTCGGATTCCGAGATCACTGGGGGCAGACTCGCACTGTGTGGCTCTCCTGTGTCAACAGGCACACATCCCTATGGCTGAAATCAGAAAGAATCTGTGTGTGGAAATCTGGCTGGAATCAGGAATAAACAAGGGGGAAGCACCTGGGAATTCTTAGCCCCACATCTCATTTCCTATTATGGCTGTCCAAACTTGGAATTGCACCGTCCACAAGCATTGATTCCAGCCCCAGCTTTCCCATGTCCTCATAACATGCGACTCTCATATGGGGCAGAATTGTCAGGACTGATGGAATGTGTGTGCTTTATGGAGTTAGCCTTACATTTAATGTTTGAGAGTAACGCTTCACCGCTTTTGATACTTAGTTTGCAATAGTACTGATTTCCAACACCGAACTATCAGTATTTCACTTAGTTCAAAAATAGGACACTGACCAATACGTGTACTGCATTTTCTCGCTTATGCGGGGCAATTTTTGGTGTGATTCCACCTGAGCAAGGATTGCTAAAGGGTGTTTGTACTGGTGTGTTTGAGAAATTCCATCACATACAAATTGAAGTCTGTTCCCATGCAACCAGCAGCTTTTCTTTTGTGTCTGTAGCGTCTGATGAACGATATTTATTCATGCCCTTCATTTACTCAAGCAGATGGAATGCTTTCATTCTACACTGTGAGATCCTTCACTCTGAAACTCCTGAGTTGTCATTATGACTGTGCAGAATCTCACTTCAGGTCAAAGCCTGCCAAAAAGGTAGGGTGTGATGGGGTGAGCAACAAACACATCCTTAGAATTTTTCACAAAAGCAGATCTACTAACTAGTACACCTTCATTTATGCATTGGAAAATGTATCTATTAGTGCATTTGCACTTAGTAATTTTTTTCTGCAGGCTGTTAATATTGCCGCTACAGAGCCACCTATTTTGGGGGAGTTCCCCTTCCAATCCTACATTGGAAAAGGAAGAAAATATTCTACTGTTTCCCAAGTGGGAAGTGACCATTCAAAAATACGTGAACGCATCCTGCATTGACAAGAAGTAGCCTTGTGCTGACATAGTAAATTGGGAGGGTTAGGACTGAGTTGTACTGCAGAGGTGCACCTTCTTTGTTGTAAAGGAGAGAGTGCTGTAGAGAGAAACTTAGGAATATTGGCGGATCTGTGGGTGCTGGAAGTGTAGGAGGTTCTGCAGGTTAGCAATAACAGAAGTTGGGCTGAGTTTGAGGAGCATTGACCAGGCAATGGTATAAGTGTTTTTTTCCAAACACACACTTATAAGTGACCTCGAGGGTCTTAGGTTGGAGGAATTCAGGATCCATAAAAAGATGGTAGCTTGACTGCAGCACATTCTGTTCTTCGGTACACCTCAAGTCAGTACGAGAATGGGTAGGAAGGGAAGTACAGACCACATGCCCATCAGTCTAACAAAAACAAGTGAAATGTGTAAAAAATGTGATGGTAGCTACATGGAAAAAGAAGTGCTTAGTAGTGTTAGACAAATAGTGCAAGAGCAAAGCTGAAACATTTAGTTTACTTACCAGTGGTCTTCAGATCTCGGATTACCCCTCCTCGTACTTAAAATCATGGTACGAGCTGACCTTTCGCCGGCCACCACATGATATAGCTAATTCATACTAACCCCCAATTCCTCTCCTGTGCACTTACCTGCCTTTCACCCTTTATGCCCTTCTCACTCCTGCAAACCTAAAAATAGCGTGGGTGGGCTTGGCAAATCTTGTCATCACCACAGTGGTTCATTTGTAAAATAAGAAGTGCCGGGACTCCCATCACGAGCCAGCTTTGACCAGCCCATTCCCCCTGTTGTCACTGGCTAACATAGAACCAACAAACACTACAAGAGGGTAGGAGATGTAGCGTAATGGCCAAGCTGCCGACCTCAGAACTGGGCAACCAGCTTCGAACCTCCGGGTGGGCTCAACCTGCTGTGATTCTGGACGAATCACTTAATGTCCCTGTGCTCACCAAAATTGAATTTGTCCTTAACTAGTGCTCAAGCGCCGGTGCTGATGATTAAGTGCAGGTGCTGAGCACCGGAAAGCACCTGCTCAAATTAAGCACTGCATCACCAAGAACTGGGAATTTAGTTCCTGACAAAGTGAAAAAGGGAGGAATGTGGGAGTACTGTGATGAGGAAAGGTAAAAGGAGTAATAAAGGCTACCAGTACTTAATGGGAGTATGATCTCCTTAATCCTGTCCTCATTCCAGTTTTTAATATCACTATTTTCCACACCAGTGCTGAGCCTCTTTTTATTTGCTATTTAGGGTAGTTCACCCTTATGCCTCCATTACTTTTTTTCCACATAAGGTAACTATGCCATATATGTGCCCTTTTTCCCAACATCCTGAGGATTCTAAGGTGCCCAAGGATTTGCGGAGAAAATAGCCAAAATATAGCTAACTATTGGTTTCTTAAAATGGGACGAAGTGCTTGGCAATAAAAGTGTGTTTTTTTCCTAAAAATTAAAGGCTTTTTGTACTAACATCACCATCTTCCCAGCTTTTGGAAACATGCAGAGATGGATACCACTGTATTTTGCATTTGTCTTTGAGGTTGCTCTTTTAAAAGAAATATTTGTAGCTACTTCCAGTTTGTGGTGGGAACAGGTATGAAACTTATGGGCAATGCCAGACAGCAATAAATTTCCAAAAGGCAGACCAACTTCTGAATTCAGGAAGGGGTCATTTGCGTCGAACACTTGTGGTTTTCCAAAGAAAGTAACTGTTGAAATGATAAAAAATAGGAAAAATGGATAGGTAAAAAACCAAAATTTATATCTGTAATTTCTTGTCATGATGGCCGAATTACAAAAGCAATACACCAGTATGTCCTCTACTCTTCTGATGGTGGGGATATTTGGGGTGTGTAGGTTCTTTTACTCTGACACCCTAAACATAGAAACGGATCACTGACAGAATATAGAATGCCAAAATATCGACCTGCCAACATATCGTGGACAAAATATAGAATGCCAAAATATCGAATTCCTATCTACAAACAGGTAAGTACAAAAATATTGAATCCAAAATATCATTGTAAATAATATAGTTTGGTTAAAATATCGAATTTTTTAAATGTCTTAAAATTAATGTAAAATTAATGAAATAATAAATATAATTAACTAAAACATACTTAAAAATACTTAAATAGCCTTAAAATTAATAAATGATTAATGTAAGTTATAAAAAACAATAAGCATACATTTGTATTTTTTAATACATATATATTAACTTATATAATAAAAACTATTCAATATTTTTAGCGTAGGTTAGTGGGAGGGTAAAATTTACTATTACCAATCCAGAGAGTGCAAGTAAGGAAAGCGTTGGATAGCGTAGGGGTAAAAATTACTATTCCCACTCCAGTGAGTGCAACAGTAGTGAAAGCGTTGGATAGCGTAGGGGTAAAAATTCCTTTTCCCACTTCAGAGAGTGCAACAGTAGGGAAAGCGTTGGATAGCGTAAGGGTAAAAATTACTATTCCCACTCCAGTGAGTGCAACAGTAGGGAAAGCGTTGGATAGCGGGAGGGTAAAAATGACTATTCCCACTCCAGTGAGTGCAACAGTAGGGAAAGCGTTGGATAGCATAGTGGTAAAAATTATTATCCCCACTCCAGAGAGTGCAACAATAGGGAAAGCGTTGGATAGTGGGAGAGTAAAAATTGCTATTCCCACTCCAGAGAGTGCAACAGTAGGGAAAGCGTTGGATAGCGTAGGGGTAAAAATTACTATTCCCACTCAAGTGAGTGCAACAGTAGGGAAAGCATTGGATAGCGTAGGGGTAAAAATGACTATTCCCACTCCAGTGAGTGCAACAGTAGGGAAAGTAATGATTTAATATTTAAATAAAAATAAATTAATTATCAATACCAATAAAAATTAATTAAAATGAATTACCAATTACAAAATATTTAATAATTAATTAATTATAATTACCAATATTATTTATTAAAATATTACCTATTAATAATTAACAGCCAATTAATTGTCAATACCAAAAGTGTAACAAGTAATACAAAAATTACCAATTAATAATTAACGATAAACTCATTATCAATATACAAAAATAATTTCAATAAGTACTTAATTACAATTAAATTACTTCCCACCCTATTCCCCTATAAACCCACAACCCACTCCGAATAATAAATTAATACAACATAATGATCAATTTATCAATTAATGAAAATTAATTACCAATTAATAAATAATTAATAAATTAATTATCAATACAAATAAATTAAAAATAAATATTTACTTAATTACAGTTAAAATACTTCCCACCCTATTCCCATATAAACCCACAACCCGCTACAGAACTAAAATGCAAAATTCAATTAAAAATAATTAATGATTCCTAAAAATTAATATTTAATTTACTATAATTAAATTACTTCCCACCCTATTCCCCTATAAACCCACAACCCGCTACGGAATTAAATTACGCACAAATTTAATATCATAAAATCCATTACTTAAAAAAAATTAAACATACATTACAAAAATAATATACACTTTTAACACATGTACTAACTTTAAAAATGTCGATATTATTAAAAATCCAATATATTTTAACTGCCTATATTATGTACTTCGATATTTTGACAGTCAATATTACTTACCTGCATTTCGATATTTTTAACCACTATATTATGGCCATTCGATATTATGTCCATTCTATATTTTGACTTCGATATTCTGTCCATTCTATATATTTTTTCTGATATTTTGTCTAGTTACCGAGCCCAATACAAGCAGAACAGGGTTCTGTGCTAGACAAATTCATAAATACTAAATCTTACTGGACAAAGAGTAACAAAAATCACTGGACAACAACTATTTATTGTACAGTTTATATAGCACTATTAGCCTCGATCATAAACAATAAAACACCTAACGAGGTCAATTTAAAAGTAAGCAGCACCTTGAATGTTTGATAGGCTACTCAAGCAGTGCAGAGTGTAACGAGGAGCTAAGTTTGTTATTCAATTGGAATGAATAGATTCTTGGGACACCAGTAGCAAGCAACAGTTTTCCTGTATTGCTTTGTCCCTTTGTCAAGGAAAAGGGACATTGCGTTACAGCTCCGGCATGCGACAGGTAGGTAGGTGCAGTATATTCCCCCAGCTGATTAAAGACAGAAATAGAGTTCCTAGTGGGTCATTAGTTCAATGTCTCTATTTTACTTTGCCTGGACTCAGTCACAGCAAGCCCTGTCTGTTTAGAGCACTGGGACATCGGCAAAGTCTAGTTGCTCCTTTCTTTAATATGTCCGCTATAAAAATAATGCTAATGGATTTACCATGGTTTTTGCATCTGTGCAAAGTTTCTGTGATATACTGTGGAATGACCCTTAATCTCCGCTGTAAAAATAATGCTAATGGATTTGCTATGGTTTTTGCATCTTTGACATGACCCTTAATGTGTTTTATAGGTTTGATGGTAGAAAATCAGGACTACAAATCCCAGAATGCACTGATTGGTTAAATGAAAGCTTGTGGTGGAGAGTGAATTACTTCAGTTGTCCATCTGCTTCTCCATCCTCCTCATACAAAAGGACTGTGTACTTCCAGTGTCACTATTATATATTCAGGAGCCAACGAACGACTTTGCTCAACATCTATATGCTTAACTTGATGAAATGGGATCAATAACAGCATTCAGACCTTTTACAAAAAGAAAGCCTTTCTTTCTGGAGAAAGGAGTACTAATCAGTCTGGAGACACCTTTGTAGACCTGGTACTAAAATGTATTGTTGACGTTTTGTACAGCTCCATATGACTCTTTTCACCCATTTAGGACTGGCATTTAAGCATTGAGATGCATGGGAGATGACATTTCAAGAACTGGGAGAAAGCTTACCTTATAATAAATAGTTACTCATTGTACAGTCTGTCTGACCCTTATATGTGCTGAACAGCACATCTCAGCTGCTGCTTACTTGACTGAGCACCAACATTTAGGAAGATTTTAAATTGACAAGCATTTATTTACAGGTTAAGAAATATGAAAAAGAGCACAAAGGGAGTCTTGTACCACGTATCTGCAGCCGCGGCCTGTGGAGGGAGTTCCGTGGGGCGGTAAGGCGGGGCGGGGGAGGGGCAGGGTGGGGGGTTCTAAAAACCGGAATATGGATAATTGCAGGTAAGTAAACAATTAAATGAATAAAACGAATTCATTTCAATCCACCCTGCCCCTCCCCCGCCTCGCCTTACCGCCCCACGGAACTCCCTCCACGGGCCGCGGCTGCGTATCTGTAGGAGCACATTCATGTTTAAAGACATTGTGCAACAAACTTGTGATGAGGTCCCTTAAAACAAATATTTCTCTAAGTGTTTCACCTTAATACATCAGATTATATCACTGCATTGAGTAGTTATATTTTTTACACATGAACTTAGAAGCATTCCTACCCTCCCGCCATCTCTCACAAAAATGCAATTTGTTAACCAAGAAGCATGTTAGTTATGTGCCCCTTCCATGTGGCCTAGGTTGCTATTATGCATGGAAAATTATAGTTCAATAAATCAAACACATGAGACGTTTTTCTACAGTGCACATCCTGAACTCGTGAATTTCAAGGTGCTCTCATATAAAGCAATTGCCTAAAACCTCACAATTTGGTCTAATGGGGAAGCTAGGATTGATCCCAGGCTTTCTGGTTTCACATTGTGTAAGTCAGCCATTAGATGGGTACCTATCTTCTTTTTTGTTTTACAACATATTTTATGGCTGTCTTTATTACTTGGCATATAAGGTTATAGCGTGGTGGGAGACAGAAGCTACACGAAGGTTCAGATCATTTTGGGTTTGAGGATTCAAAAGGACTTCAAGCTAAGCCAGAGGTCTGGCTCGAGCTTTCAGTGACTCATCTACCTTTATTATACAGTGGCAAATAAGGGGGCAAAGGTACAGGAAAGACATGATTTGACCATTACTAAGTAATTTGGTGAAGCAGGAATACCAACAGCACAGTGCAGGACTTCTTGTTTCAAGGTCCAAGATTTAGTTATTATTACACATTTTAGCGAGTAGACTACAAGAGTGGGTGTTCTCACCTCATGGGTAAAATCAAACGATTTTTGGGTTACAGTTCTTTTTTCTCATAAGTCCTACCAGTGTTTACTTTGATCTAGGTTCTACACATCTCTGGAGAAAGGAAAAGAGAATATGGTAAAAGAATTGACTGCCCAAGCATACAAAAAATGTCACAAGGGAAGGATGGAATTAATAAACACATGTTGTCTGGTTCCATAGATTCTATCTTACTCATTACACAACAACTGGGAAGAGGATGTGGCCTACTGGCTACAGTGGTCGACCTCGGAGCTGGGGGAACCGGGTTCAAGTTTTGGCAGGGATGCTCAACATCCTGTGATTCTGGGAAAATCTCTTAATCTCCCCTTACCTAACAAAATAAAAGGAATGTGTCTATCTGTAACGCAACTGGCACTCATGTAAAGTACTCGGATACCTTAGGTTCTTGTTTGTGCTATATTAAACTTTTTTTAAAATGGGTGTGAGTGATTTCTGATGGGGAGGCTTGAGGACTACTCTCACCAAAGAAATACCCACTGTGTTTTGGAACCCGCCCAGACATTTAAAACACAGTTCACAACCATCGTATCCTGGCAAAGTGGTAAAAAGAGGATTAAATATCAAGTCTCCTACTACAATGACTAAAACGTTCCCACTG
The DNA here is from genome assembly GCF_964204655.1 of Triturus cristatus. Lineage (NCBI taxonomy): Eukaryota > Metazoa > Chordata > Amphibia > Caudata > Salamandridae > Triturus > Triturus cristatus. The sequence goes on along the minus strand of NC_140594.1, from coordinate 345,303,929 downwards.
TGCCACGTCTATCAGTGAAGGGTGATGTTTCTTTCTGCCCACCTCAGTGAATTCCACACCTTGTTTGGGGGACCTTTGTCAAAGATTTTTATATCCCTCTCTGCCTTAACTGAACCTGTTTCTATGCACTTAGGACATAGAATCTTAAGACTCAAAATCCCCCTATTTCATTATAATGCAATAATCAAGTTACGTCCTTTTATACACTTGACTCGCTAAAGATCACAACAAGCAGAGAAGGCTTACTTCAGGGGGCAGAAGAGGGCTAGCTACTCAGATACAGCATAACACAGTATTGTCAAATCTATGTTTTGACATGAAGTCCCTAAGGTCCGACTCCATTCCGGTCAGGCCCCCAAATCCATCTCTAACAACCGCCCTCCCAAATTCTGTCAACTTACTGTTGTAAACAATAACATGAGTTACGTCCGCCCTCATCATTCGTAGAGCTGAGAGTGTGTCAAGTCATTCTGATGATGATCCAGATATAACACCTGACGAGACAACTAGTCTAGAACAAGTGTTACCTTATCATTATGTTAGGGCCATCAAGAAACATCCCTAGATAATTCAAAAAGGTGTTAAAATTGACATCCCCTTTCCTCCCATCTTATCAAAGATATGTGTAAAACCCTTCCTCTAGTGCCCATAATCTATTTACCACATTCCTGAAACTATGGGAGAGGTTTTCACCCCTGATAATGATTAGTATTTATGAACCACCACTCTACCCCTTAGGTAGAGAGGTCCTTTGCTCCATATTGTCCTACAAGGTACTATCCAAAGACTGTCTTGGTGATTACCGGCACTCACAAAAAATAATGCATTTTGGCTGGCACTGATATGAGCCGAATACCCGAGGGAGGCTTCTACTGCTGTGCGTTTTGCCTTTTGCAGGAAACACTTCCTCCACTGCTCTTGCGATAACGACAGCCCTTGTTATCAACAAGGTATGCAGTGTGCCACTTCTCCATTAGAAACTCTAGACTGCAGTGTTCTGTAGTACATGCTCTCCTAGGGTAGCCCATAGAAGTAGGTTTTAGAGTGTTAGGCTTTTAGATGACATTTTAACCATGTTAGAAATGTTCATTGTATTCTCATTGTTTACAACATACCTTCTTGCTGTTTTTATGATATCCTTTGTGGTTATTTTAGATGTGCTAAGAAGCCGGTTCACCCTGCTGTAATACATACTTTTAGGTAAAAGTTTCTGTTCTTCCTTGTACTGTGTGTGTGATACTGTGTGTAGCTTTACTGTTACCATGGTGCCCCTTACCCCTTTTCGGGGTTTGTTAGTAATCCAAAAGCAATGACTTCACTGCAACTATGTTTTGAGTGGGGTTCTGCGAGGCTACAATAACATGTATCTCACATTCAGTGCTGGCGCATTGAACTTAGTTCACTTGGGTCTTCCGTGGGTGGGAAAGCAAACCTTGTAGACCTACTCCAAAGCTGTAGTTTACGCAACAGCTTTTTCTACAGATGAGGGACTTAATTTAAGAGCAGTATGAAATCAAACCATCACTATAATTCCATCCCTCACCGGCCACACCATATTTATACTTCACTCTACTATGCCCACTTACTTTCCACCTCCTCTGACCCTCTGCCTACTGACACCAATTCAGTCCTCAAGCACATCAAAGACCATACTTTTTGGCCACTGGGAAGATGTTTACGAGTACCCATATGATAATTAAACCTCCCCGTTTTCCGTTTTTACCTATTTTTTTATAGATAAATACAGACAAAAAAACATTTATTTTCTTGTCTGTATTTATTTTTAAATGTGGATAAAAATGGAAATCGGGTTGGTTTTTGAGTGATTCTAAATGCTCTCTGCCATAACAACCAGGCCAATAGTTGTGTGGATTAATATGTAAGGGAGTTTAAAAAAACCCAGGAATGTTAGTAAAGAGGGTTAAACAGCAGTAGATCTGCACAAGGTTGATACTGACATTTGCATATTTTCATAGAAGTGCATTGATATCACTGAAACCTGAAGCATGAGTGCATATTTGTCGGTTAAATATGTGTGGAAATATACCAGTTTCAGCTTCATTTTTCTTACAAAGCCCAAAATAAATATGGAAAAAATGCAGAGAAAATTAGCAAAAAATAAATATGGATAAATACAGATGGAAATGTCGAAAAAAGAAATACCATAAAACCGGGAGCCCTAATTATAATACTTCATGAACACTAAGTTTTACAGAAATGAAAACATGTTCACTATCATGTTTTCTGTTTATGTAATCTTTTCCTAATATCATACTGACCTCTGGTGGTACATAATCAGAAATACGGATATTCAGCACTGCTGTAGAAAAAATTCTGTTACACACCTCTAGCAAAGCCAGTTATCAAAAACGCCTTGACGCATGTTGAACAGAATGTGCTGTCCTGTATGCTAAAACTCATCGCCCTGCTTCTGTTTGTTGCACGTTAATTCTACGTAAGGAGGGTCTTTCTCTGAAGCTGTACAGTCAATGACCGGATCGGAAGCAGGATTTCTACACGTCACATTTACTCAACTAATTTGAGGGTATTTTTCTAAACAAATCTCGTGTATGTCGTCTATTGGGATATTGAAGAAAAAAACACTTCACAAGAGAATTACACTCCAGTTGTGTGAATCGTCGTGTTGAGTGAAATGTAGATTTTGTTACACCAGCAAATAGTTTTCATAATTATGATACCACACCTGCATTTCGAGGAGCGGCATTGTGACTTTCTGCATCAGTTCGTTATTGCAGAAGGCAACCCAAAATATCACGAGGACACAACAGTGCTCTCCTCAGCAATGCAGTCAATGGTAGGGTGACCAACCGTCTGTAAATTTCACGGACTGTCCGTCATTTTGGTGTCAGGTCCATTGTCCGTAATCATTCCTTTTACGGACGCCTTTTGTACGAAATTTTGGAGATTAATTACAGCAAGCTGTGCTGTTATCCTACAAGCAGCCCCAAGAAATGAAATGTTCTCAGGGGCCAGCTCCAACTTCTCAGCTGAACTCCACAGGCTGCAGCAGCCTCTCACTGAGCTCGCACAGACTGTGGACAGGCCCCTTGTCATTCTGACTGAGGCGGATTATCCTCTTTCGAATGACAGTGCACCATCTGACTGTAGCAAATCATATGCGAGTGAGTACCGTGGAGGCCAGTGACTCACTTGGAGCCAGTAGATCGAAGTTAGTGATTAAAGAGGAGCTTTTCCCAAACAGAGTACTGTGGGGGACTTGTGGCCTTGTGTAATTTGCCAATATTGTTCACTGAGAGTGACGGGACAGGAGCAGTGACGGGGCAGGAGCAGTGACGGGGCAGGAGCAGTGACGGGACAGGAGCAGTGACGGGACAGGAGCAGTGACTGGACAGGAGCAGTGACTGGACAGGAGAGGTGATGGGGCAAAAAGAAGTGACAGGGAGGAGAGGTGACGGGGCAGGAGAGGTGACAGGACAGGAGAACTGACGGGGCAGGAGCAGTGATTAGGCAGGAGCAGAAGCGGTGACTGGGCAGAAGTGGTGAAGGGACAGGAGCAGTGAACGGACATTGATCAAATCGCTGGAAGCTTTGTAATGAGCTGTGAAGTGCGTGCTTCTAATTGTAAATATATTTACAAATCGCTTACTACCCCAGAGAAGGTGTTGGAGGCCAGTAAGGAGCAAGAAAAAAAAGAAAGCCAGTGTTTAGCGGGCAGGCTTTAAAATAAATTGTGGTGAAATGTGTTGGAAGACTAGGAGTGTTTTATACCAAGAGAAGTGCCCAAACACTTGGTACTATGCTTTACAGATTGCTTTTGTAAACTGTCACTTACCAGGCAGGCACAGTGTGAATTCCTATTCTGACTTTCTTGTAGCTGACTTTTTATCAGCATTCACTAGCCCGGATGCATTTTATGGGAGCTGACTACAAGTTAAAATGTTGGGGTACTTCAGTTTCATATTCAAAGTAATTTTCACTGAAAGACTTTACTATAAAAGGGGTTTCTGAATGGACAACTGAGCTCTGAAGTGCATGCTTTTAACTGCAATTGTATATACATAGTGCTTATTATCCCTGAGGAGGTGTTGCAGGGACAGTTATGTACAAACATTGCATTGCGTATGGATTGGGTATTACTCAAATCTATATTTTTGAAGCACCATTTTATTGTAAAACGGTTTGCACTTTTTGTAGCAGTTTATCTTATACTGTGTGTAATGCTAGTATAATAATGACTTACATATTCACAGTGCTTTCTGTGACCTAGTAGCACTAAAAAAATACACAAATCACTATTCTCTACTGCACCAACCAAGATTTAATTCAGTGGCTCTCTAGATACACACAGACCGTTTATTAAGGTGAATTACTACTGGAGGTTTAATAATGTACGATATTGCATTGCCCAAAACATACAGAATATTTTATTTCTAGCCAAACCTTTGACCCACCCAAGCGCTCACACTCGTAAGGCCCTCCAGCCGCCCCTAAGCATGACTGAAATCAACAACAGCAGTTTTCATAATGTTAAAAATAAAATCTTTTTTTGTAAAACAGTGTGAAAGAAGATTAAGGGACCACTTCCCCCCCTGGAATTAAAGAAACCATCCTACTTGGACCTTGCAGTTAATTATTAATGCCTGTAAATGGTATGTTTCAATGATAATGAATGATGTTCAGCAACCTCCAGTTCCATGCAGCTGTAAAAGCCAAGCCACCAGCATCCCATGAAATAAAGTATGGTTCTCCTCAGATGCCTTGCACTAAAGTTGCAGCCCATGCATTACAGCCATTACACCCAGGGCCACTGGGATTATGCGATTATGCAACCACCGCGATTTTCACATAATTATAGATCTGTCACATAGTCAATCACAAGCCACATAAGCTGCTGATTTTAACCCAACATTTTTTTGTTTATAGCTCAACCGGTTCACTAGTAACTAAAAAGCAGCGACACGTGTTGCTGCGCAGTAAGGGCCCTTTGCAAAGCTGGACTGGTCACTGTTTTGTTCCTTATTGCTATGTTGTGGTGTTAAACTGGTATTTATAAGGTGCAATCACAGATTGTCTCTGTGTAGAAAAACAAGCACACTCATCACTTTAGTTCAGAAAGGTTTTATCATCCAAATAAGTTTTGCCAAAATATGTTTTTTTTGTGAAGAAGAATCATTGTGAATTTTTGGGTAATTCTTTTTGGAGACATCGTGCTTGAACTGTGTAGTAAGCCTCTGATACCAATCCATAATCACTCACAAACCTTTGGTTTGCTAAACACTGTTTAAAATTGTTTTCCCTCCATAAAAATGATTTGCAGTGGGAATTGGGGACGTTTATGGTTGTCAGGGATGAGGAGTACCAGGTTCCAGAAATGTTTGTCAGGAGGGGGTCCTTACACCTAGAAATGTTTGACAGGGAGGGTCTCTGCATCAAAAAGTTTGAAGATATCTGTTCTTGATCCATTTCTTATGCACCAAACATGAAACCCCCCACATCTTACTTATTTTCTGGCTGGGCACACCAAGGGGGATACTTACTGATACATCAATCTCTGGTAACTGGGAATATTATTGTTTTTAATGAATGATTGAATGATTATGCTGACTGCACTAGAGCCTGCCTGTGCCACATCCACAGCTCTGTAGGAGTGAGACAATATGCTCCAACCCTAGGAGTTGGAATTTCAAACTGTGAAGATGCACATTACCTGTTTAGCAGGGGTCTGCTGCCTAACTTTTAAGGACTGAACATGCACATTGAAGTCCCTCTCTAGCAATTCGAAGACCTTCCTCTTGACTAGACCTGCAAGCAATCCGCTTTAGTACATTGAGGAAGAGGAGGACTTACCTGAGGTGATTGAGGGATTCTCGCTTTAGAAGGGCTACCAGGACATTGCATGGTGAAGGTCAAAACCAACACAATGGTTAAAGCATATTTTGTTCCTTTTAGCTAGCCTTTCACCCACATGCATTATGCCCAGGATCAAAGTTCTGTACTTTTTTTAAATGCTCCTCAACCACTAGACTAAACACAAATTAATGTACACTTATGTAGAGTCATTTATATAGAAGTAGGACTACAAATTTGAATTGACGGAGGTGGTCAGAATGGCTTAATTGACAAGGCTTGCCAACACTGAAAAGAGGCAGTAAATGAAACAATACATTTACACATTGTAACACCCGTGTTAAATTGCTTTCTGATAAAGGCTGCCAATTAACCTTGTACTGGGACTCATGAAAACTTGCCTTCCTCTCTCCCTCACTGAAAAACGGATTTGATGTGTCCTAAATGTACCAAATCTTTCAGGCTAAATGGTGTTGTACGGTTCCTACTAATGAAGTAGGATTGTGCTTGTGGACAACATAAACATCCAATTATGGGGACTGAGTCCACTCATATAATCAAAGTGTGTTGGTCCACTTTCTGACTAGCTCACAGTGTGCCATCTGGGCCCCTAACCTGACAGGTGACCGGATGGTGTCTGCAACCTCAGAACATGACCACTTTAATTCCCCTAATGTATCAGGGGAATCAGTTCTACCCTTTCATTACTACTCAGGCATGTTCAAAGAGAGATACAAAAAATACAAAATTGTCATTTCAACATTCATTGAAGCAATTGGATTCTTGTGCAAAGAACATGAGCTGCAATTATTAGTAGGAGGAAACAAAGCATTGTTACCAGCATTAAAAGAATGGTAATAAAGATGAATAATTCAGCCATTATAACTTTGCAGCGATTATATGAACTTATATCATAATGATACTTCAACTTAACAATAACTATACTATAGAGAGCAAAGCGAGAATGCATTCTGTCAGATCACTTGGAGTAACCTAACTCCCCATTACCTGTGTGTGGTGAATTAGGAAGCCAGTCTGGTGTAGAACAGGCTGCCGTCCTTTCCAGCATGGGAATTGGAGTCAGTAGGGCTGGATCTCAGTCATATGTGAAAGTTCCAGGGTGATCCATCTAAGTGCTCCTCAGAGGAACTTGGCTCAGAGGCAGTTTACACAATAAAAAAGCATAGTTTTATTCACACTGTATCAGAGGTTCAATGCTGATGTCTGTGTTTGTCTTTCTGATTCAGAGCGGTCTCCAAACAGACAACAAAATGCAAGGGCAGCATGCTAAGTGCTCTGGTAGCCTTGAGCAGAGTGTACAAGTGTCATGATAAAATGCTTATGAAGAAGTTCGCTTGCAAGCAAAACACTTACTGAATATTTTAGCATGTTTGTGCAAAGCATATAAAAAGTCACACTCTGAAAAGATGTACATTTTAAAGTGTAAGTCTAGATGGATGCTTTAATGCACAGGCCCTGTTGAACTCCACAACAATGGTTAAATTAGCACTGGCCAAGCCAATAGGTCTCTGCAATACCCGAGCTATTGTCCTTATCAATATGAATGTCTGAGCCGTGTTGTCTAGCAACACATCTGCTGTTCCGCATGGCTAAAAGTCATTAAAAATAGCAGTGATGTGGCCAGCGCAGGCCACATCATAGCACTTTTTTGTATGTGAGGAGTGGCAGGACAATGACCTGAACATTGGGGTCCAACAGGGCTGGACTGGGAACCAAAACCGGCCCTGACAAAGCGCTCGGCCAGCCCCCTGGGGAATTGGGGGTGTGGCCGAGCTCTTTGCCAGGGCCGGTTTTTGGCCGATTTTGTTACAGGACCGATTTTACAGCTATGCTGCAAAAACATCCCTGTAACAAAAACGGCCCCCAGGGGCCCAAAACCGGCCTCCACCCGTGCAGCGCACCGGTGGATTGCCCGGTGCCCGCTACGGCCAGTCCGGCCCTGGGGTCCAAAAAAGACTCTGCATCGGTTCAATAGCCTGTGATTCTTGGCAACTCACATACACTTACCCCTGCCTAGGACAATGTATGTGTTATTGTGTAATGGAACTGGTGAGCACGTAAAGCAGTCCAATAGCTTTGGATCGTGTCTGTGCTATGGAAAACTGCATAGCATTTTTTTATTAAAGGCAGCAGCAACGAAGGAGGTAGTGGGGGGAATGGGTGAGGCAGGAAAGCAGGAAGGTATGGGGAGACGGGCAAGCAATGACGTGAGAGAGCGGGTGGAAGCAACAATAAAGGGGAAAACAAAATAAACAAGATATCACACATAAGCCGAAACTGGAAATATCAAACATAAGTGGAATGCACTCACAAAAAGTCCTAAATAAGCAGCCTGCAAATGCATTGGGTTAAAATTACTCTGCAAAATGAATCCTTGTCAATAAATTTACATGTACACTTTAGTTAATAAACAGACAGTCCAAATTAATGTGCACTAAGTGATGTGTCTGTTACTTCAATAGACCATAGAGCATCTCTTTAAAGGAAGTGAAACTGATTGGACTTTGCGAAGAATTATCTAACAGCCCACAAGCAAAGCATAACACGGTTGCTCTTTAGTGCAACTGTGTATTTCTATTGCTCAAATACACACTTGCATTAAAAAACAGTGAGCTACTCGCATATTTACAGCGGTGAAATTATTTAGGAGCCTGAGCATGCCTGAGCCATGCATCTGCGTAAATATATGCTTTATGGTAAAGCAACATGCATGCTTTAGTATGTCAAGCATAGAGCAGTTTGTCTGGTACATTAATTTGCTCAATGACCATAGCGCATCATTTTAAAAGAAGTAAAACAAATTGAATGCTGTGAATAATTAGCAGCCCACATGTTTGGTGTGGCAACATTGCTCTGTAGCAGGAATATCCATGTAAACTATGCAGCATGTGGTGAAATGAAGCAATTGGAATGTAATCTTACTTACATGCACAAAAAAAAGAATTCGCTAGCTCGGGTTTAAATCTGAAATGGAACAAGTGAGAAAAATATCAGTGATCTTGCAAGTACCTCATGGAAATTAAGTTAACCTAGAGGGAGTTATATTCACGGAGAAGCAATGGTTTCTTCTGAGATCATGGAAGGTGTGCAAGTACTCCCGGCACATGATATGTGTGCTGAGATGGGGTCTTTAATATCAAGCAGCACTAGACTGCTAACTGAAGTCTGCCATATTGAAAATGAATCTTTCACCATACAGCAGCACTATGAATAATTGGCCTAGGTCTGCACTATGCATAGCACTTATACTTATTTTGGGGCATAGTGAATGAGGCACAACAATACGTTTTAGTGGCCTAATTCTGGATGCTTACACTAAAGAAGTGCAGCACTCAGGCAGCCTTATTGTCCTAAAAGGAGGGGGCAAGCAGCGATGAGGGAGGGGGTGCGTCGACACAGACAAACAACCCCAGGACATTCTCACTTTGAAGTCCAAGAAAGAAAAGTAAAGAGACGCCCTCCTAAAACAGTGTCTGACATTTATCTTTGAATGCACAGCAAATGTGATAAGAACATGATTTACAGTCCTGTTTACAGAAACAGAGGTCAGAACGAGTGAAAACACCAGCGCTCATGGTAAGTGCTGTTAAACAAAGACAAAAGTCGTTTCTAAAACAAATCCAAAATCGTGAGCAGTGGATGGATAGTAGTAGTTGGTCCATGCTCTCTGGGAGAGCTAAACACAGAAAGAGGCATGACACATGCATAACATGGACAAATGGGGCGTAAGAATAAGAGAACAATGATGGTGCCAGCAAATGGGAAGCCTATGGGTGGGCTGAAGCCTTTAAAGTAGATACAGCATGTCTCTTAGAGACAGGGCATGTACTGATCAAAATCTTTCCCAAACAAATCAAACTGGTACTGTGAACTTGTAAAGACTTTCTGTGACACTTTCTCGCAAGCAAAATGAAACCTATAAATATCAGAGGAATACATACAATTTTGTTTTCGACTGTAAACGAAATCGTAGGTATTCCTCTGTTTAGCATCACAAAAGTCCCTTTGCAGACTATTAAAACAGCAACAAATAGCGTTTTTTCTTGTGGAAAGATGGCAGATGTGCGCAGTCCAGCACTTGTAACTGTGCACCCACGCCACTCCACACCCAGGCGCGCAACACCCATTAGGCTGAAAAGACTTCAGCAAACTCCCCTCCCCCCTCTGCCATATTGGAAATTAATCTTTCACCATATAGCAGCACTATGAATAATTGGCCTAGGTCTGGCCCCTTGTGTGGCAGCCCGGGCTGAGACAGCTTCCCGGACACACACACAGCCGCACCCGAGTACTTCACAGGTCTTTAAAAGACCATTTACTTGTTAATGAGGCTTTGTTGTTTTCACCTCTTCTTAGCGCCCCTTCATCTCTACTCTGACTGTCGCTGGAATCGCCCGGCCCCCATAGAGCAGAGTCTCTCGGAGTCCGCACTGCTGCAACCGGCGGTGTTTGCTGACACTCTTTTTAAAAATAAAAAAACATAGGTACGATGTCTGCAAGGTCTGCTGGCTGCCAAGGAAGGCTTTCCGGGCCGCTGGTGGCCCGAGGGCCATACTATGAGTACCCATGGTCTAGAGCCATGACCTAAAAAAATAACTGTCTTATCAAATCAGTGACACCTGGTCACTACCCTCAGAGCCTAGTCTACCTTACAAAATGTTGCAAACAATACCTCTTCATATTCATCCCACCAAAGCAGCTGGTTGTAGAGAAGCCTGCTTTCTGGCTTTGTCAATGATTTGTTAAGGGCGGTCATCCATGACCAAGTCATTTGTTCCATATCCTGGTTCAAACCAACGCAATTAAAAAAATAGTAAATGTTACCCACTGAAAAAAGCCGAGGAGCAGAACATACATGTAAACGATGCATACAGATCACAGCGTTCAGGCGCCTTGAGGGGGTTTTAGGTGGGTGGACCTTAGGAAGAAGAGATGGTCATGGATTCATGGGGTGCAGATTCAAGGTCAGCCCCGGACAGCGTTGGACCGGATGCCTGGCACAGCAAAAGTACAGATATCAATGGGACAAAGATACACTTCAAAGATAGTGGTGAAATCTGCAGCGCCCATTCATAAAACTACATCAATGTGGTCACAGAGCGAGAAACAACTCAAGCCTATGGGGTAGGGAAGCCTCTAAGAGTGGGTGGAGTGGTGTGCGCATGGAGCAATTCCCAGGTGCAGATATAGGAACATGCGGAGAGGCTCAGAGAAACTATTTCCAGAAATTATAAATTGCTTCCTTTTACTATTCCATGTTTTTTGTTTGAGGATTCTTTTCCTAATGTCCTGGCGTCTTCTGTTGGTATTCGGTGAGAAACACGGCCATGCACTACCGCTGCAGCAACTCTTATCTGTCCATGCGTCAATAAAATAACTTCATATTCTAGAAGAACATTGATTTAAGCCTTGTATTCCGCCGGAAATTTCCTATTTGCTTCCAACTGAGAGCTGACGAAACCAGCAGCTCTTCATTATTTTATGTCAAATGGCGTTAAACCAAATCATAATTACGTTTACACTCATGAACAGTTTCCTCACACCAGCAGACAGATAAAAAGCATTGAAAACACACCTGCGTATGGGCGATAGGACTGTGGCACACGAAACACACTTCTATTTGCTTGTATTCGTTACATATACCAGTAAACATAGGCTGACCAGAGGGCTCTGTGCAACCGGGACACCACTTTTAGGTTATGAGGTGTGTGGATCCAATTTGCCTAATTCAAAAGAAGCAAGACTCCAAATCCCAGAATGCACTGATATGCAAAGCCGGAAGTGGAAATGTGGTACCCTGGGGACGTGGAACGAACTGGTTATCTACAGACCTACACCCAAGCATTCACCAAGGAATGGAAAACAAAAAGCCTGAGGTTGTTTCGTTGCTTTATTTATATACACCCACTGACTCCATTACTCGCTACAACCTCCCTCCTCGTGTCTCAATGCCTTGATGGGAAGCTGCCTTTCTGATTCCATCGATTGCTGTCGGTCTTTTCTTGCTCTTGACTCACCTTTTCTGCCCCTCTGCGATTGGCCAGTAGGCAGGCCCCTACGATGCCCCGAACGAGGAACCACCTTGCGGGTTAGCTAATCCCGCCCCAGTCGAGGAGCGGCCTTGTGGAAAGCGGCAGGTTTATCGGAGCAGGAGTAAATCGGGACGAATGTAAATGATCATGAAGGAGTAGACAAGCGGATAGCAGTAACGGTAAGGAACTTTTCATTATGTATATTTACCGCATGTTTCTGTCTGCAATGCACCCGACTGGGACATTTGAGTGTTTCATTTGTGACATTTATCTTTGAGGGGACACTAACCTCTCAAGTTTCAGTTTTCTAGGCCCACGAGTGAGTAATCCAGTACAGATTGTATTTCCTTTGCATTCTGGGTCTTGTAGTCCTGAATTTATAACAGGATGTACAGAACTGTAAAAAACCTGGAGTGGATGAGCTACTCGCACAAGGGCTGGTAAACTCGAGAGCTACGGTGTCTTTGGTGCGTAACATGCTCCAAAGAGGTGCGCTCTTGGCTTGGTTGATGGATCCGCGGACTTGAGACGGCTCGCTTATGTTTGTGTTGGTTTATCTCAAATCTGATGCAAAGAGGTCTTTCGCATTTAAAAATTTATTTTCGTCCTCATTTCACTAAGAGAAGAGGTTTTAACTTGTTCACTTTTTGTGTTGAGAACTTGAAGATATAGAGCGACCGATTTCCGAAAAACTTATAAATCTGCAACCATACAAGTACTGCTATGGACAGGTGCAAATTTACTACTTTATGGCATACACAAACATGAGCCATAGCAGCCTTGGAAAGCTGTGCCAGTTGCAGGTTTCCAGGCATTCTATTGTAATGTGACATTTTTGGACTTTACTATTTCCAAACTGCAGATTGTATAAACACTACCTTTCATCATTGGGAAAGATTGCTTTGCGGTTGCATTTTTTTCCTCCCCAAGGAAAACTCTTGTCTGTTGAGAAACTTCCTCCACTATTTCCCCCATAGATTTTGTGGTGTTCCGTTCCCCTTCCCACCCTGGGCAATATACTCTTACATCCTTGATGGAGTTCATATAGAGATTTAAATGTAAAGTGGCCTTTATTAGTCTTTACGCCTTTAGTGTGCAATCAAGTACAAATTGTTTCTTTAAGTGCAGATATTTTTTTTAACCTCATGTTGCAGGAATGCCATTAGGGTATTTTTCAATTTTAGCTAGTGACTCTGGAATATGTGAAAGGAGAAGAACACATTACTTTTTAAGACTTTGTAACGCGTATTTGAATATAGACATGTGCAAGGTTTACAAAGTAAAGTACAAATATCTGAAAATATTTACCAGAAGTATAGCAGGAATAGCCAATGACTCCAAGTCAAGTGATGTAGATGACCAGCACCGCCAGTTGGACAGTTGTTCCTGTACCACCTGGGAAGCCTTAAATGCAGTGAGTTGATGTATCAGTACAAGAAGAGAGAAGCACCCAAACCACAGTTGTCCTACCGGCAGTATCAATGAGCTCATGAAACATCAGCAGCTTCTGCTCAGCAGACTCCTTGCCATGCTGGACATGAGTCAATAGTCTCCTGGACGTAGAAAAGGAGCTGCTAGACATAAAGCCAAATGATTGCCACAGATCTATCACATAGTTTGCCATGATGGTATTGGCATAGACTTAACTGAGCAAAATCCTCAAGGACAGATGTAGTTTCTTGTGGCAGAATTCTGGCCATTTTGCTTCTGTGTTCATTTGGGATGACAAAATTCTGACCTTCTAATAAGCTTCGGTAAAGGACTACTGAACCGAGGGTCACATGAGGCACAGCCAAGAGTATCTTTGGGTGCCCGCTACTTATTTCTACTCCGACTCTTTGAAATGGACCGCTTGGAATGTGGTTTCTTCCTTACCTCCAGAGTCTTTCTGAAGATCTCAAGTCTTTGATTAGCTGCAGCCTCTGAAGGGGTGGTTTAGGGTTACACCAACAGATAGATGTTCCCTTTAGCAGAGTGTTTTAACTAGCACTGAGAAGAACTGTTAGTAGAATGAAACTCTGTTAGCACCCCTACTCGCCCCATCTTATGTTGGTCATTTTGAACTATCAAATTGCTACCTTTTATCTTGGGTAAGACCTGGGACACAGATCGTCATGAATATCTCTGCCGCTTGAAGGTGCAGGTGGTATATATGATTATAGAAGGCAGCTGGGACTGTACCAGAGGTTTTGGAAGAGGCAACCGGGCTGGTGTGACTGGGACTTGTAACAACTGAATTGGTGCTTGGAGTGGAATAGCCGCCACTGCCAGGATCTGCATTGACGTACTGCTAATCTGAGTGGTATGTAGTCAAAAAGGTGTCGAGGCCTAATTTCTAGTTCCAGATTGCCACTTACCTTATCACATATTACTGGGTTACTCTTGTACAGGAGCAACTTTCCAGCAACAAAAGCACTCTATTTGGTCTGGATCCTCTTGAAGGTAGCTTTTATTGTATTTTGGTGTTTTGATGAGGAGTAGGCTCATTTTCTGTTGCTTCTTGTGGGGAAGCCCTCACTCAATGATATGGCAGCTTTCTTCTAAATAGTCTTTACTTCAAGGGAGTAAGACCAGCATGTAATTGGATAGAATGTGTCCGAGTGGGATAGTGACCAAGCACGTCTACAGGGAGCTACTCACTGATTCAACTCCCTGAATTCAACTAAGCAGATTCCGTCTAGGTGTCCCAAATTGTGCCCAGAGATGGAGGCTTGTCCTCCCGGTGCTAAAAGTCAGAAATGCTGCAAATAAATTGAGTTACTTCCTCTATCACATGGCCCAGTGGCTACTCTTGTAGGTTTTCATGGGTGTGAGGAATGGGAGAAAATCTACTAGTTCATTTGAGTCTCAGACAGCCATCGGCACCTGCATGCTTGCTGCTTCGCATCTGGACTTTGATTACTGGATCTGCCTAAAACAAGTAGTCCCACTCCGGGGTCATTTCAGGGTGTCCCTGAATGCCTAGCTGTCAGGAAAGGTTTTCACTCCATTTTCAGGTTTAGGAGCCCCAACACTTTTTAAATGTTAATGACAAAATCCTGTATCTCCAATGAGAGAGGGTCATCTTTAGTCCGCACCCACTCCACATGGTTTGAGGGAACATCAGCCATTAGTACACAGAGAACAGTTGTGAACAGGGTTATGACTTTCTAAGCAGGAAAAGCAGATGGTATGTGGTATAGCTCCTGGAAACAGCCAGTGACATGGCATGGATGTGATGAAGCAGATAAACTGCTGAGGCTTTTCACTGACACCCAAAAATGATTGACACATTTGAGAGAAAAATGACAAACGTGCACCAACTGTGCTAAATAAACATTGAAGAATCATGAGAAAAAAATCATGAGAAGACTGAGTTACTGCATCGTAAAAGCATGCAGATACATTGTAGAATCGATGGAAACATATACATTAAGTTTCGTTTCATTTCAGAAATCTTTATTTCGATCACAGATCATAAAAGATACATGGTAAAATATGGACAATTAAAAAAGTATTAAACATGATGTGATCCAATGAATTAAGACATTAAAATACATTAAGAGAAAAAAGGAAATGTGATGTACTGTACTAAAATCTGACAATAAGTCAATTTATACAAGTCTTTTCAGTACGCTGCTGCGGGTAAACCACATGGAAGTTAAGAATTTCGCAACTGCAAAAACGACAATGGGAGAAAGGTCTGACTTTAAGACCCTATAGGCTGGTTGGAAGGATCTGAAGCCCAAGTTCCTAAGTAACGGGACTAACCAGCGTTTCCAGTAATATCGGTTCATAGTTTAAACCATTTCAGTTTCTAATTAAACGTGTATCAATCAAAAAGTAAATGTGATGTATTTAGGTGTTACAAGATTTCTAACCATTCTTATCAAAATGATGGGTGTGAAGAATGTAATCAAATCTAACATGATTTAGAGATATTTACATGTGATATTGAAAGGTTTCTTTCTAAACTCCATATTTTCCATTTGTGAAATTGTGCACCTAGTAAAAAGGAGGAAAGGGTGCCGCATGTTTATACTAAAACCAAATGCGCAGAAACGTTTAGGGAATAAGCTTCACACATGTACTAATTTTAATGACCAGAAACAATATTAATGATCTATGTTTTGAATTAATTTTATGAGTTGGTACTTTGAAAATGCAGTAGTATGTCATAGTTACACGTGCTATCTACAACAAAACTAAAATGCTTTATGATTGCAAAGACATTGAAAGAAATATATAAGGTCCCAAAGGTTTTAAATGAAATATATATTTCCATTATTTTATATTCTGTATTTAATTAACCAAATTCAATTTAGGCCTGCTTTTTCCTTACTTTGCTGGATTCTGTTCTCATGGAAAGGCTTCGTAAACTTGCAATGTGAAGAGAAACTATGTCTTATAGGGCGAGTTCCCATTCACATATGAGGACTGATTGCAACAATTTAGTTACTGTGGGAACATCTGCCATGAGAAACTTTTCTCTTGAACTCGCTCATGTGCATTTGCAAAAGGACTATTGTTTGCAAGTTATACACACTGGATGCTTCAACAATGTACGTGATGAGCACCACCTTTTTGCTATAATATGTGTCTTCCTTATGCTGCATGACAATCGCCCTATATGAACTGACCAATGGACTGTGTAGTCTGACCAGATAAGATGACCGGGGAAGTGTCAACCCGGAACTTGAGGATTATTTTATACATTGATGTGATGTGAGATCGGACACAGATCACTTCTCCTTACTTTTGGATCTTCCTTGCAGACTCTACTGGCTTTCGTTTCAGCTGATGCATATGGTGTGTGGGCTATTATTCGGACTTCTTTCCTTCTCATGGGAGAGTACTTTTGAACTATTGTGGTTCATGTCCCTGCTTGTACATTTCCAGAGTTTTGGTAATTATGCCCGCTACCTAGGGGCCCTGAATTTAGTGGTCCCGAAATTGCAGGTCGTACAAAATTGTGCAGCAAGCTGCTTACGGAGACCCCAAATCGTTGTTCAGCAAGGCCCGCGTTACGCTCTCTCCACTGGCTCCCGGTGTAAGAGAGATTCAACTTTAAGGCCCTCTGCATTGCCCCTAAGTCATTGATGGGAGTGGACCTCCTATCAACTAAGCCATGATTCTCCCCTACAGGGCGAACAGAAATCTCTGTTCAGACGAACTTCACCAAGCATCGGTCCCCAGGATTTAGAAGGCCAGAAGTGCTGGCCAGCTTTTTTCATACAACGCATCTAGACTCTGGAAAGCCCTTCCGTTACATCTCCGTAGGGAACCCAACCATCTGACTTTCCGGAAACAGCAAAAAACGTGGCTTTTCCCCTAGGTTATCTGTCCTTTAGTTACTGCTTCAGCGCTGGGATGCTTCTTGGTAGCCATGCGCTATATTAAAAAAAAAAAAGGCATTTCAATTAATGGCAAACTCCAATTTTGATTTGACTTTCTTTGGTCTCAAATGCCTGATATTGATGTAGTTACTCCTTCAAAAATTATGATAAATCTAACTTTAACTAAATCCTGTTTTTGTCTCCACAATTTATCTCCAATAATTAACTGTGCGTTCCAATTGAGCTATTGATGGTATGAGGGAGTTCTAATAGAGAGATCACTGGACAGCAGATACTAATGTTATTATTATGCATATCTCTAACTGAATTGTTGGTTTGTATGATCTTAGTTTGACTGAATTTCTTCATGAGATTCGGTCTAACAGTGATAATACTTTACTTGCATAGCTTAGTTCTGAGAGTTATATAAATGAATCTAAATACGAGTTTGTAGTTCAGTTTCCGGTCCTCATCGGATAACTGGAGTTGGATACCCTATATCCAACACCTCTCTGCACGAAGCAAGATCCATCGGAGGACCAAGTAAATGAGAAAAATGGCGAGTGTTTTATTAAAAAAAAAAAAAAAAAAGGTATTGATCAAAAAGGGCCCAGTGACTCTACAACACATGTTTTGAAAACCAAAAGCCATTCTATTTTAGAGGAGCTGGAAAAATGGTGTAAGAAACACAAAGACATCTTCAGAAAAAATGGATAAACATTTCCTAGTAGAAGGAGAAATACTAAGAAAATGGTAATAAAAAGTGAACTGCTGTGCAGGGGAATTAGATGTGGCCAGCCACAGTGCAAGGCTGTTATTGGTACCGGACATACAAGCTTTGCTTTTGATAGCCATAGAAGCCCTTCCACCACTCTTAAATTGCAGTGTATAGACTAATCGAAAAATGTAGAGGGCTAGCATATAGGAGTAGGTGTTTGTGCATGAGTGGGGCAGTACCCTATTTAGATCCCACTGAGGAGTCTTTCTCACAAGGGTGTATATGTGTAATATGTTTTTAAAATAATATTCAACTGCCTCTTTGTGTGGGGACAAGGTATGAGGCTATTGGATAGGCCACAAAAGTTTATAAATATTGCTTCTAAAAGACTGTCTTGATGTCTGGCCGTGCTAGATCAGATGCAGAAGGACATTACATCATCAGTGGATGCCTACAAAGACTACTTTTTTCCATTGCTTGATAACCACGTTTGTATTTGCAGTAATTCAGTTACATTATTTCTATGAGGAACTCCGTACATAATAGATTATATTTACATTATTTAAGATGCTTCTAAATGCATGGAGTTGTTGCTCGAATATGAATGTACCTTGAAAAAACAAGAGGCACTTGGCAAAACAGGAACAGTTGGTTTAATTAAACACTTCGGTCTGGAACACAGTCACAGTATAAGGACTGAGGACTGTCTCAAAGTACAAACAATCTGAACAGGGTTTTATATATTAATTTGAGTATCCTAAAGTACTTTCAGAAGTTCTTTTTTGCTAAAAGAATGCAGGCATTGTCTGTGGAGTCAAAAATAAGGCCCCTGATAAATGCATGTGGGCCTCGACCATGCGTTGACACACTGTGGGCCAGTGGGTAATGTGTCCAGACGTCGGGCATGAGGGGTGCATGATCACTGCATGTGCTGTGTGTGTTGTGTCTTGATTGGTGGTGTGTTCCTAACTTCATGCGGTATCTGACCTTATGGTGTTTCAGGAATGCATGCACCCTTCTGGCCATGTTTGCTTTATTGGGACTAATCTCCCTCGACCATTGTAGTGTCGCTGCACTTATCTGGGTGATGGACCTGAGTTTCCTGTTCGCGTATTTGTCTGCTGGCAATATGCAACTTCACCTGTGACCTTTCAATCAGTAACCACAGGCCTAGGTCTCGGAGCTTGCCTCACCACATAGTTGTAAGTTTAGGTTGATGGAGAGTTCATGACGGGCAAATTTGATAATAGCGATAATAGTTCTTTTTTTTTTTTTTTTTTTTAGTTTTCAAAAACCTTTATTGGTAAGAAGGAGATGCACAGGGCAGCTGCCCGCAGTTCGCTTAACAAGAACAAGGCTCCGCCAAACGGGCGGGTCTCCTCACTGTCACTAACACAGCCGTTCAGCCGACATCCCGGAGGACCGGCGGCGTCTCAATTACCCAACGTATGACAAGTATATCCTACTGAGCCTGACTGCGCATAGCATCTACGCCACTTCTAGCCCATATAGTAGTCTGTGGGCATCTCGGGGAATCCTAGACTGTCAGCTCGAACTGGCGAACCAAGCACACTCTCATGAAATCCAATCACAACCCTAACCCCCACCCACCCACCCAGCGCACGGTCACTGTCTCCTCTGGTCATCCTTCCCCGCCTGTGTGTGTCCACTGTCACGTCAGTCCCGCTCAGCCAGTCGCAGCACTCTACCACCATCAGTCAGCACACCACACCGCACATTTACTCTCACGTTGCCCCCGCCCCGAGGACCCCATGGGGCCTACTGTAGGCCCTCTCACATGCCCCTCAGGCAAACGACCATACCAACTCGCAGGCCAGCGCTCCTCATCCACACAGTCACCCCAGGTCCGGATCAGTAGCCGGAGCGCACTCCGCTGTCGCACGTCCATCAAGCTCCTCCCCCCTGCGCACTCCCCCGTCCGACGGAACCGGGGCCTCAGCCGTTAAATACGTCCGGTATAACCCCCAGAAATTCTTGGGACGACTCTTCGGTGGCAGCAATTCACTATATGTCTCAGCCTGTGTACTGCAATACGGCATATCACTGGCTCACCGTTTCTTGGTGGGGAGGGGCCCCCTCATCCAGCAGATTGCGACGACCCTTCTAGCAATAAGCAACGCCATGTCTACTAAGCGGCGCAACGCCACCGGAAGAGGCCGGGAGTACCCCAGCAGCGCCAAGGCAGGGTTGGGGGCAATCTCGGTGCCCAAGACCCGGCTCAACTCAATGAACACCTCGGTCCAAAACTTGGCAATTCCCGGGCAGTGCCAAGCCATATGCATAAAGTCAGCCACCGGGAAGTGGCCACGCTCGCACTCCGCTGATGTCCTGAGCCCGTACCTATGCAACCTTTCCGGGGTATAGTACACCCTCTGCAGATACTTAAAGTGCACTAACCTGTGCCGGCCGTTGAGTGATATCGTCTTGGTGCTGACACAGCAATACCTCCACATCTCGTCTGAGAACTCTAATTGCAGGTCCTCCTGCCAGGCTCGTCGCGCCGTGGCGTACTCACGCGCCATTTGCCGGTCTCCTATTCTTTTAAGATTCGAGATCAATTTGGGCGGCGCTACCGTTTTGATAATGTAGGTGAGTTCCGGGACCTCCGGGGGTTCTGCCATGCCCGGGCCCAGCGCTACCGATAAAGCCCTACGAACCCTGTGGAACTGAAAGCGCTGCAGGGGGGTGTGGGTAGATTGAGCCAGCCCAAGCTGGTCCCACGTTTTGGCAACCCCATCCGCGAATAAATCCTCCATCCGCGTAATGCCCAGTGCGTCCAATGCCTGGACCACTCCCCTCTCCCTCAGCGGGGGGAGCCAAATCACCTATTCCATCGGTAGCAGAGGGGAGTACAGAAGTGCACAGTTGTGTGCCCTCATTAACGCCTGCCATGCATGAGTCGTGGCCTTGAGGGAGTCCAGTCGCCCCACCGAGCGGTCTGCTGGTTGGAAAACGACCGCAGGCAATGGGAGCGGGTCCGCGAACAGACGTTCCAGGGTGACATGGGGGACATCCGCGCTGGCATGTATCCACGCGTGTAGGTGTGCTGCCTGCGCGACCCTATCTCTCCATATCTGGAGCCCCCAGCCCCCCCATTTCGTACGGAAGCGTTAACACCTTCCATTGTACTCTAGGCTGTCTGCCACCCCAGGCCAACTTAATTAGAGTTTGGGTCAGCTGCTTAAAAAAGGCCTTAGACAAAACAATGGGGATGTTGGTGAAGAGGAACAAGAATCTCGGTAAGATGACCATCTTCATGATAGCTATTCTGCCCAGCAGGGATAAGGGCAGTCGGGTCCACGACTTTACATCCTCGACCAATTTGGCGTACGCCACTCCATAATTTTCTTTGAGTAGCACCTCCGGGTCTTTATGTAGCCGTATCCCCAAGTACCTAACCGAGTCCGTTGTCCATTGCAATGGATAGTCCATTGGGAACGGGGCAGTTACCGGCGTCAACGGGAATGCCAGTGACTTGCTCCAGTTCACCTTGAGGCCAGACAGCGCTCCGAACCTGACCACCTCCCGTAGTATGGACGAGAGATTCTCCTCCGTGTCCCGGACATAAAGCAGCGTATCATCTGCATATGTGGAAATACCAATTTGGTAGGTGGGAAAATTAATGCCCTCATAGCGGTGGTACTCCCTGATAGCGCACGCCAACGGTTCCGCCACCAGGGCGTAAAGAAGAGGGGAGAGAGGGCAGCCTTGCCTGGTTCCCCTGCTGACCCTGAAGGCTTCTGTGACCCGGTCGCCCATTCGTAGCCTGGCTGTGGGCTGGTAGTATAAGGCTCCCTGCATCTGCAAAAAGGGCTCCCCCAACCCAATCTTACGTAACACCCGTACCATAAAGGGCCACTCAACCGAGTCGAACGCTTTTTCCATATCCAGGAATATGGCCAAGGCCTTGTTTTCCGGACGCACGTGTTGCATGGTCCCCAGTACCGTGCGAATATTGTATGTAAGATTTCTGGCAGGTATAAATCCCGCCTGCTCTGGCGCCACGAGTTCCGGCACCAGCAGCGCCAAACGCGTGGCCAGCACCTTAGCATACAACTTTGCATCTACATTGATGAGTGAGAGCGGCCGGTATGATCCACACACGATAGGGGGCCTCCCAGGTTTCAGAATGGTAACTAGGAGCGCTTCGCGCATAGTGTCCGGCATGTATCCGTTCTGGCATATGCCATCGAATAAGGTTATCAGATGTGGGAGGAGCTTATCTTTGAATGCTTTATAAAATGCCACCGTCAGCCCATCTGCCCCAGGGGCGCTGCCAGACCTCATTCCCTCTAGTGCCTCCAAAATCTCGTCCTGCTGTATGGGGAGCGACAGGAACTCCCTCTGAGAGTCGGATAAAAAGGGCATTTTGATATAACTGAGGTAATCCTCTATTTCCTCCTCCATCTGAGCGGACTTGGCTGTATAAAGCCCCGCGTAGTAGTCCCTGAACTCGGCGCTGATCGCCTCCTCCCCAGTGACCACTGTGCCAGCCCCCGTAACCAACTCGTCGATGACCAGGGGCTTCCTGCTATTACGCAGTATCCTCGCAAGCAGGGAGCCTGGGCGCTCGCTCTCCCCGTACACCCGGGCTGTAGCATACTTGCCCATATGTTGCACCTCCCTGTCCGCTTCCCTGTGATATTCCGAGACTAACACTTGGATCTGAGCCTCCACCGCGGGGTCCGCAGACGACTGCTGTCTCTCTTCCAGCTGTACCAGCTGAGACTCTATATCCTTAAGTCTCCCCCGTATAGATTTTAGTACACCAGAATGCTTGGCCATGCCTCTGATGTAGGCTTTGAACGAGTCCCAGACCGTGTGGAAACTCTGGACAGAGCCCAAGTTGTTGTCGAAGAAGGACTCTATATCCGCCGCCAGTTCGCCCTGGAACACCTCGTCTAGTAGCGAGTATGGCGGAAGCCTCCATGTAAATGGCGGGATACGTTTAACCGAGGTATCTAGTATTAGGAGTAGCGGGGAGTGATCCGAAAGCGTACGCGGGAGGACCGCACAGCCCTTGACCATCGCAAGTAGCGACTGTGACGTCAGCCAATAGTCAATTCTAGTGTGGACGTCGTGGTACGCAGAGTAGTGCGTGTATCCCCCCTTCCCCGGGTGTCCCTGTCTCCAGGCGTCCACCAAATCGAGTCTGGTGAGCTCCGCCTGCATGTGTAAGGCAGCAGCCGCCGGGCGGCGCACCGGCCCAGAGGAGCGATCCAAAGCTGGGTCAAACATGAAGTTAAAGTCACCCCCCCCACACCATGCGGGCATGCGTATAGCGGCGGCAGCTGGCGGCCAGAGCCGCATAGAACTCAGGGTTGTCGTAATTGGGGCAGTACACGTTGACTATCACTAAATCATGACACTTCCCTGCGCACCGGGCAGTCAAGTAACGCCCGTCCGGATCTGCTTCTAGTACCGTCAGCACCAAATTGGATCGAGGATTTACCCAGGTGACCACACCCCTGGAATGCGAGGTGAAGCCTGCCGCAACGCTGTTACCAGCTAAGCCCCTCGCATTAAGCATATGGCTCGTGAGGGGGAGGTGTGTCTCCTGTAGAAGCGCCAGATCTATATGATGCCTACGCAGGTAATTCAGCACTTTCCTCAATTTACGGAAATCATTCAACCCCCTCACGTTCCATGTCAGTGCCCTCAGGGACGCTTTATCATTATCACCAGTCAGTTCACTAGGTTCTCCCATCACAGATACTCGGCGTTACAGCGGTTGCGTCCCGACTGACCCAAAGCAAAGTGCCACCCACCGGCAATTATCAGACAACTCAATCCAGACACAGAGCAAGGCAACAAATGACCTACCACTCCACAGTGCGTGCGAACCCCCCGCCCCAAACCCCAACCCACCCCCCCGCCCACAGCCGACCTCCCCCCAACCTGGCCAGACAGTTCCCCCATTCACCCTCCCACCCCCCAATAGAACAAACTCTCCCCACAAACATCCCCCCAAACCAGACCCCGCAAGGACCCTACCAGTCAACTGCGCTAGGGCCGAGGTTACCAGGCACTACAACAATCTCAACCTGGCAACGAGCCAGAGGTTAGCGCACCTACGCTGCTCCGCCCTCGAGTAGCCTTGATGCTTGACGAGCTACTTTCCCATCTCCTACAGGAATGTCAGTGGACCACCCACAGCCCTCTCCTGTGGTCTACATCACCTTCTGACAGTGATAATATTTCTTATGTGCGAATGTATCATTATAGACATTGGCATTAATTTTTATCAATATTAACATTCAACCCTTTAGTGTGCGCAACCGGATATTGATGCTCTACTAGACCCTATAACAGCCCATGTTCTGCAGTGTCCCCAGAGTATTCCCATATTGACACCGGCTCCTCCTCTGACACCCAGGCCTTGGACGGTGCACAGGCTGCTCCGGCACTGGCTGTGGACAGTACGGAAGATCATCTCTGCTCAATTGACATAATCTGGGAGGTGTTACAGGGACTTTCGACTGCGTAGGTAAGCAACGAGAATGTTGCGTCTACCAGCCAGGACACATAAACATTTGACTCATTTGGCCCGTCCTGTGCTGGGAAAAAATCCAGCTTTTAAATACCAAACAGAAAAATTAGAACTCCATTTCAAAATTAACATTTCTTTTGAGCATGTATGGCTTTCAAAATGCTTGTAGTAGTTCGGACTATACCTACGGACATATTAGAGCTGTAGCTTAGATATCAATTTCTAATATTTTCTCCTTTTTCAATTATTTTTAGACCTTTTTTAACATTCTAAAATGTTTATAACACAAGAAATTAATGTTTTATATATATGTGCCACCTGGCCGCTCTCCCTGCAAGCCTCGCCCCACTTACAGCCTGAAAAAGCCCCTCTGTGCTCCACTGCCCTGGGATACCTTTCTGACTTTGCTGCTTGCTGTTGGCTTTTCTACGGACTCACCACCACTCCTTGCGGAACCCGCTACGCGGGTCCCGCTGCGGCGCGATAGCCGCCTGTGTCAAGACCTGTGGATTTCATCAGTGAGGGACTGGGTGAGTGCAGGGCTGCGAGCGGAGGGACAGGACTACGTCTCCCAGCAGTCCTGTCAACGCGCGCCACCTGCCACC
Source organism: Triturus cristatus (assembly GCF_964204655.1). NCBI lineage: Eukaryota > Metazoa > Chordata > Amphibia > Caudata > Salamandridae > Triturus > Triturus cristatus. Next base: position 345,278,898 of record NC_140594.1, on the reverse strand, counting down.
TGGCCGCTCTCCCTGCAAGCCCCGCCCCACTTACAGCTTAACTCTCCTCCTACAAATTTAAACAGCAACCTCCGCGTTGCGGAAGCGCGCGGGAGCGCCCGGGGATAAGCCCGGGACAAGGGCGGGACCGTCTGTGGCCGTCAGGGGCCGCAGGAGGCTGGGCTGGGCCCACTCTCTTTCACCTGCATTTCCTTGATCCTATCTGGTTTGTGAAATAGGTTCTGGGTATGCCATCATCGGCCCTAGGTGGAACACCAGCGAAGGAGGGGGGAGGCAACACCGGGACTCTGGACAATTATTTTAAATCGATAAAGGGTGATGGGGGAAGCGAAACCTCTCTGGAGATGCGTAGGGCAGAGCGCCGTCGCTCGATCGAACACATGAAAAATAGGCCCCTCAGTGATAGGATAGGGAGTTATATCTCCCAAGAGGAAGGTTCCCTTAATGGTAGCCAGGATCTTTTATCCCAAGAAGACGTTCCCCTATTACTACGGGATAGCATTCCCAACCCTGGCTCATTTCCTAAACAAACTACGGACATCATTCCACTACTAGTTGCCAGTAGTTTGGCTGTTGACTTACTCACCCAAACGCCCCCCATAGCTAAAACTAGGATAATAAGCCAAAGCAAATTGTGGTGGCAGAGGTGCATGACCTACCACCAAACAAGCGCAGAAGGAAGCTGAGGGGTGGCCAGGGGAAGACCAAGATCCCCCATTCTGACTTTGGAAAGACACTTAAGTCCGTATCTATGTATGACAGGCCATTAGTCAATGTGCATAATGCTACTCCCCCCAAGGGTACTAATACCATTACCACTGCTTCCATTAGCGACAAAGGGAATAACCCACTTAATATATCACTCCCTGTCATCTCTTTGGGGAACATTGAAATTCTAATTAGATCACTCTTGTTGCCCATTAGCGAGAGTTTGAAGAAAATAGAAATCAGGCTGACCATTTTGGAGGCAACTTTAACCAGCCTGAAAACCTCGGACAGCAAACAGAGTAGAACCATTGAGTCCAATCTACCAATAGGAACCTTCCCCAATATTCAAAACCCTCCGACCCACACGGGTCCTCCTTTGGGCACCACTGCCGTTCCCCTTTTGCAGCCACTTATGGCTATTTCAGTTCCAATTCCACTTAGCAATCCTAACATCCTACCTCCACAGACAGAAGGCCCAGCTTCCCATTGTATAGCCCCTGGCATAAACCCTGGGGTCCTACCTAATGCTAGTATTGCCCCCCTATTTCCTGGTAAGCCTGCCCCTAGACCACGGAGACCCGACTTACCACCGGAGGCTAACAGCCTCATGGTGGTTTTGGCAGGTGTTCCTCCTCTTGAAGTGGGTGAAAACGAGAACTTTCACTCACTCAAGAGGAAAATCATCAAATGGTTGAATTGGAACAGACCTCTTCCAGCCCACCTCAATAACGAGATCATTATGGTGAGAAGGGTACCATGGTTGGGGAAGACGGGAAAATCAATATCAGGGGACTGTATCATGGTGTCTTTTCGAGACCCTGGGACAGTACTACACATTTGTGCTGGGTCAAACAGATCACTGGACTCCACCATACAGACTTTGCCAGTTTCTTTCTGTTCCCCCCCCATTCGCATGCATCATGATTTGTTACAAGGTAACTGGATAAGGGTGGAACGGAGATCTAGACATAGGGGATATGCTCCACGTCCAGTTTATCGACCTCCGGAGACACCCTTTTTGGATCACAATCGTTTCAACTGTCTGAATGGATTGGATGGGGTTGACTGACTGTCCTCAAACCCGGACTCAAATCCTGTGAGCTTGGGCAACGGTCCCAGCGAATCTTCTGATCCGGCTAGACCTACCTCTGAAAATGACCCTGATAGAGCAATTGGGGTAGTATCTGGCTTTGGCACTGGCTCCCCCCTTCACTCCACCTCTGCAATCCCCTCTGTGGTTGCTCCGGCGCACATGAGATTAATTTGGTGGAATGTGGCCGGCCTAGCCAATAAACTGGGCACTCAAGATTGGATAACTTACATCGAGTCCGGGGATGTTTGCATGCTCCAAGAGACTTGGGCAAGGGAAGAATATAAGCACCAAGGTTACTTGTCATTTTCCATCCTGGCTAGGTGGGAGGGTAAGGGCCGCTCCTCCGGTGGACTCATAACTTGGGTGGCATCCCACTTAGGATGCCAGGCTTCACGCCTACCGGTGCCATCAGACGACATCTTAGTGGTTCTATTAGCCTGGCCGAACCTAGCGAAACTTGCCCTGATAAATATCTACTCCAGGCCAGTGGGAGCTTCGCGTGAATCTTCCACCGTAGAGGAGCTTTCAGCCTATTTATCGGAAATGCCAAGAGACATTCCTTATATAGTGGGAGGGGATCTAAATTCCCATTTCGAGCCGCTGGTCGGCCTCCTAGAGGGATTCCCCATGGAAGAAGAGTCCAGGTGGTCAGTACCTTCTGTAGTAGCACCCTCCCCGAAGGCATGGACGCCTGTAGCACTGCAGATTACTGCCCTTACCCTAAAGCATGGAATTAGAGCCTGCAATGGACGCATTAAGTCTGATGTACCAAGCAAAACCACGTATAACAGAGTGGAAAGAGAGTCCCGCTTGGACTATGCCCTTGTACAGATAGTGAACTGGTCTTCTATCTTGGACTTTAGGGTTATGGAGAGACTAGATAGTGATCATAATGCCCTTGAACTCGATCTTAGCCATCCCAGGCTAGAAGCCTCGATAACAACCATTGAGGAGATCAAACCTGAACTTCTATTAGATAACAACAGGAGAAGAATCGGGTGGGAAAAACTAGCCACGAGCCAAGTGAAACTCTCGAAGCTCTATGCAGGCCTAATTCCTATTTTGGAAAAAGTGGGAGATCTAGCTAATGACGTGGGCAATAAAGACTCCCATGAGAAATTATACCAGGCTCATGAGGACCTTATAAAGGGAGCGGCCTCTGAGCTTTTTAGTAAGGTACAGAATCAGAGGAGGGCCCAGCAACACAAGTCCTCATGGTACAATGCAGCCTGCAGGAAGGCTAAGGGAGAACTCCTCAGAAGCATCAAGGAGGGAATAGGCAGAGAGAAGCTGCGAGAAAGTAGACGGGCTTATAAAAAACTAGTCACCCACGCTAAAACTGAATGGGAGGAGAACCAGTGGGAGGAGCTCACCACTTCCCTCGCAACAAGAGACCACCGAATGTTTTGGAGAGTAGTAAATGGGGGGTCGGGGAACCTCCATTCGGCAATAGAGCCAAATATTGCAGCAGGGGTGTGGCAGGCACACTTCCAGTCTCTCTACAGTTCTGAGATGGGAGAAACTATGACTGATATCGGTACTGGATTGGCAGAGTATGACGGGGATTTGATAACAGTGGGGGAGGTGAAGGTAGCATTAACAGGACTTAAAGGTGGAAAGGCGCCAGGACTGGATGGCCTCCCTGGGGACCTGTTTAAGCAGGAGCCCGATGTTTGGGCCCCCTATCTGGCCGCTGTGTTTAATGGAGTTTTGCACGGCATGGAAATCCCGAGTACTTGGCTGGGGGCAGAGGTGGTTCCTATATTTAAAAAGGGCTCGCTCCTGCTCCCAGCCAATTATAGACCAATCAGTTTAATTGACGTGTCACAGAAGCTGTTTGGCAGGATACTGCTGAATCGGCTTCAGGACTGGGTGGAGGAGACGGGCGCCCTTAGTCCGTATCAGGCGGGATTTAGGAAGGGAGTCTCTACAGTGGATCAGGTTTTTCGTTTGAACGTTATCTATTGGAGGGCAGCGATATTGGAAGGTGGCAGTTTATACACCATATTTGTGGACCTGAGGGCCGCCTTTGACCTCGTGCCCAGAGGGAAACTCTGGAGTGTTCTGGCTGAGATGGGGGTCCCCCCGGATATCCTGATAATTTTAAAGAGATTGCATCATAATAACTATGCCCGGGTCAGGTGCGGGAAACTTGGGGAATTAACGGACAGATTCCCCGTTGACAGGGGGGTTAGACAGGGCTGTGTACTGGCACCGACCCTGTTCTGCCTCTTTGTCAACGGGGTAATCGCCCATCTCAATGGCACCGAATACACTGATGCCCCAAAGTTGAATGGCAGCAGGGTGCCTGCAATTATGTTTGCAGATGACACCCTGCTGCTGTCCAAAATCCCTATGGGGATACAGAGGATCCTTGATTCTTTTGTGGCATTCTGCACAGACAGGGGGTTAGAAATCAATGCTACCAAAACCAAGTTTATGGTCCTGAACCCAACCCTAAGATCACGCCCGAACTCCCTACTGGGATCATCACGTTTAGAGAGAGTCTCCACCTTTGAATATCTCGGTGTAACGTTGAATGAAACCATGTCTTGGGGAACACACCAGACTAGGGTTAATCTTAAATTAGTGCAGACCACTGGCGGCATTGCTCGGTTGATGAAAAGCTTCACATATCGACCGTTGGGGCCGCTTATCCAGATCTATAAGGCACAGGCCAGAGGAGCTCTGATGTATGGGGCGGAACTGTGGGGTCATACAGCCTCCTGCAGTTTGTCTATAACTGAGAATAACTTCATTAGACAGATAGTAGCACTCCCGCCTAGCACTCCGCTCCTCCCCTTGAGGATGGATCTGGGACTGAGACCAATAGCAGATGAACTAGGTCTCAGACCCATAGTCTTCTGGCGAAGGCTATGGAGCAGTGAAGAACTTTCTACCTACAGGGCGGAACTGAGGGAGTTTCTAACCCACCCTAAAGCTCTACAGATCCCGTGGATAAAATATATAAAAAAGTCCTGTGTGAGACTGGGGCTCCCCGACCTGTGGTCGGATCCTGCTAACGCCTCACTAAGGATCGCACGAAGAGCTTTGGCCAACGCTTATCACGAGCAGAAATTATCTATGGCCCTAGACTGCAAGGAAGAGGGGTCATTAACATCTGTATTCGCGCAAAGCAAGGACTCATACAGGCTGGAGAGGGTCCTGGACGCTATGTCTCCTGTGTTGGCCAGGAAGCTATTTCTCCAATGGAGATATGGCACATTACCTCTGCGATCTTACACCAGCTCCTGGTCAACACCGCCCTCTACCAAGCAATGCCCGGCATGTGTGTGTGCCGAGGAAAGCGATCTGCATGTGGTCTTGTTTTGTCCAACTTACACGGCCGCCAGGAAACATTGGCTCCTACCACTCATCAGAAACCTTGGTTTTAGGGAGTACCTCCCGGTGTATAGAATTTTAAAAACTGACGTTTCAGGTCCAATTGTGTTTGCACTAGCTAAATTTCTTACTAATGTCTGGTATATTCGCACCCGTATCCTAAAGTCGCAGGCTCCCACCTAATTTTAAGTTCATAATTTTAATCGCATGGCCTTTTATCTGATTCACCCTAGTAGTATTTTTTTCGTAGGGTGGAATGATTTTACATTGTACCAAATGTGTTTCCTGATTATTTTTCTTTGATGGTTTTACATGTTTCATATGTGTTTTTTTGTATATCTTTTATGGCCAAATTGGCCGAAATAAAAATTAAATAATAAAAAAAAAATATATATATATATATATATATATGCGTACAAGTATCTAGTCCACCTAGTAGTACGTTTTAGAATTTAACCATGTCGTCCATTCGGAAGAGGAGTGGGTGTTATATTCCATATATGTACCATAACATAGGCCTTGGTAAACTCGTTACCCTTCACCTATATTCTCTCCCTACATTACACTTGTCCAAGGTTTTACGGGGACTGACTTTTTACCTAGATACGACACTGCATTCAGAACACGGGTTTTCCCTAGTTTGAAATCTCATACATTATGCATGAGGGTTCTTGGAAGCACAGCAGGTCTGTCATCTCCTGTATATAATCTATGTGTAAAGTTCATACCCAATGTCATCCTTAGGCCGGCAAAGTAATACAGCAAGGTAGGACCCCTGGGGAGACCTATGGATATATATACACCACATCTTGCTAAGATAGACATAGGAGACCTAGACTTCCCGGCCGACACACTGACCAGAGACGCTGAGATTCCTGCGTGCAGATACTCCAGCTCACAGTGGTCTAACATCCCTTGCGGGGTGTTCAGCTCGAGACCAGGAAGGGGTCCCTCAGTCTCACACTTCAGGTAATGGGGTTGACTAAATCCTAGAGGGATTCTTGGCTTAACACCTACACTCATGCTAGGTACACGTAGGTACATCTAGTTAGGGAAGGTATCGTAGGAGTACATATCTTTTATCTTGTGTTTTATATACTTGACTGTAACCATGATTATAGTAAGATGGTAGAACTATACCATCCTTTTACCTTCATAGTACTGTTAATCATTTATATCTTATACTGTCTAACGGTTGTTGCAGCACATCCATTTTACACCAGAATAACAACTGTTCAATAAATACTTATTGAAAACGCCCAGCCTGTTTTATTCGGTGTATCTTTCTGAGACAAACTAAGTAAGCACGAGTGACTGAATGAAAGGAAGTCTATTGTTTTCACGATCCTGAGGGATCAGGGTTGTCATGTTCGATGGTTGCCAAGAACTATTCTCTCATTGGTAAGAAGAAAGTATAGTGGCACTGTGAGCTAGTTGGTCCACAAAAAGGCCAACATAGCCGGTGGGGGTGATCAGAGTTCATCTGACACCAATCCAGTGTATGTTGTCTAAACGCGCAGATCCTGTATACTTTTTATAGGAACTACATGACACTCCCATACAGCTCCTAACAGAGCTACTCACTCACCCATACAGCCACTCCCACGTCCATTAAAACATCCACAAAACAACTTCCATACCCATTAACACACCAATAAAATCACCCATGCACCCACTCACACATCTATACAGCCCCTCACTCAAATATTTACTGTGCAAAACAGCTACTCACACACCCACTCACATAGCCATATACTCAAACAGCCACTCACTTAACCATACTTCCACTTACACACCCAGTCACTCAACCCATACAGCCATTCAGACACACTCATCCACCCATAGAGCCACTCTCACAGCCACTGATACAGACAATCACACTCTCTCTCACACACACACACGCCTGACTATATAGCTACTCGCGCACACACACCTATTCACCCTTACAACCACTCTCACACACACCTACTTACCCACACACACCTATTCACACACACACACACCTACTCACACACACACACACCTACTCACACACCTAATCAGCTAGTCGCGCACACACCTATTCACCCATAGGCCAGTCACACATCCACTCCCACACAGACAGTCACAGTGCCACTGAGATTACATATATTAGAAATGGTATCACTCATTAGTAGTACAAAAATAATACTAATTTAACTTATGTAGTACCTTAGTATATAACTTTAACGCTCAGAAACTTTTACGAAACATTTGCGCTCTGTGGATGATGTCATCAGTGATGTCATTTGAGATGTCATCAATGATCTCGTTACTGATGTCACTGACCATGTCATTAGTGATGTAAATTACGAGGTCATAAGCGGTGCATTGCGGGGGCGTAAGTTATAGTTAGCTTAGGTAACTGCTGAATTTTAATGGTTTTGTATGAGTGTAATCTGAGCCTAACTATAATGTCCCTGTAACCTTTATTTTTTTCAATGAATATATATATATATATATCTCTGCCGTTCATAAAGCCAGCGAAGTTTTAGATAGATCAGACTTTCCATAGGAAAGGATTTTTTGTTTTCTAAATAACTTTGGTACTACTGTTTGACGAATTTTCATGAAACTTTGTAAAAAAAAAAAAAAAAAGTTCTTCCACCATGTGCTCTTTCATGGACCCTTTTACACTGATTTGTCGAGTGGGGAGCAAAACCAGGAGGGTCCAGAGAAAGATCTGGAGCAGGGGAATTATCAGATTGGGTGGCCGCAAAATGAGAAAAGATGTTGCAGCTGCCATTGCAAGACTCTGAGACTCTGTTTCCAAGTCCTGGAGAAGGGCGTGCATGGTGAGCATTTCCATGCGGGGGGTGGGGTTGCTCTTTGATACATTCCTTGGGGTTAAACTTTATTTTTATTTTTTCTGTTGTAGGAACTGTGGTTCCAGCATTTGGATCTCTAGTACCCAGGAAGGCTCTCCTGTGTATTATTATAGGTCCACACTAGTATCTCAGTTCCAACAAAAAAGTAAAAAAAAAAAGAATTCCAAAAAAGAAGATACAAGTGTCTGTTCATAGATCAGACCATGTGGCCAACCGCCACTGGGCAGGTTCAAGCCCGTGCACAGTGGAAGTTGGGCACATGTTCAACCCCCTCATTTGCATGGGCATGGGAGTTGGCCACCAGTAGTGTATTCCTTACCGGTTGCTGGTGGGGGTTTCCAGTGGTTAACCCTGTTGCAAGCATTTTTTCTTTCACCTTCCAAGTGTTTGATGTGCACTCATGCTCACTGTGCCACTTGAACTAAGCTACACCTGACTGACCAACCCCACTTGGGGCAAAATCAATCTTGGTTCACTTTTGTTCCAGTACGGGGAGGCTCTGACCTGGCAGTTAGGGTTGGGCTGTTCCAATTGGAGCAGGGTCAAGGCTGATTGGCATACGGCGGGATCCAAAATGAGGTGGCAAGTGGACAAATGAACACTGGTTGAAATGCTACCCTGAGAAATTTCCAGTTGTTAGACTTATTGCAAGCATTCCTCCCGTCAACTTTTGTGTGTCTGCTGTTGGGGGGTTGGGTACAGTACCTGTACGGAGGCCATGCACAGTGTAGGAAGGGAGGGTTGAACGCTATGCACAGTGGAGGATTGGGTGGAGGTTGCCCTCAGGGAATTAGGCCTATGTTCAACTTCAAATCTGATGACAATGTACCATTTATAGTTTAGTGAACAAACTATAACTTGAACCCCAATCATGCATTGCATAGGTCCTAACCTGTTGCATTACTCACAGCATGTTAAAAGCCATGAGACCAGTCCTTTAAAAGTAATTGACAGTTAATGGACATTACTTTTACTGTTGTGCATTAAAGATTACAGATTTGTCAACTTACCCACATTTAGTGTATGTAGCCCTATTTTTTACGTTTTCAATTATCTAGGGAATAAACATGTTCTATAGATTTTGATGGCGTCTCAAACTTTTTAAAGTTTGACTATCAATGAAAAAGTATTAATTATCAATACACTATAATCATAGGAAACTAACCACTATGGTGGTGTAGAAAGATGATGGGATTTTTCCCCACTTTAAAATATGGTTGGCGAACTTCAGTATTTCAAACTATAAAGTGGGTAAAATTTTCTTATACAATTTGGCTGGTATATCATTCTCCCCAAATGCCTTCCCATTAGCTAGGGGTTTAGTGACTTGCTCGACCTCCATTAGGAGAACCCACTCATGAGTGCATGTGCTTGTCTCTGCTTTTACTTCACAGTGGGGAATTTGGCTCAGAAAACGTCTTGAGTGGAGAAATATCGACCTTCTGTTCCACACTATATACCCGCTTATAGTGTTTTAGAAACTTATCTTGGGTCTGTTGTTTGTGTCTTTGTCTCTGCCTCAAAAAAGTGATGTGATCATATTCTGAGTATGTCTTTCCTGGGACTACCAAGCTAGGAACCTGCCAGCATACTCAATCTCTTTGTATGTCGTTTGCAGAGAGGCACTGTTAGAGATATAATATTGCTCGTAATAATAATTTTGCATTAGTTGTTTCACCTTCCTAAGCCCCTGTTTATTTATGTGGGTTTTTATAGCTTAAGACTTTTTCGCTGGCCAGGTTGATGGCGAATTCTAGCTCTTCTCTCCTCTCTACAAGCTGCTTATTCCATGATGCCCTTGGAGGTATTACAAGCACAAATAGTTGCCTTAAAGGATCCCAGAAAGTTTTTACACTGACATAATTGGTATTCAGTTCAAGATAGTTAACAATATTGTGTTGAATCCCAGTGCACCAGGCCTCATCTCCCTGTCTCACCTTACTAAAGGACCATCTGCCATTTGGCTGATCTAGTTTGATCCTGGTCACCAGCATTTCAACCAATGAGTGCTTATAAAATCCATTTGAAATATGACTGTAACTACTTAAACTTAAATCATAAGAGGATAAGAAGTAATCTAATCTAGCCACAGAATTGAGTATTTCTAAGATACAGGTGTACTCACGCCTAGTTGGATATTTTTCTCGCCATAGATAAACTAAATTAAGACTCCCTGTATGTTCAGGGATTAATTTGGCCATTTGGGGCCTGTTTTGTTTATGCGAGTTGGATGTTGAGTCGTTCTTTGGAAAAAAACTGAAATCCTCTACCAAGATCATTTTCTCAGCGAGGGTTATAAGTGGCTGAAAAAGCTCAGCTCGTGGGGCAGTATAATCTACTAAGGGGTTTAGATTGCTGCAACTGTCCTTCTAACTTAACTGATTAAGCCATTGACCAGTGCCCATCTCCCCTTTTTATCCATTTGGGAGGTGCCTATACGATATTGGAGATGTTTATTTCTATACATCACAACTCCCCTGTCGACTGCCTTTGCACTTGAAATGCACTCAAACCCAGCCCAGTGCTTGAACATTGTGCAGCTCTGCTCTACCCCCTCCCAGAAATGGGTCTCCTGAATTAGAACAATATCTTGGGAGTGTCCTTTCAGCCAATCCTCAATTGCTCTAGCCTTGCGTTTATTATTCAGTCGGTTGGCATTGAACAAGACTATTTTCAAACAATCATTCTGTGGTTTCATCTGTTATCTGGAAACCGGTGTAACATAAGTCCTTAGTGTCTATAGGTATTGCAGACAAGGCGAGTACTGATATATTTGACATTTTTCATAGTTCAGCCTGTCGCTTTTCTTTGCTCCATATACCTACCTAAAGTGCTTAAGCTTTAAAGTGCACTGTCCTACCACACACCTCCCTATTTTAGGATACGTCAGAAAAGTCCCCAAAATGCTAATTCTTTCCAAACCCCTTAACGATTTAAAGAGTTGTGTGCAAAATCGCTGGGCCAAATTGACTCTGTGCTTATGTGCAAGCATTTTGCAACATTGCACCACATCATTGCACTAACCCTTAGTTCTAAAAAGTACTGAATATGTATTTCTCTGCAGGTTGATGCTTTTTGCAATTTCTCATAGTACAAACACTTCCATTTCATTTAATGGAATGTGCCCCCTTCCCGTTCCCCTCCTCAATTTGGAGGCCCTTCCCAGTGTATACCTTCAACCTTGTCCTTTCCACTGGGAGAGTTGCAGCATCCAACCAGCCTGCATACTCGCCAATGAGTATGCCTCACTCAGAGCTTAGTATAACACATCTTTATTCTTCTGCGTGTAACTTCGAACCCCACATTCTAAACATGCATTTGCTTCACTACTCTCTAACACTTCAGTCACAATTCTACAGAGTGCATCAGGAGCCATAGGGGTTCAGTCGATGCAAACTCACACGAAACTAAACCCTCCTCTCTGTTAAATAAACAATTCTAGCTTTTCAATGAGTCTTCATCTTGCTTTGATCACACATCCCGACCATTTCTTTGCAAACTGGTGACAGGCAGTAGAAGTGTCCATGACCTGCGTTGGTGAAGTTGGAACAACAGCATTCAGGGGGTCTTCACTTGTCCTTTCAGACCCAGTCTCTATATTGATACCAGTACCAGATGTGCTATGAGCCGTGTTGGAAAAGCAAGGAATCTTGCATGAGGGATTTCTAGAATGTTGGCCAGTCACCTGTGTCCTTTGCTGGTCAAAACATGAAATGGTTCAGAATCAAAAGCAACATCCGACTTTTGCTTTCTGTGTTGATGAACAAGCACTCTGTCTCTAGTGAATGTAACATCATTTGCATGTCAACGCTTGTCTACCTAGGTTTTCATTTTCCTTTTAAAATTTAAGTCTTTCATGCGGGTTTCTTCCTCAGTTGTTGATCTGCTGTTACATTGAGGTAACTTGGTCATCATGGCTCTCCTGAACATCAAGGTTTTAGGGCTTTCACCTGTGGTTGAGTGAGGGGTTGAATGGTAAGCTTAAAGAGTCAAATTTAAGATGGTTTTAAGGTTGAGCTTTTCTAGTACAGCACGCTAGACAGCTTTCTTAAGAGTACTCGTGAAACGTTCGACAATGCCATTGGGCTGTGGCCAAAGAGGTGTGCTCTTCTGTTGCTTCGCATTAAGATGACTGAGAAAGTCTCTGAATTCTTGACTGTTGAAAGTTGGGCCATTGCCAGACTTTAAGATCGCAGGAACACCCCATCTAATCTCTCTGACTCTTTCTTGAGTGATAGATTAGAGATCGTCAAACAATGGAAAACTGGAGTATTCATCAATGATCACAATCCGGTGATGTCCGTTATCAAGAAGACCGAAGAAGTCAACAGCAATTCTTTCCCATGCATGAGTTGGCAACTCTGACATGCTTAAGGTGTGTTGAGTGGTTTTCGATGACCGGCAGTTCCATAGATGAGAGACCTTTAGTTCTTTCAACCCGCTTGTTGAGATGTTGAAACCAGGCTCTATCTCAGAGAGCTTGTTTTGGTGGCAAAAATCCCACTGTGTCCTTCATGGGCCACAAATTATCTGTTGTCGCAGGGTCTTCGGAATGACCATTTTTGAACCTCTTAGAATAATGTCTTCCCGAGTAATGGGCAGTTCATCTTTGACATTTTTAAACTTCTGGTATTTACTGTCACTGGCAAGAGGTCAAGAGTGCTGGTACCAAGACTGATGTGTAATAATGTTTTTCAGTTTTAGCATGTCACTATCTTGTCCGTGACAATTTGTTCCATCGAAATGGCAGCTGGGGTGCACAATGAAATGTATATATGCTTCAGCCATCTTAGAAGAAGTGCCAGGGCACTGTAAAAGGACTCTTGAGAAGTAGTCAGAAGGATTTTGATCTTTCCCTGGATGATGCACAATGGTGCAGTTGTATTTTTGCAATCACAGACCCCAATGTTCAATGCAAGGCGGCATTTTTGTCTTTGGATTGCCAAAGATGGTCAACAATGCTTGATGATCTGCCACAAGCATCAAGGGTTCCTCATACAAGAATAAGTAGAAATGCTCACAGGTCCACACCACTGCTAAGCTTTCTTTCTCAGATTGTGAATAAGCATGTTCAGTTTGGGACAAACTTTGGCTTGCATATGCCACAATACATCTCCGAGCGTTTGGATGACCGATGTGCTGTGCAAGAATGGCTCACAACCCGACAGGGCTAGCAGAGACAACAACCTCAGTAAGAAGCTTTGTATCAAAGCAGGCCATTTTAGTAGTGTTCTCAATAGCGTGTTTGACTTTCTGGAAGGTTACTTGTGAAAAGGAACCTTCTTTTTCGTCAAGTCTCTTAATGGTGTACTGAAGGGGACTAAGTCTTGCATACATCTTGAAAAATAGCTGGCCATGCCAAGGAAAGAACGTAACATGGAGACCTCTTGTGGGGGACTGGCAGTTGACAACACTTGCACTTTAGTTGGATCAGGTGTTATTCTCCCATCAGAAAATATATGGCCAAATAATTTTAACTTTGTCTTATGGAACTCACATTTCTCAGCATTCAGAGTTAAACCTGCATCAGTGAGCAAACCACACACTTGCATGAGAGTTTTTTGAGCTCCTTCTGTGAAGCTCCGAAGACCAATATGGAATCACTATAATTGAAAGCATTCGTGACAGGCTGTATAGTAGGTTGAATGACATCTTGAAACAGCTCAGCAGCTGATGACACACCGGAACTCCGTCTTTTGTAATGGAACAGACCAATATGTATAGAAAAGGTTGTAATATACTTTCAATTCTCCTCAGCTTCCAACTGATGATATCCTTTATTCAAATCAAGGTGAGAAAATGTATTTGCAAGATTTGTGTTCTTAAGTCTGCAGTGCGTGGACCTGGATGTCGTTCTCTTTCGATTGCCTTGTTCACTTGCAGCATATCCATGCAGATGCATACAGCTCCTTCACTGTCCTTTTTGGGTACTGCCACTATGGGAGAAACCCAGGGTGTTGGACAAGTGGAACGCTCAATGATATTATGTCTGAGTAAGGATTCAAGTTCTTTTTCAACAGCTTCTTGTAAATGAAAGCCAATTTGTCTGTGTCTTTGAGCAATGGGACGTACGTCCTGATTAATGTGTAATTGGACTTTCATAGTCTTGAGTTTTCCTTGCCCATGAAACAAGGAAGGAAACTGACTTACTATTTTATGATGAGCATTCATGTTATGGTTTACTAATATCTGTAACCAATAGGGAGGGGGGGGGGGCTTTTCCACTCTCACAAGAGTGGGAGGTCCAGCATAAACAAAGGCCCGAGCAAATGTTTTACAAGAAGGTTATGCCGTTCCTCTCTAACAGAAAAGTGCAGAGTCAGGGTAGACAAGAAACCCAAAAGCCCCAAGAACTGGGGTCAGTGTAGGGAATCCATAAATCGGATAATAATGCCCTCACACACCCTTGTAGGTGTCATGCTTCATCATCTGAGCTGCTCCTCATCGGGTCATCAGTGCAATATCCGACAGGCTCCCTGTAATAGGGGCTCTTTACCGGAGATCTTTTTATCCGAATGCCGTATGGTGAAGTGCGGGTGAGGGGGCAATATAGTGTAGATGAAGTGAGGTGAGTTTAAAATAGGGTTGGGAGTGCCGAGATAAATAAGTATTTATTCTGGAGGTCTCCTACCCTAACTAATTACAAGAAACAAGGCACAATCTTGAGTGTAATGTCTCGTGTCGTGTGATACCTTGTTTAACTAAGTGTTGGTCAACATGTTTCTCACTACTGGATTATTCTCCTCGCGATTCTTGAGGATCTAGATAATAACTATCTACACCTAAGTATGTGTGGTAGGTTTTCTACTCATGGTAGTAGTGTCTAATGATTAAAGTACCTGGATCTACCTGTTGTTGGGAGACAAAAAACCATATACATATCGTTCAGGTTGAAGTGGTACAATCTAAGCATAAACACAGTCTAACAGTGACTCTGACTTCTAAACTAAAACAGACGTGAAGTGAGCGTAATTACGTTGGAGAATTAAAACGTTTCTATTAGAAACAGGTGGTGGGTCTCCACAGTGAGCTGATGTGACTCTAAGCCCCTATGGAAAAACCGTGATGCAGCAGAAACAAAATGAGGTACTCCCCCTAATCAGTAAAACCCCAGGCTTCAACAGTACCCGGTGGGATATGCATAGCTCATGGTTCCTATAATTGTAGGACTTAAGCAGAGAGACAATTCATATAAAAAAGGGTAGTGGTAACTGTAGTTGTATACCAAGTACATGGTCTCTCTTCGTCTGTTGATCTACGCACAGAGAGTCATGTTGAATTCACTAAATAGCCCTTAGCTGCTCGTTAGTGTGTGGGCTAAGGACTAGGAAAATATTCACGGTAAGTTCAAGAATCGGGACAGTTTGCTCATGTCTTAATGGAGATAATATTGGTATTTCCCTCGTGTAATATGTGACTGGCGTGGGCAGGTCAAGACAAAGACCGTATTTGCGTGTCTGCCGAATGTAGCCCACTAAGGGACATGGTGTTTGTCAAGTCCTTAAGATAACCTGACCGCTAGGGTCTGGTGGCAAGGCGGTGTAAATACCTCTCAATTTCTCCCAAAAGTGTAGTGTTCTCAACATGTTTTGCACGGTGGCCAGCGTAAAGTGTAGCATACGATAGAGGAGGTAGTCAGATAAAGGCAGAAAGTTGCTTTGTTGTGTTATAAAGCGGCTAGTAAACGTCTATTGTGCCCAATAACCGTCAGTTCCCCGTTGGTCTATTAAAATATGCTCAAGCGCTACCTAAGTCACAGCCGGTAACGTCCCCTAGCATCGGAGAGTCAACCGGTCTGGGAAGTATACTACGGAGTGCTAAACAACCAAACACAGCAGTGACACCAACGCAGCGTTGCGTTTTTACTTACGGTTAAGGCGCATAATGCAGAAACGTGGACCTGCCCTGTCCACCGGGTCCCGGGAGGTAGATGTTTAGATTCCTACTCGGGTTCAAATGGACAGCGCATGTCATGTTCCTACGGATGTGGGTGGGGAAGGGGATTGGTGCCTCAATGATTGTGTGGCTAATGTGGCGCCCATCTTAGAATGGTATGCGAACCACTAGTTTGTTTTGGCATATTGGGTCCCACTATAGTAATTAGTCAAAAGCAACCAGTGTAGAAACAAAAATGGGGGCTTGTTAATAGTAATAAGAGCTTTCATGAGGAAAAATGTACTTTGTTACGGTCCTCTCCAAGTTCTATGGTGTTGGATAAAAATAATGATAGTGGACTGGTAGAGGATCTCTCCGTAGTTCATGAATACAATCTATTTAGTCAGGGCAGTCCTCTGGCAGTAGCCATCTGGCAGAGGCTGTTCAAGAGTGGGGCGCAATGAAGGTAATAAACTAGATGTAAAAAATGAAGTTTAAAGATGGGGACTGTTTTTAACAGTTAGTCAAGAGGCTTAGGGGTGAGGAACCTGTTAGTAAGATGCAAAATGTAAGGTAACAGTACTGCTAGAGTGGAAAATCGACCACAAAAGCATGAATCTGTTAGAGCAGGGTGTGGATACCCTCCAATAATGTATGAATAGGCGTTGTGAAACCTTAAGGTTTACCATGTAAGATCTCATCTTAACACCTAGATCTGGATAGAGCTCCAGGGAATATCATCATTGAGTCCTCCATCATATGTGGATAAACGGTGTATCCATCTCTGTTCTTTGGTGAACAGACTGGTTTTGGAAGGATTCTGTGTAGTTTCCGGAATCACCCATTTGAGAGAGTCTGGGGAGTGTGTCTTTTCTAGAAAGTGTGCGCATAATTTCATATTGTTTTTGTGGCAGCGAAAGTTGCTGCGTTGTTACGAAATACGCAATCTGATGGGGCGAGTGGTCATGCCCACATAGTAGAGATCACAAGGACAGGTGAGTAAATAAATACAGTTGGCTGTGTTACAATTCATGTGGTTTCTCAATTCTCAGATAAATGTCTTATTCAGTGTGATGGTCTTGTGTACAGAAGTGAAGGCGCAAGCCGCACAAGAACCGCAAGGGTAATTTCCAGTGACTGCTGGTAACTGCCAAAGTGTCCTCTGTCTCATGGTGTCCTTAGGTTTAGGTCTTGTGTGAATGAGCATATCTTTTACATTTTTGGAGCGTTTAAACGCGAATCGTGGTTGTTCTAGGTGTAAGAAACCCGTATTCAGTATACCCCAGTGTTTCTTTAGCACCTTGGTAAGTTTGTTGGAAATAGGTGTGAATGTTGTGATCAAGTAAGTGTTTCGGTCTCAGACACATTCTGGTTTCTGGGTTCCAAAAGGGCCTCTCTGTTGTTATTGCATGCTCGCTTTTTTGCAAGTGCAATGCTCTTAGGTGGGTAATTTCTTGCTGTCAAATTCATTGCAAGGGTCTCAGATTCAGATTTATAATCCTTCACGTACTACAATTCCTTCTTATTCTCAGGAATTGTCCGAAGCGTAGGTTTTCTTTAAGTGACTTAGGATGATGGGTGCTAAAATGAAGGAGGCTGTAGCGGTCAGTGCTCTTTCTTTACATAGTAGTTGCCAAATGACCTCCTTCGATTTTCATAGTGAGGTCTAGAAAGGATATGTGTGTAGGTGAGACAGTGATGGTAAAGTTCAAATATGGATTAAGGTTATTGATCCACTTCAAGAAATCCCTGTGGGTTTCTGAGTTCCCTTTCCAAAAAATAAGAATGTCGTCAATGAACCGCTTCCATTCCATAATGTTATCACGGTATGGGTTGGAATCGTGGTGGATATATTGTCTCTCAAAGGCTGCCATATAAAGGCAGGCCACACTAGGGGCGAAGGTACTTCCCATGGAAGTACCTTGGGTCTGATGGTAAAGTTGCTCCATGAATTCGAAGAAATTCTCGGTCAATGCAAATGTTGCACATTCCATGATAAAACTGGGGGGTGTCAATGACTCCCAGGTGGCTCGATTAAGGTCTTCCTCAATCGCCTCAAAAGTGGCCCTCTGTGGGATGTTGGTATAAAGTGCTTCTACATCGAGGATGATGAGGAAGTCAATCTCATGAGCCCGTGGGAATTGCTGTATTAAGCGTAATACATCCATGGTGTCCTGTAAGTATGAAGGTACAAGTTTCACCAACGGTTGCAGGAAATGATCACAAAACTGTGATAAAGGTTCTAGAACCAAGCCTATACCAGAGACAATGGGTCTCCCTGGTACTGGGATTGACCCCCTTATGAATCTTTGGAAGAATGTAGAAATAGGGTTTTTTAAAATCTTTTTTTATTTAGGAACAAGGCTTCCTTCTTGCTCAGCCATCCCTGATTTTCAGCTGATTCAACAATGCCTGTAATGGTATTCGTCAGGTGTTTTGTGGGATTTCTGGCAATAGGAGTATAATATTGCCTGAGGCACTCAGTGTCATAGTTGGTAGTAGCCATTATCACTGTTGCGCCAGCCTTATCAGCTTGTTTGACTGTGAGAGTGGGGTCATTAGCTAGTGATTCATTGGCAGCCATCTCTTTCTAGGACATGTTGTAAAAGGGTCTAGAGGTAATGAGGGTTTTGACCTCTTTGAGTACGGCTTGTTCATAAGTGATGACTTCCTTGGGTATTATCCCATTGTTGGGAGTGAAGGTTAATGGGTTATGTAACCCTGAGTTGTCATCCCGTTGGTAAACCTTGCCATCAAAGAATCCTTTGAGGCGTAGTTTTCTAAAGAATTGGTGTAGTTCGCATGTTTGTTTAAAGTGATCCACTGGAGGTGTGGGAAAAAATCCCAGACCTTTCTCTAGTACCTCTTCTTCCGTTTAGTTGAGGATTCTAGTTGACAAATCGACCACTAGGGTCTTTTTTTGTTGTTCGTGTGACTCCGGGTTTCGTATACCCGCTGTTGTGGATCCTCCCACTGGACCCGCTTTTCTTGCTGATTCCCTCTTCGCCCGCACCCTCTGCCTCAACCTCTGCCTAAAAAAGGCTGGCTCATTGCTGGGGGTGCAAATTGGGGTGGGCATTGTGGGAAAAGAGGATATTGCCAAAAGGCAGGTCCCTGGTATTGAGGTGGAGGGGGGTAGGTATTGTACCCCTGTCTCCCTCCTCTCCTAGATTGGTTGGGTTGCCAATTGTCACCACTCGATTCACTGTTGCTTGATGACCCTCTTCTAGTAGAGTTGGAACTAGTGTCTGATAAGTAGCCTGTTCCGGATGGTACAAAGTCAGCTTTAAGATAAGGATACACCTTTTCTTTGTCAAAGCGTTTTATGTCTTTCTGAAGCTTAGTAACTTTCTGCTTCATGAGATATTCTCTATGCTCCGCAATTTCGTTGTTGAGCTCTGTTAATTTGGTCTTGAAGCTAGGGCCTGGTGCAGCGCTTTTAAGACTGCTTTCGGCTATTTGGATACTGGTCAGCAAATCATCGGCCAGTCTCTTGGCAGTATTGATAATCAATTTACAATAGGTCCCTAGTGCATTTCCAAGATATCTGAGACCATTCGACCTTAAATTGTCCATCTTCCCAAAAGATTCTTGGACATTTTTTAACTATGAGGCCATTGGGTGAGATGTTAGCCCTGAGGTACTCAGTCATTAGGGCACCATGTAAGGGGATTTTGACCCATTCCCTCTTCAATGGCTGATAAAGACTGCCAATCCTCTGTATAGCTCCCTGTAGAGCCATCACTGTCATAAGGATAGAGGGTGTCCTTAAAATTTCTGCTGCTTGTTCCTCACCATAACTTAAGCCCTGGCCTTCCATGGCTAGGTTGGCAGGGCAAAGTCTGGAAGTTTTAAAAGTAAAGCTAGGTCAGAGCAAACCACTCTAGTGTAGTGGAGTAAGATTAAAAAAGGGGAAGGGGGATAGAACAAAATGCACCCACCAAAACACAGGTCCCACGGTGTTTAGCCGTGCAGAAAGCTGTAACCAATAGGGAGGGACGAGGGGGGGTCCTTTTCCACTCTCACAAGAGTGGGAGGTCCAGCATAAACAAAGACCCGAGCAAATGTTTTACAAGAAGGTTATGCCGTTCCTCTCTAACAGAAAAGTGCAGAGTCAGGGTAGACCAGACACCCAAAAGCCCCAAGAGCTGGGGTCAGTGTAGGGAATCCATAAATCGGATAATAATGCCCTCACACACCCTTGCAGGTGTCATGCTTCATCATCTGGGCTGCTCCTGGTCGGGTCGGCAGTGCAATACCCAACGGGCTCCCTGTCATAGGGGCTCTTTACCGGAGATCTTTTTATCAGAATGCCGTATGGTGAAGTGCGGGTGAGGGGGCAATATAGTGTAGATGAAGTGAGGTGAGTTTAAAATAGGGTTGGGAGTGCCGAGGTAAACAAGTATTTATTCAGGGGGTCTCCTACCCTAACTAAAAACAAGAAACAAGGCACACACTCGAGTGTAATGTCTTGTGTCGTGTGATACCTTGTTTAACTAAGTGCTGGTCAACATGTTTCTCGCTACTGGATTATTCTCCTCGCGATTCTTCAGGACCTAGATTATAACCATCTACACCTCAGTATGTGTGGTAGGTTTTCTACTCACGGTAGTAGTGTTTAATGGCACCTCCAGCCTCCATGTCAGCAGTTTGTCAACAGCATGCTCTTCAGCTCTGTCAGCCATGAGAATTTGCTCCAGACTAAGAGGTTCTCTCAGCATTCGTCTTCTGAACGAATCTGACAAGCATATGTCAATCTCTCTGAGATGTGTAGCTTCCTCATCATTAAATTCATTGAACTTAGTGTTTGATAAGAGTATCCAGTCTTTCAACAAATTTGTTGATGGTCTCACCGGCTTTGTCGCTCTTGACTGAAGATGTACTTTTCATAATCTTCATTCAGCATTGGATTGAACTTGAGATTCAAGGCTGCTTTGCTTTGACAGTATGTAGTTTCATCAGCTTGCAGCATTTTCTTTTACACCTTCACCAGCACGTTTCTTACGGTACTTGATAATCTTCTTGGTATCATCAAATCATCAAATGTCTCTATCCAGGCAGTCTATCGGACATCAATATTCAGCTTTTTGGTGGTATCGAATGGCGGTGGTGGTTTCAAGAAGGTGGCTGCATTGTAACCATTTGCAAGATTGGCTGACACTGAGGGTGGTGTTCTCTCCAACACTGTCTGTCTGTTAAGAATTTTTTCATCAATAAAATCTCTAAGGCTCTGTACTGTGCTGGCTTTTAGGTCATCTTGGACAGTCTGTGGAACCTTGAACTTCCTCTTGGACTTAATGAGAGCCCATTCTTCTCAGGATACTTTTGGAGTTGTTCTGAGCCGCTGCGCGGCAGCTTTGGTGGTGTGCTGTTTCGGGTATGGACAGCTTCTCACGCACAACCCCGCGGGGCTTCCCCTGGGGCCTCTCTACCCAGCTCTATTGTATGATGACTTTCTTTACTCCATTCTGGTAAGCAGAAGATCGTTTCCTGTATTTGAATGTTGTTGCTTGTAAACGTTTCTTTGTACTGCTTGACACCTGGTTGATGTCTGCTTTGCAGCGCTTCTGCTCACAGTATTATCACTCCCTATGATGTACGGCTTTAGGTTGCATAGTAGTCCAGGTACCTCTCTTTGCGGCCTTCCCAGCAGGTTTTCAGCCAAAGGTATGTAGACTTCTTAGCAAAGATTTTGTTATTGTCAAATGCTTCACACTGCCTGGAGTTGTGCTTTGACTCTACATATGCCAAACTTTGATTCCACATTTCAACGGAGGCACATGTGGCACACACAAGCAGTTTGATGGACTACGACAAACTCTCTGGGAGAGAACTGTCAATCTTCAGGTTATTAATCCCCCATTTTACCGCCAGTTGTAGCATCCTCGCCCAGCCGGAGTACTCTCTAATGCCTACACCACACACTGAGATTTGTATACCACGTGTTTATTTTTCTGAGTGTAACTGCAAACTCCACATTCTAAACCTGCATTCACTTCACTACGCTCTAACACTTACGTCACAGATCTACAAAGTTAATCTGGAATCACAAGGGTTCCATCATTGCAAACTCACATGACACTACAGGAGAGGTGCCCTTTGAGACCTCTGTAATCCCCAACTTAACTGGCGCCCTCTTTCTGCGTCACTCTCACCCATCCGCCTATGCGAATAAGTGCCCCCCCACTCTGCACCCAAAGAAACCCATGCCCTATTCTAGCGTGCAAATTAGTGCTTAGGGTTAGCTCCCCGGCTTGGGAGCATCACCCGGCTACCAAACAGTTGCCAACATTTTACGTGCTTCCCCAAAGTCCGTACAAATGTGTAGCTTTCCTTTATACAAAATCTTCCGTTTTGACTATTGAAATAGTGAAGCCTAGGCACCACCAGATCTAAACTGATACAAGAGTCTGAGGAACTCCTTCCAGCGCTCAGCCGCTACCTTTGACTAATGGTCTTTTATTCGTATTAGGCTTTTGCTAATAGAATTAGACCCTAGGAGTATAAAGACTAGATTTGATTTGGTGGAAGAACTGATCAAATCAAGAACACATGGTCTATTTGGCACCGGGTAGCACTATTTAGACTACAGAAGGAAGTTAGTATTTTTAGTGAAGTCCGACAGAAATGGCAGTCAACAGAGGGTTTGACCATTTCCGCGGAGACCTGGCATAAGATCAACTTGTTTAATTTCACCTTTCTATAGGGGCCAGTCCCCATCAGATGCATTATTATACTAAATGGCTGCTATACAGAACACCAGTGTTCCTCAATAAAATGTATCTGCAGATATGAAAAAAGGTTTTAGTTGCTCGAAGGAGGGTGGGGGAAACTGGACACATATCATTTGGAATTACCCGAAAATTACACAGTTTTGGGCCACTATGCAGGAATACTGCCTACGTACAGTAAACATTCGGTTCTCAAATGATGTACAGGCAGTAGTACTGAGCTGTTTGTCAGGTGTTAATCTGAAGCTGATACAGAAGAAAAATGTTTTCCTGATTACTCTTATAGCAAGATCTATAATCTTGCAAAATTGATGGTCCAAACTGTTCCCTCCCTTAAACATTGGCAATCTAAAATGAGAAAAATAAAGGGATTAGAACATTTTTACGCACTGAGGTAACTCCCATATAATAAATCCCTGAGGCTATGGAGGGATCTGCAATAGGTGGGGGGCTGTTAATAGCTGCTAATATAAGGAACAATGTGCAATACTCATTTCTTTTTAGGGGTAAGCCCGAATAATATGATGTGATGGTTCTTATCCTGTTTTCATAATATACTGATTTGTGGTGGAGAAGAATGGAATCTCTGTGTATGTTAAGATGAATTGTTGGTTATGTATGAACTTTTCCAGTAAATACAAAACATTTAAAATTACATTTGCCTGTACATGACTGTACCCTCTTTACTAACAAGTCTCTTTTTTTTTAATAAGGGTTTAAAGAGGAACATGAATAATCATACCATAGAAAATATCAGTGATGGTATTTAACATGCCATGATTGATGTAATATATGAGGTCCTATGCAGTGCATTACAGGGATTTGAGTAATAATTCATATAACTATAACTGGCAAATTGCAGTACTTTAAAATGTTTTAAATGTTATGTGATTTCAACACCTAACTATAAAGTTACTTTAAACATGAACGTTTTCAGTAAATCTGCATCTACATAAATATATATACACATATAGAGATGGGGTCAGTCCTCTTCTCTCATTGGTCTGTGCATGTGTCATTGATATTTTGCTTCTTTCAATGATGATGTTGACATAGGCAGTGGGGCAATCCACTTTAGACACTGGCTCTGTTGCTGTGTAAGTGATAATATTTGACCTGATCACATCTGTCTGAAAATGAATGTGCTTCTGTGACTGGTCTGGTGGATGAGTCCTTTAGTTTTCCATGTTCTCTTCTTTTAGGTACCCTTTCATTTCTTTCCTCCACTTTTTTTCTGTGTTTCCAGAATGTCCTGCTGCTCCTCCAGTAGTGTGACAGAGCCTTGTGCTTAACACTCCGTTCATTTGCAGTGTGCAGCAACCCATGTGAATTCGGTGTCCAAATAGGGCAACCACCTTGGAGTGATATTGGCCATACTGTTTCTTTGTTTTACCATTTCAGGATGGTCCCCCAATTGCTGAAGCATTATGTTTGCCATCTTTGATTGCCATAACAAGCCCAGTATGAAATGGCTGCCCAGTGTGATGTTTACTGAGCAATAATCTTGAATGGTATTGTGCATAGTGTATAATTGTTTTATTGCTCCAAGATGGCAAGCATGTTGCATCTAAATATTATACCAAGTTGGTTTTTTAACACAATGCTACACTATGTACTATATCATTGCATGATGGCCTGCTTTGTTAATTTTTTTTCTTTATTGCACGCATATACCTGCCATGCTTAGGCAGCACGCTGTTGTCATTTTTCAATTTTTTTTCTTTCAATTTATTCTGCATATTCTTGTTGAGTTTGTGTGTTTGTTTATTGTGGCTTGATAAGTGTGTGAATGCAAGAATGTATCACTTGGTGACTACATGACTATAAAGAGTTTATACATTATGAGAATGAGTATATATTGACTGCGTAAGCTCACAAGTGACTGAAGAGGCAGTTTCAGTTATAGGCCTGCTTTATTGGCATTGCCAATCCTTTTTAATTAATTTTTACCATTTAAAGACTGGCTACAATCTCAAACACTTACTTGTATGATGACATTATAACCTACCCCTCGACTGTAAATCATTGTTGTTTATCCTACTGACTTATCAGCAATGGTGGCTGGCACGAATCAGGGCTGAGAGGGCGGAGGACAGGGGCGGTGGGAGAGAGGGTAAATAAAAAAAATAATAAACTTACCGCCTACTTGCGTCTCTCCTAGGCAGAACAGGAAGCAACTAGGCTTCCTCTAAGCCAATCACAATACTGCAATGCAGCAGTGTGATTGGTCTGAGCACCGTGGTTCGGCACTCAGATGGCCTGGGCATGTTCTGAAGAACATGCAAAGTGTGCATGACTGTTTGGCCTGCCCAGGATGGCCAACCAAACACTTAGCGCACTTAAGTGCACATACCACTCCTCCCCCTGCTGGCTGTGACGACAGCCAACCCTGCAGAGTGCTGGTGCAGCATGAAAAAAATTAAATGATAACAACGAGTTATTACCATTTTATTTTTCCTTTATTCACAGTGCTGCAAAGCAGTGGGGCGACGCTCCTCCGCCTTAGCAGAAGAGCCGCCACAGCTTATCAGAAAATGACCAAAACTAAGGCACTGGAGCCAGTCATGAACTCGGAGTGAGTGCTAAACTCGATTTGAGGCATTGTAGTTCTCCTGAATACTAAGACTATGTGATGTTTGAGTACACTGGAGGGACAAATCCTGTATAAAGGAGGTCAAAAGCAAGTATCTGTTGTAGAATCTGATGTTAGATTTTATTTATTCCTCATCAAACATTGTAGGTATTAATATTTTGAACATCCACAAACAGACTTACGTATAACAGGTAGACCCATTACATTTTATTACACTTCTGGATGGAGATTAGTGAGCCTTAACCCCTTGGATGCCCGCCCCTTTCCCCGCCCAGTGCCGCGCCTTGCATTAGCGGGCGGAGTTCATGACGAGCTGGACTCGTCATGGGCACAGCGCCACCGCAGCCCATGACGAGTCCAGCTCGTCATGGGCACTGAAGGGGTTAAGCAAAATAATGCTCTGAGTCATCTGATTATACAAATCTGTAACATCTATTTGAGTTGAGCTATCAAATCAGATCAAACTATTCGATGATATCCCCCAAACCAGTTGACAGATCTTTACACATCCGGTAATATTGCATCGCATTCATGCTCTTAACTTGTCATGACAACAACACTTCATGTAAAGAGGGCAGTCTGTGCCATATACTGAAGAACTATGGAACCCACCGATGACTGGTGTCTAACCTTACTTAGTAAGTTCTCACCAGTTGCTCTTGATCCGATGTTGTATGGGACAAACTAGGTTAATCAGAGCTCAGTGTTCATACAGACCTAGAGTCTCTAGGATGCTCCTCTCTGAAGGAAGAGGCCCACCAAAATGTTTAGCTGCATGCTGAATAAGGATGATGAGTAATTTGTCAGGAAGAGTATTGTAAGTGATTAACTGTCTTCACACACAGACTGGCGAATGAAATTCTTTCAACTGCTCCATGAATGAGTTCCTAGTGTCCTCAATGTATACATGTAGCTAGTAAGTCCTAAAGCAAGGTCTATTGGGGAGGGTCTTCTTGGACTTCTTGCTTTTTTTCTCCTGATACAGATTTGCGACTGGCACTTGAGTATCTTGAACCTTGAGTGGAAGTGATGTGTGGAGTCTACGAAAGTGAAATGTTCCCTAGCCCAAAAAATCCTTTGTAGCATCAAATTTGGATTGAGAGTACAGTTTCACAACAAGGTGCTCATTATAGATTCCGCCAAGACATTGGTTGGGTAATATAGTACCCAGGATCACCAATACTGTTGCTGGGCCTGTTAAATACCATGAAAGGTATTCCCACACCACTATAAGTTTAGACATATAGAATGGGAAGTTTTTCCCACATTCTAGGCATTTTTGTCTAAATTTATCAGGCCTTCTCTAAATAGGTGATGTGCCTATGAAAATCCAAAGGAGGGGGTTATACAACGCTTCTCATTATCCCAATTTAGGCAGAAAATCCAATTTTTGCACAAACTGGAATTTGAACAAGGTTTCCACTGACCACCACAGTGTGGTACATGACATTGAGCTAGATGACTAGTGGGGGCGGCCAGCAAACAGAGTTCCGCTCTCCAAAAGTTGACTTAGAGCTTGATTACTACTCTGGTGGTAATCCCTACCCAAAATAGTAGTTTGTGCCCAAAACGAGATTAAATCCCAGGCAAAAACTGCACATATTGGGGCTATTATGCGACTTCATTTGCACTAGGTAGGATCTGGTACAAATCAGCCAGGTAAATAATACTTTAAATTTTCAGTTTCCACATCTGTTAAAATGGGGGGAAAACATACACAATTTGAACTTTTGATCCCCAAAGCTAGGCAAGAAGATTGGAATTGGGCACAAATTGTATACCCATTAAATACTGAACCTCCGCGCATTCTGTGTTTTTCTGGTGCTCAAGTGGGTGCACCAGACTATACCCGAAATATAATTGGGGCATCTGCGATTCAAGATGGTTTCCCCACTTGGATTTCTGACAGTTAGGGGAAGTAATCCCAATCTGGATCTCTTGAAGTGAGTATAAATCGTTACTGCTGGAGTTCAAAAACAAATGTTCAAAGTAGAAAGACGTGCCATAACTCATGCGCAGGGCAGAGGCTCCACACCGCTAGATATATAGACCACAGATATGGCACAGTCTGCATTTACTCTGAATTCATGGGACCTTGCAGCAGAGAGGGTATATTTTTAACCTGACAATTTAGGAAAGGAAAGATATTACAGCCTGAATATTCAGATGAACTGCATAAAACCCTTCTAATGCAGAAAACAATAAGAGGCACCAAGGTAATGATAAGTAACAAAATAAACCTCTAATATGAAACCTGCCACTTTAAAATATTCAAAAACTCAAAAGCTGGCAAAGTTACATTTCCTACAGAATGCGCAGAATAAATCACCTTCCTTGTACAGTTGTCTTTACTAAATCCTGCGTCACTAACAAACCGCAACAGTAAGCGTCCTAGAATGCTCCTTTGATTGTCAACATGGGTTTTGAGACCTATTGTGACATCATTAACCAAATGGCCTCTTTAAAATGTTGTCGCTCTGCTGAAACCTGAAAAAGATTTTGCTCTAATGTCCACCTGGCAGTGCGAACATTTTAAGCTTGTGACTAAGATAGATGCTGACCTGGAGGAAAACAAAAAAAACAAGCATTTGCAATGCAACCGGTCTTGATTTTGGGACCTTACAGGTATTTATCTGTGCAGCACATTGCCCTGAGTGCTGAAACATCTACTGTTCTTTAACATGGAGGGAAAGTAAGCACCTAACTGCGTGACAAGCCAGGTATGGGAACACATGGAGAGAAATATTGTCTTTCAGCAGGAAATGGTATAGTCCAAAGCTCTGTTTTTAATATAAAGTCAGGGCTTTCGGTGGTCCTATCACTGAAAATACAAGATTTGAAAAAAAATATTATTGTCTACGGGAGCTCGTGGAAGACAATTTCTATGGACTGGAATCTAGAGAATGCTAAAGTAATTCTGGTATTTTACTGACCTCACCTGGCCGTTTTTTATCAAGACAGTTAAATAGAGGCAGTTGAACAGAAAAAAAAGTCCCTAAGCGGAAGCAGACGAGTCCTAGGGTGATCTCCAGAGCCCACAAAGTACATACACATATAGGTATATGCTAAAGTATATACAAGAGGTCTTGAATACTCGACCTAAAAATGAAAACAAAAATCAGTACTCTTGGAACCGAAGTACCTTGAAGGCAGTCTAAACAACAAAGCATTTATTCGAATGTTCTGTGTCTTTCAATTACTATTCCTGTCTATAAAATGCACTTTAATTTCTTACTTTTGAGCAGGAAATCTGAATATCATACTTGTTATAATAAACAGGAACATTTCAAACGGTAACATTTTTTTTTTTTCCACTTGACTTGTTGAATATGGAATGCTTTTTAATGCGAGAAAGTAAAAGGCCAGCCCACAGCATAGTTCATCTTCAGTTTTTATTAAAACAGGACAGACAAAATATTAGTTACAGATCATTTAAAAAGCAATATTAAAAAATCTCAAAGTAAATGAGAGGCAATCAACACATTTGTTAAAGTGAGATATAGTTATGCTACAGCTATGATAGGCAAGCATGCTAAAAAGGACAGTAAGTCACATTGTACTGAGTATTTCTCTCAAGAAAGGCCATTTCCTGTTTTCACAAAGTACTTTTTGATGTATTCGGGCCCTCCCTTGATTACTTTACATAGTGTTGCATAATACTGCACACTGTGTTTGTTTTGGAGGGTGAGGGACTCGTAACCTTTTTATCCGAGAGTCCTAAAACACACTTTGGGCTACTAACTACGTGTCAGAGTGATGTGGTGAAATTGGCAAGGTGATTGAAGTAGTTAAAGGTAATGGAAGCCACTTGAGAGTGAAAAGATTACAAATGTTTACATTAAGATTATGGTAAACCTACGGTAAAGGAACTTTTACAAAGATGATCTGGAGATTCTTAAGATTTTAGTAACAAGATGTGTATTTAGCGAATTCTTGCTTTTAGGCTTTGGCCTGAAGTGGACATGCTTAAAAACGCATAACACTAGAGGGTGAGAGGGTGCTGAATTCCTTATCAATTTTTCTTCCAGGAAATTTATAAAATGTTGTTCTTAAAAAGCATTTCGAAAACCAATTTCCGCCAAGGTATCCCTTGTTGCTTATCCTAATTCAAACGGCACTGAAAAGGGAGCCTCTGTGTCTCAGGTTCCGTCCTCTACATCACACAACACATTGGTCAAAAGAGAGTAGGCTTCAGAACCCACTTCTAAAGAGGCGAGATGCTGTTTTGTTCTACAATATTGAATGCAGGACAATTTTAAAAGCCTGCACAGTTTAAGAAATAACTTTTGATTTGAAGGATAAACGATTTAATCCAATTGTTTTGCTGTTCAAATGTCTCCTAATAAAGTTTTTTTACTAGCACCATGAAATTCCTACCCACCGATTTGTACCAAATGCTAGTAGCTTGAGAGTGGCCTCAAATCAGCCCTGAAATTCTCACAAAGTAAACACCTGATCTGTTTTCAAATGTGTCACACTTCAAAATACCCCCAGAAAATCCTTCTCAAAGTACATTGATTTGGACAAAACGTTAAATAGTTCTCTGGTCGACATGATGTCTTAATAACTTCAACATGTTAAATTTATACAAGAAGCCTGAATTTGGTGATGAGCATGTTAATACTCCACTATACCTTTACCCCGCTCAAACAAGGTTGAAGCCTGAGATTTACCTTAGAATGGGATGTTACGTAGCATTTCAGTTTCTCTACAATGGCTATTTTGCTCTTCTTTTATGGGGGGGTTAAAAAAAAAAATCAAGGCTAAAATTCTAGAGTACCTACTTACTATACTTCCTAGACAGAACCCAAAATCTCCTGACAAAGAAGGATAGATAGGTAAATCAGTAAGTCTCACTATGCATGCCTAGGTATAGCCATAGTGTTGGAAAAAAAAAAGAAAATATATATATATATATATATATATATATATATACACACACTATTTTGCTCCTAATTGTTCATACAACTCTGGCACATAGTCGTCATATTGAGCCAAGAAACAAGTACCAGCAACAGGGGCTCCTAGATTGTACTTTTTACGGAAGGATGATGTACAGAACTTGGCACGGTGGTCAGCAGAGCGGTTTCCAAGGACAGGCTCTTCACACTTGATTGGGCCGTGCTGCTCGTATACCAGCCACACATATCGGTGAAGACCTAGGGGAAGGACAATATGCATTATAACCAAAATGGCAAAAGCCTCTGACAAATAAGTGGACAAACGTCATGAGTGCTGCAGTTGATACAGGTGGCAACAGACATACTTCTATGAATTGTACATTCTGTCACCAATTATGTCATTTGTGATGTCATAAATGGTGCCATAGAACATGCTGTGAGTGATATAATATGTGAGGTCCTCCTTTAATAATATTGTCATTGACATATTCAGCGAACTATAACGTTCATTTAACCTTTGCTTTTTCCAGTGAATTTCTAGTTTTTTTTTTTTAACATGAAGTAATATTTTAATACAACATTTAGAGCCAACCCACAGCCGCCCATGGCACAGGAAGCCAACCCTACACTGCACACGGCTTTGGCCATGCATAGCAGGGGGTTGGCCACATATTGATGCATAAAGGCTTTATCCGCATAGTAGACCCCCAACTTGCTGTGGCTGAGCAAAAATCAGCCGTACCGGCTAGCCGGAGATGGAGAAGTGCTTGGGAGAAGTAATCGCTGGGCTCCGTGCTCCTGCCAGGCGAAAGATTTAACAGCGTGGAAAGCATAGCAATGTGTTGGAGGACCCAAGTCAAGCGGATGACAAACTGTTGATTCGGCAATCATAAATCCATTTCACAACTTTGAGAAATGGATTGAATAATTCGCTGCCTGAACCATCACATATCATAGCATATTGCCTTCCTCCGGTGGAATGAATGAGATTATTATATGTATGATTATTACCACAGCCACTGAATGCTCAATGCTCAATAACTGTATTTAGCGTAAAGCTTAGTTGGCCGCGGATCTACTATATTATCCATATTCTTCATACCCATGCGAGTTTTCAAGGTGAATTCTTTCATTTTAATGCTATTTTACATACCTTGCATTGGTTACACTTCCAGAACCCCGGGGAGTTCATCTCGGTTTTGTTGTTTTTCTTGAAGTGACTGTGCACTAATTTATCCTTCAAGTTTCGTACCCTCCTGTTCTGTTTATTACAATTGGGTGATCTCCTACTATCTCTGCCCCTATCCAGTTTTAATATGACCCAGTGTCTTTTTAATATATAATTCAGTATGTTTGTTTCTGCAGAATGTTATCAATCTTTATTTGATTTGTTTCTGGTTGTTTGTCTGTCACGTGTAGGATAAGCATTCTGTTTTTGTGTTTTGCTTTTTGAAGACCGGATTTTATCATGACATTTGGATATTTGCACTTTTTGAAACATTCACTGGTTATTTGATAGTATTTTTCAAATTCCATTTCCTGCGAACAATTTCTTAGGATTCTCAAGAATTCACCAAATTTTTAAACTCGTCTGCTGAAAGGTTTCTGCATGTAATACTGCATATGTCGCTGTTTCCTTTCAATGCAGTGTTGTGTGAATCATGTTCTCTTGAACATAGATGTCAGTATTTAGGAAAGTCACCCTTTTTTCGCTTATTTCATACGTGATTTGGAGTTTTGCCTGATTATTGTTCAGTTTTTGTGTGATATTTTGTGAATTCTTTTTATGTGCCGTCCCAGATTAGGAACAAATAATCGATGAATCAAAGCCACGTGATTGTTTTTCATTGAACTCCTCATTTTCAGTTATCTATGCAATCTGCTGTTCCCACCAACCCATTGTTAGGTTGGCATTGCTTGGTTAAAATGAAAATTGCATGGCAGTCCTTTTTGTTTGAATAACTCTATTTAATAAAACTATGTTTTATAGGCACATCTCTATCATTTCTATTAGCATTCTATTATGTTGATAAAAATGAATAGTTCTATTTTTCAGGTATTATCACATTTGGAGGCCTATTTCATGTTAAATGCCTGTTATGAGTGATGTAATATGTGAGGATATAAGCAGTGCATTGCAGGGCGTAACTTACAGTATAGGGGTGTGAGTGAGTGTCCGACTGGTTATGTGGATGATGTCATCAGTGATGTCATGGACCATGTTTATGGATTTGTACTAGTGAAATCTGAGCCTAACTATAACTGCCGTGTAACCTTTGTTTTTTTCAGTGAATTTCTACGTTTTTAAAAATTCTATTTCCTAAATATAACATCCCTGTAACCTTTTGTTTTTTTAAGTGAATTTCTAATGTTTTTTTAAATTGTATTTCCTAAATGTAACCACTAACATTTTTACAGTGAGTTTGTGTGTGAGTTCATGAGTTTCTCAGTAAGTCTGTGAGTGGGTGTGTGTCTCTCAGTCGGTCTGTGAGGCGTGCATGAGCGTCTGAGTGCTCTCTGTTTTGCCCTCTTCTGCTCGTTCTCTGCTCCTTTTCTGCCTTTTATTTGCTTGCTTCTCACCTTTATTTTGCCCCTTTCTGCTCATCACTGACCTTTATTTTGCCTCTTTCTGCTCATTTCTCACCTTTATCAGATCTTTAGCAAAACCTGATCATAACTTTATTTTGCCCCTTTCTGCTTGTTGTTGACCTTTATTTTGCATCATCCTGCTAGTTTCTGATCTCTACTTTGCCTTCTGCTTGTTTTTGACTTTTTTTCTGCCTCTTTCTGCTCGTTTCTGACCTTTATTCTGCCTCTTGCTGCTCATTTCTGATCTCTGTTTTGCCTATTTCTGCTCGTTTCTGCCAATTATTCAGCTTCTTTCTGCTTGTTTGTCACCAGTTTTTGGCCCCTTCTGCTCATTGCTGACCTTTATTTTGCCTCTTTCTCCTCATTTCTCTGCGTTACTTTACCTCTTTCTGCTTGTTTATCACCTTTATTTAGCCTCTTTCTGCTCATTGCTCACCTGTATTTTACCTCTTTCTGCTCATTGCTGACCTCTATTTTGCCACTTTCTGCTCATCGTTGACCTTTATTCTACCTGTTTCTGCTCGCTTCTCACCTTAATTCTGCCACTTTCTGTTCGTTTCTCACTATATTTTGCTTCTTTCTGCTCATTGCTGACCTTTATTCTGCCCCACTCTGCTAGTTTTTCACATTTATTCTGCTTCTTTCTGCTCATTTCATACCTTTATTCTGCCACTTTCTGCTCATTGCTGACCTTTATTCTGCCTCTTTCTGCTCATTGCTGACCTTTATTCTGCCTCTTTCTGCTAGTTTCTCACCTTTATTTTGCTTCTTTCTGTTCTTCCTCTGGACTGCGTGGGGAGCCTCAGGGCCCCCATGATCCCATCCGGCTCTAAGCCTCCTGTAGGAGAAGGCATTGCTGCTGCATGGAGGGAGCTTCTGGAAAGGCAGCTCCCTCCATGCAGGAGCAATCTGTTGCCTGTTTTTCCCTGCCCGCATGTCATTGGCCAGGGAGAGAGATGAAACCTCTGCTTTCAATGGGTGGGAGTACTTTGACAGCTCCAGCCCACTGGAAGCAGACAGCCTGCTTTAGCTTGACAGAAACTGTCAAAGCTCCTGCCAAGCTAAAGCAAACAGCTATGTCCTGGGGGTGGAAACCCCAGAACATAGCAGGAGCTGGCCCTGGGGGCGTGGATGTATCTAAAGCCATGTATGGTTCCCGGACGGGGGCCATGCAGCCCCACTTCTTTGTAGTTTACAGGCCGGCTATGGGAAGGTGGTGTTCCCAGGGGCCATATATGGCACGGGAAGGGGGGTAGCGTGGCCCCCCTCCTACTTCTAAAATGGTATGTTGTCCCTGGGGAGGTGGTGGTGGACTTTGGGGTCGGGGGGGGGGTCTGTGAGCCCCCCCCCTATTACTATCAAGTTTGCCCTGGACAGGTGGTGGTCACTGGTGCTTGCAATTCTGTGAGGTCCCCCCTGATTACTTTACAGGTAGCCTTGGGGAGGTGGCGGTCCCTAAGCCTGGGGAGGGCATGCAGCACCCCTGTAACACAAAGATGAGCCCCAGGGAGATGGTGGTCCCCGGGGCTTTACAGCCCCCCTTTTTTTTTTGTCTTTAATTCCAAATGCCCACCAAGCGGCTCATTTCAAAACAAGCATGGGAGACCGCGCTTGTTAAATGTTTTCAATTTCACTGAGAATCCGCCAATTTACCTGTGAATATGCTGCAAAATTGAAAAAAAGGCTTTTAATCCCCAGCAGTGTCCCTCTGGGAACCCATCACCACATCCAGGGGATCAGGGTATTTCTACCCTGTCCCCTTATCTTTATTTTAAAAGTTTTGGGTGGAACTCTGCTCAAGCAGAGTCTCAGGATGACTGCTATCACTTCCTGGTTGAGGTGTTGCCAGTAAATGAGATTACAGCACGGGGACTGTTGGATCCATGGAGGATCCGCGTTCCTGTAGATCACGACTTTTTTTTAACCTTTAATATCTCTAAAACTACTGAACAGATTTAGACCAACATGTAACTTTCTGCCAAATTTGGTGTAGTTCCGTTCAGCAGTTCAGGCTGTAGTCCTGTTGAAAATCCCTGCAGGATAATTTATAGGAAAAACGCATTTTGGGACCTCCCCCTTTTTCTCGGACTCCACTAGATGGATCACCCTAAAAACTTCAAACTCCGCAGCTGAACCGACTAAAGTATACGTTTTCAAAATTTAATGAAGATTAGTTAGGCCGCGCCAAACTTATTATTATCAAAAATACATATGCTCTTTCTATGGAAACTACGTCCTAACTAGAACTACCTACTGGCGACCGCCAGTAGGTAAAATATATCTGTTGTTCTGAATGCAAATAAATGGCCGCACTCAATGGAGGAAGTGCTATAAGCATTTTGTTGATTTTTCTACAGCTTGAGCAACGTGTTTCTTGTCATTTGTACAGTGGTGAGTCCTTCCTTTTCGTTATTTTTATACTATCTACCTATATTTGCTGTAATGTGACATTATGGGATTCATAGTTGCATCCAAAATCCTGGGAAATGTAAGCAGTGAAAAAGTATAAAAAAATAACACAACATAAACAAAGTGTACAAGCTAAATAATCTTGAGCAATCTTTGAGCATTTTTATATTTCATTTTTTTTGTGTGACCTATAACATCATACGACATGTGCCTTGCAATTGCATTTTTTAGTGTCCTGAATCTCACTATTACTAACATGATTTTCTCATATTTATTATAATTCACAGTTGTATGTCAATCTGGGCCTCAGTGGACATTATTTTCAATCATACTCAATACAGTCTCTGATTATTCCTATTGAAGTGGTTGGTTATCACTCAATTGTAGAATGTCTTATAGTCCAGTTGTTCATAGATGTAAAAACAATTCTTCTTCATTGTTGAACCCCAAAGGTTGTTTGGCTTTGAATCTAATGATGTGGCATGATTCCAGTTATCTCAGTTTTTTTTTTAAATCGATCTCCTCCTCTTTAATGTTCAAGTACCATATTAATTCTATAGTATCTCAATGCTTTCCAGTTGTTATCATGATTATTCAATTGGTGTTTGGCTACAGCATATGTCATATTATTTGTTTGTACAACCCTGATATGCTCCAGGATGAACTTTTTGAGTCTGCAAGTGGTACTTTCAACACTTCATCCCACACTCACATTTAATTATGTATACTACAAATTTGGATTGACAATTTGTACAATGTTTTATAGGTATTGCTTGGTTGTTGTCTACTGGAATCTTCTTCATATTCTTACCAATCTTCCAGGTTTTGCAGCTTTAGAACTTTACAAATCACTTTTGGGAATTGTCAAGCCAGTTTGTCGTTGGTGTCCTGGAGAAATTACTTCTAACTAACAAGTCTTTCAGAGAAGATGCTTTCTTATAGTTCACTTCTAGTTTGTGACCCACAGTGTTTGCTATATCTGCATCAATTTTTATCAGATGCCAGTGTCTCTTGAATATTCTTACAACATCTGAGCTCTCTTTGCTGCAATTTATTATTAATCTCACTGAATTGTCTTGAATTATTTAGATATTTATTTTCTTCATGATTAATATTTACATTTGCGTCTTATGTTTCATTCCCTCTAAGCCCTTTTTAAGAATATTACATTCGCAGCCTCTGTTGATTAATTTTCAAGAGGCTGTCACACACTCTGGCTAGATCATTGTAAATGGGAAAGATCTCATTCTCAGTAATTCTCCATATGGAATACCTTTTACTAGTGGGTTGGGGTGAAATCTGTCTCCATGCAGTACGCTATTGGTGGACGTGGAATTTCTGTATACTGTGGTTTCAATCATGTGCTCCTGTATGTATACAGTGACGTCTAGAAAATAGATTTTTCTCACTACTGGTTGTGCAAGTGAATCTTAAACCGACATCATGGTTGTTTAAGTTATTGCAATAGTGCATAAATTCCTGGTGTATGCCATGCCATATAATAAATGTGTTATCGACATAACTTGACCATAAGATGCTTTTGTCTAGATACTGTGCATTCTGTTGTCCCTAGGTAATTTCCTTCTCTCACCAGCCCATTGTGAGTTTCGCATAAGTGTGGGAGAAATGAATTCCGCACAATAAGGCATGGGAGGTCATCACGATGTTGGTCGGGCAAACATTTGACCGGCACCATAGAGGGAATGGTACCGCCCAACTAATAGTCAGCGGTTTCACCCGCAGTATTAGAATGTGACGGGGGTCGTAAACATCCATTTTCTATTGCAGCTTGTGCAGTGGCCGGAAAAGGGCTGCAGCACAAGCTACAATAGAAAAATTGATGGTTTCCAATAGCCCTGCACTGTGTGGAAGGCACCATGGGGTGCCTGGCACATGGTGCAGGGATGTATACACAGGCCCCATAGAGGAGGGCCAGGGAGCCCAGGTTTGGGCCCACAAAGTCCCTTTCTTCCCCCATTTTCACGGTGGGTGGACTGCCATGAAAGGGCAGACGGCAAGGTGGATCATAATCTCTATGGTGGTGCCTAAGAAGGCACCGCCTAAAGAGTGGGGAATGCGATCCGACCGATCACCTGATGGGCTCCTTGAGCTCGTCGGAAGCTGTTGGTTGGTCCCTGCACCTATGTGGTCCGACCAACATCATCGCAAAGCAGTGGTCTCACTGCGGCCTCAGATGTTGGTGCAACCGACATGCCGTCGGTCCGACAGACATCATAATAACCCCCTATTGTTGTTTAAACATGTTTCCATTATTTGCAGCAGCATTTGGGTATGTTGAAGTGCACCAACATTTCTTTCATTCAAAGAAATGCGCACGTTTGTAAGCCCATTGTGTGTTGAACGGAGGTATACAATGCTACCACATCAATTGTTATGAGAAGGTACTCTGTGTTCCAAGTTGTATTATTTTTTATATTCTCAATAAGTCACTTGTATCTTTTATATAGGAACTCTTAAGTTCTCACTGTAGTGGATAAATATTGGTCCACATATATAGATATTTTTTCATTTAGTGAGTTGCATGCAGATACTATGGGTTTACCTGGGAGGCAGTCCAGTCCTTATGGATTTTTGGCAAGAAAAGAATGCTTGGTATCAATGTATGTGTGACCATGTGATACTATTATTAATCATTACGGATTAGATCCTCTTTTAGTCATGCTTTCAAATAGGTTTGTAATTCTGTGATCATCTTATTTATAGAATTTTGCTGCAAATTTATGTTGCTGTCCTCATCACATAATTGTCACATTTTATATAGTCTTCAGTGTCGAGTATTACCACATTGTCCTGCTTATAGGCGGGTTTAATTATGGTCATTCCCATAAGGTTCTTCAAGGTCAATCTCTCCTTCATGCTTACATTTTCTGATTTTTTTCTGGTTGAAGTTGATTTTTCAAATTCTCTAGATCCGCAATAACAAGGTCATAGAACACCTCTATTTTATTGCCTGGGGACAGTGGTGCACAGAAGTTACATTTGGGCTTTAGTTCACTAGGTCGGTGCTTGTTCGTATTGATGGCCAGTTCATTGAAAATATTCAATTCTCTCTCATCTTCTTACTTGTTATCATGCAATAGGTCAAATACATTTTTCAAATCCAGAATGTGTTCAATTTAATGTCCACAGAGTCATCATTGGATGATCTTTGTTTGATGAGTGCTGATGTTCTGTTTCATTGCAAAAACTTTTTTTAGTCATAGTTAAAATGGGTTTCTGGGTAAAATGTTAGTGATTTGTTACATCTATTTGGTCCATTGTTGTTTCCGATTTTGAAGAAGATATTTTATTTCCTCTGCCTCTTCTGCTTTTTCTCTTTCTTTTGATTTGACCCCTTCCTCTGCCTCGTCTAAGACCTCTCTCGGAGCCTTTTTTTCCAAATAGATAATCCTCAT
Source organism: Triturus cristatus (assembly GCF_964204655.1). Lineage (NCBI taxonomy): Eukaryota > Metazoa > Chordata > Amphibia > Caudata > Salamandridae > Triturus > Triturus cristatus. The sequence goes on along the minus strand of NC_140594.1, from coordinate 345,240,395 downwards.
TTCCTCTACAAAAAGTGGATTTTGTTGTTGATATTGATGAAGAGGTACTTCCCCCTTCGCTAAGTTCCTCATCTGATTCACTTATTTCTTCTGTTGAATGTTTAGCCATTGTTTGTTCCAAATCATATTTCTGTGTTAAATCATCAAAACGCTTTGCAAAAGTTAAAATTGACCCTTCATTATAGTCTTTCTCATACCTTATGAATTTGCGATGTTTATGTGCTTGAATCATTTCAACGTGTTCATCTAAACTGTTTTCAATTTTTTTCTACCACATTATAAAGTCTTCTTGTCTGGAATTAGTTTTAATCTGAACTTCAATCCTTTCAATTAATTTATTTGTTTCTTCTAAATCAATTTTTGCATATTTGATTACAATTAGCATCATATTCTTTGAACAATTCATGTTATTGTCTCCCCATTCTTGTAACATCTCTGGCCTCACCTTAGAATGGTTATGCATGATAAATTCTTAAGCCCTGGGAACTCGCTCAAGTTCTATATATTTTTCTAAGGCAATGATGTCCCAACTTTTTTTTTTTTTTTGGACAATCTTTCCAATTAAATAAAGGTTTGTTTAAATTAAATTATCATGGTACCTGGTTGTGCATGGTTTATATTAGCAGTTGTAGATTGTGAACAAACTCCTGCGAAATTTCATTTGCCTTAATGTTCCTTTTGGCTACCCTAGCCTTAATAATTCAATCAATGTTCTGTTTCAATATATAAAAATGATATATTATCACAAGTGGTTGTATTTGTTCGATATTGCTGCCATAAATCTCTAATGTAGTCCTTGACCAAATTTTAATAATTATTTCTGATTCTTGTTATAACTAGTGGTGAAGATTTACAAGGGGTGCTTCAACATCAAGCATTTCCACCCCAATTTTTACAATCCTATATGATGTAATAGCTCTCTTACTCCAGGGAGTCTAGCATCCAGGTGGGACCATCCGATGCTGACTGTTTGATACTCGAACCCTAGGTATGTCATAGAGGACTCCACACTATTTTCCAGTAATATCTCTGTTATCTTGGTACTATTGTAATATGTGGAATGAGTTGTATGACATTTGTTTAATTCGCATCTTTGTGTAGTTGACCATTTCCACTCATCTGCAAAACAGCTTTAATTCGCATCTGTTGGATTTCTCTTTAAAGGACACATCTCGTATCAATCAATGTGTTTTGAATCTGATTAAAAATACATGTTTGTGTTGCACAACTGATGGAAGAAAGCTACAATATAATAATTTCACGAGTTATGCAGGTGCAAGATTCAACTGTATACTTTGTGTGATGTTTGCTTTGTGCAGTTTTCTATAAGTAAACACCTGTTCTGACGGTTAAAAAGCTACTAGGAAAGTTGAGCTATTGTGTTCACAGCACCTGCTCTTGACACAATGTTGCCTGGTAACCAATTTAGAGTATTTGGGAGAAGCATGTTCTAAAGTAATCAAACACATACCACATTCCAGTAATCCGTGAGATTCACAACACTTCAAAATGCAATTGCAAGGTACAGGTTGTATGATGGTATATATCGCACAAAAACTGATGCGATGTAAAAATGCTCAAAGATTGCTCAATTTTATTTAGCTTGTTCACTTTGCTCATCTTTGTTGTTATACTTTTTCACGCTTATATTTCAAATAATTTTGGATGCACCTACGAATCCCATATCGCCACATTACAGTTAATACAGGTAGATAGTATAAAAAGAGCCTGGAGGAAGGTTTCACCAGACAAACAAGACCGATAAGTTCAAAACGTGTTAGTGAAGTTGAGGAAAGCCAATAAAAGTCTATAAAACTCGCTCCCTAAAGTGTGATGATTTGGTTGCACTTGGAGAAGAATTGTAGGGAAGGATTGATCTGCCTTCCTCGCCGCCACCAGCTGACAGCATGTGCCTCGGCATTTGCATCTAGACCACATTGTTACATTAAATGAATATATATATATAATCTACTGGCGGTCGCCAATAGATAGTTATAGTTACAACCTAGTTTCCATAGGAAATCTCAAAATTCTATTTTGAATAACTTTGGCGCCGGTTGACGAATCCTCGCGAAATTTTCAAAACAAATGGGGCGCTCCGTTCAGCTCCTACCCTGAACGTCTCGGGGTGATTCGTCAAGCGGGGGCTGAGAAAAGGGGGGTCCCAAAACACGTTTTCCCCATGCATTTTTCCATAGGACCTTTAGTCGCAGCTACAGCCCGAACGGCTGAACAAAATTACGTGAAATTTGTCAGAGAGGTAGCCATAAGGTCAAGGAAGTGCCTTTTGCAGGTCTGGTGTAAATCTGTTCAGTATTTCCTGAGAAAATAGCATTTAAAAGCATATCATTATCTATACGCGTGCACTGTGCGCGCACCCTGCCGTGCGCAAGCGCAATTCTGATTGGTTGTTAGATGTCGGTAAACATTCGAATCGGTCGAAACCAGGAAGTGTCGGCCGCCATTTTGTCTCTCGCAGTCTGAGGGGGTGAAAAAAAAAGGTGGAGAACGTGAAAAGGGGGCAGTGTGGACAGTTCCTTACCCCCTAGCCTTGGTCAGGGGGTCACAGAAGGACCCCCAAGGGAGAATTTTTTTTTTTGTTTTTTTTTTTAAATTGCGAGGTGCGCGCACGGCATGCACTGCGAACCGTGGGTGCTCGGTGCGCGAAGCTCACCGAGCGCCCACAGCGCGCGCACTGTGCGCGCACGGTGAAAAACCTGAAAAAAAAAAAATTATAAATACATAACTTAGCATTTCAAAAACTGTACAAATTCACTGAAAAAACCATAGGTTTCACACACGTTATAGTTACGAATTAGCATTTAAAAAACCTTGCAAATTCACTTAACAAACCATAGGTTTCACACATGTTATAGTTAGCTGGACATTTCACTCGTAAAAAAACAATGAAATTCCCCCGTTATAGTTAGTGCAGGCAACTATAACTCACGCGACCGCAATCCTCTGCTGATGACGTCAGATATTACATCACTGATGACATATGTGTCTTTATGAAAAATAAATATTTGTAATATATATATAGCTAAAGATTAATGGAAGAAGACATGGGTAAATAAGTGTCTAAATACAGTGATGTAATATCTGACGTCATCAGCAGAGGATTGCGGTCGCGTGAGTTATAGTTGCCTGCACTAACTATAACGGGGGAATTTCATTGGTTTTTTACGAGTGAAATGTCCAGCTAACTATAACACGTGTGAAACTTATGGTTTTATAAGTGAATTTGCAAGGTTTTTTAAATGCTAATTCGTAACTATAACGTGTGTGAAACCTATGGTTTTTTCAGTGAATATATATATATATAATCTACTGGCGGTCGCCAGTAGATAGTTATAGTTAGGATCGAGTTCCCATAGGAAATCTGAAAATTCTATTTTGAATAACTTTGGCGCCGGTTGACTTATCTTCGTGAAATTTTCAAAACTAATGGGGCGCTTCCCTCAGCTCCTACCCTGAAAGTCTCGGGGTGATTCGTCAAGCGGGGGCTGAGAAAAAAGGGGGGTCCCAAAACGCGTTTTCCCATAGGACCTTTAGTCGAAGGTACAGCCCGAACGGCTGAACAGAATTACATGAAATTTGGCAAAGAGGTAGTCCTCCGGTCAGGCATGTGCCTTTTGCATATATGGTGTCAATCTGTTCAGTAGTTCCTGAGAAAATTGCAGTTAAGAGTACATAAATATCTATATGCGCGCACGGTGCGCGCACCAAATGTCCACGAGCGTAATTCTGATTGGTGGTTAGATGTCAGTCAACATTCCAATCAGTCGAAATCAGGAAGTGTCGGACGCCATTTTGTGTGTGACAGTGAAAAAGAAAGGTGGAGAACGTGAAAAGGGGGCAGGGTTCCTGACCCCCTCGCCTTTGTCAGGGGGTCCCTGAAGGACCCCGAAGGGTGAAAAAAAAACCCTTATAAAAAAAAAAACATTTTAAACTGTTTATAAGTTTATAGAAGATATTAACTATGCTGTTCAACTTTATCCAAATTCAAAATAAAAGAGCTGAGCCATTCCATATTAAAGGATGCAGTCAATCTATAACTACATACATGGGTAGTTTATTGTAAAATAAATATATAAAAAATATAATAATACATACATAAATTAGCATTTAAAAAACCTTACAAATTCACTAAAAAAACATAGGTTTCACACATGTTATAGTTAGAAATTAGCATTTAAAAAACCTTGCAAATTCACTGAAAAAACCATAGGTTTCACACATGTTATAGTTAGCTGGACATTTCACTTGTACAAAACCATTGAAATTCCCCCGTTATAGTTAGTTCAGCTATAACTCGCGCAACCGCAATCCACTGCTGATGACGTCACATATTACATCACTCATGACATGGTCAGTGACATCACTCATGACATCACTGATGACATCTCAAATGACATCACTGATGACATCACTGATGACATCATCCAGTGAATAGGTGTCTTTCTGAAAAATAAATATTTTTTATATATGTATATCTAAAGGTTAATGGAAGAACAAATGGGTAAATAAGTGTCTAAATAGATGGGTTTTTTTTGTAAAATTAATTGTATAACTGACTTATTAACAGTATCTTAGTGAATACAGTGATGTAATATGTGACATCATCAGCAGTGGATTGCGGTCTCGCAAGTTATAGTTAGCTGAAGTAACTATAATGGGGGAATTTCAATGGTTTTGTACGAGTGAAATGTCCAGCTAACTATAACATATGTGAAACCTATGGTTTTTTCAGTGAATATATATATATATATATATATATATATATATATATATATATATATATATATATATTCACTGAAAAAACCATAGGTTTCACACATGTTATAGTTAGCTGGACATTTTACTGATAAAAAACCAATGAAATTCCCCCGTTATAGTTAATGCAGGCAACTATAACTCACGCAACCGCAATCCTCTGCTGATGCTAATACTGTATTTAGACACTTATTTGCCCATGTCTTCTTCCATTAAATTTTAGCTATACATATATTGCAAATATATTTTTTTCATAAAGACACATATGTCATCAGCAGAGGATTGCGGTTGCGTGAGTTATAGTTGCCTGCATTAACTATAACGGGGGAATTTCATTGGTTTTTTATCAGTAAAATGTCCAGCTAACTATGACATGTGTGAAACCTATGATTTTTTCAGTGAATTTGCAAGGTTTTTTAAATGCTAATTCCTAACTATAACGTGTGTGAAACCTATGGTTTTTTCAGTGAATTTGTACGGTTTTTTAAATGCTAAGTTACTTTACGCCATTCGTGGCGTGCGCGCCCACTTAACGCAGTTCGTTCCGTGCGCGCACGGTGTGCTTCGCGCACCATGAGCACGCGGTGCGCTTCGCGCACCGCGCGCCCACTTTACGCAGTTAGTGCCGTGCACGCAGGGTGGGCACGCGGTGCGCTATGCGCACCGCGTGCCCACGTTACGCTGGATGGGCCATGTACACACGATGCGCTTCGCGCACCGTGCGCACATGGAGGACATATTATGCGCTTTGCTGTGAAAGGTAAGCTTTTTCATTTTCAACATCGGGCACCATTTGCACACGGGGTGGGGAGAGTGTGGATTGATTTTTTAAAAATTTTTTTTTTTTTTTACCGTAAGCGTAATCGGCGATTTTTCGTAAAAAAAATAAAATGGGTTTTTGCCCATGGGGGAACTGTGGGGACCCATTAATCAAGGCTAGGTGGTAAGGAGCTGTCTAAACAGTCCCATTACATGTTTTTGGCCTTTCTTTTTCATCACCCCATAAGAGTGCGAGAGAGAAAATGGCGGCCGCCGCTTCCTGGTTTCGACCGATTCGAATGTTTACTAAGATCTAACAGCCAATCAGAATCGCGCTCGCGCACGTCACCGTACGCGTACGGTAAGCGCACCGTAAGCGCACCGTAAGCTGGCTCAGATATATATATTGATTTAAAGGCTATTTTCTCAGAATCTACTGAACAGATTTATACCAAACCTACAAAAGGCACTTCCTTGACCTGTAGACTACCTCTCTGCCAAATTTCAAGGAACTCTGTTCAGCCGTTCGGGCTGTAGCTGTGTCTAAAGGTCCTATGGAAAAATGCATGGGAAAAACGCGTTTTGGGACCCCCCCTTTTATCTCAGCCCCCGCTTGATGAATCCCCCCGAGACTTTCAGGGTAGGAGCGGAGCGTAGCGCCCCATTAGTTTTGAAAATTTCACGAGGATTCGTCGACCGGCGCCAAAGTTATTCAAAATAGAATGTTGCGGTTTTCCTATGGAAACAGGGTCCTAACTATAACTACCTACTGGCGACCGCCAGTAGGTAATCTATATATATACACATTCAACCGCAAAAGTTACCTTTAAGAGAGAGCCCACACGGGTAAGTAAAGCTGGATGATTTATTCAAGGCTGCAGCGCACAACAAAAGAAAATGCAAAGTCCATCAGTACAGCCAGACGCGTTTCGGGCCCCTGCCCTTAATCATTGGCTGTGAAAACTGGAGTGCAGGAAGTAAGTGGCACACCTGAATATCAATCAAATCCCACGCCCACATGGGCGCGGCCACTTGCAAGGCTTTCTGGGACTTGTGGTGCGCTGTAGTATTGCTCGAGTGAGCCTTCATGCCCAACAGTGTTGAAATCATAAGTATTGCCTCAGTGGGTTGTTCTGCAGTCCTCGTTTGTTTGCGCACACACATTCCTGCCATGAAAAACGGCTCCCGTCCTGTTGTGGAATATGTATTATATATATGCCAAGGTGTATTGAAGAATGAGTGGGTGTATAAGTGTCTGTATGTTGGATTTAGTAGGTGCGTGACTGACTGTTTACGTGAGTGATTACATGTGTCTTACTGAATGCATGGGTTAGTGACTAAACTGTGTGAATGTCTGCATCAGTCTGTCTGTTGTTGTATAAGCTGCTGCATGGGTTAGTCAGTAGCTAAATGAGTGTCTATATGGGTTATCGATAAGTTGCCTGAGTATTTGTATGGGTGCCTGAGTGTGTGGGTGGGTGGGTCGGAGGTGTGTGACTGTGCATAGATGTTTGAGTGGTTGATTCACTGAGTGTGTGGGTTCAAGAGTGCATGTGCAAACATCTGTATGGGTGGGTGAGTGTGTGTATGGGTGTGTTGGTGAGTGAATGGATGTCTCGGTGGTACATGTCCAAGTATCTACATATGTAAAAGGAAGTGTATGTGAGAGTTGAAGTATATAAATGACTATACGTGAGAGTCAGTGATTGTGAGAGTGGCTGTATGGATGAGTGTGTACTTGTATCAGTGGTTGTACAAGAGAGTACATATGCGTTTGTTTCTGTTTGAATAAGTGATGTGTTGTGTGTGTATAACTGTATAGGTCAGTAAATGGAAGTGTGATTGATTATTTGCATGCCTGACTAGGTGTGTGAGTAACTCTGGATGAGTGGTGGTGTGCGAGTGTCTGATTAGGTATATGAGTGCATATGGTAGTGTTGTATTGCTGAGTGACTGCATCTATGAGTGATTGTATGGGTGAATGAGTGGATGTGTGTGTAGACCTAGGAATCAGTGAGTGCGTATGCAGTAACTGGTATTGGTGTGTCGATGGTTTCGAAAATGGTAGTCTGTATTTTACAGTGGGTGTATCAAAGGTTATATTAGAGTGCAAGGGGGTGCATCAGATTTTCACATTGATGATGTCATCAGTGATGTAATCAGTGATGTCACTGACCATGTCATTAATGATGTAATATGTGACGTCATCAGCAGTGCATTGCAGGGGCGCGAGTTATAGGGAAATGTCCAACTAACTATAATGTCCCTGAAACCTATGTTTTTTCTGTGAATTTGTAAGGTTTTTTAAATGTTAATTTCTAACTATAATGAGCCTGAAACCTATGTTTTTTTTCAGTGAATTTCAATGGTTTTTAAATGCTAATTTCCAACTATAATGTCCCTGAAACCTACAGTTTTTTTCAGTGTTTTTTAAACAAAAATATCTAATTATAATGTGCCTCAATGATATGGTTTTTCCAGTAAATTTCTAAGGTTTTTGAATGCTAATTTCTAACTATAACATCCCTATTAAGTCCTGTGAATCCTGAAGGTCCCTGGTGGTCAATTAGCCCACCAGGTACCTCCAGTAAGCGCCACAGAGCTGCTTTGCAGAGAGTTGTTCCCAGGCCATGCCCCTTTTTACACCACTCTGCAAACGCGGCTTCTGGTGCATTGCTGGTGGGACGATGAGCTCCTCTTGTGTCCTGAGGAGCTCAGGACACAAGTGGACTTCATCCTCCGAGCAGCAGTGCACCAGAAGCCATGTTTATCCATCGTCACTAGTTAAGATGTCCGCCAAGAGAGCATGGAGTAACAACCGTGGGGCTCTGTTCCATCTGGCTTCACTCCGAATAAATGGCCTCATGATGGAACGTCAGGCCTATTCAGATACACTCACTCAATACCACACACAATTCAAATGATCGTATTTTCATACCTATTGAAGTGACTCTCCCTCCTACAGGATTTTATATCTTACTCTCTTTCATTCTATTGTTTAGATAGCGATTTGATCTCCACTGTAGCCATGTTTTTGATACACCCTGTTATTATATTTTGTTTGGTAATGTCCCTACCTTCTACCATACAGGTTGGAGACGTGATTGCCTCTCGAGCGTCTAAGCCAAGGACAGCTGAGACATTACACCCTACTCCTGTGCGGTAAGTGTCCATTTCAGACAATTGTTTCTGGTGCTCTGCAAACTGGGTTCTAATTCTCTGTTTCCCTACCGCCAGAGTCACACTGGGTGGTTTGGGGGTATTTTTCACATATGTATAAAGAATTTGTGTTAACACGGTTGTCTCGTAATTTTGAAGAGTAGGCAGAGTTGAGATTTTTAAACACTTTTTCAAGCTGTATGGTATGTTTATGTTTCCACACAGGTACTACCAGTGAATCCATCACCTTGAAAATCCATGGATCACTAATTTTGTAAACAAAGAATATACTTTAATGATACAGTTTCTCTTGTATATATCACCTTCACTGCAGTAGCACGAATCGTATCCTGAAGAAGGCCACAACACTTATTGGTAATTGGCTGAAACATGTCGATCTTAGTACAACACGACTGGGTTTAATGATTCCCATCATGTCCTATGTTTTTAATCCTAACACATGTCAGCCTGAATAAAGACATGCAGCAAACCCTGTAGCGAGTTTTAATTCACCTCATCACTTGCACTGAGTGCCTCATCATGTTTTGTAGCTCACATTGATTATTTAGTAACAACCCTCCTAGTATATAAAACATCTCTGAGCTCCTCCCTCTCAGTGAGGGGGTTGTAGCCCGCACCATGAGTAGGCTTCATGGTGCAATGAGGTTCCCCAATGGTGAAGCATGCCACCTCTGGTGGGTGAGGGAAACCATCCTTTAAAAGGACACCTATTTCGTTATGACGTATTCTCACTCAGCCTAAACTTCACCTTTCCGACCCGAGGGCTCTTGTGCGTTTTATAAAATTATTTCATAGCCTTACTCCCAGGTATCTGCATACCCATTTTAGGTATGTGAACATGTTTTTATTGAGTGTGGCTACAGTGAGTAGTAAGATGAGCAATACAAATCCTGACAATTGACAAAAAAAGCATATATTCAATGTATTTTGGGGGTGTGAATAGGAAATGTGCACAAAGCTGGCATGCTCAACTTCACCTCTTGAAGAATATCACTAGTACACAACTGCTCTTCACCCAGTCTTCTGTTTTGCTTCAAAGTGTGCACTTCACATAGAGCAGTGCTTCAACAGTCTTTTAAGTGAGCACATAGGAGGCATCTTCAAGAACGTTATGGAAGTTGCCAGTGGAAGGGTCTGCTCCCATCTTGAACTCCCAATAACCAAATCAGACTAGTAAGTACTACAGATCAGCTCAAAAGTTGTGTGTGAAAGTATGTCTTTGCTAAGCCCAGTCTAATTTTCCTCCTCAATTTTAAAGTGCCTTAGGACCCAAAGGCATAGTAGTGTAACAAAAATGAAAGCACCCCATGAATCCTGATGGGCCCCTGTGAATCCCACATCTTCCTTATATCCATAGCCTTTCAATTGAATGGCCCCCCTGCATCACACCATTAGCACACAAATCCATGGAGGGATCAAACACATACTTAGAAGAGAAAGGCCTGAATGTGCTCTGGGAAAATCATGTAGGCCTTGCTATTCTTGGTAGAAGATGAAAGACCATCCAAAAGCAGGGTGGCTTTTACCAACAAACCCTGATACTGACCACAAGATAGACGCGTTCTCGTAGATCTTATTCGACTTGGTCTAATTTACAAAGAAGGGCAATAGCATTACAAATACAATTAAAAATCATTAGATATGGCTTTCTTTTAATATAATAGTCTTAAACCACAATTAAGTCATACTGACCTGTATCTTTACCAGGCCCCGATCCAACATATTCTGTTTGGACACATCCAGAACTGAGATCGTTTCCCTTCACATTTACTATTATACAGTGGTGCCATTCCCTAAAGTGAAATAAATCTTCCATTGTGAGAGTGTCCGTGGAAAGATATAGAAATACAATACAGATTGATTAACACCTTCACATCTTGGTGTTCTTCAAGTGTTTAATCTCACCAAATAATTGTACTTCTTTGTGGTGTTAAGACGTCATAACTTCTATTGATACAATTACCTTACTGGTAACACTTTTTAAATATTAGCCCTGCACCATATCCATAATATTCATATCCCAACGGCCTTACTCTTTGTTGCCTCAGACTTAGCCCCTCAGCTGGTTCTGTTATTAAATGCTGGAACAGTCCCTAGTTGGCAGAGACTGAGCTCTTTTGTTGAATTGACTGGATTACCTATCTCCTTTGCACACCAGTGCCTGTATTACACATACATGGCAATGGCCCTGCATGCTCACACATCACAACTTCAAATTGGTTCAGCAGATGCAAACACGATCAGAGTGTGCCCTACTCATGATAATATGGAAACTTGCAGCTGCCCTGGGGGGCAGCACATTAGTGTAAAAAGGAGCGGCTGCTTGAAGCATCTATTTTACTATACAAGTATCACCTGTCTTCACTTCAAAGGGGAAACCAAGATCCCACCTGCAGACAGGTGCCTTAAGTGACTGCAGTCACAGACGCAGAGTGTTCTCTTAAAAAAGTACTGGTGCTTTATGTGCATCTGTGCTATCTGCATTACAGAAGGTGCCATATTACATACTGTGCCCCAGGGGTGCAACTGACCTGTGCAAAAGTTTTTTTCACCCTCTGGGCACTACAGTATTACAAAGGAACTACATGTGGAATATCCTGTAATACAAAAATGCACCAGTACTTTCTTTAAAGGATCTTCCTTCATTTGCATGGAGGCAACACTTTGCATCTTGCACCTTTCTCATATTACAACGTCAGAGCGGTCAGCTGGTGCACAGTCAGTGCATCCCCACTAAGCAGCTCTCTGGAGGTGAGAAAAAGGGAACCATGGACCTCCCATATATCCCCCAGCAGCTGGTTGCAGTCACTCAATTGACATGCCTGCTGTGGATCTCTTAGCCCTCTTTGAAGTCCAGACAGGTGCTGCATGCACAGTGAAAGACCAAGCAGTTGTTTCAAGCAGCCACATTTACTGATGTTCTGCACCTAGGGCAGCAGCATATTCGTATATGAGACATGGCTGGGAAGAGGGATGCCTCATATCCATTCACATAAGGCAAAAAAGAAGCCCAGCAAGCAACACCAGAAATATGTACAGATCTGGACACATTACTGACATGCCCTATCGACATACTAATGTCCTGTCGACATACTAGTGATCTAGGATTTTTACTAATCGCTATACACAACTGCAACACACAAGAGCAGAAACCTAAACTCTTTTCCTGCCTCTGTTTAAAATCACTATCCCAATCACTAGAAGCACAAATCTCCACTGAAGAAATCGTGCAAGCAATAGATGCCCTACCTACATATAACAGCCCAGTCCCAAAAGGCAATTCAGGAAAATACTACAATCAATCTCTGCCTTATTAGACCTAATACTGGCATTTTCGACCTTTTTCTGGGTATCTCATTAATTGGAGCAAATGCAAGGTTCTTCCATTAACCCCTGTAACAATTATAGGCTCACTTATAACATCTCCATTCCACTGGATTCCCTATAATCTCTAATATTTAGGGATTAGTAAATAGAGCACTCCGAAATATGACGCAAGATAAAGTGGGCCCTCATGCTGAGAAGATGTGGGGGAGATAGCTTGCTAGTCCAAACTAAACTCTTCATCCGGTGAAAAGCACAAACAATCAAAATGAACATAATGACCCACTTAAATTGCATATTTGCCATGCTCCCACTGTGTGCCCCATCAAACCTAAAAAGCACACTATCTCAGTTATGGAAAGCCTACTTGTGGCAAGGCAGAAAACCCATACTTAAACTAGTTAAGTTACACTCATCCTTGGAATGGGGTGGGCTTCACTTTCAACACATGGTCATACAGGTTAGCCTTCGAGCTAGCACAACTCAGATAACATATGCAAGGACACATTAAACCCTCATTTAAATTAAGATGGAAAATAGATCATGGGAACCCCCCCTGCAAGGGGACTGGTGTATACCAAAGACAAAAGACAGACTTAAAAAATTAACCCTATTATTTATATGACCACATATGCATGGCATAGATGAGTGTCTGCATAATGAGGTAAAACTCTGGGGAAATGGTGCGATCTGTATGCGGCGGGTGAAGAACTTTTTTTTTTTTAATTCTCTCTATTCTAAGATATTGTTCACCTTCTAAGAACCCTCCAAGGTCTTTTTAGCTGATGATGTGCTTAAAACCTACAAGGGAGTAACGTGTGTACTTTGTATTAGCACACTTGGCCATATCATCTGTACTATGACGCAGTCAATGACGGTTGGAAATGTACTATTGTCTTTTTTCTCCTTTTGTTACAATAAACTTGAGAAAAGAAAGGAAAATGGCCACAGAGGGTTCCAGGAGACAATGGGGAACCTCCCTCAAAAGTTCAAATTTGAGACATCAACCCTCTTTGGAAATGATGGAGGTCATTATTCTCTCTCCAAATGCAGACCAAGTCAGGCCTACAGTAAAACATGTGGTGGTGGTTTTAACCGCTGCCTCTCTATTCCCGTTCACTCTCTCGAGTGCACGCACTACTTCAAAGATCATTTTATATGTAATCTGGTACAGGCTCCTTGTCTGTAGAAGGAGGACCAATGAGGGTGTACCAGCACAAACTGAGTCAGTGCACCTCAATATATAATATGGACCCCAAGCTCTAACTTTAAAATCTTCCCTCACAAATTGTATAATGTTGTTCAAGTCTTGGGTTTGCCTTTTTTATAACCTTACTTTACTGCTTTAGATCTCCATAGTTCCAAGATATTGAGATCTAGCACAAAATGTGGGTTTAATTTGCTACGCAGCGGAACTCTATCTACACATTATTGATTGCAACATTCCTTCCTAAACATTTGCCACTTTTGTACTGTAAGTTAATTTCCATAGCCTACTGCATCTTACCCGAACTTTGGATCTTCTCTGCTGGGGACATCGGGGTCTGTGAAAACCACAGTATAGAGCTTGCTTTTGTCCATTCCTGGCCAGTCAAAGGCTGTTGGTTTGTCCTTAACCTTCAGTGTTTAAAATAAAAAGGGAAAACTGGCATCATAAGGCAGATTTAAAAAAAAGTAATGTAGCACAAACCTTGTTCTATTAGATACACTACTGAGTAATGCACTGCATATGACTATTAAAATTTTCAAAATTTAAAGTAGGGTATTAAAAAAAGTTGATTCTCAACATGTTTTTAATATATGGTTTCCTAGAACAATAATGGGCAAATAAACACATTTCTCATAGTCGAACACATAAAAGTTTTAAGATTAAAATGTCTTTATAGGCAAAAGGTTATATAACCTTTTTTAAAGTGAAAGTGCTTCTTCATGGATTGGTGAGTGTGTTTGGATAGGTGAGTGGGTTTTGCAGGGGTGGGCCCACAGCAGTGCCAAACTCTGGCTGATCATAAATAAAATACACTTCTCTAGGAGGATAGTGAGGTGGCAGACTGATGCACTCCAAGCAGTGCTGCTGGGCCAGCCACCTGGTGGGAGCGGGAAGTGGGACCTTGGCCACGTGTTACAACATGGAGGCAGCACAGAAACAGCTCGCTCTCAGCAAACAACAAGCCTCACAGACTCCTCTACAGCCTATATTCAAGAAATCCAGGTCTGAGGCAGAAAAACATCAGTTTTAACAACTGGGGTCTTTCCCCAGCTGGGAAAGATACACCTCTTTTTCCACTTAACTCTCAGGATAGTATGATACAAAAGTCTAAGGCAAGTTTCTTCAGACGGACGATTTGTGAGCAACCAGTAGCTCACAGATCCCTTCAGAGTAGCTCTCAGCCTTGAGTTCATTTTTCAGGGATCATGTTTTCCTCTTAAAGTTAACGGAGGGCTCTGTATTTTTTAAAAATATTAACATCAAGCTGCAGATAGCAGGACCAGATAATGAGCAGTCCTGGACTCCACTTTGGGAGACAAGGTGGGGTGAGGAAGTGAAGAATTAAAGTATTTGACTCTTGAATAAAAGTCCTTGTCAACTCCGTATTAGAGCTGAGAAAAACATGCTTCTAAATGCTTTTAAATGGGAGAAAATTAAAATGAAGAGTTAAACTAATGATTAAGTTGAATCTTCATTTTAATTTTCTCCCATTACAAAGTGTTGCAGTTACAAACAGCAGGTATCTTGTTTATAGTGGCCAGTGCACAGTGTCATATTTATAACTATATTTTTGACATTTAATAAAAAGCTGTATTTTTTCAAGTGTAGAAAAATGTTCCATATCATGAACATTTTTATGAACATTTTTACATCCCTACCATTTAAAAAAATGGTGCCAAATATGGCGTAAGGTATGTCCTGTGCCACAGGTACACTCAACAAAGGCTTTCATTCACCCATACACACACATATCCCATTCATTTGTACACATGTTCATACATCGCATTAGAACATGCTCTCACTGAGACACGTGCAAGCCCTGTCATAGTGCCCCTAGTCAAAGTGTTTTATTCAAACCATGTTTATGTTTATGCAATTTTTATAGCGCGCAACTACCCGGGGGTGTCTCGGCGCTCAGAATACAGAACCATAGCTATGTCAGAAATTATAATGAAAAACCATAGTATCTGGCTCCACGAACATTAGGCTTAGTTAATGAAATTAGGCATGGGGGTATCTGGTAATAATTAGCGAGTTGTTTGGCCTTCAGTAGCTCATGATAATTTTCACTGATCAGAAGGGGCTTTCACTACAGAAAAGGCTGGAGACCCCTGGTCTAAGGCTTACTCGGGGAAGGTGCTGTGCTTTATTACAGACACTACCAAATATTACACACAAAGTAACAAGTATATGCAGCAAGGCAGGTCGAAATGCCTATTGTGGCTCTCTAATGGGTCTCTCAACGAACAGGGTGTACACACGATAGAAAGATCCTAAAGGTCAGGTAACCCATTAAATATACCTTGACCCACTTGTGCTGGAGGCACCTTTAATGTTCCATTAAAAATACAATACTATCCATGTGCCCAACACAACATTGAGACCCTCAGCACCTTGAGACCCTCGCAGGTGAATTGCCGTGCTTAACAAATACTGATTGATCGAACATGTGGTAAGTATTAATAAAAAGTCAGACCTACTGGCTCTGAAAGGGTGTCGCAATAGCACAGGTAAAATATGCATTCCAGTAGAATGTTTATTGATGTTCAGAATCATGGAAGAGGGTGCAACTTTTCATGGACATAAATCATAGGCAGTGATTCACTGTCAACAATGTACATATCAGAGTTTTCAATATAATCCAGTTTGTCTTCTATTTTTAACTAAGGGTGGGCAGAACTCAGAGTACCACTCTGAGGAATTCGGCGGAATACAAAAAAACTCTGAGATTCCGCGAAGTTCTGCGATTGGGCGGAATTTGCCACATCATGCTTCTCGCGCTGTAAAATCAGTGTGAAATGCACCACGCGGCACTCCATAGGGCACCCTTTCTCAATGCAATCAGTCTGAACTTGCTGCTACCGCCCGCATTGAGAGATCTCACTGGGAGGTGTTCTAGAGCAAGAAAATTGCACCAGAGTATGCAAATTCTCACTCCTTAACTTAACGTCGGCGAGTCGTGCGTGAAAAAAACTCCGCCACATGGCGGTTGGCAGAGTTTTGCCGGAACTCCGCGTTTCAAGCAAAACGTGGAATGGGAAAAACTCCACGAACTCCGCCAGCGGAACAGAGTTTATCGCCCACCCTTATATTTAACATGGCTGCAAAGCATTCACAGGGTCCAGTAACAAAGGTGAATTCATCCCAGAGGCTCTGGACAAACGTCACAGTTCTAGGTGTGCTTGAATTTGCAAGCAAACTCTCTCCACCCAATTTTTTCTGTGAGATTAGCCAAAAATCAAATGAGGCTCCTGTGGGGGCCTGCCACTGTCCTCGCAGTCCCCAGAGCCAATTCGATTTGTTGGAAGTCACCTGCTCCTACTGGGCATCACAAGTGCACAATATGCACATTTTGAAGTAGCTACATTGGCTTATTGGGTGCTACTTCTTCCTGGGGCAGTGTCCTTTGATTCAACTACCACAAGAAAGGGATTTTCTTTTTCTTTAATTGTAGACACATTGCACCCATTTTTAGGTCTCGCCTGGCTATCGCGTAAGCGATCGCTCACCGAGACTTATGTAGGGGCTTCAGAAAATGCTCCCAAAGGCTTCCCAGGTGGATCGGGTGGTGGTTACGCGCACAACCACGCGCATTCCATTTGCCACCAGCTACTTCCTGCGCGTGCGCCGCCTCACGCATTCAGAGAGATTTAGTAAGGGGTACAAGACCTTAGGAATGCAGTTTATGGCCAGTTCATGTGAGGCATTCAAGCGCGAAGCTGGCATCTGGCATCGGACTTGAAAGCAGCAGACTGCTTTTGCCAGCGTGCGCTCGGCCTCACTTCCTGCATCCCCTCTTACAACAATTAACTTTCGTTATAACTCACACCCCATATACTCGTTCCCTCCCACCCTTCCTTTGATGTCCGCTTTTCTTGTTGTTTACAAACCACGCCACACACTGCTGAACGCCACACACTGCTGCACGCCGCACACTGCTGCACGCCGCACACTGCTGCACGCCGCACACTACCCCCCACCGCACGCCACACACTGCTGCGCACACTGCTGCATTACACACTGCTGCATTACACACTGCTGCACGCCTCACACTGCTACACGAAACACTGCTGCACGTCTCAAACTGCTGCACGCCTCACACTGCTGCACGCCACACACTGCTACACGCCTCACACTGCTGCACGCCTCACACTGCTGCACGCCTCACACTGCTGCATGCCTCACACTGCTGCATGCCTCACACTGCTGCATGCCTCACACTGCTGCACGCCTCACACTGCTGCACGCCTCACACTGCTGCACGCTGCACACTGCTGCACGCCGCACACTGCTGCACACTGCTGTACGCCGCACACTGCTACACATCACACACTGCTGCACGCCGCACACTGCTGCACACCGCACACTGCTGCACACCACACACTGCTGCATGCCACACACTGCTGCATGCCACACACTGCTGCACGCCGCACAATGCTACACGCCACACACTGCTGCACACTGCTGCATTACTCACTGCTGCATGCTGCACGACACTGCTGCACGCAGCACACTGCTGCATGCCACACACTGCTGCATGCCACACACTGCTGCACACTGCTGCATTACTCACTGCTGCATGCTGATTGACACTGCTGCATGCCGCACACTGCTGCACGCTGCTGCATGCCGCACACTGCTGCACACTGCTGCACTCCGCACACTGCTGCACGCCACACAGTGCTGCATGCCACACAGTGCTGCATGCCTCACACTGCTACACGAAACACTGCTGCACGCCGCTGCACGCCACACAGTGCTGCATGCCTCACACTGCTACACGAAACACTGCTGCATGCCACACACTACTGCACGCCACACACTACTGCACGCCGCACACTACTGCATGCCGCACACTGCTGCACGCCGCACACTGCTGCACGCCTCACACTGCTGCACGCCTCACACTGCTGCACGCCGCACACTGCTTTTATGCGAGTTTATGCTACTGACATTGTAAATGACAATGCCTTTTATTTGTTTTAAAACCAAAACATAAATAAAAGGCATTGTAATTTTACAATGCCAATAGCTCAAACTCTTATAAATGCGAGACCTATTGCATTGCAAATGCTTGTTTTTCAGGCAGGTGCCCTTGCCCCACCTGTGGGGATACTTTTTGGGAGGTTGAATGGTAGCCCAAAATTAAACTGCTAGGGCAGGGTTCACTTTTCCACTCTGC
The DNA here is from genome assembly GCF_964204655.1 of Triturus cristatus. Classification (NCBI taxonomy): domain Eukaryota; kingdom Metazoa; phylum Chordata; class Amphibia; order Caudata; family Salamandridae; genus Triturus; species Triturus cristatus. Next base: position 345,221,964 of record NC_140594.1, on the reverse strand, counting down.
ACACAGCCTTAACTGCCCGTATGAGAGAAGGCCCCCTTGTTCCTGGTTTGGGGAGCTTATCTCCTTATGGCCTAAGTCTGACTGGCCCAGGGGCTCCCCTAGTCCAGTGTCCGGGAAGTGGGACACCAACCTGAGGTTGCAATCCTGTGTTGAGCAAGGTGTGCTCCAATTCCTTTGTCCCCTAGGGCCCTCCCAACAGAGTTGGTTGAAAAGCTAGTGCTGCTCAAATCCTAGGCAACCTCTCGGGGCAATGGACTTTCCTGGGGGATTAATTACAAACTGCTGTACACACTATAGCTGATCTCTGGCTCGGGATCCGCTGGCTAAACCCACACTGATTTCTCTAGTCCGAACGGATCCATTTTCATACTGTTTGTTGCATTTTGCTCATGATGGCACTCTCCAGCAAACAGATGCTTTTGTTTAGGGACTTCTGGCTTCTAAATGTTTAGAAAATTCTTGGAACTGATTTGACACTGCTGAAGGATTAGCTCAGAGGACCTATGGAGTAAAATTCTTGCTTTTGTTAGAAATTGGGCCTCTAGTGGGCAGAGGTATCCACCCTGTCCACGTCACGACCACAATCCTAGTCAGGGTAAGTCACAACATAATCCTAAATTATCCTGTGCTCACCCTCTGGTAGCCTGGCACAGAGCAGGCAGGCTTAACTTAGAAATCAATTTGTAAAGTATTTGTTCAATAACTCATACAGTAACACAGTGAAAAACCCCACAAAAAGACTCCACAATCAGTGGTGTAGCTAGCCCTCTGGCCGCCCTTAGTGGTCCAAGCGTTTGCCACCCTGCAGTGGCCGCAGTGAAGAGCGGGCGGGGGGGGGGGGGGAGTGCTAGCGAGTTTTCTCCGATTGCCGCATTGAGGAATGAGGGGGGTGTTTGCTATTCCCACTCAGGATGCCAAGTAAGAGCTGGGGGCCGCCACCTCCAAAACTTTTGCTGCCCCCGCCCACATAAGTACTCCACTGTCCACAATGGTTTAGAAAAATAGAGACTATTTATCTGATTAAATAAAGACCAAAACGACAAATATTCAATGTGTAGAAGTACAGATATTAAATCTGTGAAGAAATAAATGCACTAAAGTGTTTAGAAGCAAGTAGCACAACAAAAGTTACTTTAGGTTATGTTGGACTGGAGCAAAGTCGAAATTTGGGCCGGGTGTGATGGAGCGCTGGCCAGCTACAGAACCTACGCATGCCCTGGTAAACATAGTACCTCTCCTGCAACGATCTTCTCCACGCAGTGAAGGCGATGAGTCTTTTCCTAGGATAGATGCCGGTGTAGAGAGGCGTTGAGCGATGCGCCTTCTGCCACACAGTTGAGGGGATTCTCCTATCTCATCAAGCAGCAGCGGTGGCAATGCATTGTCTGATGCATCAATCTCTGGAGGCAAAGTGCTGCTTCTAACGCGATACACCGATTTTACTCCCGCAACCAGGTTGATGAGCTGGTTCTGCTACACACAGGCAGGAGAGGTGTCAAAATAGTTCTTGTAAGTGGCTGGGCCCCTTCCAGTGAGTCAGGCACAGGAGCAGGGATAGAGACGTTGATTTCCATGAGTCTCAAGCAACCGTAGGCAAGCCAACAAGCCCTTGGAGATCACTTGGAAGAAGGCAGAGACAAATCTCCTTCAGCAGAGTCAAAGAGCATCAGGCAGCAGGGCAACAAGCAGAAAAGCTGGCCTTTAAGATCAGCAGTCCAGTTGAGGGCTTTGAGCAGCACAGTAGTCTTCTGACAGAGTCCAGTTGTAGGTCCAGAAGTGTCTGATTTGTGTGGGTCAGGGTCCCAGTACTGATACCCGAAAGTGCCTTCGAAGTGGAGGTGACATCAAATGCACACAAACCCTTTCAGCCCAGTCCAGTCTGACAGGCTGACCCTGGGGGCGGGGGGCAAATCAGTGCTTTGTATGTGGACAGGACACTACCTATTGAAGTGTGCCAGCCCTTCCCATTCCTCCTTGCCCAGGAAGACCCATCAGAATGCAGATGTGTTCAGTGTTCAGAATGCTTCTTACTGTATTTCTGAATGTTTAGAGGGAATACGCAAAGCGTAGCTGTCACCCATCTCAGACATAAATTGGAGACAAGCTATAAGGCACAGAAGAGCTAAGAGCAGTAAAATGTCTACTTTCTAAAAGTGACATTTCTAAAACAGTAATGAAATCCAACTTCACTAGTAAAGAGGATTTATCAAGCCCATTCCAAACATAGGAAATATGAAAAAGCTACTCCTCTCTCTTCAGGAATTACATTGTAAAAGTGTATTCAGGATTTCCCACTGCTAACCTATGAGAGGAGTAGGCCTCACAGTAAAGGAAAATGAAATAGACTGTTTTTATTACCAGGGCCCTTTGGGTTACCAAGGACCTTCCTTAGGGGTGACTTATATGTAATAAAAGTAAAGTTTAAGGGTGGCAAGTAGTTATAAATGCCAAGTCGAAGTGGTGGTAAAAGCAAACACAGGCCCTGCAATGGCAGGCCTGAAACAGGTTTGGAAAGCTACTTGTGTGGATAGCACAATCAGTGCTGCAGGCCCACTAGTAGCATTTAATTTTTAGGCCCTGGGTATATGGCATGCCACTTGACAAGGGAGTTACAGGTAAATAAATATACCAAACAAGTGTAAGTCAATCATAACATGTTTAAGGGAGATAGCACAGGCACTTTAACACTAGTTAGCAGTGGTAAAGTGCTCAGAGTCCTAAAACCAGCAAAACAAGTACAGAAAAATAGCAAGAGGCTGGAAAAGTGTGGGGGAAGACCACCCTAAAGCTGTCAGGTTAGCACTTTTTATATGTATGCAATATCGGCCATCCATGTATTGTTTTATTTAGAGTGCCCAATCACAGGGTCTTCACTGGTTTAGTAGATGTGCAACCATAAACACTTTATGAAGTATCCCTACCTGCCTGCACTGGCTATAACCATTTAAGATGTTTTTAAGCAAAATGCATGATGGTCCATGCCTATCATACTGGTGTGAAGCATTTTGTTTCACATAAATGTGCCATATAATAAGGCAGGATAATTCTCTCCATATGTTACAGGTAACACAGAATATAGTACCAAGTAGGTGAAAAGGGCATTTACTCAGGCAGAGTGTGTGAAGTTGCTACACTTGTTGTTATTGGATAGTCCAAACTAGGAGTGGCGTCAGGGCTTTTAGTCCTTGGTCCTGATGAAAGCCACAGAGAAGGGTGACTTAAAACATGTAGACCATGAAGAAAGAAGGGTCAATAAAACATCACATACTTTCTACATTTATTCCCTTTTTAATCTTACTGTCTTGAGGACTGAATAAAGCATACCTTTCCCACCTGGCAGTTATTTTCAATTTACAATAAAACACCTCCAACTACTGTTTACCATCATTTGGTGTATAGCATTCAGTGCTTCCATGTATCTCACAGGTAGCAACTTGCTCCGTTCCGCAGCGTAACCGGAAGAACCCTATGATGAAGCATGCCACCTGGTGGGTGAAGGTCATAAAAAAAGCCTTGAGCTTTTTCTCCCTGTAGGAGGTTTAGCACACAGTACGGAGTAGGAATCCATTTTTTTCCGATATATAGAGTGAATACTTAGTCACTAAATTAATCTGAGCTCACCCCCCTGGTAGCTATGGCACATTGCAGATAGGTTCAACCTGGGGCAATGTGTAAAGTTTTAAGTAGTAGCAAAGCTGTAAAAAGGTGAAAACACCAAGCAATAAAAATCCTAAACCAAATTAGCGTAATAAAGTGATACCAAAATGACAAAAAGCGAATAAGGGGAACCAGAGATATGAATTTTTATTTAAGGGAAAATAGTGCCAAAAACCCACAATGCCAATGGCAGGTCAGTAGAACAGGATCTAGGTGCTATTTCAGGCCGTCTGCGAAGGCACGCAGGTCAGATACAAAACCAGGTCTGACAGGGCTAAAGGTTTTCACTTGTGACTCAGTTTCAGTCTCAGTCTCAGTGAGGTAAGGCAGCAGGCTGTATACGAGGAGCCCTCACAAAGTCGGGTAGGCATTAGGTCCCTCTAAAGCTGTTGGTTTTGGCAGCAAAAGCTCGGGAGCAGGAGAAATTCAAAGTTCACACACAGGGAAGTCATCAGCCAAAGGGATACTTCTGGTGCCTTCCTTAACCCAGTCAAGATTTTTACCTTTGGACTTAATCTCTTTGTTGTGGAGATCGGAAATCTCTAGCGGGACAAGGCTGCAGGTTGCATCCAACTACGGTTTCCACAAGGCTGGATGCCTTCTTACCAAGTATCTGCTGAATTGGATTTGCTACCGTGGAGAACCTCAGAGCAGGAGAAAACGGTTTTGTTCGCCCCACAAGGTCACACCTTAGGCAAATAGACTGGGGTGGTTCATCCCTGCGGTTTGGAAGTGCAAAAGGTTTCTAAGTCCCAGCTTTTTAAGGGTGTAAAGAAAAGTCCAGTTACACACAGTCAAAGATCCCAGGACCATGGGAATAGAAGTTGGAGGTCAGAAGTCACTCCAGCAGAGACCCCAGCAGGATTCAGTTCAGGTTCAGTTGGTACTGGTCAGCTGAGCTAGACTCTTTAGGAGAAAGGCCTCTTGCAGCATGTTGTGACCCTATAGCCATAAAGGAGGTCAGGCAACTGACCCTTCGAGTCCACTTTGTTCTGGGTACAAGAGAAGGCTAGTACCAGCCTTCAAGGCTCCGCTCGGGTCACAGAAAGCAGGTCCAGCCCACTTCTGTTTTTCCTCAGATCCAGAGGGTTTTCTGAAGGGGGTGCCTGAAGGTGCCACATTTATGTCTGGCACCAACTAGTGGGTTGGGGGTGACTCCTGGCTCCTCCCTAATCAATGGGTGTAAACATTCTAAGGGGTTCCCTACCCATTTTTGCAGCACTTTGTTTGACCTGCTGCAAGCAACCACACAGAGCACTTCACGCTCAAAATCCAAAATTGAGAACCTTCCCCCACCCACAATGTGCAGACCCTGTGTGCCCATCCATGCACAGGGTAATGACCGGTCCCTTCTCTGTGGTCACTTCAAACCTCTTCTGGATGACGGCTCCACTCCCTCTTCCCCGGGTTTGGTGCCAGCCTGACTAGGAGGACAAAAGCTGGAGCCTTTCAATGTGTCTCCTAACATGTGCTTGTTACTATGAATGCCCCTCTAAAATTAATTAAGATGCAGCACACCTTGAGTGTCCCACTACTGAATTGTATTCATTTGGATATTGCAGGCATTTTAAAAAACATTTAATGTTAAAGAAAGATCTGAGCCAGTCAAAAAAGGTTTTACTTAGGCATGTTAGCCTTGCTCCCTTGCATTCAGTTCCGCAGAGCAGCTTTACAGTCTGCTGACAAGTTTTTCATATCCCACATCATATGTGAGATGTACAAAGGCACATTGCATCACACATGGAGACTTCACATTTATGCCACCTGTGCATCATCTTTTCTTAACACTGACTTTTTGTTTCCCTTAGACAATAAAGCTCTCTCTTGTGAGAATATCAATTCTAATTTTTCTATTCGTTATTATCTATATAAATGTCTCCGTTGAATACGTTTTCAACTTGAAGCTCTCAAACGGGGTTCAAGCCAATCCAATGACTTCTGATTGAAACGTCATTGCACTCAAGCAATGCAGTATAAAAATCAACATTCCATCTTTATTACCCTTCCCACATGACCAAAAAGCAACAACAGTTTGACACATTAAGAGGGTCTTACTCAAAGAAAGGATGGACAGGTTACTTTTCATGAAAATAGAGGGCAATACAAACTCCTCCAGCAGTTGGCTAAGTTAAGCTCTCTAGCCAATTATTTCTGTTTGAACGCATGCAACCAGTGGTATTACTCATATTGGGGTAAGCCTACAAGCAAATCACTGACTAGGTTTACAGAGTTACTGTGAGGGATTGCGCGATGACCGCCCGAGACTGACGTCACGGAAGCACTCTGGTCCTGACCTCACACACTCCGTCCCTCACTCCGCCCCTCTGAAAGAGAAGAGGAACGTACGGGAACTGCAATATCCATGCTCCTCTCTGGTTTCTTCACAGACGGGAACCAAAGACCCGGAAGAGGGCGGGGTTAAACCCGGAAGTACTGTCCCAGCGCCAATGAAAGCCGGAGGAGAAGAAACGTCGTTGTCGAGGACCAAACGCGAGAAAGAGGAAGGAACCCGGAACGAACCACACGAAGAAGACGAAGACGGACAAAGCGCTGAGGAGAGAGCGGACCCCGAGGACCACAAGCAGACGGAAGACCGAGACGAAGCGGACTCAGAGGACCGCTGGTACGAGGAATGGTGGTGCCCACCGGAGGACGCTGAGGAGCGGCCGTAACTCAGGAGAGTTACGGCGGGGGTCGGTGAGTGAAACCGTCTCCGGGGTGTGAGCTGGGAGGGGGATTGAGGGAGGCAACGGAGGGACTGGGTCGAGACCTGGGAGGCCCGAGTTACCGTGTAGTTGTCGTAACCAAGTAGAAATCTGTCTAGATAAATGTCTGACCTCACTACCTTCCATAGCCAAAGCTAACTATCCTGCTAAACCGGTTACTCCCGATACATAGCCGGACTACGTTCAACTTGAAGTATTTCCCTTCACGTCCATACTTCCCTTCACGTCCCTATTTCCCTCACGACCCCTCCTACTGATCCTGAACAACACTCGCTGGTGCGGTGACGGTGTTAAGACAAACGTATCGCAATATATCACCCTGACAAAGCCCTTTCTTTTCCCTCCTATGAGCCTCCGGGAAGACGGCCACGCCATCGCCAAAGAAGTCCCCGATACATCCACCTTGAACCCTACGGAATCTCCGGACCGGGAAGACAGTCTCTCAGGAGGGAAACCAGAAGAACCAACATCATCCGGATCTCTATTCTCACCAAAAATCAATAAAAAGCCTTCCTTAGGCAAATATATACAGCCTCCTCGCCTGTTCATTAAGCCTGCCCTCCCACAAGTGGTGTCAGAAGTGGGATCCCAAGGCGTCATGGAGGCTGCCCTAGCGAAAATGGCTGAAAATCAGGAGCATCTGGGCAAAGTGATGGTACGCTTCCTGACGGTGGTAGAAGAAGACCGAGGCAAGTTGCAACAAGTACTCAGTGGACAGAGCGATACCCACGGGGCCGCTATGGAGAAACTTACTGAAGCTCTCGGACATCAGAGAGGTCCCACCACGCTCCCATCCGTAGTATTACAACGATATGTACCAGGTGAAGATCCGGATTTCTTCTTTACGAACTTCGAACGGATGGCCACAGCGGCTTCCTGGCCGGCCGATAAATGGGGCCAATACCTAGGACCCCTCCTATCAGGAGATTTACAAGCCGCGTATCAGGCCGCCACCATTCAGGGGGTGGTTCCGTACGCAGACATAAAACGCTGCATCATGGAGCGACTGGGGGTAGATGACGAAACGTATCGAAAGCGCTTAAGACAAATGAAGGAAGGCGTCCAAGAAACACCCCGAGCTCTCTACTTTAGGGTGAAGGACATGGCAGATCGATGGCTGAAACCCGCTACCACAGATAAGGATGGAATCATGGCAAAAATATATTTAGAGCAATATTTGTCCTCTCTACACCCCCCTATCCAAAGGTGGGTACGACAACAACCTCACCTTACCCTTGAAACCGCAGTGGAAATAGCCAGTGCCTACAGTAGGGCCCAAGAGGTCCAAAAAGGGCGCGACGAGCCCACAGCAAAACCCACTAGTTCAGGATTACACCGGCCTTTGAGGCCCCCACCGCCCAAAAGACCAGAGACTATTACCATTGTTCCAGGGATAACCCCTATACGACCACCGACAGCAGGACCCCAGTGTTTCCAGTGCGGAACACTGGGTCATATCGCCAGGTTCTGTCCACAGAAAGAAGAACCAATGGAAATTGGAGTGGCTCGTAACTACTATTGTTCACCCACTGAAAAAGAAAAACCACCCTACCGATGTACCATCTCAGTGAACGGACAACCTATGACTGCCCTTGCCGATACCGGCTGTTTACATAGTGTAATAAGGCCACAGGACCTCGGGAATCATGTCGGTCCTATCGACGGCACTGTCGCCATCTGGTGTGTGCATGGAGATACCAAACCGTATCCCACAACACAAGTACAAATCCAGCACTCTCAAGATCCTGGTTCATTCCTTACTGTGGGCTTGATTCCTCGCTTGCCTGAACAAGCCATCATAGTAAACGATTACCCGAAGTTGACCCAGTTGGTACGGGAGGCGGAGACCAAGGAAGGTGACTGGTGGTCTTCCGCACCTTTTGCCCAGGAGGTGGATAAAGACTGGCCTCCAACAAAGACAAGGAAAAGCCGGAAACAAAGGAGAGCAGACAAGGCCAGACATCTTGTGGCACTACCGGTTCTTCTGGACGAAAATCCCTGGGAAACAGATAGGAATTTCCACGCCGCACAGCGAGAGGACCCCCTACTACAAGGAGCCTGGTCTCAAGCCCTTGACGCTGAAGATCCCCACCATGTATGTCCCTATTTCTTTACGAAGCAAGGGTTATTGTACAGAAAGGGATCCCCCACTCTACGTGCCCAGTTGTTGATCCCAGGCCCCTTCAGAGACAAAGTCCTCTATCTAGCACATAGCCACTTGTTAGGAGGGCATTTCGGCACGGAGAAAACCGAAAAACAGATCACCGAACGGTTCTATTGGCCAGGGATATACCAACAGATCAAAAGATACTGCAAGGAATGTCCTGTATGTCAAAGGAATAGCAGGTATCAACCCCCTAGAGCTCCCCTAAGTCCTCTTCCCATAATAGACTAACCCTTTCAACGTATCGGTATGGATATCATTGGTCCCTTACTACCGTCCCGTAGTGGGTGTCGGTATGTGCTAGTTATAGTGGACTATGCCACACGTTTTCCTGAGGCCATACCCTTACGTCGGCCAGACGCCTCTAACATCTCCAAGGCTATGATCAACCTCTTCTCACGAGTCGGATTTCCGAAGGAAATCCTGACTGACCAAGGCACTCCTTTCATATCCCGCCTCATGCGACAGGTCTGTTCCCAGTTAGGGGTTAAACAGATTAGGACAGCAGCATACCATCCACAGACGGATGGATTAGTGGAAAGGTATAATGCCACCATTAAAACCACTCTAAAAAAACTCTTGGCCCTAGAAACCCGGAAATGGGAAGATATCCTACCCCTGGCTTTATTTGCCATTCGATGCAAGGAACAGAAAAGTACGGGTTACTCGCCTTTTGAATTACTTTATGGGCGTAAACCCCGTACTTTCCTGGACATGGCACAAGAAGGATGGGAGAAAGAACCCGACTTCTCCAAACCCCTAACTGAATACGTGGCCAATTTACGCACCCATCTAAGCCAGATTAGAACCATCATGCGTTCCAACCTGGAGAACGCCCAAACAGCTCAGAAAGGCCAATATGACAGAAGAGCCAAAGAGAGAAGCTTCCAAGTAGGAGATTTAGTACTGCTAATGATGCCTTCATCAGACCAGAAACTATTGGGACAATGGCAGGGGCCCTTTCCAATAGTGGAAAAGGTAACTCCCGTGACATATAGGATAGAAACAGATTCGGCAAGACACACCTCTCAGATTTACCACATAAACTTATTAAAAAAATGGCAGGGCCCTTGTCCTCTCGCAGTAAACATGGTGGATACCCCAGTTCCCTTGTTCGAACAGTGTATTTCACCTGATCTAGAACCCTCTTTGCGGAATAGTCTTTCCCAATGGTTAAACCCTCTGGCTACTACCTTCTCCACCACCCCGGGTAGAACAACACTTATAGAACATTCCATAAAAACACCTCCAGGAAAAAAAGTACGTCAACGGCCGTACCGTATACCTGAAGCACGCCGTCAAGTCATTAAAGAGGAAATAAAAATGATGTTAAAAATGGATGTCATTGAGCCCTCCGTAAGTGAGTGGAACTCACCGATTGTTCTCGTACCCAAGCCAGATGGATCGGTACGCTTTTGCATTGACTTCCGTGAAGTCAATAAGATATCAGAATTCGACACCTACCCTCTTCCCAGGGTGGATGAGATGGTAGAAAGAATCGGGAAGGCCAAATACATTAGCACGTTAGATTTGTGTAAAGGTTACTGGCAAGTCCCACTCAGACCCCAGGATAGGGAGAAAACGGCGTTTTCCACTCCGGACGGGTTGTATCAGTTTAAGGTGTTACCCTTTGGGTTGCATGGAGCCCCTGCCACTTTCCAAAGAGCTATGAATGTGTTGCTACATCCCCATGCATCATACGCAGGAGCATATCTAGACGACATAGTCATTTACAGCAACACCTGGGAAGAACACCTTGCACATCTGTATCAGGTTATCCAGACCTTAGGCCAACAAGGTCTGAAAATCAACCACACCAAGAGTCACTTAGCAGCCCAGACGGTACACTATCTCGGGTACTTGCTGGGTGAAGGCCTCATAAGACCCCAAACGTCTAAGTTGAACGCCATCTCTCAAATCCCTCTCCCCAAAACCAAAAAGGATCTCAGGGCCTTCCTTGGCCTTCTGGGTTATTACCGCCGATTTATACCTCTATTCTCCCAGGTAGCTGCACCTCTAACAGACCTGCTCCAGAAGAAAGTTAACACCGAAGAGGTGCTACGTCACCCTCCCTTGGCGGTCTTGCAAGCCTTCAATACCCTGAAAACGACTCTTACGTCGGACACAGTCTTAGTTAGTCCGGATTACTCCCTCCCCTTTATCCTTCAAACGGACGCGTCAGATCAAGGCCTCGGCGCGGTCCTATCTCAGGAAACCCCACAAGGTGAGAAGCCAATTTTATATATTAGCCGTAAACTGTTCCCGAGAGAAAAAAACTATGCTACCATTGAAAAGGAAGCCCTGGCCATTAAATGGGCCATTGAGACCCTACGATATTACCTGGATGGCCGGGAGTTCACACTTTTTACGGACCATGCCCCATTAGAATGGTTAGCCCGAAACAAAGGACGTAACGAGAGAGTCCTTAGATGGTTCCTGGCCCTACAACCCTACAGGTTCACAACCAAACATAGAAAGGGGACCGAACAAGGAAACGTGGATTTTTTATCTAGGTTTCCCCAAGAACAGAACCCTAGTAGAAAGACAGCAAGGGAAAGGGGATGTGAGGGATTGCGCGATGACCGCCCGAGACTGACGTCACGGAAGCACTCTGGTCCTGACCTCACACACTCCGTCCCTCACTCCGCCCCTCTGAAAGAGAAGAGGAACGTACGGGAACTGCAATATCCATGCTCCTCTCTGGTTTCTTCACAGACGGGAACCAAAGACCCGGAAGAGGGCGGGGTTAAACCCGGAAGTACTGTCCCAGCGCCAATGAAAGCCGGAGGAGAAGAAACGTCGTTGTCGAGGACCAAACGCGAGAAAGAGGAAGGAACCCGGAACGAACCACACGAAGAAGACGAAGACGGAGAAAGCGCTGAGGAGAGAGCGGACCCCGAGGACCACAAGCAGACGGAAGACCGAGACGAAGCGGACTCAGAGGACCGCTGGTACGAGGAATGGTGGTGCCCACCGGAGGACGCTGAGAAGCGGCCGTAACTCAGGAGAGTTACGGCGGGGGTCGGTGAGTGAAACCGTCTCCGGGGTGTGAGCTGGGAGGGGGATTGAGGGAGGCAACGGAGGGACTGGGTCGAGACCTGGGAGGCCCGAGTTACCGTGTAGTTGTCGTAACCAAGTAGAAATCTGTCTAGATAAATGTCTGACCTCACTACCTTCCATAGCCAAAGCTAACTATCCTGCTAAACCGGTTACTCCCGATACATAGCCGGACTACGTTCAACTTGAAGTATTTCCCTTCACGTCCATACTTCCCTTCACGTCCCTATTTCCCTCACGACCCCTCCTACTGATCCTGAACAACACTCGCTGGTGCGGTGACGGTGTTAAGACAAACGTATCGCAATATATCACCCTGACAAACCCCTTTCTTTTCCCTCCTATGAGCCTCCGGGAAGACGGCCACGCCATCGCCAAAGAAGTCCCCGATACATCCACCTTGAACCCTACGGAATCTCCGGACCGGGAAGACAGTCTCTCAGGAGGGAAACCAGAAGAACCAACATCATCCGGATCTCTATTCTCACCGAAAATCAATAAAAAGCCTTCCTTAGGCAAATATATACAGCCTCCTCGCCTGTTCATTAAGCCTGCCCTCCCACAGTTACCTTCTGTAGTTTCACAAAATCATGCAAGACAAGTCAAAGTCTTTATCTGGAACATCCTGCAGGAACAGCAGGTACTACAAAAAAACTGGTCCGACAGTCAATGTTAGCATAATTCTAGAGCATACGGGTAACTGTGGAATGTAAGGAGAGAAAAAAAGAAAATGCAACCATGTATTTAGTATCCTGTCTGTCTTAAATGTGATGGGAGTTAGCAGCTGCCATCTTTTGAAATTCAGATGACTGTCCCAATAATTTACAGGGCTTTTCTTCTTCCCTGGAATTCCAAAAAGAATACAAGGAGGGATGTGGAGAGGTTTTTTAAGCTCATCCCAGATGCCCTCGCTCTTTTACTGAAGGAAGAGAGGGAGGCTACCTGGTCAGACCTTCAGGTCTACTGCTTCTGGGCAGGATTTTGGCAACCTGTATCAGAAGGCAAAGTCTTTGCAGAGAAAAAAAGTGAGGGAACAGAAACTGTCGTTTCTGAAAGTGAAGGAGTAGGCAGTACTAGGACAATAACATGTACTAGAAAAGAAGCCAGTGTGGCATGCACTTAAATGGAACTTCTGTTATGAGTCGGCCACAAAATCCCTCAAAAAGGTCACTGTACATACTGTAACTGAAACAACACATGCACACACCAGTGCGTTCATGCACATGGCATTAAAAGGTAAACAAACGTTGGCAAAGCCAATAGGTTTCACATACTTGAGAACTACTGGCTTTGCCAATGGCTTTTAGTGATGTTGCACAGCAGAGTGAAGTGGTATGGCGTAGAGGGACTTGTAGTGGGGTGGGGTAGGGTAGAGTAGAGTAGAGTAGAGTAGAGTGGAGTGGTGTGGAGAGGGGTGGAGTAGAGTGGCATTGTTTGGGGTGGGTTAGAGTGCCACTTTGTGGAGTGGTATAGAGTCGCATACAGTGATGGGGCATAGAGTGTATGGAGTAGAATGGACTGGTGCAGAGTAGAGTGGTGCAGTGGCACAAAGTAGAGTGGTACATAGTGCACCTGTGTAGAACAGAGTGGCATAGAGTGGGGCAGAGTAGAGTGCAGTGGGCACAGAGTAGAGTGGCACCGTAGATTGCAGTGGCATAAAGTGCAGTGGTGGACAGTAGGGCACTCCTGAGTAGAATGCAGTAGCATAGAGTGGGGGCAGACCGGAATAGTGTACAGTAGCACAGAGTAGAGTGGCATAGAGTGGAGCGGCTTGGGGTATAGTGGTGTAGAGTGCAATGGCTATTGAGCACAGTAGCGTAGAGTACAGTGGTGCAGAGTAGAATGCAGTGGCGTAGAGTGTAGTTTAGGGAGAGGAAAAAGCTACATGGATGAGGATATAGGAGACAGACTGAAAAAACAAGCACTCATATGGAGTGAGTGCTTGAGCACAAAAACAAAGTAGCTCCTAAAACGGGAGCAGTGGATGGACACAAATTCTTGGTCCATGCCCTAGGGGATGCTCAAATACAAGAAAAGGACATGATGCCTGCATACCGTGAAAAACGGGAGCGAGGCAAATGAGAGCTATGGGCAGGCTGTGATCCCATTGTTTGCAAGTACATGTGCTGTATAGGTGAAACCTAAAATCAGGCTTCCAGGGATGGGAGGCTGATCAAATTTTATGACCGGGCTCCAAGCAGTCACCTAGTGAAGACACCAAAGCAACCCTTCGCACCTGGTGGCATTGTTATGTGTGCACGCCTCACAGCCTCGCGGAATCTTCAACTGTGCTAAGAGAGAGAATATTAAAGAGCTTGTGAAACATCCACAAATTGGTTTGAGATTCAAGAAGTCACTGGGCAATAGAAGAACTCCATGCCAGACAAAGGAACAAAACAAAATGGAGGCAGGATGGCACAGTTCTAGATCCCCTACTGCACGTACAACCCAAAAGGCCGCCATTGGATATTAGATGGCGGGATTTAGTCCAATTCTGTGATAAAATAGAAAGCTCCCCCGTTATATATCACCTCCCTCCTTTTTGGATTGATACTCTTTAAATCAGAATAGAGGTCGCTAGCAGAAAACACGGTTTCCATTGCAGGTAAGTATTATGAGCCTGGGGACGAGCTTTCCAAAATGAATTACCTGCCAAAAAAATCCAGGTTTTCAAGCTGAACTTAACTTGTTTAAGAAAAAAAAAATGAAAATATAACATTGTATAACACCAGGCACTTCTATTCCGCTACAGCCTGATGAATGCAACCCCCTCCTCTTGATGCTAAGCAGTTTTTAAAATGCTGCAATGTAACTAACACTTTGAGAACCAGGATTAAATGTAAGCAGCGATTTAGGAAGTTGCACCTGCGGTGCAAAGACCCCAAAATCATTGATAATTTATTTTTGCGTAATGCTACTTTTTTTTTCTAGCTTCAACAATTTAAATGTTTAACAGTTGTCAGCTGACATCTGTTTCCCATAACTAGCTTTTGTGTGACACATTTCAAGAAGAATAAATACTGTTACTTTAGGTGGATAAATTGGCAGAGGTTCTTCCCACAGAGAAACAAAGTATTACGTGGCTCTTTCCGCTTGAAACGTGCCAGAGATGGAGGGGAAACTGTGACTTCAGATGTTAAAGGTGAAAAACAGTCAAATAAGGTACATTAGAAAATAAATGACTGAATGATTATGGGACTTGTATTGTTTTCCAATGGATGCATAATAAATGCATTGGGGACAACGCCCCCTTTTAACTGGTCGCTCGGAACAATAGAACAATCGCCAGTACTATAGTTGAACTTCACTTACTGATTTTGCTTGGATTGTCCCACAAAAAGTATGTGTTGCGTACAAAGAAAAGTGTGAGGAGAAATTTCCTAGGCTACAGAAATACGGAGGTATATAATACTCTGTGGTAGAAAAGGAAGCATAAAAATAGCCGTAGTACAGCCACTTTTTTAAAAATTGAATCATAGTACATCAAACCCGAATTTGCTAAATATACACTTCAGTTGAGCTGGTGATTTAACATGCAAATCTTAATTTTTCACAGGCGGCTTGAACAGCTAATGTAAGTATCTTGCAGTGTATTTACAATTGTAGGGGCCACTGGAATTATATGGTGCTGCAGTGTGTTCTACATAAGTGTGGATTTATCGCACTTGCAAATGATTATGTCAGATGCAGCATAATTTGTAGTTTTCAACAAAAGAATAGTTCTTGTTCAAATTGATCAAAAGTGACTACACATATTGCACCACACGTGATGGTGAGCATTGCAGGCCCATTGGAAAGGGTCACTAGTTGCATTTAAATTGAACTGTTTTGCAAAGATCATCTTGCAAAATTCAAAACCGCATATATTTTTTATAGAGTCTATCATATATGCACTGGTTGCTCTGAACCAAGCAACAGCAGACCCCTTAAACCCCTACTCCCCCTAAAGCCCTTGCTGCCAGCGTGAGACAAGAGACACCTAGAAAGCTTACTTTAAAACCAGTCTTTGATTTGTTTATGTGTAAAGCACTGAAGAGCTCCAGGCCCAAAAGGCAGCCAGCCTGTCCCCAGCAACAGAATCTTCCCCAGCAGTGAAACCGGCACCCACCCTGCTAGCCACCAGGAAAACGTCTGGTGCCCGGTATTCCTTTTAGGTCACCATACCTCCTTGTTTGGAATCTGGCAGAAGGAGAAATTCAGAGGTTGTGGGGTGGGCGGAGAGGGCTGGAAAAGAGGCAGCAGCAAAGAGAGCTGTAGCTTCCAGGAGAGGGCTGCAACTAAAGGGCCTTATAATGCATGGGGTTCTGCAAATCCCTATACAAAATGTCAGTCTCTAATTTCCTTATTATCTGCAACTTCTGGTACACTCAGTCACTGATTTTTAAGAAAAAAGGTTGAAGCTCTATTAGTATATTACTACAGTCTAGTTCTCACATCACAATGCCTGCTGCCAGAGCAAGAGGCCGAGTTGAAAGGCAGGTTAGGTCACTGAGCAACTGTTTTAATCAACAAAAAGTGAATACTGCTTTTCTTTAGTCTGCATTTTAGGCCTCGCCTAGCGTTGCAACGCATGCGCTGCTCGCTCGGCGAACATATAGTGAGAGAGTAGATTTGAGAAGGGGACTTGAAGCCCCGCCCATCATTTTCATTTGCTGGCATCACCGTTTATGCTAAACGGTGGCCTGCCATTGGAAATTAGTTTTTTTTGTTGCCGCCCTTTCGCCATTTTGTCCGGCTGTTCCGGACAGGGTCGTCTGCTTTGCAGCTGTTGCAACGCAATTTCTTATCTTTTAGGGCGTGTAGTGGCGGATCATGTTTCCGTTTCACAGACGCCGTGTCACAACACAACATCCTCAGAAGGCAGAACTGTGGTGGAAACAAGGTAGCGACGCACATCAGGCGCCTGGTGCTCTGTGAAAGTAGGGCACGATTTCAGGCGTAGATTTCAGTCTGTCATTTTTAAGACTGCTGTGCAAGCATCGATTTAAAACTAAATGCAAAACCTAAACACGTTGTTTATTTGTTTTATTTTCTTTGAGTTCTGTGTGCACGTCGGACCACATGAAACTGTAAGTCTGAATGTTAACAGAGCTTTTCAATGATGCGGTCACTTTCTGCAAGTAGGACAGCAGTCAATGGGTTAAAAGAATGCTGCAGATATGTGGGAATGAAAGGTCACACACTGCAAGTGAACACCAGTTGAAGTGAGCATGCAACGCGGACCGGCACGGAGCGTGCCGCCCCGCTTCCAGCACTGACTGATGAAGCCGTTCACCGAGCCCTCCGCATAGAGGGAGACGATGTCTCCAGTGTACAGAAAGCTGGACATTTTGTTAGTCATGGTGGCTCATTTTCCTGGTGCTGTTTGCTCGCAGGCTCCTCTCGGAGGAAGGGGCGGCGGGTGTCATCTCCCCAAGGGCAGCACTGCTCACAAATGTCTCACTCAGCAGCCGCACTGCATGCCCACTCCTCTCCAGGTCTCACCTTCCTGGCAGCGCTGAACTCTCTACTCTTCTCCCCCGGGGGCAGAGGAGGAACTCGGAGCGGCTCAGCCTGCCGCAACAACTTTCAACCTGCTGCAGATTTCCCTCCGGCGCAGGGATATCCCCCACCCAGCTTTCCCGCTTCTTCTCTTCCGCCCGTTCCAACAGCCGTACTGGCAGGTTGCACTTTCCTGCCCCCACCACTTCTCACTTTACACGTGCACGCATTTAATGTCCTAGAGGTTGAAGTTTTGCCACAGAAGGCTTTGCATGCAGCATGTAGCTCATACGGTAGTGCATTCATGTAGGAATGTTCAGAGGTTTTGCTAAATACTTGCCAATAGTATGTAACAAATGTTTGATATTTTCAGTTTAAATAGAGTGGAATGATATTGTGTAAAAGTAACACCTGATACCTACCTACAGCAGTGCTTTTCAATCTTTTTGTCCTAAATATTTTTCTCAATAACAAACACATTGCCGTTTGGTGGTCAGTAAACTTCTGAGAAGAGGTTCAGGAGGGGGCTTGAAGCCCCACCCCTCATATTATTATTTTTTTTACTTTAATAAGTGCAGCGCCGTCTTCACGGACACCGCGCTATGCAATGCAATAGGTGTTGCTTTTGGTATTGTAAGTAAACTCCTGAGGCTTGAGCCGGGAGACAGTAGCTGCAGCGTTACCGAGTGTTGTGTGAGGGTTGGAGTGATACTAAGAGTGTTTTTAATCAGGTAGCTTTTAAACCTGTTTTTATCTTTATTCTTGTGACTTGTGTTTTTTAAAGGAAGCAGGTTCTTACCTGCACTCACCTCTTGTGCAGCCTAAGCTCCTCGCTCCCCCAGTACTTCTTCTATCACTCGCCCGGCCGCCATCTTAGTAGTAGCGCAGGGAGCAGTCTAGCGTCTGCTCCCCTCACGCTACAAAAGAGGGGCATGGTGCGAGCGCGCAGCGGGCGCGCCGGCGGCGCGCCAAAGGCAAGCCCGTCTGCGCCCGTCCGCGGCCAACCGGGGCACGGGGCCAGGAACCCTGCTCCTTTTTCTCCCACTATACGGAGGTATAGCTCCCAGGCCCTCTTCTCACTAAGAGGGAAGGTCTCTCCTCGGTGTGTTCCCTCCTGCAATCCCATAGATCAAGGAGTGACCTGTTCCCACTGTGGCTTTCAACTCCCTGGTATTCCTATGGGCCAAACTACTCTAGTCCGTATGTACCTACTGAATTGCAGATCTCTCCCCAAACATAGTACTGAGATCTCATTGCTCCTAGAGGAAAACAAACCTGATGCCTTATTTCTGACGGAAACCTGGCTCCACTCTGAATCTGACCCTGATATTATTAATGCCCTTCCTAAGGGCTATTTGATTTTACGGGTAGATCGTCCCACTAGGAGAGGAGGTGGATTGGCTATTATCTATAAGGAAGGATACAATTGTCGGAGCTTGCCCAACTCTATACCCGATTGCGAAAGCCTAACTTTCGCTTTAGATTTTTCAGCCACTTACACCTTCTCTGGGACACTTATTTATCGTGCACCGGGACCTATAGGGCAATTTCTCCATGGCCTTTCTCCCCTACTAGCTGACTCAGTGTGTAGCTCGGCCAACTACTCTCTGTTAGGAGATTTTAACATTCACTTTGACAACTCCAATGACCATAATGCCCTTGATCTGTCCGAAAACCTTGCCGCATTACAACTGTTACAGTTAGTCACGAAACGCACTCACTGTAAGGGCCATTTGTTGGATCCTATCTTTAGCAATTGCTCTGACCTTCTGGTGGAAAACCCTGTACCACTTCCCTGGACAGATCACCTTCTGATCCCGTTTAAGCTGCTTATTCTGCACAGCCCCCCTCCTCCGCCCACTGCTATTCGGGCAGGGCGGAATTGGTCTAAACTTTCCCGAGTGGACTGGACCTTGGCCCTCGAATCATCAAGACCACCTCCTATATTGGACCCTACCCTGGCCAACCTTAATTTTAACAATTGGATTCTGAACTCTCTAGATGTAATACTTCCTTTACAATGTAGCAAACCTAAACGTGCCACAAAAACTGCCCCTTGGTACTCCCAAGACTTGCGGGAAAGCAAGCGATTCTGTAAAAAACTAGAGAGGAAATGGCGGCTAGATTTCTCACCCTCCAGGAAAAGGGCCTATAGAACTGCCATAAAATCCTATAAGGAAAAAATCCTAACCGCACAAGCTGCTTTCTATGAAACAAAAATTAATGCAGCAGCCTCTAAGCCAAAAGAGATCTACAATATCGCTAAAACTCTTCTCAAACTCCCAGAAAAAACTCCCAACTCTTCGGACGCCCAAGGTCGTTGTAACGATTTGGCAGAGTTCTTTCATAGAAAGATCCAAGCGATCTACTCCTCCTTCCCAGCTACCCAGCCTTTTCTAACATCGACTAAAGATGCTGGGTCAGAGGGACTGTCCCGGGCCACTCTGGAAAAGCTTCCTCTACTGAATCTGGCCACCCTACAGGCTTTGATGTCCCAGGTCAAGTCAGGCTCGCCTAATGACCCCGCGCCCCCGCGCTCTTTGATCTCGGTCAGCCCGCTCATTATGCCGATTATCATGGATCTGCTTAATGCCTCTCTTACCACCGGCATAGTCACGCTACCTTGGAAACAGGCTATGGTAAAGGCTCTGTTGAAAAAACCTAACTTAGATAGTAACAACCCGTCTAACTACCGTCCAATCTCTCTCTTACCTTGGTTAAGTAAGATTCTAGAGAAACCTGTCAACAAGGCACTGACGGAGTTTCTCAAAACCAATCTTTTGTTAGATCCCTCCCAAACCGGGTTCCGGCCCCTGCATGGGACTGAGACCGCCTTGGTTGCAGTGACGGAAGAGGCTAGGAAGATTATTGATCAAGGAGGGACCGTGGCCATCCTCCTCCTTGATCTAAGTGCTGCATTTGATACTGTGAACCACAGCATCCTTCTTCAGAGACTCTCTAATCTGGGAGTCTCCACCCATGTTCGACTGGTTTAAGTCCTTTCTATCCAACCGCTCTTTTCAGGTCTTCGAGAATGATACTATCTCCCCTCGTAAACCCCTAGGGTGTGGAGTACCGCAGGGTTCGTCACTAAGCCCAACACTTTTTAATATCTATATGACCCCGCTAGCTGCAATCGTCCGCCCTTTCGGGATAAAAATTGTAATCTATGCAGACGACACGCAACTAGTAGTCGCTCTTGATCAAACCCTGACACAGACTACCAGTAACCTGAGGGACTGCCTAGAAGCAGTCGCATCTTGGATGAACTCCTCCTGTCTTAAATTAAATGGAGATAATACAGAGATGATCCTCTTGGGTAATTCCTCAAATGCCATCAATAACTTCCTCTGGCCATCTTGCCTTGGCCCCACTCCTATTCCCAAGGACTCAATTAAGAGCCTGGGATTCTGGTTGGATAAGACCCTTAACTTCTCACACCAGGCGGCTAAGCTTTCAGCCACCTGTGTCGGCATGCTCAGGCTTATCAAAAAAATTCTCTCCAGACTCCCCTTTAAAGCCAGACCGATTATGACACAAGGATTGGTACTTTCTCGTCTGGATTATGGCAACGCCCTCTATCCGGGGGCCCCCCAGTCCACCATCAATAAGCTGCAGGTCATCCAAAACTGTGCAGCACGAATGCTCTTGCAAGCTCCCCATCTCGTCTCTATAAAACCTGGCCTAAGGAAATTGCACTGGCTCATAATGAGGGAAAGAATTGCCTTCAAAAGCTTATGTATTGCCCATCGCGCCTTCTGGAAGACTGGCGCCACTATTAACCATCCGCTGATCTCCCCTTATCTCCCTACCAGGCATCTTAGGTCAGCGTCCTTGTTTTTGACCATAGTGACAAAAATTAAGAGATCCAGAGCGGGCGGACGACTGTTTTCCTACAACTCCTCAAGACTTTGGAACTCCCTCCCTCTCCATCTGCATTCAGAACCCAACCATCTCTCCTTCCGAAAGGGGTTAAAAACGCTGCTGTTTACCACCACTGACTAGGTCCCTCCACCCACTCATGTATACTCAGTTCGCTAGCGCTGGGACGCCTCAGGGTAGCCATCGCGCTTTATAAAAACTCTTTCATTTCATTGCCATTTACAGTGTCAATAACTCAAAATAATGTCATTGCGAGACCTATTGCATTGTAAATGCTTGTTTTTCTAGCTTACAATGACAAGCAGAGAGAACAAGTTTATTTTTTTGCATTCCTTGGATAGTTAGAGAAAAACTGTAATCTTTCTACGTGTTCTACACATCCCAAGCTGCTGCAGCCTTTTTTTTATTATAGAAAACTGACTCTTATGGGGCTGTTTCTAATATGTATTTGCAACAAATATCTAACACGTTTTTGATATGTTTAATTTTGCACTTGGGTTTTTTTTTTCTTTATGTTTACAAACATGCTAGCTGTTTCGAATGAAAGAGCAACGCACCAAAGTTTTAAGTGGTTTATGGGAAAGGTGATGGTGTGGCAAATGTATTTTATGGGATAAAGTACTCCCAACAGTAAATGATAAGGATAATGCAAGTCACCTTGTAGTTTCATAACCTTCTAAAGGAAATCAGCCTTTGGCATCGTTGCTCTATATGATTCCTCCGTGACTTGCAATATCCATGCAATGTAAGGCGGGGGTACTTTATCCCTTATATACTTAACTACTAGCTTATAGCGGTGTATGTAAGACTACAGTACAGATAATGTTGCCCTGCATCCTCCACTCTGATACTACATGATCTCCATCCTTACCATGTCTTATTCAACTAATCTACACTTCCGTCCCAACAACTGTTAATGAATGAATGTATTCTCTTGGGCGCTCCTCTTTAAGCTTTGACTCTACTGCTGATTAGTAAAACTGAAAAATGTATGTATAATCAGTGTTCGAGGTAAACTAAGAAACATATGGGAACTGTGATGCTGCACGCAATGGGGCAGGGTGAGTGAGCACAGGGGTGTGGTCAAAGGCATGGCTAAAAAAATCAAAGATTCTGTAACTTTTATCGGTCATTCACCTTCAGGTAACATATGAAATATAGCCCTGCTTAAATGAAAGCTAAATGCAAGTTATGTTAATCATTGTGAAATGCGCCATCGTACATTAGGAAACCACTTTTAGTTAATGGGCTGTACCAGAGAGAAATATAATTGAATCCTGGTTGGTGCAGTGGAGAATAGTGACTTGTGTATGTTTAATCCTAAATGGTCCAGCCTGTGACAGAAAGCACTGTGGACATGTAAGCCATTATTTGAAACGTGCATTACTCGCAGTTTAAGATAGGCTGCTACAAAATGCACAAAAAGGTTTAAGATAAAAAGAGAAAAAAGTGCTTCCATTTATATATTTTGCACTGTACATAGTGCAATTATTTTTAATTGTTTTTTTAAGGCGCTCATTTCACAGGTCAGCTGGTAGCTCCCATACAATGCCTCTAATAAGAATACATTTGTAGCATCATGAAGCTTCAAGTGACAATCAAAGCCAAGAACGGCTTCCATGCCCCTTTACATTTATAGATTAACTAGCTGCACACATGTACTTTTAGTTCAGGAAAACCGGCACCCTGGCAAGAAGGCTTCTTTAGCTGTCAGCCTTCCCTCGGTTTCACAGCACAGGAGACTCCCTGCTGCCTGACACTTCAGCTGAAGCATTTCAACTGTCAAAATTAACCATCTTGGGACGGTCGTTTTGTTACAAAAAGTGTGGGGGGGGGGGGGGACTAGTTTTCTAAAAAAAAGTGTGGCCACGTCGTGCTCTTCTGCCCCCCCCCTCCCAGGGTTGGATTGGGAATAGAAATCGTCCCGGGCACGCTAAAAAAAGGTGGCTCACATTTGCATATTGCCTTTCTGCAAAACACTGCTTCAGCGAAGTTTTATAAACACCTGAAAACAAGTGAGACCACTTCTGCTCAGGCCCCCTGCCCCCGATCAGTATGCACACATTAATTGGCCAGACCAGGGTGAGAAAGGGAGTGAAACCTCTGGCCATTGATAAAAGGGAGGTAATGGACGCCCATCTGCTACCAGGAAAGCCCACTCAGGGCCCCACTAGGAGGCTGGCGGCATCTGAACACACCAGACAGCCCTAATCGGCCTTCCAGGCTGCCAAAAAAGCAGACCACAGCTGGAACATCGATACCGGCCCCTCGGCCATTGCCCGAGTGCCCGCCTTACCAATCCGACCCTGCCGCCCCCCCCCCCCCCCCACCCAACCACTGCATACAATACCCTAAGGTAGAAATTGACTGTCCCAACCCTTAAAAAAGTCATGTAAGCCACTCTCCACTACTCGCCCCCCCCCCCCCCCACACAAAACATCACCGGGGAACGATCACAGGAAAGGAGAGAAGGACCCTCTCCTCAGCTGACACACACTATTGCTGGAGCTGCCGCAGGGGACAGGTACGCTATGGAAATGCAGCTCTAAGTACCTGGATTGCCAATATTTCCCTTCGATCTCCTGACAGTGGCCTCGAAGCACTATATTTACCAGAGGAACTCCTCCACCCTGAGTTGTGGAGTATGGTGTGTGAGCTCGGGTACCCCATGGGCTGGGTGTGTAGAGGCACCATGGGGTGATGGGATAGGCCTAAACAGGATACGTCAGTAAAGCAAGCTGGAATGTTACTGCATTGAAAGCAGCCACACGCCTATTTGAAGAGAGGGGTGAATGCCGTTTTCTCTAGGGGGTTCATTCAACAACCGTTACCTGTGTAGGGGTCAGTTCCTTTCCCAGGTGGTCCACCTCCAGGCTCCCATAGCACAGACGGAGCGGGTGTTTGGGCTTTTCTTCCACGTCAGTGAGGCAGAGCGGCCCGGTCCAGGCAGACAGATCTACGGGCATGGCTGAGGGCGAGATGCGCGGAGCTAAAACCAAGAGGCCAACAAAATGAGGACGGAGCCAGACTGGGCAGAAACTCGGAGTTTAACGAAACACTACTTGGCTGCCACACCCACAAGCACAGACCCGCCCCTGCCACGGAGGAGCTCCGCCCACAGAAGGGACCGGCTATTCGACAGTGGAGCAGCCGGTGGTGGGTGCGGTTCTAGTGACCTTCTCCCTCGCCCACTTTACAAACTGTGCCAGAGGCGCCCCACGGGACCGGCAGGCGGGTTGTTTAAGCTCGCAGGACAGAGAGGGCTGTTGCGGCTGCAGCCGACAACGACGAATGTTTTGAAGAGATGAGAGGGAGGGATGGCGGTAGGGACTGGAGGAGAGAAGCGGGCGGTTCGTGGCAGACCTCTAAACAGGCATGGTGGGTCAGCAGAGTGGCAGACAGTAAAGAGCAGACCTATAGGAGTCAGGTTAGCACAGAATACACAGTATGACTGAACCCAAACATTAGAGGTGGGCGAGCCACTAAAAGCTCGAACCATTCTCGAGCCCGGCTCTGACTCAGTTCGGGTTCCTGTTGGACCCTAGATGCCGCAGCGAGCCGAGCTTTTATGTGGGTTCTGCCTGACGCCCACCCTCTATACAAGATGTGGATTTACGACCGAAGCTGCGGACTTTGGAACTGATAAACCAAGTTCGAGCCTTGGCGTCAACTGAACCTCCTGTGATTCTGGCAAATGCCCCGTGTTTTAGCACTCCCATAGCTTAGGTCGAGTTCGCGATATACAACAACTGCAGAAAAATGCACAAAAGTGGTAAAAACAAAGGCTCAAAGGACAGTCAAGTAGATACCCGTTTAGCGGCTGAGTTGTATTAAGTAAAACCAGAGAAAACCTGTATAAATCCCAGCTGCCCCGCTTCTATTGAGTGATCTTAAGCAAATATTTTATTTAACCAAAACTCCTTTTCCTTCATTATCAGGTATAAAAGCACTTTCAAATACGGGAGTTCAGAATTTTAGAACAGAAGCACAGGTGCACAATGCTACACCAAGCAAATTAATTGGAACAATTATACAGTCCAAGTCCAGTTGATAAAAGCGATGAGAATTCTTTGATTTTATCTCTTTATTCCATGCTCATATGATGTTAACATAGAGACACAACACAGCCGACGCATTTCGTCGTGATACAGGACTTCTTCAGGGCTGTTAAGAACATATAAAAATACATATATAAGAACACTTACAACAATTAAAGAACATTAAACATGGACTGACACATATAAAACAAATTACAAACCAAAAGGTTTTTTTCTCTTGGACATGGCATTAGATCTTAGCAATAACAATCTTATTGTATTGTGTATGATATGAACAAAATCCTACAAACAGACAAACATTTTCAATTTTTTATATCGTTTAAGCATGAGATTGAAGAACTCTCTAGAACCATATCATAAGAAAAAAACATTTTTAGGGAGATTTTTTAATATATATATTATATAATTTTATGAGGACCAACAGACCTTTCGGGATAATACCATAACATGCTCTTTTACATAATTTTTTCATTCATCCCTTTGTTTAATCAAGGGATGACTACCCAGCTCTGGCTATAATATACCTGACATGGGTAAAGTTACAATGAAGGTGTCCTTTAATTAAATAATTGTTTTCTCAAAAATATAAATTAGCAACTAGAGGAAAGACGGACAATGAGAGAAAAGGAAAGAAATATACAAGAAGGCCAAAGAGAGGTAACAAGAAGAGAGCAGATGTAAATGGTTGTCTTATAGGGTTAGCTTCCATATATGGTTTGGCATATTGAATATGTTTGAAAAGTTGTTGGGGCCATATATAAGTACCGAATTAGTCGAGATAATAAGGCTCATTGATAAATGGTATTGTAATTGTATCTATCCATAGCATGCTCCTGTTATATCAGACGCATGTCCTAGTTCAATATAGAATAAGATATAAGATTTATACCTACCACTGTATATAAATCAAAATATCTTCATAAGTGAAGGAGGGTAAAAGAGAGATGATAAACTCAATATCAAGGTTCCATCCAGAAAAATCTACAATTTAAACAATAATATATGCATTCAGTTATATTCATGATAATTACCAATATATCATGGCAAAAGATTTTTTAGAAGGATACTGTAACATGAACCCATTTATCAAAAGTTACGGAGCCATCCGATTATAGATCACAAAAAATTCTAAAAATTGCCTTATCATCCCATGCATGTTATCTTCAGAAACTCCACCATTTAGTTATTGGATAGACTGTGCAGTCAGACCCGCAAGGAAAAGGGGGTTGGACATCTATTAAGGAAGCTCCAATCCAATGTGTATCAGTCTATATATAGATCATAAGCTGTTAGCCCAATATTTACAACCGATTAAAATTGGTCCAATGTTTATAACCGATTGGTATTCTATGTAAAGAGAAGCTCCCTGCAAGCAGAACTTTATAATAGATATGCCATGCCTTCATAAAGTCAATCGCATATAAGATCTTAATGAGGTCATCAAATTAATAGAATAGATATCGAAGTAATTTAGGACATTATTAAATGGACCTGAAATAGAATAAAAATAGGACAATTCAAATTCAGCTTGCATGCGTTTTGTCACCAACATAAACTCCATGTATTGACTCTAAAATTCATATGTTGTATTCCGGTATGACAGGGCTATATCTTCAGACAAGAATTTTTTTTTGAACTGTCCTTAGGGGCCATATTATTTTTTTTAATTTTTTTTCGTTGTTGAAATTTTAGTTATTTATATTCAGGACGGGCATTGAGACCTATCCAAGATGGCCGCTATGTTTTGATTGACAAAGACATCACTGCAACATGCGGAGCATATTTTATAATGACCTTATCACACTATTGTTCAAAAACTCAGCTACTCCTTATCAGCATTATTGGATCGAGAAAATATACATTACATTGGGACCGCCAAGAAGATCCATCAAGAACTGTGTCCATATGTGATGATTAAAATAAGGGGTAGTTTAACACGCTGTATGAGGGTATGGACTCCTTTTTACTTTATATTTAGATTCGAGTTATTGGGCCGGCACGCTTAGTTTTTAATCGTGTTTCAACCGTAATGAAACTTGAGCCAAACACATACATTACAAGATGGCCGCGAGCTTCTTATGACAAATCACGTGATTAGTTCTAGGCGCATTGCATTCGCCCGATACAGGTGTACCGATTTGAACAGCCGTCCCGTATTACTTAAACGGGGTTATGGCGTTCGTAGCGATGCTATTTTGGAGGAAGCCTTGCCGTTGCACTCTTTCGGCGAACGTGACTACTGAATCACGGTAGGTGTAATCCAGGGATGTTGGTTCTCGTACTTTTCGAGCCGTCTAGTCATCTCTAGGTGTCATGGAAACTCTCGGTCTGTCTTTTACTTGTTGCTTAAGGCTATATATCTTATAGGGAACTACATTGAATACACAAAAAACTAAAATCTAATGTACATACGATCGGGTGTTCTTTGAGATAGATTCACGCTTTTTAAGTAAAGCAAAGGAATAGTTTGGAGATGTATTCATATAAACTGGCTGAGGTGAATGCTGAACGCTTGAACTTGGAGAACTTATAGCTTGTTAAAGGTCGCATCTTGCAGATAAGAGGATACAATTAATATGGCCCCTAGGGACATTTTCCAAAAATGTTCTTGTCTGAAGACATAGTCCTGTCATACCGGAATACAACATTGAATTTTAGAGTCAATACATGGAGTTTATGTTGGTGACAAAACGCATGCAAGCTGAATTTGAATTGTCCTATTTTTATTCTATTTCAGGTCCATTTAATAATGTCCTAAATAACTTGGATATCTATTCTATGAATTTGATGTCCTCATTAAGATCTTATATGCGATTCACTTCATGAAGGTATGGCATATCTATTATAAAGTTCTGCTTGCAGGGAGCTTCTCTTTACATAGAATACCAATCGGTTATAAACATTGGGCCTATTTTAATCGGTTGTAAATATTGGGCTAACACCTTATGATCTATATATAGACTGATACACATTGGATTGGAGCTTCCTTAATAAATGTCCAACCCCCTTTTCCTTGCATGTCTGACTGCACCGTCTATCCAATAACTAAATGGTGGAGTTTCTGGAGAAAAAATGCATGGGATGATGAGGCAATTTTTAGAATTTTTTGTGATCTATAATCGGATGGCTCCGTAACTTTTGATAAATGGGTTCATGTTACAGTATCCTTCTAAAAAATCTTTTGCCATGATATATTGGTAATTATCATGAATATAACTGAATGCATATATTATTGTTAAAATTGTAGATTTTTCTGGATGGAACCTTGATATTGAGTTTATCATCTCTCTTTTACCCTCCTTCACTTATGAAGATATTTTGATTTATATACAGTGGTAGGTATAGATCTTATATCTTATTCTATATTGAACTAGGATATGCGTCTGATATAACAGGAGCATGCTATGGATAGATACAATTACAATACCATTTATCAATGAGCCTTATTATCTCGACTAATTCGGTACTTATATATGGCACCAACAACTTTTCAAACATATTCAATATGCCAAACGATATATGGAAGCTAACCCTATAAGACAACCATTTACATTTGCTCTCTTCTTGTTACCTCTCTTTGGTCTTCTTGTATATTTCTTTCCTTTTCTCTTACTGTCCGTCTTTCCTCTAGTTGCTAATTTATATTTTTGAGAACATGATTATTTAATTAAAGGACACCTTCATTGTAACTTTACCCATGTCAGGTATATTATAGCCAGAACTGGGTAGTCATTCCTTGACTAAACAAAGGGATGAATAAAAAAATAATGTAAAAGAGCATGTTATGGTATCTTCCCGAAAGGACTGTTGGTCCTCATAAAATTATATAATATATATATAAAACAATCTCCATACATTTTTTCCCCCTTATGATATGGTTCTAGAGAGTTCTTCAATCTCATGCTTAAACGATATAAAAAATTGAAAATGTTTGTCTATCTGTAGGATTTTGTTCATATCATACACAATACAATAAGATTGTTATTGCTAAGATCTAATGCCATGTCCAAGAGAAAAAAACCTTTTGGCTTGTAATTTGTTTTATATGTGTCAGTCCATGTTTAATGTTCTTTAATTGTTGTAAGTGTTCTTATATATGTATTTTTATATGTTCTTAACAGCCCAGAAGAAGTCCTGTATCAGGACGAAACACGTCGACTGTGTTGTGTCTCTATGTTAACATCATATGAACATGGAATAAAGAGAAAAAATCAAAGAATTCTCATCGCTTTTATCAACTGGACTTGGACTGTATCATTGTTCCAATTAATTTGCTTGTTGTAGCATGGTGCACCTGTGGTTCTGTTCTAAAATTATAGAGTTCCTGTAGGAACAAGCATTGTGATGGTGGGTGCTGATCGGTGTTAACATATACCCTCAAAAATATAAAGGGGATATAAATCTAGGAGTAATATTCAATTAGGTGCTGGTAGCTAAAAGGCTCCACTGTCATTTTCGGATTTGTTTTGTACGTGAGTTCAGAATGACTGTTGTACAAAAACATATTGTGTGTAATTTAATAGACTATAATGTTCCTCTATAATAATCTGGGTGTTGGACCTGGCCCTTTTTGCAGGGTCATCCCTAAACTTTTTGCCTTCCTCCTGTATTTTTCCTGACCTGTTGTTGGCTGATTTTTGACTCTGGGCACCTTACCACTGCTGATCAGTGCTAAGGTGCATTTGCTCTCCCTTATGTAAAATGTATACATTGATTGGTGTCCATGTTTGGCTTATTTGGTTTACTGTCAGCCCCTAGTAAAGTGCACCAGGAGTGCCAGGGCTTGTAAATACAAATGCTGCTGGTGGGCTTGCAGCACTGGTTGTGCCACCCACAGAAGCAGCCTAGTAAAATGTGTCTAAGGTCTGCCACTGCAGAACCTGCGTGCAGTCTGGTACTGTCGCGCTGACTGCGCAAGTGCACCCACTTGCCAGTCCCTAAACCTTCCCTTAACTACATATTAGTCACCCCTCTGGTAGGCCCAAGGGCAGGGTGCATTGTAGGCATAAGGTAGAACATGCCCTGATGTGCGTGGCATGTCTTAATAGGGAATTACAGCCATTTTCGTTTTTCACTATAGAAGGCTACCTGCTCTCCATAGGCCAGAATGGGCTGCTGGAATTACTACACGCTGTAATCCCAGTGGACTCATAGAGCATGGTAGAAAGTTATATTTAGTATGCCTGAACTCAGAATAAGAAAATACTTCTTTTAGTAAAGTTTATTTTAATATCCTGCGTTTGTAAATACTACTTTTAGAAAGTTAGTATTTACTGACCTGGCCATTTCAGTCCGCCTCTGCGCTGTGTGTGTGTGTTCTGCCTAGCAACAGTGAAGAGCAGGGCTGGGGAATTCCAGGAGACAGGCTGGCTGCCAGGTGGTGGGTAGAGAGATTACACCAGGATGGGTGGGAGGAATGCACCTTGACTCTTGAATAGACCTGTGCTCTGCCACCACAAAGTCGGCTCCACCCCCTGTGGAGCGGCTGATGTCTCTGCCCTGCTGCTGAAAGGAAAGAGCAGAGTCACCACAACAAAGTGCTCCAAAACTGGACTGAGCCAGGCCCAGGCCCCCTGGCGACAAAGAACAAAAGATTTGCGCTTTAAAAGAAGGAGCCCTGCTCCTAAGAAAGCAGATCCTGTTTGCGCCAAGACGAATCTCTGCCTGAAGGAGAAGGACCTGGAGAAGCTGAAGGAGGAGTACTGTTTCTCTGCCTAAGAGACTGGCCTGCAGTGGGTGCCTGTCTGCTGGAAGGAGAGGAAAAGACTACAGAAAAAAAATGAGTCAACAGGCGCTTTTAAACAATCTCCAAGGGCTTGCTTGTGAACTTGCCCCCTGATCAGCGCCCCAGGAACAGTGGGCGCTACCATTCCCAAAGAAGAGGAGAAGTGCCTGGAAGCGATTCTGTGAAGCTGACTCCCAGAGAACCTGTGTGCCTCTACCCCTTTACCAGCACCGCGACATCTGCCACCTGGGGCTACCACGAGCACTGCAAGGACCTGTCTGGTCCCAGCACCGCAAGTACCCGCCCCTCCGAGCCGTAGCTTGCACCGCAAGGAAAGGAGCCTGAGTGTCTGCGCACCGAGTCTTGGCGACCCCGCGCCGCCGAGATCACAGTGAGGACCTGCGATCTACAGGTGATCTACTGAGAAGCCGTCGGTGCTGCAACGCGCTAAGGATTGCCCCGGAGCTGCCTTCCCCTCCTCTGCCTTCTATCGTGTGGCTGAGACCTTCTGCGAGGGTGCCACGAAGCACCGCCGCCCTCTGACCTTGAGGGACGACACCGCGACGTGGGACCCCTCCCCGTGGAAACCCGAGGCTGCCGTGACCATCCCCTTGGGGAAAAGAAGGTATTTGGGACAATCGCGCTAAAAGTACGGCCCGTACTTGCCTACGTATGAGCCGTACCTGCTTTGGAACTATTTGGGAGCTGTGCGCTGAAAATACGGAATACCCTGATCTATACTGTACTCCTATTAGGCTCCCATACCAGTTCATGGCACTCTGCACCTTGAACTGTACTGTTCCTCCCTGGCTTCACCGTGACCAATAAGCACTCCTACCCCTGTAAAGGTCGTATTAGTAAATCCACCCTACTTTTTTGTGGTCTATACTCCTCACCAATGGAATTATGCGGCAGGACCAAATTATGTGGTAGTGTTGACTAAATTATGTGACAAGAAAAGGCAAACTTTGCAAAGTTCTGCACATTTTGTGATAATGCTACTTGATTATTTTGTTATTTTTACATGTTGCCACTGTCTGAACAAACGTTCCACCTCATTAGCACCAGCTAAACGAGCAAATACAGTAACAAGAAAATTAAAGGTGACCAGTCAACATTTGTAAAGCACCTTCAAATGAGGGTAACACATATCTATGTTTTTAGTAACTGTAAAATGTATTTTTAATATCTGGAGATTATGGAGCAGATTTATAATAATGTATTTTGGGTTGAGGTGGGTCAGCCAACAAATAAACAGGGAGAGCTGAGCCAGAGCAGAGCCGTGGGTTTGGCTCGGCTCTCAGAGCCTGTGCCCAGCCCTGAAAATATTCCCGAACTGCCAAGCCAGGTCCTCCCTGGACTGGAAACAAGCATCCTAGGACCGGTCTGAACTGGGGTGACAGAGTGAGCTAAAGAATGATGATGGATTAAACCCAGATCAGTTGACTGGGGGTGAGTGCTTGCATTGTTCAACACTCCGTCCATCATCCCCTTTGGTTTTGCTTTGTTCGCCCTAAGTTGGCAGAGTATGCCCAGACGTGGGTTCCTTGCTCACTTTGCCACTGGATTCAAGCTAGCCTGGCTGATGACGTCTGATTAGCAAGAAACCGGTCCCAGGATGCTTGTTTCCGGTCCAGGGAAGACATGGCTTGGCAGTTCGGGCTGGACTGTTCCCATGAGGCACAGGGTCAGACTGATTTGCATATGGCCATGTCTGAACTGGGGTGGCGGAGTGAGCTAAAGAATGATGATGGATTAAACCCAGATCAGTTGACTGGGGGTGAGTGCTTGCATTGTTCAACACTCCGTCCGTCATCCCCTATGGTTTTGCTTTGGGATATGTAAGAGGCTTCTCAAAAGTGCACATGCCCATGAAGTGTAACTAAGAATCCTTTGTAAGAGATTTGATTAATGTAATCAAGGATGCGCCCTACTGCATCTGTACGAGTTCAACAGAAACATCCATCTCAAGTTGTTTATATTGGCCCCAATATTTTCTCCAACCCTATTTTTATTAATTGCATATGGTATTTGTAGTTTTAGGTTTGTCATTATAAATGGTGGACTAAAAGTCTCAGAATCCAAAGAAAGATAGGCAGTATGAATGTGCGAGAAAAAGCTAACTGCAAAATGTTGGTAATTAGTTTAGAACCATGAGTGGGTTAGTCTAAACACCTCATCCTACCCCCAACTGTACAATGAGATTGAAGGGAAGAGTAGGATACTGAAAATTTCACCTTTATATGAAAGCAATCTACTATTTTTCTGTGTGAGAAATTGGGGTAATAGTTGAGGGTGGCGAGTACTCACATCAAATAATAACCACAGTCCTTGTCAGGATGAGGAAGTAAAGTTACTAAATTAACCCGAGCTCAACCGCCTAGTACTTATGCTGCAGAAGAGATAGGCTTAACTAAGCGGCAATGTTCAAAGTATTTTTGCATTATCAAAACCGTAACAAAGCAAAAAGACAACACGAGAAAATCCCAAACCAATTTAAGAAAAAAAGAACATTTTAATAAATAAAATGACACCAAAACAACAAATCCAATAAGTGGATGCGATAATGGCCCCAAAAGCATTAAGCTCCAACCGTGGTCATCTGTTTTATCTGACCTGTACTTAGGTGCACGTTAAGGCCGACCGTGAAGGAGCATTAGTCGGATAAAAATAAAAACAGCTTCCTCCTGGACGGAAGTGTTAGCTTGGAGCAGAAGAAATTCGAATATTGCATCGAGGGAACGGATTTTGCTGCAGCTGAAAAGGGCTCCACGAGGCTGGATGCTTTCTCCATGATGTCCAGATGAATCGGATTCGCTGCTGCAGAAAAACTCCAAGCAAGAGCAATCTGAATTTTTGGCCATGAAGCAATGCACCCCAGGGTCTAGGGCTGGTCCAATTGAAACTGATCAACTGGGAAGTTGAAGAAAACGCCTCTTATAGCTTGTTGTGTCCTTATATCTTGAACAGGAGTTCAGCTGTATGACCTTTGTGTTAGACCTGGCATTCTTGGTGTGATCTCCCCTGTCTTTTTGCCTCTACCGCCTGTATTTCTAATGTTATGCTGGACTTCGTTGTTGCTGGTTTATGTACTCTTGGCACTTTACCACAGCTGATCAGTGGTAAAGTGCAAGTGCTCCCTGTGTAAATTGTAATTCTGATTGGTTCCCCATGATTGGCATATTTGGCTTACTGTTAAGTCCCTAGTGATGTGCACTTGGGGTGCCAGGGCCTGTAAATCAATGCTATTAGTTGGCTTGCAACACTGGTTGTGACACCCACATGGGTAGCCTGCCATTGCAGTGTCTGTGAGTGCAGTTCTAAATTGTCATGTCGACCTGGCAAGTGCACCCAATTACCAATCAATCATGCGTTTGTTAAGCGCTACTACTCACCCGTGAGGGTCTCAAGCCACTGGGGGAGGGGGTTTTGCAGGTTCCAGTCCATCAAGCAGGGGGTCTGTCGAAGAGCCAATTTTTGAGGTTTCTTGTGAAGATAGGGAGAGATGTTGTCTGTCTGAGATGGACAGGGAGGGCGTTCCAGGCTCTGGCCGCGAGGAAGGAGAAGGAGCGGCCGCCTGATCTGGTCTTTCTGGTGCGGGGGACCACGGCTTAGGAGAGCTGGGCTGATCGTAGGGTCCTTTGGGGTGCGTGGAATTTGAGTTGGCTGTTCAGGTATGCTGGTCCGGTGTCGTGGAGGGCCTTGTGAGTGTGGGTGAGCATCTTGAAGGTGACTCTAGCTTCGATGGGGAGCCAGTGGAGTGTGCGCAGATGCTGGGAGATGTGGCAGTGTCTTGGCAGGTTGAGGACCAGTCTTGCAGCGGCGTTGTGGATGTTCTGTAGCTTGCGTGCAAGGTTTTTGTTTATTCCGGCATAGAGTGCGTTGCCATAGTCAAGTCTGCTGGTGACTAGGGCGTGAGTGACCATTTTTTCTGTGTTCGAGGGGGATCCATTTGAAGGTCTTGCGTAGGGGGCAGAGGGTGTGAAAGCAGCAGGACGAGACAGCGTTGATCTGGCGGTCCATTTTGAGTTCGGAGTCCAGGATGATTCCCAGGTTGCGTGCGTGGTCCATGAGGGTGGGTGGACTTCTGAGGGCGGGGGGCCACCAGGTGTCGTTCCAGGCATCGGGGTGTGGGCCCATGATGATTACTTCTGTTTTGTTGGTGTTTAGTTGAAGGCAGCTGTTTTTCATCCATTTTGCAACGGCTTCCATGCCTTCTCGAAAATTGTGTCCTCTCCGTATGATGCAATGTTGAGTCCGTAGGTTCTGACGATGGGGCGAGTAGAGCCATGTAGACGTTGAAGAGCGTAGAGCTGAGTGATGACACCTGGGGGACTCCGCAGGTGGTTGGTGTAGGGTCCGAGAGGAAAGGGGGAGTCTAACCCGCTGTGCTCTGCCTGAGAGGGAGGAGCGGATCCAGTTGAGGGCACTGTCTTGAAACCCTGCGTCGTGGAGTCTGCGTATTATGGTGTGGTGAGAGACTGTATCGAACACAGCTGAGAGGTCGAGGAGGATGAGGGCTGCTGTTTCTTCTTTGTCTAGTAGGGTGCGGATGTCGTCTGTTGCGGCGAGGAGGGCGGTTTCTGTGCTGTGGTTTTTTCTGAAGCTGGATTGGGAGGAGTCGAGGATGTTGTGCTCTTCGATGAATGTGGCGAGTTGGCTGTTGATGGCTTTCTCTGGGAAGGGGAGCAGGAAGATGGGTCTGTAGTTTTTGAGGTCAGTGGGGTCTGCCGAGGGTATCTTGAGGAGGGGGTTGATCTAGGCGTGTTTCCAGTTGTCAGGGAACGATGCGTTTGCCAGGGAGCGGTTGATGGTGTGGTGGAGCATGGGTGCGATGGTGTCGGCGGCTCTGTTGAAAATGTGATGGGGGCAGGGGTCCGTGGGGGCCCCAGAGTGGATTGAGTTTGTAGTCTTCAGTGTGTATTCGGTGGTGAGGGCTGTCTAGTTGTCGATTGTTGGCTTCATGGTGTCGGGGGTGGTTGGTGAGGGTTCAGTGTGTTGGTTGTCTTCATCAAAGTTGTCGTAGATGCTCTTGATTTTGTGGTGGAAAAAGGTGCTGAGTTTGTCGCAGAGGTCTTGTGAGGGTGGGATGTCGGTGGACTTGCTGGTAGGTGGGGCGAACTCCTTGATGATGTTGAAGAGTTCTGTGCTGTTGTGTGCATGGGTGGAGATTCTGTCTTCGATCGCTTTAACCTTCCCTTTTACTACATTTAAGACACCCCTAAGGTAGGCCCAAGATACCCCCATGGGCAGGGTGTAGTGTATGTGAAGGTAGGACATTTACTGGTGTGCTTTATATGTCCTGATAGTGAAATAATACCCTTTTCATTTTTCACTATTGCAAAGACTAGCTCGCCCATAGGCTGTCATTTGAGCTGCCTTATAACATTTTACAAGTGTTTCTTTCAATTAGGAACAGCTAGAAATTTCGAGTTTGGGCTCTCTGAGCTCAGAATGTAAAAACACTTCTTTTAGTGAAGGTGGTTTTTAAACTGTGTGTTTGAAAATGCCATTTTATCAAAGTGGGCATTTTCTTGTTTAACCATCCTGTGCCTCTGCCTGCCTGTGGAATCAATGTCTGGTTTAGACTGACAGGGACCTGTTTGTGCATTCACTCTAGACAGTCGCACAAAGGGAGTTGAGGTGTTCCCTGTTTATCCTGATTGCCCATCACCAAGTTGATGGGCCTTCCTGAGCTAGAGTGGTGGGAGGAGTTGTCCCTGACACCTGAATAGGGCTGTGTCTGGCCTCTCACAATGATATCTCAAACCCCCTGGGGTGTGTCTGGAGCCAAGACCAGGCACTACAAAGAAAATAATTTGAAGAATGCCTACTTCAAAGGCCAAAAGGGGTATAAGCATTGGACCTAAAACCCAAAGCTTTTCGAGCACTTCTGGATCAAGAGGAGACTCTCCCAAGGATAAGAGCTGAAGAGTTGTAAGGAGGAGTACTGCCCCTTTGCTGCATGTTACATTGCTGGGTTGGCCTGCATTTGCTGCTTCTGCTTTGGAGAGGAAAAGGACTGGACTTTGCTGTGTATCCTGCTTGTGAAGTTTCTCCAAGGACTTGTATGTCCTTGCCTCCTGTTACGAAGTCTCAGGGCCATCAAAAATGACATCGGCAGCACCCCTGAACTCCACTGCTGGGAGTTCGGACCTGCCAAGTGATGCCAGTTCTAGTCCTAGGCCCCTAGAGGTTGTTCCTGCTGCAAAAAGGTACAAAAGACTTTTAAAATCGATGCTTCTCCATTCCAGCTCCTATTTTTCCAATATGCACTGCAGTGCGGAAAGAGTTTCCATGCGCTGCCGCCATGTGGCCAAAGAAATCAGTGCAGCACCTGCCCATGGCTGAAGAAAGCACCAG
The DNA here is from genome assembly GCF_964204655.1 of Triturus cristatus. Lineage (NCBI taxonomy): Eukaryota > Metazoa > Chordata > Amphibia > Caudata > Salamandridae > Triturus > Triturus cristatus. Next base: position 345,184,851 of record NC_140594.1, on the reverse strand, counting down.
TAGCCCAAGTTCAGCGCATCATATCTCCGAAGTCCGTGACCACTACACTGACTCCAATGCAAGCCCCGCTGTGAGGCTGAAAGAATCATTGCATCATTGGACCACGGCTGAAGAAATGGATGCAGCACCTGCTTGTCACTGTTGCATCGACCTTCAGCATGTCCAGATTTCCATCCATTGCACCTGTGTGCTAAGTTTTCCACCGCATAACCCGCAGACCAGAACCGTCTTGAATTTTGAGACACCACTTCCTCTTACAGCCAGGATTCAACACAACACTTCTCCTGTGTGCAGCAGAACTTACTCATTGCCTCCCTTAGGAACATAGGAATCGGCGTATCACAGTTTTTTCAATGCTTCCCTCCTGTGCAGCAGTTTTTCCTTGTGGATTTTGATTTTGATGCATCTAAGGTGCTTTGTGAAAAATCACAACATTCATAGAGTTATATAGACAGAATTGCTTGAAACCTTTAAAAAGCCCTATTTTGCATTATGAATGTTGGGTTTTTGTTGTTTTGGTGGTCTTTTGTTTAGATAAAGAACGTTTATTTTTCTAAACTGGTGTGGTGCCCATTTTGAGTGTTTTCACTTTGTTACTGTGTGTGTTATGTACAAATACTTTACACATTGCTTCTGAGATAGATCTGACTGCTCATGCCAAGCTACCGGGGTGGTGAGAAGGGGTTATCTTGGGTGTGTGACTCCCTTATCCTGACTAGAAGGAAGGTCACTACTTAGGGTGCATACCACAGCCAACTAGAGACCCCCATTTCTAAGACTTTGGAGTTCACTTATTTCTCCTAGTTGCAAAAGTGAGGCAGTTTTCAGGGCTCTTCTGAGATCAGATAGGCAGCCTCAATAAAAAAAATATGCACTTTCCAATCGCCGTAAAGGCAGTTGCATCAGAATTGTGGAAGCGGGACCGCCGACTCCTTGTTGGGCAGTCCATTTCCGCTCCGATGTAGGTCAGATGTTTGTTCGACCGACATCGTAATTAAGGCCTTAGAACTGGGGGTCTCTAGTTGGCTGAGGTACGTACCTTAGTCCAAATATGGACACTTGCTTCTAGTCAGGTAAAGGAGAGACTCACTCTTAGATAATCCCTGCTGACCCCTCGGTAGCTTGGCACGAGCAATCCGGCTTATCTCCAAGGCAATGTGTAAAGTATTTGCAACCACACTCCCAGTAACACAGTGATAACACCACAAATGGACACCATGAGCAACGGTCCTGGGCACACGTGGTGGGGGTATGACACTGATGTGGAAGTCTCGTGTGAATAACAGTTCCAGTGGTCAACATCAGTTTGTGGATTGAAAAGTTATTTTTATGAAGCAACGACTGCATTTGAAACAAACAACCAGCCTGTCATACCCCCCCCACGTGTGCCCGGAACCGTTGCTAATTTCCAAGTGTGGATCGTTCGATTCACATACTTCAGGGGGTTATTGGGTTATTCCCCCGACCTGGCAGCACCGTACTTACTCAGGTTCACATATAACACCACGCGTACGCGTCTGAGCGCCATTCTTCCTGACTACAATGAAAGCCCAACCCCTAGTCCTCACTAAATTGACACCATACTGGTTTTATAAAAATAGCAGTATCTTTATCAAAAGGAATACGATGAGACCAAACGATAGAAATCCAACAGATGCGTATTCGTAATATTTCACTTTGTCGGTTATTAGGCCAACAATCACTTGTAGGTTATTGCGGTATTAATGAGCAGTTCACGATGATCTAATGCAGTCCTGATGCAATGCTATGCCGTTCGTAATGTAGTAATAAGACAGTCCCTAATGCAAGTACTAATGCAGTTCGTAACGCAGGAATAAGGCTGTTCGTAATGCAAGAATTAGGCAGTTCGTAATGCAAGAATCGGGCAGTTCATAATGCAAGAATAATGTGATTCGTAATACAAGAATAAGGCAGTTCGTACTGCAAGAATAAGGCAGTTCGTAATGCAAGAAGAATGTGGTTCATAATGCAAGAATCAGGCAGTTTGTGATGCAAGGAATAATGCAGTTCGTAATGGGAGGAATAATGCTACAAGCCAATCTGCACGGTCAACTCGAGCACCACTAGGCCCCAACAACAGAGACAACGGTTGTAAGCTTAAAGGGGCGGCCCCGGTACTGCTGGGCTGGTACGGGCCGCTCGGGGACTCAACGCGTCTAACATGGTGCAGTGGGAGAGAGATCGGAGCACTCCTGTACTCCTCCTGCATGCCTCCCCAGGCCACACACGCTTGTGGCTCCCGACCGGAGTCCAAGCCTTACCTGAGAGGACTATATGACGTTACAATGCAAACAAATACAACGCATGCTTTTACAACGCAACTTTTACAATTCAAATGACAATACATTGCAAGATTTTACAACGCATACCATTACAACGCAAATGTACTATAATACATAGAATGATCCTTTACAACGCATACTACCACAACGCACACATTTACAACGCGATGTAAAAAAAAAAATTGTCTAATAATTCTCTGTAGCGTGATGCAAGGAAAATAGGGGTTTTGGGTTGGTATGTGTATTAAAACGTAGTTAATGGAAATTAACAACTAAGTATTAAAATTAATACTCGAGTACTACAATTAATACTCATGTATACTATTAATTATACAAAAATATACGAATTTATTAAAATATTGCTTAAATAGATACTGTTTTGTAACATGATATTTAATGAAATTATCGAAATGTAAAAAAAAATACTTGAGTAATAAAATTAGTACTGGTGTACTTTTTTAAACTAATGAAAGATTAAAAAAAAATATAACCATACTAAACATTACCCAAATATATAAAACACATATAAAATAAATGTAAAACTTAAGTTAACACAAAATAATTCATAAAAAATATTTAAACATCATACACATTTATCCAACAATTACAATTTTTTTTAAATTTAATCACAAACAAATAAGCAAACATTAATACACTTAATTTTGCAAAGTAAAATGCCATTAATAAATTTCATATGTGAAAAACACAATAACACACAAGTAATATCAACATAAAAAAGAAAACTACCGTTTTTAAATGCAGGCAAACAAAAGTCTTACAACTATTTCATTGAAATTACTTTGACCCGGAAATAGCCAAAATGGATGTTAAAACATACCAAAATGAAAAGTTACAAAAACTGACATAACAAAATAATTATTTACATTCTTACACACCATTAAACACACAAAGAAAAATCATATGCAAAACATATATTTTCCTTTCAAATAACGTTCAACACAACAAAACGTATGAAAGGAGGCATCCACCATTTTAAAAACTGTAGTTACCTGATTACCAGAGACTGCACGCGCGTTTACATACTCCAAACTATAATCCTCAGAGACAGCCATCGAAAACACGAAATAAGTACAAACTATAGAAATGTATAACTACTTAAAAATTTGTTTATACGCAAATATACTAAAATAAAACATAATAACTTTTTCTCAGTTTGTCAGAGAACTTTACAAACTCCTACAAAACTTTGCAAAACACTCTATTTTGGACATTATATATAAAGTAAGTGACTAAAACTATATACATATTTTTTACCGTTTCCTAATAAATGTATAATGGTGGGTTTATACAAAATATTCAAAAATTAAAGGATACTTCATCAATGAAAATAATAAATAGTATTAAGTTTACAAATTATATTCCAAATGGAAATAGTGCTTCCTCACAATAAATGTTATAAAGCACAACTTTAAATTACTATTCAAACTCAAAACATGCTAGCCACAAGTAAGGTGCAGGAGAGTGGTATATTAAAATTACTATTCTTACACCTAAGAGTGTTTTCCTCCTATAAAATACTGGTTAGTGGTGGTTTTTAAATTACTATTCCAACTCCAAAAGGTGCTTGGTTCAGGAAAGGTGCAGGATAGTGGTATGTTAAAATACCTATTCCTAATTGTAAGGGTGCTTACCTCAGAAAAAATGCAGGACAGTTGTAGAATTTAAATTACTATCCCAACTCCAAAAGGTGCTTCTTTCAGGTAAGGTGCAAGATAGTAGTATATTAAAATTACTATTACTACTCCAAAGGGAGCTTACCTCACAGAAAATGCTGGATATTATTAGTTTAAATTACTATTCCAAATCCAAAAGGTACTTTCCTCAGAGAAGGTGCAGAATACTGTTATATTAAAATTCCTATTCCTAGTCCAAAATGTACTTGCTTCACGTAAAATGCTGGATAGTAATAGCGTTAAAATTACTATTCCAACTCAAAAACATGCTTGCCACAAGTAAGGTGCAGGATAGTGGTATGTTAAAATTATTATTCCTACACCAAAGGGTGTTTGCCTCCTGTAAAATACTGGATAGCGGTTGGGTTTCAATGACTATTTTAACTCCAAAAGATGCTTGCTTCAGGAAAGGTGAGGAATAATGGTATGTTCAAATTTCTATTCCTAATCGAAAATGTGCTTACATCAAAGAAAATTCTGGATAGTTTTGAGGTTTAAATTACTATTCCAACACCCAAACATGCTTGCTTCAGAAAATGTGCATGGTAGTGGTATATTAAAATTACTATTCCTACTCCAATGGGCGCGTGCCTCATAGATAATGCTTGATAGTGATGGGGTTTAAATTACTATTCCAACTCCAAAAGGTGCTTGTTTCAGGAAAGGTGCAGGATAGTAGTATATTAAAATTACCATTCCTACTCCAAAGTGTGCTTGCCTCAGTTAAAATGCTGGATAGTGATGGGGTTTGAACTACTATTTCAACGCCAAAATATGCTTGCTTAAAGAAAGGTGCAGTATAGTGGCATGTTAAAATTACTATTCCTACTCCAAAGGGTGCATACCTCAAAAATAAATGCCGTGTAGTGAAATTATTCAAATTACTATTCTTACCCCAAAATATGCACATCTCAAAACAGTTCTAAATAGAGATAAGATTAAACTACTATTCCTAATATAAATGATGTCTAACACTGTAAAAATGCTGTATTTTTATTGAACTAAATTCCTAATCCTACTAAAACATAAACTTATCTCAGTAAAACATGCTGTTTTATTTGTAGCTACCTGATAAATATTATCACATACTAAAAATATTTATTTTACTTTTTTTATAAATCAACAGATTAATACTATATCCAACAGCCAAAGACCAACAACATTTGGACTGATATATATATATATATATATATATATATATATATATATATATATATATATATATATATATATTCTCAGCGTTTTTCCTGTTCGGAAATATTTCAAACGCACTCACGGGCGTCCAAATAGTTTGCTTTAATTTTAACAGCAAAAATTCGCCGACAAATAACCCTACGCGTTTCAGTCTCTCCTAGACCTTTGTCACGGGTAACCAGAGATAATGTCAGAACCATTATTTAACAGGCAAACTCATTTGCGTCATTTCCTGTGAATTGGCGCTCGGCATTCTGGTCATTGTAGTACACTGGTTGGTGTATTTACAAGACAGTGAGAAAATATAAATGAACAAAATTGTTCTTTGTTGTAAAGAAGCTTCAATGATTAAAAATTAAAACACAAAACATTATTATACATATTGTCAACCTTTTTCCTTGTCTCTTGCTACCTCAATCATATTTGGAACAGCGAGGTACTTATTCCTTCTGACCAGAGGGCGGCAGAATAACATTTAAACATCCAAATCCCTGGGTCAGAAGGAATAAGTACCTCGCTGTTCCAAATATGATTGAGGTAGCAAGAGACAAGGAAAAAGGTTGACAATATGTATAATAATGTTTTGTGTTTTAATGTTTAATCATTGAAGCTTCTTTACTATATATATATATATATATATATATATATATATATATATATATATATATATATATATATATATATATATATATTCTACTGGCGGTCGCCAGTAGATAGTTATAGTTAGGACCGTGTTTCCATAGGAAATCCGCAACATTCTATTTGGAATAACTTTGGCGCCAGTTGACGAATCCTCGCGAAATTTTCAAAATAGGTGGGGCGCTCCGCTCCGCTCCTACCCTGAAAGTCTCGTGGGGGATTCGTCTAGTGGGGGCTGAGAAAAAAGGGGGGTCCCAAAACGCGTTTTTTCCATGCGATTTTCCATAGGGACCATTAGTCCAAGGTACAGCCCGGACGGCTGAACAGAATTACTTGAAATTTGGCAGAGAGGTAGTCCTCAGCTCAGGGATGTGCCTTTTGCAGGTCTGGTGTCAATCTGTTCAGTAGTTCCTGAGAAAATCAAAAGTAAAATCATATATATATGTGGGTGGAGCCTAACGACACATCTCATCGTGAGATCTGATTGGCTGTCAGTACTTCATCCAAGAAGTGTTGGCAGCCATCTTGGGACCAATATACATGATAGCACCTCATTAAAAAGCATTGCAGTTAATAGAAGGATTTAAAACTTTAGTTACATTATAAATCATTTGTTGATGGTACCATACTCATTTTAGGAATTGTGGTGTGTTCTAAGGTGATTTTACCATGTGAAAAAGCCTTCTGCTGGGATATCATGATTGAGAGAAAAATATTTTCTCGTGCTTTTCCCACAGAGGTTTAGAAGGTGATCTATAAGCTAAACTGAGAGCTTATTTTCTGTAAATTCACATTATCTTTCTCAGTCATGTGAGAATGAAGTCTGACATTCTCAGTAAAACATGTACATCCAACAAGGGCAGAGACTGTCAGTTGATTCCTTTGTGTTCTACTGCAGCTTCCCAGAGTGTTCCAAAGAACAACTAGATCGCTAACAGTCCTACTTATGATAAACGTATGGCACACCTGAAGCCATCTTGCTTGGATTAAAGTGGTAACTCTTAAAACATTTAATTTAAAAAGGAACAAAATGAGGGGGTTCATTTTTCCATAAAAAAGTATGATTAGTGCTGTAGAAAGAAAAATTAGGGCACATTTTGAGTGACTTCTCAAATCCTCTTCTATTTCATTAAAAAATTCTGACATGCAGACTGAAACATGCACTTTCAATACCAGCAGCAGTTTCTCCTGGTGAGCAGTAGCTTTACTACAGTGATCTAATGAGCAAAAAGAGTGCTAACATTCTGAATTTATGGCAAATGTGTGACACATCTGAATGCCTTCTTGATGGAATCAAAGTAAAAAACTGAAAGTATTTCCTACTGAGGAGACTGCAGTAAATGAGGAAATTAGGAAACTTCATAACAAATAAGTCTCCCAAGATGGCCACCAGAGACAAAAGAGCCCAAATGTAGCCCAAATATCACCCAGATGTAACCCAAGTATAGCCCAATGACAGAATGTCCCAGAGTGTTCTTAAAAACAACTAGAGCGCTTACTGTCTTCATTATGACAAAAGTATGGCACACCTGAAGCCATCTTGATTGGAATAAAGTGGTAACACTTAAAACATTTAATTTAAAAAGGAACACAATGAGGGGGTTCATTTTGCCATAGAAATTATGATTAATGCTGAAGAAAGAAAATGAGGGCACATTTTGAGTGACTTCTCAAATCCTCTTCTATTTCATTACAAAATTCTGACATGCAGACTGAAACATGCACTTTTAATACCAAGAGCAGACTTCCATGGTGAACAGTAGTTTTACTACAGTGATCTAATGAGCAACTAGAGTGCTAACATTCAGAATTTATGGCTAATGTATGACATATCTGAATACCTTCATGATGGAATCAAAGTAAAAAACTGAAAGCATTTCCTACTGAGGAGACTGCAGTACATGAGGAAATTAGGAAACTTCATAACAAATAAATCTCCCAAGATGGCCACCGGAGAGAAAAGAGCCCAAATGTAGCCCAAAATCACCCAGATGTAGCCCAAATATAGCCCAATGACAGAAGTGTGCAAAACACTTATTATTTTGTGTTTTTGCAGTGTTATATAGTGCAGACTTGCCAGGTATTGGAGTGCTTTACATGAGCATTGGTTACATCACACAAGAACAAATTCATTTTGGTTGTAGACATGGGGAGACTAATTGATTTGACCAGAATCACAGAATGTCGAGCTGAAGCAGAAACTCCAACCTGGTTCTCCAGTTGCAAAGTCTGCAGTTCTGGAAGTAACACCTAAGTGCAACATTTAATCAAGTGGTCAACTGGATAAAAAAACATAAAGATAACAAATAATTTAAAAGTGCTTTGTCGCTATTTGAAAACTCAGAAAATATGTCCTTATTTTAGTCTTTTAGAGCACTAACCATAGTTTTGATGTCAATAAGACCCTCTCATTTATGTAATTTCTAACGGAAATGCTCTAGGTATTACAGTTTTGATTACATCAAAATGATGTCAGGCGTTCCACACTTTTGTAATAAATATAGAATGTTAGCAATCTAGTTGTTCATTAGGATACTGTTGAGAGGCAGAGGCCAGGGCCACGGACTCTGAAAATTGAAGGCAGGTAGGAGAGTGCAGAGGCAACAATTTGACCACACTGGGCAGGCAGGAAGGGCAGTAGCAGCACATTAGACTATGGAGGGCAGTGGAAAGGGGGGCAGGGGCAACAAATCAACAATACAGGACTGGCAAGAGAGGCTGTGGCAATATAATAGACCATTGTGGGCAGAAGGAAGAGGCAATGGTAGTACAACCATACATGCCAGACCCGATTCAGCCAGGAAACGTCCAATGTTTTTAAGCTCAAATGGGCTTTATTTGATCTGTCTCCTGTCTACAATCTCCTCTTTTTCAATGTAACTCCAAGGGGAAAATCAATACCCCAGTTTTTTTTCAAAATCTCCCTCTTACCAAGTTCAAAATGTTCGCAAGTATGGTACATTGGATCATGGAAGGAAATGGGGTAGGGACATGGACTTGGATAACAGAGGACAGGAGGGACATGGAGAGGTGCACCAAACTGACCCTGCAGGGCAGGCATCAGAGTTTGCAGCAGCACAATACACCAAACAGGGCATGCGGGACGGGCGTGCAGCACAACAAACCATAGAAAGCAAGAGGGAGGGGACAGGACCATGCACATGGACAACAGAGAACAGAGGGGCAAGAGGCAATGGTAGCAAGCTGACCATAATGCACAGACAGGAGAGAAAGCTGTAGCATAACAGACCATAAAGGGCAGGAGGGACGGATCAGGGGCATTACAATGGAACAGACAAGCCAGGAGGGAGGGAGTAGGGGTCTGCACATGTAAACAGAGGGCTGGGGCAAGGGGGCAGGGCAGGAGCAGCAAGATAGCCATGGAGGTCAGGCAGGATGGGCACTAGAAGCAAGACACACCATGAAGAGCAACAGTGAGACTGTGATGGCATACACACAGACCATGGAGGGAAGGTAGGGGGGGGGTCAGGGGCAGCTAACTGACCACACAGGGAAGGTGGGAGGGGCCATGGCAGCACAGAAGACCATGCATGGCAAGTGGGAGGGTTAGTGGCAGCACAATGGCTATGATGGGCAAGAAGGAGGGTGCAGGGGCATGCACAAAGGACGATGGAGGATAGAAGGGAGGGTCAGGACCTGTGCACAGACAAGAAAGTTCAGGGGAAGGGGCCTCACAACAGACCGCACAGGGCAGGCAGGAGGAGCAGTTGCAGCACAACAGACCAGGGAGGGCAGAAGGGTGTGGCAGTACAATGGACCATGTAGGACAGAAGGAAGAGGATAGGGGCATGGCATGTGGACAGGCAGGGTGGAGGTGGCAGGGACAGGTTACAGTCATCTGACAATTCTAGGCAGGTGGGAGGGGAGTGGCAGCTCAACAGAACACTCAGAGTAGATAGGAGTGGCAGGTCCATGGAACATGGTGGGCAAAAAGGATGGAGCAGGGGCATGCACAAAGACATCGGAGGGCAGGGGGAAGGAGAATAGGGGCAGCAAGCTAAGCACAGAGTTTAAGCAGGAGGTCAATGATGGGGCATAGAATTGGGCAATGGAGGGCAGGAGGAGTGGGCTGGTACATCATACTAAATTGAGGGCAGTGGCAGCACATCAGACCATGCATGGCAGGAGGGAGGAGGCTAGTCCATGGATTCACACAACAGAGGATAGGGAGGAGGGGGATGGGGCAGCAAGCTAACTGTTCAGAGAAGGCGGGTATTAGGAACTTTATTGTTTTTAAAACGTGTGTCTGTGCGAACTACTTAAAATATGAACAAGTATGCAGCATAATCTCACTTTTATTCAGGAAGAAGAGGACGTTTGTGACTGTGACTCCGGGCTCACTTGGCAGAAACACCCCCTGACCCTCCACCCCCTATCGCAAAATGTAATGCCCGTGAAAAGGGTAGGTGAACACAGTGTTATATAGAACATAGTCCTGAGAGCACGATTGAAAATGAAAACTAGATATAGTGTATGGTATAAACTATGCACCAAAAAGTGTGATATAAGATGAACCGGGCGTGAAATATAATATGCAATACATTTTGCGCAATGACAGATTCATTGGAGAGCGCGAGATAGCACAGGCACTAGCGCGTGCTATGCGATATGCGCCTTGGAGTGTAATATGCACAGGGCAGTGTTGTGTAACCTAACTAGTCTCTAAAGTTGTAATATAAAATATGTGCTGGGGAGTGTAACGTTGCATATGCACTGTGACAAAGATATGGATCCCAGATTGTAATATGTATGGCATAGCACTGTGCGTTATAACATAGGCATCGAGGAAGGCACGTTAGATGGGGCAATATAACCCGTGCGAAGACAAGTGTGGCATGACATATTCACGGGGTGGTGTTACAGTGCACATGGGCTAGAGAGTGTCATAGCATATGCACTAGCTAGTGGAATACAACACAGAGGTGTGTGGCACTCAGCAGGCAATGGTGGGTGTAACACAGCATTGGGCTCTGCCAGGAGCGCGCTGTAACTCTCAAGTGATGTTCGTCCCCTTTCCAGAGAGTAAAATAAAAAGTATTACACATCCGGCAGTGGATGTGTGTTTTATTAACCGTGAGGGGGGTTTCTTGCATAGTTTTGGTCGAATTTTTGTCGAATCCCCTTTGAATGGCTTGGTGTGCATGTGTAGTAAATGTGCCCGTCAATAGCTACCCATGTTTGTATAAATAAACGGCAAGGGTGTCTACCGGGATTAGGCACGGTAGGGCATCAGACATGTCAGAGCTTCACTAGTGGTGTAAATACATTCCACGTGGATTCATTGTATGCATAGTCGCCTTTTAATGAATATCACGCAAATCGTCATGGTGATAGGTACGTACGTGTTGTCCAGCATGTCCTAGGTGTGTCTATAAATATATATTTTTTAAAAATAATAAAAAAACAGTGGCCGGCCCTGGGGATTGGGGTCAAAAAAATATAATTAGCAGACAGGCCCTGGGGGATGGGGTCATCAGGGCCAATAAATTAGAATACGAAGGGGAACCACACAGCCCCCCTTCTTAAAAAATTAAAATAAATAAAAGACTGTTATCGTGCCGGAGGCCATGCCCCCTCCTTGCAGCACTCTGCAAACGCGCCCCCTGGCGAGTTCTAAGTTGGGGAATTAATTCCTCTTCAATACTGAGGGTCCCTGAGGGCCAACTAGCCCAACAGGCATCTCCAGTATGTGCCAGGGAGCTGCGCTGCAGACAGGTGTTCTGGGGCCAAGCCCCTTTTTACACCTCTCTGCAAAGCAGCTCTGTGGAGCTTACTGGAGGTACCTAGTGGTCTGGTTTGACCCTAGGGACCCTTAGGATTCAAGGGGACTTAATCTCTCTACTTTGAACAGCCACAGGGCGTGTTTACACAGTGGTGAAGGGAGGGGACGGGGCCTGAGGTGACATGTGTAAACACGCACTATGGCACGTTTTAAATTGGGGATATAATTTCCCTTCAATACTGAGGGCTCCTGGGGGCTAACTAGCCCACCAAGTGCTTCCAGTAAGCGCCACTGAGCTGCATTGCAGAGAGGTGGTCCCCAACGCATAATGTTCCCTAGTGTATGTAGGTGTTTTCACTGTATTCTAAGTGTCTTTTAACATAGCACTGGCTCTAGGACTGGTTAGTCAGACTCAGTTACCACCAGTATCCGTCTGAAAAAGTTGAGGGTACAGGATGATTTTGCAACAAGGCTTCTTTCTGCTCTTCTTTTTGTTCTTTCTGCACGTTATTCTTCTTCCTGCACTTTTCTTCGTCTTTGAGGACTTCTGTTGCTTCTTTCTGCACTTCTTTTTTTTCTTTCTGTGCATTTTTTCTTCTTTCTTCACATGTCTTATCTCTGTAGGCATAGTTAGAAATTAGCATTTAAAAAACCTTTGAAATTCACAGAAAAAACGATAGGTTTCAGGCACGTTATAGTTAGGAATTAACATTTAAAAAACCTCAGAAATTCACTGAATAAACCATAGGTTTCAGGGGTGTTATAGTTAGCTGGACTTTTCACTTGTACAAAACAATTGAAATTCCCCCTTTATAGTTAGTTCAGCTAACTATAACTCGCGCGCCCGCAATGCACTGCTGATGACGTCACATATTACATCACTCATGACATGGTCAGTGACATCACTCATGACATCTCAAATGACATCACTGATGACATCACTGGGTTTTTCAGTGAATTTCTGAGGTTTTTTAAATGCTAATTCCTAACTATAACGTGCGTGAAACCTATGGTTTTTTCTGTGAATATATATATATATATATATATATATATATATATATATATATATATATATATTCACTTAACGTTGTGAAAAGCATATTGCAAGGTAATTTCCTTAAATATAAACAACCAAAAACAAGTAAATAAATGACAAAGCATACAAACACAAAAGAAACAAATTAAAAAACATCATCATTACAAATTATAAACAATGTTAAAAAAAAATTCTTTCAGCTTTCAAACGTTTAAACAATAAGAAAAAAGAAAAACATAAGGTAATTTTCACATCAATAAATTATTACATTCAATTTTTTAGTTCTTTTATTATTAAGATATTCAAATTTTTTCTCCCACAGTTAAAAACATATAACAGGAAATTAGATTGTTTAAACTTGACTAAAGAAATGTAGGCAAATAAACACAAATGTATCTCTTCAAATTACAATGAAAAAGTTTTGTACAATTCTAAAACATTAACCTGTTGTTCCTTAACCAAAAATATACTATTATATTTAAAAAAAATAACGTAAAATATTTCCAATATACTAACAATCATTTTCTTTCAACTTTTTTAGACCACAATACAACTCAAACTCATAAAGCAAAGCAAGAAACAACCTAAACAATATTATAAAGTTAAGATTTCTGAAAGAAAAGCCAATCCCAAAAGTTAACTATGTTTCTCTCCTTAGGAAACTTCACCATAAGCTATATATATGTAATAAAACTCAAAAATTATTTTTCTTTTCAGAAACACACAACAAATCAATACATTTTCCAAAGCAAATTAATCTAGCAAAATCTAATTCATAGGTAAGAAAAACTGAATTATATTTTAATGCAACAAATTAACTTTTTATATAAAACATACTTTCATTTTCCCTCTAAACAGGTATGCATCACAAAATATTAAATAAATAACAATATTTTTTTTCTTTGTTCTCCATACAGAACCAAAAATGTCTACCCCATCAAAAGAAGCAAAATACCTAACATCAAATAGAGGGAACAGACTGCTGAACCATAGTGGGTATGTTTATTGTAAGGATAGACTATCTGAACCCAGGTGTCATTGGAGGTGTGTGCAATATTACTCAACCCATTGCAGAGGCAGAGCGGTTAGTCTTGGTGACACTGATTTAAGAACCACAGACCATAACCACTTTGCCTCTGCAATGGAGATTGAAGTTAGAGAAAGTATTAATGAGATCAAATATATTACATACACCTCCAATAAACCCTGTTGTACAGTTTTATGGGAGGTATCCCAACACATTCCCCCACATGATGCAAGTAGTATACCCACAATACCTAATTTGAGAAAAAAATTCTACGTCAAAAACAGACAAGTAACCCACAAAGAGTAACACCCCAAACATACTCTGACATAATAATTCCATTCCTATTGCATGACAACCAAAACTCTCAAAAGAGAATCCTAATCTTTGGTACACCCCATAATCTAGTAAGGTTAGAAAACAGTGATATTTGGATGATAGATGGAACGTTTAAAAGCACACCCCATCCATTCACCCGTATATACACTATTCACACATACATTAACATTATAGTTGTTCCCTTAGTATACAGTTTACTCCCTGATAAACAATCCTCAACATACACAGAATTTTTCTCAGTGATAAAATCTAAAACCTATAACAAAAGTCCGAGAAAAGTAATAATTGACTTTGAATTAACTATGATTAATCTAATAACCAAAACATACCCTGATACACAAATTCAAGAATGTTTCTTTCACTTTTCTCAGGCATATTGGCGAAAACTACAAAAAACATCCTTAATTGAGGATTATATATCAGACAGCAAACTACAGTTTGAACTAAAAAAACGAACTACCCTTTGCTTTGTTTCTCCTGATAGTGTAGACGAGTACTACACTTCAATTACTGAATCTGAATATTTTACAACGAATGAAGAAAAATTGGCACCTATTCTAAATTATTATGAAGACACATGGATTGGCCATCTAAGCAGGTCGGGTCACAGGAGGACCGTTTCCATGTGGACTTGAGGAACTGTTACTCGGCCTGCTTAGAGGGAAGAGCAAAAACAAACAATGCCATAGAGGGATGGCACAACTCCTTCAACAAATCAATTGGCAAACCTCATCCTAATTTCTATCATTTCTTGGAAATTTTGAAAAAGGAGCAAAGTTTCCAAGAAATGAGAATGTCGCAATCATTAACGGGTAGTCTGAACCCACTTATTTCTACCAGAACTAAGGAAATGTCTGAAAGACTATTGGGTGTAATTCAACAGTTTACGTTGACAGTGGCTTCAGACTATCTTATTAATCTTGCACACATCCTGCATTTCTAACACACACAATCTTTTTACTTGTCTGTTTTGCCCTAAAACAACTCCTACTAATTCAATTGATTTTCATCCAAACATTTTTAAATTAATAATAAAAGTTGCGTCTCCTTACCTTAAGATGTTTTCTTTCTTCAACTCTTGGACTTACATTCCATCCATTACTTCACCAAGAGTCCTTTTTTTGTTGTAAAATCCATAGTAAATAAAAGAATCCATTTAAAAAATCCATAAACCGTTTAAAAAAATATGAATATGCACACTAATAACAGTGCATATATCATGAAACGCACCCAATAGAACAATCCCAAAAAATAGATATTTATCAAAAAAAGCAACAAATCCCAACGTTGCAATCCAATTCTGATCGAAAGACAATGCCATGTCGATAGCTGTAGAAATCCAAAATAAAGAGACCCAAGAAAAACATCCTGATTTTTATTTTTTTTATTTTTTATTTTATTTTTTTATCTCGAAAAAACACAACAAATTGCAATGATTCAATCCATCTGGCCCAAAAATACTGTTTAAAAATAATGATGAGCTCATCCAAAATCTATAACTTGAAATCACATTGTAAATACATATAACCGCGACAATGATAAAAATATCTATTTTTTTTAAAAGCGTGTCGCTAAACTAAAAAAGCACACCTTTCAAAACACTTTTGTTTCATTAAGGGGTCGATTCCGATCCGGGTCGGACAGCTCTCAGAGAGCTGTTCGTAGCCTTACCTTGTGACCAACTCGTACCCGAAACCGGTCCGTCTGGGCGATGAAGTACGATTCCGACCGACACGTAGGCTGCGGTTCAAGCTTCATTTTCCATACGAGCCGTACCTCCGATCGCCGAACCGAGTCGCCCGGAAGCAGTACCCACAGCAGTTTCCGGCCGGACAAGTACGATGCGCAAATCATACGCGCCGGACAGGTCGCCACGTACAGCACGTCACAGCATCCGGAAAAGAAGCATATCAGGTACGATTCGCGCCAGAACACAATCCACGGCTACGAGACGGACCAGCTAGCAACGGGAACGAGACGGAGCAACAAGCAGCGTGTACGAGACAAACACATTATGAATCCTATCGTGCAGGTCATACCAGTACTGTACATCCATGACCGGATCAGGAACAGATGCGGACGGTGCAGATGGTAAGTCAGACACCCACCACACAAACAACAAGTACCCACCAAATGTCACACATACCCAGGGGATCCATACCCTGGCCACTAGCAACAGGCCATCATAGCGGTTGCATGGCTATCACTACTGCCACCCCCACCCATAGGGACTATGTTGCCCAGCACTCCTGCCAGCCCCACTCATAGGGGACCTGTTGCCCATCACTACTGCCACCCCCACTCATAGGGACTATGTTGCCCATCACTCCTGCCACCCCCACCCATAGGGACTATGTTGCCCAGCACTCCTGCCACCCCCACCCATAGGAACTATGTTGCCCATCACTACTGCCACCCACACCCATAGGGGACCTGTTGCCCATCACTACTGCCACCCCCACTCATAGGGCTTATGTTGCCCATCACTCCTGCCACCCCCACCCATAGGGGACCTGTTGCCCATCACTCCTGCCACCCCCACCCATATGGGACCTGTTGCCCATCACTCCTGCGACCCCCACCCATAGGGACTATGTTGCCCATCACTACTGCCACCCCCCACCCATAGGGGTTATTTTGCCCATCACTACTGCCACCCCCACCCATAGGGGTTATGTTGCCCAAAACTACTGCCACCCCCACCCATAGGGGACCTGTTGCCCATCACTACTGCCACCCCTACTCATAGGCCTTATGTTGCCCATCACTACTGCCACCCCCACCCATAGGGGACCTGTTGCCCATCACTCCTGCCACCACCACCATAGGGACTATGTTGCCCATCACTCCGGCCACCCCCACTCATAGGGCTTATGTTGCCCAGCACTCCTGCCAGCCCCACTCATAGGGGACCTGTTGCCCATCACTACTGCCAACCCCACTCATAGGGCTTATGTTGCCCATCACTACCTACTGCCACCCCCACCCATAGGGGACCTGTTGCCCATCACTACTGCCACCCCCACTCATAGGGCTTATGTTGCCCATCACTACTGCCACCCCCACCCATAGGGGTTATGTTGCCCATCACTACTGCCACCCCCACCCATAGGGACTATGTTGCCCATCACTCCTGCCACCCCCACTCATAGGGCTTATATTGCCCTTCACTCCTGCCACCCCCACTCATAGGGGACCTGTTGCCCATCACTACTGCCAACCCTACTCATAGGGCTTATGTTGGCCATCACTACTGCCACCCCCACCCATAGGGACTACGTTGCCCAGCACTCCTACCACCCCCACCCATAGGGGACCTGTTGCCCATCACTACTGCCACCCCCACCCATAGGATGGGTGATGCGCCACACATCCATCACACACCAACATTAGGTATGTCAGCAAAAAACATCCCCCTTAACATCATGACAACAGTGTGTAGTCTGTGACAAATGCCGACAACAGTGAATATGACTTTGAACATACAATGTAACTACCATCACGTGTGACCAAAAACGGAGTGTGGCCTACACAAGGCAAGCATCACACTAGCACTGTGTCATTGTGCACTAACACCCCCTCACTGTGTAGAACAAAAGTTAAGTGTGGGGTTCCAAACTGCAGCAAATATTAAGCATTGTGGTGATGGGGTCTAAAACCGCCCTCATCACAGTGACCAAAAGGTAAGTGTCATCATGGTCAAAGCTACAAATGCCAAACAGCATGTATGATTCCTTGTCCCAACACATGAAACACTTTTGTGGCCAAGTAGTGGTTGTGTCCCATACCCACAGAGATGTGGTGAGGCTAACAGTGCTGTGGAAACCTAACATACTCTCGGCCATGTGCAGACAAGCACCACCCATGGGGGCTGACATTGCATACAGTGTACAATGACACAAAAGCAGAAGTGACCATCACTAAGCATACAAACATCTCGAAAATAGACACACAATCAAAACATCCTATGTAGACTGTAGGTGTCAGGTCACAAACTCCCATTCCATGGCAGCAATGGGACCTAACAACCAGGATGAATGCCCCGGTTACTTACCGGTAATCTTCATTACTCCGAGTTAGTCTTCCTCGCCACATGACTAACGAAGTGAGCTTCAGCTCCACACCAGAACCCTCCAAAGCTAAAGTTAGCCTCCCATGACTCCTATCCCTCCCAATATGGCCGACCCATACACTCCATGACCACTATAAGAGGTGTGCCGTCCCAACCCCAAAGCATGAAACTACCAAGCCAAAACATGAAGCCGATAGCCAGACAGGGAGGGAGGGACGGGAACTCATGTGGCGAGGAAGACTAACTCGGAGTAATGAAGATTACCGGTAAGTAACCGGGGCATTACCTCCTCGTTAGTCTTCCTCGCCACATGACTAACGAAGTGAGCACATACCCAAGCCAAAAAGGCTTCATGGAACACAAGAAACCACCACCAAGGTGGAAACAGGTAACCAAAACAACTTTAATCCATCGTGTAAAGAAACAACAGAATAAACACACAGTCCAACAAGGGACAAATCAAGGGATGGCAGAACCCGCACTCAGAACAGCTCCCGCAAAATCCCCAGGAGGAGAGCCCCCCAGGACCACCCGGTAGTGTTCCATAAACATGTGGGGAGAAGACAACGTTGCTGCCCGGCAAATCTCCTCGGTAGACACAGCCTTAAACGAAGCCCAAGACAGAGAGACACTCCGGGTGGAACGACCCTGGACAACCCCCGGGAGGTCAGAACCCTGGGAGTCGTACGCCAGCAGGATAGCCTGGTTCAGCCAGTGACTCGGAGTAGACAGAGAAGGCTTGTGACCAGAACGCACTGGACCAAAGGTCACAAACAAACTGACAAAAAGAGGAGATGCAGTCCAAGTAAATCTCCACCGCACGACGGACATCCAGTAAGGACAGGGGGACACCCACCGCCGGGGAAAAGGAAGGCAAGGACACCTCACGAGAGCGGTTAGTAAGGGAGGGAATCTTAGGCAGAAAGCAGGGATCATGGCGCAGGACCAGCCGGTCCGGCAAGACCTTCAAGAAGGGGGGAGACCGAAGGAAGGACCCCAGCTCGCCCATGCGGCCAGCCGAGATAATGGCGACCAAGTAAACCACCTTGAAGGTGAGGAATTTCGGATCCACCGACTGAAGGGGCTCAAAGGGGGGACCCTGCAGAGCCCGCAGGACCAAGGGACGATCCCAAGGAGGGGCCAGGCACACAGCCCGAGGCCGCCGCAGAGAAAAGCTCCGTAGCAAGCGAGCCACTAAGGAATCCAGCTGGTCCAGGTCCGGACTACGGAAGACCCACAGGGCAGCCCACTGAGCCCTCAGAGTGGAGGTAGACAACCCCAGGGAAAACCCTCCGCCAACAAATCCAGAACCCTCATGGGGTCCACAGGCTGCACCAATGGGAAAAGGAGGACTTGGGACGGCAATAGGACAGCAAGGTCGAAGACCTCCGGGAACCCTGCAAAAAAGCTACCACCCCCGGGGAACACCCCTGGGCCAACAAGGTCACCCGCTCAACAGCCAAGCCTGCAGATGGAGCCGGCGCAACACCGCCCCGGAGAGAGAAGGCCCCCACAAGGGGAACGCTTGATCTGGAATTGGCTAACGGGTCCAAATCGCCAGCTCGCCCAGGAGAGGATACCAGGAGCGGTGCACCCAACCGGGAACCACCAAGAGCACCCGGGCCCGGTCCAATCGGATCTTGCAGAGGACCCGAGGAATCAAGGGAAAGGCATAAAAGAGACCCCGAGGCCAAGGGAAAGACAGAACATCCACCCTCCAGACCCCCGTACACGGATGGAGAGCGCAGAAGCAGGGCAGAAGAGCATTGTCCAACTCTGTGAACAAGTCCACCTGGGGAAGGCCAAACCGGTCCACCAGACGCCGAAAGACTGCTGGCGACAGGGAGAGGGCACTCAACGGAGTGACCACCCGACTGAGATGGTCCGCCATCATATTCTCTGGCCCCGGGAGATAGACTGCCCTGAGAGACAAGACCGCCCCCTCTGCCCAGGACAACAGTTCCCGGGACAGCAACCATAGGGAGCGCACCCGGCAACCCCCCTGGTGGTTGATGTAACACCTCACCAACTGGTTGTCCGACCGATCCAAAACATGATGACCCCGGAGAGAGGGAGCTAATTCCCGGCAAGCCAGCAGGACTGCCATCATCTCGTGGTAGTTGGAGGAGCAGTGGGACAGAAGAGGACCCCATTGACCCTGAACCGACCAGGACTCCATGGTCGCCCCCCAGCCGAGGTGACTGGCATCGGTCGTGACCACCCGGGATGGGGAGATCAGAAAGGGAAGACCCTCTGAGAGATGGGACGCCACAAGCCACCAGCCCAGGTCGGACCGGGGTAGTCCTCAGAGCAGGGGGCCCAGAGAGACAGGAGGTGATTGACTAAGGGGTACAGGTGGAGGCGAGCCCTGGGGAGTACATTGATGGTGGCAGACATTAACCCCTGAACCCTCAACCACAGATTCACAGGAGCAGAGTCCCGCCCAAGAAGAGCCCCCAGTTCCCACCAGAAGACGTTGCGACGTTCCAGGGGTAAGAACACCTTCCCCTGGAGCATGTCCAAACGGCCCCCAATGAAGACCAAGTTCTGGGTGGGATCTAAGTGGGACTTCCGCAGGTTGATCAGGAAACCGTGGGCAGAAAGGACTTCGCAGACCCTCTGGACGTGTAGCCTCCCCTTTGAAAAAGAAGAAGCAGAAATTTACCAGTCATCCAGGTATAGAAAAACCCGGATACCCTCCCGGTGAAGAACTCCCACCAAGGGCGCCAGAATCTTGGTGAACACTCTCGGGGCAGACGATAAACCAAAAGGGAGTACCTGGAACTGGTAGTGGCAGGCCCCCACGCAGAATCTGAGGAAGGGTTGAGAAGACAGGTGGACCGGCACATGGAGGTAGGCATCCAATAGGTCCAGAGAAGCCACCACCTCCCCCTGGACCAACAGCGGCAATCTCCTGCAGAGAAAGCATCTTGAACTTAGTGTGAGGAATGAACGAATTCACCCGCTTTAAGTCCAAGACAGGCCGAAAATCCCCAGACACCTTCCTTACCAGGAACAGGATGGAGTAGACGCCGAAGCCCCTCTGAGACGGAGGAACAGGCCGGATGGTCCGCTTCATGAGCAGGTCCTGGATGCCAGCGAGCAAGGCCGCCCGCTTGACCGGAGAGGAAGGCAGCGGGGTAGTGCGGAAGGCGTCTGGAGGAGGGGAACTGAAGGAGATGGAGAGACCCTCCCTTACGATCCGAAGAACCCAAAGGTCCAAGACAAAGGACTCCCACGCCAGAAGGAAGTGGCGGAGTCGGCCACCCACCGGGAATCCACCCGGCGGGGCCAGAAAATAGTCGGGACTTGGGAGCAGAGGTGGAAGCAGCAGGCTGAGACCGGGATTTGGAGAAGGGGGCGCCCCGGCCGCGACCCCTACCTCGAAAGGGCACCCCGCCCCTGGGCGTGGACGAGGAGGAAAACTCTCTCTTGGGACCCTGGAAGCGGGCCCTGGAAGACCTGAGGGGATCCAGCAGCTTCCGGTCCTCAGCCGACTTCTTGACCATGTCCTCAAGGGAAGACCCGAAGAGCTTCGGCCCGGAAAAGGGGATGTTCATCAGTAAAGCCTTCTGGGCAGCCTCCGCCTTCCAGTTGTACAACCAAATCTGCCGCCGGGCCTGAATAGCAGTGCCATCAGCAGCAGCCGAGGCCCCCAAGGTGTTGAAGGAGATGTCCGACAGGAGCCGAGTTGCTTCTCCGTAAGTGCCAGGGTAGGAACCACATCCGCCCATTGGTCCAACAGCTCCGCCAAGGACTGGAAATCCTTCAACAAGGACTGCACCGTGTAAGACAGGTAGGCAAAGACATAAATGGAAAAATTGCCCGCCTCCACCCGCCTGTCAACAGGGTCTGAGGGAGAGGCGTCCTCGGAAATGATGGAACCCTGCGAGGAAAGCCCCGCCATCAGAGAGTCCACCTTCACAGAGGGAGGGAAATCCTTGGCAAAGTCATGGATGGTGTAGTGCTTCGCCAGGTACCTCGGGAAGGCCTGCTTGTCAGTCTCCATCCATTCCCCCTCCAACACCTTCTTAATGGACGAATGAAGAGGCAGAGACTCTGGTTCCTTACGCTGGTTTTGTAAGAAAAAGTCCTCCGAGAGCTCCGCAGCCGCCGGAGCAGGAAAAGCCAAGTTCTGTTTGATGTGCAGGAGAACATCCCGCAACTCTTGACCCTGGCTGTAGCGCCCTCGGAGATCCTCCTCCTCCCCTTCAGCGTCCGAAACCGAAGCGGGGTCCAAGTGAGGATACTTAGGAAAAGAGGGACCCTGCCCACCAGAGCGCTGCGCAAAAGCAGCCGCCACCGCAGCCTGAATCATGTCCTGAATGGACTGAAGGGTGACTGACTGAGGAGGAACCTGGGAGGCCGGGTCCTCCTCCACAGGGACATCCCCACGCTCCATGCGCAGCAACAGCACAGGAACACTAGCACAAAAGACAGCAGCAGCCCACTGGAGACCACAACAGGAGAACGAAACAGTGGCCCCTAAAAGTAGGCAGGAAAAAGACACATAGGGAAGAACAGAGGAGGCAAGGCAGTGCCGGCCCCCATACATCCCTGCCACCCCCCACGTACCCGCTGCTGCAGGCACCACTTACCTGATGCATCTGGAGAGACGTACGCAGATTAAAAATAACAGGCTTTGGGGTTGGGCCGGCCCGCCTCTTATAGTGGTCATGGAGTGCATGGGTCGGCCATATTGGGAAGGGATGAGAGCCATGGGAGGCTAACTTTTTCTTTGGAGGGTTCTGGCATGGAGCTGAAGCTCTCTTCGTTAGTCATGTGGCGAGGAAGACTAAAGAGGAGGTAATGTGCAGAATTATGTGATATGACTCACAGGGACAGCAGGGAAAATCACAAAAATAACATCCAGACAATGGCCCCCAACAGCAATACCAATGCCCTGGTGCAGATGCACAAGCACAAACAGGCAACCTCACACTGCACATCTGACACAACATGTGTGTGTGTCTCAGTATCCCTAGGCAACTACACAACACATGAGGGGGGGCTGAACCAAAGTGAGACAGATGTGAACACAGTGCCATACAAAAGTAACCCATCATTGGGCCCCCCTTAGTGGGCAATCAGGCATTGTGAGATGACAGGAAGCACAACAGACACATGTGACACAAGCTGGAATGAACAGCAACTAACACAGCAAGAGACTGACACACAACAGCACTACCCCCAGGGACCATACATTGGGGTAACACAAGCATGCATGATACGTCTACTGTGATGACAAAGGTAGATGTCGTAGAAACTGTGAAACCCAGACATGTGTCCTGTGCCACAAACATATATTACACCTACACAAACACAAATCACTCAGCATGGCATGTCATCCATGGACAAACAGGAGGAGGGGCTGATCCATGTCAACATTCACATCTGTCCACCCTCAACACCACACACCCTGAACTGCACCAATGTGCATCTGTGAAGCCCACATGGACAGGTGACATTGCACATGCACCCATGACAAACACAGTAATGTTGGGAGGAACTAAGGTGCACAGACTCACCACACAAGGAAAGTGTACAACCCTGGTGAAGGACAGACATACTGCACAGTATGCGGTACCTGGCCATGACTTCAAAGCTCCCGTAACCTTTGGAATCCCTGCCACAGTCCCAGGACAATACAGAAGCCAAGGAGAACCACAAGGCACACATGCGGACACCTGCCAACATTGCAGCCATGAACCTGATGAGTGGGAGCAGTCACACACACATACACATGTCTCAATCACCGAAAGGTACCACCTAGGGACAACTACATGATATTGCGAACAAACAAGTGCCTTGGGGACCCATGACTGTGTCCCATCTGCGTCTGACCACATCATCACCACTCCGAACTGACAAATCCCAATGATGAAACACCAATTAACAGTAGTGTGTCATGCACCCACACATCTGGTATCCCAGGACAAAGATGTGGGATGAACACAGTACAACTCAGCAAAGCATCAACAACAGGAACATATCAAGGGAACACTGCCTGTGTATACAAAGGGATGTGGACCCACACACACACATGCTCACACAGCACACACCATGGGCCCAGGCAATGTCACGGAACACACTTACTTGAGGGGACTCAACTCCTGTGGAAGCTCAGCTGTGCCAAACATAGTCCCAGCAGGCCTCAGTCATGTCAGCAGAACACTTGGTCAGTCAGCCATCAGTTACCACCAAATGAAGACTCTGGTCACAACAGCCTGGGTACGGGAGTGTCCCTTAAGTCATCTGCACATACTCAATACATATGTCCAGCAAGTTGCACAGAGGACCCAGTTGCTCCTACACCAATGATGCCCACACCTGCAGGTCCAGAGGAGATGCACCCACAGTCAGGGAAATAGAAAAATTGGACAATGGGAAGCACAATGTGACCATGCAAATGAAATGTTTACAGAAATGTTCACAAATTGTTATTCATGACAAACCCAGTTAGCTGCAAAGGATGACATGGATACCGACCAGAATAGGATACATATCTCATGGACCACATGGAGTACATCACATTAACACCTCAGTATTCAACATTGGAAATCCAGTATTATAACTGCAAGGTCATGGTAAACATCATCAATATAATGTACAGGTAAATCAAATTCACAAGGATAAATACAAATGCTTTATTCAGCAAAATTGAAATGCAAAGTCCTTTCAAAACAAAGGCCAATGGCCAGTCCATATCCAAATGTCAACAATGTGATTTGAGTGACAACTGTCACACGTTGCTTGCCTGCACTGGTAAGGACAGGGGACATCCACTCGGAGGAGCATACAAGGGGGCAGGCCAGGCACCGCAGGGACAGGATCAGGGCTCAGCAGAAGGAGGCAGTGAAGTGGTGGTGGATGCAGGAGAGTCACTGGCAACTGCAGTGGAGGTGTCTGACATAGTGGGTGCAGTCACAACTGTGGGGCACAAGTCAGATGGGGTGGGTGCCGGCACAACTGCAGTGGGCAGGTCAGATGGAGTGGACTGGGTCCCCACTGCAGTGCCCAAATCAGATGGGGTGGTCGTGGACTCCACTGTAGTGCCCAACTCCATGGGAGCGGAATGGGGTTCAGGTGAGGTCGGCAGGACAGATGGCTGTGCCATGGTCCCCCCACCAGTGGCACAAACAGTCTGACCGGGGCGGTGGGGGTGGAAGAGCAAGTGGTAGGGGGGGAGGGCAAGAGCATTTTGGGGATGGTTTATCTGTGGCAGGGTGTGGCAGGGGAACCTCTGGAGTTGTGGCCTGGGGGATGGAGGACAGAGACTGTGTCGTGGAGCTGCGGGGCAGGGGTGGGGTCTTGCTCTTCCAGTTCCGGGGGGACTTGCGGGTGGGGGCCTTAGTCTGACTGTGCCTGGGGGAGGGTGTCTGGGTGTGAGGGGCACTCCCCTCTGTGTGTGGGGACTTCCTCTTCCCCTTGTAAGCTGGATGTGCTGGATCGGTGGGGAAGAGGTCATGGTCACAGAGGAAGAGCTTCTTGGGAGATGGTGTTGCAGGTGAGGCAAGGGAAGGGGTCTTGGAGGGAGAGGTATCGGAGGACTGCGGAGTGGTTGTGAATGCCTGTGTGTGTGTTTGCAAACCATCCCCTGTGAGTGTGATATTAGTCCCCTGAGGTTGCTTGTGTGCAAGTCTAGACCTTGGTTTGGGTGTTTGTGTGCTGCCCGTGTCTGTGGGATTGGGTGAATGTGCTGGTGTGTGTATGCTTGGGACAGGTAGGGTGCTAGGAATCATGGATGGGGAAGAGGTAGGAGGGATGAGGGACTGTTGGAGCAGGGAGACTGCTGCAGTCAGGGAGGAGGCCACGGACTGATTTGTCCTCTGTAGGGCAGACATGCCCAATGAAATGCCATCCATGAATGATACCAGTTGTGTCAAGAGACTGGTGTGTGCATGGAGGACACTCAGCATTGATGTCTACCCTACATGGATCTGTCGAAGCAAGTCCACAGACTCCACACTCAGGGCAGCAGGGGACACCGGGGTGGGGGTGCGGTGCCTGGCACAAAGGAGACATGCTCTAGAACACGGGAGCCTCCACGGACCTCTGGGAAGGGAGCCGATGGGAGGGTGATGATGGTGGGGGGGACAACCTCACTAGCTGGGGCTTGGTGGCTACTGACACCCGCCTCCACAAGGGAGTCATCCTCCGAGCTGCTGTGGCCCTCAGCTGGGGTGAATGGTGCTGAGGACTCCTCGGTGTGGCACCACTCGCCCTCCTGTGCCACTGGGTCCCTCCAACTCCTCGCCTTCTGTCCCAATCTGGCTCTGTGGCTCCTCCTGGTCCATGGAGCTGTCCCCTCCTGTGGCCGTGGATGTATCTGGATAGAATTAGGAAAAAAAGAACATCAGTCACTTGCACTGACCCAACACACCACAGTGAGTACAGCACATCACAGGGCAAGCCCTGGCATCCTCAGCTGAACACTGCTCAAAGTGCTCACACTGTTTTGAATAAGCCAATTGACAGTCTCACCATCAACCATGGCACTCGTATCCCTCCTGGACTTGCACCCATATGTCTGTTGCATGTTGTATGCTAATACCCCTATGTGCAGACATGCACCACCTACACATTTGTTGGACATGCAAGTGAACATGTAGGAGTATGTTACTATACACACATCGCATCTCTTGCCACTGACTCAGTACAGGTGTCAGGAAGAAGGGATGGGCAGAGTCACATTTCACATGCTTGTGATGCATACCAGCAACACACACTATGATGTTCTCATGTCCTGATAGTCAATGCCACAATGGGGTGCATGGAGCACATTTGACCCCAATGCAGGATCACTCATAGCAAGTTAAATGCTATGGCACAGGCATGCCTGGAAAGTCAGTCATCACTGTCTCCTGTCACAGGGGTGCAGGGCATCCAGACAACAACAGTATGCACTGTGTCACAATCATAGGTCACGGGTAAAGCAAACTCTGCAGCTGACAAGTGCACTTGTCCATCCCCTGCAAACAACATATCCCGGACCCAGATGACCCCACATCATACAAAACAGACATGCGAGTCTCTGTTAAATTTAGCTTATAAAGCGCACGTACGCCCGTAGGCTTCATGGCGCTGTAGGAGGTTTTCAGAGCATAACACAACAACAGGAGGACAACTTAGAACGTCTAAGGATAAGCTTCTCTAAAAAGCCAGGTCTTAAAGGCTAGTCTAAAGGCTAGAATATCCTCGTGTGACCTTAAAGAAGCTGGCAAGGAGTTCCAGAGGGAGGCAGCAAGAAAATGAAAAGAGCTGCCGCCCTGACGTTGTTTCCTAACAACCGGCACCATGAGCAAGTTTTTGTGACCAGAGCGGAGGTTGCGGGAGGGGGTGTATCTGGCAAGCAGATTGATGATAAATTTGGGGCCTTTACTTTGTAATGCCCTAAAGATAATGCAGCCGGTTTTAAAAGCCGCCCTCTGGGCTACCGGCAGCCAGTGCAGGTCTGCCAGGCCTGGCCTGATGGACTGCCATTTAGGAAGCCCACAGATCAGCCTGGCCGCCTGATTTTGAACCAGCTGCAGCCTCTTGAGCTGCCCGGCTGGAAGGCCCAAATATAAACTATTTGAGTAGTCCAGCCTAGACAGCACAAGGGCGATGGTCACCTGTATCAGGGCAGAATGGGTTAGGAAATGGGCAATCTTTCTAATCTTGCGCAGCTGAAAGAAGCAAGCGGAAACAACTGACCCTACCTGACTTTTCAGGGAGAGGTCTTCACTAAAGGTGACTCCAAGGCTCTTAACTGTGCGGGAATTGGAGGAGGGGTTTCCCATCTCCAGAGGCCAAAATTGAGGTCCCCAGCTGAGTTCGCTCTTCCCAGGCAAGATCAATTCAGTCTTGCCTGGGTTTAGTTTTAGGTGGTTAAGGCCCATCCATCTCTGGATATGAGCCATGACCTCCCTAAACTCAGTGACAGCATCCGGCGACCCCAGGGGGAAAACCAATTGCAGATCATCTGCGTAATTAAAGATCCACACTTTGAATTTCCTCAAGGAGTACAAAAGGGGACGCAAGTATAAATTAAATAAAAGGGGGGACAGGGATGAGCCTTGAGGGACCCCGCAATCGTTCTTAATTCTAGGGGCTGTGAAAGTGCCCAGTCTCACTGCTTGAGTCCGGTCGGACAAGAATGATTCCACCCAGCTCAGGGCAGCACCTCTGAGGCTTGCCTGCTCGACACGGCCGACCAAAATAGTATGGTCGACCGTGTCGAATGCAGCAGACAGGTCAAGAAGCACCAGTGCCTGGTGGACATCCCTGTCTGCGTTACACCGAAGTGTATTCTGGACTGCCAGGGTTACCGTCTCGGTCTCTGCAAACACAACTCCCTGTACATGAGCACATCACAATCTGATGTGCATGAAACACAGCTGCCTGAAGTTTACAGTTGCATACACCATTGTGCACTGTCAAGTGATCACACACCTAAATGTCACACAGGTCTTGTCTCTTATAGTCACATCTCAGATGTCCTGCTGACCCTCAAACTCATGAACACCCCAGTTGTCCTGAAAAGGAAGCCACACCACAATGACAGAGGCAGACATCTGAAGGCACATGTCAGTAAGCACAACCTGTAAGTTGATACACAGGAGTTGCATTACAGAGTGTTTCCAAATGCCCTTGAGTAGGCATGACTGCCCAGGTCTACGTGAAACAGTGTATAGCCCTGGCCAGTAGTCAGGTGGCTAAGCAAGTGTGACACACTTGATATACATACTCCTGAGGCCCAAAATGTGGAGTCCCCTGCTGCATGGGTGTGTTTGAAATACCCCAGGCACATGTGGCGAGTCAGACCAGCAATTGGAACACTTATCAAGGGCACGCACAGATCACATGTCAGATCTCAGGCATTGTATAAACAATTGACCCACCCATGAAACACAACAGAGTCACGGTAACAGATGCTGTCCGGAACCTGAAGCCTAGCTAACTGCAGGGACACAGTGCCCTAGTGACACAAGCCACAGACTGTAGGGTCCACACCTGTGGATCAGATGTGGAGGGTGCATTACACAATTGAGGGACATGAGTCCTGGACTACAAGACCTACGTAATGTGGAAGTGTGACCAGTCCAAAAGACTGCAAATAGCATGTCAGACATAGTAGACAGATTAGGCATGGACTTACCTCCTCCTTGCTGCTGTATGGCCTTCAGCTGCCTATCCAGGTTCGGGAAGACCACCGCCAGAATCCTGAGCAAGTGGGGGGTCAGGGTCTGGTGTCCGCCCCTCCTGCGAGGAGGCGACAGCTTCAGCTGGACCTTGCGATCCTCTGGGTCCAGCCCCAAAGGTCCTGCCACCTCTTCTGGCTGTTGCGGATCTGGCGCTTGAAGACCCCCACTGATCGAACTGCCTGGGCGATGGTCAGCCAGATCTCCTGCTTCTGGTGAGCATCAACTTGTGAGGATGACAAAGTTAAGAGTCCATTAACACACATACCCCATATTTGTGCCGCACACAGTTGGCTATACATGTTGTCATCACAAAGGAAAATGAGTTACACAGGTAGTGCACCCATGGAAATGGACAAATGCCCTGCATGTCTGACATGTTATCATTGCCTGGGAAGTTGAAGCTTGCACAAATGCACGTTTGCTGCAGAACACCTGTTCATTACATGTACCTACACACTTTGGGGGTTGAAAGTACTCAGTATGCTTGCCACTGGTGTACACACTGCTAGTACTGCTAGTCAGACAACAATCCCAATTAGGAAGGCAGTTGACTGCACACTCACCTACTCCCCTGGTTTCCCATACAGCTTGCAATACTGTGGAAGGAGCCCGTCCAGCAGGGTCTGGTTCTCTTCTTCAGTGAAGGCTGGGGCCCTCTCCAGAGTACGTGCTATAGCAGTAGCAGGAGGATGCAGAGACAGCAGCAGTGGTATCAGAGATGTGGTCCAGTAGCATGTTGTGCAGGCAAGTGAGCTCCCTGGGGTCTGAATCTGGCCAATCCATGGAATTGTACGACTCGTACACGTCTTCTGCATCGTTCAAATCTTCACCTTCATAAAACCCTAGAAATTGCAACATTGTTGTAGTCATCCAACTGAATTTCCAGCGCACGAGTCGTACAAGTTTTAAATCCGCATACGTCTCCATGACAGTCCAGAGCCAATGGGTGCGCACGGCTCGGTCACTTGACTGTACAACGCGTAGTTTGAAAATCCATTCGCACCCGTCTCCATACGATTCAATGGCCAAGGCGTGCACAGGACTCCGTCTATGCCTACACGACGCCTATGCATGATAGTCACCCGCATCGGTTGACATTGCAGTCAATGGCTAAGCGTATGCATGGCTCAGTCCATGCCTGCACAACGAGTATGCATGATAGTCACCCGCATTGGTTCTCATTGCAGTCAATGGCTAAGCGTATGCAAGGCTCAGTCCTGAACTGTGCAATGCGTACGCATGATAGTCACCCGCATCGGTTCTCATTGCAGTCAATGGCTAAGCGTACGCACGGCTCGGTCCATGCCTGCACAACGCTTATGCATGATAGTCACCCGCATCGGTTCTCATTGCAGTCAATGGCTAAGCGTACGCACGGCTTGGTCCTGAACTGTGCAATGCGTACGCATGATAGTCACCCGCATCGGTTCTCATTGCAGTCAATGGTTAAGCATATGCACGGCTCGGTCCTGGACTGGTCAATGCATCTCTGTAGAAGTCACCCACGTCGGTTGACATTGGTGTGACTTTGTGACGGCTTCCACACACAATTACTTGTCAGGGACTCAGGGGCACACCTACCACACTACAGCATGTGCCACGCTGTGTCCCATGGCATGTAAGGCTGCATTACCTGTTGTTTCGGGGGGGGCAACATTTTGTTTGTTGTGTGGCACTTTTGTGCAGCCACTCCCAGGCTGTGCACGTGTTCATGGGGACAGAATCCTTTGTGTGTTGTACACATTACCACAGTGATGTGCAACTGTACAGTTATAGGCATGAGTCATGGACACAGTTGCAGGTTGGATATGTTTAGGACATGTCACATACACCCTGAGTCCTGGGTTGGATGGCATGTACGTCAAAGTGAGACCCATAGCCACAATTCTGATGTACACCCACAGTCTGTGTGCATGTTGTGTCTCAGATGTGTCTGATCAAAGGTGCCCAATGGGAGACAGTCTCCACATCCATGTGGTTTGTGCATCAACATTGATGTTGTGTGTGTGTCTGCGAGACGTCCATGTAGGGCCTGCAGAGACAACAGTGGCCACTACCTGTGGGACTCATGGTTGTTTTGTGGCGTGTATATGATACGCCATGTCATGCCAGTGTCCATGTGGCAATACAGGGACCCTGGTTATCTGCATGTCAAAGAGCTGTGATGCCTGGGAGACATCAGGCCTCACTTGTCACTGTGGTGTGTGTTTGTAACGTGACAGCAGTACATAGGTACTGTGACACAGCCCAATGATTGGCCATTGCACTACATGGAACTTATGTAGACATGTGGACTTGAGATGTGAGGTGATGGGCATGTAGGTGACATATGTGTCCATACCCAACAGCACACACCTCAGTACATTGTGTATTGTCATGATGTATCATGTGATATTTTGCTTGGTCATAGCCACATGGGTGGATGAATCGACAATCTTCCTTTGTTCATCTCTGTACTTCAGGGCACCATAGACGTTCCCAGACCTTGAAACTATGCAGGAATGCGACTGCATCCGACGGTACCGCTTCACCAGGCCAGTGTTTGAGGAGTTGGCGGAGCAGTTGGCGCCACATCTGCTTCCTGGCCGGACATACCCTACAGCACGGACCCCAGAGGTGAAGGTGATGGCAGCCCTGCACTTCTTTGCTACTGGTACCTTCCAGTACACTGTGGCTACTGCTGGTGGTATGTTGCAAACTATGTTCAGTCGTGTGCTACGCAATGTCTTGGAGGGGATGTTGCATTTCCTTGACCTGTACATCAAGTTTCCTAGCCCAGGTCAACTCACTGACATAAAGGATGCTTTTTATACACTGGGGAGTATGGCGAACGTCATTGGATCTATTGATGGTACACATGTGGCCCTGGTACCACCACAGGCATATGAGCAGGCATACCAGAACAGGAAACATTTCCACTCCATCAATACTCTGGTGGTATGTCTTGCAGACATGTGTATCACACGTGTGTGTACGTTTCCCCGGTTCTGCGCACAATGCCTACATTATGAGAAGTCGCATTGTAACGCTGATGTCACAGATGCCAAACCAGCGTGCCTGGCTTGTCGGTGTGTACTGACTGTTTACCATTGTGTGTGTTTGACAATGTTGTATTCCACCCTCTTTCAAAACTCAGCCAATTGTTCAATTGTTTGTATGTAGGTGACTCCGGATACCCCAACATGCCGTGGTTGCTGACACCCCTCAGGAACCCTGTGACACCAGCCGAGATGCGCTACAATGAGGCACATGGTCGGACCAGGAGGGTGATTGAACGGACCTTTGGTCTCCTGAAAAGCCGCTTCCGCTGCTTGGACAAGACAGGAGGCGCCTTCCCATATGACCCTGCAAAGGTGTGCAAAATTATCCTTGTATGCTGCATGCTAAACAACATGGCAGTGCGGAAGAAGTTGCCTCTCATCCAGGATGACAATGACCTACATCCGCCACCTGTGGAGGATCCAGGCCTGGGCCACGATGCCAGTGATGAGGATGATGAGGGTGACGTCCACACACAGCTCATCAACAACTTCTTCACCTGAATGTGAGTTTACAGGGTTGTTATGTCAATATATTGAGTTAGCCTGAAATGTGTTGGGGCTGCTTTATTGCTGTTTGAGTGTGTCTGTGTGCTACTTAGCTGGATGCGTGCAGTGTGTCCTTTCAGGTGGTCTGTACTCTACAATAGTTTCGAACTGCTAACTTGTTTCTGTGTAGGTTTATTTTGACATGTTCTGTGCATGTGTTTTGCATTTCTCTCCAGTTCTGCTGTGCTTTTGACTGTGTCTTGTGTCTGTCCTTCCCAGGTTACTTTGCCTGTTGTTTGGTCAACACTGACCCCCAACACCCAGAATCCAATCCCAGGATGGAAGTTGTCGATTCCCATCAAGTGATGTACCACACACCCCTGGACTTCAATTCTCCGACACTTTGTGACCGTGTGTCCATTGTCACGTAGAATTACCTTGCAACTGTTGTGGAATAAACATGTTGCTGATGTGTAATGAACCTGTGCTACGCTTTGTTATGTGCGTTGTCTGTCTTCCCACATCTGACTGACATTTGCTTACCTCACCTGTGGGATTGTCACCACTGACTGTGGATAAGTGTGGTCTCTGTGCATTCCACTGTATTTCAGGTCAACATCATTGTATGGGATGAGTTACATGGCCATGGCGAGTATGTGTTGTGGTGCCATAGTGGTGTGTCTCCCTCACATGTGTCACATCACCATGACTCGCATAACGGTGATCACATTGCTGTAGTATTTGGCATGCACTGTGTTCAACATCTCCATGACACATAACAAGTTGGAATCACAACAGAGGCAAGTGTAGTGTACTGGTGAGTTCATTTACAAACACGTGTAAGGATAGTGCACAGGATGGTGGGTGTTGTACATTGGGTTTTGAATCCAAAGTTCACAGTAGAGTAAAGTCCACAGTCACCTGCTACATTGGACCAACATGAACCCTCCATGTCATGTAGGCGAGTTTTGTTAGATACGACAAGGTGAACAGGTTGCGCACAAAGAACATTTTCCAGAACAGGTTTTGAGGCCCTGGGGGATGTGCATGGACATCTGTGTCTCACTTGTCCTTCTTCGGACTACCCCTCTTCTTCTTCAGGGGGGGGGGATCCTCAGGTGCAGACGTCTGCAGTGCAGAGGACTCTCCTCCTTGTGGCACTGGCAGATCTTGCACCAACAGATAATGTGGCCACACAGGGAGGTGTGGACATGTTGGTGCTTATCTGGCGGAGGCATGTGAGTATGTACCTATGCACCACAGTAAGTATATCCCACTTTGCCTCCATGCGGGCATGATGGGCAGCCTGCTCCTGTTGAATGTCCTTGAGGATCCCCACTACCTGGCCGAATCCTCCGGTACAATCCTTGTACGCATCTATGATGCGTGCCAGTTGGGGGTCATCATGCAGTCCAGACCCCTCTGCAAACCGCCACCTCTGCCTACCACCCCTCCCAGCACCCCTAGCCACACGGGAAAGACCTGCGGTGCCATGCACAGGTGACACTGGCCCCCCCTTGGGTGTTGTTACTGGTGGTGTTGTCCATAGCTTCCTGGGGGTCCTGTGTCCCTGTGCTGTTAGTGTTCTGTCCTTGGTCTGTCCGTGCTGGCGGGTGTGCCCTGTCTGTTGCCAGATGCTGGAGGCGTGGGTACAGGGGGAGCAGAGGTTTGTACTGCTGGTGCTGCATGATGACTCACACCGGAGGTGCCACGTTGTTCTTCGTCATCCAAAGAGGACAGAGACTGATCCACACCAGAGAGCTTAGGGTCCACCGGAGTCTGGGACAGGGACTCCTCTTCATTTGCTGCTGTGTCCCCAGCACCACCTGTGTTTGGAAGAGACACACAATGTAAGTTATGTTTCTACAGGCATCAATTGTTCACGTACATGACATTTGCTACTGTACGTCAGGATGGGTGCCTGTACACTACTTTGTCCAAAGTTGTCACGGACAGAGATTGATATTGTTGTGGCACATTGCCCAGCCAACATGAAACATTTCAATGTGTATGTCGAAGTGTGTGCATGCCCAGCTCATGTATAGATTTGGCTGTACATGGCCATTACTACTCAAGGGCCATCACGTTGCTGACAAAGGTGTGTCATCCCTGTTCACATGTGAGCTTTAACAAGGACATACGTGCTATTTCACTGAGGATATGTTGTAAGATTGGGGCATGTGTGGTAGCAGATTTTGCTAGTCTTTGTGTGTCACATTGGTGTATTTGTACGACATGGTCACAGTCCGGTATGCCTGTGATCTCTTGAGAGAAAGTTTTTTTTACAGTGTTCCATAGTTCCCATCTCATTTCATACAAGTGATTATGTCCCCATCGTTAATGAGTCTGGTGCTGAGTTTTGCACGTGCATATATGATTTGACTTGTCAATGTTCTCCATGGTGACATGGATTGGGCAAGGAAGCACTCTGACTTTTCAATGCTCATGACAGTGAGAGCTGGTATTGTGTGTGTTGCGGTTTGACTGCTGTGAGTAGCATGTCTCCTCCAATGTAGTCCAGGTTAGACCTTGTGTCTACAGTGTCTGTCAGTGAGTGGTGTGTTGTGTGAAGGATACATATGTTGCAGCACAATGTAGGAGTGGAATGCAGCTCACAACAGCACAGAGTGTGAATGAGACCATGCTATGGTGTCGGCTATATTGGTGTGTCCATTCCATTCACTGTCAGATGTCCCCTGTCAATGTTGTATATGTGAGTGCCTGTGTGTTTTATGCGATGTACTATATATATGTATCTCCACACTTGTCATCTGCAAGACACACCTCCACAGCCAGGCCAGGGGACACCCCTGGACACTGCATCCCCAGACAGTGAGTTTGAACATATGGTTGCAATGGCTGTGTGTGTGTGACCGTGTTTGGGTTGGCCAGTGCATATGTGTGATTTGCAGCCACATCATTTATCAGGCCCATGTGTCGGACATCTTGCCCGGGCATTATCTTTGTGAGTGACTGGTACGACGTGTGCAATGTGTTTTAGCATAGACGGTGTGTGTATGGCCAGCATCGGTGTTATTTGTTTTCAAGTCAGGACCTCCTTCTCCCCCAGACCAGTTATCCCATAATGAAGCGTGCCACCATTGCATTGGGTGCAGGTTAACTTTCAGGATGTCAGTTAGTGCAGTCCTGGTGTTTGTTGGTGCCCAGTTCCCAGCAGAGCCTTGTGCTTC
Organism: Triturus cristatus; assembly: GCF_964204655.1. Classification (NCBI taxonomy): domain Eukaryota; kingdom Metazoa; phylum Chordata; class Amphibia; order Caudata; family Salamandridae; genus Triturus; species Triturus cristatus. The sequence goes on along the minus strand of NC_140594.1, from coordinate 345,148,903 downwards.
CCACACCAGAGCCCAGTGTCAGACATCTTGTCAGTCCATTTCCACTCCCTGTGAGGTGAGCATGGTTCAGTATGAGCTTGCTGGGCCATGTGGGTGGGTGGGGAATGTCTGTGACTGCAACTCCCATCATGCTTTTGGCTACACCCCCTTCCCAGCATGCCATACTTCCTTCCTTTTGACTCTGCTTCCCTGTGAGGGAGTGTGACAGCAATGGCAAGATGGCTGACTGTGAAGTCCTGGTGTTTTTTTGGCTACAAGTACAAACAGAGCCCCTGTGCTTCACACGCAGAACCCAATGCGGTGTATCTTTGGGTGATATTTCACTACAGTGCGAGTCAATGCATTATACCCGGTGAGTTGTGTGGAGTTTGTGTTGAGGGGTGCATATGTCTCCACATGCTGGTAAGTATGGTCAGTCCTCCTTCCCACCCGGCGAGACATCCCACCATGAAACGTGCTTCCTTTGGATGGCGTCCTAGTTGGCTTTCAGGATGTCAAGCAGTCCTGCTTCTGATTTGCGCACAACCAGGGCCATGTGCTCCCCACAGCAGGACCCAGTGTCAGCCATCTTGTCAGTCATTTTCTACTCCCTGTGATGTGGGCATGGTTCAGAGAGGTCTTGAAGGGCCAATTGGGAGGGGGAGCATTATCTGTGACTACAAACCCCATCATGCTTTTGGATACACTCATTTCACATGCATACCCACTATTTCTTCCTGTCAGTCAGCTTCACTGTGAGGTAGTGTGTTTGTGGTGGCAAACTATCCGACAGTGTTTATTTAGCTTTGTGCCACTGCCTTGCTCTATTTGTTGGTAGGTTTGTACATGTCATGACACAGTTACAAGTCACTATGAGATAGCAGGTATTGTGTTTGTCTGACTAGCATACCCATCTTGGTATGATTATCTATTGGTTACTGTGGCTTTGCTAATGGTACATGGGTTCACTGTCCCCTTGCCACACAATATTGAGTATATTGGTTGTGTACTCACCAGGCTCTGGTATGTCTGATAGACCATGGACGCTCTCTGGTGGTAGGATGTCCCGCACCTTCTCCTCCCAGGACCTGAAGTATACTGGTTTAGCAGGAGGGCCACCACCAGTGCGCTGACTCAAGGCGTAATCCTTCTTGATGAGTTTCTTGACCCTCCTGCGCACGTCATACCACCTGTTCTGGATATCATCCTTTGTGTGCAACATTGGTACTTGTGCGTTCACCTTGTCCACGATCCTCGTCCACATCTTTGTTTTCTGTGACATGGGGGTCCTTTGGACCAATGTACCAAACAAATGTGGCTCTACTCTGATGAGCTCATCTACCAGCACTTGTAACTCACTATCTGTGAACTTTGGATTCTTCTTTGGGGGCATGGTGATGGGAAACATCCACTAGTACGCGGACATTTCTTCGCGTACCGTTACTACGCAAGCGTTAGTACGCATGCAATGTAACAACGCTTCCCTTTAGTACGGATGCTGTTACATCTGGTTACAGCTGGTGGTCTCCCTGACACAGAAAGACAGCGTGCTTTCTCAATCCAATCTGGCAGCATGCATGGAGGACATCAAAAGTTGGATGACAAAGTCATCCTTAAAACTTAACGGTGATAAGACCGAGATAATGATACTCGGTCCCTCTCCCCCTACCACCTACGACCAGCTATGGCCCGCAAGTTTAGGACCAATACCAACTCCGAAGGAAGATATAAAAAGCCTAGGAGTATGGCTAGATAACAAACTCACACTAAATACTCAGGCAACGAAAACAGCTGCAACCTGCTTCGGGATTATCCGAATGTTGAAAAAAATCTTGCCAATATTACCCTCTGAAGCCAAGCAGGTCGTCATTCAGGGCCATGTACAATCTAGGTTGGATTTTAACAATGCTCTATACTTAGGAGCCCCAGAGTATGTGTTGGAAAAACTGCAGAGAACACAGAACTGTGCTGCCCGCACCCTTCTCCAGATCCCTCACAGACAGTCAGTCAAGGCAGGGATCAGATCTCTCCACTGGCTTCCAGTCGGAGAGAGAATAAAGTTCAAAGCCCTCTGCATATCGCATCAAGCATTTCATAGAGTGAGCCCGGAGATCAATCACTCACTTCTCTCCCCTTACTGTCCAGGTAAAACCCTTCGTTCCACCAATGCATTTTTCGCCGTAGTCCCAAGAATTAAAAAAGCGAGAGCAGGTGGTAGGTCCTTTTCTTTGAATGCTGCCAAACTCTGGAACTCTCTGCCTTTTTCACTTAGATCCAACCCCACCCTTTTTCATTTCGCAAAGAACTGAAAACATTTTTATTCAGAAACTAATCCTCTTCTGCCCCCTTTCACTAATCCCCCCTGCTCTCTCCTGGCCCCTCCTCAGAGTCTCCTTTCCACTACTAGCGCTTGGACGCCCGCGGGCAGCAGACGCGCTCTATAAAAACCCTTCACTTCACTTCACATCGCATGCGTTGTACAACGCATGCGTAGGGGGCGGGTACTAGTCACGGCGGACATTTGCAAAGAGAGTCTGACAGAGGAAGCCGGTGGAAGCATGAAGGGGGAGAAGATTTGAACCACGTGTGTTAAGAGGTAAGTGGGGCTGTGAAGGGGCTGTGTAGGGTAGTGCAGGGTTGTGTACTTGTGTAGTGTATTATGGTTTAGTGAATTGTCGTTGGGTTAGTGTTTTAGGGTTTAGGGTAGTGTTGTGGGTTATTGAAGTCTAGGTTAGTGTTTTAGGGTTTAGTGTAGTGTTGGGCGGTTATTGTTTTAGGGATTAGGGTAGTGTTGTGGGTTAGTGTAGTCTAGGGTTGTGTTTTAGGGTTGAGTGTAGTGTCGTGGGGTTAGTGTTTTAGGGTTTAGTGTAGTGTCGTGGGGTTAGTGATTTAGGGTTTAGGGTAGTGTTGTGAGTTAGTGAAGTCTAGGGTAGTGTTTTAGGTTTTAGTGTAGTGTCGGGGGGTTAGTGTTTTAGTTTAGGGTTAAGGGTAGTGTTGTGTGTTAGTGAAGTGTAGTGTAGAGTTTAAGGGTTAAGTGTAGTATGACACGTTATTCCACATACCATTATTATTACTAGGTAAGTTTTTACTTCGCATACCATAACACTTTCATTGTAATGGTATGCAAAGTAAAAACTTGCGTAGTAACGGTTATTGCTAAGTAATAACCGCGTAGTAAAAGCATGCGAAGTAATGGCATGCGAAATAACGTCTCATATTCCATGGTGATGGGTGATGGTGGTGAGTGATGTGTGTGTGAGGGTGGGTGAGTGTCAGTTTTGCTAGGTGTATGTGTGAGTGCTTTTGGTGAGGTGCTAATGGTGTGAAAGTTGTGTGATGGGTGAGTTGTGAGTGTGTCTGTGGTTGCTGTCTGATGGTGTTCTCTGCTGGCTGTTCTCTTGAATTTGCAAAGGATCATGGTAGTGATTGGTGTCCTTTATATAGATTGAGTTGTGGGTGTGTCTTAGTTCCAAGTTTTTTTTTGTTGATATTTATTGACTTTGTCATTGCATGTTTGGTCCTTTTTTTGTATTTACTGATGTTGGCTCTTGCGGGCTTCTCCGGGTCTTTCACGCTTACTTTCTTCTGTGTTTCATGTGCGTCGGTCACGGAGATCTCTATTGCTTCAGGTCCCTGCTTTATGTGCGTGATCGTCATGCGGCTCGGGCTCCGTGCAAGTCGGTCTGGTTTTACATGCATTGCATCGTACTGCGCGGATCAGACATCGCGGGTACGTGTCGGTCGGGTTCATTCCTGGTGCGTGTCGGTCGGTGCGAATCGCGTCTGGTTTCCGTGCGAATCACTGTTTTCCCTACGGCTCGGTCATACGGCTTGTATTCCGTACGTGTCGGTTGTAATTCACATGCATTGCATCGTACTGCACGGGTGGTACGGCGCCGGTCCGTGTCGGTCGGTCTCCGTTCCGGGTCTGTGTCAGTCGGTACGTTTTGCAGCCGGAATCGGAATCTGCCCCTAAGTTTTTAATATATATATCACTAACCCCTTTATGAAACTAAAATAGTTTGTGAAAAAAAAGAGACCCAACGTGGGCCCACTACTGCAAAATGTAATGGCGGAAATTAGTTGGTAAACACACATCAAAAATAACTAAAACACATTTACTACATCTATCTACCTTCCTCGTCTCTCCTTACAATAAACATTACCACTACACTATGAGGCCCATTAGAATGTCGGGTGTATCGCCACAGCCCGCATGGTAGTGGCGATCCGCCCGACATGCTTTCCCGCCCGCATGCCAATTCCCCCTGCCATATTACTATGGCGGGGGAGACCCCGGCGGACGGAAATACCGTCCGCCGGTTTACCGCCGGTAGGCAATCCGCCCGATTGCCTACCAGGCGGAAAAGCTGTTAACATGGTGGCGGTGTCTGGTAGACACCGCCATCCATATTAATATGCAGGCGGGGGGTTACTGCCACAGAAAGGCATGCGGTCTTCGACATTGGGGGCCCGTAGTGGGCCACCAGGGATTCTGGGGTTGGGGGGTGCACATGGGGGTACCTATGGTACCGCCCCTGCATTTCCCGGTGCCTGTCACGTTGTACATTGAAAGGCACAACTTGCTTTTGTGGCATTGCGGCAGGCAGTGCTGAAAGCACCGTCCGCCGCAATGTCATGAATGCAGGATGCGCCCGCCAGTGTGGCGGGCGCATTCTAATTGTAGTTGCGGGACCGCCGCATGCATTGCGGGCGGTCCCGTTTCCCGGGGGTATGGCAGGACATTTTCTCTCTTTGAAAACAATGGAAAAGCATGAGACAATGTTTCAAAAATGTATTATAAAATGTTACTGTTCATAATAAAATACAAATATATTTTTGAAAAATATGTATGTCTACTCTATTTTATTTATAATTTTCTCTTAATTTATTTACATAATAAAAAATATGTTAATTTATTAATAAGAAATTGTTATAAATACATTACATGTCATGTATTTGTTTATACATTTTTACTTATGTCCCAAAAATGTAAAAATGCTAAATAATTTTTTAGTAATTTTAACATTTAAAGGTATATATTTAATTTTTTTTAAATATTAATAAATATTAATTTACTTTACATTAGATTATATTTATAATTTGTCCCCATTAAAATCTTAACCATCATAATATTTAAACATCACAATACTTATTTTTCATTATTAATTATGTATATTTAGACTAATTTTTATATATAAATATTAATATTACCAGAGTATTTTTTAAAAAAAATAACATAATTACCTCATACCTTAGCAAAAAAATAATTACTTCGAAATTAATTTACACAATAACAAACAATTTCCAAAATAAAATAATACGATTAAATATGAAATATTAAATATAAACTTTTCAGTTAATAATGTAAAATTAAAATATAAATATTAATACCTGTCAATTTTTTTAAAATCAAAATAATATTTTCTATTAATTTTTACAAATAAATAACAGCTTACAATTAATATTCATACCTGAGTATTAATTGTCCAAAAAATATACCTATTCCATTAAATAATTAATAACATTACTAGCATAAATATTAACTGATTAAGAACAAAATAAATACCTGTGTATTATTATTTTTTTTAAATCAAAATATTTCCTATAAATGTTTCCCTATTTAATAACAAGTTAGTATTAATATTCATAACGGACTATTAATGTAACCAAAAATATACCTATTCCATAAAATAATTAATATAATTATCATAAATATTAACAATTTAATAACCATATTAGGACCCAAAAATTAATACAAATATTTTTATTTATTAATGTGTTATGTTATTAGACGTACATTATCAAAAAATAAAACAAACACTTGCCATACAATACTTACCAATGCGATGTACTTGTATATGCGTTGCAATGGCATGTGTTGTAAAATCATGCGATGTAAGTGTACCTGCGTTGTAACGGTTGCGTTGTTAAAGGATTTTCCATTGTAATGCCTGCGTTGTAAAGGATGTCTCCCACCTGAGGGGTGCGCTGCCTCACTCTGTACTTCCGCTCGTCGATGTCCTGTTGGGTGGCCCGATGATGTTACAGCTCCGTTCCTAGGCGACGCTGTAGCTGGATGGGATATGGCGCGGTCTTCTCCTTCGTTGACGATCTTGGGTAGATTCCTCTTGGCGAACAACGATCACGATCCCGTTCACCTTGCAGCTTCCTTAGCTTCAGGAAATCCTTTAGCACGTTGCGGCTTGAGCCGGTGGCGGTGATCCTTACTCACAGCCTCAGTTACGAGGACGGCTCGGGCCACAAACAGCAATCCAGCAGTGTGGACGATGTTTCACGCTGCGGGGGCAATGCGGTCGCAGGGCACCTCGTAAACCGCACCACAGACCACACGGCAGTCTCAGGCATGCAAAAGCACACGCACCAAGCTTCGCTGAGACACGGTTGGAAACTTTGATGTTCCTGAGTTTCCAAAACAGGGGACCAGCTCTCCTCGGGCCCTTGGAGACAAGTTACTTCAGGACACAGCACACAGCAAAGTCCTTTCAAACAGGGGGACACAGAACACAGCAAAGTACCTTGTCCTCTCCTTAGTCAAACAGCAAACTGCATGCCAGCCCCAGAACATACAGCAAGGGCAGTCCTTCTCTTCAGTCTCTTCAGCTGTTCTCCTTTGGCAGAGGTTCCTCTTGATCACGAAGTAGGTTCAATCCTTTTTCTGTCTGGATTTCAGTCTTGAGTTCAGGGGTTTCAGCTCTTACATTTATACCCCTAAATGCCTTTCAAGTCTTTGTGTTCAGGGGGCTCTGAGCCCGGTCCAAGCCAGTTCTGGGTGACTTCCTGCCAGTGCTTACCCTACTCCTTTGATAGTCAGGGTCTGGGGCCTAGACGCTCAGCAGGAGGTGGAGCCAACTTTTTGTGGCAGCAACACAGCCCTCTTCGCATCAAAGGGACTACTCCTCCCACCACACCAAATACAGGCAAGCTTGTTGGTGTCTCACCTACTCCTCCCTGGTGTCAGGACCCCTACCCAGACGCTGTCACATCCAAACCCAGACAGCCAATATACAACCAGGCAGAGGCACACAGGATGGTTAGAACAAGAAACCAGCCACTTCTAAAAACGTGGTTTCTAAACACACAATTTAAAAACTATCTTCATAGAAAGATGTGTTAATAAATTCTGAGTTTAGGCACACTAAACTTCATCTCTCCATCATATGCCTATGGGAAGATATGCTGGAAACATGTGACGCAGCATTCCCCATTCTGTCCTATTGGCACGATGGCCTTGCAATAGTGAAAACGAATTAGGCAGTATTTCACTGTCATGACATGGTACACACCTCAGTACATGTCCTACCTTTCACATACACTGCACCTTGCCCAGGGGGGTACCTTGGGCCTACTATACGGGTGTCTGATGTTCATAAAAAGGGAAGGGTAAGGCCTGGCAAGTGGGTGCACTGTCAGGACAACAAGGCAGTTAACAAACTGCGCAGGCACTGCAGTGGCAGGTCTGAGATCTCTCTTCAGGGCTACTTATGTGGGTGGCACAATTAGTACTGCAGGCCCACTAGTAGCGTTTGCATTACCAGCCCTGGCACACATAGTGCACTTTACTAGGGACTTTACTAGTAAGACAAACATACCAATTATGGACAACCAATTACCATAACACTTTATAGAGGGAACACTTGCACTTTGACACAGATCAGCAGTGGCAAAGTGCCCAAAGCATCTAACCAGCAAAACTAAATCCCTCACAGTATCAAAAATAGAGGAGGTAGAGGCAAAATGTCAGGGCTAACCATGCCAAGAAATGCCAGGTCTAACAGGGCCATATTAACCAGGGTACCTTGGTGAGCCTCACTGTAGAGAATCTGCTGTTGTTTTGCCGGATTCTCTGTCACTAGCTTCCTTTAAATCAGTCGATTGGAAAATAAAAACATGAGCTCTAAAGCATCAAAAATATTTTTTGCTTATTTTTTGCCAGTCAGTGATACTGATCATATAAAAATATTTAAGCCTTATTGCCTGCTCCTGTGAGGCAATAGAACCTGTTAATTATTCTCCCATAGTTAAGTGACTCAAGCTGCAGGTGACTTTGACCAAGACTGTAGTTCTTGCAGGTAAAGTCAAAATATATTTGAAGGAGGTCCAAGTAAATAGAGGATTAGTGGCTGCTCTCTAGACAGTGGGGCTATCCTAACCACTGTGAAACAGAGGCTAATTATTTATGCCAGAGCAGTACATCCCTGGGTAGTATGCAGTTATTATGGGACTTCCCGACCTGAACAAAATTGTTCAATAATAGAAGTGATACTCAAGTGAAGGAGCACACATGTAGATCCTGACTTTGTTTAGCGGTAGAGAGAACCCTGGCATTGGCAGTGGGTGTAAATACTCAGACCTCGGTTAGAAAGCCTGAGGGTACAGACTCGGAGACGTGCATCCTGGAGTGCCAGAGGAAGAAAAAGGCTACAAAGCAGGAGAAGTTTGATGATGAGAGGGATAGTGCTTCTGCGTGTGGTGGAATGGCATGCAGCAAAATGTATCCTCGTGCAACTGTCTTCAAGCTACACATAGGGGCCGATTCTGGCCTGAAACGTGCCGACCGACACGGACCCGTAACGGAGACCGACCGACACGCACCGGCGCCATACGACCCGTGCAGTACGATGCAACGCATGTGAATTACAACCGACACGTATGGAATACAAGCTGTACGACTGAGCATAGGGAAAACAGTGATTTCGCACGGAAACCGGACGCGAGTCACACCGACCGACACGCACCAGGAATAAACCCGACCGTCAGGTACCCGCGATGTCCGATCCGCGCAGTACAATGCAATGCGTGTAAAACCAGACCGACTCGCACGGAGCCCAACCCGCATGACCGTCAAGCACAGAAAGCAGGGACCTGAAGCAATAGAGATCTCCGCGACCGATGAGCATGAACCACAGAAGAAAGTCAGCATGAAAGACCCAGAGAAGCCCGCACGAGCTAACATCAGCGTCCGTCTCGGACAGAAGAACGTCTCCTTCATGCCTAGAAAACCCAAAGGAAAAAATACAAAAAAAGGACCAAACAAGCAATGACAAAGTCAATAAATATAAAAAAAAAACTTGGAACTAAGACACACCCACAACTCCACCTATATAAAGGACACCAATCACTACCATGAACCTTTGTAAATTCAAGAGAACAGCCAGCAGAGAACACCATCAGAAAGCAACCACAGACACACTCACAACTCACCCATCACACAACTTTCACACCATTAGCACCTCACCAAAAGCACTCACACATACACCTAGCAAAACTGACACTCACCCACCCTCACTTGCACCCTCACACACACATCACTCACCACCATCACCCATCACCATGCCCCCAAAGAAGAATCCAAAGTTCACAGATAGTGAGTTAGAAGTGCTGGTAGATGAGCTCATCGGAGTAGAGCCACATTTGTTTGGTACATTGGTCCAAAGGACCCCCATGTCACAGAAAACAAAGATGTGGGTGAGGATTGTGGACAAGGTGACCGCACAAGCACCAATGTTGCGCACAAAGGATGATATCCAGAACAGGTGGTATGACGTGTGCAGGAGGGTCAAGAAACTCATCGAGAAGGATCACGCCTTGAGTCAGCGCACTGGTGGTGGCCTTCCTGCCAAACCAGTATACTTCAGGTCCTGGGATGAGAAGGTGCAGGACATCCTACCACCAGAGAGCGTCCATGGTCTATCAGACATACCAGAGCCTGGTGAGTACACAACCAATATACTCAATATTGTGTGGCAAAGGGACAGTGAACCCATGCACCGTTAGCAAAGCCACAGTAACCAATAGATAATCATCCCAAGATGTGTATGCTAGTCAGACAAACACAATACCTGCCATCTCATAGTGACTTGTAACTGTGTCATGACATGTACAAATAGAGCAAGGCAGTGACACAAAGCTAAATAAACACTGTCGGACAATTTGCCACCACAAACACACTACCTCACAGTGCAGCTGACTGACAGGAAGGAATAGTGGGTATGCAGGTGAAGTGAGTGTATCCAAAAGCATGGTGGGGTTTGTAGTCCCAGATAATGCTCCACCTCCCAATTGGCCCATCAAGACCTCTCTGAACCATGCCAGCATCACAGGGAGTGGAAAATGGCTGACAAGATGGCTGACACTGTGTCCTGCTGTGGGGAGCACAAGGCCCTGGTAGGGGTTGTGCGCAAATCAGAAGCAGGACACCACTGCCTGACATCCTGAAAGCCAACTTGTACGCCCTCCAATGGAAGCACGTTTCATGGTGGGATGTCTGGCCGGGTGGGAAGGGAGTCCGACGGCTCTGACCATACTTACCAGCATGTGTAGGCACACACAACCCTCAACACAAACTCCACACAGCTCACCGGGTATAATGCATTGACTCACACTGTAGTGAAATATCACCCAAAGATACACCGCACCAGGTTCTGCTGTGTGAAGCACAGGGGCTCTCTTTGGACTTGTAGCCAAACAAACACCGGGACTTCACAGTCTGCCATCTTGCCATTGCTATCACACTCCCTCACAGGGAAGCAGAGTCAAAAGGAAGGAAGTATGGGCATGCTGGGAAGGGGGGGGGGGGCGTAGCCAAAAGCATGATGGGTGTTGCAGTCACAGACATTCCCCACCCATCCACATGGCCCAGCAAGCTCACACTGAACCATGCTCACCTCACAGGGAGTGGAAATGGACTGACAAGATGTCTGACACTGGGCTCAGTTGTGGGGAGCACACGGCCATGCTGGGAACTGGGCACCAACAAACACCAGGACTGCACTGACTGACATCCTGAAAGTTAACCTGCACCCACTGAAATTGTGGCAGGCTTCATGATGGGATAACTGGCCCGGGGAGAAGGAGGTCCTGACTTGAAAACAAATAACACCGATGCTGGTCATACACACACCTTCTATGCTAAAACACATTGCACATGTGGTACCAGTCACTCACAAAGATAATGCCCGGGCAAGATGTCTGACACATGGGCCAGATAAATGATGTGGCTGCAAATCACACATATGCACTGGCCAACCCAAACATGGTCGCACACACAGCCATTGCAACCATATGTTCAAACTTACTGTCTGGGGTTGCAGTGTCCAGGGGTGCCCCCTGGCCTGGCTGTGGAGGTTTGTCTTACAGATGACAAGTGTGGAGATCCATATATAGTACATTGCACAAAACACACAGAAACTCACATATACATAATTGACAGCGGACATCTGACAGTGAATGGAATGGACACACCAATATAGCCGACACCATAGCATGGTCTCATTCACACTCGGTGCTGTTGTGAGCTGCATTCCACCCCTACATCGTGCTGCAACATATGCATCCTTCACAAAACACACCACTGACTGACATAGACCCTGTAGACACAAGGTCTAACCTGGACTGCATTGGAGGAGACATGCTACTCACAGCAGCCAAACCGCAACACACACAACACCGGCTCTCACTGTCCTAAGCATTGAAAAGCCAGAGTGTTTCCTTGCCCAATCCATGTCACCATGGAGAACGTTGACGAGTCAAATCACATATGCACATACAAAACTCAGCACCAGACTCATTAACGATGGTGACATCATCACTTGTTTGAAATGAGATGGGAACTAGGAACACTGTAAAAAAAACACTTTCTCCCAAGAGATCACAGGCATACCGGACTGTGACCATGTCGTACCAATACACCAATGTGACACACAAAGAATAGGAAAATCTGCTACCACACATGCCCGAAACTTACAACATATCCTCAGTGGAATTGCATGTATGTCCTTGTTAAAAGTCAATTGTGTACAGGGATGACATACCTGTGTCAGCAACGTGTTGGCCCTTGAGTATTAATGGCCATGTACAGCCAAATCTATACCTGAGCTGGGCATGCACACACTTCGACATGCACATTGAAATGTTTCATGTTGGCTGGGCAATGTGCCACAACAATATCAATCTCTGTCCGTGACAACTTTGGACAAAGCAGTGTACAGGCACGCATCCTGACGTACAGTCGCAAATGTCATGTATGTGAACCATTGATGCTTGTAGAAACATAACTTACATTGTGTGTCTCTTCCAAACACAGGTGGTGCAGGGGACACAGCAGCAAATGAAGAGGAGTCCCTGTCCCAGACTCCGGGGGACCCTCAGCTTTCTGGTGTGGATCAGTCTCTGTCCTCTTCGGATGATGAACAACAACCTGGCACCTCCAGTGTGATCATGCAGCACCAGCAGTACAAACATCTGCACCCCCTGTACCCACGCCTCCAGCATCTGGCAACAGACAGGGCACCCCCGCCAGTACGGGCAGACCAAGGACACAGAAGACTAACAGCACAGGGACACAGGACCCCCAGGAAGCTACAGACAACACCTCCAGTAACAACACCCAAGGGGGCCCAGTGTCACCTGTGTGTGCCGCCGCAGGTCCTGCCCGTGTGGCTAGGGGTGCTGGGAGGGGTGGTAGGCAGAGGTCGCGGCTTGCAGAGGGGTCTGGACTCCAATTTGACCCCCAACTGGCATGCATCATAGATGCGTACCAGGATAGCACTGGAGGACTCTACCAGGTAGTGGGGATCCTCAAGGACATTTAACAGGAGTAGGCTGCCCATCATGTCCGCATGGAGGCAAAGTGGGATGCACTTACTGCGGTGCATAGGGACATACTCACATGCCTCCACCAGATAAGCACCAACATGTCCACACCTCCCTGTGTGGCCACAACATCTGTTGCCGCTAGATCTGCCAGTGCCACAGGGGGGGAGGATGACTCTGGCAGTGAGTCCTCTGCACCGCAGACACCTGCACCTGAGGATCCCCCACCCTCCGAAGAAGAAGAGGGGTCGTCCGAAGAAGGACAAGTGAGACGCAGATGTCCATGCACATCCCCCAGAACCTCAAACCCTGTTCTGGAAAATGTTCTTTGTGCGCAACCCGTTCACCTTGTCGTATCTAACACAACTCGCCTACATGACATGGAGGGTTCATGTTGGTCCAATGGAGCAGATGACTGTGGACTTTACTCTGGACATTTCAGCTACCAACACTTCCAACTCTACTGTGAACTTTGGATTCAAAACCTAATGTACAGAACCCACCATCCTGTGCACTGTCCACACACATGTTTGTAAATAAACTCACTAGTACACTATACTTGCCTCTGTTGTGATTCCAACTTATGGGTCATGGAGATGTTGATCTGCTAAAAAACACAGTGCATGTCAAATACTACAGCAATTCGATCACCGTTATGTGAGTCATGGTGATGTGACATATGTGAGGGGGACACAACACTATGGCACCACAACACATACTCACCATGGCCATGTAACTCATCCCATACAATGATGTTGACCTGAAATACAGTGGAATGCACAGACACCACACCTATCCACAGTCGGTGGTAAGAATCCCACAGGTGAGGTAAGTAAATGTCAGTCAGATGTGGGAAGACAGACAACGCACATAACAAAGCATAGCACAGGTTCATTACACATCAGCAACATGTTTATTCCACAACAGTTGCAAGGTAATTCTACGTGACAGCAGACACAAGGTCACAAAGTGTCGGAGGATTGAAGTCCAGGGGTGTGTGGTACATCACTTGATGGGAATCAACAACTTCCACCCTGGGGTTGGATTCTGGGTTTTGGGGGTCAGTGTTGACCAAACAACAGGCAAAGTAGCCAGGGAAGGACAGACACAGTCAAAAGCACAGCAGAACAGGATAGAAATGCAATACACATGCACAAAACATGTCAAAATAAACCTACACAGAAACAAGTTAGCAGTTTGATACTATTATGGAGTACAGACCGCCTGAAAGGACACATCACTGCACGCACCCAGGCCAACTTCTTCCGTACTGCCATGTTTTGTAGCCTGCAGCATACAAGGATTGTTTTGCACACTTTTGCAGGGTCATATGGGAGGGCCCCTCCGGTGTTGTCCAGGCAGCGGAAGCGGCTTTTCAGGAGACCAAAGGTCAGCTCAATCACCCTCCTGGTCCGACCATGTGCCTCATTGTAGCGTATCTCGGCTGGTGTCACAGGGTTCCTGAGGGGGATCAGCAACCACGGCATGTTGGGGTATCCGGAGTCACCTACATACAAACAATTAGCTAAGTTTTGTAAGAGGGTGGAATACAAAATTGCCAAACACACACAATGGTAAACAGTCAGTACACATCGACAAGCCAGGCACGCTGGTATGGAATCTGTGACATCAGCGTTGCAATGCGACTACTCCTCATGATGTAGGCATCGTGCACAGACCTGGGGAAATGTGCACACACACGTGTGATGCACATGTCTGCAAGACATACCACCAGAGCATTGATGGAGTGGAAATGTTTCCTGTTCTGGTATGCCTGCTCATATGCCCGTGGTGGTACCAGGGCCACATGTGTACCATCAATAGATCCGATGATGTTCGGCATCCTCCCCAGTGTATAAAAAGCATCCTATATGTCAGTGAGTTGACCTGTGCTAGGAAAATTGATGTACAGGTCAAGGAAATGCAACATCCCCTCCAAGACATCGCGTAGCACACGACTGAACATAGTTTGCAACATACCACCAACAGTAGCCACAGTGTACTGGAAGGTACCAGTAAAAAAGAAGTGCAAGGGCTGCCATCACCTTCACCTCTGGGGTCAGTGCTGTAGGGTATGTCCGGCCAGGTAGCAGATGTGGTGCCAACTGCTCCGCCAACTCCTCAAACAGTGGCCTGGTGAAGCGGTACCGTCGGATGCAGTGGCATTCCTTCATGGTTTCAAGGCCTGGGAACGCTCTATGGACAGCTGGTGCCCTGCAGTACAGAGATGAACAAAGGAAGATTGTCGATTCATCCACCCATGTGGCTATGACCAAGCAAAATATCCCATGATACATCATGACAATACACAATGTACTGAGGTGTGTGCTGTTGGGTATTGACACATATGTCACCTACATGCCCATCACCTCACATCTCAAGTCCACATAAGTTCCATGTGGTGCAATGGCCAATCATTGGGCTCTGTCACAGTACCTATGTACTGCTGTCATGTTACAAACACACACCACAGTGACAAGTGAGGCCTGATGTCTCCCAGGCATCACAGCTCTTTGACATGCAGATACCCAGGGTCCCTGTATTGCCACATGGACACTGGCATGACATGGCGTATCAAGTACATGCCACAAAACAACCATGAGTCCCACAGGTAGTGGCCACTGTTGTCTCTGCAGGCCCTACATGGACGTCTCGTAGACACACACACAACATCAATGTTGATGCACAAACCACATGGATGTGGAGACTATCTCCCATTGGGCACATTTGATCAGACACAAATGAGACACAACATGCCCACAGACTGTGGGTGTACATCACAATTGTGGCTATGGGTCTCACTGTGATGTACATACCATCCCACCCAGGACTCAGGGTGTATGTGACATGTCCTAAAAATATCCAACCTGCAACTGTGTCCATGACTCATGCCCATAACTGTACAGTTGCAGATCACAGTGGTAATGTGCACAACACACAAAGGATTCTGTCCCCATGAACACGTGCACAGCCTGGGAGTGGCTGCACAAAAGTGCCACACAACAAACCAAATGTTTCCCCCCCCAAAACACACAGGTAATGCAGCCTTACATGCCATGGGACACAGTGTGGCACATGCTGTAGTGTGGTAGGTGTGCACCTGAGTCCCTGGCAAGTAATTGTGTGTGGAAGCCGTCAAAAAGTCACACCAATGTCAACTGACGCGGGTGACTTCTGCAGAGATGCATTGCACAGTTCTGGACCGAGCTGTGCATACGCTTAGCCATTGACTGCAATGAGAACCGATGCAGGTGACTATCATGTGTATGCATTGCACAGTTCTGGGCCGAGCCGTGCGTACCCTTAGCCATTGACTGCAATGAGAACCGATGCAGGTGACTATCATGCATACGCGTCGTGCAGGCATGGACCGAGCAGTGCGTACGCTTAGCCATTGACTGCAATGTGAACCGATGCGGGTGACTATCATGCGTATGCATTGCACAGTTCAGGATCGAGCCGTGCATACGCTTAGCCATTGACTGCAATGTGAACCAATGCGGGTGACTATCATGCATATGCGTCGTGCAGGCATGGACCGAGCCCTGAGCACGCCTTGGCCATTGAATCATATGGAGACGGGTGCGTGTGGATTTTCAAACTACGCGTTGTACAGTCAGTTGACCGAGCTGTGCGCACCCATTGGCTCTGGACTGTCATGGAGACGGATGCGGATTCAAAACTTGTACGAGTTGTGCGCTGGAAATTCAGTCGGATGCCTACAACAATGTTGCAATTTCTGGGGTTTTATGAAGGTGAAGATTTGAACGATGCTGAAGACGTGTACGAGTCGTACAATTCCATGGATTGGCCAGATTCATAGAATGCAACCGTGTTGGACCTATCACTTGGGACACATGGCACAGATTCTGCCTCTGCAGCACAGATATAAGGCTGGCTGGCCCCCAGGGAGCTCACTTGCCTGCACTACATGCTTCTGGAACACATCCCTGCTACCACTGCTGCTGTCTCTGCATCCTCTGGCTACTGCTATGGCACGTACTCTGTAGAGGGTCCCAGCCTTCACTGAGGAGGAGAATCAGGACCTGCTGAACGGGCTCCTTCCACAGTACTGCAAGCTGTATGGGAAACCAGGGGAGCAGGTGAGTGTGCAGTCCACTGCCTTCCTAATTGTGATTGTTGTCTGACTAGCAGTACTAGCAGTCTGTACACCAGTGGCAAGCGTACTTACTGATTACTTTCAACCCCCAAAGTGTGAAGGTACATGTAATGAACAGGTATTCTGCAGCAAAAGTGCATTTGTGCAAGCTTCAACTTCCCAGGCAATGTTAACATGTCAGACATGCAGGGCATTTGTCCATTTCCCTTTGTGCACTACCTGTGTAACTCATTTTCCTTTGTGATGACGACATGTATATCCAACTGTGTGCAGCACAAACATGGGGCATGTTTGTTAATGGACTTGTAACTTTGTCATCCTCACAGGATGATTCCCCCCAGAAGCAGGAGATCTGGCTGACCATCGCCCGGGCAGTTCGATCAGTGGGGATCTACAAGCGCCAGATCCGCAATTGTCAGAAGAGGTGGCAGGACCTTCGGGGCTTGACCCGGAGGATCGCAAGGGTCCTGCTGAAGCTGACGCCTCCTCGCAGGAGGGGCGGACACTGGACCCTGACCCCCCCACATGCTCAGGATTCTGGCGGTGGTCTTCCCGAACGTGGATAGGCAGCTGAAGGCCAGACAACAGCAAGGAGGGGGTAAGTCCATGCCTTATCTGTGTACTATATCTGACATGCTATTTGCAGTATTTTGGCCTGGTCACACTTCCACATTACGTAGGTCTTGTAGTCCAGAACCCATGTCCCTCAATTGTGTGATGCACCCTCCTCATCTGATCCACAGGTGTGGACCCTACAGTCTGTGGCTTGTGTCACTAGGGCACTGTGTCCCTGCAGTTAGCTATGCTTCAGGTTCCGGACAGCATCTGTTACTGTGACTCTGTTGTGTTTCATGGGTGGGTCAATTGTTTATACAATGCCTGAGATCTGACATGTGATCTGTGCGTGCCCTTGATATGTGTTCCAATTGCTGGTCTGACTCGCCGCATGTGCCTGGGGTATTTCAAACACACCCATGTAGCAGGGGACTCCAAATTTTGGGCCTCAGGAGTATGTATATCAAGTGTGTCGCACTTGCTTAGCCACCTGACTACTGTCCAGGGCTATACACTGTTTCACGTAGACCTGGGCAGTCATGCCTAGTCCAGGGCATTTAGAAACACTCTGTACTCCCACTCCTGTGTATCAACTTACAGGTTGTGCTTAGTGACATGTGCCTTCAGGTGTCTGCCTCTGTGTCATTGTGGTGTGGCTTCCTTTTCAGGACAACTGGGGTGTTCATGAGTTTGAGGGTCAGCAGGACATCTGAGATGTGACTATAGGAGACAAGACCTCTGTGACATAGAGGTGTGTGATCACTTGACAATGCACAATGGTGTATGCAACTGTGAAGTTCAGGCAGCTGTGTTTCATGCACATCAGACTGTGATGTGCTCATGTACAGGGAGTTGTGTTCGCAGAGACTCATATGTCTGTTTTGTATGATGTGGGGTCATCTGGGCCTGGAATATGTTGTTTGCAGGGGATGGACCGGTCCTAGGATGCTTGTTTCCAGTCCAGGGAGGACCTGGCCTGGCAGTTCGGGCTGGACTGTTCCCATCGGGCTCAGGGTCAAGACTGATTTGCATATGGCTGGGTCCAAACTGGAATGGCATGGTGAGCAAAAAAACGATGGATTTAGGCCCAGATCTCTGTACTGGCGTGAATGTATGACATTGTTCTGCATTCTGTCCATCAATAGTTGCTTTTGCATTTGTCACCCCGAGTGGGACGGGAATGCTCCGACATGAGTCCCGTGCTCTCCATGCCACTGGAATCAAGCTATCCTGGCTGAAGAGGGGTGAAACCCCGAAACCGGTCCTAGGATGCTTGTTTCCAGTCCAGGGAGGACCTGGCCTGGCAGTTCCGGCTGGACTGTTCCCATGGGGCACAGGGTCAAGACTGATTTGTATATGGCTGGGTCCAAACTGGAATGGCATGGTGAGCAAAAAAACGATGGATTTAGGCCCACCATCAATAGTTGTTTTTGCATGTGTTTCATGAACAGCAGACTGTGAGGTGCTCATGTTCAGGGAGTTGTGTTTGCAGAGACTCATATGTCTGTTTTGTATGATATGGGGTCATCTGGGTTCAGGATATGTTGTTTTGCAGGGGATGGACAAGTGCACTTGTCAGCTGCAGAGTTTGCTTTACCCATGATCTATGACTGTGACACAGTGCATACTGTTGTTGTCTGGATGCCCTGCCCCGTGACAGGAGACAGTGATGACTGACTTTCCAGACATGCCTGTGCCATGGCATTTAACTTGCTATGAGTGATCCTGCAAATGTGTTCAATGCACCCCATTGTGGCATTGACTATCAGGACATGTGAACATCACAGTGTGTGTTGCTCGTATGCATCACAAGCATGTGAAATGTGACTCTGTCCATCCCTTCTTCCTGACACCTGTACTGAGTCAGTGGCAAGAGATGTGATGTGTGTTTAGTAACATACTCCTACATGTTCACTTGCATGTCCAAAAAATGTGTAGGTGGTGCATGTCTGCACATTGGGGTATTAGCATCCAACATGCAACAGACATATGGGTGCAAGTCCAGGAGGGATATGAGTGCCATGGTTGATGGTGAGACTGACAATTGGCTTATACAAAACAGTGTGAGCACTTTGAGCAGTGTTCAGCTGATAATGCCAGGGCTTACCCTGTGATGCGCTGTACTCACTATGGTGTGTGCGGTCAGTGCAGGTGACTGATGATGTTATTTTTTTCCTAATTCTATCCAGATACATCCATGGCCACAGGAGGGGACAGCTCCATGGACCAGGAGGAGCCACAGAGCCAGACTGGGACAGAAGGCAAGGAGTTGGAGGGACCCAGTGGCACAGAGGGCGAGTGGAGCCACAACGAGGAGTCCTCAGCACCATCCACCCCAGCTGAGGGCCACAGCAGCTCGGAAGATGACTCCCTAGTGGAGGCGGGTGTCAGCAGCCACCAAACCTCAGCTAGTGAGGCGGTCCTCGCCACCACCGCCATCACCACCACCCTCCCATCGACTCCCATCCCAGAGGTCTGTGGAGGCTCCTGTGTTCGGGAGCATGTCTCCTTTGTGCCAAGCACTGCACCCCCTGCCCCTGTGTCTCTGCTGCCCTGAGTTGGGAGTCTGTAGACTTGCTTTGACAGATTCATGTAGAGCAGACATCAATGCTGAATGTCCTCCATGCACACACCAGTCTGTTGACACAACTGGTGTTGTTCATGGAGGGCATTTCATCGGGCATGTCTGCCCTACAGAGGACCAATCAGTGTGTGGCCTCCTCCTTGATGGCAGCAGTGTCCCTCCTCCAACAGTCCCTCGCCCCTCCTACCCCTGCCCCATCCACGATTCCTAGCACCCTACCTGTCCCACACACACACCAGCACATTCACCCAATCCCTCAGATACGAACAGCACACAAACACCCAAACCAAGGTCTAGACGTGCACACAAGCAACCTCTGATACCTGTCCCTCCAAGACCCCTTCCCTTGCCTCACCATTTCCCAAGAAGCTCTTACTCTGTGACCTTGGCCTCTTCCCCACTGATCCAGCAGATCCAGCTTACAAGGGGAAAAGGAAGTCCCCACACACAGAGGGGAGTGCCCCTCACACCCGGACATCCTCCCCCAGGTGCAGTCAGACTGAGGCCCCCACCTGCAAGTCTCCCCGGAGCCGGAAGAGCAAGACCCCACCCCCTCCCCACAGCTCCACGACACAGTCTCTGTCCTCCATCCCCCAGGCCACCACTCCAGAGGTTCTCCACCACACACTGCCCCAGGTTCCCCCACCCACAGATACACCATCCCCAAAATGCTCCGGCCCTCCCCCCTATAACTTGCTCCTCCACCCCCACCCCCGGTCATACTGTTTGTGCCACTGGTGTGGGTACCGTGGCCCACCTCCATCCTGCCGACCTCACCTGAACCCCATTCCACTCCCATGGAGTTGGGCACTGCAGTGGAGTCCACGACCACTCCATCTGACTTGGGCAGTGGGGACCCAGTCCACGCCATCTGACATGCCCACTGCAGTTGTGCCGGCACCCACCCCATCTGACTTGCGCCCCACAGTTGTGACTGCACCCACTATGTCAGACACCTCCACTGCAGTTGCCAGTGACTCTCCTGCATCCACCACCCCTTCACTGCCTCCTTCTGCTGAGCCCTGATCCTGTCCCTGCAGTGCATGGCCTGCCCCCATGTATGCCCCTCCGAGTGGATGTCCCCTGTCCTTACCAGTGCAGGCAAGCAACGTGTGACAGTTGTCACTCAAATCACATTGTTGACATTTGGATATGGACTGGCCATTGGCCTTTGTTTTGAAAGGACTTTGCATTTGCATTTAAATTTTGCTGAATAAAGCATTTGTATTTATCCTTGTGAATTTGATTTAGCTGTACATTATGTTGATGATGTTTACCATGACCTTGCAGTTATAATGCTGGATTTCCATTGTTGAATACTGAGGTGTTGATGTGATGTACTCCATGTGGTCCATGAAATATGTATCCCATTCTGGTCGGTATCCATGTCATCCTTTGCAGCTAACTGGGTGTGTCATGATTAGAAATTTGTGAACATCTCTGTAAACATTTCATTTGCATGGTCACATCTGAGGCTTGCACACATGCACATATGATGTGCTTCCCATTGTCCAATTTGTCTATTTCCCTGACTGTGGGCGCATCTCCACTGGACCGGCAGGTGTGGGCATCATTGGTGTAGGAGCAACTGGGTCCTCTGTGCAACTTGCTGGACATATGTATTGAGTATGTGCAGATGACTTAAGGGACACTCCCGTACCCAGGCTGATGTGACCAGAGTCTTCATTGGGTGGTAACTGATGGCTGACTGACCAAGTGTTCTGCTGACATGACTGAGACCTGCTGGGACTATGTTTGGCACAGCTGAGCTTCCACAGGAGTTGCGTCCCCTCAAGTAAGTGTGTTGTTCCGTGACATTGCCTGGGCCCATGGTGTGTGTTGTGTGAGCAGGTGTGTGTGTGTGTCCACATCCCTTTTTATACACAGGCAGTGTTCCCTTGATATGTTCCTGTTGTTGATGCTTTGCTGAGTTGTACTGTGTTCATCCCACATCTTTGTCCTGGGATACCAGATGTGTGGGTGCATGACACACTACTGTTAATTGGTGTTTCATCATTGGGATTTGTCAGTTCGGAGTGGTGGTGATGTGGTCAGACGCAGATGGGACACAGTCATGGGTCCCCAAGGCACTTGTTTGTTCGCAATATCATGTAGTTGTCCCTAGGTGGTACCTTTCGGTGATTGAGACATGTGTATGTGTGTGTGACTGCTCCCACTCGTCAGGTTCATGGCTGCGGTGTTGGCAGGTGTCCGCATGTGTGCCTTGTGGTTCTCCTTGGCTTCTGCATTGTCCTGGGACTGTGGCAGGGATTCTGAAGGTTACCGGAGCTTTGACGTCATGGCCATGTACCGCATACTGTGCAGTATGTCTGTAATTCACCAGGGTTTTAGACTGTCCTTGTGTGATGAGTCTGTGCACCTTAGTTCCTCCCAACATTACTGTGTTTGCCATGGGTGCATGTGCAATGTCACCTATCCATGTGAGCTTCACAGATGCACATTGGTGCAGTTCAGGGTGTGTGGTGTTGAGGGTGGACAGATGTGAATGTTTGCATTGATCGGCCCCTACCTCCCATTTGTCCATGAATGACGGGCCATGCTGAGTGATCTGTGTTTGTGTAGGTGTGATGTACGTTTGTGGCACAGGACACATGTCTGGGTTTCACAGTTTGTACGACATCTACCTTTGTCAGTACAGTGGACGTATCATGCATGCTTGTGTCACCCCAATGTATGGTCCCTGGGGGTAGTGCTGTTGTGTGTCAGCCTCTTGCTGTGTTAGTTGCTGTTCATTCCAGCGTGTGTCACAGGTGTCTGTTGTGCTTCCTCTCATCTCACAATGCCTGATTGCCCACTAAGGGGGGCCTAATGATGGGTTACTTTTGTATGGCACTGTGTCCACATCTGTCTCACTGTGGTTCAGCTCCCCTCATGTGTTGTGTACTTGCCTGGGGATACTGAGACACACACATGTTGTGTCAGATGTGCAGTGTGAGGTTTCCTGTTGTGCATCTGCACCAGTGCATTGGTATTGCTGTTGGGGGCCATTGTCTGGATGTTGTTTTGGTGATTTTCCCTGCTGTCCCTGTGAGTCATATCACATCATGCTACATTCATCCTGGTTGTTAGGTCCCATTGCTGCCATGGAATGGGAGTTTGTGACCTGACACCTACAGTCTACACAGGATGTTTTGATTTGTGTGTCTATTTTCGAGATGTGTGTATGCTTTGTGATGGTCACTTCTGCTTTTGTGTCATTGTACACTGTATACAATGTTAGCCCCCATGGGTGGTGCTTGTCTGCACATGGCCGAGAGTATGTTAGGTTTTCACAGCACTGTTAGCCTCACCACATCTCTGTGGATATGGGGCACAACCACTACTTTGCCACAAAAATGTTTCATGTGTTGGGACCAGGAATCATACATGCTGTTTGGCATTTGCAGCTTTGACCATGATGACACTTACCTTTTGGTCATTGTGATGAGGTGGGTTTTAGACCCCATCGCCACAATGCTCAACATTTGCTGCAGTTTGGAACCCCACACTTAACTTTTGTTCTACACAGTGAGGGGGTGTTAGTGCACATTGACACAGTGCTAGTGTGATGCTTGCCTTGTGTAGGCCACACTCAGTTTTTGGTCACACATGTGATGGTAGTTACATTGTATGTTCAAAGTCATATTCACTGTTGTGGGCATTTGTCACAGACTGCACATTGTTGTCATGATGTTAGGTGGGATGCGTTTTGCTGACATACCTAATGTTGGTGTATGATGGATGTGTGGCGCATCACCCATCCTATGGGTGGGGATGGCAGTAGTGATGGGCAACATAGTCCCTATGGGTGGGGGTGGCAGTAGTGATGGGCAACAGGTCCCCTATGAGTGGGGGTGGCAGGAGTGCTGGACAACATAAGCCCTATGAGTGGGGGTGGCAGTAGTGATAGCCATGCAACCCCTATGGCGGCCCATTGCTAGTGGCCAGGATATGGATCCCATGGGTGTGTGTGGCATTTGGCAGGTACATGTCCTTTGTTTGTGTGGTGGGTGTCTGACTTACCGTCTGCGCCGTCCGCATCTGTTCCTGATCCGGTCATAGATGTACAGTACTGGTATGACCTGCGTGACGGCATTCATGATGTGTTCATCTTGTACACGCTGCTTATTGCTCCGTCTCGTACCCGTTGCTAGCTGGTCCGTCTTGTAGCCGTGGATTGTGTTCTAGAGCGAATCGTACCTGATATGCTTCTTTTCCAGATGCTGTGACTTGCTGTAGGTGGCGACCCATCCGGAGCGTATGATTTGCGCATCGTACTTGTCCGGCCGGAAACTGCTGTGGGTACTGCTTCCGGGCGACTCGGTTCGGCGATCGGAGGTATGGCTCGTACGGAAAATGAATCTTGAATCGCAGCCTACTTGTCGGTCGGATTTGTGTCAGTTATGCACATCCTACTTCATCGCCCGGACGGACCGGCTCCGGGTACGAGTCGGTCGCAAGGTAAGGCTACGAACAGCTCTCGTAGAGCTGTCTGACCCGGATCGGAATCGACCCCATAGTGTGTTCTCCTATGATGGCTTGAGAACTCAGAGTGGATATTGGGGCTCCACCAAAATCACTAGATATTAATGACCTTACACTTAATTCACCTGTGAAAAATCCAAGTTCTACATGTGGGGTGTGAGTCAACTGTGTTTAACAGGAGACTGGGGATAATGGGGACTGCTAAGGTTGTTCTGGTAGAGTTCGAGAATAATTCTTACAAATACAAGACCAAAACGTGGTTCCCTGGACTTCCAACTCTTTTCATTCAGGACGAGAAAGATGTGTAAATGTAAAAATAAATAAATAAGCAAAGCGATATCGGCCTGGCGCTTGTTTCTGTGCAATTTTGGTATCAGTGTGCCCATAAAAAATCTCCTTGCTACTATGTGACGTTTACAAAGTGAATTTGTTGTGACAAGGAGAAGCAAGGGCATACAGGTCCTGGCAAAGGTGCCCACCTCCATTCTGCAATGTCTGACACAAAGAAGAGGTGGCAAAATTAGCGGTGGTCACATTGCTTTCCACCATGAATATTATAAGATTTTCTTAAGTCTGTTAGAGGTGTTACAATAATAAAACCTCATTATCCTGTCATGTTCCTGTGTGAAATAAATCCCCCCCAAAACTCTGAAAATATAGAAAAATATGATGGCCACTCAATAAATGCATTACTATTCCACAGTTTTCAAAATGGGCAATTATACATTAGTCCCCATGCTGCTTCAAAACCTTTACGTGTTTATTAGAAAGATGCCGCGTGTAGTTTGTAATTGCTGAAATTTAATCTTTTGGAAGACTGAGCCGCTGTAGACGAAATCCCCGCTGCAAATACTGTATCACGGGGCGTGATGGGCATCAGGAATCCTTGGTTATTACAAGATTAAAACAGCACAAGAGCTATTGTGTCAAGAACTGTTTAGTGAGAGTGCAGTCTGATGAAACAGATAATTTCTCTTACTGCTGCTCTGCAATATAATACCTCACGAAGAAACCATGAAACTTCGCTTCTTGGAATAGGGATAAAACAGGCACTTAACTGTGGTAGAGGGCAATGCCAAGCAAGCAGCGTTGAGGAGCCTGTCCAGTTCCATCTATCTGATTTGATGACTATTGATGCACTGGGGCAGCTGGTGCTGCAAGCACATTAAAATAGTAGTTGGGAACTGGACATGGCTGGATCATTTGCAAATACTTCTTGGACCGGAATACTTGCTCGAGTCGATCAAAATTGTGTCTTTTGTGGCAGCTATAAAAATCGTTTTCACGTCCGGGAACTGGCTTTGCCTTCTCCTTTTTGTTCTTTTTTTTGTTGAAAGTATCAATTTCTCTGCTGTGATTTTGTCAATCCACCTATTCATCGAGCCCAGGAAATTTCAACTGCACGTTTAGCTTGATCAAGCTTATTTTAGCAGGCGTAGTTGCTTTGAAACTCAGATACTGTCAAATAAGTAACACTCCAAAAAAGTTCACTGACATCAGAGCTACATTCTAAAAAGAGTATAATTCTTGATTTAGAACAGCAATTCAAATGTAAATAAATCCCCGAAAATCAGAAGTGTGTTGCACTTTGGTTGCAGAGACCTAACCCAAATATTTCTACAGATGTTCTCTGGTAAAGCACTAAATTTACAATCTTTTAGAATGTTATGGTTAATGATATTGTAGGAAACCACAATCTGCGTGAAACTGAATACAATATTTTCATATGTTTCAACAATCAATCAATTTTTATAATTGTATAGCGCTACTTGCCACCCATGAGGGTATCCAGACATTCAGCAGTAGCTACAGTGTGGAGGTATGTAGGCAGCCCAGCTGCTGTGGGGTCTAAGATGGAGGAGTAGTATGCTATGATCTTTTTCTGATCCCAAGGCAAATTCATCGTGTTCATGGCAATCCAGAGTATTTGCTTGATTGGGGAGCCATAGAGCAGGTGCCGAGGCAAGAGCGTGCTTTATTTGTACAAAGGCATGCTTGGGTTTCTGGACCATTCCAGCTTTTCAGAGGTGTCCTTCATAAAATAAATTTGCAGGTGCTTTCCCAATAGCGGCGTACCCAAGGATCCATTGTCTGTAGTACTCCGCTATATGTGGTAACTTACAGATGGCTTCAACCTGTTCTTTCAATAAGTAACACTTTTTAGCTGAAGTCTCATGACCAAGCTGAAACACGGGGAAGGCAAAATTGTGGTTTCTACTTTGAAGCCTTATTCCCTTCCCTTTACATTTTGGTTAGGTGGTAGACAGGGTCTGCCTTGCATTGGTCTGGAATAATAAAGGCAAGCAACAAATCATCTTTGGACTTGATTAGAGTAGAGCACACTGGAAAGATCATGGTGTCCAAATATTTGTTCAAGGCTTGGGAAAACATTGACAGAGACTCTGTAAAGCCTTGTGATAGCTTTCACCGTGCAAACTGAGATCTGCCAAAGAAGAGGAGAACACGAAGAGAAACTGACTCATAGTAAATGAGCATGGAAAAAGACAGCCAGCCACAAATGTTCTACTATAAACCATTGGGCATTTGCAGGGATACAAGAAAAGATGGTGCCTTGTTGGGGACCACATGAAAGCAAGGGATAACCATATTATAATTGGGCAAAGGCCCTGCATGAATCTGTTCACATTGGTCTTTCCCACCTTTATAGGAAGTATGGGGGATTACATCTGCTAACAATTGACACCAAAACACCGTGGTTCGTGAGATCTGTGATGACGGGTGGAATCCCAGCCTCAGGTTTAGGCTTTAAAGGATATTGTTGAATACAAGGCAGATGCTTCATGGGGCTCATTGTTATCTTTACAGTGCAGATAGAGGAACTGTACCCCATGTCATTGGGCCCTGTGGTCCACAACATGGAGGGTTACTTGAGAAAGCCGCTCAGTTGTTTTTGTTTTTTTTAGACATGTCAGGCTAATCGGGAACAGGCTGACAATCTGTTTAACATAGCAGACAAGGATTTCATTCTCCCATCTACATTGAGTTAGACTCCATCAGGTGTACATAAAACGGTATCTCAAAAACACAGACCTGCTCTAAACCGGGATGTATACTGTGAGCATACACCAAGCAATGTCTTGGCAATAATAATCAGATACCAGCTATTCAAATTCTGTACACAATGGGTGCTCCAATCCCTTTAAAAAAAGTTTGTAAAAAGTGTCTATCTCCATAGATGGACAAATACATCACACACACTCCAAATTTTTGCACAAAAACAAAAAATGTGTGAGGGTAATGAAGGCGCCTCACGGAAACACCCCATGGGAGCTACTGATAGGTTCTCATCAGTGTGCTCCGATTTTCATCATTGGCAGCCTTCACACCCGAAAAAATTAAATGTGAAAAAATGTGCCCAAATAAATTAAAAGTGTGAAAAGGTAAAACATGCACTTCAAAGGACATTAGCGTGCCAACCAATCGAGACCCCTTACTATTGAGGCAAAAAGCTTTTTTACCTTTGTAAATTAAAAACGAGCTAAACAATCACTGGCACAACCCTCAAACTTTAATCACTGCCGTGTGTTTGCTCATTTTAAAAACAAGACATACTGTCACATTCCCTTAGTTCTTAAGGAAAGCCAACATGTTTCATTGCCTTCTAACAATTGATGCAATTTCTACAGGGTTAGGGGTCAGCCCATGCCACACTGTAAGTTCAGTGATGTACCTGGGGATAATAGACACAAACAAAGACAACATATATCACACAGTTAGGCACAGCACACAATAAAAATCACTCCACGCAGCGCGTGTATTTATATGTGACTTACTGCCTACACACACGGAATATTTACCCAGTGGTTGCCCCCACTTAGCATACCGGCAGCCACCTTTGTTGGGGATGTGTATGCGTCCACACCACCCATAGGTATTTATTGAGGCTGCTATCAGTCAACCTGAAAAAAGATCAAAGTATTATTTACAGTGTACTACGAGATTCACTCTGCTCATATCCTGATCCCAACTCCCAGACTTTGGAAACCATGCGGGTTGCACTATATTGGCTTAACCTCAAGGAAAGTCAATATTAGAATCCAAGAGTATCTCAGTACTCTGAAGGCCGGCAAACTGACCACTCGTTTAGTGAGCCATTACTTAGAACAGAAGCACCACTACAAAGATATTAAATGGGTTGTCCTCAAGAGAATGGTGGGGGACACATGTAATATGGAGAACAGACTTGTCACCAAGGAGCCTTAATGATGTTATTGAATGGAACAAGTTGGTGGTGCACACCTAGATGTAACACATTATGTATAGGTGGGAGTTGTATCATCCAGGAAGACAGTATGCCAGTGGGGTACGATGGAGTAAATGTGTGTCTTTGAACACACATGAGCATTACACATAAAGGGACACAATGGTGGAGTCAACCTTTGAGTGCCGTCATATGATGAGATGAGCCAAATTGATGGGTATCTATCTGACTGGTAAATGCTGGTAGGGCCCGTTTTATAATAGGAAGGTTGGTAGTTACATTACTACTAAAACTTTTCTATCTTTGTTTATAGCTGGGCATTCTTCTTCTATTCTGTACATCTTTTGAATGGCTGACGTTTGATAGATAAAAGAAATGTTTGCTCTACTTCCGTGTGTAATATGGTACCCATGGGGAGCAATGCTGAGAAAGTCTGTTTTATTACATGAGTGAATATCTGCAGTCACCTTGTCACATAAATTTGGGCTTTACTCTCCATTTAAAGATGGCACTTATGGGACAGTAACGCCGAGATTGCCCGTTTAACTACAGGAGTGTGAATATCTGCGGTCATCTTGTTATAAAGGCTTTTAAATCATAGTCACTGAATTTTTCCTTACATTGCACATTTTTCCTTACATTGTTCACTTTTTAATAGCTACATTTTACAAACAGAAGATTCCGTAGCTTTTTCCTCCTTTGAAAGATGGCGCCCATGGAAAATGGGTACGTGCTCACGCAATAACTGAAGTGGGCGGGCGGTGATATGCGCCGGAACAATCTGTTTAAATAGATGCGGCTACACCAGAATCGGTGAGCGCGGAGTTTGAAGCCAGACGCTACATATGTAGCGGTAAGCCGGGATGGTAACAGACTTTCAGTGGGGGTTTGAAGTATGAAAGAAGTACGTTCCATGGGATCAGGGACGTTTTTCTCAGTCGTGTCTGATCGTAAAGGCACATACCCACAGGTTTCCAAAGTCTGGGAGTTGGGATCGGGATATGAGCAGAGTGAATCCCGTAGTACACTGTAAATAATACTTTGATCTTTTTTCAGGTTGACTGACAGCAACCTCAATAAATACCTACGGGTGGTGTGGACGCCTACACATCCCCAACAAAGGTGGCTGCCGGTATGCTAAGTGGGGGCAACCACTGGGTAAATATTCCGTGTGTGTAGGCAGTAAGTCAGATATAAAAACACTCGCTGCGATGAGTGATTTTTATTGTGTGCTGTGCCTAACTGTGTGTTACATGTTGTCTATGTGTCTGTTATCCCCAGGTACATTACTGAACTTACAGTGTGTCATGGACTGACCCCTAGCCCTGAAGAAATTGCCTAAACTGTTAGAAGGCAATGAAACATGTTGGCTTTCCGTAAGAACTAAGAGAATGCGACAGTATGTCTTGTTTTTAAACTGAGCAAACACACGGCAGTGATTCAAGTTTGAGGGTTGTGCCAGTGATTGTTTAGCTCATTTTTAATTTACAGAGGTAAAAAAGCTTTTTGCCTCAATAGTAAGGGGTCACGATTGGTTGGCACGCTAATGTCCTTTGAAGTGTGTGTTTTACCTTTTGACACTTTTTTATTTATTAGGACACATTTTTTCACGATTAATTTTTTCGGGTGTGAAGGCTGCCAATGATGTAAATCGGAGCACACTGATGAGAACCTATCAGTAGCTCCCAGGTTGGTTTCCTTGAGGCGCCTTCATTACCCTCACACATGTTTTGTTTTGTGCAAAAATTTCGAATGTGAGTGATGTATTTGTCCATCTATGGGGATAGACACTTTTTACAAAAAATGTTTTAAAGGGATTGGAGCACCCATTGTGACAGCATTTGAATAGCGGGTGTCTGATTATTATAGCCAAGACATGGCTTGGGGTATGCTCACAGTATACGTCCCGGTTTAGAGCAGCTCTGTGTTTTTGAGATATATTGTGAGTGGAGGGTGACCTGCGCTATATCCCTCCTGATCTCCTTTTGTGAAAGGTACATAAAATGGTACCATTTCATTTACACAGAATATCACCATCCAGTAAAGTAGTGGGTTAGGTAGGATTTAAAAGTAAAGAAAGCTTGTCTGTGATGAGACCTGGTGAGAGTCAGAATTGTGGTGTACAACATGCTGATTTGAAATTCCGACCGCCTTTATGGACAGGCCTGAGAGAGATAATGTAGGAAATTCAGAAGCTTTTGGGGCAGAGCAGCTTGTGCAGGTATCCTTAAGGCAAGTGGTGATTAACACATATCATACACTCATCACAGGCCCCTTTCTGATCCACAGGAATCAGGGTATTCAGAGTATGTTTGGCATCTCTCCGGTTGTTCAGGATAAGAGGTCTATTTGGGTGGGTTTGTAAGGCATGCACATTTGAAAAAGCATTAGGACAATTCCTCTTCCAATACCTCAACTCCCCTAAGGCAAAGCCTTACACTCCCGCACCAAGGGCTTGTCCTCTGTCTCTCCCATTTCCTCTCCCTATTCATCAACTCTGTCCCCCTTTATTCTCACCCCTGGCTCCATGCCCCCTCTCCTTCACATTCTGTTGCATATTTTCTAAATTTCAAAGACATGGTTTGTTGTTGCAGGGGGCTCACTAAAACTCTAATTCAGGTCCACAGCAAAATACCACTTTCAATTAGGCTTTGGAATTTCTTTGCAGAAGAAATAGCTTCCTTTGCCTAGAGGAGCTCCTGCCCTCCACAGACACAAAGACGAAGCTTCACAGGAGCAGGTGAGGGAAGTACTTAGTTGTTAATTATCCCCCAGTGATTTTTCTTTCTGGTAGCCTCAATATCTTCTGTTGTCATGATCATTTTCACTCTCCATCCACAGAAGAGAAGTTCCACAGGGGCATGTATTCTGCAGTGGCAAGACACTGGCTCCACTGTGCTTCGGAGTCATTCAAAGGCCAGCAGAGCGAAGCTTTTAGTGCAGCTTCCTAGCTGCAGAGATTGAAAGGAAAGTTGGAGACAAATATTTCATTATTCTCTATATTCTGAACGTTGTAGCAGGGAGGTTCACCTGTCTTATTTCATCATCATCAGCTTCCTGATGAGAGTAGCTCAAGTAGGGAAGTTTAAAGAGTAGAATTAATCAGAGAGTGGTGATGACATCCAAGCGAATATATCTAAAACCTCCAGTATTTCCTTGTACATCCTCTGAACAAGTATAACCAACATCTTGTTATAGGAACACAAATTCAGGCACAAACTTCCCCATAGTCCTTTTTATCCAGGAAAACGTCAAGCCAGATTTCTCCTTTCTCTCATCTGCCTGCTTACATAAAACTGCACCATTGGTCATCACAGTTTCTCCTACCAACGATGCCTAAGCCCTCACCTATACCATTCCTCTGGTTGATTAGGCTGTCTAAGGTTTGGTGCTGGTCCCCCAATCCTCATAAGGGAAAGCTAGTGAAGCAATTCGGAGGCAGATATGATCAAGAAGCTTGTAGGTTTATTTTCCCTTCTTTCTTGGACCCATTATGCATTCTTCCTTTATTAAATGATTACTGACTCTTGCAGCCACAGAGAGGATTACATGTGAATGGCATTAGGCAAGCTATTAATGTGTATAGCCTCTTGTCAAGCACTGTAATTGAGCTTCTAGTAGATTATATAAGACTTGGATAAAGCTGTATAGATAATAACAATCCAATCATTTCAGGAATATTCTCAGATTGAGTATTGGACTTGGCCATCTCTACAGGGTCACCCACAAACATTTTGTCTTCTCCCCTTATGTTTTGCCAAATATGTTTCTGTAGGCCTTAAGACTGCACTCTACCACTGCTAATTAGGGTTAACATTCTTGTTTTCTTTCCATTAAACATGGTAAAATTGGCTTTCACCCAACTGGATTACTAAATTTACTTCTACGTCCCTAGTAAAGTGGTACTACCTGTACCCAGGGCCTGCACCTTTAATTCTACAACATGTCTCAGGCCTCCTATTGCAGTCTGTGGGTGCAGCTTTAAACTGCTAATTCAACTTGGAAATAAAAATCCTTGCCATGCCTAAAACTCCCTTTTTGTTTCGTATAAGTCACCTGTGCTGTGCTGTGCATTTTATTTTAAAAAGATAGCCATGTATTTTTGAGGTTTACATGGCCTGGCAGTCCAAACTCAGTTTCTTTTTTCACTACTATGAGGCCGGTCTCTCCCATATGATAACATTGAGTTACCTTATTACATTTAATAAGTGATGACCTTTGTTTGGGAGCAGGTAGAAATACCATGTTTGCTGTCTAAGGAATAGTAATTTAAAATCCCCTTTAATTGTTAAGTCAAATTTTAAGTCACAACTCTGAAAATTCCACTTTTAATAAGTTGGCATTTTCTTGTCCTAACCATTTGGTGCCTGCAACCTGTTTCCTGGGTCAAATTACTAGGTGTAGTTGGAAGTAGGCCTGTGTGTATTCCCCCCAGACACCCACACAAGGGAACTGGGTGTTGGCAGGATGGGACATCCTACCAGGATGAGGGGGCAGAGCTGTGCACAGCCCCACTTACATTTCAAAGACACTGCCTCAGGTCATACAGAAGGAACCCCTCACTTGCTTATTGTGACTTTGGATAGTCTGGGACCAGGGAGGCAGAAAATTCCAGACACTTCTGTGGGAGGAAAACTCCAGAAGTTTCTTCCACTTCAAAGCTGGCACCAGGAATAAAATTTGAACTCTTCAGTTCACTTCTGTCCTGTAAAAGGACTCTGAGGACTGCTCTGCTACCTGAGGCCTGCTGTGTACTTCAGATGACTGCCCTGCTGCACCAAGAGGACTGCCCTGCTGCCTCAACCCGGCCCTGTACCCTCAGAGGACTGTTGTGCCACTTGAGACCTGCTTTCCTGCTTGAAACAAATACTTCCCAAGTGACTTCAAGGGCTTGTTGGCTGAAAAGTTCTGCCCTCGTGGAGCCCTCATTGGCTACAGCCTGGAGCTTCATCCTGTTGGAGATTTTCAACTTCCATAAAAGAGATTCAGTGTGAGCGTAGAAATCTTCACTGCTACTTCCTACAGTGCCTTCCCTATGATGATGCTTCCCCCTCAGACACCGGCAGCTGCTTTGCCCTGCTGATCTATACCGTCTCTGACATTTTTTCAGCAAAAATTCTTGTAAGTCTGAAAGTAAGCAGAGACCAGACCAAATCCACTTTGCGTCTCAAACCTCACTCCATCGCAGTTGGCCATAACTTTCAACTTTGCACACGTCTCATGCGACAGTATGCCTGTGGTGGGCACTTTAATCTTTTAGGCAGCGTTTTTCTCTTTAAATCCTCATAACTCTGATTCTACTGATAGGAGTTTTGGTTTTTTAGTGTCAAATAATTTATTAAAATGTAGTCTTTATCTAAATCAGTGTGTGATTTTTCTTGTATTGTATTTTCACTTTACTGCTTATTAAGTGGTGCATATGTATTTTATACATTGCCTCTAAGGTAAGCCGGACTGCTTTTGTACCAAGCTACCAGATGGTTAAACATCGGTTAATTTAATGACTTTTTGTGATTCACCCATATAGAATTGTGGCTCTGCTTGAGTAGGGTTTTACCTCCCACAACTAACAACCCAATCACACTGAGTTACCTAGATGTTGTCAATTTGCATATTATAGAGTTCTTCTAACAAAAATAGCAAAAAACTGAATTTACCTACTTTGCATTTCAATTCAATTTTGTAGGCTGGCTGCCTGAAGCGTACTATCAAAAGCCCATGCTATATTTTTATATGTACAAGTAGGGAAAACTTTCTCTTTTTTTAAACCATAATTTTACGTTGTAAAGTCATGCACAACACTTCCATGCACTTACAATTGATTGACCAAAGTGGTTTTATCAATCTTTGTTTTATTATTTTATCATCCAATAATAATACATAACTGTTAGTAAAATCCTGATTCAATATCATCTCATAGATTGGTCAGTGCGCAACAGTGAATCAGATAGGTTGGCATTATATTTTGTCCAGTGAGATGGGCAAAAAACTTGTTTTGGTTGGAGCAGAGATGGGAATATGTGTATACAGCAATTTATGTTCTTTGCCCCACTCACTGAACAAGATTTAATGCCAACCTATCTGATTCACTGTTTTGCACCGACCAATCTATGAGACATTACATTGTTGCATACACATCTTCCCATTGCTGCTCTAACCAATACAAATACTTCTGCTTTGTAAACCATCATACTTCTAGCCCCATTCCAAGCTCCTCTTACAGTTCTCTGCTCATATCCCCATCTTCCAATGAGCCATCATCCTGGGTATCCTATTTAAATTAGGTCAGTGAGGACACTATGCAGTGCTGTTGTATTTTAAGATGACTGTATGGGCACTTCTAGCCAGGGCTCCTCAGTATTCAGTGGGGCAGTACCTGCCCTTCACAGTAGCACTGTCAAACATGTAATGTAAAAGTTTGAACTCTTCCTAGTACAAATCTCACAGGTCTATTTCAGAATGTCTGTGCATGACTGGTATACTTTTATTGTAAGGTTACCTCCACCCCAGTATTGAATGGATGGGAATTGCACTTTTCCCTTCGGATCTGATAAATATCATAGGACAGTATCGCTCCTTGACTGCTGTGCTTTTAAACTGAAGGTGACTCAACTTCTCATCAGAGTTTTCTTAATAGAAGAGTGCTTGAACTTCTCAGTAAGACTGGATGTCTTTGTAATTCCAGGCAGGGTTACAATGCTTTTAAAAGTGAAATACTTCCAGCTGTTTGCAGACTCAAATAGAGCATTGTTTGAATGTGCATGTGGTGTAGACTCCTCATTTACACTTCTGACTGGATGTAATGGATATTCTGCTAATTTCTTTGTACTTGCACAGTGTTTCGAATTTTAGGTGCCAGTACTAAAGAGATACCGATAAGGTTGGGAAATATGTTAAGTAGGGAAAGATAATAAGTGAAATGGGAGGTAGCCAGAAAGAAAGATGCTGCGAGGTAGAAAGAGTTGGGTAGAGGAAGAGCGGTTGAGGGGTAAGTCATAATTTAGAGCAACATAAAGAGTTAGAGAGAGACAGGGAAAAGGAAATGGAGATAGAAGAGATGGACTCAGTTGGTTGAGGTAAAGACAGATAATCTAGAAAAAGGGGGGACCTGAAGAGAGTTAATGGGCATGAGTATTCGGTGGTAAAGGGGCTGAATGGTCTAAAGAGATGCGATTTGAACAGCAAATAGTTGACATAGACAGAAGTGTTGTAGAGAAAAAGATGTGAAGTTGAGTCAAAGGTAGAGAGAATGATGAAATAGAAGGGGTTTGAGACAGAGCTGAGGTGTATGAAGAGTGGTAGTAGGTTGGTGTGTAGAGGGTGAATTGAAGTAGAGAAGGAGGTGCCCAGAGAGAGAAAAAGGTTATAGAGAAAGAGGCAGTGAGAATGAGGTAGTAGATGAAACGGATTCAGGAAAATGTTGGGGTAGGTGGAGGACTGAGGAGCCAAACAAATGGTGAGGCAAATTGAATGGTGGTTTTGTGTAGAGAGATTATTTTTTGAGAAATGAGATGGGAGGGGGTGATAGACGCAGGGGAGTGAGGTATGAATAGAGAGGAGAGATAAAGAAAGAAATTAGATTGACAGAGAGATGAAGGAAATATAGGAGTGATCCAGGGAGGTGAAATAAAACCGAGCAAGAGAGTTATAGGGAGAGAGCTTAGATAGAAAAGGGGAGTAGAGAGGTGAGATATAGCTACAAACAGGCCAGAGAAAGGTATAAAGGTCACTGAGGTCATGAGAGAGATATGGGGTATTACAAAAGAGGTGAGGTAGAACAAGGTGAAGCAGAGAGTGGAGACAGAGGCAGATGTATATAGAGAAGTAGGAATGAGTAGAGAGACGGGGCTAAAGAAAAAGTGGCCCAGTAGAAGAGACACGAGAAACAAATATAGTTGAGATATAGAGTTTTAAAGAGAGGGGATATAGCTAGTGAGTTGAGAAGAGACGTCCGGTAGAGAGAAGTGCAGGAATATATTGATTGATGTGGTAGAGATAGATGAGGTACAACTAGACAGGTGGAGAAAGAGAACTGAAATGAGGAAAGTTGAGATAAAAAGGCTTGAGAATTATATAGAGGGAGGCATGGTAGAGGGGGGTGAAGTGAAGTGAAGAGAAAGGTAAAGGGAGGAATACAGAAATATCAATAGAGAAGTAAACAGAGTGATGTCTGTGTCATGATCGCCCCGGCGGGTGGGAACGAACCCGCGCTAACTCCGACAGAGAACCAAGCTCAGGGACTACATCACCCAGGAGGAGCAGCGCCCACGTTCCCTCCCGTGTCCAGAAGCGCTGCCGACATAAAAGACGAACGAACGCAAGGGGCGGTGCCAATGATTTCGTAACGTCCAGGTTCCGGTCAACGGCCCTCTATCTTGCAGCGTCTACCTCAACCGAGGATTCCGAAGACTTCGTCAGCCGGTGATACCAGCCTGCGATTTCAGCCCGAGACTCCCCTCACCGGGAGAAGTTCCTTCCGCTGCTACCTCTGACCCCGGCGAACGAGGTGAGTGATACCGCCGGCACCCCTCCCGAAACGCCCACGGATTACCCGGGCCCACGTCTCCGGAGGGCCCGCCCTCCTGCACTTGCTGCCAAACAGAGGTAACGCTAGCGCTTGTGGTGCGCACTCCGCTCCTTCTCGTATTTCGAGGAGTAGCTCCCTGGGCCCATTTCAGCTCTCTCTCTCTCTCTCCGCCCCAGGGAGCAGGAGCTCCTCCAGTGATTTTCTGTTGCAGTTGTGTGTTCTTTTTGCACCCTCACGAGAACCGCTACCTCAGCGCTCCTCAGCCCCACGGATACCTGGGCTTCGAGTGGAAGCGCTGACGGCGGCTACTGGGTGCTTCCCATTCCTCCTTTGAAATACCTTCCTCTCCCTTGAGAGAACCGCTATTTCAGCGCTCCTCAGCCCCACGGATACCTGGCACGGCAGTACCGTGTAGCAGGATATACGCCCTCACGGGTCCTAAAACCCAGCATCTCCGTGAGTACTTGGATGAATTCCTGAAATTAGGCTTCATTCGCCCTTCCAGGTCTCCGGCGGCATCACCCCTCTTCTTCATCCCGAAGGCCAACGGCGAACTCCGCTGCTGCATCGACTACCGAGCTCTGAATGCGCTGACCATTAAAAATCAATATCCCCTTCCACTCATCCCAGTGCTCCTAGAACAAGTACGGGAAGCAAACATATACACCAGGTTAGATCTCCGAGGGGCATACCACCTGGTACGCATACGAAGAGGGGATGAATGGAAGACCGCCTTCAAAACTAGGTTTGGCCTGTTCGAGTATCTGGTCATGCCCTTCGGGCTTTGTAATGCCCCGGCCTCCTTCCAGTTCTTCCTCAACGAAGTATTGAGAGACTTCCTAGACAAGTACGTAGTGGTGTATATAGATGACATTTTAATCTTTTCATCTACACTACATGACCATATACACCACGTAAAGACCGTGCTTCAAGCCCTGAAAGAACATCGGTTGTTTTGTAAACTCACGAAATGTGAGTTCCATGTTACAACCGTGGAATTCCTTGGTGTCCTGTTGACCCCCACCGGGCAAATCATGGCCAATCGGAAGGTACAAGCCGTGGTCGAGTGGCCTCAACCCCGAACCGTGAAAGAGGTCCAGAGCTTCCTGGGCTTTTCGAACTTTTATAGGAGGTTCATCCACCACTTTTCCCAGCTTGTGACCCCTCTCACCAGGTTAACGCGAAAAGGGGTTCTATTCGTCTGGTCTCCTGAGGCCCAATCGGCGTTCGACCAACTGAAGAAGGCGTTTACCTCCGCTCCCATCCTACGCCACGCCAAACCCGACCTTCCCTTCATCGTGGAAGCAGACTCCTCCGATGTGGCGGTCGGGGCAGTCTTGTCGCAAAGACAACCAGATACCGGACAGCTCCATCCGGTTGCCTTCATGTCCCGGAAGCTATGCCCGGCCGAACTGAATTACACCATCTCAGAAAAAGAGCTGCTCGCAATACTGGAAGCGTTCCTGGAGTGGCGGCATTGGTTGATGGGCGCGCAACACCAGGTGACGGTGTTCACCGATCACCGTAATCTTCAGTTCCTCCGATCCGCAAGACATCTCTCGCCCCGGCAAAAAAGATGGATGCTCTTTTTTGCATAGTACCACTTTCTAGTTACCTACCGGCCAGGAGCCCAAAACAAGAAGGCGGATGCCTTATCCCGTCAGGAACTCCCCTGCTTCCCGGCGGAGTCCATCGACCAACCCATACTGTCACCAAGTCAAGTGGTGGGCAGTTTACAGACTGAGTCATTCCTACAAGAAGTGAGGAAAGGAATAGAGACGTTCACCTGGGCGACTTGGCTGAAGAGACACAAAGAATGGCGAATACACAGCGGCCTTCCCATGTGCGGCTCTCGAGTGTTGCTCCCTACTCTTCGGCTCCGCAAACTCGTCTTCACCTGGTGTCACAATGCACCGTGCGCAGGTCATATGGGAGGAGCAAAGACACTAGAACTGGTGTTGAGACAATGCTGGTGGCCTTCGGTTCGACCCGATGTTCTACGATGGGTGAAAAGCTGTCCCGTCTGCGCCCAAATGAAAACAGATCGACAAAAAGAACAAGGCCTCCTGATGCCGCTTCCGACCCCGACGCAACCGTGGGAAAAGATCTCTGTCGACTTCATCGTCGGGCTGCCTAAGGACCAAGGCTGCTCTGCGATAATAGTCGTCGTCAACTACCTCACCAAAATGGGACACTTTATCGCGTGCAAACAAGTGCCCACAGCAGGGGCCCTGGCAAAACTCCTACTGATACACATCGTAAGGCTCCATGGCCTTCCCCTCGGGATCGTATCGGACAGGGGGTCGCAATTCATCGCCCGCTTTTGGAAAGTCTGGTGTGACGAACTCGGCATCCAGTCCTCCCTATCCACCAGCTTCCATCCCCAAACGGACGGTCAGACCGAAAGACTGAACCAGACCCTAAAACAGTACCTACGCTGTTACGTGGTTCAGGCAGCGGGCTCCTGGGTGGACTGGCTCTGGGTGGCCGAAATTGCCTACAACAACTCCATACACTCCTCCACACATTACTCACCCTTCTTTCTTGCTTCCGGTCATCACTCCCGATTCCTCCCGTTTCTCCTCCCACACACACACAGTAAACTTCCCGAGGTACAAGACAGAATAAAAAATATTCGCGATGCACTCAAACTAGCCCGAGACAATCTGCGCCTGGCTAAAACTCGATATAAAGCACAAGCCGATATACGACACCGAGCCCCTCCAGAATACCACAAAGGCGACAAGGTGTGGTTATCCACGAAACACATCCGGTTTCGAAAACCTAGCGTGTTCAATCCAAAATTCATAGGACCTTATCCTGTGGTTCGACATGTGAACCCGGTGGCAGTGCAGCTGCAGCTGCCCAAGACTCTGAAGATACATCCCGTGTTCCACGTCTCTCTGCTGAAACCCTCCTTCTGTCCGGTCCGTAAGGTTACGGCACCTGTCTGGATACAACACGAGCAGGAGTATGTGGTGAGACGTGTGCTGGACTCCAAGTTGTCTAGAGGCAAACTGTGGTAGCTTCTAGCATGGAAGGGTTATGGCCCGGAAGAGAACTCCTGGGAACCGGCTTCTGCGGTTCATGCCGATCGCCTGGTGGCGGCCTTCCACCACCGCTGTCCAGACAAACCCGGTCCCTCTCTCGCCGTGGGAAGCGGTGTGAAGGGGGATGTGCTGTCATGATCGCCCCGGCGGGCGGGAACGAACCCGTGCTAACTCCGACAGAGAACCAAGCTCAGGGACTACATCACCCAGGAGGAGCAGCGCCCACGTTCCCCCCGTGTCCCGAAGCGCTGCCGACATAAAAGACGAACGAACGCAAGGGGCGGTGCCAATGATTTCGTAACGTCCAGGTTCCGGTCAACGGCCCTCTATCTTGCAGTGTCTACCTCAACCGAGGATTCCGAAGACTTCGTCAGCCGGTGATACCAGCCCGCGATTCCAGCCCGAGACTCCCCTCACCGGGAGAAGTTCCTTCCGCTGCTACCTCTGACCCCGACGAACGAGGTGAGTGATACCGCCGGCACCCCTCCCGAAATGCCCACGGATTACCCGGGCCCACGTCTCCGGAGGGCCCGCCCTCCTGCACTTGCTGCCAAACAGAGGTAACGCTAGCGCTTGTGGTGCGCACTCCGCTCCTTCTCATATTTCGAGGAGTAGCTCCCTGGGCCCATTTCAGCTCTCTCTCTCTCTCCGCTCCAGGGAGCAGGAGCTCCTCCAGTGATTTTCTGTTGCAGTTGTGTGTTCTTTTTGCACCCTCACGAGAACCGCTACCTCAGCGCTCCTCAGCCCCACGGATACCTGGGCTTCGAGTGGAAGCGCTGTCGGCGGCTACTGGGTGCTTCCCATTCCTCCTTTGAAATACCTTCCGCTCCCTTGAGAGAACCGCTATTTCAGCGCTCCTCAGCCCCACGGATACCTGGGCTTCGAGTAGAAGCGCGGTCGGCGGTTATTGGGAACTCCCCGATCTCCTTACCTGCCTCTCCAAACACCTACAGTATCGGCGCTCCTCGGCCCCACGGATACCTGGGCCTGGAGTAGTAGCTCCCTCATCGGCTCCGGCACAGCTCAAAAACTTATTGGGCTAACCTCGCCCAGAGCCAGTCAGGAAAGCAACATCAGAGGCCGGTCCGAGACCTCCCCTGCGAGAGGTGGCCTTCAACAGAGCCATTAACAGGCAGGGACCCCAACAGGGAGACAGACCCCAAATCAACACGTCTAGGGAAGAGAGAGAGACAGGTGAAGTAGGAAAACACAGCAGAAAGAGTTATAGCCGCGGGGGAGGGAAGAATAGTCACTAATACCTCTCCTTGTCTCATTTCAGGTATCTCTCCCAGCTGACTCCTCCCTTCCTTCCCTCACCCACCTGTCTCCCGAGCCCGAGGGTCATTCATACGAATCCGGGCTGGGGACGGATGGGAGGGGGACCCCTCTATAGCATCAGCGTCATCCCGAGGAGAACACCCAGGGTGCACCACGACAGTCTGATAGGGTGAAAAAGATTATCAAGCGAGAGACAGGTGAGGTAGAAAAAGGAATGGATACAAAGGTAGACTGGGGAGGTAGAGAGTGTGTCAGCAGTAGAGGTATGCAGAGTTAGGAAGAGCAGTTAAGATGGAGAGACAGGTGAGAGAGATGAGAGAGAATGAGGAAGTGGAGTGATAAGAGTGCAGGAAGACAAAGGTGTGAGGTAGGTAAATGTGAAGTATAGAAAGGTGACTTAGAAAGAAAGAGGTAAGACAGAGAGGAAGCAGACATAGCTGAATTTGAAATATGTTTTATGCACATCATGTGCACTTGATTAGATCAATTAACCAGGGAGCCCATTGCAAGGTGGGGGTATTGAGCAGTTGCCCATTTTGAAATGCAGTAAACTGTCTCTGTAAAACAAAACTACATAGACCAGGATACAAAGGCAAACCAATGCTTAGATGAGATACCTGTCTGAAATAAGTCATCTTGAGATTTCTGCAAAATTTGTGAGCTGTAGTGGAAGGCTTCGTGTAAGGACGTGATCACCCCAAAATTGTGTTATATCGTACGACATACGCTTTTTTCTTTCTTTGCGTTCAGGTACTTGCCTTTGTATTTTCTTTTACAAATACAGGACAAGTATCAAACACAAAAAGACTACAATAAAAAAAGTTCTTGTTATAAAATTCAAATATATTACCTACCATACACTGTAATAAAAAAAAGAAAATCTGACTTTTGGTGATTTGGCTTAGTTTTGTATATCGTTTTGGAGGGAGGTACCACGGTACATGCTAATTGAGAAATATGGAGCATTTGGTTTTATTTAGATTGCTTACATCTCAGCATTAATGACACTCGTAATAAGATAAGTGACTTAACTGCTGCTTCTTTCATTATAGAGGTTATAGTTAACTTCAATTTATTTTAACAACACATTTTGAGTTTTCATGGTACATAATGGGCTGTGGCCCTCTTTATACGTTTTTAAGGCAAAATAAATCAGGAGTACCAATAAAGACATGAAACTGTAAAGCCTGCAAAACCAGCAGGTAAAACAAAAAAACATGGCACAGATAGTCTCAAATCAATCAGGGAATTGTAAGCGCGCTACTCACCCTTGAGGGTCTCAAGGTACTGTGGGAGGTGGGTCCGTAGATCAGTCTAGCCAAAGAGCCAGGTCTTGAGGGTCCTCCTGAAGGTGTTCAAGGAGGGGGCTTGTCTGATGTCTGTCGGTAGGTCGTTCCAGGTCTTGGCTGCAATGTGGGGGGGAAGGATCTTCCGCCTGCTCTGGCTTTGTGGATATGCGGGGTTTTAGCCAGTGTGAGTTTGGAGGATTAGAGGTTTCTTTTGGGTACGTGGAAGTTGATTCTGTAGTTGAGGTATTTGGGTCCGTTTTTGTGTAGGCATTTGTAGATGTGGGTGAGGATTTTGAAAGTGAGTCTTTTCTCCACTGGGAGCCAGTGGAGTCTTCGTAGGTGCTGGGTGATGTGTTTGTGCCGGGGATTCTGAGGATGAGTCTGGCGGCGGTGTTCTGTATTGTCTGGAGTTTGTGAAGTAGGGATTTGTTGATGTGGCATAGAGTTTGTTTCCGTAGTCCAGTCCTCTGGTGATGAGTGCGTGGGTGACTCTCTTTCTTGACTAGTGGGGATCCACTTGAAGGTCTTACAGAGGATGCGGAGGGTGTTGAAGCAGCTGGATGTGACGCGTTGATCTGGCGGGTCATGGTGAGTGAGTACGATGCCGAGGTTCTTGGCGTGGTCTGAGGGGGTAGGTGGGTTTCTGAGGACAGTCGGCCACCATGTGCTGTCCCATGCTGATGGGGTGGTACTGCGGATGAGGACCTCTGTCTTCTCAGCGTTGAACTTTAGGCAGCTGTTGGTCATCCAGACTGAGACGTCTTGCATTCTATTCTGGAAGTTGAGTTTGGCTGTGGTGGGATCTTTGGTGAGGGAGAGGGTCAGGCTTAGTGATGAACCCTGTGGGACTCCACAGGTGATTTTCGTGGGGTCGGAGAGGAAGGGTGGCAGTCTGATCCTTTGGCTTCTTCCGGTGAGGAATGATCGGATCCAGTCCAGGGCTGTTCCTTGGATGCCTTGGTTGTGTAGTCTGGTGGCTAGTGTGCGGTGGGAGACGGTGTCGAAGGCCACTGATAGGTCGAGTAGGATGAGGGCTGCAGAGTGGCCTTTGTTCAGGAGGGTGCGGATGTCGTCTGTGGTGGCGAGTAGGGCAGTCTCTGTGCTGTGTTTGCCTCAGAATCCGGATTGGGACATGTCGAGGATGGCGTTCTCTTCTGAATTGTGTTAATTCCCTGTTGACTGTCTTCTCAGCAACTTTGGCAGCGAAGGGGAGGACTAAGATAGGCAGATAGTTCTTGAGGTCGGTGGGGTCAGCTGTGGGCTTCCTGAGCAGGGTCCTGACATCTGCGTGCTTCCAGTCATCTGGGAAGGTGCCTGTTTTGAAAGTGGTGTTGATGGTGCGTTGTAGTTAGGGTGCAATGGGGGCCGTGGCTCTGTGGTAGATGTGA
Source organism: Triturus cristatus (assembly GCF_964204655.1). Classification (NCBI taxonomy): domain Eukaryota; kingdom Metazoa; phylum Chordata; class Amphibia; order Caudata; family Salamandridae; genus Triturus; species Triturus cristatus. The sequence continues at coordinate 345,104,811 of NC_140594.1, read as the reverse complement.
GGGGGGCAGGAGTCGGTGGGGGCCACGAGTGGATGCCTTTCATGGTTGAGGTGGTATCATCATCTGTGATTGGTGTCCAGTTGGAGATGGTGGGCTGGCTGGTGTCTCTGGGGGGCGGGGGGCCATCTGTGGCACCTAGTGGATGGTTGACGAAGCTGTCGTAGAGGTTTTTATCTTGAGGTGGAAGTAGGTTCCAAGCGTGTCGCAGAGGTATTGGGATAGTGAATTTTTGAATGACGCTGAAAAGTTCTTTGGAGTTGGTGGAGTTGGGGAAGAATTTGGTCTGGATGAAGTTCCTCTTGGTGGCTCTGATTTGGTTGGGGTAGTCCGTCATGGCGTCCTTGTAGGTGGTGTGGTTTTCGGTTGTCTTGGTGTTTCTCCAGTTCTTCTCCAGGCATCTGCAGGTGCGTCTAGCTTCTTGAAGAGCAGTGGTGAACCAGGCGGCTTTCTTGGGGCATTGTCTGTCGGGGTGGCTTAGCGTGGAGAGCTCGTCTGCACATTTGGTGATCCAGGTGTGGAGTTCTCTTAGGCTGCACTGTTTGTGTCGGATGCACGGTGTGGTTGTCTCAGGTGAGGGTGAAGTTCAGTAATTTTGCTCCAGTTCCTTCGTGGTGGGCGTGGGGCTGGTTTGGGTGCCTTGGGTTTGTCGACAGCGAAGTGTACGCAGTGGTGGTCGGTTCATGGTGGTTGCATTGTGTGGCTGAAATGGACGCTGTTTCCTGCCACAAAGATGGGATCGAGGGTGTGTCCTGCTCTGTGGGTCGGTGTGTTGATGAGTTGTTTGAGTCCCATGCTGGCGAGATTGTCATGAAGGGTGGTGGAGTTGGGGTCGTTGGGGTTGTCGAGGTGGAAGATCAGGTCTCCAATGAGTATGTAGTTCGTTGTGGCGATGGCGTGGGGTGCAATGAAGTAAGTGATGGTGGTGGCGAAGGGTGTCCGAGGGCCGGGGGGCCTGTAGATGAGAGTTCCTCAGAGTGTGGCTTTGGGGGTGGTCTGGATCTGGAAGTGCAGGTGTTTGGCAAAGGGGAAGGTTTTGCTGGAGGTGTTGAGGTGGAGGGTGCTTCTGTGGACGATGACGAGGCCCCTTCCAGGGTGGTTGCCTCTGGATCTTGTATCTGTCCAGGATGGTGGTGTTGATGTCGGGGGCGGATGATGCGTTGGTCCAGGTCTCTGTGAAGAAGGCAATGTCGGGTGAGAGGGAGTCGAGTAGGTTCCAGATTTCTAAGGCGTGTTTGTGTACGGAGTATACATTTAGGAGGATGCATTTTAGGTTGTCGCCGTGGGTCATGTTCGGCGAGGCCTATTTGCATTCCCTAAGTCTTCCGGGGTTGAGTACGAGATTGGTAGTGGTGTCGTAGCGGTGGATGGTCGGAGATCCAGGATTCCTGGCACTGGTCGCGGTCTGGCTGTGGACGGACGCAGACGTGGTTGCCTTTGGTGCGCCAGTGGCGTGGCTGCTCAGTGGCTGGCATTAATAGGGGAGGTGGGAGGGAGGAACAGCTGGGAAGCGGGAAACAGCAGAGGGGAGGGGCCGCAGTGGCAGCAGGGGTGGGTGGGGGAGCGGGAAGACTGGTGGAATGGCGCGCACAATAGCAAGCAGGGCACAATAATGAGACCAGGCACAAATAAACAAGGCACAATATTGGGAAAAACAAGGCAAACAACAAGGCACACAAGCATTGGCATAGCCAATAGATCTCGCTTTTGGGACCTTCTAAGTATTTAGTTATGCAGCACAATATCCTTGGTGCAACCACATCAACTGTTGCGTGGCTAAACACTTATAAGGTCCCAAAGGTGAGACCTATTGCCTATGCCAATGCTTGGTGTGGTTGTGTGTGTGGTTGTGTGTGTGGTTGTATGTGTGTGCGGTTGTGTGTGGTGGTGTAGGTGTGTGTGGTGGTGTGGGTGCAGTTGTGGGTGTGTGTGGGTGTGTGGGGATGTGTGGTTGGGTGTGGTTGTGTGTGTGGTTGTGTGTGTGTGGTTGTGTGTGTGGGTGTGTTTGTGTGTGGGTGTGGTTGTGCGTGTGGTTGTGTGTGGTGGTGTGTGTGGTGGTGCAGGTGCAGTTGTGGGTGTGTGTGGTTGTGTGTGTCATTATGTGTGTGTGTGGGGTTGTGTGTGGTTGTGCGTGTGGTTGTGCGTGTGATTGTGTGTGTGGTTCTGTGTCTGTGTGTGTGGTTTGTGTGTGTGGTGTGTGTGTGTGGTGGTGTGGATGTGGTTGGGTGTGGTTGTGTGTGGTTGTGTGTAGGTGTGGCTGTACGTGTGGTTGTGTGTGTGGCTGTATGTGTGTGGTTGTGTGTGTGGTTGTGGGTGTGGTTGTGTGTGTGAGTGTGGTTGTGTGTGTGACAGTAATACTAAAAGCATCTCAAAATAAAGGAACAGAAACATCAGGTTTGTGGAAAGAGAAAGCATGTTGTAAGTCAAACGGGCGCAGCGAAGCATTGACACAACAACAAAACAAGATCACTTAGCGAATACTGAGTGCTGATAATGGATACACACAGCCCATCATCTTAAGAGTTCGATTGCAGCCAATGTGCACTCAAACCTGCCCCCTCCTTGTGAGTTGCACCCCGTATATCATGAGTTATAACTGCTGCACCCACCATAGCGCTTTGAGATCTAAAACGCTACATAGGTCTAATCGACTAACCAGTCGCCAACATGCTGTGCTTTTAAAGAGAATGTGCCAAAAGTTTCCAGCTTCCTCATCATGTCCTCATAAAAGCATCAACGAAAGGACTCCCTGAATGGTGCAACGGACATGAAGCAGCCGCTGCGATCAGAAATAAACACTGTGAACGTTGTCCAGGTTCACAGTAATATTTCCTTAATGTTCTTTAACCCCTTTGCCGCGGCAGGAATTCCGCCGCGGCACTGGGGGGGGCTTGGGGGCAGGTGCGGTGGCGCTGTGCTCGTGACGGAACCACTCCGTCACGAGCCACGGGTGAGCTGTGCTTATGACGGAGTGGTTCCGTCACGTCTCCGCCCACTGCGCTAATCGCCTGCACAGGCGGAGAATTAGCGCCGCGTGGGCGGAGCGGCCGCCAACGCCCGCAGCATGACAGAACCACTCAGTCATGAGCACACGGCACCCGTGGCTCATGACGGAGTGGTTCCGTCATGAGCAGGGAAGGGGTTAAGTCACAAAACAGTAATACTAAAAGCATCTCAAAATAAAGGAACACAAACATCGAGTTTGTGGAAAGAGAAAGCACATTGTAAGTCAAACGGGTGCGGCAAAGCATTAACACAACAACATGTTTGATGTTCTTTGAACGAGAACATCAAAGGGGCGCTGCGAAAGTGATCGCGGCTGAAAGTGAAAGTGATCACGGGCGCTTAATGAGCATGACGAGGTTTGCCATATGGTGCCTCTGCTCCTAAGCGCGCGCCCGCACACATGCACTGTAGCTCTAGGCTGGCCATGGAAGCACTTTTTTGAGCCCTCACAAAAAGTCTTGCCAGACCAGCGCATGCGCTGGGTCAAGTGAGACCTAAAAAATGGGAAAAACAGGGCTAAAAAACAAGGCACACGAATGGGAAAAAGGCAAAAGGCAAGGCACAATAATGGAAGGCAGGAGAGGCAACGGGGCAGAACAGAAGGTGCAACCTAGGCAGGAGTCGAGGTTCGAACCCCTACCCGCACTGAGTCCTGCCTAGGCAGAGGCAGTGCACGGCAGCCGGAGCTATGTGGGAGAGAGCAGGTCCCTGGCTGAGGTCAGAGATCCTGCTCCCATGAAGCACAGTAAATCTGATTGAGAGTAGGTGCAGATGGTAGCTATCTGGGTTGTTTGATGGCCAATTATGCATAGGAGGACAAATCGTATCAGGGGTCTGTGGATGTTAAGGGGTTAGATCTATGCCCCAATAGGACGCCTAACGGGACCATATTATCCTGAGATTCTGGGGGTAGCCCCGGGCCTTGAATATCGCAATCTCTGCTCCCATGCATCTATCTGTGGCCTTTTCCCATCCACCGATTGTTGGAGGGGATGTTCCCTTCCACAGCTGGCCGATGTTCGCTTGGCGAGACTGAGGGCTAGAAAGAGCAAATCTTGCTTGGACCAGTTTCCACCTATCTCGTCGGTGCTATGTAGTATTGGGTCAAATGGTAGATCCCACAATAAGACGTTGCCTAGGTGGGACACAATCCTCTGCCAGAACGGCTGCAATGCGACACAGCTCCAGCCCGTGTGTAGGAAAGTCCCTTCTTCCTCCTCACATCTCAGACACATGAGGGACTGGATGACGCCTATTTTCCATAGACGAGATCATGTGAAATATATACGATGTATGTACTTAAATTGTATGAGGCGGTTGCATGTGGACACTGCTATGGGGGCTGGCCAGGGCTTCGGTCCAGTCATCGTCAGTTAGGTCAGGTATGTCCTCTAGCCATGCCCTTTAGTATTATGTAGTGTCGTACGGGTGTGGGTGGTCAGCGTTTGGTAGATATGACGGATCTTGTGTGCCCATGAGGTCCCTCATCAGCAAGCAGCCTTCAAGGGGATGAAATTCGGGTAGCGTATGAAGTGGGTGAATAAGGGAGTGAGTGCATACCTTAACTGGAGATATTTGTAAAATTGCGTTCTGTGCAAGTGGAACTCTGTCTGTAGTTGTTGAAATAATTTTAGGGTAGTACCCTGCATTACGTCTCCTAGAGTGGATATGCCCACAAGGTCCCATTTACAGAATTCCAATAGGGCCACCACAGGACGAAGATATGTACCATGCCACAGTGGAGTCACCTTTGTCAGGCGGCCTCGCCACCCCATCTGCTCGACCGTGTACCTCCAGAGCCGGACTACGGTTCTGCTGGCGGGGGTAGAAAGTCCAAGCTGCTTGTGCTATATAGGAACTTAAGAAGGGGAGTGCCTTCCATTGCTATATGCTCTAGTGCGAACGCGGGGTCTGTTGGCGAGCTATGCCACCATTCGTTTATGATTAATAAATGGGATGCTGCATAGTAGGCATAGACATCCGCTGCTGCAATGCCTCTGCAATACTTTGACTGCGTGCACTTACTCAGCGCCACCTGGACTGCCCCTCCACTCCATAGGAATATTTTATGAATGGAGTTAACTTGCGCAAACCAGGCACATCGTATATTATATGGGAAGTTATGTAACCTGTATAATATTCTGGGCAGAGAGAGCATTTTGAGAATCGGTGAGCGCCCGTACGAGAGCAGAAGGGGAGACCAAATTGCCGTCTCATCCCTTAGACTGGTGATAAGTGGGTTGATGTTGTGTGCCCATTAGGTCTTTGGGCAGGGCGACATAAAGATTCCCAAGTATTTAAAACCTACAGTCGCATGTGCAGCTGCATTGCCTATTTTCCACGTCCCCGATTCCCATATACAAGGAATAGTACCAATTTTAACGGGTTACTATTGAGCACGGTGGTCTGTCCAAACACTCGGAGGATCTTTAGGATTCGGGATCCTGAAAACCACGGGTCAGTCCTAAAGAACAGCACTTCCTCCGCGTAAAGCGCGATGCGGTAAGATTGGGACAGTGACCATTTGAAGCCTCTGATCAACGGGCCACCGTGTAACCATGCCACCAGGGGTTCCACTGCCAGGACGAACAATAGCGCAGACAGGGGGCAGCCCTGTCTTGTGCCATGTCCGATAGAGAAGGAGGCTGACCGGTGCCCTGCGATCCAGACCATTAGGTCCATATAGAGCAGGCGTATGTAGGCTAGGAAGCTGGGCCGAACTCAATGGCTTTGAGGAGTTGGAAGAGGTACGACCAGGTGAGTCGAACATCTTGTCTATACCGGCCAATAGGGCACACCAGTGCCAGGGCCTTCACCATGGCATTATGAACCTGTCAGATGTTGTGACGGGTGGATCGATGTAACATGAAGCTGGACTGATGCGGGTTGATCAGGTCCTGCCCGCAGTCGGTCAGCCAGGATTTTACCCAAACGTTTGGGCTCAAAGTTGATGAGGGAAATGGGTCGATACGGTAATGGATTCTCCAGTGGGCAGCTGGGTTTCAGGAACAGGACGATCTCAGCATGTCCCCAATCTTGAGGCAACATGTGTTGATCTACCGCTTCATGTATTTCCTCCAGTAGGTGCGGGCCCAGCGTGTTCATCTGTGGTCTAAGAAATTCCAAGGGGAATCCGTTGGGTCCGGGGGCCCGACCCGAGTGTATAGCGGCCAGTCCTGCACTGAGCTTGTCCACTGTGATGGGGCGTCAATCTCGCACGTGATCTGTGAGCCTCCTAGGGGGGAATGTCTCTTAGGAATTCAGCGATCGGGCCTCTGATTACTTCTCTTCACTTTATGCGCGACAGGAACAGTTGTGAGTGAACTCCCTGGCAACTGCCTCAGGGGATGAGCACTGAGTTCTATCAACTACCCAGGGTGTTAAGATGTTCGCAGAAGACTTCTCAGCCTGACACAGCCTGTGGAGAAGTTTACTGGATTCGTCCCCCCCACTTGTAGATCCAGTGTTGTGAAGCTAACCAGATTTCTTTTGCCTCGTTAATGAGATGTTGCTGTACATGTTGTTGTGCCTTGAGTAGATTATGTTGAAGGGATGAGCTAAAGTCAATGACAAGCTGAGCTTCCAAGCGCCTCAGATGGCTTTCCAATTCGGCCAATTGCGCAGTACATTGGCGCTTTTCATTTGCACAGAAACTTATATCTACCCCACGGATTGTGGGTTTTAGAGCTTCCCATAGAATACTCTTCGATGGGGCCAAGGGCATGTTTGATTTGAGGTTGTACCAGACCGCTCTGGCCAAGGTCTCCTGATAGTCAGGATTGCAAAGGTGCCATGGGAATATACGCCACCTAGAGGAGGGTTTATGAGAGTGGATGCGGAGTTTGAATAAGACCGGAAAATGGCAGATGGGAGATATGGGAGATCCGGTGGATATATTGTGTGGTGTGAATATGTAATCTAACCGGGACAGTGATCCATGGACGGCAGACATATAGGTGTAACCCAGCTCGGAGGGATGATACTCACGCCATATGTCTGACCATCCCAGCGTAATGGCTAGGAGGTGCAATTTGGATTTATCTGTTTGAGGTTCGCGTCCGGATTCGCGCCTTCTGTCCATTGGTTTCATAACATCATTCCCATCCCCACCTAGCAGTGTCAGGCCCTCTGGGAGTTCCCCCAACAGTCATGAAATCTGGTCTATAAAAGTGTTTCCCAGTGGGGGGGCATATATACTGCCAATGTTGATGTGTTCCCCATGAAGCATGCCAGATATGATGGTGTATTGTCCCCCAGGATCTTGAAGTACTGGGTATTTTAGTCCCAGCGGTGCAGGGGCACACACCCTATGACTTCGGGGTTTCACCCTGTTCCGGACCTACAGAAACACAGAGTCTTCTGGGTGAAGTCAAAGAATCGTTTATTGGCTGCAGACCAATGACAGATATCCTAGAAGTACAACAGCGTGTATGTTCTCAGGAGACTGCTGAAAATCATAGGAACAGGCTACATCTTAAATAGGCCTTTTCTGGCCCCAAGCATACATTCCTGAGTTTTATGAAACGGCAATATACAAGGATATGTTACAAAGAAAAGGCAGAGTCATGATGACCATCCCACATTCCAGTTCGGCCAGCCCATAATGATTTACACAGGAAGGTTCAGATCCCATGTTTGAAGTAAATAGACCCCCCAATAAACATGAGCATCTCCTGTTTTGGGAAACAAGTCATAAAGCAAGAACAAGCAGGTGTGGAAGAGATTAGCCGGGGGATTGTGTAGAATGAAAGGGGTTTATGACGGGTCAAGCCCTGATACGAATCACAGGTGGACGAAGGAAGGGGAGCTCGTGAGACCGGTTTGACCCGGGGCAGCAGAGCCAGCTGCCCAGGTCACAGGGAAGTCAGAGGGAAAGCTCATGTACTGTGAGGCCCGTATTAACTCCATCATAGCCTATGTGAGGGCAACGACAAGATGGCCACTGCTTCCAAAATGGAACCCGCGTAGTTGAGCAGAATAACGTGTACACAGTGCATTCGAAGCTAGAACGGCACATGAAACACTCGTACGTGCCGCATTTACCATTTGCGGTTCGCTAATACCGAGACAGACAGGGGTAGGGCCCTGTCCCCTACGCGGTTCCGAATACCAAAGTACGACAGACCCTCCTTTTGCCCTTACATAGGCAATCACTATACTCATCTTAATCCGAGTCTAGGTCAATGTTCACGAAGTCATGGAGATGTTGCTGTAGCATCATCCTATTACTTAGCTCGTCCCTCGATACAGGTTTCCTTACACATAAGGTAGCACAGAGGCCACATATCGTAGGAGCACACTGTATGCATAGACAGAACAGGAAAAGAATGGCTAAGATTATTCCAATGACCATCAGAGCTTTCCAACCCCAGGCAGATATCATTTCCCAGAACCATCCCATCAGTGACCAATCTCCCTTATCCACGTGTATGGCTTCAGATATTTTATGGAGTTTGGAGATGGCTTGATACACTGTTGGAGCATTATCTGGTATGAAAATGCAGCAACTGGATTGGATGACCTTGCATACCCCACCGCGATCTGCAAGAATAACGTCTAGAACCATGCGGTTCTGCAAAGTCATAAGGCGATCCGCTTGGAGCTCAGCTGTCAAATTACTAAGGGCACCAGCCGTTACATTGACGGTGGATTCAACCACACGAGTCAGCTGTCTCAGGTTCCTACTATTGACCATAGGTCCCCAAAATGGCAGGAAACCCAAGAAGAAGTCTCCTGCTTCCTGACCGGCAGTGTCCTCCTTACTAATCACACCTCTCACAACTCTGGTCTTGTGATAATCAGAGGCGGCAGTAAATGTCGGCGGTAGCAAGTTCGCAATATAACATGTGCCCGAGAAATCAGGGGGCAACCATGTATATGCTCGATCATTACAGATGAAATATGTGCCCTTAGCAGCCAAAAACGCAGGGGAAAACTGTGACGGGAAAGTGTACGTTTCAGTACAGTCACTTCTTCCCAGTTGAGCCCTAGGGTTCTGACCATTACCCTGTAAGCAGAACCGACCCATGTGGGGTACGACCCAGATTGGAGATGAGATTTTTCGCTGTCTTTCACCCAGACTAATACTATACCCCGTCGCGTTCCATCCTACATAAGGTCTCAGCTCTTCTTTAGGAATGGATGAGTATGCATCAATATCTCTACTCATATCGGCAACTCCTTTCATCAAAGCCTTATTATTGGTGATGGGTCTGATAGAACGCGGTGGGCGAGGGGAATATGTATCTAGAGCGTAGAGAAACATGGTTTGGAATGCCCATGACGATCCATTGTAACTGTACGGTAGCACCAGGTAGGGAATACCCTTGTTAGTGGTATGTGGCATTAACCCACAGACCCAGCAATTGGTCGTATTCACTACCAGTTGGTGTTGGTGCAAGAGTTGGATAAACGAGTTATTTACGAACTCTGATCGTCTGGTCTGTTCGTGCTCAGGCAAAGGGTGAAAAGAGTGAGAGGAGGCAGTAGAAGGAAATATAGGCTGTTGAGTGGGTGCAATGGGTTTTTGAGCAGAGAAAAGCACACATCCTACAATAAACATCATGATACTACACAGTGTAAAAAAACACAAAAAGACAAAACATTTACTTTTTACAATACTACACATTCTTGTTTTAGAGTTCATTTCCTCAATCGGTCTCTCCATCTTACAAAACTCCATCCTCTACTCGGGCCGCTCGCGGTGGATGAGTTTCTTCTGCTAAGGAGTACGCCTGTCAGTCCAGGGAAACGCCCTAGACCAACCAGAACCGTTGACCTAGCGTCTTCGGCCTGTACCCCAAAGTCTTGGCACCGCGACCCTGCGGCAGAACCCGGATGGTGGTTCGAAAAACAAAAAATCAAGAAAGTCCTTCAGATGGGAGAGCAAAAAATGTCAAAAGGGAAATAATGAGGAAATCTTTATTTATCTATGGGCCTAGGTCTCAAATTATAGCGGAGACGGCCAGGTGCCGTTTGGTCTTGAAAAAGAAGTTCAGGCTCAGTGGTGTCCAGTCGATTCGATGGTGTCACAGCTTCCTGCAGAATATTGTCACTCTCTTGGACTGAAGCTGTGTCTCTTAAGCGTGCGTCACTGAATGGTACAAAGCGAGGTACAATGTCTGTCTCTGAGTCGGTGATACCCTCCTTGACCCACTGGTCATATGGCAGAGGCAAGGGAACTACCTTGCAGTGAGTACCATGAATCCAGTGTTTCTTCCCTTTCACTCGCACTGCTGATCTTGTCGAAAGAAGAACAAGATGAGGGCCAATCCAGCGAGGCTCGTCGTTGCCCTTGCGCTGGAAATTCCGTATTAGGACCCACGAACCAGGGTTGATGGGGTGTCCAGGAGGTTCAGAGGCTTGGGGAAGAGTATCATGTACCTGTTGGTGCAAAACACGTAGTTTAACAGTCAAATCATACAGGTAATCGAGCAGTACTGGATGCTCTATTTCACTGAACTTCGTAGGCCTTGGCACACCCCATACGTTGGCCGGGCGGCCAAAGACTACTTCATAAGGACTAAGTCCCACTCGTGAGTGTATTGTCATTCTGGTGGACAAGAGTGCTAAAGGCAGAGCGTCAGGCCATTTAAGACCAGTGCTCGCCTGAATTTTGGCCAACTTGAGCTTTAAGGCTCCATTGTAGCGTTCTACTAGTCCAGCTGATTGGGGGTGATTTGCAGCGTGGAATTTCTGCCTTATGCCTAAACCTTCACATACATTCTTCATCACTTTACCCACAAACTCACTTCCATTATCACACCATACCATTCTCGGCATTCCAAACCTGGGGAAAAATTCCTTCACAAGGGCTTTGGCTGTGGATAGGGCAGTGTTATCTTTCAGAGGATGAGCCTCTACCCATTTGGAAAAAGCACAAACAACCACCAATACGTATTTTAGGTTGTTGCACCTGTCCATGTGAATAAAGTCCAGCTGCAAAACTTCGAATGGACATGATGGGGGTGCAAAGTGACCGGCTGGAGTTGGGGTTCCCCTACCAGGGTCGTACTTCAAGCATACCATACAATTCTTGACCACATTCTCTGCACACTTGGGAATCCCAACATTCTGCCATACTGGAGCCAACAACTTACAGATACCTTTCGTACTGATATGTGCCATTCCATGCGCCATAGTAACCACTGGAAGCACATATGCATCAGGCAACAACCATCGCCTATGTTCTGTCAGGTCAATCCAGCAACCATTCTCATCCAACTTACCCATACTCTCTCTCCAATTGCTTAACTCGTCTTCCGTAGCTTCAGCCTGAAGCGACTTTACACTCTCTATTGTGTTCTCGCACATTCCCACATCATTAACCCATCTTGCGGGGCCTGCAACATACATTCTAGTCTTCACATTCTGTGCGGTTTCTCTCGCGGTCTCATCAGCAAACGCATTCCCACGTCCAACATCATCTGTGACTTTCCTGTGCGCACTGCATTTCATGATCGCAACTTGCAAAGGTAGGGTCAGTGACTCAAGGAGATCATTCACCAACTTGCCATTCTGAATTTTAGCTCCATGCGACGTCAGGAACCCACGCTCTTTCCACAGTCGCCCAAAATTATGAGCCACGCCAAAGGCGTACTGGCTATCTGTGTATATGTTCACTCTCATTCCTTCAGACAACACACATGCTCTCGTGAGGGCGATTAATTCCGCTGCTTGGGCCGAATTATGTGGCACTCGTGCAGTTTCCACGACCGTGTGCAAAGTCGTGATAGCATATGCAGCAGTCGTGTCACCATTAGGGAGCTTGAAACATGACCCATCTACCCATAAAGTGCCATCACATTCAGTCAGGGGAGTATCTTTGAGATCTACTCTCCCTTTCGTCTCTTCTTCTGTTCTGAACAGACAGTCATGTTGCTCAATCTCATCTGAGTCTGCTGGAATCGGCAATAATGTGGCTGGATTCAGCGTATTGCATCTTTTTATGTGTATGTGATTCGCTAACAGTGTGAGTTCATACCCTGATAATCGCGCACTAGTCAAGTGTTGTGTCTTGGTTCTATTCAATAATGTGTCTACAGCGTGTGGAACCATGACAATCAATGTGTTGTCCATTACTAGACCAGCAGATTGTCGGATAGACATCGCTGCAGCAGCTGTCGCTCTCAGACAGCTTGGCAATGCCCTCGCTACAGGGTCCAAGGTGGATGAAAAATACGCGCATGGGCGCGGTCTGTCGCCAAAAGGCTGTGTTAACACTGACAACGCACATCCATCTTTCTCGTGAACATACAATGTAAAAGGCTTACTGTAGTCAGGGGTGCCCAATACAGGAGCTGAACACAACGCATTGCGTAATTCCACAAAACTTTGCTGGCACTCTTCAGACCATGGGATAGGATTCGGTGTGTCTTTACATGTTAATGCTACTAAAGGTTTTGCCAACAAAGAAAAACTAGGGATCCAATGCCTACAGTATGAGGTAATGCCCAAGAAAGCACGCACTTCTCTCTGTGTCTTTGGCACACTCAACTGTGCAATGGCTTGAATTCTTTCTGGGGTCAGTCTCCTTCCCTCCTTCGATAAGAGATGACCTAAGTAGGTCACTTCTTGTCGACAATATTGCAGCTTAGAGAGAGACACTTTGTGATGGAATGCGGATAAATGGCGCAACAGTGACAATGTGGCTTCTTTACAGATCTTCTCAGTATCCGCGGCGATCAGTAAATCGTCCACGTACTGGATCAGGATAGCGCCACTAGGTAAAACAAGTGCATCAAGCTGCGCTTTCAAAGCTTGACTGTATATGGATGGACTCTCGCAGTAGCCTTGGGGAGCGCGTTTGAAGCGGAAGCTTCGGCCTCCCAGACTAAAACCAAAAATGTCTCTGCTCTCTTCTGCAATTGGGATACTAAAGAAAGCATTCTTTAAATCTATCACTGAGAACCATGCAGCAGAGGCTGGAATCATCGTTAACAAGGCAGTTATATCGGGGACAACCGGAAACTGAGGCACAACAATCTTATTAACCTCTCTAAGATCAATTACAAATCTGTAAACAGGTGGCTGTGAAGGGTCCGTTCGTTTTAGGACAGGTAAAATCGGACTGTTGCAAACGTTGCCTCTTGTCTCTTCAATTACACCCTTATTAATCAAGTCGCTGACAATGTCTAACAATGCTTTCTGCCCTTCATTAGAGATCTTGTACTGCGGAATACGTGGCAGTCTGACATTAGCCTTTAGAGTCACCACATATGGTGGTATCTCCAAGAGGCCCACATCATTAGGACCAGTAGCCCAAAGGGCATCCGGAAGGGATGACAATTCAGGTGGCATCGTGTTTTTAGACAAATACATTGGGGAAACCACTTTCTTGCCTAATGTAAGTTGTACTCCTGAAGGAGAACAATACAGTGTAGCATGTAATCTTTTCAACAAATCTAATCCCAGCAAATTCTCACCACAACCTGTTGTCAGGATCAGGGGCGCTTTCAGCTCGCAAGGTCCAACAGAAAGTGACATGGGACTGGAAATCGGGTTCCTAACTGGGGCGCCAGAAAAACCTACTGAAACATTTATATCGCCAGACAAAGGTGCGCCAGGGAGTTTTGAATGCATGATTGAACTCTTTGCAGCACCAGTGTCTAGCAGAAAAGGCTCCGTTACATTTGCTGTAGTCACCTCAACATACGGTCCACTCTGATCCACTGGCACTGAAACAACTCCCTCTCTCTGTCTATGGCTGTCCTAGTAACCATTATTTTCTGCATCGCCATCCTCCACATAATAATCATTATTGTAATACTGTGCCGTATTACCAGTCGCGTTAGCTTGCTGATCAAAACTATTAATGGCGCTTTGGGGCGGAAGAGGACGCGCGTTTTGGGGAACACTTCCACGCCCTCTGCCTCTAGGAGCTTGCTGACCACCTCTACCTCTGGCGCCATACGTATTACCATTCCGTTGCATTAATTTAGGGCAACTATATTTAAAATGACCTTCCTCTTTGCAGTATGAACATTGGTTGGGACCTACAGGGACACGTGGTTGATAATACCCCTTCATTTGCTGATTAGTCTGAAACTGTTGGGGTTGGTGATAAACACCTTGGGGTTGTCCATAATTATTACCACCTCCACGTGGCGGATAGGCCTGCTGTAAAAGGACCTTTGTCTTTAGTTCCTTCGTTTTCTTCTCCGTTCTATCTTTCTCGTCTTTATCTCTGTTTTCATAATACTGTGCAGTAGCCAGTATTTGCGCTGAAGAGGAAACGGCCCAAGAACTCTCTGAGTCTTTCAACTTTTTACACAGGTCAGGGAGTAAATTCTGCACAAACTTATCCACAAACAACCGTTGGCCACCCTCCGTACTCATATCTTGTCCACTGTGGTCAATAAACGTTTCCTCAAACCTAGTAAAGAAGTCTGACACTGTCTCATCTTTCTTCTGCTTACATGCAGATAACTTGTCCCAATTTACACGCATCGCAGGCATTAGCGTCTTCATATATGTGATGATTCTACCAGGCAATTCAGCTACTAAAGGTTCTGGTTTCGCACCACCCGTTTGTCTAGCATCAGCAGCGACAATGTTAGCCCATGTATCCCCTAGTTCTGCATTGTGATCTACATTACGAATTGATCCCCATAGAGGCTGTGGAACAACATTACCAAACAACATGTCTATGTCGGCCAGATTCATAATGCATGACCCTGCCGTCTGCGACAACTCTTTATAATAACCTGCTGGGTTTTTACGGGGATCAGGCAATGTCTGCTTAAGTGCTAACACCTCAGAGCGCTTCCATGGAACATGCACCCAAACACGTTGGAAATGCGCTGGCACAGCGGGGTTATTGCCGACAGCTGCAACCGCTTCCTTCCATACCGGGGGAACTTCTCTCATAGGGTATTGTCGCGCTTTTGCCTTTTTCCCCACAAGGACCTCTTGTTCAAACAATGACTGTTGGCAATCGTCATTCCTTAAGGACAATACAACCGCAACTGCTTTATCTACTTCGCGGTCCACAATTATACCAGTTCCAAAATCGAACCTCACTCTACACAATTCCTGCGGGTTCGGATTTCTACCACTATCCTCCAATTCTTCACAGAGAATTTCGCACATTTTCTCAAATACATATCTCTGTTTCGGGGCATCCCATTGATGGAAAGTGTTAACAACCGATTCCACATCATACAGTGAAGGAAAAACGATCCATCTACGCGCCATGTGATCTATTACCTTTTTCTCATCGGGGTTAGGCAATTGGCTGCGCAACTGCTTACGCTGTACACCAGGAGTTGCACCAGATGACCCAAAGAGAGGCGACATTAATGTAGTAACCACATTAGCTAAACGCTGTCGCGCTGAAGGAGAAGCTGAGGCGAGAACAGGGGGAAAAACAGAGGGAAGAAAAGAGGATGTAGAGACAGGTACTGGAGTGGTAGAAGGAAGAGTGTTAGGGGAGACAGTTACTGGATTAAGCAAAGTCGCAGGAAGTGCGGGGGCAGTTGGAAGCACTACCGGAGGCGCTTGAGAGGACTGCGCTACAGGAATAGGAACTGGTTGCAAAGCAACTGGCGGTTGCGGCAAGGCTTGCAGTATATGCACTGGAAGTGGCATATTTACAAGCTGGGGAGGCGCCGTGGCAGTTTGAGCATACGGGGGTGGCGAACTCAACAAATGTGACATCAGGGGATCTTTCTCCTTTTCTTCTGACTCATCCTGCTTAGAATGTGGCAAAGCTGGGTAACATTTGTCAATCCCTAACTTACGCTGCCTGTGCAATTGCTCATTCATTTGCTCCTCTTCATTGTCTTTAAATTGTACAGCTGCTTGCATTACTGACATACCTCTCTCTCTCTTATTCTTTTTCGCTAGCTTAATTTCCTTCTGTTTGGCTTCCTTTCGCCATAAGCGGAAAGAGTCAAACATCGCCGGCCGGGCTTTCTTCTTAAATAATTTAATTTCCAGATTATCTAAAATATCGGTATCAAAACTACCATTTTGGGGCCATTTTAAAACACCGTCTTTCCTGGTGTAGTGGATCCACACTTCGTTATATGCAATGGGGCCTACGCCATGTTTCACATAGAGCTCATAAGTTGGAGTTCCAACCGGAGGAACCGGACATGATTCTTCCAGTTGGAAATCTTTTCCACAACCCAAACAGAATAATCTACCAAATAGTCCAGAACCAGGCATCTTCGCTCACTAGTCTAGATCCAAACGTCAGAGGATTATCGATTACGATATTCTCGTGAATACACGAGTCCTCTGGCTTTGGGGTTTGCAAACACCAAATCACCAATTACCAAATCAAACCAAACGATCCCGAGGGATACCAAAACAAATGGGAGACGCTCCACTTATACTTAACTGAATATTGCTGATCGATGACGTCACCAGAAGACTCTCTCAATTGTTTCGCTCTCTCAAACTCGTCAAGGGTCCAAAACAGGTCGATTAATCAGGGCAGCAGTCCTTCGTAGCCGTCGGGACGCGGAGAACCTCGCAGAAAAGACTTTCGGACCACCTCGACATGCAGGGGTCGATGAAGTGGCGGCCTTCCTCCGGAATTTCCACACGAAGCTCCTCACGAACCTCTGGCTTGGACTGGTACCGCTGAAATCGGCCCGAGTTGGGCGCCAAACTGAAGTACTGGGTATTTTAGTCCCAGCGGTGCAGGGGCACACACCCTATGACTTCGGGGTTTCACCCTGTTCCGGACCTACAGAAACACAGAGTCTTCTGGGTGAAGTCAAAGAATCGTTTATTGGCTGCAGACCAATGACAGATATCCTAGAAGTACAACAGCGTGTATGTTCTCAGGAGACTGCTGAAAATCATAGGAACAGGCTACATCTTAAATAGGCCTTTTCTGGCCCCAAGCATACATTCCTGAGTTTTATGAAACGGCAATATACAAGGATATGTTACAAAGAAAAGGCAGAGTCATGATGACCATCCCACATTCCAGTTCGGCCAGCCCATAATGATTTACACAGGAAGGTTCAGATCCCATGTTTGAAGTAAATAGACCCCCCAATAAACATGAGCATCTCCTGTTTTGGGAAACAAGTCATAAAGCAAGAACAAGCAGGTGTGGAAGAGATTAGCCGGGGGATTGTGTAGAATGAAAGGGGTTTATGACGGGTCAAGCCCTGATACGAATCACAGGTGGACGAAGGAAGGGGAGCTCGTGAGACCGGTTTGACCCGGGGCAGCAGAGCCAGCTGCCCAGGTCACAGGGAAGTCAGAGGGAAAGCTCATGTACTGTGAGGCCCGTATTAACTCCATCATAGCCTATGTGAGGGCAACGACAAGATGGCCACTGCTTCCAAAATGGAACCCGCGTAGTTGAGCAGAATAACGTGTACACAGTGCATTCGAAGCTAGAACGGCACATGAAACACTCGTACGTGCCGCATTTACCATTTGCGGTTCGCTAATACCGAGACAGACAGGGGTAGGGCCCTGTCCCCTACGCGGTTCCGAATACCAAAGTACGACAATCTAGCCAATGTTTGGTGGGAACAAACAGGACACAGTGGTGTATAAGAATGGCTGTCCCCCGGGAACCCCTGGTAAATCCTGCATGGTATATCTTGTGGTATCCAAATCTGGCAAGGCAGGGAGCCTTGGTACCTAAAAGGTGGGTCTCCTGTAGGAGAAGGATGTCAGCCGTGTATCTCTTACCTTGGTGAAGAACAGCGCCTCTCTTAATTATGTTTAACAGCCCTCTGACATTCCAGGACATTACGGTCAAATCCCCGGGCAGGGGAGCACACATTTGTGTAGTCATCCACCGTCTATATAGGTGAAGCATTTTGGCTGATGTGGTGGAATCAAGACATAGCATCTGCACGCATGTAATAACTGAAACCATACTAACATGGAACCATATGAACCACCCAACCCCCCCTCCCCCAACCCGATACTGCCATAAACAAGGAGCAACTGTGGCGGTGAAGGAAACCCCAAGTCCCCAATGGTGGTGGACCTAGAGTACCTCCTCCATTGGTACCCAAACCACCCATGGAACATTTACACGAAGTGCAAATGTCCAGGGCAAAATGGTCCTGTGGCTGGGTGTCCACACCATTTTGGTGTTCAAATGGAGCAGGATACTTCCACGGGATGACAGACAATATCAGGCCGAAGCCAGAGAGATGATGTCAATTGTCCGGGTTAGGATGCTTCTTCTGGGCCTGAGGAGCACTGATTAAAGCTGGATCTGTATCTTCTTTTCGATTTGTTCCTCTTTGGCCTGTTCCGTTGCGAACTCTGGGAGGACTCCGATTCTGGTGGTGGCTGAGTATGTGGCTTCAGGTAAGTTCGCTCATCAGTCCAGGTGAAGACTGCCTCCAGTGAATCAAAAAAATTGGATTTGGAGTTATAGACAACATGCATTCGAGCCGGGTACAAAAGCATATATTGCATGTTAAGGTCTCGTAGCCTGTGCTTCGCCGCCATGAAGGACTGACATTGCTATTGCACCAGTCGGGTATAATCTGGGAAGATCGTAATAGGGCATGAGTCATACAGGAGTTTGTCCTTGTGTGATCTGACGAACTGCAATATGGCATCTCGGTCGGCGTAATGCAGCATCTTGGAAATCACTGGCCTCTGGTTTTCTCCTGGGGAGGGCTTCTTAGTTAATGCCCGATGCGCCCTTTCCACCACAAAGCAAGTGGATAATATATCCACGGGCATGAGACCTTTCAGCCATTGGGCAATGAAGAGGTCCATGGAGGAGCCCTCGCAGCCCTCCGGGAAGCCGACGAAGCTCAGATTGTTTGGACTGGAGCGGCCCTCTGCATCTTCCACCCAAGATGCCAACTCATGCGCCACCACCGTAAGTTTGTTTACTTTCTGCTGTAGGGTAGTTACGTGGTCCTCGACGGTCGAGACGTGTGTTTCTTCTTCTGTGATGCAGTACACGGTCCTCCGAAGATCCTGCTGAAAAAGGAGACCTCGGACCCCACGGCTCCAATTTTGGCGTCGAGTGTGTTCCTTTCTTCGGTAATCGCTGCCAAGAGCGTCGCGTTATCTGGCATCATGCTGTCTGTTTCTCCCCCCGGTGGCGCCACCCGGGGTCGTAGTATAGTGGTCAAGGCTGCTCTGCTTAGTACCCGCACTGCCCTGCTTGTGCTTGCCTATGTTGGCCAGCGAGAGGGCGGCAGACCTTGAGACCACAAGGACCTTGCGTCCAGGGGGCTCCCTGACTTATCCGCTTCAGGCACCGGGGCGCCGCAACGAATGTCTCCCCAGTTCCATCAAGGGGCAATACAGCAGGCCGGGCCTCACGGAATCCGTCACGCCTTGGGACCACAAGCCACACCGGGCCTAGCCTGGCCGCCTCCGCAGTCCAAGACGGCCAGCCAAGTAGACTCCCTAACAGGACCTGACTTGGCGGACCTCCAGCCCGCAGCATACCCCCACAGGATTTCAGCGCCCTAGGCAGAGCATCACAGCCAGAATGCCACAGGTGTAGCACTTCCTCATCTGATGGTGTGAGGACACACCCGCCCGCTGTACTCACTGTGTCTGGTCCAGGGGAAGATCCCGTTTCTTATCAATGCCAGCTCCTCCATGTTTCCACGGGCCTCCATTGGGATCTATTGGCAAGAAATGGCGGCCCAAG